>NC_140939.1:11805091-14546341 GCF_014529385.1 Adiantum capillus-veneris
GAACCAGGACGTACATCAATGCCCTGCACAATATTCTAGACGCCCTTTGACACAAGAACATGTTGCATCATATAAGCCCACATTGGGTAATTGTCCTAATCCAACCTGTCCTCAACAACAAACATCTTGAACACATTTGTGTTGTTGTCGGCCATGGTAAATATTGCACCTGATGTGAAAACTACCAGAAAAGAGGAGAAACAAAGCAGAAACAACACGTGCTATATAGCACAAACCGTAGAAGACTATAAGGCACCTATTATGTAGAAAATAGCACTGACAAAAATTCTGCACAAAATGACAAAATTGCCTGTGCAGACCTGCTTGTAGTGAAAACGGAGGCCGAAATGAGCCCGAATCAAAAATCTGAGCAGACTAAGCTCTACGAGCTTATTTGAAATATTTATTGACCTACGAACGCTCGCCAAACCTCATTGAAATCGGAGAAAGTGAGCAGGTGTGTGCTGGAGCAGCTGGCGACTAAGCCCGAGACGATGGTACCTGCTCTGATACCAATTGTTGGAATTAGGGTTGTAGAGAAATACACACAGCTAAAGAAGACGAAGGAAGCTCAAGGCACACAAAATGAGAGTGTATAACTTAGTGTGCAATGGAAAGATAGATAGCTCTAGAGTGATGGGCGTATATACAATGCACGGGGGGAAAAATCTCCTAAAGAGGGAAAAAATGCCCCGGTTGTCCTAGTGTGTTCACACACGTCACTACCACATGTATATGGTAACACATGTGGTAGTGATGTGTGTGAACACACTTGGAATCGTCGGGGTATTTTTTCCCTCACTAGGAGGTCTTTTCCCTCATGCATTGTATGTACACCCATTACTCTAGGGATATCTTATCTTTTTATTGCACACTCAATAATACTACTCTTTGTTGTGTGCCTTCAGCTTCCTTCATCTTCTCCAAGATGTGTGTTTCCTTGCAACCCTATTTCCAACAATTGGTATCAGAGTAGGTTGCATCCTCTCGGGCTTAGTCGCCAGCATCGCCAACCACATGCATGCTCACTTTCTCCAATTTCAGTGAGCTTTGGTGAGCATCAGTAGGTGGACAAATACTTTGGGAAAGCTCACATAGTTGGGTCTACTTAGATTTTCCATTTGAGCTGATTTTGGAGTTCTTTTCCAATACAAGGAGTGCTATGAAAAATTTCTATCAATGTCGTTTTCTACATAACAGGTCCCTTATAGTCTTCTTTGGATTGTGTTATATAGTACGCATTAGTATCACTTTGTTTCTCCTCTTTTTGAGCAGTTTTCACATTAGGTGCAGGCATTCACTATGGCTAACAACAATACAAATGTGTTCAAGATGCTTGCTATTGTTGAGGATAGATTGGATGGGGACAATTACCCAATGTGGGCTTACATGATGCAACATGTTCTTGTGTCAAAGGGCGTTTGGAATCTTATGCAAGGCATTGATGTATGTCTTGGTTCTGTGGATACAAAAGATGTTGAGGATGTTGCAGGTTTGAGGGCAGGATTCCTGTTGCTAGAGCTTTTTTGCCTACAGCTGAGCAGGCTTGTTGGGATGTAAGAGATGAGTAGGCACATGCATTGATTACGTTATCTATGTAGTGTACTATTACTCCTCATATTTGTTCAGCTAAATCTGCAGAACAGACTTGGGATATTCTACCTGGTCTTTATGCAAGTCGCAATGAAGCTAAAATTGCATTGTTGCATAAATAGCTAGAGTCGAAGATTATGCATGAGGAAGATGAAATGGATATTTTCCTTGTTGGTATCAATGAGAACACCTTCCAGCCTTTCTTGTTGAGGCTCAAGGAAGATCTCGCAAAGAGAACCTTCCACGGATGTGAAAGAGAATAAGAAAACCCTCCCTATTTTCCTTCCTCCTCCTCCTCCTCCTCCTCTTCTTCTTCTCCTTCCCTTTGTCCTTCCTCTTCTTCTTCTTCCCCACTCCTTCTTTTTTCCTCCTCCTCCTCTTTTTTCTTTCTTTTTCCCTAACTTTGCATGACATGCCACACTCTAAAAAAACTTAACCTATTGTGCTCTCTGAAGTGCCACATTTGGTGTAAATACCAACTAAGGCATTGCCAAGCATAACATTTTCTCTGAAAATTGCACTGCAATTGGCATTCATATCTACTGAAGCATCACCAAGCACCAAATTAAGCATAGATTTTTTGTCTAAAGCATTGAGAGTACCACATCATTACCATGCCCATCCCATCTAGCTTTCTAAACTTCACCACATTTGTCATATTTACCAACCAAGGAATTACCAATCACTCCATTATTATAGAGAACAATGTGTATCTCTTTTGAGTACATGCTTTTAGTCCAGTCAGGAAAGAGAATCTTGTTGACTTTGACTCCTCATGATGCTTTTCCTATCTACCCTTGACTTGAAGAAAATCTCATCACTCGTTGCTTTTTCCTCTTGTGGACGTGGAGCATCACGACATTGTAGTGTCATCTTGGTCATCCTCCTCGTCATCTTCCTAGTCTTGGCTGGCCTAGACTGCCTAAGTTGAAGAGATAGAAGCTCTCCATTGTTGAGAGGAAAGAGAGAATTGAAGGGAGAGAGAGTACCTCCTGGCTGAATCAAATAGAGGGAGAGAAGAAGAGGACTCTCTAAGGAGAAGGCTAAAGTGAGATTAGAGGGAGAGAGAACTTGTGTAAGCAGGTTGTGTGTGTGTGTGTGTGTGTGTGAAGTGAAGAAAGAGAGAGGGATTTTGACCTACAAAAAGAGCAAGAACAGAGAGAGAAGTGCTTGTGGTCGATCAATAGGCCATTAGAGAGAGAAAGAGAGAGAATCTCTAATTTAAGTAGAGAGAAGGAGAAGAGAGAAAGAACCTCCTCTCTACAAGAGATCAAGGAGGAGAAAGAGGGAGAGAGAGAAAATCTCACCCTGGCCAATTGAAGAGGGAGGATATAGAGAGAGATCAAATCTTCCTATAGGGTTGACAAGTAAGGAGGCGAGAGAGGAACGAGATAAAAGCTTCAGTATTGCATTGGAAGAGGGGGCTATTGAGAGGAGCTCTTTATTTGCATCGAAGAGAGAAAAGTGAGAGAGCACCTTTTGTAGAATCAAAGAGAGAGATAGGGCGGTCTAATCGAATTGCATAGAGGGAGAGAGAGAAGGTCTTTCTTGGGTTGGAATTGAGGAGGAGAAAGAGGGGGAGAGAGTCCCTTCCTGGACAATTGAAGAGTGAGAATATGGAAAGAGATCAACTCTTCCTACAAGGCTGGCGAGTAAAAAGAAAGAGAGAGAACGAGAGAGAGTCAAGGACGAGTAAGGACTCTATTTGGTGCAAATCCCAGAAGAGAGAGAAGGAGGTAATCTTTAAGAGAATCAATCAAGAGAGGGAGTCAACAAGTAACAATCAAGAGATAGGAGAAGGGCCTCAACACTATTCAACATGGGGTCTTGAATGATGGGATCTAGGGCACTAAAGTGAATCACATTTCCTGCAAAGCACGAGTGTCGTTTGATTTGTCCTTTTTTACTTTTTTTGTCCATGTTTACTTGTTTGGTCCATGTTTACTTTTGCCCCTGTCCGAGTTCATTTTATCAGATAAAAGCTTCACCTTGGGGACAAGCAAACCCACATGGGTGCGTGGGTAGGGCGTCCGGTTGCCAACGAGGAGGTCTTGGGTACGAGTTTCCAGTGCATGGGGTTGAGGGTCAACACATTGACTTTTTTTCTCCGTCTATTTCCCTCAAGATCCCCAACCCACTTGCGATCGTTGATCCCACCGCCCTGGGGTCATTAAGACCTTGTGTTAGATAATGCTGAGGGGAGAAGGGAGATGAAATCTTTCTTTGCAAGAGAACCAAGGTGAGGGAGAGAAATCTTTCTTTGCAAGAGAACCAAGGGACAATAATATGATGTTGAATAGGGAGAGAAAGTAGAGAACAAAATCACCTCTGCAAGGATGAGAGAGAGAGAGAGAGAGAGAGAGAGAGAGAGAGAGAGAGAGAGAGAGAAGGGAATTAAACGTGTGTTACAATCTCGAAGATAAAGAAAGGGAGAGGTGTATTGTTTTTTAATAAAAGGAATACTTTATCTTGAGTTATCCTACTAGGGTGCATCCCATACAAGGGGTGGAAAGAGAGAGAAAAGATCAAAGAGAAAGAGAGAGACCCTCCTGGCTGAGTTGAAGAGAGAAAGAAAATCCCCTCTGGGTTCAAAGAGAGAGAAGTATAGGGATGCAAGTTGCTTGAGAAGAGGAAGAGAAGTGAGATTTTTAATGATGCTGGAGAGTGGGAATTGGGGAACACAACCCGAACACAACACAAGGCCTCTCTATAGTTGAGGGCATTCACAACAACCCTGTCCTCTCAAAAAGCTTCACAACTTCACACTTCTACTAGTAGAACATCATCAGCACACAAACCAATGCATACACATGCTCACCACAATAAAATCACCACTCGGTTACATATCGTCAACACGACACACTCACACTTGCTCAGATCAACCATCCACACACATTTCATTGCTCATTTTAGACCACTGACCGTTGTCACACAACACCTTTCTCTCACTCTCTCTCTACACCCAAAATGGCCACCGGGGGGTGGGTGGGTGTAGGGGGGTACACCTGCTCACACGCACACAACACAAAAGCGGAAGAAGTAGAGAAGGGGGGCAAGCGAAATGGCACTCGAAAAGTGGCTATGGAAGCTCGATCACACTCAAGAAACGCCACACATAGCTCTCTTACAACTGACGACACACCCACTTGGTGTCTAGGCAAAAAAACACTAACTTACTCTCCTTGGGCTCTAGAGGCACGCATCGAAGCCCCAAGAAAACACTCTATCTTGGCTCCCTGCATACGGCAGGCAAAAAGCCCTTGCAAAAAGCGATAAATGTTAAGTATGGAGCCTGATTTACCCCTTGTAATTTTATGTGGTAAAAACGCACATTTGTAAGGCCCCCATTATGAGGAGAAGCCATCGTGCATGAAGAAAAATAACTTGCCGAAAAATAAAATAAGAGCCGGAAACCAAAATTTTCACGGCCAATCTCGAGCATATTATGGCCGGACGGCGGTCGGAAAGTGGTCGGAAAACGACCGGTCGGTTGGCCGGTGGCCGGTGGCCGGCGGTGGAAGTCAATGGCCAGTGGCCGGTGGCCGAATTCAAAAGCGGACTTGTCTTCTCGAGGGCGGCCACACATGGACGGATTGGAGGGTCCGATTTGGACTTATCTACACAAGGACGGCTACACATGGTTTCCTCTCATGAGAGAGGGCAGCTCTTTTGGCCTATAAAAGGAGGCCATTTCTACACACATTTCATAGTGTGAAGTTGATGCAACAAGGTGAGTGTGAGGTGGTGAGAGTGAAGCAAGGCGGGAGCTCTATTAAGGGTATAATTCCTTTGTAAACTACTTCTTGTTTTGAAGTACTAAAGCCATTGAGTGGCTGCTTTCCCGTTGGACATAGCCCACATTGGGTGAACCACGTATATCGTGTGTACTCTCTCTCTCTCTCTCTCTACTCTATAATCTCTTGTGTGTGAAATCTATCTCTCTCCATTAAGTAATCTACTCAAATATCTATTTAGCTACGTCTTATTTCCTAACAACTGGTATCAGAGCAAGGTTTGCTTGTAGCTAAATTATCTCAAGGAAAGGATTCCTTGAATTGAGTGGGAGTTATTGCGGAGGAAGGGAAGCTCAAGATTGAGAAGTTCAACGGCAAAAACTACCAATATTGGAAGATGCAGATTGAAAACTATCTCTACCAGAAGGACCTCTATTTGCCACTAGACGGTCTTGCAAAGAAGCCCTCAACGATGGCAGATGAAGCATGGATTGTCCTTGATCGAAAGGCACTGGGAACAATCCGGTTAAGCTTGACGTCAATGGTGGCCTTCAACGTTTCGGAGATGAAGACCATGGAGGACTTGATGAAGTCACTTGATGACTTCTACGAGAAACCATCAGCATCCAATAAGGTATTTCTCATGAACCGCTTGTTCAATCTAAAGATGGTAGACAATGGTTCAATTGCAGAACACCTAAATGAATTTAACACAAACATAAGTCAACTTCGATCGGTGAAAATCAATTTCGATGACAAAGTGCGAGCTCTCCTTATACTATCATCTCTATTGAATAGTTGGGACAGCCTTGTGATGGCTGTAAGTAATTCTATTTCTAGCACAAATACTCTTAAGTTTGATGATGTTGTGGGTATTCTCCTAAGCGAGAAAGTACAAAGGAGAAGCACATGAGAATCATCAAGTGATGCACTGTTAGTGGAAAAAAGAGGAAGGCCTAAGGAGATATTCAAAAACCAGGTTGTGATCGCTCAAGGTGGAGCAAGTCACGCACAGAGTCAATTCTTGAATGCTGGAACTGTGGCAAGAAGGGCCACGTCAAGAAGGATTGCTGGTCCAAGAAGAAGAAGGAGATAGAGTCTCAAGACAACAAGCCACATCGGAGGCCAATGTGGCAGGTAAAGTAGAGCAAGAAGCTCTAATTCTCTCATTAGACAATGTGTCTAATTCCTGGATAGTAGATTCCGGGGCTTCATTCCATGCGACACCACAAGAGCAACATTTCCAAGATTACACCAAAGGTAATTTTGGGTATGTATACTTGGGAGATGATGAAGCTTGTGAGATTGTCGGCAAAGGTACAGTTTGTGTCAAAACTGCTAAAGGAAATGAATGGAAGCTTAAAGATGTTAGGCATGTTCCTTCTCTTCGCAAAAATTTGATCTCTATAGGACAATTGGACGATGAAGGTCACAACATTGCATCCGGAAACAAACGGTGGAAGATCTCAAAGGGATCTTTGGTGGTTGCAAAGGGAGAAAAGGTCGGGACACTTTACTTGTGTATTGTTAGCACGCAATCTTCAGCTTGTGCAGCAACTACAAAAGTTGACAGTGCGGTGTGGCACTACCGGCTTGGGCATATGAGTGCCAAAGAAATGCAAATCCTTCAAACAAAGAAGCTTCTACCAGGTTTGAAAGAAGTGGACTTAGACTTCTGTGAAGATTGTGTTTATGGTAAACAAAAGAGGGCAAAATTTCAAAAATCAGGAAATGAAAGAAAAAATAAAAACCTTGAGCTGGTTCATTCTGATGTTTGGGGTCCTGCAAGTACACCATCACTTGGTGGCTCACTGTACTATGTAACATTCATAGACGATGCGAATAGAAAAACATGGGTTTATGTCATGAAGAATAAGTCTGATGTATTTTCCATATTTCAAAGGTGGAAAGCCTTTGTGGAGAATGAAACAGGCACCAAGGTTAAATGCCTCAGATCCGACAATGAATATTGCATCCAAGCTTTTGAAAGCTTTTGTGCTAGCAATGGCATTTGGAGGCAAAGAAGAACCCCAAGGACACCTCAACAAAATGGGATTTTGGAAAGGATGAACATGACAATCATGGAGCGAGCACAAAGCATGCGGCTACATATAGGCCGACCGCTTGAGCTTTGGGCGGAAGCTGTAAGTACGTCTGTGTACTTAATCAACCGGTCACCCTCAACGGCATTGGATGGGGGAGTTCCAGAAGAGGCATGGACAGGTAAACCGGTGAATTATGCATTTCTCACAGTGTTTGAGTGTGAGGCTTTCATGCACATAGATAGAAGCCTAAGATCAAAGCTATATGCAAAGTCCAAAAAGTGTTTCTTCATTTGCTATGGAGAAGGTGACTTTGGGTATCGCCTATGGAATCCTGAAGATGGTAAAATCTTAAGGAGTAGGGATGTAATTTTTAACGAACAAAATATGTACAAAGATTACTTAGAAAGAAAACAAACAAAAGAAACAGGTGATGAGTACATAGAGCTTGAGGACGGTGAAGACTCAAGGACTGCAAACGGTGACAATGTGCAACAACGTCAACCAAATGAGAAGCCTCAACCTATTTCCCGAAGATCTACAAGAGCAAGTAGACCTCTAGAAAGGTTTGTTCCTTCCTTCAACCATCTCTTGATCTTAGATTCTGGAGAGCCGAAATCATATGAAGAAGCTATGCAGCACGAATCCAAAGAAGAATGGACAAAGAGCATGCAAGTGGAGATGGACTCACTACATCGCAACCAAACATGGGAGTTGGTTGAGTTGCCTAAAGGTAAGCGGGCACTTTAAAACAAATGGGTGTACAAGCTGAAGGAAGAAGAAGGTGGGAAGAAAAGGTACAAGTCTAAGCTTGTGGTAAAAGGGTTTTCTCAAAAAAAAGGCATTGACTTCAATGAAATATTTTCTCCTGTTGTAAAAATGAACTCAATTAGGCTTGTCTTAAGCCTTGTGTTTGCTCATGATCTAAATCTTGAGCAAATGGATGTAATTACGGAATTCCCTCACGGTGACTTAGAGGAGGAAATTTACATGCTTCAACCAAGGGGGTATGAAGTAAAAGGTAAGGAGAAAATGGTTTGCAGATTAAAGAAGAGCTTGTATGGTTTAAAGCAAGCATCAAGACAATGGTACTTGAAGTTTGATCAATGGATGTTGGATCATGGATTCACAAGATGCAACTCGGATCACTGCGTCTACACAAAGAATTTGGGAGATGGGAAATTCATCATCCTAATGTTGTATGTTGATGACATGTTGATTGCAAGTGCTAACATGCAGGACATCAAAGACCTCAAAGAGGAGCTGTCTAAATCTTTTTCAATGAAAGATTTAGGTACTGCAAAAAGGATACTTGGTATGAAAATATCAAGGGACGGGACAAAGAAGACAATAAAGCTATCTCAAGAGGATTACATCAAGAAGGTACTAGAAAGGTTTGCAATGCAAAATGCAAAATCGATTTCTACACCTTTGGCTGGTCACTTTAAACTAATGAAGGATATATGTCCAAAGACACAAGAGGAGATAGCCTATATGTCTAAAGTTCCATATGCTACAGCGGTAGGTTCTCTAATGTATGCTATGGTCTGGACAAGGCCAGACATTGCACATGTAGTGGGAGTTGTGAGTAAGTTCATGGACAACCCAGGTGAAGAGCATTGGCAAGCTGTGAAGTGGATACTTAGGTATCTAAAAGGGACAACAACAAATGCTTTGTATCTTGGAGGAACTGATATTTTTCTTCAAAGGTATGCTGATGCAGATATGGCAGGTGACAAAGATACTCGAAGGAGCACTACGGGCTATGTCTTCATGGTTGGAGGCACAACAGTAACCTGGGCTTCAAAGCTACAGAAAGTGGTCTCGGTTTCTACCACGGAAGCAGAGTATGTAGCAATGATAAAGGTAAGCAAAGAAATTCTGTGGCTTCACAGATTCTTAGAACAGCTTGGATTGAAACAAGACAATTGTGTCTTGTACAGTGATAGCCAAAGTGCTATCCATCTTGCAAAGAACTCAGCCTTTCATTTAAGGACAAAGCACATTGAGGTGAGATATCACTTCATATGCACTCTTTTGAAAGAGGGACAGCTAAAGCTAGGAAAGGTGCATACAAGTGAAAATCCTGCAGACGTTTACAAAGGTGGTCAACAAGGAGAAGTTGAGATTTTGCTCATCTTCAATCGGCATTCAAGGATAAGAAGCCAGGATGGAAAGCAGTCACAGGTTTGGTTTGAAGATCAGTCTCCAAGTGGGAGACTAATGGAGCTTGATTTACCCCTTGTAATTTTCTGTGGTAAAAACGCACATTTGTAAGGCCCCTATTATGAGGAGAAGCCATCGTGCGTAAAGAAAAATAAAACGCTGGAAAATAAAATCACTCGCCGGAAACCAAAATTTTCACGGCCCCAGAATATTCCTTTTCGTCGGAATATTATGGCCGACCGGCATTGAAAAGTGGTCGAAAAACGACCAGCGGTTGCCCGGTTGGCCGGTGGTCCGAAGTCAATGGCCGGTGGCTGGTGGCCAAATTCAATGGCTAGTGGCAAAATTCAAAAGAGGACTTGTCTTCTCAAGGGCAGCCACACATGGGCAGATTGGAGGGTCCGATTTGGACTTATCTACACAAGGGCGGCTACACATGGTTGCCTCTCATGAGAGAGGGTAGCCCTTTTGGCCTATAAAAGGAGGCCATTTCTACACACATTTCATAGTGTGAAGTTGATGCAACAAGGTGAGTGTGAGGTGGTGAGAGTGAAGCAAGGCGGGAGCTCTATTAAGGGTATAATTCCTTTGTAAACTACTTCTTGTTTTGAAGTACTAAAGGCTGCTTTCCTGTGGACGTAGCCCACATTGGGTGAACCACGTATATTGTGTGTACTCTCTCTCTCTCTCTCTACTCTATAATCTCTTGTGTGTGAAATCTATCTCTCTCTATTAAGTAATCTACTCAAATATCTATTTAGCTACGTCTTATTTCCTAACAATAAAATGATACAAAAAATGCTCCTTACAGGGGGATAAACCCAATTTTGGTATTTGTTCTCCCATTGGTCCACTTGGCATCCAAACTCACAATTTATTGGGACATTTTGCATGCCACATGGTGTTGCCACGGTATTTTGCCCCCGAGGACCTCAAAAATTATCCTCCAAAGTCACAAGAAAAACCATTTTTTACCCAAGTTTGAGGATCCCTCATTTCCTACTCACAGACTCAGTGCTCAAGCCATCAAAACCAAAAGAAAGTCTCCATACTAGGCTCCAACTTCACATTCCTGATCCACCTTCTAGGTTTCCCATGGCCTTGAACCACGCATCTCAAAAATAAGAAAAATCATCTGATCCCCTTTTGTTGCTGCTAAGCACCACATTTCATCGTGCATATATTGGAGCACACAACTTGGATTGAGGAGCCGTAACTTGGTGCTGGTTCCACATGCTGCACACTATCCTCTAGAACCATGGAAAGCTCAAAAAAATTTGAGATGGCATGCCTACCTTGAAAACTTTGCCAACCCATAACTTGCCCATCCAAGCTCCGATTGACGTTCAAAAAGACCGGCATGCGCCATAACTTAAGCACTTTGAATCTATGCACTTACATAAGCTCCAACGACCCATCTACACTTGCCGAGTCTACAGAGATTCATAAAGAATTCCACTTTCAAACTGCTATAACTTTCACACTGAAGCTCTGTTTGAGGAGCTGTCTGGACCTCGGCCCATAGAGCATCTTGAGCACCACATTCCAAGGCACAATCCCATCTCTTGGGTCATCTCAATATGCCAACCTGCTTAGCCCATCATGGAGCCTTTTTGGCCTAACAAACCACCTCAAGCATACATTCCAACAACTACCTACCTGCCCCAGGGCCTCCATACCTACTCTAGCACCTTAGCTTGCACCTGTAGACACCCATAGCAATGCATTGTCCATTTCACAACACCGACCAACTTTGGCTACACCATCATTGCCCAACCTCCTTTGTTAAACATTCATGCTCAACCACAAACATACTTATTGAACTTAAAAATTGCAAAATTAAACAAACACTCAACACACACAAAGCTTAATATCATATGTACAAAATCTTATCCCCGCTTCTTACTACTTTTTCTCAAGCAGGTTGTCCAGCCCCTACATCATATCATGGCTACCCCTTGGGTCAAATATGTGGCTCTGAGCACATCCATCCACCATTAACACCTCCCTGTAGTGTTACACCCAACCGATTACACACATAAAATGTCCATAGCATTTCTCATGGCTCGAAGCATCCATTGACACACTACCTCCTCCAAACAAAACACCACTCTGTGCATCATCTTGCACCATATACATACATGACCCTCCCTATCAACCATATACAGTAGATTCCTCATCAAACGAGTCTTGTATTTGACAGATCACCCACTGCACAACTGCACTCATCAACATACCTTTCAACCATGACTCACATACCTCCTTTGAAAGCTTGGAGAAAGTCGCAACCTAGGATTCCTTTTCATGCGCCATAAAGCATACTTGTTGCACCAAAAATTCTTGTGCTTTTGGCTCCATGCTTTCCTCCACACCTGTAACATCCTCAAACCCAACATCATCAAGCCCTTCCATATCAATTGGCCCATAAGGTTCAACTAGCACCTCTTGGAGGTCATCTACCTACTTTTCAAGCACCTATTCTACTGCCACATCCTTAGCTAGAGAATAAAGAAAATCACTTGATACCACACTATCCATTTGCTCTTCTTTCATAGTAAGGACTGCTCTATCCCTCTTGGCCAAGCTTTGAAACTGTTGCACCATCGTGGAACACTCCACCACAACCTTAAGAAGCATAATCATCATCACAATACTGCACATCATCTTTACCTGCATGTCCCCATATGTAGGTCTAGACTCCTCCACTTGGCCATTGTTAACATATTGGCTTGCACTTCTCCTTGTTCCTCACACATATTCACAACATCTGTACCCACATGCAAGAGATCAAACTCCTCATACCAAGTCGTATTTGCATTGAGAGAGCTGCTATCACCTATTTCTACCTCCTCTTCTGTCTTGAGGTCTGGAACCCCTTCCAGCTTTACCACTTTGACCTCATCGGCAAAATTTACCTCATGATCTCTAGCACACATCAATGGAGCTTGAACAATCATACCTGGACTTGTTTGTGCATTCTTTACCTCATTGGGATCCACCCACACTTCTCTCACAATTGAAACTCGTTTAACTAGCATTTTGGGAATAGAAACCGCTCCATCTCTTTGCAACCACAGATCTCGATTTCTCTCACACCAACAAACTCTCTAGCACCAATTTTGGATTTATCTCCACTACATCAACCTTCTTTGTCACACCTAACTTGACAAACCCCACCTAGCTTGGCGCTTCTTCATAATTTTCTTAGCCTATCCTCTTGCTAAAGCCACCGGTTCTTCATACGACATAGGGCCATCTACGTCCACTTTGTCTCAAACCTCCTCATGCAAGAAATCCATGCATTTGTTCAATTAAAAAAACTAGCATTTTTTGCAGCAATTACCTTGATAATTCATCCCCAAAGGGCTTCAAAATCCCACTTGAATGCTCAAAAATCACCTTCCAAGCTTTGCTTCAACCTGTCATGGTTCACCTCATCCAGCTACGCATCCGCCACAAACTTGCACCAAAAGGACGCTTCCAAGGCCACCCAATCTGTCCCTTCTCTTCACGTAGACCTTTGTACCATCTCCTTGCTTTAACATGAACTAGGAGCAGAAAAACTTGAACAACATCTTCATCTCTTGAAAAGCTACTCTCCAATAGAAACAAACCATAGTCTTGGAGACAAGTTTCTGCATCTTCAACCTTAAGGAAAATTGGAAAACCCAACCACATCCTCTTTAGTAGTACATGCTCTTCAAAAACTGCATGGCTGGCATCACCAAAACCACCTTTTCACCTTTAGAAAGGAACAACTAGTGTGCTCCTTAGTGGGGGCACAAGAAGACGGGAGGGGGGATGAGGGAACACACTTGGAACACAACACGAGGCCTCTCTATAGCTCAGGGCATTCACATCACCCCTGTTCTCTCAAAAACACCTTCATAATTTCACACTTTCATTAGAAGACCGCCATACACACATGAATGAACCAATGCACAAATACACTCACCACAAGAAAATCACCACTCGGTTATATACTATCAACACCTCATACTCACACTTGCTGGGATCAACCATCCACATGCATTCACATCTACATCCATTGTCGTTGTCCTTTGAAGGCATCCTTATGTAGTCACAAACTGCACAATAGTCACCACCAAACATCCACCTTCCAGAGGCACATCAGTGAGAAAAAAGAACTTTGCTAATCACTAAACTCTAAAATAGAAACACTCCTATCGTACTAATCCTACCTATCCTCCATCACTCGAGTGATGAGGATCAAAGCAAGTGGAGGTTGGAGAGCTCGATCAGTAGCTCTAAGGCTAAACCGTCATCCTCATCATCAAGGTAGGTGTAATCCTCTTCCATAAGGCCGTGTTTTGACTAGTATTGTGCACACTCATTTGCTAATTGCTCTTGCTCTTTACTTTAAAAAGAAAAAAAAACTAGGGTGGCTAGTTACTATATATCTACATATATACAATCCCTAAAATCGAAAAGCTCAAGGGTCAAGGAAAGAAGGGTAATTGGGAAATAATTCAATAGGTTTACATTAATGAAGACTCCCCCCTTCCTTGGGTAGATCATACTTTAAAAGGATGTCATCACCTTTTGGAACCAGTTATTCCAATTGATAATTGGTGAGGATTTTAGGCAATAGTTCTCTATTACGTTGGGTGCCTCGTCGAGTTGCAAGGGTGGTGAGGTACTCTCCCATGAACGAACTTGAAGTAATGCATCAGGTAATAATTGAACAATGGGAGGTGTTGAATCTTTTGTAGCTTCATGGAGGCTGCCTATGGTAGGTGGAGGTTGAGTAGAAGCTTTTACCTCTATGGATGCATTACATGAGGAGCTAGAAGCTTCATGGAGCTCCCCCTTTCCTAAGCTAAGCCAAATAGATTGGTTTTGCCTTGGAACCCAAACTAGCTCTGGAATAGGTGTGTAGCATTCTGTGATCTTTGCCTTCCCACGGTCTTCCATCGGCTTTGGAATCACAAGGTTTGACTCACATGGTTTTGTAGTGGATACGGAAGGACACGATTAATGTTTAGGTACCCAAATTCGATCATTTCCATCATAGTAGCATTGGGATTCTAATAGTTGTTTGGGAATCCAACATGATTTGGTTTTCACCTTCTTAACCTGAGTGGATGCCTTCCTTCGAAGTTTCCTTTGTGAATTGACTTGAACCATAGGGGGGTCCAATAACAATACCATGAGGACCCATTGATATGTACCCTTGGTCAGATCACGTGGAGTCTTTGATGTAGCACTGTCTGTTGTAGCCATGGAAGTTCTTTAGAGGGTTGTGCTACTGGCAAGGATGTTGTGACTTTTTGAATTGGCAATATTTTGTTGTTTTTTGTGTTATGAAGAGATGAGATTGTAGGTGTTATTCCTTGAGCCGTAGGGCCATTAGTTGGTTTCTACATCGTGATACTCCCGGTCTCCTAATTGATATTACATTTGACTGCAGACATCTATTTGCGCCCCAGGTTTATATTACCCTCCATAGTGCCAACATGCATGACCAAAACAGGAGTGTGTAGGATTCCAAAAATAGTGGTCTTCACCTTATTGACACCCTTGACTTGGATGGTGCTTGTGGATAGGGGTGGTTTTCCTAGTTGACACCAAACTCCATAGGATAACAAATTATGTTGAGCGTTATATACTACTCTCCCATAGAGGCTATTTAATTCAATTGGATATCGTAGAGGTGGCTCAGATTCCAATGAATCATCATCAGTGTCTTCAAAAAATGCTTTCGTGATTCCGAGATTAGCCTCTTGTTGGCGTCTAAGACGTTGTTGTCTTTCTCGAGCCTCAACTCTTGCTTGGATCTTTTTAAGCTCTGCTTGTTCTTTGGCTACTCTCTTTTGATTTATTATAGTACGCCCATTTGCTTGATATTGTCGCCTCTTATATCCCTTACTCTTCTTGTCTAAATTTTGATTACGGCCAATCTCTAGTGAAGAGTCACTAGATGAATCGCTACTTGTGTCTTCTGCTCCCTTGGATAGTTTGTCATCTAGGGTACCACTGGGCCTGAATTGTTTGTCCCCACATTTGCACTAAGATTTAACTCCGATTCTTCGTCCTCAGAGTCAATTTCAATTGATGATTCTGACCCCAAATCGTGTGGGCTATAGTCTTGTGAGACGCTACTGGTTCCAATGCCAGTCAAACCTTCATCTTGTAGGTCATCAGAAGCTACATGCATTGCATCTAGCATATTTAAGGGTACGAGTGGTGGCTTTTCATCCCCCTCAGGTGTTACTTAGGTCGTCCCCCTGTTTCCCCAAGTGTCTATGGTTGCTGCTGAGTGGACCCAATCCACATTGTCTGACCGAGTCATCCCAGGTAGTACATCCATATAAGGAGAATCTTTCAAATTTAGAGCGCCTTCCCATAGGCCTGTGAAAAGCCCCACCCATGAGAAGGTTCGCTTAGAAATAAAGGGCCGTCTAGCAAGTGTATGTATTCCCATAGACATCGTTGACAACTGTATCCATCAGTGCTCATCTATACAGTCCCTCTCCATGTCGCTCCAGAGTCTATAAGTGCTCAAGCTGAGTCTGGCATGTAATGTTGCATTGTACCGCTTGCAGGAGTCTTGTATATGGCTTGAAGGTGATATGTGGAGGTGATTTCATCTCGACTAAGAGAGATGTATGGTCTTGACAAAAGAGCTAGCAAGGGCTCTCGGTAAAGGGCTTGAAGCTTGGCCTCACACACCCCCAATGATTGCCTAGAGAGAGAGAGAGAGAGAGAGAGAGAGAGAGAGAGAGAGAGAGAGAGAGAGAGAGAACCTCGTATATTTCTTGCATGGATGCATGAAGTGTCAGTGCCACATGAAAATGGATCTAAATACGTTTGGTTCTAGTAAGAAGTGAGAGATTCTATCCAGATTTCATTGATGGAAACATTTAAAAAAAAATCATAGACAACATAACAAATTAACCAAAGCTATGCAATGTGTACCTGTGAGGTTTTTTTTTAAATCGGCTTTAGCATGCCTTCCTATGACTCCAAACCAGTCCGCGTCGACGCAAGCTAGTTCTAGTATGGGGTAGTGCCACCAACATCGACGGCCGATTCAAAAAATTCTACTTTGTGTGTGTGTCTGTGTATGTATATATATATATATATATATATATATATATATATATATAAAATTGGCAAGTCGTTAAAAGTTCATCACATATATATTTTAAAAATAAACTCCTAGGCATGTTGAAGAAGCCGGACAATTAGAAGAAAGGGTTCGTGGGACCATTCTCGGCTTCTCCAAGAGCTTTTTTTATATGATATAAATGTTAGGAGAAATAAGGAGATCCATCACAACAATATATATTCCTCAAATTGGCTTTAGTGATCCATGAATCAACAATAAAAAATATATAAGAAATCTATTGGGGAAAGACTATTTGTGCATGAGCAAAACCTGCTCAAACCAGTCCGCGCCGGTTTCGACAGGTTTCAGAAGGGAGAGCGTCCACGACAACGACGAGGCCTAGCTAGAGAGTCGTGTGGAATTCTACGCTAGCATGCTTGGGTGCGAGTGAGATTCACAAAGTAGAGAGGGGACGATCATATACAACATGCATGCATGAAAATACAACTGCATGATGCCTAATTGGTGCAGCTTCTTCATACCTTAGATAAGCCATATGGATCCACACAAAACACACATAGCTTGCTTACATGGTACATTGACGCATGCTTACGATGCATGCTGCACGCATGCCACATAGTCATTGTCATCCATTAGAAGCCATCCGTGCATGCTGCACGTCATTAGCGCACATAGTCATTGTCATCGCCATCCATTATTTGAAAAGTTTGTTGGGTGTTTGGGTCTCATGAATATGAGCTCATGAGAGAGTAGTGTAAAAGCCAGGAAATAGCTCCTACTCATTCCCATTCAAGCGGATATTATTAGTTGCTGTTTTCAATCCGTCAATTATCTGCGTCGTCGAACTATAGTAGGGCGACTAGTGAGGCATTGTTGTTGCTTTCTAAGGTTCACCTTTTCACTTTCCATTTTATTTTATATCAACACTATGAGTCTTTGTTTACCAAACACCCCCCCCCCCCCCCCCCCTTAAAAAAGAAAAAAAAAAGGAAAAACAAGGGGAGAAAACCAAAACAAAAAAAGAGAGCAATTTGTATGCAGTTAAGGCCCTCTCTTCTTCCCAATTCAGCAATTCTGAATGTTTTGTTGGTGGCACCTCCACCTCCTAAGAAAAAGTACCATGATTCCTCTTATTGTCTACTTGGCCTCAATTTTTTGAGCACTTAAACTGTCTTGCCTCTATGAGCATACCATGGCAGAGACAATGCCGGACCTCATCACCCATGGCTGTCTCTAATATTTCATCATCGCCATCGGATATTTCCTAGACTTCAACAACGTCCACCGTCACCTACATCTTTGGAGCATCACCTCGCCCTCCACACCTGTGATCGCTAATTATCCCACCTCATAGCAAGTTCACAGCCACACACTGACCTAAAAAAAATTCTCATATGTAATTATTACTTGAATACCATTCATGATTCTCCTTGTGGCCTCAGTAAAACATGCCCTAACACCATGTGACTGTCAAAGAGGTTGTCCTTTATCAAAGAATGCCTCTATCACAAAATAGAGACATTATGATTGAGTATTACACTCTGTGTGTTTGTGTGTGTGTGTGTGTGAGAGAGAGAGAGAGACATTATGATTGAGTATTACACTCTGTGTGTTTGTGTATGTGTGTGTGTGTGTGTGTGTGTGAGAGAGAGAGAGAGAGAGAGAGAGAGAGAGAGAGAGAGAGAGAGAGAGAGAGAGAGAGAGAGAGAGAGAGAGAGAGAAGGTGAGAGAGAGAGAGAGACACATACAGAGTACGCATTCAGATAGCCAATAGGTGGTTATGATTTATTGCTTTCAGTTACATAGAGGTGCTTTAAACGGAATGTGAGAAGGTGTAATTTGAAGGTGTGCTCACTCTTTTGGTATCACGAGCCATGAGACTAGATTAGTTTATTTATTCCAATGATGGAGACAAAGTAGGTGGCACCAACTCCAGTTTGCTCATGCTTGTGAAGGTCGCTGTTAATTTAGCGGTGACGGTCACCTTTCGCACCCATTGAAGGATCATGGTGGCAAATGTGGGGATCGTTCAACCACTCACCACAACAATGGCTACTTGCAAGTGCACAATTCTTTAGCTAACCCTATAGGAATAACATTTTGCAATGAACGTTTGCTCAAAGGCCTTTTTGGTAAGCCCATGGGAAGGTGCTTCTTCCTATCTTAACTGAGTGGAGTAGGCATTTGAATGCGAATAGCAAACTCAGGGTTTTGTCCAATCGAATTCTTATCCACACCTATTGGTGTTGATGATGCCCATCAAGTGGATGTATTCCCACAGGCACCGATATCGGTTGTATCCATCGGTTCACAAATAACATTATTGAAGAACTTGCTCGTTTTTTTCATCGCTAAAAAAAAACCGCTCGCCATCTCGTAAGACTTAAGTAAGGCAGTACAAATAGCCAAGCTCACACAAAAATTTAGTAAAGACAGGGATGTGAGAAAGCATATAGAAGTGTTTAAACAAATATGCAATTCTCTAGGAGAACACAATGACGTGCATAAAAGTAATGCTTTAAGCCTAACCTTAAGTGGGAAGGCTGGGGATTGGTATAGAACCCTAAGGATGGAAGAAAAGACGATTTACCCTACTCTTAGGAGACTGTTCTTGAAAGAATACATACGAGAGGGAGTGCTTTGGGGTGTAGCCTCTCAGCTCCAAAAAGCCCAATGAGAGGAAGAAGAGTCGGTGAGAGACTTTATTAGTCACTTGAAGCATTTGAATTCTTGTTGTAATCCAAATGAACTCTACAATAATAATCCACTGCTTGATAGATTCGTTAGGGGATTACGACATGAGGATATCTACAATGGCCTAGTCATTAGAGGTGTCACCACTTGGGAAGCAGTCACCACCAATGCAATCCAATTGGAGATTCAAGGAGAAAGAGTGTGTGTTGAGCTTAGATCTACTAGCTCACAAGCATCGGGGCATCAACCAATGACCCTAAAGCCTATTGCTAAGGAGCCAAAGATATCTGAGATGACTTTAGCAAATCTCACCAGGGCCATTCAAGAGAGTCTTAGTGACAATCATGCTCTGTAAAACAATCATATGTATCCAAGAAGGGAGCAACAATGGTGCTCAGTATGCTATGGTCCGCATAGTACCAGTGAATTTCCTACTTTTAGAGTAAAATTCAATGGGAATTGCAATGCCTGTGGGAGGTATGTTCACCAAGCAATAGAGCAACCTTAGCATGGACAGACAAACCTTGAGTGCCTGCATTGATGCCGGCCTTACCTCTTGAATAAATGTCACAACACATGGTCCCTAGGGCCCAAAATGTTGTTCAAACAACACCCTTACCACCTCCAATGCTAGGACCGCAACCACCACATCTGAGAATCACTTCTGTGAATCAAGTGGGTTGTGAGTCATCTATTGCTTGTTTGGAAGGCTGTGAGGAAGATATAGACCCTAATATTGCCTATGGGATTGATGCACTTGAAGAAAGTCCACAATACTACATGGAGGACTATTGGGGACATGTCAAACATGTCTATCAAGTAGCTGCTCTTGCTGAGGAGGCCAAAATATCAATCACACTGCCAAGAGACCACCTCTTCAATGCTATGAGTGTGGAGGTCCAAATCGTGTAGCCAAGTGTCCTAATAGGCTATAAAACAATGCTACGCTAAAGCAAACCAATCAAGCGAGCACTCTACAATGCCGATACTCATGTGTAATGGATGTGGTATTGATCATTTGATTGCCCAATGTTCGAATAATCCAAATGTGCCAAAGATCATGCCATTAAACTTGATTGAGGCTACCGAGAAGCCATCACAAAGTACACTTGTGGTATCAATAAACGTACTCACACGATCGATGCTCCAAAAACAAAATCATATTCTTGAAGAAAGAGACATGGCATCAATTGCCCAATCTCAGAAGAAGAAGAAAACACAAGAGATCACAAAAAGCACCGAAGTCAGACCCCGGTTCAAAGACCAACATAGGGACTGGTGATGACCCCGTATATATGAACGATGTTGAAGAGGATTCTGATTCAGGTGAAACCATGGAGACCAAAATGACCACTAAGAAAGAAACCAACAAGGAAGATCTTCATGAGCCACAAAGGCTAGGACCCAAGAAGAAGATAGGAACTTACCCAAACCCTATAGAAGAGATCGAGCGAGTCAAGCAATTAATGAGTTTGGTAGAAGATACCCAAAGGGATCTAGAACCGACACCTAGGCAGATCCAGATTACAGACACATTGTTCCCTATGCAGCAACAACCTCACCAAGTCCATAAACCCTTAGCCATACCTAGTATCATCCAAGAAGAAAGTTACTTAAAGTCATGGCAAAGTGGCGTACTCACTTCTTATTGGAAAGCATGTTTACAGAGGGATTACCTGACCCTATCAAAGAAATGGAGATCCCATCTTCTCCATGTCAAGAGACTGAAGCCCAAAAGGTGCCGTTGAATATTGCCAAATTGATGGATTTCATGGCTTCATAAGTTAGAACCACCATCATGTCCAAACTATATGGAGACTTTGAGCTATTCTTAACTCTTCGAGCTTTCCTTAATGGATAATTGAAGGTCGGGCTACCACAATTTGCACAGATGGATGGAGCTAGGGAGATGTCAATAGAGGAGGAACATTTAGATCCAGAACCCAACCTAGATGAGAACCTTGTTGTAGAAATACATGTTAACAAGTTGGGACAATACTTTGAGGGCAATGAATACAATGCAACCATACCAATCACTACCAAGGTATTAACTATGAAGGGAATCCTTGATGGTGGCACTGGGGTTAGCATTGTGACTAAAAATTGATGGAAAACTATGCGAAGACCTCACTTACCACAACCATAGTAGTAAAGATGGCCAATGGGTCTATTGTTAAACCTATTGGGATGTTAGAAGATCTCAAGATCAAGATCTTTGGACATAAAATAAGAAATACCTTTATTGTATGGATTTCTCCAAGCACACTATGGCATCCGAGATGATCTTAAGACGTCCTTTCATGAGGGAAGCAAAAATGGTGCATGAGTGGTCTAAAAACCATGTCTACTTGCAGTTCCAAGATTCTGTCATTCGAGTGGATCTTGTAACGCGTTGAGCACATCCTCTAGGAAACAGGTTTATAATTGATCATAGATCTGACACAACAGTTCACTCGGCCCCATTGCAGTATTGTTACACATGTAAAGTGGACACCGATGAAGAGCTAGAAAAATTTAAACTAGGAGAGATGAAGAGACTCGATATGAGAGATAGATAGATGGTTAGACACAAAGTGAGATGGAAGAGAAGGATTGAGAGATAAGGAAGAATTTCTTTTGAGATGCCACCACAATGTGATAATCAAGAATGTATAGTATGGAACATCATATTTGATAGGGTCTTAGCTCTTCTGCAAGCACTCCCTTGAGAGAAGAAGATTTTTTTGGTTTTCTCGATACTATTACTGCATGAGTCCAACAAGCATTGAGTGCAACAGAACCTAGAAACTCATCAAACAAGGTGAGGAATCACGAAAGCCTGTCAATGGAAGGATTTGTGAAGGTGTTGTTAGGAAGTAGCAAGAGGGGTGTATTGGAATGTGTTTTTGGAGTTTAGTGGAAGCAGTAAGTAAATAATGGGGTGGTCTGACCAAAATGAGAAGTTAGTGCCTGTTGTTGTGTCAGTGAAGGAGTTTGTAGTCCAAATGTGCTCCAAAGTTGAATTGTAGATTGTTGTGCTGTGGGTTATATGTTGTGTCATGTTGTGTGTGGAGAGAAGGTTAGAAATAGCAAGGTATTCAAGGGTTTGGTATTTAGCATTGATGTTGAAGTCACCGAGTAAAGTGGTAGGGGTGTGTTGGAGGCGAGGTGTGAGTAGTGTGGTCAATGTTTGCAGGAGCAAGGGAAGTGGACTTGAGGGTCTGCGATATAATGTTATCAGGGTTATTGGTGGACCATGTGGTGTACTGAGGAGTGCTTTAATGCATTCTATTTGATTTGTGGAAATGATATTGTGGTGTTGTAGATGTATGTTTTTATTTGATGTGAAGAGGGATACTCCCATGGGGCCAGTTGTTTGAGTGTGTGTGTAATCGCGTATGGCCACTATGTTAGCATGTTGTAGCTTTGTTTCTTGGAGACAAAGAATGTGGGAAGCCATTAAGTTATTATCATGAATAAGGTTGTTGTAGTGTTTTTTAAGGGAGACAACGTTAAGAGATTGTATTATCAAGTGATTGTCGGGTAAAGAGTGGATGTCAAGTTGTGAATGTTGCCAAGTGGCATGTGTTTTGAGGCGGTGTAGCTCATCTAGAACTGTTTGGTCTACTTTAATATGGGTGGAAGTTAATTCTGTTAGGAGCTAAAGCTTGTTGGGATCTCTTATGCGGGAAGAGGGCGGTGTACAAAAGACCGTGACTTCGAATGCTGGTTGGATCAAAAGCCAAGGTGTCTAGTGTTAAGCCTTGTGCACGGTGTATGGTCCTATTTGAAACTCACGTGTTATTTTTTGGATTCGTGTCCATTGTCTATCTATTGATGTAATGTATAGTTGTTGGTTTTCATATCTAGTTTTTTGGACTACTTTAGTGGTTTGAAAGTGAATTCATATGGTTTGTCATGGAGTTTTGTGTTACTGCTTTGAATATACCATCGGCTTCATTGACTAGGCCATCTAGAATTTCAATGTTTCCAGCACAAAGTTCTATAATTAGGCCCGGTTTTAAGTGAAGTTTTTTGTGAAGACCTGCTGTGAATTTTGGATCTATTGGTATTTGAATAGTTTTGCTGCAATTTTTGGCCCTTGTGTCTTGTGCTTCAATAAATAGTGGCGTCCCTATGGTAGTGTTGAAAATATGTTGGTTGTGTACGTCTTTATCTTTGTTCGCATAATAAAGGTGGGAGACTATGGATGGATGAGGTACTGTGCGCATGTAATGTGTATTGAGGTACGAAATGTCTTCATTGGTGTGTTTTGAAACGTGTATCCTGTTGAGTATGCCGATGAATGCCTTGTTAGTTTGTCTCTTGGTGCTTGTTAACTCATAGCACTTTATGCGGTCATGCCAGAAAGAGGGTGAGATAGCTTCGAGCAACCGAGGTTTTCTGGAGAAAATCCAAGAGTCGCATACAGGACTCGCTTGGCAAAGATCGCTGCACAAGACAACATCAACACCACCGAATGGAAGGTCGTAGTTGTTTTTTATTGCACGCAGGCGAGAGTCTTCCATAGCGAAGATGTTGGTTCCAATCAAGGAGACTTCATCGAAAACGGCTAGCTGTAGGTCTCGATAAAGCAGTCGCAGTTCATTCAGCCTCTCAGGCGATAGGGAAGTGTTAGATGATGTGAGCAGTGGCAAATAGAGGGCCGAGTGGATAGTGGTTCCATCAATGTTAAAAGCTGCCTTGCTTGTGTATTCCATTAGCAAAGATTTTTTTGTTGTTGGGCTGGAATGTGATGTGTGGTTATAGAAACGTAGAAGTCCTTGTACAATCAAAAGGAGGCTGAAAGTTTTTCCTGTGCGTGTGCCTCCAGTCAGGAAAATATGGATTGGTTCTGTGGGAAATATACGTTTTTTAGCATAATATCATCGAATATTAGCCTTTGTTGGGTGTTAAGCAGTAGAATGCTCTTGTAATACATATCGTTTGGTTGCAACAGTATTTTTATGGTTGGTATAGTGTGTGTATGCAGTTGGTGGTGTTGGATATTTAGGTCTTGTGTGATGTCAACATGAATATGGGAGGAAATATTAGATAGTGTTGTAGATGTCGAAGGTGAATTGGTGCCTAATGAATTGGTGTTAAGGTTGTCTTTCAGTATTTTGGTTTTGTTATATTTAGATTCATTTGTATCAATGATAGGTTTATTTTGATTGTATACATCTTTCTATGTGAGTCCATCTGTTAGATGTTGTGTTTCATTATTTATCCATGGTAGAAATAGAAGACATTGTTCTCTATAATAATTATCTGGATTCTTTGCGGCATTATATTTGACATATCGTATAATTTTTGGTTTGGTACGTTTTTTGTATGTGTTGCTTGTTGTATTGTATGTGGAGGCAAATTCTACCAATGATATGGCATTGAGCTGGGTAGGACGTTTACAATATTTGTCTATGCTTGTCTCGTAAAAGGTTTCTGGGCTAGTCGGGTCTATGTTTTGCAGGAGGTGTTTTCGCTTGAGAAGCATTGTTCTCTTGTGGGGAGGGTTTGTGTTTATGAACATAAATTCTCGAGTTGGGCTGTTGAGAGGTAGAGAAAGTGCAATATGTACTGCTTGTTTTGAGCTTATTTGTTGTGTGTTTAGTATTGTGTTTCCTATTTTTCGAAGTCTATCAAATGTAGTTGCATTGTTTTCAATGCAAGAGTCAAATTGTTTTTTGATTGCTTTGTGAGTGTGTTATCAAATTTTGTTATATATGAGGTGCAATAGGTAGCTGCTTTGTGTGCATTTAAAATGTTTTGTATATCTGAATTCGCATTCCATATCTTTGAAATGGTTGGATTGAAATTATTTGTGTAACTATCTTTGATATTTCTTTTCAACGAAAGTGTTGGGCATGAGATTGTGGATGATATAGCTTCGATGTAATCCTCAAATCGAAGATCCATAGATAGGAGCTACTGTTTGAATGTAATATTTGCTTTATAATCTAGTAGTAGTAGATTATCTTTGATTTGTTTGTGTTTCTTTCTTTTGGATTGGATATTGTTATGTGGAGAACGACAGGGTTCTAAAATCATAGTGAAAGGCATCGGGTAGCGAGGAAAGTCAAAGCGGCATCCTTTGCGTTTTCTGAAGCAAGGCTTCCTATGCTTGTGTGTTTGAATTTCTTGTAAATCTACATGAAGAAGCATGGAGTCAATTGTTATGTACTTATCAATGAAATCCACAACATGTTCGTTGGGATCTTTCCCATAGATAGGAGCATTTTCTATCCATAGTAGCCCATGATCATGCTGGCTACCTCGGCTCTGAAACTCGGTTACAAAAAAGTAATCTTTGAGTTTTCCTAATATGGTTATATCCTTGGCTAGCAATTTCTTCATCTCGTTAAACCGGTTCAAGTAAAAGCGGGCTGTTGTTACAGGGTCGTCTCGGACCAAATCTTGTATGTATGACGCTTTTGTTTGTGTGCTTGCACGCATGATGGGGTTGAGCTTAGTAAGTGCTCTAATCAAAGGCTTCCAACGTTTCTCAGCCGCGTAGAAAATGTGATGAAGAATGTTGGTGGTCCAAGTTGTCTAATCATAGCGAAGGTGTTTTTTTTAAGTTTTTCCTTGTAGTCAGGTGATGTTCGCAATGCCTCAAAGTCACGATATCCAAGTTGGGAAGACAAGACCTTCTCAATGTTAGTTACTCCAACAACTTGTGCGGCCACTAGTGTATTGTGGTTTAGCTTGCCTTTGTGCATACAGATCCAAATGGACCCCATGATTTTTTGAGTCATTACTTTGACTGTTTTGAAAAAAATATTCTCTAAATTTAGTAAGAACCATCTATCACTGTGCATAAGCTCCCATTGAGCCACATGTTGATATTTATGCTTAACAAGTGTATGGTATTTACAGGCTCACCATAAAATAGTAGGGAAACTAAGTTCTTCACAGTATTTATCTTTGAAAATACTCAAAGGACTATTTCCCTCGGCAGGAGCTACAAAAAAGATTTTGTCGTTGTGATCCACTACTTGTTGTGATGACTCAATCCCATGGAGCATGACATCTGTAGCTAGATCATCTTCTTCTGATGGTTGATTGTTGTTGGCAAAATCATCAGGCAAAGGACAATGAAGACTATGGAAATGGCTTAGCCACTCGCTGTTCAGAGTAATTTGTTCGTTCTTGTATAAAGATGTTTGCAATAGTTGAGTAGTGGCTTTCATTGTGAGCAATGGCCAAACAATCCTGAAAAGGTAGCAATGATTGTACTGTAGACGACGCTTAATACCCACTAGTTTGAGGCTTCATCATGAATAAACCTTGGTAATATTTGTTGTGTTTTCCCGAAGGATGCCAAAACATTAACAATGCTAAAACCCAAATTGACCATCGTATGTAAGCTCCCCAACTTTGGTGAAAGGTAGCCTAGGACTTACAAGGTGGCTTTCTAAATGATTTAGCTTCTCTACTCTAGCCAAGGGAAGGTTAAATCCTATTGAATTCAATTGGGTGAGCAGTGCACCATGTTCTTGCCTTTTACGGCCGCATGAAGTGCAAACATAGTTGTCGTGTATCTCATTGTTTCTGGACCTTCCAAGTGCCGACCTACGTCCTTTTCGAGCTAATTTTATAACATCGATATATAGGAACATTGTTCGCTGTTTCTATGTAATGTTGTATAGTTTTTTTTTGGTGGGGAGGCATGTTTATGTTGAGGGGAGATATGGGGTGTATATTTTTTTTAAGTTTTTAAATTTTTGATGTTATTGCATCTATTTCTAGGATGGTTCTATCACCTAAGCAAGCAAATTGCCTCGCGATGGAGACACAGAGTTCATTCGGTTGTTGGAGAATCAAAGCTTTCAATGAGGTCGTCTCATTTTTTCCCACGTATGAGGCTTGCGTTTGTGTGAGCGTTGGTTGTCCCCAAAGTAAAAAAATAGGTAACCACTTCTATCAACAATGATGATTTTGTGCAATGTCATTGGATCGGCTCCACTATTGAATGTTGTGTTTTTGAGTGAAGTTATTGGCACACAGTAAATATGGACATCACATGCAATACTAAATCTAAAGGAGAACACATGGATAATATCAAGCGCAATACCAATAGATTATGTATGGCTATTTAATACTTGGGTCAAAATGGAGGAATCATGTCTACTCAAACGCCAAATGCGCTAGAGAAGGTGTGATCATTGGCGTTTGCTCCAATGATACTCTCACTGCGTCTATCATGATGTTGGTGATTTTTTGTAATGACGAGCGCGACTTTATTATTTTATTGAACATTAGGAAAATATTATTATTTCGTGGGTGATTAGCAATAAAAGCACTATCAATATCATTCTGAATAGTTTGTTCAAAAGATGCGTTATGGTTGGTTGAGGAACCCATGTACTTGCAGTTTTCCCCCCCCTTGGGTTATGGGGTGGAAGGAAGACAAGTAAATGAAACACGCACACACTGAGAGAGAGAGAGAGAGAGAGAGAGAGAGAGAGAGAGAGAGAGAGAGAGAGAGAGAGAGAGAGAGAGAATGGGAATTTACAAGATGAGCAATGGATGAAAGCTTCAATGTTGTAGAGGAACGCTACTTTGTCTCTTCGATAAAAGATGAATTTGCCAGTTCGGACAAGGGAGGCTAGTAGCTCACATGCATCCAGCACATCAGAAGCATATAAGTAAACAAAGTTGTTGTCAAGATGCAATACTTTGTCGACTATGTCACCCGCTAAGGAAACATCAATTCGGGAAGCTTTGTTGGCCAAAGTCTTTCCTTCAAGCTTTGGTACCAAAACAATAGTTGTAGATTTTGAGCAAATAGAGCAAAAGTCTGCCTCTTGTTGGTGATGAATCTTAGTAGATTTGCATTAACCGCAAAAACATTCCACCAAAATTGAGTTTACATTCACAAAGTGCAGTGTGCCAGATACCTATGTATAGACACTTGACGAGTTAGAGCTTTCTTGAGTTATTATGGTGAAAAAGGAAAAGCAAGATCAATACTTACTTCTTGATTGTGACCAACGTCAAGAATATGGGCCTTATATGCTTCCTCCAAACGATACTTGAGGTGAGAACTTTTGACGTGTGCTAGGATAGTAATATCCAAGATTGAGAATGTATTGCTCCGATTTGTGAAGGAGCCTATGTTTCGTGTAACAAACATAGGATGCACATCGGTCTCAAGAGCACGAAAAATAGCGTGGTAATCGTCTTTGCGTGCATTTACGAAGCTAAGCTTTGACGGCAAGAGAGGGAAATATTAGAAAGCTACAAATCTATAGAAGGGCGAAGCTAAGTAAGCCTTACAGTGGCACGATCCTCAGTTGCTGGCCCATCTGCAATAACAAGATCACCTTGGGAAAGACCAGCTTTGGAAGTGCTAGCATGGCCTTGTATAACAACAGTTCCAAAGTGTATACAGGTTCCTTGCGCATGCAAGGACTGTGCCTCATCCAAAAAATTGACGCACTTTGCTCTCTGGGTAGAAACTAAGGCTGACTTCAAAAGGCTTTGTCTTTTCTACAACCGTGAAAGCGTTGAAGAATAGTACATAAGGAGATGTGCAACCATTTGACTTAGTTTTTTTTTTTACAGTTACATTCTCAATGTGGACAAAGTCTCCTATAGTAAGGGTGTCAATGAATTGCTCAATAAATTGATCGCTAACAGTACAAGTGATGGTGTCAGTGTTGAGTGGGTCAACTAGGTCTGGCTTAAGGTAACACTTATACCTGGGCTTTGTTTGTAGGTGCACACAGATCCGCCGATTTAGGAAGTGTGTAAATGCTCATCTTGGTGTAGATTCGCCGATTTAGGCAACACCAATTATCTGTGCGGATCCGCCGATTTACGCAGCACATTAACAATTTGCAGATCTATTCACAATGGTAAATGCAGATCTGCCGATATAGGCAGCATTACTGCAGATTCACCGATCTAGGCAGCATGTCTTATTGGTGTAGATTCACCGATTTAGGCAACACCGATCACAAAATCATGCTGCAGTGGTTGGCCACCACTGTAACTGGTATGATTTTGTTACCCGGGTACATAATGACAGTGATTTGGATTTGAACTTATATTGTGGAATTGGAATTGGATTGGGATTGATATCTGGTGATTATTATGACAGTGTTTATGTGATGAGACTCGACATTATGAGACTGATGATGAGTGTGACCAATGATATCCTGATTCATCAGGGTATGACATATACTGCTTATTCTAGTGGTATGGGACACTAGAATAGGTAGTATGTGGATGACGGCAGGCATAAGCTAATGTTGTTTAGTCTTATAAATTTTTCTTTTATTATGTGATGTTTTTGACACAACATACTAATCACTGTTTTTGACAAGTATTGTTTGCAGATTTTTATATTCGCAACTGAGGACAGTTGCTTTCCAACGGAGAGGTATGTTATAGAATTGACATTTTATTATTTATTGCAGCTGACAGGTGGAAAAGACTAGACCGAGCTAGGCCTATGCGAATGGAAATATATATATTGTACATTTTATTATTCAAGTGCTCTGTTATGAGCTTTGGCCATTTATGACCGGCCGGCCAGTTTGTAACCAATTTGACCATTCAAGAAATCTATATAAAAAATACGTGCAAGAGGGAAATGGTCACTCTTGCACGGGGGGAGATTGCCCCCAGTGTCTGCGTTGCTCTTCTCATCTCTCCTCTCTTCTCTCGCCGTGTTGGTGTAGCACTCTGCTCTAGGAGGTGCGCCTGGAGGCTTCTTTCCTCTCTTTACCGCTCTATGTCTCTCTTTGTTCAAGTACAACGTGCATACGCGCTATGGGTTGTGCTAGGTATGCGGATATATGCTTTTCATGGATTGCAACGTGTTATTTCGAGTATTTTGCAGGGCAACCGCACCTTCCGTCTGTAGCATAGAGTATTCACGTGCACACTCTCCAAGAGCATGGGGTCTACGTTGGTCATGAATGGCGAATTTACTTCCCCACCCCCCTCATATACATCATTAGCTCCATGTTCAGAGCGAGTGGCTCTACTAAAGGTTTCCCTCAAGCGGCTAAGCACGCTCGGCCCGTACCGTAAGCCCATGGCATGCATGTCTTGGCTTGAGCTATCAGGATTAGGCATTGGGTAACCCTCCATGACGTCGGAGTCAGAGGAAGAGTCACTAGACGCAATATGCGGTTCCTAAGTGGTACTACCTTGGGTTCCCGCTGAGGGCCCGGATCCTAAGGTAGGTGGGTATTGAGAACTCACGTAAGTCGAAATGCTCGCTAGTTGCTCGGCCTCTAGCACATGACCAAAGCGCAGATGCATGTGCCTTTGGCACCCCACAAGCGTCAACGAATACCCTCGAAGTTTAACCGCTTGATTTTTTGGGCTCATTTTCACTCGTTTTTTGATGTTTTTTAATGTCTTTTTACGATCGGTTTTTGGATTAGAGTGTGTGATAGCTCAAAACGAGCGTATTTCTCAGGGGTTGAGGTGTGCTTTACAGCACATCGTTCGGTTACCGAAGCTCTGATGGTCCTCAAAAGGGTCGATTTTTACTTAGGCATGAGGCTAAAATAAGTAATTTCAAAGGGTGAATGAGGCGTGAGACTGATCGTGGGCTTGGGCTTTGGGCCTGGGAAATGTTCCCGGCCCCGATCCTACCTTTATTTTTTTTTTGGGATAAGGTCGCCGTAGTCGTGCCGCACGCGCGAGCACACACACACCTAACCTACCTACTTGCAACTAACAGAGCTACTGTTACACACTAACATAGTACTACAACAACTAATTAACTAACAGATCTACTTAGTGTACCTTACAGATCTACAATTATAGGTCTAATACCTTAAAGGTAACACCTTATCAACAGAAAACAATACCTTACAACAAAAAGTCTTACACCTTATTAACAGAAAATAGTACATAGTAGCAAAAACAAAGTTCACAAATCCTTCTCAACAAGCCACACACTTTCTTTCTCTACCTTTCCTACATTTCACATTGCACCACAAAGCAGCATAAAGTGCTACTCGAGCTTAGTGTAGGGAATTTTCTCGCCAATGATGCCAAAAATGTGCACGTTTGTCGCACGTCAAAGCAAAGGACTTGCCATACACTGTGTGCGAACCACAAATGGCTGCAAGCACACAACCAAACTAATCTAGAAAATTCAAGAGAGCAAGGGTGTGTCAATCACCGTTCTACGCTCGCCTTCGTGGAAGATTCCTCGCCACAAAGAAGAGGGAGCTATCGTTGTGCTGCACTCAACCACCTCGTTGCCGTCGTGCCGTTGCAATGCTCGATCACACACACGCTCACACACACACTCTCTCTCTCTCTCTCTCTCACGCATACACACACACACACACACACACACACATAAAAAGATGAAGAAGAAGATGGAGATAGAGCAAGAGCACTGTTCAATTGCACAAATGAGAGAATGAGTGATTATTAGGTTTATGTGACTTTTATAAGAGCTCGCCCATTCACACTTGGGCGCCCATGCTTAGCCAACATACCCTTGAATGTTCTAGTTAGAGTGCGCCTCTCATCGACGATCACTCTTAGCCTTTTCCTATTGGATCGACAAGCCCTGTCCATGACTACTAGACGTGGACATTGATGGTTAACAAGGCGTAACATCTACTCACTCACACTGGCATCACGACACAAAGCAGAACAAGTAAAGAAGGGGGAGAGGGCAAACGACACTCAGGAAGTGGCAATGGAAGCTTAATCACTCTCAAGAAACACCACATATAGCTATCTTACAAACAGATGGCACACTCACTTGGTGGCCAAGCAAAAAGACACTAAGTCACTCTCCTTGGGCTCTTCAGGCACACACCTTTGTACAAAGAAGCCCCAAGCAAACTCTCCTCTCTCTTGGCTCCCTGTATATGGCAGGCAAAAAGCCCTGGCAAAAGTCGATAAAATGATAGAAAAAATGCCCCTTATAGAGGGGGTTCACCCACTTTTGGTATTTTTTATCCCATTGGTCTTACTTGGCATTTGAACTTGGAAATTCTTGGGAAATTTTTTGCACCACATGGTCCCTGCCACGATATTTTACACCTAAGCCCCTCAAAAAATCTCCTCCAAAAGTCACCACAAAAACCATTTTTTACCCAAGTTTGAGGATCCCTCATTTCGTGCTCACAAACTCAATGCTCAAGCCATCAAGCCCAATAGAAGAAAGTCTCCATAACGAGCTTCAACTTTGTCCTCTTGATCTGCCTTCCAACCTTCCCATGGCCTCGAACCACGCGTCCCAAAAATGAAAAAAATCATATGTTGATGCCAAGCACGACCTTTCATCGAGCATATCTTGGTGCACACGACTCAGATTAAAGAGCCGTAACTTCTTGCTGGTTCCACACACTACACACTATCCTCTAGAACTTTGGTGAGCCAAAAAAACCTCCAGATGGCATGCCTACCAAGGCAGTCAAATTGCCGCATAAATGACCCCCTTGAAAACTTTGCTAGCTCATAACTTGCCTATCATAGATTTGATTGACGATCCAAAAAGATTGGCATGCACCATAGCTTGCACACTTGAATCTATCTACTTACATCAGCTTTGACCACCCATTTGCACTTGCCCAATTTGTTGGGGATTCACAAAGCATTCCACTTTCAAACTGCTATAACCTTTCAAACTGCATTCCACTTATCCATTCACCTCACTCACTAGCACTTCACACTAGACTACTTTACTAGTTTCCCATTATGTTTTTATTTTCTCTTATGTTTTTATGTAGACCTCTTACCTTGAGTTAGTGAAGAAGAAGAAGAAGAACACGGTCTGCATCCATCTATGTACGTGCAAGTGTGCTTGCAAGAGCTCAAGCTCTAGCTCTCTCTCTCTCTCTCTCTCTCTCTCTCTCTCTCTCTCTCTACACAACCATGTCCTTTCTAACTTGCCATTTAGTCACCCCAAGTACAACCCCAATTTCCCAATCCACCTTATATATCTCAAGCCCAACCATTGATGATTGGTCCCTCCTATGTTTCCCAACTCCAATCACCACCATTTATGCCTGTAGAATGATCTACTCCAACCATATCCTCTCCACCCATTGTGAACCAACAAGCTATGCACCTTATGGCTCCATGTCAGTTGCTGTAGATGCTTATGTGTGGTACTTTGATAGTGGTGCTACAAAGCACATTACCTCTCATCGTGACTTGTTTACCTCTCTCAAGGATGTCCCTCATGGGAATTTACTGACTTGTGGCAACAGCGCCTCTTATCTAGTCAAGGGATTTGGAAAGATTGTGTTGACTGCTATGAATGGTAGTTCTTTCACACTTGTTGATGCACTTTATGTACCTAGGATCTAGAAGAACCTTTTGTCTATATCTGCACTTGCTAGACTTGGTCTTGTGTGAAATTTGTGGATGATAGATGTACAATTCATGATCTCAATTTTGGTGATGAGACTATTGCATCATGCATTTTATGTCGTGGGCTATATAAGCTCACTTTGTATGACAAGTGTGGGAAAATTTTTGCAAATGCAGTCATGTGCCACCTTTTGTTCCATTATTCTCCACCTCCACACACCCTACAAAGTCTACTCATTATACCCCTGCACCCACTGCATCATCAACTAGACAACCTCAAGGTGCGGATGGTTATGAAAGCATTACATCTAGCATGAGTGATATGAAAGATATGTTTACAAATTACACGAACCAAATAAATGAAAAATGTAAGTCTCTTACTTTAGATGTCGACTTCTTGAAGCATCAACAAAACCTTTTGGTAACATCTCGCCCCAAGCCTAACCTCACTAAGATAGTTTGTAGAGCTTGTAAAGTACCATGACATCTTTCCAAAAATTGCCCAATTTTTGTTTGGACTCTTGCACCTTGTTTGAGAAGAAGTCACACCGAGGAAGTGCTATATAAAAATTCATCACATGATAAATAGGAATATTGTTTTTCCACCCCTGCTCCAATAGATCATAGAAGTGAAAATGCCAAAGCACTATGCCCTAGTTGGACTCTTCTCCAAAAGAAGAGAGTCGTTGGAATCTCAAAATTTGTCAATCCTTTAGTTCGTCCATCACAAGAGAGTCCTTCTATTAACATGATTGAAATATCTACACCTTGTGTGGGGGGCGATCACTAGGAAAGCAAAGGAGAAAATAGTTGAGTGTTGTGAGGACGTTGCACCATCAATCCTTGCACCCACAATAGTTACTCCTTTAAATATATCTTTTTCATCCCACCGACCCGTGTTTTAGATCTCATTCCTAAGCCATTACCTAAATCCTGTCATATACATCCTTGTGTACCTACAAGTAATTTGTTTCCCACTATTCCTTCCTATGATCTTTTATCCGCACTCAACAATGTGGAGTTGACCATGTCCCTTCCACAATACCTTCTCACATGACCAAATGATCGCTCACTTTTGAGGAAGGATTGCAGAGTGCTTGGTACTTCACAATCTTCTAGTGGGGCTCTAACTTTAGTGAGAAGAGTGGATCTTGTGATTGCAGAAAGACTGTGTCCCCGAGTGGAGTATGTGAATCATTAGCTTATTATTTCCCATGCTATTGTTGATGGTGGTTTAGATGAATTTCTTAAGCTATGTAAGTTTTACCAAATTGAGCTTATCTTTTAATTAGGTTCCTTTGTTGGCATTGAGGATGGGAGATCATTGCTCTACTAGAGTAGTGGGTTATGCTCAAAATTTACCAATTACTATGATGTGAAAGCCTATTGAGATTGAGTGTTATGTTTTGAGGTTGAGTATGGGAGCACCATTTGGCTATTGGGTAGACCATGGATATGGAGGACTAACTATGGCATTGGCATCCCAAGGGGAAGATTGATTCTTGGAGAGAACATGGATATGGAAGACTAACTATGTTATTCTTGTTTGTAATCATCAACAAAGATTTCCTGAGCATTATCATGAGGGGGTTTACATGGAGATTAAAAAGCTTTTAGAGGCTCATTTTTGTGTTGATAACACTAAGTGGATTTCTCCAATTGTAGTCATGCCCAAAAAGAATAATCAGCTTTGTCTTTGTGTCAATTATAAACAATTGAAAAATTCTACACCTGATGATCACATTATGAAGTGGATTGTTGAGCTTCAAATTATTTATTATGATCTTAAAGAAAAAAAACTTGAATCACAAAATCTTATAGATTGCTTGGCCAAAGTTCTTGCATGTGTGACAATGAGCCTGAACATCATGAGCCTAACCGGTTTGCATTGAGATATCTAGGGATTGGTATGACCAAATTTCCAATTATCTTACCACACAAGTTTCCTCCTAAAATGAGTAAAGCAAAAAATGTCTAGTTACCCATGCAGAAAGGTTTTCCATAATTGATGAGGATTTGTATCTAAAGAGGTTTGAGGGATAGTGTTTGTAAACATGATATTCCTCACATTTTGAAGGACATTTTGCAGGGAGGTTGGCTACATTGAAGATCCTGAGAGTGGGATATTGGTGGCTGAGTGTTGTTAAGGACTCAATTGAATAGTATAAGCAATGTGTTATGTGCCAACATTTAGAATCGTTTGAGACCTAATAACCCTATTATGATTGCTTTACCTTTTGAGAAGTGTGTTTTTGACTATGTTGGATTAATTACTCCTACTACATTATTGTTGCGATTGATTACCTTAAAAAGTGGTCAGAGGCTAGAGTCATGAGCAGTGACAAAGCACACACTATTGCTTCATTCTTGATTGATCATGTTTTTTGTTGTTATAGGGCACCCACTAAAATTCTTTGTGATAGGGAGAAACATTTTTTAGATGATGTTCTTGAGGATCTTATTTCATATTTTAACATTAGACAAAATAAAGCCACCCCTTATAGACCTTCTACAAATGGGCAAGTTGAGAGCACCAGTAAAATGTTAGTCACTATTTTGAGAAAAAATTGATGTTAATAAGAGGGACTAGGATGAGAAATTATCAATAGCTATGTAGACATAAAACACCACTTTTAAAGAAGCCATGGGTGCATGTTGCCTATAGAGCACGGGCTTGCTACTTTGAGATTTTTGCATGAGCACTCTTTGCCCTTGGAGGAGAGTTTGAAAGAGAGATTGGGTACATTAGAACTCTTAGATCAATGGAGATTGCGAGCCTAATTTCCATCAAGAAGTAGCCAAAAATGTCAAAAAAAACAAAAAGTAAAGAAGGCTAAAACCTATGATTTTGAGGATGGCTAGTTAGTTCTATTGTACGATTCACATCATGAGTTGTTTTTTGAGAAGCTGAGCCATGTTTGGTTTAGTCCTTATCGTACTGCAAAGTTATTTCCTAGGAGAAAAATCCAGATAGTAGAAATGGATGGGACATGCTTCACCAAAACCAATTTTGATATAATTAAACCATGTTGGATGTGATTTGATGCATGTGACTTAATCCTATTGTCTTATTTAGTTGCATATGTTGGTGATTCTTCTTCTTCTACATAATCTCGCTACTTTGATGGTGCATGTCAAGGCATGGAGAAGACAGGGAGTCATGGCATTGTCATTTATCCATGTGAAATGGCTATACTATTCTTTTGGGAATTTTTCTTGGAGATCACTTAAGCAATACTATTGCAAGGTATCAGTCTATATTAATGGACTTGAGAGATTTGTATATATTGGGAACCACAGATGCGAGTATATGGAGATTCACAACTTGCGGTGCACCAATTTCATGGTAATGTTTGTACCCTCCACACTTTGATGTACCACTATAGCCAAATTGCCCCTCTGACCTCTTCACCCATTTTACATCATACACCCTCACCTTTTTGCCTCATCATGAGAACACTGTAGAAGATTCCATTGCCTTGATGTCCCTATGTTGACCCTTTACCCAAAACTTGAAACGTACCATGGTAGATCTCATTCCACATCACCTTGACCCATGGGAGTTAGTGCAAAATCTTAAGTGTTTGGGAGTTGAAGAGTTGTGTGGCCATTTGATGGCTTTGAGAGCATCTAGCCCTTCTACCTTTCAAAGCCTAATTCTCTCTATGACTAAATGTCTTATACATGTAGTAGATGTCACTTTCTTGAATATAGACCCTAGCCATTTGCTAATGCTACTTTAGCCACACTAGTCTAATCAAAGATTCTGGATTCACACTAGTAGGCTATTTTTCCATGCAAGATTCCTTTGTTGCATTTTTTTTGGTGTTGTGTACGTCTATATGTGTGTAATGCTTCATGCGCTATGTTTGCAATATGTATTGCAATTCCACTATTCTGTCTTCATTTGCATTCACATGATAATCAAGTGCACTAGTTTTTTTTCCATAAAATTGATGCTCCTAATCTTGGTCAAGGATGGTCTTTATCATTTTGCAATTCCCACAAATGGAGCAAGCAAAGTTTGGAATTTGACGATGTGTCAAGGTGGTATTTTGAACAGATGCATTAACTCGTTGGGTTCTTGGACGTTTTGTTACCAAAGTGTGCAAATGTGTGCATTGATGCCAAAGTTGTAGGGAATAAGGTGGAAAACGGGTCTAAGGTTGAATTTTCTGAAAAGCATGAATGAAAAAATTTGAATGAAGCAAAAGGGCGCCTTTTGGAGATGCTTGCTTGTGAGAGAGAATATGGGAAGGGGACTCCACTTTGCTTTTTGCCAGTTGTGGAGAGAGTGCTACCATTGTGAGCATCATTACATCTTAGTTGTGTGTGTGCGTGTGTGTGTGTGATCATTTAAAGAAGAGAGAGAGACTCCTGGCTGAGTTAAATAGAGAGAAGCTCTCCATTGCCAAGAGGAAAGAGAGAATTGAAGGGAGAGAGAGAGCACCTCCTGAATTGAATAGAGGGAGAGAAGAAGAGGGCTCTCTGAGGAGGAGATTGAAGTGATATTAGAGGGAGAGAGGACCTGTGTAAGGAGGTTGTGTGCGTGTGTCAAGTAGAGAAAGAGAGAGGGATTTTGACCTCCCTGCAAATAGGATCAAGAAGAGAGAGAGAGAGAGAGAGAGAGAGAGAGAGAGAGAGAGAGAGAGAGAGAGAGAGAGAGAGAGAGAGAGAGAGAGAAATTTCTTGTGGACGATTGATATGCCACTAGAGAGAGAAAGAGAAAGAATTTTTTATTAGAATGGAGAGAGAAGGAGGAGAGAGAGAACCTCTCACTAGAGAGAGAATATTTGATTTGAATAGAGAGAGAGAGAAACTCCTCTTTGCAAGAAAATCAAGTAGGAGAAAGACAGAGAGAGAGAAAGAGGGAGCGACAAAAAGAGAGAGAGAGAGAGAGAGAGAGAGAGAGAGAGAGAGAGAGAGAGAGAGAGAGAGAGAGAGAGAGAGAGAGAGAGAGAGCTCTTCTTAGACAATTGGAGAGGGAGAATATAGAGATAGATCAACTCTTCTTGTAGGCTACCGAGTAAGGAGGTGAGAGAGGAGAGAGAGAAAAACTCTTTGTGTTGCATTGGAAGAGGGGATTGCCGAGAGGAGCTCTTTGTTTGCATCGAAGAGAGAAAAGAGAGAGCACCTCCTGTAGAATTGAAGAGAGAGATAGGGTAGTCTAATTGAATTTAATAGAGATAAAGAGAGAACGTCTTTCTTGCGTTGGAATTGGGGGGGGGGGAGAGAGAGAGAGAGAGAGAGAGAGAGAGAGAGAGAGAGAGAGAGAGAGAGAGAGAGAGTTTATTATTGTTCTCGATGGTCAAATATGACCTATAGGACCAAAGTTACACGTGATGTAGTATGTGTATGGCTGATGAGTAAGTCTTGATGCTCCAAAATTGTGTGATGACAGTCACAATGGAGAGCCCACACTGTGGCTGGGAGAGGAAAGTGTGTAGGTCTAAGTCATGGATGAAAATGAGAAACGAGTTCGGATATGACCAAAAGTTGAGCACTCTAGTAGTGTGTAGTACTCACACTCTTGAACTTGCAGTGAGCATAATGTGCACAATCGATTTGACTCTTCTCCATTGTCCCAACGCACTGTCTTGCATCGAAGGGAATGGGAGCTAAGCTGAATGGCTGTGATAGTGCATATCACCGACAAGGGGATATGCTCAAGCATGTAAGTTTGAGTACGGTTTTCTCTTTCAGCAAAGAACATGTTTTTTGTAGTTGGGGGCAATATGGGAGGTATAATGTATGACGTGTGACCCACCGGATTTCTCCCAAGCCGTAATACATTGGTGTTGTTAAAAGCTCCATTCACTTGGGAGTCAATTGAAGCATCATGTAGTAAGTGTAATGCATCCCATCTCCCAAACCACTTCTTTATGTCTTGCATCCAGCCTGTGCTCAATCGTAATACGTTGGCGTTGTAAAAAACTTCATTCACTTGGGAGTCAATTGAAGCATCATGTAGTAAGTGTAATGCATCCCATCTCCCAAACCACTTCTTTATGTCTTGCATCCATCTCGTGATCAACATCTTGCTTGTATGCGTCTTCTGAAATTTTTTATTTTCTTTCCATGCAATTGTAGGAAGTTGATGTGAGGGGTTTTGACGCATCTTTATCATGTACTCCACAACCCTTTCCATGCCCATAACCTCAACTAAAAGAGATCCCGACTCAAGAAGTAGGACCATGAAGTCGCGGAGCAGAGCTTAGATCGACTCTCTCTCTCTCTCTCTCTCTCACACACACACACACACACACACACACACACACACACACACACACACACACACAGAGGATACATAGACAGAGAGCTTACACAGTACGCAGAGAATTTGTTGAACGGTGATCTCTCAAGTCTTATTATTCACACAAGTATATGTGAGTATATACAAAGAGTTAGTGATAAGGGAGTTAGGCGGGCGGGCGGCCATATCCGTATAAGAGGCCACTTGGGATTTAATCCCAACAACCTCCCACTTAAAGTCAAATGTGGTACTTTAAGTAACTGTAAATCTATGAGCATAAATGTACAAAGATTTACATGGCTACCATCTATCCAATGCCCAATAACTCACGACAATGCACAAAGCCCTCTCTTGGAAGTCCCTTTGTGAGTAGATCAGCAGGATTGTCCTTGGTGTGGATCTTCATCAGTTGTATTTGCTTGTCTTCAAGTACTTCTCTAATGAAGTGATATTTCACATCAATATGCTTAGTCTTCAAATGGAACACTGGATTCTTTGCCAACTGTATAGCACTTTGACTATCATAATATAACTCTGGTGTTAGCGGGTACGCCGCGACGGACGATGGAGCACAGCGAGAACACAGACCAACAAACTGTCAATCCGAGGACGTAGCTGACCCGACTAGGGCATGGAGGCAATCTCTGGGTTGTCAACCCTGAGCTAGACACGAACAACACTCTACAATCACTAATCCTACCACAACACTACCATAAAGCAAAGAAACAGACAACGCATCCTACGAAATACTACAAGCTCGAAACAGTCTCAAATCATATCGGAATGACTCGAAATTGGAGGGTAAGACTCACAAGGACATATCCTATGTGGCGAAACACCTAAAACCTGAAAACCATAACTGTAAGACCTCTAATCACTGTCGCGATAGACTCAAAACAACAATTTCCAAAGTGTCCGGAACTGATCTACAAAGACATCAACACGAAGAGCTTCTCGCCCTGATTCTAACGACTACTCGATCATTCAGAACGAATGTCGTTTGAGGTACTTACGACCAAATATAGCTTATAGCAGGCGGGCTCACGATGTGGTCCTCAGCTTGCATTGCTTGCGTCGACGCGGAGAGCTCCTCGATACTAACACGCTCCTACTCTCATATTTGCAATGTGATTAGTGTGCGCGATGGTGTGTGTGCGTGAAGCTCACTACTGTGTGTTGCAGAATCCACGACTGTATATTATTTGAGATAACGTAATGTGTTTTACAAAGCCTTAGGTTTTAGCTTATATACCAAGCCTTCAAACCTAATGTTCGGCCAAATGACCTGAATTGTCCCTAGGCTTCTATAGAGCTTAATTACAAGAAACTAAGTTGGCTTTACTCATGATACAAGCATGTGCGGCCAAAATACAAGTGCCGATTCAAAATATGAGGTTCCCGTAAACATTACAAAAGTGGCCGTAATGGCTCAAAATAATAATAACGGGATATTCGATGACGTCCATGAACTCGTATCTTCATGTTGCATCATCCATCTTCATCTTCATTACTTCATCACCATCTTCATGTGGAATCTTTAGAATCTTTGAGGAATCTGAATGGAATCTTTGTGGAAACGTTGTTGAAAGGGCGTCTTTTCAACACTCTCCCCCTCCAAATTCTTGTCGTCCCCAATAAGACCCTAGATGTCTTTGCTAGCCTTGACGAGTTCTTGATGCCTTGGTGTGGTTGAAGTTGTTGTGGCAGCCTCTTCTGCAGTTGGTTGCTTTGCGTGATGTTAAAGCTGGCTTGAAGTTGTACCTGTAGTGTATCTGAAGCCTGAAACTCTCCCCCTCCGATTGGTTGTTGTATCTTGAATTTCATGAGGTTGTATCGACTTGTTGGTGCAGCAGTTCGTTGTCATTGTAGCTCGAGTTTGCTTTTCCTGTGGTTGTTATCTCGCAGTTGTACCTGTAAGTTGACTTGAAGCTTTGTCAAGCTGTTTTTTGGCCTCTCTTTTTTGACTTGTCAGTAGATTTGCAATTAGTAGTGTGGCGATATCGTGGTTCTTCTTGTTTATGTTGTTATAAAAAATAAAAGAGTAAAAGTAAAATGTAGCGTATGTACAAAATGAAGGTCTTGGATACTTGGATAAGACTAAAGGGAAAAACCCAGTGGGAAAAAATGTCTTTAGTCATAATTAAATGCGAGGATATATGTACTTAGGTTCCGATGTTATAGAGTTATGCTGAGTTAAGTACATATGGCCATATGGCTACTAGTATGGGCTCGATATACATGGATAAATGTTAGTAGCTTGAAGTCAGAGTCATTGTTGTTGAGCAAAGGCTTATAAAACCTGTTTCCGCTTGGTCATCATCATTTGTTTGTGTAAGTGCATGGGTGGAATAAAAAAGAGTACCTAATGCATATGTCCAATGATGGGGCATCTATATGCTTGCACAAAGTTATGCATGTTAAACAAGATGTGGTGCGAGAGAAGAGTATTGATGGGTTCTTCATGGAGTTAGTGTAGCGAGCAAAACATATAGCATGAGTGCTTCAAAAGCTTTCACTACTCACAAGAAGGGTTTTGGTTGTCGAGGCTTCTCCACTCTTCCTCACTGTGTCAAGTGCGTAGTGTTTTTTTTTTTTTTTTTGGACTACTCTGCCTTCTCCACCTTATATATTATATGGACTTTGACTCTTATGATCACCTCTTCCAGCCTGAGCGACATGACTTTATGTATGCTCAACTCTCCAGCTTGAGCTTATACCTATTAGCTAGACTCATAGACCACAGAAAAATATTAACTTGAAGCTTGGGTCTGACACTTTGCTCATTTAGTGGCTTAGCTGCCCGACTCTAGACTCTTATGCCATGTAAGTTTAATGGCAACTTGGACTTACCTGATCACGGCCTAAAATCCAATTCCATATGCTTTTGATGTTTAGGCCTTTCTCGTTAGTTTCTGTTTGAGATGCCATGTTGTCCAATACATTGGCATATATTTGCTCTTCATTCCTTGGTAGCAAATTGTGGTTGCTTGATGAGACAAGTATTGATGTTGAAGAAATGGTTGATGAAGTCTTCTTCTTCCAGATAGCGTTCTTCAAAACTGTGACCTCCACATTTACCGTTGCTTTCTTTTTGTTGTTAAGAGGCTGTAAAGGAGTTGTGTATCTTTCTTGTTGTTGTGCCTCAATCGCGGATTTTGGAACCCACATTGTTCTTGGGCCTGGTGTGATCTCCTTTGCCACTTGCCTTGTTTCTTCTTTGACTTGATGGTACCTTGTCTTTAATTTCCAAATATGGCTGTTACTTTTGTAAAAGCCTTGCTCTTGTAGTAATTGACAAGGGTTCCATCTATAGGTTGTAGTACTCTTGGGTGTAGCGGGTGGTTGCTCTTGATTTCGTAATGTTTCTTGCTTTTCCTGGGTGATTCCTTGATAAGCTACTACCTTAGGTAACCAGACTTGAAAGTTACCCTCATAGAATCCTTGTGCTTCGAGTAGCTTGACTGGAATGAATCTTTGGACTTGCTTGGAGGTGATCTTCACTTGACTTTGTTGGGTAGTCTGATAGAATTATGATTTCATTACCCAAACTTGTCGTATGGTTTCTCCAGTGGAAGACCTTCTCTTTTGCTTTTTGTACATGTCCTTTCTCACGGTTGAGTTATGTGATTGATGTTGACGGCTTTGTTGCTTCCTGACTGAGTGGTTGTCATGGGATGGATATCGCCAGGCTCTCATCTTGGGCTTGTTGACCCAAACATCTGAATTACCTTTCTTGTAGCCTTGTGCAATAATTGACTCGCTTGATGTGATCCATCCTGTTACCTTTGCTTGTTGAGGTTGTTCTTGTGATTGTATCCAAATTGGATCATTAACTTTAATCTGTGATTTGGATACTAGCACTTGGCTGACCTGTTTTGACTTCCTTTGGAGACTTTTGGGCGATGGAAACTTCGGTTGATAGACTTTTTGCTTGGGTTTCCATTGTTTTGTTGATGGTTTGGCTTTTGATGTAGAGGCTTTGTCTTGCACTTGCATTCGCTGGGCTAGAGACTGTGGGCTTACTTTAGCTTTGCCTTTTTCCATAGCCAAGAATCTTTGAACTGTTGTAGGCTTGACCTCTCTTGCCACTTGATAGCTTGTCGTGATGACCATTGTTGAAGATTCAGGCTCGTCTTCAAAGACTTGTGCCCATGGCTTGGACAAAATCAAGTGTGTTCCCATTTGTCGAGAATCTACCACCAAGAAGTTTTCTTTGACATTTTGTGAGTGTAGTTGGAGAGTAGCTTCTGCAATCCCCATACTTATAACATCTACTTCAGGTGAGAGATTTACCTTTATCTGAATATCATAAAGCTTTGGCTTACCTAGAAGTAACCACATGCCATATGACATGACATCAATCGTGGAATTTGTATCAATTTCTGCCATAAAATTCATCTTGACTCCGTCTTGTGCACTTAGCAAAAAGTTGATCTTCTTTGGTACTAGATTGCATGTGTTCTCTTGAGTGACTTGAGCAATCTTTGGCTTGGAATCCTTGTCGTCTTCCTCTTCATTGTTCACACTTGTGAGTTCATATGTGTGTTCTAGCACCTGCTTGACCTCCATTTCCTCTGATATGTCTTTTGGAGAGACAAAATTAGCATTTGGTTCTTGTAGAGTCATAGGCTCTTCTTCTTCGACTTCAACTGTTGAAATGTCACCAATAGTGTGATGATTGTATCCAAATTGGATCATTAACTTTAATCTGTGCTTTGGATACTAGCACTTGGTTGACCTGTTTTGACTTCCTTTGGAGACTTTTGGGCGATGGAAACTTCGGTTGATAGACTTTTTGCTTGGGTTTCCATTGTTTTGTTGATGGTTTGGCTTTTGATGTAGAGGCTTTGTCTTGCACTTGCATTCGCTGGGCTAGAGACTGTGGGCTTACTTTAGCTTTGCCTTTTTCCATAGCCAAGAATCTTTGAACTATTGTAGGCTTGACCTCTGTTGCTACTTGATAGCTTGTCGTGATGAGCATTGTTGAAGATTCAGGCTCGTCTTCAACGACTTGTGCCCATGGCTTGGAAAAAATCAAGTGTGTTCCCATTTGTCGAGAATCTACCACCAAGAATTTTTCTTTGACATTTTGTGAGTGTAGTTGGAGAGTAGCTTCTGCAATCCCCATACTTATAACATCTACTTCAGGTGAGAGATTTACCTTTATCTGAATATCATAAAGCTTTGGCTTACCTAGAAGTAACCACATGCCATATGACATGACATCAATCGTGGAATTTGTATTAATTTCTGCCATCAAATTCATCTTGACTTTGTCTTGTGCACTTAGCAAAAAGTTGATCTTCTTTGGTACTAGATTGCCTGTGTTCTCTTGAGTGAATAAAGCAATCTTTGGCTTGGACTCCTTGTCGTCTTCCTCTTCATTGTTCACACTTGTGAGTTCATATGTGTGTTCTAGCTCCTGTTTGACCACCATTTCCTCTGATATGTCTTTTCGAGAGACAAAATTAGCATTTGGTTCCTGTAGAGTCATAGGCTCTTCTTCCTCCACTTCAGCTGTTGAAATGTCACCAATAGTGTGATGATTGTATCCAAATTGGATCATTAACTTTAATCTGTGCTTTGGATACTAGCACTTGGTTGACCTGTTTTGACTTCCTTTGGAGACTTTCGGGAGATGGAATCTTCGGTTGATAGAGTTTTTGCTTGGGTTTCCATTGTTTTGTTGATGGTTTGGCTTTTGATGTAGAGGCTTTGTCTTGCACTTGCATTCGCTGGGCTAGAGACTGTGGGCTTACTTTAGCTTTGCCTTTTTCAATAGCCAAGAATCTTTGAACTGTTGTAGGCTTGACCTCTGTTGCCACTTGATAGCTTGTCGTGATGACCATTGTTGAAGATTCAGGCTCGTCTTCAAAGACTCGTGCCCATGGCTTGGACAAAATCAAGTGTGTTCCCATTTGTCGAGAATCTACCACCAAGAATTTTTCTTTGACATTTTGTGAGTGTAGTTGGAGAGTAGCTTCTGCAATCCCCATACTTATAACATCTACTTCAGGTGAGAGATTTACCTTTATCTGAATATCGTAAAGCTTTGGCTTACCTGGAAGTAACCACATGCCATATGACATGACATGAATCGTGGAATTTGTATCAATTTGTGCCATAAAATTCATCTTGACTCCGTCTTGTGCACTTAGCAAAAAGTTGATCTTCTTTGGTACTAGATTGCCTGTGTTCTCTTGAGTGACTTGAGCAATCCTTGGCTTGGACTCCTTGTCGTCTTCTTCTTCATTGTTCACACTTGTGAGTTCATATGTGTGTTCTAGCTCCTGCTTGACCACCATTTCCTCTGATATGTCTTTTGGAGAGACAAAATTAGCATTTGGTTCCTGTCGAGTCATAGGCTCTTCTTCCTCCACTTTAGCTGTTGAAATGTCACCAATAGTGTGATGATTGTATCCAAATTGGATCAGTAACTTTAATCTTTGATTTGGATACTAGCACTTGGTTGACCTGTTTTGACTTCCTTTGGAGACTTTCGGGCGATGGAAACTTCGGTTGATAGACTTTTTGCTTGGGTTTCCATTGTTTTGTTGATGGTTTGGCTTTTGATGTAGAGGCTTTGTCTTGCACTTGCATTCGCTGGGCTAGAGACTGTGGGCTTACTTTAGCTTTGCCTTTATCAATAGCCAAGAATCTTTGAACTGTTGTAGGCTTGACCTCTCTTGCCACTTGATAGCTTATCGTGATGACTATTGTTGAAGATTCAGGCTCGTCTTCAAAGACTTGTGCCCATGGCTTGGACAAAATCAAGTGTGTTCCCATTTGTCGAGAATCTACCACCAATAATTTTTCTTTGACAGTTTGTGAGTGTAGTTGGAGAGTAGCTTCTGCAATCCCCATACTTATAACATCTACTTCAGGTGAGAGATTTACCTTTATCTGAATTCGTAAAGGTTTGGCTTACCTGGAAGTAACCACATGCCATATGACATGACATTAATCGTGGAATTTGTTTCAATTTCTGCCATAAAATTCATCTTGACTCCGTCTTGTGCACTTAGCAAAAAGTTGATCTTCTTTGGTACTACATTGCCTATGTTCTCTTGAGTGACTTGAGCAATCTTTGGCTTGGACTCCTTGTCTTCTTCTTCTTCATTGTTCACACTTGTGAGTTCATATGTGTGTTCTAGCTCCTGCATGACCACCATTTCCTCTGATATGTCTTTTGGAGAGACAAAATTAGCATTTGGTTCCTGTAGAGTCATAGGATCTTCTTCCTCGACTTCAACTGTTGAAATGTCACCAATAGTGTGATGATTGTATCCAAATTGGATCATTAACTTTAATCTGTGCTTTGGATACTAGCACGTGGTTGACCTGTTTTGACTTCCTTTGGAGACTTTCGGGCGATGGAAACTTCGGTTGATAGTCTTTATGCTTGGGTTTCCATTGTTTTGTTGATGGTTTGGCTTTTGATGTCGAGGCTTTGTCTTGCACTTGCATTCGCTGGGCTAGAGACTGTGGGCTTACTTTAGCTTTGCCTTTTTCAATAGCCAAGAATCTTTGAACTGTTGTAGGCTTGACCTCTGTTTCCACTTGATAGCTTGTCGTGATGACCATTGTTGAAGATTCAGGCTCGTCTTCAAAGACTTGTGCCCATGGCTTGGAGTAAATCAAGTGTGTTCCCATTTGTCAAGAATCTACCACCAAGAATTTTTCTTTGACATTTTGTGAGTGTAGTTGGAGAGTAACTTCTGCAATCCCGATACTTATAACATCTACTTTAGGTGAGAGATTTACCTTTATCTGTATATCGTAAAGGTTTAGATTACCTGGAAGTAACCACATGCCATATGACATGACATCAATCGTGTAATTTGTATCAATTTCTGCCATAAAATTCATCTTGACTCCGTCTTGTGCAGTTAGCAAAAAGTTGATCTTCTTTGGTACTACATTGCCTGTGTTCTCTTGAGTGACTTCAGCAATCTTTGGCTTGGACTCCTTGTCGTCTTCCTCTTCATTGTTCACAGTTGTGAGTTCATATGTGTGTTCTAGCTCCTGCTTGACCACCATTTCCTCTGATATGTCTTTTGGAGAGACAAAATTAGCATTTGGTTCCTGTAGAGTCATAGGATCTTCTTCCTCGACTTCAACTGTTGAAATGTCACCAATAGTGTGATGATTGTATCCAAATTGGATCATTAACTTTAATATGTGCTTTGGATACTAGCACTTGGTTGACCTGTTTTGACTTCCTTTGGAGACTTTCGCGCGATGGAAACTTCGGTTGATAGACTTTTTGCTTGGGTTTCCATTGTTTTGTTGATGGTTTGGCTTTTGATGTAGAGGCTTTGTCTTGCACTTGCATTCGCTGGGCTAGAGACTGTGGGCTTACTTTAGCTTTGCCTTTTTCAATAGCCAAGAATCTTTGAACTGTTGTAGGCTTGACCTCTGTTGCCACTTGATAGCTTGTCGTGATGACCATTGTTGAAGATTCAGGCTCGTCTTCAAAGACTTGTGCCCATGGCTTGGACAAAATCAAGTGTGTTCCCATTTGTCGAGAATCTACCACCAATAATTTTTCTTTGACATTTTGTGAGTGTAGTTGGAGAGTAGCTTCTGCAATCCCCATACTAATAACATCTACTTCAGGTGAGAGATTTACCTTTATTTGAATATCGTAAAGCTTTGGCTTACCTAGAAGTAACCACATGCCATATGACATGGCATTAATCGTGGAATTTGTATTAATTTCTGCCATAAAATTCATCTTGACTCCGTCTTGTGCACTTAGAAAAAAGTTGATCTTCTTTGGTACTAGATTGCCTGTGTTCTCTTGAGTGACTTGAGCAATCTTTGGCTTGGACTCCTTGTCGTCTTCCTCTTCATTGTTCACACTTGTGAGTTCATATGTGTGTTCTAGGTCCTTCTTGACCACCATTTCCTCTGATATGTCTTTTGGAGAGACAAAATTAGCATTTGGTTCCTGTAGAGTCATAGGATCTTCTTCCTCGACTTCAATTGTTGAAATGTCACCAATAGTGTGATGATTGTATCCAAATTGGATCATTAACTTTAATCTGTGATTTGGATACTAGCACTTGGTTGACCTGTTTTGACTTCCTTTGGAGACTTTCGCGCGATGGAAACTTCGGTTGATAGACTTTTTGCTTGGGTTTCCATTGTTTTGTTGATGGTTTGGCTTTTGATGTAGAGGCTTTGTCTTGCACTTGCATTCGCTGGGCTAGAGACTGTGGGCTTACTTTAGCTTTGCCTTTATCAATAGCCAAGAATCTTTGAACTGTTGTAGGCTTGACCTCTCTTGCCACTTGATAGCTTATCGTGATGACCATTGTTGAAGATTCAGGCTCGTCTTCAAAGACTTGTGCCCATGGCTTGGACAAAATCAAGTGTGTTCCCATTTGTCGAGAATCTACCACCAATAATTTTTCTTTGACAGTTTGTGAGTGTAGTTGGAGAGTAGCTTCTGCAATCCCCATACTTATAACATCTACTTCAGGTGAGAGATTTACCTTTATCTGAATTCGTAAAGGTTTGGCTTACCTGGAAGTAACCACATGCCATATGACATGACATTAATCGTGGAATTTGTTTCAATTTCTGCCATAAAATTCATCTTGACTCCGTCTTGTGCACTTAGCAAAAAGTTGATCTTCTTTGGTACTACCTTGCCTATGTTCTCTTGAGTGACTTGAGCAATCTTTGGCTTGGACTCCTTGTCTTCTTCTTCTTCATTGTTCACACTTGTGAGTTCATATGTGTGTTCTAGCTCCTGCATGACCACCATTTCCTCTGATATGTCTTTTGGAGAGACAAAATTAGCATTTGGTTCCTGTAGAGTCATAGGATCTTCTTCCTCGACTTCAACTGTTGAAATGTCACCAATAGTGTGATGATTGTATCCAAATTGGATCATTAACTTTAATCTGTGCTTTGGATACTAGCACGTGGTTGACCTGTTTTGACTTCCTTTGGAGACTTTCGGGCGATGGAAACTTCGGTTGATAGTCTTTATGCTTGGGTTTCCATTGTTTTGTTGATGGTTTGGCTTTTGATGTCGAGGCTTTGTCTTGCACTTGCATTCGCTGGGCTAGAGACTGTGGGCTTACTTTAGCTTTGCCTTTTTCAATAGCCAAGAATCTTTGAACTGTTGTAGGCTTGACCTCTGTTTCCACTTGATAGCTTGTCGTGATGACCATTGTTGAAGATTCAGGCTCGTCTTCAAAGACTTGTGCCCATGGCTTGGAGTAAATCAAGTGTGTTCCCATTTGTCAAGAATCTACCACCAAGAATTTTTCTTTGACATTTTGTGAGTGTAGTTGGAGAGTAACTTCTGCAATCCCCATACTTATAACATCTACTTTAGGTGAGAGATTTACCTTTATCTGTATATCGTAAAGGTTTAGATTACCTGGAAGTAACCACATGCCATATGACATGACATCAATCGTGTAATTTGTATCAATTTCTGCCATAAAATTCATCTTGACTCCGTCTTGTGCAGTTAGCAAAAAGTTGATCTTCTTTGGTACTACATTGCCTGTGTTCTCTTGAGTGACTTCAGCAATCTTTGGCTTGGACTCCTTGTCGTCTTCCTCTTCATTGTTCACAGTTGTGAGTTCATATGTGTGTTCTAGCTCCTGCTTGACCACCATTTCCTCTGATATGTCTTTTGGAGAGACAAAATTAGCATTTGGTTCCTGTAGAGTCATAGGATCTTCTTCCTCGACTTCAACTGTTGAAATGTCACCAATAGTGTGATGATTGTATCCAAATTGGATCATTAACTTTAATATGTGCTTTGGATACTAGCACTTGGTTGACCTGTTTTGACTTCCTTTGGAGACTTTCGCGCGATGGAAACTTCGGTTGATAGACTTTTTGCTTGGGTTTCCATTGTTTTGTTGATGGTTTGGCTTTTGATGTAGAGGCTTTGTCTTGCACTTGCATTCGCTGGGCTAGAGACTGTGGGCTTACTTTAGCTTTGCCTTTTTCAATAGCCAAGAATCTTTGAACTGTTGTAGGCTTGACCTCTGTTGCCACTTGATAGCTTGTCGTGATGACCATTGTTGAAGATTCAGGCTCGTCTTCAAAGACTTGTGCCCATGGCTTGGACAAAATCAAGTGTGTTCCCATTTGTCGAGAATCTACCACCAATAATTTTTCTTTGACATTTTGTGAGTGTAGTTGGAGAGTAGCTTCTGCAATCCCCATACTAATAACATCTACTTCAGGTGAGAGATTTACCTTTATTTGAATATCGTAAAGCTTTGGCTTACCTAGAAGTAACCACATGCCATATGACATGGCATTAATCGTGGAATTTGTATTAATTTCTGCCATAAAATTCATCTTGACTCCGTCTTGTGCACTTAGAAAAAAGTTGATCTTCTTTGGTACTAGATTGCCTGTGTTCTCTTGAGTGACTTGAGCAATCTTTGGCTTGGACTCCTTGTCGTCTTCCTCTTCATTGTTCACACTTGTGAGTTCATATGTGTGTTCTAGGTCCTTCTTGACCACCATTTCCTCTGATATGTCTTTTGGAGAGACAAAATTAGCATTTGGTTCCTGTAGAGTCATAGGATCTTCTTCCTCGACTTCAATTGTTGAAATGTCACCAATAGTGTGATGATTGTATCCAAATTGGATCATTAACTTTAATCTGTGATTTGGATACTAGCACTTGGTTGACCTGTTTTGACTTCCTTTGGAGACTTTCGCGCGATGGAAACTTCGGTTGATAGACTTTTTGCTTGGGTTTCCATTGTTTTGTTGATGGTTTGGCTTTTGATGTAGAGGCTTTGTCTTGCACTTGCATTCGCTGGGCTAGAGACTGTGGGCTTACTTTAGCTTTGCCTTTTTCAATAGCCAAGAATCTTTGAACTGTTGTAGGCTTGACCTCTGTTGCCACTTGATAGCTTGTCGTGATGACCATTGTTGAAGATTCAGGCTCGTCTTCAAAGACTTGTGCCCATGGCTTGGACAAAATCAAGTGTGTTCCCATTTGTCGAGAATCTACTACCAAGAATTTTTCTTTGACATTTTGTGAGTGTAGTTGGAGAGTAGCTTCTGCAATCCCCATACTAATAACATCTACTTCAGGTGAGAGATTTACCTTTATCTGAATATCATAAAGCTTTGGCTTACCTAGAAGTAACTACATGCCATATGACATGGCATCAATCGTGGAATTTGTTTCAATTTCTGCCATAAAATTCATCTTGACTCCGTCTTGTGCACTTAGCAAAAAGTTGATCTTCTTTGGTACTAGATTGCCTGTGTTCTCTTGAGTGACTTGAGCAATCTTTGGCTTGGACTGCTTGTCGTCTTCTTCTTCATTGTTCACACTTGTGAGTTCATATGTGTGTTCTAGCTCCTGCTTGACCACCATTTCCTCTGATATGTCTTTTGGAGAGGCAAAATTAGCATTTGGTTCCTGTAGAGTCATAGGCTCTTCTTCCTCCACTTCAACTGTTGAAATGTCACCAATGGTGTGATGATTGTATCCAAATTGGATCATTAACTTTAATCTGTGATTTGGATACTAGCACTTGGCTGACCTGTTTTGACTTCCTTTGGAGACTTTCGGGCGATGGAAACTTCGGTTGATAGACTTTTTGCTTGGGTTTCCATTGTTTTGTTGATGGTTTGGCTTTTGATGTAGAGGCTTTGTCTTGCACTTGCATTCGCTGGGCTAGAGACTGTGGGCTTACTTTAGCTTTGCCTTTTTCAATAGCCAAGAATCTTTGAACTGTTGTAGGCTTGACCTCTGTTGCCACTTGATAGCTTGTCGTGATGACCATTGTTGAAGATTCAGGCTCGTCTTCAAAGACTCGTGGCCATGGCTTGGACAAAATCAAGTGTGTTCCAATTTGTCGAGAATATACCAGCAAGACTTTTTCTTTGACATTTTGTGAGTGTAGTTGGAGAGTAGCTTCTGCAATCCCCATACTTATAACATCTACTTCAGGTGAGAGATTTACCTTTATCTGAATATGATAAAGCTTTGGCTTACCTAGAAGTAACCACATGCAATATGACATGACATGAATCGTGGAATTTGTATCAATTTCTGTCATAAAATTCATCTCGACTCCGTCTTGTGCACTTAGCAAAAAGTTGATCTTCTTTGGTACTAGATTGCCTGTGTTCTCTTGAGTGACTTGAGCAATCTTTGGCTTGGACTCCTGCTGGATGGGAGAGACTCACACACCCATGAAGTGCATGCAAAGACTACCTAGATAACCATAATGTCAATCGAGGACACAGATGACACGATAGCCACACGGAGGAAATCTCCTTAGCTTGTCAGGCTGAGATCATCCTACACATACAACATTCAGGAAGGCCAACTAAAGCACAATCAAGAACCTCACTACCCTCAACTACACCACCTAGCCACATACACACACATGGAAGGTAACTCACCTAATCATGGAAGGTAACTCACTGGAGAGACTCACACACCCATGAAGTGCATGCAAAGACTACCTAGATAACCATAATGTCAATGGAGGACACAGATGACACGATAGGCACACGGAGGAAATCTCCTTAGCTTGTCAGGCTGAGATCATCCTACACATACAACACTCAGGAAGGCCAACTAAACCACAATCAAGAACCTCACTACCCTCAACTACACCACCTAGCCACATACACACACACGGAAGGTAACTCACCTAATCATGTCAGATTCATACGAAACTTAAGGAACACCATCCCCTCACTAGGATACACCTATCCCTAAGCTTCTACACTCAAAACCCTCACTCTAAACCCATCTGCGGAAAACGCGTAGGATGACAGAGCCGAATTTTGAAAGTGCTCGAAACTGAAATTTATGAGTACCTATGCGTAGCTTATGTCGCCACGATTCTATAGACTACTAGCACGCAAAAAACAAACATCGTTTGATACACTTACGGCCACAAATAGCTCGTAGATGCATCGGCGTGTGCGCTTCGTCTCGCGTGGAATGCTTGGCGTTGTCGCGTAGCTCTCCTCGAGCCTACCGCAATGGTGCAGTCGGATCTCCAATGTGTTGAGCGAGCCGGGCGTAGCGAGAGGATGAAGCTCACGCTCACTCTCTTTCTCTCTCACACACAGTAGACGGCAGCGCTAAAGTTTTGATTATGATTAAAAGTCCTCTTACAAAATGACCTAGGTACCTTATATACTAAGGCTACCTTAGGTTTAACCAAAAATGGGGTTGAAAGGGTCAAATGGCTTTGTACTTACAATTTGGAAGTGCCATTGCACCTCGGCTTCTGAAACTAGAATAACTACTCATTACAAATGACGTTTATATCCATAATCCGCAGCATTTCATAACTCGCAAAAGATAAGACTTTGGTACGAAACTTGAGTTATGTTGTGTTGTTGACCCAGCGGTCAACATTCCCCCCTTCTGCGTTCATGTCGTCCTCGACATGACCTAATTGTCGATGGCGATGTGGTGCCTTCATTGTCGTTTTGTTGTTGGAAAGAAAGTATAGATTATAGCCGTTGCAGTAGCTTGTCTTGTTCGTCCAATCCGATGTACATAGTGTTCGTATGATTCAGGAAAATCATAATTGATGACGAACTTGATGTCCTTCACATCCATGCTCTGAGCTGTAGCATCTGTTTCTTTCATTATAGGTCTACTGCCAGATCTAAATCCAAAAAGAACCCAATGTCGTTTAACTTGACTCTTATCATCATGGATAGAGAAAGCTCCAACCATCCCTTGCTTCAACAAATCTGTCAATTTGGAGTATTTGTGATTCTCAGAAACAACTTCTACAATCTGTAGAATTGAGTGATTGGCTTTCTGATCTTGTGAGCCAATGACAACTTTGTAAGTATTTTGTAGAAATTGTGTTAAACCCTTAACTTCTTTAGGCCAAGTTGCACTCCAAAAGTCTGTCTGTCGGGCCGAATCCAAGAACTATGATCCATTAGAGCGGACGTCTATCATCGTAACCATTCATCTTTTGAGATCCTCTTATTACTTTTATGTCTGCTCTTTGTCATTGAGGACTTCTTTGTTCCTGTGCAATCATGTTGTTAGTGTTGTCTGCAGCTTTGTCATTGTAGGCCATTCTTTGGCTCGCCATTGAGGAGAAGTATGCTATGATCTGAAATTGGTGCTCCAATTAATTTGTCAATTGATTTGAGTAGCATTTCGTTATTGTTGATGTAGAAGGAATATGTACAAGAGGATGGTGATAGGTGTCTGTAGATTAGGGTCTAAACCTGGATGACCAAAGGGAAAAAACCCGGTGGGAAAAAAATGCCTTTGGTATACGCTCTTATTGGAGTTGAGCAGTTGAACGTGAAGTACATGTTCATGAAAGGTGAGTACTTGGGTGAAACACGAAAAGAGTGCCTGATGCAAGTGCCAATTATGGGACACTCTATATGCATATGAGAAATTTGTCAACAAAAGCATGCAATGTGAAAGAAGGAGATGATGGGTGTTTCGAGGAATAAATGTAGCACATGTGACATCAAAAGATGTCTCAATAGCTTCCACCTTTCCAAGAAGGGTTTTCGATGTAGAAGTTTCTCCACTCGTATCTCACTGTGCTCAGTACGTGAGTGTCTTTTGGACCTTCTTCTTCACTTCACCAGACTTAAGTACTTAGACTTCGACTCTTTTGCTCACCTATACTAGCATGAGCGACACAACGTAAATATGCTCAACTCTTCCAGCTTGAGCAGTACCTAGAATAGCTAAGACGCTTAGACCACATATAATATTACTTGAAGCTTTGGGACTAACACCTCACTCCTTTTGTGGCTTAGCTACTCGATTCTGACTTGTATGACTTGTCGGCTGCATGTTGACACTGCTTTGTGACAAGTTCTTCGGCTGTTGTAGTGGCTGCTGAGACATACTTCGTGAAGTTTCATCGTTTCCCTGTACCTTCTTCTCTTTGTAGTGCTCAGGCCTCTCGCCAGTCTTTTCTTCATGCGGATTATGGATTTTTTTAATTTTTTCTTAATAATAAACAAAGAAAATCTTAAAACAACTCAACAAAAGAAAAATCATTCAAATAGAAATCTAAATGCTATGTACACTATACACATGTCCCTAGGGGCTCATATATGGATTTTGTCCCCATACTCCTCTGTAACACTACTATGAGGGCATATACTCTAAATTTCGTCAAAAAATTATCACAATAAAACGCAAAAATTCAATGCATCTCACAAAACATTGCCCCTCTAATAGTCATAATATTAGGTCCGCATTCAGAATGCCTCCCCCCTTCCTATTTGGAGTCATCCTTTACGACAGGGTATCACAAAGGGTATGTGTTGTGCTTGGGCAATTAAAAGTTGTGCCTATGCAGGCCTTGTAATGTAGCCCTATTATGCATACATAGTCAATGCATGGAAAAGATTTATGTTGTGCAAGATGTGGGTATAAGCAATTTGCTTATTGGCATTTGTTGGCGAGGTTTCCTATTCTAAGCAATGTAATGGTCTTTGAAGCTTCTGTATCGTTGCTTGATTGAAGCGACTTGCTCTCTTCTAACTGTACTGTAATCGTAGGAAGAATTGTAAGAATTCAAGCGGCGATGCACTGACAACAGTTTTGTTGTTCTTCTTTGGGACCCATTTCTTTGTGATTATTGGCTGTTTTGTTGCCGACACTCGTTTGGGAACCCATACTTGGCCGTGCTTTGTTTTTGTTTGAAGAGACTTCTTTGGGATCCACCTTTTTGTTGTGTGAGTCAACAGTGGTCTTTGCTTGAGCCCTTGTATGCTTGGTTGGGGACGGGATTTAGGCTTTGAAAGTTGATATTGTGGTTGTTTTGGAATCCAAATGAATTCCTGACTTTTTGGTGCTTGAATCAACTTCTTTGGAGCCCAAACCTGAGTTGTGAAAGCTTGCGACTTTGTGATATTATTACTCGTTCTTGCACGCTTTCCTTGTTTTTGTTTTGGTGTTGGATCTTGTGATTTGTCATTAGAGATCTTTGTCTTCTTGATCCATATTTGTTTTTGGCCAATCTGGCTTTTTGGTATCCAGATTTGTCGAGCTTTTTGGCTTTGACTTGTTGTCCTGTTCTTTTGACCTGTCATGGTTGTTGCTGAAGGGGTTGGTGATAGTGATGGCCTGAGTTGATGATAGGGGATGTCGTAAGATTCATCACTATCGCTACTATCCTCAGCAAGGTCGACTTCTTGTACTTTCCCTTGATTTTTTGGCTGGTAGTGGAAAGTTACTATCTGTTTGCTCGTGGGTGGTAGTTTCTTGGAGGACTTTTCTAGACCATTGATTAGAGCATTGTTAGCTCGTTGCTCTGGTCGTATTCCTCCTAGCTGAGTCTTTTCATCCTTATTAGGAGCCCTGTATGAGGATGCTTGTGGTGGCTCTGTCTTCACGGAGGACTTTGGAATCCACTTTTGATGCACTTTATTCGTGTAGCGATGACATTGATTCCCGGGTCGTTGATCTTCTTGAAGCTCGAAGTGTTCTAAAGAGTCATAGAACTCGTCATCTTCTTCATCTTTTGATTCTCCACATTTCTTTGTTTGCTCCTTATGTCGAGAGCTTGTTGATGTTTGGTTCTCTTTGTTTTCCTGGATTACACTCACTGCAAAATAAGGAACGACATCATAGACATTTTCATCACAAAACTTTGTTGTGGGAGCATCCTCCACGGCGCACACGTCCAGAGTAGCCAAGATGTGTTCCCATCCAAAAGGCTCTAACTCTTCTTCAGGAAATGGTTCTGGGATATAGTCCATATCCTCTATAACTCGCTCTAGGATACATTCCTCACGTTTCAAGCTACCACATTGTGAAGCTCCACACATCCACAATTCTTTAGGCTTACCTAACCAAGCTGAAAGTTCTGATCCTGCTACTGTGGCGGAATCAAACTCCTCAACCGGTGTTCTCATCACATCCCTATAGCTATGGTCCCTCAAGTTTACCTTTGTTATGGTTTCCATATGTCTTAGGTATATATGGTCATAACCCCAATCTTGGACCATTTTCAATTGTCGCATGAATGGTCTTCCCGGAATGATGTCATAGTTGTTCTTCTTGCCAAAGTCAACAACAGTAAAAGTGTGTTCATATTCAATGCCACAAGAAGTAACAAGTACTTTTTCTAGCAGTCCTATGGGATTTTCCTTGTGTCCGTCTGCAAGCTGCAGGGTCATTCGTGTGGATATCAAGGCAGGTTTTCCCCATTTTTTCCAAACCTCTTTGGTTGCAATGGCCACACCAGCTCCACTGTTAAGGATTGCCATGGTTTTTACACCATTGAATTCCACAGGAAGGGTGGTGTTTCCATCTTCTCCCTCGTAATACTCGCCTACCTTGTTTAATGGCACTGGCCTAGTATTTAGTTGAGGCATTTCAAGCTCTTTGATGCCTTCCTTGATTTGAGTCATTGGGGTTTTTTCACCACATTTCTCTAGACATTTACCCACATTAGCCCACATGTTTGGTCTTATTCTGAGCAACTCGGCTAACATTATTGTACAGGTGACTGGGGTAGATAGAATATCTACTAGCCCCTTTGAATCAATGGCCTTGTTAGGAGTCAGTCTCTGTGATGGGACTGCAACCACATCCGACTTGGTCTCGTACTCTCCCATGTAGGACGGTAGTGTTCTTAGCAAATGGGGTTGACTATCCATAGATTGTACGGATCCTTTGTCGCCCCAGCACGATCGCACTTCTAGATTCATTTGAGATCCAGTCTCAAATTCCTCTATTGGTGGTAGAAACACTCCTCGTTCATCACCAGTCTTGTCTACTCGTCTTCTTAGGTCATCGGCTTCATTGGCCTCTCTGACTTGTTTCCACAATTCATCAAGACCATCTATCTCTTTACAATCCTCAGGTATAGCTTGGTGAAATCCCTCGGAAGAGTTATCCGTGGTATTCAATACTATCCTTGGTTCTAATGCTGGGTCTTTGAGGTTTGGTCCGTGCTCATGACTAGAATCTGGCTCTTTTAGTTCCTGGTTTGGTGGGATTACTTGTGTAGGCATGACACGGATCACATCCTCAAGTTTTGCAACTTGCGGTTCTAGTAAAGCTTGGGCTGTTTGAATCATTTTCTGGCACATTTTAAATTTTTTCTTTTCTAGTTCCGCATAGGAATATGTCATCCACCTGTGTTCTTGGGTTTGGTTGTTTTTGAGCCTCACATCATAGGCTTTCAAGAGGGCATCTAATGTCTCATTAACCTTCTCTACCAACACAGATCCTCCTGAACTAGCACTTCTCGGTTTCTCATCCGTGGATGGTTCTTCTAGAGGTTTAACCATCTGTGTAAGAGAAGGTGCCTCCTTTTCCTCATGTTGTTTTATCTTCTCCTCAGCTTCGGTAAGCTTCTCAGCTAGGGATTTTTGCTCTCGTTCCCTGCGTGCTTTCATCCTAGTCTTTCTAGCTTTCCAACTATTTCGTTTGCTCTTGGTTTTCTGACTAGGTGCGTCTGTCTTTGGTCCTTCATCTGTCTTTGGACTCGTGTCACTTTTCGTGTTCTTTGTCTCTAGATTCTCATCAGCTTTCTTTTGAGCTTGTGCTCTCGTAACTACTTGAACTGATACGACATTTTCATTTTCTGAGCTACTAGGGAGCTGAACAATCCCTGATACATTTGTCGTGATTTTCCTGATTTGGTTTGGTTTTTTCGGGCAATCGGGGATCAAGTGAGTGATGCGACACTCAAGACAATAGGCATTTACTTCAGTGATCTCCGTATGAGGACATTGTTTGACCAAGTGGTTGTCACGACTTTTGTGACAATCTGTCTCTGGTTGAGGAGATTCTTTTAGCATTTCCTCTTGGCTATAAGCAAGCTTTGACCTAGATAAGCCGCTATTTGCAATGAATCGCAATGTCCTTTCGTCCATTTCATACCTTCTTTCTTTCGACTGAAACCCAGGAGGTGGAGGTTGTACCGGCCTCACCACTCCACGTGTTTCTCTCACATTTTGTTGCTCCGAAGGGTAGTACTCACTTTGGTTGCTATACCGCATTGTAGCTGGTACTGGCATTGGTTTATTTGATGCTTCCATCATTGGCATGTATCTCATGTCTACTTGCATTCTAGCACCTAGCAGCGAAGGTTGTTGTCCTAAGACAAGCTGTGGCCTTAATACTCCTACTGGTCTTGGCGCATTCCCCGTAAAGTATCTAGGTGGAGTAGGTGCTTGTGGAATAGGTTGTACATACCTCTCCCTAGCATTTTCCATGCTATAATAGCACTCTTCCCCCGTATGGTTCATCCATTTTCTCTCAATTTCACACCACTTCGGCTCTCCCGAATCAGACCTTACAAGAGGAATCAACCTCTTGACCAAGTCGTCGATAAGCTTTTCTTGATCAATAGGTGCCGTTGGCTTGGCAATGGACTCACTTATCTGTGAAACACTGTGCTGAGAGGATGTGTCATCTCCTTGACTCTTTAAGTCCTTTTCTTTGTATGCCTCACAATTATCCACTAGATAAAGAGCTTCTTTGATCAACTCGTTTAACGTCATCCTCCTTATCATATGCAGATCCTTCTGAAGGCCCGCATGTCTCATTCCCTGGATAAAGATCAGCATTAGTCGTGCTTGCGTAGGTAATTCCGCTCTCGGACAGAGCTTAACATATCTCTTGAGCCGTAATGATGCTTTGCGTACTGATTCATTCTCTTTCTGTTTGAATCTATGGATTTGCGAGACTGTGTTGTGAGCAATGCCTTTTGGCGAGAATTCTTCAATAATATCCTCAAACAACTCATCTAGGGTCTCAAAATCCCAATTTTCCACCGAGTCGAACCATGTAGCTACATCATCTTCTAGAGTCAATCCAAATCCCGCAAACTGTGTCGCAAAATCTGAAACTTCCTCTGCTCTAATCACTCTTTTAAAAGCCGTTACGTGATCTCTCGGATCTTTATCTCCGGAGTATTTTCTGTTTACCCATTTCTGGACTTGGGATGGTCTAACTCGTGGATTGTCTACAAGTCTAACCAGAGATTCTCCCAATCCTTCTCTCGTATTTCTCTTGAAGGGAATCCTGGTGGCTCTCTTCTTGGAATTCCTATAGGAATTCTCGTGTTTGGTGGAGGCATTTGTGGTCCTTCATTGATCAAATATCCACCTCTTTCTAGTACAGTCTGTGGATTTGTGCTTTCTACAACTCTGTATTCTCGTCCATACTTGTCGACAACTATAGATCTCCATTGACAGTCAACTCCGTATGTGTAGACATATAAGAGCTTGTGATCCGTTATCTCTTCTAGGTATGGGTCTGAGCACCTATAAAGATTGACCTCATTGTCGTCAATGTATCTATATAGTCCTTCACTCTCATGACCAATCATCCAAACTCTCTCAACAAGATGGGTCTTTATTAATTGCAAGTTTGGAAGATCCATTGTGGGAGGATATTCCTCTATCGTCGGGATCTCCAAGCTTGTGTAAGATGCGTTTGAATCTAGGGTAGACATGATTTCTGGGCTTAAGAGCTTTTTCTTGGTTCAAGTAGACTTAGTCCACTGTGTTCAAGTGCTTTGGTTAGGGAAAAGTCAAAACTATGTCCAAAACCGCAACCGTTTTCTCACAATTCTCGCTTTTAGACACCCCTGACTTCCGGATGAATTTTGAGGCCTCAAACGATGGTTTTTTTTCCAAAGTTGAACTAAATGGTTGCTGTAGGCATACATTTAGTTCAAGTTTTGCTCTAAGATTTGTAGAGCCACTCTCAGGCTACGTTTTGATATAAAAACTTTTCCTATCCGATATCGTTTGTGAAAGTTATGGCCAAAACAGTGAAATGCAGTTTAGAATGGAAGAAGATTTGGGATCTCTGTGACACTGTGAACACTTCTGTATGGTCAAAAGTACAGTTGGACCCTAAAAATGGCCTAGAGACATCCTACGCGTAGGATGTTTTTTTGCTCATAATTTAACAAAATCTGGTCCAGAGACTCCCCTTAAGTCCAGCAGCACAATGGTATGCTCAAAATTTCATTTGGACCTCAAAATGGCCTTGAGACATCCTACGCGTAGGATATCTTTTTGCTCAGAATGACTTGAAATTTTCACCCCAGCTTCTCCCTGATGTGCTGATCATAGTGGTGTGCTCATAAGTTGGTTTAGAGTCCTAAATCAAGCTGGAGACATCCTACGCGTAGGATGTCTTTTTGCTCTGTTTCAGCTCAAACTTGTACTGTAGCTTCCCCTTGATGTGCTTAACTCACAGATATTTTTACTTTTTGATTCTGACACCTATAGGTTGGTCAAATGATCAAGAATCTGTTCCAAAAGCCTGATGTCTGTTCTGATGAATTTCCAAGTCAAACCAGATCCAAATTGGACCAAATTTGACTAGGAGGCTTGCCTAAGGCTAAACAACAGCATGGTATGTTCACAGTTTGAATTTGGCCTCTAAATCATGCCTTAGACATCCTACGCGTAGTATGTCTAACTGCTCAGAATTGCCCCAAATTTAAGCCACAGACTCTCCTTAAGGTGCTGATCACTCTGGTATGCTCATAATTTTGTTTAGAGTCCAAAATCACACAGAAGACATCCTACGCGTAGGATGTCTTTTTGGCCTGTTTGACCCCAGACTTGTCCCACAGCTTCCCCTTGATGTCAGTAACCTAGTGGTATGCTTAGAATTTGGTTAGGATGTCAAAAGACCCCAAAAGTAGCTATCCTTACCTTTTTCAGTCAAAAGTGCAAAAGTCCGCTCAATCTTCCCTTTCACTGACCCAAATGAGATGAAATTTATCACATGCACTCAATACAACATTTAGAACATGCCTATGGAGTCATCCTATGGTTTGGTCTCAAAATTAGGCCTTGGACACAATTTGGGTAGGATATCTGGCAATTCTCATCTTTTGTCTTTGATCTGTCAAAATTTGGTCAAATTTCCACTTTCGAGGTGAAAATAGGGTAAAACCTACCTTCCAAACACAGTGGTAACCTCAGATTTTCAAAATTTCCACCAGATCACCCTGTAGACATCCTATGCTTAGGATGTCTACTACTGATCTTTTGAGACTGAAGTGTCCCTGATGCTTCCTTATGCTCTCAGCAAGTGCAAGTATGCTTCACAATTGCAAAAACATGCGAAAATCACTCAATTTAAGCCTTTTCTGAAATTTTACGTTTTCTGACTCCGCCTTTTGGCTTTTGGTCAACAAAAATATGGGAAAACACCCAAGTCAATATGTTAGTAGGGTAAAACCTACCCTCTGAACCCACTGGTGCAGTCAGAATTTTCAAATTTGGTCTCCAGAACCCCCTTGATACATCCTACACGTAGGATGTCTATGTTTACAGAATTGCAGGTTTTCTTCACAGAACCCTTGCAAATGCTGTTTTATATGCACAACATCAGTCAGTCATACAAAAATATCCACAAAAGCTTGTTTAATGCATTTTTACCCTCAAAAGAACACTTTTCCGTGATTTTAAATGCAATCAAGCACTTTAGCAAATAATTCAATGATGAATAGCTCTAGATCAGAATCGGATCACTTACCTAAAGCTACTCCTACAAATCATATGGGGTTTTGCATCTACGAGTAGAAAAATGCTTCACTGCCACACACGGACTAGTAAACGCTTTTATCACCTCACAAATCACTCGACCACCAACAACTACTCTAATCCACAGATCCTAACTAAACCTATCTAGTCGCAGAACCTCGGCAAGACACACGTTTCTTGACTATCCACTTGATCGCGGAATATCCTCTTCCGGATCCACTTAAGAAAAACGCTTTCTTTAGCCCAAAATAAATCAAGCAACCATCACACGAGTGTTAGTAGGAAACCTACTTAGGTCCTTGTGTCCCCGGCAACGGCGCCAATGTTGGACGGGGAGAGACTCACACACCCATGAAGTGCATGCAAACACTACCTAGATCAACATAATGTCAATCAAGGACACAGATGACACGATAGGCACACGGAGGAAATCTCCTTAGCTTGTCAGGCTGAGATCATCCTACACATACAACACTCAGGAAGGCCAACTAAACCACAATCAAGAACCTCACTACCCTCAACTACACCACCTAGCCACATACACACACACGGAAGGTAACTCACCTAATCATGTCAGATTCATACGAAACTTAAGGAACACCATCCCCTCACTAGGATACACCTATCCCTAAGCTTCTACACTCAAAACCCTCACTCTAAACCCATCTGCGGAAAACGCGTAGGATGACAGAGCCGAATTTTGAAAGTGCTCGAAACTGAAATTTATGAGTACCTATGCGTAGCTTATGTCGCCACGATTCTATAGACTACTAGCACGCAAAAAACAAACATCGTTTGATACACTTACGGCCACAAATAGCTCGTAGATGCATCGGCGTGTGCGCTTCGTCTCGCGTGGAATGCTTGGCGTTGTCGCGTAGCTCTCCTCGAGCCTACCGCAATGGTGCAGTCGGATCTCCAATGTGTTGAGCGAGCCGGGCGTAGCGAGAGGATGAAGCTCACGCTCACTCTCTTTCTCTCTCACACACAGTAGACGGCAGCGCTAAAGTTTTGATTATGATTAAAAGTCCTCTTACAAAATGACCTAGGTACCTTATATACTAAGGCTACCTTAGGTTTAACCAAAAATGGGATTGAAAGGGTCAAATGGCTTTGTATTTACAATCTGGAAGTTCCATTGCACCCCGGCTTCTGAAACTAGAATAACTACTCATTACAAATGACGTTTATATCCATAATCTGCAGCATTTCATAACTCGCAAAAGATAAGACTTTGGTACGAAACTTGAGTTATGTTGTGTTGTTGACCCAACGGTCAACAACTCCTTGTCGTCTTCTTCTTCATTGTTCACACTTGTGAGTTCATCTGTGTGTTCTAGCTCGTGCTTGACCACCATTTCCTCTGATATGTCTTTTGGAGAGACAAAATCAGCATTTGGTTCTTGTAGAGTCATAGGCTCTTCTTCCTCGACTTCAACCGTTGAAATGTCACCAATAGTGTGATGATTGTATCCAAATTGGATCATTAACTTTAATATGTGCTTTGGATACTAGCACTTGGTTGACCGGTTTTGACTTCCTTTGGAGACTTTCGGGCGATGGAAACTTCGGTTGATAGACTTTTTGCTTGGGTTTCCATTGTTTTGTTGATGGTTTGGCTTTTGATGTAGAGGCTTTGTCTTGCACTTGCATTCGCTGGGCTAGAGACTGTGGGCTTACTTTAGCTTTGCCTTTTTCAATAGCCAAGAATCTTTGAACTGTTGTAGGCTTGACCTTTGTTGCCACTTGATAGCTTGTCGTGATGACCATTGTTGAAGATTCAGGCTCGTCTTCAAAGACTTGTGCCCATGGCTTGGACAAAATCAAGTGTGTTCCCATTTGTCGAGAATCTACCACCAAGAATTTTCTTTGACATTTTGTGAGTGTAGTTGGAGAGTAGCTTCTGCAATCCCCATACTTATAACATCTACTTCAGGTGAGAGATTTACCTTTATGTGAATATCATAAAGCTTTGGCTTACCTAGAAGTAACCACATGCCATATGACATGACATTAATCGTGGAATTTGTATCAATTTTTGCCATAAAATTCATCTTGACTCTGTCTTGTGCACTGAGCAAAAAGTTGATCTTCTTTGGTACTAGATTGCCCCTGTTCTCTTGAGTGACTTGAGCAATCTTTGGCTTGGACTCCTTGTCGTCTTCTTCTTCATTGTTCACACTTGTGAGTTCATCTCTGCGTTCTAGCTCCTGCTTGACCACCATTTCCTCTGATATGTCTTTTGGAGAGACAAAATTAGCATTTGGTTCCTGTAGAGTCATAGGCTCTTCTTCCTCGACTTCAGCTGTTGAAATGTCACCAATAGTGTCTGAACTTCCTGTCACTTGCTGCACCTCTTCTTTGATTGATTCCAAGTCTTCATATTGCTCGTTTGTAGGCGTTGGACCTGAAGCATCTTCTTTGGATCTTTGCCCTTCTTCCTGCAACTTTGCTTCGTTGACTTGCGGCTCCTCCTTTGTACTATGCGTTCGAGTTGGATAGTTTGTAATCTAGTGTGTTATCGCACACTGATCGCAAAGAGCACCTATTTCTATATGACCAGTATTCAGGCTAGGTATCTGGTTTTGTGTTATCCCTATAGTTGATAACCCTGTTTCGAACTCATACTCAGATTTGTCATCTATCTCACCCATAACCCTTAGCATGTAGTAGGAGACTATGTCATACTCATTCTCATCCCAAAATTTTGTTGGTGTGGTCTCATTAACATAGACATCCAAAGTAGCCAATATCTGAGTCCACTCTAGTGGTTCTAACGCCTCTTCCGGATAAGGTTCTCTTATGTAAGCATCATCTTCTAAGACCCCTTCTAAGGAATTCTCATTTCTCCCAAAGTCACTACATTCCGATGCTCCGCACATCCATATTTCTTTCTTTTTGCCCATCCACGGATGGTATGTTGATCCCACTTTGTGTTGCAGAATCAAAATCTTCCACGGGCGTTCTAGTTACATCTTGGTAAATATGATTTCTCATATTTACACGTGTTGTGGTTTTAGCATGTCTCAAGTATAGATAATCATAACCCCAATCTTGTACCATCTTGAGTTGCCTCATGAATGGTCTTCCAAGGATGATTTCATAGTTATTTTTCTTGCCAAAGTCAACTATGGCAAAAGTATGCGCATACTCTATACCACAAGAAGACACCACTATCGCTTCTAGCAATCCCATGGGTCTTTCCACATGCCCATCAGCTAAATGTAATTTTATTCTCGTTGTTCTAAAGGCGGGCCTACCCCATTTCTCCCATATTCGTTTTGTTGCTATGGCAATTCCTGCTCTGCTATCAAGTATAGCTTTCATTTCAATCCCATTGTACTCGATAGGCAAAGCGGCATTACCATCTTCTCCTTCACAGTACTCTCCTACTTTGTTCAGAGGTACCGGTCTTACATTTGATTTAGGCTTCTCGATCTCATCTAGCTCTTTTTCCAGGAACCTTAACGGGCTTTTGATCCCAATTTTTTCCAAGCATTTTCCTATATCCGTCCACATACTTGGCCTGATTTTCAAAAGTTCTGCCAATGTAATTGTGCACTTCACTGGCGTTGATAGCAAGTCAGTCAAAATTTTTGTGTCCAATTCTTTTGTCCCTCCTAGCCTCTATGATGGAACTCTCACAATCTCAAACTTTGCTTCAAAATCTCCCATGTACTGTGGCAAAGTTCTTAACGATGCAGGTCTACTGTCTTTGGAGGCTACCGATCCTACGTCACCATGATATGACCTCGCATCAACACTCATTTGTGGTCTATCTAATGTGATTTCAGGAAATGGTTCTGGTCCAGCATCCTCTTCTCTTTTTTGGGCATCTCGGACAGCCTTCCATAACTCCTCTGGCCACTGCTCCTCAACTATAGGAACATAAGGTGGGAAATCCCTCATTGATTCATCTGTTGTATATTGGACTACCCTCGAGTCTTGAGACCTTGGCAGTGGTTCTTCCCTATGATCTACCTCTTCTCTAGGCAATTCGTCTACTTTAATGCTCTGATCTTTGTGCACTGGTGGAGGTGGTTCTAGCAATGCTTGAGCAGTTTCAATGAGCTGCTTACACATTGATAGCCTCTGCTTCTCTAGCTCAGGATAAGGATTCTTCATCCATCTTTGTTCTAAGGTTTGTCTATTTGCCAATCTAGCCTCATAAGCATGTAAAATTGCGTCTAAAGGCTCATTCACTTTGTCCACTAGGACAAATCCTCCTGAACTAGCACTCTTGGGTGCTTCAACTGGTTTAAGGGTTTCAACTTCCCTTTGCTGTGTCTGTTGCTCTTGAGTTGTTTCCAACTTAGCTGTAACAACCTTTTCTTCTCCTTTTTCCCTTTCTAGTCTCGCTTTCATTCTAGTCCTTCTTGCTCGTCTAGAGTTTCTACGGCTTTTGGAACTCTTACTAGTCTCTCTATTTGTAGGCTTCTGCTCTTGCACTTTTGCTTGTGCTCTTGTGACAACGTTTACTGGAGCAACTTGCTTACTTTCATCTTCTTGTTGTTTAAGCACCTGTTCTTTTGCAATTGTTTCTTGCTCTGTTGTTGTTGTCGTCTCTCCTTTTGTTGCGGCTCGTTCTTTCTCTGATTTTCTTGTAGAAGGAAAGGTAACATGTGGTTGCATTTTACCTTTCTTTCTTGGATTCTTAGGACAATCTAAAATCATATGTGTGATTGCACACTCATTACAATATACATTTATCATGATATCATGGTGTGGACAATCCTGAATCAAGTGATCACTACTACCACATCTGTCACATGGACGTATTGGTTGTTGTGGCAATACTTGATATTGACCTTGAAGTGGCCTCTAATCTACCACATATCTTTCTATTTGAAGCTCATGACTCTCATATGCATTTCTAGCAGCTATGCGTCTTTCACTTAAGAACACTTGTTCCGCTACAGGATGATATCTAGGCGGTTGAGACATAACATGCTCAAACCCTGGTGGAGTCTTAGGTCTATAGTCAGGACAATGTTGCGTCGGATGGTCCCCTCCACATGTCATGCACCTTCGTTGTTGAGGAATTCTATAGGCTGGTACTCTGTCAGAGTGGTTGATGCGTTGCATCACATTCTCTATGATTTGCTCCTCAACATTTACTTGGTTTTGTCCTAGATTCTCACTTTGATCCTCAAGATCAGCGGTTTTCTTTTTCTCACTCGCATCATTCATCTTCTTCTGACCATCGTCATAGAATTCGCAATTGTAAACTAGGTCAACTGCCGCTTTGGTCACCTCTTCCAAGGTTTGGTATCTTTTCACGTATACGTCCTTTTGGAGATTCTCATTCCTAAGCCCTCTGATGAAGCATAGGATCTAATGTTCTGGCGTGGGTAACTCTTGGGTAGGACATCTAGCAACATATTGCTTGAAACGCAGTATTGCATGTCGTAATGTTTCTGTTTCGCCTTGTTTAAATTCCTGAATCTTAGGAAGGGTGTTATGTTTTATGCCCCTCTTGGTGAATTCTTGAACAAATTCATCCAATATTTTCTCAATGGTTGTGAACTCTTTCCGGTTCAATAGTTCAAACCATGCTTGTGCATTGTCCTCCAATGTAAGTCCAAAACCCTCATACTGCGTGTGGAAGTCCTCTACTCGTTCTGCTCGTAGGACTTGCTTGAAAGCCGAGACATGGGCGTATGGGTCTCCTATGCCATTGTACTTTCTATTTACCCGTTTTCTTAGTTGAGACGGTCTTATACTTTGGGGTGCAAAGTATGGAACCATACTCCTCTCTGGTATCGTTTCATCTCTCGTTATTGCTCTAGGAGGAAATCCAGGTGGTGGTCTCCTCTTTGGAATTCTCTTAGAGGTTCCTGTGTTTGGTGGATGTATCTGAGGTCCTTCATTGACCAAATATCCACTCATCTCTAATTTGGTTCACGGATTTGTGCTTTCTACAGCTCTATATTCTCGTCCATACTTGTCCATTGTCGGTCGACCTCATATGTATATACATATAAGAGCTTGTATTCTGTCAGCTCATTTGGGTAAGGCTCTAAGCAACTGTAAAGGTTGAATTGATTTCCATTAATATACCTATATAGTCCTTCACTTTCATGGTTATACGTCCAAACTCTCTCCACAAAATTGGTCTTTATGTACTGTAGGTTTGGAAGATCTATTCTGGGCGGGTGCTCATCTATCCCTGCAATCCATGTGCTTGTATAAGTTGAGTTTGAGTCTGATGTAGACATGACTTCTAAGCTTAATAGATCTAGCTTGCTGTAGTTATACCTCTCTCAGTGTGTTCAAGTGTTTTGGTCAGAGAAAATCCAAAACTATGTCCAAAACCATGAGCGTTTTCTCACAATTCTCTCAAATTGTTGGTTTTAGACAGCCCTGACTTCCGGATGCATTTTGAGGACTTAAACAACGTTTTTTTTCAAAACTGACCATTTTGGTCAATTTACTCTAAGATCTGTAGTGTTGCTCTCAAGCTACGTTTTGATAAAAAAAGTTTTGGAATCGGAGTCCGTATGTGAAAGTTATGACCAAAACAGTGAGATGTAATTTGGAAAGTTGCTCTATCTGATGTTTTTGCAAGTGGTCAGTTTGAGCCCAAAATTGGTGTGTGCACTCCTTAGGCAATGATAAACCCAGTGGTATACTTGGTTTCATAAATTTTCTCAAAATTTTTTCCTCAGTTGTCTATCGCGATAGACTCACCAAGTACCCCTTCCAGATGTCCAAATGCACTCAAACTTTGTGTACAGGGTATAATGGGCCTTCTGAACCCAAATATGAAGTCAGATTTGAATTTTGATTTTTCTACAGTGAATTTCTGAGTCTACTGGGACACAGTTTTTCAACTGTTTTTACAGATTTGAGTTCCCCCTTCTCTTGAGATACTACTCACCAAGTTTCAACCAATTTGGAATACTTTTCCTTTGTAACTTGCATCAAACAACAGTTTCTTTTCTGATCTTATGAAGTAATCCTCTTAGATGCACTTACAATACTCCAAATTTACTCAAAATTTAACCATAGGCTCACAAGAACATGTAGAACAAGGCCCTAAGGTCAGTTTTCAAAATTTTCAATTTTTGTGAAAAAACCCTAGTCTATCGCAATAGACTCAGCAGATTCTTCTGTTTTGAAAATTTTCCAGATTTCTCTTCACCATTGTGTTCCCTATGCTTTGTACACCTTGCTCACCAATTTTCACTTGTTTTGGACTTTTTCTTAGGTCTCTAACTCCAACTCTAGAATTCTGAGTCTATCTGATCACTAGAAAATAGACCTAGGATGACTTCCCAATGTCCAAAATCCACCAAATTTTGGGTGTAACCTACTGAGAGGCTAAACAAGCTATGCTCCAGAGGGTTTTGAAAATTTCAATTTCTTTGGCCCTGCTTTGAGTCTATCGCGATAGACTGAGCAAGTACCCCTTTTATAGGTCAAACTTGAACTTTGACTATACCACTGTGTTCCAATACCTCTCCTTAGTCCTCCTACCAATTTTCACTTGTTTTGGACTTTTAGTTTGTCAGTTAGACCAGATCTGGTGTTTTCTACAAGCTGAATCCTCTCAAATGGTCTTAGACCCACTTTCTGATGTCCAAATGACTTCAAAATTTTTATGTGTCCTTGATAGCACCTTTCCAAGCTATGCCAGAGAGGTTTTTGAAAAAACCAGTTTCTATCACTGGGTTCTTAGTCTATCGCGATAGAGTCACCAAGTATGCTAAAATGACATTTTTTTCAAATTTTCTCTTCACAGATGTGTTCCCTACCCTCTGTAGATCATGTATACCAAGTTTCACAAGCTTTGGAAATTTGGTCAAGTCCCTTTACCCAATTTGTCTCTGAAGTCTGACTCTAAACACTAGACTTGAGGTTTAGTGGTCAAGCAGGTGTCCAAGTACACTCAATTTTTGGGAGCAGCCTTGTATTGATGTGTTTTACTTGTGGTATGAGGGATTTTGCTTGATTGTGAGTCTATCTCCAATTCACCAGTCTATCGCGATAGACTAGGCAGAGAGCCACTGGAAAGTATTTCTTTTGTTGGTTTTTGGACAGTTTGGTTCCCAATGCCCTTAGAAGCCTATCCCCAAAGTTTCATTCAATTTGGACTTCTTTTCCTTTGGATTCAAGCATTTCACAATTCACTTCCTTACACTCAGAAAAAGCAAATTCCCACTTAGATGCACAAGCAGTGATGCAAATGCTTTGAAATTTCACATACAAGCTCTGGACCATATGCAAAACAAGGTCTTGAGGTCAAACTTTTTTGAAAATGGCAGATTTGGTTTTAGATTTTTGTTTTTTGGGTTTTTTAGGTTTTTTTAGGTTTTTTTTTTTTTTGGGATTGGACCAAATCAGTGTTTTCCCCCCTACCTTAAGGTCTCCAATGCAAAAACAAGCACTCAAATCGGCTTTCAAACGACCATTTTAGAGCACTTTTACCATAATCAACACAATTCCGTCTTTTGTGTTTTCAAGCACATTTTCATGTCAAAATTGCTCTAGATCAACATCAAATGTCCTACACTACCTAAAGTCCTACTTTGGATGGTTGAATGGTTGTTTTTGCTTTCTGGCAAGCAAACAGCCTCCTGCTTACCTTTTGCGTTTTTCTTTGCTTTTTTTCTCTTTCAAGTTCTTCACAACCATAAGTCACAACCAAACACACAAACCATAAAACCTAATCTAAACACACAACAAAATAATATAACCATACCTCAACCTCATGGTGGACCACCTCGGCGAGACGCAGGCTCCCTGGCTATCCCTCAGTCAAGAGATCCGCTCTCTGACTTCCCACTAAGAAGGCAAATGGTGACAACACTTTAGAAAACTCTAAAGAAACGCCATACTATCAAATACGAGTGATGCAGTCTACGCTAGTTTAGGCGCTTCGTCCCCCACAACGGCGCCAATGTTTGCAGGTACGCCGCGACGGACGATGGAGCACAGCGAGAACACAGACCAACAAAATGTCAATCCGAGGACGTAGCTGACCCGACTAGGGCATGAAGGCAATCTCTGGGTTGTCAACCCTGAGCTAGACACGAACAACACTCTACAGTCACTAATCCTACCACAACACTACCATAAAGCAAAGAAACAGACAACACATCCTACGAAACACTACAAGCTCGAAACAGTCTCAAATCATATCGGAATGACTCGAAATCGGAGGGTAAGACTCACAAGGACATATCCTATGTGGCTAAACACCTAAACCCTGAAAACCATAACTGTAAGACCTCTAATCGCTATCGCGATAGACTCAAAACAACAATTTCCAAAGTGTTCGAAACTGATCTACAAAGACATCAACACGAAGAGCTTCTTGCCCTGATTCTAACGACTACTCGATCATTCAGAACGGATGTCGTTTGAGGTACTTACGACCAAATATAGCTCGTAGCAGGCGAGCTCGCGATGTGGTCCTCGGCTTCCATTGCTTGTGTCGACGCGGAGAGCTCCTCGATGCTAACACGCTCCTACTCTCATATCTGCAATGTGATTAGTGTGCGCGATGGTGTGTGTGCGTGAAGCTCACTACTGTGTGCTGCAGAATCCACGACTGTATATTATTTGAGATAACGTAATGTGTTTTACAAAGCCTTAGGTTTTAGCTTATATACCAAGCCTTCAAACCTAATGTCCGGCCATATGACCTGAATTTTCCCTAGGCTTCTATAGAGCTTAATTACAGGAAACTGAGTTGGCTTTACTCATGATACAAGCATGTGCGGCCAAAATACAAGTGCCGATTGAAAATATGAGGTTCCCGTAGACATTACAAAAGTGGCCGTAATGGCTCAAAATAATAATAACGGGATATTCGATGACGTCCATGAACTCGTATCTTCATGTTGCAGCATCCATCTTCATCTTCATTACTTCATCACCATCTTCATGTGGAATCTTTAGAATCCTTGAAGAATCTTAATTAAATCTTTGTGGAAACGTTGTTGAAAGGGTGTCCTTTCAACATCTGTCATATGTACTTTGATTCCCAAGTCTGCTATCAATCTGCCAAGCCAAATAGCTTCTTTGCATGCCTCATTTGCTACAACATACTCAGCTTCTATAGTAGACTGCAAAATACAATCTTGTAATTGAGATCGCCATGATATGGCACCTCCGCCAATGTAAAGACATAGCCTGATGTAAATCTCCTCTTATCCAAGTCTCCTGCATAATCTGAGTCAGTGTATCCTCTGACACTCAAATCCTGACTACCATAGCATATGCGCATACTCTTTGTATGTTTTAAGTATCTCATGATACCTTTCACTGCCTCCCAATGTTTCTAGCCGGGATTCGACATATATCTGCTAACCACTCCCACTGCAAATGCAATATCCGGACGTGTAGCAATCATTGCATACATCAAACTCCCATGTGCAGACGCATACAACACCATATCCATTTCAACCTTTTCCACCTTAGATTGTGGGATATCTTGGTTGCTTAGTTTCACATATGATGGCAATGGTGTCATCAATGCCTTTCCCCTGTCCATATGGAAACATTGCAACACCTTGTCAATATACTCTCCCTGAGATAAGTAAAGCATCTTCTTTGACCTATCTCGCTGGATACGCATACCCAGTATATGACTTGCCTCACCCATGTCTTTCATGTCTAAAACCTTTGCCATTTTTGACTTAAGAGCTGAATTTTTTGCCATTTGTCTACCAACAAGTAACATGTCATCCACATACAAGATGAGGATTATCAAGCTACCATCCTTAGCTTGTCGAGTATACAGGCAATGATTTGTCTCACTTCTCTTGTATCCTTGAGAAAGCATAAATTGGTGAAACTTCTTGTACCATTCTCTTGGTGCCTATTTTTTCAAGCCATAGAGACTCTTTCTCAAACAACATACCAATTTCTCTTTGCCTTTGTCAACATACCCTTCTAGCTGCTGCATATAAACCTCCTCATGCAAATCCATGAAGAAATGCCGTTTTCATATCCATCTGATGTAAATGCAGATCATGTTTGGCAACCAAAGCAAGTACACTTCTCAATATTGTCATCTTGAAAACTGGTGAAAAGACTTCATCAAAATCTATTCCGTGTTCTTGCTTAAAACCCTTAGCAACCAACCGTGCTTTGTATTTTGGCTGTCCATCATGAGGAGTAAGCTTATACCTGTAAACCCACTTACAAGGTAGAAATTTCTTGCCCTTTGGCAATTGAACCAAATCCCACGTTTGATTCTTATGCAGAGGCATCATCTCTGATTGCATGGCCAACTGACATTTTTTCGAGTCAACCACTTGTAATGCCTCTTGTAACAAAAGATTCTCCGCAATCCGTGAGCATGACATAATTTAGAGGTGGCACATAATGATCAGGTGGTTTGGAGACATGCTCAGAACGTCTCACCCCAACTGATTCTGCCTCTCTAACCACTATAGGCTGTTCCTGAGCCTGACCATGCTGTCTTGATGTGCTAACACTAGGTCCATCTTCCCTGAAGACAACTCTTCTAATCTCCTCTATCTTCTCTGGCTTAGCGTGAAACTTGGCTTCATTGAAATACATATTAGTGCTACGAATAACTTTTCTGGACTCAGGATCCCAAAGCCGGTAACCCATCTCGCCCAATTCTCCGTAGCGAAGAAATGTACACTTCCTGCTCTTTGGTTCTAACTTATTCTTCAAATCCTTAGAAATATGGCTATAAGCTTCACAACCAAAGACTCTGAGATTCTTATATGAAGGTGCCTTGCCTGTCCATAGCATCTCAGCCACTTTACTCTTATCCAGAACCCTACTAGGAGACCTGTTGATCAAATGGACTGCTGTAGCCATTGCTTCCACCCAAAATCCATCAGGAAACTCAACATTTGACAACATGCTTCTGACCTTCTCTTGTATGGTCCTATTCATACATTCTGCAAATCCATTTTGTGAAGGATTATATGGTGCAGTAAGTTCCCGCTTTATCCCTTTTGCTTCACAAAAGTCTTGGAAAGCCTTGGAAACGTACTCTCCACCATTGTCTGTCCTTAAACATCTCAGCTTCTGACCACTTTGATTCTATACTAGTTGCAAGAATGTCTTAAAGACCTTGAGCACCTCATCCTTGTGCTTCAAGAAGTAAACCCATACTCTGCGAGAATAGTCGTCTATAAAGGTACAAAAGTACACTGCTCCCCCTAGTGACAAACTAGCCATTGGTCTGCATAGGTCAATGTGCACAAGAGCTAACCGTTCGTCCCTACGATTGCTTTTTGATCTGTGCGGTTCCTGTTTTTGCTTACCATAAACACAATGCTCACAAAACTCAAAATCTTGAAATGAAAAGCCAGGCAAATAACCATAACGAGAAAGTATTTCCATTCCTCTTTTTGACATATATCCCAGCCTACATGCCACAGTGACACACTTGGCTGCTCAATCACGTTAACTACATGGTTTTTAACCTCTAAAACATGTAAAGTGTACAGAGTTCCTGGCTTGCTGCCATATGCTACAATCATCGAACCTTTGGAGATTTTCCAAGCGCTGTTCCCAAAAACTGTTACATAACCCGCATCATCCAACTTCCCTGTACTGATCAAGCTCTTTCGGATTGCTGGAACATGTCTGGCATTCTTGAGCAATAAAGAAGAACCATTTTGAAATTTTAACTACACATCTCCCACTCCAAGTATGTCGCAAACTTGATCATTGCCAAGTGACATAATCCTTAGTAGCCACATATGATGTAAACCACTCTTTGTAAGGAGAGACATGTAGAGATGCCCCAGAGTCGATAATCCAATCACTCATGGCATAACCATCCTCTGCAGTCAAGAAAGCAGAATCATAGCTACTTGTGAGGAAGATGTCACCAGATGCTATACCAGAATCACTGTCTGAACCAGATCCTGTGACATTCACCTCTTCAATCTTCATTGAACTCTTCTTTTCATCTTGCTCAAAACTCTTTTTTTTGGCCTTTTTCTTGTTTCCACTTTGTACAGTCTCTCTTCATGTGACCCTTCTTGCCACAATAGTAGCATTCTATGTCATCCTTTGACTTCGAGTCACGAGACTTACTTCGGTTTTGTGCCTTCTTACCCTTCTTCTCTTTAGACTGTTGTCTCCCTCGAACGACCAAAGCACTATTGCCTTTGCCTTTGTCAATGTTCTTCCTGTTCACTTCCTCTGTAAGCAAGCTGCCTTCTACATTGGCACTTGTAAGACCCTCTGGCGCGACAGAATTACTCAATGCCGTGCGAAAGTATCCCAACTGTCTGGCAAAGTGATTAAGAGAAACATAGCCTTCACTGAATTTGGAAAGACTATCTCCTGTGCTGTTAACTGGCTGAAAATTGTGTGAAATTCATTGAGATGATTTGACATGGCTGTCCCTTCCTTCATCTTTAAATCCACCAATTTCTTGAGCCAGTAAATCTGAGAAGCAGCACCCTGTTTCTCGTACATACCACATAGCTTTTGCCATACGCCATACGCTGTAGTCTCTTCTGCTACGTTGAAGTAAACATTTTCCACCAGTGTCAACATTATTGTGGAACAAGCTAACTCGTCAAGCTCTTCCCACTCATCTTCAGCCATACCTTCTGGTCTCTCCCCTTTGAGCTTCCGTGGCTTCACTTGTTTTTTCTACACTAGAACCTGCCAAATCTGCTTCTTCCAGAATGAAAAGTTTGTGTTATCCAACTTCTTTATGTTGTAAAGAGTCTCACTTTGAGAAGATGCCATGTCTGCCAAACTGTTTTACTCTTGGGAAAAATCCGGCAGAGTTTCCCCTGTAAACTGGCCTCTGTACACAATAAACAAGCTGTAAACAACAAGCTGAACACCTCTTCTCAAGAATTGTCAATATCTTGAAAAATTTTGACAGAGTCTCCCCTGTAAACTGAGCTCTGGAAACCAAAAGATAGCTCAAAAACAACCATAAATAGCTGACCAATCACAAATCTAAAAATCTCTGTAATATGCTATCGTGTAAGCATACACTATCTCATGTCTAGGCAATCACAGAACCTGTATCTGTCTCAAGATTGAACCCTGAACAATGCCTCAACGGCTTAACGCATAAGATGCAATCCAATGTCTACACAAAGTCATACATCGTATGGGATAAAAGTCGCCAAAGAGGATGCGTGTAGAGTGGAACTCCAGCAACCTAATGTACCTCACACTGGGTAACCCAACCCCTAATGCTTGGTTTCAAAAAACCTCACACACGACCCTCTCAGATGGCTCAGCAAATTGCCCAGAACTAGCATACATCCTACAATAGACCAATCACTGTCCTATGACCGCTGCGGCGGCCTGTCCGCTAGCGTGACTCACAACTAGCAGACCCACAATCACAGTACATCAATCTGCAATACATGCCAGTGGTGTCAAGCCGTCGTATGGCCACACCTCCCCTGGAACCTAGTAAGCACAAGAAGTAGCAGTGCAGACTACAATATATATATCTGATGATATATATGTGTACCTGGTCTATAGATGATGCTTTGAAGGCTAAAGAGTGATGTATGTTGATGTCGATATTGATGCCGACCACCTCTTGCTTGCCAATCTACACAAGACGGGTTTCTTTGCGGCGGCTGAAACCTATCTTTTGATGTAGTTCTTAGAACGAAATTCTGAGGGCATAAACAGCTTTGAAAGGGGGGTAAAACTGCATGTCACCTACTGGAAACACACCCGAAACACCGAGCGTGAATTTCCAAGCTCCGGATTTAGAATCCGCCTGAAAAATGCGCGTGCACGCGATTACGCAAAAATGCACTGAACCTTGCTCTGATACCAATTGAAGTCGCGGAACGGAGCTTAATTTGACTCACACACACACACACACACACACACACACACACACACACACACACACACACACACAGAGAGAGAGAGAGAGAGAGAGAGAGAGAGAGAGAGAGAGAGAGAGAGAGAGAGAGAGAGAGAGAGAGAGATAGACAGACAAAGAGCTTACACAATACGTAGAGAATTTGTTGAAGGGTTATCTCTCAAATCTTATTATTCACACAAGTATATGTGAGTATATACAAAGAGTTAGTGATAAGCGAGTTAGGCGGGTGGCCGACCATATCCGTATAAGAGGCCACTTGGGCTTTAATCCCAACAGACCATATATGGTGTTTGTGTCTTAACTTGGAGAAAGTTTGTAAGAAAATGCTTTTGGACATTCTCAAACTCTTTCCAAGTAGATTTTAAAATGTTGCCGTCCCACACTTCAACTCCATAAAGAAGAACCGGTGTTACCAATGCGTCAAAAAGGTACTTCTTGAGAACCCAACAATTAATGTTTCCCGCATTACACATGTTCTCAAATGCATAATATGCTCTCTTTCCCACTTCCAAATGATGCACAACACATTCATGCCACTTGTGATTGTATGGGACCTCAAGGCCAAGGTACTTAAAGCTCTCAACAACTTCAAGTTCCTCATGGTTGTACACAATGCATGGCTTCTCCTTATGTTTGGTTTTCACAAGCATAACCTTTGTTTTGGATTCATTCACAATCGGCCCACTATGCAAGCAAAAGTTCTCAAGGACAACCATAAGCTTTTGTGCATCTTCTAAAGTGTGGGCTAGAAGCACTACATCATCCTCATACAACAAAAGCATGATTACCGCATTGCAAATAGTGACCTCTTCGATGCCTTCTTCTTGCATAAAGTCAAGTACCATTTGTTACAATTGATCAATGCATAGACCAATGGTGACAATGGACATCCTTGTTTAGCCCCAATAGTGTTTACAAATTTTTTTGAAATTCCTCTTCCCATGCGCAATTGACATATCACCTTCTCATAGATTCAAGAAACTGCAAATATAAACTCACTTGGCAGTTGGAGTTCTTCCATCCTTGCCCACAAATTGTTATGTAGAATCGTCGCAAAGGCTTTCTTAAAGTCCACAAAACAACAATACAATTGCTTGCATTTCAACCGACTTGCCTCCATGAGAACACGAAGAGCGACAAGATGATCAATGGTGCTATGGAATCGACAAAAACCCGCTTGTCCTTTTGCAAGCTTGTCATTTTTTTCAGTCCAATCACTCAATTTCATCTTCATTATGCACCCAATGAGCTTTGCCATAAGAGACCCAATCATTATAGTCCGGTAGTTGTTTACATTCTTTACATCCCCTCCTTTATGCAAAGGCTTGACCCAATTAGTACTCCAATCATAAGACATACCATGTGGAAGTTCAAGGTTGAACATTATCACACATCCACTCATGGGTAAAATCTCCCATCCATTTGATCATCTCCGGCTTGATACCTTGAAGATCTCCCACTTTGCTAGTGGCTAACTTTTCAAGCCCACCGCATACATCCTCAATAGTAAAAAAAGAGGGCATATATGGGAGTGAACCATAAAATGACATTTTTTCAGCATTTGGTTGCTCATATAATTGCCTACAATATGTGTACATATCCACAAGACTCAAGTTACCAAAATTCTCAATCCGCTTGCCCCTCAAGATGCTCCAAAATCTTCCTCATGCACGTGCCTTTTCTTGGACTTGAAAAAGTTGTTGCTTTACTTTCCATCTCCTTCTCTTCTTTTGAATCAATGCCTTATATGTATGAAAACGACTTTGATAGTTGTCTTTGTCCATAGTTGCATCAAGCTTTATCAAGGACTTTTGAGCATCTCGACATTCTTTATCAAACCACCTTTCCCATGATCTATGTTTGTTGATACCATGGAGATGCTTTATGGCAAAGCATTCTTTGGCACAAGAACAAATAACTTTCTTGAAAGCTTTCCATTTAGTTTCCAATGGTGCTTCATATTGAATCTTTGTCATCCATAACTTTGCTCATTCATTTCAATGTACATTGGTGCCTGTTTGAAATCCATACATAGTGATAACTTCTCTTCCCTTTGGCTGACATTATCATGCTTATTTGCTTCTCCACATGCAAGGTCAATACATAAGGTCCAATGGTCTGATTCTGAGGTCAATTGGTCAAACTTAAAACTCTTTATGTAATAGATGACGGCTTCAGAGAGTACAGATAGTCAATCACACTATCCCCATTATGTTTTCTAAATGTAATCCATTTAGTTCCACTCCACAAAGATACACCATTGCAATGAGCATACCCGTGCTATTACACATGTATAAAAGTAATTTTCCATAGTGATTTGGATCTCTCTCATCCAATGAAGTGTAATCATACAAGTGAACCTCCAACTCCTTTGAAATGTATGGCATATGAAATTGTTGAGTATCATGTTGCAATGTTTTTGTGCGATCATTCATATCCTCAAATACAATAACATCACCTTTGCCTTTGAAATAAACAATGTCCTCTTTTAAACAAAAAAATGAATGATCTCTATCCATGCAAGCATAAAAGGGGGAATCATGATGAGGAATGTAGTAACCAGCTACAAAAATGTGTGCTCTTTTTGGTGTCATAAATACATAGCGTTTGTACTTGTCATCTTTCACAATTGATACAAAATCTTCCAATCCTTTCTTAACCATACATGCTACCCTCCTTGCCCTCTTCGTTGCTTGAGATTCTTTGACCATATCAGTGAATATACATTGTAATCCTCCAAGCCGTTAATCCTTTGTGTATCATGCTTCCAAGTTTCAACAAGAAGTACAACATCAGCTTTGCTTGTTAGTTCATCAATTCCAACCCCCACATTCCATGGGTATCCATTGCAATTCCAAAAACATATTTCCAATTGTAACTCGGCCTCATAGGTCTCACATTCCTATTTGCGCGAGGAACTTTTCCTTCTCCTTGGACATATTTTCTTCGTGAGAAATCTCCTTGTTTTTGTTATTCTTTTCCTCATATGTCTAGCGAACCATATTTTTTTGCTTAATAGTGCAATCTTCATATACAAAACATTTTGTATCCCTCAAATAGATCCATCTATTATCAAGGATAATATATTTTTTGGTCTCATCCGGCATGGTGCATACAATTGGTCGTTCTCTCGAATGAGGAGCTCCTTGCTTACCCATTCTATGTGCTCTGTAGACCATAACTCTGGACATGCCAAAGTGGGTTTTTGAAGAAATCTTTGATAACAATGGCAAGAGAAGGAGGCATCTCTAACTTCTCTTCGGAAATTCCACAAATAAAAATGTTCTTGGAATGTCGCTCAACTCGTGGACATCCACATCCACATTCTCAACATTCTTTGTTTGAGCCATAGCTTGCACGAGGGAGAATTAGGAACCACATTGCTACCACACACATCAGCACAAGACTTGTTTGTGCATACACTTTTCATGTCACATACGTCCTGGCTCATGGTGTCAAATTTCTCCTCTTTCAATACATGGTCATGCTCTACTTTGCTCATGTGCTCCTTCAAAGCATTCAAGTCCACAAGAGAGCGTTTACATTCCTTGACTTCCTCTTCAAGTTGCATCAAATGTGTTGTTTGCATCTCAATTGTCCTCTTGAGTTTCTCATTCTCAACCAGAAGAACCCTTAGCGTGCCATTCTCCATTGCAAGTTCTCGTAAGGCTTTACCTTGTTTGTTTACGGTCTCTTGCAACAATATCAAATATGCTATGATCATGATTTCCAATGTCATTGGTTGAGTGGTTGTGTTGCTATCTCCACACTTAGGAGATTTTGGAGCATTTTCTACAATGATTGTGGACCTTTTGAAGAAGAAGAAGAAGAACCCTTGCAAGTGCCGAGAGACATTGTACGTAAAATAAGAGATGAGAGTCAACTTTCTTGAACCTGTTTGCTTCAAAAATGATGGTACAGAAACACCTTCCATAACTCTAAAATTTATGTCTTTAAATCAATGTGTAGAGGGAATTGTGCTCTTTTATTGAGGCTATAGATCACCCAAATCGGAGGTCGGATGAGGAAGTTATGATCAAAACAGTGAATTGCTATCTACTAGGTCAAAAAACAGTTGCACTATAGAGAGAGAGAGAGAGAGAGAGAGAGAGAGAGAGAGAGAGAGGACTCTTGGTTGAGCTGAAGAGAGAGAAAATCCCCTGTAAGATTCAAAGAGAGAGAAGTTTAGGGTTGTGCGTTGCTTGAGAAGAGGGAGAAAATTGAGATTTTGATGAAGTAATAACAGTCCTTGGAGAGATTAAAGATTAATTTCACGAGTCTGGACATTGAGAACAAGGGGAGGCCAATTGGCCACAACCAATGGGAAATAAAAAAGGGTGAGATAAAGATCAAGAGTGTCTATACTGCATACATGAGTGGGGCATTATTTTTTGTGAGAGAGAGAAATAAAAAAGGGTGAGATAGAGATTGGGAGTGTCTATTGCATTTGTGTGTGGGGAATTACTTTTGAGAGAAAGAGAAATACCATTTAAAAAAAGGGATGATCACAAGTGACATATTTTGGAGTAGAAAAGTCTATATTAAAATGCTCTCATCTCTACGATTATTATCCTAGTGAAAGCCAAAGGAGAACAAGTTGAGTTCTACCTCGCAAAAAATCATGTATATTTATAAATGATAATTAAATTTAAAATAAAAACATGCACACACTTTTGTATAGCATGATTTAGAGCAAACCTCTCTAGCACACTGCAATTTTATATATCGAAGCATTGTATGTTTTTTTGTAGCCAAGCACACCATAATTGGGGACCTCAGTTGAAACATGTACATAAGCATGAATGGATTAAATCAAGTAGTAACATGCTTTGCACTATTATAAGAAAATTCTAGAATAGAGAGATAATTTTCACAATCCGATTTCTTTTTGCTAATGTATGCTCATAGATATCCTCTTATACCTGGTTAACTCCTTACTTTGACCATCTGTCTATGGATGATCTACAATACTGAGATTAAGTTGTGTTCCTAGCCATTTAAAGACAACCCTCCAAAAATGACTGTTAAACTTGGGATCATAATCACTGACAATATTGATAGGCAACCCATAGAGTCTATAAATATTGTCAACAAATATGTTGGCTATCTAGGGAGTTTTAATGGTGGGTTTGATTGGAATAAACTGATAGAGTTTTATCTACAATCATCCATACTGAGTCATTACCTTGTATGGTGGTTGGTTGGCCCACAATGATACTTTCCCATTTTACATTGGGAGTCTCCAAAGGATGCAAGGGGCCTCCTCCTACCTTTAAGGACTCTGCTCTGTTAACCTGACATTTTTGGTAGTGTGAGACGTTGTCTTGAACATGCCCATGTAAACGTGGCCAATAAAATTGTCATCTTACGAGTGCATATTTCTTTTTTATGCCTAGGTGCCTTGCACTTGGACTATCATGACATTCATAAAGAATTTGGCATTGAATGTTTCTATCCATTGGTGCACAAACTCCCCCCTTGTGGAGTAGGTACCCATCTTTAATAGAAAATCTCTTCAATCTAGTTAGTTCATCACTCAAAAGGGTAGAACTAGGTGTGGAGGGAATAAATGCACCTCCAACATCGGAGTGAGAAGGAACCCTCTTTTGGACATAGCTCCACATCTTGGAGTATGCATCATCATGGTCCCATTTTCCCTAAAGAAATTCCAAAAACTCACTTGTAAGCTTCATGAACAAAAGAGATTTGATCTCATGCATACGATTGAGAGCATCATGGACAACTATGTGCCATCCTTTAGGATACTGAACCTTTGCATCATACTCCTAAAGAATCTCCACCCACGTGGCCTTTCGACACTTCAATTTAGATTGTTGTGTAAACAAAAATTCAAATTGAGCACCATACAGATAGTGTCTCCACATTTTCAAAGTGTACGCTATGGCGTATAGTTCTCTCTCTTTAGTCGATTAATTTTGTTGTGCAAAATTGAGTTCTTGATCTCAAAAGCAATTTGCCTTTCCTCTTGAAGAAATATTGCTTCAATGGCTCCATTGTTGGCATCTATCTCAAACACAAAAGGTTTCATTGGATCCACAATAGCTAATATGGGTGCAATATTGAGAGGGATCTTAAGTGCTTCAAAATTTTGCTATTGAGAATATCCCCAATGAAATGTTTTGCCCTTGGATTTCAATTTATCATTCATACGAATGTTAATGTTCATACAGTTTTTAATTAGCCCACAATAAAAGTCTACAAATCCTAGGAAAATTTGGAGCTCTTTCAAATATAAAGGTGAGGCCACTTACAAATGGCTTCCACTTTGGAATGATCCATAATATGAATGTCTGCAACAAAAATATTAGTCTCCCCGAATAGTGGATTTCTATCTTCAAAAGATCATTCTTGGACTCTTTGGATATAATTTGTGTTACTCAAGGAGATCAATTGCCTACAAGCTAGAATACATGGCTATATTAAACTTCGTAAGGGTTTTCAAGGATTTTCACCTTATGAATTTGAATGCAGCCATGCATTCTACAAGCTCATGTGGGCCAAATTTCAGCTGCCACATAGAGGCAATTATACGACACTCATGAACTACCTTTGTATGTGTTACCTCCACATTGGAGTATTGAGAGGAGGATTCAAGATGAAGCTACTGCACCATGTGCATGGATTTTTCCTTGCCTTGGGTAGTAGATTTCCGCTTGGAACAAACCTTTTTTCCATGACCATTGCCCAAGCAATCAAAACATGATTTCTCTCTTTTTGCCCTTTCAAACTCCTTAGTTGAGAGATGGTCTCTAGGTATTTTGGGCTTCTTGGACACATTAGAGGAGGCAATAACAATTTTTTTTTTTGTTGTGTGATTGATTGTTGCTATGAGATTCATGTGCATAAGAACCATCAAGAATATATGTTGCTATTATGCAAGAATATATGTGTGATTGATTGTTGCTATGAGATGCATATGAACGATCAAGAATATATGTGCTATTATGCAATGATCTATCATTATTAGGATCAACATCAATATGTGCTTGCATTGTGTCTTTCTTAAGTGTTTTGGGGTCTGGGTTTGAGATTATGATTAGCATCATGAATTAATCCATGAATAGACCCTTTTACTTGTTGCAAAACATGTAAAACTTCCAGTTTGAATATAGCATCTCTATACTACGATATATATTCAAGAAGTTTCCTATGCTACCACATATAACACTTATCCCATGTCGTCCAATTCCCATCTTTCGCATTAGTAGGAAGAAATTATTTTGCAAAATGTTCTTGAAAAAAACCTATATTCATGGTACAATTCTCTTCTCCTTAAGAGACATCAACCATTTACAAGCTTTGCCTTCCAATGACAAGCTAGTCTGTAGTGCCTTGATTGCATCCAGAGTACAATGATGATGGTAAATACCTATCCATTTACTAAAGAAAATATAGATAATATATTTGCTGTGTTCTTTTTCTCACCCCAAAAGATTGATAATTCAATGTTTTTCAACAGTTTGCCACCTTGTTTTGAGTAAGAGAATGCAATGGGTCCGTATTGGGGGCCCTGCTCTCCAGAGTGCCATGATTTGAATTATCAGGCCTTGAGATGGAAATTTTCTTAGCTGGCTCACTTGTAGTAGCGCCCCTGGCCTATTGATTCATGAGCTGAACAACTAAATTAGAAAATTTGGTAATATTTTCATTTGGGTGCACTGTAAACCACTTACGGACACCCTATCACCTTTGACGGACGCCTGATCACTTTATTTGAGTCATGGACCGGGCTTGTCGGTTCTATAGATGCGTAGGTGATCGCCGATAAGAGGTGCACCACTTATCTCATTTTTACATTATTTTTGCTATGACCGGCCACTTTGGGCACCCATGTGTGAATGGATCAGATTCATATAAAAGGTCCATTTTGACCTAAAATCCTTGTTCTGGAGGTGCATGCTAAAGAAGTGCTCTTGCTCTACCTCTACCTGCTTCTCTATCGTGTGATCACGAGTGTGTGTGTGCATGTATGCTTGAGAGAGAGAGAGAGAGAGAGAGAGAGAGAGAGAGAGAGAGAGAGAGAGAGAGAGAGAGAGAGAGAGAGAGAGCATTGTGGTGGCATCAGTAGTGGAGAGGCGGTTGAGTGTGGCAGCGACGGCGGCTCCCTCTTCTTTGCGACCCAAAATTCTTGACGACGACAAGCGTAGAGTGGTGAGTGACACACTATTGGTCCCTTTGAGCTTACTAGGATAGTCTGCTTGTGTGCTTGCAGTGATATGTGGCTTGCACACAGTGTTCGGCAAGTCCCCAGCCTCTGACATATGCGGTAGAAGCGCACGTTTTGGGCGCTTCTGCCGAAAAATTTCGTGCACCAAGCTTGAGAAGCACTCTGTGTTGCCTCGTGAAGCCCTTCATTTCTGTCCTTTTTGGTTTTTGTGAGTTTTGATTAGATCTGTTACTGCTACGACGTGCAACTTTGTGCAGGTTTTGTAAGATCTATTTAAGCTCTGTAATCTGCAGGTTTGAGCATGTCTGTTAGTGTTAGTAGCTCTGTACTGTGCAGGTTTTTGTAGTGGGCAGTGTTGAGCAGGTTGTTAGTTCTATTAGTGTTGCAGTGTGTAATGTTAATTAGTTTTGCTAGGCATGGATCCCGTAGTTGTAGCTAGCTCAGATCGAGCTGTAAGGTGCAGCTACGCGCGCGAGGCAGGCTCTCTGCGCATGAGCTCGACACCCACACAACACAACCTTATCCACAACAAAATAAAATAAAAGAAAAAGATAAAAAAAATAAAAAATAAAAAAAAACGTCCAAAAAATTTGAAATCAAAAAGAAAAGAAAGAAAAAAAAGCTTTTATTAAAAGAAGGGAAAGAAGGGGTCGGGATCTTTCCCCAAGCCCAAGCGCAAGCCCAAGCCTCAATCCTCAGTCTTATGATATAGTATAGACACTACTATATATATATAGATTACCCCCCCAAGAGGAAGAGAGGGCATGTGGGATAAGTCCTTCAAGCCCTCCACCCTTCCCTTCACACTAATTTTAGCCTTCTTCTTGTTACCATATACATGTGGTAGTGATGTGTGTGAACACACTAGGACCGTCGGGGCATTTTTTCCCTCTTTAGGAGGTTTTTTCCCCCGTGCATTGGATATACGCCCATCACTCTAGGGCTATCTATCTTTCCATAGCACACTAAGTAACACACTCTCAATTGTGTGCCTTGGGCTTCCTTCGTCTTCTCCAAGCTGTGCGTGTTTCTCTGCAACCCTAATTCCAACAATTGGTATCAGAGCACGTCACGTCCTCCTGGGCTTAGTCGCCAGCTGCTCCAGCACACGCCTGCTCACTTTCTCCACTTTCAGTGAGCTTTGGCGAGCGTTCGAAGGTCGACAAAAATTTGGGCGAGCTCGAAGAGCGCGGTCTGCTCAGAATTTTGATTTGGGCTCATTTCGGCCTCCGTTTCCACTACAGGCAGTACTGCACAGACTATTTCGTCATTTTGTGCAAAATTTCTGTCAGTGCCGTTTTCTGCATTATAGGTGCCTTATAGTCTTCTACGGTTTGTGCTATATAGCACAGGTTGTTCCCGCTGCGTTTCTCCTATTTTCGGGTAGTTTTCACATCAGATGCAGCATTTACCATGGCTGACAACAACAACACAGATGTGTTCAAGATGTTTGCTGTTGAGGACAGGTTGGATGGGGACAACTACCCTATGTGGGCTTATATGATGCAACATGTTCTTGTGTCAAAGGGTGTCTGGAACATTGTGCAGGGCATTGATGTACGTCCTGGTTCTGATGATGTAGGCGATGTTGAGGATGTTGCAGGTCTTGCTGCAAGTATTGCAGCTATTAGAGTTGTTTTGCCTACGGCAAAACAAGCTCGTTGGGATGTTAAGGATGCGCAGGCTCATGCATTGATTGCGTTGTCTGTGAAGCGCACCATTGTTCCTCACATCCGTTCAGCAAAATCTGCAAAACAGGCTTGGGATATTTTAGCAGGTCTTTATGCAAGCCGCAATGAGGCTAAAATTGCTTTGCTGCGTAAAGAGCTGGAGTCAAAGATTATGTATGAGGAAGATGATATGGACACTTTCCTTGCTAGTGTCAAGGATATCAATGAGCAGCTTATTTCTGTAGGTGAAGTCATTTCAGACAGTTCCCTTGTGCAGACTGTTCTTGATGCCTTACTAGATTCCTACCAGACTTTTGCTAGTACTTGGAGACTGATGACCCAAGGAAATCCTGAAGTTGTCAAGTTTGATGCATTATGCACATTGCTGTTGCAAGAGTCACTTTCTAGAAAAAACAAGACTAGGAAGCGTGCAGTTGAACAAGCTTTTATTGCTTCTCAAAGGAAGGGTGGTAACAGTAATGCAGCCACTTCTTATGGTTCTGCTGCGAGTGGAAAAAATTATGTTCCTAATGCTTCTGCTGGCAGTACTTCGTCTGGCAATTCTGGTGATAAGGGCAAAAAGAAGATGCGTTGCCATTATTGTAAAGCCAATGATCACTTGATCAAGTCGTGTCCTAAGTTGAAGGCCAAAGAGGCTAAGAAGAAAGAGGGTGGTTCCACTCCAAATGCTGGTTCCACTAAAAATGCAGCCATTGTTGAGTCTTCTGTGAAAGGAGACTGTGTTGCTGATGTTGATGCAGAATGGGCTTTTAGCGCAGAGTGCACTTACAATCCTGCTGTCCATGATGCATGCTTGTCAGTTGCTGCAGATTCACATGTGTGGTATTTTGACAGTGGTGATACAAAGCACATTACCTCACATCGTGAATTGTTTACCTCTCTTGAGTCTGTCCCTCATGGGAATTCAGTCACTTGTGTCAACAACTCCTCTTATCCAGTTCAGGGAGTTGGAAAGATTGTGCTCACTGCTGCTAATGGCAGTTCCTTCACACTTGTTGATGCACTTTATGTACCTGGGATCAAGAAGAATCTCTTGTCTGTATCCGCACTTGCTAGGCTTGGAGTTGTAGTCAAATTTGTGGATGACAGATGTACAGTTCATGATCTCAGTTTTGGTGATGAAATTGTTGCATCTGGGCTTTTGTGTCATGGGTTGTATAAGCTCACTTTGTATGACAAGTGTGGACAAAATTTTGCAAATACTGTTGCAGATTCAAGGGCTATTTCAGATGCAAAACTTTGGCATGCACGTTTTGGTCATCTGAATTTTTCCAGTTTGCTGCGTTTGCAGAAATTTGATATGGTTGCTTCTTTGCCACCTCTTGAAGCAACTGTCAAACATGTTTGTGAAGGCTGTATTTTGGGTAATATGCAGCGTTCTAAGTTTCCAAAGGATGGTTCAGTTCGGGCCTATGCAAACTCCGTCCTTGGGCAATTACCTGTACTTCGTGACTTTCATTGATGATTACTCTAGGCATGCATGGGTATTTCCGCTTAAAGAGAAGTCCGAAGTTTTTATGTGCTTCAAACAATTTCTGCCTATGGCTGAAAATATTTCGAAATGTACTATGGGCATCCTCCATTCTGATCGAGGGGGGGAGTATATGTCTCATGAATTTAATGCATTTATGGCTAGTTGTGGGATAAAACACCAATGTACAGTGCCTTATACACCTCAGCAAAATGGTGTTGCTGAGAGGAAAAATAGGTCACTGACGGAAATGGCACGATGTGGTCAAAAGTCAAGCTTTGCCGCATTCTTTTTGGCTTGAGGCCATTATGTGTGCCACTTATGTACTTAACAGGTGTGCTACGAAAGCTTTGCAGTCTATTACTCCATATGAAACATGGCATGATAGAAAGCCTTCTATTGAGCACATGCGTGTTTTTGGCTGTTTGGCATATGCTTTGGTGCCACAAGTGTAGCGCAGAAAATTGGATGATAAGGCTATAAAATGTATTTTTATTGGTTATAGTGCTGAAAGCAAAGGTTACAGGTTGTATCATCCACAAACAAAACGTATTCTGGTTTCACGGGATGTAGTGTTTGTGGAAGATTCTGTTCAGCCCTTGCTGTCATGTACTAGAGACAGTAATGTAAGCTCATAGGACATTTATGACACTTTGTTGCCTCTTTTCAGTGGTGGAAATACGAATGTAAGTTCCAATGAGGCAAATGTACAGCATATGGGGGTTTCTGAAAATGTTCTAGACCAGCCTGTTAGTGATGCAGATGTACATGATGTACTTGATGAGGAAAGGGCTGAAAATGAGCAGGCTAGAGGTATGCCAAAATGGCTGGTGCACACTTTGCGTGACAGTAAATTGGATGCACCTTTGTCTAGTCGTACTCGTTTAGGCTCTCGCCATGCATCTTATGCATCAGATTGTTATGCTTTGGCTGTGTCTAGCTTACATGATGTTGAGGAGCCTCTGACGTTTGATGAAGCACAAAATTCAGAAAATTGGATGGCCACTATGCAATCAGAATATGATGCACTTATAGAAAATGACACATGGACTTTATGTGATTTGCCTCCTGGCAAAAAGGCCATTGGTACGAAGTGGGTTTACAAGTTGAAACGCAAGCCGGATGGTGAGATCGATCGCCATAAGGCTCGACTTGTTGCAAAGGGTTATGCACAGCAAAAAGGCATAGATTATGAAGAGACTTTTGCTCCCACTTGTTGTATGACTACTGTGCGTTTTCTATGTGCATTGGCAGATCATTTTGGTTGGGATGTACATCAATCAGACATTGTTACTGCTTTCTTGAATGGTGACATATTTGAGGAAGTTTATGTAACGCAGCCTCGCGGTTTTGTCATAAAAGGACAAGAGGACAAAGTGTGCAAATGTAACAAGGCTTTGTATGGGTTGAAGCAATCTCCTCGTGCTTGGTATGAGAAAGCTGACACTCATTTGGTCAAACAAGGCTTTCGTAACAGTCCAACAGAAAGCACATTGTATGTAAAGCATGAGGGTGATGTACTTCTCATTGTGGTTCTTTATGTTGATGATTTGTTGATCACTGGACCAAATGAGAGACATATTGCTGAATTTAAGGCTGATTTGAATGCTACTTTCAATATGAAAGATTTGGGGCTGTTGCATCATTATTTGGGTATACGTTTAAGCAGTGTGATGGTGGTATTGCCTTGTGGCAGAAAAGTTACATAGAGACATTGCTATGTAAGTTTGGACTTGAGGATTGCAAACCTATTGCCACTCCCATGGAAACAGGTTTGAAGTTGAGTCTACATGATGCTGGTGATCTTGCTGATGTCACTCTTTACCAAAGTGCTGTTGGCTGCCTCATTTATGTATGCAACACGAGGCCAGATATTCAGTTTGCAGTCTCATAGGTCAGCAGATTTATGCATAGCCCAGGGTCTAAGCATTGGCAGGCTGTCAAGAGGATTTTTCGCTACCTTAGTGGCACTTTACATCTTGGCTTGTTTTATCCCAAGGGGGGATCATTGCTGCCAGACTTACATGCTTTTTCGGACTCAGTGGTTTTTGTTTCATGCTTGGCAGTTCATGTATATCATGGTTGAGCAAGAAGCAACCTACTGTGGCCACTTCGAGTTGTGAGGCTGAGTACAGGGTAGTCTTCACAGCTACGGTTGAGTGTGTATTGCTTAGACGCCTTATGGCTGATTTGGGTGTTGGACAAGACACTGCCAACACTATCTACACTGATAGTCAGAGCGCATTGGCAGTTGCGAGGAACCCAATTTTTCATGCTCGCACAAAGCACATTGAGGTGCATTACCACTATGTCAGGGAGAGGCTCTCAGCAGGAGAGATCAGCTTGGCTTATGTGCCAACACAGGACAACCTTGCAGATCTTTTCACAAAGGCATTGTCTCGTGAGAAGCTTGAAGCTTTCCGCAAAGCTTTGGGCTTACTCCCCTTTGTGGACTGATCCTGTCCTCAGATCATGGCACTTCCCTTTACTCATGTGCCAGCTCTCGTTCACCGCATCACTCCAAGGGGGATTTGTTACCATATACATGTGGTAGTGATGTGTGTGAACACACTAGGACCGCCGGGGCATTTTTTCCCTCTTTAAGAGGTTTTTCCCCCGTGCATTGGATATACGCCCATCACTCTAGGGCTATCTATCTTTCCATAGCACACTAAGTAACACACTCTCAATTGTGTGCCTTGGGCTTCCTTCGTCTTCTCCAAGCTGTGTGTGTTTCTCTGCAACCCTAATTCCAACACTTCTTGAATAGAAAAAGACTATTTTCAGAATTTCGAGGGCCTTTAGTAACCAAATTGGCAGCTGTAAAGCATGGCACTTCCGTCTAACCAAGACGCACCTTTGGACCTATCACACACCATATTCCGTGGCTTGGTCAGGAAAAAGGACAAAAAAAAGCGAGAGTAAATTTGGGTTGCAAAACACCCAAAAACCTAGGTCAACAGCCTTCAGGTGCACTCACCAACACTTCTAGGGTGTTGAGATCACATGCAACTACGCTTTGGTCGTATGCTAGAGGATGATCATATAGAGAGTGTCTCCATTTATGCGGGCACCCATTATTCCTCCTCATTAGACTCTAGGCCCTCAATGGGAACCCAAGGTAGTACCACTCAGGACCCACATATTGCATCTAGTGACTCTTCCTTTGACTGAAACATCATGGAAGGTTACTAGATGCCCAATCCTGATAGTTCAAGCCAAGACATGCATGCCATGGGTCCATGGTCCAGGCTGAGCGTGTTCAACCGCTTGAAAGAGACTTTTAGTAGAGCCACTCACTCTGAACATGGAGCTAGCGATGTAAATGAAGGGGGTGGGGATGTAAATTCACCATTCATGACCAATGTAGATACCATTCTCCTGGAGATTGTGCAGGTGAATACTCCATTCACTGCACCCCCTGACTCTTCAGAGCTATTCCCCTCTGAGGTTATATTACCTGATGGTAGAAGCCTTGCCAAAGTGCAAAAGGTTGAGTGATATATCCATGCAATTAAGGAAAAGGAAATCGAAAGCTTACACAAGGTAGAGCAACGGAGAGAACTAAAGGAGAAGGTCCCTATGTAAACATCCATGCTAGTCGAGCAATCGAGTGCTCCTGAATTAGCAACCACTAAGGATGAAACCATAGAGAGCCACATTGCATCTAGTTCAATGGACACCTCTAGCAACTCAATCCTAGATGGAGCATTTCTAAATGAAAATTGGGAGTATGAAGTACAAACGAATACTATAACTGACCTATACACATGTCACACTTATCACGTGGGTTTTTAGATGTCCTACAATCGACATTGGGTGCTACTAGCATAGAGGAGCAACAATAAATGGTTTGTGATGTCATCCATAGGGTTACTGAGTTGCTGGAGAGGCAGAACAAAGGTATCCACATGCCTTCAACGGGTCTTGAGATTCTTGGATATAGGGAAGGCTAAGCAACCAACTTTATCACATAAGAAGATTCCCTCGTTAAGCCCGATGGATCCTCCATATGTTGTTTTGCCAGAGGTCTTAGTACCATCCGAGCCCACAAACAATACCTTTACCTTTCCAAGTTTAGCTCATCTTTCTCTTGATGACACCACGGCTACCATGCCTACCCCAATGATGGGCATGACAAAAAACACTCCATGACCTCATTTATTAGTAAAGCACCATTACATGGTGGCCCAATGCCTACAACAATACCTACAAGTGTGTATGAATCATATGCACCTGTGGGCCCTCGTGCTCATGTAGCTCCTATCCCTCCCATTGTTTCAACAACTTATTATCCACGACCACAACATCCAAGCCCTTATTTCAATGAGACCATACGAGCTAGCATGAGCATGTCACATCCCACGTCTACTATGTCCAAGGCCACACATATGAACCTCGGGCCACTACAAGGTGCAACACCGTACCAAACTTGGAACCCAAGGGGGCTGCCTATACGCCAAACCCAATGCGAATCCCTAATCCACATGTAGTCTCTGGAGCGCCTCTACCCACTATGCCTGCTCGCTTAGGTGACTTGGCAACATTTGCTAAAGCTATCGGTTGATCTATTGCTAAAAATATGCGTAACATGCCTGATAGAGAGCCTAGAAGTAAGGCAGTACAAGTGGCCAAGCTCACACAAAAATAAAGTGGGGATGGGGATGCTAGAGAGCCTATCGAAGTATTTGAACAGATACGTGATTCCCTAGGAGAACACAACAAACTACATAAGAGCAACGCTTTAAGCCTGACTTTGAGTGGGAAGGCTGGGGATTGGTATAGGACCCTAAGTATGGAAGAGAAAACAATTTACTGTACTCTTAGGAGATTGCTCGTGAAAGATAGTACATACAAGAGGGAGTTCTTTGGGGTGTAGCATTTTAGGTCCAAAAAGCCCAACGAGAGTGGAAGGGGAGTCCGTGAGAGACTTTATTAGTTGCTTGAAGCATTTGAATTCTCGTTGTAATCCAAATGAGCACTTCAATAATAACCAATTTCTTGATAGATTCATTAGGGGACTACGACATGAGGATATCTACAATGGCCTAGTCCTCAGAGGTATCACCATTTGAGAAGTAGCCACCACCAATGCAATCCAATTGGAGGAAAATTTAATGATTCAAGGAGAAAGAGTGTCTGTTGAGCCTAAATCTACTAGCTTGCAAGCATTGAAGCATGAGCCAATGACCATAAAACCTATTGTTAAAGAGCCAAAGATATCTAAGATGACTTTAGCAGATCTCGCCAAGGCCATTCAAGAAAGTCTTAGAGATAATAGTGCCTCACAAAACAATCATTTGTATCCCAAGAAGGGAACAACGATGGTGCTCAGTTTGCTTTGTTCCACATAGCACTAGTGAATGCCCTACATTTAGAGTAAAATTCAATGGGTATTTCAATGCATGTGGTAGGTACGATCACCTAGCTAAGGATTGTATAATGTTCAAACGTGTGATGCCCAATAGACCAACCTTTGCATGGACTGACACACCTCGAGTGCCTGCATTGATGCTGGCCCCACCTCTTGAATAACCTTCGCAACACATGGTCCCTAGGGCCCAGAATGTTGTTCAAACAACACCATTACCACCTCCTGTGTTAGACCGCAACCCCCAGATCTGAAAATCACTTTTGTCAATCAAGTGGTTTGTGAGTCATCTATTGCTTGTGTGGATTGCAAGGATGATTTAGACCCGAATATTACCTATGGGATTGATGCACTTGAAGGAACTCCACAATACTACATGGGGAACTATTGGGGACAAGTCAAACCTGTCCTATTAAGTAGCTGCTCTTGTGGCAAGAGGCCAAAAAACACCATATTAGAGAGTTTGAGACTTTAGAGCCAATTTGGGAATCACCAATGTCTAAAAGATTTGGCCATATGGACAAATATCAAAGTATTTTGTAATCCCAAATCCTTCCACAAGGTAGTAATTGAAAAGCTCTTTAAAGCTATGCTCTCAAAACTTTGGCTAAGATTTGGCCATGTGGTCAAATCTTAAGCTCATTTTAAAAGTGGAAATTGGGAAACCCCCAAATTCACTAATATGGTATTAAAGTATCAACTTCATTGCCAAGAGACCACCTCTTCAATGCTATGAGTGTGGGGGTCCACATCGTGTAGCCGAGTGTCCTATTAGACTACAAAAGAATGCCACACTAATGCAAACCAATCAAGGGAGTATAACTACAATGCCATTACTCATGTGTAATCGATGTGGCATAGATCAATTGATTGCCCAAGGTCTTTGGACACAAAATAAGGCATACCTTCATTATGGATTTTTCCAAGCACACTATGTCATCTTAGGTGATCTTAGGACATCCTTCAATGAGGGAAGAAAAAATGGTGCATACTGGTCTAAAAACCATGTCTACTTGCAGTTCCAAGATTCTGTCATTCGAGTTGATCTTGTAACTGGTCAAGCACATCCTCTAGGAAATAAATTTATAATTGATCATAGATCTAACACCATAATTCACTCGGTCCCATTGCAATATTGTTACACTTGTAAAAAGGACACTAATGCTGGGGAATATTCCCCTTATATGGATGTTCTACCTGGGATGATTGAGTATGACAATGTGGATTGGGTCCATCTAGCAGGAACCATAGACTCTTGGAAAAAATAGGGGAACAACCTGGGTAACACCTGAGGGGGAATGAAATGCCACAACTCGTACCTTTAAATAAGATAGGAGCAATGCATATAGCTCGTGGGGACCTACAAGGTGAAGGCTTGATTGACGTTGAAACCAATAGCATCTCAAAAGACTATAACTCACATGATTTGGATTCTAGATCATTGATTGAAACCAACTTTGAGGATGAAGAATTTGAATTGAATACTGGTGCAAATATGGAAACGAACAATATGGAGCTCAACAATGCCCTAATTGACAATCTATCTAGGAGAGGAGAAGACACGAGTAGTGATTCATCTAGTGACTCTTCATTGGAGGAAGGTCGTAATCAAAAAGTAAACAAGAGAAGTAAGAGATATAAGAGACAACAATATCGAGCCAATGTACGTGCTAGGAGAAATGAAAAGAAATCTACCGCAGAATGGCTTAATTATGTGGGGGCATGTGAATACCTTCAAAATATTATGTGGTGTAGTCCACAACCCATTGACATTGCACAGCTAGAAGCTACAGAGAAGCCAAAGTTGAGCCGTACTGTAAGGAGATGAAAAAATCGAGGGCTAGCTCAACATCAAAAGGAAGCAGAAGAGAAATCACAGTCCACAGAACAACAAGACCCCACAGATTTACATCCTGCACCTTAGCATTTCAATTCCTACACCACGGAGGAGCATAAGGTTGTGTATACAAAGGCCCAGAGAACACCTATCGATGGAATTAATGGAGTCTATGATGGTCCAATGATAGTTAAGGAAACAGAGTTAGCATACCCACATAAGGAGTCCAAACATGTCTTCATTGCCCAAGATCTGATAGACTGAGGAATATGTACTATAAAGAGATTCTCAAGGAATTCAATGATATATTTGCTTGGACATATCATGATATGAAAGGTGTTCCACCTTCTGTGGTGAAACACACAATTCCCATAAATAGCATGGCTAAACTAGTCTAGCAACGACCCTACCCAATGAATCCTAAGTATGCAATGATTGTTCAAGAAGAGATTGAAAAGCTTGTCAAATGCGGATATCATATACCCTATTGAGCACTGAATGGGTGTCTCCAATTGTGCCAAAAAGGAATGGGAAACTCAGAGTGTGCGTGGATCTCAAGAAGGTCAATGCCTCCACTAGGAAGACCATTACAACTTGCCATATTCGGAACATGTGCTTGAAAGAGTTGCACAAGGAAGGAAGATTATAGCTTTTTAGATGGGTACTCTGGCTACAATCAAATCACAATTGCACTAGAGGACCAAGCTAAAGCTGCTTTTATAACCAAATTGGAGTGTTCACATTTCGTGTTATGGCTTTTGGCTTAACCAATGTCCCTGCTACCTTCTAAAGATTAATAAACACTGCTTTTAGGAAATATTTGAGGGAGTTTTGTAAAGCTTTCTTAGATGAACTTTGTGTTTATTATTCTTGGAAAGAACATCTATCATGTTTACAAAAAGCGTTTGAAAAGTATGAAGGAGTACGAGCGGAAGTGCGACGCGAGAGAGAGAGTGCGAGAAGAAGAGCACCACGATATGGTGAACTCGCTCTACTGTAATGTGTAGAGCATAGTGAGTTCTTATTAGGTTTTTACAAAAGAATATGTGTACATACCTGGCGGCCTGCCCACTTACCTGGGTGACCACATTGGGCTTTATATCCCAACAACCTCCCACTTAAAGTCCAATGTGGTACTTTAAGTGTGAGAGAAGCTACTATACAAGCTAATATACAAGAGATGTAGAGAAGTGATGTACTACCCTACACCTAACTACTTGCGAAAATGCGCAAAGCTCTCTGAGGGAAGTCCTTTTGTAAGTAGATCAACAGGATTTTCTGTGGTGTGAACTTTGACAAGCTGAAGTTGCTTATCCTCAAGCATTTCCCTGATGAAATGATACTTCACATCCACATGCTTTGTCTTTGAGTGATAAACTGGATTGCGAGCCAATTGTATAGCACTTTGACTATCACAATATAACACATGCATCTCTTCTTTGATTCCCAAATCTGTTACTAGTTGATAAGGCCAAATTGATTCTTTGCATGCCTCTAATGTTGCAACATATTCAGCCTCTATAGTAGACTGAGTAACACAATCTTGTAATCTAGAACGTCATGATACTGCTCCACCAGCCAATGTAAAGACATACCCTGACGTAGACCTTCGGTTGTCTAAGTCACCTGCATAATCTGAGTCTGTAAAACCCTTTACACTTAGCTCCTGACTCCCATAGCATATACGCATACTCTTTGTAGCTTTCAGGTATCTCAATATTCCTTTCACTGCCTCCCAATGTTTCTTGCCTGGGTTTGACATGTATCGACTTACTACTCCCACTACAAATGCAATGTCTGGGCGAGTAGCAATCATTGCATACATCAAACTACCCACTGCAGACGCATATGGAATCTTATCCATTTCAGCCTATTCTTCCTCAGACACAGGACAATCTTGTTTGCTAAGTTTCACATATGGTGGCAATGGAACACTCAATGCCTTTCCCTTCTCCATATTGAAACGTTGCAAAACCTTGTCAATATACTCTGTTTGAGATAACCAAATCAACTTTTTTGATCTGTCTCTCTCAATGCGCATACCAAGTACATGACTTGCCTCACCCATGTCTTTCATGTCAAACGATTTTGCCATCTTTGACTTCAAAGCTGAATTTTCTTCCAAGTGCTTGCCAGCAATCAACATGTCATCCACATACAAAATAAGGATCAGCCAACTGCCATCCTTAGCCTTCTTTGTATATAGACAATGATCGAACTCACTACGTTTGTAGCCTTGAGAAAGCATAAAGTTGTGGAATTTATGGTACCATGCCCTCGGTGATTGTTTTAAGCCATAAAGACTCTTTAACAACTGGCATACCCAATCTTCCTTGCCTTTCTCAACAAACCCTTCTGGCTGCTGCATGTAAATTTCCACATCTAAATCACCATGCAAGAACGCTATCTTGACATCCATTTGGTGCAAAACCAAATCTAATATGGCAACCAATGCAAGAAAGCATCTCAATGTAGTCATCTTGACCACCGGAGAGAAGACTTCATCAAAGTCAATGCCTTGTTCTTGCTTAAAGCCCTTGGCAACAAGCCTTGCTTTGTACTTTGGCTGACTATCATGAGCGGTGATCTTATACGTGTAAACCCATTTACAGGGTAGAGCCTTTTTGCCCCGTGGTAATTTAAGTAGCTTCCATGTCTGGTTTTTATGCAGAGCTGTCATCTCTGACTGCATGGCCAATTGCCACTTCCTGGAATCCTTCATTTGCACTGCTTCCTTGTAACATGAAGGCTCATTGCAATCAGTCAACATGACATAATTCATAGACGGAACAAACCTATCAGGAGGTCGCGTGACACGTCCAGATCTACGCACAATAGGTGGCTCAGGCTCAGCCACAACCTGTGGTTCCACTCTATCCTGTCCTTGCTCCTCTTGAGCCCTGACATTTTGTCTTGCACGTGCAGGTCCATCTTCTTGGAAGACAACTCTTCTAATCTCCTCAACCCTCTCTGGTTTAGAATGATATTCGGATTCATTAAAGTGAACATCATTGCTGCGGGCGAACTTTCTGGATTCGGGATCCCAAAGTCTGTACCCCATCTCACCAGAATTACCATAGCCTAGAAAGATGCACTTTCTACTCTTTGGCTCAAGTTTGTTCCTAAATTCCTTTGGAACGTGAGTATATGCCTCACAGCCAAAGACTCTGAGATGCTTGTATGAGGGCATTTTGCCTGACCATACCATCTCTGGCACTGAATCCTTCTGCAAAACCTTGCTAGGAGATCTATTTACAAGATGAACAACTGTTGATACAGCTTCAGCCCAAAACCTATTTGGCAGCTGTGCATTAGACAACATACTTTTGACCTTCTCTTGTATGGTCCTATTCATCCTCTCAGCAACACCATTTTGAGGAGGATTATAAGGAGCAGTAAGTTCACGTTTTATACCTTTTGACTCACAAAAGTCCTGAAAGGCCTTTGAAACATACTCTCCACCATTGTCAGTGCGTAAGCATTTAAGCTTCTTGCCACTTTGATTCTCCACAAGTGTCACAAACGTTTTGAAAACACTAAACGCTTCATCCTTGTGCTTGAGAAAGTAAACCCATACTTTCCTCAAGTAATCATCTATAAATGTCATAAAGTAAGAAGCTCCCCCTAGAGATAGGTTAGGCATAGGTCCACACAAATCACTATGAACAAGTGCCAACTGTGTATCTCTTCTACTGCTTCTATGCTTATGTGGCTGCTGTGTTTGCTTACCATACAGACAATGTTCACAGAATTCAAAATCATTAAATGAAAAGCCAGGCAAATAACCAGAACGAGACAAGATTTCCATTCCCTTCTTGGACATATGTCCTAACCGGCTATACCACAAAGAAACGTTCGGCTGCTCGGTTACATTGATTACATTTTTAGAGACATTTGATACATAAATCATGTAAAGTCCTCCAGACTTTACTCCATGTGCTACTGTCATAGAACCCTTGGATATCTTCCACATGTTCTGTCCAAAAGTGGTGACGTAGCCAGCATCATCAAGTAAACCTGTGCTGATCAAGCTCTTTGTAATTGCGGGAACATGTCTCACATTCTTCAGCGTGAAAGAAGAGCCATTCTGAAACTTCAATTGAACATCTCCAACACCTAAGATCTCACATGTCTGCCCATTGCCTAGCCGAACATGATCTTTAGTGGTCACATAAGAGGTAAACCACTCCTTGTTTGGAGACACATGAAGTGATGCCCCTGAGTCTATAATCCAGTCACTCAGTGCATTTCCATCAGATGCTGTAAGAAGAGCTGAGTCCATTGTATTCTTCAAGAAGTAGATGTCTCCTAACACTAGACTATCATCCTCTGCAACAGTGTTTGTCACATTTATTTCTTGAATCTTCACTGAGGACTTGTTCTTCTCACCATGGTCTTCAACTTTCTCTTTGCCTTTTTCTGCTTTCCATTCTCTGCAGTCTCTTTTCATGTGACTCTTCTTGCCACAATGGTAGCATTCTATGTCACTCTTGCCTTTAGCACTGCGGGACTTGCTACGAGACTGATTCCTCTTTCCACCTTTGTACTTTTCTTTGGTCCTTCCCCTGACAACTAAGGCTGTTCCTTTGCCTTTGTCCATTGTCTTTCTATTGGTTTCTTCAGTAAGCAGACTTCCTTCTACACCTGCTATGTTCAAACCATCTGGAGGTGTAGAATTACTCAAAGCTGTGCGAAAAGTGTCCCAACTTTCCGGCAATGTGATCAACAGGAACATAGCTCTAACAGGTTCATCAAACTTGACACCTTGAGCTGACAACTGACTGTAGATGGTGTTGAATTCATTCAGATGATTGGACATAGGTGTCCCTTCTCTCATCTTCAAGTCAACAAGCTTCTTAAGCCAGTATACCTGTGAAGCTGCACTCTGCTTCTCATAAAGATCACTCAACTTTAACCATGCTTGATAAGCCGACATCTCGTCTGCTACATTGAAGTAAACGCTTTCTGCCAAAGTCAGCATAATGGTAGAAAGTGCCAATTCATCCATTTCGCTCCATTCATCTTCGTCCATATCTTCTGGTTTTATCCCCTTGAGCTTTATAGGCTTTATCTGCTTCTTTTGTACCAACACGTGTGAAATCTGCTTCTTCCACAATGGGAAATTGGTTCCATCCAGCTTCTTGATATTGTAAAGAGCAGTGTCCTGTGATCCATCCATAGCTACGCTTCATAGTGGTTTACTTTCCTGGGAAAAATTCGGCAGAGTTTCCCCTACAAAATGACCTCTGAACCAATATCAACCTGTCAAATGAACCAAGAAAGCTTCAGATTCTGCATAAATTTCAGCAGAGTCTCCTTTGTAAAATGGCTCTCGTGTACTCAAAAAACAGACCAAAAAACAGCTCAAAAAACACTGTCTCTCTGACACTGTAAGCTGCGGGTAAACCTGTCCTGCACCTGTACTGTCTCTCACTGTCCTGTCATTGTCCTGTAAGCATAGACTGTGACAATGCCTCAACGGAAGTAAAGCAAAGATGCAATCCCAACTGTCTAACTCACAGTCAATACATCTTAGCTGCCTATCTAAGGGTGCTCGAGGGATCGCTCCAAGACCTGTATCACCGAAAGGATCTCAACATTCGAGAATCCCCCAGCTCAATAAAACCTCACTCGACCCTCAACAAAGGCTGTAGTAAATTTGACAGTACATAGACTTCCCACAAAGTCATACATCCACAAATTTCCCACTATATGCTGTAACCGCTGTGGCGGTTGTTTGCTGTGTGACTCACAGCCAGCAAACCCTCAACAGACATACATCATCTCTGACAATACATCCCATGTGGAAGTACCTGCAATGTCAGGATGAAATCTGGAATGTCAAGCAGCAAACACAAGCTACCTGATGAACTAGTGGATGTCGCCTACAGTCTGTGTGTAGATACGCCCGTGTCGTATGTGACACGCCTCCAAGAACTGTGAGCCGTCCTTCGATGTGTAGACAGCCACAAATAAACACTCTGGGAGTGTCGATATCCTTAGCACCTGCAGTCGTAGGCCAAAAACCCCAAATTTGCAGAGTCGGATCTGCACCCGTCGAGACCACGTAGTCGAAAATGGCCTGCGCAGACCTTTGTCGAAGCCGAACGGTGGCCGAGATGACCTCGGAATGAAATTCTGAGCACACTAAGCCCTAAGGGCTTACCCACAAGATTTGGGGCCGTGTCTTTGCCTATTGAATTTCACTCCAATCTGAGCTGGTGACTCTAGCCTCCTGCAGTGCTGCCCCGAGCCTCGATCTGAGCTCTGATACCAGTTGAAGGAGTACGAGCGGAAGTGCGACGCGAGAGAGAGTGCGAGAAGAAGAGCACGACGATATGGTGAACTCGCTCTACTGTAATGTGTAGAGCATAGTGAGTTCTTATTAGGTTTTTACAAAAGAATATGTGTACATACCTGGCGGCCCGCCCACTTACTTGGGCGACCACATTGGGCTTTATATCCCAACAAAGTACAGATTGTCTCGCATCTCATTAAACCCTTTCAAATACCAATTTTGGATTAAACATGGAGTCATTTTATGGCATATAGTGTCCAAAAATGGGATTTCCACAAATGAGAGAAAAATTAAAGCCATTTCCAATTTACCACCACATCTACAAACTATAAAGGAGTTCAAAGGTTCATGGGCCATGTTGGTTATTACCGACGGTTTATTTTAAACTTTGTTGAGATAGCTTGCCTATTGTATAAGCTTCTTATCAAGGTCCACTGGACCACAGAGGGTGACCATGCTTATGAGTTATTAAAAACTCCCTTGACAAGTGCTCCCATCCTACGAGTGCCCTATTGGAATGTAATTTTCCATGTGCATATGGACGCATCCAACTTTGCTATTGGGTGTGTTCTAGCTCAAACATGAGAACATAAATTGAACTACCCCATTAGCTTTGCAAATCGTCAATTAAATGATGCTGAGAGGAATTACACCACTAAAGAGCGAAAAGGTTTAGGTATGATTTATGTAGCAAAGAAATTTTGCTACAACCTTCTTGCCAAAAAGTTTGTTTTCTATGTGGATCATCAAGCGTTGTTGTATCTAGTGAATAAACCTTGTTCCATGAGAAGAATTACACAATGGTTATTAATTCTTCTTGAGTTTGATTTTACCATTGTGGTCAAACCCAATAAAAGACATCTCATGGCGGATCATTTGTCTCGCATACCCAATGGTGAAGCCCCTACTAGAGTCGATGATGAATTGCTCGATACTTTTTATTCCTAGTCGAGACCATGCTTGAATGGAGTGAGAAGATTGTGAACTTTTTAGTTAATGGTTTTCCATCCAAAGAGCTTCGTAAGGATATAGCTCAAAAACTATTACAGGAATGTGAACCTTATTCTCTAATTGCAGGAACTCTCTACAAGTTAGGAAAGACGATATTCTTAGATGTTGTGCTCATGAGGATGAGTATTTATAAATACTACAAGAAGCCCACATGGGTATAGCCAGAGGATATTTTTCAGGGCAATCAGGCTGTTGGTGGCCTACCTTATTCAAGGATGAATCACTTTTTGCAAAAGGGTGTGATGAATGCCAATGTTACAAGATTGCACAACAAAAGGATAAGATGCCCTTACATCCTATTAAAGTGACTCAACCATTTGAAAAATGGGGTTTAGACTTTACATGCCCAATGAATTCGGCAACTCGTAACGCTCAATCTTGATATATTATTGTTGCCACTGACTATGTGACAAAGTGGGTAGAAGCCAAGGCGATAGGCAAGGTTGATGCAAGGTCAATTGCTAAGTTTCTCTTTGAGTACATTATTACACGATTTGGTTGTCCCCTTGAGATTGTGAGTGACAATGGTACTCATTTTATAAATGGAGTGATAAAGAAACTCACGACAAACTTCATGATAGCCCACCATAAGTCTACACCTTATTATCCAAAAGAAAATGGTCAAGCTGAGAGCACTAACAGGACTTTAATTTCTATCTTGACCACAACATTGGAAGCTCATCGCACAGATTGAGATTTGAAGCTGACATCATCCTATGGGCTTATCGTACTGCTTACAAAGTAGCTATTAATTGTACACCATTCAAAATGGTATATGGTCAAGAAGCAATTATGCCATTGGAGTTTGTAATTCCTAGTCTGTGGGTAGCTTCACAAGAAGCTTGGGATGGTAACCCTTTAGTTGAGCCTTTATATATCCTTGAGAGGTTATATGAAGAAAGACAATTGGCTATGCAAAATACACTTGTGGAGAAAGATAGGAGAAAGAAATGGTTTGATCGTCATTTAAAGAACAAGGATATCAAGGTTAGGGATAAAGTCCTTATGTATGGAGTGCGTAACGAGAAGAAAAAGTTGAAATATGCGGGAAAAGGGCCATATAGAGTATGCAAAATCACCCCACAAGGTACTATTCATGTGAAAACTCTTGATGGAGTCAAAATCATTGGATTCCTCAATGGGAGTAAATTTAAAAGATACTATGATCCTTTAAGCCAAGAGGAGCTATGTGCCATCCATTAAAAAAAGGCATCCAAGACACAAGTAGAGTTGAAAAAGATACAAGCTCAAGCTGAGGCTAAGGACTGAAAACAACGTATTGGACACCAACAAGAGGCCAACCTTGGAGCTACACATGCATTTCAAGTTGAAATAGAGAATGATTGGTTGGAATCTGACACACCTCTGCGATACCCTATTGAGTTAAATAACACCTATGGGAAAGTGCTATATAATGCCTTATTAAACACAGGTGCAATATAATCTGCTATCATATGGCATGTGGTGTCAATTAGGAAAGCCACCTCTATCTGAGAGTACCATCCAAGTCAAGGGTATCAACAAGAAAAAAACTACTATTTTTGGAACGTGGCACACTTCTGTTAGTTATGACAATGGGATCGTAGCTCAAGACTTTTTGGTCATGCCCGCTCAAACTATGGAAGGCAATATAAACCTAGGATGCACGCGGATGCGACCAAATGCATTATTGATTGGGGGACTGGGAGTGTCACAACACAGAAACCAACTCTTAGCCGTGCCACTCAAGCGATATTCCTTGAGATATCAGCTCCTAAGGAAATACAACCAAAAACATTGCATGTCCAAGAGGTTGAACCATCTGTACCCATAGCTTAACCCTCTAGAGCTTCAAATTCTATAGCTGAAAGAAAGCATGAGACACACAAGACTCGTCGTAATATATCAAAGAAAACATACAAACGGGTCTCTAAAACTTCTTTAGCGACCATTTTTTACGCTAAAAAATAGAAGCCTTGTAAGAGATGCCCCACTTGCTCCAAGAAATGTAAGAAAAAATTGTGTTGGATTCCTAAATGACTATTGGAAGCCCAAGGCTACTATGAAGGGAATGATCAAATCTGGGTGCCTAAACGTCGACTATGTTCTTACCTGTCACCTATAGACCCATGTGAGGTAAATCCTGTAACGATAAAGCCAATTGAGACCGTCGGAAGGGAAAGATTATAGAATACTATACACCTGATCCGAAGTTATTTTGGGTACCCAAGCAAGAACAACTTGTATTGCTCGTCTCAAACATATAAAAAACAAATGAAGTTTCTTGCTCTTCATGTAGTTCTTCTATAGAAACACAAACTTCTTCACAACTTCCACCTATCACCAAAAATAGAGAAAAAAATAAGGAAAGAATAACACCTCCTATTGTAAATTCATCACCTAAAAAAACGTGTCAAGTAAAATCATGGGAGAGTACCTTACCACCCTTACAACTAGATGAAACACTTAGGGTAGTGAAAAACTATTGGTCAAAGTCTTCACCCATTACAACTTGGAAGAATTGGTTTCAAAAGGTGACGACATTGTTCCAAAAGGTATGATCTACCCAAGGAAGAGGGGAGTGTTTGTTGACATCTATCATTTAACTTGCTGCCCTCTTAACCTTCCTCCTTGACCTCTCAATCTCCCAATCTTAGGGAATATAGACATATATATATATATATATGGCCCTATACTCAAGAAAACAAAAAGAAAAAAGTAAAAGAGAAAGAGCCACCAAAGAAAAAGCTTGAAAACTAAAAATTCTAGTACATGACCCAAAAATCATAATAACACAATATGCACAAGGACACGACCTTTTGACATGACCCTTATGATATTTACACACTAGCCAAAATCTATATGTGTGTACATATATGGCTAGTACGCTAGAGTCATTCACTCCTACCTTGGATGAGAGGTACCCTCTTAACTTTTCACAAGTGTTTCACATAGTCTACCCGGTGCTTGCCTTTGAATGGGATTTGGTACATACACTAGCATGTGAGAAAACTTTTGAGGAATTAGAATGGCTGTTAGGTCTCTTGACCACCACTGATCCCTACTTAGTAGAGAACGTCTCTCCATCGATTGCACAAGCTTACCTTGTTGAGAAAGATGACTATACATGCCTAGTGACATTCTTAGTCAACATATGTGCATCTAATGATGAGGAAGATTTACATGATCACACGGATGGCACGTATGGTCTCAGTGATGATGACTTTATTTTTCTTGACGATGACAAGGATAGAGGTTAAGACTTAAGGCTACCCGCCCATCTATACATTATCATGTTCTCTTGACCCTCTAGGGGAGTGCAAATACTTAGCTTAGGGTTCTTTATGTTGTTTTGATTGTGTTCAATAAAGGTTGATGCCTCTTCCCAGTGATGTGCCTCCTAGAGGTATTCCTTGTGTTTTCTAGTGTGTACAAGAACTCATTGTAGTAGTTGGGATTTTGAAATTCATGCAATCTTTGTCTAGTTCACTCTTTGAATTGAGCGCGATCATCAACCCGAACAGGTGTTTCTTGTTCATTATCAATGCCTCTTGTTGTTTTTAGCATCCATGTTTGTTTGCTTTAAATGTGATTGGTAGCACAATATTTGCTTAGTATTAAACATTAGATTCAATGTAATTTTACGTCATAGTCCCTTGTCTAGGTTTATGAATCAAGAAGTATGACTAAGCTACTTTGACCAAGATAGACATTAGAGCTCTTCTCTTAATACCATGGGAAATTCCTTCTTAATTGTCAATGGTTACTTTAGGTTCTTCATCTGATATTATGAAGCATTCTAGTGGGCTTAATCCCTCTTGACATTTAGCTTAAGTATTATAAAGGGAGTTTACTATTGTGATGAGCCTGGGGAGGGTAACATTGTCAATATGACCCCCCAAAGTTACAAAATTTAAATGCAGTGAAAAACAAAAAAACAAAATGCCAAAAATATAAATTCTTAAGGTGGAAGAGAAATCTCACCTTGATTTGGTACTTCATTGACATGTATTGCCTATGGTACTAGAGCGCTAGAGGTTCCCAGTGTGGGCGCTTTTCCTTAAGAAGCAAAAAGCCCAAGGCATACAAAATAAGCATACATGTATCAATGTGGAAAGCACTTTGGGGAGTCAAACAAAAGGAATAGTTCAAGTGATGATTTCATATGCAATTCCTTTTATTGTAGCTTAACTAGAAGGTCTTCTAAGTATAGCCTCTAGTCAATCCTCGGACATGAAATACTTTGCTCTCTTGATTAAACAGCTTAATTGACCAAAGAGATTGAGAAGCTTGCCCATGGTATTAATAGTTGACCTCTAGTGCCTCTTGATCATTAAATTAAGCGACCCTAGACTTGTTTATTTTTTGACTTTTACAAGTGCTTATGCGTTGATTACATTATAGTTTTATGTTTACTACTAAAAAATTGTTTATATTCTATTACCAATCAATCTGTGTATCTATTCACTGCATTTTTTTAAATTATATATTTTCTATGAGAATGCAATTAGTGTGCCATTTTTGGTTGAATTTCCAGTGTTTGAAGAAATCTAAAGACATTCAATCTCAAATGCTCTTCCACCTCGATGAACGGGCTTCACCTCTCTAGCTTCCGAGGATGTAATCTACATAAAAAAGGGGGACATGTTAACCACTTACAGACACCCTATCACCTTTGACGGACGCCTTATCACTTTATTTGAGTCATGAACCAAGATTGTTGATCCTTTAGGTGCGTACGTGATCACCGATGAGAGGGGCACACCACTTATCTCATTTTTACATTATTTTTTCTATGACTGGTCACTGTGGGGGCCCATGTGTGAATGTGTCAGATTCATATAAAAGGTCCATTTTGACCTAATATCCTCATTCTAGAGGTGCATGCTAACGAAGTGGTCTTGCTCTACCTCTACCTTCTTCTCCATTGTGTGCTCACGAGTGTGTGTGTGTGTGTGTGTATGGTTGAGAGAGAGAGAGAGAGAGAGAGAGAGAGAGAGAGAGAGAGAGAGAGAGAGAGAGAGAGAGAGAAAGAGAGAGAGAGAGAGCATTGCGGCGACTTTGATAGCAGCAAGGCGGTTGAGCGCAGCGGCAGCGGCTCCCTCTTCTTTGTGGCACGAAATCCTTAACGACGGCAAGCATAGAGCGGTGAGTGTCACACCATTGGCCCCTTTGAGCTTACTAAGACAGTCTGGTTGTGTCTTCAGCCATTCCTGGCTCGCACACAATGTTCAGCAAGTCCCCAGCCTCCCACACGTGCGGTAGAAGCGCACATGCAAAAATTTTGCTTCCATGATAGTCATGTATGATTACAGTGCTCTAAATTCCTGAATGCCAAGCAATTTAATATGGTCATCCATGCCAATTTTGGTACAGGTATTTTCCATGAAAATATCCTGATATGGAAAACTTGTGGGCCAAACAGGAAACACATGCTCAAAATTAAATGTATGATGCATATTAACATATGAATGCATGGTGCAAGTGTAGCTATTAATCAAGATAGCCTTGGCCTTAATGGTGGTGGATTGATTTTTTTTGTTGATTGGACTTGATGGAAATGATTGAATGTGCCAAAGTTCTTAATACTTAAATGCTTTTGGTAGAACAACCTCGCAAATAGGACTCCTTGTGAGGTAAGAAGCCCTTTGTCGATGGCTTGGAAATTTCCTTTGGTGGCGATGACTTCAAAATCCCATTTGGTGGTAGCTTCCCCCTTCAGATGTCCAATTTCATAATGGCACCCCTTTGAAGTGTCAAAAGCCTCAAGTCTTTGAGCTTGTAATTTTGTGGTAGCACCATTTTTGGATGCCAGTTTTGCAAAATCACCGCTTTTGTGAGAGCACCACTTTGACTTGATTACACACCACTTTGACTTGATTACCTCAAGTTTTCAATCTTGTAACTTCTCCCAGGCAAGAACAACGCCTTGAACGCTCAAGGCCAACCAATTTTTGGACCTAAGTGTGAAAACCAAGCTCCGAAATATGGAGATTGTGTGTGGCAGTGCAATAGAGAACAACAAGAAAGATAGAGGGAGATGGCATGATTGATGGTACTTGATGCAAAAACGAGAAATGCCTAGCTCGCATGTGCACACCCTGCAAGCCTATACTCATGCTATATTGTGGAGGTCACTTTCATGCATAAGGAGACTATCTTGCATTATCTCGACGAGCTCCATATTCTCCACGACTTGTATGCATGCAAGAAGAGCCCAAAATTCTTCATACCTTAGCTAAAATTAGCTAAGATACCAATCTAAGACCATAAGAATAGGGATCTCATGCTTCCACCTGGCCATCCTCTCCTATTTATACGGGAGAGCCCCTGTGCCAGTTCCCACTCAGTCGTGCCCATAGCCTTGCTATCCTTGGTGTCACATCTTTTGCCAACTACTAAGCATGGGATGCTACGGATGTGTTGAATGATGCATTGTTTGTGCTTTGTTAAGTGTAAGCACATTACGTCTCATTGTGATTTGTTTCATTGTGATTTGTTCACTTATCTTGAGAATATCCTAATGGGAATATTGTCATGTGTGCCAACAATCCCTCTTCTCTAGTTCAAGGAATTGGAAAGCTTGTGCTTATCAATTCGACATGAAAATCCTTAGTAAGGGCCACTCACGATTCCATAGAAACTAGAATGTGACCCGCGCGTTGCTGCGGCCAAGGAAACAATGCCTGTATTCTCATAGGGTTATCTTCTCTTCCAAGTGGAACACTGTCAATACTCTCTTCCTACACGTATAGTCTATCTCATTTATAAAGTTGATGCATGACATGACCTCTTAATAGATGCTGCAAAGCATTCTTTTGATACCAAGATTGGAAGCTTCTCATAGACATTATTTTTCATGAGGTGCCTGTTAAGTATGGAGCTTGATTTACCTTGTAATCTTTTGTGGTAAAAGGGCACATTTGTAAGGCCCCCATTATGAGGAGAAGCCATCGTGCGTGAAGGAAAATCACTCGCCGAAAACCAAAATTTTCACGGCCAAAAATTAGGGGCAACTTTAGGGGCCTTGGAGGCAGAAGCCCCCGAGACTTTTTTTTTCCTTCGTCGGAATATTATGACCGGACGGCGGCCGAAAAGTGGTCGGAAAACAACTGGTCGGTTTGCCGGTGGCCGGTAGTCAATGGCCGGTGGCCGGTGGTCGGAAGTCAATGGCCGGTGGCCGAATTCAAAAGCGGACTTGTCTTCTCAAGGGCGGCCACACATGGGCGGATTGAAGGGTCCGATTTGGACTTATCTACACAAGGGCGGCTACACATGGCTGCCTCTCATGAGAGAGGGCAAACATTTTGGCCTATAAAAGGAGGCCCTTTATACACACATTTCATGGTGTGAAGTTGATGCAACAAGGTGAGTGTGAGGTGGTGAGAGTAAAGCAAGGCGGGAGCTCCATTAAGGGTATAATCCCTTTGTAAACTACTTCTTGTTTTGAAGTACTAAATCCTTTGAGTGGCTGCTTTCCCGTGGACGTAGCCCACATTGGGTGAATCACGTATATCATGTGTACTCTCTCTCTCTCTCTACTCTATAATCTCGTGTATGTAAATCTGTCTCTCTCCATTAAGTAATCTACTCAATTATCTATTTAGCTACGTCTTATTTCCTAACAACTGGTATCAAAGCAAGGTTTGCTCGTAGGTAGATTATCTTAAGAAAAGGATTCCTTGAATTAAGTGGGAGTTATGGCAGAGGAAGGGAAGCTCAAGATTGAGAAGTTAACTGGCGGCAAAAACTACCAACATTGGAAGATGCAGATTGAAGACTATCTCTACCAGAAAGACCTCTATTTGCCACTAGGCGGTCTTGCAAAGAAGCCCTCAACGATGGCAGATGAAGCATGGATTGTCCTTGATCGAAAGGCACTGGGAACAATCCGGTTAAGCTTGGCGTCAACGGTGGCCTTCAATGTTTCGGAGATGAAGACCACGGACGACTTGATGAAGTCACTTGACGACTTCTATGAGAAACCATCGGCATTGAATAAGGTATTTCTTATGAAGCGCTTGTTCAATCTAAAGATGGCAGAGAATGGTTCAGTTGCAGAATACCTAAATGACTTTAACATCAAACATAAGTCAACTTCGATCGGTGAAAATCAATTTCGATGACGAAGTGCGAGCTCTTCTTATACTATCATCTCTATCGGATAGTTGGGACAGCCTTGTGATGGCTATAAGTAATTCTATTTTTGGCACAAATACTCTTAATTTTGATGATGTTGTGGGTGTTCTCCTAAGCGAGGAAATACGAAGGAGAAGCATAGGAGAATCATCAAGTGCTGCACTGTTAGTGGAAACAAGAGGAAGGCCTAAGGAGAGGTTCAAAAACCAAAAGGATAGTGATCGCTCAAGGCGGAGCAAGTCACGCACAAATTCAGTTCTTGAATGTTGGAACTGCGGCAAGAAGGGCCACGTCAAGAAGGATTGTTGGTCCAAGAAGAAGAAGGAGACAGAGTCTCAAGACAACAAGCCAACATCGGAGGCCAATGTGGCAGGTAAAATAGAGCAAGATGCTCTAATTCTCTCATTAGACAATGTGTCTAATTCCTGGATAGTAGATTCCGGGGCTTCATTCCATGCGACACCACACAAGCAACATTTCCAAGACTACAACAAAGGTAATTTTGGGTATGTATACTTGGGAGATGATGAAGCTTGTGAGATTGTCGGCAAAGATACAGTTTCTTTCAAAACTGCTAACGGAAATGAATGGAAGCTTAAAGATGTTAGGCATGTTCCTTCTCTTCGCAAAAAATTGATCTCTACAGGACAATTGGACGATGAAGGTCACAACATTGCATTCGGAAACAAACGGTGGAAGATCTCAAAGGGATCTTTGGTGGTTGCCAAAGGAGAAAAGGTCGGTACACTTTACTTGTGTACTGTTAGCATGCAACCTTCCGCTTGTGCAACAACTACAGAAGTTGACAGTGCGGTGTGGCACTATCGGCTTGGGCATATGAGTGCCAAAGGAATGCAAATCCTTCAAACAAAGAAGATTCTACTAGGTTTGAAATAAGTGGACTTAGAGTTCTGTGAAGATTGTGTTTATGGTAAACAAAAGAGGGTAAAATTTCAAAAATCAGGAAATGAAAGAAAAAATAAAAAACTTGAGTTGGTTCATTCTGATGTTTGGGGTCCTGCAAGTACACCATCACTTGGTGGCTCATTGTACTATGTAACATTCATAGACGATGCGACTAGAAAAACATGGGTTTATGTCATGAAGAATAAGTCCCATGTATTTTCCATATTTCAAAGGTGGAAAGCCTTTGTGGAGAATGAAACAGGTACCAAGGTTAAATGCCTCAGATTCGACAATGGAGGTGAATATTGCAGCCAGGTGCTACCAATGGCATTCGGAGGCAAAGGACAACTCCAAGGACATCTCAACAAAATGGGATTTCAGAAAGGATGAACAGGACAATCATGGAGCGAGCACAAAGCATGCGGCTACATGCAGGCCTACCACTTGAGCTTTGGGCGGAAGTTGTAAGTACGTTTATGTACTTAATCAATCGGTTACCCTCAACGACATTGGATGGGGGAGTTCCAGAAGAGGCATGGACAGGATAACCGGTGAATTATGCATTTCTCAAAGTGTTTGGATGTGAGGCTTTCATGCACATAGATAGAAGCCTAAGATCAAAGCTAGATGCAAAGTCCAAAAAGTGTTTCTTCATTGGCTATGGAGAAGGTGACTTTGGGTATCGCCTATGGAATCCTGAAGATGGTAAAATCTTAAGGAGTAGAGATGTAATTTTTAACGAACAAAATATGTACAAAGATTACTTGGAAAGAAAACAAACAAAAGAAACAGGTGATGAGTACATGGAGCTTGAGGACGGTGAAGACTCTAGGACTACAAACGGGGACAATGTGCAACAACGTCAACCAATGGAGGAGCCTCAACCTATTCCCCGAAGAGCAAGTACACTTCGAGAAAGGTGTGTTCCTTCCTTCAACCATCCCTTGATCTCAGATTCTGGAGAGTCGGAATCATACAAAGAAGCTATGTAACATGAATCCAAAGAAGAATGGACGAAGAGCATGCAAGTGGATATGAACTCACTACATCACAACCAAACATGGGAATTGGTTGAGTTTCCTAAAGGTAAGCGGGCACTTCAAAACAAATGGGTGTACAAGGTGAAGGAAGAAGAAGGTGGGAAAAGGGTTTTCTCAAAAGAAAGGTATTGACTTCAATGAAATATTTTCTCTTGTTGTAAAAATGAACTCAATTAGGCTGCTCATGATCTAAATCTCGAGCAAATGGATGTAAATACGGCATGACTTAGAGGACGAAATCTACATGCTTCAACCAAAGGGGTATGAAGTAAAAGGTAAGGAGAAAATGGTTTGCAGATTACAGAAGAGCTTGTATGGTTTAAAGCAAGCATCAAGACAATGGTACTTGAATTTTGAATGATGGATGTTGGATCATGGATTCACAAGATGCAACTCGGATCACTGCGTCTACACGAAGAATTTGGGAGATGGAAAATTCATCATCCTAATGTTATATGTTGATGACATGTTGATTGCAAGTGTTAACATGCAGGACATCAAAGACCTAAAAGAGGAGCTGTCTAAATCTTTTTGAATGAAAGATTTAGGCCCCTGCAAAGAGGATACTTGGTATGAAAATATCAAGGGACAGGACGAAGAAGACAATAAAGCTATCTCAAGAAGATTACATCAAGAAGGTACTAGAAAGGTTTGCAATGCAAAATGCAAAACCATTTTCTATACCTTTGGCTGGTCACTTTAAACTAACGAAGGATATGTGTCCAAAGACACAAGAGGAGATAGCCTATATGTCTAAAGTTCCATATGCTGCAGCGGTAGGTTCTCTAATGTATGCTCTGGTCTGGACAAGGCCTGACATTGCACATACAGTGGGAGTTGTGAGTAGGTTCATGGACAACCCAGGTAAAGAGCATTGGCAAGCTGTGAAGTGGATACTTAGGTATCCAAAAGGGACAACAACAAATGCTTTGTATTTTGGAGGAACTGATATTTTTCTAGAAGGGTATGCTGATGCAGATATGGCAGGTGACAAAGATAATCGAAGGAGCACTACTAGCTATGTGTTCACGGTTGGAGGCACAGCAGTAAGCTGGGCTTCAAAGCTGCAGAAAGTGGTTTCATTTTCTACCACGGAATCAGAGTATGTAGCAATGACGGAGGCAAGCAAAGAAATTCTGTGGCTTCACAGATTCTTAGAAGAGCTTGGATTCAAACAAGACAATTGTGTCTTGTACAGTGATAGCCAAAGTGCTATCCATCTTGCGAAGAACTCAACCTTTCATTCAAGGACAAAGCACATTGAGGTGAGATAATCACTTCATACGCACTCTTTTGGAAGAGGGACAACTAAAGCTAGGAAAGGTGCATACAAGTGAAAATCCTGCAGACATGTTTACAAAGGTGGTCAACAAGGAGAAGTTGAGCTTTTGCTCATCCTCAATTGGTATCCAAGAATAAGAAGCCAGGATGGAAAGCAGTCACAGGTTTGGTTTTGAGATCAGTCTCCAAGTGGGAGATTGTTAAGTATGGAGCCTGATTTACCTTGTAATCTTCTGTGGTAAAAGCGCACATTTGTAAGGCCCCCATTATGAGGAGAAGCCATCGTGTGTGAAGGAAAATCACTCGCCGGAAACCAACATCTTAACGGCCAAAAATCAGGGGTAACCCCATTTTCCTTCGTCGGAATATTCCTTTTCGCCGGAATATTATGACCGAACGGCGGCCGAAAAGTGGTCGGAAAACAACCGATTGGTTGGCCGGTGGCCGAATTCAAAAGCGGACTTGTCTTCTCAAGGGCGACCACACATGGGCGGATTGTAGGGTCCGATTTGGACTTATCTACACAAGGGCGGCTACACATGGCTGCCTCTCATGAGAGAGGGCAACCCTTTTGGCCTATAAAAGGAGGCCATTTCTACACACATTTCATAGTGTGAAGTTGATGCAACAAGGTGAGTGTGAGGTAGTGAGAGTGAAGCAAAGCGGGAGCTCCATTAAGGGTATAATCCCTTTGTAAACTACTTCTTGTTTTGAAGTACTAAAGCCATTGAGTGGCTATTTTCCCGTGGACATAGCCCATATTGGGTGAATCACGTATATCGTGTGTACTCTCTCTCTCTCTCTCTCTACTCTATAATCTCGTGTATGTAAATCTGTCTCTCTCCATTAAGTAATCTACTCAATTATCTATTTAGCTACGTTTTATTTCCTAACAGTGCCAGCCCTTATTCAACAAACTTAGGAGTGCTCTAATTCTATTGGGGTGTGTGTGTGTATGTGTGTGTGTGTGTGTGTGTGTGTGTATATATATATATATATATATATATATATATATATATATAGATAGATAGATAGATAGATAGAGAGAGAGAGAGAGAGAGAGAGAGAGAGAGAGAGAGAGAGAGAGAGAGATTCCTTCATTTGGTCTACCTTGATCTAGCAATGCTACCAAGCTTGATTATAGAGATTAGATAAGTTATCATGGTGTGAAGAGATGAAATCTAAGAGAATTCAATGTAATAATAAAACTTTTTTTTATAAATGGAGCGAGTTCTAGAATTGGCTTCAAAGATAGGAACGCAATTGGATTCAATATCTCTGCTCCACTCTCTTACTTGCTTCTATCCTTGTACGTATATATAGATGTATGTATACATATATATATCTATATGTACACATAGTACACACAGACACACACACACACACATTAACATATATATATATATATATATGCTTGAGCGAAGATTTGTCACATATGTCTTGAGTTTGTCACATTTGTCACAAAGAGGCATCTTGGTATTGTTCCAATACAATAACTATGACATTCAAAGTTTCTATGCTCCCCTCGTCCCCCGCCCCGCCCACCCTCCAAAACCCTCTAGTTGAAGTGACTATCCCAGGTGGACATTTAAAAAGGAGAAACGAACTTCTTTTTCTCATTTTTTTGATAAGAAAAATATAGATGGCTATGATTGGTCTGCCTCTCTCTCTCTCTCTCTCTACCATCAGATAGGTCTTTGAGATTTCATTGGATGTTCCTACAACATTTCAAATTCTCCTTTTATCAAGACGTGTGTGTGTATGTGTGTGTGTGTGAGAGAGAGAGAGAGAGAGAGAGAGAGAGAGAGAGAGAAGAGATGAAACAAAAATAACTTTATTCTTACCCATGTTGTGAGATATATCTTTTGGGATTGTTCCGATGGCATTAAAAATTTTCTTCTTGTTTATCTTCTCTCTCTCTCTCTCTCTCTCTCTTTATCCTTCTCCTCCCCATAGATATTCACTTTTGTTGAAGGCTTGTCTTGTAACTTTTAAAGTCACTTTAGATTGTTCCTACACCCGAGCATTTTGTTCTATCTTCCTCTCGCCTTTTGCGTCATTTGTTGGACTTTGCATTTCAAGACATTAAATACGGCAATTAACAAATGTCCTCCCCCCCCCCCCCCCCCCCCCCCCCCCCCCCCCCCCCCCCCCCCCTCTCTCTCTCTCTGACCTATTGTATGTACCATGGCTGATGAGGTAAAGAGAAATATCATCCTTGACAATGGTTGGATCTACCTCAAAGGAACAGGTTGTAATGTATATGAGGATCGCACTCTTATGCAACAAAATGTACGTCGCAAAGCATATGAGGAAAGAAGCAAGAAGGTTAAGGTATCACCTCAAGAAGAAAAGCCACTTAAGGAGGATGCAAGTCCACCCAACAAATAGGGACACATGATCTATGAGACCAACTCACGCTTGCGAATAAGCTTTTGGAATTGTAACGGGTATCCATGGAATGCGGGAATTGGCATTGATGGGCTTACCAATGACTCTGATGTGATACTTCTTGTCGAAACATGGGAGCATGATGCGCAACGAATTCTTGGATTTGACAAATACGATGTGCATTCTTTGATGTGGGCCAAAAATGCAAAGCAACGAAGAGGCCAAGGAGGCGTAGCATATATGACCAAAAAGGGTTTGAAAGATGTTTCCATTGTCAAAGAAGATAAGTATAGATGCTACTTATGGCTGAAAATCAGCCCACCAAATGGTCAAGTCATGTTTGTGGCCAGTTGCTACATTCCTCACTATGACTCCAACTTTTATGCTTGCTTGAATATGGATAGAGATCAGCCCTTTGTTGAACTAGAGGAAGACATTGCTCATTACAAGGATCAAGGTGAAGTCATTGTTTTTGGAGACATGAATGCTCGCACAAATATGTTACAACACGACATACAACAAGTAGACATGCCGCATGTCTCAAGAAGAATGGATGACTCATACATGTATAATCAAAGTTCTAATGATGCAAAAGAAGTGGATCACTATGGAAAGTCACTTCTACATATGTGCAATAGTACCGGAATGCTCATTGCAAATGGTGTATCTCTATGGCAAAGCACCAATGACTTTACATGTAGAAAGCACAACGGTCCTAGCGTGATTGACTATATGTTGTTCTCAGAAGACACTCTAGAATGCATACAAAGCTTTACACTTGGTGAATGGAATCCGGAATCGGATAATAGGATGTTATGTATTGACCTCAAGTGTGGTAAACGGCCCAAGCATGTAGCCTCCAATCATGATGTGAATCATTTGTACCTACGTCTACACTTCAAACGAGCACTTATATATGCTGATATGGTGGACCAAATATTAAGCATGATAGAGCATCAAGAGAGCCCAACATTAGAATGCAAGTCGAAAGTTTTCAAAGAAGTAATTTTCTCTTGTGCGAAGGAATGCTTTTCGATGAAACACATGTCTTGCAAAAGGTCTAAGACGGGTAGCACCAAGAAGAAATGGTTTGACATGGAATGTAGTCAAGCCCGAAAACACTTGCTAAGATTGGATGCAATCAAAGACAAGGAAGTTTACTTGGAATGTTCACACACATACAAAGCACTTGTTCAAAAGAAGAGGAGAAGGTGGGAAGTCGAAAAACAACTTCTTTTAGCACAAGAGAAAGCACATGCATGTGGCAAGTTTTGGCAAAATCTAAAAGGCAAGCGCGTTGAGAGCGCTGGTGACTTGACTCTTGAGGATATGTATATTCATTGTAAGAACCTCTATGAGCAACCCAATGTTGATAAGATGGAGTGTTGTAGCTCCCTTCCGTTTATGTCTCCCTTCTTTACCATTGAAGATGTATGCCGCGCGCTTGAGAAACTTGCTACTCGCAAGGTAGGTGACCTTCAAGGTGTCAAGGCTGAAATGATTAAATGGACAAGCAAGAAAATACGATATTGGATATGCGATATGTTTAACCTTGCACTTCAGTATGGCATGCCTCATAATTGGAGTGCAAATTGGATCAAACCTTTGCACAAAGGAGGAGATGTAAACAATGTGAACAACTATCGCACTATAATGGTTGGTTCTTTAATGGCAAAGTTATTTGGATGTATCATGGAGATGAAGATAAGTGAATGGGCTGAAAAGAATGGCAAACGTGCACTTGGCCAAGCAGGTTTTCGAAAGCATCATAGCACTATTGATCACCTTGTCACTCTTCGAGTTCTTATGGAAGCGTCTCGATTGAAAGGAAAAAAGTTGTATTGTTGCTTTGTGGATTTCAAGAAAGCTTTTGACATGGTACTGCGAGGAAATATTTGGAGACGTATGCAAAGCTTTCAAGTGCCGAGAGAATTTATGCATGCAGTCTTTCGCATCTACCAAAAAGTGATATGTCGATTACGTATGGGAGATGGAATTTCAGAATTTTTTGCAAGCACTATTGGTGTCAAACAAGAATGCCCACTTTCCCCAACCCTCTTTGGGCTACTCATTGATGAATTGGAATGCATGGTTCTTGACTTTATGCAGCAAGAAGGCATAGAAGAGGTTAAGATTGGAAATGCGGTGATCGTGCTTTTGCTTTATGCCGATGATGTAGTGCTCTTGGCACATACCTTAGAAGATGCACAAAAGCTTATGAGTGTCTTGGAACGCTTTTGCCTACATAGCGGAATGATCGTGAATGGATCCAAAACCAAGGTTATGCTTGTAAAGACCCTCAATGATGAAAATCCATGCATTGTATATAACAATGAGAAACTTGAAGTGGTAGATCACTTCAAGTACCTTGGCCTTGAGGTTCCATCCAATCATAAATGGAAGGATTGTGCAATGCGTCCCTTGGAAGCCGGAAAGAGGGCCTATTATGCATTTGAGAACATGTGCAATGCAGGAGAGATCAAGTGTTGGGCTCTCAAAAAGTACCTCTTTGACACATTGGTGACACCGGTGCTTCTTTATGGAGTGGAGGTGTGGGGTGGAAGCATCGGGAAGTCTACTTGGAAAGAGTTTGAGAATGTCCAAAAGCGTTTTCTCACCAACTTTCTCCAAGTCAAGACACAAACACCCTACATGCTCTTACTTCTTGAGTCCGGATTGCTTCCCATTGAGGTCTTGGGCATGCAAAGGGTTGTGGAGTACATGCGTAAGACACAACGTAGCCCTTTGCATTGACTTCCTAGAATCGCATATGAAGCAAGTTAAATGGTTCAAAAGACATGCAAGAGCAAAATACTAAGTTCGGGGTGGATGCTTGATATCAAGAAATGGTTTGGAAGATGGGATGCATGTCACTTGGTCAAGGATGCGTCGATCGACTCCCAAGTTAATGAGGCCTTCTTATAGCGCCAATGTATCACGGCTTGGGAGAAATCCGGAGGTTCTCACTTCAGCTATTACACCACACACGTTGCCCCAAACTACAAATCTCTCTTCTTCTCGGAACGAGGTAACCGAACCCATTCCTACATCCTTGAGCCCATCCTGTTGAGTGCGATCCACACCATTGCCTCCATTCATCTTAGCTCCCATTCTCTACGCTGTGAGACAGGACGTTGGGGCACTGGCGAGGAGTGTCATCGAATTTGCACCTTATGCCCTCGTCAAGTGCGAGAGAGTGAGTACCACACACTACTTGAGTGCTCAGCTTTTGACCACATTAGGTCCTCTTTTCCCCATATATTCAGCCATGATCTCTCCCTACATACCTTCCTCTCCCAACCACGATGTGGACTCTCTATTGCGATGCTCATTTCAGCCATTTTTGAGCATCGAGAGTCACTTATGAACTCCACTCACACGACGTGACATGTTCATTTGGTCCCATAGGTCATATTTGACCTATCAAGACGATAATAGAACTATCTATCTATCTATCTCTCTCTCTCTCTCTCTCTCTCTCTCTCTCTCTCTCTCTCTCTCTCTCGCATGTTGATTTTAGATTGATACCCTTGCCTGCCAAAATTACGGGAATTTATAGATTTTTAAGAATGGCCCACATGCTAACTCTTAAAAATGAAAAGAACAAAATATCCAAGGATTGGTAAAAGGTCCATCAACTAGGAAATCTCTCTACCCATTTGGGGTGTTCTCTCTCATTGATTTTAGATTGGCACCCTTGCCTGCCAAAATTTAAGGAATTTATAGATTTTAAACCATGGCCCACATGTTAACTCTTAAAAAGGAAAAGAACAAAATATCGAAGAATTGGTAAAAGGTCCATCAACTGGGAAATCTCTCTACCCATTTGGGATGTTAATGTGAGGGTTGGTCTTTGTCGGGCATTTAATCCATTTTCTACGGGTGAAAAACTTTGGGTATCCTTTAAAAAATACACTAATGCCAAAAATTAATATCTTGAAAATTTGAAAAGTGCGTGAGCTCAATGGTAAAATCTTTCTTTCTCTCTCCCCCCCTCATAAATGTACATGTATATGCACACATGTAATGTGATGGTCTCTCTCTCTCTCTCTCTCTCTCTCTCTCTCTCTCTCTCTCTCTCTCTCTCTCTCTCTCTCTCTCTCATGGTCAATAATGTGGATAACGATCCTTGCATTTACATGTCATGTATGTGCTCAAAGCGAGACAACCCCAAGTTGACGTTAGGCGAGTTTTTTTCTTTTTCTCAAGCTCCTTAAAGAAATATATACTTCCAAAATTTTCTAAAACATATCAATATTGGTTTTGAATAAAGTCCCTTGAAAAGATAAAACCAAATATATCTTCAGATTATGTCTTAAAAAAATTCGCATTAAGTAACAAAACCTCCCCTAAAGTTATCCCCTTTTTGTTATGCGCAATCAAACTTCAACATTTATTTTATATGGGATAGAAAGTCTCTTGACTTTACATTTGAAAAGGCTTGTCACTTCTTACATTCTAAAAAGTCTCTTCTTACATTTTGAAAAGGCTGTCATTTCTTACAATCTTACCCTTTACTCACTACAACAAAAAAGGTGTCTTCGACGTAGATTTCGACGCCATCTGTCGAAAAGCGCGTCAAAATACTCGTCCGTGTGAAAACGTCGAAATACGCGTTGATATATGTGTCAAAAGGCACTGTTTTCGATGTGTATTTCAACGTCCCTATCGACGCGTATTTTGACGACTATATCAGAAAACAAAATCTTGGGCATAGGACAGGCAGCATGACATGTGCACAGTGAAAAGATGGACACAGCCACAGCCAAACTGCCTGTCCTCTGCCCAAGAAAGCGAGCAGCACCAAAATCAATCGTGCTCCCGCAGAATTTCGGCAGAGTTCCCTTTGTTTTATCATAAACTTTAAAAAAAAAACCATATATATATGCCTCCTACATGATATCCATGTAAGATCTCACACGAGATTTAAGGAAAATGAAAGAAATGAAACAAACTTTGTGCAAAACCATAACCAAATTAAAACCATAACCATAACCATATTGATCAAAACCATAATGATAACCATAACCATAAACAAAACAATAACCATAACCATAACCATAACCATAAAGTTAAACATAATCATAAACAAAACAATAACCATAACCATGTCTATACAAGAACAATAACCATAACCATAAAGAAAACAATAACTATAACCATGTTTAAACAATAACCATAACCATGTCTGAACAATTACCATAACCAGGTCTATACAAAAAAAAGACACAGAAGCGTGTCTGTGTCTCACAAAACATATATAGAAATCCACTGATGACTACACATCACAACCTGTACATAGGACAAGTCACAGAATTAGTATTGATATTACTTCACATTTACTTATTTAATTAAATCAACTCACACATATTAACGTCTCACCTCAATCGATCAGCGAGACTGTAAGGCCTTCCAGTTTACAAGCTCTCTTGCGGCGGCAACAAGATCATTCAATACTTCATAAATACCTCTCCGATATCCATCTGTCTCCTCCTGGCGTGTCGGGGCTCGATGCATTGCAAGATTCTGCGTTTATACAAAAACCAAAGTAATTAAGAATACATGATTCATCGTGTTTTAAAAAAAACGCCATAGCTAGGATTGGATTGAAAACTCACAAACTCATAGCGAAAGGTGTCGAAGCCTCCGCTACCACGATGAGATGTGTCCCTGGTCATCTGTCGTACTTTCGCGGCCTGACACTGCACATGCTCATTACATACCTACGTTTACGCAGGATTTGATACTTGCAGAGCGTGCACGAGCATGCAATCTTTTCCTCCATGTTAGTTGATGACATTGCCATCTACAATGATTATGAATGTTGTTTTAATATATATATTCATCACAATGTAAACTACCTCGCATTCTCTAGCCTTTCCCGATCTCTGTACACCTCGGTCCAGAGGTGTACAGAGATCAGGACCACCGGGTCAAAATCTCGTCTTTATTGATCAAATCCTATATGGGTAGACACATACGTTGTCGTGCTGTGACATGTACATAGTGGGAACACATGCTACAAGAGTTATCTTGTAACTTTTTAGATACATAATTATATTTCCTATAATGTACATATGCATATGTAAGTATAAATATAAGCTTTCTATCTCATCTTATTATTTATCTCAAGGATAATGTATTCTTACTTTACCATCAAAAAATACTATGGGAAAAGTGTCAATAGCTCCACCTCTTTAACTTGGGGCAAAAAGCATTGATTCTTTCTTTCTACCATCTCATTATTATCTCACACCCTATTTAGATCCTATATCTAGAGTAATTTCCAATCTATATATATTCTATGTATTTTTCTTATATTTCTTTTTAAATAGCTACTAGGAGGGAATCAAATCCTAGTGGGACACTAGGTGGCATGATTTCAAAGATACACTTATTTTAATGCATTATTGCAAGCATGATTACAAAACTTTGTCAAGGAGCAATGTCATGCTTTCATATGGCATGAGGTGTCCTTTGGAATCAAATGAAAGTCTAGGCTAAGGGGACCACATGAAGACTTTTGCTGCCAGAAATGGACCCTATTTTGATGAATTTTTTAGACAAGGTTCCAATCCGAATTGGAAAATGATTTTAAAATGAAAATCGTAGCTAATGAGCTGAAGTTTCTGCCCATATTTTTACTTTTTTATTTGGAGCTACGGTTGAGGAGATATGATCAAAATACTGGACCCCAGTCTGCCCACATCATGCAGGGACAGCTCATTTCCAACTTTTCCAATTCCTGTTCACACTGGCTCCTCTCTTCTTGTGTAAACCCTAGGGGGTTCCCTTCACCTATAAAAGGGGACCTCTTCTTCCTTGGAAGGAACTCAAGCATTCAAGCCATTGATGAGAGGAATTCTTGAGGGAGTGAGTAGTAATGCTTAATTGTACTTAGCCCCATTAACATAAGCCCAAGCCTACACTTTCTCCTAGAGGAAAACTAGCCATTCTTGTACGCCATCCTTGGAGGATCAACTCTAATCAAAGAAGGTGTTGTACTTGGCGTATCAATCAACGTTGAATTCTCCCCTCTTCTTCTCTCTCCCATCAATAATGGTGCCGAAGGGTTTCAAGTAAGATGTGTTCTACATTGATGTTTTCTTGATTTCTTGTTGTTTTCATTTTCATCTCTAATCCAACATATATAAATGTATCTAATCTCATCTCCTTAACCAAACCTATCTCTCTCATTCTTAGTAATTCATCCTCTTTAGGTTCTCTTTGCTACAGGTACATCTCTCCCCGCAGTATCCTTATTGTCTACGGGCAAGAATAGGGCTTGGGAGGGAAACTTCTCATCTCTTCACTTCTCTCATATCTACATTTCTCACATACTATCCTAGATGAATAACCCACATGATGATCATTTCTATCGCTTTCACTCTGTATGATCTATTAGAATTAACGTATGGATTAGTCGTAAAATACACTTTCAACAACGTATAGTGTTTCTCTTCGGCCCTGAAAGGCTCAATGAAATACTTCTATCACCGGATCCCATCATACTACCTCTCATAGACTATAATTTTTCTTTTGATGTAAGCGTAGTTATCTTGCTATGAACCAAGAGGATTTGTACACACAATTAATCCCAATCACTAGACAAAATATATATATTATGGTAAGCACAAAACTACAATTCCAAAGAACAATTCGTAGCCTATTTGGTCAGCCAAGATTGAATGCCATTAACTCATCCATTAACCCTTTCATATTACCCATGATACGATATGACCATAGCCTTGATGTTTTCATCTTCGTATTGTTTTGACATTCTCTTTTGCGTTCTTTCTTTGTGTGTGTGAATGCAAGAGAGAAAGAGTGAGTCTTCTTTGATTGCACTTCTTTCCAAACCCTAGTCTTCATGGCATCTATGGTTTAACTCCTTCATATAGTTTTTGTTGAGTTCTCTCACAAACTCTCACAGCCATAAGCCCGGTGCTTTCCTGGCACGACCGCAAATTTCTCGACAACGTGCTCTCCCAGGTGTACATGACAATGCGTGTAGCGGGCAAAACCCCTTTGCCTCTTTTAGTTCCATAGTTTCTTCTAGAGGGAGAGAGAGATATAGAGAGATAGAGAGAGTTTCTGTCCTTTTCACAAAATTGGTCAGCCAAGCTAACTCTTTCACGTCGACTTTCTCTATCTACTACTATCTCTCTCTCTCTCTCTCTCTCTCTCTCTATATATATATATATATATATATATATATATATATATATCACTCTCTATCTCTCTATTTCTTTCTCTCTCTACGTACCCTATCTCTCTTTCTTTCTCTCTCGATCTCGCTCTCTCTCTCTCTCTCTCTCTCTCTCTCTCTATCGATCTGTCTCGATCTCGCTCTCGTTATCTCTCTTTCTCTTTCTCTCTCTCACTCTCTCTCTCTCTACCTCTCTACGTACCCCCTCTCTCTCTCTCTCTCTCTCTCTCTCTCTTTCCTACACACACACACACGATGTAGCTTGTGTGTGTGTGTGTGTGTGTGTGTGTGTGTGAGAGAGAGAGAGAGAGAGAGAGAGAGAGAGAGAGAGAGAGGTGGGGGGCTAGGGGGGGGAGAGATCAATAATACCTACGTTGTAGGTTTCCAAGAGAATATTTGTGCGTCCTCGCAGGCGAAAATGACTGTCTACACGCAGATTTTTTTTTTTGGTAAATTTTTTTCGTCGAAATACGCGTGGTAATATTTACCTTTCGACAGACATTGCCACGCGTATTTCGACGCCTCTGTCGACGTGTATATCGAAAGTAGCATGCCCATCGAAAAACGCGTGAAAAGATACGATACGTCTAAATGTGGTGTGTCGAAATCTGAATGTTATGTTGTAGTGACTTTTGCATTTTAGATTAGATGTTTTGTAAAGTGTTTTTTGAAATGAACCCAAGAGTGACACGTGGACGCCCTCTTCTTCCTTGAAAATTTTAAGATGTGCATTATAAAGAGTATATAGAATCTTGAGAGCAATTGAGGCCATCATCCCTCAATTACGGCAGAGTTTGTTGAGGGAACATCAAAGACTTTAGACACTTTCTCAATATTTTTCTATTTGTCTCTTCTTGGTTCTATTGGTTCTCAATCATTCTAGTTTCTTTAGGAGTTTCAAGGTCAAGGATTGGTGTTAATTCTATGACTCCTTCAGGTTCTCTTCTTTTTAGAGGAACGAAAAGAACTAACAACTTCGAGTGGAGATTCAACTAGAGGTTCAACTCCGTCAAGTTTGTTCTTTTCTTCTTAGAGGAAAGGGAAGAAAAACTTTGAATGGAGGTTCAACAAGGGACAAGGGCCCAATTCAAGGCACTTGTGACCACCCTTAAAGGTACCACCCTTGGTGGTGAAAGAGATGGTGGGGGCAAAGGCGAAATGTGGATTGGATAAAGGTGAATATATATATATATATATATATATGTGTGTGTGTGTATAAATAAATAAATAATTATAAATAAATAAATAAATAAATAAATATATAGAGAGAGAGAGACATTGCTTTCTCTCCTTGTCATTGTCGGCCCAATTATCTAGAAAACTTCTCCACTATTCAAAAAGAGGCCCACTCAAGGGATAGAGTAGATGGTGGAGCCACAAGGTACAAAGGTGATCAACATGATTTATAAGGTAAAGATATATAGATGTGTTTCGACCAAAGGAGCTAGCTTGGTTGGTTGAGCATTCGTGCTTTGTGATCCAAATCATGGGTTTGAATGCATTCAAGCGAGCCTCATAGCACTCACGGACACCCATTGCATCATCGTGCACAAGAAAGTGCGTTTTGCTAAAAAAACGATATTAGATGTGCATAATTTTTCCTTTTATTAGCATAATAAAGGATAAAATCAAGTTTTTCAGCTTAGTTAAAGCTGGTAGATAATTTAGGGTCTATTTACAAGTCTCACTTGTTTGTAGAAAATTCCAAATAAGAATCTCTTCTCACTTGTTCATTTGGAAGATCGCTACGATTGGATTCACAATGGGAGGAGGTGAGATGACAAAAGAGAGGGAGTAGAGAGAGATGTTTTTCCCTTTAGAAAGCTTCAAATATGGGCAAAATATTTTTCTATCCTTACGTTGCCCTTCCGCTCTATCCCCCGTGGGAGTTTCAATGCTCTATCCCCCGTGGGAATTTCAACAAGTGTGTTGCTACATAAGATGGAAGGGTTTCCAAGAAAATGGCAACCAATTGTAACTCGGTTGCAAACAAATCACATAAACAAAACTCTTTGATTTGTGTGCTTGTTTGAGCATGGGTTGGGTGAGAGAAAAAAGGCATGCATGGAGAGAGAGATAGATAGATAGATATATTATCGTGCATGGGGGTCAAATATGACCTATGGGACCGCAAAAACAAAACATTATAAAGGGTTTCATCTACGGAGAGGAGTTGTTAAATACATCTCACTTAAGGACTGAGGGTCCAAAGAAAGGCAAAAAGGATGAAACCTAAGGAGGAGGGGGGAGAGGTGAGGGGGTAGCCGGTTTTGAAGTTCAAAACTCGTGGACAATGGCTTAACCTCCTCGATAAAACTGCCCATTTTCTTGCAGTGCACGCTTCACACACTTTTTGGAGTTCTATCTTCTTCTACTTGAGTTGGGAGGGTGTAAGATCTTCTGCAAACCAAAGAGTCGTGCCTTTGAGAAGCCTCGATTGCTCGAGAGGAGAGAGAGAGAGAGAGAGAGAGAGAGAGAGAGAGAGAGAGAGAGAGAGAGAGAGCTTTGCCATGTGTCGATAGCTATGAGCCGAAGGCTACGAACAATAAAAGGGGCCGCTGGGTGCCCACGAGAATTTACAGCAGCACCAATGCCTTCAAATTTTGTGACGGCCCACGCCAGTGCCGTTGGGAGAATAAGAGCCCACGAGAATGTAGAGCAGTGCCACAACCATGCCAATGCCGTTGGGAGAATATGAATTCTTCCTCAAACATTGAGGCAGACACTGGAGATGAGGGTGGGGAATGGCATCGGCACACAATGTGTGTGCCGCCAGAGTGAGGTAGGGGGTTAATGGATATGTGATCAAAGCAATGCACTGACGGAGACACGGATGCAAGCAAGAGCCAAGATCCTAAGTACCCAGGTCGTTGACCAAAAGGGCTCCTCCCAATCTCTCTCCCTCTCTGCCCTTAAAGAAAGTAATGACGACGTACCAACTGCTGTTGCGAGGCACATATGAGGAGCCAGATGTCGTTGGATAAAAAAAAATAGAGAGGCTCAACCACAAACTGAATATCAATGGCAGGCAGGCTCAAGTCGTCGACGATGAGCAGGTCCAAGCTCATGGTGGTGGGTACATCTACAGGTTTTGCAGAATGAGCGCCAGCCATTCTTTTACATTTTGTGGCTAGAAATGCACATGATCATATTTTTTTAATCAATAAGCCTTTGTCATACATTGTTGTGCAGACGTGTGTTCATATAAGATGACATATGTACACTGGATGCTTGAAATAAGTTTTTTTTTAAAAAAATCTGCAAGGTGTGTTAAATTTGAAAGATGTGTTCTCGCTATGAGCCTCCACCTCCTCCTCTCTCTATTAGTCTTTACCACGCCCACAAACTAAAGTCCAAAGAAAGAGAGAGAGAGAGAGAGAGAGAGAGAGAGAGAGAGAGTAATTTTCTTGATCTTCTTTTGTGAAATTTGTCAAGAGTGAGGAACTTGAGGGTAAAAGGGGCCATGCCACCGCTGAAGGCGGTGCCGCTTTACTAATTAGCATAATAAATGATAAAATCAAGATTTTTAGCTTATTTAAAGCGAGTAGATAGTTTAGGGTCTATTTACAAGTCTCACTTGTTTGTAGAAAATTGCAAATAAGAATCAAAACTTCTCACTTGTTCATTTGGAAGATCTACCATTGGATTCACAATGGGAGGAGGTGAGATGACAAAAGAGAGGGAGTAGAGAGAGATGTTTTTCCCTTTAGAAAGCTTCAAATCTAGGCAAAATATTTTTTTATCCTTACGTTGCCCTTCCTCTCTATCCCCTGTGGGAGTTTCAACGCTCTATCCCCCGTGGGAGTTTCAACAAGTGTATTGCTACATAAGATGGAAGGGTTTCCAAGAAAATGGCAACCAATTGTCACTCGGTTGCAAACAAATCACATAAACAAAACCCTTTTGATGTGTGTGCTTGTTTGAGCATGGGTTGGGTGCAATCCCCACCTTGTCAATCATACAATAGCAAAAGGCAATAATGCTCGCACTACTTAGCACTAAGAGAAATCATTGGCTTTGTCCATTAGATAAAAGGTCAAGGTAACCTATGCCAAAGGTGACTTTTTCTAGCCAAATAAGCATCTATTTGTCACCACCCAAAAAAAAAAACGCTTATGTAAAGTTGACCTTTTGTAGATTCCTACAAAACTACAGCGACAATAAAGCTCCTTAAGCACTTTGTTGATTCCTACAAAACTTTCAGTGTCACAAAATCATAACGACAATAAAGTATAAAGACAAATGAAAGAGACTCTTAAGTGATTTGTGACAGTTGATGCTCTAGGACTCAGGAGCTTATTCCGCTTCACAGAAAAATCATGGAAAGCATGCATCAAGTCTTTTTAATCCTTTTGGAGAACAACAAAGCTCCAACCAATTTATCTAATGCCCTGTCAATGCACTACTTTTGCTGGCAAGGTTGCTTGTTAAACAAGTTAATTCAAAATTAAGATGGCCTGTTTTTCTAATATAAATTATCTCACAATAGAGAGGATCTCTATACAAGAGAAAAGAAATGGCATGCTTTTATAAATCGATAGAGCGGGTGAACCATCACGATTTCTTATCAATGGAACATGGTGATTGGTGCCATATTGAGTCTTAATGGAACATGGTGATTAGTGCCATATTGAGTGTAAAAGAAACTGTAATATAATAGTAAAAGCTTTTTTCTTGTAATTCTTACTTACACTCAAATACAACTAACTTGGGATCTAGATTAGTGGATGTGCCCTTATTGTAAGACAAGTAGAGTTGCAGTCTCTTTTCTTGATTATTTAGTACTAGTATGTGACCCGCGTGTTGCGCGACTACATGTGCGTCAATTGAAGCAGCCATTGTGCTCCTTTCCTTCACATGGAGGGAAAATGTGGAAAAATGCCTATGATTCTCATGTGAGCTTTTATAGCTCTTTAATACACTTGTGTATCAACCACCACTATAACTACTTTCTGGATGACAATGTATAACAACACACAAGGTCTAATTGCCCTCCACATTCACATCAACCAAGCACAAATCTATCTTTTGGATCAACACTATGTCTACCTTTTCGAGCGTAAAATTGAACAACTAATGAAGTGTAGTTACTCTCCACATTCTTGTGGATTGACCAAGGACAAATCTCTCAAAGACAGTATTCATGATGGGTGTGTGACCTGGGGGTAATTGCATGACTATAGCAACTTTGTCTCTATATGTAAGTAAATTTCAAAATTTACTGGTTGGATTGCACTCAATCTAGCTAGCATGTACACTTGCATCTACCAAGACTCATCGCATGGATGTTGAGGTCTCTTGCAATTGACCATAAGCATGCTAGTAATATAAGGCGCATATTGTTTGTTTGTGTACATTTGGGCACCATTGGCACCTTAAAATGTGAGTGTAATGAAAACAGAAAAGTTCACTCAATCGTTTCTCTTTGCAAGAGTTTTGGGCATCATGCTAAAAGAAAGGGCGTGCTGCAAAATACACACACACACACACACATATACACACACACACACATATATACACACATGCATGTTCTTCTTTGAGAGATCAGACTGTATTCAACCATTCACATGCTTGCCCTTACCCATATTTTATACCATAGCAGCCATTTGGCTTAGCTCTCACTCCCTTAAATGGGAGACAGAGCATTGGGGCACTACATGGAGGAGAGTCTCTTTTTGTACGCGAATTATACCTCAACAATTTGAGAGTGCCATCATCATCCCCTACATGAGTGCTCAGCTTTTGATCACATCAAACTTGCTTTACCCACATTTTAGCCCATACCATGGCCTAGATACCTTTCTCTCCTAGCCACCTCATGGATTCAACTTGCCAGTGACCACCTTATATCCATAGTCTTCAAGCATGTTACATGTTGTACTCGGTCCCATAGGTCAATCTGACCTTTAAGGATGATCTCTCTCTCTCTCTCTCTCTCTCTCTCTCTCTCTCTCTCTCTCTCTCTCTCTCCGTTAACATTTGAGGCCACTGTGATTGTTTCTATGATATTAAAAGTTATGTCCCCCTCTCCTTGTATAAGTATGTGAGTTCAAGAATCAACGTTCATCGGCTAAAAATTTTAGGTCTCTTGTGATCTTCTTCTTCTTCTTCTTCTTCTCCCTCGTCTCCCTCGTCTCTCTCTCTCTCTCTCTCTTCTAACTTACTATGCAACGTGATGACTTGTTGCAAACAATGTTTGGATTGGATAAGGTTTGCCTACGCTTAATAGCTGAGAGTCGAGATTAGTCGGTCTCAAGATTAACGGGTCTCAAACCACGTCAATAGGAAGAAAACCATCTCTCTCTCTCTCTCTCTCTCTCTCTCTCTCTCTCTCTCTCCCCCCCCCCCCCCCCCCCATGCTGCATGTCTAGTTTGTAGTATTAAAATGAAGCATGTGAGAGGCTAAGAGCCTGGTTGCGTGTACCAGCGAGCCTACTTTTTGCTCGATCATGAGCTGGCTCTTCTCTCTCTACCTATCTAATCGTGGTAGTTAAGAGCCTCAAAACGGATATAGTCTTTCACATGGTTGACTTTTGAGGCCCTCTCGGTTAGCAAGAACCTGCTCAAGATCTGTCTCATCACTCAGTCAAATCAAGCATTTATCTTTGAAGCAACCGGTTTTCTTGACTTGCAAACAAAGCTGGAAGGCTATTTAGCCGTTCCGAAGTGACTAGGCTCTAAATGTAAGCAAAATGACATGGAGGCAGCCCTACAATAAGAGACCGGAGTCATCATTTCTAGGGGGAGGCAAAGGGCCCACATTAGGTATGCAACACCAAGGAGGATCCAAATGAGCAAAGGATTGCTAACTCCAAGACCAAGGCCAATACCCTCGCCAATGCAATCACATAAGTGTTGTGGAAAAATCATTTTTTCAAAGATACAAAATTGCTTTCCTTTAATTTTCCAAGAGGAAAATTAGGTTTATTTTGCAGGTTTTCACACTATTTTTGTCTATTTTGGGGCGAAATTTCTCCTTTTTCCCTTTCCCTCAATCGACATTTTTGAAATTGAAAACAACATGATATTAAGGTGAGACACATTTTCCCAACATTGAATCGAAGACCCGCCCTGCATGACCGTTGCCATGAGAATTGTAGCAGCAGGAAATGCCACATGTCCCCTTGTAGAACCCCGTTTTCCTTGCCTATGTTAGGAGTTCAAGATGTGAAAAGTTGGGAAAGCTAAAAAGCCTGGATGGTCATGTTGGAGCTCTCAACAGTGTAGCATCCGCTGACTGGCCGAAAAAAGATGAAGAAAGTGTGGAGACGCATGTGGGACTCTGACTCTCTCTCTCTCTCTCTCTCTCTCTCTCTCTCTCTCTCTCTCTCTCTCTCTCTCTCGTGGTATGGAGGGCCGCAGGCAAAAAATGAGGTCGTCGGGATCAAGGATGGCAGACACGCAACGGTAGAGGAGTATGTGGCTCAACAAGCGCTTGTGGCAAATGGACATGTACTGGATCCAGAGTCTTTGCATTCTGGCCACAACAGAGGATTGACGTTGTAAAAGGGTGTGGGGCTTGTGGCGGATCAACTGTTGGCAACCCCCAAGGGTGTTGATAGAGGAGACTACATGAGGCCTGTTTGCGGCAACATTTAAGAAGTTGTACATGAAGTAAGTGGTGGGTTGTGTTCATGATCGAGTTTGGGGTGAGACCTGCGACACACACGACGCTGCCGTAGAAAATGAAACCTGATCCCTCTCTCAGACCTGCGACACACACGACAGTGCCGTAGAAAATGAAACCTGATCTCTCTCTCTCTTAGACCTGCGATGTGTTGCATCTCTCTCTCTCTCTCTCTCTCTCTCTCTCACACATACACACACACACACACACACACACACACATGCATGTTTGAGGTGGACCAACTTATCAAAGCATGGCACATCTCGCTGCTCGTTATTTTCCCAAGCTACCAAGTAGAGCCACCCTTTACAAAAACAAAAGTAATCACCCTTCAAAATTGAAGGTTGGAGTGAAACTCCATGACCTTCCTTAAGAGTTTAAAAAAAAAATAAAAAATATATATATATATATATTAATAAGTATTGTGACTTTTTGACAGAATTGAAAAGTCAAAATTAAGTCTTTTCATTTTCTACCATCAGAAGTACTTGCTACTTACCTTTCACTTTTACATTTCAAATAAATCAAATGACCTGTGACTTACCCTTCACTTTTACATCTCAAACCAATTGTTTCCTAAGGTTCTTGTAAATGAAGGAGAGAGTGACACATGGATCCCCTCTCCTTCCTTGAAAATTTTAAGCTCAATTATATATAGTATAGATATGGATACATTGGGCAAACAAACCTACTAGGGTAAAGGGGCCAGTCATGGGATGGGTTTCACTTAAAACATTATCATACCCCAATTCTAGCACCAGCGGACGTGGGTTTGATGGTTAAGCCAGTTGATGTTGAGTCACGCTATTCATCGGATTTGGGTTCAAATCTGGCCTACGACCAAGTCTAAATTGGCCCTTGGTTGTACTAAATCATTTTTTACACCTTTTTCCCGAGCGCCTATCGCGTTTTTTGTATGTAGCACCGCAACAAGTGAGTTTTGTTTTCCAGCTTCTGCCCATTGCCAGGCATCTGTGGCGCTTTTCAAAACTAAATTGGCTGCTCGCACGCTCAAGATTGGCAAGCGCGAGCTTAAAGGTTCTAATACTGGCCCCTTTACTCTACATAGTTTTTGTGCTCCATACTGACCTCAACGTATGCAGCGTTAGCTTTCACATGCTCTGGTCATGCGTTTGGATCTAGATGCATTTCTTACTTCATGTGGATCTTAGTTCATGCAGGATTCCATGTTGGCCCTTGGGTTGCCCACTTTGGACATGACCTAACATCAACAATATACCTTACAAACTACTAAGTGCTTGAGACATTTCTTCTAGGTATGCCCGAGTGCTCATTTTGTCTAGCAGGTTGCATGCTTTAATGTCAAGAGCTGATGAGTAGCATGGTTTTGCAATTTGGGGGATAGTCGCTTTGTTGTACCATTTTTTAGGGTTGCACTTGTTATATGAGTGGAAAACAACAAATCTAGTTTCTCTTGCATATAAACTTGGGATATAGACAAGGCAAGTGGGACATATTGCCTTCCATGGTGCATGATTTTGATCCCTGCCCCCATGACATCATATAATTTGCAATATCATTTTGTGGATTGCTTCAAAGGCTAGTTGAACACATGTTTGACACGATGGTTGAAGTCTGATTGGAGCTACCGCACACTTTGCACGGTCGAAGGAGAACAACTAGCTCTTCTAGGGTGGCAAGAGAGTGCTAGAGAGCCTTACTCAGACATTGGGCTTGCAAATCAATTTCATTTAGTGTGGATCAAGGACACCTTATGTGGCACTATGCACCTACTTGACAATTCATGTCACATTCCTCATTTATGCCAACATGATTTGCAAAATTTTGATAGTTGTAATGTACTTCTTATGGGTGACAATCTCACATGGCATCCCTAGAAGTCTACTTCTCCTCAATATTCCTCATTACATAATTATACACCTAATCTTTTTTCCATAAGAAAATTTCTTATCACACCGACTAGTGAGCAAGCAAGAAACTAACAAACCAAAAGAAAAACGTAGACCATGTCAACCTCATAATTAGACTGAGAATTTTTGTAAGAAACACGCTTGGAATGCAACAAAGCAAAAACGTGAATGTTATACTAGCCCTAAATCACCTACTAATCGAAAGGTGAGTGCACAAAAAATCTTGATCCATCATTTTCAAGGTGTTTAAAAATGAGTTAGAAGGTCTCCAATGGATTAGCAATACCTCTCTAACCCTTCTTCAATAGAAAATTGTGGAAAATACTTCAATTGGAACACTCAAACAGTAGATTTGGGTTGTAGGCAACCCATTCACAACCACAATATGTGAGGTTAAACACAAGAGCAAGCAAAGGAGATTACCAACATGCAATTGAAATTCGTGGTCTCGTCCTCTCCACCCACTATTCTCAACATGTTCTCACTTACCCATCATGCATAGCAGGTAAACATGACGTGACTAGCCACATGGGTACAACCTTCTACAGAGATGATAGGGTGATTGTTGATCTACATAAATCCAGTCAAACTCACCATCAATAGCATTTCCCAAGGTTTTTGACACAGAAAGAATCCACAATTAACAGTCAATGTGTTGCCAACAATCCTACCCTCAATCAATGATTCTAATTTTAGGCGTGTATGGTAAGTTTGGCTAGATCCTTACAGGTTCTTATAGTTTTCAAAAAATGGTTTTTAAGAGTCAATTGTCCAAATCATATTTCCTTTCCATTATGGTTATTGACAAAATAGGCTAAGAACGGCTTGCAGTTCCATATTCAATTCAGGTGAAACATCAAATTCTAAATTATCTTCAATTTTTTTCCCCATACTCACAATTGTGAGTGGAGATGTTATATTAAATCTTCAAAGAATGTATAATGAACATCAAGCACAACATGTTCCTTGAGGGGGACAATATTTCCAATGTGTTGTACAATTCATGAGTAGGAGACCTATTTAATTCTTATTAAGTAGCTTTATTCACCGCTGGTACAACCAAAGTGTGTCGACCATAACAGAGGGCATAAGCAGGTATGGATGGTCTAGCAGGTGCATGCATGAGCAATGAAGCAGGTATAAAGTGCAAGTTTGGCAAGGGAGATTCTGAAGTGTATGTTTGCAGTGCTTCAAGAGTGGAGCATGTCGATAATTATGGATCGACAATCGAAGTCTCGGTGGCCAAGGTACAAGGGTTTGAAGTTTTAGTAGGGGTTGATTATGTGCTCAATTGAATGTGTTGGAAAATGAGCCATCTAAATTTTTTTGAAGCTTGCCAGGGTTTGCAGAGATAGTGTGTGGGATGGGGAACCAGGTGGAAGTGACGGCACGTCAATCGGAGATCAAAGGGCAAAGTTAGAGCAAGTTGAAGTTTGAAGTCCATGACAACCATGGAGGATCATATGTTTTATTCCTCCATTTTGGTGCTTGCTATTTGCCATACGGAGGTCAAAGTGTGAAGCATGAAGGCGGCGTTGAAGCCCAATATACAAGCTTTGAGGGAAATTTGACAGCTCAATCATCAGATCCTTGAGCAGCAAATGGCAAGAGGAGGAAGTGGGGCAGAAAGATAAACTTTTTTGATAAGTTTTTTTGTGAAATTTGGAGGCTATTGAAGGAAGGCTGCTGCGAGCATGCCATGTGGCAGGGGATTTAATCCCAAATGTGGAGTTAGAGCAACAGGCATGGGATATATGTAACGCATCGTGATGTTTGTTGACCCATGTGTCAACGGTACGACATAACTCAATTTTTGTACCACAACCTTATTCTTTGAGAGTTATGAAATGATACGGACTATGGTTAAAAACATCATTTGTCATGAGTAGTTATTCTAGTTGCAGAAGCCGGGGTGCAATGGCACTTCCATATTGTAAATACAAATCCATTTGACCCATTGAACTCCATTTTAGGTTAAACCTACGGTAGCCTTAATATATAAGGTACCTAGGTCATTTTGTAAAGAGAACTTTATCATAATCAAGGTTTTGAGCTGCCATCCGACCGTGTGTGAGAGAGGAAGAGAGAGAGCATGAGGTTCAGCCTGACTTCACTCCCTGCTCGCTCATCGCATTGGAGATCTGATTGCCCCATTGTGATAGTCTCGGAGAGAGCTACGCAATAATGCCAAGCATTCCACGTGAAACTGAGTACGCGTGCTAATGCATCTATGAGCTATTTGTGGTCGTAAGTGTATTAAACGATGTCTGTTTTTTGTGTGCAAGTAGTCATTAGAATCGTGACAACATAAGCTATATGTACTCATAGATTTCAGTTTCAAGCACTTCCAAAATTCTTCTCTCTCTTCATACGCGTTTTTTGCAGATGGTTTGGAGTGAGGATTTTGAGTGTAGAGGCTTTGGGACAGGTGTATCCTAGTGAGGGGATGGTGTTCCTTAAGTTTTATACAATTCTAGTATGATTTGGTGAGTTTACTTCCGTTTGTGTGTATGTGGGTTGGGTGGTGTAGTTGAGAGCAGTGAGATTCCTGATTTTGGTTTAGTTGGCCTTCCAAAGTGTTGTATGTGTGGGATGGTATGAGCCTGACAAGCTATAGAGATTGCCTCCGTGCGCCTATCGTGTCATATGTGTCCTCACTTAACATTATGTTGATCTAGGTAGTGTTGCATGCACTTTATAGGTGGTGTGATTCGCTCCTGCATCATTGGCGCCACTGTCGGGGACACAAGGACTTGAATATGTAGTCCCACTAACACTCGTGTGATGGTTGCTTACTTTAGTTTTGATTAAAGAAAGACTTTTTCTTAAGTGGATCCGGAAGAGGATATTACGAGATCAAGTGGACAACCAAGAAACATGTCTCTTGCTACAACTAGATAGATTTAGTTTGGATTTGTAGTAGATTAGAGTAGTTGTTGGTGTTCAAGTGACTTGTGAGGTGATAAAAGCTTTTGCTAGTCCTTGTAAGGAATGAAGAGTTTTTCTACTCATAAAAGCAAAACCCCATATGATGTGTATGAGCAGTTTTAGGTAGGACATGCTGATTATGATCTAGAGCTATTCATCATTGAATTATTTGATAAAGTGCTTGTTTGAATTCATGATCTCTGAAAAGTTTATTTTGAGGGCAAAAATGTAATAAACAGATTTTTGTTGACATATTTTCATGACTGATTGATGTTGTGCATATAAGAGGACATTTGCAAGAGTTCTGTGTAGAAAAATTTAAATTATGCAAACTTGGATATCATACGTGTATGATGTCTCAAGAGGCATTTGGAGACCAAATTTGAAATATCTAACTGCATCAGAGTGTTCAAAAGGGGTGTTTCACCCTAAGTACACCTTGAGACTAGGGTTTTGATCAATTCTGAGCATATTTTTGCATGAAAATTGGAAGACGTGCTTAAAAACTAGTATTGGAGACTTGGTGATGCTTGTGAATAAATTCTAGCAAAAAATCCATGAGCAGACATTATACACGTATGATGTCTAAAGGATAATTATGGCAGCAAAAATATCCATTTGAATTTACACGCCTATTTTGCATGTTGTGTTGAGCACATACAACAAATTTCATTTTATTTGGGCATATAGATTGAGCATTAATTAGATTTTTCTCTTTTGGGAAATTTCTTTGTCAAAAAGTGGTGATTTTGTGCAATTTTTTTTATTTCCTAAATTTGTTGTGAGCACTTTGCATATAATACATATCAAGGAGCACCTGGGGTAGAAACAGAAGTCCATTTTGACTAGATAACATCATACATGTATGATGTCCTAGAGGTAAGATTTGCCGTCAAAAGATACACCTTAGTGCACCCTTGTGATCTATAGCATTTAAGAAGCAAATAGGAAAAACTCCATTGAACTTGAAGCATTTTTAGGCTTGTAAAGGTCACAAGACAGATCTAGGCAAAGTGAATGATTGAATTGATCATATGTAGCACAAAAAGTGTTGGAATTGAATTCTGAGAGCTACTCTGGGTTACCAGTGTACTGAGGACCTCAAGAGCAAGTTTCACCTCGATTTGACCAGCTAGACATCATACGCGAAACAAGCTTAGAGACCAAGTTTCATCCAATTTGGAGCACGTAGACATCATGCGCATATGACGTCTCTTGGAGTACTTTTTGAACAAAACTAACCATTTGTCACTATAGTGTGCTTTGACATATTGTTTTGAGCATCCTAGCCAAGTTTGAATCATTTTGGACATATCTCTTGAGAGAAAAGTGTGATTTTGCATTTCATGAAATAAAATTTGTGTTTTGAGAGCAATTTTGAGATTTAAACTTTGATATGATCATATATTCTTGTTGCTTATGATAGGGGGAACCTAAGGTGAAGACAGTCCCAAAATCTGAGTACTTAGACATCATACGTGTACGATGTCTCAAGTCAAGTTCTGAAAGTCCAATTGCAATTTTAACCACACAAGAGGTTTGGAAATGATGATTTAAGTTGTTTGCAAAATTTTATCTCATTTGGATACATATCCTTGAGTTTAAGGAGATTTAAGCAATTCCAAGAAGGTAAAGGTAAAAAAGTAGTGATTTTGTGCATTTTTTACATCCAAATTTTTTTTGTGAGCACAGATTCTTGTTGTATTAATCAAGGAGCACCTTGGGTAGAAGCAAAAGTGAAACGTGAGCCAAAAGACATCATATGTGTATGATGTCTCAAGTGCCAAATAAGAGATCAAAACTTACATCTAAGCTTATAGAAGTGTTTGCCATCACAAAATAGGCCTAGAGACCAAATTTTATTCAATTTGGATCATTTTTGGCTTAGCTAACCTCTCAGGGAAGTTGCAAGCAACCAAAGAAAAGAAGGAGCAATAGGCTTGAGTAAAAGTGTCAGAATCACAAACTGAGATTTGGAGTGGTTAGAGTACATCAAGGAGAGTCTACAATTAAATTTTGGAGCAATTCTAATTTAGGAGACATCATATGTGTATGAAGACTCCATGCACATGTTGAGGCCAGATAGGAATTTTGACTAGTCAAAGGACTTCCTTTTGACCCTAGAATCCCAAATATCATTCCAAAAACAAGCTCTAAGTGGATAAAAGCATGCATCTAGTGTTGGCACTCAAAAATTTCCAGAATTGACCTACAGGAGGATTGAATGTGATAGAAGACTGTTTTGGCCATAACTTGAGCTCCCGGTATCAAATTCAATTTTTTTTTAAAATCAAAATGAAGCTCTAGAGTAGCTCTACAACATTTAGTGCAATCCCTGAACAAAAATGAAAGACCCTTCGAGTCATTCATTGTTGGTCAGTGTTCAAAAAAACGTTGCTTGAGGCTTCAAAATGCATCCGGAATTTAGGAGTCTCTAAAGTGACAATTTGAGAGCATTGTGAGAAAACGATCGCAATTTTGGACATAGTTTTAAGTTTTCCCTAACTGAAGCACTTGAACACATTGGAATAAGTCTTCTTACATCAAGCTAGACCTGTTAATCCTAGAAATCATGTCTACTTTAGATTCAAACTCAGCTTATACAAGCTTCGGGATCCCAACGATAGAGGAGCATCCGCCCATAATGGATCTTCCAAAGTTATAGTTGATGAAGAACAATTTTGTTGAGAGAGTTTGGATCACAGATCATGAGAGTAAAGGACTATATAGAATCATTTTGATGACAGTGAGGTCAACCTTTATAGGTGCTCAGAGCCATACCTAGAAGAGCTCACGAATTATAAGCTCTTATATGTCTATACATACGAAGTCGATTGGAAATGGAAATCTATAGTTGTTGACAAGTATGGACGAGAATACAGAGTTGTAGAAAGCACAAACTAACAGAATGCAGAGATGTAGAAAGCACGAACTGACAAAATGCATTAGAAATAGGTGGATATTTGGTCAATGGAGGACCTTAGATACCCCCACCAAACACGAGAATTTCTACGAGAATTCCAAAAAGGGAGCCACTTGGATTCTCCTAGAGCGATAACGAGAGATGAAATGATCACATAGATGGTAGACATGCCTCCTCAAGTGGATCTCCCTAATGAAAGAGTCTCCAATAGAACTACCAATCCCTCTAAAGAAGACCAACATACAATCGAGTATCTATCAGACCAGACAAGGAGAGTGGAAATGCCGATCTATCCGCCTGGAGTTCCTCAGGATATCATACCAAGACCAGATATCAATAGAGGTGGTTATCCAATCAACCTAGGACTAAGTGCACCACCATTATTTCCATCATATTTGTATTTGAGTGAAGGCCGAGGACCGACCGTTAGACCAACTACAATAGGGTTACCTTATGCAAAAATAGTAAGAATCGAGAGAGAGTTTCAAAGAAGACCCACCTATGGGGAAACACTCACGAGGATATGAACTAGACAATGAAATCAAAGAAGAACCTAGGCATAGTAGAAGTCCTGAAACAAGAGAAGGAATGGAAGTATCTACCATTAGACTTGTAGACAATCGGTGGGTTAGACCATCCCAAGTCCAAATGGGTAAACAAAAAATACTTCGAAGATAAAGATCCAAGAGATCACGTAGCAGCTTTCAGAAGAGTGATTAGAGCAAAGGAAGTTTTGGATTTTGTGACACAGTTTGTGGGATTCATACTGACTCTGAAAGATTATGCGGCTACGTGGTTCGACTCAATAAAGGCTGGGAATTTGAGACTCTAGACGAGCTGTTTGAGGAATTCATCGAAGAATTCTTGCAGAAAGGCATAGTTCACAATACAGGACAAACCATACGAGATAAGAGTGCTATTATAGCATGGAATATGCTAGGGAGAGATATGTACAACTTGTTTAAGTAGTAGCACCTACTCCACCTAGACATGTTAAGGGGAATGTGTCAAGTCGAATAGGAGTTTCAAGGCCACAACATGTCTTAGGACAACAACCTCCATGCCAGGTGCTAGAATGACTGTAGACATGAGATACACACCGATGATGGAAGCATCTAATAAACAAGAGATAGTACCAACTACGATGTGTTATAACAACCAAAGCAGGTACTGCCCTTCAAAGCGACAGAAGATGAGAGAAACACATGGAGTGGTGAGGTCGGTACAACCTTCACCTCCTGCGTTTTGACATGAAGAAAGAAGGTATGAGATGGAAAAAAGGACATTGTGGTTCATTGTGGATAGCGACTTAGCTAGGTCAGAGCCTGTTTACAACCAAGGGGAAATGCAAGAAGAAGCTTCTCAACCAGAGACAATTTGTCACAAAAGTTGTGACAACCACTTCGTCAAACAATGTCCTCAAACGGAGATCACTCAATTCAATGCCTATTGTCTTGATCGTGGCGTCATTCACTTGATCCCTTACTGCCAAAAAAACCCAAACTGAGTCATAAAGATCACTGTGAATGTCTCAAGAATTGTTCAGCTATCTAGTAGCTTGGAAATCTAGAGACAAAGAAAACAAAAACTAAAGCGAGTCCAGAGAACAGGTGAACGAAAGACCGATGCACCTAGTCAAAAAACCAAAAGAAAACAAAATAGTAGGAAAGTTAGAAAGGCTAGGATGAAAGCACGTAGGGAACAAGAGCATAAATCCCTAGATGAGGAGCTTACCCAAGCTAAAGAGAAGATAAGACAACATGAGGAAGGGGTTGCACCTTCTCTTATAGAGACGTCTTAGCCTCCAGAAGAACCATCCACCAAAGAGAAACTGAAAAGTGCTAGTTCAAGAGGATCGTTGTTGGTCGAGAAGGTCAATGAGCCATTAGATGCCCTCTTGAAAGCCTACGAAATGTGACTTAAAAACAATCAAACCCAAGAACAGAGATGGATGACATATCCATATGCGGAACTAGAAAAGAAAAGGCTTGAAATGTGCAAGAGAATGATTCAAGCAGCCCAAGCTTTACTAGAACTACCAATTGAAAAACCTGAGGATGTGATCCTTGTCCCACATACACCAATAATCCACCAAACAACGAATGAAAAGAACCAAATCCTAGCTAGGAGCACGTACCAAAGCTCAAGGACCCAACATTAGAACCAAGGATAGTGTTGAATACCATGAATAACTCTTTCGAAGGATTTAACCTAGATATACCAGAAGTAAAGAAATAGATGGAAACAAGTCAGAGAGGCCAATGAAGAGAGTGAGCTAAGCAAACAAGTAAACCAGACCGGTGATGTAAAATAAGTGTTTCTTCTACCAATAGAGGAAACTGAGACTGGATCTCAAATAAATCTAGAAGTGTAATCGTATTGGGGAGACAAAGGATTTGTACAGTGTATGGACATTCAACCCCATTAGCTAAGAACAATACCTTCCTATAAAGGACCAGGAGGCCAAGTCAGATGTTATTACAATCCCATCACAAAGATTGTCTTCCAGCAAGGTCATCTATCCAAAAGGGTTTATAGATTTTATATCTACCCCAGTCACCTGTACCATAACATTAGTTGAGTTTCTCAGAATAAGACCAAACATGTGGACTAATGTTGGAAAATGCCTAGAGAAATCTAGCATAAAAAACCAATAACTCAAATTGAGGAAGAAATCAAAGAGCTCGAAGTTCCTCAGCCAGTGCCATTAAACCAGGTAGGCAAGTACTACGAGAGAGAAGATGGGAACACCACTCTTCCTGTGGAATTCCAAGGTGTAAGAACCATGGAAATCCTTGACAGTGGAGCTGGTATTTCCATCACAACAAAAGAGATCTAGAAACAATGGGGAAAACCAGCAGTGAGGGCTACCAGGATGAAACTATAGCTCACAAATGGACACATGGAAAAGCCCATAGGACTGCTAACAAAAGTAGTTGTCACTGCTTGCGGCATTAAGTACGAGCATACCTTTGCTATTGTTGATTTTGGCAAGAAAGACAATTACAACATAATATTGGGAAGACCATTCATGCAGCAACTGAAAATGGTCCAAGATTGGGGATACAACCATATCTACCTGAGACATATGGAAACCACAACAAGAATAAATCTTAAGGACCATAGTTACAAGGACGTGAATCGAACCCCTATAGAAGAGTTTAATTCCACTACAATAGCAGAATCAAAATTTCCAGCATGGTTGGGTAAGCCTAAAGAGCCGTGGCATTCTAAATGCAAACCTAAAATTATGAATATTAGAGGGCAATGTTTTACTGTGAGCTGTATTGAATTTTTGTGTTTGATTCTGATAATTTTTGACAAAATTTAGAGTATATGCCCTCATAATAGCATTACATGAGGAGTACGGGGACAAAAGCCATATATGAGCCCCTAGGGACATGTAAACAGTGTACATAGCATTTAGAATTCTGTTTGAATGATTTTTGTTTTTTTAAAAGTTAATTTTTGGTTCTATTTAGTTGTTTTTTGAGATTTTCTTGAGAAAAACAAGAAAAAATCCATAATCCAAATGAAGTAAAGATTAAAGAGATTCCTGAGCGGTACAAAGAGAAGAAGGTACAAGAAAATGACAAAACTTCACGAGGTATGTCTCAAAATCCATATGCAACAAGGCTATAATGTCAGAGGTAAGAAAAGAATGATGAGCAGCCTTCAACAACAATATGAGGCCAAAAATGACTGAGAATGGTCATAAAACTCCAGGATGGCCTACAAGGACAAAGAAAGTTGGTGATGCGACTAAACGAAAGCACCCATCAAGTGTAAAGTTGCCTATCAGATACTTCATGCGACTACAATGCTGTGTACATGAAGTAGACTTTTATACTGTAAATCTTCTATCTTATATGTGACTTAATGAATCCTAACAAACAAAAGGGACTAACAATTGTGACAAAAAAAGGAGGCAAAAATGAGAGTTCAATCGTCTATTGCGATAGATGTTTGCAAGAGCAACCAAGAGTCAAGTCAAATTCTGGTCATTAGTATTGGCTCTACATGTTTAGAGGATGCTCATGGTATAATTGATTTCAAGTTTGGCAGCCAAAAGGTGCCAGAGATTCCCATCAATCGTTTTCAAGATTGAAATCCAAAAAGTTACCAGAGAAGGCCAAATACAAGTCCAAATCAAGCCAAACTTTTGTTAGTAGGCTATGAATAGAGAATACAAGCTTAGGGTTTAAAAAGAAAAAAGAAAAAAGGATAGAAGTCAAACCCCTAGCCAAAGATGCAAATTTTTAAGATTTGAAGCCATGATAGCCATCCACATACCCTGTACATCATGTATATGAGTTTTGAGGACAAATGGACAATAATAGCTCATAGATGGTCATCTATCACGATTGATCTCGGATAAGTCCTTCTTGAAGAAATTTGCTAACTTGGGGAACTAAGTGGGGTTTTTCAGGTTTTGATTAAGTCATGTATCAAGTAGAAGCAATATAATGATTTAGAAAGCAGACAAAAGCTCATAGTGGCAAATGCGACTTTGATCACCTTGATGCAAAAACAAAGAAGGCACCAACGAAGAAGAGCATACACAAAAGGTAGTAGACAAATGAAGACTCAAAGCCTTAAGTCACTCTTGAAGGACAACACTGGACATCAAAAGAGATTCTAGTATCAAGTAGAAGCAGTATAATGATTTACACAACACACAAAAGCTCACAGTGGCAAATGTGACTTTGATCACCTTGATGCAGGAACAAAGAAGGCACCAATGAAGAAGAGCATACTCAAAAGGAAGTAGAAAAATGAATACTCAAAGCCTTAAGTCACTCATAAATGACAACACTCGAAATCAAAAGAGATTCTAGTAAGGAATGTACAGAGGCATCCAACAGAAAATGTACAAGCAATGGAGCAAACAAAAGCAAAAACAACAAAAAAGACCGCACCGACATTGACAATCAGGTCATGTCAGGGATGACATGAATTCAAAGGGGGGGATTGTTGACCCATGTGTCAATAGTACAATATAACTCAATTTTTGTACCGCAACCTTATTCTTTGAGAGTTATGAAATGATACGCATTATGGTTAAAAACATCTTTTGTAATGAGTAGTTATTCTAGTTGTAGAAGCCAGGATGCAATTGAACTTCCAGATTGTAAATACAAAGCCATTTGACCCATCGAACTCTATTTTAGGTTAAACCTATAGTAGCCTTAGTATATAAGGTACCTATGTGATTTTGTAAAGAGAACTTTATCATAATCAAGGTTTTGAGATGTCGTTGACTCTATGTGAGAGAGGAAGAGAGAGAGTGTGAGGTTCATCGTGACTCTACTCCTTGCTCACTCATCACATTGGAGATCCAACTACACCAATGTGATAGGCTCAGAGAAGGCTACACACCAATGCCAAGCATTCCACATGAAATGGAGCATGCACACTAACGCATCTACAAGCTATTTGTGGTTTTAAGTGTATCAAATGATGTCTTTTTGTTGTGTGCAAGTAGTCATTAGAATCATGGAAACATAAGATACACATAGGTACTCATAGATTTCAGTTTCAAGCATTTCCAAAATTTTGATCTTTCTTCATACGCATTTTTCGCAGATAGGTTTGGAGTGAGGATTTTGAGTGTAAAGGCTTTGCGACATGCGATCCTAGTGAGGGGATGGTGTTCCTTAAGTTTCGTATGATTTTGGTATGATTTGGTGAGTTTCCTTCCGTCTATGTGTATATGGGTTCGGTGGTGTAGTTGAGAGCAGTGAGATTCCTGATTTTGGTTTAGTTGGCATTCCAGAGTGTTGTATGTGTGGAATGGTATGATCCTGACAAGCTATAGAGATTGCCTCCATGAACCTATTATGTGTGCTTGATTGACATTATGTTGATCTAGGTAGTGTTGCATGCACTTTATAGGTGGTGTGATTCGCTCCCGCAGCAAGCTTCCATAAGTCAACACAAGGAGTGAGGGGAGCTCCCCTTGAGCTTGGCTATGGCGAGCACCATCATCTTCTTGGTGTGAGCATTGCACGACATGAGTAGGTGGCCTTGATGGGAATTCTTGGGTGGAGTTTTGTGGTGTAGAGCGGTGGTGTACAACTGGACAACGTGATGAGTTGGTAGGCTGTGAAGGATGGGTTCTCGCTACTGCTATAGGCGCCCATATTTTTATTGGGTGGTGAGGGAATTTTGTAGGCGATGTCACACCATCGTGAAAACTGTGGCAGGGCCAAGAGAGGCGTTTCCTATGCATAGCTTATTTTGGATGAGCAAGGGTTTGTAATTATGGTTATGCTACTAGAGGCCGATGTGGAGAAGTGTTTGTATCAACCGTAGTACTCTTGCATGGAGATTGTTTCAGTGCATGGATGGGTGGGGGAGTCAGGTACGGTTTTTTCATGTATTGGTCTGTAGGATGAGGTTGTAGCTAAAGGTACATGGAGAGAGCATGTTGGTGGTGGGGAGAAGCACTATGGAAAGGTGTTGTAGGTGAAGGGTGAGGACCATGTTTTTCTAGCTGACCCAAGAGGTATTGGTCATTGTTAGTGCGTTACATCAAGTGGTTGTCCATTTGATCCAGGTGGAAGCTATGCTATGATGAAAGGGCTGGGGCAACCCACTTGAGGTTCGGCAGTAGGAAGCAAAGTTAGACTTTATATATGGTTTTTGGGTTTGCTCATAGGATTTGCCAATGTTTGCAATTTCTAGATAAGGGTGTAAGCATGTTAACTTGTCATGCATTTTGTGCTAGTTATCATGTGGCAACCAGCATATCTGGTAAGCATAATGAGAATGTAACTTTTCAAACGTGTGGGAATCCATCAAATATTTCAAAATAGGGGGACCACCCTGAATCCACTTTCCTGACCATTTACACAGTGTTACTCTGAGGGGAGTGGGGCAGTCAAAATGCATGGAGAGAAGCGGAGTAGGGTAGTCAACATGCATGGAGAGAAGCGGGGCGCAGGGGCCAGAGGTAAGAGAGAACCAAAAACAAAGTCGAGGGCTGAACTTTCTGTTGCTTCTTCTCCGCCCCAAAAAAGGGTGAAGCTCTCTGATTCCCCAGCATCCCCAATGGAAAAGGCCTTGCATACAAAGGGGAAGGATGACTTAGGTTCTCTCTCTCTCTCTCTCTCTCTCTCTCTCTCTCTCTCTCTCTCTCTCTCTCTACCTCATTATGATTTGCGAGGATAGTTGCTCCTGCTGTCTTGGCTGGAGAGTTGTCCCTTGATGTCGGCTTTAGCAGTAGGACATCTTGTGAATAGTCACTTGAAATACAATCGCTCAAGTCGAAGTCTGGATCAAGAAGCACAAACCAATGTTTGATTTGAACCTTAAAATTGGAAGGAAGTGCTCAATACTGCACTTTCCTACTGTTAACACACTCCTGGCTACATTATTTTTTACCTACCAACAAATAGAAAAATTTGCTAATCTTGTGACATTGGGGGTGTGCAGGCCAATGGAAAGCTCCAAAGTTTACAGTCCCAATACAGAGCAAGTTTTGTATTACAGCAGAAGAGTTCAATGATGTTCATGGCCTCTCCCTGGCTGTTGCCAACCCCAAACTAGTGAGGTGGGATCAAATCAGTGATGTGGAGTGGTTCAGTGTTTTCAGAGAGTCAAAGAATCGTAGTCACTATCACATTAAATGCAATTGTTTGCGTACTGATATGTTCGACCAGGTGATGCAGCTGCATTACAAGGTGTACCAGAAGCCCCCAACAAACATGGAGATCAACTCTGCATTCGCCAAGGGGTTTGTAAAAGAATTCAGCCCGGCGGCAATTGCAAGTAGCTTAGCCATGCAATTCAATTGGGCTGAATTCGCTGTCCAGCATTTGCAGGACCTCTGAGAGAAAGGGTACTACGAGGCCCATCTGCAAAAGTGGAGGATGCGCAATGTATGTCAAAACATCGAGGAGGTGCAAGCTGAAATGAAGGAGGATACCAAGGAGACACCCATCTCCCACCACAACACTCACCAGCAGGCTGAAAGCCTATCATTTTTTGACGTTGAGAATTTGCAGCACATAAAGGCTGCCTCTGAAATTCTCAGCAAACAACTGCAAGATGCTAAAGAACATCTTCTAACTACAAAATCAGAGTTTGAAGCTGCGAGGGTTGTCCAAGCAAGCAATGCTAGGGTCACCCCAATTGTGCTTGCTATGAGACAAAAGCTTCACGACGCTGAAAATGAATTACAAAGGTTACTATAGAGCGACATCGTGGATGCAAAGAGGGAAATAGAGTGTAAAGTAAAAATAGAGACATTTAAAGAGACATTGGAAGGTTTGGCATTTTATGACAGTGAGGACACTCTTGCTCTACTGACTTAACTTGTCAGCGTGTAAGTGCATGACTTTTATGCTTCCACCGTATGTGAAGTCATCATAGCCAACGACTTCCTCTGTCAAAACTTCATCTGTTTGCTCAAGTAATGGCTGCAGAATCTGATAATCCCAAGCCTCCATGTGAGCTTTATTGATGCAACGATTCCACCTTCCATTCATGCATGCATCACAGAAGCATGCCAAATTTCTTGTTGCAAGGGTAGTTGGATCCTGCGGGTTGTGACCACGAATAGCATGCAAAGAGCGATTTTTTGCCACAGTGGCACAATTCCACTTAACTTCCCTGTTAACATCTCCCTCTTTAACCTCCCAGAACACACGAGCACATTCCCTTTCTTTTGAAGGATATGATGCAGGTGCTCCCTGCGATCGGTTGGCCTGGCAATAAGCAACCACATCTACTGCACACTGCAATATAGCTCCATTAGGTTTTAGTTGTTCATGGGTCAACTGCTCCTGCACCATCATGCTCGCCCTTGTCATGCCCTGATCCAAAGAAGAACCAACTCATCCCAATCCTTGTGAGTCCACCATATCTTGCAAAAAAATAGAAAGGCCTGGATCCCTTGAATTTCGAGGCCGCACCATCTGACCACACCTAATGTTGTTTACAAGTGACACCCTCTTGTTGTAACCAGTCACGGTGTAGCATGAAGCAATGTTGCACAAACAATGTGTCATGCACCCTATCATTTGATATGAAGAAGTGGATTGTTTTGACTACCTCCCCTGCCTTGCGGTAGTACGTTATGTGTACAAAAATAGTTACTTGACTAGAGTGCCAATGCATTGATTGAATCTCATTTTGCTCCTTGAAGGCGTAATTTTCAGCAAAGTCAACAACTGAGACAATGACGTCATCAGCAAAGCGAAGTATAAAATCCTTAAATTGTTGTCCTTGCCATTGTGCCACATAGTTATGAGTGATGAAGAGCTTCAACTTGGTCTGCAACAGGCTAAGAAACTCCTTGCACTCCATTTCTTTATGCAAAAGATCTTTTCTTTTCTAACTGTTTCCATGCCTGTCTTTTTCTTCTACATACGCAAATACTTTCACATTAATACTCTTACTTGGCTTTGCTGTTTCTAAGCAACATAATTCTAACTTCTTTACTCCACATATCTTACAGTCTCCCATCAGGCATTCCCTTCTATGAAAAACTGCATCTACTGGCTTTGGACAGAGAACGGACTCCCACATCTGTGTGACACCTTTGAACATGTGATGTGAAGCCAGTTAGCCGCTACTAATGTTCTTGCCTGTAGCACAGATATTGCATACACAGTTGCAACATGTATCATGCAGCCCAAAAGCACGAGATCACATTTGGTTCAGTGCGTCTTTCAAAAAGGTCATCTGTGTAAAGAATGAGGATGCAAGAGAGCTACACAAGACAAGCACAAAGCACACAGAGATGGAAAGCTTCTTCTTCTTCTTCACAGAAAAGAGAGTACAAAATGACTAAGTGCTAAAGCTGAAAAGTAGCACATATGTACATGCGGTCACTAAGTGTGAACTCGCTAGAAGCGTACTAGGCTGACACTATATGTGTAGTCCAGCTGTAGAATCACTGGCAGAGATCCTCCGTGTCGGTCACCTTGTTGGGTTAAAGGCCCGTGTGCCCGGCTGCCCGTTGTTCAGCCGCCCATGTACAGCCATTCATTTACTCATTCATAATAACTATACTCATAACTACACATTGTAGTGTGAGTACCGCCCCGCCACACACTGTGTCTATCTCCTTCTTCGTGTTGGCTCTCTGTGTGTGTGCTCTCCGATCCCAACAAGTGGTATCAGAGCTTGGTAGTGAGAGCATTGAGAGCTTCATCATCATTGTTGAGTGTGTTGAAACTTGCTGCTGTTTCATTGCCATTTTTCGGTTTCGCGCACGCGCGTATTTCTAAAGAGCAGAAGGTTTTTCTAGGCTTGGCATTGGAAGGTTCAGCACTCCGCGAGTATTTTCAACAGGTGTCCTGGGGTTTAACCCCCCTTTCGGAGCCATTCGTGCCATCAGAAATCCCATCCGAGCTACAGACTAAGAGCTGCGTTTTTCAGCTCTCTTTGGTAGTTTTCTGCTGCCAGAGCTTCCATAGCCATTACAGGTGCCATTGTTGTAGTGTCTTCCACTTACGTGTGCCCACAGCTCATTTGAGAGTGTGTAGCCTCTTCTTGGAGTGGCCTCATACACACAGAAAGAGTGGGAGTTTTCGCGACATTGTCTTCTTCGACTACAGGTACAGGTACAGGTACAGGTACGGGTACAGGTTACAGGTTACAGGGAGCTTTGGATACAGGTCTCTTCTGTGGTTACAAAACATGTATTTTGACTGTGGGACAGCCATGTATATGGTTGTGGTTTGAGTGGGAGCTTCTACTCTTCTCGGCAGTCTGTTTATGCGTGTTCTTGAGCTACAGGTTTACATCATCTATGTATGTTGATGGATGTGGATATGGCAGTTTGACAGACACTCTTTATGCATGATATTGTGGAGATTTGGTTCACTTATACATAGAGCGGGTTTGCTCTTGCTTGCAGTGTTGCGGTTTGAGTACGGATAGGTACTTGGTTGACAGTAGAGATTGGACTTCGTTGAGCTTGTGCATTGGTTATATGCTCACTTGGATCCATTTATGCTCACGGATTTGTGTAAGCTTGGTCAGCTTATGTCTCTATTGTGGTTATTCAGACATGGAGTATGTTTATGCCTCTATGACAGCTCATTGTTGATGCATTTTGTGGCACAGTTTGCCTAGGCCGGTTGAGTTACAGGTGTCACGGGTTTATGCATTTGTTTGTGGATTTCTACATACGTTTTTTGACCATATTATGGGCTGATTTATACTCTATGCGTTTGCTCTTTGATTGAGCAGCAGGTGTTGTCAGATTTGCAACACTACTTTGTTGTGGCAGTTTGTTGGTTGGTTACAGGTTTCTCATTGTTGCATTCTTGTTGTAATGGGCACTAAAGAGGACACAGTTTTCAATATTGAGAAGTTGGATGGTGCTAACTTCTCATATTGGAAAGATCAGATTTGGGATGTCTTGGTGCAGAAGAAACAGATTCGACCTCTAAAGTTGTAGGGAGTTAAGCCAGAGAACATGGAGAGGGATGATTGGGAGGAGTTGGATGAGATGTGCAGGTCTACCATTAGGCTTTCCCTTTCAAAGTCTGTTTATTACAATGTGAAAGATGCACAGGGTGGAGCTTATGAGCTATGTATGGCAGCGGATTTGCGATACGTATGATAAGCATTCGGCTGCTTCTATGGTGTATTGGATTAAAAAGCTTATTGATTTGCAAATGGAGGAAGGTGCTTCCATGAATGCGCATTTGAATGAGTTCAATACAATTTTCAGCCAACTTGCTACGCAGGAAATTACGTTTGAGGAAAATGTAAAAGCTATGTTTTTATTTGTCACGTTGCCTGAGTCATGGGACACATTTAGGACAGCCATAAGTAACTCGGTTCCTGCGAATGAGTTGACAAGTACTAATGTGGAGTCTAGTCTTCTCACGGAAGAGATTAATCGAAAGAATAATGCAGGTAGTAAGTCTTCTAGTGCAATGGTTGTCAGAGGCAGGACTATGGACAAGTATAAGTCCAACAGGGGTAAATCTAGAAGCAAGTCCCGTGCAGGCACAAGTAAAAAGGATGTGGAATGTTTTCATTGTGGTAGAAAAGGCCATTTCAAAAAGGATTGTTACAAGTGGAAAAGGGAAAATGGAGATGGTAAGAAGAAAGACCATGATGCTAAGGACAAGCCTAAATCCAATGTCAAGATTGAGGAGTTAAATGCAACACAGGGAGAGTGTAGCTCTCAAGATGACCATGTATGTGCTCCGACTAGTGCTACTAGTGAAGAGCTTGGTGATGTGTTGCTTGCATCCTATTTTGATGACGCTTTTCTTCTCACTCATGAGCGTAGTATGCCTATGGATTGGGTCATTGACAGTGGTGCTTCTTTTCACGTTACGCCTCATAGGTCGTGGTTTCATGACTACGATGCTTTGAGCACAGGTACTGTCAGGATTGCCGATGGGCGTTCTATGCAGATTCATGGCATTGGGGATATTCATTTGGCTATGCCAAACTCTACTACGTTTGTCTTGCAGCGTGTGCGTCATGTGCCGGCTCTTGCAAAAAGCTTGATTAGTGTGGGTCAGTTGGATTCACTTGGTTTCAATGTATCTTTTGGTGATGGAGGTTGGAAGATCACTAAGGGCAGCCTTGTTTTGGTTAAAGGTGCTAAGAGGAATACGTTGTATTCCCTTTGTGTAGCTAGTGTGGCTGATCACATTGTGGGGATCACTGCGCAACCTCCTGCTTCTTTATGGCATCAGCATTTGGGGCATATGTCACTAAAAGGTTTGAAGTTGTTGGCACGTGCGGATTACATTCCCGTTTCAGATTTTGGTGGTTTTGAGTTTTGTGAGCATTGCCTTTATGGTCGACATGCTCGGTCTTCTCATAAGAAAAGTGTTCCACACAGATCTTTGGAAAAGCTAGCTTTGGTGCATAGTGATGTATGTGGGCCGATGCCCAATGCTTCTCTTGGAGGTGCTATGTACTTTGTTACGTTCATTGATGATGCTAGCAGGAAGGTATGGGCATACCCCATTCGTAAGAAGGATATGGTGTTTGATATATTTAAGCAATGGTTGGCTCTTGTTGAGAACCAATCAGGTTGTAAGTTGAAGTGCTTACGTACGGACAATGGGGGTGAATTTATGTCTCATGCTTTCACAACATTATGTGTTGAGAAGGGTATACGGCGCGAGCTTAGTGCTCCCTATACACCTCCTCAAAATGGTGTGGCAGAGCGCATGAACAGGACTATACAGGAAAAAGTCCGTAGTATGCTTTCTATGGCTGGTTTGCCAAATGGATTTTGGGCTGAAGCTGTTGCCACTTCTGTGCATTTGATAAATCGTTCACCTAGTGTTCCTTTGGGCTTCAAAGTGCCTGAAGAGGTATGGACAGGTTTGCCACCTTCGTATGGTCACCTTCGTGTTTTTGGCTGTGAAGCTTATGTACATGTACCTAAGGCAAAACGCAGCAAATTGGATCCAAAGAGCAAGAGATGTATCTTCTTGGGTTATGGTAGCTCTGGTGAGATGGGTTATCGATTATGGGATCCTATTGACAGGAAAGTTGTGCACAGCCATGATGTTGTTTTTCATGAGGACTCTATGTATAGAGCATCACCGCGAACGGTTGAGGTTCGGCGTGTGATATTTGAGGAGGATGGTCATCGGTATGATGGTCCCATGGCTGCTCGTGGGCAGCCCATTGACCCTCAAGTGGGAGATCAGCCCTTGTTGGGAGATCATGTAGATGTGGGACAGCCAGATGCACCTCCTGCACAGTCTTTGAGGCGTTCAGAGCGGCGTGCAAGACAGCCTCAGCGTTTTGTGCCTTCTATGGATTATGTATTGTTGACTGATTGCGGGGAGCCATCATGTTATGATGAGGCCATGTCTAGTGTTGACAAGCTCAAGTGGGAGCAGGCTATGCAGTCAGAGATGGATTCGTTGATCCAAAATAAAACGTGGGAGCTTACTCCTTTGCCAAAGGGTAAGAAGGAACTACCATGCAAGTGGGTTTACAAGATAAAATTGTGTTCAATGGATGCAAAGCCTAGGTACAAAGCAAGGCTTGTGGCTAAAGGATTCAAGCAACAGAAGGGCATTGATTTTGACGAGATCTTCTCCCCAGTGGTGAAGATGTCTACTTTGCGTATGTTGTTTGCCTTGGTAGCTACAGAAGACATGGAGTTGAAGCAAATGGATATAAAGACAGCTTTCTTACATCCGGACTTGCACGAGGATTTGTACATGGAGCAACCAAGTGGGTTTGTTATTCATGGTTCAAAGAAGATGGTATGCCGGCTTCTTAAGACCTTGTATGGGCTGAAGCAATCATCTCGTGAATGGTATCGTAAGTTTGATGCATTCATGAGTTCATTGGGTTATGTACGCAGTTATGAGGACCCATGCCTCTATACTCGCAAGGATGCAGATGGTAGTCTTATTGTTTTGGTTTTGTATGTGGATGACATGCTGATCGCAGGGAAGTGTATTTCTGATGTGGATGCCTTGAAACATAGGCTACATGAGACCTTTTCCATGAAGGATCTTGGGGATGCCAGTCATATTTTGGGTATGCGGATCACTCGTGATCGTTCTCGCAAGATGCTCTTTCTTAGTCAGAAAGAGTACATTGACAGGGTGCTTGAGCATTTTCATATGGAAGGGGGGAAGGCCATTAGTACCCCGTTGCCTCCATATGTAAAACTCAGCCATGATGACTGCCCTCAGACAGATTTGGAGACTACAGAGATGTCTCAGATTCCCTATGCGTCAGCTGTTGGTTCCTTGATGTATGCCATGGTGGCTACGCGTCCAGATCTTGCTCATGCAGTTGGTGTGGTTAGCAGGTACATGTCTAACCCGGGCAAGCGTCATTGGGATGCAGTGAGAGGTATTCTCAGATACTTGAGAGGGACTTCAGAGTTGTCCCTATGTTATGGTGAGAAGGACATGTCTGTTTGCGGATATACAGATTCAGACTATGCAGGGTCATTGGACTCGAGGAAGTCTACTAGCGGCTATGTGTTCACAGTTGCAGGTGGACCGGTTTCGTGGGCATCATGTTTACAGCCATGCGTTGCTTTGAGCACTACAGAGGCTGAATATATGGCTGCCACTGAGGCTACCAAGGAGGCCGTATGGCTCTCACGACTAGTGGGAGATCTTGGTATGGCTTGTGATGCTCCGATTCTACATTGTGATAGCCAGAGTGCCATAGCATTGGCACGGAATCCTGTCTTCCATGCGAAGACAAAGCACATTGAGGTGAGGTATCACTTCATACGAGAGGTGCTAGAGGACAAGCGCATAGAGCTTGTCAAGGTACACACTGACGATAACCCTGCTGATCTACTCACGAAGTCGTTAGCCTCACAGCGGTTTGCACACTGCAGATCGCTGATGGGTATGGCTTGACTTCTTTTGTTGTACTTTGGCCACTTTAAAGGCACACTGCCTTTAAGTGGGAGATTGTTGGGTTAAAGGCCCGTGTGCCCGGCTGCCTGTTGTTCAGCCGCCCATGTACAGCCATTCATTTACTCATTCATAATAACTATACTCATAACTACACATTGTAGTGTGAGTACCGCCCCGCCACACACTGTGTCTATCTCCTTCTTCGTGTTGGCTCCCTGTGTGTGTGCTCTCCGATCCCAACACACCTAACGCCCCAGTGAGTAAATGTCGTAAGCGGCCAAGACCCGTAGTGGATGCCAGCTCAAGGTGTAGAGCTCGACATCTCAACACTCCCCCTCGAGCTCTGCATGTCGTAGAGTCCAAGCATAGTTCGGAAACGTCGAAGCTTCTCAGCTCCGAGGACCTTGGTAAAGATATCCGCTATCTGCTCCTCTGTGCTGACGTAGACCAAGTCGATGTCGCCCGCCAACACTCGCTCTCGAACGTAGTGGTAATGGACCTCTATGTGTTTGGTCCTAGCATGGAACACTGGGTTCCTAGCCAACTGCATGCTGCTGAGGTTGTCACAATGGATGAAAATCTCCTTGTCCACCTGCACTCCCAAGTCCTCAAGTAATGTGCGTAGCCAAGCTACCTCGCACACCGCAACTGCTGCACCTCTGTACTCGGCCTCTGTGATCGATAAAGCAACCGTAGGCTGCTTTTTGCTGCTCCAAGTAACAGCAGCACTCCCAAAAGAGAGCATGAAGCCACTCGTAGATCTCCTATCAACAATGCTACCTGCCCAATCTGCATCTGTATACCCATACAATGCTAATGGTGCATCTGCTGCATAGAACAATGCGTAGTCAAGAGTACCTTGCACATACCTAAGTGTGCGTCGTACTCCATCCAAATGTGGCTTCCTCGGAAGCTGCATGAACTGACTCTCCAAGCCTACTGTGTAGCTCAAGTCTGGCCTCATGATAGTCAAGTAGATTAGACTACCCACAATCTTCCTGTACATGTTGACATCCTCAACAACATCACCCTTCTCTGCACTCAGCTTTGCATTCACATCCAAGGGAATAGAAATTGGCTTACAATCAGCCATACCATACTTTGACAACATGTCCAAAGCATACTGTCTCTGTGATAGCCATACACCCTCTGGAGTCCTGATCACCTCTATGCCAAGAAAGTAGCGCAACTCGCCTAAATCTTTCATTTCAAACTCGTGTTTGAGAAGACCCTTCACATGGTCAATCTCCATAGCATTGTCACCAACAATAATAAGGTCATCTACATATATGGTAATGACCACAATCCCCACATCACTCTCACGTACATAGAGTGAATGATCAGCATGAGCTCTCCTAAAACCAATACTGACAAGATACTTGGCAATCCTTTCATACCATGCTCTAGAGCCCTGCTTCAAACCATACAAAGCTTTGAGAAGTCTGCATACATAATCTGGGTAACCTGGATCGACATAACCAGGTGGATGATCCATATACACTTCCTCTTGCAACTCACCATTCAAGAAGGAATTCTTTACATCCATTTGATGCATAATCCATCCTCTAGATGCAGCCACTGCTATGACAGCTCTCACAATCGTCATCTTTGCCACTGGAGCAAAGGTCTCCTCATAGTCTATGCCATACGTCTGTGCATAACCCTTTGCGACCAGCCTTGCCTTGCGACGCTCAATGTTACCATCAGCCTTATGCTTGGTTTTATACACCCATTTACAGCCAATAGCCTTCTTGCCACTTGGCAATGGCACCAACTCCCATGTGTCGTTTGCTTCCAATGCAGCCATCTCTTCATTCATTGCATCATCCCAATGCACATTTCCAACTGCATCCTCAAAACATGTGGGCTCCACATCCTGTATCACCTTAGCCATGTAGGCTTGGTGATGCGCTAGATACCCATCATAAGTCAATTTCTGAACTGGATTTCTGACTCTATTAGATCTGCGCGGTCCTGGGTCACTTCTTTGCCCTCTAGCATCTTCTTGTACTTTCCTTACACCAAGTGTCCTGACAGCCGGAATTCCAAATTCCTCATCAAGACTTTTTTCAGAACCATCTGAATCCATGTCTACATGTGAAAAACCTGATGATGCATCAGCCATAAAGGGAGGTTCATCAACCTTTTCCTTTCCTTTTCGTGATACATTCCATGTACCTGTTGGTGGAGTAACCTGCGTACGTAGTCTACCATTCCATGGTTTCTCAACAGAGCCACGAGAAGAGGACTCTTGTGGTCCACTCAAAACCTGTGACTATGGCCTCACATTTTGTACAACCACATCATCTTTTACATCAGCCCCAATAGTGCCATGTGCATTACTGTACCAGCTGCTCATCTCATCAAAGACTACATCTCTGCTCACTCGTAATTCTCGTGTAGTAGGATTGTAGCACCTGTACCCCTTTTGTTCAAGGGAATATCCCACAAGAATACATTTCTCTGCTTTAGGATCCAATTTCCTACGCAACTCATCTGGTACATGCACGTAAGCTATGCAGCCAAACACTTTCAAGTGTGCCAAATCAGGCTTTGTACCTGTAAACTTTTCCTCAGGTGTTACATTATGCACCACAGCTGTAGGTGTCCTGTTCATAATGTACACAGCTGTATTTACGGCTTCAGCCCAGAAATGATGAGGCATGTTCTTCTCATTCATCAATGCACGTGCAACCTCTGCAATGTGCCTGTTTTTCCTTTCTGCGACCCCATTCTGTTGTGGAGTATATATGCATGTAAACTGCCTACGTATACCATGCATTCGCAGAAAATCTGAAAAATCATTGGAGAAGTACTCTCCCCCTCCATCTGACCTCAATGTCTTGATTTGCATATCTGTCTCCTTCTCAATCATGACTTTGAAGTCTTGAAAGTGACCAAACACTTCACTTTTGTTACGCATGAAGTAGACCCATACTTTCCTTGTATGGTCATCAATGAAAGAGACATAATACCTACAACCATGTATACTTGCAGTATCGGTTGGACCCCAAACATCTGTGTGCACCACCTCAAGTGGCTTTTTACATACATTGCGCTCATGTGGAAATGAGCCCTTTGACTGTTTTTCGAACTGGTAGGCTGCACACACTTTATGCATACCATCCACCTTGAATTTGGGCAAACCTTTTACAATCTGTTTTGATTGCATGCTGCGCAATCTCTGCTCATTGACATGGCCAATGCGTTTGTGCCAAATGTCAACATCAGCCACAACACCTGTGCCCTGTGCAAATAATGCAGCTTTTACCTCAGGCATGTCTACATTCAGCGTAAACATTCTGTCCACACATTTTCCCTCTGTGATCAGCTTACAGCCATTCTGGAAATCTTCTACATAATAGCCATTTGGATTGAAGCGAACCAAACCCTGCTCAACCATTTGTCCAACAGAAACAAGATTCTTTGTAATGTTTGGGACATGAAGTACATCTGCTAAGTACTTTGATTTCCCACTCTTCGTATTTAGAGGTATGTCCCCTACATGAGCAATGGGGTGAGCTGTGTCATCTCCTGTCTGCACATAGCCTGACACATCTGGTTTGCGCATATCTCTAAACCACTCTCCACGAGACGTCATGTGATTAGAGGCACCTGAATCCACATACCAAACATCATCTTGGGTGGAATTATCTGCAGTCATTGTATTCATTACATGCTGCATAACAAACATGCGCTCATTTTTGCTGTCATCTGCATCTCTGCTAGTAGATGCATAGTTGCCCTGTTCTCTCTTTCCACTTGCTTTTCCCTTTGGACAGTCACGTGACATGTGACCTCTTTCACCACAAGTCCAACATTCTCTGCTATCTGGAGTATGTTGCTGCCTGCTTGATCCTGCACCACGACCTCTTTGACTCCCCCTGCCTTGAGACTGGTTTCCCTTGCCACCTGTATTGTTTTGATTTGATTGACCTTCCAGAAATTGGCCCCTGCAACCCCTTGGGCCTCGACCACGACCTCTACCTCTACCTCTGTTGGAGTTAGAATAGAAGGCCTGTTCAGAATTATTTCTGCCATGAGAAGAAGATGTGTCAAGGTTCTTCTCCTCAAGAATAAGCATAGAAATCAAATCTTGAAACACGGGGATGTCGTCTCTTGTATTCATGGAAGACCTAAAATGTACATACTCATCTCCTAGACCATCCAAGCATGCATGGACAATGTCATCGTCTTCCACTGAGACTTTAATAGATCCAAGAGCCTCAATGATACTCTTGATCTTCAAGGCATAATCATTGATTGAGAGGTTGTTCCTCTTAACCTGATTTAGCTACGACTTTAGTTGAAGCTTCCTGGCCTTGGTGTTCACCTCGAACACTCTGCCTAAGTTTCTCCATGCAATGGCGGGGGTTTCAGCATCCTGTAGATAGACCGTCATGCCATCTGTGATGCTCAAAGAAAGCCAATACATCACTTTGCTCTGGCCTTGTTGCCAGTCCCTCAAAGCTTTTCTTTGTTCTGCTGTAGCATTTGCCTCGGGAATCTCTGGTTCCTTTTCATTGTCTCCTTCTACATAGTCCCAATAACCTTTTCCTTTTAGGAAATTTGTTATTCTGAACTTCCATGCAGGGTAGTTATTTTTCTCAAGCTTCTCAGTAACAATCTGACTGAAACCGTCAGACATCTTGAAGCACTAAGAGAAAATAGCTGCAATCTGCAAAAACCTGCAAATCTGTTGAACCTGCTATCGTGGTACCTGTAACGCTTTCTACACTCAACGAGTGTCCACAATCAAGCGTACATACAACCACTGTACTTGTACAGTAAATCTATGTATACTGCACTTTGGAGACTTGTTCAGAAACTTGTGCGAAAAACCCCTGGTCGTGGATTGCGAACGAAGGGATTGTGATGCTCTTGCTCTCTTAGCCTCTCTTGCCTGCACCAGGCTCTGATACCATGTAAAGAATGAGGATGCAAGAGAGCTACACAAGACAAGCACAAAGCACACAGAGATGGAGAGCTTCTTCTTCTTCTTCACAGAAAAGAGAGTACAAAATGACTAAGTGCTAAAGCTGAAAAGTAGCACATATGTACATGCGGTCACTAAGTGTGAACTCGCTAGAAGCGTACTAGGCTGGCACTATATGTGTAGTCCAGCTGTAGAATCACTGGCAGAGATCCTCCATGTCGGTCACCTAACGCGCCAGTGAGTAAATGCCGTAAGCGGCCAAGACCCGTAGTGGATGCCAGCTCAAGGTGTAGAGCTCGACATCTCAACAATCTGCACATGGTATTCGCAACAGCATGTGTACCTATCCTTCAGCCTCCTGCAAAAGAATGGCTTTAACATCTCAAACATCCTCATGCCAATCTTGCAATCTGGATGTTTTTGTTTGAATCTTTGAAAGAGCTCAACCTGCAATATCCATATTTGATCAGTATGTTTACTAGGAGAAATAATCCAAACAGGACTATACGCATTGCTACTTAATACATCCACCATAGAAACAAATTGGTGTGTTAAACAGTATATTGTATGGTCCTAACATGCATGTAACTGGGTATAACATTGTATACTAAGCATGCTAGTTAGCATGCTGAGTATGCTAACTAGCATGCTAAGTATGCTAGCTAGCATAGCTGAGTATGTTAACTAGAATACTAGCTGTGCTAACAAGCACAATCAGTGTGTAGTGTAGCATACGAGGCATACTCATCAGCATGCTAGTTAGCATGCTGAGTATGATAACTAGCATGCTGAGTTACCATACTAGCTGTGCTAACTAGCATACTCATCAGCATACTAGTTAGCATACTCATCAGCATGCTAGTTAGCATGCTGAGTATGCTAACTAGCATACTAGCTGTGCTAACAAGCACAATCAGTGTGTAGTTTAGCATACGAGGCATACTCATGAGCATGCTAGTTAGCATGCTGAGTTAGCATACTAGTTGTGCTAACTAGCATACCATCAGCATACTAGTTAGCATACTAGATGTGCTAACTAGCATACTCATCAGCATGCTAGTTAGCATGCTAAGTATGCTAACTAGCACATCTAGTATGCTAACTAGTATGCTGATGAGTATGCTAGTTAGCACATCTAGTATGCTAACTAGTAGCATACCATCAGCATACTAGTTAGCATACTAGATGTGCTAACTAGCATACTCATCAGCATGCTAGTTAGCATGCTAAGTATGCTAACTAGAATACTGGCTGTGCTAACAAGCACAATCAATGTGTAGTTTAGTATACGAGGCATACTCATCAACATGCTAGTTAGCATGCTGAGTATACTCATTAGCATGCTAGTTAGCATGTTGAGTATGCTAACTAGCATGCTGAGTTAGCATACTAGCTGTGCTAACTAGCATACTGGCTGTGCTAACTAGCATATTATCTGTGCTAACTAGCATACTCATCAACATACTAGTTAGCATACTAGCTGTGCTAACTAGCATACTCATCAGCATGCTAGTTAGCATGCTGAGTATGCTAGTTAGCATAGCTAAATATGCTAACTAGCATACTAGCTGTGCTAACGAGAATAATCAGTGTGTAATTTAGCATATGAGTCATTGTTAACCACATGAATGTGTGCTAAGAAGAATAGAAGGTATGCTAACTAGCATACATATTGTGTTAACCATCACACTTATTATGTTGAACAGCATAGCCAGCACACTGCGAATGCTAATTAGCATAAATCAGATTACCCGTTATGCTACTTAGCATTCTCAGTTGTGCTAACTAGCATACTCATGAGCATGCTAGTTAGCATAGGTGAATATGTTTACTAGCATACTAGCATAAACCAGCTTACCCGTTATGCTACTTAGCATTCTTAGCTGTGCTAACTAGCCTACTCAGCATGCTAGTTAGCTAGCTGAGTATTCTTACTAACATGCTATATTGCTAGTTGGCACAGCTGAGTATGCTAACTAGCATACTAGTTGTGCTAACAAGCAAAATCAGTGTGTAGTTTAACATATGAGTCATGGTTAACCACACAAAGTGTGCTAAGAAGAATAGAAGGTATGCTAACTAGCATACATATTGTGTTAACCAGCACACTTGTTATGTTGAATAGCATAGCCAACACACTAGCATAAAAGGTGTTAAAGTAGCATACATATTGTGCTAACCAGCGTAGTCTTTAAGATCACTAGGCATGCTAACTAGCAGAAGATTTATGTTGAACACCATACCCACAATACAGGAATTCTAACTAACATATACCATAAACCAGATTACCCATTATGCTAGTTAGCATACTACGAAAGGTAGCTAGCATACTCATTGTGTCAAAGAACATTCTGAGCATGCTAGTTAGCATAATAGGTATGCTAACTAGCATAAAGGGTGTTATAGTAGCTTACATATTGTGCTAGACAGCATACTTATCATGCTAAACAGCATACCCAGTGTATTAGGAGTGAGACTATGCTAACTAGCACACATGCTAGGTGGCATACATAGCATAACATATTGTGATAACTAGCATTCTCTATATGCTAGGTAGATTACTACCATGCTAGAATGCATAAGTTATGGCGCAAGTATGTCATTGATCACCTGAGACTCATCCAGGAGGTGCACAGGGTGTTTTATGTAGCTTTTCCTTCCCACTCTCTTTCGACAAACATCCTTCTTGTTGGGTGAAACATGAGTCTCCTCTGTCCAAAATGTGTAGATCAATTCCTTAATTTCGTGATAGGGCTATGACGGTGTTGCTTGTGACATCCAGCCAATGAAAACAGTCGAGCATTGACACCAGACTTCACCTGCCGTGATTTTACTTTGAACAAGCTACGACGGTCGACTTTTAGGACCCTGGAGAATTTGGCAATAGGCATGTTTTCCTTTGAATTTATCATCATCTGCAATGCTGCATTCTTCAAAAACAGCTCCTCGTTAGAAGTTGGCTGCTTGACGATAGCTAGTGTGTTGCGGACATTGGAGACATTAGAGAGAGAGAGAGAGAGAGAGAGAGAGAGAGAGAGAGAGAGAGAGAGAGAGAGAGGGAGGGAGTAGGAACAGGGAAAACTATAAACTGGTCTGAGAGTGAGACAGAGGGGGAGTCTGCGCCGCACACACACACACACACACACACACACACCTAGAGAGAGAGAGAGAACAGAGGCCACACCCCACGTCGTCGTCGTAACTGAAAACAGAGGCCACACCCCATATGGGAGGGAACAAATAATATATCTTATGGTTATTAAAATTTCAAACTTCACTTGCTCTTTGGTTTTGAATGAATGCTAACAAGCACCTCTTACTAGCATTGTCCGGGACACCAAAAAGCATGACAAGTTAACATGCTTATACCCATAAATAAAGAAATTTTGTGGTTGAACATAAATGTTCAACAAGGGGATTGGGCAATAATGGTGCAACCAAAGTGTGTCGACCATAGCAGAGGGCACAAGCAGGTATAGATGGGCTAGCAGGTGCAGGCATGGACACTGAAGCAGGTATAAAGTGTAAGTTTGGCAAGGGGGATTTTGAAGTATATGTCTAAAGTGCTTGAAGAGTGGAGCATGTTGATCTTTACGGATCGACAATCGGAGTCCCGGTTGCCAAGGTACAAGGGTTTGAAGTTTTAGCAAGGGTCGGTTATATGCCCAGCTGACTGCATTGGGAAATGATCCATCTCAAGTTTTTTGAAGCTCGCCAAGGTTTGCAAAGGTAGTGTGTCGCATGGGGAACCAGCTGGAAAGGACAGTACGTCAATCAAAGATTGGAGGGCAAAGTTAGAGCCAGTTGAAGTGCAAGCTTTGAGGGGAATTTGATAGCTCGATCATTGGAGCCTTGCACAGCAAATGGCAAGAGGAGGAAGTGGGGCAAAAAGATAAACGTTTTTGTTTATGTTTCTGTGTGAAATTTGGAGGCTATTGAAGGAAGGCTGTTGCAAGCACCACATGGCAAGGGATTTAATCCCATATGCGGAGATTAGAGCACCAAGCATGGGATATATGGAATGCGTCGTGAGCTTCAATAAGTAAAACAAGGAGAGAGGGGAGCTCCCCTTGAGCTTGGCTATAGTGGATGCCATCGTCCTCTTGGCGTGAGCAGGCGGCCTTGATGGGCGTTCCTCGGCGGTGTTTTGTAGTGTAGAGTGACGATGAGCTACAGGAAATGTGATGATGTGGCAGGTTCTAAATTTTGGGTTCATGCGGCCCCTATGGACACCCAAATTTTTATTGGAGGGGGAGTTTTGTAGGCGATGTCACACCGCCGTCACACCGCCGTGATAACCGTGGCAGGGCCAAGTGAGGTGTTTCCCATGCAGAGCTGTGAGAGAGAGGGTGGAAAGTTGTCGAGGTGGTGGGCCATGCAACATATGCCAAAAAATGAAGTGCCAAGTATGTGTAATGTATAGAAAATGTCAAAAAAAAGCTCAAGTGGAGCTACACAAGCAGGGATAGACAATTTTTTTGTTTTTTTGTTTCCACGTCCTGTAAGGGGGGAGTTTTCAAATTGAAGGGCTTTTTATCACGGTGCATTTTTCCGTTGGGCTTTTTTGCCAATTGAGGCAATTGATCCATGGTGTTCTTTGCGGAGCCAGGAGGGCTACCAAGGTTGTAATTAGTGCTCATTGATGTGTGTGCCGATGGAGCAACCTTGTAAACTGTCATTTTGAGCAAGTGGAGCCGTCATTGCCGTATCTTGGTGTCGATTTCCACTTCCCATTCTCTTCTCTACTTGTGTGCATGAGTTCCTGAGAGCATGTTGGCATGTTTGTCCCCTTGAGGTCCTGTTGTACCAAGAGGGAAAGAGAGGTGTTGTGTGTGTGGAAGGCTATGAATTGAGGACGGAGTGATTGAGATTGTTTGTGGTGTTGCAACGAGTGTGTGCGTCAGTTTATGTGAAAACATTGGTTTGCCTATGGATTTGTGATGTTTCGTGCGTGTTTTCTAGTGGATTGGGGTGTTTTGGAAGCCCTGTGCTATAGAGAGGCAATAGTTTGTGTGTTGGTTCCCCTTTCCACCGCTAGAGAGCAACACCCAAGTAGCCAATGTAACGTAGTGCATGATTCCATTCTTCAGTGTGCACACTTAACCCTACTCTAGATCCTATTAAGTATATAAGCTCAGTGCTTTCTAGCACGATATCCTTGAACTGAGCTACCACACATTGCCTTTCAAAGATGAAAAGATTTCAGGTTTTCTAAACTTGCTTTAGATAGTAGTATCTGGTTATTTTGGTGTACACCAGAATTGTTTGGCTCTAAGATTTTCTCCCTCCTAGAATTAAGTCATTCTTTAAAAGGAGCACCTTCCACATCTTTTGAACCCACTTGCAGATTTTGACGGTAAGTCCCCATGAGGATGGGTAGTCTTTAAATAGATGCAAGGGATCCTCCAAAGTAGCTTTGCACCCAAAGCATGTGCCTGTCCCAAACCCTCTAGCAAGGATCTTATTCCTAGTTAGGATAGCCCCACAAAACCTTTCAAGTCAATATCTTCATTAAGCTCGGTAATTTAGCCTCCCAAATGTTGTGTGTACAATTACTTCTCTTTTGACTAATTCTCCCTCTACAATTTGTTGAACAGATTGAACCAATACACTTTATTAGCAAAAAAGTTATATATTTAGGCCAATGCCAAACTTTATAATCAAGCTCAATCCTATTGGGCTACTGTGTAGAACTTCAAAGACTTTTCTAATCAATAATCTTTCATTTATATTCAAACTGTGTAGCACCACCAACTCTTCCACATCCTTCCAACAATTCTTTTTTGTCATCCCAAAAATGTGCTAGCTTCAAGATCCCTTTGTTATTCTCACCATCCTAGAAACTTCCCTCCTCCAAGCTTGGGAAGCTAGGAGACAATGCAAAGTGGAGCGCTTGAAGTATCTAATGGTCTCTCTTCCTAGTACATTCCACATGCAGCCCTCAATTTTATGAAGGGAAAATTACCAAAATACCCTCTAATTTGTGGAAATTCCCAAACTACCCCTCAAATTTCAAAAATCCCCAAAACACCCCCAATATTTTGTCACAAATTCCCAAAATGCCCTTCAATTTTTCCAAAATTCCCAAAGTACCCCTGGTCGTGAGATTAAATCTCTTGAAAGAAGAAAAAATTTGTAGCTTTTCACAAGAAGACTGATTGTCTATCAATACAAGATGCTAAAACTAGAATTTGGGTATGTTATGTAGGCTTTATAGATTAATTTCTTCATTATTTTTAAACATAATTTCCCTTTTTGCGAGGTAATTTGTGACAAATTACATGCTAAGCACTTAGAAACGGATCTTAATTGTCAAAAAGGAATAAAGATTAGAAAATCTTGAATAGTCCAACCAAAATAGATGCAAGGGTGTTTTGGTAGTTTTTAAAATTTGAGGGGTATTTTGGGAATTTTCACAAATTAGAGGGGTATTTTGATAATTTTTCCTTTTATAAAAGACCGACTTGGAGCAGTCCATATCAATAAAGGTATAAGGGATTTTCTTATGTCCACGATTGGGGATGGAGTTTATGCTATTAGACAGAATTTTTTGTGTATATGCTTCAGTGCAAGAATTTCTGAATTCTATTAAATTCTAAAACAATGTTCCAAAATATTTTCTTTTTTGCCAAACTCACAACTGTGAGTGGGTGTATGTATTAGAATCTTGATGAAAAGTACAAAGCAACCTCAAGCTCTTGAGCCTTCAGATATCTATCAACCATTCCAAATTACAAAGGGGCAGCCCTAGGCTAGCCAACATCCAAGATCGCCTACCCATCAAAGTGAGGAGAATAGCCCGATTCCACTCTTTTGAGTTCCTCCTTTTTCCAAGGGCAAAAATCATTTCTTTGATTTCTTGGATAGTCTCCGTGAAGCTCGCTGTTGAACATTCATTTCTGAATACTCGACGGTTCCTAGCCTTCCTAACATGCTAAAAAAAGAAAAAACCTAATAGTTTGTGCGCATATTACAATCTTTAGACTTTTCATCACCATCCCTCCAAAAAAAAAAATTGTTGTTGTAGAACCCTATCTTCCAGGTCCTTTGGACCCATTTGCACAATTTTCCTGCAAGGCCACAAATAGTTGGGCATCCCTTGAATAAGTGAGAGAGGTCCTCACTTGCATTTTTACACCCCGAACACCTATCTGAGCTAATACCTGTGGTCAAGACCTTCACTCCAGTAAGAAAATACCCCCAAAAGCGTCTTCCATAAGAATATCTTCATCAAAAAGGCCACTGTGGATTCCAAATGTTATTAGTAGCCACCACCCATTTTGCTTCCCACCATTGCAAGCCCTATTGTTTATAAAGGGGGAAGAACCAATGAGACCTGAACATTATAGTATGGTAAATATCTTGGTTTGTGGATTACCAAAATGCCTGCGTTTGGGCCATCTCCAGGCTTTCCACTCGAGGTTCCACTTGCAGCTGGGCATCACATGTTTTCCCATCCCTTCAGCAATCCTATTCACCAACAATCTTTTAGTGTCATTTAAGTGAAACTAGGTAGCCAATTGGTCTGCTTCTTTCTAGCTCTTACTGTTGTCATCCAAAAACTGGGCCAACCGTTGAAGACCCTTGTTATTCACATTTCTCTCCAAAATGAATTCAAAAGTGTAAAACCTACTTTGGATAGCCAAGGGGACCAATTTGTTATGAAATTTTGGAAATAATTGGCTAAATCTCCCCATTCTGAGGCCTCCGTTGCTTTGGTACCCTTGCACATTAGCTCCCTTGTGTTGCCATCTAGTTGCAAGTGGACCATGTAGGGCCAGTAATTTGTCACGAGATTTCATCCCTTTCCACTGCCCCCCTTGGGAGACAAGCTAAGCCTTGTCCATCATATCCTTTGTCATAATAGCCCTTGCTTGATCTTGTCTGGGAATTGATACAACAAATTTGCCAGGTTGGGCTTCTACATGAACAAGAGGGTCGAGTATCCCAATACCTCCTTGCCCCACTAGCCTAGCGACCGACTCCCATTTTCTACATAAAGGTATTAAACTTCAAATTTCTTGTATTTCAACCAAATTTTCTAGTACGCACGTCAAAATTACTTTGGAAATTATTTTATTCTCAAATTCCTCTCAAGAACCTACAACTAAGGCAAAATCTAAAGCAAGTAGTGAGCTATATTGTGAGCTGTAAAGAAGGTCTAGAAATTATGATGGATTGTCATACATTAGTGATGTTTCTTGATAAATCTTTTCTTTTCCAAACTCACAATATTGAGTGAATGTATTAGGTATTTCCCAAAGAAATGTACAAAGCAACTTCAAGATTGCGATGAGCCTTGAGGGACCAAAAGTTATATCAAGAAGCTACAAAGCCTCAAATAGAGGTGAAACATAAGGCCTTTACTCACTACAATTAGGTATGATGGCGAGAACTACCCTATTCCACTCATCCAAATTCTTTCTTTTTCCAATCACAAATATATTTTTCCTGCTTTCTTGGATAATCTCAAAGAAGTTAGCTATAGAGAGGTCCTATCAAACACTCAACAACTCTTAACATGATGAGAAAAAAGAAGAATCTACCGATTTGGGTACACAATAGCAGTGCTTAGTTTTTCATCCCTTTCCCTCCTAGGAACCCTATCTTCCAAGTCCTCTAGATTCATTTACAAATCTTACATGTCAGGCCTCTAATCCTTGGGCACTCCTTGAATAAATGGAACTGGTCCTCACTAGCTGTTTTGCACCCACCCTAAGCACCTATCAGAGCCAATACCTCGATCTTGGATCTTGACGCTTGTCGATAAGCCCCCCCATAGCACCCTCCACAAAAAGATCTTCATTGACTGAGGCCACTATGGGTTCCAAATTTTTTTGTTGCCGCAACCCAACAAGCCTCTGGCCATTCTTTACCCCATTGCTTCTTGACGGTGTCAGGAGTTTTTTGGAGCAAGGGATTGTGCATATGTACATACCCATGCATGGTGCATCAAATAAAGTATTGCCCATTTTCCTTAGCCAGGTGGTTATGTGGGGCCCACATGTGTACAGGTAGGACAACATGTACATAGTGCAGCGATTTTCACTATTACCAGTACCAGTGTGTTTTTTATACAATAATGAGGAGTTGGTAGCGCGTAAAACTTCTCGAGGAAGCTATCCGCTGGCCGACGACGTGAGGTCAGCAGGTGCGTCAGATGGCATCTAGTGGCGTCAGGAGGGCGAACGAGGTCAATATTTGCACGCGGATGAGGACGGACACAACGTGGGTGTTTTCTTGTGAGAATTATGCAGAAAGGTCATCATGAGGACCTTTTTTTGGGGCCACTTCACGTGGTGGCGAGATGCATTATTGGAAAAAAGCTGAGTGCCAGGTGTGCGAATGATGCAAAAAGGTGACAACTATGCACTGCGAGGTCAGTTTTTGGCCTGTTCGGGGTCCGTTTGAGGTCATCTAAAAGGCCAAGGGTGCCCAACTAATAAGGCTAAGTGTGGAAACTGAAAAAACTGAGAGAAGACCAGAAAAAACGTGGAGAAGAGAGGAGGAACAGCCGCAGGTGTGTTTTTGCTCATTTTGGAGCCTGTTTTGGCCGTAAACTGCTCATCCGAGGTCGGATTTGAGCACTTTGACATTGTAGACTGGGGTTTTGGGCCGTTCCGGACGCGATGGCGCTGTCCATTTTACCAAATTCCTCACTCTTTTCCTGCTGTTTTTCTGTGTAAGTTTCTCCTATGAGCGCAGTTTCTGCTCCAGTTTGTGATTGTATCTGGCTTATTTTACCCATATTGTGTGAGCTGTTTGCCCCATTGGTGTTGGCCCAAGCTCATTTGTATCTAAACATCAGAAATTCTCCTCTTTTGAGCTGAGTTTTTGGGTGTGTGTGTGTGTGTGTGTGTTTGTGTGGAGTGGGCAAGTGGATAGTCTCTCTCCTCTCACTCCAGAGGTGTGTTCCCTGTCTCGGCCAGGTGTGTTGTGTAAGCCGAGTGGTGCCCCATAGTGTGTGTGTGTATCTTCCCAAGAGTGTGTGTCGGATCGTTATAGAGGCGCTGTGTGTGTTTTCATCCCGCTCACATTCTTTTGGCGCCCCCACGGAGGATCTTCTTCGAGTACCTTCTGCTTCGAGCTTTGAGCTTCGGGATTGCAGGTTGCAGGTTGCAGATTACAGGTTACAGGTTACAGGAACAGGGACAGGGACAGGTACAGGTGATTCACACAGGTACAGGTAGCTGGAGTACAGTGATGTCACTTGCAGTTGTTGTGGGAATGCATCACTTGGCGCCTATTTGAGCGCATTGTCTGTTGGATTGTACGTTACTTGTGGAAACTGCCATTGTACGCCTTTGTGGAGCCATATATGGTTTTATTTGGCAGTCCCAGCCATTTCTGAGACTTGGTCTGGAAGATAGTCATTTCTGAGACTTGACTATACGCGATTTGCATTAGCCTTCGTGTGAGGGTCGATAGCGTGAGGTTTTTATTGAGCTGGGGGATTCTCAAATGTGGAGATCCTTTCGGTGATACAGGTAGCTGGAGCACCCTTTTCGTGACCTCGCCATAGGCTATGTACTAGTGAGTCCTACTTGATGCTCGGGTTCTATTGTTGACAGTTTATGCATACATAGACAGTCTATATTTTGGGTTCCTACTGCTCTACTTCTGGGGAAACTCTGTCGAAATTTTCCCAAGTTATGATGGCTGGTTTTTTGGTATTTTGAGCCATTTATGCTGTTATGCTGCTGAAATTTTGGCAAAATCAGAGGTTGAGTCAGGTGTGCCTTCTTGGGAGCTTCATGGTTGGCTTTAATGGATGATCAAAATGGCCCTCAGTTCACTCCTTTTCATTTAACGCAAAGAATTCAGATTAATGTTCATGTGTCCAGGAAGATCTTTTTCCAGCAGCGCATAGTCTTTATGTTTGGGCCAAGAAGATTGAGAGAGATCCTGGAATGTCCTTTGCCTGTTGTCATTCCGATGATCAACTATGAAAACTCATTTGATGTGCATGTGTTTGTTCTTATCTAAAGTTGAGCTCCATTGAAGTTTCTAGGGATTGGGAAGTGAAAAGTTTTGGGTTCTTGCACGTGTGTTTGAAGGGGTTCTCTAGCCATGGCTTTCTCTTATCCGGAGTTTCATGGAAGAAGTGATGAAGATGTGGAGGACTTTCTGGAAAAGATGGAGGTTGCCTGCATTAGCAACCAGATTCATGACCCTACGCAAATGTTACGCCTTCTCCAAATTTGTTTGAAGAGTGATGCACGAGCTTGGTCCAAAGCATTTGAAGAGGAGTTGCGTATGGCTGATCCACCTATAAGATTGAGTTGGGACAATCTAAGGCATGGATTGGAAGTGGAGTTTGTGAAGATAGAAGACCCTGACAAAGTGTGGCAAGAAGTACAGGCTTTGGTGCAAAAGGAAGGTGAGCCAGTAGATGCGTACATACGTAAGTTTTCATTGGCATGGGAGCGAATGTGCAAGGCTTTAGCACCACAGGTACCCCCGCCTGACATGATGAAGAAGGACAGGTTCTTGGCTGGTCTTTGGGAGAATATACGTTGGAGAGTGGAGCTAAAGAAGCCTAGGACATATGAAGATGCACTAGAGGTAGCAAGGAACAAAGAGTGGAAGCTGAGAAAAATGAGCCAGTTAGGGGTGGAGTCTTTGCCCATGAGAGCTGAATTTCAGCCTATGGACTCTTTACAAGGTCGTATGTCAGGGGTTCATCATGAACCAGTGGTTCCTGTTCCTACTCAGGTTATGCCAGCAGTGGTCACTACAGCAGTGCAAGATGATGGCCTAAGGCAAGACATGAGGCAAGTGGTTGATTTGATGAAGAATCTCAGCCTAAACATGCTAGGTCAAGTGGGAAATAATCGAGGTCGAGGGCGGTTTGCAAATCAGCCAGCAGGTGAAGAAAGACCTAGGAATGGTGCTGGACAAAGTAATAGTAGGTTTTGGAGGCAGATGCCCACATGTTATAATTGTGGAGAGTTGGGTCACATCAGCCCGCAATGTGATAAGCCACCAAGGATGGGGGGAGACATGTATCCATTGCCAAGACAGGTGCTAACTAGGTCAAATGATTATGGCATCGAAATTAAGGGAGACGAAGGAACCAGTGGACTGACCCAGGAGGAAAAAGGGAAGACAAAAGTGCTAAGTGTAGTCACCTTGGAGAAGGCATCAAAGCTAGAGGATACATTAGTGATGCCTATTGGGAAGAGGACCACAGAGGAAAAGGAAGGAAGAAGTGCCCCAGGTCCTAGTAAGAAGAAAGGAAAGAGCCATGAAGGCGAGGATGTCAAGGCCAAGAAGAAAAGGAGAGCTCGTCGAAAGTTTCATGTTTCAGATTTTCCACTAGGGGATGGGCAATTAAGCTATGACTTGAAGGAGGATCTGACGAGCAGGAAGGCAGATGTTACTTTTGGGCAGCTTATAGAGATGGTGCCTAAGCTAAAGCGACAGTGGAAGAGGATGGTTAACCCAATGGAGAAAGAGCCAGAGAGAGGTTCAGTGAAGGTGTTGGCAATGGACGAGCTACCAGACATTTGTCCAATAGTAGATGTGTGGCATAAAAGGAAAAATTTGGGACAAGGTTATGTGGATGGCGGAGCCCAAATATGCGTCATAACACACTCATGCATTGAGAAGATGGGTCTCACAGTGGCTGGGGTGTCAGGTTTTCGGATCAGATTGGCAAACCATCAAAAAGTAAAATGCTTGGGTGTTGTAAAGAGCTTAGAAGTGGAGGCATATGATGCAAAGGCAGTGGTTGATTTTCATGTGATGCCAGCAGGGTTGGGAGCATATCCTATTATACTGGGCAGACCATGGTTACGTGCAGTGGGAGCTGTTCAAGATTGGCGACATGGTACGATTAGCCTCTATGGAAAGACAGGTACCAAGAAGCTTTATAATATGGACACAAGGAAACGATTAGAGGAGCTTTATGAAGATGAGGATGAGTCTAGTGATGAAGACTCTTCCACGGTGACAGATGAGGATAGTGATAGCACTACCAGCAGTGATGAGGATGCTGATGTTGCATTTCTTTTGATGGACAAAGAAATCCAGGAGATTGGTTTAGTCGCATTTGCGAAGGAAGTTGAAAATGAAAGTGAAGGGCCTTATGAAGTGATTGAAGGGCTGATGCAAACCAAGGTTGAGTTGTCAAAGAAGCAGGAATTGATGACACAAATGATCAGTGGAGACCTCTCAGCTATGGAGAAGGATATATATTTGCATATGCTGGCTAGTTTTCCTGATTTGTTCATTACTTCATATGAAGAGATCAGAGGGTTCAAGGGTGAAGAGATGCATATAGAGCTGAAAGAAGGTGCTAAGCCAGTGCGGCAAAGGCTAAGAAGGATGGGTCAAGAGCAAATGGAAGCCTTGCGGGTAGAGGTGGACAAGTTATTGAAGGCAGGGTTCATAGTTCCAGTGGAGACCACAGAATGGGTGAGTCCAGTAGTAGTCAGTCCAAAGAAGGATGGGAAGTGGAGGATTTGTGTAGATTTTAAGCCCTTAAACGCAGCCACAAAGAAGAACCCATATCCTCTTCCATTCATCGATCAGATCTTGGATTCAGTGGCAGGTTATGAGAGGTACAGTGTGTGTGATGGTTTTTCAGGCTATTTTCAATTGAAGATTGCTCTTAAAGACCGCACAAAGACAACTTTTATTACTCCATGGGGCTGCTATTGCTACACAATATTGCCATTTGGGTTGTCAAATGGACCTTCCTTCTATCAAGAGAGAGCAAATTGGGTGTTGGAACCATTCATTGGTAGTTGTGTTAAAGCTTTTATGGATGACTTCTGTGTCTATAGCAGTAGGGCTGAACACCATGAGAAGCTGCAGATGGTATTCGCTAGATATGATGAATGTGGAGGACAACTAAATCCAAAGAAATGTCATCTAGCACAGCCAAGGGTGAAGTTATTGGGCCATATGGTGTCAGAAAATGGCATTGAGGCTGATCCAGATAAGGTGAAGTCTATTATTCTTCTTCCATCACCTATGAGTACGAAGCAATTGGCAACCTTTATACACAAAGTGAAGTACATGGCACGGTTTATTCCATTGTCTTCGCAGCTTCTTTATCCATTACAACAAGTGGCAAAGCATGATCCATTGCAATGGGATGACAAGTGTGAAGAAGTGTTTCAAGAGGTGAAAGAGGTGTTAGGGGGGTTGTCAGCCATGCAGGCTCCTGATTGGGAGAAAGTTTTTTATGTAAATCCATCAGTAGGGGATGATGCCATTGGAGCCATGCTATTGCAAAAGGGGAAGGGCAGCCATTATATGAGGCCAGTGTATTGTGCAAGCCGAGTGAAGTTGGTAGCGGAGAGAAAGTTATCGGAAGTAGAGCTAGTGATGGCTAGTGTAATATTTGCTTGTCGACGATTTCGTCATTACTTGCTACCACGGCCTTTTGTTTTCTTGACAAGTTATGCCTTTTTGCCACAGTTAATTAATGGTATTAACATGTCAAATGTGGTGAAGAAATGGGTAATTGAGCTGCAAGAGTTTGAGTTCTCTTTTCTAGTGGAAGATAGTACAAGGGCTACCCTAGCTGATTTGTTGACCTACAAGGAGAATCCCCTTATTGTTAAGGAAGAGGTGGTGAGAAAGGTAGTTGAAGAAGTGCCACAGATCAGCAATGCACATGTGTTGTTCTTTGATGGTTCATACAGAAAGAGCCATGATGCAGCTTCAGGGGGTATAGCACTTTATGATCCAGAGGGGAAGCTAGTATGCAAGAGAGGGTTCAAATTGGATGCTCATAGTAACAATGAGGCTGAATATGCTACATTGGAAGCCGGATTACACATTTGTTTGAAGCATGGGGTTCGAAGGTTGAGCATAAAAGGTGATGCCTTGTTAGTGGTGAAGCAAGTGTTGGGTGTGTGGAAGAGCAAGAACACCTCATTGAAGGAAATGTGCTTCAGAATTAAAGGCCTGTTAAAAAAGTTTGAAGCATGGAGTATCAGACACATTGAACGTGCTCTAAATGGAGAGGCACATGAAGCAGCTCAAGGCATGATTGGGGAGCTATTTGTGTTGAGGACCACTTTACCTCTTTATCATGGCCGGGAAAGTTTGGCTCAAGAAGAGGAGTTTTTGCTAACAGGAATCATTCCAAAGGAGATTCAGAAGTCTAAGAAGTATGGCTTTGTGCGTAGAGCATACAGGTACAAATTGATTGGTGATGTCTTATACATGAAAGGGGCTGATCTCGTGTTGAGACGTGTACCTTGGCGGGAGGAGCTTTACAGAGTGTTGGAAGAGAATCACGAAGGCGCATGTGGTGGCCATTTTGCTCTAAAGATCACCTTGCATAAGATTTTGCAAGAGGGGTATGTATGGCCTAGTTTGCACAAGGATGTTCACCATTGGTGTAGGTCTTGCAATAGGTGTCAAGCATTTGGGAAGAGAGTGTTGAAGCCAGAGCTACGAAAAACCATTATGGCGTTTGATGTGTTTGAAAAGTGGGGGATTGATGCAATAGGCCCGTTACCTATCACAAGCAGGGGCAAAAGCTATATTTTGACGGCAGTGGACTATCTTTCTAGATGGGCAGAGGCTACAGCAGTAAAACAGATCACTGCAAAGGATGTGGCAAAATTTGTGTATGATGAAATATGTTGCAAGTTTGGGGTGCCATTAGAGCTACTTTCAGATAAGGGGCCAGGATTTAGAGCTAAACTGCTAGACTTCTTATGCACAAAGATGAAGATTAGGCACCAGCATACCACTCCTTATTACCCGCAGTGTAATGGCTTAAATGAAAGGTTCAATGGTGAGTTGGTACAAATTCTTTCTAAAGTGACAGAGCACCAAGGAAAGAATTGGGATTTGGAATTGCCTAGTGCATTATGGGCTTACCGTACTTCGGTGAAGACAGGTACAGGGTTTACTCCATTTCATTTGGTGTATGGAAAGGAAGCACTATTGCCTGTGGAGGTAGAGTTGCCTGCGGTCAAGATGTTAGAGAAGTTGCTTGGGCCGCCTAGTGATGCATTCAAAGAAAGGCTCTTGCAGCTACAAGAGGTCCAGTTGGATAGGATGAGCGCATTGGAACATTATGGGCAGATGCAGGATAAGGCTTTGACAAAGATAAATGAAAAGGTCAAAAGTAAGGGTATCAAGAAACATGACTTGGTTTTGCGCTACAACAGTAAGCTGGACAACACCTTCCAAAAGAAGTTTCAAATTAAGTGGGAAGGCCCTTTCAAGATAGTAGAGTGTTTTCCAAATGGCACATATCAGCTGGCTAACCTGGATGGTGTTCTACATAAGTCAAGGGTAAATGGATTGCGTCTTAAATTGTATCATGCTAGATTGATGATGGTGGAGCAAGATGAACTGTCTGTGGAGCAAGCAATGTTGGTGAAGGATGAGGAGACATGTGATGCGGCGAGTCTCATATCGCTCTTTGCTGCTGCTGATCATGAATGATCTAGCAGGCTAGGGGATGGGCAAATTATGTCAGGAGTTTTTTGGAGCAAGGGATTGTGCATATGTACATACCCATGCATGGTGCATCAAATAAAGTATTGCCCATTTTCCTTAGCCAGGTGGTTATGTGGGGCCCACATGTGTACAGGTAGGACAACATGTACATAGTGCAGCGATTTTCACTATTACCAGTACCAGTGTGTTTTTTATACAATAATGAGGAGTTGGTAGCGCGTAAAACTTCTCGAGGAAGCTATCCGCTGGCCGACGACGTGAGGTCAGCAGGTGCGTCAGATGGCATCTAGTGGCGTCAGGAGGGCGAACGAGGTCAATATTTGCACGCGGATGAGGACGGACACAACGTGGGTGTTTTCTTGTGAGAATTATGCAGAAAGGTCATCATGAGGACCTTTTTTTGGGGCCACTTCACGTGGTGGCGAGATGCATTATTGGAAAAAAGCTGAGTGCCAGGTGTGCGAATGATGCAAAAAGGTGACAACTATGCACTGCGAGGTCAGTTTTTGGCCTGTTCGGGGTCCGTTTGAGGTCATCTAAAAGGCCAAGGGTGCCCAACTAATAAGGCTAAGTGTGGAAACTGAAAAAACTGAGAGAAGACCAGAAAAAACGTGGAGAAGAGAGGAGGAACAGCCGCAGGTGTGTTTTTGCTCATTTTGGAGCCTGTTTTGGCCGTAAACTGCTCATCCGAGGTCGGATTTGAGCACTTTGACATTGTAGACTGGGGTTTTGGGCCGTTCCGGACGCGATGGCGCTGTCCATTTTACCAAATTCCTCACTCTTTTCCTGCTGTTTTTCTGTGTAAGTTTCTCCTATGAGCGCAGTTTCTGCTCCAGTTTGTGATTGTATCTGGCTTATTTTACCCATATTGTGTGAGCTGTTTGCCCCATTGGTGTTGGCCCAAGCTCATTTGTATCTAAACATCAGAAATTCTCCTCTTTTGAGCTGAGTTTTTGGGTGTGTGTGTGTGTGTGTGTGTGTTTGTGTGGAGTGGGCAAGTGGATAGTCTCTCTCCTCTCACTCCAGAGGTGTGTTCCCTGTCTCGGCCAGGTGTGTTGTGTAAGCCGAGTGGTGCCCCATAGTGTGTGTGTGTATCTTCCCAAGAGTGTGTGTCGGATCGTTATAGAGGCGCTGTGTGTGTTTTCATCCCGCTCACAACGGGGACAAACCAATCAGCCTTGTGCATTAGAGCATATTAAATACCCTTGGTATGCGGTTTGTAGAAATGACTGCTCTGGGGCCATTTCCAATATTTCCACTCAAAATTGGATTAGTAGAGAGGAACCAAGAGATTGTCCAACCCTTCCACAACTCTATTGACCAGTAGTCTCTCAGTGTCATTTAGGTGAAACTAAGAAGCCAATTGGTCTGTCTCTTTCTAGCACTTACTATTGATGTCCCAAAATTGGGTCAATCATTAGAGACCTTTGATATTCACCTTTCTAGCAATCTCTCTCCAATAAGGATTTTTCAATAATACTCCATTAGCTTTAGACAACCAAGGAAACTAGTGTGTTATGGAGTTGTGAAAGAATCTGGTTGTCTCTCCCCACTCTAGTGCTTCCATTGCTGTGTTGCACTTACATATTAGCTCGCCCATTGTGCCACCAAGTCTCAAGCTGTACCACTGAGGGGCTAGGAGTTTGTTGTGAACCTCTATTCCTTTCCACTACCCACATTTACATGATCCCTTACATTGCCTTCACTAGCCCGCCGCTCCTCAAAATAGCCAAGTGTAATTGTAAAAAGTAAACCAGTGAAAGATTCCTATGGAAAACTTGTGCTTGACAAACATGATAAGGTAAAAAATATTATGTATGTTTTTTTTTTAATTTTATTTTGATTTTTCTATTCCAATATCTTCAAAGAGAAGTACACATACTCTATGTTGTCTAATTAGGGCTTGGAATCCTATTTTCAGTGGATTTTCATACTCCTCCACATGTCCACATATTTATCAATTTATTAATTTTTTAACCGTCAGTCTTATAGGGGGATGTTGGAGTAGGAACTCCCATGATAGTGGGGTAGATCCCCTAAAGCATGTAGAGCTTGTACCATCAGTTGAGTGGTTGGAAATTTGTATGTTTAAGATGAGTTGTTGCAAGAAGAAGTTTATTTTTGTATGTCAAGTCTCTCTCTCCTTTTATTCTCCTACTACTTATGGTCACTTCCTCTCCATCTAGTCTCCTCTTGTTTCTCTTTTTGAAGATCTAGTGGCAGCAGAGGAAGATGTTGTTAATCCCTTGACAAGCTTGACGTGGTATTTTGTTGCTTGTATTAGCTCTAATTATTCTTTTCTAGCAAGAAGAATTCCATCATGCCCCCAAATTGATATGTTTTGGATGTTTACATTGGTTCTCTATTGATGTATCTTTAATATCTATTTGATTCTTCATGCTATCTTTGACCAAGGAGTCCAATAGATATCTTGCAAAGTCATAGTAGACTATCCGATCTTCTAAGAGAGCTCCTACCATTGTTGTATTTAGAGGCCTTAGTGTCCTTGTATATCAGATCTAATTTGGCACTTGGAAGTGTTGCAGTGTGATCCTCAAAGGAAGCTCAATCTGTTCTAAAGTGAGATTCTAGCCCATCAATTTTATGCAGGTTATATCATTGTCAAGAGGTAAGGTTTGGTCAGCCAAGTCGTATGTGCCCTCAAGGATGCTCAAGGCTTCCTTGATGAGCTCTTTGGTGATTTCACTATCACAACTCTCTATCCCTTGTAGTAATGATGGCTTGACCATGAAACTAAATTTTTTACATTAACTCATGGGCTCAGACAATGTCACCAGTGCTTAATCATAGATAATAGCAAGTTGAAGTTGTCTCTCATAAGTAGAGTAATTTTGTTGATATTTATCCAACCTGAAGTAATGCTCTATCACTAGCATCAATTTTTAATATAAAAGGTTTGTAAGGATCTACAATTCCTAGCATGAGAGTAATGACTATTGTCACTTTAATCTTATCAAGCTGCATTGCTAGTCCTCACCCCAAAGCACATCCTTCAGCTTTTACTTGGTCTACCATAGAAATTCTATCTTAGCTTACTCCTTGATTAATTCCTGATAATAGCCAGATTATCCTCTGAATTGATGGAAAAAGGCCACTTGAAAATGTCTTCAAGCATGGCCTAATCCATTTGGAGACCTTGATTATAAATAATATGTGCAAGATAATGTAGTTTGGTTTCCAAAAACTCATTCTTTTTCTCCTTTTCATAAAGGTTGTGTTCATAAAACTTGGCAAAGATGTCATTGATCATCTTGATTCCTTGTACAACATCAATGCCATGTTGCAGCAAATGCTTAGGTATAAATCTAGTCAATAAGTCCTCCAAGCAAACACCTTTAGATTCATTAAGCAACTATTGATCCGTTGATAGGATAGCCGCACGGAACAAGGGGGGGAGGGGGGGGGGGGGGGGGGGGGGGGGGGGGGGGGGGAGAGGTAAGGGGAATACAAGGTTGAGGAATGAATTTCATTATGTTTAGAGATTTCTTTAACACTAACATCTATCGGAAAAAAAGAGACAACACATATTAAAAAAACACATCCTCTATTTGATTCATTTTGCTCAAATAAAATAAGAATTTGAGTGGTGAAGTTGGAACATTTTATTCTCCCATTAATAGCACATGTGTACCATTAGCCATGAATGAGAATGACTTATGCCGGTAGCCACAATGCAATGAAGGTCTAAAATTATGTCTACAAATTGTATATTCATGTCATAGATATCAAAGTCCACTTTGTGCCCTTGCACCTCAAGAGAAACATGCTTGACTCTTCCATGCCCCACACACATCTTTGTCATCACCACCTATCAAGTAGGTACCATAAGTGTGTAAATCAAGTATCTAGGCTAATCATAATCTCTTAATCATAAGTTCAAGAGACATGGGTAGCCTCATCGTCCAAATGAGCACTCAAACTCAATGACATAGGATGGTATGACACATTCCTATTGGAAATACAGCTTAAAGAATGCATACAAAGATGGAGAAGATGAAGGAGAAGCTCAAAAGAACACAACAAATGAAGTAGTATTTACTAAGTGTACTAATATAAACATAATCATTACCCTAGAGTGATGGGCATATATACAAGTTGGGGAAACAGAACTATTTGAATAGGAAAAGAAGTACCTCAACAATGTCATGTTGTTTCTTGGGCATGGTGTGAAAATAAATTTTAGTACATATGTAGAGTTTTATCTACTTTATGTTTTATTTTGGATTTCAATAAAGGCAAGGTTATCCTGAAATATATGGAATTTGATGTACTGAAGGATATTTGTCAAGTCTGTAATCAATGAGAAGCATCCTATATTGTTGGTACACTTAAGTGCAAGATGTGCTTGCCAGATGCGACACAAAGAACATACATTTTTGCTAATAATATAACCAAAAGGATGGATTTTTGTTACCATATACATGTGGTAGTAATGTGTGTGAACACACTAGGACCGCCGGGGCATTTTTTCCCTCTTTAGGAGGTTTTTTGCCCCGAGCATTGTATATACGCCCATCACTCTAGGGCTATCTATCTTTCCATTGCATACTAAGTAACACACTCTCTATTGTGTGCCTTGAGCTTCCTTTGTCTTCTCCAAGCTGTGTGCGTTTCTCTGCAACCCTAATTCCAACAATTGGTATCAGAGCAGGTTACATCCTCCCGAGCTTAGTCGCCAGCTGCTTCAGCACAAGCCTGCTCACTTTCTCCGATGAGCGTTCGCAGGTCGACAAATATTTCGGGTGAACTCGTAGAGCACAGTCTGCTCAAATTTTTGATTTGGGCTCATTTCGACCTCCGTTTCCACTATAGGCAGGACTACACAGGCTATTTTGTCATTTTGTGCAAAAAAAAAATCAGTGCCATTTTGTGCATAACATGTGCCTTATAGTCTTCTACGGTTTGTGCTATATAGCACGTGTTGTGCCCGCTTTGTTTCTCCTATTTTTGGGCAGTTTTCACATCAGTTGCAGCATTTACCATGGCTAACAGCAACAGAGATGTGTTCAAGATGTGTGGGCTTATATGATGCAACACGTTCTTGTGTCAAGGGCGTCTGGAATATTGTGCAGGGCATTGATGTACGTCCTGGTTCTGAGGATGTAGGCGATGTTGAAGATGTTGCAGATCTTGCTGCAAGGATTGCTGCTATTAGAGTTGTTTTTCCTACGGTAGAACAAGCTCGTTGGGATGTAAAGGATGCGCATGCTCATGCATTGATTGCGTTTTCTGTGAAGTGCACCATTGTTCCTCACATCCGTTCAGTAAAATCTGCAAAATAGGCTTGGGATATTCTAGCAGGTCTTTATGCAAGCCGCCATGAGGCTAAAATTGCTTTGTTGCGTAAAGAGCTGGAGTCAAAGATTATGCATGAGGAAGATGATATGGACACTTTTCTTACTGGTGTCAAGGATATCAATGAGCAACTTATTTCTTCACGTGAAGTCATTTCAAACAGTTCCCTTGTGCAGACTGTTCTTGATGCCTTACCAGATTCTTACCAGACTTTTGCTAGTACTTGGAGACTCATGACCCAAGGAAATCCAGAAGTTGTCAACTTTGATGCATTATGCACATTGCTATTGCAAGAGTCACTTTCCAGAAAAAACAGGACTAGAAAGCGGTGCAGTTGAACAAGCTTTTATTGCTTCTCAAAGAAAGGGTGGTAACAACAATGCAGCCACTTCTTATGGTTCTGCTGCAAGTGGAAAAACTTATGTTCCCAATGCTTCTGCTGGCAGCACTTCGTCTGGTAATTATGGTGATAAGGGAAAAAAGAAGATGCGTTGTCATTATTGTAAATCTAATGATCACTTGATCAAGTGATGTCCTAAGTTGAAGGCCAAAGAGGCTAAGAAGAAAGAGGGTGGGTCCACTGCAAATGCTGGTTCCACGACAAATGCAGCCATTGTTGAGTCTTCTGTAGAAGGAGACTGTAATGCTGATATTGATGCAGAATGGACTTTTAGTGCAGAGTGCACTTACAATCCTGTTGTCCATGATGCATGCTTGTCAGTTGTTTGCTGCAGATTCACATGTGTGGTATTTCGACAGTGGTGCTACAAAGCACATTACCTCACATCGTGAATTGCTCACCTCTCTCGAGTTTGTCCCTCATGGGAATTCAGTCACTTGTGCCAACAATGCCTCTTATCCGGTTCAGGGAGTTGGAAAGATTGTGCTTACTGCTGCTAATGGCAGTTCTTTCACACATGTTGATGCACTTTATGTACCTGGGATCAAGAAGAATCTCTTGTCTATATCCGCACTTGCTAGACTTGGACTTGTAGTCAAATTTGTGGATGACAGATGTACAGTTCATGATCTTAGTTTTGGTGATGATATTGTTGCTTCTGGCTTTTTGTGCCGTGGGTTGTATAAGCTCACTTTGTATGACAAGTGTGGACAAAATTTTGCAAATGCTGTTGCAGATTCAAGGGCTATTTCAGATGCAAAACTTTGGCATGCACGTTTTGGTCATCTGAATTTTTCCAGTTTGTTGCATTTGCAGAAATCTGATATAGGTGCTTCTTTGCCGCCTCTTGAAGCACCTGTCAAACATGTTTTTGAACGCTATATTTTAGGTAAGATGCAACGTTCTAAGTTTCCAAAGGATGGTTCAATTCGGGCCACATGCAGGTTGCAGCTTGTGCATAGTGATGTTTGTGGGCCCATGTAAAGTCCATCCTTGGGCAATTACCTATACTTCGTGACTTTCATTGATGATTACTCCAGGCATGCATGGGTATTTCCACTTAAAGCGAAGTCCGAAGTTTTTATGTGATTCAAAAATTTCTGGCTATGGGTGAAAATGTCTCGAAATGTACTATGGGCACCCTCCATTCCGATCGAGGGGGGGAGTATATGTCTCATGAATTTAATGCATTTATGGCTAGTCGTGGGATAAAACGCCAATGTACAGTGCCTTATATACCTCAGCAAAATGGTGTTGCTGAGAGGAAAAACAGGTCACTGACGGAAATGGCACGATGTATGGTCAAAAGTCAAGCTTTGCCGCATTCTTTTTGGCTTGAGGCCATCATGTGTGCCACTTATGTACTTAACAGGTGTCCTACGAAAGTTTTGCAGTCTATTACTCCATATGAAGCATGGCATGATAGAAAGCCTTCTATTGAGCACATGCGCGTTTTTGGCTGTTTGGCATATGCTTTGGTGCCACAAACATAGCGCAAAAAATTGGATGATAAGGCTGTCAAATGTATTTTTGTTGGTTATAGTGCTGAAAGCAAAGGTTATAGGTTATATCATCCACAAACAAAGCATATTCTGGTTTCACGGGATGTAGTGTTTGTGGAAGATTTTGTTCAGCCCTTGCTGTCATGTACTAGAGACAGTAATGTAAGCTCACAGGACATTTATGACACTTTGTTGCCTCTTTTCTCTGGTGGAAATACGAATGTAATTTCCAATGAGGCAAATGTACAGTCTATGGGGTTTTTTGAAAATGTTGCAGATCAGCCTATTACTGATGCAGATGTACATGATGTACTTGATGAGGAAAGGGCTAAAAATTAGTAGGCTAGAGGTATGCCAAAATGGCTGGTGCACACTTTGCATGATAGTAAATTGGATGCACCTTTGTCTAGTCGTACTCGTTCAAGCACTCGCCATGCATCTTATGCATCAGATTTTTATGCTTTGGCTGTGTCTAGCTTACATGACGTTGAGGAGCCTCTGTCTTTTGATGAAACACAGAATTCAGAAAATTGGATGGCTGCCATGCAATCAGAATATGATGCACTTATAGAAAATGACACATGGACTTTATGTGATTTGCCTCCTGGAAAAAAGGCCGGATGGTGAGATCGATCGCCATAAGGCTCAACTAGTTGCAAAGGGTTATGCACATAAAAAAAGGAATAGATTATGAAGAGACTTTTGCTCCCACCTATCGTATTACTACTGTGCATTTTCTGTGTGCATTGGCAACTCATTTTGGTTGGGATGTACATCAATCAGACATTGTTACTGCTTTCTTGAATGGTGACATATTTGAGGAAGTTTATCTAATGTAGCCTCGCGGTTTTGTCATAAAAGGACAAGAGGACAAAGTGTGCAAATGTAAGGAGGCTTTGTATGGGTTGAATCAATCTCCTCGTGCTTGGTATGAGAAAGCTGACACTCATTTGGTTAACCGAGGCTTTCATAACAGTCCAGCAGAAAGCACATTGTATGTGAAGAGTGAGGGTGATGTACTTCTCATCGTGGTTCTTTATGTCGATGATTTGATGATCACTGGACCAAATGAGAGACATATTGCTGAATTTAAGGCTGATTTGAATGCTACTTTCAAGATGAAAGATTTGGGGCTGTTGCATCATTACTTGGCTATACAGTTTAAGCAGTGTGATGGTGGTATTTCCTTGTGTCAGAAAAGTTGCATAGAAGTTTGGACTTGAGGATTGCAAACCTATTGCCACTCCCATGGAAACAAGTTTGAAGTTGAGTCTACATGATGCTGGCGATCCTGCTGATGTCACTCTTTACCAAACTGTTGTTGGCTGCCTCATTTATGTATGCAACACGAGGCCAGATATTCAATTTGCAGTCTCATAGGTCAGCAAATTTATGCATAGCTCAGGGTCTAATCATTGGCAGGCTGTTAAGAGGATTTTCTGCTACCTTAGTGGCGCTTTACATCTTGGCTTGTTTTATCCCAAGGGGGGATCATTGCCGCCAAACTTACATGCTTTTTTGGACTCGTATTGGGCTGGTTGTTTTGACATGCGAGTGTCCACAAGTGGTTTTTGTTACATGCTTGGCAGTTCATGTATATCATGGTTGAGCAAGAAGCAACCTACTATGTCCACTTCGAGTTGTGAGGCTGAGTACAGGGCAGTCTTCACAGCTACGGTTGAGTGTGTATGGCTCAGACGCCTTATGGCTGATTTGGGTGTTGGATAGGACACTGCCAACACTATCTACACTGACAGTCAGAGCGCATTGGCAGTTGCGAGGAACCCAGTTTTTCATGCTCGCACAAAGCACATTAAGGTGCATTACCACTATGTCAGGGAGAGGCTCTCAGCAGGAGAGATTAGCTTGGCTTATGTGCCAACACAGGACAACCTTGCAGATCTTTTCACAAAGGCATTGTTGTGAGAAGCTTGAATCTTTCCACAAAGATTTGGGCTTACTCCCCTTTGTGGACTGATCATGTCCTCAGGGAATGGCACTTCCCTTTACTCATGTGCCAGCTCTCGTTCACCGCATCACTCCGGGGGGGATTTGTTACCATATACATGTGGTAGTGATGTGTGTGAACACACTAGGACAGTCGAGACATTTTTTCCCTCTTTAGGAGGTTTTTTCCCCCAAGCATTGTATATACACCCATCACTCTAGGGCTATCTATCTTTCCATTTCATACTAACACACTCTCTATTGTGTGCTTTGAGCTTCCTTTGTCTTCTCCAAGCTGTGTGCGTTTCTCTGCAACCCTAGTTCATACAAGTTTGTCTTTGTGATTGAGTCGAATGTATCTGAGCTCCAATCAGATCTAGAACAGGCTTAGTTATGTTGTTGGTCATCCTTGCTTATGCTAGTTGGGAAAAGCCGGGTGTTGGAGGAATTATCTTGTAGGACTCGGCGTGCCAAGGTTTTTAACAAAAGCACATGCCATCAACTTCCTCCACCCATCCTTGTTATCAAAATTAATTGGCATGGTGGATGTTATGAAAGCATGGTTGTGGTGTAGTGCATTGCAACTATCTTTGGTCGGGAAAACCCATGATCGAGAGAAGTGGTGGCTTTGGAGAAGTTGATTAAGGGTGGCATGTGGAGATGATGGAGATAGTGGGATGGAGGAGCATAGTCCTAGATATATAGAGCCTAGAAATGATACTGCACATCCCATTATGCATTAAAAAATGTACCATTTTCTATGACAAATGGTAAATTGAAGTACTTGGCTGATGTACTGCATGTACATAATGTCTCAAAGAATTTGGTTTGTGTTGGGCAATGATTGAGCAAGGCTTTCATGTTAGGTTTAGCTGTGATGTTCTCTATGTCATCAAAGAGAATAAGAAGAATGTAAGATTGGTTGTACAAGAAAATAAATTGGACAGAATGTTTAATGTGGATGTAGTTGTGCCCAAGGTGAATGTTGTCATGTTTGCACAAGGTGCAGGAGTTGTTGTAGATTTTGAGATTTGGCACAAGCATATTGGTCCTGTAGATTTGCAAAGACTAAATAAAATGGAAACAAAAGAGATGGTTGTAGGTTTGCTAGCATTTAAATCTGATGAAATGAAAAAAAATTGTAAAGCTTGTCAATTTGGAAAGCATCCTTTCCTGACGATGATAAGATGTAAGCAAGCATGTGTTGGAACTAGCACATACACATGTATGGAGTCAGGCAAAGACTATGTCTATGGGTGGATGTAGGCACTATGTGAGCTTCATTGATGACCATACAAGGAAGGTATGGGTCTATTTCATGAAGCCAAAAAGTGATGCGTTTACACACTTTCAAAATTCCAAAGCAATGGTTGAAAATTAGACTGGGAAACATGTGAAGTCCTTGAGGTCTGATGGAGGGGGATACTACTTCTCTAATAAGTTCAATGGTTTTCTAACAAGGCATGAAATTTAGAGGCAATTTTCATGCAGGTTCACTTCTCAGTAAAATAGTGTTCCTGAGCGAAAGAATATGCACATAACATAAGTTTCTAAAGTGCTGATGCATGAGAAGAACATGCCTCATTGTTATTGGGTTGAGGCTATTGCTATATTTGTTTACATTATGAAAAGGACCCCTACTATTGTAGTGCATGATATGACACTAGAAGAGAAGTTTTGTGATGAAAAACTGGATGTTTTAAATGTTCAATTTTTGGACGTATTGCTATGTGCATGTGTTGGATGAGCTCATAAGTAGTTTGACTTGAAAGCTGAAAAATGTGTGTTCATTGAATATTTCCTTGAGCAGAAAGGGTATAAGTGTTACAATCCTATCACATTTGAGTTTAAGATGAGAAAATATGTTGTTTTGTATGAAATGGCAAGTTGGTACGCTGATCTGAAGGATGGTGTAGGGATTGATGTAAGAGAGCATGTGGTTGCAAAAAATACAAGTGTAATTATAGGTTTTGAGTGGGTTGCAAGGGTCACCTAGTGCATATCATGGTGAGAAGTCATGGAGTGGTAGTTTATGTGAAAGAGTGAGCCCTGCTATCTCTTCAAATGTATCAAGAAAAGGAAAGGAAAAAGTTGATGATGCCTTAAGCTACCAAATTTGAGTGTAGGTCATGATGATGGTAACAACATTGGTTTTGAGCAGAGTTTGGCATACCCTCTGTGAAGAGTCTAGGTGCAAGGTGGGATGCAAGAAGGGAATAAAACACATCGAAGTGATCCTGGACCATGCACATATGAGAGAGAAAGAAATCGCGTGCAGAGATTGACTTATAACAATTATGTGGCTCGTCATTGTGAAAATATGGCAAAGATTATAGAGGAAGTAGAACCCACTTGTTTTGAGAATGGTGCTATGGTGGATGAGGAGAAGGTTTCCCTTGATGCAAATGGAGCATGGAAGTTTGTGCCACTACCAAAGGGGAAGAAGAAAATTGGATGCAAGTGGGTCTTCAAGATAAAGAACAATGCTGATGGCAATGTGAGTAGGTACATTGGCAAGGCTTGTGGCCAAGGTTTATGCAAAAATTTAAGGCATTGATTATGAGGATAAGTTCAGCCTAGTAGCTAAGATGGCTATCATTCATGTGTTTATTGTAGTGGCTACAAGTTTAGGATGGGTGTCGAAACAAAAGGATGTAAAGAATGCTTTCTTGAATGCAACTTGGATGAGATTATCTTTATGGAGCAGCCACATGGCTATGTGAATATGAGGCTACGTGATCTTGTATGTAGGTTAAAGAAATCATTATATGGGCTAAAGTAGGCACATAGAGCTTGGTATGAGAGGATTGTGGAATTCCTCATCTCTTTGGGTTTTTAGATGTCTTCATTGCATGTGCAAAAGAATGAAGGAAGAATTGTTGTGATATACATCTATGTGGATGGCTTGATTGTTGGAGGTGATAATGTGGCTAAAGTAGAGGGTGTACAAGCCCTACTTATGCAAGAATTTGAGATAAAAGATTAAGAATGTTTGCATTACTTTTTGGGCATTAAGAATATTTTCACATAAGAGGGTGTATGGCTATTATAAAGGCAATATGCTTTGGACATGTTGACAAAGTATGGTATGTATGATTGTCCTATTGAGTATTTTCATGTACTTGACTATCTCACATCCAGATTTGAGTTACACAGCTAGTTTGGTGAGTCAGTTTATGTCGTGTCCCAGGAATCCACACTTGGATGTAGTTAGTTGCACATTTCACTATGTGAGTGCATTTTGGGTCATGCACTCTTTTATAGGGTTGATGTTAAGTTGCAACCCTATGGTTATAGAAATGCAGATTGATTTGATAGCACATATTATCATAGGTCTACCAATGGATTCATGTTTTTGCTTGGGAGTGTTGCTATCACATGGAACAATAGGAACCAATCTATGATTGCTTTATCAAGTGTAGAGGTAGAGTGCAAGGGTGCTACATTGGTGGCATGTGAGGTAGAATGATTGTGATTACTACTTCATGAATCTAGAGTACAGGTTTAGAAGTCAAATATCATCTATTGCAACAACCTTAGCAGCAGACATTTGGCTTGGAACCCTGTGTTTGATGTGAGGATGAATCACATTGAGATGCATTATCACTTCATTAGGGAGAGGGTCTTCATAGACAACATTGACCTTGAATACATGATGATAGATGAGTAGGTTGTAGATATATTCACGAAGGCCCTTGGAGTGTAGAAACTGTGATAGTTTTGAGCAATGCTTGGCACACAACAAATTGCATTGAGCTTGAGGGGGAGTGTTGAGATGCCAAGCTCAATATGTACTCATAGATGAGTATCACCAATAGTCATCACTGGCATGCCTTGGTAGATACACATATCTTTGCCACCAATACTACAGCTAGACTACATTGACTTGGTCTACCTATCGGAGTGATGTAACTCTTATCCATCCACCTCACTCACTAGCGGTTCACACTAGAGCATTCTACTAGTTTCCCCTTATGTTGTATTTTCTTTTTTTATCCATTGGATACTTCTTATCTTGAGTTAGTGAAGAAGAAGAAGGTTTGCCTCCATCCCTTTGTGTGTGTATGTGTGTGCTTGCAAGATCTCAAGCTCTATCATAATCTGTCTCTTAACAATCTATCTTTACCAATGTCTCTATGGTAGTCTTAGCCCAATGGTGTGTCTGCTTGCAAGAGCTCAAGATTTTTCCTTCTATATCTCTTAACAATGTATTTTTACCAATGTCTCTATGGTAGTCCTAGCCCAAAGATGTATGTGCTTGCAAGAGATCAAGCTCTATCCTTCTCTATCTCTTAACAATATATCTTTACCAATATCTCTATGGTAGTCCTAGCCCAATGGTTCTCTGCAAAATGGATGCTCGATATGACATCCATCTGATCTTCGTCATGGAATTTGATATGCCTTACATGTTTAGAAAGCTTTCCATTACCCATAACACTTCCCCATTTTTCATCACCAAATCCCTCCTCATCAATTCCATTCATGATAGCTTTGATCTGCTCATAGATGCTCTGAACTCTTTGTGTTCTTGCTAGTTTTTTCTTTGGTCCATAAAATACATGGTGCTTCCTCTTTATGATATGATCAAATAATACTATCATCAAATTCTCGCTTTGCAATCCCTAAAAATTCTCCTAGAGTGAGCTTCACCCTAATGCTAAGAAGCTCCTCAAGGACATTCTTCACATTAGTAGCCAATTCGATGTTAAACTTTAGTTTAAAGGATGGAGCCTGCAACTTACCTTTCTTTTTCTCATTCTTAGCCTCCTCGATTGGAAACTCTGGTGGAGCTGGAGGCACTCCTAAATTGGACTCTCCTTCCTTTTGACTTGCCAATCTCCTTGTTCTTTTTGAGATTCGTGCCATATCCTCTTTCCTGTATTGCTTCTCCTCAACAATAGCCTTATTATTCTAAGACTTGGCTATGTACAAATACACTGAGAGGGAATCAATTGTATCTTCCCGCCTAGTTGTCCTCTTGATGTAGTTTCCCACTTGGCATAACTATTGGATGGGCAACTTTCTCCCTTTGTGATGTCATCATGGCAACATCAGAGGCCAGCAAGGAAGCATTATGAACTAAGAGTTAGTAGATTTCATTGTTTTCTTGTGATAGTCAAAGTGCCATTGCTTTGGAAAATAATCTTGTGTTTCATTCAAAGCAAAACACATAGAGGTGAGGTATCACTTTATTTGGGGTGTATTGGCATATAAGCGGATCAAGCTTGTCAAAATCCATATAGATGACAACCCTATGAATGCTCTTACAAAGAGCTTAGCTATCAAGCAGTTTGCATGTTGCATAGAGCTGATGGGTGTAGGGTGAATCCAATGTTATGCTTCACAATTGTATAGGTTTTTGTACATAGTTTTGTTTTCCTCCACGTAAGACTTATTAGCCGTGAAAGGGGAGGTTCATGGGGTAATGGTCAATATGGCTGGCCGGACACTCTCACAATAGCTAACCTTATTTTATTGGATAATATAGAACAATAAGGAGTGAGTGAGGGCAGTCTCACTCCTTATGGTGGCTGGCCGGACACCCTCATAGTGGCTAACCTTATTTTATTGGATAATATAGAACAATAAGGAGTGAATGAGGGAAATCTCTCTCTGCAGCTCCACCAAAGATTTGTCTTGTCTCCTCTTTGCACACTCTTCTCGCATCCACGTACTTTCATCCTTATGATCGAGAAGGAGTACATGTGCTTCCAACTCCAAACACCTGGTCTTTGAAAACCTAGACTAATCATAGTATCATGTGGATGTAGGTGTTGGTGAGGGTTGCACATGCTGAAGGATGTGCAGGTTGAAAGGGGTTGGATGCCATGACGCAAAAAGAAGACTGAAAAATTTACCTATGCATTTTGTTGATATTTTGATCAATATGCCTAATGTGGTGCCCTTATGAAAGCTCAAAAAAATCTTGAAAAGATACTACACAAGGAATGCAACTTATGGCATGCTATGGTGGTGAGGATGCCAACTTTGGGGTCAAGTTTCATGTTCAAAAGGGGAGGTTTAGTGGGTAGAAGAGGGAAAGGATTTGGGGTTTTCATGTGGGATTGAAGAAATTCCACATGGGAAGGAGTGAGGGGAAATTGGAGGCTGTATAAAAAGGTGGGTAAATGCAAGAGGAGCTCTTCCTTGGGGGGTTGCGGGTGGCTTCCTCACCCTCATGTGTGAGAATGTGTGAGCTACATTGGGCACCTTTTCAAAGGGATTTCCCACGCATTGAGAGGCCTCCTTTGGCACCTTCTTTGAGGACACTCAAATGACGGTGCTCTGAGAACACTCACGGCTGCGTTAAAATAAACAACACTTTATGCTAATGTGGGTACTTACTTAGAGTCCAAGTAAAATACTTAAAATGGGTTTTGTTGGAGAAAAAACAAGAGGGATCGACTAGTTACTTGGTAAGCCTAATGATGTTTTTCCTTTTCTTGAGCCTGGAGGTGGCTGCTTGGCACAATCCTAGACATTTTCTTCGACCTGAATCGCACAACTACAAGCCTTAGGCTTGATTTTAAAAATTATCAATCTGCGCACTATTTTTCAAGGCCAAAACACAACGTTGTACACTACAGAAGCCATTGTCGATGATTTCTCCGGATATCTACCTACAGATTGCTACATCATAATTTGCAAAATCCAGAAAGGGAGAAGCTGCATCACCATGGATAGCTTGCAAGGTAGCAAAGGACATAGCCATAGAGAGGAGTAAATTAGTGAGTGCGTATGCCAATTTTGGTACCCTCACAAAAGTACAAGAAATGGGCTTCCTATCCAGAATGTCATCACTTTGAATGCCTTGCATAAGGCCACGATTACATTTGGAGAGAGGCCTTTCCTTTGCATCGGGTGTGCTTTGGTCAATATGTATTTCAAAATGGGGTGCGGATACAAAAGAACATAAAGTTGTTGATGAGAACACGTTGGTGCAATCGAAGTTCGTCTATGCAGGGAAGTGCTCTATGCCAAGCTATGGGTGCTAGCAGCTGCTAGACAAGGTGCTAAAGCAAGTGCAAAAGACCTAGGCAAGTAGGAGCTAGTGGAAATGTATGCCTGATTGGCGTTTGACGCCTTTGGGCGATGACAGTTGATTATCGGCAACACCGGAGAGTAGTTCCTAGAGATGATGATATGGCAAAGCGTTCGTAAGGGAAAGATCCCACGCCCGTCAAGGGGGCCCACAGTTTCTTGAGAGGGAGAAATGAAGCCTCCCCCCACTAGCAATATTGCTAGTGCTAGGGAAGGCATCACACGTAGGAGGAGGCAAGAGAGAGAGACCAAGGGAGTCGGGCAGTTCAAAACCAAGTTAGGCAAGGGGAGTTCAAGTGGAGAAAAGTGAGAGAGTGAGAGTGGAAATTGCCGAGGTGTCCAACCATGCAGGGGTAATGCTAAAAGTGATGTGCCATTTGGGTGTAATCCATAGAAAATGCTAAAAAGGACTCATAGAGAGCTCCACGAGCAAGAGAGAACAAGTTTTTTTGGGGTGCTTAGCCACCCCTATAAGTTTTTTTTTGCGATTTTGTAAGGGCTTTTGCCGATGTAGCCATTGGAGCCAGTGTATGTTGCTGAGGATTGTGCCAGCTTGGAATATGTTGTAAACAATTGTATTAAAAGGAAGAAAAGACATCATTGATATCTTCAAGTGTTGATTCCATTTCTCATTAGAAAAAATATGAACCCTCTAGGGGCCCTTTGGGATTAAGGTTAATTAGAGGTCAGCCAATAGGAAGAGGGTGGTGGACACACTCTATACCCTCAAAAAAGTAGGGGGACAAGGTAGCCTTACACCTCTTAATTGTCTCTTACCTAGTGAGAAGGTAAGGGAGGTGGCTAGGGGAAAGAGGGGGGGGGGGGGGGGGGGACCACTTTGACCTCTTTTCCCCCACTTTTTGGCCCGAATTTAAAAATACACTAAAAATTTTAAATTTCAAGTTTTCCCTCCTTAAAAGGTCCCCAAACCTATTTCATGGTCAAAAAAGTATTTTTGACCTTCAAAAGTTAAAAACGTGCACTAAAAAATCCAAAAAATTGATTTTTTTTAAAAACAAATCAAAACATCATTTTCACCCTCCAAAGTCTTTCCAAACCTATTCTATAGCTAAAAAGTGTTTTTCTCTCTCTACAAACCTTTTTCCAAGCTCTCCATTGCTGCAACAACCACATGCACCCCCTATAGTCCATCATTATCTCTCTGCTAGCTTTCTCCCACCTCCATTGTAGCACCAAGCAAGCTCCTCCTCCATCTCTTCCCCTTACCCACCACATAGTTTCACACCAAGCTAGCTCCTCTCCCTTCTCTCATCTCCATTACAACATGAAACAAGATTCTGCTCCTTCTACTTTCATTCACTCACACTACATGGAAACCTCTACTCCCGAAGGTGGCAAAAGTATGAGCTCACATGAGTTGCATACCACAACAATAGGAGGTGTGAATATCGCGTGGGCATTGCAAGGGTTCATCTCCAACATAAAGATAGAATGGTAAGAAAACTACCCTTGTAGCTTACATTCAGAGCTTAACATCATCTCCATCTTTAAGTTTATCATGCTGGAGAGAATTAACCTCTTTATGGATTTCAGTGTTTAGGCTTCACACCTCATAACACTGGGTGGTGCTATTTTGTTGATGACTTTGGTGCGCCATCTATAGTTGTGTAGCATGTGATTTGAGTCTCACGATGTAAGTAAGTTGTGTTATCTATGGAGAGTCGTCAAAGATTTTTCTTGTAATTTATTCTTCGTATAATTGTCATTAGATAATTGGAATGATATCATTTTGTACTTTATAACTTTGTGCTCACATAATCTTTTGTTTACTTACAGATTCAACTTGTTTTAAGAGGACATGAGCAAGCAACCATGTGCAGAGATGGAAATCACTCTATTTTTGTTCCTTGAGGAACCTTTCACTACCATGTTAAAAGATTTTGATAAGAATAGTAGGTGTTTTTTAGAATCTTGAACAAATAGGGACTCTCTAGGAGCTCTCATAGAAGCCATCCATATAGTACTACTATCTTCCCTAGTGTCATAGACACACAAATACTCAAGTGTATATGAATCTCTAGATGAGGAAGACAAATACTTGTAAGATAAGCCTAACAACAACAACATTGTCTCCATTTGTAATTATTTTTCATGGGGCTGGATTCCTCTATAAATGCAATATAAATATGTTTTTTTGTTAAATGGTGTCTCATTGAGTGAGAGTATTTAATTTAGATTACTGAAGTTTCATACAGATCTGAGAAATATTGTTTACTTTTATGGATATTTTGATTTGCCTGTACGATGATTCAAGTCGCAAGTCTTAATCACTCCACCTTGAAGAAATTCAAGCAATATTTTGATTTCAGTTTAATCATTAATGGTTATTCTTATTAAACTGGATCATAAACTTTGTCAAGATGTCCTCATTTGGGGATGTTGAATATATATCATTAGCAATGTTTCACAAGAACACTAGGTGGACACAAGGAAGTAAAAATTGGCTCCTTGTTTGGTCGATTTCTAGTGTTTAATGTTTAGTGCACAGGATTTGTGAGGCCGTTGACATGGGGAGTTTACTAAAGTATATGTAACATAGCACATGTGTTCAACAGAAGGGATTTTATATTCTTGTAAAGTTGCAGAAACATGTGTAGATAAGGTCTATAAGGGGTACTTTTAATCCATTCTAGTGAACGCACTACATAGTGAATGCTCCGGACCTTTGAACACAAAGAAAGGGGGGGGAGGGGGGGGAGCTCTAATTACATCTGAGTGAAAAGAAGTGAAATTTGTACTGTCATGTTGCATAAAGATTTGCTTTCACTTAATCTAAAAAAAATTTGGTATCATGGGGTGCAGACAAGGCCATATAATGCAAAAAAAGGGGTGGCCACAAGCGCGTAGGGAGCCATCCAAAACTGCTGGATGGGCCATATGTGGGCCCTTGTGGCCACCCTTTTTTTGCATAATTAGGCTATTGCTGCACTCCAGAACCATGGAAAAGATGAGATGAACCTAAAATTGAACCTTTCAAGCACATTATGCCTTCCTTCAACTCAACTTACTAGTTCCCTGCACCAAAAGGGCAAATCACATTGGACAGTATAAAAATCTAGTCTCATGCTGCATAAACATCTGGTTTCATCAAATATTAACATTCTTGCTATTATAAGGGGCAGACAAGGCCATATAATGCAAAAAAAAGAGTGGCCACAAGGGCGCGCAGGTGAGCCATCCAAAACTGTTGGATGGGCCATCTGTGTGTCCTTGTGGCCACCCTTTTTTTTGCATAATTAGGCTATTGTGGCACTCCAGGACCTTGGAAAAGGTGAGATGAATGTAAAATTTAACTTTTCAAGCACATTATGCCTTCCTTCAACTCAACTTACCAGTTCCCTGCACCAAAAGGCCAAATCACATTGGTTAATATAAAAATCTAGTCTCATGCTACATAAACATCCGGTTTCATCAGCTATTAACATTTTTGCTATCCTAAGGGGCAAACAAAGCTAGAAAATGCAAAAAAAAAGGGTGGCCACAAGGGCGCGCAGATGAGCCATCCAAAACTGCTGGATGGGCCATCTGCGCGCCCTTGTGGCCACCCTTTTTTTTGCATTTTCTAGCTTTGTTTGCCCCTTAGGATGACAAAAATGTTAATATTTGATTTAAATTTAACTCTTCATGGCCAAAACCACTTAACTTAAAACACATGGATAAACCGAAAAGCCAAATCACTATGGAGACAGTAGACACAACTCTTAATCATTTTGTCATTGCAAAGTCATCTGAAATGATGTGAGCCTCTACAACTTCTTGAATAGCCTCCAATGCTATTGCTTGCATTTTATACTGATTTCCATAGCTTTGAAGCACCTCCTTCACCGTGTGAGCATATTTTTGATGCATAGCCATGATTCAAGTGTTAAGTTTTTTTTTTTTTTTTAAGTGTTGAACTTTTCGGTTGTTTTCAACAGCTTCTAGATTTCAATCGGCTCCGAATCTGTCTGGGCTTGTCTCACATGAATTTGTTCATCTCATCGCGTTCTTCGACCATCATGTGATGAGAAAAAATCATATCTTGCTCGCATTCTCCAAAAATCAATGTGCAAGTTGACAATTTATTTAAAAATGATGTAAAACATACATTTTTTACTTTTTTTCTTAATCTACGGGCTCCAACGAGCATTAAAACCATGGAATCTGAAAATACTCAAAGAACCATTGTTTTTTATTGTGTTAAGGACTGTATTTCCTACATACAAAACTTTCCCAAAATCTCGCCCTAACACCTTCAAAAGTGGCTTCCAAGGAGTGTACTCGGTCAAAATTTGAAACTGAAGAAAAACAATCAGAATGAACTCCTAGACTGTGTACAAACTTTAGAATAACCAAAATTTCCTTCAAAAAAAGTTATGCTAAAAATTTGAAAATAGCCCCCCATTGGACTCCCCACAACGATAGAAGTCAAAGGGTTCAAGGAGAGGGATGGTGTCACAAGTGCATGGTGGGAATCTCATCGAGGTTTATTCCGTCAAGATCTCTTGTACTTTATCATGTCTTCTCATGTACAATCTTACAAAAAAAAATGATACTTTAAATGACTACAAATCTTATTTAACTTATCAAACAATCTAAAATATGGTAGACCAAGAGTGCTCTTACACATCAACAAACAAAAAAGTCCAAACTTCTTCTCATTAACTTTGATAAACATACATTCATGAACAACTTCCAAGGGGTAGTGCAGTCATAGTTCTTACATCCATTCCATGGCATGGTATGCTCATGGGGTGACCTATCATATAAAAATATCTCTGGTGGGGGTGCCCTCGAGGATGTTAGGAAAGGGTGTGCTGCTGATGAAAAGTTGTTGTATTGTCCTACTAGGGATCTCTCCATGTTAGCATAGTGATTTTTGGTGTAGTGGGAGCCACATTGCTTGAGGAGAGCTTTGTGCCACCGTAAAAGCTTCATGTTATGCTAGTTCCTTGAGCCATTCTTGCATTAGGATGAGATTACCCACCTCTAATAAGGATGGATTTGAAGCACCTACCTGCAAGATGTAACAATGAAGGCTGTTTTAGAGGAAAAGTGGTGACACTTGACCTCTCTAACCTGCACCCACTGTTTCTTGTAATGCCACTGTTTTGAGCTGAAGAGCTTGACAATCATGCATCCACGAATGCAAAGAAGCACCTGCACCCATACACAACCAATTGCAATAGCCTAACAAGCCTACTTCTCCCCTCCCAAGATATTGAAGAACCATACACATTCGTCTCACCGACAGTATGACGATCTTGGGATGACCTCTGCTCACCCTCACGTGCGGCCTTCGGTGCAAACACCGCGGACAAGCAATATGTACAGTTTTGTTGTGCGGAGTACATGGTGGTGGAGGGATACGATTTGTGATGTCCGTGAGCACCATGGCAGTTGTTGCGTGAGGAAGCAAAGAATGAAAAGAAAGAGGGGGAAGGGAGAGGGAGGAACATGGGAGGAGAGAAGGGGGCAGAGGGACAGAGGGAGAGAGAGGGGAGGAGGAGGAGATAAGGGGGTAGGGAGGGAGAGGAGAGGAACATGGGAGGAGAGAAGGGGGCAGAGGGGGGAGAGGGAGAGAGAGGGGAGGAGGAGGAGAGAAGGGGGTAGGGAGGGAGAGGAGAGGGAGAGAGGAGGAAGGAGGAGGAGAGAACAAAGGTTTTTTTTTGGGGGGGGATTTTTTTTTTGAAAAAGTGGACTTTTAGTGTTTGTAGGTTTAAAAAAATGTCAAAAAATGATTTTTTGATGTGTATATATGTTGGGAGGGAATTTTAAGTCAAAAATAAGTAAAAATAACTTTTTTGAAAAAAAATCAAATTTTGGCTCTTAGTGACCCACGTTTTTGCTGATGTGGCCACACCCCTTTACTCCCTTCACTTTCCAAAAGCTAGAGAGAGAAAGTGACCTCTTAGGTCCACATCCTACATTTGTCTAAAAAAAGGCTAGAAAAGTCTACTCAAAACTAGCTTCTTGAATGCCTTTGTCCCCTTAACCCTACACAACATTAGCCTTAATCCCTAAAAATTAGGATTCCTTACAAGGCCCATGCAAGGTTCATATTTCTCCTAATGTCTTCTTTGCTTGTATGCGTGCGTTTTCAGATGTGTGTTGGCGTGTGCGCCTCCCCAAGGTCTGTTGTGCAAAGAGAGATAGAGAAAGGTTGTGTACATGTGGAAGGTTGCAAGTTGAGCAGAGTGGGTTGATCAAGCTTATTTGGAGTGTTGCAACGCATGTGTGCGTATGGTCGTGTGCAAGCGACGGTTTGCTTTGTGGATAGTGTTGAGTTCTGAAGGTTAACTCTAGTGGATTGGGGCACTGTGTATACCATGGGCTATAGTAAGACAGTGTGTTGTGTTTTGGGTGTGTTCCCCATCCTCCTCTCCATCTTATGGTGCCCCCACTGAGCTGTCTAATGCTCCTATTGGAAGTTTGAAGTGGTGTTTGAAACTCGACAAGTGGTTGGCGGATGGTCAAAGTATTTGGTGGTCGAGTTTGAAACTGGCAAAAATGGTGGAGCCAAGTTTTGGCCCCATATTTATAGGTGTTGAAGACCCTAATGACTGGTTAGTAGATTTGAAGCTATGGATGATGTCGATGCACATGTTGACGGATGTGGAAAAGTTGGAGATGGTACCGCTACTGATGCACGGACGGTCCAAGATTTGGTTTGATGGTTTAAAGAGCAGTGATAGAGGTTCATGGCAGGAGATTCGAAACCATTTTCTAAAGCGGTTTCAAAGAGTGGTTACTTTGGAGGAAGTTGGTGCAAAGAGGTACGCCAAGATGTAAGTCAAGACTCTTTAATTTTCTTTGAACAATTGAAAGCCTGTTGGAGGCAGTTGGAGATTGCTACTGGGATAAAGGGCAACCAGTTTTAAAGTTGTCGAGGTTGTTAGCGTGCTTGCATCCAAAAATCAGAGAAAAGGTCGAGTATGATGCACATACCTATGAAGATATGGTGTATCTGGCAAAGATGAAGATCATGAAGGTAAAGAGGAAGCTGGAGTTTGGCATGTTGAGGCCTGCAGATTATGTACATGTTGTAGCGGAGGGTTCTATGGTTCAATCAAGAGCAGTGTTGGTTGTTTGAAGTGCAGAGCTTGTTGAGGTAAGGCCTATGGTTGTTTATGTTCCTTGGAGGATTACAGTTTGTGATGTGCTTGTGCTGATGGTGGACGAACTTGTCAACAAAGATAAGCCCCTTGTCAAAGTGAACCAGTGTGCAAAAGAGCTAGCAAATGTCGAGGTTCTAGAGCAAATTGAAGAGGTAAAGCCTGTTCTTGTGGAGAGCTTGTATGAAAAGGTAGCAGAGTGCAATCAAGTTGCAGATACCGAGGGTTCAGAAGTGGATGAAGAAAGTGGGAAAATCCTAGATGAAGGTCAAGCTTTTGTGGAGCAGTCAATGGATGAAGATGATGATGCCAAGTCGGCATGTGGTGCTGCGGAAGATGAAGATACCAGCTCGAGTTTTTGGAAAATGAGTGAAGAAGATCGAGCAGATGAGTTCACATCCTATGGCAAGAAGACCAAGTGTGATGAGCCGGTGTTGGTAAAGGTAAAGTTGCCTTATTATGTGTCTAATGATATGGTGATAGCCAATGTTCAAAAAGAGCAAGGAACAGAGAAAGCCATTGTGCTTATTGGAGACCAAAGGGAGGAATCTATGCCCACCAATGGAGATATGCGGATAGAGACAATGCAAATTCTTGCCACAAGGAATGAAGTGGACTTACCTATGGATGATGACCAAGAGAATGCAGTGTGGAGAGAGTTTCTCTCTACCTTGGAGGAGCATGATGCAACGGTAGAAGGGGTGATTGAGGGCGAGCAGTTGAAGATGACAATCAGGTGGAGCGGATCGACCTTGAAGAGCAGCTGGTTGTAGAAGAAGGGCTTGATGATGTTGGAATCAAGTGTATTTCCAATGAGGAGGAGGTCGTGTTGCCAAAGATGGTGGAGATTCCAGTGTAGCAGGCATGTCCACTGGTGGATAAAGGAGAATCCCAGACGGTGTCTTTTCTTCCATTGAAGGTATGTGAGCTTTACTTGATGAGTATGGTGGTAGATACAACTGTGCGATAGATGGTTCAACACGTGCAGGGGTCTATGGATGAGGCCACCACTCTATATGGTTGGGAGGGAGGGTCAAACATGTGTTCAAGTATGTTTGTCTTGAATGATGGTATGTTCGATGGTGTCTAGTTTGAAGTGGGCAGTATGTTGATGAATGCCTGGAGTGATGAGGAGATTCCAAGGGAAACATATAAGGAGGATGGTCTATGTGTTGAGGTAAGACACTATGGTAAACTGTTACAGATAGATGGTAGGAACCAATGGCAGTTTTTTGAGCCAGGTAGACAGGATGTGATGCAGAGGGTGGGGCAACCTGCTTGAGGTTTTCCAGATAGCAATAAGACTATGTATATATGGTTTTGGTTTTTTGACAGTGTCTGTCAGTGTTTGCAGTTGATAGATGAATGAAGCTCTTTTGTGGTTGAGCATGAATGCTCAACTAGGGGGTGGGCAATGATGGTGCGGCCAAAGTTAGTCTATGGAGGGAAGTGCTCTATGCCAAGTTGTGGGTGCTAGCAGGTGTTGTACAAGGTGCTAAAGTAAGTGCAAAAGACCTGGGCAAGCATGTGTTAGTGGAAACGTATTCCTGATGCCGCTTTTTAGGCCAAAAATGCTCTAGAAAGGGCCAGTTGGGATGGATGGTCAAGGTGTTCAAAGTGTCGAGTCAGTGTTCTAGAATGTGGTGTTCGAGATGTTGTGCGAGCTGATCTAGATGGCTCCTCAAAAGGAGCCCTGGTGTGAAAGATGTTAAAGTCCAAAGATGGAATGGTTTGCAGATCCGAGACGCACAAGGTAGGTGGGGACAGGTGGCTAGATCGGGGGGGGGGGGGGTAGTGGATACATGTGAAGAGCTCGAGTTGCAGAGCATGTCGGTCTTCTCGGATCATCAATCGGAGCTCCATAGGGAAAGTTATGGCCACTAGAATGTTTGTCGAGGGTCGGGTGTGTGCCCACTTGACCACATTGAAATGTGTGCCATCTGGAGTTTTTTAAAGTTTCGTGAGGTTCCAGCATGTAGAATGCATCGTGTGGAGTTGACACAAACTAACGGCTTGTCGATTGGACAGCAAGATACGACGAGTCAAGGTTGGGGGGTTGTTGCCAGAATGTAGGTACCGGATTGGTTTTTCGTTTTTGGCGGCCTTGGATGGCCGACCAAACGGAGCCTGAAAGTGGAGGGACCTACATGGGTTCAAAGTCGGGAATGCAAGCTTTCGGTGGGATTCAACGGCTCGGCCATTAGGCCCTTGTGTATCAAATGGCAACACCGAGAAGCTGGAGGAATTTTTTTTTTGAAGAATTTCAAGGTTTTTTGGTATTTTCAATTCAGTGGAGGGTGGCCTCACCAGGGGCCGCCACGTGATATATATAGCGTGGGCCATGAGTCCTTTATGGTGTGTATTGAGGAGAGAAAGCTCTCCATGGCATCAGCTATAGAGTGCGCCCTCCGCACTGCTGAGGTGGCGTGGCTGGCCGTGTTTGACGGTTTTGGTGACGTTTGGTGCCCTTGGGCGACTCTGAGAGGCAACAGCCAGTGGTCACCAGCGTCGGCAACAATTCGCAAAGCTGATGATGTGGCAAAGCGCCCGTAAGGGCAAGGTCCCATGCCTGTCAAGGGGCCCCAAAGTTTTTTTGAGAGGGAGAAATGAAGTCCCCTCCCCCCCCCCCCCAGTCCCCCACTAGCGATGTTGTTAGTGCTAGGGCAGACATCACACGTAAGAGGAGGCAAGAGAGAGAGAAATCAAGGCATCGGGCAATTCAAAACCAAGTCGGGCAAGGGGAGTTCAAGTGAGAGAGTGAGAGTGGAAATTGCCGAGGTGTCCAACCATGTAGGGGTAATCCTAAAAGTGACGTGCCACTTGGGTGTACTCCATAGAAAATGCTAAAAAGGACTCATGGAGAACTGCACCAGCAAGGGAGAACAAGTTTTTTTTTGTGCTTAGCCACCCCCTATAAGAGGGATCGTTTGCGATTTTGTAAGGGCTTTTTGCCGATGCGGCCATTGGAGCCAGTGTATGTTGCCGAGGATTGTGCCGCTTGAAATACGATATAAACGGTTGTGTTGAATGAAGAAAATCCATCATTGCTATCTTCTAGTGTTGATTCTCTTTTCTCTTCTCTGTTTGTGTGCATGTGTCGGCGTGTGTGCGCCCCTCGAGGTCTGTTGTGCAAAGAAAGATAGAGAGAAGTTGTGTACATGTGGAAGGTTGCGAGTTGAGCAGAGTGGGACAGAGTTGGTGTGTTGCAACGCATGTGTGCGTATGGTCGTGTGCAAGCGACGATTTGCTTGTGGATAGTGTCGAGTTTTGAAGGTCAACTCTAGTGGATTGGGGCGTTGTGTATACCATGGGCTATAGTGAGGCATTGTGTTGTGTTCTAGGTGTATTCCCTAATCCCCCTCTCCAACATCTATTGCAAGATATGCCGAACATAGCTATGGGTTATTTTTAACCTAATGGAAAGGAAAGAATTTTTTGCCAAATGCAATCACCTATGCTTGAAGCTTGAAGGATTGTGGCCTTATGCAAGACCCTTACATGGATGACATGATACTTGATGTGATGGACAAACATGCTATGTTTGCAATGCTTTTGTGAATATGTATAGCAAATGTGGTGCCCTCATGAAAGCACATAGAGTTCTTGATGACATTTCTGTTCAAAATGTTGATTACACGATATGCCTAACATGGTTGTGGGAAGGAAGCTTTGGGATCTTTCAGCCGAATGCAAAATGAAAGCCTTTGCCCAATGCAATCACCTATGATTGCACCTTGAAGGCGGGTGGCCTTATGACCATGACATGGGTAAGAGAATGCATGATGAGATCAAGGGTTGTTGGAGGAATATGCTATGCTTGGCAATCCTTTGGAAAATATGTATATCAAATGTGGTGCCCTTACAAATGCACATAAAGTTCTTGATATGCTTTCTGTTCAAAATGTATCTTTTGGAATGCGTCGTATGCAATTGCATACGCCCAACATGGCTGTGGGAAGGAAGCTTTGGGTTGTTTTAACTAAATGTGAATCAAATTTCTTTTGCCAAATGTAGTTGCCTATGATTGCACCTTGAAGGCTTGTGCCCTATGCAAGACCCACACCTTGCCGCTTGCCATGATCTCAACCATTGGCCTCAAATGGAATCGGACGGATAGCTAGGAGACTTGTTTTTAATATAACGACCTCACACATTCTGTTAATATTATTGCCGAAAAGATGCTCACGCACGCTTTTCAACACCCAAGGACTAGAAGGGCGATGATAAATGAAAGCTTTAAAGTTTAGAGGACTTGTCCCTCGTTGATATGGGCATTATGCAAGATGCTAACACAGGCAACAAATTTCAATGAGATTCTAAGTTGTTGACAGTACCTTGCAATGCAAAAAATAGAAATTTAGAACGGCACTAGTCCCTCTCTCTCATTCGCAATGAGTAATGGCAGATGCAGTGGGCTGTGATATCGATCCCTCTATGTTGAGGGTCGAGATGGTCTTATTTTCTGCTACGCCGCAGAGTTTTGAACAGGTCGACACACCTATAGGTGGTTGTGCTGGTGCCCTCATCGAGCTATTCTGGGTGGACTCCGCAGAGCCAGAGCGTGTGTTGTTACTTTCAGAGCTTTTTGGAAGCCATTTGCTAGAGACCATAGTGTTGTGCTTGGGCTCAAGGGCCCCTTGTATGTTGTTTGGTGCAGTTGGTTTTGAGGTCCATGCAGGGGACCTAAGGTGAGGACATCGTCAGCGCAGCATACGTGGTGAAGTTTCAGGTTGTGAGGGTGTGCAGGTCTGAGCATAGGGATGCCAGCGAAGGTCCAATATGGAGGGTGGACGGTGGCGGACATAAGGGAAGTTGACGTATAGCTTCAAAAAGAGAAAAGCGATGAGCTGCAAAAAAAGAAGGGGGAGCGGGAGCACTAGCATTTTCCCAGAGGAGGTAGCAAGCATAGCTGGACTGAGCATCGAGTGCGGACAGAGCCCCTTCGACTTCCTCGCCGAGGCTTTCACAATCCTTTCAGCTTAACTTTCAAGCAAATCAACCTCAAGTCAGTTGCGGAATAGTTACAGAATTTGTAGAGCAAGGAGTGTTGGATTCAAAAGACTTGACTACCACTAAGGAGAAGCACTTACTTAAAAGAGGCATTGGGTTTTCTGAAAAGCAGAAAAGGTTTGGCGAAAGCATGACAATGATGAACAAGGAGATCGAAGCAAGAAAGAGCGAGGTGCAACCACTACTCCACCTCGATAGCACTGCAAGGTTTGCTATCTGCATCCAATTCCCTATGCCTATGCATTTGCTTGGCACAACACATAAATGCTACGGGGCAAGACATGATTTTCATTTCTTATAATTTTTGGAGAGACCACAATGCAAACTCTCCACCATACTTTTGTATGGCACTTTCGCATGACATGCACTATATATTTAACATTTTCATTTTACGTGCAAGATGAGATGTTTTAACTATTCACGTAGCTTGACACAAATGTTGTCCTTGGACTTGGACCGTTCGACGACACCCGTACACGATTATCAAGTCAATAGTACAGTTTAATTTTTAGAGTCTATTGATACTTTCTTATTTTTTGAGTTTGTCAACACTTCCTTAAGTTTAGGTTAGCTACATGTATTTCTCACTAGTACATGTTCAATCTCAATCATCATATCTATATATCAAATAGATACACACTTCTTTTCTCATAGTTGGGCAATAGAGATAACCAATCATCATATATGCAATTCTTATTAAAAAGTTTGTCAATGCACTTTGTACTTGTTTACTAAACTTCAATGCTAAGGTAAGGAGGCCAGAGTGGCCCTCGTCAACAACACCACACTCCAACTTCGCATCGTGCGGCTACAGTAGACCGAATGGTAAGCAACTTGCTTGGCGTTTGTGCGATTGTGAGTTCAAAAACGTGCTTCCACTGGCCCTCACTTGCCACATTATCTTACACGTGAAATTTAGCGAAGCAAGTGTGCGCTCGCAACTAAGTTAAGAGATCTTTTTGTGGGTGGTTTATCACATTGGAGCGAAGGTGAAAACATAGTAGGTGACTAGGCCTATTCCTCTCAGATGGAAGAATCCGCTTGCTTTGAATACTTGGCCCCTCCTTAGATGCTTGGTCAATCTACGTATGTCCAGTTATGTTCTATAGCAACGCCCACCAAGATAGATTAGTCTCGAAGAGCAGCAAGATTTGACATTTGATGTTACTTCTCTTTCACATAGACACAAGGAAAGGGAAGGGGGGGGGGGGGTGGCTCTTTTGCATGAGCAAATGTTTTGGATGGTGTTGTCCATACAAGAGAAAAACAATTCATGAGAAACAAGAGAGCTTACTGGAGACATGACTGATGTCTAGCCATTATGAGAAATGCCAGGCCTACTACAAGGAGATGCCATATTTTTTCTTTTGCCTTCAACATCGAGAAACTTGTCACTCATGGCTTTTTCAGCAGAAAACCGTGTTAAATTTAAATGGCCTCCACATAAAAAGATATGCAAAGCAATGGCATTGGAGACCAAAAGTAGAATTTTGAGGAGCATTGCACGATGGGAACGATGTATGGCCCACCTATTTCACAGACAAGTACTTCCCTTTCTCTTTCTTTTTTGTTTAAATTTGAAGAGAAGGGGAAGAGAGAGAGAGAGAGAGAGAGAGAGAGAGAGAGAGCTAGAGAGAGCTGTTGCTTGCATAGCCATAGTCACAAACTTTTCAAAAGGCGTCCAGCTTTGTTATGTTTGCAATCTTCAAAATTACTCTCATCACGGCTCACCAACAATCAAAGCTGTAAGAGAGGGAGTTGTATGGTTTCAACAAAAGCTTTAGAAATCAACAGAAAGGTAACAGAGGATTTTGAATCTCTTCAACGAGTCCGAGGTTTCAAAATTCGAGTATTGATCAACTCTACAAATATTGCACAAGCTGGAATGTGGCGCACTGGTGACATTGCAGCTTAGAATCTACATTGTTGACGTTATTCCTGATCTTAATATCTACAATCGCTATGACCAAAAAATTCGGTGAGTATATGGTTATCATTAATGGAGAATCCCCTCTCCAAATCATGAAGGAGATGTCAGTGGGCATACCTTCCTTGCTGCTTGGAAACGACAATTAACAAATCAATTTTCTGTTACAAACAAATCAAGGGGCTCTTGCAAACTATCCACTAGCAAGGCCTTATTCAAATCCAGTAACAAAGCCCTTCGGTGGAATAGATCATTCTAAGATCCTTCCACCAGACCAAATACTTTGCCAGAGAAAAAGGTGCCTTTGGTGGATGTGGATTTACAAGCCATATCGCGCTTTCCATCATCCACACCTCAGCAATCTTTGCAGTCATTCAATTCCCGGAAACTCCTTGCTCGAAATAATGCCAAAGCATATACATTTCAAGCGTTTAGCAAATAGAACTCTGCTCTTTACCAAGACAAAGCTGCAGTTCCCTTTTGTTAAATAAAGCAAGGACCTTTCCGCGATTAAAAAATCAGTATAACTACCATGACCGAAGAACAGATCACCAAAAAAATGCGATTCTAGAAGCAACCCTGTTAACCTTCTCGGTGCAACTACAGACTATAGTGGCTCACCGCATACTCGAGTGACTGATGACTTGGGCCAACTATTTCTTTCAGTTTCTGCCCATCTTTATAGATTTTGAATGTGGGTATAAACGTAATGCTCTCAATCCTTGCCAAGTATGGTAATTCCTCTACATCTACCTGCACAACAATGAAACAATGGAAACGCCACTTTCAAAAGCCCTCACAAGAGCCCTATGCTTTTAAGTATCATGCCTAGCAGAAAGAGTTCTATGCTTTCACAAATCACCGAGCTGGGCAGAAAGCCCATCATTACCTTTACAAAATTTACACACGGATGACGTCTGCAGAGGTCATCAATGAAAGGAGATAGCTCTTGACATCGATCACTCCACCTCGTCATGAATTGGACCACTGACAAACCTGTTGACAACCATAAGCTTAGCATAAAAAGTACACGAAAGCACAATGTATGCAGAATCCATTCTCAATACATCACAATTGAGCAGCTGAAGAAGAGACTTTAAGACCTGCAGATCCAACAGCCTCTCTAAACTGCTCTTCACTGGTGACCTCTTCCACATCCCCTCCAAACTTCATGCCACGGATCTCCTGGCCGCGAGACTTTTTCATAGCAACCTGTACATCGAACAACGCACGATCGACATCCGAGTTGCCTGGCATTTCTCTCTTCAATGCTTCGTAATCGTGAAGGGCATCTTCCCAGCGCTCAAGCTGCAGAGAGAGGATAATGCCATAAACATGTTGCAACAAAAGCATAGAACTGCAGCACTTCATAAATAAGCACTTTAGTGACTTCCCAATGCATTTGCCCCCTATATGCCTTCTTCGAGTATGTCAGAAAGATGCCAAGATACATGCATACAGACCTGCAGATGATAAAGATGAAACAGAAGCAGTATACCTTTGTCAGACAACTTGCCCTTCGTAAGCGTGCTTTTGTATAATTAGGTTGTGCTTTCAAAACAGCATCACAATCTTCCACTGCTTTTTCCCATTGCCCAAGCTTCAGCCTGCAGGCTGCACGATTGCATAGCAGAACAGCATTTGTTGGATCACTTTCAAGTCCCTCAGCATATGATGCCAAGGCCTCAAATAGGCGGCCCGCATTAAAAAATCCATTTCCAGCAGCCCTTGCCTGTGCTACAGTCCGAGCTTTCCTCAGCAATGCAGCTGCAATGGCATTGTTGGGTTCGATTCTTGCACCTGCCTCTGCTGCCAAAACAGCCTCATCAAACCTGGCAATGAAAGCACCCAGTTTCCTTTTAGGCTGGCAAATGAAATTGGAAACAATCATGGGCCACTGAAGAATTCAACATCCTACTGCTTACCTTCCAAGAGCCATATGCACTTGTGCTCTGGTTAGGCAGAGATAAGCATTTGGAGAGCCAATAGACGAATCAATCAAGGAACTCTCTATCTTTTGTGCCACGGTACACACGCTATTTGCATGTTGCAACTTCTGCAACCTAAGCAGAGCTTCCGATTTGAACCCAAAGATCTGGTAGGACAACAGATGTTCAATAATCAAATCAACTTATGAGACTTGCCCACAAACATGCTCAGTAAGCTATAAGGAGTATACAAACTTCAAAGGCTAGTAGGGTCAACCTGTGGAGCGGAATCTGCACCTGCAACCACAGCTGCATCGCTTTCTTTGATCACATTATGCCAATCTCCCAACTTCCTAGCTTCAATGCATCTAGAGAGATGCTTTTCTATTACTTGAAGTCGCTGCACTTCGATTAAGTTAGTGTCCTGTCCAGCCCCATGAAGATGCTGCCTTGCACTTTCCACCATACCCAACCTGCAGGCAAATTAGCACAATAGGTGATGGCATACAGGAAACCCTACCAAGTCCTTCATTGTCTGTGTACAACGAATTGACACTACTCCTTCAATCTTGCTAACCTTATGTATAGGGATGCTGCACGCTGTCGCGCGCGGGCATAGGAAGGATCTAGCCTAATGGCCTCTTCACACTCCTTCACAGCCTCACCCAACCGCTCAAGGCCAGTCAACGCCGCCGCTCTGTTGCATCTATACACAGCACTGTTTGGACATAAAGCCACAGCCTTGTCGTAAAGGGTCAAAGCCTCCAAGAAATGGCCTGCCTTGTAGTATTCATTTCCCGCATTCTTGATGTGCTCGGAGTCTGAGGTAGCTAATGCTCTCTTCAGAAGCCTACAATCCACAATAGAGCCCTCATTCGATCTCTCTTGCTTTACATTTGTTCTTGTAGCTCCAGTGTAGCTCAAGACATCACCATTTGCTCCACCCACTAAAAGGTTCCCACTGAGCAAGACATTACCATGGCAGCTCGCATCAGCAGACGGACATCTTCTGGCTGAGTTCCCTGCAGTAGCAAACGAGCTGTTCAACTCATCTGCCTTCATCCTATGTGAGCTGCCGCCGCCTCTCAAACTAGGATTTCCATTGCGTACCTTACTAAACGTCATCTCATCTGACCTCCTTCCATTCGAATGCCAGTGTTGGCCTGCATTTTCATTAGAGCTGGTTGGTGATAGAAGGGCATTGACAGCAATTTCATAACCTGTGATACTTCCCATTGATCTAGAACTCTCAGAGTAAGGGCTGCCTTTGCTCATCGAAATATCCCCAGGTGAAGAAATTCTGCCTTCTTTGAGGGCCTCCGGAGCCAATGGGCTCCCACTGCTTGAACTACCTCCATGAGATGATAATGAATCCAAAGAGATGGTCTCGCCTATTCTAGTTGGGCTTGCCAGAACAGAACGCCCTCTGCTTGGACTCACTTTCCAAGCAAGACCATTTGTATCACTCCTGACAGAACGTTCATGCTCTCCTGATTTGCTTGTCTTGGTGACACCAGTGCAGCCCATCTCTTGCGAACATTGGGTTCTACTTGGACGAAAAACGTGCAATTTAGAGCTATCCTTCGTATGCCTTTCATTCTCCACTACTTCTGACTTGAGACCATCTACAAGTGAATTGTTTCCTGAACTTGACATACTGTCCTCATTGATCATGTTTTGGATAGGTAAAACAAAATGATGTGGGTCTGCTTGACTATTATCGCTCCCCGGACTCAGTTTTCCATTCATTCCTTCACACTGGAATCCAGGCACCGTACCTGTAGCTATCGTATCCACATTGCTTCCTTGGAAGCTGAAGGGATATGACATACTGACATCTTCCTGTTCCATCATAGTGAGATCTTTTGTAATAGCTGTAAAACTAAGTGTCCTTTCCACCCTACAAATATCATGATTGGAGGCAGAGGAGCTGCTTGTATCTAGCAGTTCAGCAGTCTGTAGGGATCCCGAAGAAGTGCCATCAAACTGTGAAACCGTGTTCATACTTACACAGTAATCATCCACACAATATACGTCCACTTCCTTTCTGCATGGTTTCCCAGGCAAGTCTGCAGCTACAAGCTCAACATTGTCAGATGAGTCTTCATCATCTCCTTGCCATACTTGCTGTGCTGGAAAATGTCCATTTCCTCGCAGATTTTTCCCAAAATGAAGGAATGTGCCCTCATGACAGTTATGATCTGCATTGCTATGACAACCCATGTATTCAGTCCTATCCGGTCCTGCGCCGCTCTCCAAGATTGTCTTTCCTGAATGTATGCTGTGTTTCTTATTGAGAGATTTTATGGCATTGTCACGCTGATTAACTTCTGCTGCACTGACACCAGAACTGGCTTTCAGCTCAGCACCATCCTCACATAGCTCTTTCCTTGCGTCCCAGTACAAACGGGCTCCATAAGGCAGGCTGCCTTGGCCACAACTGACATGGGGTTGACAGTTTCTCTTTAATGCAATGTCATCAGTTGTTGCAAAGAGATGTTCTAAGCCTGTTGTTGCATAGTTGTCCCTAACCGCCTCCCCTGAGAGGTACACGGGAAGACTTCTGTCAGATGTATTTGCATCATTTTGCCACCTATCAGAATCAGACCTGCTGGCACAATGGGATCCGCTACTGCCACCTCGACGAAACGATTTGTTGTCGAAAATGCCTGCATACAAGTTGACGCTATTGTTCTTCTTGCTCTGTGAGTCACATTTGGTCACCATAGATCCCTGCTGCTGAAGCAGACAATAGAATCAGTGGGGGGGTGAGACAGAGGAGCAGATGGCCTGCAATGCAAGATTGGGACCCTGGAGAGGGGGAAGGGGGGAGGGAAGAGGAAGCAGAGATGGCATCTCTGCTAAAAAGAGAGATGCGCAACCTGAGAAAAAGTAAAAATGCTAAAACGAAAGAAGGGAGAAAAAACGAAGAACGAGAGAGAGAGAGAGGATTGTGGGCGCCCAAATGAGCTAAAGGATTTCAGTTAGTTATGAAAACTGTACTATGAAATTAATGCGATTCTACTATCCCCATTGAATTGTTGTGGGCAGAAATGGGCATTTTCCAGGGGAAATTCCAGCAGAGGCAGCCGTTTTCTGCAGCGCAAACTCACATGCAAATGGGCGCTTTTCCTAGGGCGATTCTCTGTGTCTCACTGCTCAGAGACCCAAACCCACTTTTGCTTTCAGCACCATCGCCGCTCCAAAGACCGATCGCAACCCAACACATACACACACACACACACATTCATTGCATGTGTCTGAGATTTTCAAGCCATATCGAAGAACAAAGTTGCCGCGCAACCCAACAAAAAGAGAAAAGAATTGTGCGCAGCTTCTGAGAACATATAGATAAAATTCTGCTCTCGAAGTTTTTTTAAAGGGAAGGATTGCGCGCCTAGAGGCGACACGCCCTTGGCCTTACATAGAGAACATCGCAGCTCCAACCCACGAAAAACAACTGCTGCAGAAAACCTCGGGAGCCTTAAAATACGCAGGGAAAGAAGCCCAAATCAGTGCAGGGTTCCGGGGATGCAGATCAGAGCAATGCACAATGTGTGTGTGTGTGTGTGTGTGTGTGTGTGTGTGTGTGGAGAGAGCGAGAGAGAGAGAGAGAGGATGTTTACATCTACGGTTCCAGTGTTCCACCAACCTTAAGCATACTAGAGACTCTTACACAGCACGCAGACATGATGCAATGCCCTGGCCCTTGCTAATTATTGAGCCCAGGCTAATGCAATGAGAGAATGACACGTTAGACTTCAAATGGAGCCTAGAGATCTCATGACGACACGTGTTATGCATTACATCTAAGGAATGTTTCACGCGGGCTCAAATTAAGATCTTAGGGACCAAAGTTTGGGTCCTTGGAACGTTCATTGTCGCTTTGATCATCATCGGCCCTTCTCTGTTGCGCTTTTTCACATGTACCAGTCAGCCTCCGAGAAGATTCTAAGCCTATGCAACAGGTGCTAGGGCAGTTGAGGAGGAGATCTTGCCCATTAGAAAGGGAAGTGGAAGGAGGCCAGTGATTAGGGGCTAGTGAAGACAACTTCCAGTCAATACATGTGGGCAATGGATTCCAATAGCTAGCCATCCACCATCCAACACTCAAAAAGTGATGCCACGTTGGATCATGCGTTGCTCTAACTTGGTGTTGGGACTGTGGTACACCGAACTCCCAGTCAGTCTAGCTTTCCACATTCTATGGAGCCACTCTTGCCCTTTGGGAGTTGGGGGGGGGAGTTGCTTCTTGACCCTTGGGAAAGATACTTATGTAACCCTTGAGAGGACACCTAGTCACTTGCTTGGGATTGTGCTTGAGAGAGAGATAGTTGGGGGGTGGTCAGGAGGTTATGATATGAGTTATGCTCTTTATGTAATCATTATCTTACATCAATGCAAATTCTCTATTTCGTCTGATCTTGCGTACTCTGTATTTTCTGTTTACGAATCTATTTCTCTCTCCCGTGTCGCGTCACAAACTCCATGTACCAATTGAGTTTATGGTTGCAGTCTCACGCATCTATGAGATGGTCATATGCCAATTACACATGGAAAGAGGACTTTGAGAATTTTTTGCAAGCACTATTGGGGTTAAACAAGGATGTCCATTGTCACTAGCTCTCTTTGAGCTATGCATTGATCAATTAGGGATCAAATGGTACTTGAGTTTATCCAACAAGAGGCATTGAAGAGGTTACTATTTGCAACGTGATAATGCAGATTGTTGTCGATATGCCCCGTGGGAACATCCTCTTGTGATAAAGAGCTATTCACGAGGCCTTTTTAGGTGCATGCAACAACTTTAGTTGCTTTATATTTATCATATAAGAGAGGTTCATAATTGTTGGAATTAGGATTGCAAGAAAACACACACAGCTTGGAGAAGATGAAGGAAGCTCAAGGCACACGATGGAGAGTGTATTACTTAGTGAGCAGTGGAAAAATAATTTAGCCCTAAAGCGATGGGTGTATATACAATGCACGGGGGAAAAAACCTCCTAGTGAGGGAAAAAATGCCTTCGCAGTCCTAAGTGTGTTCACACACATCACTACCACATGTATATGGTAACAAATCCCCCCTGGAGTGATGCGGTGAACGAGAGCTGGCACATAGAGTAAAGGGAAGTGCCATGCCATGAGGACATGATCAGTCCACAAAGGGGAGTAAGCCCAAAGCTTTGCGGAAGGATTCGAACTTCTCACGAGACAATGCCTTTGTGAAAATATCTGCAAGGTTGTCCTGTGTTGGCACATAAGCCAAGCTGATCTCTCCTATTGAGAGCCTCTCCTTGACATAGTGGTAATGCACCTCAATGTGCTTTGTGCGAGCATGAAAAACTGGGTTCCTCGCAACTGCCAATGCGCTTTGACTGTCATTGTAGATTGTAATAAAAAGGGCCTATGAACTTTGAGAAAGCGGAATTAAGAGAATTAGAGTGAACATTTTTGTTGAGACTACTTTGAGAACATACAGGGTGAACTTAATTAGCGATAGCAACATAACCATAATACTTAATTAACTTGGCATGAACGATACTTTTGCAAGAGACAGAGTTAGAGAACTTGACAACAGCTGAGGACCGGATTTATGTGGAGTTGGTCCCCCTCCAATAGAATTTTGTATTATAGATTCAATGAAGATGCAATGAAGATGGAAAGCTTCATGCATCACGAGCATAACATAGACTTTGTAAAAAGCATTAACCATCCCCGGCTTCAGTCCCACGGCCTCAAACACCTTCAAAGGTGGAGAGAGCTAGCGGGGAATGTGCGTAGGGAAGAGGAAGAAGAAACATTCATAGGAGAAAGAAAGTTCCTCACTTATCATCACTCTTCTTGCTTAGCATACTAATAGCATAGTAATAAAGATGGAGAAGATGACAAGCTTCAGCATTGGAGCATGGCTCTTGGTTGGATTTGCATTCCATAGCCAAGAGTGTTGGTGTAGGTGTACGCTTTGCTATACGTGTCGAAGGCTGGGAACTTGCCTGTGCACTGTATGCGAGCCTCAAAAGGCTACAAACACACAGCTAGAGAATCCTAGCAAGCTCAAAGAACAATGGTATGTCACTCACCTCTCAATGTTGTCGTCGTGAAGGATCCTGTGCTGCGAAGAAGAAGGAGCTGCCGTCGATGCCGCGCTCTACTACCTCGTCGTCGCCAATGTCGCCGCAATGCTTGATCACTCTCTCTCTCTCTCTCTCTCTCTCTCTCTCTCTCTCTCTCTCTCTCTCTCTCTCTCTCTCTCTCTCTCTTGTTAGCATACACACACACACATAGAAGGAGAAGGAGACAGAGATGGAGCAAGAGCAGTTCTTAGCTTACAACTCAGAGAATGAGAATTTTTAGGTCAAATGGACCTTTTATAAGAGTTTGGCCCGTTCACATATGGGCGTCCACAGTGGTCGATCGTTCCACAACTGCTGTAAAAATAAGGTAAGTGGTGCGCCTCTCATCGGCAATCACCTACACACCTATTGGACCGACAAGCCCGGTCCTTGACTCTACCAAATAAATAATATGGCGTTCGTCGTAGGTGATAGGGTGTCCGTGAGGGTTAACATGACTCCCTTCCTGATGTAGATTCCGTCTTCGGAAGCTATTGAGTTGAAGCTCGTTCGTCGAGGTGGAAGAGCATTTGAGATGAATGTCCTTAGCCTTCTTCAATCACAACAAAATCAAACAAAATTGGCACAGTAATTGCATTCTCCTATACATTTCAAAAGCATATGCAGTTGTAGGCAGACAAATTGATTGGTAACAAAAGTTTAAACAATTTGTCAACAATAAACATCAAATTGTAATATAATCAAACGCATAAACAGTTGTAAGGTCAAAAACTAAACAAGTATGGGGTCGCTAATTTAACAGTCGAAAGACACTAAAGGTCAACTATTAATACCATGGGCAAGCTTCTCAATTTTCTTTGGTCAATTAAGTTGTTTAATCGCGAAAGCCAAGTATTTCATGTCCGAGGGTTGACTAGAGGCTATACCTAGAAGACCTTGTAGTTAAGCTACGAGAAAAGGAATTGCTCGTGAAATCATCACCTGACTTATTTCCTTTTCTTTGACGCCCCAAAGTCTTTTCACAGTGATTCAATTTTAATGTGTGTGCTTATTTTTTATTCCTTGGGTTTTTTTCTTTTCAAGGAAAAGCGCTCAGATTGGGAACCTCTAAGGCTCTAGTACCATAGGCAATACATGTGAGTGAAGTATCAAATCAAGCTGAGATTTCTCTTCCAGCTTAAGATTTTACATTGTGGCACTTTGATTTTTTTGTTTGTTCGTTTTTAGCATTTTAATTTTGTAATTTTAAGGGGTCATATAACACTATTACCCTCCCCAAGCTCATCACACTAGTAAAATCCCTTTATAATACTTAAGCTAAAGGTCAATAGGGACTAAGCCCACTAGAAAGCCTTAGTACATTGCACACAATGCTGCCTAAATCGGATTAAGAACCTAAAGTAACCATTGATTATTAGGAAGGCATTCTTCATGGTATCAAGAGTCTAACTCCTAACTTGGTCAAACTAGCTTAGTCAGACTGCTTGATTCTAAAACCTAGATAAGGATTATGACAAAAAATTATATAGAATCTAATTTTTAATCTAGGCAAATGTGTGGAATGTTTTGCTACCAATCACAATTAAAGCAAACAAACATGGATTGCAAAAAAGACAAGGGGCAATGCTAATGGACAAGAAACACCTGTTTGTGTTGATGATCACGCTTGATTCGAAGAGTGAACGAGAGAAAGACTCCACGAAGTTCAAAGTCCTAAAATCCTGTACACACTAGAAAACATAAAGAATATCTCTAGGAGGCACATCAGTGGGAAGAAGCACCAACCCTTATTGAACACGATCAAACAACATAAGGAACCTAACCTAATTATTTGCACTCCCTCGAGAGAGTCAAGAGAATAGGATATTGTAGAGATTGGGGGGGGACCCTAAGACTAAACCCCTATCCTCGTCATCATCAAGAAAAATGAAGTCATCATCCGTGAGACCATATGTGCCATCCGTGTAATCATGTAACTCTTCCTCATCATTAGAGGCACAAATGTTCACTAAGAACATCACTAGATGTCTATAGTCATCTTGGTCAAGAGGGTAGTCTTGTGCAATCGGGGTGACGTCCTCTACTAAGTATGGATCAGTTGTGGTCAAGAGACGTATCAACCATTCTAATTACTCAAAATTTCTCTCACACGCTAGCGTATTTACCAAATCCCATTTACATGAAAGCACAGGGTAGACTATGTGAAACACTTGTGCAAAGTAAAGAGGGTACCTCTCACCCAAGGTAGGAGTTGATGACTCTATCGTACTAGCCATATCTATACACATAGATAGATGATGGTTAGACTGCAAATATTATAAGGGTTGTGTCCTTGTGCATAATGCGTTTTTATGATTTTGTGTTATGTATAGAACTCATAGGTTTCCATATTTTGTTTGGTGGCTCTTGCTCTTTTACTTTTTTATTTTTGTCTTGTGAGTATAAGGCTTTATATATATATTCCCTAAGATTGGAGATTGAAAGATTAGGGAGGAAGGTTAAGAGGGGAGTGAGTGAATGATGACTCTCAGCAAACACTCCCCCCTTCCTTGGGTAGATCATACCTTTTGGAATTGTCGTCACCTTTTGAAACCAATTGTTCCAAGTTGTTATGGGTGAAGGCTTTAACCAATAGTCTTCGACCACCCTATGCGTTTCATCTAGTTGCAAGGGTGATAAGATACTCTCCCATGATTTTATTTGCAACGTTGTTGTACGTGGTGAACTTACAATGGGAGGTGCAAAGGCTCTTCCTTGTTTGTATGGATATGTACAATGGTAGGTGGAGGTTGTGTCGAAGATTCTATTTCCGTATAGGAACTACACGAAGAGCAAGAAGCTTCATTTGACTTCCCTATTCCTGCACGCGCTAGGTGGAACAATGTGCGCGTATGTCGCACGTGTCAATGCAAGGAACTTGCCGATACACCGTGTGCGAGCCACAAATGGCTCCAAGCACACAACAAGCCTAAACTATTAAAGTTCAAAGAAGGCGATGGTGTGTCACTCACCGCTCTACGCTTGCTTCGTTGAGGATTCCTCGCCGCGAAGAAGAGGGAGCCTCCGCTTCGCTGCGCTCAACCGCCTCACCGTCGCCGTGTCGTCGTCGCAATGCTCGATCACTCTCTCTCTCTCTCTCTCTCTCTCTCTCTCTCTCTCTCTCACGCATACACACACACACAAGGAGATGAAGAAGAAGAAGATGGAGATGGAGCAAGAGCACTCTTCTATTGCACAAATGAGAGAATGAGTGAATTTAAGGTTTAGTTGACTTTTGTATGAGCTCGCCCCATTCACACTTGGGCGCCCATGCTTAGCCAACTAATCCCTTGAATGTTCCAGTTAGAGTGCGCCTCTCATCGACGATCACTCTTACCCTTTTCCTATTGGACCGACAAGCCCGGTACCTGACTCTACCAAGTAAACAATACAACATTCGTCGTAGGTAATATGGTGTCCGTGAGCCGTGAGGGTTAACATGCCCCCCTTCCTGATGTAGATTCCGTCCTCGGAAGCTATTGAGTTGAAGCTCGTTCGTCGAGGTGGAAGAGCATTTGAGATGAATTTCCTTAGCCTTCTTCAGTCACTGCAAAATCAAACAACATTGGCACAGTAATTGCATTCTCATAAGCGATTAAAAAGCATATGCAGTTTTAGGCAGACAAATTGATTGGTAACAGAATTTTAAACAATTTGTCAGCAATAAACATTAAATTGCAATATAATCAAATGCATAAACAGATGTAAAGGTAAAAAATAAACAAGTATGGGGTCGCTAATTTAACGGTCGAAAGGCACTAGAGATCGACTATTAATACCATGGGTAAGCTTCTTAATTTTCTCTGGTCAATTAAGTTGTTTAATCGCGAGAGCCAAGTATTTCATGTTCGAGGGCTGACAATAGGCTATACCTAGAAGACCTTGTAGTTAAGCTACGATAAAAGGAATTTCTCATGAAATCATCACTTGACTGATTACCTTTTCTTTGATGCCCCAAAGTCTTTTCACAGTGATTCAATTTTGATGTGTGTGCTTATTTTGTATGCCTTGGGTTTTTTGCTTTTCAAGGAAAAGCGCCCACACTGGGAACCTCTAGGGCTCTAGTACCATAGGCGATATATGTGAGTGAAGTATCCAATCAAGTTGAGATTTCTCTTCCAGCTTAAGATTTTACATTGTGGCACTTTGATTTTTTGTTTGTTCATTTTCAACATTTTAATTTTGTAACTTTGGGGGGTCATATAACACTGTTACCCTCCCCAGGCTCATCACATTAGTAAACTCCCTTTATAATACTTAAGCTAAAGGTCAATAGGGTCAAGCCCACTAGAAAGCGCTCGTACATTTCACACAATGCTTCCTAAATTGGATTAAGAACCTAAGTAACCATTGATTATTAGGAAGACATTCCCCATGGTATTAAGAGAAGATCTCTAACACCTAGCTTGGTCAAACTAGCTTAGTCGGACTGCTTGATTTTTAAATCTAGACAAGTGATTATGACAAAAAATTACATTGAATTTAATGTTTGATACTAAGCAAATGTGCTGGATATTATGCTACCAATCACAATCAAAGCAGACAATCATAGATGCAAAAAAGATAAGGGGCAAAATGCTAATGGACAAGAAACACCTGTTTGTGTTGATGGTCATGCTTGATTTGAAGAGTGAGTCAAGATAAAGATTCCATGAAGGTCCAAATCCTAACAACAGCAACACGCTCCTGTACACACTAGGAAACACAAGGAATACCTCCAGGAGGCACATCAGTGGGAAAAGGTACCAACACTTATTGAACACAACAAAAAACATAAGGAACCCTAACCTAATTATTTGCACTCCCCCTAAAGAGTCAAGGGAATAGGATATTATAGAGATTGAGGGGAAACCCTAAGGCTAAACCCCTATCCTCGTCGTCGAGATAAACAAAGTCATCATCCATGAGACCATATGTGCCATCCGTGTAGTCATGTAAATCTTCTTCTTCATCATAGGTACCCATGTTTACTAAGAAGGTCACTGGAAGTCTATAGTCATCTTGGTCAAAAGGATAGGCTTGTGCAATGGGAGAAACGCTCTCTACTAAGTATGGATCATTCGTGGTCAAGAGATGTATCAGCCACTCTAACTCCTCAAAATTCCTCTCACATGCTAGCGTACTTACCAAATCCCATTCACATGCAAGCACCGGAAAGACCATGTGAAACATTTGTGAAAAGTAATGAGGGTACCTCTCACCCAAGGCAGGAGTGGATGACTCTAGCATACTAGCCATATCTGTACACGCAAATAGATGATGGTTAAAGTGCAAATATTACAAGGGTCGTGTTCTTGTGCATAATGTGTTTTTATGATTTTGTGTTATGCCTCTTGCTCTTTTACTTTTTTATCTTGTTTTTGTGAGTATAAGGCTTTATATATACATTCCCTAAGATTGGAGATTAAGAGGTCAGGGAGAAAGGTTGAGAGGGAAGCAAGTGAATGATGGATGTCAACAAACACTCCCCCCTTCCTTGGGTAGATCATATCGTTTGAAATGATGTCATCACCCTTTGAAACCAGTTGTTCGAAGTTGTTATAGGTGAAGGCTTTAACCAATAGTTTTCGACCACTCTGTGTGTTTCATCTAGTTGCAAGGGTGGTAAGGTACTCTCCCATGATTTTATTTGCAACATCGTTGTAGGTGGTGAACGTACAACAGGAGGTGTAAACTCTTTCTTGCTTGTATGGATATGTACAATGGTAGGTGGAGGTTGTGTCGAAGCTTCTATTTCCGTATAGAAACTACATGAAGAGCAAGAAGCTTCATTTGCTTTCCCTGTTCCTGAGCTAGGTGGAACAAATCGTTCTTTCTTTGGTACCCAAACTAGCTCTGGAGCAGGTGTGTCGCATTCCGTGATTTTTTCCTTTCCACGATCTTCAATTTGTTTTGGAGCTACACGATTGAGCTCACATGGGCCCGGTGACAAGTAAGAGCACAATTTACGTTTTGGCACCCAGATTTGATCATTTCCTTCATAGTAGCCTTGGGCTTCCAATAATTTTTAGGAATCCAATGCAACATTTCTTTACATTTCTTGGGGCGAATGGGACGTCTCTTACCAGGCTGCTGTCTTTTAGCATTGGCTATGGTTGCTAAAGAAGCTTTAGGGACCCACTTGTATGTTTTATTTGTTATATTGGGATGGGTCTTGTGTGTCTCAAGCTTTAATTTCAGCTACATCAGTTGAAGCTCTAGAGACTTGGGCTATGGGGACATATGGTTCAACCTCTTGGACATGCAATGTTTTGGGTTTTATTTCCTTAAGAGGCAATATCTCAGGGACTATGGCTTGTGTGGCAGGGCTAAGAGTTGGTTTCTATGTTGTGACACCCCCTGTCCCCCAATCAATAGTGCATTTGGTGGCTATCATCCACGTGCGTCCTAGGTTTATATTACCCTCCATAGTTCCAACAGGCATGACCAAAAAGTCTTGAGCTACAACCCCATTGTCATAACTGAAAGAAGTGTGCCAGATTCCAAAAACTGCAGTTTTTTTCTTGTTGACACCCTTGACTTGGATAATACTCTCAGATAGAGGTGGCTTCCCTAACTGACACCACACCCCATAGCAGATTATATTTAGCATCCGTGGCCAATAAGGCGTTATATAGCACTTTTCCATAGGTGATTTTTAGCTTAATAGGGTATCATAGAGGTGTGTCAGAGTCCAACCAATCCTCATTGATTTCAATGTGGAATGCATGTGTGACTCCAAGGTTAGCCTCTCGTTTTCGTCTTATACGTTGTTGTCGCTCCTTAGCCTCAGCTTGAGCTTGTATCTTCTTCAATTCTATTTGTGCCTTGGCTACCTTTTTTGTATGGATGGCACGCAACTCCTCTTGGCTTAAAGGATCATAGTATCTTTTAAATTTGCTCCCGTTGAGGAATCCAATGGTTTCAACTCCATCAAGAGTATCCACACGAATGGTTCCTTGTGGGGTGATCTCACATACTCTATATGGTCCTTTTCCCGCATATTTCAACTTTTTCTTTTCGTTACGCACTCCATACATAAGGACTTTATCACCAACTGTAATGTAATTGGCCTATTTAAATTGAGAGTAGCGGAAATTAATGAGAGTACTTTTGAGAAATAACTTTGTGAGCATAACGGGTGAACATAATTGACGATAGCAACATAACCATAGCAATTAGTTAACTTGGCATGAACAATAATTTTGCAAGAGAGAGAATTTAGAGAACACGACAACAATTGAGGACCGTGTCAGGCCAAGGGCCAAACCAAGGGGTCACGGACTCAGCCAAGGGCCGACTGCCAGTGGGAAGGGGTCCGAAAGGGGCTAGGAGCCTATTAAAGGGAGGTTGGGCGGATGGACCAGGACATGGCAGTCCCTTGGTGTTTACACTGGTATCAGAGCTAAACATAGAATTGAGGCACATTTTTGCTTTTGGGCTGCATGTTGCATGCACAACCAACAGAGGGAGGAAGAGAGGAGGCCGAAGCCGTTTCGTGTGCAGCAACCCCTAGTCGGGGACGAAGGTGTCTGACGACCTGCATCAAACTGGGTGTGGTTGGGCTCAGTGGGAGCGCAAGTTGAAGGGCTGCAAGTTTCGTCTTTGGCCCGGCCTCAACAGACCTCGCCATCACGAGGTAGAGCTTCAAGAAGAATGGCGCAGGCGGCCGTCGTCTGCAGCAGAGATTCTTGAGGTTTTTTTTTTACAAAACCCCTTAAGGGTAGGCCGTTCACACCCGAAAAACCCTAGTGGGTTTTGAACAAGGGCCATACCTTGCCAATTCCGTTTCTCTAAGGGACTTGTCTCCGCATCGGTGGGCACACACAGCACACAACGGCTGTGGTACTGCATATTTTACAGCCCGCATCTGCTGCAACTCGGCTTCTCAAATTTCGACACGCCAAAGCTTGGTTGCACATTTCCCGGTTTTGGTTTCTGGCATACAATGCACGCCAACTCGGTGGTGAAGGTACCTTGCTTCGTGTTCTCGAGCTTATCATCGGCTGCACCAGTTGTCGAAAAATTTCCAGTTCCTCTAGCGTAGTGCATACGATGCAACCCCGCTTGTTGCAACTCCAACTTGATCGAGGCTTTCAAGAGCATCATCAGCTGCAGACTTGATCATTATTTTCAAGCTACTCTTCGTTTTGGATTGCCGTTCGCTTTCGAATTCAACGTTTTTTCCCATCCAAGGCGTAATTATACGATTAATTATAGCAAGTTGCTACGAGCTCGTTGGAATTCAGGTATTCTTCTTTATTTTCTCGCACAGTACGTCCATAGCATGGATTCGGACATAGAGATGCATCATGCATTTGATTTCGAGCAGTCCGCACCCGTTTCGTCTGTCGATGCCACACAGACGGTTCCTCTCACGGAGAGTAATCGTGTCCCAACGGCCACAAACGATGCGTATGAGTTGCTGGACATGCAAGATTTCCGTGCATTGCAAACACGCATGACTGTGCTTGAAACAAATTTTGCACAATTAAATTAGAATGTCACAGTATTATCCGATTTGATTAAGTTGCATATGCGGCAGCAGGCCATGGGCCCTGCTAGTCAGCCAATTCAGGAGCACGGCTCCACACCAGGCCAAGGGCCAACTGCTGGGCAAGGCCCTCCTCCGGGACCGCTGCACTCTCTGACCCAAAAAGAGGTGGACGATTTGTTGAAAAATACAAAGCCACCAATTTTTCGGGGAGAAGAGCGTGAGCGAAACAAGGACACCGTGAATATTTTTCTCAGTAAGTGGGATGGTATTCATGACCTTAGACGTACCCCGGATGCGGCCAAGGCGCTGCAGACAAGTCTGACTTTGGATGGCAAGGCCTACAAATGGTGGATGTCTCTCAAGGAGAAGGGCATGCTACCACAGACTTGGGCAGCTTTTGAGACCGTCTTCAGGAAGGAATTTCTACCTACCAATGAGAAGGATAGAAATTGGACCGCCTGGGACGAATGTTCTATGTGCCAGCATAAAACATTATTAGAATATGTTTCCCATTATCGGGATGTGATCATCAAGCTGGAAGGGATGGATACCTTTCAACAGGTGCGTGGGTTCATCCGTGGGTTAACTCCCGAGCTTAAGAAGCACGTTAAAACCCAAGATCCACAAACACTTGAGGACGCAATAGTGCAAGCTCACATCCATGATGACCCCGATGATCGGGCATTGCATAGTTCGCATGTGCATGGCACTACACTCACTACACTCACAAGTGGAATAGTGCGACCACGCTCACTAGCATCTATATACATGTTCTTTCCCCTGTAGGTGAAGTAGATTTTCCTTTCAAGGAACTTCATGTTGGCAGCCATGCGATCAAACCATGGTGCCCCTAGGATAACATCCTCATGTTGGAGAGGAGAGATGAAGAAGTCTTCTTTGTCGACATAGCTTTGGACATGAAGCCTCAACTTCCCAATCAAGGGAGTAACGGAGGTTTGTTGTCCCTTGAAAGCTGCATCAGCCACTACTATATCTCCCATCTCAAAAGCTTGAATGCCCAACTTGGTGGCCAACTCTATTGATATGAAGTTGAGAGTAGAGCCAGGGTCAAACAAGATAAAGGCATCATGCTCTCTTACCTTTCCCCAAGCATAGGAAAGTGATGATCCTTTGCAATGAGCATCCTCTTTTGGAGCTTCGATGGTAGAAGCCCTATGAGTCTCATTGCGAGCATTCTTCTTGGGGCAAGAACGATAGCCATGTCCTTGCTCCCCACACTTGAAACACTTATGGTCCTTTGTTAACCCTCACGGCACACGGACACCCTATGATCTATAAACGTTGTATTATTTAGAGTCAGGTACCGGGCTTGTCGAACCAATAGGAACAGGGTAAGGGTGATCGCCGATGACAGGCGCACTCTAACTGGAATATTCAAGGAGTTAGTTGGCTAAGTATGGGCGCCCAAGTGTGAATGGGGTGAGCTCATATAAAAGCCACTAAACCTAATTTTTACTCATTCTCTCATTGTGCAATAGAAGCTGCTCTTGCTCCATCTCCACCTTCTCCTTCACCATCTCCTTGTGTGTGTGTGTGTGTACGTGAGAGAGAGAGAGAGAGAGAGAGAGAGAGAGAGAGAGAGAGAGAGAGAGAGAGAGAGAGAGAGAGAGAGAGAGTGAGAGTGTGTGTGTGATCGAGCGTTGCGGCGGCACGACGGCGGCGAGGCGGTTGAGCGCGGCGTAGCGACGTCTCCCTCTTCTTCGCGGCGCGGGAATCCTTCATTCGCAACTACGAAGGAAGGTGAGTGACACACCATTCTTCCTTGTGAGCTTGTCTGTTGTATGACTGTGTGCTAGGAGCCTTTGTGGCTCGCACACGGCGCGTAGCAAGTCCCTAGCCTTGACATTTTTGGCTTCGTTGCCGGGGAGCTGCTGCGCGTGAATCTCCAATGGCGACCTGTAAATTGTATTGAAGCTATTTTTTATGTAGGAAAGGCGCGGCTTAAGTTTGATTATTGTTGTTATGCAAAAACAGTAGAGAAAGACACAATGTTGTTGACTGCATTCAAGTTTTCTGTGTTCTGTTAAGCTCAGATTTCAGCTTACACAGTTAGCATTTCTTGCGTTTCTGCGTTTTTTGCATTTTCTGGTTTGCACTGCACAGTTCTGTCAAGTTTCAATTTTCTGGATTTTCTGTGTTTTCTGGTTTGTGCACAGTTAGGCGCACAGTTAGCTAATTAAGTATGTTAGTAATTAGGTGAACCACTGATTAGCAGGTCAGTCGGTAGGTGGGACAATAAATAGTTAGGTGAGGTCAACGCGCACCAAAACGCGTACCAAATAATATCCCAAAAAAAAAAAATCAGAAAAAATAAAAAATATTTAAGCGTGAGTGACTGGGGGGGTCACTAAAATTTTGATCGGGATCGGGATCATCCAAGCCCAGGCCCAGGCCCAGGCCTCAATCCTCAGTCTCATGATATATACTAAACTCACTCTTATATATATACCCTACCCCCTCAAGAGGGAATGAGAGCATGTGGGGCAAGTCCTCCACTCTCCTCCCTTCTCTTCCCACTTGCACCCTTAGACTTGCTATTTGGAGCCTAGTTCCCCAGCTAGGAAAAGACTGTTTCGGTCTTTTCTGGAGCAAAATAGAACCAAACGGTGGACTGTAAAGCACAACGCGTCCCTCCTAGCGATACGCTCGTTTCGAGCTATCACACGACCCATTCCACGACACGCTCTAAAAAATCTAGCAAAAAAACAAACAAAAAACACGCAAAAAACTAGTCACAAGGCCTCCTAGAGCAGCTTTTTGACACCTGAGGGTATCAAAAGCACATGCACTTACGCTCTGGGTGGGTGCTAGAACACGAGCATATTGAGGGTGCCTCTGGTCATACGGACACCCATTACCCATCCACGATAGGCTCTAGACCCTCAGCGGGGACACAAGGTAGCACCACCCAAGACCCTAAAATAGCCGCTAGTGATTCCTCCTCCGACTCAGAAATCATGGAAGCATACCCTACCCAAAACACTGAGAGAGAAGGCCATGCACCTCCCGAAGCTCCACAGCCTAGTACTAGTATGTTTAGTCATTTCATGGAAACATTAGGTAGAGCTACTCGCTCGGAACCTGATGCAAATGAAGCACATGAAGGGGGTGGGGAAGTGGACTCTCCTTTCACATCGCACGTGGACCCCACACCCCCAAAGAGTGTCCATGTGGATATCCTGCCAACTTCTTACCAAGAAGGCCCTGTTGAGCTGCCTCCTTCAGAAGTTCCCTCTAGAGTACCGTTGGTGACAAGTAAAACCACGGGGAGCAACATTGCTTCTACCTCACAAGAAACCGTTAACACGTCGACTCTAGAAGGATTGTTCATTAATGATCATTGGACATACGACCTCCACACTGAGGTGTTGACGGATCTACACTCTGGCCACGCCTACCATGTAGGATGGATAGAGATTGTACAATCCACCTCTAGTGCCACGAGCATAGAAGATCAACAGAAAATGATCTGTAATGTTATCCATGGCATTATTCAATCAGAAAGGCAAAACCGAGGGGTAAATATACTCTCAACTGGCCCCATGAGATTTCTGGATACGAGCAAGGCTCAACAGCCTACTCTATCACAAATGGAGACTCCTCTAATGAGTCCCATGGACCCATCTTACGTCATTTCACCTGGGGTCTCTATGCAATCTGAGCCTCCGAGCGACAACTTTAGCTTCCCTAACTTGGCTCAACCCTCTATTAAGGAAAACACAGTGCTCACTCCAGGGATAGGCCTGACAGAGAATGTACCGATGACATCTACGGTTAGCACAGTGCCACTACCTAGTGTCGTAGTACCTAATATGGGGCCTCGACCGTATGTGCCTCTAGCCCCTTATGCACACATGGCCCCCACACCTCCAATTGTACCACTTGTTTATGCTCCTTGAGTGCCGCTCCCTAGCCCTTATCCGAGTGGACCTATGCCCGGTTATGTTCCATATCCGGCATCATCCACACATATGCCAAGACCGGTACCCGTCCCTCTCCCACATATGATTCCAAGAGTACCTCCACCGGCCCTGCCTCCTCACATGGGTGACTTGGCAGCGTTTGCTCAAACCATAGGTCGATCTATCGCGGAAAATATGCGTCATGCATCTGATAGAGAGCCTAGAAGTAAGGCAGTACAAATTGCCAAACTCACGCAAAAATTCAATGGGGACGAAGATGCTAGAAAACACATTGAAGTGTTTGAACAAGTATGTGATTCCTTAGGGGAACGCAACGAACTACATAAGTGCAATGCCTTAAGCTTGACATTAAGTGGGAAGGCTGGAGATTGGTATAGAACCCTAAGGGTGGACGAGAAAACAATCTACCCTACCCTTCAAAGGTTGTTTCTAAAGGAGTACATACGAGAAGGTGTGCTTTGGGGTGTAGCATCTCAGCTATAGAAGGCCGAACGTAAGGGAGGAGAGTCAGTAAGGGACTTCATTAGTCGTCTAAAGCACTTAAACTCTCGCTGCCCTGTAAATGAGCGCTTCAACAATAACCAACTGCTTGATCGATTCATTCGAGGGTTGAGGAATGAAGGAATCTATAATGGACTAGTGATTAGAGGTATCACAACCTGGGAAGATGTCACTGCCAATGCAATCCAATTAGAGGACAACTTGATGATAGCAGGCATGAGGGTGTCTACTGACACGAGATCCACTAGCTCACAAGCCATTGAGTATGAACCCATGACTCCAAAGCCCATACCTCACCAAGGTATTTGAGACATTCTTGACATACCTCACCAAGGCAATCCAAGAGTCTCTTAAGGATAATCGACCCCCTCAAAATAGTCACATGTATCCAAGAAGGGAGCAACAATGGTGTTCCATTTGCTTAGGTCCACATAGCACTAGTGAGTGCCCTACGTTTAGAGTAAAATTTAATGGAACTTGCAACGCATGTGGTAGGTATGGTCACCAAGCTAAGGATTGTTTAATGATCAAACGTATGATGGAAAATAGACCACCTGTAGCCTGGACGGATGCACCTCGAGCTCCTGTATTGATGCCTGCTCCACCTGTTGAGCAACTACCGCAACACATGGTCCCTAGATCTCAAAATGTTGTACAAGCTACACCGCTACCACGTCCTGTGCTAGGACCGCAGCCCCCGCATCCAAGAGTCGCCCCTATGAACCAAGTGGGTTGCGAGCCATCTAATGCTTATGCAGATGGCTGCGAGGAGGAAATAGACACTAGTATTGCCTACGGGCTTGATATATTGGAAGAGTGTCCTATATACTACATGGAAGATTGTTGGGGGCAAGTCAAGCCGGTTTATCAAGCTGCTGCTCTCGCATCCAGAGGTCAAAATATCAACACCCAGGCTAGGAGGCCACCTCTTCAATGCTACGAGTGTGGTGGACCACATCGGGCAGCGGAGTGCCCTATTAGGCTGCAAAAGAATGCTGCACAGATGCAAATGAATCAAGGGAGCACGTCTGCAATGCCAATACTCACATGTAATCGTTGTGGCATAGATCACTTGATTGCCCAATGCCCCTATAACCCAAATGCGCCTAAAATCACACCCCTAAATTTGGTCGAAATTGCTAGTGTGACATCGCCAATACCACCCGTCGCACCCGCTTATGCGATTACACGGTCCATGCTTCAAGGGCCAGGCCATATACTCGAAGAGAGAGATACCGCGTCAGTTATCCAAGCAAAGAAAAAGAAGACACGAAGGAAGAGGTCGCAGAATACGGGAAATTCAAAGTCAAGTTCCAAAACAAACATAGGAACAGAAGATGACCCCGTGTATATGAATGACCTCGAGGATGATTCAGATTCAATCGAGACAATGTAGACTAGAACCAATACCACAAAGGGAAAGACCGACAAAGAAAATCGTAACATGGAACCAAATGAAAACCGAATAAGAGAAAACCATAAAGAGCCTCTGAAAACACCACAAGTGTTTCCAAATGCAATCCAAGACCCCCAAGATAAACCGCAGGGGCAAAAAGGGAAGAATCATAAAAAGAAGATTGGGACGTACCCAAACCCAGTAAACGAGATTGAGCAGGTGAAACATCTAAGAGGTTTAGTGGAGGAGACTCAAAGGAAACTAGAACCAGAACCCATGCATGTCAAAATTCATGACACAGTGTTTCCCACGCAAGTTCATCCACCCCACATGAACCATAGACCGTTAGCCATATCTAGTATCATCCAAGAAGGGAGTGAGGACGGGACATCAGAAAGTGAGCATACACCTTTCTTGTTGGAAAGGATGTTTAACGAAGGAATACCTGATCCCATTGAGGAATATGAGATTCCATCCTCACCAGTTCCTAGTCAAGGACCTACACCCTGCAAAATGCCAATGAATGTTGCCAAACTAGTGGACTTCATGTCTTCTGAGGTCCGAACCACGATCATAGCAAAGCTTTATGGAGATCCAGAGTTATTCCTTGCACTTCGAGCATTCCTTAACGGAGAGCTACGAACGGGATTACCGCAGTTTGCGCAACCAAATAGGCCTGACTCGATTATGATTGATGAGGAAAATCATGTGCAATCACTTGACTTAGATGGACACGAGTCTGTGATCGAGGTACCCATTAACGAATTAGGGCAGTATTTTGAAGGCGATGAGTTTAATGCGACCCTACCCATCACTACCAAGGGATTAACTATAAAGGGAATTCTTGATGGTGGTGCGGGAGTTAGCATCGTTACAAAAGATTGTTGGGAATCCATGGGAAAACCCCGCCTCAGTGTTACTAACATTGTGGTAAAGATGGCAAATGGTACCATAGCCAAACCTATGGGGATGCTCAAGGATCTTAAGATCAAAGTTCTAGGACACAAGGTATGACATACGTTCATTGTAATGGATTTCTCTAAACACCTTATGTCATATGAATTGATTTTAGGACGACCATTCATGAGGGAAGCACAAATGGTTCATGATTGGTCTAAAAATCATGTCTATTTGCAATTCCAAGACTCTGTCCTTAGAGTGGATTTGGTGACTGGTAAGGTACACCCCTTAGGGAGTAAAACCATTATTGATCATCGCTCTGACACCACAGTTCACTCGGCCCCACTACAATATTGTTACACTTGTAAGAAGGATATAGACATTGGCCAAGATTCTCCTTACATGGATGTGTTACCGGGTATGACGAAATTAGACAACGTGGACTGGGTACACCTAGCTGCAACCATAGATACCTGGGGAAATAGAGGAACCACTTGGGTCACACCAGAGGGGGAAGAGGTACCACAAATTGCACCTCTGAACATGATAAGTGCCATACATGCATCTTCTAAGGGCAAGGCAATTGTAGACCAATCTGACAGTGACACCGACAGCTCAATAGAAGACTTTAACCAACACGACTCAGACACTGACTTCCAGAGTGAAACGGATTCTGAATCTCATGAATTAAAGAGTGGAGCAAGTTCAGAGTCAAAACATTCGGAAGGACCGAGCACATCAACCCATGATAGCTCCTCCGAGAGTGAAGAGGACACCAACGAGGACTCCTTTAGTGAGGCAGATCTTAATGCAAATCAAAAGCAGGTCTCAAATAAGAAAAAGAAAAACTTTAAGAGGCGTCGATATCGAGCCAATGTACGTGCTAGGATAAAAAAGAAGAGATCCTCAGCAGAATGGCTCAGTTATATAGGAGCATGTGATGCTCATCGAAAATTGGTAGACGATTGGGGTGAATATCTCCAAAATGTTATGTGGTGTAGACCACGACCCCATGACATAGCCCAATTAGAGATCATAGACAAGCCAAAGTTGAGCCGCACTGCAAGGAGGCGTCAAAACCAAGAGTTAGCTCGACAACACAAGAAAGCAGAAATGGAAGCACAGACCAAAGCACAACCAGAATCCACAGACTTGCATCCTGCACCAGAACATTTCAAATCTTACACCACAGGGGAAGCAAAGGTTGTGTACACAAAAGCCCAAAGAATACCTATCGATGGGAATAATGGAATCTATGATGGTCCGGCAATAGTTAAAGAAATAGAATTAGCCGACCGCGGTGAAGAATCAAAACCTGTTTTTATTGCCCAAGACCTCACAGAAGTTGAAGAGGCGGTCCTCAAAGAGCGTCTCAAGGAATTCAAGGACATATTCGCTTGGACATACCATGATATGAAAGGTGTTCCACCTTTTGTGGTCCAACATACAATCCCTATGATTAGCACTGTGAAGCCCGTACAACAAAGACCCTACCCGATGAATCCTAAGTACGCAAGGATCATTCAAGAAGAACTAGAAAAGCTTATCAAATGTGGGTTCATATATCCTATTGAACACTCTGAATGGGTGTCTCCAATAGTTATCGTGCCAAAAAAGAATGGGAAACTCAGGGTGTGCGTGGACCTCAAAAAAGTTAATGCAGCTACTAGAAGAGACCATTACCCCCTACCATATTCCGAACATGTACTCGAAAGAGTTGCAGGCAAGGAAGCTTATAGCTTTCTAGATGGGTACTCAGGCTACAACCAAATCACGATAGCGCTAGAGGACCAAGCTAAAACTGCCTTCATCACAGAATTTGGCGTGTTTGCATTTCGTGTGATGGCTTTTGGCTTAACAAATGCCCCTGCTACATTCCAACGATTAATAAACACTGCTTTTAAAGAATATTTGAGAGAGTTTTGTGAAGCTTTCTTAGACGACCTTTGTGTTTACTCTTCTTGGAAAGAACATCTATCATGTTTGCGGAAGGTGTTTGAAAAGTGTAGGTTATATCGTATCTCATTGAACCCGTTCAAATGCCAATTTTGGGTCAAGCATGGAGTTATTTTAGGGCATATAGTATCTAAGAATGGTATCTCAACCGATGAGAGCAAAATTAAAGTGATTCTAGAGTTACCACCACCAACCAATTACAAGGGAGTTCAAAGGTTCATGGGACACGTGGGTTATTATCGACGGTTTATTTTATTTTTCGCTGAGATAGCACGTCCTTTGTACAAGCTTCTCATTGAATTTAAATGGACTGAAGAGTGTGACCAGGCCTATGAACAATTGAAGAAAACACTAGCAAGTGCTCCGATTTTAAGGACACCTAACTGGGATGTCATTTTCCATGTGCATATTGATGCATCAAACTTTGCTATTGGGTGTGTTCTCACTCAACCAGGAGAACATAAATTGGACTATCCCATTAGCTTTGCAAGCCGTCAATTGAACGATGCTGAAAGGAACTACACCACTACAGAGCGAGAAGGTTTGGCAATGGTTTATGCAGTAAAGAAATTTCGCTACTACCTTCTGGCAAACAAGTTTGTATTTTATGTGGATCATCAAGCGTTGCTGTATCTGGTAAACAAGCCATGCTCCACAGGAAGAATCACACGATGGTTGTTAATTCTTCTGGAGTTTGATTTCACGATTGTAGTGAGACCCGGTAAAAGGCACGTCATGGCTGATCATTTGTCTCGCATACCCAATGGTGAAGCCCCTACAGGAGTTGATGATGAATTACCCGATACTTCCCTATTCATAGTTGAGACTATGCCTGAATGGAGTGAGAACATTGTTAACTTTTTAGTTAATGGTTTTCCACCCAAGGAACTTCGTAAGGATATCGCTCGAAGGCTAGTAAAACCCTATTGTTTGATTGCCAGAACTCTGTATAGACTAGGCAAGGACGATATTCTTAGGCGTTGTGCCCGCGAGGATGAATATTTGTATATCTTGCAAGAAGCACATATGGGCATAGCAGGAGGACATTTTTCAGGAGACCTGACTGCTAGAAAGGTGCTGCAATCACGCTATTGGTGGCCAACTTTATTTAAGGATGCATCACTTTTTACAAAAGGGTGTGATGAGTGCCAACGTTACAAGACCACACAGCACAAAGAGAGAATGCCCTTACATCCTATTAAAGTAACCCAACCATTTGAAAAATGGGGCTTAGACTTTGTAGGTCCAATTAGTCCCACAGCTCGCAACACTCAATCTCGATATATTCTAGTTGCTACGGACTATGTAACAAAGTGGGCTGAAGCTAAGGCTTCACAAAAAGCTGACGCGAGGACAACAACTAAGTTTCTTTTTGAGAACATTATCACAAGATTTGGTTGCCCTTTTGAAATTGTTGGTGATAATGGTACCCATTTTATAAATGAGGTAATAAGAGAGCTTACCACGACCTTTATGATATCCCACCATAAGTCTACACCTTATTACCCGCAAGCTAATGGACAAGCCGAGAGCACCAACAAGACTCTAATCTCTATTTTAACCAAGACGGTAGAAGCTCATCGCACTGATTGGGATTTGAAGTTGACATCTGCTCTATGGGCTTATCGTACTGCTTATAAAGTTCCTATTAATTGTACGCCATTCAAAATGGTATACGGCCAAGAAGCGGTTATGCCTTGGGAGTTTGTCATTCCTAGTCTTAGGGTAGCTTCGCAAGAAGGATGGAATGGTAACCCCTTAACCGAGCGTTTGTATATCTTAGAAAAACTAGACGAAGAGAGACAGTTGGCTGTGCAAAATGCTCTTGTGGAAAAGGATAGGAGAAAGAAGTGGTTTGATCGCCATGTGAAGGACAAGGACATCAAAGTTGGTGATAAAGTCCTTATGTATGGAGTACGTAAAGAGAAGAAAAAGTTGAAATATGATGGTAAAGGACCATATAGAGTATGTGAAATTACCCCACAAGGTACCCTTCGTGTGGAAACTCTTGATGGAGTTGAAACCATTATGATCCTTTAAGCCAAGAAGAACTATGGGCCATTCATCAAAAGAAGGCCGCCAAAGCACAAACCGAGTTAAAGAAGATACAAGCTCAAGCTGAGGGAGCGACAACAACGTATAAGACAAAAACGAGAGGCTAACCTTGGAGTCACAAATGCATTTCACGTGGAAATGGAAGAGGATTGGTTGGACTCTGACACACCTCTACGATACCCTATTGAGTTAAATAGTGCCTATGGAAAAGTGCTATATAACGCCTTATTGGACACGGGTGCTAAATATAATCTGCTATCCTATGGGGTGTGGTGTCACTTAGGGAAGCCACCTCTATCTGAGAGTATTATCCAAGTCAAGGGTGTCAACAAGAAAAAAACTACGGTTTTTGGAATCTGGCACACTTCTGTCAGTTATGACAATGGAATTGTAGCTCAAGACTTTTTGTTCATGCCTACTGGAACTATGGAGGGTAATATAAACCTAGGATGCACGTGGATGATAGCCACCAAATGCACTATTGATTGGGGGACTGGGGGTGTCACAACGCAAAAACCAACTCTTATCCCTACCACTCAAGCCATAGTCCCTGAGATATTGCCTAAGGAAATAAAACCCAAGACATTGCATGTCCAGGAGGTTGAACCATACGTCCCCATAGCCCAACTCTCTAGATCTTCAACTGATGTAGTTGAAAGAAAGCTTGAGACACACAAGAACCATCCTAATATAACAAAGAAAGCATACAAGTGGGTCCCTAAATCTTCTTTAGTAACCATGGCTGATGCTAAAAAACGGAAGCCTCGTAAGAAACGTCCCACTCGCTCCAAGAAATGTACGAAAACGTGGCGCTGGATTCCTAAATGACTATTAAAAGCCCAAGGATACTATGATGGAAATGAGAAAATTTGGGTACCTAAACGTAAGATGTGTCCTTCCCTATCGACAACAAACCCATATGAGTCAAACAGTGTAACGCTAAAGCCAATGGCAGACCGTGGGAAGGGAAAGATCACAGAATGCTACACACCTAGTCCAGAGCTAGTTTGGGCTCCAAGGCAAACCCAATTTATTCCACCTAGCTCAGGAAGGGGGGAGTTCCATGAAGCTTCTAGCTCCTCATGTAATACATCCATAGAGGTAAAAGCTTCTACACAGCCTCCATCTATAGTAATGGACCTCAATGAAGCTACAAAAGAATCCACACCTCCCAGTGTTCAAGAATCACCTGATAAACCACTTCAAGTTCTATCCTGGGAGAGTACCTTACCACCCTTGCAACTTGACGAGGCACCTAGGGTAATAGAAAACTACTGGCAAAAATCCTCACCTATTACCAATTGGAACAATTGGTTTCAAAGGGTGACAAGCTCATTTCAAACAGTATGATCTACCCAAGGAAGGGGGGAGTGTTTGTGGACATCCATCATTCACTTGCTTCCCTCTCAACCTTTCTCCCTGACCTCTTAATCTCCGATCTTAGGGAATGTATATATAAAGCCTTATACTCACAAAAACAAGATAAAAAAGTAAAAGAGCAAGAGCCATCACACAAATCATAAAAACAAATTATGCACAAGAACACGACCCTTGTAATATTTGCACTCTAACCATCATCTATTTGCGTGTACAGATATGGCTAGTACGCTAGAGTCATCCACTCCAGCCTTGGGTGAGAGGTACCCTCGTTACTTTTCACAAATATTTCACATGGTCTTTCTAGTGCTTGCATGTGAATGGGATTTGATAGGTACGCTAGCATGTGAGAGGAATTTTGAGGAGTTAGAATGGCTGATACGTCTCTTGACCACGTCTGATCCATACTTAGTAGAGAGCGTTTCTCCCATTGCACAAGCCTACCCTTTTGACCAAGATGACTATAGGCGTCTAGTGACCTTCTTAGTAAACATGGGCACCTATGATGAAGAAGAAAATTTACATGACTACACGGATGGCACATATGGTCTCATGGATGATGACTTTGTTTATCTCGATGACGAGGATAGGGGTTTAGCCTTAGGGTTTCCCCCCAACCTCTACAATATCCTATTCCCTTGACTCTTTAGGGGGAGTGCAAATAATTAGGTTAGGGTTCCTTATGTTTTTTGTTGTGTTCAATAAGTGTTGGTACCTTTTCCCACTAATGTGCCTCCTGGAGGTATTCCTTTTGTTTCCTAGTGTGTACAGGAGCGTGTTGCTATTGATAGGATTTGGACCTTCATGGAACCTTTCTCTCGTTCACACTTCAAATCAAGCGCGACCATCAACACAAACAGGTGTTTTATGTCCATTAGTATTGCCCTTATCTTTTTGCATCCATGTTTGTCTGCTTTGATTGTGATTGGTAGCATAATATTCAGCGCATTTGCTTAGTATCAAACATTTAATTCAATGTAATGTTTTGTCATAATCACTTGTCTAGGTTTAAAAATCAAGCAGTCCGACTAAGCTAGTTTGACCAAGCTAGGTATTAGAAATATTCTCTTAATACCATGGGGAATGCCTTCCTAATAAGAAATGGTTACTTGTGTTCTTAATACGATTTAGGCAGCATTGTGTGAAATGTACTAGGGCTTTCTAGTGGGCTTAACCCTATTGACCTTTATCTTAAGTATTATAAAGGGAGTTTACTAATGTGATGAGCCTGGGGAGGGTAACAGTGTTATATGACCCCCCAAAGTTACAAAATTAAAATGCTGAAAATGAACAAACAAAAAATCAAAGTGCCACAATGTAAAATTTTAAGCTGGAAGAGAAATCCCTGCTTAAATTGGTACTTCACTCACATGTATCGCCTATGGTACTAGAGCCCTAGATGTTCCCAGTGTGGGCGCTTTTCCTTGAAAAGCAAAAAATCCAAGGCATACAAAATAAGCACACGCATCAAAATTGAATCAATGTGAAAAGACTTTGGGGGGTCAAAGAAAAGGTAATTAGTCAGGCGATGATTTCATGAGAAATTCCTTTTATCGTAGCTTAACTACAAGGTCTTCTAGGTATAGCCTCTAGTCAGCCCTCGAACATCAAATACTTGGCTCTCGCGATTAAACAACTTAATTGACCAGAAAAAATTGAGAAGTTACCCATGGTATTAATAGTCGAGCTCTAGTGCCTTTTGACCGTTAAATTAGCGACCCCGGGCTTGTTTAATTTTTTACCTTTACATCTGTTTATGCATTTGATTATATTGCAATTTAAGGTTTATTGCTGACAAATTGTCTAAAATTCTGTTACCAATCAATTTGTCTGTCTATTGCATATGATTTTTAATTGTATATGAGAATGCAATTACTGTGGCAATGTTGTTTGATTTTGCAGTGATTGAAGAAGACTACGCACATCCATGTCGACTGCTCTCCCATCTCGACGAACGAGCTTCAACTGGATAGCTTTCGAGGACGGAATCTACATCAGGAAGGGGGGCATGTTAACCCTCACGGCACACGGACACCCTATGATCTATAAATGTTGTATTATTTAGAGTCAGGTACCGGGCTTGTCGGACCAATAGGAACAGGGTAAGGGTGATCGCCGATGACAGGCGCACTCTAAGTGGAATATTCAAGGAGTTAGTTGGCTAAGTATGGGCGCCCAAGTGTGAATGGGGTGAGCTCATATAAAAGCCACTAAACCTAATTTTTACTCATTCTCTCATTGTGCAATAGAAGCTGCTCTTGCTCCATCTCCACCTGCTCCTTCACCATCTCCTTGTGTGTGTGTGTGTGTACGTGAGAGAGAGAGAGAGAGAGAGAGAGAGAGAGAGAGAGAGAGAGAGAGAGAGAGAGAGAGAGAGAGAGTGTGTGAGAGTGTGTGTGTGATCCAACGTTGCGGCGGCACGACGGCGGCGAGGCGGTTGAGCGTGGCGTAGCGGCGTCTCCCTCTTCTTCGCGGTGCGGGAATCCTTCATTCGCAACTACGCAGGAAGGTGAGTGACACACCATTCTTCCTTGTGAGCTTGTCTGTTGTATGACTGTGTGCTAGGAGCCTTTGTGGCTCGCACACGACGCGTAGCAAGTCCCTAGCCTTGACATCCTTGCAAAAAGATTCAAGCTCTTTAGGAGAGAGTTTGTTTTTACCTTTGTAAACTCCCTTCTCCTTGGACCGATTGTTGTTGTTGTTGGAATTGGCTTGGGAAGTATTTTGAACGTTGGTTTTTCCCTTTGCATCATTTTTATCTTTGTTTTCCATGGGCTTGACATTACGTCTAGCCCCTTGATGGAAATTGATGCGTGAAGCAACCATGGTGTGATGGATTACTTCGCCAATAGTACCAGGCCGTTGAGAGTTGATGTATTTGGCCATCTCTTCAGGTAATCCCGCACATAATTGCTACCTTTGCTCGGCAAAGTCCATCTTTTGAAAGACAGTAGCCTTGAGATGTAAATCCCAAAACTTGTCTACATATTTGTGGATAGACGTCTTCATGGGAGAGGAGCTTCAAGCTGCGCCATTCGGTAAGCACTTTGTCCTTTGCATCGCTTGCAAGGAATTGCTTCATGATGGAAACTCGTAGAGTTTTCCATGTCTTTGGGGCTTCACCATTTCCACGAAGGCTAGCCCACCATTGACGAGCTGATTTTTGGAAGTGCATAGCTACATGGCGTAGCTTGGAGGACTCTGTGAAGCCCTCATCTCCAAAGGCTGCATCAAATTGATGGATGAAGGCCAACACTTTGTCGGTAGCACCGAAGGTGCCATCATAGGTGAGAAAAGAGATACTCTTTCCTCCCTCCTTGAACTTCTTTAGCTTTTGTGACCTTCGCCATGCAGGAAATGATTTGCGATGTCCTCCCCTCTTGTATTCTCTAGGAGAATAGCCATAACTTTCATCGGAAGAGGAGGAAGGTGAAGAAGAAGGAGAAGAGGGTGACCTCTTCCTAGCCCTTTTCTTCCTTTGTTTCCTCTCTTGCCTTTCAGAGTGATGAGGAGAAGGACTATGTGTTGATCTTTTCCTCTTGGGAGGAGTAGACGATCGTCTAGACCGCCGTCTTCGTGGAGCCACATCTTCAGAGGAACTTAAACTTTGCTTGATTTCTTGCTCTTTGGATTCCTCCTCTCGAATGGGAGAGAGTATTCTTTTGGGGGTCTCTTCAAGAGGCCTCCTAAGCTCTCTCTCCTCTTGGAGAGGAAGGGAAATTCCATAAGCACGAAGTTGTTGAGTAACTTCGGCTTGCAAAGCAGGGTTGCCCATAGCTTGCCCATAGCTTGCTGCAACCTAGTAACGAGATAATTCACAAACATGGGAGCATCATCATTAGCACCTTCATGTGCAAAATCAAAGCTATCAATGTTCATTCTACTCTCTTGATTATTGTCAGCCATGTTAACAAAATTTATGTATGTACTTAGTATATGCTTTGGCAATTCAAAACCTTAGTTGCCACTCCTCTTAGCCTTTGAAAATCGGCTCTTAAGTATCTACACCCACGGCTCAAAGTGGTTAATTATAGAGAGTAGAGGAGTAGGTCTAACATAGAAGAGTTGCTAAGGGCTAGCTCCTTTTGGACTTCTTATGGCTCAATAATGGTAAAGCCGTAGGCAAGTCTAAAAAGACTCCATTATTAAGTCCAAAGCTCCCGAGGTGTGCAACATTACTCACATAGTGGGCTCAACAAAACCGATAATAGATCCCAGTTCCACTTACCCTATTATAATTAACAACATCAACCATTTATAGGCTACTTAAGGACCTCTCTTCTTAAGCAAGAAAAGAGAAACCAAATGCTCTGATACCAATGTAATGTAATTGGCCTATTTAACTTGAGAGTAGCGAAAATTGATGAGAGTACTTTTGAGAAATAACTTTGTGAGCATAACGGGTGAACATAATTGAAGATAGCAACATAACCATAGCAATTAGTTAACTTGGCATGAACAATACTTTTGCAAGAGAGAATATTTAGAGAACACGACAACAATTGAGGACCGGATTTATGTGGAGCCAGTCCCCCCTCCAATAGGCATTTGTATTATGATTTCTCCCATGAGTAGGACTTGTTACAATACAGTCTTTGTGTTCCCTGTGACCTAGGTGATGCAATGAAGATGGAAAGCTTCATGCATCACAAACATAACATAAACTTGAAGAAAGCTTTAGCTATCCCAAGCCTCAGTCCCAAGAACTCAAACAACTTCGAAGGTGGAGAGAGCTAGCAGGGAATGCGGGTAGGGAAGAGGAAGAAGAAACATTTCGTAGGAGAAAGAATTAGTTCCTCACTTATCATAACTCTTGTTGCTAGCATACATAATAGCATAGTAATGAAGAAGAAGGATATGGCAAGCTTAAGCATTGAAGCATGGCTCTTGGTTGGATTTGCACTCCATAGCCAAGAGTGTTGGTGTAGGATCTCAACCTCTACTTGCTTGGAGAGGGAGCTCTTGCACTTTGCATAGCACACCTTGAGAGTGTTTGTGAGTGTGTGTGGGTGAGTATACCCCCTAAGAGACCCCCTAGCTTGCTTGGGTCGACTCCCCCTTGTAGCTCATGCTTGAAGCTCATTGGACCCCTCCAGGCCTAGCCAATCATAAGCAGGAGGCATTACAAGCAGTAGGGGTAGCCTTGAGACAAGTGTCCCCCTTTCCCCTTTGAGAGAGAGGGCTAGATAAATGATAAATCAATTAATTAAATCTCCTAAATTACTATTGGACCCCTTGGGTGGCCAACCAATAGGCTTCAGGCATCTCATGAAGGTAACATAGGTAGGGGCTTGACATGTGTCCCTGCTGCCTCTTCAAGCTTGGGCCTTCCTTGTGTGTGTGAGTGTGTGTTCTCTCTCTATCCCCTAGGAAAAGGGCTTGCCCCCCCTCTTGTAGGGATACTTTTGACTTTTGGTGCTCAAGCACCTTAGTCATCAAGCATGACAATGCACCTGAACTAGGGGTGTTCCCACAAGCATCTCAGGCAAGCATGTCAAAGCACCTCGAGCACCTTAATCAAGTAGCAAGTCAAGCACCTCAAGCATGTAGCAGGTCAAGCACCTCAAGCACGACAAGCACCTCGAGCTTGGGCCGGGTTCCCGCCGCCTCAAGCTCAGCCCTAGCTTACCTAAGGTCAAAGGACTTTTACACCCATTATTGGAGGTCTTCAATGAAGCTAACCCTAAGGTATTATGCTCCATTGGTCAGCCTTGCTCTTTGATAGACCATCTCTCATTTGGGCCCCTTTACCATTGGCCCCGTGTTGAGATAGATCTATAAGCACATATCTATATCTTAACACTTGTTCCCGTTTATTCTCCCACATTAAGTGATCAATTTAATATGAGAAAATCATTTGGTTTGGTTAGATATTAGATTTTATGACACCAACATTGATATCTTTGTTCTTTAGATGACGGTCAAACCATTTCTTCCTCCTATCTTTTTCCAGAAGTGCATTTTGCACAGCTAATTACCTCTCTTCATCTAGCCTTTCAAGGATACATAATCGCTCAACTAAGGGGTTACCATCCCAACTTTCTTGAGAAGCTACTCGAACACTAGGAACGACAAACTCCCATGGCATAACTGCTTCTTGGCCATACACCATCTTGAATGGTGTGCAGTTAATGGAAACTTTATACGCAGTACGATAAGCCCATAGAGCTGATGTAAGCTTTAAATCCCAATCTGTGTGATGAGCTTCCACCGTTTTGGTTAAGATAGAGATTACGGTCTTATTGGTGCTCTCAGCTTGGCCATTTGCTTGTGGATAATAAGGTGTGGATTTATGGTGAGCTATCATAAAGTTGGTAGTGAGTTCTTTTATTACTCCATTTATAAAATGAGTACCATTGTCACTCACAATCTCAAAGGGACAACCAAATCTTGTAATAATGTTCTCAAAGAGAAACTTGGCAGTTGACCTTGCATCGGCCTTACGTGTCGCCCTGGCTTCCGCCCACTTTGTGACATAGTCAATGGCAACGATAATATATCGAGATTGAGTGCTACGAGCTGCTGGACTAATTGGGCCTACAAAGTCCAAACCCCATTTTTCAAATGGTTGAGTCACTTTAACAGGATGTAAGGGCATCCTATCCTTTTGTTGTGTGATCTTGTAACGTTGGCATTCATCACATCCTTTTGCAAAAAGTGATGCATCCTTAAATAAGGTTGGCCACCAATAGCCTGATTGCAACAACTTTCTAGATGTTAGTTCCCCTGAGAAATGTCCTCCGGCTATACCCATGTGGGCTTCTTGCATTATGTATAAATACTCATCCTCACGGGCACAACGTCTAAGAATATCATCCTTCCCTAGCCTGTAGAGAGTTCGTGCAATGAGAGAGTAAGGTTTGCATTCTTTTAACAATTTTCCACCTATGTCTTTACGAAGCTCTTTGGGTGGAAAACCATTAACTAGAAAGTTCACAATCTTCTCACTCCATTCAGGTATGGTTTCGACTAGGAATAGAGAAGTATCGGGCAACTCATCATCAAATCCAGTAGGGGCTTCATTATTGGGTATGCGAGACAAATTATCTGCCATGACATGTCTTTTACCAGGTCTCACCACAACGGTAAAATCAAACTCAAGGAGAATTAACAACCATCGTGTAATTCTTCCAGTGGAACAAGGTTTATTTACTAGATACAACAAGGCTTGATGATCAACATAGAACACAAACTTGTTGGCCAGAAGGTAGTAGCCAAATTTCTTCACTGCATAAATCATACCTAAACCTTCTCGCTTTGTAGTGGTGTAGTTTCTTTCGGCATCATTCAACTGACGACTTGCAAAGTTAATGGGGTAGTCCAGTTTATGTTCTCCTGGTTGAGCTAGAACACACCCAATAGCAAAGTTTGATGCATCAATATGCACATGAAAAATTACATTCCAATCGGGCACTCGTAGAATAGGAGCACTAGTCAAGGTCTTTTTCAATGACTCATAAGCATGGTCACACTCCGCAGTCCATTGGAACTCAATAAGAAGCTTGTACAAAGGACGAGCTATCTCGGCAAAGTTTAAAATAAACCGTCGGTAATAACCAACATGGCCCATGAACCTTTGAACTCCTTTATAATTTGTAGGTGCTTGCAATTCAGCAATGGCTTTAATTTTTCCCTCATCTGTGGAAATCCCATTTTTGGACACTATATACCCTAAAATGACTCCATGTTTAACCCAAAATTGGCATTTGAAAGGGTTTAAGGAGATGCGATACAATCTACACTTCTCAAACACTTTTCGTAAGCATGATAGATGTTCTTTCCAAGAGGAATAAACACAAAGGTCATCTAAGAAAGCTTCACAAAACTCCCTCAAATATTCTCTAAAAGCAGTATTTATTAATCTTTGAAAGGTAGCAGGGGCATTGGTTAAACCAAAAGACATAACACGAAATGCGAACACTCCAAATTTGGTTATAAAGGTTGTTTTAGCTTGTTCCTCTAGCGCAATTGTGATTTGATTGTAGCCAGAGTACCCATCTAAAAAGCTATAAGCTTCCTTCACTGCAACTCTTTCAAGCACGTGTTCTGAATATGGCAAGGGGTAATGGTCCCTCCTAGTGGCGGCATTGACCTTCTTGCGATCTACGCACACTCTAAGTTTCCCATTCTTTTTTGGCACAATCACTATTGGTGAAACCCATTCTGAGTGCTCAATAGGGTATATGAATCCGCATTCCACAAGCTTTTCAATCTCTTCTTGAACGATTTTTGCATATTTAGGATTCATTGGGTAGGTTCGTTGCTGAACTGGTTTAGCCATGCTATTCATAGGGATTGTGTGTTGCACCACGGAAGGTGGAACACCTTTCATATCATGATAAGTCCATGCAAATATATCCTTGAATTCCTTGAGAAGTTCTTTAAGTACACACTCCTCAGTCTCGGTCAGATCTTGGGCAATGAAACAGGTTTAGACTCTTCTCCTGGGTCTGCTAACTCTATTTCCTTAACTATCGCTGGACCGTCATAGACTCCATTGCTCCCATCGATAGGTTTTCTTTGAGCCTTTGTATACACAACCTTACGTTCCTCTGTGGTATAGGATTTGAAATGTTCAGGTGCAGGGTGTAAGTCTGTGGAGTCCTGTTGTTCTGTGGATTGTGATTTAACTTCTGATTCCTTTTGTTGTTGAGCTAACTCTCAATTTTGTCGTCTCCTTACGGTACGGCTCAACCTTGGCTTCTCTGTAGCCTCTAGTTGTGCGATTTCAATGGGTTGTGGACTACACCACATAACACTTTGAAGGTATTCACCCTAGTTATCTACCAACTTTCGATGAGCATCACATGCCCCTATATAATTAAGCCATTCTGCGGTAAATTTCTTTTCATTTATTCTAGCACGCACATTTGCTCGATATCGTCGCCTCTTATATCTCTTACTCTTCTTGTTTAATTCTCGATTACGGTTGATTTCTAGTGAAGACTCACTAGATGAATCACTACTTGTGTCTTCTGCTCCCTTGGATAGATTATCATCTAGGTTACCACTGGGGCCTGAATGGTTTTTCCCTACATTTTCACTAAGATTTAACTCAGATTATTTGTCCTCATAGTCAATTTCAGCTGATGATTCTGACCCCAAATCGTGTGGGCTATAGTCTTGTGAGGCGCTATTGGTTTCAATGCCAGTCAAACTTTCATCTTGTAGATCATCAGAAGCTATATGCATTGCTTCTAGCATGTTTAAGGGTACAAGTGGTGGTATTTCATCCCCCTCAGGTGTTACCCAGGTCGTCCCCCTATTTCCCCAAGTGTCTATGGTTGCTGCTAGGTGGACCCAATCCACATTGTCCGACTCAGTCATCCCAGGTAGTACATCCATATAAGGAGAATCTTCCCCAACATCAGTGTCCGCTTTACACGTGTAACAATACTGCAATGGGGCCGAGTGAACTGTGGTGTCAGATCTATGATCAATTATAAACCTGTTTCGTAGAGGATGTGCTCGACCCGTCACAAGATCCACTCGAATGACAGAATCTTGGAACTGCAAGTAGACATGGTTTTTAGACCAATCATTCACCATTTTTGCTTCCCTCATGAAAGGACGTCCTAAGATCATCTCCGATGCCATAGTGTGTTTGGAGAAATCCATAAAAATGAAGGTAACTCGTATTTTATGTCCAAAGACCTTGATCTTGAGATCTTCTAGCATCCCAATAGGTTTGACAATAGACCCATTGGCCATCTTCACTACTATGGTTGTGGTCGCAAGGTGAGGTCTTCCCATAGTCTCCCAACAATTTTTAGTCACAATGCTAACCCCAGCGCCACCATCAAGGATTCCCTTCACAGTTAATCCCTTAGTAGTGATTGGTATGGTTGCATTGGATTCATCCCCCTCAAAGTATTGTCCCAACTTGTTGACATGTATTTCTATAACAAGTTTCTCATCTAGGTTGGGTTGTGGATGTATGAATTCCTCCTCTATTGGCATCTCCCCAGCTCCATCCATCTGTGCAAATTGTGGTAGCCCAAACTTTAGTTCTCCATTGAGGAAGGCTTGAAGAGCTGAGACTAGCTCGGGGTCTTTATATAGTTTGGACGTGATGGTGGTTCTAACTTCTGAAGACATGAAATCCATCAATTTGGCAATGTTTAACGGTACCTTTTGGCCTTGAGTCCCTTGACGTGGGGAAGATGGGATCTCCATTTCTTTGATAGGATCAAGTAGTCCCTCTGTAAAAATTCTTTCCATCAAGAAGTGAGTACGCCCACTTTCCCATGACTTTAAGTCACTTTCTTCTTGCATGACACTAGGTATGTCCAAGGGTCTATGGACTTGGTGAGGTTGTTGTTGCGTAGGGAACACGGTGTCTGTAATCTGGATCTTCCTAAGTGCTGGTTCTAGATCCCTTTGGGTATCTTCTACCAAACTCCTTAATTTCTTGACTCACTCAATCCCCTCTGTAGGGTTTGGGTAAGTTCCTATCTTCTTTTTGGATCCTGGCCATTGTGGCTCATGAAGATCTTCCTTGTTGGTTTCTATGTTAGTGGTCGTTTCGGTCTCCATGGTTTCACCTGAATCAGAATCTTCTTCAGCGTCGTTCATATATACGGGGTCATCACCAGCCCCTATGTTGGTCTTTGAACTGGGGTCTTCGCTGCTTTTTGCGATCTCTTTCGTCGTGTTTTCTTCTTTTTCTGAGATTGGGCAATTGATGCCGTGTCTCTTTACTCAAGAATATAATTTTGTTTTTGGAGCATCGATCGTGTGAGGACGTTTATTAGTACTACGGGTGTACTTGGTGATGGCTCCTCGGTAACTTCAATCAAGTTTAATGGCGTGATCTTCGGTGCATTTGGATTATTTGGACATTGGGCAATCAAATGATCTATGCCACATCGATTACACATGAGTATCGGCATTGTAGACGTGCTCACTTGATTGGTTTGCATTAGTGTGGCATTCGTTTGTAGCCTAATAGGACACTCGGCTACACGACGTGGACCTCCACACTCATAGCATTGAAGAGGTGGTCTCTTAGGAGTGTAATTGATATTTTGGCCTCTTGCCACAAGAGCAGCTACTTGATATACACGTTTGACTTGTCCCCAATAGTCGTCCATGTAGTATTGTGGACTTTCTTCAAGCACATCCATCCCATAGGAAATATTAGGATCTATATCTTCCTCACAGCCTTCCAAACAAGAAATAGATGACTCACAACCCACTTGATTCACAGAAGTGATTCTTGGATGTGGTGGTTGCGGTCCTATCACTGGAGGTGGTAAGGGTGTTGTTTGAACAACATTTTGGGCCCTAGGGACCATGTGTTGTGCTGTTTGTTCAAGAGGTGGGGCCGGTATCAATGCAGGCACTCGAGGTGTGTCTGTCCATGCTAAGGTTGGTCTATTGGCCATCGCACGCTTAAATACTATGCAATCCTTAGCTTGATGACCATACCTTCCACATGCATTGCAGTTCCCATTGAATTTTACTATAAAAGTAGGGCATTCACTGGTACTATGCGGTCCATAGCATACTGAGCACCATTGTTTCTCCCTTCTTGGATACATATGATTGTTTTGCGGAGCACAATTGTCTCTAAGACTCTCTTGAATAGCCTTGGTGAGATCTGCTAAAGTCATCTCATATATCTTTGGCTCCTTAGCAATAGGCTTTAGGGTCATTGGCTAATGCCCCGATGCTTGTGAGCTAATAGATTTAGACTCAACAGACACTCTTTCTCCTTGAATCATTAAATTATCCTCCAATTGGATCGCATTGGTGGTGACTGCTTCCCAAGTGGTGATACTTCTAATGACTAGGCCATTGTAGATATCCTCATGTCGTAATTCCCTAATGAATCTATCAAGCAATTGGTTATTGTTGAAGCGCTCATTTGGATTACAACGAGAATTCAAATGCTTCAAGCGACTTATAAAGTCTCTCACCGACTCTCCTTCCTCTTGTTGGGCTTTCTGGAGCTGAGAGGCTACACCCCAAAGCACTCCCTCTCGTATATATTCTTTTAAGAACAGTCTCCTAAGAGTAGGGTAAATCGTTTTTTCTTCCACCCTTAGGGTTCTATACCAATCCCCAGCCTTTCCACTTAAGGTTAGGCTTAAAGAATTGCTCTTATGTAGGTCATTGTGTTCTCCTAGAGAATCACATATTTGTTCAAACACTTCGATATGCTTTCTCACATCCCCGTCTCCACTAAATTTTTGTGTGAGCTTGGCTATTTGTATTGCCTTACTTCTAGGCTCTCTATCAAGTGTGTTACCCATATTCTCAGCAATAGATCGACCAATAGCTTGAGAAAGTGTTGCCAAGTCACCTAAATGAGCAGGCACCGTGGGTGAAGGCGCTCCAGAGACTACATGTGGAGTAGGTATTGGCATCGGGCTTGGCGCATAGGAAGCCCTTGGGTTCCACGTTGGGTACGATGTTGTGCCATGTGGTGGTCCATAGTTCATATGGGTGGCCCTAGGCATAGCAGACATCGGATGTGACATGCTAATGCTAGCCGGTATAGTCCCATGGAAATAAGAACTTGGGTATTGTGGTTGTGGAGCATAGGTAGTTGAAACAATGGGAGGAGTAGAGACTGCATGAGTACGATGACCCATAGGTGCATACGATTGGTACACACTTGTAGGTACTATTGCAGGCATTGAGCTACCATGTAGCGGTGCTTTACTAACAAATGAGGTCCATGGCGTGTTTCTTGGCATGCCCATCATTGGGGTAGGCATGATAGCCGTGGTGTCATCAAGGGAAAGATGAGCTAGACTTGGAAAGGTGAAGCTATCACTTGTGGGCTCAGATTGCATTGAGACCCCTGGAGAAACAACATATGGGGGATCCATTAGACTTACCGAGGGAGTCTCCATTTGCGATAAGGTCGGTTGTTTAGCCTTTCCTGTATCCAAGAATCTCATGAGACCCGTTGAAGGCATGTTGATCCCCTTGTTCTGTCTTTCTAACTCGATAACCCTATGGATGACCTCACAAACTCTTTGTTGTCGATCCTCCACACTAGTAGCACCCATTGTGGATTGTAGGACATCTAACCAACCCACGTGATAGGTGTGACCTATGTATAGGTCGGTCAGAGTTTCCGTTTGTAATTCGTACTCCGAGTTCTCATTTAAGAACACTCCATCTAGGATTGAGGTGCTAGGGGTGTCCTTTGAACCAGATGCAATGTTGCTTTCTAGGGGTTGGCCCTTAGCGGTTGCTAAATCAGGAGCACTTGATTGCTCTCTTAGCAAGGATATTGACATAGGAGCTTTCGCTTTTAACTCTCTTCGTTGCTCCACCTTGCGTATGCTCTTGACTTCGTTTTCCCTCTCTGCAAGGATATATCGCTCAACCTCTTGCACTTCGGCAAGGCTTCTACCATCGGGTAATATGACCTCGGAGGGAAATAACTCTGAAGAGTCAGGAGGTGCAGTGAATGAAGTATTCACGTGCACATTCGCTAATGGTATAGGGTCTACGTTTGTCACGAATGGAGAATTTACTTCCCCACCCCCCTCATTTACATCATTAGCTCCATGTTCGAAGCGAGTGGCTCTATTAAAGGTTTCTTTCAGGCGACTAAGCACACTCGGCCCGGACCGAGGACCCATGGCATGCATGTCTTGGCTTGAGCTATCGGGATTAGGCATTGGGAAACCCTCCATGACGTCGTAGTTAGAGGAAGAGTCACTAGCCGCTATGTTCGGGTCTTGGTTTGTACTGCCTTGGGTCTTGGTTTGTACTGCCTTGGGTTCCCGCCGAGGGCCCGGAACCTAAAGTAGGTGGATATTGAGAACTCGCGTAAGTCGAAATTCTCTCTAGTTGCTCCGTCTCTAGCACACGACCAGAGCGCAGATGCATGTGCCTTTGGCACCCTTCAAGCGTCGGCGATTAACCTCGAAGGTTAACCGCTTACTTTTTTCAAGTGCCCGTTTTCACTCGTGTTTTTTACGTTTTTAATGTTTTTAATGTTTGATTTTTTTGATTAAAGTGTGTGATAGCTCGAAATGAGCGTATCACTTAGAGGGTCGCTGTGTGCTTTACAGCACGATTTTCGGGTATCTGAAGTTTCGTTGGTCCTCAAAAAATCGATTTTTAGCTACGTGTGAAGCTAAAATTCGTTTTTTTAAAAGGCGACTGAGGCCTAGGCCTGAGCGTGAGCTTGGGCTTGGGTCTGGGAGATATTCTCGATCCTGGTCCTACCTTTAATTTTTTTTTAAATTTATTATTCTTATTTTTTTAATAAGGATAAGATCGCCGCGGCCTGCACGAGAGCACACACACACACTCTATCTACCTACTTCTAACTAATACAACTCCTCTTACACACTAACACACTCTATTAACTCTCACTAATCTACTTCCTACTTACTGTACACAGAAAACTAACTACCTTAATACACAGAGAATAAACACAGTACCTTTGAAATCTCCATTAACAAAGAAAACTAACTACCTTAATAAACAGAGAATAAACATAGTACCTTTAAAAAGTCCATTAACAAAAAAAACACATAGTATAACACCAAATCCCTCTTCTCAACACACACACACTCCTTCCCTACCTTTCCTATAATTGAAATTCCACCACGGAGAAGCACAGAGTGCTACTCGAGCTTAATGCACGGCATTCCCCGGTAACGGCACCAAAAATGTGCGCGTATGTCGCACGTGTCAATGCAAGGAACTTGCCAATACACCGTGTGCGAGCCACAAATTGCTCCAAGCACACAACAAGCCTAAACTAGTAAGCTCAAAGAAGGCGATGGTGTGTCACTCACCGCTCTACGCTTGCTTCATGGAGGATTCCTCGCCGCGAAGAAGAAGGAGGCGCCGCTTCCCCGTGCTCAACCGCCTCGCCGCCGCCGTGTCGTCATCGCAATGCTCGATCGCACACACACACACTCTCTCTCTCTCTTACGCATACACACACACACACACACACACACACACACACACAAGGAGATGAAGAAGAAGAAGATGGAGATGGAGCAAGAGCACTCTTCTATTGCACAAATGAGAGAATGAGTGAATTTTAAGTTTATTTGACTTTTGTATGAGCTTGATCCATTCACACTTCGGCGCCCATGCTTAGCCAACTAATCCCTTGAATGTTCCACTTAGAGGGTCGCTGTGTGCTTTACAGCACGATTTTCGGGTATCTGAAGTTTCGTTGGTCCTCAAAAAATCGATTTTTAGCTACGTGTGAAGCTAAAATTCGTTTTTTTAAAAGGCGACTGAGGCCTAGGCCTGAGCGTGAGCTTGGGCTTGGGTCTGGGAGATATTCTCGATCCTGGTCCTACCTTTAATTTTTTTTTAAATTTATTATTCTTATTTTTTTAATAAGGATAAGATCGCCGCGGCCTGCACGAGAGCACACACACACACTCTATCTACCTACTTCTAACTAATACAACTCCTCTTACACACTAACACACTCTATTAACTCTCACTAATCTACTTCCTACTTACTGTACACAGAAAACTAACTACCTTAATACACAGAGAATAAACACAGTACCTTTGAAATCTCCATTAACAAAGAAAACTAACTACCTTAATAAACAGAGAATAAACATAGTACCTTTGAAAAGTCCATTAACAAAAAAAACACATAGTATAACACCAAATCCCTCTTCTCAACACACACACACTCCTTCCCTACCTTTCCTATAATTGAAATTCCACCACGGAGAAGCACAGAGTGCTACTCGAGCTTAATGCACGGCATTCCCCGGTAACGGCACCAAAAATGTGCGCGTATGTCGCACGTGTCAATGCAAGGAACTTGCCAATACACCGTGTGCGAGCCACAAATTGCTCCAAGCACACAACAAGCCTAAACTAGTAAGCTCAAAGAAGGCGATGGTGTGTCACTCACCGCTCTACGCTTGCTTCATGGAGGATTCCTCGCCGCGAAGAAGAAGGAGGCGCCGCTTCCCCGTGCTCAACCGCCTCGCCGCCGCCGTGTCGTCATCGCAATGCTCGATCGCACACACACACTCTCTCTCTCTCTTACGCATACACACACACACACACACACACACACACACACAAGGAGATGAAGAAGAAGAAGATGGAGATGGAGCAAGAGCACTCTTCTATTGCACAAATGAGAGAATGAGTGAATTTTAAGTTTATTTGACTTTTGTATGAGCTTGATCCATTCACACTTCGGCGCCCATGCTTAGCCAACTAATCCCTTGAATGTTCCAGTTAGAGTGCGCCTCTCATCGACGATCACTCTTACCCTTTTCCTATTGGACCGACAAGCCCGGTACCTGACTCTACCAGGTAAATAATACAACATTCGTCGTAGGTAATATGGTGTCCGTGATCCATGAGGGTTAACAAAGAAATCGTTATTTCTTCGATACCCAAACTAGCTCTGGAGTGGGTGTGCAGCATTCTGTGATTTTTTCCTTTCCGCGATTGTCAATTCGTTTTGGAGCTATAGGATTGGGCTCACATGGATCAGGTGACAGGTAAGAGCACAATTTACGTTTTGGCACCCAGATTTGATCATTTCCTTCATAGTAGCCTTGTGCTTCCAATATTTTTTAAAGAATCCAACGCAACGTTTCTTTACATTTCTTGGGACTTCTCTTACGAGGCTCCTATCGTTTAGCACTAGCTATGGTCGCTAAAGAAGCTTTAGGGACCCACTTGTATGTTTTCTTTGTTATATTAGGATGGGTCTTGTGTGTCTCAAGCTTTATTTCAACTACAACAGTTGAAGCTGTAGAGAGTTGGGCTATGGGGACATATGGTTCAACCTCTTGGACATGCAATGTTTTGGGTTTTATTTCCTTAAGAGGCGATATGTTAGGGACTATAGCTTGAGTGGTATGGCTAAGAGTTGGTTTCTGCATTGTGACACCCCTAGTCCCTTAATCTGTAGTGCATTTGGTGGCTATCATCCACGTGCGTCCTAGGTTTATATTACCCTCCATAGTTCCAACAGGCATGACCAAAAAGTCTTGAGCTACAACCCCGTTTTCATAACTGACAGAAGTATGCTAGATTCCAAAAACCGTGGTTTTTTTCTTGTCGAGACCCTTGACTTGGATAATACTCTCAGATAGAGATGGATTCCCTAACTGACACCACACCCCATATGATAGCAGATTATACTTAGCACCCGTGTCCAATAAGACGTTATATAGAACTTTTCCATAGGTGCTATTTAGCTCAATAGGGTATCATCGAGGTGTGTCAGAGTCCAACCAATCATCCTCTGTTTCAACATGGAATTAATGTGTAACTCCTTGGTTGGCCTCTCGTTGGCGTCTTATACGTTGTTGTCGCTCCTTAGCCTCAGCTTGAGCTTATATCTTCTTCAACTTGGCTTGTTCCTTGGCTGCCTTTTCTTGATGTATGGCACGTATCTCCTCTTGGCTTAAAGGATCATAGTATCTTTTAAATTTACTCCCATTGAGGAATCCAATGGTTTCTACTCCATCAAGAGTTTCAACCCGAATGGTACCTTGTGGGGTGATTTCGCATACTCTATATGGTCCTTTTCTCGCATATTTCAACTTTTTTTTCTCGTTACGCACTCCATACATATGGAATTTATCACCAACATTGATATCTTTGTCCTTTAGATAACGGTCAAACCATTTCTTCCTCCTATCTTTCACAGCCAATTGCCTTTCTTCATCTAACCTCTCAAGGATATATAAGCACTCAACTAAAGGGTTTCCATCCCAACCTTCTTGTGAAGCTACGCGCGGACTAAAGAATTACAAACTCCCATGACATAACTGCTTCTTGGCCATATACATTTTGAATGGTGTACAATTAATAGCCACTTTGTAAGAAGTACGATAAGCCATAGGGCTGAAGTCAGCTTCAAATCCCAATCTGTGCGACATGCTTCCACCGTTTTGGTCAAGATAGAGATTAAGGTCTTGTTGGTACTCTCAGCTTGGCCATTTGCTTGTGGATAATAAGGTGTAGACTTATGGTGAGCTATCATGAAGTTGGTAGCGAGTCTTTTATCACTCCATTTATAAAATGAGTGTCATTGTCACTCACAATCTCAAAGGGACAACCAAATCTTGTAATAATGTTCTCAAAGAGAAACTTGGCAGTTGACCTTGCATCAGCCTTACGTGTCGCCCTGGCTTCCGTCCACTTTGTTACATAGTCAGTGGCAATGATAATATATCGAGATTGACTGCTATGAGCTTCCGGACTAACTAGGCCTACAAAGTCCAAACCCCATTTTTCAAATGGTTGAGTCACTTTAATAGGATGTAAGGGCATCTTATCCTTTTGTTGTGTGATCTTGTAACGTTGGCATTCATCACATCCTTTTGCAAAAAGTGATGCATCCTTGAATAAGGTAGGCCACCAATAGCCTGATTGCAACACCTTTCTAGCAGTTAGTTTCCCTGAAAAATGTCCTCCGGCTATACCCATGTGGGCTTTTTGCAGTATGTACAAATACTCATCCTCACAGGCACAACGTCTAAGAATATCGTTCTTCCCTAGCCTGTAGAGAGTTCCTGCAATGAGAGAATAAGGTTCACATTATTTTAACAGTTTTTGAGCTACGTCCTTACAAAGCTCTTTGGGCGGAAAACCATTTACTAGAAAGTTCACAATGTTCTCACTCCATTTAGGCATGGTCTCGACTAGAAATAAGGAAGTATCGGGCAATTCATTATCAACTCCAGTAGGGGCTTCACCATTGGGTATGTGAGACAAATGATCCACCATGACATGTCTTTTACTAGGTCTCACCACAGTGGTAAAATCAAACTCAAGAAGAATCAACAACCATCCTGTAATTCTTCCCGTGGAACAAGGTTTATTTACTAGATACAACAAGGCTTGATGATCAACATAGAAAACAAACTTGTTGGCCAGAAGGTAGTAGCAAAATTTCTTCACTGTGTAAATCATACCAAAACCTTCCCGCTCTGTAGTGGTGTAGTTTCTCTTGGCATCATTCAGTTGTGACGACTTGCAAAGCTAATGGGGTAGTCCAATTTATGTTCTCTTGGTTGAGCTATAACACACCCAATAGCAAAGGGCGATGCATCAATATACACATGGAAATTACATTCCAATCGGGCACTTGTAGAATAGGAGTGCTAATGAAGGTGTTTTACAATGACTCATAAGCATGGTCACACTGCGCGGTCCAGTGGAGCTCAATAAGAATCTTGTACAAAGGACGAGCTATCTCGGCAAAGTTTAAAATAAACCGTCGGTAATAACCAACATGGCCCATGAACCTTTGAACTCCTTTATAGTTCGTAGGCGGTGGCAATTCAGCAATGGCTTTAATTTTGCTCTCATCTGTGGAAATCCCATTTTTGGACACTATATGTCCTAAAATGACTCCATGTTTAACCCAAAATTGGTATTAGAAAGGGTTTAAGGAGATGCGATACAATCTGCACTTCTCAAACACTTTCCGTAAACATGATAGATGTTATTTCCAAGAGGAATAAACACAAAGGTCATCTAAGAAAGCTTCGCAAAACTCCCTCAAATATTCTCTAAAAGCAATGTTTATTAATCTTTGAAAGGTAGCAGGGGCATTGGTTAAGCCAAAATCCATAACACAAAATGCGAACACTCCAAATTCGGTTATAAAGGCTATTTTAGCTTGGTCCTGTAATTGTGATTTGATTGTAGCCAAAAGCCATAAAATGAAATGCGAACACTCCAAATTCGGTTATAAAGGCCGTTTTAGCTTGGTCCTGCAATTGTGATTTGATTGTAGCCAGAGTACCCATCTAAAAATCTATAAGCTTCCTTCCCTGCAACTCTTTCAAGCACATGTTCTAAATATGGCAAGGGGTAATGGTTCCTCCTAGTGGCGGGATTGACTTTCTTGAGATCCACGCACACTTTGACTTTCCCATGTTTTTTCGGCACAATAACTATTGGAGACACCCATTTTGAGTGCTCAATAGGGTATATGAATCCGCATTTCACAAGCTTCTCAATCTCTCTGTGCGCATCTGTCGCACGTGTCAATGCAAGGGACTTGCCGATACACTATGTGCGAGCCACAAATGGCTCCAAGCATGCAACTAGCCTAAACTAGTAAGCTCAAAGATGGCGATGGTGTGTCACTCACCGCTCTACGCTTATTGTCGTGGAGGATTCCTCGCCGCGAAGAAGAAGGAGCCACCGTTGCGCCGCCGTCAACCACTTCGTCGTCGCCGTGCCATCGTCGCGATGCTCAATCGCACTCTCTCTCTCTCTCTCTCACGCATAAACACACACACACACAAGGAGATGAAGAAGAAGAAGATGGAGATGGAGCAAGATCACTCTTCAATTGCACAAATGAGAGAATAAGTGAAATATAGGTTTAGTTGACTTTTATATGAGCTCGCCCCATTCACACTTGGGCGCCCATGCTTAGCCAACTAATTGCTTGAATGTTCCAGTTAGAGTGCGCCTCTCATCGGCGATCACTCTTACCCTTTTCCTATTGGACCGACAAACCCGGTACCCGACTCTACCAAATAAATAATACGGCGTCCGTCTTAGGTGATAGGAATGTGCGTGAGGGTTAACATGCCCCCCTTCCTGATGTAAATTCCGTCCTCAGAAGCTATTGAGTTAAAGCTCGTTCGTCGAGGTGGAAGAGCCTTTGAGGTGAGTGTCCTTAGCCTTCTTCAGTCACTACAAAATCAAACAACATTGGCACAGTAATTGCATTTTCATATACAATTAAAAAGCATATGCAGTTGTAGGTAGACAATTTGATTGGTATCAAAATTTTAAACCATTTGTCAGCAATAAACATTAAATTGCAATTGTTAACCCTCACGGCTCATGGACACCATATCACCTACGATGGACGTTGTCTTATTTACTTGGTAGAGTCAGGTATCGGGCTTGTCAATCCAATAGGAAAAGAGTAAGAGTGATCGTCGATGAGAGGCGCACTCGAACTGGAACATTCAAGGGATTAGTTGGCTAAGCATGGGAGCCCAAGTGTGAATGGGGTGAGCTCATATAAAAGTCAACTAAACCTAAAATTCACTCATTATCTCATTTGTGCAATTGAAGAGTGCTCTTGCTCCATCTCCATCTTCTTCTTCTTCATCTCCTTGTGTGTGTGTGTATGCGAGAGAGAGAGAGAGAGAGAGAGAGATAGATTTTATTATCATCCTCGGAGGTCAAATATGACCTATGGGACCAAAGTTACATGTGATGTAGTATGTGTATGGCTAATGAGTGACTCTCGATGCTCCAAAATTGTAGTGATGAGAGTCGCAATTGAGAGCCCACACTTTGGCTGGGAGAGGAAAGTGTGTAGGTCTAAGTTATGGCTGAAAATGTGAGAGAAGCAAGTTCGGATGACCAAAAGATGAGCACTCTAGTAGTGTGTGGTACTCAGACTCTCGAACTTGCAATGAGCATAATGTGCACAGTCGATTTGACTCTTCTCCATTGCCCCAACGCCCTATCTCGCATCGAAGGAAATGGAAGCTAAGCCGAATCACTGCGATAGTGCGTATCGCGGACAAGGGAATAGGCTCAAGCATGTAAGTGTGAGTACGGTTTCCTCTCTCAGTGAAGAACATGGTTTTGTAGTTGGGGGCAATATGGGTGGTGTAATGTATGAAGCGTGACCCATCGGATTTCTCCCAAGCCGTAATACATTGGCGTTGTAGAAAATCTTCATTCACTTCAGAGTCAATTGAAGCATCATGTAGCAAGTGTAATGCATCCCATCTCCCAAACCACTTCTTTATGTCTTGCATCCATCCCGTGCTCAAGATCTTGATTTTATGCGTCTTTTGAACTTTTTTGCTTACTTCCCATGCAATTGTAGGAAGTCGATGTGAGGGGTTTTGACGCATCTTTATCATGTACTCCACAACCCTTTCCATGCCCATAACCTCAATTGGAAGAGATCCCGACTCAAGAAGTAGGAGCATATATGGTGTTTGTGTCTTAACTTGGAGAAAGTTTGTAAAAAAACGCTTTTGGACATTCTCAAACTCTTTCCAAGTAGACTTTGAGATGCTCCCGTCCCACACTTCAACTCCATAAAGAAGAACCGGTGTCACCAATGCATCAAAAAGATACTTCTTGAGAACCCAACACTTGATGTTTCCCTCATTACACATGTTCTCAAATGCATAATATGCTCTCTTTCCCGCTTCCAAACGACGCATAGCACATTCATGCCACTTGTGATTGGATGGAACCTCGAGGCCAAGGTACTTAAGGCTCTCAACAACTTCAAGTGTCTCATTGTTGTACACAATGCATGGCTTCTCCTTATGGTTGGTTTTCACAAGCATAACCTTTGTTTTGGATTCATTTACAATCAGCCCACTATGCAAGCAAAAGTTCTCAAGGACAACCATAAGCTTTTGTGCATCTTCTAAAGTGTGTGCTAGAAGCACTACATCATCCGCATACAACAAAAGCATGATTACCGCATTGCAAATAGTGACCTCTTCAATGCCTTCTTCTTGCATAAAGTCAAGTACCATTTGTTCCAATTGATCGATGCATAGACCAAAGAGAGTTGGTGACAATGGACATCCTTGTTTAACCCCAATAGTGCTTACAATTTTTTTTGAAATTTCTCTTCCCATGCGCAATTGACAAATCACCTTCTCATAGATTCGAGAAACCGCAAGCATAAACTCACTTGGCACTTGGAGTTCTTCCATCCTTCTCCACAAATTGTTACGTGGAATCATATCAAAGGCTTTCTTAAAGTCCACAAAACAACAATACAATCGCTTGCCTTTCAACCGACTTTCCTCCATGAGAACACAAAGAGTGACAAGATGATCAATGGTGCTATGGCATCGACGAAAACCCGCTTGTCCCTGTGCACGCTTGCCATTCTCTTCAGCCCAATCACTCAATTTCATCTCCCTTATGCACCCAAACAACTTTTCCATAAGAGACCCAATCATTATAGTCCGGTAGTGTCTTACATTCTTTACATCCCCTCCTTTATGCAAAGGCTTAGCCCAATTAGTACTCCAATCATAAGGCATACCATGTTGAAGTGCAAGGTTGAATATATCACACATCCACTCATGGATAAAATCTCCCGTCCATTTGATCATCTCTGGCTTGATACCTTGAAGATCTCCCGCTTTGCGAGTGGCCAACTTTTCAAGCCCACCGCATACATCCTCAATAGTAAAAAAAGAGGGCATACATAGGAGTGAACCATAAAATGTCATTTTTTCAGCATTTTCTTGCTCATATAATTTCCTACAATGTGTGTACATATCCACTAGACTCAAGTTACCAAAATTCTCAACCCGCTTGCCTCTCAAGTTTCTCCAAAATCTTCCACATGCATGTGCCTTTTCTTGGACTTGAAATTCTTGTTGCTTTAATTCCCATCTTCTTCTCTTCTTTTGAATCAATACCTTGTATGTATGCAAATGACTTTGATAGTTGTCTTTGTCCATAGTTGCATCAAGCTTTATCAAGGACTTTCGAGCATCTTGACATTCTTTATCAAAACACCTTTTGCGTGATCTATCTTTGTTGATACCATGGAGATGCTTTATGGCAAAGCATTCTTCTGCACAAGAACAAATAGCTTTCTTGAAAGCTTCCCATTTAGTTTCCAATGGTGCATCACATTGAAGCTTTGTCATCCATAATTTTTGCTCAACCATTTCAATGTACATTGGTGCCCGTTTGAAATCCATACATAGTGATAACTTCTCTTTCCTTTGGCTGAGATTATCATGCTTAGTTGCTTCTCCACATGAAAGGTCAATACATAAGGTGTGATGGTCGGATTTCGGGGTCCATTGACCAAACATAAAACTCTTTATGCGATACATGATGGCTTCAGAGAGTAGCATATAGTCAATCACACTATCCCCATTATGTCTCCTACATGTAAATCCATTGGTTCCACTCCACAAAGATACACCATTGGCAATGAGCATACCCGTGCTATTACACATGTGTAAAAGTAACTTTCCATAGTGATCCGGCTCTTTCTCATCCATTGAAGTACGATCATACAAGTGAAATTCCTCCAACTCCCTTGAAATGTATGGCATATCAAATTGTTGAGTATCATGTTGCAATGTTTTTATGCGAGCATTCATATCCCCAAATACAATAACATCACCTTCACCTTTGAAATAAGCAATGTCCTCTTCTAAATCAGAAAATGGTTGATCTCTATCCATGCAAGCATAAAAGGGAGAATCATGATGAGGAATGTAGCAACCGGCTACAAAAATGGGTGCTCTTTTTGGTGTCATAATTTTCAGCCATACATAACGTTTGTACTTGTCATCTTTTACAATTGATACAAAATCTTTCAATCCTTTCTTAACCATACATGCTACCCCTCCTTGTCCTCTTCGTTGCTTGAGATTCTTTGACCACATCAATGAATGTACATTGTAATCCTCCAAGCCGTTAATCCTTTGTGTATCATGCTCCCAAGTTTCAACAAGAAGTACAACACCGGCTTTGCTTGTTAGTTCATCAATGCCAACCCCCGCATTCCATGGGTATCCATTACAAATCCAAAAGCATATTTTCAATTGTAACTCGGTCTCATAGGTCACGCATCCCTATTTGCTTGAGGGACTTGCCTCCTCCTTGGGCACATTTTCTTCATGAGAGATCTCCTTGTTTTTATTATTCTTTTCCTCATATGACTTGCGACGCATATTTTGCTGCTTAATAGTGCGATCTTCACATACAAAACATTTTGTATCCCTCAAATAGATCCAACTATTATCAAGGATAATCTTTCGCTTGGTCTCATCCGGCATGGTGCATACAATTGGCCGTTCTCCCAAGCGAGAAGCTCCTTGCTTCCCCACTCTATGTGCTCCATAGACCATAACTCCGGACATGCCAAAGTGGGTTTTGAAGAAATCTTCAATAACAATGGCAAGAGAAGGAGGTGTCTCTAACTTCTCTTCTGGAATTCCACGAATAACAATGTTCTTGGAACGTCGCTCCCGTTCCTTCAACTCCTCCACATCCACATCCTCAACATTCTTTGTTTAACCATAGCTTGCATGAGTGAGGAATTAGAAACCACATTTCTACCACATACATCAGCCCAAGACTTTTTTGTGCATACATTTTTCATGTCGCATACATCCCGGCTCATAGTGTCAAATTTCTCCTCTTTCAATACATGGTCATGCTCTACTTTGCTCATCCGCTCCTTCAAAGAATTCAAGTCCACAAGAGAGCGTTTACATTCCTTGACTTCCTCTTCAAGTTGCATCAAACGTGTTGTTTGCATCTCAAGTGTCCTCTTGAGATTCTCATTCTCAACCATAAGTACCCTTAGTGTGCCATTCTCCATTGCAAGTGCTCGCAAGTCTTCGCCTTGTTTGTTTACAGTCTCTTGCAATGATACCAAGTATGCCATGATCATGGTTTCCGATGTCGTTGGTTGGGTGGTTTTGTTGTTATCTCCACACTTAGGAGATTTTGGATCATTTTCCACAATGGTTGTGGACCTTGTTGAATAAGAAGAACCCTTGCGAGTACCGGAAGACATTGTATGTAAAATAAGAGATGAGAGTCAATTTTCTTGAACCTGTTCACTTCGGAAATGCTGCTACAGGAACGCCTTCCATAACTCTGATTTTTTTTTTCTTTACATCAATGCGTAGAGGGCTTTGTGCTCTTCGATTGAGGCTATAGATCACCCAAATTGGAGTTCGGAGTTCGGAGTTCGGAGTTCGGAGTTCGGAGAGAGAGAGAGAGAGAGAGAGAGAGAGAGAGAGAGAGAGAGAGAGAGAGAGAGAGAGAGAGAGCATTGCGGCGGCACGACGATGGCGAGGCGGTTGAGCGCGACGTAGCGGCGTCTCCCTCTTCTTCGCGGCGAGGAATCCTCCACGACAGAAAGCGTAGAGCGGTGAGTGACACACCAACATCATCTTTGAGCTTGCTAGTTTAGGCTTGTTGTGTGCTTGGAGCCATTTGTGGCTCGCACGCAGTGTATCGGCAAGTTCCTTGCATTGACACGTGCGACATACGCGCACATTTTTGGCGCCGTTGCCGGGGAATGCCATACACTAAGCTTGAATGGCACTCTGTGCTTCTTTTGTGGTGCAATCTCAATTGTAGGAAAGGTAGGGAAGGAGTGTGTGTGTGTTGAGAAGAGGGATTTGGTGTTATACTGTGTGTTTTTTTTGTTAATGGAGTTTTCAAAGGTACTGTGTTTATTCTTTGTGTATTAAGGTTGTTAGTTTTCTTTGTTAATGGAGTTTTTAAAGGTACTGTGTTTATTCTCTGTGTACTAAGGTTGTTAGTTTTCTGTGTACAGTAAGTAGGAAGTAGATCTGTGAGAGTTAATAGAGTGTGTTAGTGTGTAACAATAGGTGTATTAGTTAGAAGTAGGTAGATAGAGTGTGTGTGTTCTCTCGCGCAGGCCGCGGCGATCTTATCCTTTTTTTTTAAATTTTAAAAAAAAATTAAAAAAATTAAAAAAGTTAATTTTTTTTTAATAAAGGTAGGACCGAGATCGGGAATATCTCCCCGACCCAAGCCCAAGCTCACGCTCAGGCCTAAGCCTCAGTCGCCTTTTAAAATTACGAATTTTAGCTTCACACGTAGCTAAAAATCGATTTTTTGAGGACCAACGAAATTTCAGATGCCCGAAAATTGTGCTGTAAAGCACACATCGACCCTCTAAGTGATACGCTCGTTTCGAGCTATCACAACACTTTAATAAAACAAATCAAACATTAAATTCAATGTAATTTTTTGTCATAATCACTTGTCTAGGTTTAAAAATCAAGCAGTCCGACTAAGCTAGTTTGACCAAGCTAGGTGTTAAAGATCTTCTCTTAATACCATGGGGAATGCCTTCCTAATAATTAATGGTTACTTAGGTTCTTAATCCGATTTAGGCAGCATTGTGTGAAATGTACTAGGGCTTTCTAGTGGGCTTAGTCCCTATTGACCTTTAGCTTAAGTATTATAAAGGGAGTTTACTAGTGTGATGAGCCTGGGGAGGGTAACGATGTTATATGACCCCCCAAAGTTACAAAATTAAAATGCTAAAAACGAAAAAAGAAAAGTGCCACAATGTAAAATCTTAAGCTGAAAGAGAAATCTCAACTTGATTGGGTACTTCACTCACATGTATCACCTATGGTACTAGAGCCCTAGAGGTTCCCAGTGTGGGCGCTTTTCCTTGAAAAGCAGAAAACCCAAGGCATACAAAAATAAACACACACATCAAAATTGAATCACTGTGAAAAGACTTTGGGGGTTCAAAGAAAAGGTAATCAGTCAGGCGATGATTTCATGAGAAATTCCTTTTATCGTAGCTTAACTACAAGGTCTTCTAGGTATACCCTCTAGTCAGCCCTCGAACATGAAATACTTGGCTCTCGCGATTAAACAACTTAATTGACTAGAGAAAATTAAGAAGCTTACCTATGGTATTAATAGTCGATCTCTAGTGCCTTTCGACCGTTAAATTAGCGATCCCAGACTTGTTTAAATTTTACCTTTATATCTGTTTATGCATTTGATTATATTGCAATTTAATCTTTATTGCTGACAAATGGTTTAAAATTCTGTTACAAATCACATTGTTTGCCTACAACTGCATATTCTTTTTAATTTCTTATGAGAATGTAATTACTATGCCAATGTTGTTTGATTTTGCAGTGACTGAAGAAGGCTAAGGACATTCATCTCAAATGCTCTTCCACCTCGACAAACGAGCTTCAACTCAATAGGTTCCGAGGACGGAATCTACATCAGGAAGGTGGGCATGTTAACCCTCACGGCTCACGGACACCATATCACCTACGACGGACGTTGTATTATTTACTTGGTAGAGTCAGGTACCGGGCTTGTCGGTCCAATAGGAAAAGGGTAAGAGTGATCACCGATGAGAGGCACACTCTAACTGGAACATTCAAGGGATTAGTTGGCTAAGCATGGGCGCCCAAGTGTGAATGGAGTGAGCTCATATAAAAGTCAACTAAACCTAACATTCACTCATTCTCTCATTTGTGCAATTGAAGAGTGCTTTTGCTCCATCTCCATCTTCTTCTTCTTCATCTCCTTGTGTGTGTGTGTGTATGCATGAGAGAGAGAGAGAGAGAGAGAGAGAGAGAGAGAGAGAGAGAGAGAGAGAGAGAGAGAGAGAGAGAGAGAGAGAGAGCATTGTGGCGGCACGACGACGGTGAGGCGGTTGAGCACAGCGTAGCGGCGTCTCCCTCTTCTTTGCGGCAAGGAATCCTCCACGACAGGAAGCGTATTGCGGTGAGTGACACACCAACGCCATGTTTGAGCTTGCTAGTTTAGGCTTGTTGTGTGCTTGGAGCCATTTGTGGCTCACACGCAATGTATCGACAAGTTCCTTGCATTGACACGTGCGACATACGTGCACAACAATATAATGAAATGCATAAACAGTTGTAAAGGTAAAAAATTAAACAAGTCTGGGTCGCTAATTTAACGATCGACAGGCACTAAAGATTGACTATTAATACCATGGGCAAGCTTCTCAATTTTCTCTGGTCAATTAAGTTGTTTAATTGCGAGAGCCAAGTATTTCATGTCCGAGGGCTGACTAGAGGCTATACCTAGAAAACCTTGTAGTTAAGCTACGATAAAAGGAATTGCTCATGAAATCATTGCTTGATTTATTTCCTTTTCTTTGACCCCCCAAAGTCTTTTCACATTGTTTCAATTTGATGTGTGTGCTTATTTTGTATGCCTTGGGTTTTTTGCTTTTCAAGGAAAAGCGCCCACACTGGGAACCTCTAGGGCTCTAGTACCATAGGCGATACATGTGAGTGAAGTAGCAAATCAAGCTGAGATTGCTCTTCCAGCTTAAGATTTTACATTGTGGCACTTTGATTTTTTTGGTTGTTCGTTTGCAGCATTTTAATTTTGTAACTTTGGGGGGTCATATAACATTGTTACCCTCCCCAGGCTCATCACACTAATAAACTCCCTTTATAAAAATTAAGCTAAAGGTCAATAGGGACCAAGCCCACTAGAAAGCTCTAGTACATTTCACACAATGCTGCCTAAATTGGATTAAGAACCTAAGTAGCCATTGATTATTAGGAAGGCATTCCCCATTGTATTAAGAGAAGATCTCTAACACCTAGCTTGGTCAAACTAGCTTAGTCGGGCTCCTTGAATTTAAAACCTAGACAAGTGATTATGACAAAAAATGACATTGAATTTAATGTTGATACTAAGCAAAGGCACTGAATATTATGCTACCAATCACTATTAAAGCAGACAACCATGGATGCAAAAAAGATAAGAGGCAATGCTAATGGATAAGAAATACCTGCTTGTGTTGATCATGGCGCTTGATTTGAAGAGTGAACGAGAGAAAGATCCCATGAAGGTCCAAATCCTAACAACAAAAACACGTTCCTGTACACATGAGAAAACCCAAAAGAATACCTCTAGGAGGCACATCAGTGGGAAAAAAGATCTTTGCTAATCACTAAACTCTAAAATAGAAACACTCCTATCGTACTAATCCTACCTACTCGCCATCACTTGAGTGATGAGGATCAAAGGTGTTTGATGACATAGGTTTCTGTTTTAGTGTACTGGATGTGAATGTGTAGGTCTGTGTCAATGTTTTGACTTTTATTGTGCATACTTGTTTGCTAATTGCTCTTGCTCTTTACTATTTTTCTATTTTTGTGAGTATAAGGCTTTATATATACATTCCCTAAGATTGTTGATTGAGAGGTCATGGAAAGAAGGGTAAGAGAGAAATAATTCAATAGGCTGACGTGAATGAAGACTTGCCCCTTTCCTTGGGTAGGTCATACTGTTTGAAACATGCTCGTCACCCTTTGAAACCAATTGTTCCAGTTGGTAATAGGTGAGGATTTTTTCCAGTAGTTTTCTACTACCTTAGATGCCTCGTCGAGTTGCAAGGGTGGTAAGGTAGTCTCCCAGGATCGAACTTGAAGTGGTTCATCAGGTGAATCTTGAACACTGGGAGGTGTGGATTCCTTTGTAGCTTCATGGAGGTCCACTATTGTAGGTGGAGGCTGTGGAGAAGCTTTTACCTCTATGGATGCATTGCATGAGGAGCTAGAAGCTTCATGGGACTCCCCCCTTCCTGATCTAGGTGGAACAAATTGTTTTTTCTTTGGTACGCAAACTAGCTATGGAGCGGGTGTGTAGCATTCAGTGATTTTTTTCTTTCCACAATCGTCAATTTGTTTTGGAGCTACAGGATTGGGCGCACATGGGTTAGGTGACAGGTAAGAACACAATTGACGTTTTGGCACCTAGATTTGATCATTTCCTTGATAGTAACCTTGGGCTTCCAATAGTCGTTTATGAATCCACCACCACGTTTCCTTACATTTCTTGGAGTGAGTGGGACGTTTCTTACAAGGCTTCTGTTTTTTAGCACTAGCTATGGTTGCTAAAGAAGCTTTAGAGACCCACTTGTATGTTTTCTTAGTTATATTAGGATGAGTCTTGTCAAAAGCTATATGCATTGCTCCTAGCATATTTAAGGGTACGAGTGGTGGCATTTCATCCCCCTCAGGTGTTACCGAGGTCGTCCCCCTATTTCCCAAGTGTCTATGGTTGCTGCTAGGTGGACCCAATCCACATTGTCCGACTCAGTCATCCCAGGTAGTACATCTATATAAGGAGAATCTTCCCCAACATCAGTGTCCGCTTTACACGTGTAACAATACTGCAATGGGGCCGAGTGAACTGTGGTGTCGGATCTGTAACATTTAATGGCCTAAAAACTTGTGTGTAGCGGAAATTAGCATGAACATAGTGGGCATTTCATTAGAATAGATTCCTAATGAGAATTACAAGAGTGCTTGGGTGGAGAGAGCAACAAAAAGCATAACACCTAGTTAGATAGCATGAACAATACTTTCAAAAGAGAGAGAAATTAAGCTATTGAAAACAGTTGAGGACCGGATTTGCATGGAGCCGGTTCCCCCTCCAAAAGGCTTTGTATTATGGTTTCTCTCATCAAGAGAGACATTGTACAATACAATTCTTTGTGTTCCTTCAAGACTAGCTAGTGCAATGAAGATGAAAGCTTCATGCACTAAGCAAAACACTTAGTAAACACAACATCAATTATCCCTGGTCTCAGACCCAAGACCTCACACACCTTCGAAGATGGTGAGAGCTACCAGGGTATGAGAGTAGATTGAGAGGAAGAAGGAGTATCTTACGAGAAAGATGTACATCTCCTCACATCTTAGCTTAGTAATTAGCATGGTAGAGGAGATGAGCATGCATTGAAGCTTGGCTCTTGGTTGGATTTGCATCCACATGCCAAGAGTGTGTCGATGTAGGCTTCTATCTCACAAGCTTGGAGTAGGTGATGAGCTCTCCATTAAAGCTTGGGAAGAGATAGTCTTTTTCTTGCTTCTCACATAGACTGTGTGAGAGTGTGTGTGTGATAATTCCTTGCAAAAATCAGCCCCCTCCCTCTCTTGGGCGAGCCCTCTTGCTAATTGCTCTTGCTATCCTCCCATTGGACCTCCCCAGGGCTAGCCAATGACTATTAAGCAGCATAAGTGATAGCCTTCTGACATGTGTCCCCCTTTCCCCTTTTGTGAGAGCTTTAGGTAATTTAATAATTCAACTAAACTCTCATTGGACCTCTTTGCCTCCTGGCCAATAGGAATCGGGCAAGCCATTGGGCTGCTGAATGCTGTTGGACCCCTTCGGGGACTGTCCAATAGTCTTCTAGAGGACTTAATTCTCATTGGTTCTTTTATTAAGTGTTTTGAAATTAATTAAACTAGATTTATTCTAGCCTAATTCTCATTGGTCCACCTCCAAGGCCATCCAATAGGAATTGGGTACACCTTGTGGGCATCTGGTCTAGGGAGCTGACATGTGTCCCTCATTCCATTTGTGTAATGGGAGCTTGTGTGTGTGTGTGTGTGGCTTTCTCTCTCATCCCCTACATGCAAGGCTCGCCCCCTCCCAAGTAGGGATTGCAAAGAATTTTTGTACACACACAAAGCATCCAATTCCCTTAAGGTTGACCTTTGGACACAACCTTTGAATTTTGGAACCTTAGCATTTTGGAAGTCTTAATGGGCTGAACCTTAGGGTCTTTTTAGCCCATTGTTGCACATGGCTCTTTTGCAGATGCCCCCCCCTTTGGATCCCTATTTTCCCTCCTTTGGATCCCTACTGTGGCTGGTCTGCTAGCTTAACCAATATTCTAGCTTTTTCTCCCCTGGCACTTCCCCATATTAAATGATCAGTTTAACATTAGAAAATCATTTAGGAGAATTAGATATTGATTATTATGACACGGTGTCGAGAAATTTGCGGTCTTGCCAGGAAAGCACTGGGCTTATGGCTGTGAGAGTTTGTGAGAGAACTCAACAAAAACTATATGAAGGATTTAAACCATAGATGCCATGAAGACTAGGGTTTGGAAAGAAGTGCAATCAAAGAAGACTCACTCTTTCTCTCTTGCACTCACACACACAAAGAAAGAACACAAAAGAGAATGTCAAAACAATACGAAGATGAAAACATCAAGGCTATGGTCATATCGTATCATGGGTAATATGAAAGGGTTAATAGATGAGTTAATGGCATTCAATCTTGGCTGACCAAATAGGCTACAAATTGTTCTTTGGAATTGTAGTTTTGTGCTTACCATAATATATATATTTTGTCTAGTGATTGGGATTAATTATGTGTACAAATCCTCTTGGTTCATAACAAGATGACTACGCTTGCGTCAAAAGAAAAGTTATAGTCTATGAGAGGAAGTATGATGGGATCCAGTGATAGAAGTATTTCATTGAGCCTTTCTGGGCCAAAGAGAAACACTATACATTGTTGAAAGTGTATTTTACGGCTAATCCATACGTTAATTCTAATAGATCGTACAGAGTGAAAGCGATAGAAATTATCATCATGTGGGTTATTCATCTAGGATAGTATGTGAGAAATGTAGATAAGAGAGAAGTGAAGAGATGAGAAGTTTCCCTCCCAAGCCCTATTCTTGCCCGTAGGCAATAAGGATACTGCGGGGAGAGATGTACCTGTAGCAAAGAGAACCTAGAATTTGTAGGGAGGATGAATTACTAAGAGTGAGAGAGATAGATTTGGTTAAGGAGATGATATTAGATATATATATATGTTAGATTAGAGATGAAAAAGAAAACAACAAGAAATCAAGAAAACATCAATGTAGAACACATCTTACTTGACAAACCCTTTGGCACCATTATTGATGGAGAGAGAAGAAGAGGGGAGAACTTCACTTTGATTGATACGCCAAGTGCAAGACCTTCTTTGATTAGAGTTGATCTTCCAAGGATAGCGTACAAGAATGGCTAGTCTTCCTCTGTAGGCTTGGGCTTCTGTTAATGGCTAAGTACAATTAGGCATTACTACTCACTCCCTCAAGAATTCCTCTCATCAATGGCTTGAATGCTTGAGTTTCTTTTCAAAGAAGAAGAGTTCCCCTTTTATAGGTGAAGGGAACCCCCAAGGGTTTACACAAGAAGAGAGGAGCCAGTGTGAATAAGAATTGGAAAAGTTGGAAATGAGCTGTCCCTGCCTGATGTGGGCAGACTGGGGTCCAGTATTTTGATCATATCTCCTCAACCGTGTCTCCAAATAAAAAAGTAAAAATATGGGCAGAAACTTCAGCTCATTAGCTATGATTTTCATTTTGAAATCATTTTCCAATTCGGATTGGAACCTTGTGTAAAAAATTCATCAAAATAGGGTCCATTTCTGGCAGCAAAAGTCTTCCCGTGGTCCCCTTAGCCTAGACTCTCGTTTAATTCCAAAGGACACCTCATGCCATATGAAAGCATGACATTGTTCCTTGACAAAGTTTTGTGATCATGCTTGCAATAATTCATTAAAATAAGTGTATCTTTGAAATCATGCCACTTAGTGTCCCACTAGGATTTGATTCCCTCCTAGTAGCTATTTAAAAAGAAATATAAGAAAAGTATAAAAAATACATAGAATATATATATATTGGAGTTTACCCTAGATATAGGATCTAGCTAGGGTGTGAGATGATAATGAGATAGTAGAAATAAAGAATCAATGCTTTTTGCCCCAAGTTAAAGAGGCGGAGTTATTGAGCTTTTCCCATAGTATTTCCTGATGGTAAAGTAAGGATAGGTTACCCTTGAGAAAAATAATAGGATGAGATAGAAGGCTTATTATTATACTTAAATATGCATATGTACATTATAGGAAAGATAATTATGTATCTAAAAAGTTACAAGATAGATCTTGTAGCATGCGTTCCCACTATGTACGTGTCACAGCACGACAACGAATCTATGATCAATTATAAATCTGTTTCCTAGAGGATGTGCTCGACCAATTACAAGATCCACGACCAATTACAAGATCCACTCAAATGACAGAATCTTGGAACTGCAAGTAGACATGGTTTTTAGACCATTCATGCACCATTTTTGCTTCCCTCATGAAAGGACGTCCTAAGATCATCTCCAATGCCATAGTGTGCATGGAGAAATCCATAACAATGAAGGTAACTCTTATTTTATGTCCAGAGACCTTGATCTTGAGATCTTCTAGCATCCCAATAGGTTTAACAATAGACCCATTGGCCATCTTCACTACTATGGTTGTGGTGGCAAGGTGAGGTCTTCCCATAGTTTCCTAACAATTTTTAGTCATAATGCTAACCCCAGCGCCACCATCAAGGATTCCCTTCACAGTTAATCTCTTAGTAGTGATTGGTATGGTCGCATTGGATTCATCACCCTCAAAGTATTGTCCCAACTTGTTAACATGTATTTCTATAACAAGGTTCTCATCTAGGTTGGGTTGTGGACCTGGACCTAAGTGTTGCTCCTCTATTGGCTTTTTCCAACTCCATCCATCTGTGAAAATTGTGGTAGCCCAAACTTCAGTTCTCCATTGAGGAAGGCTCAAAGAGTTGAGACTAGCTCAAGGTCTTTATATAGTTTGGACATGATGGTGGTTCTAACTTTTGAAGACATGAAATCCATCAATTTGGCAATTTTAACGACACCTTTTGGGTTTCAGCCCCTTGATGTGGGGAAGATGGGATCTCCATTTCTTCGATAGGATCAGGTAGTCCCTCTATAAATATTCTTTCCATCAAGAAGTGAGTATGCCCACTTTCCCATGACTTTAAGTCACTTTCTTTTTGAATGACACTAGGTATGGCTAAGGGTCTATGGACTTGGTGAGGTTGTTGTTGCGTAGGGAACACGGTGTCTGTAATCTGGATCTGCCTAGGTGCTGGTTCTAGATCCCTTTGGGTATCTTCTACCAAACTCCTTAATTGTTTGACTCGCTTGATCTCCTCTGTAGGGTTTGGATAAGTTCCTATCTTCTTCTTGGATCATGGCCATTGTGGCTCATGAAGATCTTCCTTGTTGGTTTCTATCTTAGTGGTCGTTTTGGTCTCCATGGTTTCACCTGAATCAGAATCCTCTTTAGCGTCATTCATATATACAGGGTCGTCACCATTCCCTATGTTGGTCTTTGTAGCTTTTTGCGATCTCTTCCTTTGTGTTTTCTTCTTTTGTTGAGATTGGACAACTGATGCCGTGTCTCTTTCCTCAAGAATATAATTTTGTTTTTGGAGCATCGATCATGTGGGTACGTTTTACCGGTACCACATGTGTACTTTGTGATGGTTCCTCGGTAACCTCAATCAAGTTTAATGGCGTGATCTTTGGTGCATTTGGATTATTTGGACATTGGGCAATAAAATGATCTATGCCACATCAATTACACATGAGTATTGGCATTGTAGACGTGCTCGCTTGATTGGTTTGCATTAGTGTGGCGTTATTTTGTAGCCTAATAGGACACTCGGCTACACGATGTGGACCTCCACACTCATAGTGTTGAAGAGGTGGTCTCTTAGCAGTGTAATTGATATTATGGGCTCTTGTAGCAAGAGCAGCTACTTGATAGATAGGTTTGACTTGCCCCCAATAGTCCTCCATGTAGTATTGTGGAATTTCTCCAAGCACATCCATCCGATAATAAATATTAAGGTCTATATCTTCGTCACAGCCTTCCAAACAAGCAATAGATGACTCACAACCCACTTGATTCACAGAAGTGATTCTCGGATGTGGTGGTTACGGTCCTAGCACTGGAGGTGGTAAGGGTGTTGTATGAACAACATTTTGGGTCCTAGGGACCATGTGTTGTGCTATTTGTTTAAGTGGTGTGGCCGGCATCAATGTAGACACTCGAGGTGTGTCTAAATACTATGCAATCCTTAGCTTGATGACCATACCTCCCATAGGCATTGCATTTCCCATTGAATTTTACTATAAAAGTAGGGCATTCACTGGTACTTTCCAGTCCATAGAATACTGAGCACCATTGTTTCTCCCTTCTTGGATACATATGATTGTTTTGCGGAGCACGATTGTCTCTAAGACTCTCTTGAATAGCCTTGGTAAGATCTGCTTAAGTCATCTCAGATATCTTTGGCTCCTTAGCAATAGGCTTTAGGGTCATGGGCTGATCCCTTGATGCTTGCGAGCTAATAGATTTAGGCTCAACAAACACTCTTTCTCCTTGAATCACTAAATTATCCTCCAATTGGATCGCATTGGTGGTGGCTTCTTCCCATGCGGTGATACCTCTAATGACTAGGCCATTGTAGATATCCTCATGGCTGCTTCCCATTGGTGGTGGTTGCTTCCCAAGCGGTGATACCTCTAATGACTAGGCCATTGTAGATAACCTCATGTCGTAATCCCCTAATGAATCTATCAAGCAATTGATTATTATTGAAGCGCTCATTTGGATTATAACAAGAATTCAAATGCTTTAAGCGACTAATAAAGTCTCTCACCGACTCTTCTTACTCCCGTTGGGCTTTTTGGAGCTGAGAGGCTACACCCCAAAGCACTCCCTCTCGTATGTATTCTTTTAAGAATAGTCTCCTAAGAGTAGGGTAATTTGTTTTTTCTTCCACCCTTAGGGTTCTATACCAATCCCCAGCCTCCCCACTTAAGGTTAGGCTTAATGCATTACTCTTATGCAGGTCATTGTGTTCTCCTAGAGAATCGCATATTTGTTCAAACACTTCGATATGGTTTCTCACATCCCCGTCTCCACTAAATTTTTGTGTGAGCTTGGCTATTTGTACTGCTTTACTTCTAGGTTCGCTATTAGGCATGTTACGCATATTCTAAGCACTAGACGACCGATAGTTTGAGCAAATGTTTCCAAGTCACCTAAGTGAGCAGGAACCGTGGTTGGAGGTGCTCCAGAGACTACATGTGGAATAGGTATTGGCATTGGGCTTGGTGCATAAGAAGCCCTTGGATTCCACGTTTGGTACGGTGTTGTGCCATGTGGTGGTCCAAAGCTCATATGTGTGGCCCTAGGCATAGCAGACGTCGGATGTGACATGATAATGCTAGCCGGTATCCCCCCATGGAAATAAGAGCTTGGGTGTTGTCATTGTGGAGCATAGGTAGTTGAAACAATGGGAGGGGTAGGGAGTACATGAGTACGAGGACCCATAGGTGCATACGATTGATACACACTTGTAGGTACTGTTGCAGACATTGAACTACCATGTAGTGGGTGCTTTACTAACAAATGAGGTCCATGGCGTGTTTCTTGGCATGCCCATCATTGGGGTAGGCATGGTAGCCGTGGTGTCATCAAGGGAAAGATGAGCTAGACTTGGAAAGGTAAAGCTATCACTTGTGGACTCAGATTGCACTGAGACCCCTGGCGAAACAACATATGGAGGATCCATCGAACTTACCGAGAGAGTCTCCATTTGCGATAAAGTTGGTTGTTTAGCCTCCCCTGTATCCAAGAATCTCATGAGACCCGTTGAATGCATGTGGATCCCCTTGTTCTGTCTCTCTAGCTCAATAACCCTATGGATGACCTCACAAACTCTTTGTTGTTGATCCTCCACACTAGTAGCACCCATTGTGGATTGTAGGACATCTAACCAACCCACGTGATAGGTATGACCTGTGTATAGGTCGGTTAGAGTTTTTGTTTTTAGTTCGTATTCCCAATTCTCATTTAAGAACACTCCATCTAGGATTGAGGTGCTAGGGTGTCCTTTGAGCTAGATGCAATGGTGCTTTCTAGGGGTTGGCCCTTAGCAGTTCCTAAGTCAAGAGCACTCAATTGCTCTCCTAGCAAGGATATTGACATAGGGGCTTTCGCTTTTAACTCTCTTCGTTGCTCCGTCTTGTGCTCGGGGGTTCACTATGGACATATCACGTGCATTCAAGACATGTTTGTAGAACCCCTTATCTGTGAATTTTGTTAGAACTATAATGTACACTTTTCTTTTAAAATCTGATTTTTTTTTCAAATTTGAAAAAATAATTCCCTTTTGTATATATATTTATGTAAGTTTCAAGAACTTTAAATACCCTTTTGTTGAACTCACATGATAGGTTACATTTTTATTAGGTGACCTCCCCGGGGTGTTGCGTAAGCTCTTGATTTCCTTTTTCCTAGCCGCAATGATATATCGCTCAACCTCTTGCACTTCGGCAAGGCTTCTATCATCGGGTAATATGACCTCGGAGGGGAATAGCTCTGAAGAGTCAGGGGGTGCAGTAAATGAAGTATTCACGTGCACACTCTCTAAGGGCATAGGGTCTACGTTGGTCATGAATGGCGAATTTACTTTCCCACCCCCCTCATTTACATCATTAGCTCCATGTTCGGAGCGAGTGGCTCTACTAAAGGTTTCCTTTAAGCGGCTAAGCATGCTCCGCCCGGAGCATGGGCCCATGGCATGCAGGTCTTGGCTTGAGCTATCGGGATTAGGCTTTGGGAAACCCTCCATGACGTCGTAGTCAGAGGAAGAGTCACTAGTCGCTATGTTTGGGTCTTGGTTTGTACTACCTTGGGTCCCCGCCGAGGGCCCAAAACCTAAGGTAGGTGGATAACCCGAGGGATTCACTCTATATACAAAACGGGACGCCACCTGCGAGCAGACCACTTTGATAAAACCCCTTTATACGAATCATATTACGGAATATGACCTCCCTTTCTACGCTTATATGGAAATCAATACAAAAAACTATCATACCCCTATCTTACATATAAAATTTAGGTCTCACATGATCTAACTGCGTAAACTTATTCAAAGAGCATGTAGCATAGTGACTAGCAACGTACTAAGAAACCACTTTTGTTGATTCAGTTTTGACCCATCTAAATTACTCAAAAAACATGGTTATAAAGTTGTGCTAGGTTCTCCGCGTAAATTTTCATCTATATAAACTCTTTATAGCTTTCATCTCTCAGCAAATCAACTATAATCACAAAACAAGAAATTGGTACAAAGCAATGTCTTGCGTGTATCTTTGTAGCTATTGAATCACAAGTTTGAGGCAGACTCTTTTGGGAAGCCATGATTTTGAAACACAAAACCTTCCTCTCATTTTCCCCTTTTCTCACTTCTCCCTTCGGCCCCCTCCCCCCATCCCTTGAATATGATACCCCCTTCCTTATTTTAAGCTTGGGAGATAAATTATTGGGGGCCTGCCCCTAACTTATTCGCTTATGTAACTTGTAAAAAGACCCCCTCCCCTGCACTTACGTGGTGCGGTAAGTTTTAAATGGTGAATCCCTCGGGGATAAGGTGGATAATGAGAACTCGCATAAGTCAAAATTCTCTCTAGTTGCTTCGTCTCTAGCACACGACCAAAGCGTAGATACATGTGCCTTTGGCACCCTACAAGCGTCAGCGAATAATCTCGAAGGTTAACCGCTTACTTTTTTTGGCGTCCGTTTCACTCGTTTTTTTACGTTTTTTAAATGTTTTTTAATGATTGTTTTTTTTATTAAAGTGTGTGATAGCTCGAACAAGCATATTACTCAGAGGGTCATGGTGTGCTTTACAACACAACGTTCGGTTACCTGAAGCTCCGTTGGTCCTCAACAAGATTGATTTTTAGCTACATGTGAGGTTAAAATACGTAATTTTAAAGGGCGACTGAGGCCTAAGCCTGAGCATGAGCTTGGGCTTGGGTCTGGGGGGTATTCCCGATCCCGGTCCTACCTTTAAATTTTTTTGGTTTTTTTTTTTTTTTTTTTTTTTGGATAAGGTCGCCGCAGCCGCGATGTGCACGCGAGCACACACACAGCTAACCTACCTACTTACCACTAATACAGCTACTGTTACACACTAACACACTACTACAGCAACTCACTAGCTAACATGACTACTTACTGTACTTTACACAGAACTAACATTATGGATCTACAACCTTAATACTAACACCTTATCACAGAGAAAACACAGTACCTTTCAATTCTTTCATAACAAAATAATACACAACAGCAAAACAAACTCCTTCTTCTCAACACACACACCTTCCTTCTCCACCTTTCCTACAATTGACATTGCACCACAAAGAAGCACAGAGTGCCATTCAAGCTTAGTGTATGGCATTCCCCGGCAGCGGTGCCAAAAATGTGCGCGTCTGTCGCACGTGTCAATGCAAGGGACTTGCTGATACACTGTGTGCACGCCACAAATGGCTCCAAGCATGCAACTAGCCTAAACTAGTAAGGGCTCAAAGATGGCGATGGTGTGTCACGCACCGCTCTACGCTTGCTATCATGGAGGATTCCTCGCTGCGAAGAAGAAGGAGCCGCTGCTGCGCCACGCTCAACCGCTTCGTCTCCGTCGTGCCGTCGTAGCAATGCTTGATCGCACACTCTGTCTTTCTCTCTCTCTCACGCATACACACACACACACACACACAAGGAGATGAAGAAGAATAAGATTGAGATGGAGCAAGAGCACTCTTCAATTGCACAAATGAGAGAATAAGTGAAATATAGGTTTAGTTGACTTTTATATGAGCCCGTCCCATTCACACTTGGGCGCCCATGCTTAGCCAACTAATCCCTTGAATGTTCCAGTTAGAGTGCGCCTCTCATCAGCGATCAATCTTACCCTTTTCCTATTGGATCGACAAGCCCGGTACCTGACTCTACCAAATAAATAATACGAGGTCCATCTTAGGTGATAGGAATGTGCGTGAGGGTTAACACTCTCCTTGAACGATCTTTGCATACTTAGGATTCATTGGGTAGGGTCGTTGCTGAACTGGTTTAGCCATGCTATTCATGGGGATTGTGTGTTGCACCACGGAAGGTGGAACACCTTTCATATCATGATATGTGCAAGCAAATATATCACTGAATTCCTTTAGAAGTTCTTTAATTGCATACTCCTCAGTCTTTGTCAGATCTTGGGCAATGAAGACAGGTTTGGACTCCTCACCTGGGTCTGCTAACTCTATCTCCTTAACTATTGCTGGACCATCATAGACTCCATTGCTTCCATCAATAGGTTTTCTTTGAGCCTTTGTATACACAACCTTACACTCCTGCGTGGTGTAGGATTTGAAATGATCAGGTGTAGTGTGTAAGTCTGTGGGGTCTTGTTGTTCTGTGGACTGTGATTTCACTTCCGCTTCCTTTTGTTGTTGAGCTAACTCTTGATTTTGTTGTCTCCAACTTTGGCTTCTCTGTAGCCTCTAGTTGTGCGATGTCAATGGGTTGTGGACTACACCACATAACGATTTGAAGATATTCACCTCAATTATCTACCAACTTTCGATGAGTATCACATGCCCCTATATAATTAAGCCATTCTGCGGTAGATTTCTTTTCATTTATTCTAGCACGCACACTTTCTTGATATCGTTGCCTCTTATATCTCTTAATCTTCTTGTCTAATTTTCGATTATGGCCAATTTCTAGTGAAGAGTCACTAGATGAATCGCTACTTGCGTCTTCTGCTACCTTGGATAGATGGTCATCTAGGGTACCACTAGGCCCTGAATGGTTTGTCCCCACATTTGCACTAAGATTTAACTTAGATTCTTTGTTCTCATAGTCAATTTCAACTGATGATTCTGACCCCGAATTGTGTGGGCTATAGTCTTGTGAGACGCTACTGGTTCCAATGCTAGTCAAACCTTCATCTTGTAGGTCATCAGAAGCTATATGCATTGCTTCTAGAATATTTAAGGGTACGAGTGGTGGCATTTCATCCCCCTCAGGTGTTACCCAGGTCGTCCCCCTGTTTCCCCAAGTGTCTATGGTTGCTTCTTGTAAAGTCCCCAACCCGCCTATACCGTGATCGGGATGGGATCCTTGACAGGTCTCTAGGCCTTATAAAAATCGAAGTCTCTAAACAAGAAAAATCCAAGGAATAAACCTTTGCCATTGACAATGGCTTGGGTCTATAGCCCTAGAAGAAGACCTAGTCCTGTCTCGCAGCGGAAATGGGATAACATACTAACAATCCCAAAAGTCTTTCGGCCCTATAACTTCCACATATTGGGCTAAGGTATCCTCAACCAACGCTTTTTTCCCTCTAACAGATGTGAGGGCACAACCGTTGGTGGATTCCTCTCCAAGTGAAGAAGTTTTCTAAACATTTTAGTGCGCAGGGATGGATAGTTACCTGACTAATCAGGTCCACCCATCCATGATTGACAACCTTAGTCAATCCCCACTTACCACCCCGCACTCACACAAGATTCATTTATCTTATTATCACATTGTTTTAACATTTAAAATAATGGTTTCTTTTAACGTTCCATCACAGTAATTCCTTGAAGACAGCATTGAAAGAATTTTTTCAGAAAACAAACATTTTTAAACTTAAGACAGGGTACTGTCAATCAAAACATTATCCATAATAACCATGACCAGTACTCTTCTTGTCTCAAGACCACCTAAGGGTGAAAAACGGCACCCATTCCTTATTCAAATCCGGAGTGGATAAACCCCCACCCAAGGTTCCGGGTGTCCCTACACCAAACCAGTTGCCCATACAACCGGGCGGCTCCCCTAGGATAAAAACGGTATCCTAACTTATGTAGAAACATCAAGACATGACACGGAGTAGAAACTCATCGTTCATGGGGGTAACCGACTTAACCGTGGCTAGAAAGCCAATTATTATCATCAATTTATATCAAGGAGTCGGAGGTGTCTTGAGACAAGCTGTCTTAAGGATGATCAAACATATCTTTCCTAATTCAACCAGTTTTAACCCAAACAATTCTTTCCTACATTACAAACAAATGCACGTTGGAAGTTACCTTCCGTTTTCGGCCAGGTTATCCTTCTTACGTATGCAATGTTAACTTATAAAATAACTTAAACTAATTAAAGACTTAATTGAACAATGGGACACCCACCTAGGATTGATTGGCCATCTGCTGCTGCGCTGGCGTCTGAAGACTCTCCTCCGTAGGCCTACTACTAGGCCCGGCTTCGTCGTCGTGCGACGCTCTAGTTTGTTTTGGAGCTACTTCCTCATCATCAGATGTAGGATTTGCTCGGGTTCTTTTTGATGCCATAACTTCTTATCCTTATAAAAAGGACGTATAATCATTAGGTAAATAATTCAAAATCTAGACTTAACCTTTGTATTCAACCGTAACCTATCCAAGGTTAAATTTATAGTTTTAATTGATAAATTCTTGACCTAGTAATTTCTTATTTATCTATATAAGCATGATAACTTCTTCCACCGCTTCCCTAAGGGTTTTCTAAGCTCTCCTAACTTTCTTATAGTTTTCTATATCTTTTTCCTAATTTTCCTATCAACTTTTAAGCTAATAATTTACTTATTTTGGGCTTAATATTTATTGTATTTAATTTCTCTTAAAGATTTCATTTCCTTAACTTGATAACATAGGTTTATACTTACTATAATTTTTCTATAAACTTTTAACCACAAAGTCTATTTATTTTAATTAATCATTTGCTAAAAATAGGACTTTTGGTCAATTATAATTTACTAACCTCACTAATTAACTATGGTATAATTACCACAAGTAGATAAGGATATTTTTGACCTCTGGTAATTATCTTATTATTTTCCAACTTAGTTATATAATTTTCATCTTTAATTTTCAGCTAAAATTAGGATAATTTGACTTAAATAAATACTTATACTACCTTTTTAACCTTGACCTATTTATCATGGCCTCTTTATTATGTAAGCTAACTATGATAAATAGAATGTAATCATATAGTATGATTTACTAATTTCTCCCTTGAAATTTCCACCAAAATTAGTATATTTTGACTTAGATTAATATCTATACTACTTTTCTAACCTTGGAATAATTATCACGGCCTTTTTACCCTATAATACGGCTATGATAAATAGCATGTAATCATATAGCACGATTTACTAATTTTCCTCTTTAATTTTTAGCTAAAAATGGTGTAATTTGACTTAGATAAATATCTATACTACTTTTCTAACCTTGGCATAATTATCACGGCCTCTTTACCCTATAATATAGCTTTGAAAAATAGCATGTAGTCAATTAGCATGATTTACTAATTTCCCTCTTTAGTTTTTAGCTAGAAATAGTGTAATTTGACTTACATAAATATCTATACTACTTTTCTAACCTTTAAATAATATAGCTCTGATAAATAGCATGTAATCATATAGCATGATTTACTAATTTCCCTCTTTAGTTTTTCGCTAGAAATAGTGTAATTTGACTTACATAAATATCTATACTACTTTTCTAACCTTGACATAATTATCACGGCCTTTTTACCCTATAATATAGCTCTGATAAATAGCATGTAATCATATAGCATGATTTACTAGTTTCCCTCTTTACTTTTTAGCTAAAATTAGTGTAATTTGACTTTGATAAATATTTATACTATTTTTCTAACCTTGTCATAATTATCACGGCCTCTGCACCCTATAATATAGCTCTGATAAATAGCATGTAATCATATAGCATGATTTACTAATTTCCCTCTTTACTTTTTAGTTAAAATTAGTGTAATTTGACTTTGATAAATATCTATACTATTTTTCTAACCTTGTCATAATTATCACGACCTCTTCACCCTATAATATAGCTCTGATAAATAGCATGTAATTATAGAACATGATTTATTAATTTCCCCCTTTAATTTATCCCTAAAAACAGCGTAATTTCACTAAGATAATTAGTTAAACTAATTATCTGAAAATAGCATAATTATCATGGGTTTTCTAACTTCTACTTAACCTACAATAAATAACTCAATTCAATTTGAACCTATTTACTAATTTCCCTTATTTGAATTGTCCAGAAAATAGAGTAATTCTGCTTAAGTAATTATCTAGATTAATTTTCTGAGCTTCTCCTAATTATCACGGTTTTTTGAACACCTAATTAACCACTGATAATTATATGGAAGTGTTTAAATTCCATTTACTAATTTCCCCTTTTAAAATGCCTCAAAAAGCAGATATTTTAGCTAAAGTAATTAGCTAAATTATTTTTCTGAACTTTGCCTAATTATCACAGGTACTTGAACACTTAATTAACCACTGATAATTATATGGAAGTATTTAAATTCCATTTACTAATTTCCCCTATTAAAATTTCTCAAAAACAGGGTATTTTAGCTAAAATAATTAGCTAAATTAACTTCCTGAACTTCTCCTAATTATCACGGGTTCTTGAACATTTTATTAACCATTGATAATTATCTAAAAGTGTTTAATTTCCATTTACTAATTTCCCATATTAAAATTTCTCAAAAAATAGAGTATTTTAGCTAAAGTAATTAGCTAAATTAACTTTCTGAAATTTTACTAATTATCACAGGTACTTGAACACTTAATTAACCACTGATAATTATATGAAAGCATTTGAATTCCATTTACTAATTTCCCCTATTAAAATTGCTCAAAAAACAGGGTATTTAAGCTAAAATAATTAGTTAAATTAACTTTCTGAAATTCTCTTAATTATCACGGGTTATTAAACACTGATAATTATATGGAAGCATTTGAATTCTATTTACTAATTTCCCCTATTAAAATTGCTCAAAAAACAGGGTATTTTAGCTAAAATAATTAGCTAAATTAACTTTATGAACTTCTCCCAATTATCACGGGTTATTGAACACCTAATTAACCATTGATAATTACATGGAAGCATTCAAATTCCATTTACTAATTTCCCCTATTAAAATTGTCCAAAAAACAGAGTAATTATGCCTAATTAATTAGGAAAACTTCTTAGAAAATTATAAGATCATTTTCCTAGATTAATAACTGTCTAATGAATCTTTGATAAATAATTCAACTTAATCTAATCGTAATTAATATTTTTACCATACATACGATTAAATTTCTAACCAAATTAATTCATGGTTAATTTGGCTAATTTCCGCCTTAATATGATAGGATAAATAATCAGCTTAGTATTACTAAGCTTAATTATAATAATCAACAGAGATTAATTAATTTAAAGAGGTTTAATGAGCATGCATAGGCCTAATCTTTGATTTATTAGCAATTTATCTTAATCTAACCTTGCTAATTAAGAAGGATTAGGTTAATTACCGTTAGGGTTCATCAATTAGAGATTAAACTCTAATGATTTCTGGATAGTGTTCTCTTTAGATGAGAGAGAGAGTAGCAAGGCTCCGAGTCTGTGTAAACTGTGAAGCTAGGGGTCCTATTTATAGTTTTCTGGCACTCTTAAGCTCTCACAGGCTTAAAAAAGCAGTTGCTTGCAGTTCAAGCAGCCCCCTACAGGTCAAAAAACGACCCCTGCTGCTAAATGAGTCCCTGGCAGATCAGTGATGACCCTCCCATTACCTGCCAGTTTTTAAAATATCAATTATGCTATATTTTGACCTATTTTTGCTTAATTGGTAAATATCTTGTAAATATCTAGGAGGACTTTAATAAAGTCTATGCTTAAATGATTACTGCAACCCTTCAATTTTACCTATTTTACTAAATTCACAGTGTAAACTTCCAGGGTCATAACTATGCCAGTTTTTATCGGAATTCAATTCTGAAAATTTCTAGCCCGGGGTTTGCTGTGCTTAAGATTCCAAAAATACCAATATTTGCCATGGTCAGACAATTCTACATTGCTTCTTCAATAATCATATCAGTTTGATTAAGCTTTATACAACCTTTAAGGTTTCAGAAACTGGAAACCTTACACTTCTAAGTGGACCCAATCCACGTTGTCCAACTCAGTCATCCCAGGTAGTCCATCCATATAAGGAGAATCTTCCCCAACATTAGTGTCCACTTTACATGTGTAACAATACTGCAATTGGGCCGAGTGAACTATGCTGTTAAATCTATGATCAATTATAAACCTGTTTCCTAGAGGATGTGCTCGACCAGTTACAAGATCCACTCGAATGATAGAATCTTGGAACTGCAAGTAGACATGGTTTTTAGACCAGTCATGCACCATTTTTGCTTCCCTCATGAAAGGACGTCTTGAGATCATCTTAGATGCCATAGTGTGGTTGGCGAAATCCATAACAATGAAGGAATTTTTATTTTGTGTCCAAAGACCTTGATCTTGAGATCTTATAGCATCCCAATAGGTTTAATAATAGACACATTAGCCATCTTTACTACTATGGTTGTGGTCCCAGCGTGAGGTCTTCCCATAGTTTCCCATCAATTTTTAGTCACAATGCTAACCCCATCACCACCATCAAGGATTCCCTTCACAATCAATCCCTTGGTAGTGATTGGTATGGTCGCATTAGATTCATCGCCCTCAAAGCATTGTCCCAACTTGTTAACATGTATTTCTACAACAGGGTTCTCATCTAGATTGGGTTGTGGATCTATGTGTTCCTCCTCTATTGGCAATTCCTGGCATAATAACTAATATCTAATTCTCCTAAATGATTTTCTCATGTTAAACTGATCATTTAATATGGGAAAGTGCCAGGGAAGAAAAAGCTAGAATATTGGTTAAGCTGGCAGATCGGCCACAGTAGGGATCCAAAGGTTAGGCCATCTGCAAAAGAGCTATGTGCAACAATGGGCTCCAAAGACCTTAGGGTTCAACCCATTAAGACTTCCAAAATGCTAAGGTTCCAAAATTCAAAGGTTGTGCCCAAAGGTCAAAGATTAGGAAATTTGGATGCTTTGTGTGTCCCAAAAGTCTTTCTCAAAGCCTACAAAAGAGGGGGCGAGCCCAAGAAGTAGGGGATGAGAGAGAAACCCAGACACACACACACACAAGCTTCCTTTGTACACAAGGGGAAAGAGGGACCCACAAGGTGTACTCAAATCCTATTGGATGGCCTTGGAGGTGGACCAATGAAAATTAGGCTAGAGTAAGTCTAGTTTAATTAATCTAAAACACTTAATAAAAGAACCAATAAGAATTAAGTTCTCTAGAATACTATTGGACAGTCTCCCTAGGGGTCCAATGAGCATTCAACAGCCCAATGGCTTGCCTGATTCCTATTGGCCAGGAGACAAAGGGGTCCAATGAGAGTTTAGTTGCATTAATTAATTAGAAAAAGCTCTCACAAAAGGAAAAGGGGGACACATGTCAAAAGGCTATCACTTATGCTGCTTAATTTCCATTCGCTAGGCCTGGGGAGGTCAAATAGGACTGTAGCATGAGCAATTAGCAAGGGGGGTCGACCAAGAGAGAGAGGGGGCTGATTTTTCAAAGGCATTATTCACTTACACACTCACACAATCTATGTGTGAAGCAAGAACACACTCTCTCTCTCTCTCTCTCTCTCTCTCTCTCTCTCTCTCTCTCTCTCTCTCCTTCTCAAGCTTTAATGGAAAGCTTACCACCTACTCCAAGCTTGTGAGAAGGGAGGCCTACATCAACAACTCTTGGCTTTGTGATGCAAATCCAACCAAGACCCAAGCTTCAATGCATGCTCATCTCCTCTACCATGCTAAATACTAAGCTAAGCTATGCTAATATGAGTGATTATGTGAGGAGATGTACATCTTTCTCGTAAGAATACTCCTTCTTCTCTCAATCTACTCTCATACCCCGCTAGCTCTCACCATCTTTGAAGGTGTGTGAGGTCTTGGGTCTAAGACCGTGAGGAAATTGATGTTGTGTTTGATAAGTGTTTTTCTTAGTGTATGAATTTTCTATCTTCATTGCACTGTCTAGTATTGAAGGAACACAAAGAATTGTATTGTAAAACGTCTCTCTTGATAGAAGAAACCATAATACAAAGCCTTTTGGAAGGGGGACCGGCTCCATGCAAATCTGGTCCTCAACTATTGTCAATTGCTTAATTTCTCTCTCTTTTGAAGTATTGTTCATGCTATCTAACTAGGTGTTATACTTTTTGTTTCTCTCTCCACCCAAGCACTCTTGTTATTCTAATTAGGAAGCTATTCTAATAAAATTCTCACTATGTTCATGCTATTTTCTGCTATGCACGAGTTACTAGAGCATTAAATGTTACATTGGTATCAGAGCACAAGGTTTCTCTTTTCTTTCTCAAGAAACGAGGTCCTCAAGCTAGCTATAAATGGTTGGTATTATTAATTGCATTTGAGTAAGTAGAATAGGGATTTTTCAACCTTATAGCGCGCTGCCTTTGTGCAGTTAACGGGGCATTATCGTCAAGAGCTATGGTCTTGATAGTGGAGTTCTACGGGGCTTGCCTACAGCTTAACCACTATTGAGCTATTAGAAGCTTGATAGGAGCCAATGCTGTTTTAGTGTTGAATGACCCTCTCTTCTATTCCTTGCAATTAATGGTATTCGAGCCATGGGTACAGTAGCTTGAGTGCTTTTTCTAAAGGGGTAAAGAGGAGTAGCAACTAGGGCTTGAAGTGCCAAAGTACACTTGAAAAGTTTACACCTAAAAGTTGTTAGAATGGATGACAATAGTAAAGAGAGTGAAATTAATGTTGATAACTTTGATTTTGCTAATGAGTAGGCTACTAATGATGCCCCGATGCTTGTTAACTATCTTGTTTCTAGGCTTGAACAACAAGCCATGGGCAATCCATCCCTCCAAATTGAAGTGCAATGACAGCTTCGTGCTCATGGGATTCTCCAAGATCCCCACCATGATGAGAGAACACGTAGGAAGCCTCCTTACAAGACTTCCAAAAGAGGTCTCTCTTCGATTCGGAAAGAAGAAGAGGATCCATATGAAGGGCTCAGAAATTTTCTCCTTGATGACGCATCTCCTTCTCAAAGGAGAATTCAAGAGCCTCCACCAAAGGAATGAGAAAGAAGCGAGTCTCCTGCCACCTCGATGGAGATGGCTCCACGAACATGGCGGGCTAAACGCTCTCCATCACCTCCAAAACGGAGAATACCATCGCATAATTCTCCACACCATACTTCAAAGAGGGATGACAAAAAGCAAGAGAAGAAAAAGGCGAGAAAGAGGACACCCTCTTCTCCATCTTCTTCATCCTGTTCCTCTTATGAAAGTGATGGTGAAGAGAACGAAGATCAAGGCAAGTAAAAGGCGAGAAAGAGATCACCCTCTTTTCCATCTTCTTCAAATTCTTCACCTTCTGAACAAAGTGACGGTGCAGCCTTTGAACCATAAAAAAGAAGAGGCCATAGGAAATCCTATGCCGCGTGGAAGAGGTCATCCAAGCTCAAGAAATTCAAAGAGGGAGGAAAGAGCATCTCTTTCCTTACCTACAATGGCACTTTTGGTGCTATGGACAAAGTCTTGGCCTTTATCCAACAGTTCAATGCGGTGTTTGGAGATGAGGGCTTCAGGATTCCTCTAAGCTAGGCCATGTAGCTATGCACAAAAGTCTGCTAGACAATGGTGGTCTAGCCTACGGGCCAACGCTGAAGCTCCACGAACATGGAAAGTTTTAAGGGCTTCCATTATGAAGAAGTTTTTGGCCATCGATGCAAAGACAAAGTACTCACTGAATGGCGAAGCTTGAAGCTCTCTCTCTATGAATCCATTCACAAATATGTAGACAAGTTTTGGGACCTACAACTCAAAGCCACTGTCTTCAAAAAGTTGGATTTTTGAGAGCAAAAGCAACAATTTTGTGCGGGCTTAACTAAAGAAATGGTGGAGTATGTCAACTCCCAAAGGCAACGCACCATATCGGTGGTTATACACCATACTATGGTGGCCTCTCGAATCAATTTTTAAAGGGGGGCTAAAAGAAATTCTAAGCCCACGAAAAACAAGGGTTCCAATGAGCCTAAGGGGAAGGACAATGTCCAAAAGTCTCCTAAGGGCAACTCCAACAAAGCTAAAGAGAAGGGAGTTTACAAAGGCAAAAGTAAACTCTCTCCTGAAGAGCTTGAGCATTATCGCAAGGATAACCGATGTTTCAAGTGCGGCGAGCAAGGGCATGCATACCTCGCTTGTCCCCAAAAGAACAAATGCCATGAGCCTCTTAGAGCTACTTTGGTCAAAATCCAAGAGGAGGAAACTCACCACAAAGGATCTCCTCTATGCCATGCTTGGGGAAAGGTAAGAGAACATGATGCTTTTATTCTCTTTGACCCTGGTTCTACTCACTATTAAGAGAGTTGTCCACCAAGCTAGGCATACAAGCTTACGAGATGGGAGATGTTCTACCCGCAGACGGTGCTTTCAAGGGGCAAGAAGCTTCAGTCACTCCCTTAATCGAGAAATTGAGGCTCCATTTCCAAATCTATGTGGACAAAGAGGACTTCTTTATCTCTCCTCTCAAGTATGAGGATGTAATCCTAGGGGCACCATGGTTTGATTGCATGGCTGCCAATGTTAAATTCCCTGAAAGGAGAATCTCCTTTAGGTTCAGGGAAAAAGATATGTACATTGACGCTAAGGAAATGGGTAACACCATACCCATTGTACATACGCAAGCTTTCAATAAGTCAATAAAGAGTTCTATTTTCGTGTACATGATTTTTGTTAAAGACTCTCAAAGTGAACCTAATGTTTTAGCAAAAGAAAATATACACAACCAAAAGGAATTAGAGTTATCCAATTTTCTCAAGGGGTTTCAAGATGTCTTTATTGGTCCCGACATCCCTTGTGAGCTACCTCCTAAACGAGGCAATGATGACCATGCAATTGAACTTCTTCTAGGAAGTTCACCGCCTAACAAACCTCCTTATAAAGTTTCTCAAGCTCAACAAGAGGAGATTATGCGGTAAGTGCATGCGTTAGTTGAGAAAGACATGGTTAGGCCTAGCTCATCTCCATTTTGTTCTCTTGTGCTAGTAATACAAAAGAAAGATGGCACGTATCGTATGTGTGTCGATTAAAGAGCTCTAAATAGAATCACTATCAAGAATAGGTTTCCCATTCCACGGGTAGAAGACCTATTTGATAAGCTACAAGGATAGTAGGATTGACCTAAAAAGTGGCTATCATCAAATAAGGATAGTTGATCAAGACATTGTAAAGACCGCATTTCGCACTATGTTTGGTCTTTACAAATACATTGTCATGCCAATGCACCAGCTACATTCAACTGCTTGATGGAGAAGCTATTCAGGCCTTAGCGAACCTTTACTGGAGTGTTCTTTGATGATATCATCATCTACTCTAATTCATTAGACGAACACAAGCAACACCTCCAGGTAATATTTCAAGTTCTAAGAGAGAATAAACTTTATGTTAATTGAAAAAAGTGAATTTTTCTTACAAGAGATTCCATATTTAGGTCACATTATCTCTCAAGATGGCATCCAAATGGATCCATCAAAGTTAGAGGTAATAAAAGGATGGCCTAAACCAAGGAATCTTCATGAGTTAAGAAGCTTTATATGTATGTGTGCATACTATAGACGCTTCATAGAAAAGTTCTCACTAATAGCAGGACCATTACATGACCTAACAAAGAAAAACGTTAGGTACACATGGTCTACCAAGGACAACAATGCTTTCGAAAAGCTTAAAGAAAAGATTATCTCTCAACCTGTACTTACACTACCGGATCTCTCAAAGCCATTTGAGGTCCAATGTGATGCTTGTGGTGATTGCCTTGGAGCTATTTTGCTCCAAGAAGGGCACACCATAGGCTATGAAAGTCGAAGGCTCGACCCTTTTGAGCAAGCTCTAGGCATATATGAAAAGGAACTTCTCGCAGTTATACATGCCTTAGACTCATGGAAGCACTATTTATTGGGGACTCCTTTCATTATGCGAACGGATCACCTAAGTCTTAAGTACTTCATGACATAGACCAAGCTCTCCGACAAACAAATGAGGTGGACAAACTTTCTTTCGCAATTTCATTTTCATATTGCTCACATTGCTGGCAAGCATAATCAAGTAGTTGATGCACTCTCAAGACGGCCGAGAGTGAATGGATTTCCATAGCAACTCACAATGATCTTTCTTCTATGATAGATCAATATCCTATTGATCCCGATTTTAGAGATGTGATTTCAGCCCTTGCACTAGGGAAGAAAGAGGAACCATTTACTTTACAAGATGGTTATCTTCTCTTTGGCAATAGACTATGTGTTACTAGCTAACTACGTGAGAAAGTAATGTATGAATCTCATGCTCCTCCTTATGCAGGACATAGAGGGATTCAGTCTACCCTAAAGGGGATTGAAACATATTTCTATTGGCTGACCATGAAAGCAAACATACAAGAGTATGTTTCTAAATGTGTGGTATGCCAAAAGACGAAGTTTGATAGAGGGAAGCAACCTGGATTGCTTCAACCTTTGCCAATCCCTAATTCGCCATGGAAGAGCATATCCATGGAGTTTATCTTTGGATTGCCTAAGTCTATCCATGGAAATACGGGAATATGGATGATAGTAGACAGGTTCAATAAACAAGCTCATTTTATACCTGTCAAAAATACTATCAAAGCCCATCAAATGGCAACCCTCTTCATTTCACAAATCTTCAAGTACCATGGCTTGCCAATGTCCATAGTGTCGGATAGAGATCCTAGAATGACCATTAATTTCTGGAAGGGTCTCTCTGAGAATTTAGGAACAAGGCTAAACTTCTCTTTGATCTATCACCCGCAAACGGATGGCCAAAGTGAAATAGCTAACCTAACAATTCTTGATCTACTAAAAGCCTATGTAACACTGTACACACTTCTACGAGAAAAGCACCTTTTGAGGTAATTGAGGGAAGATAAAAAATTCCCTTGCTACTTAAGGTACACGGGAAGATCTTTGTTACAGATGAGTATAGCCGAGACCTACAAGAATCTTTCCAAAAGATTAAGGATGCTATCTCTATCTCACAGCAAAGGCAAAAGGCTGCTGTTGACAAGCACAGAAGAGCCCAAGCCTTTAAATAAAATGATTGGGTCTTACTCAAATTTCCCAAGGCTCGATTAAGGCACACGACGGGCAAGAAACCTACGGGACACCAAAAGTACTATGCTAAGTTAGCAAAAAGGTACTATGGTCCCTTCAAGATTCTTAGGCCAATCAATAAGATGGCCTATCAACTCAAGTTTCCCAACCATTGGCTCATACACAATGCTTTCCATGTGAGCCTACTAAAGCCTTACAAAGGAGAGCCACCTCAAGAACCAACTATTGAAGACCCACCGGAGATCGAGGACCAAGAAGAGGTGCTGCAGTTCGAGTCCATTCTCCGACATGAAGATAAGGTACTAAGAGGTGGTAAGACTATCCGATGATATATTATTATCCTTTTGAAGATGCTATATGGATGTAAGGCATACAATTAAAGGATAAACTATACCTTGTCAATGCTTACAATGCTTCCCAAGAGTAAGCAAATGTACAAATGTTTAAAATGAACAAAGTTTTTGTCTTATAAGAGTCTCTTTTTCTTTATTGTGCACAAAAATGAAGTAGTATGCATGCTTAGATCAAGTTTGTAGAGACGAAGTCTCCCGAACACCAAGTAGAGCTTGTCACTCTACTATGGAAGATTGATAGGACTAATGTGCAGAGATGCTTGCGGCAGCTTAGGCTCTCAAGCGCCAAATGGACTAGTCATCCATTCTGGAACGATTTCATAGAGTAACATAGGGATCCTCTATCCGCTAGCAAAAGGACTAATGAATATGCCTTATCTTCTCTACCCCATAGTCGAGGACGACTATGATTTCAAGAGAGAGGTAATGTCATAATAACTAATATCTAATTCTCCTAAATGATTTTCTCATGTTAAACTGATCATTTAATGTGGGGAAGTGCTAGGGGAGAAAAAGCTAGAATATTGGTTAAGATGGCAGACCGTCCACAATAGGGATCCAAAGGAGGAAAAATAGGGATCCAAAGGGGAGGTCATTTGCAAAAGAGCTATGTGCAATAATGGGCTCCAAAGACCTTAGGGTTCAGCCCATTAAGACTTCCAAAATGCTAAGGTTCCAAAATTCAAAGGTTGTGTCCAAAGGTCAAAGATTAGGAAATTTGTATGCTTTGTGTGTGTCCCAAAAGTCTTTCTCAAAGCCTACAAAGGAGGGGGCGAGCCCAAGAAGTAGGGGATGACAGAGAAACTCTCTCTCACACACACAAGCTTCCTTTGTACACATAGGGCAAGAGGGACACATGTCAGCTTTCTAACCCAGATGCTCACAAGGTGTACTCAAATCCTATTGGATGGACTTGGAGGTGGACCAATGAGAATTAGGCTAGAGTAAGTCTAGTTTAATTAATCTAAAACACTTAATAAAAGAACCAATAAGAATTAAGCTCTCTAGAAGACTATTGGACAGTCTCCCTAGGGGTCCAATGAGCATTCAACAGCCCAATGGCTTGCCTGATTCCTATTGGCCAGGAGACAAAGGGGTCCAATGAGAGTTTAGTTGCATTAATTAATTAGCAAAATCTCTCACAAACGAGAAAGGGGGACACATGTCAAAAGGCTATCACTTATGCTGCTTAATTTCCATTGGCTAGGCCTGGGGAGGTCCAATAGGGCTGTAGCATGAGCAATTAGCAAGGGGGGTCGACCAAGAGAGAGAGGGGACTGATTTTTCAAAGGCATTATTCACTTACACACTCACACAATCTATGTGTGAAGAAAGAGCACTCTCTCTCTCTCTCTCTACTTGTCTCTCTCTCTCTCTCTCTCTCTCTCTCTCTCTCTCTCTCTCTCTCTACTTCTGAAGCTTTTACGAAAAGCTTACCACTGTGAGCGGGATGAAAACACACACAACGCCTCTATAACGACCCGACACACACTCTTGGGAAGATACACACACACACACTATGGGGCACCACTCGGCTTACACAACACACCTGGCCGAGACAGGGAACACACCTCTAGAGTGAGAGGAGAGAGACTATCCACTTGCCCACTCCACACAGACACAGACACACACACACACACACACACACCCACCCAAAAAACTCAGCTCAAAAGAGGAGAATTTCTGATGTTTAGATACAATTGAGCTTGGGCCAACACCAATGGGGCAAATAGCTCACACAATATGGGTAAAAGAAGCCAGATACAATCACAAACTAGAGCAGAAACTTCGCTCATGGGAGAAACTTACACAGAAAAACAGAAGGAAAAGAGTGAGGAATTTGGCAAAATGGACAGCGCCATCGCGTCCGGAACGGCCCAAAACCCCAATCTACAATGTCAAAGTGCTCAAATCCGACCTCGGATGAGCAGTTTACGGCCAAAACAGGCTCCAAAATGAGCAAAAACACAACTGCGGCTGTTCCTCCTCTCTTCTCCATGTTTTTTTCTGGTCTTCTCTCAGTTTTTTCAGTTCCCACACTTAGCTTTATTAGTTGGGCACCCTTGGCCTTTTAGATGACCTCAAACGGACCCCGAACAGGCCAAAAACTAACCTCGCAGTGCATAGTTGTCACCTTTTTGCATCATTCGCACACCTGGCACTCAACTTTTTTCCAATAATGCATCTCGCCACCACGTGAAGTGGCCCCAAAAAAAGGTCCTCATGATGACCTTTCTGCATAATTCCCACAAGCAAACACCCACGTTGTGTCCGTACTCATCCGCGTGCAAGTATTGACCCCGTTCGACCTCCTGACGCCACTAGATGCCATCTGACACACCTGCTTACCTCATGTCATCGGCCCACGGATAGCTTCCTCGAGAAGTTTTACATGCTACCAACTCCTCCTTATTGTAGAAAAAACACAGTGGTACTGGTAATAGTGAAAATCGATGCACTATGTACACACTGTCCTACCTTTACACATGTGGGCCCCACGTAACCACCTGGCTCTGGCAAATGGGCAATACTTTATTTCATGCACCATGCATAGGTATGTACATATGCGCAATCCCTTGCTCCAAAAAACTCCTGACATAATTTGCCCACCCCCTAGCCTGCTAGAGCATTCATGCTCAGCAGCTGCACTACTAGATGCTCATTCCACCTGGATCAAAAGGCCAAAGGCATATCGCCTGATTCACAAGAAGCATCATAACACCACACCTACATTTGTCAACAATCAACCAAAATGCACCATAGGCATATCCAACTAACACATCCGCCCTGTCTGGAGTTCCAAAAGCATAAATATTGCCTGCCACATTCAACCCAACCGATAGAGACAACTCGAGTGACTCATCACCTGGCATCTTGGCTTCACCAGCCATAGCAACAACCTGCAAATCATGCACCCAAGTAGCTAAAAGCACTGTGTGAAGGTAAAGTTGTTGATATCCAAAGCACAAAAGTATCCCTGCAGCACACATATCCCTAGCATAGGCATCCACATAGCTGAGATTGGACTCATATATGCCAAACCCCTTCTCATCATCATAAGCATACTCATCATCACACATCACTTTATCCACATCATAATCATGGCTAGCACCACTATCCATAGCTTCTAGCATGGGTTCATCCATCTCCAAGAATACAGATCCCTGCTCTAAACCACAATCATGCTCACAAATCGGTTCAATCACTGCACATACATCAAAATATGGCTTCAAAATAGGATCCACATCCAACAAATCCACAAAATGGCTCTCAACCTTGCCCTCTTCCCTAATTTCCAAGGAACTAGTATCCAAAGATACATGCTCATCATCAATAACCTCAACCTCACACTCACACCCAGAATCACAAGGTACACAAGTATCCAATGCATCCTCTTCAAGACTTTTCAATCCTGTATCCAAAGCATTACTCACCTCTTTAGGCTCTTCCATAAATCTGTCAACCTGCAAATCATCTTTACGCTTCACAATAGACCTTGGGAAGAAACGAGAAACATCATAGGATAGGCTACTTTTCACCTGCTTAGGCTTAACTTCATCTTCCATGTCAAATCCATTTTGCACATGCATACCTGTACTGATACCATGTTCCTCAAGACGCTTAAACTTCCATTCATTGTGCTTTGCAATGCATACCGCATCTTCAAAAGACTCGGGCCTCTTCAACTCAACCTCGAACCGCAACCAAGGTGACAAACCATCAACAAAAGAACTTTTCTTCAATGAACAAGGAGGGGTCTCATCCTTAAGAGCAACACGCCAACGAGTCCATAAATCTGTAAAACCGTGTACATAGGCATCAACACCTTGACAAGAACCTTGCTTAAGAGCATTGAGCTCATTCCATACTGCATTTGCATCTTCAAAAACTTGGAAACGCTCTAAAAAAGCTTCTATAAACTTGTCAAGACTCAAACCATAAGAAGAAGCCACTGCCTCTTGAGCTTCCAAATCCATGAACCAAACACGGGCCTCATCTTTCAAAAGCAATCCAAATAGCCTCAAAATCTTCTCCTCATCACACATATTGTTGCTTATGCATGCCACCTCGACTTGCTCAAGAAAGTCTTCCGCATCTTCACCACTTCTTCCATGAAATTCCGGATAAGAGAAAGCCATGGCTACCCAAGTTTCAATGCTTTGAGAACCTCTTTAAACACATGTGCAAGAACCCAAAACTTTTCACTTCCCAATCCCCAGAAACTTCAATGGAGCTCAGCTTTAGATAAGGACAAACACATGCACATCAAATGAGTTTTCATAGTTGATCATCGGAATGACAACAGGCAAAGGACATTCCAGGGTCTCTCTCAATCTTCTTGGCCCAAACATAAAGACTATGCGCTGCTGGAAAAAGATCTTCCTGGACACATGAACATTAATCTGAATTCTTTGAGTTAAATGAAAAGGAGTGAACTGAGGGCCATTTTGATCATCCATTAAAGCCAACCATGAAGCTCCCAAGAAGGCACACTTGACTCAACCTCTGATTTTGCCAAAATTTCAGCAGCATAACAGCATAAATGGCTCAAAATACCAAAAAACCAGCCATCATAACTTGGGAAAATTTCGACAGAGTTTCCCCAGAAGTAGAGCAGTAGGAACCCAAAATATAGACTGTCTATGTATGCATAAATTGTCAACAATAGAACCCGAGCATCAAGTAGGACTCACTAGTACATAGCCTATGGCGAGGTCACAAAAAGGGTGCTCCAGCTACCTGTATCACCGAAAGGATCTCTACATTTGAGAATCCCCCAGCTCAATAAAAACCTCACGCTATCGACCCTCACACGAAGGATCATGCAAATCGCGAATAGTCAAGTCTCAGAAATGACTATCTTCCAGACCAAGTCTCAGAAATGGCTGGGACTGCCAAATACAACCAAGTATGGCTCCACAAATGCGTACAATGGCAGTTTCCACAAGTAACGTACAATCCAGCAGACAATGTGCTCAAATAGGCGCCAAGTGATGCATACCCACAACAACTGCAAGTGACATCACTGCTAGTATATCACTGTACTCCAGCTACCTGTACCTGTGTGAATCACCTGTACCTGTACCTATCCCTGTAACCTGTAACCTAGAACCTAGAACCTGTAATCTGCAACCTGCAACCTGTAATCCCGAAGCTCAAAGCTCGAAGCTGAAGGTACTCGAAGAAGATCCTCCGTGGGGGCGCCAAAAGAATGTGAGCGGGATGAAAACACACACAACGCCTCTATAACGACCCGACACACACTCTTGGGAAGATACACACACACACTATGGGGCACCACTCGGCTTACACAACACACCTGGCCGAGACAGGGAACACACCTCTAGAGTGAGAGGAGAGAGACTATCCACTTGCCCACTCCACACACACACACACACACACACACACACACACACCCACCCAAAAAACTCAGCTCAAAAGAGGAGAATTTCTGATGTTTAGATACAATTGAGCTTGGGCCAACACCAATGGGGCAAATAGCTCACACAATATGGGTAAAATAAGCCAGATACAATCACAAACTAGAGCAGAAACTTCGCTCATGGGAGAAACTTACACAGAAAAACAGCAGGAAAAGAGTGAGGAATTTGGCAAAATGGACAACGCCATCGCGTCCGGAACGGCCCAAAACCCCAATCTACAATGTCAAAGTGCTCAAATCCGACCTCGGATGAGCAGTTTACGGCCAAAACAGGCTCCAAAATGAGCAAAAACACAGCTGCGGCTGTTCCTCCTCTCTTCTCCACGTTTTTTTCTGGTCTTCTCTCAGTTTTTTCAGTTCCCACACTTAGCTTTATTAGTTGGGCACCCTTGGCCTTTTAGATGACCTCAAACGGACCCCGAACAGGCCAAAAACTGACCTCGCAGTGCATAGTTGTCACCTTTTTGCATCATTCGCACACCTGGCACTCAGCTTTTTTCCAATAATGCATCTCGCCACCACGTGAAGTGGCCCCAAAAAAAGGTCCTCATGATGACCTTTCTGCATAATTCTCACAAGCAAACACCCACGTTGTGTCCGTACTCATCCGCGTGCAAGTATGGACCCCGTTCGACCTCCTGACACCACTAGATGCCATCTGACGCACCTGCTTACCTCATGTCATCGGCCCACGGATAGCTTCCTCGAGAAGTTTTACATGCTACCAACTCCTCCTTATTGTAGAAAAAACACAGTGGTACTGGTAATAGTGAAAATCGATGCACTATGTACACACTGTCCTACCTTTACACATGTGGGCCCCACGTAACCACCTGGCTCTAGCAAATGGGCAATACTTTATTTCATGCACCATGCATAGGTATGTACATATGCGCAATCCCTTGCTCCAAAAAACTCCTGACACCACCTACTCCAAGCTTGTGAGAAGGGAGGACTACACCAACCACTCTTGGATTTGTGATGCAAATCCAACCAAGACCCAAGCTTCAATGCATGCTCATCTCCTCTAACATGCTAATTACTAAGCTAAGCTATGCTAATATGAGTGATTATGTGAGGAGATGTACATCTTTCTCGTAAGAATACTCCTTCCTCCTCTCAATCTACTCTCATACCCCGCTAGCTCTCACCATCTTTTAAGGTGTGTGAGGTCTTGGGTATGAGACAATGAGGGAATTGATGCTGTGTTTGATAAGTGTTTTGCTTAGTGCATGAAGTTTCCATCTTCATTGCACTAGCTAGTATTTAAGGAACACAAAGAATTGTATTCTAAAATGTCTCTCTTGATAGGAGAAACCATAATACAAAGCCTTTTGGAGGGGGGACCGGCTCCATGAAAATCCGGTCCTCAACTATTGTCAATTGCTTAGTTTCTCTCTCTTTTGAAGTATTGCTCATGCTATCTAACTAGGTGTTATACCTTTTGTTGCTCTCACCACCCAAGCACTCTTGATATTATCATTAGGAATCTATTCTAATGAAATGCTTGCTATGTTCATGCTATTTTCTACTACACACGAGTTACTAGACCATTAAATGTTACAACTCCCTAGCTCCATCCATGTGTGCAAATTGTGGTAGCCCGATTTTCAGTTCTCCATTCAGGAAAGCTCGAAGAGCTAAGAATAGCTCGGGGTCTCCATATAGTTTGGACATGATGGTGGTTCTAACTTTTGAAGCCATGAAATCCTTCAATTTGATAATATTTAATGGCACCTTTTGGGCTTCAGTCCCTTGACGTGGGGAAGATGGGATCTCCATTTCTTAGATAAGGTCAGGTAGTCCCTCTGTAAACATTCTTTCCAACAAGAAGAGAGCACCCACTTTCCCATGACTTTAAGTCACTTGGGTCTATGGACTTTGTGAGGTCGTTGTTGCGTAGGGAACACTGTGTCAGTAATCTGGAGCTGCCTAGGTGTTGGCTCTAGATCCGTTTGGGTATCTTCTACCAAACTCCTTAATTGCTTGACTCGCTTGATCTCCTCTGTAGGGTTTGGGTAAGTCCTATCTTCTTCTTGGATTCTGGCCATTGCGGTTCATGACGATCTTTCTTGTTGGTTTCTTTCTTAGTGGTCGTTTTGTCTCCATGGTTTCACCTGAATCAGAATTCTCTTCAGTGTCGTCATATATACGGGGTCGTCACCAGTCCCTAAGTTGGTCCTTGAACTGACTTCACTGCTTTTTGTGATCTCTTCCTTCGTGTTTTCTTCTTTTTCTGAGATTGGGAAATGGATGCCATGTCTCTTTCTTCAAGAATATACTTTTGTTTTTGGAGCATCGATCATGTGAGTACGTTTACTAGTACCATAGGTGTACTTTGTGATGGCTCCTCAGTAACCTCAATCAAGTTTAATGGTCTAATCTTTGGCGCATTTGGATTATACGCACATGGGGCAATCAAATGATCTATGCCACATCGGTTACTTATGAGTATCGGCATTGTAGACGTACTCGCTTGATTGGTTTGCATTAGTGTAGCATTCTTTTGTAGCCTAATAGGACAGTCGGCTACATGATGTGGACCTCCACACACATAAAATTGAAGAGGTGGTCTCTTGGCAGTGTAATTGATATTTTGGCCTCTTGGAGGAAGAGCAGCTACTTGATAGACAGGTTTGACCTGTCCCTAATAGTCCTCCATGTAGTATTTAGGACTTTCTTCAAGCGCATCAATCCCACAAGCAATATTAGGGTCTACATCTTCCTCACAGCCTTCCAAACAAGCAATAGATGACTCGCAACCCATTTGATTCACAAAAGTGATTCTCAAATGTGGTGGTTGCGGTCCTAGCATTGGGGTTGGTAAGGGTGTTGTTTGAACAACATTTGGGTACTAGGGACCATGTGTTGTGACATTTGTTCAAGAGGTGGGGCCGGCATCAATGCATGCACTCGAGGTGTGTCCGTCCATGCTTAGGTTGGTCTATTGGCCATCGTGCACTTAAATAGTATGCAATCCTTAGCTTGATGACCATACCTCCCACAGGGGTTGCAACTCCCATTGAATTTTACTCTAAAAGTGGGGCATTCACTGGTACTATGCGAACCATAGCTTACTGAGCACCATTGTTGCTCGCTTCTTGGATACATATGATTGTTTTGCGGAGCACGATTGTCTCTAAGACTCTCTTGAATGGCCTTGGTGAGATTTGCTAAAGACATCTCAAATATCTTTGGCTCCTTAGCAATAGGCTTTAGGGTTATTGGCTAATGACCCGATGCTTGCGAGCTAGTAGATTTAGGCTCAACCGACACTCTTTCTCCTTGAATCATTAAATTATCCTCCAATTGGATCGCATTGGTGGTGACTGCTTCCCAAGTGGTGATACCTCTAATGACTAGGCCATTGTAGATATCCTCTTGTTGTAATCCCCTAATGAATCTATCAAGCAATTGGTTATTATTGAAGCGCTCATTTGGATTACAACAAGAATTTAGATGCTTCAAGCGACCAATAAAGTCTCTCACGGACTCTCATTCCTCTCGTTGGGCTTTCTGGACTTGAGATGCTACACCCCAAAGCACTCCCTCTCGTATGTATTATTTCAAGAACAGTCTCCTAACAGAAGGATAATTTGTTTTTTCTTCCACCCTTAGGGTTCTATACCAATCCCCAGCCTTCCCACTGAAGGTTAGACTTAAAGAATTACTCTTATGTAGATCATTATGTTCTCCTAGAGAATCGCATATTTGTTCAAACACTTCAATATGCTTTCTCACATCCCCGTCTCCACTAAATTTTTGTGTGAGCTTGGCTATTTGTACTGCCTTACTTCTCAGCTCTCTATCAGGAGTGTTACGCACTCGAGGGGTTCACTATGTGTAAAACTACCATATCACGTTCGTTCAAGACATGTTTGTAAAACCCCTTATCTGTGAATTTTGTTAGGAATATAATGTACCCTTTTCTTTTAAACTCTGTAAGTCTTTTTCAAATTTGAAAAAATAATGTCCTTCTGTACATATATTTTTATAAGTTTCAAGAACTTTAAATACCTTTCTGTTGAACTCACATGATCGTTTACATTTTTCTTAGGTGACCTCCCCGGGGTTACTCATATTCTCAGCAGTAGATCGACCGATAGCTTCAGAAAATGTTGCCAAGTCACCTAAGTGAGCAGGCATCGTGGGTTAAGGTGCTCCAGAGACTACATGTGGAGTAGGTATTGGCATTGGGCTTAGTGCATAGGAAGCCCTTGGGTTCCAAGTTTGGTACGGTGTTGTGCCATGTGGTGGCCCAAGGGTCATATGTGTGGCCTAGGCATAGCAGATGTTGGATGTGACATGCTAATGCTAGCCAGTATGGTCCCATTGAAATAAGATCTTGGGTGTTGTGGTTGTGGAGCATAGGTTGTTGAAACAATGGGAGGGGTAGGGGCTACATGAGTACGAGGACCCATAGGTGTATATGATTCTTACACACTTGTAGGTACTGTTGCATGCATTGAGCTACCATGTAGTGGTGCTTTACTAACAAAAGAGGTCCATGGCGTGTTTCTTGGCATGCCCATCACTGGGGTAGGCATGGTAGCCATGGTGTCATCAAGGGAAAGATGAGCTAGACTTGGAAAAGTAAAGCTATCACTTGTGGGCACAGATTGCATTGACACCCCTGGTGAAATAACATATGGAGGATCCATCGAACTTACCGAGAGAGTCTCCATTTGCGATAAAGTTGGTTGTTTAGCCTCCCCTGTATCCAAGAATCTCATGAGACCCGTTGAATGCATGTGGATCCCCTTGTTCTGTCTCTCTAGCTCAATAACCCTATGGATGACCTCACAAACTCTTTGTTGTTGATCCTCTACACTAGTAGCACCAATTGTGGATTGTAGGACATCTAACCAACCCACGTGATAGGTGTGACCTGTGTATAGGTCGGTTACAGTTTTTGTTTGTAGTTCGTACTCTTAGTTCTCATTTAGGAACGCTCCATCTAGGATTGAGGTGCTAGGGGTGTCTTTTGAACTAGATGCAATGTGGCTCTCTATGGGTTGACCCTTAGTGGTCGCTAATTCAGGAGCACTTGATTGTTGTCCTAGCAAGGATATTGACATAGGAGCTTTCACTTTTAACTCTCTTTGTTGCTCCGCCTTGCGTAAGCTCTCGATCTCCTTTTTCCTAGCTGCAGTGATATACCGCTCAACCTCTTGCACTTCGACAAGGCTTCTACCATCAGGTAATATAACCTCGGAGGGGAATAGCTCTAAATAACTCAACAAAAAACAAAAAACGGTTGGAAGAAAAGCTTCCAGAGGTAGCACTAAGTGCTCCTCAAGCTTAATGAAAGGCTGATGTCTCTGGCAACGACGCCAAAAATGTACACTTTGCCGTACGTGTCGAAGGCTGGGAACTTGCCTGTACACTGTGTACGAGCCTCAAAAGGCTTCAAACACACAACTAGAGATCCTAGCAAGCTCAAAGAACAATGGTGTGTCACTCACCTCTCAATTCTGCCGTCGTGAAGGATCCTGTGTTGCGAAGAAGAAGGAGCTTCCGCCGATGTCGTGCTCTACCGCCTCGCCGTCGCCGATGTCGCCACAATGCTCGATCACTCTCTCTCTCTCTCTCTCTCTCTAGCAGACACACACACACACACACACACATAGAAGGAGAAGGAGAGAGAGATGGAGCAAGAGAATTTCTTAGCTTACACCTCAGAGAATGAGGATTTTTAGGTCAAATGAACCTTTTATAAGAGTTTGTCCCGTTCACACATGGGTGCCCACAGTGGCTGATTGTTTCACAACTGCTGTAAAAAAAGGTAAGTGGTGCGCCTCTCATCGGCGATCACCTACACACCTAGTGGACCAACAAGCCCAATCCCCGACTCTACTAAATAAATGATACGGCATTTGTCGAAGGTGATAGGGTGTCCGTGAGGGTTAACAGTAGGCTCTCAACTTCTCTACAAGCTTGGAGAAGGAGATGGAGCTCTTGCACTTTGCACCTCACACATGAGAGAGAGAGAGAGAGAGAGAGAGAGAGAGAGAGAGAGAGAGTGAGTGTGTGTGTGTGTGTGTGTATGTGAGTATACCCCCCCAAGCTAGCCCCTAGATTCCTTGGTCAACCCCCTCTTCTAGCTCATGAGGGAAGCTCATTGGACCCCTTCAATCCTGGCCAATCACATGCAGAGTGCATATCAAGCAAGCATGCTATCCTTGGGACAAGTGTCCCCCTATCCCCTTTTAGAGAGAGGACTTTATAAATGCATACACATTTAATTAAATGAGCTACATTTTCTTTGGAACCCTTGAGAGGCCAACCAATAGGCTTTAGGCACCTTATGAGAAGTCCTCCAAAGGTTAGTGTTAAAAGTCCTTTGACCTTAAGCTAGGGCTATGCTTGAGGTGGGAACCCGGCCCAAGCTTGAGGTGCTTGTCGTGCTTGCTGACTAAGGTTCTTGAGGTGCTTATCGTGCTTACTGACTAAGGTGCTTGAGGTGTTTAATGAGTAAGGTGCTAAGGTGCTCCATGACTAAGGTGCTTTAGGGGCTTGAGGTGTTCCACAAAGTCAAAGTACATCCCTACACAAGGGGGGTGAGCCCTCATTATAGGAGCTAGAGAGAGAACGCACACTCCCTGACACAAGTCAATCCTTGCCTAATAAAGGAACAGGGACACATGGCAAGTTTCTCTCCATGTTGCGAACTTGATCATAGCAATTTCCCACTAATGCACAATGTCAGTGATTACTTTTTCCCAAAAATGGTCTTTGGGGTACATGGGTCGCGATCCATGTTCCTCCACAGATTCTGGCCAAACTTTCCAGATTGCTTCTAGATAGTATGTTGATGCCCCTGATCCAAACGTTTTTGAATTTGCATCACTTTTGAGCTCTCTACCATCAAGTTTTCAGAATTTTAGAGTTATGGTCATTTCGGCCAAAATATGGTTTTCACCCTTTTTTCCCTCAATTTTTAGCCCAAATTTGATGGTGGTAGTTTCTACTCACCCTACTCCTAAGTGTTGAAATGAAACATGAAACAAAAACAAACAGAACGGTACAAAGTAAAGTCAAAACTTTAAACGGAACAACAGTCTAAAAGTAATGAGAAATTTGAAGAATGAAAGTTTGGCTATCTCACAACTCTCTTTACCTATCGAGAATAGATCTAGCAAGTCCTTGACTTCTAGACTCTATCAAGAACTAAACCTCGTGTCTGGCTGCTTCACTGCTAAGGTGTAAATGGGATGGAGAGACAAATCTTCAGAAAAAGAACGCCCTAAATACACACTAGGTCATTCAACATATAAGGATCATATCCCGACAACGACGCCAATGTTAACGGGTCGCTGCGAGACGGACGTCTGCAGCATAGCTTTTTGGTACTAACATAATGTCAATACTCAAGGAAGTGACTCGGATGGGGCACAAAGAATCTTTGAGATCATCAATTTCAAGAAGTGAACCTTAACAAGCAAAACCGACAACTCTATAAGCAAACCAACACTCAATGATCAGGGAAATTTGTCTATGTCCTTTCTCACAGCTCTAGGTCATCATGCCATTTTGGCACTCGAACGGACTTGAAATGCAACGAAATTTTAGGAAGATGTCTAGGACACCTAGGGGCACTATCCTACCAAGTCTGGTCACAGTTCAACAAGGTACCAAAATCATGATCCATCATGAAAAAGGTCCTAAAAACTACAATAGATCAATCCAGAAGGGTCGCCCTATGGTCGACAAGGTCGCAGTTTGACAAGGTAACAAAATCACGATCCATCATGAAAAAGGTCCTAAAAACTGCAACAGATCAATCCAAAAAGATTGCCCTATGGTCTAGGAACACTCTCCTCTGGTCAAAACGACTATAAATAGTGATTTAAGCACTCAAATTTGTAATTAAGGCTCACAGATGCGTAGTCGCAAACCACAGCAAAACTGACAATTCTTACACTTAAATGAAAGAGAAACGAGAGAGGAACACAATGAAAGTTTCAAAATTGAAAACGGATTACCCAATCGTTAGAAAAGTTGATTACAAGTTGGAGCAGCTTCGTAGCTTGAGTGTACGTACAACAGAGCTCTTTCCTCTCTAAAGATAAGCCTCCTTTTCACATTAAGTTTATTGACCTTTATACCTAGGGCATTCTAAATGGCCAGTGGCCGACTCACATGGACCTTTACAAATATCATTACATCATTTTAACTCAGGGAATTGATCCCTGCTCTGGAATCAGGATTACACAGCGTATTACTACATATACCAATTGTTGGAATTAGGGTTGCAAGAGAACACACACAGCTTGGAGAAGATGAAGTAAGCTTAAGGCACACAACAGAGAGTGTTTTACTTAGTGTGCAATGGAAAGATGGATAGCCCTAGAATGATGGGCATCTATACAATGCACAAGGAAAAAAACCTCCTAAAGAAGGAAAAAATACCCCGGCTGTCCTAAGCGTGTTCACATACATCACTACCACATGTATATGGTAACATAGAAAAAGATCCTTATGCAATTTTTGAAACACGGGAGTGGACATGGTATCCACAACACTTTGAGAGGAGGATGATTGCAAGTTAGCAATCTCTTCATTACATCCTTCAATGGCCAATGATGGTGTTATTGTTGATGCATCCCTCTCACGCTCTTGCCTCATCCTGTTTTAGTGGTCTAGAGCTGTCCTTGAGTTGAATGCATTAAATAATGTTACATTTGCTGTGTGGAATACCGTCATGGCATAAATCTCCTAGTCCATGGTTATCTATTCTTTCCAAATTCTGTAAGCATAATGCGAGGGAACCAATTGTAGCATTGGGATTTAAAGGCCATAGACCATTAAGCGAGAAATGACCATACATCCCATGACCATGTCCATGTGTTATCATACCTGTTAATGATAGCTGTAGTTGATATGCATTCACATAGCCTTTTGAGTTTACATGCAATCTAGGTATTGCTGTCTTTTTTTGCTCCATTTTATAATGTATAATGCATAAATACTTATCCTTTTGCAATTGCGAAAACTTACGCCATGTGTAGTACACATTCCTACAACTTTGTTGTTGCATCATGTGAATTCTACGTTCATCCTTTAAATGTGAAATGAGCTCATCATCCTTTGTTGACTCTAGCTGAGACTTTATCTGACTACACACAACACATTTGGAGAACTCACTTGTTTTTGACAAGGTCACATTAGCAAACTCTATATTCCAAACCCTGTGGAATGTAGTGCTAGACATTGTCTTGAGACTCATACTCTCGAGCATTTTATTGACATCATGTAAAACTTCTATTTTCTTGTACGTGTTCAATATTGCAAGCAAGGTTTCCCTGCATAGTTCTACTCTTATGTGGAATTTTCTCTGAGTTTTCCTCAACAAAAGAGCATATGAATGCGCTCCCCATTTCTATATGGTCTCTTCCTTTTCTTTTGACATCATCATTACCATGCACTGAGTGTTGAACCCCATTCTCAAATTGTTCATGATAACAATAAAAAGAAGTTTTTGGAATGCCATGAATTTTGTACCAAGCTCTAGTGCAAACCTCATTGTCATTAAAATAAAATACATAGCAACTCTTTGTAGTTGTTTTGTTCTCATGCCAAGCAGTCAACATTGTATCATACACATAGTTGGTTCTATTTTTCAAACTCTGTCCCCAAAATTCATTGCACATAAAGATGACCTGATCTCGGTTGGCATATTGACAACACCTTCTGGAGAAACAATCTATGGTTGAAACGAGCTGGATAGATGGTAAGGATGCTTGATTGAATTTCTTAGAATGTTTCACATATATTTTTGGCTTCTTGTTTATAAAGTAATACTTTTGCTTTTTTGAAATAGGCTCTACCAAATGAGTTGATTCAATGCATGCATCTTGAAACTCATCCATAGCATGTAAATCCTCATACCGTAACAATTATTTTCCAACCATAGTTGTCACTTTGTTGATAGGCCAACAGACTGGATTGATGCTACATGCATCAAATTCAGCAGAAATAGTAGCCTCACAAACATATGATGTTTCAATACCAATACCGATGTTATCTTCACCTAGCTCACCAAAGCTTATAGAGTCAAATGGACAGACATACATGAAAATCCCTTCAGCTACTACATGTATTTTGCTTTCATCCCACAGTTGAAACCCCTTATCCTTCCAAACCTCCCTGTAGCGCATCCCATCACATTGTGCCTCCAATGCTCCCATTTCATGCATAGGAACCCCTTGGTACTGCATCTCATTCATATGCTGCAACAACCCTATACTCCATTTCACAATACTGTGAAAAGCATCTCCCACTATCAACACATCCATCGTTGGAAATGCAATGTAATGAGTGCTTTATTTTCAAAACACAAATCAACTGACACTGATACATTAAGCATGTCAGAACAATATGCATTTGGGTCTACTTCAATACACTCCCAATGGCAACCTTTTGTGTGGCTACAAACATGCACACTCTATCACCATTTTTGAAAACCATACCTGCAAGAAGGTCCACACAAATATTTGTTAAAAACACAAGCACAAGTATCTAAAAATTTACAAGTAATTTGACATTGACCATCTTATTTATGGCCATAGGTTTCTTTGTTGTTTATGTCGCTGAAGAAAAAACTCAAAAAAACTTATGTGCATTCTATGGCCCTAGGGGCAAAGGGTTCTATATCTAGTTGTGAGAAGAGCCCCACGTAGCCAAAGAGATCTATATGGGTGCATGGAAGGATACCTTTAAGACTAAGAAGCATCACAAAGGAGCAACTTATGGCCTAAGGACCATAGATTGAATTTTGTAGGTGTTTCATGAAGAGCACATATAGACTCCTCAAGGTCACCTAATGGTGAGTACACATGTCTGGTTTTCATGATGAGTATATATACATCCTATGGCCTTGGGGCCATAGGGTACTATATGTAGGTGTTTCATGATACATCCTATGGACTTGGGGTCATAGGGTACTATATGTAGGTGTTTCATGATACATCCTATGGCCTTAGGGCCATAGGGTACTATATGTAGGTGCTTCATGATACAACCTATGGCCTTAGGGTGCTAGATATAGGTGTTTTTGGCGGGTATATGTACACCCTATGGCCTCGGGTCCATAGAGTGCTAGCTATAGGTGTTTGGTGGAGGTTATATGTACATCATATGGCCTTGGGGCCATAGGGTGCAAGCTATAGGTGTTTCATGATGGGTATATGTACATCCTTGGGGCCATAGGGTGCTAGCTATAAGTGTTTTGTGGCGGCTATATGTACATCCTATGGCCTTGGGTCCATAGGGTGCTAGATATAGGTGTTTCACGGTGGGTATATGTACATCCTATGGCCTTGGGGCCATAGGGTTCTAACAATAGGTGTTTTGTGGCAGGTACATGTACATGCTATGGCCTTTGGGCCATAGGGTGCTAGCTATAGGTGTTTCACGGCGCTTATATGTACATCCTATGATGTTGGGGCCATAGGGATCTAGCAATAGGTGTTTCGTGGAGGGTACATGTACATGCTATGGACTTGGGGCCATAGGGTGCTAGCTATAGGTGTTTGGTGGTGGGTATATGTACGTCCTATGGCCTTGGGGCCATAGGGTGCTAGCTATAGGTGTTTGGTGGCGAGTATATGAACATCCATATGGCCTTGGGGCCATATGGTGCTAGCTATATGTGCTTGGTGGTGGATATATGTACATCCTATGGCCTTGGGGCCATATGGTGCTAGCTATAGGTGTTTCACAGTGGGTGTGTGTATATCCTATGGCCTTGGGGCCATATGGTGCTAGTTATAGGCACGATGGGTATATGTACATCCTATGGCCTTGGGGCCATCGGGTGCTAGCAATAGGTGTTTTGTGGTAGGTACATGTACATGCTATGACTTTTGGGACATAGGGTGCTAACTATAGGTGTTTTGTGGTGGGTACATGTAGGCCCTATGGCCTTGGGGCCATAGGGTGCTAGCAGTAGGTGTTTTGTGGTGGGTACATGTACATGCTATTGTAAGGTCCCCGTCCTAAAAGATCGGGGCGACTTGGAAGATAGCCTTCTTTATCCTCTAAATCCGTTGGCGACACCCTACTCCGATAATGCGAAGCAAGGATACAAGCAACGAAAGAGAAGAAGACTTCCACCTAATGTGTTTGTAGTTGCAAGACCCTACGCCACAAGCCAGGTCGATGAGATTAAAGGTTCTATGGACTTTAGATCTTACATTATAAGAGAAGAAATCCCTTTCACATATTAAGGATCCAAAAACAATGTCTTTTTCCCCGCGTTTAAGAGGCAGGGCCGCCATACTTAAATCCAAAATATGACATGGGATAAATCTCTAACTAAGTGAGACAAAGTGAAAAGTATTCGACTAATCGAGTCCACCCATCCTTGACTGGCAACCTGAGCCAGTCCCCACTTTCCACCCCACACGCACACTTTTTTCCACACTGTTTTATATATACAAACAATGTTCCTTAATTAATTCCAAACACAGGTTCTTTTATATAGTCCTTCAAACAATACCAAAAGAATTCAAACAATGCTAATGAAGGCAACCTTATTATTCAACAAAAACAACTTTTCCAAAATTTCATGATTTTGCCGCTACCTGCGGACTTTCTCTGTCTAACCAACAAAGCCTTTGCAAAGGATTTATTTGCTAACCGCGAATTGTGCAACCTTCCCATCTCGCTAACCGTGAGGCATCTTGCTAACCGCCAGGCATCCCGATACCCGCGAGACATCTCGCTACCCGCGAGGCATCTCGCTAACCGCCAGGCATCCTGCTACCCGCGAGGCATCTCACTAACCGCGAGGAACAAAGAGAGCCAATAAACTCAGCTTAATCTCCGCTACACGCGGGATCATATCGCTACCCACGAGGAAAAAATATATTCTTTCAACAATTCTTCTCATTAAATGACTCATCAAACATGATCAACCAATTCTTCATATCAATCAGAAACCGCTTATCAAACAATAACAATTGATTAAACAATAACAATCCAACAACAGTGACAATTTATCAAACAGTTCTTTCACTAATCTATGAAAACATATGCTTGTTTCATGTGATTGAACAATCACGTTTCCGGTCGGTTTAAAGTAAGGTCTAAATTCATCTTATCGGTCAACTATGAATAATTATAAATTTGTCTTACCGGATTTGGAACGCGTGCGACTAACTCCTGTGCTGGAGGTTGGATGGCTTCGAATTCTTCTTTGGTTGATGCTTCCGCATGAGATCTGTTCGGAGTAGACACCTTCCTTCCTAGCTTCCTTGGTGGTGCAACGGCATGGACGTCCTTAGAACTTTGTGTTACACGCTTCGGAGCCATAGCTTCAGAATGGAGAAAAGAAAAGTGCATTGTTGGAGAGAGAGAGAGAGAGTGTCCACAAATCAGGTGACGGCACGTTGACGATTGGAGATGGAGATGGCTTGAAGGTGAAAGGTTAAGGGAGAGAGGCTTCCTCCGGCGCGTCGTTGCAAGAGAGCTTCCGCTTTTGTAGACGTGTGTTGAAAGTGAGAGGAGAAGGGTCCTTTATATAGGCCCGAGGGGTGCTAAGAATACTGAGGGGTTTCAAGAATAGGAGAAGAAAAAAGCTTGCGCATCGTCGCGGCTCTTTAATTTTTTTTTTTTTTGGGGGTACGCAAATCCTATGTGCGATTTTAAAAAAGCTATATACTTACAAGTTCCAATTCTATTTTGAAAGAGGGAAAGAAAAAAGTATCTTAATTTTGACTCATCTCTCTTTCTTTCCTAAAAATACTATCTCTAAGCTTTTTCTTCACACATAGATTAGGTTCCCACATAAACCTATTGTTCCACATAAAGAAAGATCATAAATAAATGGATTCCGAACCCAATTTTCAATCTGGTTGCTCTGATAAACTCATGATGACTCACAAAATTAAGAATCTCAATTACTTTGCAAAATAAATGAAATGAATTATATGGATAAATGTTGGGTACGTTACAGCTATGGCCTTTGGGTCATAGGTTGCTAGCTATAGGTATTTTGTGGAGGGTACATGTACATGCTATGGCCTTGGGGCCATAGGGTGCTAGCAATAGGTTCTTCTTTGTGCTACTCAATCTACCCAAATAATGAGTGACTTTCTTAAAGCCCTCAATATATATGTCTATGAAGTTCTCACTTGGAGTTTCCTTTGTAAGATCTACCCACTCTGCTTTTGACATTGACAGTCCATCACCTGTAAACTTCACCAAGCCTTGAGCGAAGGCCACCGACTCCAACAAGTAGGAATCACCGTTCTATAGCTTTACTCCAAGACATGGAGACATATTGAGATCTGAACAATCTTTCTTTAGCTCCTTAACAACCCCACAATCTTTGAGGGGTGATTGATCTTTATCTTGAAAGAATAAATGGACCCTCTCATCACTTCCACCATTTGGTAAGTGAAAATCTAGATACCACGAACTTGTTGATCCTGTGTTGCATCAACTGACTTTGACATTCTCTTAGGTGCCATTTTTTGTAAAATTAACAACATATATTTTGTCAAGATGGATATTAATACACCCCTATGGACCTAAGGCCATAGAATCTCATGTATGTTATTGAGGAACCCTATGGCCCTAGGTCCAAAGAGTGCCAACAAAATGGCTCTACAAGCGCATCCAGACCACCCTATGGACCTAGGATCATAGGATCTCTATGAAATTAGAGGAAACTTGTGGCCATAGGGTACCAAAGTAGTAGCCCTTGAATGGCTTAAATTTCCCTCTAGAGCCTCTACACTGGCTTAAACTTGTGGCCATAGGGTACCAAAGTAGTAGCCCTTGAATGGCTTAAATTTCCCTCTAGAGCCTCTACACTGGTACCCTATGGCCCTAGGTCCATAAGGTGCCCTCTAATTGCCTCAAAGTTTGTATGTCCATGGTGCCCATGTAGGTGTCCTTCAGAGCTTTATAGATTCTACATTGGCACTCTATGACGCTAGGGTGACAAGGTGTACTCGAATATATTAAGTGTTTCTATATGCATGGTTCCTATGTAGGTGCCGTTGTGAGTGGAATAAATGTCCCTAAAGAGCTTCTACATTCTCACAGTGTAAACTACCTCACATTCTCTAGCCATGCCCAATCCTCGCACACCTCATTCTAGAGGTGCAAGGAGATCATGACCACCGGGTTATAATCATGTCTTTATTGGTCAATGCCTATATTCACAGGTGTGACATATATGCACACCCATGTGTACATGACAATGCATGTAGTGGACAAAAATCCCATTGCCTTCTAGTTTATTTCAAAAATGTGACGTCTACCTACCGTAAGCCTAAACTTACTAGAATCTCAAAGCTTCATCTTAGCCTAGTTATATTGTATCACATACTAGTAATATCATATAGGTTTCCCTCTATTGTAAAGAAAGATCCTATGGCCCTAGGGCCATAGGGCTCCCATGGTGCAAGATAGAGTGCCCTTTAGTATGATGTGAGATCCTATGGACCTAGGGCCAAAAGGTGCCAATGTATAAGGTCAAGGACAGTAGGTTCTTTCCCTCTGTTCCAATGAGAGATCATATGGACATAGGGCTAGAGGGTGCCAATGCATAAGCTCAAGCACCATAGGTTGCTCTCTATTGAAAATAGAGATACTATGGTTCTAGGGCTACTATGGAATGACCCAAATGCTCTTTGAGATGTGCTACATTGACCCCTAGGCCATCCTCTATCCTTAAAGCCATGGGTTTCTCTCTAGTATGATGTGAGATCCTATGGTCTTAGGGCCATAGGGCATCAATGTATAGGCTCAAGGGCCCAAAGGCTCTTTGAGAGCTTCTACATTGACACCTAATCCACCCTATGTCCCTAGGGCCATAGAATGACCTTTAGTATGATATGAGATCCTATGGACTTAGCGCCATAGGTTATGTCCCACTATTCCAGTGAGAGATCCTATGGACCTAGAGTCACAGGGTGCCAATGTATAAGCTCAAGGACCATAGGTTGCACTCTATTGCAAATAGAGATCCTATGGTCCTGGGGCATATGGCTACCATAGTGCATATGTTGGTGCCCTTGAATGGACCAAATGCTCTTTAAGAGCTTCTATATTGACACCCAGGACATCCTCTTGTTTTAAGGCCATAGGTTCCTCTCTATTATGATGTGATATCTATTGGGTAAAAATGCATAAGATAAAGGGCCCAAAGACTCTTTGACACATAGTCCACCCTATGGCACTAGTAGGGGCATTGAGTGCCCTTTAGTATGATGTGAGATCCTATGGACTTAGGGATATAAGGTGTCAATGTATAAGGTCAAGGGCAATAAGTTGTTTCCTAATATTCTAGTGAGAGATCCTATGGGCCTAGGGCCACAGGGTGCCAATGCATGAGCTCAAGGACCATAGGTTTCTCTCTACTGAAAATAGAAATCCTATGGTCCTAGGGCCATAGGGCTACCATAGTCCATATGTTGGTGTCCTTGAATGGTCCAAATACTCTTTGAGATCTTCTACCTTGACCCCTAGGCCATCCTCTACCCTTAAGGACATGGGTTCCTCTCTAGTATGATATGAGACCCTATATCCTTCGGGACATAGGGTAGCAATGTATAAGCTCAAGGGCCCAAAGGCTCTTTGAGAGCTTCTACATTGACACCTAGTCCACCCTATGGTCCTAGGGCCATAGAGTGCCTTGTAGCATGATGTGAGATCCGATGGACTTAGGGCCATAAGTTGCCAGTTCATAAGCTAAAGGGCCATAGGTTGTTTCCTCTATTCCTGTGAGAGATGCTATGGACCTAGGATCATAGGGTGCCAATGCATAAGCTAAAGGCCATAGATCTCTCACAATTTCAAATAGAGATCCTATGGTCCTAGAGACATAGGGCTACTTTAGTGCATATGTTGGTGCCCTTGAACGGCCCAAATGCTCTTTGAGAGCTACCGAATTGACCCCTAGGCCACCCTCTACCCTTAATTTCATGGGTTCCTTTGTATTATGATTTTAGATCCATACGGTACCAATGTATAAGCTCAAGATCACATTGACACATAGTCCACTCTATGGCCCTAGGGCCATAGAGTGATCTTTAGTATGATGTGAGATCATATGGACTTAGGGCCATAATGTGTCAATGTATAAGGTCGAGTGCCATAGATTGTTTACCTCTATTCTAGTGAGAGATCCTATGTACCTAGGGCCACACGGTGCAAAGCATAACCTCAAGGACCATAGGTTTCTCTCTACTACAAATAGAGATCCTATGGTCGTAGGGACATAGGGATACCATAGTGCATATGTTGGTGTCCTTGAATGGTGCAAATTCTCTTTCCAAGATTCTACATTGACCCCTAGGGCATACTCTACCCTCAAGGCCATGGGTTCCTTTCTAGTATGATGTGATATCCTATGGCCTTAGTACCATAGGATACCAATGTATAAGCTCAACAGCCCAAAGGCTCTTTGAGAGCTTCTACATTGACACCAAGTTCACCCTATGGCCCTACGACCATAGAGTGCCCTTTAGTATGATGTAAGATCCTATGGACTTAGGGCCATAGGTTGTGTCCCTCACTTCCAATTAAATATCCTATAGACCTAGGGCCACAAGGTGCCAATGCAGAAACTCAAGGGCCATAGGTTTCTCTTTATTGCAAATAGAGATCCTATAGGGCCATAGGGCTAACATAGTGCATATGCTGGTGCCCTTGTATGGCCCAAATGATCTTTACGAGCTTCACATTGACCCCTAGGCCATCCTCTACTCTTAAGGCCATAGGTTCCTCTCTATTATGATGTGAGATCCATAGGGTACAAAGAGGGTACCGATGTGTAAGCTCAAGAGCCAAAGGCTCTTTATGTGCTTCTACATTGACACATAGTCCACCCTATGGCCCTAGGGCCATAGAGTGCCTATTAGTATGATGTGAGAGCCTATAGACCTAGGACCAAAATGTGCCAATGTATAAGGTAAATGGCCATAGGTTGTTTCCCTCGATTCCAGTGAGAGATGCTATGGACCTAGGGCCATAGGGTGCCAATGCATAAGCTAAAGGGCCATAGGTCTCTCACTATTGAAAATAGATCCTATGGTCCTAGGGCCATAGGGATACTATAGTGCATATGTTGGTGCCCTTGAATGGCCCAAATTCTCTTTGAGATCTACCGTATTGATCCGTAGGCCATCCTCTACACTTAAGGCCATGGGTTACTCTCTATTATGATATGAGACCCTATGGACTTAGGGCCATAGGGTACCAATGTATAAGCTCAAGGGCCCAAAGTCTCTTTGAGAGATTCTAGCATTGACACCTAATCCACCCTATGGCCCTAGGGATGACATAGAGTGCCCTTTAGTATGATGTGAGATCCTATGGACATAGGGCCATAAGGTGCCAATGTATAAGGTAAAGGGCCTGGCATAGGTTGTTTCTCTCTATTCCAATGAGAGATGCTATGGAACTAGGGCCACAGGGTGTCAATGCATAACCTTAAGGGCCATAGGTCTCTCTCTATTGCAAAAAGAGATCCTATGGTCCTAGGGCCATAGGGCTACCATAGTGCATATAAGGGTACCCTTCAATGGCCCAAATGCTCTTTGAGAGGTACCCTATTGACCCCTAGGTCATCCTCTATCCTTAAGTCCATGGGCTCCTAAAAAGTGTGATATGAGACTCTATGGACTTAGGTCCATAGGGTACCAATGTATAAGTGCAAGGACCCAAAGCCTCTTTTAAAGCTTCTACATTGACACCAAGTCCCCCACCCTACGGCCCTAGGGCCATAGAGTGCCCTTTAGTATGATGTAAGATGATATGGACTTAGAACCATAGGTTGTGTCCCTCTATTCAAGTGAGAGATCCTATGGACCTAGGGCTAGAGGGTGCCAATGCATAAGCTCAAGGGCCATAGGTTTCTCTCTATTGCAAATAGAGATCCTACGGTCCTAGAGCCATAGGTCTACCATAGTGCAATTGGCATAAGATCAAGGGCCATAGGTTTATCTCTATTGCAAATAGAGATCCTATGGCCCTAGAGCCATAGGGCTACCATAGTGAATATGTTGGTGCCCTTGAATGCCCAAATGCTCTTTTACAACTTCACATTGACCCCTAAGCCATCTTCTAGCCTTAAGGCCATAGGTTCCTCTCTATTATGATGTGAGATCCATAGGGTACCAATGTATATTCTCAAAGGCCCAAAGGCTCTTTGTGAGATTCTACATTGACACATACTCCACCCTATTTCCCTAGGACCATAGAGTGCCCTTTACTATGATGTGAGATCCTATGGACTTAGGGCCATAAAGTGTCAATGTATAAGGTCAAGGGCAATACATTATTTCCCTCTATTTTAGTAAGAAGTCCTATGGACCTAGGACCACAGGGTGCCAATGCATAAGCTTAAGGACCATAGGTTTCTCTCTATTGCAAATAGAGATCCTATGGTCCTAGGGCCATAGGGCTACCATAGTGCATATTTTAATGTCCTTGAATGGTCCAAATGCTCTTTGAGAGCTTCTACATTGACCCCTAGGCCAACCTCTACCCTTAAGGCCATGGGTTCCTCTCTAGTATGATGTAAGACCCTTTGATCTTAGGGAAATAGGATAGAAATGTGTAAGCTCAATGGCCCAAAGGCTCTTTGAAAGCTTCTAAATTGACATCTAGTCCATCCTATGGCCCTAGGGGCATAGAGTGCCCGTTAGTGTGAAGTGAGATCCTATGGACTTAGGGCCATAAGTTGTCTATGTATAAGGTCAATGGCAATAGGCTATTTCCCTCTATTCTAGCGATAGATGCTATGGACCTAGGGCTTCATGGTGCCAATGCATAAGCTCAAGGACCATATGTTGGGAGGCGTTGTAGCAACGACCTAATCAAAACCCACACAAAATTATCAATCCGTGGATCAGCAAGCCGGCTAGGGCATGGAAGCACGAGCAGCGGATGAATAGAAAAGAGGATTCATGAGTATTCTCATCCAATGCAATAGAGGTTAGTCATTAAATCACTAACTATAATCACATCATTGATCAAGCATCAACTACATGCATTAAGCCCACCGAAGTCCGACTGACCATAGACTAGAAACCCAAAGCACACTAATGATAAGCACACACGAACTGCATTGGTGTTGGCCTCTCCAATCACCACATGACAATCAAGGCACTTCATCAATAACTACACACACACACACACACACACACACACACACACACACACACACACACACACACACACACACACACACACACACGAGGTGAATGGTACTAGAGTTTCATAAAACCTATCCACACATAAGCAAACAATAGGGCACACACACTAATTACAAGATTAAGAACCAAGTGAATCAACCTAATTAATGAACATGAAGTATAATGAACAATCATGCAAAGTGAATCTTTTGCTTCTAAAAGATGGGTAAATCGTAGTAAAACACTAGACAACATAAAGCAAAAAAACAGTCAAACTATCGTGAAGATTAAACCAGTTGAAATTTTTGTTTTATGCATACAACACAAGCAATCAATTATGACCCTAGGCTAATGCAATTTCATAAACCTACTAGCCTAAAGACTATGTGACTAATATTAATAAATCATTCAAGTCTATCATGTCTATGGGCTATAAAAAAGCTCCTAATCCATTAGTACATTGTCACAACTTTTTGAAGCTCATGGAAGTTTGTTTTTGTCATTCATTGAAAAAAGTAGAGCACAATACAAGGCTACCACCCCAAGGCAAGTCTAGGTACGACTCTCGGATCCTTGAACCCTGAAGAAGGTGTTCCAAAAATCTAATAGCCTACCAAGGCGACGGCTAACCCCTATTAGCCCACAGTATCAGTTTAGGGCCTTGACCAAGCGAGCCAAGGTGATTCCCCTTGCCTGCCAAGTGCCAATAAGGTGCTTAGCCTCACAAAGACACAACATAACATAAATATTTTCTTTTCATTTGTCGAGTAGCATTTTTGCTACTTTTTCTTGACACTTTTTTGCTTCATTGTTTCATTTTTTTAGCACTTATTTATTGCTTCCAACATGAGATGCTTATGGAAATTGGACTAAAGGACTAAAGCCTAATCATAGCCCTAAGTCATGTTAAAAATGAATGGAGTATTAAGACTATCACTAAGAGTTTAGGACTAATGAGAAATGAACCTACATTAACCTAAGGTCAGGGCCAATTACGTATGTTTAGCACACATAAAACCAAATTTTTTGATGCGTTAATATTCACAAAGCAAAGTGTTAAAACTTTAGTATGCTTAGCTTTTGAACACGAAAGAACCATAGCTTAGAAGCAAAAAATACTTAAGCCAAGCATAGAGAATGGAGAGATGAACAAAACAGCCAAATCATGGAAGGATTGCACCTATTCATGCTCTTTTGAGCATCCTTGAGCAAGCATCCCCTTTGTAGAGAAGTCTCTTGGTCTTTTCATTTGCAAAAGAAGCTTTTTGAAGCTAAGTGTAAACACAAGCTACAAAAGCCACTTATTGAAAGCCGCACAAAAACATTAATGAAAACCTAAAGCCAGGGTCTTGCATACCCAAATTTTCCAAAGGGATAAAACCCAAGGGAAAAAAGAGCCTTTGATTATGCACATGATGCTCTTTGTAGCAAATTTTATACATACACATCAACAATGAGAGATAAAATGCTTCTACATAAGCAAATTTGCAGTTTTTACAATCTCTCATGCATCATTCAAAGTTCATTAGTTTCTAGCTCAATGAAATATGGAATTAAAAACAAGCCAAGAGCTAGAAATAATGCACTTTGATGAAAGTAAGTGGCTCTTGAAAGCCAAATTTTACATTTTTAAAGCCCTCCAAAAAGGTTGGCTAACAACTATCTCACATGAATTTTTTCAATTTAAGAGCAATCTATGAGCTAGAGATGACTGCTACTTATGATGGAATGAAAGTGATTGGCTCTCATTAGCCAAATTTTACTTGAAAGATCTCATAAAAGTTGGGTAAACACTAGCTCAAAATGAGAACATTTGCATTTAGACGAAACTTTGACCTAGCATGTATACAACTTTTAATCCAAAGAATTGGAATGGCTCTAACTAGCCACATTTTGTAATATATTGCAATCAATTGCAATCATGACCCCTTCTTGGATCAATGAAAGTTCAACCTTGCCACATCCCTTCAAAACAATTCAAATCATTAGTGCTCTTAAGCATTTGAACATCCAATACAAGCACTAAAAGCATTCTCAACCACAAGCCCGAAATTTCAATGCTCTCTCTTGATCATTCAAGAAGCTCATGTTTTAGTGCTATGTAGGGGTTTTTCATTTAAAGCAAGCACTAAAAATGTACAATCAATGCCGAGTCCAAATTTTAATGCAAATTCTCGACCAAGCATAAAAAATCATCAACATAGTTCTTCAAAATGAAGCCATATGCATGCCAAAAGAGTTTTTCATGTTTTGCAATAAAAATTTGTGAGCAGGTGAAGCACTAATCACAACGCACACAATCAATGCCCACATTGGTGCCCTTAAACGGGCAAATATGCTTGCCCAAACATAGCATTCATGGCATACATAGGAAAAGAGAGAAATCTTGTGGTTAAGTGAACTTTAAACCCTCTCCAATCGAACAAAACTCGATGGTATGGCTCTTTGATAGCAAAATATAACACCAATAATCACCATGGGATTTGTCAATGGAAGAGTAAAATTCCACTATTGAGCAACATCCCTTAAAAAAGTTGAAGTATTAGTACAATGAACACAATTTCAAGGGAAGCTACCCACAATTACTCAATAATTCCCAAAAAAGTAAATCCATGAGAATTTTGGCAACTTAATTATCTTTAAGCCAATTAAAGCACCTTCATATTCATCCTGTCAATCGTGGGTTTTTGCAATCCTGTGTGGGAGGAAGGTGGCAGCGTACTGTCTCGAGGAATTCACTCTAGATACAAAACAGGACGCCACCTGCGAGCGGACAACTTTGATAAAATCCCTATATACGATTCATATTGGGAAATATGACCCCCCTTTCTATGCTTATAGGAAAATCAATGAAGAAAACTATCATACCCCTATCTTACATTTAAAAATTAGGTCTCACATAATTTAACTGAGTAAACTTAGTCAAAGAGTGTGTAGCATAGTGACTAGCAAGGTACTAAGGAACCACTTCTATTTATAACTAGATATATCAATGTGTTTTAGTTTGACTTTCAAACTATGTGCTCGATCAGCCTTCACTCTGGCTACTCATACAATTTGATCCATCTAAATTAATTAATAAACATGGTTACAAAGTTGTGTTAGGTTCTCCGTGTAAATTTGCATAAATACAAACTCTTTATAGCTTTCATCCCGCAACAAATGAACTATATTCACAAAATCAGCATTTGATACAAAGCACTGTTAGTTCTTGCATGTTAGTTCTTGCATGTATCCTTGCAGCTATTGACTGACAAGTTCCAGGGAAGACTCTTTTGGAAAGCCATGATTTTAAAACACAAAAACTTCCTCTCATTTTTCCCTTTTCTCACTTCCCTCCCTAAATACGATAAACCCCCCCCCCCCCCCCCCCCTTATTCTTAAATTTGGGAGATAAATTATTGGGGGCCTGCCCCTAACTTATACACTTATGTAACTTGTAAACAAAAACCCCTCCCCTGCACTTACGTGGTGCGGTAATTTTTCCATGGTGAATCCCCTAGGCGTACCGTGTGGGTGCGATGGAGCGCAACAAGGAATGTGTATTGGGTGAGTGCCAACAATGGTGCGAATGACTGCTTACCTTTTTATTTTATTTTTTTATTTTTTTCTTGAATAAAAAAAACTTTCTGACTACAATGGACTGCAACTGCGGGCAACGGGACCTTGGAGCCTGTGTGTGTGTGTGTATGTGTGTGTGTGAGAGAGAGAGAGAGAGAGAGAGAGAGAGAGAGAGAGAGAGAGAGAGAGAGAGAGAGAGAGAGAGAGAGAGAGTATGTGTGTGTGTGTGTGTGTGTGTGTGAGAGAGAGAGAGAGAGAGAGAGAGAGAGAGAGAGAGTGGGAAGGGTGTCTAACCTCACTCCTATCTCATTGCAGATGTAGTAAGAACCACAATTAAATTGTCAATCCATGGGACAAAGCTAACTCGACTAGTGCATAGAGGCTACAAGAGGTTGTCAATCTCTTGGAAAACAAAAAACAACTCGCATCGAACTCAAGCTACACTCAAGTGACTGAAATCACCAAAAGCCAATCGGTCATCGGCAAACAAATCACATCCGTTACAACATCAAATGACATCGAAATGTAACAAAATTCTAGGAAATGTTTATAAGACCTAAGCACACATGATTATGGTCTCAAATCTCACTTTAGGTCAAGTGTAAAAATTGAGATTATTAACAGCAATAGATTTTTGACCTAGTCATTTTTGACCCAGAATGCATCTAAATGCTTAGCAATGATGTCCCAATACCCCTTCTATGCTTAGTTTTTGATTTTTGAAGTGTAAATTCATACTTATGAGAAAATTAGGCCGCGGGTCGGCGACGTCAAAAGCTACAGAATACTGTGAAATGCTTACGTCAATGCGTAGAGCTCTTACCTGCGGTTGCAATCCAACAAACGCGACTGCAATGTGACAACCGGGGAGGGCGTAAGAAGCGCAAGAAGGAGAGAAGTGAGCGCCGTTAGCTCACGCTGTGTATTTCATTATCCAAAACTTAATAATAACTTTAAAAATCAGCTTTTATACCTTAGCCAAGGTTTTTGGTGGTCAAAACTAATAATTTGGGAGCTGTAACTAAACACAAGTTGATACAATCTAGAAGCTCGTAGCCACGGCTCATCGATTACAAAGTTTATCCGAAAAATAGGAGTTACAATATTCCCGATTCATCAAAATAATATGTTTTTTAACAATGAGAGCTCTAAAAAATGGTATCCGAGTTAGCTTGCTGCCTAACGGAAAGAGAGAGAGAATCTAACTCAAGCTGTGCGTGGATATTCTTTGTGAGCCAAGGACTGCACAGGAATGGGAATTTGTGTGTGTGTAGACTCTCGCGAGCAAAACGGCCATGAGCACAGTGGGTGGGGTCGGCTTCGGGTCAGCAGCAGCGCGTTGACCCCATGAAGGTGGGCTTGAGGCGAACAGTACCTGTTTTGGGTGTGTGTGTCTATGTGTGTGATTGTGTGCTGCTTGCTAGCGAGGTTTGTGGGGCCAAACAGAGGATCAACCAAAAAAGAGGGGGCGTTCCAACTGGAGGGCCTGATTTTCATGGCAAATTGGCAACATGTAGCCGATAAACAGTGGACGTTTTGGCCTTTTTAGTGCAGTCTATGGCTAGTATGTAGCTAGTAGAAAGTTGCCTGAGAAAGCGGGTAGGTGAGTTGCATATTGGAGCGGCTGATGCAGATAGATGGTGTGGCCCGAAGAGCATCCAAGGCAAGCAAAGCATGATGGCAAGTGTATCGTGTGTTGATTCGATGCGCCATAATTGGAAATTGATCAAGTGTGCAGGATGCGGTGTGCACAGAATGAGCATGGGCATGGTGTAAGGGTTTGCAACTGGGTCAAAACGAGCAAGTAAGCCAGCACCATCAATGGGCATCGCGGGTGTGTGTGTGTGTGTGTGTGTGTATCAAGTGAACGCCATTCCAAGAAAGTGGACATTGCAAAGTAGGGGCCATCGAGTGCTCACACACGCGCGTGAGGGAGAGAAAAGATGCATAGTTTAGTTCTCTAGCATGTTTATTTTTATTTTATTAATTTTTTTGAATCTCTTAGTGAGAGGAGTTTCTCACGTAGAGTATTGTGTGTGTGTGTGTTTGTGTTGACAAAATCCATGGACAACCAATCTTGCACCATATAAAATAATCCAATTGTGTGTTCATGCTTGTGCATAAGAGTGTGTGTGTGTGAAGATGAGTCTTCCCTTGAGCAAATTTACGATGAGAACTCAAGATAAAATGGCGGAGCCACATTGTTGTGTAAGAGGTGACGCATATGAATCAAATTCCTTAGAAATCAAAACGGTCAAGATAAATTTCTTAACATTTGAGCCAATATTATGATACACACACTAATATATCGGCCAAATTAATCATCATAATTGGTAAAAATTACCAATTTATTCATTCACACATTGGTTTGTACATGCCATTGACTGGCACACACACCCAAATTTAGGCCAAAAATTTATGCACATTATCCATCAATTTCACCTTGCAATGCTCAAAGTTCACACTTGACCAAGCATAAGTGAATGCATGCATGCTCAATTTCTAAAAAATTAGCACTATTTTTACCCAATCAAGCAATGCACACGCTAAAACATTAAGCACAAAGGATCAAATTTGGCTCAATTGGCAATGCATTTAGGCTTACACCTAATGATTGCACACACTTTTCATGCACATTTCACAATAAAAAATAATTCTGGTGTCCCAATTGACCATTAATAATAGAAAATCAAGTGGTCTTGGATAGGCACACACATTCAAGTTTTGCCCAAATTTTTGGCAATTAGGCTTATCTAATGATTATATTAGCCTAACATACACATCGATTACATGATTGCATACTCACATTCATCAATTCCATCAACTTTTATGCATGGACACACTCAAGATTAGGTTCACACACACTTGAACTTTTTGACAGGTTTTTTTCCTCTTTGGTGCATTACACATACAATGATTTTTATGCACACACATGAATTCTTGATGAGAATTAAGCATCATCTTGATACACACAAAGTTCATTAGTCAAAATTTGACCAATAATTTCATTCCAAGTGAATCAAATTAGGTGCAAAGTGTAGGTCAATTGATTTACACACCTAATTTTAGAAAATAATTAGCAACATCGAACCACATTAATCAATCAAGAATTGACATGAGCAAATGAGTGCACTTACATCGTAATCACACTCCAAGCTATTCATTTGCTCCACATGAAGACGCATCATTGCACACACAAGTGTGTGCACCATCAAATTGGCTCCAAAATTGACCATTGTAAGCCAAAAATCAAACACTCAAATCATCAAATTAGACATAAATTAGCACAATTAACTTGATTAGAGTGATGATTCCACCTCTTATAAGGGGATTGATCATACATTACACTTCAAATGTTAATGGTTAGGTTAGCAAAGTTAATCAAAAATTAGTGAAAACTAGCATGGAATTAATACAATTAGTACAATTAGCATGGAAATGAAGCAAAATTAGCAATGGTTAGTGAGAAATTAGTGAAATGGGGGTGGAATTGGGGATTTGGGGTATTGATAACTCAAAATTAGCTTCAATTACTTGCACAAACATCATCAAATCACACCAAAATTGAGTTACACACACTAAAAAACGAATGAAATTAGTAGTGAAATTACTCTATTCTAAATATCCTATACTCACTAGCTTAGGTTATCGATCCCCGACAACAACGCCAAATGTTGGGAGGCGTTGTAGCAAATATCTAATCAAAACCCACACAAAATTATCAATCCGTGGATCGGCAACCCGGGTAGGGCATGGAAGCACGAGCATCGGATGAATAGAATAAGAGGATTCATGAGTATGCTCATCCAATGCAATAGAGGTTAGTCATTGAATCACTAACTCTAATCACATCATTAATCCAGCATCACCTACACGCATTAAGCCCACAAAAGTCCGAATTACCATAAACTAGAAACCCAAAGCACACTAATGATAAGCACACACCAATTGCATTGGTGTTGGCCTCTCCAATTACCACATGTCAATCAAGACACTTTATCACTAGCTACACACACAAGATGAAGGGTGCTAGAGTTTCATAAAACCTCTCCACACACAAGCAAACAATAGGGCACACACACTAATTACAAGATTAAGAACTAGCTTAATTAACCTAATTAATGATGTTAAATATTGCAAATCAAATGCTCATAGAAGGATAAGAGTGGTTAATAGCAAGAAGTCATCACACATACTCAAATCTAGAATAATGAGAAAGGTGAAACTACTTCATGACATAATGGAGTAGAGAATTAAGACTAATGAGAAAGTGAATATTAGATTAAGAAAGCTTCTCTAATTACAATGGGTTAGCACTAGCCTCTTAAGCATGAGCATTAAGCTCAAGGCTAAGCCATCCATAGAATGAACACTCAAGAGAGAGAGAGCGCTCTCAAAAGTGGATCCTCAAGAGTGGATACTCAAGAATGAAGCCTCCTTGCATAAAGGCTTTCTTTTAAAGGATTTCGCCACAATCCCTTCTACTATGGGTTTAAGTTTGAGCCCTCTAGCTAGCATAAACAACTTTGGAACTCCCAATGAGCCCAAGACTTAAACAAAGTAAGTTGAAAATATTATGCACAACCATAGCATATCTCCCGCTTGATGCATAACCGGTGTAGCCTGAGCAGCTAACACCATAGATTTATCTCTATTGTAAATAGAGATCCTATGGTCCTAGGGCCATAGGGTTGTCATAGTGCATATGTTGGTGTCCTTGGATGACCCAAATGCTCTTCTACATTGACCCATAGGCCACCATCTACCCTTAAGACTAGAGGTTCCTCTCTAGTATGATGGGAGATCCTTTGGACTTAGGGACATAGGGGACCAATGTATAATCTCAAGGGCCCATAGGCTCTTTGAGAGTTTCTACATTAACACATAGTCTACTCTATGGTCCTAGGGACATAGAGTGTGCTTTAATATGATGTAATATCCTATGGAATTAGGGCCATAAATTGCCAATGTATAAGGTAAATGGACATAGGTTGTTTCCCTCTATTTTAGTGAGAGATGCTATGGACCTATGGCCACAGGGTGCCAATGAATAAGCTAAAGGGCCATAGGTTTATCTCCTTTGTAAATAGAGATCCTATGGTCCTATGGCCATAGATCTGTTGTAGTGCCTATGTTGGTGTCCTTGAATGGTCCAAATACTCTTTGAGAGCTTCTACATTGATCCCTAGGCCGCCATCCCCTACTCTTTAAGGCCATGGATTTTTTTCTATTGCAAATAGAGATGCTATGGTCCTAGGGCTACTATGGAATGACCCAAATGCTCTTTGAGATGTGCTACATTGACCCCTAGGCCATCCTCTATCCTTAAGGCCCTGGGCTTCTCTCTAGTATGATGTAAGATCCCAGGCCTTAGGCACCAATCTATAAGCTCAAGGGCCCAAAGGCTCTTTGAGAGCTTCTACATTGACACCTAATCCACCCTATGGCTTTAGGGCCATAGAGTGACCTTTAGTATGATGTGAGATCCTATGGACTTAGGGCCATAGGTTGTGTCCCACTATTCTAGTGAGAGATCCTATGGACCTTGGGTCATAGGGTGCCAATGCATAATCTCAAGGGAAATAGGTTGCACTCTATTGCAAATAGAGATCCTATGATCCTAGGGCATATGGCTATCATAGTGCATATGTTGGTTCCCTTGAATATCCCAAATGCTCTTTAAGAGATTCTATATTGACACCCAGGACATCCTCTAGTCTTAAGGCCATAGGTTCCTCTCTATTATGATGTGATATCCATTGGGTAAAAATGCATAAGATCAAGGGCCCACAGACTCTTTGACACATAGTCCACCCTATGGCACTAGTAGGGGCATAGAGCTCCCTTCAGTATGATGTGAGATCCTATGGACTTAGGGCCATAAGGTGTCAATGTATAAGGCCAAGGGAAATAGGTTGTTTCCTTCTATTCTAGTGAGAGATCCTATGGACCTAGGGCCACAGGGTGCCAATGCATAAGCTCAAGCACCATAGGTTTCTCTCTATTTCAAATAGAGACCCTATGGTCCTAGGGCCATAGGTCTACCATAGGTTTCTCTCTATTGCAAATAGAGACCCTATGGTCCTAGGGCCATAGGTCTAACATAGTGCATATGCTGGTGTCCTTGAATGGTCCAAATACTCTTTTGAGAGATTCTACATTGACCCATAGGCCATCCTCTACCCTTAAGGCCATGGTTTCCTCTCTAGTATGATGTGAGACCCTATGGCCTTAGGGACGTAGGGTATCAACGTATAAGCTAAAGGGCCCAAAGGCTCTTTGAGAGCTTCAACATTGACACCTAGTCCAACCTATGGCCCTAGGGACATAGAGTGCCTTGTAGTATGATGTGAGATCATATAGACTTAGGGCCATAAGGTGCCAATTTGTAAGCTAAAGGGCCATAGGTTGTTTCCTCTATTCTAGTGAGGGATCCTATGGACCTAGGGCCACAAGGTGCCAATGCATAACCTCAAGGACCATAGGTTTCTGCCTATTCCAAATAGAGATCCTATGGTCTTAGGGAAATAGGGCTACCATAGTGCATAAGTTGGTGCCCTTGAATGGCCCAAATGCTCTTTGAGAGCTTCTACATTGACCCCTAGTCCATCCTCTACCCTTAAGGCCATAAGTTCCTCTCTAGTATGATGTGATATCCTATGGCCTCAGGGCCATAGGGTATCAATGTATAAGCTCAAGGGCCCAAAGGCTCCTTGAGAGCTTCTACATTGACACCAAGTCCACCCTATGGCCCTAGGGCTATAGAATGCCCTCCTTTAGTATGATGTAAGATCCTATGGACTTAGGGCCATAGATTGCGTCCCTCACTTCTAGTGATAGATCCTATAGACCTAGGGCCACAGGGTGCCAATGCATAAACTCAAGGGCCATTGGTTGCTCTCTATTGAAAATAGAGATCCTATGGTCCTAGGGCCATAGGGCTTCCATAGTGCATATGTTGGTGCCCTTGAATGGCCCAAATTATCTTTAAGAGCTTCAAGGCCATCCTCTAGCCTTAAGCCCATAGGTTCCTCTCTATTATGATGTGAGTGTTGTGAGATCCATATGGTACCACTATATAACCTCAAGGGCCCAAAGGCTCTGTGAGAGCATCACATAGTCCACCCTATGGTCCTAGGGTTGCACTTGATGTGAAAACTATTTGAAAAGAGGAGAAAAAAAGTGGGAACAACACATGCTATATAGCACAAACCATAGAAGACTATAAGAGACCCGTTATGTAGAAAATGGCACTAACAAAAATTCTACCCAAAATGACAAAATAGCTTGCACAACACTGTCTGTAGTGGAAACGGAGGCCGAAATGTGCCTAAATAAAAAATCTAAGCAGACTGAGCTCTTTGAGCCATATCAAAATATTTGTAGACCTACAAACGCTCACCAAATCTCAAAAAAATTGAAGAAAATGAGCAAGCGTGTGTTGGAGTTGCTGTGGCGACTAAGCCTGGGAGGATTCAACCTGCTCTGATACCAATTTTTGGAATTAGGGTTGTAGGAAAACACACATAGCTTGGAGAAGATGAAGGAATCTCAAGGCACACAATAGAGAGTGCATTACTTAGTGTGCAATGGAAAGATAAGTTAGCCCTAGAGTTATGGGCGTATATACAATGCACGGGGGAAAAAATCTGCTACTGAGAGAAAAATGCCCCGGTAGTCCTAAGTGTGTTCACACCACATTACTACCACATGTATATGGTAATAATAACATAATCAGAATTTCATAGTGTTGTTTTTATCTTGTCAATATCCTCTTCTCTCTCTCTCTCTCTCTCTCTCTCTCTCTCTGTGGTCATTTTCCATTTGCACATCCTCCCTTCACCATGGATCCTCATAGGATCCACCCACCATAGTGCTGCACCTAATAGTGGTATCAGATCCTAAGAGGTCGGCTAGGGTGTTGGTGTTGCTACTTAGGCGTGTTGATACGCTGCTACTATGGAGCTTGGCGGTGACACACGACATCCTTGGAAATCTTTGGCAATGGCATTTTGATAGGCGACACTTGCAACTTGTCTTGGTTGTCATCTTCCTGCAAGAACATACCAAAACACTGGCAACGATGGGTGCTTTACAAGCTTGGGGCTGCATATCAAAAAAAGAAAAACTTTGCTGCATATCAAAGCACAACAAAGTGGATGTATGATCAGTAGTTATTATGGCATCTCAAAACACTTCTCACAATGACTTTCCACTAAGCCCAAGGAAGTTTGCTAGAGATTTAGAAAGCTCAACATATCTTTCTAAAGACAATATTTTGGATTCGATGGTATATATGAATCTTGAAATAGGTGATCTTATGCATGAAGAGCATCCAAATCAAAGGTTTGCTACAACAAGCTGGTCAATTCACACATGCAAACTTCAAAATCTATTTTTTCTTGTTTAGTGTCATAGGTTTATGTTTTTGTCTTTTATCAGCACTATCATTAATGTTTTTTTGTCAAATCTTTGTTTTAGGCTGTCAATTTTCAATGGTTTTCATGTCTCAGTTGTACGTGCTATAGACATTGCCACATGAAAAGTGGTAAGACCTCCCATCTGTTTGGTCGAGTTCTTGTTGTTTCAACTTTGATTGTTGTTCAAGAGAAGTACACACACCCCACACCCCGGAAAACAACACCCCGTGTTGTTGTCCGGGGGGGGGGGGGCTTCTACTCTTTGTTTTCAGCAGGTGGTCTGACTCTACCATGGTATGTTCTCAATTCTTTGTCTAAAACACATCTCATGAGGTTATCATGTAAACCTAAACCATATGATGGTAGGCTACTATGACCTATTCCCTATGTGTTTGAGGGGTGGTTCTTTGTCGTAGCACTTGGTTATGGGTATACCTAAAACCCTTGGTTGTCAGAAACCTAAAACTCACGTTTTATGTGAGTATACCAAAAATTCATGGTTAAGAGTAAACCTAAAACTCTATCTCATGAGAGTGCTGAGTCTACTTTGGACTTGAGGGGGGATTGTTGGATTCAAGCTCGGTAGGGCCCGTGGGAAGTTGAACCAGGGATTTCATTAACATGCTCACAAATGCGTGAACACATTAATAACATGTGTTAATAACATAATTTATGTTGTGATCACGTCTATATTCACATAACTTTTGCAATGACCGGCTTAAACCTGATCTGCCTATAAATGTATTGGGATTTAGAGTTTGCCCAATGGGGCCCGTCAAGTAAACTCTAAAGCCCAGCGGGCTATTCCATCACTATATAAAGTGGATGATTAGGTACATTTTTAGCTTTTTGGAAAAGATTTGGAGTGTCTAAAACTCCCAGTTGGCTAGGAGGGTCCTTTTGTGAAGAAGGTCCTTATTTTAGGGACGATCTTCTTTCCTTATAGGCTCGCATAAAGCTACTGAGCCGCTAGTCTTTAGTTCTTTGAATTGTGGGCACATTGTGGTTCATAGCTAATACATGCAAAGATTTAGGGAAAAAGTTGGAGTCACTTGAGCTTGTTTATATATGAGCAACACAGTAGTTTATATGTTGCTTGCTCCCTCATGCTGTATTATCAACGATTTGATGGAGCCAAGAGTCCTACTTAGGGGCTAGTATTGGTTCTTGATATTTTATCTATTCCACATTAAGCAAGGGTCTATTGTTTTACACTAGAGTATTGGGCAGACATAGATCCTTGGTTTGATTGGTGTAAAGTATCCTTAATTGGGTACAAAAGGCATCCTTCATTGTGTGTGCAATGTGCATTGTATGTATGCTATCAATTTCATGTATCTGAATTTGAAAACATACATTTATATTGTTTAAAGATTACTTGCATTTATCATGCTATGATGCTTGAGGTTTAATAAAAATTGATATTGCTGTATATCTACAAAGATTATTATCTCTGGACACTTTAGAGAACATTAAAACTATCGATTAAGTAGGTCTATATATGTGACTATGCATGCAAAGTAATATTTTAATATACTTAACACTAGAATGGTAACCTAACAGGACATAAAAGTGTCCTTTCAAGGTTTTGGGAAAAAATTCCAAAACCATAGTAGATCCACTCATTTTGAAAAATCCTTTCATGAGCTTATAGTTCAATAACTACTACATACGGAAAAAATGAGAAACTTGTAATTTTTCTCATCCCTTGGTCACTACAAGCCTCCAAAGTTGACGGACCAGTGCATTTTGCCCAAAACAACAATTTCTTACGGTTGATTGCATATAAATTGCCCCGTTAACTTCAATGGGTTGGTGACCAAAACATATGGTTGCTTTTAACTCACTAATTTTTTTTTGGGCAAAAAAAATAGGTACAAAAAAGTTGCATTTTTACCATTCTGCGGACCTATCATCAAAGTTTCTATAGTCACGCTCAATACAGATACTATATACATGTTTTCTTAGTTCCCTTTGGGCCTTTGGATTCAAAAGGATCCATGGAGCATGCCAAAAGGATAATGGATCTCTCACAATTGGAACCTTGGGGGCAATGATAAAGTGATAAATACAACAAACATGAGAAAACTGGGTTTAGCATTATGACCTCTAGAAACCCATAGAAACTACTCAATATCTAGCCAAGTTTGTAGTCTATGATTAGATATGGTTACTACCTACAAAATACACACAATTGGCCTAAGAAACTAGCAATATTAAGAAAGTTATACTTGCTAGTCTAAAATGTATCGTATTCCTCAGCAATCAAAAAACTCAACCATCATCATATACTATTCTATATAGCATATTAGGTCCCCCAAAACTCAAGGAAGATTAGCTTTATGTTATACAGTACACTTACACAATCAAATTGAATTTGGATATCAAGAAAGCCACCAAAAAAATCATAAAAAAGCTAATTTTGGCCAAAAAACAGGATTATGCAATTCTTGTAAATTGGTCATAACTTTCAATTTTAACATAGCTCTCCCTATAAGCATCCAAACATGTTGATAACTATGAATGCCTAACCTCTAGCCATCTAAACCTCATAAACATGAAGTTTAGAGTGGTATAGTTGCCAAAAATTGAAAAAAAGCCAAAAACAGGACCCGTTTTTTCACACAGTTTAGGTTCAAAAATGTTGTGCAAGAGTAAGGTTAATGGTGAGATCGATACTCCAAAAAAAATGCTAATTGTTTTCAGCTCATAAGGCAACTTTGTGGATATATAGCACCTAGAAATTCATTTTCATCCTCTTCAAATAATTCAAGCAAAATGGTCACTTAATAGGACACAAAAGTGTCCAAGGACATAAAAGTGTCCTGTTACCATTCTAGTGTTAAATAAGAAACACAATACTTGAATTTTTAAAATAGTTTTAAATTGTTCTATGTCTACATTTTATCATCAAAATTAGTGTATGTTTGTGTAGAGATGTACGTTTTTGTAATACGTGAGTATCTTTGTTGTTACTTTAGCTATGTATGCATTGCCTATGCTTTCTTGAATAGGTTATTTGAGATGGAAGAAAATGTTGGACCTAGTGTTAGAACCCAAATTCAAACTAGCAAGAAAAAAAGGCACCTGGGATAGAGTGGCAATATGCAATTAACATCGGTGATTGATACATAGATTGGGAGAGTGTAAGCTATGCCATACAAAAAACTTGGTGGGACACCTTGACTAAGGGAACATTTTCTAGGTGACCCAAGAAAAGGGGTCGCGATGTACCCACCCCAGTAGATGTACCCACCCCAATTAAACTGCAATGGTCAAATGCTTGAGGGAAGAAATTGAAAAGAAAGAACCAAAGAAACAATACACATCTACTACTAATTTCTCAGGGATTCCAGAACATATTGGTTCCAAACAACAAACTCCAGAAGCATTGCCGACTTGCACTCCGAATCCTAATGTGCAGCCATAAAGCAATTATCTATCGAGTTCATCTTCATTGAAGCATCATGTTGACCTGGGGAAGGTGTTTATGCATCAAAATTCATTGCAAGAAAGCTTACATAATGGTCTACTCGATGATGCAGAACTTGCTCTTGCTGAAGTAATTTACTTTTTAGGAAAAGCTATGATGATGGTGGACAATAATCATTGGAAGAGAGCATGGAAGAAAATTGCTAAGTTTGGATCAAGGTTTTCACCACCCATGTACCATGATATGTGAAATGATCTATTGGAGAAATGATATGTTCAAGTAAAAGAACATGTGCAAAGAGTAATTCTTAGCAATATAGAGCATTCTAGATGTACCATAGTTAGCGACGGCTGGTCCAATGTACAAAGAAAACCACTCATTAATTTGATAATTTTTTCAGCTAGAGGCAAAACATTAGTTCGTGCTGTGGATTCACATGGTTCAATTAAGCCTGGGGTTTATATTGTTGATGTAATTGCCTCTGTGATAGAGAAAGTGGGTGCTAAACATGTAGTCCAAATTGTGATGGACAATGCAAAGAATTGCAAGAATGCTGGCAAAATCTTGAAGTGATGGTACCCGCATGTTTTTCCTTTTGGGTGCAGTACACTTGGTTTGAATCTTCTATTAAAAGATTGGTATGAAGGGATGATACTAAGTGGTTTGCCTCTATTGTCAATACTGCTAGCTAGCTTGTGAGATTTATGCTCAAAAGACATAGAGTATTATATATTTTTTGACCTCGCATGTCAATTATGTTATAATAACCTACAGACTAGATTTTGCACTCACTTTTACACTTTTGAGTATCTTCTTCGAAACAAAGATGCATTCATAACTAAATTTACATGTATGGCATTTCATGATTGGGAGAATGAGCAGAATGGAAAAGTGAAAGAGAAAATCAAAATCTTGAGGGAAGCGCTTTGGTAGAGTAGTGTGATAGATGCATATCATGTAATGATGTCTGTTATGTATGTCATACGCAATTGTTAACCCTCACGGCTCACGGACACCCTATCACCTACAACGGCCGTTGTATTATTTACTTGGTAGAGTCGGGTACCGGGCTTGTCGGTCCAATAGGAAAAGGGTAAGAGTGATCGCCGATGAGAGGCGCACTCTAACTGGAACATTCAAGGGATTAGTTGGCTAAGCATGGGCGCCCAAGTGTGAATGGGGTGAGCTCATATAAAAGTCAACTAAACCTAAAACTCACGCATTCTCTCATTTGTGAAATAGAAGAGTGCTCTTGCTCCATCTCCATCTTCTTCTTCTTCATCTCCTTGTGTGTGTGTGTGTATGCAAGAGAGAGAGAGAGAGAGAGAGAGAGAGAGAGAGAGAGAGAGTGATCGAGATTTGCAATGACGGCACGACGGCGGCGAAGCGGCGGCTCCTTCTTCTTCGCGGCGAGGAATCCTCCACGAAGCAAGGGTAGAGCAGTGAGTGACACACCATCGCCTTCTTTGAGCTTACTAGTTTAGTCTTGTTGTGTGCTTGGAGCCATTTGTGGCTCGCACACGGTGTATCGGCAAGTTCCTTGCATTGACACGTGCGACATACGCGCACATTTTTGGCGCCGTTGCCGGGGAATGCCATACATTAAGCTCGAGTAGCACTCTGTGCTTCTCCATGGTGCAATTTCTATTGTAGGAAAGGTAAGGAAGGAGTGTGTGTGTGTTGAGAAGAGGGATTTGGTGTTATACTGTGTGTTTTCTTTGTTAGTGGAGTTTTCAAAGGTACTGTGTTTATTCTCTGTGTATTAAGGTAGTTATTTTTCTTTGTTAATGGAGTTTTCAAAGGTATTGGGTTTATTCTCTGTGTATTAAGGTAGTTAGTTTTTTGTGTACAGTAAGTAGGAAGTAGATCTGTGAGAGTTAATAGAGTGTGTTAGTGTGTAACAATAGGTGTATTAGTTAGAAGTAGGTAGATAGTGTGTGTGTGTGCTCTTGCGCAGGCCGCGGCAACCTTATCCTTAAAAAAAAAAAAATAAAAAAAAATTTAAAGGTAGGACCGGGATCGGGAATATCTCTCAGACCCAAGCCCAGACCCAAGTCCAAGCTCACGCTCAAGCCTAGGCCTTAGTCGCCTTTTAAAAAAACGAGTTTTAGCTTCACACGTAACTAAAAATCGATTTTTTGAGGACCAACGGAACTTCAGATGCCCGAAAATTGTGATGTAAAGCACATAGTGACCCTCTAAGTGATACGCTCGTTTCAAGCTATCACAACACTTTAATAAAAAAAATCAAACATTAAAAAACATTAAAAACGTAAATAACACGAGTGAAAACGGACGCTTAAAAAAGGTAAGCGGTTAACCTTCAAGGTTAATCGCTGATGCTTGAAGGGTGCCAAAGGCACATGCATCTGCGCTCTGGTCATGTGCTAGAGACAGAGCAACTAGAGAGAATTTTGACTTATGCGAGATCTCAATATCCACCTACTTTAGGTTCCGGGCCATCGGCGGGGACCCAAGGTAGTACAAACCAAGACCCGAACATAGCGGCTAGTGACTCTTCCTCTGACTACGACTTCATGGAGGGTTTCCTAATGCCTAATCCTGATAGCTCAAGCCAAGACATGTATGCCATGGGCCGACGGTCCGGGCCGAGCGTGCTTAGCCGCCTGAAGGAAACCTTTAGTAGAGCCACTCGCTCTGAACATGGAGCTAATGATGTAAATGAGGGGGGTGGGGAAGTAAATTCTCCATTCATGACCAACGTAGAGCCTATGCCCTTAGGGAATGTGCACGTGAATACTTCATTCACTGCACCTCCTGACTCTTCAGAGTTATTTCCCTCCGAGGTCATATTACCCGATGGTAGAAGCCTTGCCGAAGTGCAAGAGGTTGAGCGATATATCCTTGCAGCGAGGGAAAAGGAAGTCGAGAGCTTACACAAGGTAGAGCAACGAAGAGAGTTAAAAGAGAAAGATCCTATGTCAATATCCTTGCTAAGAGAGCAATCAAGTGCTCCTGATTTAGCAACCGCTAAGGGACAACCCCTAGAAAGCAACATTGCATCTAGCTCAAAGGACACCCCTAGCACCTCAATCCTAGATGGAGTGTTCTTAAATGAGAACTGGGAGTACGAATTACAAACAGAGACTCTGACCGACCTATACACAGGTCACACCTATCATGTGGGTTGGGTAGATGTCCTACAATCCACAATGGGTGCTACTAGTGTAGATGATCAACAACAAAGAGTTTGTGAGGTCATCCATAGGGTCATTGAGTTAGAGAGACAGAACAAGGGGATCAACATGCCTTCAACGGGTCTCATGAGATTCTTGGATACAGGGAAGGCTAAACAACCGACCTTATCGCAAATGGAGACTGCCTCGGTAAGTCCGATGGATCCCCCATATGTTGTTTCTCCAAGGGTCTTAGTGAAATCTGAGCCCACAAGTGATAGCTTCACCTTTCCAAGTCTAGCTCATCTTTCCCTTGATGAAACCACGGCTACCATGCCTACCCCAATGATGGGCATGCTGAGAAACACGCCATGGACCTCATTTGTTAGTAAAGCACCACTACATGGTAGTTCAATGCCTGCAACAGTACCTACAAGTGTGTACCAATCGTATGCACCTATAGGTCATCACACTCATGTAGTCCCTACCTCTCCCATTGTTTCAACTTCCTATGCTCCACAACCACAATACACAAGTTCTTATTTCCATGGGACTATACCGGCTAGCATTAGCATGTCACATTCGACGTCTGCTATGTCTAGGGCCACCCATATGAGCTATGGACCACCACATGGCACAACATCGTACCCAACGTGGAACCCAAGGGCTTCCTATGCGCCAAGCCCGATGCCAATACCTACTCCAAATGTAGTCTCTGGAGCACCTCCACCCACGGTGCCTGCTCACTTAGGTGACTTGGCAACATTTGCTCAAGCTATCGGTCAATCTATTGCTGAGAATATGCGTAACATGCCTGATAGAGAGCCTAGAAGTAAGGCAGTACAAATAGCCAAGCTCACACAAAAATTTAGTGGAGACGGGTATGTGAGAAAGCATATCGAAGTGTTTGAAAGCCCAACAAGAGGAAGGAGAGTCAGTGAGAGACTTTATTAGTGGCTTGAAGCATTTGAATTCTCGATGTAATCCAAATGAGCGCTTCAACAATAACCAATTGCTTGATAGATTCATTAGGGGATTACGACATGAGGATATCTACAATGGCCTAGTTATTAGAGGTATCACCACTTGGGAAGAAGTCACCACCAATGCGATCCAATTGGAGGATAATTTAATGATTCAAGGAGAAAGAGTGTCTGTCGAGACTAAATCTATTAGCGCGGAAGCATCAGGGCATCAGTCAATGACCCTAAAGCTATTGATAAGAAGCCAAAGATATCTGAGATGACTTTAGCAGATCTCACCAAGGCTATTCAAGAGAGTCTTAGAGACAATCGTGCTCCGCAAAACAATCATATGTATCCAAGAAGGGAGCAGCAATGGTGCTCAGTATGCTATGGACCGTATAGTACCAGTGAATGCCCTACTTTTAGAGTAAAATTCAATAGGAACTGCAATGCATGTGGAAGGTATGGTCATCAAGCTAAGGATTGCATAGTATTTAAGCGCGCGATGGCCAATTGACCAACCTTAGCATGGACAGACACACCTCGAGTGCCTGCATTGATGCTGGCCCCACCTCTTGAACAAACAACAAAACACATGGTCCCTAGGGCCCAAAATGTTGTTGAAACAACACCTTTACCACCTCCAGTGCTAGGACCGCAACCACCACATCCGAGAATCACTTCTGTGAATCAAGTGGGTTGTGAGTCATCTATTTCTTGTTTGGAAGGCCGTGAGGAAGATATAGATCCTAATATCACCTATGGGATGGATGTGCTTGAAGAAAGTCCACAATACTACATGGAGGACTATCGGGGACAAGTCAAACCTCTCAATCAAGTAGATGTCTTGCGGCAAGAGGCCAAAATATCAATTACACTGCTAAGAGACCACCTCTTCAATGCTATTAGTGTGGATGTCCACATCGTGTAGCCGAGTGTCCTATTAGGCTACAAAAGAATGCCACACTAATGCAAACCAATCAAGCGAGCACGTCTACAATGCCGATACTCATGTGTAATCGATGTGGCATAGATCATTTGATTGCCCAATGTACAAATAATCCAAATGCACTGAAGATCATGCCATTAAACTTGATTGAAGTTACCGAGGAGCCATCACCAAGTACACCCGTGGTACCAGTAAAGGTACTTACACGATCGATGCTCCAAAAAAAAAATTATATTCTTGAGGAAAGAGACACGGCATCAATTGCCCAATCTCAGAAAAAGAAGAAAACACGAAGAAAGAGATCGCAAAAAGAAGCGAAGTCAGACCCCAGTTCAAAGACCAACATAGGGACTGGTGACGACCCCGTATATATGAATGACGTTGAAGAAGATTGTGATTCAGGTGAAACCATGGAGACCAAAACGACCACTAACATAGAAACCAATAAGGAAGATCTTCATGAGCCACAATGGCCAGGATCCAAAAAGAAGATAGGAACTTACCTAAACCCTATAGAGGAGATTGAGCGAGTCAAGCAATTAAGGAGTTTGGTAGAAGATACCCAAAGGGATCTAGAACTAGCACCTAGGAAGATCCAGATTACAGACACCGTGTTCCCTATACAGCAAAAACCTCACCAAGTCCATAGACCCTTGGACATACCTAGTGTCATCCAAGAAGAAAGTGACTTAAAGTCATGGGAAAGTGGGTGTACTCACTTCTTGATGGAAAGAATGTTTACAAAGGGACTACCTGATCCTATCGAAGAAATGGAGATCCCATCTTCCCCACGTCAAGGGACTCAAGGCCAAAAGGTGCCGTTAAACATTGCCAAATTGATGGATTTCATGTCTTCAGAAGTTAGAACCACCATCATGTCCAAACTATATAAATCCCCTGAGCTAATCTCAGCTCTTCGAGCCTTCCTCAATGGAGAACTGAAGTTTGGGCTACCACAATTTTCACAGATGGATCGAGCTGGGGAGATGCCAATAGAGGATGAATACATAGATCCACAACCCAACCTAGATGAGAACCTTGTTATAGAAATACCTGTTAACAAGTTGGGACAATACTTTGAGGGTGATGAATCTAATGCGACTATACTAAGCACTACTAAGGGATTAACTGTGAAGGGAATCCTTGATGGTGGCGTTGGGGTTAGCATTGTGACTAAAAATTGCTAGGAAACTATGGGAAGACCTCACCTTGCGACCACAACCATAGTAGTGAAGATGGCCAATGGGTCTATTGTTAAACCTATTGGGATGCTAGAAGATCTCAAGATCAAGGTCTTTGGACATAAAATAAGGATTACCTTCATTGTTATGGATTTCTCCAAACACACTATGGCATCGGAGATGATCTTAGGACGTCCTTTCATGAGGGAAGCAAAAATGGTGCATGACTGGTCCAAAACCATGTCTACCTGCAGGTCCAAGATTCTGTCATTCGAGTGGATCTTGTAATAGGTCGAGCACATCCTCTAGGAAACAGGTTTATAATTGATCATAGATCTGACACCACAGTTCACTCGGCCCCATTGCAGTATTGTTACACGTGTAAAGTGGACACTGATGTTGGGGAAGATTCTCCTTATATGGATGTACTACCTGGGATGATTGAGTCGGACAATGTGGATTGGGTCCACCTAGCAGCAACCATAGACACTTGGGGAAATAGGAGGATGACCTAGGTAACACCTGAGGGGGATGAAACACCACCACTTGTACCCTTAAACATGCTAGAAGCAATGCATATAGCTTCTGATTATCTACAAGATGAAAGTTTGACTGGCATTGAAACCAGTAGCGCCTCACAAGACTATAGCCCACAAGATTTGGGGTCAGAATCATCAGTTGAAATTGACTCTGAGGACGAAGAATCTGAGTTAAATCTTAGTGCAAATGTGGGGACAAACCATTCAGGGCCCAGTGGTAACCTAGATGATAATCTATCCAAGGGAGCAGAAGACACAAGTAGTGATTCATCTAGTGAGTCTTCACTAGAAATCTACCGTAATCGATAATTAAACAAGAAGAGTAAGAGATATAAGAGGCGACGATATCGAGCAAATGTGCATGCTAGAATAAATGAAAAGAAATCTACCGCAGAATGGCTTAATTATATAGGGGCATGTGACGCTCATCGAAAGTTGGTAGATAACTGGGGTGAATACCTTCAAAGCGTTATGTGGTGTAGTCCACAACCCATTGACATCGCATAACTAGAGGCTACAGAGAAGCCAAAGCTGAGCCGTACTGTAAGGAGACGACAAAATCAAGAGTTACCTCAACAACAAAAGGGATCAGAAGTTAAATCACAGTCCACAGAACAACAGGACCCCATAGACTTACACCCTGCACCTGAACATTTGAAATCCTATACCACAGAGGAACGTAAGGTTTTGTATACAAAGGCTCAAAGAAAACCTATCGATGGGAGCAATGGAGTCTATGATGGTCCAACGATAGTTAAGGAAATAGAGTTAGCAGACCCAGGAGAAGAGTCTAAACCTGTTTTCATTGCCCAAGATTTATCGAGACTGAGGAGTGTGTACTTAAAGAACTTCTCAAGGAATTCAGGGATATATTTGCCTGGACTTATCATGATATGAAAGATGTTCCACCTTCCATGGTGCAACACACAATCCCTATGAATAGCGTGGCTAAACCAGTTCAACAACGACCCTACCCAATGAATCCTAAATATTCAAAAATCGTTCAAGAAGAGATTGAAAAGCTTGTGGAATGCGGATACATATACCCTATTGAGCACTCAGAATGGGTGTCACCAATAGTGATTGTGCCAAAAAAGAATGGGAAACTCAGAGTGTGCGTGGATCTCAAGAAGGTCAATGCCGCCACTAGGAGGGACCATTACCCCTTGCCATATTCAGAACACGTGCTTGAAAGAGTTGCAGGGAAGGAAGCTTATAGCTTTTTAGATGGGTAATCTGGCTACAATCAAAATCACAATTGCGCTGGAGGACCAAGCTAAAACAACCTTTATAACCCAATTTGGAGTGTTCGCATTTCGTGTTATGGCTTTTGGTTTAACCAATGCCCCTGCTACCTTTCAAAGATTAATAAACACTACTTTTAGAGAATATTTGAGGGAGTTTTGTTATGGCTTTTGGTTTAACCAATGCCCCTGCTACCTTTCAAAGATTAATAAACACTGCTTTTAGAGAATATTTGAGGGGGTTTTGTGAAGCTTTCTTAGATGACCTTTGTGTTTATTCCTCTTGGAAAGAACATCTATCATGCTTACGAAAAGTGTTTGAGAAGTGTAGATTGTATCGCATCTCCTTAAACCCTTTCAAATGCCAATTTTGGGTTAAACATTGTTGAAAGGACGCCCTTTCAACAACGTTTCCACAAAGATTCCATTAAGATTCCTCAAATATTCTGTAAAGATTCCACATGAAGATGGTGATGAAGTAATGAAGATGAAGATGGATGTTGCAACATGAAGATACGAGTTCATGGATGTTATCGAATATCCCGTTATTATTATTTTGAGCCATTACGGCCACTTTTGTAATGTTTACGAGAACCTTATATTTTAAATCGGCACTTGTATTTTGGCCACAGATGCTTGTATAATGAGTAAAGCCAACTCAGTTTCTTGTAATTAAGCTCTGTAGAAGCCTAGGGACAATTCAGGTCATTTGGCCGGACATTAGGTTTGAAGGCTTGGTATATAAGCTGAAACATAAGGCTTTGTAAAAAAGACATTACGTTATCTCAAATAATATACAGTCGTGGGTTCTGCAGCACACAGTAGTGAGCATCACGCACACACACCGTCGTGCACACTAATCACATTGCAGATATGAGAGTAGGAGCGTGTTAGCATCGAGGAGATCTTCGCGTCGACGCAAGCAATGCAAGCCGAGGACCACATCGCGAGCCCGCCTGCTACGAGCTATATTTGGTCGTAAGTACCTCAAACGACATCCGTTCTGAATGATCGAGTAGTCGTTAGAATCAGGGCGAGAAGCTCTTCGTGTTGATGTCTTTGTAGATTAGTTCCGGACACTTTGGAAATTGTTGTTTTGAGTCTATCGCGACAGCAATTAGAGGTCTTACAGTTATGGTTTTCAGGGTTTAGGTGTTTGGTCACGTAGGATATGTCCTTGTGAGCCTTACCCTCCGATTTCAAGTCATTCCGATATGATTTGAGACTGTTTCGAGCTTGTAGTGTTTCGTAGGATGCGTTGTCTGTTTCTTTGCTTTATGGTAGTGTTGTGGTAGGATTAGTGACTGTAGAGTGTTGTTCGTGTCTAGCTCAGGATTGACAACCCAGAGATTGCCTCCATGCCCTAGTCGGGTCAGCTACGTCCTCGGATTGACAGTTTATGGTAGTGTTTCGTAGGATGCGTTGTCTGTTTCTTTGCTTTATGGTAGTGTTGTGGTATGATTAGTGACTATAGAGTGTTGTTCGTGTCTAGCTCAGGGTTGACAACCCAGAGATTGCCTCCATGCCCTAGTCGGGTCAGCTACGTCCTCGGATTGACAGTTTGTTGGTCTGTGTTCTCGCTGTGCTCCATCGTCCGTCGCGGCGTACCCGCTAACATTGGCGCCGTTGCCGGGGACGAAGCGCCTAAACTAGCGTAGACCGCATCACTCGTGTTTGACAGTATAGCGTTTCTCTAGAGTTTTCTAGAGTGTTGTCACCATTTGCCTTCTTAGTGGGAAGTCAGAGAGCGGATCTCTTGACTGAGGGATAGCCAGGGAGCCTGTGTCTCGCCGAGGTGGTCCACCATGAGGTTGAGGTATGGTTATATTATTTTGTTGTGTGTTTAGATTAGGTTTTATGGTTTGTGTCTTTGGTTGTGACTTATGGTTGTGAAGAACTCGAAAGAAAAAAAAAAAACGCAAAAAAAACGCAAAAGGTAAGCAGGAGGTTGTTTGCTTGCCAGAAAGCAAAAACAACCATTCAACCATCCAAAGTAGAACTTTAGGTAGTGTAGGACATCTGATGTTGATCTAGAGCAATTTTGACATGAAAATGTGCTTGAAAACACAAAAGGCAGAATTGTGCTGATTATGATAAAAGTGCTCTAAAATGGTCGTTTGAAAGCCGATTTGAGTGCTTGTTTTTGCATTGGAGACCTTAAGGTAGGGGGAAAACACAGATTTGGTCCAATCAAAAAAAAAAAACCTCTAAAAAACCCAAAAAACAAAAGGAAAATTGAATGAAACTTTGGGGATAGGCTTCTAAGGGCATTGGGAACCAAACTGTCCAAAAATAGAGAAAAAAATCACTTCCCAGTGGCTCTCTGCTCAGTCTATCATGATAGACTGATGAATTGGAGATAGACTCACAATTAGGCAAAACCCCTCATACCACAGGTAAAACACATCAATACAAGGCTGCTCCCAAAAATTGAGTGTACTTGGACACCTGCTTGACCACTAAACCTCAAGTTTGGTGTTTAGAGTCAGACTTCAGAGACAAATTGGGTAAAGGGACTTGACCAAATTTCCAAACCTTGTGAAACTTGGTACACATGATCTACAGAGGGTAGGGAACACATCTGTGAAGAGAAAATTTGAAAAAAGTGTCATTTTAGCATACTTGGTGAGTCTATCGCGATAGACTAAGAACCCAGTGATAGAAACTGAATTTTTCAAAAAACCTGTGTGGCATAGCTTGGAAGAGGATTACTTCATAAGATCAGAAAAGATACTGTTGTTTGATGCAAGTTACGGAAAAGTATTCCAAATTGGTTGAAACTTGGTGAGTAGTATCTCAAGAGAAGGGGGAACTCAAATCTGTGAAAACAGTTGAAAAACTGTATCCTAGTAACACTCTGGTGAGTCTATCGCGATAGAATCAGAAATTCACTGTAGAAAAATTAAAATTCAAATCTGACTTCATATTTGGGTTCAGAAGGCCCATTATACCCTGTACACAAAGTTTGAGTGCATTTGGACATCTGCAAGGGGTACTTGGTGAGTCTATCGCGATAGACAACTGAGGAAAAGATTTTGAGAAAATTTTTGAAACCAAGTATACCACTGGGTTTATCATTTCCTAAGGAGTGCACACACCAATTTTGGGCTCAAACTGACCACTTGGAAAAACATCAGATAGAGCAACTTTCCAAATTACATCTCACTGTTTTGGTCATAAGTTTCACATACGGACTCCGATTCCAAAACTTTTTTTATCAAAACGTAGCTTGAGAGAAGCACTATAGATCTTAGAGTAAAATAACCAAAATGGTTGCCAACGACATCATTTTGGTCTGTTTTGAATAAAACGCTGTTTAAGGCCTCAAAATGCATCCGGAATTAGGGGTGTCTAAAACCGACAATTTGAGAGAATTGTGAGAAAACGCTCACGGTTTTGGACATAGTTTTGGATTTTCCTTGACCAAAACACTTGAACACACTGAGAGAGGTATTACTACAGCAAGATAGATCTGTTAAGCCTAGAAGTCATGTCTACATCAGACTCAGACTCAGACTCAACTTATACAAGCACATGGATTGCAGGGATAGATGAGCACCCGCCCAGAATAGATCTTCCAAACCTACAGTACATAAAGACCAATTTTGTGGAGAGATTTTGGACGTATAACCATGAAAGTGAAGGACTATATAGGTATGTTAATGGAAATCAATTCAAACTTTACAGTTGCTTAGAGCCTTACCCAGAAGTGCTGACAGAGTACAAGCTCTTATATGTCTATACATACGAGGTCGACCGACAATGGACATCTTTATTTGTTGACAAGTATGGATGAGAATATAGAGCTGTAGAAAGCACAAATCCGCGAACCAAATTAGAGATGAGTGGATATTTGGTCAATGAAGGACCTCAGATACATCCACCAAACACACGAACTTCTAAGAGAATTCCAAAGAGGGGACCACCGCCTGGATTTCCTCCTAGAGCGATAACGAGAGATGAAACGATACCAGAGAGGAGTATGGTTCCATACTTTGCACCCCAAAGTATAAGACCATCTCAACTAAGAAAATGGGTAAATAGAAAGTACAATGGCATAGGAGACCCATACGCCCATGTCTCGGCTTTCAAGCAAGTCCTACGAGAAGAACGAGTAGAGGACTTCCACACGCAGTATGAGGGTTTTGGACTTACATTGGAGGACAATGCACAAGCATGGTTTGAACTATTGAACCGAAGAGAGTTCACAACCATTGAGAAAATGTTGGATGAATTTGTTCAAGAATTCTTCAAGAGGGGCATAAAACATAACACCCTTCCTAAGATTCAGGAATTTAAACAAGGCGAAACAGAAACGTTGCGACATGCAATACTGCGTTTCAAGCAATATGTTGCTAGATGTCCTACCCAAGAGTTACCCACGCCAGAACGTCAGATCCTATGCTTCATCAGAGGAATTAGGAATGAGAATCTCCAAAAGGACCTATACATGAAAAGATACCAAACCTTGGAAGAGGTGACCAAAGCGGCAGTTGACCTAGTTGACAATTGCAAATTCTATGAAGATGGTCAGAAGAAGATGACAGATGCGAGTGAGAAAAAGAAAACCGCTGATTTTGAGGATCAAAGAGGGAATCTAGGATAAAACCAAGTAAATGTTGAGGAGCAAATCATAGAGAATGTGATGCAACGCATCAACCCCTCTGACAGAGTACCAGCATATGGAGTTCCTCAACGACGCAAGTGCATGACATGTGGAGGGGACCATCCGACGCAATATTGTCTTGACTATAGACCTAAGACTCCACCAGGGTTTGAGCATGTTATGTCTCAACCACCTAGATATCATCCTGTAGCGGAACAAGTGTTCTTAAGTGAAAGACCCATAGCTGCTAGAAATGCATGTGTGAGTCATGAGATTCAAATAGAAAGATCTGTGGTAGATCAGAGGCCACTTCAAGGTCAATATCAAGTATTGCCACAACAACCAATACGTCCATGTGACAGATGTGGTAGTAGTGATCACTTGATTAAGGATTGTCCACACCATGATATCATGATAAATGTATATTGTAATGAGTGTGTAGTCACACATATGATTTTGGATTGTCCTAAGAATCCAAGAAAGAAAGGTAAAATGCAACCACATGTTACCTTTCCTTCTACCAGCAAATCAGAGAAATAACGAGCCGCAACAAAAGGAGAGACGACAACAACAACAGAGCAAGAAACCATTGCAAAAGAGCAGGTGCTTAAACAACTTGAAGATGAAAGTAAGCAAGTTGCTCCAGTAAACATTGTCACAAGAGCACAAGCAAAAGTGCAAGAGCAGAAGCCTACAGATGGAGAGGCTAGTAAGAGTTTCAAAAGCCGTAGAAACTCTAGACGAGCAAGAAGGACTAGACTGAAAGCGAGACTAGAAAGGGAGAAAGGAGAAGAAAAGGCTGTTACAGTTGAGTTGGAAACAACTCAAGAGCAACAGAAATAGCAAAGGGAAGCTGAAACCCTTAAACCAACTGAAGCACCCAAGAGTGCTAGTTTAGGAGGATCTGTCCTAGTGGACAAAGTGAATGAGCCTTTAGATGCGATTTTACAGGCTTATGAGGCTAGATTGGCAAATAGATAGACCTTAGAACAAAGATGGATGAATTATCCTTATCCTGAACTAGAGAAGCAGAGGCTAGAAATGTGTAAGCAGCTCATTAAAACTGCTCAAGAATTGCTAGAACCACCTCCACCAGAATTGAAGGATAGGATAGTCACCCCAGTGCACAAAGACGTGAGCATTAAAGTAGACGAATTTCCTAGAGAAGAGGTGGATCATAGGGAAGAACCACTGCCAAGGTCGCAAGACTCGAGGGTAGTCCAAAATACAACAGATGAATCAATGAGGGATTTCCCACCCTATGTTCCTATAGTTGAGGAGTAGTGGCTAGAGGAGTTATGGAAGGCTATCCAAGATGCCCAAAAAAGAGAAGAGGATGCTGGACCAGCACCATTTCCAAAAATCACATTAGATAGACCACAAATGAGTGTTGATGTGAGGTCATACCATGGTGACGTAGGATCGATAGCCTCTGAAGACAGTAGACCTGCATCGTTAAGAACTTTGCCACAGTACATGGGAGATTTTGAGGCAAAGTCTGAGATTGTGAGAGTTCCATCACGTCGTCCCCCTATTTTGCCAAGTGTCTATGGTTGCTGCTAGGTGGATCCAATCCACATTGTTAGACTCAATCATCCCAGGTAGAACATCCATCTAAGGAGAATCTTCCCCACCATCAACGTCCATTTTACACATGTAACAATACTGCAATGGGGCCGGGTGAAATGTGGTGTTAGATCTATGATCAATTATAAATATATTTCCTAGAGGATGTGCCAGAATAGTTACAAGATCAACTCGAATGACAAAATCTTGGAACTACAAGTAGACATGGTTTTTAGACCAATCATGCACCATTTAATCTTCCCTCATGAAAGGACGTCCTAAGATCATCTCAGATGACATAATGTGCTTAGGAAAATCCATAACAATAAAGATATTCCTTATTTTGTGTCCAAAGACCTTGATCGTGAGATCTTCTAGCATCCCTATAGGCTTAACAATAGTCCATTAGCCATCTTTACCACTATGTTTGTGGTCCCAAGGTGAGGTCTTTCCATAGTTTCCCAGCAATTCTTAGTCACAATGCTAACCCAACGCCACCATCAAGGATTCCCTTCACAGTTAGTCCCTTGGTAGTGATTGGTATGGCCATTGGATTCATCACCTTCAAAGAATTCCCCCAACTTGTTAACATGTATTTCAACAACAACAGAGTTCTCATCTAGATTGGGTTGTGGATCTAAGTGTTCCTTCTCCATAGGCATCTCCCTAGCTCCATCCATCGATGAAAATTATGGTAGCCCGACTTTCACTTCTCCATTGAGGATAGCTCAAAGAGCTAAGAATAGCTTGGGGTCTCCATATAGTTTGGACATGATGGTCGTTCTAACTTTTGAAGCCATGAAATCTATCAATTTGGTAATATTTAACGGCACCTTTTGGGCTTCACTCCCTAGACATGGGGAAGATGGGATCTCCATTTCTTTGATAGGGTCAAGTAATCCCTTTGTAAACATTTTGTCAAACAAGAAGGGAGTACGTCCACTTTCCCGTGACTTAAAGTCACTTTATTTTTGGATGACACTTGGTATGGCTAGTGGTCTATGCACTTTGTGAGGTTTCTTTTGCGTCGGGAACACTCTGTCGCTAATCTCGATTTACCTAGGTGCTGCTATAGATCCCTTTGGGTCTCTTCTACCAAACTTGTTTATTGCTTGACTCGCTTGATCTCCTATGTAGGGTTTGGGTAAGCTCCTATATTCTTCTTGGGTCCTGGCCATTGTGGCTCATGACAATCTTTCTTGTTTTTTTTTATTCCTAGTGGTTGTTTTAGTCTCCATGGTTTCACTCAAATCAAAATCCTCTTCAGCATCATTCAAATATATGGGGTCATCACCAGTCCCTATGTTGGTCTTCAAAATGGGGTTTGACCTGGCTGCTTTTTGAGATATCTTCCTTTGTGTCTTCTTCTTCTTTTGAGATTGGGCAATTGATACTGTGTCTCTTTCTTCAAGAATATAATTTTGGTTTTGGAGAATCAATCATGTGAGTACATTTGCTGGTACCACAGGTGTACTTTATGTTGGCTCCTCAGTAACCTCAGTTAAATTCAACAGAGTTATCTTTGACACATTTGGATTATTAGGACATTGGAAAATCAAATGATCTATGCCACATCAATTACACATGAATATCGGCATTATAGACGTGCTCACTTGATTGGTTTGCATTAGTGTGGCATTCTTTTATAATCTAATAGGACATTCGGCTACATGATGTGGACCTCCACACTCATAGCATTGAAGAGGTGGTCTCTTGGCAGTGTAATTGTATTTTGGCCTCTTGCAGCAAGAGCAGCTACTTCATAGACATGTTTGACTTTTCCCAAATAGTCCTCCATGTAGTATTGTGGACTTTCCTCAAGTGCATCAATCCCATAGGCAATATTAGGGTCTATATCTTCCTCACAGCCTTCCAAATCAGCAATAGATGTCTCACATCCCACTTGATTCACAGAAGTGATTCGTGGATGTGGTACTAGCACTAGAGGTGGTAAGGGTGTTGTTTGAACAACATTTTGAGCCCTAGGGACCATGTGTTGTGATGTTTGTTCAAGAGGTGTGTCCGACATCAATGCAATAACTCAAGATGTGCCTGTATATGCTAATGCTGGTTTATTGGCCATTGTACATCTAATACTATGAAATAATTAGCTTGATGACCATACCTCCCACATGCATTGTAATTCCCATTAAATTTTACTCTAAAAGTAGGACATTCACTAGTACTATGCGAACCATAGCAAACTGAACACCATTGGTGCTCCCTTCTTGGATACCTATGATTTTTTTGTGGAGCACATTGTCTCTAAGACTCTCTTGAATAGCCTTGATGAGGTCTGCTAAAGTCATCTCAGATATCTTTGGCTCCTTAGCAATAGGCTTTAGGGTAATTGGCTCATTCCCCGATGCTTGCGGAACTAGTAGATTTAGGTTCAACAGACACTCTTTCTCCTTGAACTCATTAAATTATCCTCCAATTGGATTGCATTGGTGGTAACAGCTTTCCAAGTGGTGATACCTTTAATGACTAGGCCATTGTAGATATCCTCAAGTCATAATACCCTAATGAATCTATCAAGCAATTGGTTATTATTGAAGCGCTCATTTGGATTACAACGGGAATTCAAATGCTTCAAGTGACTAATAAAGTCTCTCTCAGTGACTCCCCTTTCTCTTGTTGGGCTTTCTGGAGTTGAGATGCTACACCCCAAAGTACTCCCTCTTGTATGTACTCTTTCAAGAACAGTCTCCTAAGAGTATCGTAAATCGTTTTCTCTTCCATTCTTAGGGTTCTATACCAATCCCCAGCCTTTCCACTTAATTTCAAGCTTAAAGCATTACTCTTATGCAGGTCATTGTGTTCTCCTAGGGAATCGCTTTAATACGCTTTCTCACATCCCCATCTCCACTAAATTTTTGTGTGAGCTTGGCTATTTGCACTTCCTTACTTCTAGGCTCTCTATTCGGAGTGTTACACATATTTCCAGCAATGGATTGACCAATAGCTTGAGCAAAGGTTGCCAAGTCACTTAAATGAGCAGGTATAGTGGGGACAGGTGCTCTCGAGACTACATGTGGGACAAGCGCTCTTGGAACTCTATGTGGAATGGGGGTTGGCATTGGGCTTGGAGTATATGCCACCCTTGGGTTCCAAGTTTGGTATGGTGGCATGCCATGTGGGGGCCCAAAGTTCATATGTGTGGTCCTAGGCCTAGCAGACTTGGTATCTCGTATGGTCCCATTGAAATAAGATCTTGGGTGTTGTGGTTGTGAAGCATAAGTTGTTGAAACAATGGGAGGGATAGGAGCTACATGAGCATGAGGACCCATAGGTTCATATGATTCATACACACTTGTAGGTATTGTTGCAGGCATTGGGCTACCATGTAGTGGTGATTTACTGACAAATGAGGTCCATGGCATGTTTTTTTTCATGCCCATCATTGGGGTAGGCATGGTAGCAGTGGTATCATCAAGAGAGAGATGAGCTAGACTTGGAAAGGTAAAGCTATCACTTGTGGGATCAGTTTGTACAGAGACCCCTGGAGAAACAACATAGGGAGGATCCATCGGACTTACCGAGGGAGTTTCCATTTGCAATAAGGTTGGTTGCTTAGCCTTCCCTGTATCCAAGAATCTCATGAGACTCGTTGAAGGCATGTGGATCTCTTTGTTCTACCTCTCCAACTCAATAACCCTATGGATGACATCACAAACTCTTTGTTGTTGATCCTCTATGCTAGAAGCACCCATTGTGGATTGTAGGACATCTAACCAACCCATGTGATAGATGTGACCTGTGTATAGGCTGGTTAGAGTTTTTGTTTGTAGTTCATAGTCCCAGTTCTCATTTAGGAACGCTCCATCTAGGATTGAGGTGCTAGGGGTGTCCTTTGAACTAGATGCAATGTGGATCTCTATGGGTTGACCCTTAATGGTTGTTAATTCAAGAGCATTCAATTGCTCACCTACCATGGATGTTGACATAGGGGCCTTTGTCTTTATCTCTCTTTGTTGATCTACCCTACGCAAACTCTTGATTTCCTTTTCCCTAGCCGCAATGATATACCGCTCAACCTCTTGCACTTCGGCAAGACTTCTACCATCCGATAATATAACCTCGGAGGGAAATAGCTCTAAAGAGTCAGGGGGTGCAGTGAATGGAGTATTCACGTGCACTCTCCAAGAGCATGGGCTCTATATTGGTCATGAATGGAGAATTTACTTCCCCACCCCCTTCATTTACCTCGTTACATCCATGTTCAGAGCGATGGGCTCTACTAAAAGCTTCCTTCAAGTGGCTAAGAACGCTCAACCCGTACTGTGGGCCCATGGAATGTATGTCTTGGCTTAAACTATTGAGATTAGGCATCGGGTAACCTTCCATGACGTCGTAGTTAGAGGAAGAGTCATTACATGCAATATATGGGTCCAAGAGTGGTACTACCTTGGGTTCCCGTTGAGGGCCTATAGCCTAAGGTAGAGGAATAATGATTGCCCATGTAAACAGAGACACTCTCTTTGTGCTTGTCCTCTAGCACACGACTAGATTGTAGGTGCATGTGACCTCAACACTCTAGAATTGTTGGTGAGTGCCCGTGAAGGCCACTCACCTAGTTTTTTAGGTGTTTACAACCAATTTTTTGGGTTATTTTTGGTCCCTTTTTTCAATCAAGCCAAAGAATATAGCATGTGATAGCTCAAAATGAGCATCTTGGCTAGAGGGATGTCGGTGCTTTACAGCCCCCGATTTGGTTATGTAAAGCCCTTGAAATCCTAAAAACAGTATTTTCCTAGGTGGGAAGAGGGCTAAAATTAGTAAGTCCAAAGGGTGAGTGTGAAGGGAGTGGTAGAGGACTTGAGGAACTTATCCCACATGCCCTCCCTTCACTTGAGGTCCTAGTCTTTATATATAAAGTAGAGTGTATATCATAAGACTCATGACTGAGGCCTAGGCTTGGGCTTGGGAAAAGATGTTGATCCCTTCCTTTTAAAGTGAGGTTTTTTAATTTTGTTTTGAGCTTTCTTTTTAGTCCTAGATATCCCGAGCGTTTTTTTCTCTCTGTCTCTTTTTCACAAAAAAAACAAAACTCAAAAAATTGTAAGTGGATAATGTTGCACGTGGGCACCGAGCTCACACGCGCACATAGTAGCTCTGTCTAACTCTGTCTAACCTCCTTGCAGCTAACACACAACTAACACACTTAATTAACACTACTTACCTCTGCTTACACACTGTCTAACACAGAACTACACACTCACAGAAAATCAACCTTCTCACTGTCTACTCTACTGATCATTGTCTACACTAACTAACGCAACAAAACTACTTACTCAGAGAGCACATTACAGATTTACACCAGCTAATAGATCTACTAACATTTGCACATATAGATCTTAGCAAATCTAATAGAAAACTGCAAATTTCAACACTAACAGATTCTAACAAACCTGCTAAACTTGCACATTACATCCACTTAGAAGATCTACAAAGTCAACAAAAAACACAAAAATGGCAGAAGTGAAGGCTTCTTAAGGTAGCACCGAGTGCTCCTCAAGCTTCATGCAAGGCAGTCCTCGACAGTGGTGCCAAAATGTGCACTTTGCTGCACGTGTCAAAGGCTCAGAACTTGCCTGTGCAATGTGTGCGAGCCTTGAAAGGCTACAAGCACACAAAAAGACAGTCTTAGCAAGCTCAAAGAAACAATGGTGTGTCACTAGCTACTCTGAAGGAGTACGAGCGGAAGTGCGACGCGAGAGAGAGAGTGCGAGAAGAAGAGCATGACGATATGGTGAACTCGCTCTACTATAATGTGTAGAGCATAGTGAGTTCTTATTAGGTTTTTACAAAAGAATATGTGTACATACCTGGCGTCCCACCCACTTACTTGGGCGACCACATTGGGCTTTATACCCCAACAACCTCCCACTTAAAGTCCAATGTGGTACTTTAAGTGTGAGAGAAGCTACTATACAAGCTAATATACAAGAGATGTAGAGAAGTGATGTACTACCCTACACCTAACTGCTTGCGAAAATGCGCAAAGCTCTGAGGGAAGTCCTTTTGTAAGTAGATCAGCAGGATTTTCTGTGGTGTGAACTTTGACAAGCTGAAGTTGCTTATCCTCGAGCATTTCCCTGATGAAATGATACTTCACATCCACATGCTTTGTCTTTGAGTGATAAACTGGATTGCGAGCCAATTGTATAGCACTTTGACTATCACAATATAAAACAGGCATCTCTTCTTTGATTCCCAAATCTGTTACTAGTCGATTAAGCCAAATTGATTCTTTGCATGCCTCTGATGATGCAACATATTCAGCCTCTGTAGTAGACTGAGTAACACAATCTTGTAATCTAGAACGCCATGATACTGCTCCACCAGCCAATGTAAAGACATACCCTGACGTAGACCTTCGTTTGTCTAAGTCACCTGCATAATCTGACTCTGTAAAACCCTTTACACTTAGCTCCTGACTCCCATAGCATATACGCATACTCTTTGTAGCTTTCAGGTATCTCAATATTCCTTTCACTGCCTCCCAATGTTTCTTGCCTGGGTTTGACATGTATCGACTTACTACTCCCACTGCAAATGCAATGTCTGGGCGAGTAGAAATCATTGCATACATCAAACTACCCACTGCAGATGCATATGGAATCTTATCCATTTTAGCTTGTTCTTCCTCAGACACAAGACAATCTTGTTTGCTAAGTTTCACATATGGTGGCAATGGAACACTCAGTGCCTTTCCCTTCTCCATATTGAAACGTTGCAAAACCTTGTCAATATACTCTGTTTGAGATAACCAAATCAACTTCTTTGATCTGTCTCTCTCAATGCGCATACCAAGTATATGACTTGCCTCACCCATGTCTTTCATGTCAAACAATTTTTCCATCTTTGACTTCAAAGCTGAAATTTCTTCCAAGTGCTTGCCAGCAATCAACATATCATCCACATACAAAATAAGGATCAGCCAACTACCATCCTTAGCCTTCTTTGTATATAGACAGTGATCGAACTCACTACATTTGTAGCCTTGAGAAAGCATAAACTTGTGGAATTTATGGTACCATGCCCTCGGTGATTGTTTTAAGCCATAAAGACTCTTTAACAACTGGCATACCCAATCTTCCTTGCCTTTCTCAACAAACCCTTCTGGCTGTTGCATGTAAATTTCCACATCTAAATCACCATGCAAGAACGCTGTCTTGACATCCATTTGGTGCAACACCAAATCTAATATGGCAACCAATGCAAGAAAGCATCTCAATGTAGTCATCTTGACCACTGGAGAGAAGACTTCATCAAAGTCAATGCCTTGTTCTTATTTAAAGCCCTTGGCAACAAGCCTTGCTTTGTACTTTGGCTGACTATCATGAGCAGTGATCTTATACCTGTAAACCCATTTACAAGGTAGAGCCTTTTTTCCCTGTGGTAATTTAACTAGCTTCCATGTATGGTTTTTTTGCAGATCTGTCATCTCTGACTGCATGGCCAATTGCCAATTCCCGGAGTCCTTCATTTGCATTGCTTCCTTGTAACATGAAGGCTCATTGCAATCAGTCAACATGACATAGTTCATAGATGGAACAAACCTATCAGGAGGTCGCGTGACACGTCCAGATCTACGCACAATAGGTGGCTCAGGCTCAGCCACAACCTGTGGTTCCACTCTATCCTGTCCTTGCTCCTCTTGAGCCCTGACATTTTGTCTTGCACGTGCAGGTCCATCTTCTTGGAAGACAACTCTTCTAATCTCCTCAACCCTCTCTGGTTTAGAATGATATTTGGATTCATTAAAGTGAACATCATTGCTGCGGACAACCTTTCTGGATTCGGGATCCCAAAGTCTGTACCCCATCTCACCAGAATTACCATAGCCTAGAAAGATGCACTTTCTACTCTTTGGCTCAAGTTTGTTCCTAAATTCCTTTGGAACGTGAGTATATGCCTCACAGCCAAAGACTCTGAGATGCTTGTATGAGGGCATTTTGCCTGACCATACCATCTCTGGCACTGAATCCTTCTGCAAAACCTTGCTAGGAGATCTATTTACAAGATGAACAGCTGTTGATACAGCTTCAGCCCAAAACCCATTTGGCAGCTGTGCATTAGACAACATACTTCTGACCTTCTCTTGTATGGTCCTATTCATCCTCTCAGCAACACCATTTTGAGGAGGATTGTAAGGAGCAGTAAGTTCACGTTTTATACCTTTTGACTCACAAAATTCCTGAAAGGCCTTTGAAACATACTCTCCACCATTGTCAGTGCGTAAGCATTTAAGCTTCTTGCCACTCTGATTCTCCACAAGTGTCACAAACGTTTTGAAAACACTAAACGCTTCATCCTTGTGCTTGAGAAAGTAAACCCATACTTTCCTTGAGTAATCATCTATAAATGTCATAAAGTAAGAAGCTCCCCCTAGAGATAGGTTAGGCATAGGTCCACACAAATCACTATGGACAAGTGCCAACTGTGTATCTCTTCTACTGCTTCTATGCTTATGTGGCTGCTTTGTTTGCTTACCATACAGACAATGTTCACAGAATTCAAAATCATTAAATGAAAAGCCAGGAAAATAACCAGAACGAGACAAGATTTCCATTCCCTTCTTGGACATATGTCCTAACCGGCAATGCCACAAAGAAACGTTCGGCTGCTCGGTTACATTGATTACATTTTTAGAGACATTTGATACATAAATCATGTAAAGTCCTCCAGACTTTACTCCATGTGCTACTGTCATAGAACCCTTGGATATCTTCCACATGTTCTGTCCAAAAGTGGTGACGTAGCCAACATCATCAAGTAAACCTGTGCTGATCAAGCTCTTTGTAATTGCGGGAACATGTCTCACATTCTTCAGCGTGAAAGAAGAGCCATTCTGAAACTTCAATTGAACATCTCCAACACCTAAGATCTCACATGTCTGCCCATTGCCTAGCCGAACATGATCTTTAGTGGTCACATAAGAAGTAAACCACTCCTTGTTTGGAGACACATGAAGTGATGCCCTTGAGTCTATAATCCAGTCACTCAGTGCATTTCCATCAGATGCTGTAAGAAGAGCTGAGTCCATTGTATTCTTCAAGAAGTAGATGTCTCCTGACACTAGACTGTCATCCTCTGCAAGAGTGTTTGTCACATTTATTTCTTGAATCTTCACTGAGGACTTGTTCTTCTCACCATGGTCTTCAGCTTTCTCTTTGCCTTTTTCTGCTTTCCATTCTGTGCAGTCTCTTTTCATGTGACCCTTCTTGCCACAATGGTAGCATTCTATGTCACTCTTGCCTTTAGCACTGCGGGACTTACTATGAGAATGATTCCTCTTTCCACCTTTGTACTTTTCTTTGGTCCTTCCCCTGACAACTAAGGCTGTTCCTTTGCCTTTGTCCATTGTCTTTCTATTGGTTTCTTCAGTAAGCAGACTTCCTTCTACACCTGCTATGTTCAAACCATCTGGAGGTGCAGAATTACTCAATGTTGTGCGAAAAGTGTCCCAACTTTCCGGCAATGTGATCAACAGGAACATAGCTCTAACAGGTTCATCAAACTTGACACCTTGAGCTGACAACTGACTGTAGATTGTGTTGAATTTATTCAGATGATTGGACATAGGTGTCCCTTCTTTCATCTTCAAGTCAACAAGATTCTTAAGCCAGTATACCTGTGAAGCTGCACTCTGCTTCTCATAAAGATCACTCAGCTTTAACCATGCTTGATAAGCCGACATCTCGTCTGCTACATTGAAGTAAACGCTTTCTGCCAAAGTCAGCATAATGGTAGAAAGTGCCAATTCATCCATTTCGCTCCATTCATCTTCGTCCATATCTTCTAGTTTTATCCCCTTGAGCTTTATAGGTTTTATCTGCTTCTTTTGTACCAACACGTGCCAAATCTGCTGCTTCCACAATGGGAAATTGGTTCCATCCAGCTTCTTGATATTGTAAAGAGCAGTGTCCTGTGATCCAGCCATAGCTACGCTTCACAGTAGTTTACTTTCCTGGGAAAAATTCGGCAGAGTTTCCCCTGTAAACTGACCTCTGAACCAATATCAACCTGTCAAATGAACCAAGAAAGCTTCAGATTCTGTAGAAATTTTGGCAGAGTCTCCTTTGTAAAATGGCTCTGGTGTACTAAAAACAGACCAAAAAATAGCTCAAAAAACCATTGTCTCTCTAACACTGTAAGCTGTGGGTAGACCTGTCCTGCACCTGTACGTCTCTGACTGTCCTGTCACTGTCCTGTAAGCATAGACTGCGACAATGCCTCAACGGCAGTAAAGCAAAGATGCAATCCCAACTGTCTAACTCACAGTCAATACATCCTAGCTGCCTATCTAAGGGTGCTCGAGGGATCGCTCCAAGACCTGTATCACCGAAAGGATCTCAACATTTGAGAATCCCCCAGCTCAATAAAACCTCACTCGACCCTCAACAAAGGCTTCAGTAAATCTGACAGTACATAGACTTCCCACAAAGTCATACATCCACAAATTTCCCACTGTATGCTGTAACCGCTGCGGCGGTTGTTTGCTGCGTGACTCACAACTAGCAAACCCTCAACAGACATACATCATCTCTGACAATACATCCCATGTGGAAGTACCTGCAATGTCAGGATGAAATCTGGAATATCAAGCAGCAAACACAAGCTACCTGATGAACTAGTGGATGTCGCCTACAGTCTGTGTGTAGATGCGCCCGTGTCGTATGTGACACGCCTCCAAGAACTGTGAGCCGTCCTTCGATGTGTAGACAACCACAAATCAGCACTCTGGGAGTGTCGATATCCTCAGCACCTGCAGTCGTAGGCCGAAAACCCCAAATTTGCAGAGTCTGATTTGCACCCGCCGAGACCACGTAGTCGAAAATGGTCTGCGCAGACCTTTGTCGAAGCCGAACGGTGGCTGAGATGACCTCAGAATGAAATTCTGAGAACACCAAGTCCTTTGGGCTTACCCACAAGATTTGGGGCCGTGTCTTCGCCTGTCGAATTTCACTCCAATCTGAGTTGGTGACTCTAGCCTCTTGCAGTGCTGCCCCGAGCCTCGATCTGAGCTCTGATACCAGTTGAAGGAGTACGAGCGGAAGTGCAACGCGAGAGAGAGAGTGCGAGAAGAAGAGCACAATGATATGGTGAACTCGCTCTACTATAATGTGTAGAGCATAGTGAGTTCTTATTAGGTTTTTACAAAAGAATATGTGTACATACCTGGCGGCCCGCCCACTTACTTGGGCGACCATATTGGGCTTTATACCCCAACATACTCAATGCTTTCGTCGTGAAGGATCCTGTGTTGTGAAGAAGATGAAGCCGTTGCCTATGTCTCTCTCAACCACCTCGCCGCCGCCGATGTCGCCGCAATGCTCTCTCTCTCTCTCTCTCTCTCTCTCTCTCTCTCTCTCTCTCAAAAATACACACACACACATACACATGTGAGCACAAGAAGGAGAAGGAGACAGAGATGGAGCGAGAGCACTTCTTAGCTTACACCTCAAACAATGAGGATTTTTACATCAAATGAACCTTTTATAAGAGTTTGACCCATTCACACATAGGCACCCACAATGGCCGGTCATTGCAAAACTACTGCAAAAATAAGATAAGTGGTGCGTCTCTCATAGACGATCACCTACACACCTATTGGACTGACAAGCCCAGTCCATGACTCAATCAAATAAATAATATGTGTCGGTTGAAGGTGATAGGGTTTCCGTGAGGGTTAACAAGGTGCTAGAAGGCAAATATACATGAGATATACGTAGATGATGGAAGCACCTCATAAACAAGCACTAGTATCAGCTACAATGTATTATAACAACCAAAGTGGGTACTTCCCTTTGAAGCGATAGAAGATGAGAGAAACACATGGAGTGATGAGGCCAATACAACCTCCACCTCCTGCGTTTTGACCTGAAGAAGGGATGAGATGGAAAAAAGGACATTGCGGTTCATTATGAATATTGGCTTAGCTAGGTCAGAGCCTGTTTACAGCCAAGAGGAATTGCAAGAAGAATCTCCTCAACCAGAGATATAGTGTCACAAAAACCGTGGCAACCACTTGGTCAAACAATGTCCTCGGACGGAGATCACTCAAGTGAATGCCTATTTTCTTGACTGTGGTGTCATTCACTTGATCCCCAAATGTCCAAAAAATCCAAACCAATTCAAAAAGATCACAATGAATGTCTCAAGAATCGTTCAGCTTTCCCAGTAGCTCACAAAATGAACACGTCTTACCAGTTCAAGTAGTTACAAGAGCGCAAGCTCAAAAGGAAGCCACTAAGAATCAAGAGATAGAGAAAATGGAACTGACATTGGTGTAGCCAAAGTTGGTCCGAGCTAGAGGTGGTCTATGCCAAGCAAAGGCGGTACGCAGGTGTAGTGCAGAAGGCTAGGGCAGGTCCCAAGGTCTTGGGCAGCCAAAGGGTAGCGGGAATGTATGTCTAAAGCGGTTTTTTAGGCCAAAATAGCTAAAGGATGATCCAAATGGGATGACATATCAAGGTGTCCAAAATGCCAAGTCAACGCTTTAGAATGTAGTGTTTGATGTGCTCTAGAAGCCGATCTAAACGGCTCGTCAAACGGAGCCCCGGTGCTAAAGATACTGAAGTTCAAAGTTAGAAGGTTTATCAGATCCCCAACGGACAGGGCAGATGGGGACAGGTGGCCCAAGAATATGTCAGCAAATAGAACTGTAGAGCTCAAATTATGGAGCATGCCTATCTTCTCGGATTGCCAATCAGAGCTCTAGAAAGTAAGTTATGGCCATTAGAAGTTTTTTCGGGGCCAGTTATGGGCCAAGTTGGCTACATGGAAAATTGAGCCATATGGTGTTTTCTAGGCCTTGACAGGGTTGAAGCAGATCAAGCATGCCATGTGGAGTTGTCAAGAAGTCATGGTTCTCCGATCAAATTTTCGAGCACTGAGTTACAGCCTGGTAAAGATGGGAGCATTTAGCGGTGGAGTGCATACAGAAAATTTTCTCGATCTTTGGCAGCCTCGGATAGCAAGCTCAAAGGGATTAGAAGGTGGTGAGATTGGCACGGCAATGTGATGAGGATTAGGCATGGCTTTATGGCTCGGCCATCGAGTATGTGAGTAGTGATTGGCAACTGTAGGGAGCAAAGGGGAAAAAAATGTGATCTTTTGAGGGTTTTTCCAACCCGTCTCAAGAGGAAGGGGCCATCTACTGCCACATGGAAGCGGAAGTAATCCCACATGGAGGGCTAAGTGATGAACGTGGAGTGTATACAGCCAAGAATGTGCACCCATCGTAGGCATCAAATGGAGATTAAGGATCTTGGAGCTCTTGCGGGTATGGAGTTGATGATGGTGGCACTGTGTGGCGGCGCGAGGGTGATGGCAACGCAAGGCAGAAATTCCAGTTTGCTTTTGAAGGTTGGAGGTAGCGCCAGTGGCGCGTGCCCGTGTGGTTGGGGTGATGATGTGGCATACCGGCTAGGGGACGTTTCCCGCGGCCCTTGAAGGCCCACTTTTTGAAGGCAAGGGAGGAGGGCATTAGCGATATCGTAATGACTCCCCGGCATGAAGTAGGGGATCTGTCCCATGTGAAATGAGGAGAGAGAGAGAAGAGTGTCCGGCCAAAGCAACAGGTCCTGAGCCAGGTCAAACGCAAAATGGAGGTCCCATGAAGAACGAGAGAAGGGGGGAGAGTTGACGGACCGCTAGGCGGGCTCATTCCAAGGGTGGCCAAGTTAGGGCAAGCAAAGGCAAAGGGCCAGGAGGAAAGGGTCAGGCACGGCAGGACTTAGATGAAGGGTGAGGAGAAAGAGAGAAATAAGACTAGTAGGGAATGGATCAATCAAGGGCCGGACAAAAGTGGTCAACAAGAAGGTCAAAGAGGCAGTGGAAGAGGGAGCCTTCCAATGGGTGGAAATAAGGAAAAAGGAAAAAAATAAAAAATGCCAAGGGGTACTAGCAACATCACTAGTGCACCCCCCCTCAAGTGCAAAGAGAGAAAGAGAGAGTAGATGAAAGCAAGGTGGCTCCCCCTTTTCAATGTTGCTAAATGTGGATGCAAGATGGACTACAAGGACATGGGTCCTATGGGCAAGGCCACCGGCATGGCCGGACAGTGTGTACGCTAGGGGGAGGCTATAACTTGTAGCAAAAGAAGACAGACACACTTTCCTTTGCGCAGTGCATGGACAGACGACGACAGCCGATCGCCGCGGGCGACCAAGGTAGACAAGCAAGGCAAACTCGATCTCGGCAACTCTACAACACCGAGGCTACGAAGGCTTTTTGTTGGCTACACATGTAGGAAGGCCCGCTTAACCCTTGCATGAAGGAGGGTTAAACCCACCCCATGAGGGTAAGAGGCCAACACTTTACCATCAAGATATTGACCCTTGTTGTGTATAACAAAGAAAGATAGCATACTTGTGTTGAAAGGAAAACTACAAGGAAAGGGAAAGCTTCAAACTTCAAGGAAGTAGCTTCACCCTTACTTTTCACTTCTTGGAGGAAGGCAAGTTTTCCTCCAAAAATTCTTTTTTCCTCAAGGAGGTAGCTTCAAAGTGAACAAAAGCCTTCACAAAAACGACTGGTTTTTGTGAAGAATAAACAAAGGTGTTCTTACAACAAAAGACATGTGAAGCACTCCAATTCTCGCAAGGCGAGGTTTGCATGCAACACAAATCACGGAGCATACAAAACACAAAGACTTCAATTTCACAAGGTACAAGTTGACGTTTTTTTTTTTCTCTCTTTGCATTAGTGTGTGTTTACCATGGCCAGCGAGGATATCCCACCTACACACACATTTGATTTTGAGCACGTAGATCAAAATCAGGACACCATGGGTGTGACTGACACTAATATGCATGATGACAATGATCTAGGAGATCATGGCCTCTGCACTCAATGCAAACGTTACCAATCTTACGGAGTTGTGAAATTTATGAATTTGCTGACAACTCAAGGAGCCACAAGTGGCACGGTTCAAAGGAACCAAGCTCGCACGACTCAAGGAGTCCAAGAGACAAGTGTTGCAGAAGATGCAGAAGGTAGCAATGCATTACTTAAGAATATCACCATTCCTGAGTTTCACGGGGAAGAGCGTGATCGCAACAAGTATGTGGTCAATACGTTCTTACATACATGGAGTGATATTCATAGATTGAGACACACCCCAGATATAAAGACGAATGTGGAAACAAGTCTATCTCTTAAAGGGAAGGCCTATAAGTGGTGGATTGTATTTCCAATAGATGCCCGTCCTCCATCTTGGGCTGCGTTCAAGCTTCTTTCTCCAAAGAGTTTTTGGACTCCAATGAAGAAGATAAGAATTGGTTAGCATGGGATGCATTCCGCATGTATGGCCTCTCTCTTACACAGTACCTTTCAAAGTATCAAAAAATCATATTAAAACTAGAAGGTCTAGATGAATTCCAAAAGATACGAGGCTTTAATAGGAGTATTGACAAAGACTATCGTTTTCATGTCAAGACCCAACATTCATAAACTTTGGAAGAAGCCATCAGCCATGCCCAAAGATATGATGATGACCAAGAGAGGAAAGGAAATGTTCCCTACACTAAGAATAATTTTGTTAAGAGCAATGTGGCTAAGAGCCAATGGTGAGCTAGATCTCCCGAACGTTCCAAGAAGAATAAGAGACAATCTACCTCTCCACGCCCACAAGAGGCTAAGAAGCCTAAGCACTCACGAGATACTTCACGTGTGTCTCTCAGCACTGCCGATTTTGAGAGTGTGAAGAAACACAATTTGTGTTTTAGATGTCTTTCGGACCAACATAACAAGAAATATTGTCCTCTTTCGCAAGGCAAAGAAAAGGCCATGCACACGGTGCAATGCCTCACATTAGATTCATCTCCTAAATATTGTGATGTAGAGGTTATTCATATGGAAGAAAATCACAAGTGTTGTGTGCTTGCTCAATGTGGCAACCCACCTTTGGTACCCATGATTTGATTCGCATGCATGGCACTACGGACAAGTGTTTGTATTTTAGTGGATGATGGTGCAACTCATAACTTCTTGAACTATAAGATAGTCAAGGAATTGAAGCTTACACAGACTCCATGCTCTCACAAGTATGTGCTGGAGCAGATGTCTGGGAATGATAAAGAAGTATGGGACACGGTATTTCAAGGGGTTGAGCTTATTGTTCAAGATCATACAATGACCCTTGACTTACAAGTTATGAACATGGACCGTGCTGATGTAGTTTTAGGGCGGGAGTGGCTGCATGGTTTAGGAAACACATCGCACACTAGTTATGAACACAACTCCTTATCCTTTATGGCCAACGATAAACATGTGCTTTTTCTTGGTGAGAAAAATATACCATCTATAGCTCTTATATGTACAGCCAAGCTTTCTATTTTGTAGAAAGCAGATTTAATAGATGAAGTCTTTTTGTGTTACTGCTTGTCTCCAAGACTTGTGAATTTCTCAAGAGCAAAGTGCAGTGAATTCTAGAAATGGTATGCAAAGTGCAATGTATTCTAATGGTATGCAAAGTGCAATGAATTCTACTGATAAACAAAAACTAAAAACTCTAACGAGCAAAGTGCTCTCAATTTTATTTCTATAGAGCAACGTGCAACTATTGTAAAACAAACATCACAGTAATTACAAGATTCTCCATCCCAGCATAACTCTAGTTTACTTTCTCCTTTTGCACGGCAAAAGCTAACTCACTTACTCACGGAGTAAATTGATGTGTTCTCAAGTGATTTACCACCAAGTTTACCCCCTACACGTGATGCGTAGCATGGCATAGATGTCTTGCCAGGCACTAAAACTGTGATTAAACCACCTTATTGTATGAGTGCTAAATAAGCCAAGGAGGTTGGCTGATTACCTCGCTCGTGGTTTCATTAGACCTAGCACTTCTCCTTGAGCATCACCAATTCTATTGGTAAAATAGAAAGATGGTACTATGCCCATGTGTGTAGATTATCGCGGATTGAATGCGATAACCATCAAGAACAAGTATCCTCTACCTCAAGTGGATGAGTTGTTTGATCTCAACTCCACGGAGCAAGATACTATACAAAGATAGATCTTCGTTCAAGATACCACCAGGTGCATATCCTACTGCAAGATATCTCTAAAACTTCCTTTAGGACACGGTTTGGGCATCTTGAATTTTTGGTTATTCCTTTTGGCCTAACCAATGCTCTAGCTACATTTATGACACTCATGGATAGTGTCTTACATCCCTATCTTGGAAAACTTGTTGGGGTTTTCCTTGATGAAATTCTCATTTATAGTAAGACTGAAGATGAACACATAAAATACTTATGATTAGTGTTTGAACAACTACAAGCTCACGTGTTGTATGCTAAGCAAAGCAAGTGTGGTTTCTTTAAAAGAGAGATACATTACCTTGGTCATGTGATCTCTTATTCTGGCATCAAGATGGACACTGACAAGTTCGCTGCCATTCTTCGATGGCCACATCCCAACACGGTTGGGGAGCTTCAAATATTTTTAGGCATGGCTGGATTCTATCAACAATATATTCGTGACTACGCCAAAATCATTGCTCCTATGACGGATCAACTAAAAGCAAAAGGTAAGGCCTTTTCTTGGGAAGACGCCCAAAAACACAGTTTTGAACAGCTCAAGGTAGCTATAGCCACTACTCCCATCCTAGCAATCATCGACCCACTTAAGCCGTTTGTGGTAGAGACTGATGCTAGTGATAAAGCAATTGGTGTGGTACTTCTCTAGGAGGGAAGACCTATAGCCTTTGAAATTAAAAAGTTAGATAAAGCTCAACAGAATTATTCTTTTATGAGAGAGAGCTCTATGCCATAATTCACGCTTTACGGATGTGGCGACGCTATTTATATGGTGCCGAGTTTGAAGTAGTTTTTGACCATGAGAGTATCAAATGGTTTACTACTCAAAAAGACTTGAAGGGCTGTAAAGCTAGATGGGCATAAATCCTTCAAGATTATGATTGTAAGCTACGATATTGCAGGGGGTGATATAATGTAGTAGCGGATGCACTAAGTCGGATGCCTCAGATTAATTCACTTGCTTTCATGGAACTAAAGAGTGGATTTTTGGATTCATTATGTGGCAAGTGTGCACAAGATCAATCATATGATAAAGTGTGGAGTGCAGTTTTAAAAAGGGATCCCTCACACTCACATGTCTCTGAACAGCCAGATCAACATGTCTTTGCATGCACAAATAAAAACTCCAACACACAGAGCTCCACCCCTACTTAGGAAGAGCTTAAGCGATGGAAGAATTTTTCCGTTGATGATGGCTACTTACTCCACAAGGGTAGAGCCTGTGTGCCAAAGGATTCAGACACTAGGCGCCAGATCTTATTTGAGTGTCACGATAGTCCAAGTGCTAGTTATCCAGGTATTTGTAAGACGTATGCCTTAGCTCGATGGCAATTTTATTGGCCGGGATTACATCATGATGTTCAAGAGTAAGTACTAAACTGCCAACAATTCCAAGTTAATAAGGCAGAGCGCCTCAAGGTAGGTGGCCTTTTACATCCTTTAGAGATTCCACAAGGTAAGTGGGAGAGTATCTCTATGGATTTTGTAGTAGGACTACCTACTACAAATCGTGGCCATGATGCTATTTGGTTAATCGTAGACCGTCTCACAAAGATGGGTCGATTCATTCTCACTAAGACTACGGTTAAGACACCAGCATTAGCACAGCTATTTATAGAGCATATATATAAACTCTACGGTCTTACAGCTAGTATCATTAGTGACAGAGATCAAAAGTTTGATAATCACTTCTGGAGAGTTGTGTTCCAAAAGTTGGAAACTAAACTTAATCTAAGTACGGTTGATCATCCAGAAATGGATGGTCAAACAGAAAGAGTTAATCAAATGCTACAGGATATGCTACGAGCGTACGTTAGCAAGAAGCAAACCAATTGGGAAGACTACTTACCTATATTGGAAATTGCTTATAATAGTTCAAAGCATGTGACTACAGGGTTTAGTCCATTTATGCTTTTGCATGGATCAACCTAGATTACCCATTATGGTGGGGTTGGCTAAGGAGAAGATACAGCAAGCGAAGGATTTTCTACAAGACCATTTTGACATGCTTCAAGTTGCTTGACAAAATGTTAAGAAATCTCAAGATTGATATAATAAGTACGCAGATGAGCATCATTATCTTGCTACTTTCAAAGAAGGAGACAAGGTTTTCCTCAAAGTTCCGGAGCATTCACAAAGTCTGAAGATGAGAAAAGTTGCTAAACTTTCACCATTCTATTGTGGACTGTTTACCATTCTCAAACGTATAGGTCAAGTAGCCTATAAGTTAGCTCTCCTAGAGCACTCACGAGTTCATCCTGTTTTTCATGTTAGCCATTTACAAAAACAGCTAGGATAGAATGATAATTTCATTAACACAGGTGTGTTAGTTGACCTTATCGAACCTCCAAGCATTCCTCACGAGCCTGAAAATATTTTGGATTCTCATGAGATTCGCACCAGACATCATGTCAGACGACAGGTGTTGGTAAAATGGCTAAATAGACCTGAAGAAGGTTCTACATGGGAGAATGTCTCTGCACTTAAGAAACATTTTCCTACATTCGTTTTTGAGGACGAAAATGATTCTCCGAGGGGGGGTAATGTAAGGACATGGGTCCTATGGGCAAGGCCACCGGCATGGCCGGGCAGTATGTACGCTAGGGGGAGGCTATAAGATAGACGGTTGCGTGGAGACTAGCACATGCATTACCACCACCCTTTCATGGACCAATTAGAGCTCAGATGCCCAAATTGAAAGGGACACCCCTATATAAGCAATTTCCTAGCCATTTTTCATGCTTTTTTCTAGAGTAGGCTTCTTATCAGGGCCTTGAGCCATTGAGCCTACAGAGAGCCAAGATAGAGAGTGTGTGTGAGTTCTTGGGTTGGCTTTTTGGTGCCATTTGAAGCGTGCAAAGTGGATCTTTTTGGCAGAGCAGTGTTCTTGTCAATCCTCTTTGTAACTTTTCTTGAAAATGGCCATGGTGATGGCATTGCAAGCCTTTGTACATGCCTTTTGAAGCATGATCAAGCCATAGTTGCCACGTTTTGTTGTCATTTCCCCTTCCCCCCTTTTATTTCTCCTGCTCTCCTGTTTCCCCTCGATGCCGGTAGTGTGGATGTGTGTGCCTCCCGGACCGACGGTGTTTTGTGTGAGAGAGTGAGATTGAGCGGTTGTGTGCGTGTGTAAGGGTGGAGACCGATCGTGGCAGTAGGTGTGCATTGTGTGGTGGACTTGTGGAGTGTGTAGAGATTAGGAAAAGAGCAAGTGGTGGTCTGCTAGTGATGAGAAGTGTGTTTTTGAAGGTGTTTTCTGAGAGGATAGGGGTGCTGTGGATATCGTAAGCTATAGAGAGGCCTTTGTGTTTGTGCCGGGTGTGTTCCCTCATCGCCCCTCTCCATCATCTGGTGCCCCCACTGAGGAGAATTATGATGCTCCTAGTTGATGTCAAAGTGGTGATTTTGGTGATTCCAAAGGTGTGGCCTTTGAAGAGCAAGTGCTGCTAGTGATGGCTTGGGCGGGAATTTCCCATTTTTACTGGGGTCGAAGATGCAGAAACTTGGCTCCAAGATTATGGATTGTTCATGTTGGAAAGCGGTCTATCAAGAGAAGAAGGTGCAGTATAGGTGTTTCCGCTCCTGGTTCGTGGTAAAGCGAGGCTACGGTTTGATGGCCTGCGTGATGAAGAAAAGACAGATTGTGAAGCCCTAGAGGCGTCTTTTCGAAGAAGATTCGTAGTGGATGTGCAGCTGGATGAAGTAAAGCAAAAGTTGAATGGGTTGAAGCAAAGCTTGGAGGGTGATTTTCAAGCGTTTGAGTGGGAGTTCACAGCCCTTTGGGGGAAATTAATCAAGGTAACTGCTGCAAAAAAAGTAAGTTTTTTAGAGTTGAGTAAATTCATGGATTTCATGCATGAGGAAGTGTGTCATAAGGTGGAGATAGATGGCCCGACGTCGTACGAAGAGGCTGTAGCTGTAGCGAGAGGGCAGACCAAAAAGATTTTGAAGAAGCGCGAAGCTAGGTGGGGTTTTCCAGGTGTGGTGATGCCAAGGCAGTGTGATGCGGTGGTAGCCAAGCCATAGGTGGTGCAAAGGGAAGTGCAAGTGCGAGAAGAACCAAGGGTTCTTTGGCTACAGAGAGACAGGGTGGTTCCTATTCCGAAGATGCCGGCTAGAGCGGTTCCAATTGTGGAGCTCCATTGAAGTGTGGTGAAGGCCAGAGAGTGCGGTTTGCATGCGAGGTTGAAGCAGTAAAGCTAGAGGAAATTCTCGAGCTAGAAACAGATAAAGAGACTCGGCCAAGTGATAGTAGCTCTATGGATGCAAACACGAGTTGGGAGACAGAGTCATCTCAATCCAGGTATGATGAGTTTGATCTCTTGCATGTGAGTAGAGAGGTAGTGAAATGTGTGCAAGGAGCAGCATGAAGTGCAAGCTGAGATGCCTAATAAAGACCAACTGGAGTAGTCAAGGCCTACAGGTGATAGTGTGCATACAAAGCTGGTGTGGAGTGCCGTGCTAATGGCCATGTTGGTGAAGGTAGCTGTGGAATGTGCCATGATGGTGCAACAGGTGTGAAGTCTTGCCAAAAGGGATAGAGCAGTCGTGCCTATGGAAGAAGATGAGGATGATGCGATAGAGAACGCGTTTCTCTCTTCCTTGGCAAAGCGTGATACAACAATAGAAGAGCAGGTGATTGTAGCCGACAAGCAAATGGTGCTTATCAACGTTGAAGGGCCAGTTGTTTGACGAGGAGGAGCTCGACGATGCTGTAATTGAGTGCATGATAAGTGAGAAGGGCAATGTGGAGCCGAGGATAGAAGAGTTTCCTATGCAATCAGTGTACTCTATGATAGGTAATGCAGATTCCAATGTGGTGTCCAAGATTTCTAAGGAGGTTTGTGAGTGGTGGTTGAAGGGAATGGTAATAAAAGCGGCTGTTAGTGGGCCATTGATGAGCAGGTGTAAGATTTGCTAGATGAAGATCTAGCTTTACATGGTTGGGAGGGTGGGTCAGGTATGTCAAAAGTGTTGGTTGAACAGGATGGTGAGTGATGCATGGTTTTTAGGACCCCTTCTGAAGATGCAATAAAGGCACAGTCAGTTGTTGGGGAGATGAGGATACTCTAGTCCAAGGGATCTCGAAAAAGAAGAAAAATCTACTTCACAAGCACCAAAGAGTAAAAAGTGCCATGGACAGAAGATACGTGGGAACGAGCTCTTATGCATGCCTACAACCTATATCTTACAGAATGGCCCATTCTAGGTGTGAATTTCTAGTGAAATTTACACGAGGATGTTCGTGTGGACTCACAGCACAGCATACTCCGTTTTCACTTTTTTACCGACAGTAAATATTTTTACCTACAGTAAATATTTTTCACCTACATGGTAAATACAAATCACTTTTTACCTACAGTAACTTTTTTTACCCATGGTAAATATTTTTTACTGCACCATAAGTATTTGGTAGGTTGTTACAGTTCACTGTTACTAGAAGCAGTGATTGGGCATCAACAATGCAGTTACAGGAGGAGAAAAGGGGAAAATCTTATGGTAAAGGTGAGTCAACAGGGATAAATACTTTTGAGTTGAAAAGAGACATGCTGATTTTTTCAAAGAACACATGTCAAAAGAAGCCATGGTTGAGGATTTTTTGAGAATTTGATATTCAGGAGGACCCAACAGGTCCCCCCCTGACATGTGCAGAACCTCCAGTTTCAACAGTCACCTACCTGCTCTTAAATGCTGGTCAAGGCCTTATCCCCATGTGTCACAATCACAAAAATTAGCATTTACCCTCCCCTCTCACATCACTCTAGAGAATATCTTGATGGTGACATATCAGGTGACCTCAATCTTTTGACCACTCTAAGCAAAAAGTAACCCCAATCAGTGGATTTAAGCATGTTTATCCCTAATCCTAAACCCTCTCAGAAACCTATATAAGGAGGCCTTCTTTCACTCAAAACCACAACACTTCACCCACTTCACCAAGCAATGAAGCTATGGCGACATTGCTCACAACAAGGAGCTATGGATGGAGCTCTACTCTCTCTCCCTCTCTCTCTCTCTCCCTCTAGTATGCTACATTACTAGCCCTAAAACCTAAATAAGGAGTCTTCTCTCATGCTCCATGGCCACCATCCTCGCCATCATTCTCTAAGGTATTGATGTGTTGCAAGTAGGATCATACCTACTTGCTGGGTTGATTGTTTTTGACAAGGGATTATGCCATCCTTGGCTTGCTTCTCTATATCCTTGTTATGTATGATCAGATGCCGTTGTATTGTTAAGCTGATGTCTTGTGTATATATATGCTACATAAGGTCCCTAAGCTTCGTTTCTATGTGTTTTGCCATATGTTTTGATGCCATCATAATGCCAGAAGTCTCACTTGCCTATGTGCACTATGTGTGAGGTCCCTAAACCTCTTAATTTAGGGTGGTGCCCCCTTTGTTTTGTTCTTTGCTTGTTTGCATGAGGCGTGGTTTGTGGAGTGTGCACGAGTACAGAGGCCACCTGATTGCACTGCTCTTTTTCCCACTATCAGTGAGCACAATGGTGCTCTATTTGGTGTTCTTGGAGGTGCTTTGTTGTGAGTGGGAAATTTTCCAATGAGTGCTTGGAGTGGTAGAAGTAAATTACTGGCGGTTTGGATATGCAGTTGGCTATGTGCCTTGGTGTGGCACTATGCAAAGCTATTACAAGTGGAAGAAAGAGATTAGTGCATGGTGTTTGACCCATGTGGATGGTGATAGGTAAAGTAGGGGGTTGGGAAACCCGCATGAACAACAGTGGTGGGTGATTGGTGCCAGGTTTTGTACATATGCTAGGTGCTTTATGGCGTGTAGAGAGTGTGTTTGGTGTAGATTTTTTAAAGTGCAGTAAGTCTATGTGTGGTTGAACATAGATGTTAAATGAAGTGGTGGACAATGATGGTGGTCCGAGCCAGAAGGTGGTATATGCCAAGCAAAGGCTATAAGCAGGTGCACTGTAGAAGGCTAGGGAAGGTACCAAGGTCCTCGGCAGCCAAAGGGTAGTGGGAATGTATGTCTAAAGCTGTTTTTTTAGGCCAAAAGAGCTAAAGGATGATCCAGATGGGATGAGATATCATGGTGCCCAAAATTCCAAGTTAGTGCTTTAGAATGTAGTGCTTGATGTGCTCTAGAAGCCGGTCCAGACGGCTCGTCAAATGGAGCCCCAGTGCTCAAGATACTGAAGTTCAAAGTTAGACGGTTTAATAGATCCCCGACAGATAGGGCAGATGGGACAGGTGGCCCAGGTAGATCTCAGCAAATAGAAGTGTAGAGCTCAAATTATGGAGCATGCCTGTCTTCTCGGATTGCCAATCAGAGCTCTGGATAGTAAGTTATGGCCATTAGAAGTTTTTTCGGGGGGCAGTTATGGGCCAAGTCAACTGATGGGGGCTTTTCACAAGCCAAGCTCCCATACCCCTCTTCTCTCGTCCCCACCCCATGAAAACCTCCTCTTAGGGAGGGAGTGATAAAAGACATTGGAAAAGTAAGGAAAAAAAAAGTATGATTATGTAAATATATGAGAAAGGTAAAATAGGCCACCTTATGCCTGCGGGGCAGCCCATCCCCACCTTGCCTCCTTTTTCTTCACTGTTGCCCCGCCGTGTGTCCCTTTTCCTCTCCTCCACTCAAAAGATCAACCCCTCTCTCTTCCCCTTGTCCTTTGTCCTTTCTCTCTCCCATCAAGCTACCCCACCTCTCACCAATAATGCATTCTAACTCACCAATAATACATTCTAACTCACATGCCACCTCTCCTATCTTCCAAAAACAGTATACCCCACCCCCCTTTTCTCTCTCCTATCATATCCCATGACCCAAATATCCCCCCCTCTCTCTAAAGGGCGCCATGTCTCTTGTCTTGTAGCCAGATAACCTCCCCCACACTCACACACACTCAGTTTCACTGAAGAAGGTGCCAACAGACCCATCCCCACCCGGTGGTTACCTGATTTTTCTTGTGTTCACACACATCTGCACACAGATTCACCTCTGAACACACTCCCTTCTCTCCCCTCTTGTAATTACTTTATTCTCCATGTCAACTCTCACTTTTTTTCATCAACCCATCTCTCTCTCTTAGTCTCTCTCTCATGAGACTGCTGCTCTGGCACATATACACACAGCCAGACAAGTGGGGCCCACAGTCACATGGCCTATGAAGATAATGATTTCTTCATTTCTAAATTCTAGAATTTCTTCCCCCTCCACCCCTATATAAAGAGGGGTCACCATCACACTAAACACACACACAACATCACCAAAGAGTACACTATGCACTGTGTGTGCCTAGTGCAGACACACACACCCACACCATCACCATCACCGCAATCACCATGCTCGTCTTGAGCATGACCTCTACACCCTTGGGATATGGAAGATGAAGGGCAGCTAAATGAAGGATGATGGCCATAACCCTCGTGCGAGTCTTCGCCATCAGCTCCCACCTATCCGCCACGTGCTCTACCACTCTCTCCCTTCTCATTCCCCTACCCTATGCTCCCCATTTCATCGCCTTATTCTCTAAATAAAGCTTGAGGTTTTGTGAGTATGTTTTCTTGCAATGTTTTGCCCATGTGAGGTGTGCGGAATCGCCACCTAGTCTTGTGTTTGGAGTGATCTTGTGTATGTGTGAAGGGTGTGCGGATTCGCCATCCTTCTGTGGTGCCTAAGTACTAAGCCGCTATACCCCCTCCCTCACTCTCTCTCTCTCTCCCTCTCTCTCTCTCACTTGATCTCATTCCCCTTCCTCTTCATCATTACTCCCAAGCATCCATATCTCTTGGATGAAAACTTTGTTATGGTGGTGTGTTGTTTGCGTCCTAGCCGCTGAAGCTAGGTGGTGCCCCCTGTTTGCTTTACTATGACAGGCTCGAGGCGCGCCATTCGGTCCCCGGTGTTTTAGAGGCCGTCAGGGGTTCAGGGTTCGCTTTGCTCCTGTCATTTGGTGCCCCCACTAAGGATCTTTTCATGAAACCCTTCAGTTTACAAGACTGAAACCCCTAAACTATTGTGAATGGATGAATGGCTAGCAGGATTTGCTAATTGGACGACAAAAAAAGAAGAGCTCCAAGCACAACTAGACGAACTCCGCATATCCATCGAAGCTCGAGTGCCAGGTGTAACGGTAATCGATTTGCAGTGGGAGAGTCAACCAACACGCCAAACCCAGTGGATATACATAGGCCAAGTGCCAAGAAGAAGAAGGAGAAGGTCAAAACCATGTCCGCAACCTACAACCAACCCACAACAACAAAATGGAAGGAGCTCTACACAATAAAGAATCAACACTATTCTACTTTGAGAATCGGGTAACTCAAGTCATCGAGGTAATTATTACAGTCAGTTTTCAAGTCGCACCTGATGCTGTAGCACAGATAACGGAATCATTGGCTCACACTCTCACTAGAGAAACTAGGAATCTACTGAGTTTGTTTCAGGAAAGAACACCACCCTCTCCCACAAGCTTGGACAGTGACTAAGCACCTCTAAGCTTCACATGAATCAATACAACCTACCTCAAGACAGATCACACATACCAACACGTGTACGCTCAATCAAGGTAACACTGGACTTGAAGGCTCACTACTAGCACGTCATTGACACCATGCTGGGTGGGGAGCGGTTTTTTGAGGTTCTGGCATCAGATCAACCATTTGTCTTACCTTTGGTACAAGGCAATGTACCGTTTGAAGTTTTAATCTATGTCCTAGTATAAGAGGGTATACACGCCTCCTTGTAAAGAAGAAAAAAACTTTTGCAAGTTAAGCAGTGTGTCTTTCTAGCTCTCTCTCAGTAATCATGGCAAGTGTAGCATTTCCAACATTTAAAGGAAAGAAGGGGGAGGATTTGGTAATAGACTTCCTAGATGACTTTGAAGTAGCATGTGTAGTGAGCAACAAAGATACGGATGAATCCCGGGTTAGAATCTTTAAGCATCTCATGAAGCTAGAAGCTAGATCATGGTACAATGCACTTCCACAAGCAACCAAGGATAACTGGGAACCCTTAAAAACCGCTTTTAAGAGGCGCTTTGGGGGAGGTACCACTTCAAAAAAGTTGTGGGACAAGTTGAGAGACTTGAAGCAGGAGGGTCTTTTAGAATATGCCACCTATGAGTCCAAATTTGTGGATTTGTGGGAACGGTGGGTTGAGTCACTGGCAAGGGGGGAAGATGCACCCGATTTCCTAGAAAAAGATCGGTTCATGCATGGCTTATGGCTGCTTCTCAAGGAGAAGGTGAAAGGTAGATTCCCGGCTACGTACGAGTTAGCCGTTGAGATTGCTCGCCTTAAGGACAAGAAGCTACGAATGAAAGCCAAAGAAACCAAGTCAACAGAAGCAGGAACATCGCGTCGACCAGCAACTACGACAACCACCATTACACCACCACCACCGGCTCTAGAGGTAAGAGATGACCAACAAGATATGTTGGCCCATATTACTGACCAACTGCAGAATTTGTCTGTCCACTTAATACAGCAAGGGAGGAGTCAAGAAAGAGATCAAGACCCTAGAAGAGCACGATGACAAAATAGGGAGTATCATTGCTACAACTGCGGAGAAGACGGTCACAATATGTACTACTCTCCCAAACCACGACAAAACTATAATAGAGGAGGTAGGAGGAACCAATTGTCACCCCTTAGAGAAAGAACACCCCCACCCCGAGCACCATCCCCACCAACACAAATTCTACGTCCACCCCAGACACCACTACAAGCATCCATTCCACCTCTTCCACCAGCCCCACCACCTGATCGCCCTGTAAACATCATAAGGCTAGAAGAGAAAGGAAAATCCGTAGTAGTGGATCCACCCAGAGCAAAGGAGAGGGACAAGGGTAAGGAGAAGGTAACCTTTTTAGAACCACTTGAAGCCATGACTGTGAAAAGAGCTAGGAGGGAGAAAGCTACACAATCAGATGATGAGAGAAGCATGAGAGGAGAAACTAGCAAGAGGCCATCCAGGCCACGACGGAAATTGAGCATCACCGACTTCCAGCTAGGGGAAAGTTCTAAGCCCTATGATCTAACATTGGATGTGGGAGAGCAAGGACCGAAGATTACATGGCCACAACTGCTACATCTTGCACCTAAAGTAAGGCGACAATGCTCCAAAATGGTAAGTACAAGACGCTCCAAAACAAAGGTAGCCGGAGAAATTTCGGGATGCAACATGGATGACATCCTTCCAATTGTCGACGTAAACATAAAAGGAAAGAGGGTTGGAAACACCTACATTGATGGAGGTGCACAAATCTATGTAATGAGCGAAGCTATGATGCTTCGATTAGGGCTCGAGTTTGACAGGCCTTCTCCATGCAAGGCAAAGATGGCAAACAACGCAAAAGTAAAGTGTGTGGGTGTGGTAAGTGCTGTGAAAATAAAAGCTTTCAACACTGAGGTAGAGGTAGATGTTTTTGTAATGCCGACTAAGGGGGAGGGCTATCCACTAATTTTGGGAAGGCCATGGTTGATGGCCATGAAGGCAAAACAGGACTGGGGTACTGGCCTTCTATGCATGACCGGTAAGAAAGGGGAGACAATCTACTACGACATGAGGATTGGCAAGCAGAAGCAAATGAATCTAGAAACATCGACAGATGCAACCACTAACGAATCTTCCAGTTCTGAGGAGGAGACCACATCCACCAACGAAAGTGACAGTTCCATTGATGTGATGGGTATCATTATGAAGGATCCACAAAGGGTAATCACAACTGGTGATCCATCACCAAAAGGGCAACCCAATGAAGAGGAGAGCAAATCACCTGGCCTAGGAGGAAGTAGGTTGAAGGGTATGTTGTCTACGGAATTAACACTTGAGGAGAAAGATAGTTTTTTGCAAATGTTGATGGGATTTCCTAACCTATTCATTGACAACTATGAAAGAATCACAGGCATTACAGTGGTGGAACATCATATTAAGCTGAAGGAAGGGGTAAAACCAATTGTGCAAAAGCTACGACGACTGGGGGTCATACAAGAAAAGGCACTCTTGGCTGAGGTAAGGAAACTGCTGGAGGCGGGATTCATCTATCTTGTAGAAAACTCAGAATGGGTGTCACCCGTAGTGGTGACGCCTAAAAAGAATGGTAAGTGGAGGGTCTGTGTTGACTACAAACCACTAAATGCATCTACAAAGAGAGACCACTTTCCTCTCCCTTTCTTGGATGAAATTCTGAATGAAGTAGCACGTTTTGAATGCTATACCGTCTGTGATGGTTATTCTGGATACTTTCAAATATGCATAGCCTTGGAAGATCAGCTAAAAACTACTTTTATCACGCCATTTGGTCTCACAAATGCACCTGCCACATTCCAAAGATATGTCACATATGTTTTTCAACCGTTCTTTGGAACATCCATAAGAGTGTTCATTGATGAGTTTTGTATATATAGCTCCCGTATTTCACATTTAGAAAAGGTAACAGATGGTTTGGCCAGGTTGCAAAGCCTAGGTGGAAAATTAAATGTGGATAAATGCCACATTGGGGAGAGTAAAGTCATTCTACTAGGCCATGAAATTTCAGCAAAAGGTATCAACGCCGACCCAAGTAAGGTGTCCGCACTCATAGCCCTACCTTCACCAACGACTGCAGGTCAATTGGTCTCTTTTCTACAGAAGGTGAGGTACTTAAGTAGATTCATACATCTACTATCACAACTTGTTCTACCATTGCAACAACTCACTCAAAGATCAACTTTCACTTGGGACGAGGAAAGCGAACATCACTACAACAAGGTAAAGGAGGTCTTAGCCACTCTGCCAACTATCTCACCACCTAAGTGGGATGAAAAATTCTATGTCACCTCAAGTGTTGGTGATGACTCATTGGGGGTGTGCTACTCCAAAAGGATACGACGACATCTTTCATGAGGCCAATCTACTTCTCTAGTCGAATGATGACAGCAGGAGAGAAAGGTTTCACCCATGTGGAACACTTAGTCCTAGCTCTTATATTTGCAACTACAAAGTTTAGGTCATATTTGCTGCCTAAGCAATTTGTGATTCTAACCACGGATGAAATATTTTGCTATGTTGTACAACACATGGATGTGTCTGCTAGAATTACTAAATGGCTAGTTCGTCTGCAAGAGTTTGACTACATGGTACAGGTAGAAAGCACGACAAGGGAAACTTTGGGGGGACTCATGACCTACCAAGTCTTTGAAGGGAAGGAGAAGCAATCTAAGGAAGGAGAAGTCCGATTACCTCCAGTAACACCGATGGTAGAAGGAGCATACTCTCTCTACTTTGATGGAGCCTACAAGCGAGTGTCCGACAAAGCAGCTGCAGGCATAGTGGTCTTTGATGACAAAGGGACAAAGGTATTTTCGTTGGGCCAATTGCCAGATTCACATTCTAACAATGAAGCTGAGTATGCAGCACTAACCAAGGGTCTACAATGGTGCGTCTCGCAAGGTGTACAACGCCTTAATGTATTTGGGGATGCTCTACTTCTGGTAAGGCAAGTAAATGGAGCATGGACATGCAAGAATCCTAGTTTAAGGACTCACTTAAGTGGTGAAAAAAGCTTGTTGGGTAATTTTGAAGAAGTTCAAATACACCATATCCCAAGGGCTCAAAACCAAGAAGCAAATTCCCTAGCAAGTGAAAGACTACAGGAAGTGGTGGTTGGAGCAATAAAAATAAAGCTCCCTCTATTTCAAGGTAGTGATGCCTTGCCTGACATCATGCATTTTTTGGAAACAGGGGAATGTCCATCAGATTTAACAAAGGGACAGAAGCAATGGCTGACGCGGAAGGGCACAAGGTATCGACTCATCAATGACAGTTTGTACTCTAAGGGTAAGGACCAAATACTCAGGAAGGTCCCTCTCTCTCAGGAAATCATGGGAGTAATTGCTAGCTGTCACGACGGGGTTTGTGGTGGTCACTTTGCCCTAGACATAACAAGTAGGAAAATCTTACAGGAAGGCGTCATATGGCCTAGCCTCAACCGTGATGTACACCACTGGTGCAAAACGTGTAAGTTGTGTCAAAAGGCCAGCACTAGGTCACTTATGCCTGAACCACAGACACCTATTCTCTCATATGACCCATTTGAAAAACGGGGTATCGATGCCATTGGGCCATTACCTAGGGCCAACTCAGGAAAATTCTACATTATCATGGGGGTCGAATACATGACTAGATGGGCAGAGGCTACAACCACCACTAGAATCACAGCGGTAGAGGTAGCTAAATTTATCTACGAGCACATATGCTGTAGGTTTGACACACCTTTAGAGATCATCTCTGATAGAGGGCCAGGTTTCAGAGCAGACTTGGTAGGAGAATTAATGCAGAAACTGTGCATTACAAGGAGGCACTCTTCACCATATTACCCTCAATTTAATGGCCTAGTTGAAAAGGTAAATGGAATGGTTTCTAAAATTATTACCAAGCAGGTGAACAATCATCCTGGAGACTGGGATAAGTATCTACTACCAGCTTTATGGGCCTATAGAACTTCATTTCGTACATCCTTGGGATTCACACAGTATCATCTAGTATTTGGTAAGGAAGCAATCTTGCCCATTGAAGTGCAACTACAAAGTCTCAGAGTAATGGCAAGCCAACTTCAACAGCCCAACATGCATTTGAGAGATCACATCATCAACTTGGAAAGACTGCAGCTGGACAGAGAAGAAGCAATAAATTATTATGTAGTACAAGCAGAGCATAGACGGCTTAGCTTTAACGATCATCTCCGAAAAAAAGAATTGAAGAAAGGAATGTTGGTGCTCCGCTACGACAATCGCTTCGACACGCGCAAGGATAAGAAACTCCTGCTCCGATGGGAAGGCCCTTTCATCGTCAGGAAAAAGTATGCCAATGGGAGCTACCAGCTTATGGAGGCTGATGGAAATCTTCATAAAACCAGGGTAAATGGTTGGCGACTTAAACCTTATTTTCTTCGATTTGACCAGGCTGCACCTATTGACATTCCAGATGAGGACACACCATGAGCTGCCACCTCCGACGATAATGATCAAACAGATGAGCTAGAGACATGAATGCCTCTAGCCAAAAGGGGAGGGCTAATGATGGGGGCTTTTCACAAGCCAAGCTCCCATACCCCTCTTCTCTCGTCCCCACCCCATGAAAACCTCCTCTTAGGGAGGGAGTGATAAAAGACATTGGAAAAGTAAGAAAAAAAAAGTATGATTATGTAAATATATGAGAAAGGTAAAATAGGCCACCTCATGCCTGCGGGGCAGCCCATCCCCACCTTGCCTCCTTTTTCTTCACTGTTGCCCCGCCGTGTGTCCCTTTTCCTCTCCTCCACTCAAAAGGTCAACCCCTCTCTCTTCCCCTTGTCCTTTGTCCTTTCTCTCTCCCCTCAAGCTACCGCACCTCTCACTAATAATGCATTCTAACTCACCAATAATACATTCTAACTCACATGCCACCTCTCCTATCTTCCAAAAACAGTATACCCCACCCCCCTTTTCTCTCTCCTATCATATCCCATGAATCAAATATCCCCCCCTCTCTCTAAAGGGCGCCATGTCTCTTGTCCTGTAGCCAGATAACCTCCCCCACACTCACACACACTCAGTTTCACTGAAAAAGGTGCCCACAGACCCATCCCCACCCGGTGGTTACCTGATTTTTCTTGTGTTCACACACATCTGCACACAGATTCACCTCTGAACACACTCCCTTCTCTCCCCTCTTGTAATTACTTTATTCTCCATGTCAACTCTCACTTTTTTTCATCAACCCATCTCTCTCTCTTAGTCTCTCTCTCATGAGACTGCTGCTCTGGCACATATACACACAGCCAGACAAGTGGGGCCCACAGTCACATGGCCTATGAAGATAATGATTTCTTCATTTCTAAATTCTAGAATTTCTTCCCCCTCCACCCCTATATAAAGAGGGGTCACCATCACACTAAACACACACACAACATCACCAAAGAGTACACTATGCACTGTGTGTGCCTAGTGCACACACACACACACCCACACCATCACCATCACCGCAATCACCATGCTCGTCTTAAGCATGACCTCTACACACTTGGGCTATGGAAGATGAAGGGCAGCTAAATGAAGGATGATGGCAATAACCCTCGTGCGAGTCTTCGCCATCAGCTCCCACCTATCCGCCACGTGCTCTACCACTCTCTCCCTTCTCATTCCCCTACCCTATGCTCCCCATTTCATCGCCTTATTCTCTAACTAAATCTTGAGGTTTTGTGAGTATGTTTTCTTGCAATGTTTTGCCCATGTGAGGTGTGCGGAATCGCCACCTAGTCTTGTGTTTGGAGTGAGCTTGTGTATGTGTGAAGGGTGTGCGGATTCGCCATCCTTCTGTGGTGCCTAAGTACTAAGCCGCTATACCCCCTCCCTCACTCTCTCTCTCTCTCCCTCTCTCTCTCTCACTTGATCTCATTCCCCTTCCTCTTCATCATTACTCCCAAGCATCCATCTCTCTTGGATGAAAAATTTGTTATGGTGGTGTGTTGTTTGCGTCCTAGCCGCTGAAGCTAGGTGGTGCCCCCTGTTTGCTTTACTATGACAGGCTCGAGGCGCGCCATTCGGTCCCCGGTGTTTTAGAAGCCGTCGGGGGATCGGGGTTCGCTTTGCTCCCATCACAACTACATGGGAAATTGAACCATATGGAATTTTCTAGGCCTCAACAGGGTTCAACCAGATAAAGAATGCCATGTGGAGTCAATAGGAAGTCACGGTTCATTGATCCGATTCCCAAGCACCAAGTTATGACCTGGTAAAGATGGGAGCATTTAGTAGTGGAGTGCATGCAGATAATTTTCTCGGTTTTTGGCGGCTTGGATAGCAAGCTCAAAGGGAATAGAAGGTGGTGAGATTGGCACAGCCCGAGACCAACACAATGAGGATCCCGCATGGCTTTACGGCTCGGCCATCGGGTATGTGAGTAGTGAATGGCAAGTGTAGGGAGCAAAGGGAAAAAAGTGTGATGTTTTGAGGGTTTTTCCAACCCGCCTCAAGAGGAAGTGCCATCTACTGCCACGTGGAAGCGGCAGTAATCCCACATGGGGGGCTTAGTGATGAACATGGAGTGTATACAATTAGGAATGCACACCCATCATAAGCATCAAATGGAGAGTAAGGAGCTTGGAGCTCCGGCAGGTATGGAGTCGGTGATGGTGGCACTGCGCGGCGGCGCGAGGGTGTTGGCCTGGCACTGTACTGGTGGCGCGGGGCAAAAATGCCTGTTTCTTTTGAAGATTGGAGGTGGTGCCAGTGGTGTGCGCCCATGTGGTTGGGGTGATGACATGGCGTACTTTCCAGGGTACGGTTCCCGCGGCCCTTGAAGGCCCACTTTTTGAAGGCAAGGGAGGAGGGCATTAGAGATATTGCTAATGCCTCCCCGGTATGAAGTAGGGGATCATTCCCATGTTCAATGAGGAGACAAAGGAGAGTGGCCGGCCAAAGCAATAGGGCCCGAGCCGGGTCAAATACAAAGGGAAGTTCCATGAAGAAAGATAGAAGATGAGAGAGTTCAAGGGCCGATAGGTGGGACTCATTCCAAGGCAGGCCAACCAAGGGCAAGCAAAGGCAAAGGGTCCGTAGAAAAGGGCCGTGCACGGCAGGACTTAGATGAACGGTGAGGAGTAAGAGAGAAAGAAGACTGGTAGGGAATGGATCAATCAAGGGCCGGACAAAAGTGGTCAACAAGAAGGTCAAAGAGGCAGTGGAAGAGGGAGCCTTCCAAAGGGTGAAAATAAGGAAAAAGGAAAAAAATAAAAAATGCCAAGGGGTCGCTAGTGCACCCCCCCTCAAGTGCAAAGAGAGCAGATAAAAGAAAGGTGGCTTCCCCTTCCCAATGTTGCTAAAATGTGGATGCAAGATGGACCCCAATCAGAGCCCAGATTCCCAAATTGAAAGGGGCACCCCTATATAAGCCATTTTTAAGCCATTTTTAATGCTTTTTTCCAGAGTAGGCTTCTTGCCACAGCCTTGAGCTGCTGAGCCTGCAGAGAGCCAAGATAGAGAGTCAAGGATTTCATTAATGTAATCACGATCGGGTGATTACATCAATCACTTTAGTATTTAAGAAAAAAATCACATGATTATGTCAATTGTTAACGTGACTTTGATTTTGACCTGCAAAAACTTATAGAGCCGGTTAGCCCTTCGGGTTTTAAATTTTTCCCTATGGGGCCCACTAGGATTTTTCATTTTCCCGACAGGCCAATCGAGTATATGCAATACCCCGGCGGACCCACCGAGAAAATAAAAAAGCCCGGCGGGAGTAAATATATATAGTAAACCGTGGTCTTTTAGCTAGGAAAATCCTTCGGGAGTGTATCCGAGTGTCGGATATAGTCATCTCCTTGTGAATTGACCTAAGGTTACAGACTCACAGGTCCTTTTTTTGGCCCGAACGTGATTCTTAATTCGGTAACCACTTCTAAAAAATTTTAATTCGTTTACCGACATAAAGGTACGAAACCAAAATAACTGAAAACTTGGAGAATCATGCTCATTGCAAAGAAGCCATTGGTCCAAATGAGGGCTATAATTGGTTTTAAAAGATGAGCATATGTAAATGACGAGTCGATAATCAAGGGTCGGATGTCCTATACTAGTGCAGTGGACATAAAAAGGTCCTTGAAGTCTTGCATTTGAGTTGATTTACACTTGCCACTCCACAATATAAGAGCTATAATCCTTGATTGGGTTAAAATAGCTTTTATATATTGAATTGGTTGCATGGGAGGGCTACAATCATTCACTGGTTACAAGTAGTCCTCAATTGAGTGATTACATTGAAGATATATTTGCGTTAGTTCATGCATTGGTTTATATAAAGAGTGCATCATGTATTACTATAGATTATTAGTGCATGAAATGACCAATCATATATTTTATTACTTTCGTTTGTTTTTTTGTAGCAATTGAAATTAGATGTGTCTTATTGTTTGCCAATCAAAGTGGACATATAAATAATCATTATACATAGAGAGATTCATAGCATTGTTATAGTTATTATTCCATGCATAGACTACATTGCAATGTGTATGGTTGCTCACAATATAGGTGATCGATATGTGGATTGACTAGCGTGCATGAAAATCTCATATTGTGCATCATGGTTACTTTCATATCGAATGGTTTTTAAATTATAATATATATTGAAAATAAGAAAAATGTTTCAAAAACTGTACATCTTGTTCTTTTGTCTTCAGTTTTAATTTAAAAGCAATGGATCAAAATGGGGACACAAGTGGTACGAAGAAGCAAAGAATAAAAAATCTCCTGGCAAAGAGTGGGATTATGCTCACAACATATACGGCCGATATATGGAGTGGCAATGTAAATTTTGTAACACAAAAAAATCAGGCGGTGCACCACGTATTAGGGATCATTTTTTGGGTAGCGCTAAAAACAGTTGTAAGAAATGTGAACATCCTTAGGCACCTGCAGTTGCAAAGTGTTTGAGAGAAGAGCTCGCCAAAAAGGGTGGCAAGAGACAACAGATATATAGCTATGTGGCTTCGAGTCAAGAGTTCCCAGAGCCAAATATTAACTCTGCAGATCCTATAGTGACGCCAACTAACCTAGGAGAACAACCTACACAAGGAGAGGAAATTCCAGGCAGTGTTCCTTTTAAACGTCACAATGAAGGTGGACTTTGTCAAATGTGTCAAAAATCATTACATCAAAGCTTTTGAGTGCAGTCTCTAGAAGAAGCACAAACTGCACTCACCAAAGCAATATTCTTTACTGGAAGTGCTTTGGTCATGGTAGACAGCAATCATTGGAAGGTTGCTTGGAAGAAAATCGGTGAGTTTAGCCTAGGACTTTCAGCTCCTTCTTATCACATGATAAGAAATGTTTTCTTGGATAAATGTTACATCGAAGTCAAAGAGCGTGTTGGCAAAATAATACTTGGGAATATTTCGCTTTCAGAATGTACGATTGTGAGTGATGGTTGGTCAAATGTTCAGAGAAGACCGCTAATCAATGTAATGCTGGTTTGTCCAAGGGGAGAAATGTTTATAAAGGCGATTGATAGTTTTGGTACAATTAAAAGCGGCAAATACGTTTCTGAGGTCTTGATTACTGTAATTAAAGAAATTGGTGCTGAACATGTCGTTCAAGTAATCATGGACAATGCAAAGAATTATAAAAACGCAAGTAAATTAATAAAGAAGTGCTTTCCACACATTTTTGCCAATGGTTGTAATACGCACAGCTTAAACTTGGTGCTGAAAGATTGGTACACTAGCAAAGAAACCACATGGTTCGCCAAAATAATTGATACAGCACGTCAGGTTGTGAAATTTATCTTGAAACGACAAAGAGTGCTCGATTTGTATAGGATGCGCATGTAAGCAATGCTGAAACTTCCTTCTGAAACTCGGTTTTGCACACACTTTTATACCTTGGAATCACTTCTCCATAATAAATGCGCTATGATTGACACATTCAATTGTGCGGCCTTTGATGAATGGCAGCTTGAGCAGAAAGAAAAAGTGAAAGATAAAATTACATGTCTACGTGGCAATGTAAACAAGGTTTCTTGGTGGAGGAGTGTAATGAATGCATACCATGTAATGATGCCCATTATGTTCACGATCCACAATCTTAATAAAAGGGCGCCAAACTTGGGCAAAGTGTGGATGACATGGTGGTCAGTCCAACAGAGTCTTGAAAATCCTGAAGAGCTTAAAGAGTCTGTAGTAGAGAAGGAGTGGCGATTACCATTCTCTGGTAAACAACAAAAATTTTTGGCTAAGTATTTTCATGCAAGGTGGAAGAGCGCTCATAGTCCACTCCATAGTGTTGCTTACATGCTCGATCCAGAGTATTGGAATTTAGATCTAATGTCCAATATAGAGGTGGTAAGCAATTTCTATCACGCGGTCAACACGTTCTACTCCAACGTTCAGGACTGAATTGATTACATCAAAGAAATGAGTGCATTTAGAATAAAATAAGATCCTTTTGCGAACGATTTTGTACAAGTAATGGCAAAAGAACAACCTGCATGGAAGTGGTGGATGATGGATGGTGGAGAGTATTACTCTACCTTACGTCCCCTTGCAATGAAATTACTCGCACAAAGTGCAGCAAACTCAAGTTCAGAGAGAAACTGGAGTATGTACAAGTATGTTCACATCACTATTCGCAACAGACTATTAGCAGACAGAGCAGAAAAATTAGTGTATATGTTTTGCAATGAAAAGATATTGAATCACATCAAAAGTGTTTGCTATGATGAGGAAATGCCAACCTAGTTCTATGATGGTCAAAACAAAGATGGAGAAGAGTTCAATGTTGGTGTATCTCAATGCACTGTAGATGAAATAGAAGAGAGTTTGATAATAGATGTGGAGGTTGAATTACAAGGAGAACCACAACATTCAGACTTAGAACCAGATAACAACTCAACAGATTCAATATAGCTTGAGAGTAGAACGAGTAAATGTCAAAAACCATTGTAAAAGACTTTGTATTCAAATGTGTTTTGAGTAATTACAATGCTTCATATTCACGATAGTAAATAGTTTGTCGATCTCAAATTTGTTGCCTTGAAGCAGCATCTTTCTCATCAAACAGATTTCTAATTGTGCTAGGGGTATCTGGGTGTGCTTGATTGAATTTATATTTGTTTTTTGACATGCCAAACGTAATATATATCCCTTGTGGAATATCTTGTGAACATATTTCACATCGACTACTTTTTGCATTAAACTAATAACACAAACTAAATGATAATAATGACCACATGTCAGTGTATAATATCCACTCTATCCATCAAAATTCTTGTAGTAAACTAGACATCGAGAAGATGAGGATGCATCTGAAGTAGACAAGGAGACCAACTTCGGATGCATGACAAGGTGGATGATGTGTGTCCCTTGTACAAGTGTTGGATTCACTCACTGTGTCAGATTTTGAACGTCCTGACTTAAGCGGTGAATGCTTTTCTCCATTCAGACTTGTGAGGATTGGGGTGTCTATGTGGCTATAGAAAGCCGTGTTATTTTTGCATCTTTCTCTGGCAACTGTGTCGTGTAAATATCCTTCTCTCTTTTTAACTATAGGTCGACACCTTCCACTATCAATGCCAGCTCATCTCGGGTGAAAGTGACACAACTCTCCCTTAAATCATGAGTGGCAACAGTTGTCTCCTTTGATGAGAATTCTGCTGGTCATTGTTGCACAAAGTGAACATATAACATTTTTGCAAAATATAGGGCACAATCTGCATTGTGCAGGGGATGTCCATAGACCTCCAAATAAATCCTCTCAGCATTTTCTTTGATCGCATCATGGTTGCACTTTGAAACCTTCCACCTTCCTTTTTTGATCTCTACGTCTTCACATGGCCATATTGTCTTGATCATGTCCTTTGTCACTTCTTCATTGATCCCTTTTTATTGCATGTGGTTTGGATTTGGCCACTTTGAGAGTCGTCGAGTAGTACGCATTGCTTGTTGTGCCGACATGCCGTGTGCTAGAGACTTCATGCGCTGAAATGCATTAACAGCCGATTGTCGTTGATTATCGGGTAGTGATTGGGTGCCAATATCTTCTTCTTCATCGGCCATTTTCTCTTAGAGCTGCAGTCAACAGATAGACAAATATTCAATATCATTGGCAAATATATATTCTCATGATTCAACAGCCTCACAGATGTAGAATATAGCAACTTCTCGTTCACAAGGAAAGTGCACGGAATCCACTAAATCAAACCACAACAAATGCGACTAATTGAACCACAAGGCAAATTTGAAATACTAACAATTAAATGAAAAATTTGAAATGACTAAAGATAATTGGCTCAATTAGTGAACCACTTCAAACCAGATAATACACTTTAATAAAAAATAGAATACCTTGGACAAGACACATGTATATCATAGAAATGTTTAAATTGGATAAAATGATGGTGCAAGTTCAACAAGTGGACGTTGGACAGGGTTAGGGTCTATCTTTAAATGTTCTTTGAAAAATATCAACACGTCGAAGCATTCCTTCTTTGTTACCTCTCTTTTAACTTCATCCAAAAATCTACTTTAATTCAAATAGCCCTCATAACATCTTCGTCCGGGTGGTGAAAAACTTCTTCTGGAAAATAAACTTTTCTGGCTGCACTCCAAAAATCTGCCAGCATGTCGAATAGGTAGCCCGATGCATAAATGTTGCTCGCTTTTGTGTATGCATCTATGCATCGTGGATCATATAGTTTGGGAGCAATTCAGGGTCGCTTAGCCATCTCGGCATTCCCTGCTCTCTGTGCATCCAAAATTGCTTCGTCCGATTGTGCGCTTGGATGCAGATAGTTATTTACTGCGCACTTAGCTGGTGTTCTCAGCTTCATACCCCAATCAATGATACCGACGTGGAGTTTATTGGTGTGAGTAAAGTCCAACATTATGTTGAACGAGTGCAGGTCACTGTGCACTATGCCGGACGATTGGACAACCACAACGCCGTTGATTAAGACATGACAAATGGCTGGCATCTCCTCGATCACTGCTTTGATCCGCATCGTGTCTATATTGCTTACAGGAAGATTTGCTACAGGAAATGACCTCCAACCGTGTTGTAGCTTGTGCATGTGTCGTCTAAACAATCCATGAGCGAACGATAAGTGATACATCATGTCGCCCACGGTACCCCCATTGTAGTATGGGAATATCGTGATCCAAGGAGCTTCAGTAGTAAACCCAATGCACCTTACAATGGAGGGGTGAAGCGTTTGCATTCTTTGCTCTGTCTGAAAGTTGTCCTAACATTGTGGTGGGGGTAAATTCTTGTATCCCTGCTAGAAGCAACAACTTGTATTGGACTTCAAGTCGCAACCTGTGCTCTGTGTTCTCCATGCTATAGAAATGATATTTGCAGTTGACAGGTGGAAAAGACTAGACCGAGCTAAGCCTATTATATTATGCAAATGGAAATATATATTGTACATTTTATTATTCAAGTGCTCTTTAGGAGCTTTGGCCATTTATGACCGGCCGGTCAGTTTGTAACCAATTTGACCATTCAAGAAATCTATATAACAAATACGTGCAAGAGGGAAATGGTCACTCTTTCACGGGGGAGATTGCCCCCAGTGCTTGCGTTGTTCTTCTCTCCTCTTCCCTCTGCTCTCTCACCGTGCCGGCGTAGCACTCCGCTTTATGAGGTGCGCCTGCAGGATTCCTTTCTCTCTCTCCCGCTCTCTATCTCTCTTTGTTCGTGTATATCGTCGATTATGTACGCGTGGATTAGCCAGGTATGGAGATTTGTCCGTTTTACGGCTTGTAGTATATTATTTTTGGTATTTTACAGGGTAGCCACGCATCCCGTTGTAGCAGTGGTATCATAGCCTAGGCTACGCTCCAAAGATTAAAGATAATCAACAGCTAAGTACCTTGTTTTTTTAAAGTTTGTAGAGTTTGTTATTTGCTTTCATTTGTAGTAATTAGTGTGATTGAATAAGACAGCTAAGGGTCTTGGAAATGAAAGAGAATCACTTCTTCGTTGTCTTAATATCGTGATTAGCAATATAATTATGATAATTAAATATAATAATATATTAAAACTTAACGTTATGAGAATACTCATACAAAGAAGAGGTCGGATGATTAAGGCTAAGTTATTTTGATTCTTTGTTTCATGATATAGGCATGCATGCATGCGTATTCTGTGTGGAAAAAAAATAAATGATGCTTAAAATGGGAACCTTAAATTACAAGTAGAATGAATACATAAAAATGATTTTTTTTTTAATTAGCAAGCATGACAGGGCGATTGTCTCAAGATTCTTGATCTTGCATCATGCGTATATTGAGGGAGTGTGCACTATACGAAGTAATTGCATAATAAAATTCTGAAAGCAGAAACGCCTGAGCCTGGTGCAGTGATAGAGTTGCCTTTCCTCATAGAGACCACTACAAGAGGTTGTGTGCTCTTGTGACGCTCTTAGCGACGGAAATACACTGGGTTTTTATAACCCCCGGCGTCGCTATAACAGTCGCTAAAAGCGTCGCTACGAGAGCGTCGCTATCTGCGTCGCTATAGACGTCGCTATAGGCGTCGCTATGAGCGTCGCTATATAGCGACGCTCATAGCGACGCCTATAGCGACGCAGATAGCGACGCTCTCACAAAAGAGTATAGCGACGCATATAGCGACGCTACAGAGCCATAAATAGCGACGCTTATAGCGACGCCTGAGAGAATATTTTTTTGGTGGCAGGGCATTGAATGCCCTGCCACCCATCAACCATATTGTACTTGATTCACTTTTTTAAAAAAGTGCAAAGGTAAATAATAGACCCAAAATAGTCACCCACAAGACGCATTGTTTGCAAAATTGACAATTGTACACATCATAGACAAACTGAATTGATTGGCAAATGTAATAATGACAATTGTACAACATCATAGGCATAAAGAATTGATTGGCAAAAGGAATTGCGGTGACAAATGTAATAATATGCATGGTTCAAAAAGACGTATAAAATCCGTCTCATGATACATAAGCTATGAGAAACCCTAAACTAATGCTATCTAGCTACGGCTAAACTGACGTCGTCTAATCAGACGTCTCATCGCGTCCAAGCGGCGTATCTGTCGGATTCTGCAAAAAAAGACAATAAGACAGTTTTCAGTAAATATAAACATATAACGACATTTATAAAACAATACAAAAAATTAAAAAGAGTAAACCCTAATACTAACCATGCCGCCGCGAGAACTGAGAATGTCCATCAGGGCGTTTAAGCCCTTCCTGCCTGCGTACTCGCGCTCGTACGGTGTGGGATCACGTCCTGTCATCGACCACTGTCAAAACATACAAAGATTTCATTATGTTAGAACTAAAAAACTCATAAACCCTAAACTATCGAACATGCACAAAGAGCAGTGTGAAAAGACTTACAAAATCGGCCTCAAATGATGCCCATCCACCGCTCCCCAAGTGGTGCGAGCTCCCTGCCTCTACTCGCGCTCTGGCTGCATCCTTTTGTTGCTTCCACTTGTCGGGATTCTCGCGCGCTGCTTTCTTCGCATTCTTCCAATCTTCTTTGGCCAGCCAATCTGGCCTATTCCACCCATTCTTGATTGCTTTTTGCACTTCGGAACGCTTGTGTTTGCAGTATTCGCGCATTCGAATCTTCATCAGGTCTTCATTGAAGCGCTGATCCCGTGTTGGAACGGGAAACTCATCATGAAGTATGCTGATGACTCTGTTTTTTAAATCACTTGGTACTTCACTCCATTTGTTTAGTATATAGTGTCTAAACAGCTGAGAGCAAAGACCACGCATGCACGAGATCACCTTCTTGCCGTCATCATCCATGATGATGCCGCCGCTGATGTCGACGGAGTAAGGCAAGCCCTCTGGCCGGTGACGCGTGAACCTGGGTGTCCCGGCAGGGGTCTCTAGCGGCGTGTCGATGGGGGTACGGACGTCAGGTGTCTCCATCGGCGTCTGGGCGCCGAAGCGAGGAGTGTCGAGTGGGGTGGCTCCTGGCGGAGTAGGTAGAGGTGTGTAGCTTCTAGGAACAGTCAGCCGTGCAAAACCTGGCGTAGACGGCGATGCTGTGGCTGGTGTGGGGGCGGGCAAAGAAGGGGAGGGTAAAGAGCCTCGTCGAACCCGAGGTGGTGTGGAGGCATCGGTGGCGGAATCCCCACAACAACCGCCACCGCCACCACTAGAGCGCCGGTGTCTAGACGAGTGTGACGCTCGTCTCGTCGACGCCGAAGCTTCGGAGCGCGCCGAATGCTCCGAAAGAGAGGGAGATGCGGATGGTGTAGGAACGCGCGATGATGCGCCAGAGCGATGACGCTCCACGTACCACTGTCTCTGCTGCGGTGACAAAGAAGAAAGAAACTCCTCATCATCCATACCTGCATTAAACACACGAATATTTAAACTTAATATTGAATGAATAGAGTAGACAATGACGCAAAGACCATTAAATACAATGACGTAATGACGCATATAAATACAATGACGCAATGAATCGAGTGGTAGAAGAGGCAAGTCGAAAACTCAGAATTTTCAATCAAAAGATGTGAGCGCGAGTAGAAAAGAGCGTTACACACCATGGAAGCTACTTAGAGAGCTAGAGCTTTTACAGCACGGAGCAAAATTGTTCAAATACAATATTTGTGGCTTTAAGAGATCTCTCTCTCATCCTCGCATAACTCAGCATAACTTCCTATATCTATATAGAGCTCTCCGTTTAAACACATATCCTCTGTTTCATTTTGTAGCTCCTCTGCATGCACCCCATATAGAGTAGTAGCATCTTGATGCTCGTCTGGCACCACCGCAGCGGCTTCTGATTGAGCATCTTCTCTGATCTCCTCCATTGATGTCGTTGTGATTGGCACATGGTAGCCTTCATACGTCCTTGCACTACGAGGGGCTACCTCTATGACGTACCACCAGTTTGATGTAGACTTTGTAGGATGAAATACTACCTGCCAGAGCCACATAACTTACATGAGAGCTTTCAAGCACATAACTTGTAAAAGGGGGATGTTAACTATTTATATACTTACTTGTTCACAATGCTCGGGTAGTACGAAAGTGTCTCTTAGGTCAGTCCATTTCTTAGTAGAATCCACCTCAAGAAAACCAGACTCTCCTCTACGCACAGTAGCGTTTCGACCCTCCATGATTATCTTGAACCATTGCACGTCGAACAAGTCGACAAAAAATCCTCTGTAATCGATCCTCAAAATCTCTTGCAGCGTGCCGAAGTAAGTGAGTTCCGCCACCACGGGATCTGCATCAGAGGAACGTCGTCGACTAGACTGTTCAAATTTTGCCATGATTCCACAATCTTGAGTAAAACGCTTTTTGTCGATTCGTTCCACCCTAAAATGTCGACCTTTACACCAGGCTACTGTGTACGACTTATACTACAACGAACAAAGATTATGAGTGGCCGTTCAAACGTTTATAAATAAAGTCACTTGCTAGTCGTACATTGCAAACTTACCTTGGTCGCGCAACCCCGAGAGTACTCCCACTCTTCTTCAGTCACTTCGTCACCGCATTGTTGTGCGCTTTTCAATTGGTTGTGCAACCATCTTAAGCTCATGAAGGTTGGTAGGCTCTCCAGAACCGCTGGATAGTGCATCGGTGGTCGTCTTCCCCGTCTCCACTCGATTCGTGCCCTTTGTCGCTCTTGCTTTGCATCCTCATATTGTGAAATCCACTTTTGCATCACTGGATTGTGAAGCATGCAAAATCGGTTGATTTTAGCCTCTAGATCTTCCGTCATCTTCTTCTCAACACCGAGATTGCACATGACAATCCCAGATATGCGCTCATCATCTATGGTTCGCCATAGCGTGTCCCGGGATTTATCAAATCCGTCTAGCCACTCTCCAATGTACACTAGGGACTCTGATACCAACCAACCTTCTGCCATGCTACCCTCCGGACGTGCCTTTTGACGCACATATCCCTTAAGCGTTTTCATGAAACGCTCTAAGAAGAACATCCATCTGGAATGAACTGTGCCAGCTATTTCCACCTCATCAACTATGTGAATAAGAAGATGCACCTGAATGGTTAGCATTGTAGTAGGAAAATGTTTCTCAAACATGCACACAAGCTCCGCAGCATTTAGTTTGGCGAATGGTATGGAGTCTACGTCGATCTCCTTTTGTGAGATCCATTGCACCAGCTTTGCAAGTTTGTAGATTGTGTTACGGATGTCGAGAGACAAACATCCCTCAATGGCAACCGGTAAAATAAACTGTAAAGTATGTGCAGCAATGATATTAAAGTCCACATTTTATGCAATGATATTAAAGTCCACTATGAACGTACCTGACACATTTTATGCCAATCGTGTGACTTCAAACCGGTAAGCTTTTCTTCTTTAGTAAAACACGTTCGGAGCGAGTGCATTATGCCAGTGGGGGTCCGCAAAGATCGAATGGCCTCTTTTACTTTGCGTTCTTGGGCTCCTGTGAAAATCCATGGTGCTTTAGGAAGTTTTATCGATCCATCAGACGCTGTTTGCGGCCAATATTGCTCCATACGATCCACATTTCTAAGGTCAACTCTGGCTCCCTAAGTATCTTTCTTGCCGGTCAAATGGTCCCATAGTAGATTACCCACATTCTTGAATATGTGCATTGGATCGAGCAAGTGATTGATCACGAGTCGGGGCCAGTATGGTAACTCGTACCATAGAGATAGTCTCTTCATCCCTGGAGGCAATCCGTCATCGCACATCTCCTTCTGCTCTAACCATGCTTGTGCAGACATCCTTGGTGGCTCTCTTCCCAAAAAGCCGTCGCGTAACACATGATTCTCCGGAAGATACGCTTGATGACCTTCGTAGATTTGCTTCTTCAGTGAGGGTGCCCTACGTGCATTCAGTCTAGGTCCACATGTGACACATGCTCTGTATCCGCTTGTTTGAAGCCCTGCATGTATACACATGATAATAGATCAACTATGGGGAAAAACAAGATTTACAGTGTCTGAGAGAGGAGTGTCAATAGATCACCTGAGCATTCTGTTAGCCCGGGATAGTCATGCATGGTCCACATTAGAATACCTCTGATCAAAGCATTCCGTCGTCCTGTGTGTCGGCTCATATCCACCACCTCTATGCCAATCCACAATTGTTGTAGCTCTTCCAATAGTGGACGAAGATACACATCCATATTCCCCACTTTATATCGCCCTGGCACAATCAAGCTTAGCCATAGGTGCCCCTTCTTCGTAGTCAACCACGGGGGAATGTTGTAGTTGACGATGACAACGGGCCATACACTGTAAGATGTTGATCTTTGACCAAATGGATTTACGCCATCCATAGCCAGGCCTAAGCGCAAATTTCGAGCTTCCCTGGCAAAATCCGACCATGTTCCATCTATATGTTTCCAGGCTGCGCAATCTGCAGGAATTCGTAGCACACCATCCGAAGATTTATTCTCCTCATGCCATGATGCTAGGGCGGCCATGGACTTACATTCGAAGAAATGCTTGATGCGAGGAAGCAAAGGAAAATGTCGCAAAACCTTTTGTGGAATTTTTGTCCCGTGGAGATCTACTCGATATCTTTCGGAATCACATTTCGGACACTTCTCCATGTCTGTGTATTCCCCTCTGAAAAGAATGCAGTCATTAGGACAAGCGTGGATAGAATTGTAATCCATCCCCAAGTTTCGCAAAATCTTTCTTGCTTCATCTCGGGAATCTGGCATCACATTGTCAGCTGGTAGAATGTGCTCTTTCAACAATCTACACAACATAAAAATATGATACAGTCGTGTAAAAATCTATCAGATCATTATACATTTAGAGTTCTATTAAAGTAAACTAATTGTAATAGATCACCTGAAAAGCGCTGTGACGCTAGTGTCACTCCATCCAAACTTTGCCTGCATGTTGAGAAGAACCAGGAGTGCTTTCAATCTAGACATACGTGCTCCATTATACAATGATGTATCGGCTTCACTTTTCATATCATCATAGATAAGCCTTTCTGAATCCATGATCGTCTCGATCATTTCATCAATCTCGGGCTCAAACATTGCCTCGTTGGGAATGTGCTCTGCATGATCATCCCCCGAGCTGTCAGAGGCTACATCTTGTGGCCTCACATATGTTGCTTGACCAAAGCGCCTGCGAATACGTCTATTGGGTTGCAAGATTGCTGCTTGTTGGCCAGCGTCAGAGTCCGACGAGTTATAATTGGCAACAACTCGATCTATAATAGATGGATCGAACTCGCCAAATTCGCGAACGTGCTGCAAAGAAACACGTCTTGTCCGTCGCACAGCATGCTTGCATTGATTACAAGGACATAAGACCCTCGTTGAGAGATAGGTGTTTCGGTTGGACGGTCCCACATCCTCGTCGCTACTCATAATGAGGATAAAAAACTTATAACCTGGACAACAAATTTAATATTCTATTGGCATTCTTCGTCTTATCTCTCTCTCTCTCTCTCTCTCTCTCTCTCTCTCTCTCTCTCTCTCTCTCTCTCTCTTTACCTCACATTCTCTAGTCATGTCCAATCCCCGCACACCTCGGTCTAGAGGTGCACGGAGATCAGAACCACCGGGTTATAATCTCGTCTTTATTGGTCAATACCTATATTTGTGGGTACAAGAAATCTAGACACCCACGTCTACATGATACTGCATGTAGTGGACAAAATCCCTTTGCCTCTTCTCTAGCTGTAGCACTTCACTTCATCTTAACATCTTTTCACAGTAGATCTTTTCACTGTTCGTCTAACTCTAAACCCTAAACCGTAAGTAATTCTTGTGTGGACTCGATCTAACGTAAATAAGCGTAAATCTAAATAAACGTAAATCTAACTAAAAATAAAGCTAAATCTAATTTAACGTAAGTCTAATGACTAGAGGTTGTCTAGATGGTCATTGTGTCGGGGATGTAGTGACTCTTGCCGCCCTGAAGATCCACCTTCTTCCCTATCTTCTGAAGACATTTCACCAGTACTTTTGGATCGACGGAGCCCACCATGAGTGAAGGCAGCAATACCCTATATTCCATTGAGGGCTTTCTTCACCCGCTCCATGCAGGCATCGCAGTCTATAAAGACCCGCATCTAATCTAATATAACGTAAATCTAAATCTAGCTTAAATAAACGTAAATCTAGTTAAAAATAAACCTAAATCTAATTTAATGTAAGTCTACATATAACTTAATCTTTAACGTCTTTTAAGATAGTTTCCTACGACGTTATAACTCTCTTCTTCCTGTGTGTGTGCGCGTGTGTGGATGTGTGTGCCAATAAAAAGAGATAAATGGTATAACCTTTCTATCACCCATGCCAAGTATGATAGATTGATTATGCCATTTCTCTCTTGAATAATAGGTCTTCAGTTCAACTCCTCGTCGGCTAGATCTTTAGGTCTTTTAATTTTAATTAGTTTCCTACGACGCTCCCTTAGTTTCTCTTTCTTTCTCTCTCAATGTGTGTGCGTTTTTTTGGATCGTATGCATGTTTTCTTTCTCTTTTCCTCTTTCAATGTGTGCGTTTTTTGTTTATGCATGTTCTCTCTCTCTTTTCCTCTCTCAATGCGTGCGTTTTTTGTTTATGCATGCTCTCTCTCTCTTTTTCTCTCTCAATGTGTGTGTGCATTCTTTGTTTATGTATGTGTGTGCGTTTTTGCACTCTCTCTCGCTCTCTCTCTCTCTCTCTCTCTCTCTCTCTCTCAAAAACACTATGTGTGTGTGTGTATGTGTGTGTGTGAGAGAGAGAGCGAGGGAGAGAGAAAGAGGGGAAGGGAACATGAGAATGAGGAGAGGGAAGGAGCATACCTGGCTCTCCTTCCTCTCCTCGTGTGTGTGTGTGTGTGTGTGTGTGTGTGTAAAAGAAAAAGAGAGAGAGAGAGAGAGAGAGAGAGAGTGAGGGAGAGCGTTACCTGCTCTTTGCTTGAGGACGCCGAAAAACTCAGATCTGAGATTTGAGTTTTTGGGCGCGCTCGGTTATTTTTTTTACCACAGCTGGCGTCGCTATGAGCGTCGCTATAAGCGTCGCTATGAGCGTCGCAAATTTCTTTGTAAATTTGCGACGCTCATAACGACGCCGGGAATTTTTTTTTTTGAGCGTCGCTGTGTGAGCGTCGCTAATGTGAAGAGCCTCTTGTAGTGGACGAATGAGGTGGCAGCGGAGAACAATTTGTACCCATTTCTATACCTCTCCTCCAACGGAAGTCTCTGCATTTTTGCACATCGAGATGCAATTTTACTTGACTACGCCTCTAGGGTGGTGCTGAGGCGGTTTTCGACAAGGCCAATGCAGAGGTAATGATTTGTGGAGGGGATCGATTACCTACTCTCATGCACTAAGGGCTGCAGTATGCAGTTATCGCATAGCCAGGCCATGCTACCGCTAACAGTAGGCCAGGACCAGCAAAACCGTCACCTCGAAGGTCGTTAGCGACGGCTACAACCACAATCCTTGACCACGCATGTTTTTCCCCTGCATGATCCGCCTTTTCGGCTCCACTCCAACCATCTCTGCCAAGTGAGGACAAAACCATCAACGTACAACCGGGGACGAGTACTTTTGAACGGCAGCTACTAAGCAGTCCACAATCTCAGCTACGTCTTCCAGTAATCTCTCCCTCTCTCTCTCTCTCTCTCTCTCTCTCTCGTTCGCTATTGCCGCCAGCACCCCATCAAACCTTTCTCTATTTCTCAACCGTCCACACTCCCTCTTGCATGCAACCTTAACCACCACTTTTCGCATACGAGAGGAGCACCACCAGCTAGCTGCAGTCTCTGCTGCCGTCATGCAACTTTGCGCTCCACTCCCTTGCGGTTACATTGGCTGCACTCTGCCAACCCGCCCACCACACTTCCATGCAGCTGCTCTATCAACCACTAGTCACAACCATGTATGCAGTGCCGCCAACTCTTGCCCTGGGTGCATGCAAACTGAAGGGCATTGTGGTGCTTCCCCACCCTTTTGTTTCGCTTATCACCTCCCGACCAACATGCAGTGCATACCATTAGTCCACTCACCAGCTCTCTCAGTGCCGCCAACCTTTGGGCCTGCATGGCATCAACCCACCCAACAACAATCAGAGGCGCCCGTAATTCTGTGGTGCAGGAGATCCACCTCGTGGCGCCCAAAATATCTCTCTCGCACTCTCTCACCTCGTGGCACCCACAACCACTCACTCGACATGTAGACCCTCATAATCACTCAGCTCTCGCCCACTAGCTAGCGGCAGTCATCCAACTCCTACTCTCTCCCCCTCCCTCTCTTTCTCTCTCTCTCTCTCTCTCTCTCTCTCTCTCTCTCTCTCTCTCTCTCTCTCGTGATGTGACGCACCCACCATCTCTCACTCTCTCTTACACTGCGCTGCCAACCCACCTCCCTTTTTTCTCAGCACCCCTCAATTGCAGTCGCCATGTAGGCTTGCTCTCCCTGACCTCCTGGCGGGCAGTACCTCTTAATTTCTCTATCTCACACTCTCCGCCAGTCATCGCCACTCTCAGCCGCCAGAGAAAACGGCGCTCTCTTTTTCTCTGGTTCTGTTCGGCCGCCCCACCTCTCCTGCGAGATTCACATAGTGCATGCAATATGCAACTTTTGATGCGTAACAGAAGCTCACTTGGTAGGGGTTCTGGGATGCTCATTTGCTCTTGCCGCTACTCACTGCCATCGTCGTCGTCATCGTGACATCTGTAATTGATATCGTTGCTGATGCTATCACATACTACCGCCAACGATTGAGTGACTAGGCTTCTGTATGATAGGTGGGTCCGGGTTGTCATAAGCTGCGCCCTCCTAGGTTCTGTTCCCACGTAGCTTCTACATTTTATTCATCTTCAAGTACAACATCAACAGTCCCATTATGTTTGGCATCGAAACAGGTGAGTGGGGATCTCCAAGTAAAAGCCAGCATCTCTGAGCTCAAACATTCCATGAAAGTTTGTGTGGGGATGATCTCCATGCCAATCAATTAGTATATCCTTCCGAACATCCAAAGACATCACACATTTGAGTACCGCCTGATCGCCCATGCTCCCTCAACCTCCATGAAACCCTCATCAGATTTGCAACACGCGTCCATTGTCTCGTTGGCCAAGGCATCCCCCCCCCCCCCCCCCCCCCCTCGGGCCATCACTGGACGCACTTACATGCTTTTAAACTCTCTCTTTCTTCCCACACGACTACAACAATGGTCTCAAACAAGTAGATTGAAGATCAAGGCTATGGATGTTGGCACAGATAAGGTTAAGCCCACTGTACCGGCTTCTGTACCTACAAAGGAAGATGATAGAAAAGCCTTAAATCAGTCAATTGGAATAAAGGGAGCAACTGCAAAATAAGGCTTCCCCTTACAAAACCAATTACATGGGCCCTGTTGATCTGGGGTGTTGTTTGCGGTATTGCAGCATCTGACATTGGATCAGATCCACACGGATTGTATCAGTTTGGCCTTTGAAGGCCTTAAATGTAACATTTTATTTCATTCCTTTTCTCGCTCGTTCCCCTGGTCTGCTGCATCTGACCCCTCCACAACAATCCCCCCTCCCCCGCCCGAGACTACTTAGAGAAGCGGAGATCGACAAAAATCTTAGGTGACAAATGCAATACCTTTTGCGACGACGCCCAATGTCGGGCATCCACGGGACTTGACGACAATGACGCTAATTGTAGTTCACTTTTCTATATAGACATTGTATTATATCCATAAAGGACTGTATTAGTTTGCTCTTCTAGGTAATTTGTATAAGTTGTAGACTCTCATACTACATACCTAGTACAAGTTTAGAAGAGAATCTTAAGATTTTGGTCTTGCCAGACATTTTCTTGATGCATATTCTTTTACATATTTTGATGTCTGATTGGCAATGTCCGAAAGAGCAACTAAGGTCAAATCAATTTTACATTGTTTTCTTTATTCATGGACCAATCTACTATTTATAATAGGGCCTTCACCTGATGTATGCTCGTGATATCATGACTAGACACTAGTATGCTCGTGATATCATAATTAAACACTAGTCAATGCCATTTAACAATTATAAATAATAAATTTTACAATGTTAAGCACCTTAGAGACAACAACTTGCGATATCAAGGGGACTACTCCATTTATTCAAACAATAACAATCTACAATATATTGATTCCATCTCACTTTTCGATTAATCAGAGGCTCATCATTGTAAATGACTTTTGCTAATTACAGTTCTCTCCCAATTGTATCTCTCTCCCCACGCACAGACTACTACATATTTCAGATGCAGTACATCATCCAGAGTCTAATGATTTATAGAGAGAAACCAGGTAAGTTCTCTCCGCAATTTCATTTTGGATTTTGGAAAATCTTCTTAGAAACACAAGTAATTATACACTGATAACACTCTCTCAGATACTCATAGTGCTACACATATTTCTTAATACCATTCCACAGAGAACAACAACGTTACATAAATTCAACACATCTAGCTTACTTATCAGCTTGATTACCATTTATTTCTTGAAAGAAGGCATGGCTCTCTTCATTACTTGCATTCTCTAACATTGTGCCAATAATGGTATTAAACGAAATCGCTATTGCGATCATTTCACATTGAGATATGCAGCTATTCACGTGAGTCGCGGTGCTTTCAGTTAAATATCAATTTGTCAGTACTTTGTTACTCAATCTTACTCCAATGTGGTGTGAAATAGGTAGTAAATTTTTTTAATGTTTTTATGCCCTGCCTAGTCTATTGGTCACATGCACACAGATCCGCCGATTTAGGCAGTGTGTAAATGCTCGTCTTGGTGTCAATTCGCCGATTTAGGCAACACCAGTTATTTGTGCAGATTTGACAATTTAGGCAGCACACTAACAAATTGCAAAGTCACAATGGTTAATGCAGATTGGTCGATATAGGCAGCATTAGTGCAGATTCGCCAATCTAGGCAGCACATCTTATTGGTGTAGACTCGCCGGTTGAGGCAACACCGATCACGAAATCATGCTGCAGTGGCTGGCCACCACTGTAACTGGTATGATTTTGTTACCCGGGTACATAATGACAGTGATTTGGATTTGGACTTATATTGTAGAATTGGAATTGGAATTGGATTGGGATTTGGTATCTGTTGATTGTTATGGCAGTGTTTATATGATGAGACTGGACATTATGAGATTAATGATGAGTGTGACCAATGATATCCTGATTCACCAGGGTATGACATATATGTAAAGAATGAGGATGCAAGAGAGCTACACAAGACAAGCACAAAGCACACAGAGATGGAAAGCTTCTTCTTCTTCTTCACAGAAAAGAGAGTACAAAATGACTAAGTGCTAAAGCTGAAAAGTAGCACATATGTACATGCGGTCACTAAGTGTGAAATCGCTAGAAGCGTACTAGGCTGGCACTATAAGTGTAGTCCAGCTGTAGAATCACTGGCAGAGATCCTCCGTGTCGGTCACCTAACGCTGTGAGCGGGATGAAAACACACACAGCGCCTCTATAACGACCCGACACACACTCTTGGGAAGATACACACACACACTATGGGGCACCACTCGGCTTACACAACACACCTGGCCGAGACAAGGAACACACCTCTGGAGTGAGAGGAGAGAGACTATCCACTTGCCCACTCCACACAGACACACACACACACACACACACACACACCCAAAAAACTCAGCTCAAAAGAGGAGAATTTCTGATGTTTAGATACAAATGAGCTTGGGCCAACACCAATGGGGCAAACAGCTCACACAATATGGGTAAAATAAGCCAGATACAATCACAAACTGGAGCAAAAACTTCGCTCATAGGAGAAACTTACATAGAAAAACAGCAGGAAAAGAGTGAGGAATTTGGCAAAATGGACAGCGCCATCGCGTCCGGAACGGCCCAAAACCCCAGTCTACAATGTCAAAGTGCTCAAATCCGACCTCGGATGAGCAGTTTACGGCCAAAACAGGCTCCAAAATGAGCAAAAACACACCTGCAGCTGTTCCTCCTCTCTTCTCCACGTTTTTTCTGGTCTTCTCTCAGTTTTTTCAGTTCCCACACTTAGCTTTTTTAGTTGGGCACCCTTGGCCTTTTAGATGACCTCAAACGGACCCCGAACAGGCCAAAAACTGACCTCGCAGTGCATAGTTGTCACCTTTTTTGCATCATCAGCACACCTAGCACTCAACTTTCCCCAATAATGCATCCCGCAACCAGGTGAAGTGGCCCCAAAAAAAGGTCCTCATGATGACCTTTCTGCATAATTCTCACAAGCAAACACCCACGTTGTGTCCGTCCTCATCCGCATGCAAATATTGACCTCGTTCGCCCTCCTGACGCCACTAGATGCCATCTGACGTACCTGCTGACCTCACCTCGTCGGCCCGCGGATAGCTTCCTCGAGAAGTTTTACGCGCTACCAACTCCTCCTTATTGTAGAAAAACACAATGGTACTAGTAACGATGAAAATCGATGCACTATGTACATGGTGTCCTACCTGTACACATGTGGGCCCCACGTAACCACCTGGCTCTAGAAAATGGGCAATACTTTATTTGATGCACCATGCATGGATATGTACATATGCGCAATCCCTTGCTCCAAAAAACTCCTGACATAATTTGCCCACCCCCTAGCCTGCTAGAGCATTCATGCTCAGCAGCAGCAACACTAGTAGATGCTCATTCCACCTGGATCCCACACAATAACACTTGGCATTCCTTGCAGCAAAAGCTTAATCAAACTTTCACCTGGTTCCCAAGGAAAACCTGTAGAGATGCCATTTATCAACCTCCCATCAAGAAAATCATCAATTACTTTGGCATAAACCTGCATGTGCAAATATATCTCCTTCTCCATAGCTGAGAGGTCTCCACTGATCATTTGTGTCATCAATTCCTGCTTCTTTGAAAACTCAACCTTGGTTTGCATCAGCCCTTCAATCACTTCATAAGGCCCTTCACTTTCATCTTCAACTTCATTCGCAAATGCGACTAAACCACACTCCTGGATTTCTTTATCCATCAAAAGAAATGCAACATCAGCATCCTCATCACTGCTAGTAGTGCTATCACTGTCCTCATCTGTCACCGTGGAAGAGTCTTCATCACTAGACTCATCCTCATCTTCATAAAGCTCCTCTAATCGTTTCCTTATGTCCATATTATAAAGCTTCTTGGTACCTGTCTTTCCATAGAGGCTAATCGTACCATGTCGCCAATCTTGAACAGCTCCCACTGCACGTAACCATGGTCTGCCCAATATAATAGGATATGCTCCCAACCCTGCTGGCATCACATGAAAATCAACCACTGCCTTTGCATCATATGCCTCCACTTCTAAGCTCTTTACAACACCCAAGCATTTTACTTTTTGATGGTTTGCCAATCTGATCCGAAAACCTGACACCCCAGCCACTGTGAGACCCATCTTCTCAACGCATGAGTGTGTTATGACGCATATTTGGGCTCCGCCATCCACATAACCATGTCCCAAATTTTTCCTTTTATGCCACACATCTACTATTGGACAAATGTCTGGTAGCTCGTCCATTGCCAACACCTTTACTGAACCTCTCTCTGGCTCTTTCTCCATTGGGTTAACCATCCTCTTCCACTGTCGCTTTAGTTTAGGCACCATCTCTATAAGCTGCCCAAAAGTAACATCTGCCTTCCTGCTCGTCAGATCCTCCTTCAAGTCATAGCTTAATTGCCCATCCCCTAGTGGAAAATCTGAAACATGAAACTTTCGATGAGCTCTCCTTTTCCTCTTGGCCTTGACATCCTCGCCTTCATGGCTCTTTCCTTTCTTCTTACTAGGACCTGGGGCACTTCTTCCTTCCTTTTCCTCTGTGGTCCTCTTCCCAATAGGCATCACTAATGTATCCTCTAGCTTTGATGCCTTCTCCAAGGTGACTACACTTAGCACTTTTGTCTTTCCTTTTTCCTCCTGGGTCAGACCACTGGTTCCTTCGTCTCCCTTAATTTCGATGCCATAATCATTTGATCTAGTTAGCACCTGTCTTGGCAATGGATGCATGTCTCCCCCCATCCTTGGTGGCTTATCACATTGCGGGCTGATGTGACCCAACTCTCCACAATTATAACATGTGGGCGTCTGCCTCCAAAACCTACCATTGCTTTGTCCAGCACCATTCCTAGGTCTTTCTTCACCTCCTGGCTGATTTGCAAACCGCCCTCGACCTCGATTATTTCCCACTTGACCTAGCATGTTTAGGCTGAGATTCTTCATCAGATCAACCACTTGCCTCATGTCTTGCCTTAGGCCATCATCTTGCACTGCTGTAGTGACCACTGCTGGCATAACCTGAGTAGGAACAGGAACCACTGGTTCATGATGAACCCCTGACATACGACCTTGTAAGGAGTCCATAGGCTGAAATTCAGCTCTCATGGGCAAAGACTCCACCCCTAACTGGCTCATTTTTCTCAGCTTCCACTCTTTGTTCCTTGCTACCTCTAGTGCATCTTCATATGTCCTAGGCTTCTTTAGCTCCACTCTCCAACGTATATTCTCCCACAGACCAGCCAAGAACCTGTCCTTCTTCATCATGTCAGGCGGGGGTACCTGTGGTGCTAAAGCCTTGCACATTCGCTCCCATGCCAATGAAAACTTACGTATGTACGCATCTACTGGCTCACCTTCCTTTTGTACCAAAGCCTGTACTTCTTGCCACACTTTGTCAGGATCTTCTATCTTCACAAACTCCACTTCCAATCCATGCCTTAGATTGTCCCAACTCAATCTTATAGGTGGATCAGCCATACGCAACTCCTCTTCAAATGCTTTGGACCAAGCTCGTGCATCACTCTTCAAACAAATTTGGAGAAGGCGTAACATTTGCGTAGGGTCATGAATCTGGTTGCTAATGCAGGCAACCTCCATCTTTTCCAGAAAGTCCTCCACATCTTCATCACTTCTTCCATGAAACTCCGGATAAGAGAAAGCCATGGCTAGAGAACCCCTTCAAACACATGTGCAAGAACCCAAAACTTTTCACTACCCAATCCCCAGAAACTTCAATGGAGCTCAGCTTTAGATGAGAACAAACACATGCACATCAAATGAGTTTTCATAGTTGATCATCGGAATGACAACAGGCAAAGGACATTCCAGGATCTCTCTCAATCTTCTTGGCCCAAACATAAAGACTATGCGCTGCTGGAAAAAGATCTTCCTGGACACATGAACCTTAATCTGAATCCTTTGAGTTAAATGAAAAGGAGTGAAATGAGGGCCATTTTGATCATCCATTAAAGCCAACCATGAAGCTCCCAAGAAGGCACACCTGACTTATCCTCTGATTTTTTGCCCAAATTTCAGCAGCATAACAGCATAAATGGCTCAAAAGACCAAAAAACCAGCCATCATAACTTGGGAAAATTTCGACAGAGTTTCCCCAGAAGTAGAGCAGTAGGAACCCAAAATATAGACTGTCTATGTATGCATAAACTGTCAACAATAGAACCCGAGCATCAAGTAGGACTCACTAGTACATAGCCTATGGCGAGGTCACGAAAAGGGTGCTCCAGCTACCTGTATCACCGAAAGGATCTCCACATTTGAGAATCCCCCAGCTCAATAAAAACCTCACGCTATCGACCCTCACACGAAAGCTAATGCAAATCGCGTATAGTCAAGTCTCAGAAATGACTATCTTCCAGACCAAGTCTCAGAAATGGCTGGGACTGCCAAATAAAACCATATATGGCTCCACAAAGGCGTACAATGGCAGTTTCCACAAGTAACGTACAATCCAACAGACAATGCGCTCAAATAGGCGCCAAGTGATGCATTCCCACAACAACTGCAAGTGACATCACTGTACTCCAGCTACCTGTACCTGTAACCTGTAACCTGTAATCTACAACCTGCAACCTGTAATCCCGAAGCTCGAAGCTCGAAGCTCGAAGCAGAAGGTACTCGAAGAAGATCCTCCGTGGGGATGCCAAAAGAATGTGAGCGGGATGAAAACACACACAGCGCCTCTATAACGACCCGACACACACTCTTGGGAAGATACACACACACACACTATGGGGCACCACTCGGCTTACACAACACACCTGGCCGAGACAGGGAACACACCTCTGGAGTGAGAGGAGAGAGACTATCCACTTGCCCACTCCACACAGACACACACACACACACACACACACACACACCCAAAAAACTCAGCTCAAAAGAGGAGAATTTCTGATGTTTAGATACAAATGAGCTTGGGCCAACACCAATGGGGCAAACAGCTCACACAATATGGGTAAAATAAGCCAGATACAATCACAAACTGGAGCAAAAACTTCGCTCATAGGAGAAACTTACATAGAAAAACAGCAGGAAAAGAGTGAGGAATTTGGCAAAATGGACAGCGCCATCGCGTCCGGAACGGCCCAAAACCCCAGTCTACAATGTCAAAGTGCTCAAATCCGACCTCGGATGAGCAGTTTACGGCCAAAACAGGCTCCAAAATGAGCAAAAACACACCTGCAGCTGTTCCTCCTCTCTTCTCCACGTTTTTTCTGGTCTTCTCTCAGTTTTTTCAGTTCCCACAGTTAGCTTTTTTAGTTGGGCACCCTTGGCCTTTTATATGACCTCAAACGGACCCCGAACAGGCCAAAAACTGACCTCGCAGTGCATAGTTGTCACCTTTTTTGCATCATCAGCACACCTAGCACTCAACTTTCCCCAATAATGCATCCCGCAACCAGGTGAAGTGGCCCCAAAAAAAGGTCCTCATGATGACCTTTCTGCATAATTCTCACAAGCAAACACCCACGTTGTGTCCGTCCTCATCCGCATGCAAATATTGACCTCGTTCGCCCTCCTGACGCCACTAGATGCCATCTGACGTACCTGCTGACCTCACGTCGTCGGCCCGCGGATAGCTTCCTCGAGAAGTTTTACGCGCTACCAACTCCTCCTTATTGTAGAAAAACACAATGGTACTAGTAACGATGAAAATCGATGCACTATGTACATGGTGTCCTACCTGTACACATGTGGGCCCCACGTAACCACCTGGCTCTAGAAAATGGGCAATACTTTATTTGATGCACCATGCATGGATATGTACATATGCGCAATCCCTTGCTCCAAAAAACTCCTGACAGCGCGCCAGTGAGTAAATACCGTAAGCGGCCAAGACCCGGAGTGGATGCCAGCTCAAGGTGTAGAGCTCGACATCTCAACACTCCCCCTCGAGCTCTGCATGTCGCAGAGTCCAAGCATAGTCCGGAAACGTCGAAGCTTCTCAGCTCCGAGGGCCTTGGTAAAGATATCCGCTATCTGCTCCTCTGTGCTGACGTAGACCAAGTTGATGTTGCCCGCCAACACTCGCTCTTGAACGTAGTGGTAATGGACCTCTATGTGTTTGGTCCTGGCATGGAACACTAGGTTCCTAGCCAAGTGCATGCTGCTGAGGTTGTCACAATGGATGAAAATCTGTTGGTCCACCTGCACTCCCAAGTCCTCAAGTAATGTGCGTAGCCAAGCTACCTCGCACGCCGCAACTGCTGCACCTCTGTACTCGGCCTCTGTGCTCGATAAAGCAACCGTAGGCTGCTTTTTGCTGCTCCAAGTAACAGCAGCACTCCCAAAAGAGAACATGAAGCCACTCGTAGATCTCCTATCAACAATGCTACCTGCCCAATCTGCATCTGTATACCCATACAATGCTAATGGTGCATCTGCTGCATAGAACAATGCGTAGTCAAGAGTACCTTGCACATACCTAAGTGTGCGTCGTACTCCATCCAAATGTGGCTTCTTCGGAAGTTGCATGAACTGACTCTCCAAGCCTACTGTGTAGCTCAAGTCTGGCCTCGTGATAGTCAAGTAGATTAGACTACCCACAATCTTCCTGTACATGTTGACATCCTCAACAACATCACCCTTCTCTGCACTCAGCTTTGCATTCACATCCAAGGGAATAGAAATTGGCTTACAATCAGCCATACCATACTTTGACAACATGTCCAAAGCATACTGTCTCTGTGATAGCCATACACCCTCTGGAGTCCTGATCACTTCAATGCCAAGAAAGTAGCGCAACTCGCCTAAATCTTTCATTTCAAACTCCTGTTTGAGAAGACCCTTCACATGGTCAATCTCCATAGCATTGTCACCAACAATAATAAGGTCATCTACATATATGGTAATGACCACAATCCCCACATCACTCTCACGTACATAGAATGAATGATCAGCATGAGCTCTCCTAAAACCAATACTGACAAGATACTTGGCAATCCTGTCATACCATGCTCTAGAGCCCTGCTTCAAACCATACAAAGCTTTGAGAAGTCTGCATACATAATCTGGGTAACTTGGATCAACATAACCAGGTGGCTGATCCATATACACTTCCTCTTGCAACTCACCATTCAAGAAGGCATTCTTTACATCCATTTGATGCATAATCCATCCTCTAGATGCAGCCACTGCTATGACCGCTCTCACAGTCGTCATCTTTGCCACTGGAGCAAAGGTCTCCTCATAGTCTATGCCATACGTCTGTGCATAACCCTTTGCGACCAGCCTTGCCTTGTGACGCTCAATGTTACCATCAGCCTTATGCTTGGTTTTATACACCCATTTACAGCCAATAGCTTTCTTGCCACTTGGCAATGGCACCAACTCCCATGTGTCATTTGCTTCCAATGCAGCCATCTCTTCATTCATTGCATCATCCCAATGCACATTTCCAACTGCATCCTCAAAACATGTGGGCTCCACATCCTGTATCACCTTAGCCATGTAGGCTTGGTGATGCGCTAGATACCCATCATAAGTCAATTTTTGAACTGGATTTCTGACTCTATTAGATTTGCGCGGTCCTGGGTCACTCCTTTGCCCTCTAGCATCTTCTTGTAATTTCCTTACACCAGGTGTCCTGACAGCCGGAATTCCAAATTCCTCATCAAGACTTTGTTCAGAACCATCTGAATCCATGTCTACATGTGAAAAACCTGATGATGCATCAGCCCTAAAGGGAGGTTCATCAACCTTTTCCTTTCCTTTTCGTGATACATTCCCTGTACCTGTTGGCGGAGTAACCTGCGTACGTAGTCTACCATTCCATGGTTTCTCAACAGAGCCACGAGAAGAGGACTCTTGTGGTCCACTCAAAACCTGTGACTGTGGCCTCACATTTTGTACAACCACATCATCTTTTACATCAACCCCAATAGTGCCATGTGCATTACTGTACCAGCTGCTCATCTCATCAAAGACTACATCTCTGCTCACTCGTAATTCTCGTGTAGTAGGATTGTAGCACCTGTACCCCTTTTGTTCAAGGGAATATCCCACAAGAATACATTTCTCTGCTTTAGGATCCAATTTCCTACGCAACTCATCTGGTACATGCACGTAAGCTATGCAGCCAAACACTTTCAAGTGTGCCAAATCAGGCTTTGTACCTGTAAACTTTTCCTCAGGTGTTACATCATGCACCGCAGCTATAGGTGTCCTGTTCATAATGTACACAGCTGTATTTACAGCTTCAGCCCAGAAATGATGAGGCATGTTCTTCTCATTCATCAATGCACGTGCAACTTCTGCAATGTGCCTGTTTTTCCTTTCTGCGACCCCATTCTGCTGTGGAGTATATCTGCATGTAAACTGCCTGTGTATACCATGCATTCGTAGAAAATCTGAAAAATCATTGGAGAAGTACTCTCCCCCTCCATCTGACCTCAATGTCTTGATTTGCATATATGTCTCCTTCTCAATCATGACTTTGAAGTCTTGAAAGTGACCAAACACTTCACTTTTGTTACGCATGAAGTAGACCCATACTTTCCTTGTATGGTCATCAATGAAAGAGACATAATACCTGCAACCATGTATACTTGCAGTATCGGTTGGACCCCAAACATCTGTGTGCACCACCTCAAGTGGCTTTTTACATACATTGAGCTCATGTGGAAATGAGCCCTTTGACTGTTTTCCAAACTGGCATGCTGCACACACTTTATGCATACCATCCACCTTGAATTTGGGCAAACCTTTTACAATCTGTTTTGATTGCATGCTGCGCAATCTCTGCTCATTGACATGGCCAATGCGTTTGTGCCAAATGTCAACATCAGCCACAACACCTGTGCCCTGTGCAAATAATGCAGCTTTTACCTCAGGCATGTCTACATTCAGCGTAAACATTCTGCCCACACATTTGCCCTCTGTGATCAGCTTACAGCCATTCTGGAAATCTTCTACATAACAGCCATTTGGATTGAAGCGAACCTGCAAACCCTGCTCAACCATTTGTCCAACAGAAACAAGATTCTTTGTAATGTTTGGGACATGAAGTACATCTGCTAAGTACTTTGATTTCCCACTCTTCGTATTTAGAGGTATGTCCCCTACATGAGCAATGGGGTGAGCTGTGTCATCTCCTGTCTGCACATAGCCTGACACATCTGGTTTGCGCATATCTCTAAACCACTCTCCACGAGACGTCATGTGATTAGAGGCACCTGAATCCACATACCAAACATCATCTTGGGTGGAATTCTCTGCCGTCATTGTATTCATTACATGCTGCATAACAAACATGCGCTCGTTTTTGCTGTCATCTGCATCTCTGCTAGTAGATGCATAGTTGCCCTGTTCTCTCTTTCTACTTGCTTTTCCCTTTGGACAGTCACGTGACATGTGACCTCTTTCACCACAAGTCCAACATTCTCTACTATCTGGAGTATGTTGCTTCCTGCTTGATCCTGCACCGCGACCTCTTTGACTCCCCCTGCCTTGAGACTGGTTTCCCCTGCCACCTGTATTGTTTTGATTTGATTGACCTTCCAGAAATTGGCCCCTGCAACCCCTTGGGCCTCGACCACGACCTCTACCTCTACCTCTGTTGGAGTTAGAATAGAAGGCCTGTTCAGAATTATTTCTGCCATGAGAAGAAGATGTGTCAAGGTTCTTCTCCTCAAGAATAAGCATAGAAATCAAATCTTGGAACACGGGGATGTCGTCTCTTGTATTCATGGAAGACCTGAAATGTACATACTCATCTCCTAGACCATCCAAGCATGCACGGACAATGTCATCGTCTTCCACTGAGACTTTAATAGATCCAAGAGCCTCAATGATACTCTTGATCTTCAAAGCATAATCATTGATGGAGAGGTTGTTCCTCTTAACCTGATTTAGCTCTGACTTTAGTTGAAGCTTCCTGGCCTTGGTGTTCACCTCGAACACTCTGCCTAAGTTTTTCCATGCAATGGCGGGGGTTTCAGCATCCTGTAGATAGCCCATCATGCCATCTGTGATGCTCATAGAAAGCCAATACATCACTTTGCTCTGGCCTTGTTGCCAGTCCCTCAAAGCTTTCCTTTGTTCTGCTGTAGCATTTGCCTCGGGAATCTCTGGTTCCTTTTCATTGTCTCCTTCTACATAGTCCCAATAACCTTTTCCTTTTAGGAAATTTGTTATTCTGAACTTCCATGCAGGGTAGTTATTTTTCTCAAGATTCTCAGTAACAATCTGACTGAAACCGTCAGACATCTTGAAGCACGAAGACAAAATAGCTGCAATCTGCAAAAACCTGCAAATCTGCTGAACCTGCTATCGTGGTTCCTGTAACGCTTTCTACACTTAACGCTTTCTACACTCAACGAGTGTCCACAATCAAGCGTACATACAACCACTGTACTTGTACAGTAAATCTCTGTATATGGCATCTGGTCGTGGATTGCGAACGAAGGGATTGTGATGCTTTTGCTCTCTTGCCTGCACCAGGCTCTGATACCATGTAAAGAATGAGGATGCAAGAGAGCTACACAAGACAAGCACAAAGCACACAGAGATGGAAAGATTCTTCTTCTTCTTCACAGAAAAGAGAGTACAAAATGACTAAGTGCTAAAGCTGAAAAGTAGCACATATGTACATGCGGTCACTAAGTGTGAACTCGCTAGAAGCGTACTAGGCTGGCACTATAAGTGTAGTCCAGCTGTAGAATCACTGGCAGAGATCCTCCGTGTCGGTCACCTAACGCGCCAGTGAGTAAATACCGTAAGCGGCCAAGACCCGTAGTGGATGCCAGCTCAAGGTGTAGAGCTCGACATCTCAACAATATACTGCTTATTCTAGTGGTATGGGACACTAGAATAGGTAGTATGTGGATGACGGCAGGCATAAGCTAAAGTTGTTTAGTTTCATAAATTTTTCTTTTATTATGTGATGTTTTTGACACAACATACTACTCACTGTTTTTGACAAGTATTGTTTGCAGATTTTTATCTTCGCAACTGAGGACAATTGCTTTCCAACGGAGAGGTATGCTATAGAAATGATATTTGCAGTTGACAGGTGGAAAATACTAGACCGATCTAAGCCTATTATGCGAATGGAAATATATATTGTACATTTTATTATTCAAGAGCTCTTTAGGAGCTTTGGCCATTTATGACTGGCCGGTCACTTTGTAACCAATTTGACCATTCAAGAAATCTATATAACAAATACGTGCAAGAGAGAAATGGTCACTCTTGCACGGGGGAGATTGCACCCAGTGCTTGCGTTGTTCTTCTCTCCTCTTCCCTCTTCTCTCTCACCGTGCCGGCGTAGCACTCCGCTCTAGGAGGTGCGCCCGCAGGCTTCCTTTCTCTCTCTCCCACTCTCTATCTCTCTTTGTTCGCGTATATCGTCGATTATGTACTCGTGGATTATCCAGGTATGGAGATTTTTCCGTTTGATGGCTTGTAGTATATTATTTTTGGTATTTTACACGGCAACCACGCATCCCGTTGTAGCACTCCCATATAGCTCTAGTGAGGTCTTTGATGTAGACATCGCTTTCACTAATCTGCTGTATGCGATCAGCTGCACATGATGAGATTGCCAAAATACATTCTTTACGAATGGCACGCATTTTACATTTCTTTTGATCTGGTGTCATATCTGCACTGGACAATAAAAAACAGCATATCAAATACAAATTCATGGTTGCGAATGACACTAACACTCTCACACTATCTCAGGTACACTCTTAACCATCTTCACTTAAAATTGCAGTTTGTTACACATGTAAAATGCAAATCAAACAAGTGGTTTATAAGAACTTAATTCAGATCAAACAATACATGCTAACAGTCTGGCACATTTCAACATATATTGAATTTTTAACTTATATTTTTCTCCGTGCGCACATCCTATTTCAAACAAAGCACACACCGACTTAAAAACTTCAAAAAACATTTAAAACATTGGAAGTATACAAATTGAACTAGCAAATTGTGTTCACAAACTTTTTTACATAGAATTTATGTAAATGTAGCAATAAAAAAGGGATGATAATTGATGCTCTTTAAAAAGATACAAAAGAATATTTGACATGCAAATTGTGTGCATTTAGATTTTTTACAGAGAATTTATGTAAATGAAGCATTAAAAATAGCGATAATGCTTGAGAGTCCTTTAAAAATATTAAAAAAGAATATTTAACATGCAATTTGTGTGCAGATACTTTTTTACATATAATTTATATAAATGGAACATTTAAAATAGCGATGATTGATTAATAAAGTATTCTTTTGAATATGATTAGCTAGTATATAATTTCAAATGGACAATTAAAGACAACAAAATCAAGCAATTCATACATTTTGTATATGAAATACTCTTCACAGCCGCGTTACCGACCAAGTATTTAATATATTTAATACTTACAAAATTAACTGCACATGCACATACAAATTGTATGAAGTTCGTTTGGCCGGGTTAATGACCTAAACACCACATTTATGTAAAAATAGATGCTTCTAACAAACGACACTCTACTAGCCGCGTTACTGACCGAGTGCCACCTGAATCTAAGGAGAAACAATGGCTTGCATACAAACATCATATAGTCGCATTACCGACCGATGCCCATATGTTTTTTGGGAAAGGGGAAGGGAAGTTGACTTACCATAAGGATACTAGATTCGTCGCGTTACCAACATAGTACCCAGACAGTAAGCCAATACTTACCACAAGGAAACCATCTTCCCCGCGTCACCGAGGTGATACCCCCGTGATAAGCATTGTTCCGTAGAATAGCTTACACAGACACTCCCATTGTGTGGTAAGGTACCCTATTACTGCTGCGCAATACGACAAAAGGCAGGCTACCACACAACGCATACACACACACAACACATACCCGGATTGTGTGGTCAGGTACTCTACTGCTGCCGCGCACTGCGACGCAGAGCACACTCTCACACGACCCCCTCTCTCCCTCTCTCCTCTCTCCTCTTGACCTACCTGCAAAGGTCATCAACAAGCTCTCTCTCTCTCTCTCTCTCTCTCTCTCTCTCTCTCTCTCTCTCTCTCTCTCTCTCTCTCTCTCTCTCTCTCTCTCTCTCTCTCAGAAGATGAAAGCAAGAAGAAATAACACCCAGCGGGCCCGATCGGGCCCGCGTATATATAATTTTGCGAGCCCACCGGGATTTTCAATATTCCCAATGGGCCCACAGGGAAAATGAGAAATCCCGACAGGCCCACCAGGAATACTGAAAGGCGCGGTGGAAATTTAGTGGGTTTGTAGGTTGCCCTTAACCGGATTCTGTGTGATTATGTTTAGTGTAATCATGTAAATGTGTCAATAAGACCTTGTGATCACACAAAATTTATCGTAATTACATAAATATTAAATCCCTGTAGAGAGTGTATGTGAGTTCTTGGGTTGGCTTTTTGGTGCCATTTGAAGCTTGCAAAGTGGAGCTTTTTGGCAGAGGAGTGTGTCTGTCAATCCTCTTTGTAGCTTTTTTTAAAATGGCCATGGTGATGACGTTGCAAGCCTTTGTACATGCCTTTTGAAGTGTAATCAAGCAATTGTTGCCACGTTTTGCTTTCATTTCCCTTTCCCCCCTTCTCTTTATCCTGCTTTCGTGTTTCCCCTCGGTGCTCGTAGTGTGGATGTTTGTGCCAACCCCCCCCCCGGACCAACGATGTTTTGTGTGAGAGAGTGAAATTGAGTGGTTGTGTGCGTGTGTAAGGGTGGAGACCAACCGTGGTAGTAGGTGTGCATTGTGTGGTGGAGTTGTGAAGTGTGTAGAGATTGGGAAAAGAGCAGGCGATGGTCTACTAGTAAGAAGTGTGTTTTTGAAGGTGTTTTCCGAGAGGATAGGGGTGTTGTGGATACCTTGAGCTATAGAGATTCCCTTGTGTTTGTGCGGGGTGTTTTCCCCCATTCCCCGTATCCAACGTGAGTCCAGAGATGAGTGAGACAAAGACCGAGCAAAAGGAATAGTTGGAAAGCTAGAGAGGCTAGAATGAAATCACGTAGGGAACGAGAGAATAAATCCCTAGCTGAGGAGCTAAGCCAAGCTAAAGAGAAGATAAGACAACATGAGGAAATGGTTGCACCTTCTCTTACGTAGATGCCTCAACCTCCAAAAGAACCATCCATAGATAAGAAATCGAGAAGTGCTAGTTCGGGAAGATCATTGTTGGTCATAAAGGTGAATGAGCCATTAGACGCCCTCCTAAAAGCCTATGAAACACGGCTCAAAAACAACCAAACCCAAGAATAGATATGGATGACATATCCATATGCAGAACTAGAAAAGGACAGGCTTGAAATGTGCAAGAAAATGATTCAAATAACCCAAGCTTTACTAAACCACCGGTTGGAAAACCTGAGGGTGTATTCCTTGTCCCACCTACACCAGTAATCCAACCAAGCCAGGAACAAAAAGAGCTAGATTCTAGTCACGAGCATGGACAAAAGCTCAAGGACCCCGCAAGATCCAAGGATAGTGTTGAATACCACAGATAACTTTCTTGAGGGATTTCACATAGCTATACATGACAGTAATAAAGAAATAGGTGGTCCTGAAAAATTGTGGAAACAAGTCAGAGAGACCAATGAAGGGAGTGAGCTAAGCAAACGAGTAAACTAGACGGTTGATGGAAGAGGAGTGTCTCTTCCACCAATAGAGGAATTTGAGGCTGGATCTCAAATGAATCTAGAAGTGGAATTGTATTGGGGAGAATGTAATGGCTATTGCCCGCACAGGGGCAATAGGCATTACGTGAATGATTACCCGCAACTACATTATATGGACATCAACACATAGAATGACGATAGAAGACAGTACACATTACACAGGCATAGAACACCTCTTGCTTCATTCATGTGTATTCCGAAAACAGAGTTACAACAGTAGATGCCATGAATATCATAGAGATTGGTTGGGTTACATCAAAAGACGAGTATGCCCCTCCATATACAACCGCTGCTCCAGCGCAGATCGGGAATGGTGCACACACTCTTGTCCCATGATATCCAGTGAAGAACTGCCGCGACGGCCGCCGCATACCACGTGACTCCTGATCCACAGTGTCCAGACCTCTGCAGGACCGCATGTGCAGCTAATGCCGTAACACCTAGCACGCACGGTGGATTGCGCGAACCCACACTCAGCCCCTCCGGTTGGAAGGTTCCGGTTGTTGCTCTTCAACCTGTTCTGGTGAAGAGGAAATATCAATGTAGCCAAAGCCTCTAAAATCTGCAGTATGCACCCGATAGACCTCATCCAACAGATGTGGGTCTATCTCAATATGTTCCGGCCAAGGAGCCCGAGGAATAAACTGTCTTGGTAAAGAAACAGATTGTGACGCCTGTGGCAAAGGAGCAAGAGGTGTATGTAAAGGATAATAGCGAGAAAAATATCTATTAAGAGCAGACCAAAATGGAGGACAAGGTGGTAGACTGAGAGAGAAAGAATGAGCTAAGGTCTCCACCCAAAAAACAGACCCTGCTCCGCTCCTTACGAAATCGACGAATCATTTTCTGCAAATGAGATACATGAGCATGGGCTTCAGCACAATCCTCTGTAGCTTGCACCGAATCAGCAACATCAAAACCCTCGGGAACAACACTCTTACCTCTGACAGTGTTGGATGACTCAGTTTGCTACACCACAACCTGCTGAGTGGGTGGCTGCGCTCTCACCTCAGCAGATAAGCGTGTGCTCCAGCTTTGTAGTTGATTGTCCAAAAAGACACGGAGATCCTCTTGCATCTCTACTGCCAACGCACGAATAGACTCTGCAAGTCTACTCAAAAAAGTGCCGCACGCCTGTATTTGGTCAGCAGGGGTTGGTGTCGTAGCCTCCCAGGGTAGCGTTGCAAGAAGAGTACCTCCCGTCGAGGCAGCCGCATTGGTAGTTCCAGAAGTTTCCGGTTGTGAAGGAACATCCGCAGCCGGAGAGCCCATCCTCAACGGAGTAGCACTTGCCACTCTCTCCTCCATTTGGCGACGCCAGCGTGCCATCGCAGAATCCTCCGGTAGAAGAGATGTAGTCGTCGGAGGTGGTGTAGAAAATTGTTGTTCCTCCCTGCCGCGCTTGCGGTTTGCTGATCCTGCACCTACAGTGGCCATCTCTGGGACTCCATAGGATACCACTGCCGTCGAAGGACCCGACCAATCCCCAGTGCCAACATTCTGCTGCTGTGTTTCCTCCCCAACAGGAACTGCCAAAATTTGTGGTTGCGACAGAGGAGCAACAGTCCCTTGGACCACCAATCTATCATCTTCAAAGTGGCATAGAGGACGCAAGGCGAGAGGAAATACTTTCCTTAGTGCAAAGATCAATGTAAGCAGTTGGCCAACTTTTGTATTGGTTGGGGTATTTTGCCCCAACTGTGCCATCACTCTTTGGCATTCTGCCAGCAGTCTTCTTTGACAACAGCTGGCCAAGCCACTGGCCCAAAGTTGGCCGAATGCAAAACATTTTTGGCTCTGGTCTAGATGGTGTAGGTTTTGGCTTGTAGCAAAATCACCTTGAGAAACCATAGATACGCATCTTGGTTGCCACATCTGACAACCCTGAAAGCTTATATTCACCTTTTACTTTTAAACCAAACTCCTGTTCGACATCTGCAGGCAGGGATCACATGTGACGCGCGCACCACGCCATCGTTGGGCAAACAACAACACCTGGAGATCCTTTCGGCTGTCAACTGAATCTGTTGATTATTCAGTACCACAATATCTCCAACAGTCAATTGCTCAATCAAACCTGCTGCCTGCGGGTGAATAGGTATCCCTTGCCAGTCCAAGTTGGCGAACACCTGTAGCCGCAAGTCTTGCAGCCAAGCGTCCACCCGTCGAAGCGCTAGCTGCTGTATGAGAGTGAAGGGGATACATTGAAGGAGAGAAGCCGTCATGGCGACGATAAGATGCAGGAGCAGAGAATATAGAACTAAAGAAGCACGAGACACAAAATAGGAGAAGCACAATAAGAATCGTCTGCATGTAGTAACCCTCTCACAATGAGTTCCCAAAATAGGGCGATGCATGGTGTCGCAACCATCATAGTGCCTTTCCCGCTTTCCAAGATTGCATACAAAAGAATCCCCAATCATGATTAGGGCGGCTTCCAGCTCTTGTACCACAGCAAAGGGGCACTGAATCGGGGTAGGTGAAACATAATGGCGTAGTCTGAAACCATTGATCGGCACACAAATAACCTCCCCCCGCAAATCCGCCAAATAAAAAGAGATAGGCTCGCATGCTTGAAAAACCAGAATGGTCCTGACCACCGTAATTTAAGCTTCCCCGGCATCTTCCCGAGACGGGAATTAAAGACCAGGACCAACTGTCCCCAAACAAATTGTCGTGCTTTCGGGCAATCCAACCATTTTTTCTGCCTAGACTGCAGATCTTGCAGCACCGCAAAGCTATTTAACCTCTCTTCGTCCAGTTCCTGCAAAACATCCAAATGATAAATCATAGAATCCTCTGGAAGAAGCCGATCCGCAATTAGCATCCACAGGCTCAGAATCACATGCTCCACTGGGGTGATTTCCTCCATGCCAAATGCCAACTTAAAAGGAGTCAATCCTGTTGCCACTTTATAAGCTGTCCGATAGGCCCATAATGCGGAAGGAAGTTTCACATCCCAACCTGTTCGATGCATATTCACTAACTATGTTAAAATCCGAATCAATTGCTTATTAGTTGATTCTGCTTGCCCATTCGCCTGAGGATAATATGGCGAAGATTTCCTGTGCAATACAAAATCAAATCGTAGCATTCTCTCCATCACCTTATTCAAAAAATGACTACCCCTGTCACTAACCAGCTCAATAGGTCAGCCATATCTAGAAAAGATATCCTTATATAAGCATCCAGCCACAAGAACTGCAGTATTATCTCTCAAAGGCCATGCCTCCACCCATTTGGTGGCGTAATCTGTGGCTGTCAAAATGTACTTATTACCTATGTGAGCTGCAACTAGTTTAAAAGGTCCAACAAAATCCAAACCCCATTTTGAAAAGGCTCCAAGGGTAAAACCGGCTAAAAAGGCATTATGGACCTTTTGGTAGGTTTCCCCAATCGCTGACACACATCACACTGTTGCACATAATTTCTCGCATCCTGAAACAATGTGGGCCACCATAATCCTGATTGGAGAACTTTTCGAGATGTGATTAATGCTGCAAAGTGACCTCCCGCAATACCGGTATGGACTTCCTCCAATACTGCTTCCTGCTCCTGTGGTAGCACACATCTGAGTAATACATTTGCCACCGTACGATAATAGAGCTTTTTCATAATAATCTCAAAATTCCTGCTTCTGATAGCCATATGTTTCCTCTGATGGTTGGACAAGAAGGAATGCATTTCGCTGCTGTCGAGAAAATAAAACATCTCCTCATACCAAGTCCATGGGATGCTAGGGATGACCCTTGCCTGTTGTGGAACTACTATATCCTTTGCAACGACTCTTGTTAGAAATAGAGACGCATCCAAAAATTCATCAGCTACACCCTTTCTCGGCGGCTCACCGGAATCTAACTTGGATAGGTAGTCAGCCACCGCATGCTGAGCCCCTGGCCGATGTATGACCTCAAAGTCAAATTCCTGCAGCAAAAGCAACCATCTGGCCAATCTTTCCATCAAATGTTTTTGCCTTACCAGGTATAAAAGATCCGAATGGTCCACATGGAAGAAAACACGTCGGTCCAACAGATAGTGCCAGAATTTCTTCACTGAATAAATCATCCCTAAACATTCCCTTTCGGTTACTGAATAATTTCTTTCTGCGGATGATAATCGTTAGCATAATAGATAGGTCGAAACCATCCTTGACTCTGTTCCTGCATCAACACACTACCAATAGCTCGATCCGAAGCATCCACAAACACATGAAAATCCTGACCCCGATTCGGAGCAAGCATAATCGGAGCTTTGGATAGCTGAAGTTTTAATCTCCGAAAATCCAAGTCACATTCCTGTGTCCATTCAAAATCTATAGCATGCGCTGCCTGAGTAATCGAGATTTCCAAATGCGCAACAAACCGCAAATGCATCCCATGCCAACGGGCTTGACCCAGGAAAATCTGGCACTGTTTTTGGTTCCGTGGTGGAGGCGCTTCCATAATTGCGGCTATTTTATCCGGATCCATGGAAATACCCTCTTCCAAAATTATATGCCCCAATAGCCTGCCACTATGAACAACAAATGTACACTTTAAAGGATTCAAACTGAATTTTACCTCTCTGCATTTCATAAAGCATAACCGTAATTGCTTCAAGTGCTCCAATTGCGCTCCAAAAACACTGAGATCATCCAGAAAAATTCTCATAAAATCCGTCAAATAAGGACCAAAAATTTGGAACATATCCCTTTGAAGTTGAAGGCGCATTCCGCAATCCGAACCACATCACTATGCAGGCAAACACACCCCATGCGGTAATAAAAGCTGTTTTTGGCTGATCCCGCAATGCCATTCGGATTTGGTTATATCCACTAAACCAATCCAGAAAAGTATACATCTCATGTCCTGCTACATCATCCAAAATGGAATCCAAGAATGGAAGAGGAAAAGGATCTGGAATAGTAGCCGCATTAATGCCAATTTCCGGTAATCCACACAAATTCGGATTTGCTTGTTTTTCTTTGGTACAACCACAATTGGAGAAATCCACTCCGAATTATCAATAGGGGTAATAAAACCCACTTTCAAAAGACGATCAATTTCCATCTTAACTTGCTTTGCCACATTCGGATTCATCTTGTATGAGTGCTGCTTCACGGGCACCGCATCCGGTTTCAGATTTATCGTATGCTTATAAAACTTAAGATCCAATCCCTGCATATCCACATATTCCCATGTGAAAACATCCTTAAATTCTATCACTAACTTGATCAAATTATCTCTAAAACTTGCCTCAAGCTGCTTATTAATGTATATGGGCTACAACTCCGCTTGCTCCCCAAGAAAGACCTTCTCTAATTCATCTTCTTTAACCCTTGTAATTTTTTCCATCTGTGCCTCAAACGCACGTTCTTGCTGAATAACGTCCTCCAATGATTCAGGACTTGGAAGCACTTGTTGTTGCTCCCCTATTCCTGCTGGAGTTCCTGAAACCCCCACGGAGTTCCTTTTCGGAACCAGAGAAATATCTGCAAGATATAAAGAGACCAAATCTGGATTGGCTTTCAGAAATTGTTCCTCTTCATCCTCTTCTAATCCTTCCTTTACTGTTTCTGCTATCACTGGCCATGCTGCCTGAACTGGTTGTCTGCATGTTCCCAACATCACCCGCACTTTCCTTTTACCCTTCTTTACTGTAAGCATATTTACTTCCCAATTATGCTTTACCCTCGCTTGTCGTAACCAGGGTCTCCCCAAGATAATGTGATAATCCTGATTATGATCTTCAATATTCAAGACTACTAAGGAAACAGCAAAGGATAAGCCCGCCACATTCAAGACAATGCCCCGAAGTAAACCTACTGGTTGCACTCTTCTTTGATCTGCCATGCGGACTACAAAGGGGGCAGGCTCCTAATCACTGAGGCCAAACCGCTCACAAGCTGCTTGAGTAATAATATTTACTCCCGCTCCTCCATCCAATAGTACCTTGTCGATGTATATTCCATGGTATCTAATTGAAAGCTCCGGAATGCGGGTATCTGTGATGCTATTTGTCGGCAACGGGGCTGAATCATCCTCCTCGCTTTCAACTTTCCTGATGGTGACTTCCTTCAACTCTGTGGACGCTGATCGCAGCAATGCATTATGAAAATTCGGGACTAATTTCAGCAATGAACCCAGAGGCACTTGTATTGGCGACGTGAGGACCTCTTTCCAAACTGAATTCCAATCCTCTTCGTCTCTAATATCCTCCTTATTTCCAGCTTTCTCTTCCTTTATTTCCGGGCCCACAGTCGATGGTCCTGATAACTTCACTGGTGGTGCAGATTGTGGCAACCAGGACACAGTCTTTTTCCGCACTTCTTCCTGAGCCGTCCAATCCGGAATCTTTACATCGGGTGTGGGGACCACATTTTTACCCGATCGCGTGATTAATGAAATCACTGGATCCGACTCCTCCAATCCTTCAATTTGAACCATAGCCACACTAGGCTGTTTCCCTGCAGCGCGTTCCTGCTTCTTCCGATCGTATTCCATAGCTTCAGTACACTCGGATCGCCAGTGTACATCCCCCAAATAGGAAAGGCATGTCTTGGGGCGATTAGGATCTCAGCCACCTCTTCCACGACCTCGTCCTCCCCCTTGACCCCGTCCTCCTGCTTGACCTTGCAAAGGCGTCTCTGATGTATGAGCATGAGCCATCGCCACAGCAAGCTCTTGTCCCTGCCCTATCTGTGGTTGTTGCCAGGTAGAAGAGTCTCCTTGACTCCGACTACCCCGGCCATTGAAATAACATTCCATTTTATTATGAGTATTGGTCATGCAAATTGCACACCACTTCTGATTCATTGCGCACTCCTGAGCAGCATGGCCCAGATTCCGACACTGGGTACACCATAGTTCCTTCAGACTTTTAGCCACCACAGCCAATTTCGACGACCCGGATGAAACACCTTTCCCGTGACGCTGGGATTTTTTCCGAGGTGTCTCTTCCGATTCTTTCTCCGAATCTCTATTGCCTGAGTCTGAGGAATCTGATACTGCGGATTCCGACTCCGAACTATCACTGCCACTGTCTTGCGACTTCCGATGAGATTTCTTCCTATCTTTTTCTTTGATTTCTTTGGAGATTCCGTATCCTCTAAAGCTTCTCCTGCTACTATAGCCCTAGCAATGACATTATCCAGTGGAGTAGTTACCTTATCCACTGTTTCCATAGCCGTCCTGAGATCCTTGTTAAGCCCCCACAAAAAATAATCATTTAGCACTTCGACTGTCGGCCTTTGTGCCTGAGGTACCCTCTGCAAAAGCATCCGAAATTTTGCAGTGTAATCCTCCACTCGCAATGACTTCTGCCGCAGCGTTCGAAGCTTTTCCAAATGTTGAGGGACTGTCTTTTCCGTTCAAAACCTTCATAGAAACGCTGTGGATCCGTCAACATACGTCTGAAAATGATCATCAGGGTATTCAGATAACCATTTCGCAGCTTTCCCTGAAAGTGTAGATTCAAACACTGATTGTTGATGGAGAGGAATCATCACCCCAGGATGATTCAATCCATAATCTTTATTGAATTGGCGCAAATGTGCATCAGGGTCTTCGCTCGAAAGACCTCGAAACTGAGTATACTTAATCTAAGGATGAGCCATCACCCCTTGCCCAACTGTATCTCCTTGCCCAACTGAGTATACTTAATCTGAGGATGAGCCATCACCCCTTGCCCAACTGTACCTCCTCCCGAAAAAAGCTGACGAGCACTAGGAGGTGGAGATAGTGGCGGAGACACCCCCGGACTGCTTACCAGAGACGGTGCTGGAGCAACCTGTGTGGGTGAGGGTGAACGTATGACAGGAGGACATGACTGACTGTGTGGAGTACGGCTCGCTCGCTGCAATCGCCTACCACGCACCGGGCTTGGTGATGGAGATACAGATTGCTCAATGTGTGGTGAAGAAAAAACAAATTCATTTGAACCGCCCCTCCTCCGACGTCTTCCTACAATTGGAACCACAGGGTCAGGCAGACCTTGCGACCTAGTGCGCATGCATGTTCATCGCAGGTTGTCCATTACGCATCGTGGTCGCCAGATGTAATGGCTATTGCCCGCATAGGGGCAATAGGCATTATGTGAATGATTACCCGCAACTACATTATATGAACATCAACACATAGAATGATGATAGAAGACAATACACAGTACACAGGCACAGAACACCTCTTGCATCATTCATGTGTATTCTGGACAACAGTAGATGCCATGAATATCATAGAGTTGGTTGGGTTACATCAAAAGATAGGTATGCCCTTCCATATATAACCGCTGCTCTAGCGTAGATCGGGAACGGTGCACGCACTCCTGTCCCATGAGATCCTGTGAAGAACTACTGCCACGGTCGCCACATACCGCATGACTCCTGATCTGCAGTGTCCAGACCTCCGCAGGACCGCATGTGCAACTAATGCTGTAATAACAGAGACAATGGATGTATACAGTCTATGGATACTCAACCCCATTATTAAGAACACTACCATCCTATACGGGAGAGCATGAGGCCAAGTCAGATGTTATTGCAGTCCCATCATAGAGGCTATCTCCCAACAAGGTCATTGATTCAAAAGGATTGATAGACATTTTGTCAACACCATTCAACTATACGATAATGTTAGCCGAGTTGCTCAGAATACAACCAAACATGTGGGATACTATGGGAAAATGACTAGAGAAATTTGGAGTTAAAAACCAATGACTCAAATCGTGGAAGGAATCAGAGAGCTGGAAATGCCTCAACTAAATCTAGGCCAATGCCACTAAATAAGGTAGGAAAATATTATGAGGGAGAAGTTCAAAACACCACTCTTCCTGTGGAATTTCAAGGTGTAAAAACCATGGCAATGCTTGACAGTGGAGCTAGTGTTGCCATCGCAACAAAAGAGGTCTGAAAAAAATGGGGAAAACTAGTAGTGATGGCTACAAGGATGAAATTGCATCTTGCAGACGGGCACATGGAAAGTCCCATAGGATTGCTAGAAAAAGTAGTTGTTACTTCTTGTGGCATTGAATATGAGCAAACCTATGCTATTGTTGACTTCAGCAAGAAGAACAATTATGATATCATTCTAGGAAGACCATTCATGAGACAACTGAAAATGGTCCAAGACTGGGGATATGACCATATATACCTAAGACATATGGAAATCACAACAAGGATAAATCTAAAGGACCATAGTTATAGGGGTGTGATGAGAACACCTACAAAAGATTTGGATTTTGCTACTGTAGTAGGATTAGAACTTCTAGCATGGATGGGTAAGCCTAAAGAACTGTGGATGTGTGGAGCTTCGCCATGCAGAAGCTTAAAGCGAGAGGAAGGCATTCTAGAAAGGTAAATTGAAGATAAGGATTATATCACAGAACCCTTTCCTGAGGAAGCTTTAGAGCCACTTGAATGGGAACACATCTTGGCTACTCTAGATGTGTGTGCTATTCAAGATGATCCAGCAACAAAGTTTTGTGAGGATGAAAATGGATATGATGTTGTTTCTTAATTTGCACTGAGTGTGATCCAAGAAAACGAATACGAAGAAGAAGACGAGTTCTATGACTCTATATAACACTTGGAGATTCAAGAAGATGCAAACAATGGAAATCTAGACAACCCAATAGGTGACAAGAAAAAAATTTGATGCAAATTCGCATGGACGATGGTGGAGAATATGTCTCCATGGAATTCAAGGATTTTTGCAATCAAAGAGGCATTTTCAGTAGTTTACTTCTCCATAGACACCTGAAAAAAATGGGATAGCTAAAGGAATGAATCGCATGATTCAAGAGCAATTTATCTCTATTATTTCTATGGTGAAGCTTACTCCAAAGTTTTGGGGGGAAGTTGTTCTAACAACAGTGCACATGATCAATGGGTCAAATAGTTCTCCTTTGAATTTCAATATTCCAGAGGAATTGTGGACTGGAAAAATGCCAAGCTATGAGCATTTACGTGTATTTGGATATGAGGCATATGCACATGTGCCCAAAGAACTTCATCGCAAGTTAGATCCCCGGTCACACAAGTGCATTTTTATCGGGTATGGTACAAATGGAGAGATGGGCTATCATCTCTGGCAACCAAAATCCTACAAAATCATTTGTAGCTCACACATGATTTTCAATGAGTCAAAAATGCATAAGAATCCCATTAAGAAAGTTGATTACAGACGCGTCCGTTCTATGTAGCCTCTGAACCAACTCAGTTCAGTAGCATTGCACCTAATCCTCAAGTGCAAGATACTACTATTGCTTGGAGAATCAGAGTCCAGTAGTGGGACACTGTGACGCTCTTAAGAGTTTCACATCTGTCCGAGAAATTTGAGCTGGGTATACACCACATTTTGGTCACTGATAGTGGAGAATCGACCTGCTACAAAGAAGCTATACAAATGGACGATAGAGTTAAGTGGGAGCAAGCTATGCAATTAGAATACAATTTGATTATGGCTAATGAGACATGGATTTGGTTGAATTACCAAAAGGAAAAAATTCTCTACCTTGTAAATGGGTATACAAGAAGAAGTATACATCGGAAGATCACGAGCCTAGGTACAAGGTTGCCAAGGATTTTAAGGAGCAAAAAGATGTGGATTTTGCACTATGCTTGGCTTGGTTGCTATCCAGGACATGGAACTTGTACAAATGAACGTGAACACAACATTTCTTCATGGGGATCTAGATGAAGATGTCTACATGAAACAACCATAGGGTTTTGTATATGAAACCCAAAATCCAACAAGAGTAGAATTGGTTTGTAGAGTAAAAAAGGCACTCGATGGACTCAAGCAAGGTTCAAGGTAGTGGTATCAAAAATTTGACAAATTCATGCAGTCTCAGGGTTTCATAAGAAGTCAAGAGGATCATTGCTTATACACAAAGAGGTTAAATGATGGTTCTTTAATCATCTTGATCTTGTATGTAGATGATATGTTTATTATAGGAAAATCAATTGATGAGATCAATCAATTAAAAAAGATGCTAAGCATTCAATTTTTCATGAAAGATTTGGGAAATGTCAATCACTTTCTTGATATGTGCATCAAGAGGGATAGGCAACGTGGAATTCTTGAATTATCTCAATAAAAGTACATCCACAAAGTCTTGCAACGTTTTAGTATGCAGGGGGGACGTCACTGAGTACCCAATGCAAGCATACTCCAAACTTAGCAAGGAAGATTCTCCCAAGACAGTTGCTAAGAAAGAGGAAATGGTGAAAGTGCCATATTCTTCAGCAGTTGGCAATTTGATGTACGCTATGATAGCCACAAGAACAGACATTGCACATGCAGTGGGAGTGGTTAGTAGGTACTTGGCAAACCCTAGTAAGAAGCATTGGAAAGCAGTGAAGAAAATCCTCAGATACTTGAAGGGTACAGCTAGCAAGTGTTTACTCTTTAAAAACAGTGATACGGACTGACTGCTGGACTCTGCTCTCTCCGAAGCAATATTAGTATCTTGCACTTGAGGATTAGGTGCAACGCTACTGTGCTGAGTTGGTGCGGAGGCTACATCCTCAAAACGGACGCGTCTATACTCAACTTCCTTAATGGGATTCTTATGCGTTTTGATTCATTGAAAATAATAGAGATAAATTTCTCTTGAATCATGCGATTCATTTCTTTAGCTATCCCATTTTTTGCAGGTGTGTATGGAGAAGTAAACTACTGAAAATGCCTCTTCGATTGAAAAAATCCTTGAATTCCATGGAGACGTATTCTCCACCATCATCCGTGCGAATTTGCATCAAATGATTTTCTTTTCCTAATCAATGTAGGGAGAGAAAGGATGAGAGTTGACTCTCTCACTTTCCTCTCCACTAACCCAGCTCCCTATCTGTCTGTGCTTCATCCCCTTCCACCTTCCCCCTTCTCCTTCTCTCTCTCTTGCACACTCCGCAGAAGCACCAACATGGTTCCTCTTTCTTCCCCAAAGCAATGGCTAACATTATGTCTTTAAAGTCAGGGTCAGTAGCATTCTCATTTATCATAGAAGATAGATCATTGTGAGTAGCTATAGACACTACATTAATTGTTGGTCATCGTGAAAGTGCATCAGCCACTTAATTGTGATTACCAGTAATGTGAGAAATATGAAAATTAAATTGAGAAAGAAAATTTTCCCACTTCATTTGTTTATCAAAAAGCTTGGTTTGTGTCATGAATTACTTGAGACTTTGGTGGGTGATTCGTAGAATAAATGGAGTCCCCAATAGATAGTGCTTCCATGTGTCTAGGGCATGTAGAACAGCTAAAAACTCTTTCTCATAAATGCCTAAGACCTTTGCATGTGTATTGAGCCTTCGGCTCTCAAATGCTATGGCATGCCCTTCTTGAAGCAAGACTGCTCCAAGGCAATCACCACAAGCATTAAATTGGACCTCAAATGGCCTTGAGAGATTTGGAAGCATGAGGATTGGTTGGGAGGTAAGATTCTCTTTGAGCTTATCAAAAGCACTTTGCTCCTTAGCAGTCCATGAATACTTAATGTTCTTCTTTGTTGAGTCATGTAGTGGTCCTGCTATTTGAGAGAATTTTGCAATGAAGCATCTATAGTATGTCCACATACCAATAAAGCTTCTTGGCTCATGTAGATTCCTTGGATTGAGTCGTGCTTTTATTACCTCCAACTTTGATGGATCCATATGGATACCATCATTAGGAAAATGTTGAACTCATTCTTGGGCCTTTTAAGAGTGCCACATTATCAAAGTTGTACAAAAGAAAGCAACTCGGTAGACCCCTCTAAATATTGCTTAGAACCCCATGATATGACCTATCATTGGAAAGTTCTTGAAAAATGGATTATAAAGAGCCATTTTTTTTCAATCAGCCAGGTTTTGTTATCGTTACGGTAATCTAAAATCACCTTTTTCTAGATCTACATGAAGGCAATGTCCGATACATGCATGCTATATATCAATAGATATCATTTGAAGAGTAGATTCTAAATATCCAACCTCCGATAAGTTTGGATCTTATTTGCAAAAAAATTACCGATCCCCACTTTTTGAAAGCTATGCCACATCAACAATTCTTACAAGGCCCATTTTTGAGTCCAAACTTTTCCTAATGTTTGAGAGATAATATGACCTAAGTATTGAATCTCTTGAAGGACAAAATCGCTTCTCTTTTGGTTGAGAAAAAGCTTTTTCTCCCTCAACGCTTGGAAAATCACTTGGAGATGTTGCTTATGTTCCTCCAAGGACTTGGAGTAAATGGTGATATCATCAAAGAACACTCCAATGAATTTGCGGTAGGGTCTAAAGAATTTCTCCATTAGACGATTGAACGTGGCTGGTGCATTGGTCAATCCAAAAGGCATGACTAGATATTCATAAAGACCAAACATTGTATGAAACACGGTCTGTAGGATATCTTCATCCACTATCCTTATTTGATGATAGCCACTTTTAAGGTTAATCCTACTGAAGTAGGTTGCTTATCAAATAGATCTTTTACCCAAGGCACGGGAAATCTGGTTTTGATAGTGATATGGTTTAGTGCTCGATAGTCCACACACATACGGTATGTACCATCTTTCTTTTGCACTAAAAGGACTAGAGAACAAAAGGGAGAGGAGCTATGCCTCACCATCCCTTTGTCTACTAATTCTTGTAATTTCCTCATGATCCTCTTGTTGAGCTTGGGAAACTCAATAAGGAGGCTTGTTAGGTGGTGAGCTTCTTGGTAGGAGCTCAATTTGAGGTAAGTCCATAGGGATCATCGATAAACACATCCTTTTAGCAAATTAAAAAATTGAGCTTCCTGGTAGGAGCTCAATTTGATGGTCATCATCCCCTCGTTTCGGAGGTAAGTCCACAGGGATATCATCGATGAACACATCTTGGAATCCTTTAAAAAAATTAGACAAGTCTAACTCTTCTTTATTCCTACCATTTACATTTGATAAAACATTAGGATCATTTAGGGACTCTTTGACAAAAATCATGTGAGCAGAAATTGAGCTCTTCATTGACTTATCAAAAGCAAGAGGATTTACAAGTGGTATAGTACAACCAGACTCACTAGCGTCTATATACATGCTCTTTCTTCTATAGGTGAAGTAGATTCTCCTTTCAGGGAACTTCATGTTGACAACCATGTGGTTGAACCATGATGCCCCTAGGATAGCATCCTCATGTTGAAGAGGAGATAAAAAGAAGTCTTCTTTGTCAACATAGCTTTGGACATGAAGCCCCAACTTCCCAATCAAGGGAGTAACGGAGGCTTGCTATCCCTTGAAAGTGGTATCGATAGTTACAGTATCTCCCATCTTGAAATCTTAAATGCCCAACTTGGTGGCCAAATCCATTGATATGAATTTGTGAATAGAGCCAAGGTCAAACAAGATGAAGGCATCATGCTCCGTTACCTTTCCCCAAGCATAGGAGAGAGGTGATCCTTTGCAATGAGCATCCTCTTTTGGAGCTTCGATGGTGGAAGCTCTAGGAGTCTCATTGCGGGAATTTCTCCAGCAAGAACAATAGCCATGTCCTTGCTCCCCACACTTAAAACATTTATGGTCCTTTTGCGAAAAGCTTCAAGCACTTTAGGAGAGAGTTTGTTTATACCTTTGTAAACTCCCTTCTCCTTGGACTGATTGTTGTTGTTGTCGTTGTTGGAATTTCCTTGGGAAGAATTTTGGGCAATGGTTTTCCCCTTTTCATCACTCTTGTCTTTGTTTTCCATGGGCTTGACATTTTGGCTAGCCCCTTGTTGTAAATTGATGCGTGAAGAAACCATGGTGTGGTGGATTACTTCGATGATAGAACCAGGCCATTGAGAGCTGATGTACTTGGCCATCTCTTCAGGTAATCCCGCAAAAAATTGTTGCTTTTTCTTGGCAAAGTCTATCTTTTGAAAGACAGTAGCCTTGAGATGTAATTCCAAAACTTGTCTACATATTTGTGAATAGACTCAAGAGAGAGAAGCTTCAAATTGCACCATGTCTTAATAATGGTAAATCCATAAGCAAAACTAGAAAGTCCCCATTATTAAGACCAAAGCTCCCGAGGTGTGCACCATATCCCACATAGTGGGCTCAACAAAATTGATAAGAGATCCCAGTCCCACTTACCCTAATATAATAACAAAATGAATCATTAATAGGCTACTTAAGGACCTCTCTTCTTAAGCAAGAAAAGAGAAACCAAATGCTTTGATACCACTGTAATGGAAATGGCCTATAAACTTTGAGAGTAGCGACATTAGGAAAATTAGAGAAAGCATTTTTGTGAGATTACTTTGAGAGCATAGAGGGTGAACTTAATTGATGGTAGCAACATAAACATAGTACTTAGTTAACTTGGCATGAATAATACTTTCGAAAGAGAGAGAGTGTTAACTGAGTCAACGTTAGCTAACAGAAGCTGCTAAAGACCGAAGACGTACAAATGCACATTGAGGATGAATGCAAAGAAGCAGTAAAGATTGGAGTTACACATTTTCCACGTTTTCCCAAAATGATCATGTATTATAAATTCTCGATTTATTTCAAGCCATTGTAATATTTTAATGTGTTTGTTAAGGCGGTTACGCCGCTAGCGGAAGCTAAATAGCGATAACTCAACCAACAACAGAATTTGTCAGACGAGGACGGAGCTTGACCCGCAGGTGCATGGAAACAACTAGGTGGGTGTCAAATCACCTACTCGACCTTCTAATGACAATCACTACTAAGGAAATCAAATCTAAGTTCTAAAATACGCAAGTGACTGAAATCCGTACTACGAACGAATGCTATACGAAACAGGATCTAGAATCATTGAATCGATCTCAAACTCAAGGGGAAGTCCATACACTAGGTAAGAACAACACCCTAAAGACTTGAACTGCAAAATCAACCTATAACCACTCCGTGCGGTAAACGCGTATGAAGACAGGCCGAAATATACAGGTGACCGAAACTTGACCCCGATGGTACTAATGTGTAGCTCTACTCGTTGTGGTTCTATAGATATGCTGCATGCTCAATTCCGACACACGAGTTGGAAGAAAACTCACACTGAAGCTCGTAGGAACTTACCACACATAGAAGCCGATAGCGCGCACTCTTGGTATCTGTGCGTAGCTCTCGCCGTTGCTAACACAATGGCGGTGTCGCTTCTCCAATGGCGGCTCCGTAGCTCGCGTAGCAAGTAGATAAGACTCTCTCTCTCTCTCTCTCTCTCTCTCTCTCTCTCTCTCTCTCTCTCTGACACAGTCACGGCGCTCAAAAACTCACTTTGATTAATAATCTGAATCCCTAGGTTACAAAAACTTTGGCTTATATACCTCAGCCTTGGAGGTGAGAACATCTCTAACTAATTACATCAGCAAGTGAAATTAATTCGGGATTACAAGCTGGAAACTCAATTGAGTCACGTTACTTAATGAATGGCTCAAATCAAAATTAATGTCAGAAAGACATTTATTACAATCAATGGTTACAAAATGATGAGTGTGAGCAAAAATGTGGGTGTGATCCTATGCTGGCTCAACACTCCCCCCTCCGCGTTCATGTCGTCCTTGACATGAATTTTATGCTTGGTCAATAAAGTCCTGTCGTCTTGAGCATCTGCAAATGTGATTCGTATCGTAGGTTGCCGATGGTCAAGGTTGGGCCGAATATTTTGCTTTTGTGGGTGAAAAAGCCGGTGTAGAAAGCTTCTTCGAATGTTTGCATGTGGAAGCTAGGCAAACACATAATCCTTTGGTATAGGAGGTGTAACACTTTTGGAGAAGGCTGCAATGAAAGATCGTACATCATATCAGACACCGTGTCGGCCGTCGATAGTAGACTCGAGGTCGTGGATTTATCTGGCGCGAACACTTCAATGCAAGCTAAGAGAGTCCTGCAGATTTTCTTGAGCATCTGACATGAAAGGTCAGGAGAGCCAGTAAAGAGCTTGATGGTGCCCATTAGGGTTTTCACCATGTAGGCTTTACCTATTCTCTCTCCTACCTTTGGTCCTGGCATCCTGGGATAATTAAGCCAATTTGGCTTCTTTTCTGCAATCTTGCCATGCTCTTTCCAGTTTCTGACTCTTGGCACCGGGCAGAAGGTTGCATCCTCCCGAATCTCCTTTGGTGCCTCCACCAAGTAGATGAGGTAGGCTGGGTATTTGTTCAGCCAACCTTTCCTCCATCTAGGTTGTGAATCTACTATCTTCTTTGATTGTTCCTCCTTTGTGATGTCGCCTTCATAAAGAGCGACATACTGCTCCTCCTCTATTCTCTTTTTCGTCTTTAGCACTTCAAATTTCATCAAAGGGAAAGGCAGGCTGGGTTGCATCCACTGTTCATGGAGCACTTTTGTGTCTAGTCCCTGAAGTCTAATGGAGATTAGGAGTCTCCTCTCCCATTACATTTCCGCCTTGGCACTCTTCTCTGCTGACTTTTCTATTTGGTCATGGAGCCTTTGTTCTTCTTCTTCAGAGATTCTTGAAGTCAAGGCCACCTCTTGAGCTGGGGCTGGATCTTCAATTGTGGTTGCCTCTCCAGTTTCTGGTAGGTCTATGGCTGCTCCACTTGATTCTTCTTGTGGTGTCTCTATCTCTCTTCTTTGTTGCTCTTGTAGATCTTGGAGCTGTTTGCGGAGGGCCTCATTCTCTGTCCGTAGTTTTTGATTTTCTAATGTGAGCCTCTCCTCTGCGGCCAATGATCCCTCCGCAATGTGCAACCTTTGCACTTGCTCTAATCTTAGCTCTCTTTGTAAGCTTCGGACCTGGTCTTCCAAAACTGGTATGATAGCTCCCTCTTGTTCGGTTCCTGCTCTGCTAGCTCTAGGGGTAGTCCTGAGTCTAGTGATTGTTCTTTCTTGGAGCTCGACTCTCTCCCTTATCTCAATGAGCTCATCCTTAGCCGCCTCCAGCTCATCCTCTATCCGCTCCCTTGCTTCCTGTGCACTTGTTACTTGTCTTGAAGCCTCGGCTAGCTGGAGTATCAAGCCGTCTCTCTCGTTTTCCTCGTCATAGAGTGATGCTTTATGACTTTGAGATTCAGTCATAGCATTCTCTAATTTTCTCTGCAACTCCGCTTCCCTTTGTTTGGCTGTCTCAATCTCTACTTCCTTTGCCTTGGACCTTTCTTTTATCTTGCTGAGCAGTTCATGCACCATGTGCATGTCTTTTTCATCATCATCTGTCAACTCTAAAGCTCTTTCCGCCACCACCTCCACTGACTTTGGCTCTTCTAGTATTTTCGGTTCATCCAGTTTCTCTTCACTTTCTTTTTTACTATTTGTCTTTTTCTCCGTCCCTCTCCGTTCATCTTGTTTTTGTAGGGTGATCCCATAAACTGCCTCAAGGGCCTCTTCTTTGGTGTATCCTATCTCTACTAGATCCTCATAATCATTTCTCTTTTGCTGAACTGGATCTATCTTCTTTTCTTTGGTCTCGACTTCTGGCTTTTCCAAAACATCTGTGTCCACCTCTACTGTGGTCTCTTCCACAATTTTTTCCGTCTTCTTCGGGCTTGGTACATCAGTCATAGAGGGATGTTTGTCCTCAGCTTCCTTGGCTATCTCCTTGTCGGCTTGCCCATCTTTCTCTTGAGGCTTAGTAGACTCATCTACTTTCCTTTTCCCCTTGTCGTCTTTTTTCAGCTCAGCTTTTAATTGATGTACCTCCTCTTCAGTGTATGGCTCGACAGATTGCTGCTCCAGAATAGCCTCTGACTCCTCATAAGATTTAATATATTGATCGTATTGATCAATATGTGGCCTGGTGAGCTAGTTCCGACTTTAGTGGGGTCTGGCACCCACTTTTCTTCAAAGTCACCCTTTAGAGCTCTTTCCGCTCTAAACTGCTCCACTAATCTTTCCATTCTTGCCGCTTTCTGACTTTTGGTTTGCTTGAGAGCAACCTTCTTCTTTACTTTCTTCTTAAGTGGCTCGTCCACATCCTCTTCAGGTTCTGAAACTACTTCTAGTTTCCGGCATGCTCTTGTGGATGCCCTCTTGGATACTTCGGGCTGTTCTTCCTCCTCGTCGGCTTCTCTAAGCCACTCATTCTGGGAGGGAACCTTTGGCCACTGATCTCTAGCTCCAATAGCTTCATAAGCTATTCTTGTCAGAATTTCCGCTCCTCCTATGTACTTTGGCTTCTCGTTGTGCATGGCAATTACTTGCTCGTGGATGTGTTGAGCGTAATTCACCTCTACTAGCATATTGCTCTTTAATGCCCATGTGACGGTGGTCGCAATGGCATGGGGTGGTGTCGTATACTTTTGCGGTCTTTTACTGCAAACATGAAGAAATTGGTTGTACAGTCGGCAAAGGGTTGCCGCTCTTGGGTCCGCCATATCTCCATAGGTTGCATTCTGCTTCTTGGGCCCATAGACCTCTATGGCCTCCCTTCTTTCCCTGACTGAGCTCCCTTTGTTGTGCAGCTTCAATGCGTCTGCAATGAGCTGTGGAGTGATCTGTGCTTCTACTTTCTCTCCATCCATGGCTGTCAATGTGGCTTTTCCATCCTTCTGAATGGATGTTGCCAACTCGTACACTCTTCTTGTATCCACACCTGATGGTCTCGAGGTGAAGAAATTGTGCAGGTCTGCCCTTTCCAGGTACCTGCTGATGTCTTCTGACCTGCTATAATCTACCAATTCCTGTGGGATCATCGGTACATCCACCGCTTGCCCTTGAGGATCTCTGAAAGTCTCCTGGTAGATCTTTATTCCCTCTTTCTCCAATACTGCTTCCTCCACCCAAGTTTTGGTTGGCTTGAGGGTTTCTGTTGGAATGTCAAAGGGTTCCGCTTCTGCAATAGTATCTTTGATTGTCGGTCTTTTTCTCTTCGTTGCCGATGACTTGGTGGAATCCATGGATCCTGTAACTCCAATTTCAGAAGTTAGCGTCTTTTTAGTACTGAAAGCCGAAATGAAGCTTTTAACTATTCAAATGACTTGAAAATTGAAACATGAGCTATTCAGGGCCTAAGGATGCAAGGTAGGTGAAAAAATATGCAAAATGGGCTCAAAATCATGCTGGAGACATCATACGCGTATGATGTCTTTTGTGTCAAAATGAATTCCTATTGGTTGTGCTTGTAGCTGATAGTGTATACATGATTATCATATGCTTGGATTTGAGTTTGGATCCCATTTGGTCAAGATTTGGCCAATTTAGTCCAGTTCCGGCTCTTGGCAAAATTTTGAAAGGGAATTGGATTTTATGATCCAAATTGGATAAAACTTGGTGGTTCACTTTCAAATGGCATGTAGATCACTTTTGTTTGGTGGTTGAAGCCCTGAGGTGCCAAAATCACATAGTGAGACATTATACGCGTATGATGTCTTTTAGTGTATTTTTGGACCAAATTTCTCTATAAGCTTGGATTTGGCTTTAGATAGGCTTATTCAGTGGATTTATGAAGTTTGGATAGATTTTGGGCTAAAAATGGCTCTGGAGACATCATACGCGTATGATGTCTTTTTCATCAATTTTGCATGGGATTGGTTCTGTGGACTCCCCATGTACTAGTGAAGGACTGTTCCTACTCAAATCTTGGTTTGGACTTGAGTATGTTGGATTTGGGCCAAAAATAGGCTTTAGGTGAAGGATTTTCCCTCAATTGGGCTAATGGGGTGATCCTCTTGACCAAATGGTTCCAAATTTCATATGTAGCATGTATTAGATATATATAATGGATGTATGATGATAAATGAGCAGTTTTGGCTCTGTAAGTGCAAATAGACATCATACGCGTATGATGTCTTTTGTGTCAAAATGGTGCTTTTTGGTTCCAGATAGCTTGTAGATGTGTTAATCAACAATCCTACAAAGTTTCAATGAGTTTGGAGTTATTTTGACAAAATTAGGACCAAAAATCAATTTTATGGCCTACTTTGCGTCTTTTTGGTTTTCCTTGGGTTTTCTAACTCCAATTCTCATGATACTTGGTTCATAGGATGTGATTAACATGTGGAATGAGGCTATGCACTCAAATGTTGAAATGGATGTGAAATTCATGCTGTGAGACATCATACGCGTATGATGTCTTTTCTTGAAATGTTGGTCTTTTTGTGCAAAGAATGCTTTGTGCTAGTGCCCTAAGCCCTGCTAACTAGTTTTCAACTTAAAAAGTCATCAGTTTAGCTAAAAAGCCCCCTTATAGGCATTTCAGTCTCCGAAGTCGTCTTTTTGCCTTGGAGTTGAATTTCTTCAACTTTTCTTCTCGAGAGTTGCATTTCCAGCTCATTGGATATGTTGTGAAGCCATCTATTTGGTTGAACTTGACTTTGGCTCCCCGTTCTCCATCTTTCTCCTTTTGGTTGCCCGAAAGCGTCTTTTTCACCATTGGTAAGTGAATCAGCTTTCTTTTGGGTTTTGCTTGCAAACATAAGTCATCCATGTATATTTGAAGCTGCTTGTGAAGTTTCATTTCATTCGGTCGTCAATTTCAACCGTTATGCCAAAATGACGCTTTGTGTGTCCGCAGCCGAATCGGTTGTTCCGACCTACTTTTGGTGGTCCAAACCTGGAGATACTCCATGGTTGCATTGCCCTCGATGTTGTTAAGCTTCCTGAGAAGTTTTGTGTCGTTTCGACAACTTTTTCCTGTTTGCCTCTTGCAGGCTCTGTTGACCTAGGGTTTTTCCAGTCGTTCTTTCTCGAGCTTTGAGTGTTAGAAACCCATATTCTATACTAGGGTAACCCACCTATAAGTTCTTGCAAGGTTTGGTTAGGTGGTTGTGCCACTACCTAGCATTCTACCCCATTCCCCGTCTGCTCTTGTTTCTTGGTTTTGGTCAGTTTTTGCGACAAAAGTTAATGATAAGCATCAAAAGCTTATGGCAACGAGTCTACCTCTCATGTCTGGTGTCCTCTAAGCTCTCGTAGCAGTCGTAGAAGGCTGTAGAAGGTTGGATGCCCCTGTGTGCTCTTTGCTCTCTCCAAGAAGGTAATAGTGGAAATGAGCTTGAAAGTGATGTGAAAAATACTTAACTTCGGACTTCCCGGATCACTTGTTACCAAATTTGACATGTGCTCCTATCTCGTCGTGAAATGCACTTTAGGATTTGAAATTTCTCAATTTGGACTCCGTTTGACCTGTTTCTGAGAAATCTGTCCACTTTGCCAAAATTCTGTCATTTCGGGCTTTCCGCAACTTTTCCCGAATTGTACTCAATTTTTACCATGGGTTGCCCTTGTCATTAGGATCATCACCATCTATTCTTTTCTTTTCTTTTTATCTCGTTTCACCTGCTTTTTTTAATTTTCTTTTACTTTTATTAAGAAAATCATAAAAAATAAAGGCAAATAGCAAATTGAAGCCAAAAAATTCCAAACATACACAATAAATAGCTGGTAACCCTGTGTATATGAATATACACTTATTTGTGATTTCTGGACTTGGATTACCACTTTTTTCCACTTTTTAGCTCCAAATACACTCTTATTTAGTGATATTTACACGTCTAGAGACCCAAATTCATCATTTGATCTCTTCTTGTTGCAAAACAAGGTATATAAGGGCATAAATATTATCAATATCCGCAATCAAACATAAAAATTGCGAAGTCATGTAAGACACTGCCCTTGTAGTATAATTTTTGTTTTTCTTTGTTTTTGTCGCTTGTAGCTACTTTGTAGCTCCTATATACCTGTATACCTCCCCCCCTCCTAGTTTGAGTCCTCCCGAACGACTATGAAGTGTCTGTGGGCGAAGCATTGTAGTTGTTTTGGTCATAAGTTCCCAATGCAATTGTAGAGCGATGATACAACAGTCTTTCCAATAAAGCTGCTCTTTGTTTGATTGAAGGATTGGTGGTCGGGTTTTGGGTTGGTTTTGGCACTTCGGTAGTAGAATCAGTAGATGGATTCTTCTTTACCTTGTTGTTCTTTTCCACAATCCAAATCTGCTTCCGCTTCGCTTGTGCTTGCCACAAACTCTTTGCGACCCAAACCTGCTTTGTTCTTTGTGTTGATTTCCTCGCCTTGAAATACCTAGGAGTTTCTGTGGATTGTACTGAAGGGAGTTCCTGTTTACAAATCCTTGGGATCCAAATTTGCTTGCTATAGCTTTGTGCCGTCATGAACTTCTTTGGAATCCAGATCTGTTTCACTGTCCTTGATTGTCTGGAATCACTCTGTTGTCTGGAATCACTCTGTTGTCTGGTATTGAAGACTCTGTTTTCCACCTTTGTGTTCTCTGGCAGAACCTTTTTTGGTCTCCATACCAACTTTGACTCCGTTTTTTTCCAAGGTTGAGCTGTTATATTATTGCTTGTCTTCCTTATCCAATGTTGAGAGTTCCTTGTCGAAGAGCAATCCAGTTGTATAGAAACTTTTGGTTGCCATTGCTTCTTCTTTTTCTCTGGTTGTTGTTTACCTTTGTTCTTGGATTCTTCCTTTGGAGTTGTCTCTGCTCCTTTGGTGAACTTAACTGATTGACTTTCACCTTCGTATTTGATAAGCACTGATTTAGAACTCCAGTCAATCATTGCATTGTATTGCTTCTGCCATGGTTGTCCTAGCAATAATGGATGTTGTGTAGCTTGGTCTTCAACCACGTAAAACATATGAGGATACACATACTGGTTAATCTGTATATGTAAAACTGTGCATCCGACAGTTTTGATTGAATTCTCAAAGTAACTCTTTAACTCTTGCTTGGCAGTTTGTAATTTAGTGTCATTTGTCAATTGTCTATACAAACTGAGTGAAAGTAGGTTAGTTTGAGCTCCTGAATCCAATAGTGCTCTGGCTTTGATTTGGTTGGTTCCTACTTTGCATTCAATGATGGGTTCTTCTTTGTCATTATCCATTTCTGTTATACTGACTGCGTTTATTTGTATTGCTGCTTCATTGCACTGTTTCTGACGTAGTAGTCTTCTTTTCTCCATTCTTTCCTTCGCCTCGGCTTGCGCTTCCTCCACAATCTTTTTCTTTTTCTGGACACGCAGCTTTTCTTGATGTATTTTGAGAAGCATGTCTTGGGTTAGCGGCAAAAGATACTTTTTCACTCTGCATCCACTAATCCAATTGGGCATTTCTTCTCCGTCTAATGTAGCAAGCTTGACGGCTCCACTTGGTGATAGATCTTTAATCACCAAAGGTCCCATCCCTTGCTTTTTAAGCTTCTTAGCATGCTGTTTCAGAGTGTAAACTAGGACATAGTCCCCAACCTTAAACTCTTTAGTCTGCACATGCTTATCAAAAAATTCCTTTTGTCGCCTTTTTTGAGCGTAGATAGAAGCTACTGCTTTTAGGCGAAGCTCGCCTAGCTTTTCCAGGTCATCTATTCTATCAGAAAGCTCGTGCCCTGTCCACTCTAGATCCTTAGCCACCCTTAAGGTTGAAATCAAGAATTCTATTGGTAAGATAGCATTTAGCCCAAAAACCATGTTATATGGGGTCGTTCCTATTGATGTTTTATATGCTACCCTATATGCCCATAATGTTGAATGCAACTTCTGGTCCCAGTCAGTTCTCGACTCAGATACAATCTTCGTAAGGACCGTGCATATGGTTTTATTTGTTGCTTCAGCTTGTCCGTTTGCTTGTGGATGATACGGGGCTGATTTCCTATGGATTACCATGAATTCATCTAGAAGGATCTCTATCACTTCATTTATAAAATGTGTGCCTTGATCACTCACAATTTCTATTGGCAATCCATATCGTACAAAGACGTATTCATATAGAAATTGTGCCGTGGTCCTGGCATCTGCTTTTTGAGTTGCCTTTGCTTCGACCCACTTTGTTAGATAGTCTGTAGCCACAACGATGTATTGTGCATGAGTCTTATATGCAGGAGGTGAAATGGATCCAACATAATCAATCCCCCATTTTGCAAAATCTCTTGCCCCCATCATTGGTCTAAGCGGCATATCATATCTTTTAAGTGATACTTTGGTCCGCTGACAGTCATCACACCGTTTAACGTATTCCTCAACGTCCATATGTAATGTTGGCCACCATATTCCTGCGGCTAAGACAAGTTTTGTTGTCTTATCACCTGAGAAATGGCCTCCACCTACTCCTCCATGATCTTGCTCCAGGATTATCATATACTCAGACTCTGATGCGCAAATCCTAAGCTGGTTGTCTTTACCTCTCTTATAGAGTTGATCTCCTATTAAAGCGTAATCTCTAGCTACTGTCTCTACAGATTTATGACGAGCTTTTGACGTTCCTTCTGGGAAAGTTCTATTTGTGAGATATTAAACAATATACTGACTCCATTCCGGAGTGATCATTATCTGATATAATGTCGAATACTCTGCTGGCGGTTTTGATGAACATACAATACATACAGTGACATATTCATGTACGCTTTCTTTCATTCCTGGCCAATAGACTCCCAATTGTAACAAATTCCTATATGTGCTCCTTCTTGAACAATGAAATGCACATTCCTGAACATGTGCTTCGCACAGATATATATTATATTCCTCAGGATTGATGCATAGTCGTAAAACATGATCATTTCCCAATTGATACAACCTTCCTGCAACCAATTGAAGATTCTTGGATTGCTGAATAGCAATATGTTTCTGGTTGTATTCTCTTCTATCAAACTCTCCTCCATAGGTTAATAGGCTAACGACATTTTGAGACCACTTCGGTATCATTTCTATGTTGAACAAGTACGCGTCTGGCATGTCGTCATCTATTCCTATAGGGTCTTCTCCATTCGTCAATCGCGAAAGATGATCAATTCTAAGATGTGTTTTTCCTTTCTTTACTACTACCGTGAAGTCGAATTCCAGTAAGATAATGAACCATCTCACTATTCTCCCGGTATTGCATGGTTTATTCACTAGGTAGAGCAAGGCTTGGTGATCCGTAAAAAACACAAACTTGTTGGCTAGACGATAATGCCGAAATTTCTTCATAGCATATATCATTCCTAATCCTTCTCGCTCTGTTGTGGTGTAATTCTTCTCTGCATTGTTGAGCTGTCGACTGGTGTAACAGATAGGAAAATCCATATTTCCTTCTTCTGGCTGAGCCAGAATGCATCCTATTGCATATGCCGAAGCATCTATATGCACATGGAATATCTTCTCCCAATCTGGTGATTTCAAGACTGGAGCAGTAATGGGTGGCTCTTTCAATTTCATGAATGATTCCTCACACTCCTCTGTCCATTCAAAGTTCACTATTAGCCTGTAAAGTGGTTGGCCTATTATAGCGTACATGTAAATGAATCGTCTATAATATCCGCAATGTCCCATAAAGCTCTGTACTTGTTTCGCATTGGTTGGTCTAGGCATATCCACTATAACTTTTATCTTCTCTAAATCCGTCGATATTCCGTTTTGTGAGACAATATGTCCCAGAATTCTGCCCTGTCGGACCATAAACCCACATTTCTCAGGATTGAGACAAATGCGATATGTCCTACATTTCTCAAATACTTTTCTTAGGTGTTCTAGATGCTCATCTCTCAGAAGAGAATGTACACATAAGTCATCCATGTATATTTCTAGAAACAACCTTAAGTATTCTTTGAAAGCATGCGTCATCAGCCTCTGGAAGTTTGCGGGAGCATTGGTTAGACCAAAAGGCATAACCTGATAAGCATGAATTCCCCACTCCGTTGCAAAAGCTATTTTATGTTGATCTGCCGGTGCTATGGCTAGCTGGTTATATCCTGAAAAACCATCAAGAAAGGAGTATGTTGTTTTCCCTGATACACGCTCTAGAACATGATCAGTTATCGGCAGGGGATAATTGTCCCTGATTGTTGCAGCATTCACTTTCTTTAAGTTGACACACACTCGGAGTTTTCCGTTCTTCTTGGGTACCACCACAATCGGAGATACCCAATCGGTGTGTTCAATCTCGTATATGAATTCAGCTTCCTTTAGCTTATCTATCTCCTCTTTGATTCGCTTAGCAAACGTATCATTATATGTGTATGGTCTCTCTCTGCTAGGCTTTGCGTCTTGTTTTAGTGGGATTGTGTGTTGGCATATTGATGGGTCAACTCCCTTTATGTCCTTATAAGACCATGCAAACGCATCCATGTACTCTCTGAGAAGACTCAAAAGTCTCTCTTCCTCGCCTGGAGACAAATCTCTGGCTATGTACACCGGTCTAGGTGTCTCACCTGGAGCTGCTAAATCAACTTTCTTTGCATCCTCCGGTCCGTCATAAGATTCGTTCTCCCTTCTCTCTCGAATAGGTTGGGTTAATACCACCTTCCTATCCTCTATTGTGAATTTCCTGTAGTGAGAGGGAACATCCATGTTTTCCTTGATTTTGGCGTTTTCGTCCTCTCCACTCTCAATTTCTGTCGTCCAAACTTCTTTCAGAGTTTTCTTGAGCTCTCTGTACTTGTTTCTACGTTCTAACTTGGACTCCGTGTGTTCTCTGTTGCGCTTGTTCTTTTCTGATTTTTCTGTTTCAGTTTTCGTTTCATTCCTTTGAACTTGATTTCTTGAGCTTCTTTTGTCTTTTCGTAAGCTCTTTTGATCATTGCCTCTCATTCTTCCAGAAATCTTGTCCTTAACACAATCTTCCGCCTTTACTAGCATTAAGAATTGATTTTTTCCTCTTATTCTAGGCATCAGATTGGTTCTAACCCCCTTTGTTTTTCTCTTTGCTCTATAGCGTTTCTGGCGTTGTTCAGTTTGGTTCGGAAATCATAAAATCTGACATCCGTTATAGTTTCTTCGTTTCCGCTTGAATTGTCCGTTGACTCGTTGTCTGCTTCATTTCCCCACTCTTGATGATCGGGAATGTTGTGAAACACCTCTTCTTCATCTTCCTTTTCCAGTGTATCGTTCTTTTCAGTTTCTTTTTCGAGTACAGTTCTCAACATGAAGTACGGAACCACGTCGTACCCGTCCTTGTCGCAAAATTTTGTTGTGGGACCATCCGGAATTGCACAAACATCTAGGGTTGCTAGAATGTGTGTCCATTCTAATGGTTCAAGAGTGTCCTCTGGAAAGGGTTCTCCTATATAAGTTTCGTCTTCGATAGCCCTTTCTAAAACATATTCTTCTCGCCTCAGACTTCCACATTTCGAGGCTCCACACATCCATAACTCCTTGGGCTTACCTAACCAAGCTGGAAATTCAGATCCCGCCAAAGTAGCTGAATCAAACTCCTCTACCGGTGCTCGGTTCACATCTTTGTAGCTATGGTCTTTCAGGTTCACATATGTAGTGGTTTCCATATTTCTCAGGTATATGTGATCGTAGCCCCAATCCTGGACCATTTTCAACTATCTCATGAATGGTCTTCCCAGTATGATATCATAGTTATTCTCCTTGCCAAAATCAACAATAGAAAAAGTATGTTCGTATTCAATGCCACAAGAAGTCACTACGACTTTCTCTAATAACCCCATAGGTTTCTCCATGTGTCCATCAGCTAATTGGAGTTTCAACCTAGTCTTCCTTATTGCTGGTTTCCCCCATTTTTTCCAGATTTCTTTTGTAGCAATGGCTACCCCAGCTCCGCTGTCTAGTATTGCCATCGTGTTCACGCCTTGGAATTCAACTAGTAAGGTTGTATTCCCCTCTTCACCTTCACAATACTCTCCGACCTTGTTTAAGGCTACATGCTTAGCGTTCTTTTGTGGTTTGCTTAGCTCTTGTATACCCTCTTGCAGTCTCGATGTTGGGTCTTTTATCCTAAATTTCTCCAAGCATTTTCCTACAATGGTCCACATATGTGGTCTTAGCCTCAAAAGCTCAGCTAGAGTGATAGTGCATGTCACTGGTGTTGACAAGATCTCTATCAATCCTTGCGATTCCATGAATTTTTCTGATGAAATTCTTCGTGAGGGAAGTGCTCTAATCTCGGATTTTGCTTCATACTCTCCTAAGTATGAAGGTAAGGTATTCAGTGAATGAGGTTTGCTCTCCATTGTTCTAACAGAGCCCCCATCTCCCCAGTAAGATTGCAGATCCAAGTCCACTTGAGATCCCGCCTCAAATTCCACTATGGGAGGATTCCTGATGTCCTTTTCCCAATTTGTCTGATTAGCTTGGCAACTTAGCTCGTTTGCAAAGTTTGCCTCTCTCACTTGTTTCCAAAATTCATTGTAATCCTCATCTCTTCCGTAAGACCTCTGTATGACTGGATGAAAACTCTCTATCTCCTGATCGGTTGTGTTCAATACTATGCGATCATCCTTGTGTGTATTTTCCGGCTTTTGTGCACTGGGAGTCTTTTCAGCTACCCGTGAAATGATAGTCTCTTGCTGAATTGGGTTTTCCGTTCCACAATTCATTGTTTCTCTTGGTGGTTCTCTCCTCCATAGGTTAATAAGCTAACGACATTTTGAGACCACTTGGGTATCATTTCTATGTTGAACAAGTACGCGTCTGGCATGTCGTCATCTACTCCTATAGGGTCTTCTCCATTCGTCAATCGCAAAAGATGATCAGCTCTAAGATGTGTTTTTCCTTTCTTTACTACTACCGTGAAGTCGAATTCCAGTAAGATAATGAACCATCTCACTATTCTCCCGGTATTGCATGGTTTATTCACTAGGTAGAGCAAGGCTTGGTGATCCGTAAAAAACACAAACTTGTTGGCTAGAAGATAATGCCGAAATTTCTTCACAGCATATATCATTCCTAATCCTTCTCCCTCTGTTGTGGTGTAATTCTTCTCTGCATTGTTGAGCTGTCGACTGGCATAACAGATAGGAAAATCCATGTTTCCTTCTTCTGGATGAGCCAGAATGCATCCTATTGCATATGCCGAAGCATCTATATGCACATGGAATATCTTCTCCCAATCTGGTGATTTCAAGACTGGAGCAGTAATGAGTGCCTCTTTCAATTTCTTGAATGATTCCTCACACTCCTCTGTCCATTCAAATTTCACTATTATCCAGTAAAGTGGTTGGCCTATTATAGCGTACATGTAAATGAATCGTCTATAATATCCGCAATGTCCCATAAAGCTCTGTACTTGTTTTGCATTGGTTGGTCTAAGCATATCCACTATAACTTTTATCTTCTCTAAATCCATGGATATTCCGTTTTGTGACACAATATGTCCCACAATCTTGCCCTATCGGACCATAAACCCACATTTCTCAGGATTGAGACAAATGCGATATGTCCTACATTTCTCAAATACTTTTCTTAGGTGTTCTAGATGCTCATCTCTCAGAAGAGAATGTACACATAAGTCATCCATGTATATTTCTAGAAACAACCTTAAGTATTCTTTGAAAGCATGAGTCATCAGCCTCTGGAAGGTTGCGGGAGCATTGGTTAGACCAAAAGGCATAACCCGATAAGCATAAATTTCCCACTCCGTTGCAAAAGTTGTTTTATGTTGATCTTCCGGTGCTATGGCTAGCTGGTTATATCCTGAAAAACCATCAAGAAAGGAGTATGTTGTTTTCCCTGATACACGCTCTAGAACATGATCAGTTATCGGCAGGGGATAATTGTCCCTGATTGTTGCAGCATTCACTTTCTTTAAGTTGACACACACTCGGAGTTTTCCGTTCTTCTTGGGTACCACCACAATCGGAGATACCCAATCGGTGTGTTCAATCTCGTATATGAATTCAGCTTCCTTTAGCTTATCTATCTCCTCTTTGATTCGCTTAGCAAACGTATCATTATATGTGTATGGTCTCTCTCTGCTAGGCTTTGCGTCTTGTTTTAGTGGGATTGTGTGTTGGCATATTGATGGGTCAACTCCCTTTATGTCCTTATAAGACCATGCAAACGCATCCATGTACTCTCTGAGAAGACTCAAAAGTCTCTCTTCCTCGCCTGGAGACAAATCTCTGGCTATGTACACCGGTCTAGGTGTCTCACCTGGAGCTGCTAAATCAACTTTCTTTGCATCCTCCGGTCCGTCATAAGATTCGTTCTCCCTTCTCTCTCGAATAGGTTGGGTTAATACCACCTTCCTATCCTCTATTGTGAATTTCCTGTAGTGAGAGGGAACATCCATGTTTTCCTTGATTTTGGCGTTTTCGTCCTCTCCACTCTCAATTTCTGTCGTCCAAACTTCTTTCAGAGTTTTCTTGAGCTCTCTGTACTTGTTTCTACGTTCTAACTTGGACTCCGTGTGTTCTCTGTTGCGCTTGTTCTTTTCTGATTTTTCTGTTTCAGTTTTCGTTTCATTCCTTTGAACTTGATTTCTTGAGCTTCTTTTGTCTTTTCGTAAGCTCTTTTGATCATTGCCTCTCATTCTTCCAGAAATCTTGTCCTTAACACAATCTTCCGCCTTTACTAGCATTAAGAATTGATTTTTTCCTCTTATTCTAGGCATCAGATTGGTTCTAACCCCCTTTGTTTTTCTCTTTGCTCTATAGCGTTTCTGGCGTTGTTCAGTTTGGTTCGGAAATCATAAAATCTGACATCCGTTATAGTTTCTTCGTTTCCGCTTGAATTGTCCGTTGACTCGTTGTCTGCTTCATTTCCCCACTCTTGATGATCGGGAATGTTGTGAAACACCTCTTCTTCATCTTCCTTTTCCAGTGTATCGTTCTTTTCAGTTTCTTTTTCGAGTACAGTTCTCAACATGAAGTACGGAACCACGTCGTACCCGTCCTTGTCGCAAAATTTTGTTGTGGGACCATCCGGAATTGCACAAACATCTAGGGTTGCTAGAATGTGTGTCCATTCTAATGGTTCAAGAGTGTCCTCTGGAAAGGGTTCTCCTATATAAGTTTCGTCTTCGATAGCCCTTTCTAAAACATATTCTTCTCGCCTCAGACTTCCACATTTCGAGGCTCCACACATCCATAACTCCTTGGGCTTACCTAACCAAGCTGGAAATTCAGATCCCGCCAAAGTAGCTGAATCAAACTCCTCTACCGGTGCTCGGTTCACATCTTTGTAGCTATGGTCTTTCAGGTTCACATATGTAGTGGTTTCCATATTTCTCAGGTATATGTGATCGTAGCCCCAATCCTGGACCATTTTCAACTATCTCATGAATGGTCTTCCCAGTATGATATCATAGTTATTCTCCTTGCCAAAATCAACAATAGAAAAAGTATGTTCGTATTCAATGCCACAAGAAGTCACTACGACTTTCTCTAATAACCCCATAGGTTTCTCCATGTGTCCATCAGCTAATTGGAGTTTCAACCTAGTCTTCCTTATTGCTGGTTTCCCCCATTTTTTCCAGATTTCTTTTGTAGCAATGGCTACCCCAGCTCCGCTGTCTAGTATTGCCATCGTGTTCACGCCTTGGAATTCAACTAGTAAGGTTGTATTCCCCTCTTCACCTTCACAATACTCTCCGACCTTGTTTAAGGGTACAGGCTTAGCGTTCTTTTGTGGTTTGCTCAGCTCTTGTATACCCTCTTGCAGTCTCGATGTTGGGTCTTTTATCCCAAATTTCTCCAAGCATTTTCGTACAGTGGTCCACATATGTGGTCTTACCTCAAAAGCTCAGCTAGAGTGATAGTGCATGTCACTGGTGTTGACAAGATCTCTATCAATCCTTGCGAGTCCATGACTTTTTCTGATGACATTCTTCGTGAGGGAAGTGCTCTAATCTCGGATTTTGCTTCATACTCTCCTAAGTATGAAGGTAAGGTATTCAGTGAATGAGGTTTTCTCTCCATTGTTCTAACAGAGCCCCCATCTCCCCAGTAAGATTGCAGATCCAAGTCCACTTGAGATCCTACCTCAAATTCCACTATGGGAGGATTCCTGATGTCCTTTTCCCAATTTGTCTGATTAGCTTGGCAACTTAGCTCGTTTGCAAAGTTTGCCTCTCACTTGTTTCCAAAATTCATTGTAATCCTCATCTCTTCCGTAAGACCTCTGTATGACTGGATGAAAACTCTCTATCTCCTGATCAGTTGTGTTCAATACTATGCGGTCATCCTTGTGTGTATTTTCCGGCTTTTGTGCACTGGGAGTCTTTTCAGCTACCCGTGAAATGATAGTCTCTTGCTGAATTGGGTTTTCCGTTCCACAATTCATTGTTTCTCTTGGTGGTTCTAATAAGGCTTGTGCAGTCTCGATCATTCTTTGGCACATTTCAACTCTCTGCTTTTCCAATTCCGCGTTTGGGTATGTCATCCACCTCTGTTCTTGTGTTTGGTTGTTCTTTAACCTAGCTTCGTAAGCTCTCATCAGTGTGTCCAATGGTTCGTGTACTTAGTCGACTAGCACTGATCCCCCTGAGCTTAAGCTCGTTGTCTCTTTGATACTCTTTTGTTTCGTTCTTTCCGGGCTCATCTCTCGTTTCCCGTTTTGACTCTCAAGTTTTTCTAATCTATCTTTAGTTCGCTTTAGTTCCTCAGCTAGAATAGCGTCTTCACGTTCTTTTCTCAACTTCATGCGTGCTTTTCTAGCTTTCCATGTGTTTCTCTGACTCCGCGGTCCTTGACTAAACACTTCAGTCGCTAACTTTCCATTCTCAGGTTCTCTAGTGGTTTTCTTAGCTTGAGCTCTAGTAACAACTTGCGTTGGTATCAGAGTTTCATTTTCGGACCCACTGCTGGTAGGAATAGTTTCTAGCATATTCAATTTCGTCTTTTGCACTTTGTTTGGATTCTTTGAACAATCCTCAATGAAGTGAGTAACCCCACACTCAGTGCAATAAGCATTAATTCTAATGATTTCCGTATGTGGACAAACATTCATCAGATGGTCACCTCCACACTTGTAACAGGGTCCTAGTGCTGGTCTTGGTCCCACTTGATTCGTCCTTTGTGGATAGGATGGTCTTTGTCGTGTTAACCCTCCATGAGCTATGAACATCAATGTTCTTGCGTCCAAATTGTATCTCTCTTCATCAGAAGCACTTGTAACTGTTGGTGTTCCAACATTCCCAATCATGCCCCATGGTTCTGGTTGTTTGGGTTCTTCTGGTGGGTAAAACACAGTTGGAGACATGTGTGCACCAGATTCTTCATAATAGGCTTGAACAGGCACTAAGGCTTGTTCTTCCTGATTCTCTAAGGTTGGTGCATATCTAATGCCCACTGGTCTTGCTCCTGGTAAAGGTGGTTGTTGTCCCAATACCGGTTGCGGTCTTTCTATCCCCATAGGTCCTGGTACATTTCCCGTTGGGTATCGAGGTACTGGATGTACCTAAGGTGGTGCTAATTGATCAGGAGGTGCATATTGACGCTCCCTTACATACCCTTTGTTGTAATAGCACTCCTCTGTTGGATGGTTTGTCCATTTTTGTTCAATAGCACACCATTTCAGTGGTTTTGGCAATGGTTTTTGGTATGGTGCCATCCTTTTTAGAGCATCTTCTATCATTTGCTCTACATTTGGCATGGTTGTTGTTTGAACAATTTTTTTAGTGGTAGTCTCGCTAGCTATGGAGGAAGAGCTACTGGATGCAAAATCTGTATCCGCTGACACCTCTCCATAAACCGTACAGTTATCCACTAAGTACAATGCTTCTCTCGTTACTTGCTCGAAACTTGTACAAGCTTTCAAGTGCAAGTCCTTCTTGAGAGTGTCGTTTCTCAATCCTTCAATAAAGAGAACAGATAGTTTGTCATCTTGTGGTCGTTCACGTACTGGAAATCTCTCAATGTATTGTTTGAAGCGAAGTGAAGCTTCCTTCACTTTTTCGTGTTCTCTCTGTTTAAAAGCATATATTTGTGAGACCGTATTGTGCTTAATCCCTCGTTTTGAGAATTCCTCAGCAAACTCTCTTAGCAAATGGTCAATGTTATGGAATCCCCCTCTGTTCAGTGGTTGAAACCATGTCAATGCCGTACCTTCTAGAGTAAGACCAAATCCCTCGTATTGTGTATGGAAATCTATTATCTGCTCAGCTCTTAAGACTTGCTTAAAGAGTGACACATGTGCATATGGATCTCCTGAACCACCATACTTCTTTGGCATACACTTGGCTACTTGAGATGGTCTCATACGTCTATGGTCTGCTACCAATCTCATTGCTCCTGTGTCCCGGCTAAAGCTTTCTCTAGCATCATGGACTTCATGGGTTACCCTTGTCGGTTCCCCTGCCCTGAATCTACTACTAGGAGGTAAATGTGATGGTTCCGCTTCGAACCTTGGACCTGGAGTGGTATATGTGGGGATTGGAACTACACTACCTCGATTCGTATCCATTGACTCTCTGGAATGTAATGATCCCATTGGTCCGGGCTTCGAGTACTGAGGTTGACTGAAAGAGTCAGCAACCTGCGTTCTTTGTCCTCCTGTTGTCATTGGGTTTTGCACTCCATTTGTTGGTGTTGGTCTTTGTGAGCTAGAAGTAACATAATACTGATGTAGTGGTCCCCCAAAGTATGTATATCCTTCTAATTCTTTCTTGCCCATTGTTGAGTATTGCCTCCCATACTTGTCGTAAGCGGCAATTTTCACTTCCGATCTCTCTGTGTAGGTAAAGACATAAAGTCTTTTTTGGTCTGTCAACTCTCTAGTGTAGGGTTCTTCACATCTATAATAGAGATCTTGCTCCCCATTATTATATTTGTATAGCCCCACATAGATGTTATCAGTGTTGATCCTTGTAGTTTCATTCTCTCTTCTTAACCTCGCATCAGGGAAGTTCATTATTGGTGCTTTCTCCTCAAGTTCTTCATCTACTTTGGCTTTGGTGCCCATCAATCCCCACTTGTCCACAATGTTAGGGTTTAGGACTACCAAATACATGGTACCCTCATCATCCAGATATCTATCTCCGCTATAGCTCACAGGCACTAAGTTCTTGAACTCACTAAGTCTCTCTTCTATCTTTACACAATAGCGGTCCATTCCATCTTTGTAGATCTTGGCACCTTGGTCATTGTCGTACTGGTATTTTATGAACAATAGCTTCATTGTGGCGGAAGGATTTGATGGTCCTGCTGCCATATTTTCTCTGTTGTTCAGGTTCAAGTGTTCCAAGTGTTCGATGAAAATTTCGTAAGATCTCTCCGAAGAAGTATCAGAAACACTTCCTTCAAATATCGGCTCTAATGGTTGCACCCAACTTTGGTTTACACTTCCCTCGGTTGATATGACACTTGCTTGTTCCCCTTGTTTTGGTTGGTTATTCTGGAGATTCCTGCCCGATCTCAAATTCATCAATTCCCCTAAAGGACTTTAACTTTTCCGTCTTGGCAATTTGTTTTCCCAAGTTTTTGTGGTCAGAATTGATCCAAACAGATTGATACTTGGTCAATTGTTTAATCTTGTCAATTGGACAACTTCTGTTTCATCAAGTGAGAATTTTGTTGCAGTTATGCTGAAAAAGACATTATACGCGTATGATGTCTTTTTTCACAGATTTGGACTATTTTGGTTATGCTCACTCTCAGTAGCCCCCTTATGCTCTGTCCACTCACAAAATTCAGTTTGAACTCTGTTTGAGCAAGTTATGGCTAATTTAGGCTTTTCTTGGCAATTTTCCGCTTTTGACTTGTTTTAGGTCAATTGTGATCCAAATGGGATGAAACTTGAAATATAACCTCTAGACAGCTATTACAATGGATCTGTGTTGGCAAAGTATCAAAATATGTCCAAAATTAGGTCAAAGACATCATACGCGTATGATGTCTTTTTCATCAATTTGGGTCAAGACTTGATATTTATGCTTTCTACAGTGTTTGTAACAATCTTGTCACGTCAGATATCAAAATAAAGCTGTGGATGTGCTAAAAGACATTATACGCGTATGATGTCTTTTGTCCCAGATTTTGACTATTCTTGGTGTTAAGCCTTCTCCAATGTTTATAATTGAGTTTCAAGTGTTTTTGTCAGGTTTGAATGTAAAAACAAGATCTGAATCCAAAATTTCCTGTTCTTTGTGTTTCTTGGGCTCCGACTTGTCTTTTTGGGTTTCTTTGAGTGTTAATGCTTTGTTTTAAGTTGAAATTAAGGTATAACCCCCCTTTTGAACACTCTGGTAAAGTCAAAATTTCTGTTTTGGTCTCTGTTTGGTCATTTAGACATCATACGCGTATGATGTCTAAAGTTGCAGATTTCCAGTTTTTTGGCACAGAATCCTTCCTAAAGCTTTCTCAAGTGCTCAGCAACTCCCAGATACACATAAAATTTATCTGACTTTTGTTTATTGCAAGTTTCACTACTAACTCGACTGTTTAGTGATCTAACATGCAATCAACCATATCAAGCAAATACACCAATGATTACTAGCTCTAGATCAGGATCAAATGAAGTCCTACCTAAGCTATTCCTAATCATAAAATGGGTTTGGTAATTGTGAATTTAAAGAGATCCACTGCCACTCACAGACTAGCAAATTCTTCTTCTATCAACAACTACTCAACACCAACAAAACAACAAACAAATCTAAGCTAAACTAAAAATACTGTCAACACGGAAGACCCAGGAATACCTCACTTCCTAGTATCTCTCGAGATCTTCGGAGTCCACCACTCCTAGATCTTTTCTAACTAAAGTATACAAAGTAGTTTATACGACTCACCTCGTAGGATTAGTCTAAGGTCACCTACTTAGGGCTCTCGTCCCCGGCAACGGCTTCAAATGTTAAGGCGGTTACGCCGCTAGCGGAAGCTAAATAGCGAGAACTCAACCAACAACAGAATTTGTCAGACGAGGACGGAGCTTGACCCGCACGCGCATGGAAACAACTAGGTGGGTGTCAAATCACCTACTCGACCTTCTAATGACAATCACTACTAAGGAAATCAAATCTAAGTTCTAAAATACGCAAGTAACTGAAATCCGTCCTACAAACGAATGCTATACGAAACAGGATCTAGAATCATTGAATCGATCTCAGACTCAAGGGGAAGTCCATACAGCAGGTAAGAACAACACCCTAAAGACTTGAATTGCAAAATCAACCTATAACCACTCCGTGCAGTAAACGCGTATGAAGACAGGCCAAAATATACAGGTGACCGAAACTTGACCCCGATGGTACTAATGTGTAGCTCTACTCGTTGTGGTTCTATAGATATGCTGCACGCTCAATTTCGACACACGAGTTGGAAGAAAACTCACACCGAAGCTCGTAGGAACTTACCACACATAGAAGCCGATAGTGTGCACTCTTGGTATCTGTGCGTAGCTCTCGCCGTTGCTAACACAATGGCGGTGTCGCTTCTCCAATGGCGGCTCCGTAGCTCGCGTAGCAAGTAGATAAGACTCTCTCTCTCTCTCTCTCTCTCTCTCTCTCTCTCTCTCTCTCTCTCTCTCTCTCTCTCTCTCTCTCTCTCTCTCTCTCTCAGACACAGTCACGGCGCTCAAAAACTCACTTTGATTAATAATCTGAATCCCTAGGTTACAAAAACTTTGGCTTATATACCTCAGCCTTGGAGGTGAGAACATCTCTAACTAATTACATCATCAAGTGAAATTACTTCGGGATTACAAGTTGGAAACTCAATTGAGTCCCGTTACTTAATGAATGGCTCAAATCAAAATTAATGTCGGAAAGACATTTATTACAATCAATGGTTACAAAATGATGAGTGTGAGCAAAAATGTGGGTGTGATCCTCTGCTGGCTCAACAGTGTTACAGGCTCAATGGGAGTTCCAAGTTATAAAGAATAGGTCACTTACTGTGCCTAGGTTGTAGGTTGTTGGAAAAGCCTTGGGCACCCGGACATTGCATATTTTTAACTTAGGTATATAAGGCAGTGTGTAAAAGAAATTAGGGTTCTCAAGGTCATTTGTTGAGAGCACTCTTTGGTGAGAGCTCTTGAGGTGTGTGGCTATGGAGTCCTTGAGCTTCTCCTTGCTCATGAGACTTGATTAACACTAACTAATGATTCATTCTCTCTACTATGCCTCTCTCTTACTTCTTATGATTTTCTATGATGCTTAGATTAATTAGATCTTAACTAATTAGTGGTTAATCCCTCTCTAATCTTATGTGATTGCCCTTTTTTGCTTGTGTGTGCATGTAGGTTTGATTGGAGTGTGGTGCTCGATAGATCTATGTGTGTGTGCTTGCGATTAGTGTCTTGCATGATAGGATTAGTGTTGTGTGCTTCTTACAATCGTAGTGTCTGTGATTGGGTTGATTAGAGGTGAAGAGAAATGGATATGGAGATTGCCCTTCATTGTGGCTTAGCTCCTCCATAGGCCGAGAAGCTCACCTCGTATAGTTAACCATTTGTGTTGCCACGATTAGCTCATTAACCGTGTGAGTGTTTCCATGCCCTAGTCGGGTAGCTCATCCCTCCGGATTGATAATTTTGTTGGTCATTGGAGCTATTGCAATGATGAAACCCCTAATATTTGGCACCGTTGCCGGGGATGATGGCCTACGCTAGTGTAATTGTGGCATAAATGAATGCATTCCCTCACTAATTTCACTTGTGTGTTTATGTTTTTGTGGATTTTGAATGTGTGTGCATGAAGCATTGTGTTCATAATTCCCTAATGTGTGACCATATCTTGCCAATTGTGTGTTTTACACACTCTAATTTCTCACTAACCCCTTGCTAATTTGACTAATTTTTGCTAACTTACTAATGTGCTATGAAGGATTGGAGCATTCGAACATTCAATTGATCGTCAACGGAAAGGTAATTAAGGTGGTATTCTCAACCTCCCTAGAATCTAGAGATGTGTAGAATTGTGTAGAGATCCCACCATGATGCAATGTAATGTTGATGCAATGTAATGCTATGCTATGTTGATGCAATGTAATGTGATGTTAGGGATTGAAAAATTTTACGATTATTCATTTTCACGCCGTCGTAATGCCAAAATTTTTAAGAATGGGCGGCGCATGAATTTGATAAGTTTCAATTGCTAATTGATGAATGTGTGTTGCTAATTGGGTGTCTAATCAAGTTAATTGCATGCTTGAATGGTCAATTTTAGGTGTGTGTGCACTAATTTCAAGTGTGTGCATTTTAATTGAGTGTGTGCATGCTAATTTTAGGTGTGTGTGTGTGTGTGCACTATTTTGCCCATGTTTGAGCACCTAGAAATCAATGTGTGCGTTATGATTTGTGAATTGTGATGATTGATGTGTGTTGTGGTCATGCCTAACTATTGATTTGTGAAGTCACATTGGAAATCCGACAAATTTAACCCTTTTGTGTGCGCACCTAAAGATTGGTAAAAATTGCCAATTTTTTAGTGTGTGTGTGTGCCTAAAAAAGTGTTTAATTTTCATGGTTAATTCAATGTTTTGATTGCATAAATGATGTGTGTAATGATGAAATGCTACATTTTTGTGCTCAAAACAAGGATTTACCACTCTAATTGCGTCAATTTTTGACCTAGTTTTGTCGATAATTTTGTCGGTTTAATTGCCTACTCTTGATTTATTTGATAAACATTTTGGCAATTGAATTGATGTGATTTTGGCGATTTTATTTGGCTGCACCATTCCTCAATGTATGGAGAATTTGTAGAATTTTTTTGGGTATTTTTTGGATAATTTTTAGCAATTTTTTGCTAATTCTTGCATTAATTTTTTATTAATTCCATAATAATTTAATATTTTGCTATCTTTAAGAGACATTTTGTGTGTGCGTAATTATGGCATCATTTTGTTCACATTTGCGCCCTCCGTAGTCGAGCTTTGAGCGTTTTACTATTTCTGAGGGTCGTGTGGACAATTTTGTCGAAATTGGTATTTTTGGTAAAATATGCTATTTTCGGTGTGTTTTTGCGTCTCGAAAATGATCGATTGTGAATGACGATGATTTTTTAAGATTCCTAAAATTTTCCAGGAATTTTTTGGATTTTTCTGGCGATTTTTGAGATTTTCTGGCAATTTTTTGGAGTTTTCGTCTAACTTTCGGTCATTTTTGGCATTTTTGGAAATAAACAAACTATTAAAAAACAGGTTTCAGGCTTCGGCACCGTGCCTTGCGGCACATAAAATTCTCCGTCGGGTAGATCTTTAGGGTGTCTTGGGCCAATTTCCTTCGATGTTAAAAATTAAAATTAAAAAAAATCTTCTTCTTTTTTTTCCTCTACCGTCTGCTCTCGTCTCGCTCTGTGTGAACTCACCTCCACTCACTCTCTCTCTTCCCCTCACACACACCCACTTGCATGTGTCCGTACTTCCGCTTACCAGGCCCTCTTGGTAGTGCTCGAAAATAAAAAACTTGGCAAACCTACTTATGTGAAATGACAGAGGTAAATCGACAAAATTTGAAGGTTTTTACACAGAATTACACTAATTTTTCGAAAATTTTGTAGGTTTAGAGGTAAAATTCAAAATTTAGACGTAAAATTCAAAATTTGCAGGTGGGATTACACTAAATTGTCAGGATGTCTTTCTCTCTCTCTCTCTCTCTCTCTCTCTCTCTCTCTCACTAACCCTCTCTCCCTCTCTTTGGTGAGAACAGTCTCCTACTCTCTCACTAACTCTCACTCTCTCTGTCTCTATTCTACACGCCAAATTGCCCCACGCGTTGACTCTCTCCCATGACCCGTCGTTTACTCCACCCTACCCCGCTGCCCACGGACGCGCGAGCCTGACTGCTGGCCCCGCAATCATCGCCACTGCCCCTCACATGCGCACTGGCTCCGGCTCTTCCCCGCTAATTGCATTCAACGCTGCCATCACCGGCTTAAAATACGCACTGCGAAGTCAACCGCCTTCGACCTCGACACCAGGTAAGAGGGTAAGGCTAGGCAGTTTTTTTTTATAGTTATTTTATTCTAGTATGAAAAAAAAACTTAAAAAAAAAACAATTAAAAAACGGAGGATTTAAAAATCACTAAAAAATAAAAACATTTTAAAAAAATCAAAATTCAATAAAAAAGAATAAAAATCACAAAAAATAAAAGAATAAAAAAATCCAATAAAAGTTTTTTTAAAAAATAATAATAGAAAAACAAAAACTCATAAAAAATCAATAAAAGGGAGAAAATTTACAAAAAAAAGGAAAAAAAGCTCAATTTTTTCTTTTAAAAGAGTTTTAAAAATCACAAAAAGATAAAAAAATATATCAAAAAATTCACAAAAAATTAGAAATTCATAAAAAATTACAAAAAAATAAAAAACACTCATAGATAAATCAGAACTGACCAGAAAAATCATAAAAAATTGTAAAAGATTCATAACAGCTCACAAAAAATTTGAAAAAAATAAAAACAATTCACAAAAAAATCCAAAGTCGTCCGCAAAAATCAAGACAAATCAAGAAATTTCTAAAATGCTCAGAAAAGTTCATAAAAAATCAAAACTTTCTCGAAAAAATCATAAAAATACCAAAAAAATCAAAAATTTGAAATTTCACATGTAATTAGAAAAATAAAAAGAAAGTCGTCGAAAGTGTCAGAAAAAGACAAAAAGAACCAGAACAAGCCCGAAAAAAGTTGAAAAAGCAAAAGCAAGGCCGAAAAAGTGTACCGCACACCAAACAAACCGCGAAAGAGCCAGAAAAGCCGCAAATCGAGGAAACTGTGCCAAAGCGAATCAAATCAGGCTAAAAAAGTGAGAAAACAGTCAACTCAAAACTGTGAGCAATCAAACCGAAAATCGATCAATCGCGGAGTTAATCAACTCTTGCGAGTCTGAAGAGCAGTCAAGTGCAAAATCACTTTGACTAAAGCAGTTTTATCAAGCCGGACAGGAGAAATTCTTCTAATCGATACCAAAATCTGCTAGGTGAAAGTTTTTGTAGATTGAGTCAACATGGACTCAAATCGAGCCAAGAGTTCAAGTACAATAGGACAAGCTAGTAGCAGTGGCAACACATGCACAACTACAACCGACCAGATTTTGCAACTATATGGCTACAATGACGATAAGGTTTTGTACACAGATACAGAAGGTCATAGGTATCTTATGAGCAATAAAAGAAACACAGGAGCCAAGATCCTATTGATCAGAGTAAAGACAAATTCAGAGAACTCCCAGATGTTCACAGACTTCAATGGAGCCAGGTATTGCAAGCTTAAAGATGAAGTGCAAATAGTGAGGCGGTCCGGGGTGGGCAACAAGAAGAGTGGCCTCTAAACACCCTTCGAGGATCCCGTGCTACTCAATTGGGGCTGGGGCAAGCACAATCAGAGACAACAACAACCCACAGCCAGAAACCAAACAAGAAAAGGGGCACCACCTAGTTGTAGATGCGAACTAGGACGCATGTGATATCTCCTTGTACTCAAACGCACAAAGAGAGGGGAATGCAAGATAGCCACACACACCAAACACAAACATTCACCACGCCAGAGAGAGGTAAAGAGCACAAATCAACTTGAGCAACTCAATCTTAGCCTTAAAGACTAGATGCACACAAAGCTTGATGAGAAATAGAGAGACAACACAAAACTTGACCTTGTTGCCAATACACAAATTGTCTTAGGGTCACGGGAGCCCTCTCACCGAGCACCCTCTTACAATTTACCTTTTAGGCGAACAATTCAACAAGCCCTCAAACCACCAAGCATGAAATGGCACAACAAACTTCAAAGACAATATACCTTCAACCACCTGATGAGCCAACTTATCAAGTCAATTTGGAGAGAAGAGTCGTAGTTGCAGCATACAATTACATCCAAAACTATAAATCTTATTTATGCACAAGAGTAGGCTACAAGTGTGGTGAAGTGTATGGCATACACTCCACTCCTCTAGATGGCATAACTAACTTCAAGCTTCTCCATGCACCTATGTGTAATGATGGGATAGAGCACTCACGATGCACACACTCTACACAACTAGGCTTGAAGAGTGGTGTGTTATGTGTTGAGAATGGTGTGGTGTAGTGTGATCATGTGATAATTTACAAGGGAGAGAAGGGCTCTATTTATAGGTTTAGAAGCCCCGATTAGAATTAGGCCTAATCAAGTTTATTTGAAGGAATAAAAGATTATGCTTATTTTTAATTTTTTTAATGAGGGTGGGTCTCTCTTGTCCTTTGAGTCACATGGATGTGGGCTCAGGGGAAGAGAATTTTTGAGGATGAAAGGAGAGAGGATTGAGTGAATAATTTGGGAGTGCCTACTCTAGTAGAGGGTGCATTTTACAATAAGGTTAGTGGTTAGTAGTTAGTAATTATCACTAAAAAATATTTACAAAATCATTCACCAAATGGTGAGATATATGATGAGAAAAGTTAGAGAAGGGATGAGCTTGTAAAGAGAGGTTGAAGCTTTGGAGAAGTTGACATTCACCTCTTTACAGCACCGGAAGAAGAAGCAGTCAGCATGGCGAAGTAGCACGTGTCGATGAAGCTATGTTATCTTAAAACCTTGGAAAATTCATGATAAAAGCCTTCATTTGCAGAGGTTATCCTTGGATTTTTGCTGATTTTTTGAAGTTCTTTACAAAGCTGAAGAGAGTATGGTAATATGGACATATATGTAGAGAGAAAGGGGGACACATAGGGTGTAGAAATGGAGGATGAAGGCTATGGAGGTATGAGAGATGTGGCAATGGTGAAAAGGGTGAATTAGGACATGGGAGTTTCAGGTTTGGGAGTGGGAAGGAGAGGGAGGAGTGTGTATGAAAGAGGAAAATGATAAAGTGGAAGAGGGAGTGTGGCTGCATAGCATGGGCAAACTGGGGTCCACCAATAAAATCATAGCTCACAGCTCGTAGCTCAAAAACATATGAAAAAATTTGAGGTAAAATTTCAGCTCACGAGCTACAAATTTTGTTTGTATCACCTTTTTAAATTCGAGGAGCATGTGATCTTTAAAAATTCAACAAAACCGACTGTTTTTTCCACTGCACAAGGTCCTTGTGAGGTCCTTTTTTGGATGATTCTTTTAAATACCTCCAAGAGTGAGCTCCCCATGGTGCATGCATGCATGCCACATATCCTTGACCTTATTTGGTAGGTCTATAATTGAAGATATTATTGAGATCATGATATAAGTGAATAGTACAACTAAGAAAATCAAATTTTGAGGGGTCTAAAAAAATATGTACATGTCAAATATAAATAATATAGGTGGAAAAAATATAAAGGGGTCAAAATAAATCTCTCTCATTATAAGTCTACCATAAAAAGATGAATATTTTTGGTGGTCTAATTTATGAGAGTAATAGAGAATAGATGTAGGAAGGAAAAAATGACAATAGTGAAAAAATATACACATAAATAAACTAGTTTTTTTGGATTTTTGTTGGAATGGAGTTACACCAAAAATAAGAGAAGCTTGCATGAAATTATTTTTATATGGAATAAAGAGTATGCAAAATGGTAAGAAAAAATATGGTAATGGTGAGTCAATGTACATAGCATAAATAACACACCATAGATAGAAATATTTAAATAAATACCAAAATAATTATGAAAAATCTTTTTATTTAGGCCCTATATACAATGAAATATTTACACACAAATGGGCCATAATATATTTTATTTTTTTGATTTTATTCATTTTTTTGGCTCAACTAGCCCAGTGACTAGCTAATTGAGGGTTTTTAAGAAGATATGGGAAAAGTTTCCTAACTCACACACACCTATATACGGTGAAAGGGTGAGGGTAACCACAGTTTTTGAGTGATTTGATAGGGTGAGGTAGCTTACTATGGCAATTATGGAAAGCCAAAAAACGGCTATCAATAGAAGTGCAAAGAATTGACCAAAATGGTTATCTAGAAATTTGCACAAGTCCGTAAAGCATCCATTTAGTGCATATGAAATCAGGATCATTGTACATGGATTACATTGGTCAGATCTATAATCGAGAACCACTAACGAAAGATCCTACGGATCAACCAATAGAAGAAAGTCTAATTGGAGAATCAAGCCAAAGACGGTACAAAGGTCTAGATGGAGAAGTCTATAACTTGATGCTTAGTGTTTTGAAAGAACATGCCGACAACTTGACAAGCATAGAAGCCGAAGCTTCTCAGCTAGAGCTTGACATGACAGAGCCAATTGAAATACCGCTAGTCATGGCATATTGCTCAAATTGTGGATGAAAAGGTGGACATTTTCCTGAAGATTGTCCAAGAAATCCAGACAACAGGGACATATCAACTGCCAAGCAAGGTACAAAGCAAATTGGAAATGTGAATCTCGATGTAAGTGCAACTAACATGTCACTTTTAATGCAATCGGATGATTCTACATTACCATTAGAAGCACTAGTAAAAGCACAGCAAGTTCAAAATCAGCATAAAGATGCACAGGTACCTGAAAAGTTTAAACTTGATTATTTGAACAATAAATTCTTGCATGAATTTAGTGAAGGTGTCGAGATATCACCAAAGGTTGAGAAAATTGTTAAGTTTGCAAATAATTTTGCATCCACGGACACAAGTGTGCAATCATTCACGAGTCTAAGAAACACATCAAACAGAAAGATGTTAGCATTGTATGGTACACATAATTCATATGCACACTATGTAGACCAAAAAGGGAAATTCTACAAAAAGGATCAACCAGTATTTGAACGACCCACATACCAGATCATAGAAGTGCGTCCAGTGATAGATCAGAAAGGATGGTTCATTTCAGAGGAAAGAATCTATTATAGCCCATCCTCTCTAGAGCCAAAGGATATTACCCAGGTGAACCCAAAAATTTGTTCAAAGCCAAACTCTCCTCCATCGGAAATCAAGCTTCGATGTTGTGATCAAACGAACATATACTTTAACCAAAACAGTCATAAATATAGACGAGAGTCTAGCATCTATGATGCCTTGGGTTCTGAAACCACAGAAGATCATACCATAGAAGACCCATGGGATAGACAATATCAGGGCAAAGATAATGCTATCTACAACTCGACTTGGGGAATAATTTGTCATTTTTCACGGAGATACATAGGAAACTATACAAAAGGTTTACAATGCCAAATGTCAACAGTGCTACCCAAAGTATACCTTCACAGTCCCAAAAGGTGAGACTAAATCAGAGCCAAACAATTTTGAACTCTTACAATGAAGCAGGCTATAGTGATAGCCCTAGGAAGGGGGGAGTTGTAAATCCATCAAGCTTGTCTTATGTACCATGAAATGCTACAGCAGTTAGAATCCCTAGAGCTTCTAGTCAACATACCTCTTCAAAGCAGAAACCATTGAAAGATCATATGGTTGTTGGAAGTTTCCAATTGACCCAGATTCCATCAGAATCAGCAAACAAATGCTTCTATGAAGATCATCAAGGACAAAAGTTCCAGCTAATCTCCAAAAGTCAAAGTCAAAAGCCAACAAATCCAATAGTGTTCAAACAGTTATATGTGATCAAGCTCACATATGCATATCAAGATGCACAGGGTAGCAAATATCAGCAAGATCATGATCTTGTCCAAATACCTATGGATAGTACGAATGAAGGCAAAGACTATTTGAAGATGATGCAAAACCTCAAACTGCCAGAACAGGTGACAGGAAAGTCAAAGTCTATGGGAGCTTAAGTCCAGAAGGCTACACAAAGGTCACCACCAAAATCTCCCCAAAGAGACAGATTCTTCCAGAAAGTACAATGGATCTTTTAAGGTCAAAGGTTACTCAGATGCAGGTGGACAATGCGCAACAATTGCAAAAACGTGCAGTATTACAACCAATGGAGTCAACCTCAATTGCATGGGATCAAAGCAAAGAAGTTGTAGATAAAGCTCAACCAAAGGACACTGCCACAACAAAAGCAGTCAATTTAGACACAAATCCTAGGAAGATCAAGTGCAACATCACCAATGAAAATGAAGAAACGTTGTCAAGCAAAGTAAAGTTGGATTTTTAGTTAGACAAGAACCTCATGTCTTTTCGCACTTGGAAAAGATGTGGCCAATCACAAATGGAAGATGCTCCTGAATTTGTGAGCATATCAAGAGAAGAATGCTGGGGAATCATCTCCACCACCATTGAAGTAACTTCACAAATCACCACAGCTCAATTCCATGTGATCACAGCAAAGGATATGACAGATGATATCATAATGGGAATTCCAATGGCCCAGGAGATGCTAGAGATACAAAGTTCAAACATAACGGAGTCATCACAGACATCAAAGAATGAAGACCAAGACTGGCCACCCACGGACGACAGCACAAAGTCCTCAACCACAGTTAAAATGGAGACTTATGTCAAAGCAGATCTTATTGAAAATGATTCATCTCCATTGGATAGAACTGCAGAAGAGCTTAGAGCAAACCAGGCACTATCAAGTGCAGATCAAATAGAGCACAAAGAAACCACAATAGCTATTGAGCAGAGAATGACACCAAATCCATAAGTTAAGAAGAATGAGATTGCAAAAAACCAAGAAGAAATAGGAAGTCCAAAGATCAATCACTCATTGCCAGTTGAATCAGCTGATGCAAGTCAGAATTGAAAACATAGTCTCAAGTCACCCTCCATAGAGACACAATTAGATCAAGATGAGATAGTGACAAAACCAAGACAAAGATCTTCAGTAGAACCAACAATGAGAATAGCTGTAGTTCTGAGCAATACAAAAGGAGAAAGTGTCAGATGTAATGCTCTAATGGATAAAGAAGCAAAGTACAATATGGTTGTAGACACTATTCAGAGAATTCTAAAGATTACTCCATGAAAACATAATAGCAAAACAATGCTATATTTGCATTCAGATCAACAAGAAATGGCTGCTACCCTTAGTATCCAAGATCATGAAGAGCAGGTGAAGTTTCAAGTAAAGCCTTCAAAGGACATGCATGCAGATGTCATCCTTGGACATCAGTGGTTAGACCAACACAAGGCCTACAAAGAAGATAAAATGCTAATACTCTCTATTCCAAGAGGTAGCCAACATTTACAGGTACCGTTAATGCTAGATTCAGAGTTGCAAAAGTCACAAGAATGAAAGACAAATCTTGCAAACAAAGGTAAAGCTAAAGTGGACCGTCCACTGATTAGCAAAGAAGGCGTGACAACATATACCCCTACATCAAAGAACCCTCATGGATTAGCTTTTTCAAGAAAGTCAGGCTTTCAAAACTTCAAATCAATGGCTGACCCAATTGAAACCTCTAAGGAGACACATGATATATCAGCCAAAGTACTCAAGAAATCAAAAGAAAGTAAAGCAACTGTTTGTTAAGAGTAGTTTAGTAAAATTCAATGATACGGTTTGGGTTAAAGATAAGAAATCAACACAGAAACACAAACACATGGGATGGATAGCATCACAATGGAGCTTAACAGAACAAGAGTACTATGGAGGTAACAGACAAATATGGGTACCAAAACCGCAAGTTAGAGCATACGAAGTAAGCTTCAAGTCCCTCCCAGGAAAGAAAGCCCACAAGGTATCAACCTCAACAATAATCTAGGATACCTAAGAAGCAAGTATACAACAGAATGGCATTGAAAGATGCTAAAGTCTACCACAACTCACAAAAGGATACAGAACAAAGATGGATCTCAAGGAATGTTCCTCTTGGACAAGGATTCTACACAAGGTATACAAAGATTTGGCTACCAGTCAACCACAAGCTACAACTGCAACTACACCAGACTTACATAAAGATCTAAGGAACTCAACAAGACCTAGAGCAAAGCAAAGTCAACAATGGAGATACAAAGGTCATCAAAATATTTGCATTCCTAAGTCTTCCAATGCTCCTAGTCAAAAGTCAAATGTCAACGATCAACAGAGGCCTACAACAACATCAAAGACTTCTTACAACATGCCTAATTGGAGAATCAAAAGATAATGGAGTCTTCACTGTCAAAGAAGGACGACCCAATCAATGCGAATGTAGATTCAAAGATGATAAAACAGGTATAGCAAAAGAAACCTTCAATGCCAACTTGGTCCTTCAATAATCCTCTTTTTGAGGATTCAAGCTTACTTTTACCAGAAGAAATGTTTGTAGTAAGCACAAGAATGTGAAAAGTCAAGTCGCCAGGGTGCAAAAAACAACTTTGGCATAGTCAGAGTTGGGCTGCTGAGCCATAAAATGAGCAAGGCATTAGTCCCAAAGGTTCAAGTCATATTAAACTCTGTGCTAAGAGTCGTAGTTATTAGACTTACGCTCAAGCTGGAAGAGTTGAGCATACAAAAGTCGTGTTGCTCATGCTGGATGAGACGAGCATAAGAGTTGAAGTCTATTAACTTACAAATAGTGGAGTGATGTAGAGTCCAACACTCACGCACACTGCACAGTAAGATGAGATCACATATCCTCGTCAATGAAAACCATTCTTAAAGTGGTACCAGCTTGCAAAGCTATGTCAAATGCTTTTATAGGTACACCATCTTTTTGAAGAACCCCTCAAAATCTTTCTTGCACAGCATATTGTTTTCCATGCATTTTTGTGTATGCATAAATAGGATGTCCCATCGTTGGACATATGCATTAGACACTCTTTTTTGGTTCCACCTATGCACCTTGAGTGGACTACTACAGGAAAACCAATGTTCCATCATGCTACCCTCTCATATTTGCTGCCTTTTAAATTCCATATCTATCAGCAAATAATCCCTTCAGTACTTTATTGATATTTCCCATGCTAATAAGTCCTCCAGTAACGCGCATATCCCAAAGGCACTTTTTTCCACTGGGTTTTTTCCCTTTGGTCATCCAGGTTATAGATCCTAATTTAGAACCTCATCATTCTACTTCTCTTGTACATACTTTTCATAAATAAACAGAAGCCTCATCATTATGCTATTATAATGGACAATGCAACATCATCTCTCACATAAGACATATTCAAACCAATGAAGATGCTGCAACAAAGTGAACCTCATCAAAAAAATTCAATGACCAATGAAGACAATCAGCCCATCAACCACCAATCAAAAACCTTCCACAGCCTCCACAGACATTTTTCAACAGTGCCTAAGGACGGGCACTAAAATAGGAAGGGGGGAATGTTAACTAAGTCAACGTCATTTAAGAGAATCTGCTAAAGACCGAAGATGTACGAATGCACATTGAGGATGAATGCAAAGAAGCAGTAAAGATTGGAGTCACACATTTTCCACGTTTTCCCAAAATGGTCATGCATTGTAAATTCTCAATTTATTTCAAGCCATTGCAATATTTTAATGTGTTACGGGCTCAATGGGAGTTCCAAGTTGTAAAGAATAGGTCACTTATTGTGCCTAGGTTGTAGGTTCAGTAAGTGGTGAGCCCTAAAGGCCTTGGGCGCTTGGACATTGCATATTTTTAACCTAGGTATATAAGGCAATGTGTAAAAGAAATTAGGCTTCTCAAGGTCATTTGTTGAGAGCACTCTTTGGTGAGAGCTCTTGAGGTGTGTGGCTATGGAGTCCTTGAGCTTCTCCTTGCTCATGAGACTTGATTAACACTAATTAATGATTCATTCTCTCTCACTATGCCTCTCTCGTACTTCTTATGATTGTCTATGATGCTTAGATTAACTAGATCTTAACTAATTAGTGGTTAATCCCTCTCTAATCTTGTGTGATTGCCTCTTTTTCTTGTGTGTGCATGTAGGTTTGATTGGAGTGTGGTGCTCGATAGATCTATGTGTGTGTGCTTGTGATTAGTGTGTTGCATGATAGGATTAGTGTTGTGTGCGTCTTGCAATCGTAGTGTCTGTGATTGGGTTGATTAGAGGTGAAGAGAAATGGATATGGAGATTGCCCTTCATTGCGGCTTAGCTCCTCCATAGGCCAAGAAGCTCACCTCTTAGAGTTTACCATTTGTGTTGCCACGATTAGCTCACTAACCGTGTGAGTGTTTCCATGCCCTAACCGGGTAGCTCATCCATCCGGATTGATAATTTTGTTGGTCATTGGAGCTATTGCAACGATGGAACCCCCAACAAAGAGTTTAGAGAGCATGACAATAGTTGATGACTAGATTTATATGGATCCGGTCCCCCCTCCAATAGGCATTTGTATTATAGATTCTCCCATCAAGAGAGACTTGGTACAATACAATCTTTGTGTTCCTTGTGACACGGTGATGCAATGAAGATGGAAAGATTCATGCATCATTATCATAGCATAAACTTTGCAAAAAGCATTAACTTTTGAAGGTGGAGAGAGCTAGCGGGGAATGAGGGCAGAGAAGAGTAAGAGGAAACATTCCATAGGAGAAAGAAGTAGTTCCTCACTTATGATCACCCTTCTTCCTAGCATACATAATAGCATAGTAATGAAGATGGAGATTATAGCAAGATTAAGCATTGAAGTATGCTTCTTGGTTGGATTTGCATTCCATAGCCAAGAGTGTTGGTGTAGGCTCTCAACTTCTCTACTAGCTTGGAGAAGTAGATAGAGCTCTTGCACTTTGCACTTCACACAATGAGAGTGTGTGTGAGTGTGGTGTGGGAGAGTATAACCCCCAAGCAGCCCCCCTTCTTGCTTTGGTCGACCCCCCCTTGTCTCATGCTTGAAGCTCTTTGGACCCCTGCAAGCCTGGCCAATCACATGCAGGAACAACAAGGGTAGTCTTGGGAAAAGTGTCCCCCTTTCCCCTTTGAGAGAGAGGACTTGATAAATGCAAAAAAAAAAGCTAAATTAACTAATTTATTAGTGGACCCCTTGGGAGGCGATAGACTTTAGGCACACCATGAGGGCAACAGGGGTAGGGGCTTGACATGTGTCCTTGATGCCTCTTGAGGCTTAGGCTTTCCTTATGTGTGAGTGTGTGTTCTCTCTCATCCCCCTAGCTTTAGGGCTCACCCCCTCTTCAGTAGGGATTGGGTTTGAATTTTTGAACACCTTACCCTCAAGCACCTTAGTTAGCAAGCATGAAAAGGCACCTCAAGCTTGGGTAGTGTTCCCACAAGCACCTCAAGCTCCCTAGTCGGCAAGCATGACAAGCACCTCAAGCATCTTAGTCAACAAGCACGACAAGCACCTCAAGCACCTCAGTCATCACGCACGACTAGCACCTCAAGCACCTTAGTTAGCAAGCACGACAAGCACCTCAAGCAAGTTTGGGACGTGTTCCCACCGAAGGCTCATCCCTAGCTTACCTAAGGTCAAAGGACTTTTAACACTAACCTTTGGAGGTATTCAATGAAGCTAAACCTAAGCTCTTTAATCTCCATTGGCTATCCTTGCTCTTTGACAAACCATCTCTTATTTGAACCCCTTTATCATTGGCCCCTTGTTGAGATAAATTTGTAAGCACATGCCTATATTCTAACCCTTGTTCTTGTTTATTCTCCCATATTAAATGATCAGTTTTAATATGAGAAATTCATGGGTTGGTTAGATATTATATTTTATGACTCTCTCTCTCTCTCTCTCTCTCTCTCTCTCTCTCTCTCTCTCTCTCTCTCTCTCTCCCCCCCCCCCCCCCAACCCCTTCGGTGAGCAGTAGACAGGATCTTGGATTTATATTCTCTCTCTCTCTTTCTCTGTCGACGGTATTGAAGGACGATAAGTGGGAGGCAAGAGAAGGTATTTTGATGGAGCTTGCAAAAAGGGAAGTGTTCAAAGGAAGGAAGGATTTTCGGTGGAAGCTCACACTCGATCTCGGCGCAAAAAGTGCCCAAGGGAGAGCTAGAAAAGGGATTTTTTTTAAATAAAACTAGAGCTCGGAGGAGTTCAAGGGAGTAAGAGAGAAGAAGGGAAGGATAACATTAGGGTAAATCAACAGGGAAGAATTTAAAAGGCGAGCACAGATGAAAATGGGTGGATTTTGAAGCTTGGATCAGGGCTAGCTTGTGATCATTGCGAGCTCGTATGCATGCCGCCAATGTTGTCTTGAGCATGTGACCGGCAAGAACCGAACTTATGATCGGTTGGAGGGCCAAGCAGCGAGGTTTTTTCTCTTTTGAAATTTGTTAGGCAAAAGAGCTGTACAAGGTGAAATTTACCTAGCGATTATGGATTGTTTCCACTGAGGGTTGATTATTTGAACAGGGTTTTGCAAATCAACAGGCATACCAATGATGGCGTATGCAACCGATTTGTATCAAGGATTTAGATACCAAATTAATGGAAGCATCTGTTGATTACCAACGTTAAGTAAGTGTCAATCTCTTGTCTAAGTTGTATTTTAGCCATTAATACTATTCCGATCTGTGATATTCTTCAGCAATTTCCCTCTAAGTGTCACTATATACTCTTACTAACACTAAAATTGGTCCTAACTACACACGTTTTTCTTGGTTTACATCTCGGCTACTTCTTCGTCTATAGCCAGAAGGCTGGTGCTTTCCTGGTTGACCCTGGAGAGATGCACTCTGACAACATCTTGTTTGTCTACTTCTTTTCTTCTTCAATCAACGCATGTATGACTTGTTGCAAGTTGGGTGTTGCTTCCTTTTGTTCTAGTACTGTGACTATACTATCAATATTTTTGGAACAGTACTTAAGAGCAGAGCGACCTTATCTTCCTGGGGACTTTGACACATGTAAGTTTATTGAGTGATGATATTCATTAACCTATTCACGAGGCTTGAAATTTCTTTCCCTTGACTCATTGTCAGTTTATAAAGATTCTTTTAAAGGCTATTTTTCCTTATTTTTTGCTTTGCATCAAAATTTTCTTCTACGATCGTCCATTCTTGGATTTTCATGGTGCAATTATCAGTTAAATGCACATAATTATAATGTAGTGAGGTGATAATTATGCCTAGAGTTTGTTCATTTGGATTTGTGCTATCTAGGCTCTAGTAAGTTTCTGTAGTGGATGGTTGAGCAGTTCTTGGTCTGATAACACACCATAGGTTCTTTTGCATAAGATATCCTCGCAATTTAGCCTGACAAGTATGGAAACCTTCCCTATTGAATTTTTCTATCCCTTTTTCTCCCATAGTGCAGGTAGAGGGGTCTTAACACTTGACGATGTGCCAATGCCAGTGTGTGTCTCTTTACAAGGAATTATGTGAATGTGGTTGCACAAAAGCGGGAAAAAAGGAGAACAACCAAACGTGAAGCTACTCTTCACAAATAACTTGTGAAGCACCTCTCCACAAGTGGTATTTTACCTTAAACAATTTGATGATCGATTGCAATTCAAAAAACACCACCTTTTAATTCACCAAACGCTTTGGAAGCACGATATGTAGAGCTTTGCTTTGTTTGATAAATTTGAAGCTTGAGTGTGAGAGCGTCTTCTTTGTGATGCAATGAAAACATTCGGTCTAGCTACCCTTAGAGTGTTTCGAACTAGTAGGCCCTCCTATGGGGGCGGTCTGTAGCTCTTGAATTATGGGAGAGAGCCCTTGAAGTCTTAAAAAACAATGCTTGGGAGTCGATCCTTAGGTGAATTTTGGTTCAAAATTTAACAAGGCAATGGAAATTTTTGTAGGTGGCAACCTCATGGGGGGCTGCAGCAACAAGTACAGCCAACGTTGGTGGAGAGAAAAATAGATGGTTTATGGCTGAAGGTGAGGCTGAGGAGAGAATGGCCAAGATGTGAGATCCATAGTGAGTTGTTTGTGATTGTGCTGGTCGAGAGGGAGGCCAAGGAGTTCAAAAAAGGCACCTTCTTAATTTACAAGGACCAGAAAATTTTTTGACACTAAAAAAAGGGCTATAGCATACAAGGAAGCTATAAACTAGCAAGGCTGCATCAAGATTTGGTTGAAGGGAAAATAAGAGAGAGTGGTGCAGCCCCTATAGATAGTGTAGCTCAAAGCACATGCAAGACAGTTGGGCTTGGCACATCGTGGCTCACCTTACTGAAGGGGTAATTTATAAGTTTAAAAAAACTATATTTACAACATGAAAAAGAGAGGATTTTGAAAATTTTGAGAGATGCTGAAACTTGATGGTGGCGAAGAAGTGAAATGAAGCAGTTGGTGTCCAATAAATGAGAATGCCAATTTACAACTTTGTTATGATCTGAGAATGAAAAGGAAATCACCTAGGTGCTCCAACATCATCCTTGAATCTTGATCGGCGACATGAGCGTGAAGCTATCGAGAAATAGCAAAAGCCACTCAGTTAGGGAAGCAAATCCAACTTGAAGATTGGCTTGAACCAACACACGAGGATGGGGGGCCCTAGCATGAGAAACACATCGGTGGAGGCCAATTGAAACAATTCAAAGTAGAGTGTGCAATTCTTCCCAATTAAGCAAGACAATTAGTGGCTTTGTGCATCGTGATTTTTGTTGTGAATTGATAAAACTTTGCAAGGAGGAGATCCTAGCAATGATCTCAAGATTGCTAAGCTAGTGATGTTGCCGATTGTCTTAGTTGACTTTTATATGAGCTCACCCCATTCACACTTGGGCACCCATGCTTAGCCAACTAATCCCTTGAATGTTCCAGTTAGAGTGCGCCTCTCATCGGCGATCACTCTTACCCTTTTCCTATTGGACTGACAAGCCCGATACCTGACTCTACCAAGTAAATAATACAACGTTTGTTGTAGGTGATAGGGTGTCCGTGAGACGTGAGGGTTCAAGCTATTGAGTTCAAGCTCGTTCGTCGAGGTGGAAGAGCATTTGAGATGAATGTCCTTAGCCTTCTTCAGTCACTGCAAAATCAAACAACATTGGCACGGTAATTGCATTCTCATATAGAATTAAAAAGCATATACAGTTGTAGGCAAACAATGTGATTGGTAACAGAATTTTAAACCAATTGCAGTATAATCAAATGCATAAACAGATGTAAAGGTAAAAAATTAAACAAGTCTGGGGTCACTAATTTAACGGTGGAAAGACACTAGAGATCGACTATTAATACCATGGGTAAGCTTCTTAATTTTCTCTGGTCAATTAAGTTGTTTAATTGCAGAGCCAAGTATTTCATGTTCGAGGGCTGACTAGAGGCTATACCTAGAAGACCTTGTAGTTAAGCTACAATAAAAGGAATTTCTCATGAAATCATCGCCTAACTGATTACCTTTTCTTTGACCCACCAAAAGTCTTTTCTCATTGATTTACTTTTGATGTGTGTGTTTATTTTGTATGCCTTGGGTTTTTTTGCTTTTCAAGGAAAAGCGCCCACACTGGGAACGTCTAGGGCTCTAGTAGCATAGGCGATACATGTGAGTGAAGTACCCAATCAAGCTGAGATTTCTCTTCTAGCTTAAGATTTTACATTGTGGCACTTTGATTTTTTGTTTGTTCATTTTCAACATTTTAATTTTGTAACTTTGGGGGGTCATATAACACTGTTACACCTCCCCAAGCACATCACACTAGTAAACTCCATTTACAATACTTCAGCTAAAGGTCAATAGTGTCAAGCCCACTAGAAAGCCCTAGTACATTTCACACAATGCTGCCTAAATCGGATTAAGAACCTAAGTAACCATTGATTATTAGGAAGGCATTCCCCATGGTATTAACAGAAGATCTCTAACACCTAGCTTGGTCAAACTAGCTTAGTCAGACTGCTTGATTTTTAAACCTAGACAAGTGATTATGACAAAAATTACATTGAATTTAATGTTTTATACTAACCCAAGGAACTGAATATTATGCTACCAATCACAATCAAAGCAGACAAACATGGATGCAAAAAAGATAAGGAGCAATGCTCATGGACAAGAAACACCTGTTTGTGTCGATGGTTGCACTTGATTTGAAGTGTGAATGAGAGAAAGATCCCATGAAGTTCCAAATCCTAACCACAGCAACACGTTCCTGTACACACTAAGAAACGCAAAGAATACCTCTAGGAGGCACATCAGCGGAAAAAAGTACCAACACTTATTGAACACAACAAAAAAACATAAGGAACCCTAACCTAATTATTTTCACTCCCCCTAGAGAGTAAAGGGAATAGGATATTGTAGATATTGGGGGAAAACCCTAAGGCTAAACCCCTATCCTCGTCGTCGAGATAAAAAAATTCATCATCCATGAGACCATGTGTGCCATTTGTGTAGTCATGTAAATCTTCTTCTTCATCATAGGTACCCATGTTTACTAAGAAGGTCACTAGACGCCTATAGTCATCTTGGTCAAAAGGATAGGCTTATGCAATGGGAGAAACACTCTCTACTAAGTATGGATCAGTCGTGGTCAAGAGATGTATCAGCCACTCTAACTCCTCAAAATTCCTCTCACATGCTAGCGTACCTACCAAATCCCATTCACATGCAAGCACCGGAAAGACCATGTGAAACATTTGTGAAAAGTAACGAGGGTACCTCTCACCCAAGGCAGGAGTGGATGACTCTAGCGTACTAGCCATATCTGTACACGCAAATAGACGATGGTTAGAGTGCAAATATTACAAGGGTCCTGTTCTTGTGCATAATGTGTTTTTATGATTTTGTGTTATGGCTCTTGCTCTTTTACTTTTTTATCTTGTTTTTGTGAGTATAAGGCTTTATATATACATTCCCTAAGATTGGAGATTAAAAGGTCAGGGAGAAAGGTTGAGAGGGAAGCAAGTGAATGATGGATGTCAACAAACACTCCCCCCTTCCTTGGGTAGATCATAACGTTTGAAATGATGTCGTCACCCTTTGAAACCAGTTGTTCCAAGTTGTTATAGGTGAAGACTTTAACCAATAGTTTTCGACCGCTCTATGCGTTTCATCTAGTTGCAAGGGTGGTAAGGTACTCTCCCATTATTTTATTTGCAACATCGTTCTAGGTGGTGAACTTACAACGGGAGGTGTAAACTCTTTCTTGCTTGTACGGATATGTACAATGGTAGGTGGAGGTTGTGTCGAAGCTTCTATTTCCGTATAGGAATTACATGAAGAGCAAGAAGCTTCATTTGCTTTCCCTGTTCCTAATCTAGGTGGAAAAAATCATTCTTTCTTTGGTACCTAAACTAGCTCTGGAGCGGGTGTGTCACATTCCGTGATTTTTTCCTTTCCACGATCTTCAATTTGTTTTGGAGCCACAGGATTGAGCTCACATGGGCCTGGTGACAAGTAAGAGCACAATTTAGGTTTTGGCACCCAGATTTGATCATTTCCTTCATAGTAGCCTTGGGTTTCCAATAGTTTTTTAGGAATCCAACGCAACATTTCTTTACATTTCTTGGGGCGAATGGGACGTCTCTTACCAGGCTCCTGTCTTTTAGCATTGGATATGGTTGCTAAAGAAGCTTTAGGGACCCACTTGTATGTTTTCTTTGTTATATTGGGGTGGGTCTTGTGTGTCTCAAGCTTTATCTCAGCTACATCAGTTGAAGCTCTAGAGACTTGGGCTATGGGGACATATGGTTCAACCTCTTAGACATGCAATGTTTTGGGTTTTATCTCCTTAAGAGGCAATATCTCAAGGACTATGGCTTGCGTGGCAGGGATAAGAGTTGGTTTTTGTGTTGTGACACCCCTTGTCCCCCCATCAATAGTGCATTTGGTGGCTATCATCCACGTGCATCCTAGGTTTATATTACCTTGCATAGATCCAACAGGCATGACTAAAAAGTCTTGAGCTACAACCCCATTGTCATAACTGACAGAAGTATGTCAGATTCCAAAAACTGCTGTTTTTTTCTTGTTGACACCCTTGACTTGGATAATACTCTCAGATAGAGGTGGCTTCCCTAACTGACACCACACCCCATATGATAGCAGATTATATTTAGCACCCGTGTCCAATAAGGCATTATATAGCACTTTTCCATAGGTGCTATTTAGCTCAATAGGGTATCATAGAGGTGTGTCAGATTCCAACCAATCCTCATCGATTTCAACGTGGAATGCATGTGTGACTCCAAGGTTAGCCTCTTGTTTTTGTCTTATACGTTGTTGTCGCTCATTAGCCTCATCTTGAGCTTGTATCTTCTTCAATTCTATTTGTGCCTTGGATGCCTTTTTTGTATGGATGGCATGCAACTCCTCTTGGCTTAAAGGATCATAGTATCTTTTAAATTTGCTCCATTGAGGAATCCAATGGTTTCAACTCCATCGAGAGTCTCCACACGAATGGTTCCTTGTGGGGTGATCTCACATACTCTATATGGTCCTTTTCCCGTATATTTCAACTTTTTCTTTTTGTTACGCACTCCATACATAAGGACTTTATCACCAACATGTATATCTTTGTTCTTTAGATGACGGTCAAACCATTTATTCCTCCTATCTTTCTCCACAAGTGCATTTTGCACAGCTAATTGCCTCTCTTCATCTAGCCTTTCAAGGATATATAATCGCTCAACTAAGGGGTTACCATCCCAACCTTCTTGAGAAGCTACTCGAAGACTAGGAACGACAAACTCCCATGGCATAACCGCTTCTTAGCCATACACCATCTTGAATGGTGTGCAGTTAATGGCAACTTTGTACGTAGTACGATAAGCCCATAGAGCTAATGTAAGCTTTAAATCCCAATCTGTGCGATGAGCTTCCACCATTTTGGTTAAGATAGAGATTAAGGTCTTACTGGTGCTCTCAGCTTGGCCATTTGCTTGTGGATAATAAGGTGTGGATTTATGGTGAGCTATCATAAAGTTGGTAGTGAGTTCTTTTATTACTACATTTATAAAATGAGTACCATTGTCACTCACAATCTCAAAGGGACAACCAAATCTTGTAATAATGTTCTCAAAGAGAAACTTGGAAGTTGACCTCGCATCGGCCTTACGTGTTGCCCTGGCTTCCGCCCACTTTGTCACATAGTTAGTGGAAACGATAATATATCGAGATTGAGTGCTACGAGCTGCCGGACTAATTGGGCCTACAAAGTCCAAACCCCATTTTTCAAATGGTTGAGTCACTTTAACAGGATGTAAGGGCATCCTATCCTTTTGTTGTGTGATATTGTAACGTTGGCATTCATCACATCCTTTTGCATAAAAGTGATGCATCCTTAAATAAGGTTGGCCACCAATAGCCTGATTGCAACACCTTTCTAGAGCTGTTAGTTCCCCTGAGAAATGTCCTCCGGCTACACCCATGTGGGCTTCTTGCAGTATGTATAAATACTCATCCTCACGGACACAACGTCTAAGAATATCATCCTTCCCTAGCCTATAGAGAGTTCCTGCAACAATGAGAGAGTAAGGTTCGCATTCTTTTAACAGTTTTCGAGCTATGTCTTTACGAAGCTCTTTGGGTGGAAAACCATTAACTAGAAAGTTCACAATCTTCTCACTCCATTCAGGTATGATTTCGACTAGGAATAGAGAAGTATCGGGCAACTCATCATCGACTCCAGTAGGGGCTTCACCATTGGGTATGCGAGACAAATGATCCGCCATGACATGTCTTTTACCAGGTCTCACCACAACGGTAAAATCAAACTCAAGGAGAATTAACAACCATCGTGTAATTCTTCCCGTGGAACAAGGTTTATTTACTAGATACAATAACTCTTGGTGATCAAAATAGAACACAAACTTGTTGGCCAGAAGGTAGTAGCGAAATTTCTTCACTGCATAAATCATACCTAAACCTTCTCGCTCTGTAGTTGTATAGTTTCTCTCGGCATCATTCAATTGACAATTTGCAAAGCTAATGGGGTAGTCCAGTTTATGTTCTCCTGGTTGAGCTAGAACACACCCAATAGCAAAGTTCGATGCATCAATATGCACATGAAAAATTACATTCCAATCGGGCACTCATAGAATAGGAGCACTAGTCAAGGTCTTTTTCAATGACTCATAAGCATGGTCACACTTCGTAGTCCATTGGAACTCAATAAGAAGCTTGTACAAAGGACGAGCTATCTCGGCAAAGTTTAAAATAAACCGTCGGTAATAACCAACATGGCCCATGAACCTTTGAACTCCTTTATAGTTTGTAGGTGGTGGCAATTCAGCAATAGATTTAATTTTTCCCTCTGTTTGGAAGTGATAACAACATACAAGCGCCCACCTAGCCAAGGCGCCGTTGAGTCAGCCGGCCAAAGTTTTGATGTGGTCACATTATTTTTCCGATGTTTAATACATCAAACCCTGTAAAAGTCTAATGACAATCGCCTATGTCAAGTCTGAGTCAAAGATGTAATTTTTCCAATGATGTATGTAAAGGTCCATGAGAAGTTGGCCGCCGGCCACTTTAGAAAGCCCTAGGTATATAATACACTAAGGTTAGTGGGAAAGGGAGATTATTTTTTGTGAAGATAAGGGACTACTGTGTACGTACAGAGAGCTACTTCTTTGCTCCAACTTGTAATCATCGCCATGTGGCTACGGTAATCCAAATTCAGTTTTGTTTCTTGCATTGTGTTCCTCTTACTCTGCTCTTCCATTCAAGTGTAAGCATTCAAGATTCGGTGAAGGTTTCAACCGCATCCGTTTAGGCCTTAAATCGCTGTTTTGAGTGTTTATATGCGTATTTTATGTTGTTTTGACCCTAGGAGAGGCTTTAGGGACCCTAAAACGACCCTTTAGGATCAATCGTTTACTGTTTTTGCATACTTTGGGACGAGCGATCGCGATTTTTGTAGCTTCTCAGAATGCTGTGACAGTGATAGGATATATTCCTGATAGTCCCGTGTAGCTTCCCTTCAAGTTTCATGCGATTCCGATATGATTTGCATGGTGAACGGGCGTGATGACTGTAGAGTTGTGTAGAAGGACATAGGCAGATTACTTGGCTTTAGTGCGTTTGATTTGCTTGTAGAGTTAGTAGTTGCATCTCTTCGAGTTCACTTCCTTAGGATTGACACCCTAGTGAGTTTCCATGCCTCATCCGAGTCGCTTTCCCTATATCGATAATTTTATGTTGATGCTTGAGAGCTATGCTATGGATGTCCATCGCGGCGACCCGCAAACACCCTCATTTGTGGAAATCCCATTTTTTTGACACAAAATGCCCTAAAATGACTCCATGTTTGTTAGCGGGTACGCCGCGATAGACGATGGAGCACAGCGAGAACACAGACCAACAAACTGTCAATCCGAGGATGTAGCTGACCCGACTAGGGCATGGAGACAATCTCTGGGTTGCCAACCCTGAGCTAGACACGAACAACACTCTACAGTCACTAATCCTACCACAACACTACCATAAAGCAAAGAAACAGACAACGCATCCTACGAAACACTACAAGCTTGAAACAGTCTCAAATCATATCGGAATGACTCGAAATCGGAGGGTAACACTCACAAGGACATATCCTATGTGGCCAAATACCTAAACCCTGAAAACCATAACTGTAAGACCTCTAATCGCTGTCGCGATAGTCTCAAAACAGCAATTTCCAAAGTGTCCGGAACTGATCTACAAAGACATCAACACGAAGAGCTTCTCGCCTTGATTCTAACGACTACTCGATCATTCAGAACAGATGTCGTTTGAGGTACTTACGACCAAATATAGCTCGTTAGCAGGCGGGCTCGCGATGTGGTCCTCGGCTTGCATTGCTTGCGTCGACGCGGAGAGCTCCTTGATGCTAACATGCTCCTACTCTCATATCTGCAATGTGATTAGTGTGCGCGACGGTGTGTGTGCGTGAAGCTCACTGCTGTGTGCTGTAGAACCCATGACTGTATATTATTTGAGATAACGTAATGTCTTTTTTACAAAGCCTTAGGTTTCAGCTTATATACCAAGCCTTCAAACCTAATGTCCGACCAAATGACCTAAATTGTCCCTAGGCTTCTACAGAGCTTAATTACAAGAAACTGAGTTGGCTATACTCATTATACAAGCATATGTGGCCAAAATACAAGTGCCGATTTAAAATATGAGGTTCTCGTAAACATCACAAAAGTGGCCATAATGGCTCAAAATAATAATAACGGGATATTCGATGACGTCCATGAACTCGTATCTTCATGTTGCAGCATCCATCTTCATCTTCATTACTTCATCACCATCTTCATGTGGAATCTTTACAAAATATTTGAGGAATCTTTGTGGAAACGTTGTTGAAAGGGCGTCCTTCAACACTCTCCCCCTCCGAATTCTTGTCGTCCCTGACAAGACCCTATGTCTTTGCTGGCCTTGATGAGTTCTTGATGTCTTGGTGTTGGTTGAAGTTGTTGTGGCAGACTCTTCTGTAGTTGGTTGCTTTTCGTGATGTTAAATCTGCCTTGAAGTTGTACCTGTAGTGTATCTGAAGCCTGGAACTCTCCCCCTCTGATTGGTTGTTGTATCTTGAATTGCATGAGGTTGTATCGACTTGTTGGTGCAACTGTTCATTGTCATTGTAGCTGTAGTTTGCTTTTCCTGTGGTTGTTATCTGGCAGTCGTACCTGTAAGTTGACTTGAAGCTTTGTCAAGCTGTTTTTTTGGCCTCTCCCTTTTGACTTGTCAGTAGATTTGCAATTAGTAGTGTGGGGATATCGTGGTTCTTCTTGTTTTTGTTGTTATAAAAAATAAAAGAGTAAAAGTAAAATGTAGCGTATATACAAAATGAAGGTCTTAGATACTTGGATAAGACTAAAGGGAAAAACCCAGTGGGAAAAATTGTCTTTAGTCATAATTAAATGCGAGGCTATATGTACTTAGGTTCTGATGTTATAGAGTTATGCTGAGTTAAAGTACATATGGCCATATGGCTACTAGTATGGACTTGATATACATGGAAAGTGTTAGTAGCTTGAAGTCAGAGTCATTGTTGTTGAGCAAAGACTTATAAAACCTGTTTTCGCTTGGTCATCGTCATTTGTTTGTGTAAGTGCATGGGTAGAATAAAAAAGAGTGCCTAATGCATATGTCCAATGATGGGACATCTATATGCTTGCACAGAGTTATGCATGTTAAACAAGATGCGGTGCGAGAGAAGAGTGTTGATGGGTTCTTCATGGAGTTAGTGTAGCAAGCAAAACATATAGCATGAGTGCTTCAAAAGCTTTCACTACTCACAAGAAGGGTTTTTGCTGCCGAGGTTTCTCCACTCTTCCTCACCGTGTCAAGTGCGTGAGTGTGTTTTTTTTTTTTGGACTACTCCGCCTTCTCCACCTTATATATTATATGGACTTTGACTCTTATGCTCACCTCTTCCAGCATGAGCGACATGACTTTATGTATGCTCAACTCTCCAGCTTGAGCTTATACATATTAGCTAGACTCATAGACCATAGAAAAATATTAACTTGAAGCTTGGGTCTGACACTTCGCTCATTTAGTGGCTTAGCTGCCCGACTCTAGACTCTTATGCCATGTAAGTTTAATGGCGACTTGGACTTACCTGACCGAGGCTTGAAATCCAATTCCATATGCTTTTGATGTTTAGGCCTTTCTCGTTAGTTTCTGTTTGAGATGCCATGTTGTCCAATACATTGGCATATATCTGCTCTTCCATTAGGAGATTTCGAAGGTCTTTTGGAGGGCCTTTTGGTAGAGAGAGGAAAATAAGCTCCTCCAATGAGAGAAGAGCCTACGTTACGTAGAAAAATAGATTGATATTAACAAAAATATAAAAGGTGTCCCTCTCCTCATTTAATAATCTAGTGGTCCTTGAAGACGAGCACTCTCTTTTATTTAATGCGAACACCTTTTTCAGAAGGTAGATGCAATGCATTTGATACGCGCTACATCATCACTAGAACTCAAAAAGTCACAAAACTATCAAGTGGTGGAAGATTTTGAAACTTTTGATACTGTCAATGCGTCCGGAACGTACATATCTCCTAGTAATGAATGTCCAATTGCCTCGCTCAGACATCCAAAGAGGCCAAAAATGTCAAAAACCCCTAAAAGAACATTTTACTAACAGCGCGCGAGGGGGCATTCCAAAATTTTGGAATGCCTCCTCGCGCGCCGTTAGTAAAAAGGCCCTTTTTTCCTCTTTTTAGGGAGCTTTTTGAGAGGAAAATGTCCAAAAACCTCTAAAAAGGGGCTTTTTGGAAAGATAAGTGTCCAAAAATCACTAAAAGGAGCTTTGTACTAACGGCGCGCGAGGGGGCATTCCAAAATTTTGGAATGCCTCCTCGCGCGCTGTTAGTAAAAAGGCCCTTTTTTCCTCTTTTTAGGGAGCTTTTTGAGAGGAAAATGTCCAAAAACCTCTAAAAAGGGGCTTTTTGGAAAGATAAGTGTCCAAAAATCACTAAAAGGAGCTTTGTACTAACGGTGCGCAAGGGGGCATTCCAAAATTTTGGAATGCCTCCTCGCGCGCCGTTAGTAAAAAGGCCCTTTTTTCCTCTTTTTAGGGAGCTTTTTGAGAGGAAAATGTCCAAAAACCTCTAAAAAGGGGCTTTTTGGAAAGATAAGTGTCCAAAAATCACTAAAAAGAGCTTTGTACTAACGGCGCGTAGAGGGGCATTCTAAAATTTTAGAATGCCTCCTCGCGCGCCTTAAGTAAAAAGCCCATTTTTGGGTGTTTTTTGCCATTTTTTGCCTCTCCGGATGTCGGAATGAGACAAGTAGACATTCGTTTTTAGGGTATTTTGGCGTTCCGGATGCATTGGTGGTGTCAAAATCCTCAAAATCTATCACTATTTTACAGTTTGTGACTTTTCAACTTTCAGTGATGACGTAAGCTGCATTAAATGCGCCGCACCTGCCTCCTGAAAAAGACGCTCGCATTAAATAAAAAGTGACCGTTTCAAGGACGATTGGGAATATAAATCTACTTTTTAGAGTGTCTGGTTGTCCTTTTGGACGTACTCACAAGGTGGAAGTGCATTTTAAAAAAAAGTTTCTAGAGAGAGAAATACAATTTCTTACAAGGCCCTCCAAATGACCTCCGAAATTTTCTAATGATTCCTTGGTAGCAAATTGTGGTCGCTTGATGAGACAGGTAATGATGTTGAAGCAATGGTTGATGAAGTCTTCTTCTTCCAGATAGTGTTCTTCAAAACTGTGATCTCCGCATTTACCGTTGCTTTCTTTTTGTTGTTAAGAGGTTGCAAAGGAGTTGTGTATCTATCTTGTTGTTGAGCCTCAATCACGAATTTTGGAACCCACATTGTTCTTGGGCCTGGTGTGATCTCTTTTGCCACTTGCCTTGTTTCTTCTTTGACTTGATGGTACCTTGTCTTTAACTTCCAAATATGGCTGTTACTTTTGTAAAAGCCTTGCTCTTGTAGTGATTGACGAGAGATCCATCTATAGGTTGTAGTACTCTTGGGTGTAGCAGGTGGCTGCTCTTGATTTCTTGATGTTTCTTGCTGTTCTTGGGTGATTCCTTGATAAGATACTACCTTAGGTAACCAGATTTGAAAGTTACCCTCATAGAATCCTTGTGCTTCAAGTAGCTTGGCTGGAATGAATCTTTGGACTTGCTTGGAGGTGATCTTCACTTGACTTTGTTGGGGAGTGTGGTAGAATTCTGATTTCATTACCCAGACTTATCGTATGGTTTGTCCAGTGGAAGACCTTCTCTTTTTCTTTTTGTACCTGTCCTTTCTCTTGGTTGAGTTATGTGATTGACGTTGACGGCTTTGTTGATTCCTGACTGAGTGGTTGTCATGGGATGGAAATTGCCAGGCTGTTATCTTGGGCTTGTTGACCCAAACATCTGAATTTCCTTTCTTGTAGCCTTGTGCACTAATTGACTCGCTTGATGTGATCCTTCCTATTACCTTTGCTTGTTGAGGTTGTTCCTGTGATTGTATCCAAATTGGATCATTAACTTTAATATGTGCCTTGGATACTAGCACTTGGTTGACCTGTTTTGACTTCCTTTGGAGACGTTCGGGCGATGGAAACTTTGGTTGATAGACTTTTTTTTGGGGTTTCCATTGTTTTGTTGATGGTTTGGCCTTTGATGTAGAGGCTTTGTCTTGCACTTGCATTGGCTGGGCTAGAGACTGTGGGCTTATTTTAGCTTTTCCTTTTTTAATAGCCAAGAATCTTTGAACTATTGTAGGCTTGCTTGTCGTGATGACCATTGTTGAAGATTCAGGCTCGTATTCAAAGACTTGTGCCCATGGCTTGGACAAAATCAAGTGTGTTCCCATTTTTCGAGAATCTACCACCAAGAATTTTTCTTTGACATTCTCCGAGTGTAGTTGGAGAGTAGCTTCTGCAATCCCCATACTTATAACATCTACTTCAGGTGAGAGATTTACCTTTATCTGAATATCATAAAGCTTTGGCTTACCTAGAAGTAACCACATGCCATATGACATGAAATTAGTCGTGGAATTTGTATCAATTTCTGCCATAAAATTCATCTTGACTCCATCTTGTGCACTTAGCAAAAAGTTGATCTTCTTTGGTACTAGATTGCCTGTGTTCTCTTGAGTGACTTGAGCAATCTTTGGCCTGGAGTCCTTGTCTTCTGAGGTTCCAGTGGTGAGAGATGCATCATGTGGTGGTGATTTGCATCTAGCACTTTGGATAGCTTTCATACCTCCCTCTGTTGTAGGAAGTGTAGCAATACCACCCAATGATATTGTAGACATCATTGAGGTATTCACTTCTGCCTATCTGACCCTTCATTATATGAATCACAAGTAGGATCACCCATAGAGTCATTTGTCTTGACTTTGAGTTCATCATACTCAGATTCTTCATCTGTCTCACACATAACCCTTAGCATGTAGTAGGGGACTATGTCATATCCATTCTCATCGCAAAATTTTGTTGGTGTGGTCCCATTAACACAGACATCCAAAGTAGCCAATATCTGAGTCCACTCTAGCGGTTCTAATGCCTCTTCCGGAAAAGGTTCTCTTATGTAAGCATAATCTTCTAATACCCTCTCTAAGGCATTCTCATTTCTCCCAAAGTCACTACACTCCGATGCTCCGCACATCCAGATTTCTTTCTTTTTGCCCATCCACGGATGGTCTGTTGATCCACTTTGTGTTGCAAAATCAAAATCTTCCACGGGCGTTCTAGTTACATCTTGGTAACTATGATTTCTCATATTTACACGTCTTGTGGTTTCAGCATGTCTCAAGTATAGATAATCATAACCCCAATCTTGTAGCATCTTGAGTTGTCTCATGAATGGTCTTCCAAGGATGATTTCATAGTTATTTTTCTTGCCAAAGTCAACTATGGCAAAAGTATGCGCATACTCTATACCACAAGAAGACACCACTATCGCTTCTAGCAATCCCATGGGTCTTTCCACAGGCCCATCAGCTAACTTTAATTTTATTATGGTTGTTCTAAAGGCGGGCCTACCCCATTTCTCCCAGATTCGTTTTGTTGCTATGGCAATTCCTGCTCCGCTGTCAAGTATAGCTTTCGTTTCAATCCCATTGTACTCGACAGGCAAAGTGGCATTACCATCTTCTCCTTCACAGTACTCTCCTACTTTGTTCAGAGGTACCTGTCTTACATTTGATCTAGGCTTCTTGATCTCATCTAGCTCTTTTTCTAGGAACCTTAATAGGATTTTGATCCCAATTTTTTCCAAGCATTTTCCTATATCCGTCCACATACTTGGTCTGATTTTCAAAAGTTCTGCCAACGTAATTGTGCACTTCACTGGCGTGGATAGCAAGTCAGTCAAATTTTTTGTGTCCAATTGTTTTGTCCCCCCTAGCCTCTACGTAGGTAACACCTAAGGGGGATGAAATGCCACAACTCGTACCCTTAAATATGATATGAGCAATGCATATAGATTTTGATGATGAAGACTTGATTGACATTGGAACCATTAGCGTCTCACAAGACTATAGCCCACACAATTTAGATTTAGAATCATCAATTGGATTTGACTCTAAAGACGAAGAATCTGAGTTAAACCTTGTTGAAAATGTGGGGACAAACCATTTAGGGCCTAGTGGTACCCTAGATGACAATCTATCCAGGAGAGAAAAAAACACAAGCAGCGATTCATCTAGTGACTCTTCACTAGAGATCGGCTGTAATCAGAAATTAGACAAGAAGAGTAAGAGATATGCTCGAGGGGTGCACTATGTAATCATGTTAATGTATAACGTGAGTTCGAAAGGAGGGGCTTTAAAAGGAAAAAAATTTAGGCAATTTAAGAGAGATACATTAAAATAAGGGGTTTTTATATTCAATTTTGGAAAAATTCCTAAAATAAGGGGTCATTTTTTTCATCGAGACATGTTAAAAGAGGGGTTTTTTTAATATCCCATGAATGCACATTATATAGGAGGGTATTGAATGGTGAACCCCTCGAGTCCCTGCCCATGCAAAGTTTTATGGGCATCGAATCTCGTCTCGATGGTCTAGGATGGCACAATTGCAAACTTTTGGCCAATAAGCCCTTGGCATGCCCAAAGCAAAAAAATGAGGATTGTGCCACCTAGATGGACGAGACAAGAGCGGATGGGCATGAAACTTTGAAAGGGCAAGGAAAGCACACTATTACCTGCCCCTACAAAGTTTCATGGGCATCTCAATCGATCTCAACGATCTAAGGCGTCACAAAGGCCAACGTTTGGCCATTGCACCCTTGGCAAGCCCAAAGCCAAAAGATTGGCCATTGTGCCACCTTAGACCGATGAGATGGCAATCGATGGCCATGAAAGTTTGCGGGGGGTATGTTAAGATGTCAAGCTCAACATGTACAACTCCTGGATGATTACCACCGACAGTCATCATCACTAGCATACCTTGGTGGATACGCATATCTTTGTGAGTGATACTACAGCTAGACTACACTGAGCTAGTCTACCTACCAAAGTGATGGCACACTTATCTACGCACCTCACTCACTAGCGGTTTATACTAGACCGTTGTACTAGTTTCCCTTTTTATGTTTCATTTTCCCTTATGTTTTGTAGACCTCTTATCTTGAGTTTGTGAAGAAGAAGAAGTACGGTCTTTTGCCTCCATATTTTTCTGTGTGTGTGCTTGAAAGTGCTCAAGCTCTCTCCTTCTCTGTCTCTTGACATGGTATCAGAGCTTGGTTGTGTTTGAGGAGCTTAGAGGAGCAAGCAGAAGCAGTCTAGGAAGCAGCTTCGGTATTTCCAAGATCCATCTTCAACGATCACCGATTGAGGTGATTTCTTTTGGAGAGTGTGCATATCATGGTTCTATACAATCCTTTGAGCTACCACTCTGCAATCTGATTTCCATTCTGGGTGCACTTTGACCCTTGTTTTGGAGTTAGAGTGCATTCGCGTGCGAAAACCCAGGGGGATTCACTCTATATACAAAATGGGACGCCACCTACGAGCAAACATTTTGATAAAACCCCTATATACAAATGATATTAGGGAATATGACCCCCCTTTCTATGCTTATACAACAATCAATGAAGAAAACTATTATAGCCCTATCTTAGATATAAAATTTAAATCTCATATGATTTGACTAAGTAAAACTGGTCAAAGAGTGTGTAACATAGTGATTGGAAACGTACTAAGGAACCACTTTTGTTGATAACTAGATGTACCCTCAATTTGTCTTAGTTTGACTTTCAAACTATGTGCTTGATCATCGTGCACTCTGGATACTCATCCAATTCTGACCCGTCCAAAGCTGGTATAAATCAACCCTTGACCTTCTCCAAATCTCCAAATCAGCCCTTATCTATGACCGGCTTGATGGAAAATTTGATTTGTGACCTGATAAAAAACTTTCTCTAAATGCATATGTTTCTAGTGCACATTGATGATTAGTCATTTTACAAGTAATCAACCTGGGTCATCCCCCCCCCCAAAAAATATGATACCCCTTCCCTTAATTTTAAGCTTGGGAGATAAATTATTGGGGGCCTGTCCCTAACTTGCAACCCCCCCCCCCCCCCCCCCTGCACTTACGTGGTGCGGTAAGTTTTCCATGGTGAATCCCCCAGGGCGATATGAGAGGCGACGTTATCAAGAAAATGTGCGTGCTAGAATAAATGAAAAGAAATCTATCGAAGAGTGGCTTAATCATATAGGGGCATGTGATGTTCATCGAAAGTTGGTAGATAAATGGGGTGAATACCTGTAATGGAATTGGCCTATTTAATTTGAGAGTAGCGGAAATTAATGAGAGCACTTTTGAGAAATGACTTTGTGAGCATAGCGGGTGAACATAATTGAAGTTAGCAACATAATCATAGCAATTTCTTAACTTGGCATGAACAATACTTTTGCAAGATAGAGAATTTAGAGAACATGACAACAGTTGAGGACCGGATTTATGTGGATCCGGTCCCCCCTCCAATAGGCATTTGTATTATGATTTCTCCCATTAAGAGAGACTTGTTACAATACAATCTTTGTGTTCCTTGTGACCTAGGTGATGCAATGAAGATGGAAAGCTTCATGCATCACAAACATAACATAAACTTGAAGAAATCTTTAACTATCCAAAGCCTCAGTCCCAAGACCTCAAACACCTTCGAAGGTGGAGAGAGCTAGCAGGGAACGAGGGTAGGGAAGAGGAAGAAGAAACATTTCATAGGAGAAAGAATTAGTTCCTCACTTATCATAACTCTTGTTGCTAGCATAGATAATAACATAGTAATGAAGAAGAAGGATATGGCAAGCTTAAGCATTGAAGCATGGCTCTTGGTTGGATTTTCACTCCATATCCAAGAGTGTTGGTGTAGGCTCTCAACCTCTACTTGCTTGGAGAAGGAGAGGGAGCTTTTGCACTTTGCATAGCACACAATGAGAGTGTTTGTGAGTGTGTGTGTGGGTGAGTATACCCCCTAAGCAACCCCCTAGCTTGCTTCGTTCTGTGAGTGTATGTGGGTGCATATACCCCCTAAGCAACCCCCTAGCTTTCTTGGGTCGACCCCCCCTTGTAGCTCATGCTTGAAGCTCATTGGACCCCTCCAGGCCTAGCCAATCACAAGGAGGAGGCATTACAAGCAGCAAGGGTAGCCTTGAGACAAGTGTCCCACTTTCCCCTTTGAGAGAGAGGGCTAGATAAATTCTAAATCATTTAATTAAATCTCCTAAATTATTATTGGACCCCTTGGGTGGCCAACCAATAGGCTTCAGGCACACCATGAGGGCAACATGAGGAGGAACTTGACAAGTGTCCCTTTTGCTTTCTTTGTACCATGCATGCCTTGTGTGAGTGTGTGGGTGTTCTCTCTCACCCCCCCTCATGTAGGGCTTGCCCCCTCCTTGTAGGGATTGAATCTTTAACTTTTTGACACCTCAAGCCTCTCATGCATAGGCCCAGTTCCCACCACAAGCTTGGCTCATAATCACTTCAAGCTTGGGCTAGGTTCTCACCTCAAGTGCAACCCTAGCATCTCAAGCATGTCAAGCACCTCAAGAATCTCAATAATTAAGCACCTCAAGCATCTCAAGCACCTCAATCATCAAGCATGACAAGCAGGACAAGCACCTCGAGCTGGCTCGGGTTCCCGCGCCTCAAGCTCAGCCCTAGCTTACCTAAGGTTTACACAAATTATTGGAGGTCTTCAATGAAGCTAACCCTAAGGTCTTATGCTCCATTTGTTAGCCTTGCTCTTTGATAGATCATCTCATTTGGGCCCCTTTACCATTGGTCGTGTGTTGAGATAGATCTATAAGCACATGTCTATATCTTAACCCTTGTTCCCGTTTATTCTCCCACATTAAGTGATCAGTTTAATATGAGAGAATCAGTTGGGTTGGTTAGATATTAGATATTAGATTTTATGAAATTACCTCTCTCTTGAAATCATATTCGTCCTCGACTATGAGATAGAAGAGATAAAGCCTTAGTCATTAGTCAATTTTACTTAGCGGGTAGAGGATCCCTTTTTACCCTACGGCATCTTTCCAAGATGGATGACTAATCCATTTGGTGCTTGGGAGACATAACTGCCGCAATCATGTTTTCTCTTTAGTCCATTTCATTTTCCGAAATTAGAGTGACAAATTCTACTTGGTGTTTGAGAGACGTCGTCATCACAAACATGATTCTAAGCATGTATACTAGTTAAATTTGTGCACAATGAAAAAGAGGACTAGTTTTATAAGACAAAAACATGAGTCATTCAAAAGAAATTTGTACATTTACTTACTCTAATGTAGAATTGTAAGCATTGACAAGGTTCATATTATCCTTAAGTTGTATTCCTTGCATCCATCTAGTATCTTCAAAAGGATAATTTTTAAGCTTAATAAGATACCGTCGGATAATCTTACCATGTCGTAGTACCTTGTCTTCATGCCAAAGGACAGCTTCAGGTTGTAGCACCTCTTCTTGGTCTGCAACTTCGAGAGGGTCTTCAATGATTGGTTCAATTGGTGGTTCTCCTTTGTAGGGGTTCAGTAGGCTTACATGAAAGGCATTGTGTATGAGTCAATGGTTGGGCAACTTGAGTTGATAAGCCGTCTCGTTGATGGGCTTCAAGATTTGGAAAGGACCATGGTATCTTTTTGCTAGTATCTTTTGGCTAGTTTAGCATAATACTTTTGATGGCCCGTAGGTTTTTTGCCCGTCGTTTGCCTTAATCGAGCCTTAGGAAACTTGAGTAAGACCCAATCATTTTCTTTGAACATTAAGGCTCTTCTGTGATTATCAGCATCATATTTTTGCCTTTGTTGAGAGATGGATATAGCCTCCTTAATCTTTTGAAAAGATTCTTGTAGGTCACGGCTATACTCATTGGCGGCGAAGATCTTCCCATGTACTTTGAGTAGCAAGGGACTTTTAGTTCTTCCCTCAATGATCTCAAAAGGTTCTTTTCCCGTAGAAGTATGTATAGTATTATTGTAGGCATACTCTACAAGAGGTAAGTACTTTTCTCATTGTGAGCATTGATCTACTTCGGTAACATAAGTCTTGAGTAGATCGAGTATCGTAAGATTGGCTATCTCACTTTGGCCATCCGTTTGTGGGTGATAGGCCGAAGAGAAATTCAATCTTGTTCCTAGATTTTCAAAGAGACCTTTCTAGAAATTACTGGTCATTCTAGGATCTCTATCTGACACGATGGATGTGGGTAATCCATGGTGCTTGAAAATCTGAGATATGAAGAGAGTTTCCATTTGATGTGCCTTAATAGTCTTTTTGACAGGACTAAAATGTGCTTGCTTGCTAAACTTGTCAACTATTGTCCATATTCCTGTATTCCCATGGATAGACTTGGGTAATCCAAAGATGAAATCCATGGATATACTCTCCCATGGTGAATTTGGGATAGGCAATGGCTGGAGTAATCCAGGTTGCTTCCCTCTATCATACTTGGTCTTTTGGCATACTACACATTTTGAAATATACTCTTGTATGTCCACTTTCATGGTAGGCCAATAGAAGTACGTCTCTACTCCTCGAAGAGTAGGTTGAATACCTCTATGCCCCGCATATGGAGGAGCATGGGATTCATACATAACTTTCTCACGAAGGGAATGGGTAACACATAGCCTATTGCCGTGGAGAAGATAACCATCCTGCAAGGTGAATGGTTCCTCTTTCTTCCCCAAAGCAAGGTCTGACATTATGTCTCTACAGTCAGGGTCAATATCATACTCATCTATCATAGAGGATAGATCATTGTGAGTAGCTATAGACACCGCATTAACTTTGGGTCTTCGTGAAAGTGCATCGGCCACTTGATTGTGCTTACCAGCTATGTGAGCAATATGGAAATTAAATTGCGAAAGAAAATTTGCCCACCTCATTTGTTTGTCGGAAAGCTTGGTTTGCGTCATGAAATACTTGAGACTTTGGTGGTCGGTTCGTAGGATAAATGGAGTCCCCAATAGGTAGTGCTTCCATGTGTCTAGGGCATGTAGAACAGCTAAAAGCTCTTTCTCATAAATGACCAAGACTCGTTCATCAATATTGAGCCTTCGGCTCTCGTATGCTATGGCATGCCCTTCTTGAAGCAAAACTGCTCCAAGGCAATCACCACAAGCATCACGTTGGACCTCAAATGGCTTTGAGAGATCCGGAAGCACAAGGACTGGTTGGGAAGTAAGCTTCTCTTTGAGATTGTCAAAAGCATTTTGCTCCTTAGCAGTCCATATAAACTTAACGTTCTTCTTAGTTAAGTCGTGTAGTGGTCCTGCTACTTGAGATAATTTTGCTATGAAGCGTCTATAGTATGCACACATACCAACAAAGCTTCTTAGCTCATGTAGATTTCTTGGGTTAGGCCATGCTTTTATTACCTCTGACTTTGATGGATCCATTTGGATACCATCTTTAGAGATAATATGACCTAGGTATTGAATCTCTTGAAGGAAGAATTCGCTTTTCTTTTGGTTGAGAAAAAGCTTGTTCTCCCTCAATGCTTGAAAAATCACTTGGAGATGTTGCTTATGTTCCTCCAAAGACTTGGAGTAGATGATGATATCATCAAAGAACACTCCAGTGAATTTGTGGTATGGTCTAAAAATTTTCTCCATCAAATGATTGAACGTAGCTGGTGCATTAGTCAAGCCAAAAGTCATGACTAGATATTCATAAAGATCAAACGTTGTGCGAAACGCGGTCTTTAAGATATCTTCATCCACTGTCCTTATTTGATGATAGCCACTCTTAAGGTCAATCCTACTGAAGTAGGTAGAGCCTTGTAGCTTATCAAACAGATCTTCTACCTGAGGTACGGGAAATCTATTTTTGATAGTGATATGGTTTAGTGCTCGATAGTCCACACACATACGATATGTACCATCTTTCTTTTGCACTAAAAGGACTGGAGAACAAAAGGGAGAGGAACTAGGTCTCACCATCCCTTTGTCTACGAGCTCTTGTACTTGCCTCATGATCTCCTCTTGTTGAGCTTGTGAGACTCGATAAGGAGGCTTGTTAGGTGGTGAGCTTCCAGGAAGGAGCTCAATGCGATGGTCCTCATCCCCTCGTTTTGGAGGTAAGTCCATAGGGATATCATCGATGAACACATCTTGGACTCCTTTTAGAAAATTAGACAAGTCTAACTCTTCTTGATTCTTACCATTTACATTTGATGAAACATTAGTATCTTTTAGAGACTCTTTGATGAAAAATCATGTACGCAGAAACTGAGCTCTTCATTGACTTATCAAAAGCAAGAGGATTTACAAGTGGAATAGTGCGACCATGCTCACTAGCATCTATTTACATGTTCTTTCCGTTGTAGGTGAAGTAGATTTTCCTTTCAAGGAACTTCATGTTGGCAGCCATGCGATCAAACCATGGTGCCCCTAGGATAACATCCTCATGTTGGAGAGGAGAGATGAAGAAGTCTTCTTTGTCGACATAGCTTTGGACATGAAGCCTCAACTTCCCAATCAAGGGAGTAATGGAGGCTTGTTGTCCCTTGAAAGCTGCATCATCCACTACTATATCTCCCATCTCAAAAGCTTGAATGCCCAACTTGGTGGCCAACTCCATTGATATGAAATTGAGAGTAGAGCCAGGGTCAAAAAAGATGAAGGCATCATGCTCTCTTAACTTTCCCCAAGCATAGGAAAGTGATGATCCTTTGCAATGAGCATCCTCTTTTGGAGCTTCGATGGTGGAAGCCCTAGGAGTCTCATTGCGAGTATTCTTCTTGGGGCAAGAACGATAGCCATATTCTTGCTCCCTACACTTGAAACACTTATGGTCCTTGTGAAAATCTTCAAGCTCTTCAGTAGAGAGTTTTTTTTTACCTTTGTAAACTCCCTTCTCCTTGGACCGATTGTTGTTGTTGATGGAAGTGACTTGGGAAGTATTTTGAACATTGGGTTTCCCCTTTGCATCATTTTTGTCTTTGTTTTCCATGGGCTTGACATTACGTCTAGCCCCTTGATGGAAATTGATGTGTGAAGCAACCATGGTGTGATGGATTACTTCGCTAATAGTACCAGGCCGTTGAGAGTTGATGTATTCGTCCATCTCTTCACGTAATCCCGCACAGAATTGATGCCTTTTCTTGGCAAAGTCTATCTTTTGGAAGACAGTAACCTTGAGATGTAAATCCCAAAACTTGTCTAAGTACTTGTGGATAGACTCATGAGAGAGAAGCTTCAAGCTGCGCCATTCAGTAAGCACTTTGTCCCAAAACTTATCTACGTACTTGTGGATAGACTCATGAGAGAGAAGCTTCAAGCTGCGCCATTCAGTAAGCACTTTGTCTTTTGCATCGCTTGCAAGGAATTTCTTCATGACGGAAACTCGTAGAGTTTTCCATGTCTTTGGGGCTTCACCATTTCCATGAAGGCTAGCCCACCATTGGCGAGCTGATTTTTGGAAGTGCATAGCTACATGGCGTAGCTTGGAGGATTCTGTGAAGCCCTCATCTCCAAAGGCCGCATCAAATTGCTGGATGAAGGCCAACACTCTGTCGGTAGCACCAAAGGTGCCATCATAGGTGAGAAAAGAGACACTCTTTCCTCCCTCCTTGAACTTCTTTAGCTTTTGTGACCTTCGCCATGCAGGAAATGATTTACGATGTCCTCCCCTCTTGTATTCTCTAGGCGAATAGCCATAACTTTCGTCAGAAGAGGAGGAAGGTGAAGAAGAAGGAGAAGAGGGTGACCTCTTCCTAGCCTTTTTCTTCCTTTGTTTCCTCTCCTTCCTTTCAGAGTGATGAGGAGAAGGACTATGTGTTGATCTTTTACTCTTAGGAGGAGTGGGTGATCGTTTAGACCGTCGTCTTCATGGAGCCACATCTTCAGAGGAACTTAAACTTTAATTGCTTTCTTGCTCTTTGGATTCCTCCTCTCGAATGGGAGAGAGTCTTCTTTTGGGGGTCTCTTCAAGAGGCCTCCTAAGCTCTCTCTCCTCTTGGAGAGGAAGGGAAATTCCATAAGCGCAAAGTTGTTGTGAGTAACTTCGGCTTGCAAAGCAGGGTTTCCCATAGCTTGCTGCAACCTAGTGATGAGATAATTCACAAACATGGGATCATCATCATTAGCACCTTCATGTGCAAAATCAAAGCTATCAATGTTCATTCTACTCTCTTGATTATTGTCAGCCATGTTAACAAAATTTATGTATGTACTTAGTGTATGCTTTGGCAATTCAAAACCTTAGTTGCCACTCCTCTTCGCCTTTGAAAATTGGCTCTTAAGTATCTACACCCACGGCTCGAAGTGGTTAATTATAGAGAGTAGAGGAGTAGGTCTAACATAGCAGAATTGCCAAGGGCTAGCTCCTTTCGGACTTCTTATGGCTCAATAATAGTAACGCCGTAGGCAAGTCTAAAAAGACTCCATTATTAAGTCCAAAGCTCCCGAGGTGTGCACCATCCCCCACATACTGGGCTCAACAAAACCGATAAAAGACCCTAGTTCCACTTACCCTAATATAATTAACAACATCAACCATTTATAGGCTACTTAAGGACCTCTGTTCTTAAGCAAGAAAAGAGAAACCAAATGCTCTGATACCGATGTAATGGAATTGGCCTATTTAATTTGAGAGTAGCGGAAATTAATGAGAGTACTTTTGAGAAATGACTTTGTGAGCATAGCGGGTGAACATAGTTGAAGTTAGAAACATAATCATAGCAATTAGTTAACTTGGCATGAACAATACTTTTGCAAGATAGAGAATTTAGAGAACATGACAACATTTGAGGACCGGATTTATGTGGAGCCGGTCCCCCCTCCAATAGGCATTTGTATTATGATTTCTCCCATTAAGAGAGACTTGTTACAATACAATCTTTGTGTTCCTTTTGACCTAGGTGATGCAATGAAGATGGAAAGCTTCATGCATCACAAACATAACATAAACTTGAAGAAAGCTTTAACTATCCAAAGCCTCAGTCCCAAGACCTCAAACACCTTCGAAGGTGGAGAGAGCTAGCAGGGAATGAGGGTAGGGAAGAGGAAGAAGAAACATTTCATAGGAGAAAGAATTAGTTCCTCACTTATCATAACTCTTGTTGCTAGCATACATAATAGCATAGTAATGAAGAAGAAGGATATGGCAAGCTTAAGCATTGAAGCATGGCTCTTGATTGGATTTTCACTCCATATCCAAGAGTGTTGGTGTAGGCTCTCAACCTCTACTTGCTTGGAGAAGGAGAGGGGGCTCTTGCACTTTGCATAGCACACAATGAGAGTGTTTGTGAGTGTATGTGGGTGCATATACCCCCTAAGCAACCCCCTAGCTTTCTTGGGTTGACCCCCCCTTGTAGCTCATGCTTGAAGCTCATTGGACCCCTCCAAGCCTAGCCAATCACAAGCAGGAGGCATTACAAACAGCAAGGGTAGCCTTGAGACAAGTGTCCCCCTTTCCACTTTGAGAGAGACGGCTAGATAAATGCTAAATCATTTAATTAAATCTCCTAAATTATTATTGGACCCCTTGGGTGGCCAACCAATAGACTCCAGGCACACCATGAGGGCAACATGAATTGGAACTTGACAAGTGTCCCTTTTGCTTTCTTTGTACCATGCATGCCTTGTGTGAGTGTGTGGGTGTTCTCTCTCATTCCCCCTCATGTAGGGCTCGCCCCCTCCTTGTAGGGATTGAATCTTTGACTTTTTGACACCTCAAGCCCCTCATGCATAGGCCCAGTTCCCACCACAAGCTTGGCTCATAAGCACTTCACGCTTGGGCTGGGTTCTCACCTCAAGTGCAACCCTAGCATCTCAAGCATGTCAAGCACCTCAAGCATCTCAAGCACCTCAATCATCAAGCACATCAAGCACCTTAGTCATCAAGCATGACAAGAAGGACAAGCACCTCAATCTGGGTTGGGTTCCTGCACCTCAAGCTCAGCCCTAGCTTTCAGCCCTAGCTTACCTAAGGTCAAAGGCCTTTTACACACATTATTGGAGGTCTTCAATGAAGCTAACCCTAAGGTCTTATGCTCCATTTGCTAGAGTTGCTCTTTGATAGACCATCTCATTTGGGCCCCTTTACCATTGGCCCCGTGTTGAGATAGATCTATAAGCACATGTCTATATCTTAACCCTTGTTCCCGTTTATTCTCCCACATTAAGTGATCTGTTTAATATGAGAGAATCATTTGGGTTGGTTAGACATTAGATATTATATTTTATGACAATACCTGTGGTGTAGTCCACAACCTATTGACATCGCACAGCTAGAGGCTACAGAGAAGCCAAATTTGAGCCGTATCATAAGGAGATGACAAAATCAAGAGTTAGCTCAACAACAAAAGGAAGAGGAAGAGAAATCATAGTCCATAGAACAACAAGACCTCACAGACTTATACCCTACACCTGATCATTTCAAATCCTACACTATGGAGGAACATAAGGTTGTGTATACAAAGGCACAGAGGACACCTATCGATGGAAGTAATGGAGTCTATGATGGTCCAATGATAGTTACTTAAAGAACTTCTCAAGGAACCCAAGGATATATTTGCTTGGACATATCATGATATGAAAGGTGTTCCACCTTCCGTGGTGCAACACACAATTACCATGAATAGCATGGCTAAACCAGTCCAACAAAAACCCTCCAACAACAACCCTACCCAATGAATCCTAAGTATGCAAAGATTGTTCAAGAAGAGATTTAAAAGCTTGTCAAATGCGGATTTATATACCCTATTGAGCACTCAGAATGGGTGTCTCCAATAGTTATTGTACCAAAAAATAATGATAAACTCAGAGTGTGCGTGGATCTCAAAAATTTCAATGCCACCACTATGAGGGACCATTACCCCTTTCCATATTCTGAACATGTGCTTGAAAAAGTTGCAGGGAAGGAAGCTTATAGCTTTTTAGATGGGTACTTTGGATACAATCAAATCACAATTGCACTAGAGGACCAAGCTAAAACGGCTTTTATAACCAAATTCAGAGTGTTTGCATTTTGTGCTATGGCTTTTGGCTTAACCAATGCTCCTCCTACCTTCCAAAGATTAATAAACACTGCTTTTAGAGAATATTTAAGGGATTTTTGCCAAGCTTTCTTAGATGACCTTTGTGTTTATTCCTCTTGGAAAGAACATCTATCATTTTTAAGAATTTTTTTGAAAAGTGTTGGTTGTATCGCATCTCATTAAACCCTTTCAAATGTCAATCTAAGGTTAAACATGGAGTTGTTTTAGGGCATATAGTGTCCAAAAATGATATTTCCACAGATGAGAGCAAAATTAATCCATTGCTGAATTTCCACTACCTACAAACTATAGAGGAGTTAAAAGGTAGTTTAGCCAGATAGATTGTCCTTTGTACAAGATTCTTATGGAGTACCACTGGACCGCAGAGTGTGACCGTGCTTATGAGTCATTGAAAAAGACCTTGGCAAGCGCTCCCATTCTACAAATGCTTGATTGGAATGTAATTTTCCATGTGCATACTGATGCATCAAACTTTGCTATTGGGTGTGTTCTAGCTCAACGAGAAGAACATAAATTCGACTACCCAATTATCTTTGCAAGTCATCAACTAAATGATGCTGAGAGGACCTACACCACTATAGAGTGAGAAGGTTTAGATATGATTTACATAGTGAAGAGATTTTTCTGCTACCTTCTTGCCAACAAGTTTGTTTTCTATGTTGATCATCAAGAATTACACGATGTTTGTTAATTCTTCTTGAGTTTGATTTTACTGTTGTGGTGAGACCTGGTAAAAGACATGTAATGGTGGATCATTTATCTCACATACTCAATGGTGAAGCCCCTACTGGAATTGATGAATTGCCCGATACTTCCCTATTCCTAGTCGAGACCATGCCTGAATGGAGTGAGAAGATTGTGAACTTTCTAGTTAATGGTTTTCCACCGAAGGAGCTTCGTAAGGATATAGCTCAAAAACTGTTAAAATAATGTGAACCTTAGTCTCTAGTTGCAGGAACTCTCTACAAGCTAGGGAAGGATGATATTGTTAGATGTTGTGCTCGTGAGGATGAGTATTATGCATGCTGTAAGAAGCCCACATGGGTATAGCCGGAGCACATTTCTCAAGGGAGCTAGCTGCTAGAAAGGTGTTGCAATCAGGCTATTGGTGGCCTGCCTTATTCAAGGATCACTATAAGAGGAGTTGTATATAACCGCGTCCATAGCCACAGAAAAACAAAGGAAAAAGGAGAGAGAAAAATTTACGAGAGCGGCAATAACCGCGGCTATGGACGTGGTAGTGGTTTATCAGCAATAAGCATGATAATAGCCGCGGTAATATATTCGATGCTATTACCGTGCTAGTTGCCATATTTATTACCATGCTTATTCGCTACACGCCAATTCAAAAATAAAGGTGCTCATTTGGGCCACCCAATTTTGGGTAGCCCAAATGAGCACCTTTATTTTTGACCTGCATAAAACAATGAAACATCAATTGTTTTTTGGAAGAGTATAAAAAAATACCAAAGAATTGAAATTGAATTTACTTTACCTTGACAATTTAAAATGCAGAAGATCAACTATCTAAAAACGTTACAATAAAAAGTAATTAGTTGTATATACATTGTGCCACATTGGGACTTTACAAAAGTTTGGACAAAATATTGTTCAATCTAATCCTCCTCTATCTCGTCGTCATCCAGAGGCACGTATGTTTGATCACTTTGACTCTACATAAAACCAAACCAAGTTAAACAATCATCAACAGCTCAAAACAACTGATACAAATTTACTTGTTAAACTTACCGCTTGTAGTGATCCAACCTCCGCGTCAAATTTCTCGTAAGAGATGTGGTTGTTTTCAAACAACCATCACCAAGTATCAAATTCTGTATGTCGCTCCCGATACTTGACCATCTCTCTGGTTGGTCGAGAGAGAGTGATATTTTCCTAAGTTAGCAATAGCAATACCAAATCATCAACTACAGTCTTCATAATCACCGATCGATGTTATAATTCAATTAATCTTACCTTCCAAGCTCCCTTGCCTCCTGAACCATAGTGCATGGGAGTTTGTCTTGCGCGAGCCTCGTGTTGTTGTTTGTATGATGAGCCCGTCACAGCTTGATCGCTCTTTTCTTGAATTGCCCACTCCCACTCCGCGTCTGCCATGTTGCCACCACGGTAACTCCTGTCTGGATCTCTGACCTAGTTGGCTGTTGCTGCTGCACGCAGCACACTGGACTTCTTGTTTTTCAAAAATGTCTTTATGTAGCCCTCCAACCATTGTTGTGAAAAATTTTGATCGGGGGCGTTTGGAAATCTAGCTAACAGAGCATCCTCAATGTACCGTGCATGATTGGGTAGTTGGTCTCTAAACTTTATAAAATAGTTCTTATACGTTGCATGTATAAGAATTTGTAGATGGCGTCGAAATGCTCTGCCTTGTGCTGTGCCAAAGTCCACCTCCCCGCCATATTTAACCATGTAGTAGCACCCATGTGTGTCTAGCACGTGTGCGTCAATATCCTCATCCTCTGCATTAGGGGTAGCATGCTCTGAAAGTGGGGACTCCGTTCCCCCACCACTACCAAAACATGCAAAACCACAAGATCCACCACCGCTTCGTCTCTCATGGTGCTTGCTGCCCTGAGACAAGCGAGGACACGACTGCTGCCAGATGAAGTCTGTTGATGATGTTTTGGTGAAGCAGGAGAGGAATGGAGTAGCGTAGGACCCTGTGATGCCATGGGAAAGGGGGCATGCAATGCAAGGGGAGTAGGAACCTGGGATGGAATGGGGGTAGGACGATAGGAAGGGGCTCTAGAGTGAGGTGTCATCGGTGCAAGGCTCTGTAGGTAAGCAGTCCCTCTCTGAATCCCCCATGGTGTAGTCTGTGGAGAAATATTGTAGGTCGCAAGTTGCTACGGAGTGTAGCAGCCAAACCGATCCTCCATCAAATGGAGGTACTACTCTCGTAAAGAGATAGCCCGTTGTAGGTCTGGATCTACAACCGGTGGAAGAACCTGAGAAGGGTAGGTGTAGAATGGCCATGCCTGCAAATAACAAAAATGAACCTATGACACTCATGGTTAACTAGGCAGAAAATTTCTTTATTTCTTTTCTTGTTCTCACGACTCAAGACTCGGGTCCACTGGAGGTGATGTCCAGCCGGGTGGGAGCCCACCTGGAATGTGAACCAACCAAAAGAAGAGCCAGTTGGCTGCTCCCCACCAGTGGGTCTCTCATCTGACATCTACCTTACAAAGAGAAATATACGATTAAGCTTTCCACCCTACTCACTCATCTATAAATACGTACACAAGTATATTAGCACACAAACATATAGACACATATAAATACTAGTAGACCTAAGTAGAGGCTAGTAGTGCCAAAGGTCAAGTGCACCTCTTTAGATATCATCACTGTCTCAACCGTGGTAAAACCAAAGGTACATTGTAGTAATCCATGTATGAGTGGATCAATGACCACAAAACCACGGTTAAAAAAGGACTACACCTAAGAGGAAGTGTCTAACCTTTGGGTGCTATGCTCCCGTACTTAGTGCCTACATACATGCATAAAAAAATATATATGTACACACAAATATATATGTATACACCTAGAATCAACGTCTAATTGATCAACTGATCATAACATTACAATTCTAATGTAATGCAATAAGTAACTCCATTTATATCACTGAGTCTCTCTCTCTCTCTCTCTCTCTCTCTCTCTCTCTCTCTCTCTCTCTCTCTCTCTCTCTCTCTCTCTCTCTCTCTCTCTCTCTCTCTCCCCCTCTCGGTCGTGCAGTTGAACTACAAAGCGGATCAGAAGCTCCATCCGAGAGTCATGCATGTGCCTCCATGTAAAGCAAGCACTCTCAGAGATGAGAAGCCAAACATGGATGACATCTTCTGCCGAGGCATGGAGGTCTCGGCGAAGGTCATGGTGGCTTTGGACTTGGGCACCACTTTTTTGGGCTTCGCGTACGTCCACAAGAGCGACCCCATGGATATCCACTATGTCCTGGATTGTTCCTTACAAACTAAGACAGCCGCTTCATTCCATTATTGCAAAACACAAACCATCTTGTTTTACAAGTGGAACCCCTTGTCTTCTACCTACACACTGTCTCTATTCCTCTCTTTCCCTCTCTCTATTTACTCTCTCTCTCTCTCTCTCTCTCTCTCTCTCTCTCTCTCTCTCTCCCTCTCTCCCTCTTTCTATCTCTCCCCCTCTCCCTGTCTCTTTCCCCTCTCTCTCTCTCTCTCTCTCTCTCCCTCTTTCCCTATCTCTCTCTATTCCTCTCTTTCCCTCTCTCTCTACTCTCTCTCTCTCTCTCTCCCCCCCCCCCTCTTTTCCTATCTCTCTCTATTCCTCTCCTCCCCCCCCCCCCCCTCTCTCTCTCTCTCTCTCTCTCTCTCTCTCTCTCTCTCTCTATTTCTCTCCCTTTCTATCTACTCTCTCTCTCTCTTTCCCTATCTCTCTCCCTCTCCCTCTCTATCTCTATTCTCTCTTTCACCTCCCCATTTCTACAATATCCTGTTCCCTTGACTCTCTAGGGGGGTGCAAATAATTAGGTTAGGGTTCCTTATGTTGTTTGATTGTGTTCAATAAAGGTTGGTGCCTCTTCCCATTGATGTGTCTCCTAGAGGTATTCCTTGCGTTTTCTAGTGTGTACAGGAACACCTTGCCATTGTTAGGATTTTTAACTTCATGGAATCTTTCTCTCATCACTCTTCAAATTGAGCGCGATCATCAACACGAACAGGTGTTTCTTGTCCATTAGCATTGCCTCTTGTCTTCTTTTTAGCATCAATGTTTGTCTTCTTTAAATGTGATTGTTGATAGTACAATATTCAACACATTTTCTTAGATTAAACATTAGATTCTATATAATTTTCTGTCATAGTTCTTTGTCTAGGTTTCAAAATCAAGCAATCTGACTACGCTAGTTTGACCAAGTTAGGAGTTAGAGATCTTCTCTAGCTCCTAACTTCTCTTAATACCATGGGTAATGCCTTTCTAATAATCAATGGTTACTTTAGGTTATTAATCTGATTTAGGCAACATTGTGTGCAATGTTGTTAGCAGCAAGCTAACCCGAATACCATTTTTCGGAGTTATCATTGTAAAAACATTTAATATTTTGATGAATTGGGAATATTGTAACTCCTATATTTCGGATAAACCTTGTAATTGATGAGCCAAGGCTACAAGCTTCCAGATTGTATCAACCTGTGTTTACCTATCTTTAGTTAGAGCTCTCATATTATTATCTTTGACCACCAAAACCCTTGGCTAAGGTATAGAAGCCAATTTTTGTAAGTTATTACTAAGTTTTGGATAATGAAATACACAGCGTTAGCTAACGGTGCTCACTTCTCTCCTTCTTGCGCTTTCTAATCCCTCCCCGGTTGTCACATTGTAGCTGCGTCTGTTGCATTGCAACCGCACGTAAGAGCTCTACGCATTGACGTAAGCATTTCACAGTATTTTGTAGATTTTGGTGTCGCCAACCCGCGGCCTAATTTCATCATAAGTAGGAATTTACACTTCAAAATCAAAAACTAAGCATAGGCAGGGTATTGGGACATCATTGCTAAGCATTTAGATGCATTCTGGGTTGAAAAGGATTAGGTTAAAAATCCACTCATGTTAATAACAATGATTTTTTCATTTGACCTAAAGTGGAATTTGAGACCATAAGCATGTGTACTTAGGTCTTATAAACATGTCCTAGAAGTTTTGTTATGTTTGGAGTCATTTGATGCTGTAACGGATGTGATCTGTTTGTCAATGAGCGATTGGCTTTTGGTGATTTCAGTCCCTTGAGTGTAGCTTGAGCTAGATGCAAATTGTTTGAGAGATTGACAACCTCTTGTAGCCTCTATGCACTAGTCGAGTCAGCTTTGTCCCATGGATTGACAAATTGATCATAGTTCTCGCTCCGTCTGCAATTAGATAGGAGTGAGGTAGATACCCGTCCCACATTTGGGATGGAAACTAGGGAAAAACACGAGCGTCTCGTGAAGTTATCCTTTAACTTCCTCTAGGATCTCCTAGAGTAAAAACTTTCTTTTTAGAAAATCACATAGCTTGAGATTATCGTCTTTTGCTGTGTAGAGGTAGCTTGGAAGTAGTCGTACTTGCTGACTGCCTTTAAGATTGTAGGATTGTAGAATTAGGCTAGGATTTTGAGAATGATTGATGGAAGAGACAACTCTTAAGATCAATGCTCAAAAAACTATAAAAAACAAGAAAACGAGTGTTTGTGGACACTTTCCACAGCCCCATTGCAGTAGAACCTAGAAGTAGGGTAAGTAGAATTCGAGGTGGATTTCAGAATATTGCTCTCTCCAAAAGAATCAATTGTGAATTGTTATTTGAAGTGGAAAAATTTCAGGTCTATGGCTAGAAATAGCACGAAAATACTGCCAACCACTCAATTCGAATGGAGAGTATGCTTAAAAGTTGTATGAACCAGTGGATAAGCTCAAGGACACGTTGAGGTAAAAATTTCAAGAGTTTGCAAAAACTCAGATTATTTACTTTTTCTTGACATTTTAGGCTAAATTAATTTTTGACATGACTCAAAGGTTAAAATAGCTCATGAAAAGACTGTCCAGTGAAAAAGTTCAAAAAAGTGTCCATTTTGGGTCTGAAGTAAATAATCACGATTATTTACTTTCAACTCAAAACTGACCAAGGTTGATACTAGTGACTCTATGCATGTGTACTAACAACTTTTTTAAAGGCACATAGAATTTGGATCACCAAACAGACAAAACATTGGGTAAAAACTAAAGTCTGTACTGACTTTCGTGTAAATTGGGAGAAATTTTGTTCAAACTTAATGAAACTTGATTCATAGGCTTATATTCATGTGATAGACATGTGTACATGCTCAGTCGACCAAAAAGATGCAAAAATTTACCAGAAGTAAATAATCGTGATTATCTACATTTACCTCATTTTTCAACTTTTTTTACCAAGTTAGCATACGACTACCTTTACCATGTTGTAATAAGCCCACAAATCAAATTTGGTAAGATTTGGATCATTGGATTGGAAATTGTGGCTAAATTTGTAAAGTCAGCCTGCAGATACAAAGCTGATGACCATTTGAACCAAAAATTATCGAAACTTGATGAAACTTGGCTAGGGTGCTTAAGTTGAGATACTTAACAAATTTGTGTCAAGATTGGGACAAAAACTTGCAAAAAAATAGTTGAAGTAAATAATCACAATTATTTACATATGCTTCAAAAGTTGATAATCTTGCACATTTGAGTATACCACAAGGTCAAGCATATCATGTAGGCCACACAAATCAATTTTGGTGAAATTTGGATCACAAAAGTGGGATATAAGCCAGATTCTTGGAATCAGAGTCTATGGACACGAAACAGTTGCTAAACTTGAACAAATTTTATCCAAACTTAGTGAAACTTGTCTAGGGACCTTAACAGGCTGTATACTTGGCAAATCAAGCCAAAAAGTGTAAAAAAATGAGAAAAGTAAATACTCACGATTAACTACTACTACTACACAAAGACACCATTTTTTACTTTTGAACTTGTACAATGTTAGACCAATATAATACAAGGCCACCGGGCAATTTTGGGTTCAATCGGATCCAAATTAGTACATGTTCACTCACTTTCCAAGCTGCAAATTAATCCTTTGATTTTTGCAAAGGTAGAATCTAAAAGTCTCAACTGCTGACTCAATTAGCTTGAATTGAAGTGATAGACATAGACCAGTCTCAATAGTTAGCAAAAACTATACAGTCATTGTGAAAAAATAGCTAGCTTGATCAAAATTGTTACAAGAATCAGGTTGCAGACAAGGAATTGGAAGCTTGATAGAAGTTGCAATCAAGTCAAGCGAAAGAAATTGACAACAAGTCGATTCGACGGTAAGTACTCTATCCAAGGCTTCACAAGTCTATATGAACCTTAGATCTGATCGTATACTAGCTAATCAAGGCATATTTGGAGAGACCGCTAGTAGAGTATCCACTGAAGAAAGTGTGAATCAAGATAGTCCCTTGCACACTATCCTTGAAGAAGTCTTAGACACTTTTTCATATTCAACATCTCAAATGTCTTTCTAGTCAACTCACTCAGAAACCGGAATGACAGTGCGTTATAAGCATATACTCTCTTTTTATAAGACTAATCGCCATGGAGCTCAGGTTTACTTGGATCTTGACAAAGAGTATGCTATTCGCATTGATGACCATGGTATTCAGTTCGAAGAGGAAATCAGGGCAAACAAACAAGGAAAAATGTACATGGATAGAAACGAAACTTAGTATTTACAAGCTGAAAACCCTGACGTGATAGACAAATGGGGGTTAGAAGTAAACACCATAATTCCAGATATGGTACTAAAGAAGGAGCACCAACTTTTGGATTCGAGGGATACGATAAATTTGATTTGAAGCCTTTGAAACGGCTTAGTACGGATAATCCTAGAATCGGAGTCTATTGTTGGGAGGATAGAAACGTCAAAAATCTTCTATGGAGTTTGCATTCAAAATCAGGACAACTAACACCCATGAAGATCAAGAATATCTTCAAGATTAAAGAAAAGGTTTCAGAAGATCTACCAACCTACATGTTTAGGGATTGTTATAACAACAACTTTGTTATGATGACTCTTGAGGAGGTGGAACAAACCAAATACCAAGGGTACTCCATAAGAGATTGGATATTGGGCCAAGAACCAGAAACTATTCTAAGAGAAGAACAATGTAAGAGATCTTCTGAGAGTAATGTTAAGAAACCAAAAACCACCATATCACAAAGAAAACCGGGTGACACTAAACCCAGTCCAGGGCTACATGAGTCATTATTTCCAACAGACTGGTTTGAAGGACTCGAAACAGGACCAACTTCCAGGAGATCGGGAGCTGAACCAAATAGACGTGTCAGACCAGCTAATTTCAAAAATAGATCAAAAAATACAGTGAATCTGGGGAACCATATGACCACTTATCAAGCTTTAAGCAAGTGCTAAGGGAAGAACTCATATTTGATTTCCATACTGAATTCAAGGGGTTTGGAATGACATTAGAAGGAAAAGCATTGACATGGTTCCAAAACATTCCACCAAGGTCAATCGTGGACTTAAATACATTAGCGCAAGGATTTGTAGCTGCTTGTTCCAAAACGGGGATGAAACATAATACAGTATCTCAAATCTACAACTTTAAATAGAAACAAGGTGAGTCTGTTAGGGATTGTGCAACTCAAATGAAACAATACATTGCAAGATGCCCAGAGCTAGAGATACCTATGCAAGAAATACTAGTATCATTGTTTCTAGAGGTACTACTAAACAAAGAACTTCATGCTATAATGTATAGCAAGAGTGTGTGTCAGATGCTATTGACTTAGGAGACAATTGTGATATTTTCAATGAAGAAGATGTCCCTAAGGATAACCAAAGCGAGAAAACAACATCCACCAAACCAACACAAGTGGGAACGGCTGTTGCAGTACCACTTTCAGCCATAGAAAACATGCTCAAAAGGATGAATGACATGATGAATAATATGCAAAAATCACATATGAGGGGACCATGGCAAGGGATACCTCAACAGGGACAAACAATTAGGCCGCATAAATGGTGTGCAATCGAGGATAAATGGACCAACCATGAGACCAATGAGTCCTATCACCGACCAAATTATGATGGGAATGCTACAAGAACAACCCATGTACAGATATTAGCCTAATATGGCCCCAGCTCAAAGACCACTAATGGGTATGGAAAGACCTCAACCCGTGTTGGGTCAAAAAACCTCCATATCCAAGACCTAATGCAGTGCCTGTAAAGTACTTGCATCCAGAGGGAGTCATAGATGAACAAGCACTAGTGCCTGTTACACCCTATGCCGAGCCTAGTCCATCTACAGTAATGGTAGAAGGGGATTGATATAATCACATCCACCACCAATGGAAGAACCTGTGAATTATACTCCACCAGAGCTTGCACCAATGTATTATGTGGCTAATCAATGTGTTAGAACTCCTATGATAAGACCCATGATTAAGCCAAGAACTGGAAATCGTCATAATTGTGGTGCAGATGATCATTGGAAAAACGAATGCCCAGAGCCTGACAAAAACCTCAAGCCAGTTGAAGGTTATTGCATACAATGTTGCAAAAAGGGAGGACACTTCCCAAAGGATTATCCAAGAAATCCTTTAAACAAGGGTAAAACAATAGTGAACGTAGTCCAAGTGATATCTAGTAGCTCATCCAAGAGAGAACCGATTGTTCCAATCAAGGCAATCACCAGAGCCAGGCTAAGAAAAAGAAACATAACTCTTTTGATAATTCGGAGAATACAAAACATTCCTCTCAAAAGACCAAAAGAAGCAGAAACAAAAGGTATGAGATGAGAAAACAGAAATGACGTGCTAAAATCGAGGAGAAAGCAAAAAAGCTATTCTAGGAAAAGGTGAAAGAAACTGGAAGTGAAATCAAGAAAACTACTGTGAAATCTGGAGGATCAATTTTGGTTGGCAAAATTTTTGAGCCTATTAATGCAACCTTGGAAGCTTACCAAGCGGGACTTAAAGTAGGCCAAAACATGGAAAACAAATGGAAAAACTATCCTTCTCCAGATATGGAAGTAGCTAAGCTTGAAGCCTATCAAAATTTGGTAAGAATTACGCAAGAGATACTGGAAAAACAAAAACCCAAACTTGAAAGTATGGCAAAACCTGAAGAGATCATGGTAGGAACCAATAAAGAAAAATCCGAAGTGGTGGTAGAACCCCACCTTGAAACAAAAGAGCCAGAACTTATAGTGCTGGATAGCAAAGATGCCTTAGATGGAATTCCATTCGTAGAAGAAGTCTGGCCAGGACACTTATGGGAAAAAGTTAGAGATATTAATGATGGGAGCCTAACTCTGAAGGTAGCTCCTGTAGAGGAAGTTTGGTTAGATAATCTATCTCCTGATATGGACATGGATGTACAATCCTTGTAACGGGATTGCGGACTTGAAGCTTCAGGAATGTCTAAACCATTGGCCTTGAAAACATTACCCTCTTACTTGGAAGATAACCAAGATGAATCCATAGTGTGTAAAACCAATGAAGTAAAAAGAGCAGAACAGACCCTAGAAGTAGACAACATTCATTCAATCATGTTTACACCCATCCAATGCACTCTTACTTTAGGAGAACTGTTGAAAATCAGGCCATTTTATGGAATGATCTACAAAAACTCTAGAGAAGGTGGGAATAACGGGGCTAATCGCAAAAAATTTGGGAGAATCGAAACATGAAATGGGTAACATGGAGATTCGATTTGTTCCAATGAACAAAGTCCAAGAATACTATGAAGGGGAAGAAGGAAAAATGATCCTTTCAGTGAGGTATAATGATATAGAAACCATGGCAATACTGGATAGTGGGGTAGGCATAGCCATAGCCACGAAAATAGTATGGAAATCCTGGGGACAACCAGCCATTAGACAAACTCAAATGAAGCAATTGGCTGACAGACACATTGAAAGACCCTTAGGACTGCTTCAAAAAGTGATAGTTAATTCCTGTGGGATTGAATATCAGTACACTTTTTCCATAGTGGACTTTGGGAAGAAACTCAATTATGAAATCATCTTGGGAAGACCTTTCATGTGACAAATACAACTCATCCAAGATTGGGGAAACAATTATCTGTACTTGAAGCAAGTGGAATCAATAACAAGGGTTAATCTAAAAGATCACACTTATAGAGATATCATGAAAACGCCCATACAAGAGTTTGATTCAGTCTCTTTGGCTGAAACTAAGCTTCCATCTTGGTTGAACAAAGACACTCCTTCTAGAATTTGATTTCACTGTAGTTGTGAAAAAGGGCACCACTCATCAAAGAGCAGATCATTTTTCCAGATTTTTTCAAGGGAACCACCCAAAGGAGTAGACGATGATCTACCAGATGCATATCTATTCTCCGTGGAAATGATACCTTGATGGTAAAAAACTATGGTATCATTGATGACCATAGCTCAAGTGGATTTGCAAATACCATTTTCTATTACAATCGGATTAATTGAGCAATTGGCTATGTATTAGTTACTAGCTATAAGATTATACAAAAGAAATTGGGATGGAATATTTCTTTTATGCATTAATCTTGAGGAAAATTCCCAATACCTAAGCCAAGCACATATTACCATGGTAGGACTTCACTTTGCTGAAAACCAAACTATGCAATAGGTCTTGAGACTTGGAGCATTTTGGCCAACTATGAGGAGTGATGTTCATTCTTTTGTAGACGATTGTCCTCAATGTCAAAAACAAACACCCATACCTCATTTAACATTGTTCCAAATGTCACCTGTTCCTAAGTGGAGTAAGTATCTAGTTACTTACTTATCGAGCCGAACATTTCCTGAGGATATGAGTAAACATTTTCAGAGAGCAATTGAAACAGAAGCAAGAGATTATGCTCTTATTGAAAATCAATTGAAAGATGCTCTCAAGAATCAACGAATACCTATACCCATCAACACTCTGGAAATAGATGGCCAACAATGGGAATTGCAAAAAGATGACGTGTCAATAGATGATGAATGGTTAGAGGGAATGGACCATCACATCAAATTACAGTTGAACAATCATAGAATAAATGCATTGGCTGACACAGTGATGGGGGCTTTTCACAAGCCAAGCTCCCATACCCCTCTTCTCTCATCCCCACCCCATGAAAACCCCCTCTTATGGAGGGAGTGATAAGGGGCATTGGAAAAAGTAAGAAAAAAATAAATTATGATTATGTAAATATATAAGAAAGGTAAAATAGGCCACCTCATGCCTGCGGGGTAGCCCATCCCCACCTTGCCTCCTTTTTCTTCACTGTTGCCCCGTCGGGTGTCCCTTTTCCTCTCCTCCACTCAAAAGGTCAACCCCCTCTCTCTTACCCTTGTCCTTTCTCCTTTCTCTCTCCCTTGAAGCTACCCCACCCCTTGTCCTTACCAATAATGCACCCTAACTCACATGCCACCTCTCCTATCTTCCAAAACAGTATACCCCACCCCCCCTTTTCTCTCTCCTACACTCTCCCATGATCCAAATACCCCTCTCTCTCTCTAAAATTCGAAATCTCTCTTGTCTTGTAGCCAGATGGCCTCCCCCACACTCACACACACTCAGTTTCACTGAAAAAGGTGCCCACAGACCCATCCCCACCCAGTGGTTACCTGATTTTCTTGTGTTCACACACATCTGCACACAGATTCACTTTTGAACACACTCCCCTCTCTCCCCTCTTGTAATTACTTTATTCTCCATGTCACCTCTCACTTTTTTTCATCAACCCATCTCTCTCTCTTAGTCTCTCTCTCTCATGAGACTGCTGTTCTGGCACATATACACACAGCCAGACAAGTGGGGCCCGCAGTCACATGGCCTGTGTAGATAATGATTTCTTCATTTCTAAATTCTAGAATTTCTCCCCCCTCCTACCCTCTATAAAGAGGGTTCACCATCACACTAAACACACACACACACACACAACATCACCAAAGAACACACTATGCACTGTGTGTGCCTAGTGCACACACACACACCCACACCATCACCATCACCGCAATCACCATGCTTGTCTTGAGCATGACCTCTACACCCTTGGCTATGGAAGATGAAGGGAAAATAAATGAAGGATGATGGCCATAATCCTCGTGCGAGTCTTCGCCATCAACTCCCACCTATCCGCCATGTGCTCTACCACTCTCTCCCTTCTCATTCCCCTACCCTATGCTCCCCATTTCATCGCCTTATTCTCTAAATAAAGCTTGAGGTTTTGTGAGTATGTTTTCTTGCAATGTTTTTCCCATGTGAGGTGTGTGGAATCGCCACCTAGTCTTGTGTTTGGAGTGAGCTTGTGTATGTGTGAAGGGTGTGCGGATTCGCCATCCTTTTGTGGTGCCTAAGTACTAAGCCGCTATACCCCCTCCCTCACTCTCTCTCTCTCTCTCTCTCACTTGATCTCATTCCCTTTCCTCTTCATAATTACTCCCAAGCATCCATCTCTCTTGGATGAAAAATTTGTTATGGTGGTGTGTTGTTTGCGTCCTAGCCACTGAAGCTAGGTGGTGCCCCTGTTTGCTTTACCATGACAGGCTCGAGGCGCGCCATTCGGTCCCCGGTGTTTTAGAGGCCGTCGGGGTTCGGGGTTCGCTTTGCTCCCGTCAACAGGATCTCGAGTAAGTGCAGTCAATTATTCCACGTACAAGAAAGCAACAAATCAGTCTTTGACAGCAGGAATAGCGACTACCAAAGGATGCAACAAGAACCCAACACCAACATTGAGAGTAGTCAACTTAAATGTGATAATACATGGATGTTTATGTCCTCATCAGTTTGTATGCTTACCAGATTATGGAATCTCATGGATGCGGACGTACAAGGTAGGGCAGTACCAGATTGGGATACCAATCAGCTCAAGCTATCACCTAAAGGCGGACAACTCGTGGTTCCAATTGCACCAAGCAAAGAGGAACAAAAAGAAGTTATTAGCAAAGTAAACCACGAAGCAATCAATCTTCTCCATCCTATGGACAAATAAATGCTACAAGTAGCATGCAAGGAGTCAGACGGGTACCAAAAGCACATCTTAAGGACAAACCGATTCAAATTTGGATGCCCAAAACATCATCGACAGTACCGAAGATGGTTCCAAGGTTCAAAGCACAAACAGGAGCATCTCTGAGCAATTAAGCTAACAAAAAATGTATTTGGAAGAAAAAGGAGCACTTATCTTCTCCGTTAAACCGATCAAGCAATGGAGAGTTAAGCATCAGAAAACTCAACCACACCATTCTGACCAAGACAAACCAAGATATCAATGGCGGCTAAAAGCTCAACAACAGTCACTAGTGATACCAACACCTCAGGACATCAGCGTGACAAAGCATCCTGATGGTACAATCAAGCAAAGAGCACACAAGCTATAAGATTTGCTCTTTGGAAGACAACATCAGATAAACCTCGACATCAGAAACCCTTGAGTTAATTACTCAAGACCCAACTCTTGCACACCATAATGATATTAGTTGCATTGACCTTCAAAGCATGGTAGAGCCAAGCAAGGCTATGCATAGACATGATTGCTCAACCCATCCACACAATCGTCCCGGATTACGCCATCTAGTAGGGGTGGAAGGGCACTAAGTAATTAAGGGCAATGTTTGAAGAGGGAGGAAAAAGTTTGATGTTAACGTGTGATTTTTTGTAAAATCACATAATAATACCCTTATAAATCATCAACAAGGGAAAGTTAACTGATAACATCTTCCGGATGAGTGTAAATAGTGTATATACTATTAAACAATCATAAAAAATAGTCATTTTTTGTTATTTTTCATCATTTCTCTTGATATTGGAACTTAAAAATGGAGAAACTAAAAAAAAACAATAAAGCTGTGTTTTTCAATGAATTTTCTTAATTATTGGATTTTCACTTTGCTTTTTTAGCGCATTTTGTTATTTTCTTTGATTTTTTCAATAAACATGTCAAAAATTAATAATAAATAGCAAATGAGCTCAGATGGAAAAATTGAAGACACGTTGATGATAAAAAAAGACAAGGTGGATAGACACAAAAAACTTCAATCAAATCGGCAGACAAAAGTGGGAAGCCTAAATTAGACGACCAAACCTACTTTTGCAAAATTCTTGCAGAATGAGCTACAGGAATCCGATTGTGAAATATTATTTTAACATAGATTTCATGGCCTAGTAGGACTAATAGGGGAGTTTGGGAAAAAATAATTCGGGAAGTCCGAGTATAGATACCCATGGCAGGCTAAAATCACCTCATTTCCGCTTGTTGCCTTTGGAGAGAGAGCTTTTCGACCTTCTTCGCGCGCATTTTTTGGAGTCAACAGTCGCCTGTTTACAGCGCCATCTAGCACAAGACATGAGGGGTAAGTTCTATACTTATCAATGATCCATTATATGAGGCCGGTAGATAGTCTAAACCCCTGGAAAAAACCCTAGAATCCGAGCAGTGCAAGAAGACCTACGACCAAAAATTGACCATAACGGCCTGTGAGCTCAACCAAATCAGACGAGACTTGAACTTTAGCATGCCCCTAGATGATAGAACACTTCTATATCAACAATTGACCATTCAACAAGGGTCGAGGAGGGTCCCAAGTAGAAAAGCTAGGTTTTTGGCTGATGCCAGAATTGGATTCTGACTCCACAGACAGCTTATAGACTTGGTCTATACACAATGTATATGGTGGGTTTCATAAATTCAGGGCAAGCCCTCGGAAATCAAAAAACAATTCGAAGCCTACAAAGCATCGAATTTGACATACGAGGTCAAACTGACTCCAAATGGGCCAAAATTGGACGAGTTGCTTCAGGACTATGTAGCGGACAAGTCCATAGCCTCAAAAGTGACTTACCAACTTTATAGACCATGTAGTCACAAAAATCGGTGATTTCAGAGTCAACAAAGCACCTAGTGATGCCGGCAAAACAAAACTTTACCAAATTCAATTTAGGACTTGTTTTACGTGTATAGAATATGTTTAGGTCAAAATTCTCAAGTTTTGCAAGGAAAAGTTGACAACTGTAAATAATCATGATTATTTACTTTTGCAATATTTTGGCTTGAAAATGATACCATCACTTCACCTATCACTTGTGCACACCTATTATATGTCACATTTCAAGTATGATCCAGATTGATCAATGATAATTTAGAAAATTGCCAAAAAACGCAAAGAAGTCCTTTCAAACCAATCTCTAAGTTATTTTTCATATTTTTTTATCCAAATCACCTCAATTCTCATACACACAGTCTACATTAGGCTTAGAACCAAGTTGCTTCAAAAATTGTCCATTTTGATGAAGAAATTAATAATCACAATTATTTACTTTTTGGCCAAGATGGGGGGAAATTGCAACTTGGACTTCATGGGACCAAGGCACATGATGTCCTAAGCCCACTAACCAAGTTTGAACAAATTTGGAACTCAAAATCTCAAAATTCCTTTATATCTACTGTTTCAAAGACGGAAAGCCTAAATCTCACACCATTCTCACCCTCTGCACTCAAACGAACCCACACTTCACTCAAAGTATCCAATTGATGTCTATTTCAAGCCCATGATTCCAAAATTGAAAAAAGTTGAAAAAATTCATCAGCTGTAAATAATCGCGATTATTTACTTTTGTTGCAAATTTTTTCTTGAACTTCATGATTTTGATCTTTACATGTTTTTTTGCATCTATGCATGTTCAAAAATTGATTTGAAGCAAATTGGACTCAATTTGTCAGCAATTCAAACTGAAGGACCGTGTTTCAAAGCGGAATCTGCCAAATTTTCTAACTTTGGTACTCTATGCACTTAACAGGAGCAATGCAAGCTGCAGAGAAGGCCAAGAAGAGGGTATCTCAAAAGGAGAAGCTGCAAGAGCTGCCACCATACCAACTAGACCCTAGTTCAGTAAAAACAACCAAAGCAGCCTATCTACTGAAAGAACAACTTGAGGAGAACAACACAACAGGTTTTACAGGTAGATTTAAAAGTGAAGAAGGACATCAAGTAGAACTACAACTTTTGCCAAAAGAGTTCTACGATGTTGTAGCAAAGCCCAAAACAAAAGAAGCTAACATAAGGCTTAGACTCAGAGAGTTCTACGACCAAGAGCCATGTGGTGTAGATTTTCAAAAAGCTTATGATCTCCTATCGCACCTTCACCAAGGAAACCGCTATGGCAACCTTTGCTAATCTTATCCAGAAGCAAGTGAAAGAACCAGCACGATTATATCATCAACACTTCCACTTTCTAGCAAAAAGACCGCCAAGGTATACAATACCCAATCATGCAGTTGCGACTACATCTACACAAGTGTTAAAGTCAACAACCAAGCAACCCATCGATCACGCACAGTATGTGGTATCCACACACAAGGGTACAAAGAAAGAGGGCAAGATAACCTATCTGGGAGCACCTGAGGTACTTACAGGAATAGAATACCATGCTATCAGCATGGCAGACAATTTTCCACCTATCCTAGATCAAAACACATGGATAGTTTTAGCACAGCCATCTCCAAGAACCACAAGGTTGACAAAAAGAGTTTACAAATCTGATGAGGAGTTTGAAGAAAGCTCTCATGAAACACATAGTAGCGAAATCTCAGACAATGAAGAGAAAAGAGCTAGACAAGAGGAGATGAAGAAGAAGGCAGTGTGGCTACACATTAGGAAGAAGCTCAGCAAAAGAAAGCGAGGTTTGAGCCCGGGGCAGTCACTTATCAAAAGATCCCTATATCACGTGCATTCAAGAGGTAATTAATAATACCCCAATATACATACTATACTTACATTGTGAGCCTTTTTCAAAAACCCCCACCCCCCTCTAATGTATACATAAAAGTATACATTTTTATACATTTTGGTCTTTTAATAATCCTCTCCGGTTAACTCACGTGATATCATACACATTCTAAAAAGTGACCGCACCGGGGATTTGAGCAAGAAAAAGAAACCTACAAAAGAAGTCGCCAAGCTGCAGGTGAGGACCCTAGAAAGTGGGTACCAAAAGAGCTAAAGGGGCCAAGAACAAACAACCCTACACGGAAAGAAGCAGAAGACCCAAAAGATTTTTTGGAGATAATGTACCAGGAAACAAAATCATTAAAGCTAAAAGAAGCCCAAGAAGCTGAGAGAAAAGCTAGAGAACATACATCCGAGCAAGAAAAACAAGCTGAAGCAACACAACAAGGTGAGACCCAGCAGAAACAAAGTGATATGTCTCCCAGACCATTGTCATCTCTGTTGCAGAACAACACGGACACCCCCTGCCAAGCCCTCCACCATCACCAACAGATAGAGCCATAGAGGGTGAGCAAATTAAAGAAAAATAGCCTATACAGAAAGAAACAACAGAACCTGCACAACTACTTCCGAGCAAGCCAAAGCAAAATAACCAAAACCGCAAAGAGAAGCAAGTCCTGAACCAAAGCACGCAACAAGTTTTGAGCATCTAAACGTGCAAGAAACAGAGGCCACACCGTCTACCACAACAGAGAAGGAAACAACCGAAGCAGCCACACAACCACAAAGAGAGGTAGAAGCCCCGCAACCAGTAACTACCACAATCCCACCCAAGGAGCCACACAAAAAGACTGTTGAATCATCTAGGCAGCTCACAGAATTTAGAGACTGGCAGACAAATGAGGTAATTCTCCAAGTTAATGAATATGCAAAGTAGATGCAGGAGATGACAAAAAAAATGAGATCAGCAACACTTAGCGGTAGTGCTAAGGCTAGAGAGTTGGAAATGGTGATAAATACTCTTCAAGGAGAGCTAGAGGATAGATTAAATGTCATCACCGATCTGCAAAAACCAGTCCAAGAGTTGAAAGCTGAAGCTGAACAACACCAACTAGCCAGAGAAAAGCAGCAAAAGGAAATGAAAGAGCTAGGCAAAATTCTCATGAAGCTAACAAATGCATGCAAGACCAAAGATGAACAATTGAAAAAAGTTACCAGCGAACTCTTAACTACAAATGTCAGTTCAAAAGATCCAAGTACAGTAGACGTAGCAAATGCTTCATTACAATGCTCAGAGCAGAGGATCAACAATAAGGCAACCTTCTTGCGACAGATAAGAGAAAATCCCACAGTTGCCTCGATCAAAGGTACACACAAAGTGTATAAAGCACTGGAGGAAAAGAATAAATATCTCTAGCTAGAGCTAAAGCTAGAGCAGTCACAATGCAGAGACCTTGCGTTAATGCGGGTACAAAGAGAAGAAGAGCTGCTCAAGGAGATAGCAGAGCTGAAGATAGTTAACCAGCTCCTGCAAGAGAGACGACAAGAGATGCAAGAAGAAGTAGGTACATCCGAAAAACCCCACATTGATATTCCCTCGGTTTCTTTCACTGAGATGAAAACACAGTCAGCAAAAGGGCTCAGGGGAGAAGAAGAATTTCAAGTACCATAACAGATGCCGATCAAGTGCCGATGGTCCAGTTGTCAAAAGCTGAAGAAGATGCACTTAAGGAGAAGGTTGCTCAAGAGACGGATGAGCAATGAAAAGCGATTGGAAGTTGAGAATTCTTCATTTTGTCAAAGTTACTGACCTCACTCCCAACCAAATCAATGCATAATGGCATCAGCAATCACTGCTATATCCCTTGATCAAGGTAGAGCTACTACAGGTCAAGGAGCGACTATATAAAGACATGCAAGTAGAAGGCGCAGATGAAGTCCACCCCAAGTGGAGAAAGAGATGGCTAAACAAGAATCCTAGATACTTGATTCTGTTCACAAGGGCACTTGTGGCACTTCAAAAAGACCCAAACTTTTGTCCTATACCAAGAGTAAGGACGTGGCAAGCACACAAGGCAATGACAAAGAAGTGGCCTACATGGCTGAATTATCCAAGATTGCCAGCTCCAGAGAAGGGAACGTCGATAGAGGAATACATGGTGAAAATCCTAACGAGCGCCATGGAATTATTCAAAAGCCTTTCATGTGCTATGCTCTACAAAATTTACCGAATGCTGCTCACATGCATTGAAGCCTTTCATGAGCCAGAGCAAGCATGAGCACCGTGGATGTCCTTCCTTGAGGGCAATAAGGGTTTATGCTACGACCTCAGTGGCCAACCTTCAGAAGAAGTCCTTTATGGATTCTACGTCCACTGCATGTTCTTGCCATCTCAACGTTTGAGGAAGCGTTCTACTCAGGGTTCTTCACTTGGCAAAGAAATATTTTTGGGCCAGTAATCAGCAACCTGACTTCCAGATTCGTAGACTACTCCGCCGTTGAGCTAAAGACCATGGTCACTATGCAATTTTTGTAGGTTCTAGACAAAGAAAGAAAGATCAGATATGAAAAAGCTCTACATGCACTTAAAGATTACCTCGCTAGTCCCGCCGTCAACCCTAAGATTATTTCAGCCCATAAAGTTGTGTCAAGGGACGACACAGGCGAGGAGGGGGGGAATGTTAGCAGCAAGCTAGCTTGGATGCCATTCTTCGGAGCTCTCATTGTAGAAACATTTATTATTTTGATGAATTGGGAATATTGTAACTCTTATTTTCTAGATAAACCTTGTAATTGATGAGCTGGGGCTATAAGCTTCTAAATTATATCAATCTGTTTTTACTTATCTTTAGTTAAAACTCCCATAGTATTAGTTTTGACCACCAAAAACCTTGGCTAAGGTATACAAGCCAATTTTTGTAAGTTATTATTAAGTTTTGGATAATGAAATACACAGCGTGAGCTAGCGGTGCTCACTTCTCTCCTTCTCGTGCTTCCTACTCCCTCCCCGGTTGTCACATTGCAGTCACGTCTATTGCGTTACAACCACAAGTAAGAGCTCTACTCATTGACGTAAGCATTTCACATTATTTTGTAGCTTTTGGCATCGCCAACCCACGGCCTAATTTTTTCATAAGTAGGAATTTACACTTCAAAATCAAAAACTAAGCATAGACAAGATATTGGGGCATCATTGCTAAGCATTTAGATGCATTCTCGGTCGAAAACGACTAGGTCAAAAATCCATTGCTGGTAATAATCACGATTTTTGCACTTGACCTAAAGTGGGATTTGAGACCATAAGCATGTGTGCTTAGGTCTTATAAACATGTCCTATAAGTTTCATTATGTTTGGATGTCATTTGATGCTGTAAACGGATGTGATTTTTTTGTCGTCGATGTGCGATTGGCTTTTGGTGATTTCAGTCACTTGAGTGTAGCTTGAGTTAAATGCAATTTGTTTGTTGTTTTCCAAGAGATTGACAAACTCTTGTAGCCTCTATGCACTAGTCGAGTCAACTTTGTCCCATGGATTGACAATTTAGTTGTGGTTCTTGCTACGTCTGCAATAAGATAGGAGTCAAGTTAGACACCCGTCCTACAAATGTACTAGGGCTTTCTATTGGGATTAGTCCCTGTTGACCTTTAGCTTAAATATTATAAAGGGAGTTTACTAGTGTGATGAGCCTAAGAAGAGTAACAGTGTTATATGACCCCCCAAGTTACAAAATAAAAATGTTGAAAAACGAACAAACAAAAAACTCAAAAGTTCCACAATGTAAAATCTTAAGCTGGAAGAGAAATCCCAGCTTGATTTGGTACTTCACTCGCATGTATCACCCCAGGGAGGTCACCTAATAAAAATGTAACCTATCATGTGAGTTCAACAGAAGGGTATTTAAAGTTCTTGAAACTTACAAAAGTATATATACAGAAGGGCATTAGTTTTTCAAATTTGAAAAAAACTTATAGATTTTAAAAGAAAAGGGTACATTATATTCCTAACAAAATTCACTGATAAGGGACTTTACAAACATGTTTTGAACGCATGTGATATGGTAGTTTTACCCATAGTGAACCCCCCGAATGTATCACCTATGGTACTAGAGCCCTAGAGGTTCCCAATGTGGGTGCTTTTCCTTGAAAAGCAAAAAGCCCAAGAAATACAAAATAAGCACACACATTAAAATTGATCAAGGTAAAAAAAATTTGGGGGGTCAAAGAAAATGGAATAAGTCAGGTGATGATTTCATGATGAGTGATTCCTTTTATCGTAGATTAACTACAACGTCTTCTAGTTATAGCCTCTAGTCAACCCTCAGACATGAAATGCTTGGCTCTCATGATTAAACAACTTAATTGACAAGAGAGAATTGAGAATTTTGCCCATGGTATTAATAGTTGACCTCTAGTGCCTTTTGACTATTAAATTAGCGACCCCAAACTTGTTTAGTTTTTTACCTTTACAACTGCTTATGCGTTGGATTATATTATAGTTTAATGTTTTATTGCTAAAAAATAGTTTAATATTCTGTTACCAATTAATTTGTGCACCTACAACTGTGTATGCTTTTTAATTGTATATGAAAATGCAGCTACTGTGCCAATATTGGTTGATTTTGCAGTGATTGAAGAAGGCTAAGGACATTCAATCTCGGATGCTCATTAGGACAAGTTGGGCCTTGTAAGAATTGTTGATGTGGCATAGCTTTCAAAAAGTGGGGATCGGTAATTTTTTTGCAAATAAGATCCTAACTTATCGGAGGTTGGATATTTAGAATCTACTCTTCAAATGCTATCTATTGATATATAGCATGCATGTATCGGACATTGCCTTCATGTAGATCTAGAAAAAGGTGATTTTAGATTACCATAACGATAACAAAACCTGGTTGATTGAAAAAAAATGGCATAAATTTCATAGAAGTCATCCAAACTTTTTGGACCTTGGCTCTTTAGAATCCATTTTTCAAGAACTTTCCAATGATAGGTCATATCATGGGGTTCTAAGCAATATTTAGAGGGGTCTACCGGGTTGCTTTCTTGTGTACAACTTTGATGATGTGGCACTCTTAAAAGGCCCAAAAATGAGTTCAAAATTTTCCTAATGCTTCCACCTTGATGAACAGGCTTCATCTCAATAGCTTTCGAGGATGGAATCTACATCAGGAAGGGGGGCATGTTAACCTTCACGAACATCCTATCACCTTTGATGGACGCATATTATTTATTTGATTGAGTCATGGACGGGGATTGTCGGTCCATAGGTGTGTACGTGATCGTCGATGAGAGGCACACCATTTATCTTATTTTTACAGTAGTTCTGCAACAAGCGTCCATTGTGGGCGCCCATGTGTAAATGGGCCATTTAAACTCTTATAAAAGGTCCATTTGACCTAAAAATACTCATTCTCTAAGGTGTAAGCTAAGAAGTGCTCTTGCTCCATCTATGTCTCCTTCTCCTTTGTGTGCTCACGTGTGTACGTGTGTGTGTGTGTGTGTGTGTGTATGCTTGAGAGAGAGAGAGAGAGAGAGAGAGAGAGAGAGAGAGAGAGAGAGAATGAGTGTGTGATCGAGCATTGCGGCGGCATTGGCGGTGGTGAGGCAGTTGAGCATGACATCGGCATCGGCTCTTTCTTCTTCACAGCATAGGATCCTTCACGGCGGAAGCATTGCGTGGTGACACACCATTGTGTCTTTGATCTTGCTAGGACTGTCTATTTGTGTGCTTGCAGCCTTTTGAGACTCGCACACAATGCACAGGAAAGTTCCCAACCTTCGACACGTGCAGAAAAGTTTAGACACTTGGAAGTGTAGGTTGTTGTCCTAAGACAAGTTGTGGTCTTGAAACTCCTACTAGTCCTGGCGTATTTCCCATAGTGTATCTAGGTGGAGTAGGTGCTACTGGATAGGTTGTACATACCTCTCCCTAGCATATTCCATGCCATAGTAGCACTCTTTCCTCGTATGGTTTGTCCATTTTCTCTCAATTTTGCACCACTTAAGCTCCCTTTGATCAACATTTACAAGAGGAGCTAACCTCTGGACCATTTTGTTGATAAGCTTTTCTTGATCGATAGGTGTTGTTGGTTTTGCAATGGACTCATTCATTTGCGAATCACTGTGCTAAGAGGATGTGTCGTCCTCTTGACTCTTATAATATTTTTCTCTTTATTTCTCACTGTTATCCACCAAATAAAGAGCTTCTTTGATCAATTCATTTAGGGTCAAGCTCCTTATCATATGTATATCCTTTTGAATACCCGCATTTCTCATTCCCTTGATAAAGATCAACATTAATCGTGTTTGCGTAGGTAGTTACGCTCTCGGACAGAACTTAACATATCTCTTGAGCCGTAATGCCGCTTTGCGCACTGATTCACTCTCTTTTTTCTTGAATCTCTGGATTTGCAAGACCGTATTGTGAGCTATGCCTTTCTACGAGAATTCTTCGATGAATTCAACAGCTTGTCTAGAGTTTCAAAATCGTGTTTGCTCAAGACCTCACCCAATTCAGATCCATGGGAGGTAGACCACAAAGACCTAGAGGTCACATCTATCACCAAGATGCTATCCAAGGTAGGTGCCACTACTGATTTGGGGTGTCTTAAAGAAGATTTGAACTCCTTGTAGGTACGCTTGTTGCTAAAAGTGCCTAGAAGTGCTTTGTGATAAATTAAAATTGCTCAATAGATAAGTAGAATGTGCTGACCAAGTGGGTAGACAATAGACTAGAAGTGTCGTTATGAAGTGCTTTGAGATAGGTCTAAACTACTTACTTGGAGTAGGAAGTGCTCACCAAGTGGTTATAAAAAGCTTCATAGTGCTCACTGGTGCCTAGAAAATGCTTACAAATGCCTTAAAAGCACCTAAAAGTGCTTTTAAGTGCTCAATGATGCCTACAATATGCTTGATAGGTGGTAAGAAAGTGTTTCAAAGTGCTTCAAAGTGTTGAAAGGGTCCTTCAAAGTCCTCTGAAGTGATTTGATATAGCTCCATACATGCTTACTAGGCGGTTATGAAGTTTTGACCAAGTGATAAGGATTGAGTGAAGAAACTTCTTTGAAGTGCTCCACAATGCTGAATGGTCTTAGAAAGTACTTCAAAGTGCTTTCAAGGAATCAATCAGCACTTTGAAGCACTTAAACTCCTCACAAGGAGCACATAGTGGTGACTATGTGATAAGAAAGTACTTTGAAGTGCTCAATGTTGCTTAATAGGTGGTCAAAAAGTGATTTGAAATGCTTTATGGTGCAAAGAAATTGGTAACCGGGTGGTTAGAAAGCGCTCTGAAATACTCACTGGTGCCTACAATATGCTTGAAAGTGCTTAACATGTGGTCAGAAAGTGGTGAGAAAGTGCTTGAAATCATTGAAAGGGTCCTTGAATGTATTTTGAAGTGCTTTGACATAGCTCTATACTATTTAGGTGGTTAAAAAGTTTTGACCAAGTGGAAAGGATTGAGTGAAGAGACTGCTTTGAAGTGCTCCACAATATTAAATGGTGCTTAGAAAATACTTCAAAGTGCTTTCAAGGAACCAATCTACAATCTGAGGAGTAAAAGTGGTGACTAGGTGGTAAGAAAGTGCTTGGAAGTGCTCACTGTTGCTCAATAGGTGGCCAAAAACCTATTTGAAATGATTTATGGTGCCAAGAAAGTGGTAACCGAGTGCTTAAAAAGTGCTCTGAGGTGCTCAATGGTGCCTACAATATGCTTGAAAGGGCTTAATAGGTGGTGAGAAAGAGCTGAAAGGGTCCTTGAAAGTACTTTGAAGTCTCCTAATTGCTTACTAGCTGGTTATGAAGTTTAGACCAAGTGGTAAGGATTGAGTGAAGAGACTGCTTTGAAGTGCTCCACAATGCTAAATGGTGCTTCAAAAGTACTTCAAAGTGCTTTCAAGGAACTAATCTGCACTCTAAAGCACTTTCTCTGCTCACAAGGAGTACAAAGTGGTGACTTGGTGGTAAGCAAGTTCTTTGAAGTGCTCAATGTTGCTAAATAGGTTGTTAGAAAGTGATTTGAAATGCTTTATGTTGCCAAGAAAGTGGTAACTAGGTGCTTAGAAAGTGGTGAACAGGTGGTTAGAAAGTGATTTGAAGTGCTCAATGGTGCTCAACATGTGGTTAAAAAGTGCTAAACAAGTGGTTAGAAAGCGTTTAGAAATGTCTAGAAAGCGTTTTGATAAGATTTCTCAAGCATTTTTTTATTTGCTTTGAATTCTTTAGAAGAAGTTGAATAGAAGCATTCAAGCTTATGCACTTAAGTCCATCCAAGCATGATATGATCTTACTCCCCGCTGTTGTTTATGCTATGGTTGGAAGCAAAGGAATATGTCTTTGGAATTCGAATTAGAAGCCTTGACGTCTCGAAGAGCATTTATGGATACAACCATCCAATATATCTAGGAAAAAGGTAGAGACATCATTGTCCCTTCACCACTGACTAAATCCTCTGTTTTGAAATTGTTTGTGTGTATTGGGGGTGATTGTGTTGCATGTGGGAAACCCCTCTCAGCTAACCACATGGCAGGGGTCTTCTCGATGCAATGTCAACACAAATTTCACCCAGTTTTCTTTGTAGTTCTATGTGGCACTATGGCAGAGTGCACTCACCCACTGTGCACAGTAAAGATTCTAAAAATTGCCAAGTGTTGGGCACTCAAAATTGAGTACACAAAGCTAGAGGGCGGGTTCACTATATTCGACTTAAATCCACTTGTCATGAGATAAGTCCCTTAACATGATTTTTTTCTTCACAGAAACCAATGCTGACAAAAACTCTCGTCTGCTTGAACTTGAAGAGAACAATACAGAACTGTTTGAACTTGATAAGATCAATATAGAGCTATCTGAGGGTTTTCAGCATGGCAAGGCTGTTGTAAAAAGTGGGGATAGAGTGGAGGACCCCGAGGATGAACCCCTTCGTGGTTGAGAACCATGGAAAGGAAACCATTGGACATGAATCCAGTAAGCTCTCAACCAACAACCAAGAAGGTAATGAAGTGCATATATGTAGTGTTTCATTTTTGTTCGAGCAGATTTTGGTTTTTTTCCCCTAAAACCTTATTGTGATCCGAGAATTGGAAACCGTGGATAAAATGGAGGACGTAGAGGATGTGGAGACATTACAAGTAATTTCAGATACCCTAAGGAAGAAACACAATCAACAGCAGGAGGAAGGAGTGCATCATCCAGATCCAAAGAAAAGTAAGTACTAATCAAGACCCCCCAAAACACGCGCACATCAGAAAATTTAAGCTCAATGTGCTTTTGTGCTATTTACTTATTTTGAATATAAGATATATTTTTTGTCTCATGGTGTCAATCTTCACTACAATTTATTGGGTGTGGTCTTTCGGGTGTTGTATTAAAACTACAAGTGATTGGTAATGTTGGCCACCGGCATTGTGCTCAAGAAGACCTGGGCACTTTGATTGGGAGACACCCCTAGTAACACAGTTTTGTGTCCCTCACCTTTCGGAGGATAATATACCTGCCTTGATCATTAATATTAATGATCTATTGTCACTCATGACAAGAGAGAGGGACCAAGCCCGCCTATCGTAGACATGCTACACTTTTGGAAGGTGAAGCAAGACAATAATCTGAACCACTATGTGCACCATTTTGCAGAGTTTTTTGTTCTTGGGGCTAGCCAGATTGTTGAAGTGTATGTTTGAACACAAGCCGCTACCAAGACCTGGAAAAGAGGTTAGAATTGTGCTTTCCTAAGGCCTGCAAGTGCTTGAATGGATGGATTGCAAAGGAAGCATGTAGTAGAAGCTCATGGCTTGACGGGCAAGGGGAACATATGCTCTTTCTAGTCATGGGAACTTTTTGGAATAAGTTTCCATAATTCAACAAAGATAACACCCTCCAACTAGATGAAAAATATCCCAGGTGCTGCGTGAACGACAAAGACTCCTATGTAATCTTGCCTTCTCTAGAGGACTAGACAGAAGACCAATGGGAGAAGTTTATGCATCATGAAGTTTGCCATTTTTCTATGAGTGGAAGAAAACAAAAAATTGATCAGAGCTGATCACTGCTTGTAAACTGGATGTTAGAAGGGGGTGGCAGCAACTTTGGGACGCTAAATTTGTGAGGGAAAAATTATCAAGCGGCAAAGGCAAAGTGATACCTCCACCACCTCCACTACCATGTTATAAAAGTCCGCCTTCTGATCTCCGGTCTCAACAAAAATCTTAAGAGTTGTGTACCTGTGATCATGTATGTAGATACCCATGATGAGTTTGATAGTGTAACTCATGATGAGGACTTCTTCTGTTTTGTAAACTGAGAGAAAAACTGACATTGTATTGCAAAGTTCTATACCAATTCTAATGTAGAAACATAATCTGCTATTGAATTGACCATTTTTTTGTGTGCATTGCAAGATGTATTATTATAAGTTGGTTTATATTGTTTTAGTAGTTTTTCTTAGGGCTTTTGTAAAAGATAAAAATCAGTGGCTAGTTGGCAAAAGTGCAAGCTATACCACTTGTGAATTGTGGACCACATGCAAATGGTTGAAAACCATTTGCATCATGTAAATTGGTAGCCACTAGCAAGTGGTTAAGAACCATTTGAAAGAGGTACTGAACCGCTTTCAAAGGCCTTCTAGACCACTTGCTAGGTCTTTTATTCCACTTGCAAGCACTTTGAAAGTGGTTCTGAACCACTTGCTAGTGGTTAAGATAGCACTTGCCAGTGGTTAAGAATTTCTTGCCGGTGGTTAAGAACCTCTTGTCAGTGGTTCAGAACCACCTGCAGAGAGTGGTTAAGATAGCCTTTTGCCAGTGGGTTAAGATATCACATGCTAGTGGTTTAGATAACACTTGCAGGTGGCTCTGAACCACTTGCCAGTGGTTAATATAACACTTAATGGTGGTTAAAACCAGTTGCTAGTCGTTAAGATATTACTTGATAGTGGTTCGCAACCACTTGTTGGTGCTTTAGATAGCACTTGCAGGTGGTCTATGAGATCAAAACTATGTACACAAGCAAGTGGTTCCAAAGCACTTGCAAAGGCCTTCTAGATCACTTTTTAGGTCTTCTCCTCCACTTGCGAGTGCTTTGAAAGTGGTTTGGAAAAGGTTATGAACCACTTGCTAGTGGTTTAGATAGCACTTATAGGCGGTTAATGATATCAAAACTATGTATTTAAGGGTGTCTTCACAACTTTTGGGTCCCTTAAAGGGCCAAATATTTTTGTAAAATCTGGTTGAAGGTACTTTAAAACACTTGCAAGTGGATGGCAAGTTGTACGCTACATGTACTCAAAAGAATAAAAAAGTTTCAAAAACACTTGAGCTTTTGGATGAGGAACATAAGTTTTTGTGAGGAACAGATACAAGAAAGAGGTACCCAAATATACTTTTTGAGGTCAATGTGTTTTAAATAGGCTTGTAGATGTGCTCATACATGGTATCACTCAAAGTGTAGACATTAGGCTCATTTCTCTCAGGATACAAGGGGAACTTAAGGCATCAAACTAGGTGCGAGTACATGGAAGCACGGGGCCTACCATCTAATAACACATATTGATTGAAGCGTCCCTCGACTTTATCATAAAAGTTCCCCTCAACATAGTAGGAGTTCTTATTTATTTAATTGTGCCACTCACCCTTCCGAGTCACGGTGGATAGCCTCTTCTCGGTGAAACACCTCAGTATATAAAAATCACAGTCTTCCTCCTCAGTGTTGACTGCAAGTTATCTCCAACTCGCTAGGCATCGCTCAAATCATCAAGATGGCCAGTATACATTGGTGCATCAATCTCCTCATCACTTGAAACATATTCATCTATGTCAGCCTCTATTGGTATGATCCTCAAGTACCTCCATGCTTCTATGTGAGCTTTGTTTGCACATCTTCTCGATTGACCATGCACACAAGCATGACAGAAGCATGATAGATTTCTAGACCTCAGTGTAGTTGTATTTATTGAAGAGAAACCATGCGCACAATGCATCAAACATGATCCACTCATTTTCTTGCAATCCCATTCTATATCTCTTAGCACATCACCCACCTTGATTTCCCAGAAGACCCTATCGACCTTGTTCGCGGATAACCAACAATATATCCTATTGTTCACTAGGGTGAGGTAGTTGACCATTTTTGCTGCATTATACAAGGGGTGTCCATCCACCTTCAATTGCTCATGGGTTAATGCCCTCTTTATGATTGTGTCAGCACTGTCATGTTCACCTTTTCCATGACCTGACCCAAAATAGTTGTTCATCATCTCAAGCCCAGTAAGTTGAGAAAAACTTGTAACAAAGTCATGCTTTGAATTGTGATGATGCACTATCAGACCATACCCAGTGTCGATTTAAACAAAAACAACTAGAGGTCATGCAAAAGAAAGCAGTGTTGAATGAACAATGTGTCATGCACATTGTCATTGGATATATAAAAATGGAGAATTTTTATGATGTTGCCCATTGTCGAGCGCACATAGCACACTTGGACTAGAGTGCTCACTTGAGTAGAATACCAGTGTATGGATTGGATATCATTCTGAATTTTCAAATTTTAATTTTTTGCAAAGTCCACGACAAAGCAACGACATCACTTGGAAAACTCTGTAGAGACTCTTTGAATTGGTTGACTTGCCATTTGTAGATGTAGTTGTGTTTGATAAACTTGGTTAGCTTGTCTTTAATGTATGAAATGAATTGGAGCACCCAATCTGTTGAATAACAAGATCTTTTCTTTTGTGGTGCTGGCCATCTTTATCTATAGAGTGTGTCTCACACCAACAAAAACCTTTGCAACCACCTGAAAGTTGTCGTTGTGTACTTCAAGAGGACAACACTTGACTTGTTTGGCACCACACTGATCGCATTTTCCCATCAAGAAGATGTGTAAATGAAACATGGAATTTTCTGGTTTAGGACACAAAAAGGACTCCCATAGAGTTATGAGGCTCTCAAATGTTTACTTTGCACCCACACATATACTGCCACTTACTGCAAGGTCACAAACATCACAAGCACAGAGTGACAAGAGCCTCCATGTACTCCAAACCTACCTTGATGCATTTGGTTGAAAGCATCTTTCAAGTAGACAGCTTGCAGATGATATTTTTAGCAGCAAGTATTGTGGTCCAACAATTTTTGAACAAAAAAGGGCTTCGAATTCTCAAAGCATCTCACCGAAATGCGCACCGTCAGTGGATGCATTTCTAGAAACCTCTTGTAAAATTCTACCTACACAAAAAAGCAGGAAATAGGTTGGCACCATCACCCACAAGTTATAACACCCACTCTTGTGTTTGTGAAAGCACATAAGAGGAATATTTACCACTTAGAAGTTGTTTTTCATGTTTGAAAGAGGCTTTAAACTTCTTGAAACCACGTGAAGCACTTTAAACCACCTATGGGTGATTGAAAAAGGTCATCAGCAAGTGGTTTGTTTACCACTTTCAATCACCTTCAGGTGGTTTGCAATCTTCCAAGTGCTTACATAGGTTCTTACCTAAGAACTTTAAACCACCTATAGGTGATTGAAAGTGGTCATTTAACCACTTTGAAGTGGTTTGTTTACCACTTTCAATCAAATCTTCAAGGTTCTCACCCAAGCACTTGGTAGATTTCAAACCACTTGAAGCACTTAAAACCACCTAAAAAAGATTGAAAGTGGTCATTAAACCACTTTCAAGTGGTTTGTTTTTCACTTTCAATCACCCTCAGGAGGTTTGAAAACTTCCAAGTGCTTACATAGGTGCTCACCTAAGCACTTGGCAGATTGCAATTGGTTATTATAGTACTTTAAAGTGGTGACAAACACCTTCAATCTTTCACTTGAAGGGGGTTGAAAGCAGTATTTTAGGTACTTTAAATCACTATCAATGCGTTAACTACTTTGCAAATTACTTGAAGGGGGATCAAACCACTTTTTGATTGTTTGCTTAGTTCTCATAGGTTTTTTACATTTTGACAGTGGTTCTGATAGCTTGAAAGTGGTGAACAGTGGTCACTATACTACTTGACAGTGGTTTTCTACAGTTTGATTGTGGTTGTGACAGCTTGACAATGGTGAACATTGGTCAATATACTACTTGGAAGTTTGATTGTGGTTGTGACAGCTTGACAATGGTGAACATTGGTTAATATACTACTTGGAAGTTTGATTGTGGTTGTGACAACTTGACAGTGATGAACATTGGTCAATATACTACTTGGAAGTGGTTTTTTATAGTTTGACAGTGGTGAACAGGGGGTCAATATACTACTTCAAAGTGGTTTTCTATAGTTTGACAGTTGTTATAGTTTGAAAAAGTATTAGTGCATAGTTCATAATACTTGAGGCTGATCCAACAAATGCAATGGATGCCTAAAAACATCATTTCTACTGATACACCTTTGGCATATATCCTTCTTGTTCAAAGAGACTCGCGTCTCTGCTGTCCGAAAACCAAACACAAGCTCCTTAATTTCCTATGTGATGTTTGTAGAATGATGAGCTTGCCATTGACATTCTAAGACTGGAAAATGACTATTCTCATCCTCTAAATGGAGTCGTGCATTCACAAAATTGATGTTTCTTTTGTGTATGCCCAACGACTTTGCAAGTTCTCTATCCGTAAAGAGACGTGCATCTACTTGGTGCCTTGAATTAATGCATTCCATCATTGTTGCCCTCTTGAAAAGCATTTCTGTGGCTGAGTACGGGACCTTGACTTTTGACAAGGTATTGCGAATGTTGGAAAGCACTACTCTCTATATAGAATGTGCCGAGTTTTGCAGGTTGCAAAGTATTGGTTGTTGGAGTAATTGTTCAAAAATATCTCCTTGGGGTTTGGTTGTCAATCGCTGCTCTTGCCAGCACCTTGACATGGCACGAGAATTCTTGCTTTTCTGCTTCTCATTGAGCTGAACATCCTTCCGCTTTTCATCACAGAGTGTCTGCTGCCTTTGCCTCTCTCTTTGTTTCTTTTTCTTTGCCACCCAATAATCGTGTAAGTAGTCTGTGAGATTCTCGGGGAACTCTGATTGACTGTGTACTGGTAGGCACATTTATGGATCAAGAAAACCTGAAGAAAAATAGCTCGACGCATGAACATAATCATGAAGATCCCAGGCAGCATCAATAAGACCAAACATGTCACAAACACTCACGCACACCTAACTGGAGAGAAGGCTCCATCTTATCTGGAGAGAGAGAGAGAGAGAGATAGATAGAGAGAGAGAGAGAGAGATGGAGAACTAGGCACACACAACAGAGAACCGCGTGCAAAGGAGATAAAGGAAATGTGTTGCAAAACCACCACACAGATAAGGAGAGAAATTCGCTCTTCTCTATGCAAAAACCACGCATAGAGAATAATTTAAACCTGTAGCTTTGTGCAGAACCCACACGTAGAGAAGGAGACAAAGGGGGTGCTCGTACATCCAACACGTCCAAGAACTACCAAGGGTGTAAAAAATGCATACCCCTCTTTTTGTAAAAACTCCCCCCATCTTCATTACTCATCATTGAGTTTCCTCCCCCAAAAATCAAATGTGGACTCAGAAGTTCTCAAAAACTACTTTAAAAAGGAGTGTCCAAGACAAGCCTTTTTGGACCACTTACATGCTTTCATCCGGATAGAAAAGCCCTCCCAGATGCAATAATCCAAGAGCAAGCAGACAACAACTTCCCATAACCAGCCAAACCACAAAGGGAAAGTGCTAGAATGCAACCTTGCTGAGGATAGCAGTGATAGTGATGATTCTTATGACATTCCCTACCAGTAACTCAGGTCATCACCATCACTAGTAGCTTCTGTGACAACTAAAGAAGGCCAAAAGAAAAGAACAATAATTCTGAACCAAAAAGTTTGACAAAATTTGGATACCCAAGAGCCAGATTGGCCAAAAGTAGGTATGGATCAAGAAGACGAAGATCTTTGATGAAAAATCACAAGATTCAACACCAAAAGGAAAAAATCAAAGTCTGCAAGAACCGTTAAGCAAGTCCCAAATTTTCAAGCTTTTGCAAATAGGATTTGGGTTTCAAAGAAGTTGACTCAAGCAAAGAGAGGTCAAGAGTTCATTTGGATTCCGAAATGGTTAAATTGTCCACTTCTAAAGTCTGAATCTCGTCGCCAACCAAGAGTACAAGATATGGAAAAAAAAACCCGCTAAAGACTCACACCAAGACAAGGTGGATCCCAAAGTAAACTCTTCAAACACAAACAAAGCAGGGACAACTATGGATTCCCAAACAAGTAGCATCAACAAAGCAGCCAGTAATCACAAAGAAGTGGGTCCAAAAGGAAACCAATAAAACTACTGTTCTTGCAGCGCCACTTGAATTCTTTCAATTCCTCCTACAGCTACAGTACAGCTAGAAGAGAACCCACTTTGAGGAACAATGCAATTACAAAAACCAACCACAAGGCTAAAATGGATCCCAACGAAGCATCAAACAGATAGGTAAGCCTCGCGAGTAAATGCCAGTAAGAAAATTGCTTATACCCACATCTTGTACCGCATAAATTTTTCCATGCATTGATTATGTATGCATAATAGGTCTACAATATTATAATACATGCATAGGCACAAGTTTTGATTGCCCAAGAACAACACATACCCTTGGTGATACCCTATCATCAAGGAGGACTCCAAATAGGAGGGGGGAGGCATTCTAGATGTGGACCTAATATTATGAATATCAGATGCCAATGTTTTGTGAATTGCATTGAATTTTTTGCATTTGATTGTGATAATTTTTTGAAAAAATTCAAAGTATATGCCCTCATAATAGCATTACAAGAGAAGTACAACGACAAAAGCTATATATGAGCCCCTAGGGACATGTGTACATTGTACATAGCGTTTAGAATTCTATTAGAAGATCTTTCTTTTTTGGTTGAGTTGATTTTGGTTTTCTTCCGTTATTTTTTTTATTTTCCCAAAAAAAGGGGAAAAATCCATAATCCAGGTGACAAACAGATAGAGAGATGCCGAGCAATACAAAGAGAAGCAGGTACAGGAAAATAATGAAACTTCACGAGGTATGCCTCAAATGTCATTTGCACAAGGCTAGAATGTCAGAGGTAAGAAAGAATGCTGACCAGGTTTGACAACAACATGAGGCCAAAAATGATCGAGAATAGTCATCAAACTCAGGGATGGACTACAAGGACAAAGAAAGTTGGTGATCAACTAATCAAAAGCAGCCATCAAGTGTAAAGTTGCCTATCAGCCACTTCATGCAAGTACAAGGCCGTATACAAGAAATAGATCTTTATATTGTAAATATTATATCTTGTATGTGACTTAATGAAGCTTAACAAACAAAAGGGACTTATAGTACTGACAAGAGCAAAAGGTTTTAGAGATGCCCATCAGTCATTCTCGAGATTGAAGTTCAAAAAATAAAAATTAAGCTTGGAAATCCAAATGCAAGTCCAAATGAAGCTAAACTTTTTCAAAAAGGATGTGAATAAAGAACATAAGCTTGGAGACAAAGGGACAATGATAGCTCATCGATGATGAATGATGTCGGATGAAGCCCTTTTGATGCAAGATACTAACTTGGGGAATTAACTGGGGTTTGTTAGGCTTTACTTAAGTTATTTATCAAGTAGAAGGAGTATATTGATTTACACAACACATAAAAGCTAACAATGGCAAATGCGGCTTTGATCACCTTGATATAGGAACAAAGAAGTCCCCAATGAAGAAGAGTAGACAAAGATGTAATTAGAAGATCTCAAAATATTGTCCTTGATGAGGCGGATCGAATGCTAGACATGGATTTTGAACCTCAAGTCAGAGAAAATTATCTCCTAGATTCAATATGACAGACAAACTTTGCCTTGGAGTGCAAGTTGGACTAAAGAAGTTGAAGGTTTATCCATATACTTTCTGTAGAATCCTTACAAGTTTTCATTGGCTCACAAGACCTGAAAGCCAATCATTCAATTCTACACCAAGCCCTTTGACCCCTCAAACTCTATTTTTGGTTAACCTAAGGTAGCCTTAGTATATAAGCTACCTAGGTCACTTTTGTAAATAGACTCAATCATAATCGAATTTTAGCACTGCCGTCTACTATGTGTGAGCGAGAAAGAGAGTAAGCATGAGCTTCATCCTCACACTATGCCCGTCTCACTCATCACATTGGATATCTGACTGCACCATTGATGTAGGCTTGAGGAGAGCTATGCGACAATGCAAAGCATTCCACGAAAGACGAAGCACACATGCCGACGCACCTACAAGCTATTTGTGGTTGTAACTGTATCAAAGAATGTCTATTTTCTACATGCAAGTAGCCATTAGAATCATGGTGACATAAGCTACACATAGGTACTCATATATTTCAGTCTCAGGCATTTCAAATTTTGATCTGTCTTTATACACATTTTTTGCAGATGGGTTTAGAGTGAGGGTTTTTAGTGTAGAGTCTTTGGGATAGGTGTATCCTAGTGAGGGATGGTGTTCCTTAAGTTTCATACAAATCTAGCATGATTTGATGGGTTTCCTTCTGTTGTGTGTATGTGGGTAGGTGGTGTGGTTGAGAGCAATGAGACTCTAGATTGTGGTTTAGTTGGCCTTCCAGAGTGTTTTATGTGTAGGATGGTCTCAGCCTGACAAGCTAAAGAGATTTCCTCCGTGTGCCTATCGTGTCATCTCTGTCCTCAATTCACATTATGTTGATCTAGGTTGTGCTGCGTGCAGTTTATGGGTAGTGTGATTCGCTCCGGCAACACAAGCCCTTGGAGACCCTTGGTCTAGCTTGTCACACTAGAGATAGTGTGTGTTGTGTGTCGTGGGCTTGAGTTGCCTTTGTATGACTTGAGAAATATGGGCGGACTTGTTTTGGTGCCAAATTCCAACTAAGGCCCTCATCACATCCGCAAGGGTGTAGTGTGACAGGCTATTGTGGTTGCATACTATTTGATTCAAGAATAGCATACCTGCACCATAAATGTTTGATGTTGATTGATACAGAAAATGTATGCACACGATGTGGATATTATGTTTCTCCAGGGGGGGTGATTCCTTATAATCCCATTTGATCCTTGGGGCTACTAAAGTGCAGCTTCTAGATTCAAAGGATATCAGTTATTTCTTATAGAAGGTTGCTTACACTAGGTTTTGTTTTTGAATTTTATGCTAAGTGGGAAGATTTTTGGTTTTGTGGTTAGTAAGCTTACATGAATAGCTTCCATTTGACTTATTTGGACAATTGATCAAGTATATTCTTTAAGTTGGTTCCATTACCGGAGCTTGAAGTGAAGGACTTGACGGCCATTCCGTGTGCAGACAAGCTAAGGCATACTTAAGCTTGATAGAGTTCCCTAACTTGAGCTTGATGGTCAATATGTGTGCATAATTAACTGGAGCACCTGAGTCTGACGAGGTTCACAATACATGGTTTTTTCCATGATTGAGTGTGTTGAAGATACAAAGAATATGGTTCAAAGATTTATGGTGGGTAGTTATCAAATGATGAAGCTAGACCATTGATGATAGGGTTTAAATCTTATACTGTTTTTCATGTACTTACCAATTATGTGAGCTTCTTGATGATGGCAAAGAGCTTAAAGTGACTATAACGGATACACCGGTTGGCATAGATCAGAGGGGATGGATGTCGTGCGGCTCCACTTCCATGATGGGAAAAAGAGAAAAGAGATGCAAGTTATGCCTAATTGAAGTCTATATGATTATTCAAAAGTGATGAGGGATTGATAATAAGAAGGTTTAATGCTAAATGTATGCCAGATACGGCAGCAAGCACCATTTGGTAGTGCATTGAAGTTGGGAGGAAGAGGGAGTTTAAAAAAAAACATTAATGAAGTTGTGAAGGGGTAGAGGGGTGTCTCCCCCCCCCCCCAGTGAGTCCCACGTGGTTAGATAAATAACCCAGATGGGGTTTTTGGCGAGTGCACTTTGTGGTATATATACTGTAGGTGGACCTCACATATGTACAATGAGTTGTGGAGAGGGGGAACTCCCCTTGAGCTTGGCTATGGCACCGTGGGCGGGTGTTGTTGCAACGGCCCTACTCAGTGTTGGTGACAATATTTGTTGGCATGATATTTGAAGAAGAGGAAGGAAGGTCATCTTTTTGGGCTATGAGAAGGCGGATCTCTCGATCAAGAGGGGATTTTCAAGCAAGAGAAGAAGAAGAAGAAGAAGAAGAAGATGATGAATGGAGATGAGGAAGAGGAAAGCTCTTGAAAATTAAAGACAGAGGAGCACTGCAGAGGAGAAATCTATCATCATCATCAACACCATCATCATCAAGATCACCGATTTTTTTCTCTCTATTATCAGTTGAATTAAGTTGGGTTTACCCATTTTAAGGAGCTTAAACCACTCAATTAACATTTAATTTAAGTAGCAGTGCTATTAACCGCCCGTGTTGTCTATTGATGATCAAGTTGTACTCAAAGCTTTACTGAAGGTTATTGATGATTATGATGCTTTCCAGAGCTATTTATGTCTGTTATTTTCTCTGTCACACCTTTCGAACACATATCCCCCGACATTATTGGTGAACCCGATGCAAAACAAGCTGAGGTGGGAGGTGAAGATGGAGAATTCAGAGTAGCTGATAAAGCTTATGGAGAAATTAACTCTCAAATGATTTGATAAAAATCTAGTAGTTTGATGATGCAATGGAGATGGAACTTGATGCCGTATGGGAACAATGTGGCATTTTTCAAGGGAACAATCTAGATGGTCTCCTTGCATGCTATAATGTGGAGATGGAGACCCGGGGAGTTCCATAATATCAGATGATTACAGATTTTGAGGAAGTTGTAACCTTCAAGTTTAAAGATAAGGTTCGAGAGCTGGACAAAACATATCCCACACAGTGGGACTATTTTGCTGATGGATTTGCTCGTAAAAGCTTAAGGATTATCAAATTGGAAAGCAGATTACTGAACAAGTCTTCAGTAAAGTTTAAGGAGATCATCTGTAGTTCCTCAATTATGAAGAATTTTGGGAGCACATTTTTGCAAGGAGAAAATCCAAAGTAAATACAACTTTGGATGTAGCAGATACAGTCTTGGAGGACCATATTTTGGGAAATGTAATAGAGGTAAACAATGAATTAAATGCTGAAACAAAAATTAATGAAAATTTTTCGAAGACTGATTGCATGGAAGTTACCCCCATTAGTGTTTCCATTGAGGATATAGACTATACGACAAGTGTTTTTCTATCTATTGACCTTGGCATGGGTTGTTCTCAAGAAGTCCTTGAAGAAGTTGAGCCTTTATAGGATGATAATGGAATCCTCGGCATCATGGAAGCATGTAAAGTTGAACAACTCAATAAGTTTGCTGAAAACAATGTTAATGGAATCCTCGACATCACGGAAGCATGTAAAGTTAAGTAGATCAATAGGTTTGACAAAATTGTTATTATATACATAATAGTACTTTTGTCAATGAGATTCTAGTAAAAGGGAGTTAGTACTCTTTAATGCCTACTGGGGTAACGAGCTTAAGTTGACAAAAGTTTATGGGTTGTGGGTGCTGCACTATGCTTCATGCAATGCTCTAGTATAATGTGGGGCCCATCAATGCTATGTGCTCTTGAGGGTATTTGATCTAGGAGATTCTAGGGATTTTCAAAAGCAGGTTCAATATGGATGGGTACTTTTGGGTATGCATTGTGGTTGCGTTCTTTTTTATTCAAGGATAGCATATCTACATCAGAAATGTCTGATGTTGATTGATACAAAAAATGTATGCACCAAGGGATATTATGCTGTTCCAATGCTGAGGTGATTCCTTACAATCAAATTTGATCATGGGGGGCTATTGAAGTGGAGCATGTAGATTCAAAGGATATCAATTACTTCTTATAGCAGGCTGCTTGCACTAGGTTTTGTTTTTGTATTTATGCTAAGTGTGAAGAGTTCTGGTTTTGTGGTTAGTAAGCTTACATGGCTAGCTTCCATTTGACTTCTTTGGACAATTAATGAAGTATCTTCACATCATTTAAGTTGGCTCCATTGTTAGATCTTGCAGTGAAGGACTTTACGGCCATTCCGTGTGCAGACGGTCTAAGGCATAATTGAGCTTTACATAGTTCCCTAAATCAAGCTTGATGGTCAAGACGTATGCATAATGAGCTAGAGCACGTGAGTCTAGCAGGTGTGAGTGCACGACGTGGTGCACGTGTGGAGAGTGCAAAAGGGAGAGAGGGAGACAAAGAGAACGACACAGGATGTGAGGTGCAGCTCCAAAATCTCCCTGTGTGAGCACCATGCGAGAATCTGAGTGAGAGCTCCTTATTCTTTGTATGTATAAAGAATAAGGCGATAAATGTGGGCGGCGGAACACTGGCCGACTAACATGGGCAAAGCACGGTGAGGCACACAGCCTTTACCTAACATTCTTCCACTAAAGGCTATGTGCTGATAAGTGGCGAGAAGACTAGCCTACAACTAGTATACACAAGAGGTGAGAGAAGACGGCTCTCAACTTATGCCCACTGGCTCACTCTGTAACCACTCTAGTGTAGATAAAACATACATACCACTAGGACTAGAGCCACGATGACACTCCTCATGTAGGTATCGAGTGACGACCTGCATGGCTCCATAGTCCACAATTCTAGTGTCAGTCATCGCACGATTGACAACTCCCATTGCAAATGCGCCAACTTCATAAGCAAGATCAGGTCTCGAGACCAAAAGGTCAGACATGAGAGACCCGAACGCCAATAAAACATGCATTATGTGTGCCAACCTATCCTTGTCAGCAACCTCAGTGCCATATGCATCCTCATAAGGAATCACCTGACTATGCACCACCATGTCAGTATCATATGGCAAAGGCATATCTATTGAGAATGACTGCAAAACCAAAAAATGAGCACCACTGCAATCACACACAGCTGTCTGAAGGACACTGATGTCCTTAAACATATCAGACGCATCATAGAAAAATGGATTGGTCTCTGGCTCAACTAATGTCACCTCAACTGGTGACTGACCAAGCTATGGATCCCGAGAGATACCACTGTCTATGTGAACATCACCACGAGACAAATACACAACCTCTTGCAACACATCTGCAAAAGAAACATGCCTCGTCTCTCACTCCAAACATGGCTGCAAATACATAGAGACTACACCGTCTCGTGTGTCAGAAATATGCAAAGGGTATACCAAAACACTCCTAGCACCTTTGGCTATCACCAGCAATCCCCTATGCATCTAAAATGACCGCTCTCCAAGTAGTACACAATATCCACTACTCTGCAACTGATGCATTGAAATGAGACTCTGGCTGGGTCTTGGTACATAATGTATATCTCATAGCGTAATCAATGCACCGCTAGGTAAAGACATGCATACATCTCCAACACCCTCTATGTCATATGTTGAACCATCAGCAAACTACACACAACCAAGTCTCCCACTAGAGAAAGAGAAAAAAAAATCACGACGTGACATCACGTGAAAAACTACATGCTCGTCTAGTAGAAAACGCGTAGACAATGTGCTATCCCAAGACACAAAATAGTCTAAAGGCAATCTAGACTCAAAAGTGACATGCTTGTTGGTGCAGCCAAAGTTGGTCCGAGCTAGGAAATAGTCTATGCCAGGAAAGTGCAGTGCAGAAGGCTAGAGCAGGTGCCAAGGACCTGGGCAGCCAAAGGGTAGCGGAAATGTAGGCTTAAAGTGGATTTTTAGGCCAAAAGTGCTACGGGATGGTCCAAATGGGATGATAGATGAAGGTGACCAAAATGCCGAGTTAGTGCTTTGAAATGTAGTGTTCAATGTGCTCTAGAATTCGGTCCAAACGGCTCGTCAAACGGAGCCCCGGTGAGCAAGGTGCTGAAGTTTGAAGCTGGAGTGTGTTGCAGATCCCCGACGGACAGGGAAGCTGGGGACAAGTGGCCCGGGCTGATGTCAGTATGTACATGTGTAGTGCTCGAGTTGTGGAGCATGCATGTCTTCTTGGATTGCGAATTCGAGCTCTGGTTAGCAAGCTAAGGTCAGTTGAATTTTTTTCGAGGGCCGGGTCTGAGCCCACTTTGCTGCAGTGGAGGGTGTGCCATCTGGCATCTTTCTGGCCTTGCCAAAGGTCTCGGTGATAGTATGTGTCATGCGGAGGTAGCACAAATCAACGGTGCATCAATCGGATACTCGGTCAGCTAGATGTAGCAGAAGAAGTCGGGAGGTAATGTTGAGAGAAGAATGGGCAGATGTTTTTCACTTTTTTTGCGGCCTCAAATCGCGAGCCTGGGGACTCGGAGTGTGGTGAGCACGGGGAAATTTGAAGTTGTGAACCGGCTCTATCGGTCGGGATTTACAACTCCAAGGTCTCATCACCGGACAAGGCACTGTCAGGGATTAAAATAAGCATCCAAAGGGGTTTTTTTATGAGGTCTTTGAAGTTTTTTTTAAAAAAGAAGTCTTGGGGGCCAACAACCCACAAGCTGCCACGTGGCATCCCATGGCCCCACATGCGAATGCGCAGTGAGTGAACTTGGGGTATAGGGGCAGGAAGGTGGCGCCTCAAAGGGCATCCAAAGGTGGGCGAGAGCACCGTGGTGGTTGGCTATGGAGGGCCCTCTCGAGCGCTGCGTTGGTGGTAGCGGCCCTATAGGGTGCTGTCTGCGGCGGTTTTCGCAAGGGGCAGGGCGGCGCAGGTGGCACGTTGGCCGACGGCCATTGTGCAATGGTGACGTGGTGGCCTGGGAGCAGTTGGTCCCACGGCCCTTGAGGGCCCCCCATTTTTTAAAGGAGGACCCCCCCAATAGCGACCTCACTATTGAAAGCTAGGAAAGAGGTCCCATGACAGGATGGAGCAGTCCGGGGCAAGTGTAAAGGGGTGGGCCCCCTTCAAGGCCAAGAAACCAAAGGAGGGCCAAAAAAATAGGGAGCCTGGACCAAAGCAAAGGAGAGGAGAATTTAAAGGCAAGGCCGGGCAAAGGCCGGGACCAAAGAGAAGGGGAGAGGAGAGAGAAAAAAAGAAATAAATGGCAAAGGAGGAGTCAGAGAGAGAGAGAGAGAGAGAGAGAGGGAGAGAGAGAGTAAAAAATCAAGCCAATAGAGCAGTGCAAGGTTGAGGCACAAAGGGGTTAAAAAAATGAAAGATAAAATTTAAAATAAAAATGCCTAGGGGATAATAGGGACATCGCTAATGCCCCCCCCCCCCCCCCCCCCCCCCCCCCCCCCCCCCAACTGCAAAAGAGAGAAGATAGAGCAAAGCGGTGCCCCCTTCCCAAAACTGCCAAATTGGGGTACCAAGTGGACCAATTGAAGGGCAATTTCCCAAATTGAAGACCCCCCCTATAAAAGTCAAAATTGGATCAAATTAGGGGTTCTTTTTTTGGCTTTTTGGGTGCCGTTTGAAGCCTGCAAAGTGGAGCTCTCTGACAAAGGAGTGTGCATGTCAAACCCCTTTGTATTTTCTTGTGAAAACGGCCATGGTGATGGTAGTGCAAGCCAGTGTACATGTTTTTTGAAGTGCAATCAAGCCATCATTGCCTCCTCTTACTATTGTTTCCCCTTCTCCCCTTCTCTTTCTCCCGCTTTCATGTTTCCCCTCGGTGTCGGCTACGTGGATGTGTGTGCCCCCCCGGGCCGACGGTGTTTTGTGTGAGGGAGCGAGATTGAGTGGTTGTGTGCATATGTAAGGGTGGAGACAGGTTGTGGCAGTAGGTGTGCATTGTGTTGTGGATTTGTGGAGTGTTGAGCAGTGAAAGTTGGGCAGGTGTTGGTCTGCTAGTGTAAATGTTTCTTTGAAGTTGTTTTCCGAGAGGATACGGGTGCTATGAATACCCTGAGTTATAGAGAGGCCCTTGTGTTTGTGTCGGACGTGTTCCCCCATTCCCCCTCTCCATCTTCTAGTGCCCCCACTGAGGAGTCTGTTGATGCTCCTAGTTGAAGTCGAAGCATTGATTTTTGAGATGCCAAAGGTGCGGCCTTTGAAGAGGAGGTGCTTTTAATGATGGCTTGGGCGGGATTTCCCATTTTCACTGGGGTTGAAGATGCGGAAACCTGGCTTCAAGACTATGGGTTGTTCGTGTTGGAAAGCGGTTTATAGAGAGAAGACGGTGTGGTACAGGTGTTCCTGCTCCTGGTTTGTGGTAAAGCGAGGCTATGGTTTGATATCCTTGGTGAAGAAGAAAAAGCAGATTGTGAAGCCCTGAAGGCGGCTTTTCAAAGCAGATTTGTTGTGGATGCATAGTTGGATGAAGTAAAGCGAAAGCTAGACAGTTTGAAGCAAAGCTTGCGGGGTGATTTTCAAGCGTTCAAGTGGGAATTCGAAGCCCTATGGGGGAAGTTGATGAACGTAACTGTTGTAGAAAATGCCAAGTTTTTGAAATTGTGTAAATTCATGAACTGCTTGCATGAGGAAGTGGGAGATAAAGTGGAGGTAGCTGGCCCAATGTGGTATGAGGAGGCAGTAGCTCTAGGAAGAGGGCGAACCAAAATATTTTGAAGAAACGCGAGGCTAGGCAGGGTTTGCCAATTGCAGTGATGCCAAAGAAGTATAATGTGGTGGTATCCGAGCCACAGGTGGTGCAAAGAGAAGTGCAAGTGCGAGAAACCTAGGGTTCTTTGGCTGCAAAGAGACAGGATGGTTCCTATGCCAAAGATGCCGGCTAGAGCAGTTCCAATTGTGGAGGAAGTGCAGGTGGTTCCAGAGTGGACAAAGGGTGTGATGCCGAGTTCGAGTGCGGTTGTTGAAGATCCATTGAAGTGCGCTAAAGAACAACGAGTGCAGTTTGCAGATGAGGTCAAAGCGGTGAAACTAGAGAAGATTTCCGAACTTGAAACCAAAGAGGAGACTGGGTCGAGTGACAATAGCTCTATGGATGCAGATTCGAGTTGGGAGACCGAGTCGTCCCAATCCAGGTATGATGAGTTTGACCTCTTACATGTGAGTGGAGAGGCAGTAAATGGGTGCAAGGAGCAGCATGAAGTGCAAGCCAAAGTGCTTAGTGAAGACCAAGTGGAGCAGTTTAGGCCTACATATGATGAAGAGCAGGTAAAGCTGGTGTGCTGTGCCATGCTAATGGCCATGTTGATGAAGGTAGCTATGGAATATGCCATAGTGGTGCAGATGGTGCAAAATTTTTCCAGAAGGCATGAAGCAGTTATGCCTATGGAAGAGGACGAGGAGGATGCGATAGAGAACGAGTTTCTCTCTTCCTTGGCAGAACGTGATGGTGCAGTGGTAGAAGAACACGTAATTGCAGCGGACAAGCAAGCGGTGCTTATTGACCTTGAAGGGCCAATTGATGAGAAGGAGCTCAACAATGCTGGAATTGAGTGCATGGTAGGTGAGAAGGGCAGTGTAGAGTAAAACTTAGAGGTGCTTCCTATGCAGGCAATGCCCTCTATGACACGTGATGCGGATTCCAAGGCAATGTCCATGCTTTCTAAGGAGGTATGTAAGTGGTGGTTGAAGGGAATGATAGTAAAAGTAGCTGTGCAGTGTGTTGTTGAGCAGGTACAGGATCTTCTAGACGAGGATCTAGCTTTACATGGATGGGAGGACGGGTCAGATATGTTAGGTCTATTTGATGCGAGTGATGGTACAAGGAGGTCTTTGGATGGTGAGCACGAGAGTGCTCTACTTGGTGTTTTTGGAGGAGCTTTGTTGCGAGTGGTCAGTTTTCCAAGGAATGCTTGGAGTGGTAGAATTATGATGCTGGCAGTTTGGCTATGCATTTGGATATATGTGTTAGTGTGGCACTATGCAAGTTGTTGCAGGTGGATGAAAGAGATCAATGCAAGGTGTTTGAGCCAGGCGGTTGATAACAAGTAAAGCCAGGGGTTGGGTAACCCACATGAGAAAAGGTGGCGGGTAGCAGATGCCAATTTTGTACATAAGGTGGGTGTTTTGCAGTGTACAGAGAGTTTGTTTTGGGTGTGCAACTCTTTAGTGCAAGAAGCCTAGATGTGGTTGAACATAAATGTTCAACGAGGGGGTGGGAAATGATGGTGCAGCCAAATTTGATCCGAGCTAGGAAATGGTCTATGCCAGGCAAAGGTGGCAGGCTCTTTAGTGCAAGAAGCCTAGATGTGGTTGAACATAAATGTTCAACGAGGGGGTGGGAAATGATGGTGCAACCAAATTTGATCCGAGCTAGGAAATGGTCTATGCCAGGCAAAGGTGGCAGGCAAGTGCAGTGCAGAAGGCTAGAGCAGGTGCCAAGGACCTGGGCAGCCAAAGGGTAGCGGGAATGTAGGCTTAAATTGGCTTTTTAGGCCAAAAGTGATGCAGGATAGTCCAGATGGGATGGCAGATGAAAGTGACCAAAATTCCCAATTAGTGATTTGAAATGTAGTGTTTAGTGTGCTCTAGAAGCCGGTCCAAACGGCTCATCAAACGGAGCCCCGGTGAGCAAGATGCTAAAGTTTAAAGCTGGAGTGTGTTGCAGATCCCCGACAAACAGGGAAGTTGGGCACAGGTGGCCTGGGCTGATGTCAGTATATACATGTGTAGTGCGCGAGTTGTGGAGCATGCATGTCTTCTCGAATTGCGAATTGGAGCTCTGGTTAGCAAGCTAAGGTCAGTTGAATTTTTTTCGGGGGCCGGGTTTGAGCCCACTTGGCTACAGTGGAGGGTGTGCCATCTGGCATCTTTTGGGCCTCGCCAAAGTTCTCGGTGATAGTATGTGTCATGTGGAGCTAGCACAAATCAACGGTGCATTAATCGGATACTCGATCAGCTAGATGTAGCAAAACAAAGTCGGGAGGTAATGGCGAGAGAAGAATGGATAGATGTTTTTCACTTTTTTTGCGGCCTCAAATCGTGAGCCTGGGGATGCGGAGTGCGGTGAGCATGGGGAAATTTGAAGTCAAGAACTGTCTCTATCGGTCGGGATTTACAACTCCAAGGTCCGAACACCGGACGAGGCACTGTCAGGGATTAAAATAAGCATCCAAAGGGGGTTTTTTATGAGGTCTTTGAAGTTTTTTTAAAAAAGAAGTCTTGGGGGCTAAAACCCACAGGATGCCACGTGGCATCCCATGGCCCCACATGAGGATGCATAGCGAGTGAAGTTGGGGTATAAGGGCAGGAAGGTGGCGCCTCAATGGGCATCCAAAGGTGGGCAAGAGCACCGTGGTGGTTGGCTATGGCAAGCCCTTGCTGGCACTGCGTTGGTGGCAGTCGCCCTGCAGAGCACTGTCTGTGGCGGTTTTAGCAAGGGGCAGGGCGGTGCAGGTGGCGCGCTGGCAGGCGGCCATTGTGCAATGGTGATGTGGTGGCCTGGGAGTAGTTGGTCCCGTGGACCTTGAGGGGCCCCCGTTTTTTAAAGGAGGACCCCCCACCCAATAGCGACCTTGCTATTGCAAGCTAGGGGAGAGGTCCCATGATAGGATGGAGCAGTCTGGGGCAAGTGTAAAGGGGTGGGCCCCTTCAAGGCCAAGCAACCAAAGACCGAACCAAAGACCGGCCAAACAAATAAGGAGACTGGACCAAAGCAAAGGAGAGGAGAAGTTCAAGGCAAGGCCGGGCAAAGGCTGGGACCAAAGAGAAGGGGAGAGGAGAGAGAAAAAAGAAATAAATGGCAAAGGAGGAGTCAAAGAGAGAGAGAGAGAGAGAGAGAGAGAGAGAGAGAGTGTGAGAGAGAATCAAAAATCAAGCCAATAGAGCAGTACAAGGTTGAGGCCACAAAGGGGTTAAAAAAATGAAAGATTAAAAGAAAAAAATCATAGGGGGCAATAGCGACATCGCTAATGCCCCCCCCCCCCCCCCCCAAGTGCAAAAGAGAGAAGAAGAGAGCAGATAGAGCAAAGCGGTGCCCCCTTTCCCAAAATGCCAAATTAGGGTACCAAGTGGACCAATTGAAGGGAAATTTCCCAAATTGAAGACCCCCCCTATAAAAGTCAAAATTGGATCAAATTAGGGGGTTTTTTTCTGGCTTTTTGGGTGTCGTTTGAAGCCTGCAAAGTGGAGCTCTCTGACAGAGGAGTGTGCTTGTCAAACCCATTTGTATTCTCTTGTGAAAATGGCCATGGTGATGGTAGTGCAAGCCGGTGTACATATTTTTTGCAGTGCAATCAAGCCATTGTTGCCTCCTCTTGCTATTGTTTCCCCTTCTCTTTCTCCTGCTTTCATGTTTCCCCTCGGTGCCGACTGTGTGGATGTGTGAGAGAGCGAGATTGAGTGGCTGTGTGCATGTTTCCCCTCGGTACCGGCGGCTGTGTGGATGTGTGTGCCCCTCCTGGGCCAACGGTGTTTTGTGTGAGAGCGAGATTGAGTGGCTGTGTGCGTGCGCAAGGGTGGAGACAGGTTGTGGCAGTAGGTGTGCGTTGTGTGGTGGATTTGTGGAGTGTGTGAGCAGTGAAAGTTGGGCAGGCAATGGTCTGCTAGTGTAAAATGTTTCTTTGAAGGTGTTTTCCGAGATGATAGGGGTGTTGTGAATAGCCTGAGTTATAGAGAGGCCCTTGTGTTTGTGCCGGGCGTGTTTCCCCATTCCCCCTCTCCACTGTCACATGCATACTCTCTAGCATGTGTCCTCATAGTAGCACCATGCATCTGCCTCCTCTACTGCCTCATACACCTGAATCAACGGTGCCTAATATGCCCATCGTGGCCGCAATGCCAACATGTCAGTCGGGATCGTGAACAAGAACCGCCTCTAGCGTGAAGCGTCTCCATATCCATGCCAAGACTGTGGCAAAAAATGCTCAAGATCACAAGACTCTCCCACCTGAGAGCAAACCACTGTCTCAAGCTCACTAGCCTCTGCAATAGGCATATATCTCTGGAAAAATTTTGGCAGAGTCTCCTCTGTACCTGAAGGAAAACCTCAACAGTAAATCACAATGGAGACAATAACAAATGCCTAAATGGACAATCCGGGAATGTACTCGTCCGGAATCACCTCACCAAGTCATACACAAAGCTAAACCATTCTAGTCGGAGTATCACTCAACGATGCCACAAATGACATACATATGTGAGTGAAACGGTGCTTCCAAAATGTGCCAATGAGTGACCAATGTGCCAGAAAACCATAGCATACACAACTCCTCACTCTTGCGAGAGTGGGTACAAGAACACCAAATTGTGTCTAAACTGACCAAACCTGTCAATGTGAGAGCAAAGATCGATCACAAACTATGGCGAGTAAACTCCAACCACTATCCCACAAAATCATGGACAAAGAAAAAGCTCAAGACACTTGCTATGTTGAAACCAGTATGCAAGCCAAAACACTGCAGAAGATGCCTTCAACTACAAATGGCAACACCTATGGGAGTACTAGACTCAACTTGTAGCTGGGAGTCAAAACTAGAAGCTCCAAATGGTCAATCACTCACGACTCAAGACAAAATATACAAAGCAAAATACACTCATGATGCACCACCCAAAAGAGAAAACACTGCACTCAAATCTTGACTGCTACAAGCAATCGCAATCTCGATCGCACCAACGATGCGCATGAAACTGCTGAGAAAATTTCGCCAGAGTTTCGTCACAAAAACGGCTACAAAACCAGTAACCAAAGTGATTGCATGCTCAAAACCATGAGCAACCAAAGTGCATCAAACTGCACTCAAACGCATGCAACAATCTCCACACTTTACATACATCATTGCAAACATCTACACATCTAGTACACAAACACCTACTCTACCTGTGACTGCCAAAAAACATGCTCAAGACATATGTGAGGTCCCCACCCCGTTGTCTCAGACGACGGATCTGATGGTAAACCTGGTGGCCACTAGATCTACAGTGGAAGCAAACAAAGTGGTTTATGGTTCATCTAGCGGACGATCTCTCATCACCAAGTGAGTCGAGTTCAAGCCTACTAGCATTGAGATCTAGTTCCACCTCGTAGGGGAAGCGTACTTAACCTATCTAGCGATCCTAGGACCCACCTTCCAAGAGAAGAGAAATCCCGAGTGCCTTTTTCCCCATGTTTCAGAGGCACGTACACTTGAGACTTCACCGCTCTAGGGGCAATGAGTATTACTAGTATCATTTAAACACTATGGGGACAGAGAGTTCCCGACCAATCGGGACCACCCTTCTCATAGGCATTGGCAACCTGAGCCAAGCCCCCTCTTTCCACCCCCACACTCACACTTCCTTGTGTGTCCTTATTACTACCACAATGGTTGTTCAACATAAATATCCTTGATTATATTTTGAATCACAATGTTCGTTAAGACAACCCTTCAATCAGTATTGCAAAGCGGCACCAAGACAGAGTTCTAGTAAAAAGTCTACTCAAACTTATTCATTAAAATTCCAATGTTCTGGAGGTACAACATCCCCCCTCCAGCGAGAGTTTACTCCTCTCGTTGTCGCCTAGCTGCCCATACAACTAGGTATGTCCACCGCATAGAAAGCATGACATGGACATTCCCACCGCTTAACCAGCAGACGTGGGTTCCCACTGCTTAACCAGAAGACGTGGGTATCCACCGCTTAACCAGCAATTGTGGATTCAAGAGCCCTTAACCAGGAACTCTACCCTCTGTGATCAGTAGGGGGATCATGAATAATTCAACATTGGAAATAGAATGAACATGCCGAGCTAAATTTTTCCTAGCAGACATTCTTTCCTATTTCAAAGAGTATATCCATCAACCATTCTTTCCTACTTAGACTTTAATATACAATTGAATTCAAATGCCGAGGTTTCCGTCGGATTTCTCCAACATGTTTAGGGATATGTTCTTTCCTAACTTATCGTATGCGATGTTAAATTAAACAACTTGAATGAAAATGTGACCTACCTCCTCCATTTCTTCGTCAATGGCCCGTGAGATGGCCGGTGCTTGTTCGTCCATGGGAGCTTTTCCTTTTCTATTCACATTGCTCGTTCCCGTCTCACGACGGTCGTGGGCACCACCGAAGCGAGTTCTCTTAATCGGGCCATTTTATACTCACTACTTTAAATAATAAACTTGAAGAAAAGAGCTAAGGTCTGAGAGCATCATAACAATCCAAATGATAGAGAATCATTGAACAATCCTCCTTATGCAAGAGGGTTAGATTCTTCCTTCGAGACATAGTAACTTTATGGATAATACTTTACTTGTTCTATGTGAACCGGCTCTAAAGTTAATCACTTGGCTTAGATGATTATGAATTTTAGAATTTTCCTAATTAAATTACAAGAGAGATGAATTAAGCAAGCTCAGTCACTTTCCTAGTGCAATTAGAAAGATGTAGAATTTCTGCATGCATAGGTGAGAGAAAATTATCTTCTTAGTGGCTTAATGATGGATTAATTTTGCTTTAATCACATCTTAATGTGTGAGAAAATTGAATCTAACTTAATTACAACAATATTGAGTGGTAAAAGAAAGAATTTCATCAAATCTACATCATTACCGGCTTGACAATTAATTACTATGCTGCCTAGAGAGAGAAATCTCTTCTAATCATGTATTAATCATTGATTAAGAGTGATGAATGGTTGCATAATTAGCTATTGGATGATGATTATGTAATGGAGTATAGCTATGGAGATTTAGAGTACAGCTATTGGGAATTATAGCTAGGATTAAGCATGGTAGACGAGGAATTAAGAGAATGATGAAGAGGTTTACAGACGAGCAAAAATTAAATCATGATTATCGTGATTAGGGGCTGAAATCCTCTCGATTTTCTGATCCAAATGAGTTCTCAAGACGAGAATTCGGCAGCACTTCCCTCCTTTGCTTCTCCTTCAAAAACTGTGTGTGTCGGCAGCACCTCCCCAAGGTGTGTGTAGGTGTGTGTGTGTGTGTGTGTGTGTGTGTGTGTGTGTGTGTACTGGGTGTGTGTGTGTGTGAGCATGTGTGTGTGTGTGTGAGCACACCTTTAAATAGGCTCCTCAAGGCTGAAAATCGATCTGGGTTGCTATAAGCATCTGAGTGAGCACTCAGTTAATGCATTGGCAAGTCTAGTTGCCTACTCACCAAGTGTCCAGTTGGTCAGTTTAACTGGCTCTCACACCCACTCTCTAACTTAGAAACTTCCCTAAAACTCCCAAAAGACAAGAGGGTGCCCCCTAGCTGCTAAAGCTAGCTCTGAGTGGCCTGGAACCTGCTCCCACACAGCCTCGAGCCCCGGTGCCTCCCCGCACAACTTTAGGAAAAATTGGTTTTAGGCTAAAACGGTCCATACGAGTCGGAATTTAATGTCGTAAATTGCTATACTAAGCTCTAACTAAGGCGTACTGGTCCGAGTGCCTGCCATATTTAGCAGCCCTCGAGGTCCGAAAATGCATTTTTTTCAAATTCGGGGTACGGGTGCAGTTTTTCGAGACGATCAAAACTAGACGGGTTGGGTGACCAAAAACTTACTATTTTTGGAAAATTTCACAAAAATTATTTTAATTCACATTTTGAAGCTTTATAACATTATAAACATCATGGCACTGACAGAATTTAGAAAACTGTTAAAAATAGTAACTTTTTCCATCATGATTTTTTCATGGTACAATGGTGCTCTTTTTGGTCGGGTCAGAGACCTTACAACCTCCCCAACGTGCAACATTTGAGATGTCCTCATCTCAAGAATACATATGGATAAACTCTATGCTAACTACTTAGGTACATATATCCTTTGTCTAAAGTAAAGATATCCTTTGATAATAGAATAGTCTTCAACTTTATGCGTCTTATTCTGCTAAACTTTGATGAGATCCTCTTGCTTGAATTATTGCTCACTAGGATTAGCAGTTGCAGCATACAAAGTTGTTCTCTCATTAGCTTCGTCACCCACAGTTGGTTGTCTCACTACGGCATTAGCGAAAGCTCCGCTTCCTTGTCCTATGTTTCCTCTTCCTCGGCCTCCTCTTCCGTTTGGTTGACCTTGCCCGTTGACGTTCAAAGGCACATTATTAGCACTGGATGTTTGGAAAATCCTTTTTGGACATCGGATTTTGTAATGTCCATACTCCTGGCACTCAAAGCATCTTAGATTGGGAAACTGGGTAGCTGCCATAGTAGCTACTACAGGACGATGGTCGTATGCAGGGTTAATTGGTCTATTACTCCAGTTGTCTGACCTGGCCCTCTTTGACAAATAGTATTGACTATCTTGGGTAGCCCTCTGAATCTCTTTAGCTAACGGCTTGGCCCTTAACAAGGCATCCTGTAGTGTTGTCGGCCTGAGAGCTTCCAACCGAGTATTTAAAGGGTCGATTAGCCCTTGGCAGAACCTCGCCACCTGTTGTTCCAAGGTCATCTTAGGAGCATATCTCCGAAGAGTGACAAACTTTGCATAATATTCTTTGACATATGAAGTCAGCTGCCGAAGTGAAAAGAATTCATTCATCTTCAAGGTTTTATAGACAGGTGGTAAATATCGTCCCATTATTGCAGCTTTGATGTCTTCCCAGGATTGGGAAGATCCCTTAATATCCAAGTCCCTGCAATGTTCCTTCCACCATATCTTGGCATTGCCAGATAAGCGGAACATCGCAACCATAGTCTGATTCACGGGTTGGGCTCCTGCAGCTTCGAAGTAATCATCCATTGCTTCCATCCACACTTCCGCATCTCTCTCCACATTTGCCCCCTCGCCCTTAAAGAGTGGAGGCTAGGCTTGTTTAAGGAGGATCTTCTTCTCTTGCACTGCCAAGTAGAGAGTAGCAGGCGGTGCATATCCAATGCTATAAAACTCATTACTATAGCACTCTTCTCAAATGAACCTAGGCTTTTCTATACTCAAGAATAAATTTAACTTTTGGACTTAACCAGCCTACTTAATCTGTACAGCTATCACAAAGGATTTAACCATTCCATCATTAATTTAAATTCCATTGAATACATCCAAAATTTTCCGATAAATAATGGTAAAAACTTTACTCGAGAGCTTTGATCCATAATTATACCTTTATGTGCATCAACAGGCTACCTATCCGCAGCACTAGTCGCACCAACGACTTCTCAAAAAAAAAAACATCATGTGTAACCCACTGAATCCCGACAAGCTCAATGAGTAAAACTCTTTAAAATCACTCAGGAGACAATCCACTGGACAAATCCAATGTCATTATTCTGGGAAACATCATGCTCAAGCTTTGAGTACGAGCTATCCTACTATCCCTTATTTTTTTTAAATTTCAAACAATATCATTTTTCAGTTCGTAAACCTATAGCTCTGATACTAGGTGTGAGGTCCCCACCCCGTTGTCTCAGACGACGAATCTGATGGTAAACCTGGTGGCCACTAGATCTACAACGGAAGCAAACAAAGTGGTTTATGGTTCATCTAGTGGACGATCTCTCATCACCAAATGAGTCGAGTTCGAGCCTACTAGCATTGAGATCTAGTTCCACCTCGCAGGGGAAGCGTACTTAACCTATCTAGCGATCCTAAGACCCACCTTCCAAGAGGAGAGAAATCCCGAGTGCCTTTTCCCCATGTTTCAGAGGCACGTACACTTGAGACTTCACCGCTCTAGGGGCAATGAGTATTACTAGTATCGATTTAAACACTATGGGGACAGAGAGTTCCTGACCAATCGGGACCATCCTTCTCATAGGCATTGGCAACCTGAGCCAAGCCCCCACGTTCCACCCCCACACTCACACTTCCTTGTGTGTCCTAATTACTACCACAATGGTTGTTCAACATAAACATTCCTTGATTAGATTCTGAATCACAATGTTAGTTAAGACAGCCCTTCAATCAGTATTGCAAAGCGTCACCAAGACAGTGTTCTAGTAAAAATTCTACTCAAACTTATTCATTAAAACCAATGTTCTGGAGGTACAACATCCCCCCTCGAGCGAGAGTTTACTCCTCTCGTTGTCGCCTATCTGCCCATACAACTAGGTATGTCCACCGCATAGAAAGCACGACATGGACATTCCCACCGCTTAACCAGCAGACGTGGGTTCCCACTGCTTAACCAGAAGACGTGGGTATCCATCGCTTAACCAGCAATTGTGGATTCAAGAGCCCTTAACCAGGAACTCTACCCTCTGTGATCAGTAGGGGGATCATGACTAATTCAACATTGGAAATAGAATAAACATGCCGAGCTAAATTTTCCCTAGCAGACATTCTTTCCTATTTCAAACAGTATATCCATGAACCATTCTTTCCTACTTAGACTTTAATATACAATTGAATTCAAATGCCGAGGTATCCGTCGGATTTATCCAACATGTTTGGGGATATGTTCTTTCCTAGCTAAATGTGTGCAATGTTTAATTAAACAACTTGAATAAAATTGTGACCTACCTCTTCCATTTCTTCATCAATGGCCCGTGAGATGGCCGGTGCTTGCTCGTCCATGGGAGCTTTTCCTTTCCCATTCACATTGCTCGTTCCCGCCTCGCGGTCGTGGGCACCACCGAAGCGAGTTCTCTTAACCGGGGCCATTTTATACTCACTACTTTACATGATAAACTTGGAGAAAAGAGCTAAAGTCCGAGAGCATCATAACAATCCAAATGGCAGATTAGAATCATTGGACAATCCTCCTTATGCAAGCGAGATAGATTTTTCCTTCGAGACCTAGTAATTTTATGGGTAATACTTTACTTGTCCTATGGGAATCAGCTCTAAAGTTAATCACTTGGCTTAGATGATTAAGAATTTCAGAATTTTACTGGTTAAGTTACAAGAGAGATGAATTAAGCAAGTTCAATCATTTTCCTAGTGCAATTAGAAAGATGCAGAGTTACTGCATCCATAGGTGTTGGGAAATTCTCTTCTTAGTGGCCTAATGATGGATTAATTTTGCCTTAATCACATCTTAATGTGTGAGAAATTTGAATCTAACTTAATTACAACACTATTGAGTGGTAGAAGGATGAATTTCATCAAATCTACATTATTACCGGCTGACCATAAATTACTATGCTGCCTAGAGAGAGAAATTTCTCCTAATCATGTATTAATCATTGATTAAGAATGATAAATGGATGCATAAATTAGCTAATTGAATGATGATTATGTAATAGAGTATAACTATGTAACTTAGAGAGTAGCTATAGGGAATTATAGCTAAGATTAAGCATAGTAGACGAGGAATTTGGAGAATAATGATGAGAATTAAGAAGTGCAGAAATTTAACCATGATTATCGTGATTAGGGGTTGAGAATCCTCTTAATTTTCTGATCCAAATGAGTTATCAAGACGAGAATTCGGCATCACTTCCCTCCTTTGATTGTCCTTCAAAAACTGTGTGTGCCGGCAACACCTCCCCAAGGTGTGTGTAGGTGTGTGTGTGTGTGTGTGTGTGTGTGTGTGTGTGTGTACTGGGTGTGTGTGTGTGTGAGCATGTGTGTGTGTGTGTGAGCACACCTTTAAATAGGCTCCTCAAGGCTGAAAATCGATGTGGGTTGCTATAAGCATCTGAGTGAGCACTCAGTTAATGCATTGGCAAGTCTAGTTGCCTACTCACCAAGTGTCCAGTTGTTCAGTTTAACTAGCTCTCACATCCACTCTCTAGCTTAGAAACTTCCCTACAACTCCCACAAGACAAGAGGGCGCCCCCTAGCTGCTAAAGCTGGCTCTGAGTGGCCTGGAACCTGCTCCCACATAGCCTCGAGCCCAGGTGCCTCCCCGCACAACTTTAGGAAAATTTGGTTTTAGGCTAAAACGGCCCATACGAGTCGGAATTTAATGTCGTACATTGCTATACTAAGCTCTAACTAAGGCATACCGGTCTGAGTACCTGCCATATTTAGCAGCCCTCAGGGTACAAAAATGCATTTTTTCAAATTCGGGGTACGGGTGCAGTTTTTCAAGACGATCAAAACTGGACGGGTTGGGTGACCAAAAACTTACTATTTTTGGAAATTTTTCACAAAAATTATTTTAATTCACATTTTGAAGCTTTATAACATTCTAAAGATCATGGCACTGATAGAATTTGAAAAACTGCTAAAAATAGTAACTTTTTCTATATGATCTTTTCATGGTACAATGGTGCTCTTTTTGGTCGGGTCAGAGACCTTACAACATACATTGCCAAGCTCAAATTGCAATCACATGAATCTCCCTGAGCATCAAACCACACGAGGCATACATTGTATTCTCCCACCTGTGAGCAAACTTGCAGCCAATACCTCTCTCACATTCGAGAGAAAACCATGTGTGGAATCCTCGACACACAATAAAAAGCTGCTCTGCAAAAATTTCAGAGGTCAAAATCAATCCAAATGAACATCACCATCGTGTACGGAGCATGCCAAAACCTCAGGTTATACCGTAACCTTGCATAAATCGCATTTCGTATGCAAAAGTTATGAAAAAAAACAATGTTTTGGAGCTCGAAAAATGGTATGCGAAAATGAAAATCTGCATTCTTCCTGCAAGTATGGCTACAAAAAAGCATACACACTTGCAATACATTCTTCTCTCAAGCTTGGGAATGTCTCTCAAGCTTCCATGAGCATAGATCTGGTGGTTGCTCACCGATCTCAAGATTCCACCAAAAACAAGCTCACCATAGCTGAAAGCTCACTTCTCTATAGCACTCTATCTGTCCCGAAGCCAAAGCTCTGATACCAATTGTGAGTACGCAAATGCGGTGCATGTATGGAGAGTGTGAAGGAAGGAGAGAGAGAGAGAGAGCATGACACAAGATGTGGAGTGGAGCTCCCAAATCTCACTATGTGAGCACCATGTGAGAATCTGAGTGAGAGCTCCATATTCTTTGTATGTATAAAGAATAAGGAGATAAATGTGGGCGACCAAACACTGGTCAACGGACACGAGCAAAGAAGGGTGAGGCACACCGCCTTTACCTAACAGCGGGGTTCACTATATAGGGTTTTTTCCATAATTGAGTATGTTGGAGATACGAGGAATATGGCTCAAAGATTTTTGATGGGCAGTTACCAAATGATAAAGCTAGACCATTGATGATAGTATTCAAAACTTATATTGTTTTGCATGTACTTACCAATTATGTGAGCTTGATGATGGCAAAGCACTTAAAGTGCCTATAGCAGATAAGGATCAAAGACTGGTTGGCACAAATTGGAGGTTGTGCAAGTTCAGAGGGGTTGGATGTCATGTAGCTCTGCTTCCATGCTGGAAAAAAGAGCGAAGAGATGCAAGTTAGGCCTAATTGAAATCTATATGTTTATTTGGCAGTGATCAAGGCTTGACAATAAGCAGGTTTAATGCTAAATGTATGCTAGATGCGGCTTAAGGGGCCATATACTATGCTTTTGAACCTGAAAGGGATTATGTTTGAAGTTAGAAAAATGGGACTTTATGGACTGAAATTGGAGTACTTGAAGTGATCTACAGGCATGTCTTTACGGCTTAGCAATTGGAGCTACAGTGAGGAAGCTAGGACCATTTGAAGTTTGAGTGGATTGCAAATCTGTACCAGATTGGGCAATTGCAGATAGTGGATTAGAGATGAAGTGAATGCATGGGCCTGAAGTGATCATCTTCTGGAGTGCATCATTATTTTCAAATTGGAAATCGAAGTTTTGGTTTGCGAAGATATTTCCAATTGAAGTTTCATTGGGAGTCGGTTCCGTACCATGTTGGTTGTCTCGATTGATGTGCCATCTAAAGGTTTTGCAACCTTAATGGGGATTTTTTGTGAGAAGTATGCAATGTGTGAAGGCCACAAGAGTGGACGGCATGTCAATCAAAGTTCGTATCAATAAGATATTAAAGCTCGACATCGGTATCAGATGTTGGTGATGTGATGCCAGATGGATTTTTCTCGTTTTTGTAGCCTTGGTATGCGGGTCTTTCAAAGCCCAAGTAGGATGAGGATCTATAAATTTGGAGTGGTAGCTTGAAGATCCGGTGTGGCTTGACAGGATGAGAATCTGATCACCAAGTGTTGGGGTACCATCGTAGCATAGCTCCAATGACCAACAAAATTATCAATCTGGAGAGATGAGCTACCTGGCTAGGGCATGGAAACACTCACACCATTAGTGAGCTAATCATGGCAACATGAATGGTGACTCTATGAGGTGATCTTCTTGACATATGGAGGAGCTAATCCACAATGATTGTCAACCTCCACATCCACTTCCCTTCACCTCCAATCAACCCAATCACACACACTATCGATTGCAAGACGCACACAACACTAATTCTATCATGTAACACACTAATCACAAGAACACACACATAGATCTTATCAAGCACCACACTCCAATCAAGCCTCTATGCACACATAAGGAAAATAGGACAATCACACAAGATTAGAGAGGGATTAACCACTAATTAGTTACAATCTAGCTAATCAAATCATTATTAGCAAACACAAGAAGTATGAGAGAGGCATAGTGAAAGAGAATTAAACATTGATTAGTGTTAACCAAGTCACATGAGCAGGACTCCATAGCCACACACCTCATGAGCTCTCACCAAAGAGTGGTCTCAACAAAATGAGCTTGAGAACCCTAATTTCTTTTACACATTGCCTTATATACCTAGGGTAAAATATGCAATGTCCGGTGCCCAAGGCCTTTAAGGCTTCACCACTTACTGAATCTGCAACCTGGGCACACTAACTAACCTATTCTTTACAGCTTGGAACTTCCATTGAGCCCGTACAACATTAAAAATATTCCAATGGGTTGAAATAAATTGGAAATTTACAATACATGACCATTTTGGGAAAATGTGAAAAATGTGTAGCTCCAATCTTTATTGTTTCTTCATGTTGATCTTTGATAAGCATCCATAAGGCTTGGGGCTTTAGCATCTTTTGTTAACTGACGTTGCCTCAGTTAACACCAAGAACCATTTGGTAGTGTAATGAACTTGGGAGGAAGAGGGAGTTTTTTTCGAAAAACTTTATTGAAGTTGTGAAGGGGTGTCTCCCCCTCCCCCCCAAGCAGTGCCACATGGTCTAATAAATAACCCACATGGGGTTTTTGGTGAGCACCCTTCACGGTATATATATCGCAGGTGGACCTTACATATGCACAATGAGTTCTAGAGAGGGGGGGACTCCCCTTGAGCTTGCCTATGGCACCCTGGCTGGGTGGTGTTGTGATGGACCTACTCTACATTGGTGGTAGTATTTGTTGGTGTGCTGTCAGTCACAATGGACGTTTGGTGATGAAGTTTGACTACTGGTGTGGCATGACAAGTAGAGCACATTCTCACGTGGCCACTAAGGTTCCCACTTTTTATTAAGTGTAATGCTTCCCTTGGCCTCGTCATGCCGCCATGACAACCAAGGGCCATGAGCCTTGGAGTCCAAGCAAGGGGCCGAAAATAGAAAGAAAAGATATGAGGGAGTCTAAGAAAAGGAGATCTCACACGCCCTAAAGGGCCCTTTTTTTTTTTTGCAATCTAAGAGGAGGTTTTTCTCTCTGTCAAAGGGGGGATCTCCCGAGCAAGAGGGGACTCTCAAAGATGAAGAAGAGGAAGTAAGGTTATCTTTTTGGTCTATAAGAAGGCAGATCTCTCAATCAAGAGGGGGTTTTTTAGCAAGAGAAGAAGAAGAAGATGATCGTAGATGAGAAAGAGTATCACTCTTGAAAATTCAAGATAGAGGAGCGATGTGGAGGAGAACTCTAACATCATCAAGATCACTAAGGTTTTTTCTCTAGTTCTAGCTATATTAAGTCAGGTTAACCTATTGTAAGGAGCTTAAACCCCTCAATTAACACTTAATTTAAGTAACAATTTTGTCCCCTTAATCAAAAATTAATTTAAGTAACGGTGTTGTCCCCTCAATTAATCGTCAATAGCCAAGGTGGACTATTAACAACACCGCTACTTAAATTAAGTGCTAACAACCCACCTTGGCTATTGATGATTATAGTGATTGCCGGAGCTATTTATGTCTATTATTTTATCTCTCACACACCTCTCACAGCCAGAGGCCCTACACTACCCCGGCTCACCTTTTAAATACATATTCCCTAGCACTCGTTGCCGCTAAACCCCGTAGCAACCTCCAACTACTTCCAACATGCTTCAATTTGCTCAACAAAAACAAAAAAATCTCAACTTACATCTTCGCACAATGCCTTCAACTTTGCACCCGCTTCTGCTGGAGAAACCACCTTTTGAAACTGTCCAAGAAATTGAGTCCGCTGCTCCTGCCATGAGCTTTGATTGCCACTCTTCAGACCATCTAGCTGAGGCTTTTTCATGTCCATGCATTAGCAGTGGCATCGTCTACAACTTCTCCTTGTTTGTCACCATATGCATCCATAACATCCATATGTCTGTCACCATATGCATCCATAACATCCATAGCTCAAAATCTACTACCCAACCCTTCGGGTCTTCAATCCCTATGCAAATGGGTCCAATGCTTGGCTCCACCATCTGTATTAACTTGATATTGGACCATTTCACATTTCACCACACCATTCGCCAACCGTTTGTTGGCTTCCAACACTCCCTTCAACTTCAACTAGGAGTAATTAGATGCTCCTCCGTGGGTGGGGGGACCAGAAGATGGAGAGGGGGAATGGGAAAAACGCCCATCACACACCAAAAATGCCTCTCTATCTTCAATTAGTCTTTTTAATTTGGTGACCACCAAGCATTGCTCACCTTGTTTGAAAGGCCCCCTTTTGATAGCTTCCCATAGAGCCCTCTAGCTTTGCAATCCGAGCCTGAGAGCCCCCTCATCTCTATCCCCCATTTTTTAACTAAAAAAGTGTGTGTGTGTGTGTGTGTGTATGTGTGTCTGTGTGTGTGTGTGTGTGTGTGTGTGTGTGTGTGTGTGTGTGTGTGTGTGTGTGTGTGTGTGTGTGTGTGTGTGAGAGAGAGAGAGAGAGAGAGAGAGAGAGAGAGAGAGAGAGAGAGAGTTTTTTTGTGTGCATGTGTCTCTACTTAATTCAATACAATATTTTTTTACTTTTGGCTACTCTCACAGCACAAGGGGTTGAGTCCAAGTGGATAGGTGGGGCACCCTATGTGGTTCAATTCCCATGCTCTATGAACATGGTCGGATGTGAGGCATTAGGCTTAAATTGGCTTCATAGTGTTGGCAGCTGGCATTCGTTCACATGTTGCTGCACGTGTTGCTGTACCTTTTGGCAACAACCTGGACCTCGCCTTCCCACTTAAATCAGCCCTAAATTTTTCAGGTCCACTAAGCGATGCTCACACAAATCAGCTCCCTTGCATTCAACTCTTGTTCCTGTATGGCTCAAAAGCCTCAACCTCCCAAGGGGCTCTCAAATCCTCCATAAGGGGCATGGAACTGCATCCCCCATCAAAAAACAAAATATAATCATTAAAAAAAAAAGTTCAAGCGGCATATTTTGAGCATTAAAGAAGACCTTCAAGAGGGGATTTAAAGGGAGTTTCCATGAACAATCAAAGAGCATCCAAGGTTCCAAGCTCCAAAAAAATAGTCGAGCTATTCAAAGCTTTTCACTCTAAGGCAACCATTGTTCTTCAAGGACTTGTATTGAAGTTGCAAATCTTCAGAGATTCAATCTGAACAATTCAAGAAAAGGGGTTTTTTAAGCTTCAAGTCTTTTCTCTCTTGAGCTTCAATAAAATCTTTCACTCTTGTAATTCAAAGAAAATTGTACAACCAAAGAACAATCACTAAAAGCAATGTATGTCTCTACATCCATCATCAAGGATATCATCATGTGCATTTGTACAGAGTAGACATTGGATATGGGTTAAATATACCAATGCTAAGACTGCTCCAAGGCACATTGGGAGGGAAAAGAAAAAGCAATTTACAAGGGGAGAATCACCATCAAATTGCATTGCATCTAGTTTTTATTTTTCAAGCACCACACTTAGTCTTTCATCAAATCAAACTGTCAAGACTTGCTACAAGCCCGGACACTCAAAGGATTGCTGGAGATTTAAAGCATGTAAGCAATATGATTAGCAACATTTGAACAACAGCCCCGTAGAGGAGATGTATATGAAGCCAATAGCCAGTGACTTGGCAGTGACAATGGAAACTTGTAGGCAAAATATGGGTGAGCCCCAGCCTGGAGTCATCTTCGTGGATAGCTCTGCATGTGTGGACAAATGGTCTTGAGAGGTTCATGTTTGAGGGGAGGCATCTTTCATGGCACCATAGTCCAAAGAGTCATTACAACCTGTGTGGTTTAATCTTCATGTCAGTTAAGATCTTTGTAGTTGGTCACTTGTCTGATCCAAAGTTCAAGGGGAGGCTTGTTGGGTTTGTGGCCTTTGGCCTAGCACTAACAACTGAGAACCATCTCTTGTACAATAAGCAGTCCGATAAGCAAGCATGTGAGGGCACATGGCTGAGCACATGTTGTAGATGAGTTAAGCAAGAGTCCAAATGATATCCCAATCAGCATGACTTTTTCACATTTTATGGGGCCACTCAAACTTTGGAGAATTGCCCCTTGATGTCTAGGAAAATGTACCTATGACCCTTGAGAGGTGCATCTAGCCATATGAGCTACTATATCCATATCAAGCTCTTGTACACACTTTCCAGCCCCCAAACTCAACCCAATCATTCCGTTGTATGTTACTAATTTATCATTAATCAAAGCTATCATGATTTGAGTCTATACTCTCTCTCTCTCTCTCTCTCTCTCTCTCTCTCTCTCTCTCTCTCTCTCTCTCTCTCTCTCTCTCTCTCTCTCTCTCTCTCTCTCTCTCTCTCTCTCTCTCTCTCTCTCTCTCTCTCTAATTACTATTGTAATTATCAATGCTACCACCATGAATGCTATTCTCGTCGATCCACCCTATCCCAAAGTTGGGGGGAAGTTGTAGTGAGTAAGAGGTGCATGAAAAGATGTGGAGTGGGTTGGTGCTAGCATGGTGGTTAACAATAGGAAGATGAGTAGCTTAGAGTTGTTGTGTAGGTAGTTGATGAGCCGACAGGGCAGCGGGAGCTTCACGAAGAGGTTGGAGCAACAAAGAATCTAGGTAGGGTAGCAAGAGGTGTGAGAGATGTAGGCCAATGGCAGTGGGTCTCAAATACTCAATGGCAAGAGCTGATGGATTCCTTCCCTCGACTTCAATGGCAACTCAATGAAATATTAAGAGTCAAGATTGAAAATGGTAGGACTTTTGTTAGCGATGGGCTATTGGCAATGGGTTTTGGGTGTCAATCTTGAGAGAATGTGGGGTTAGACACAAGGCCATGTCACTTGATTGTAGGAGGCCACCTCATGAAAGGTTGATTTTTTTTTGTCATGTTTTGATTATGCTCCCACCATGCCTTTAAGAGAGCACTTATTTCAAAAAGGAGTTGAATCTCACCCCAAAAAAAAGGTGCATGTGCATTAAATGCTTGGTTGAAAACACACACACACACACACACACACACATTAATAAATCAAAAATTGATTAAGGGCGGGTCACACCCCTGAAAATAATACCCCTAGAAACACAATCGATGTTGCAAGTAAGCAGTAGATCTTTTGCAATTAGAATCTTATTCACAAGCCTATCATGAGAGCATCTTCTTTCACTCTGCATGGAGTCTCTTGTAATGTATTCATGTCATACCATGAATCAATCACTTGATAGCTAGGTCATTCCTACTTGCTACTCATATATGAATCAATTGCTTGATAGCTAGGCCATGTGTACTTGCTACCCATAAAAATCATCGTTTGGATTGTTTGCACCTTGTGCATAGAGCCAATATTGCGAAGTGCTCACCATTGTATACATATACAATGATAAAAAACCCATTGAACTGACTCAAATTTTTGTGGATAGAGTAGTTGATCTTATTGCATAAGCGTAAACAATGATGGACTGGATAAACTGCCATCTTATTCATGTGCTATGCATGCATCTTAGAGAAATAAATTGATAAGCCCTTGGCTTCAATGACATTCTCAATCGTGTGAGCCCCTGCTATACGTGCCTTGCACAGTTACACTAGCATGTGTACATCACAATGCATCGTTGCCAGACTCAAACTATTAGCTTATATATTCACAATGCCAAATATGTGTGCCATTATCCTTGATCTAAAGTCAATTGATAGTACCTTGGAACACAAAAGAAGTCTTGCTTTGCATGAAGTTAGGAAAAGCAATTTGCATTGCACATTAGAAAAATACTTTTCAAATGAAAGATTAAATTACAAAAAAAACAAGTATAGCTTGAAATGTACTAACCTTGTCGGCTCTCTGAGAGCGGTTGTTGTTGCTTGATGCTGGCTCATGATCGTATATGATGCGAAATTGAGAGCTATCGGATGTACACAACATGCCATCATGGCTTGGGTCATAGAAACCTCTAAAAGAAAATCAGGTAGACATTGTGACAAGTTTCCCGAAGTCCATATGCTAATTTTATATTCCAAACTTTGGAAACTTCTATGCCAAATGCCCTAAAGTGAAGCCTTGCTTCACATATGTTCATCAGAAAGATGAGACAGAACCCATCCTGAGTGCTCATAGCAAACATGTGCTCCTAGTGACACACATATGTCAAAGGAGAAAAGAGATTTGATCTTGTCGAGTTTTCGTAAAGAAGATTTTATTGATAATCCTTGGAATGCTCAATCTTAAATAGATAGTACAAGAAGCTTAGCCATTAAATTTTAGATTAATTGCTAGTTGTGCTTGATCAAAGCAACATTTACTTGTCAAGTCGGTAGTGTAAAAATTTATATTTGCCTACACACTGGCAAGCTATAAATGCTTTGGAGTGATCTTGCACCCAATGCGTAAACATAGGTATATATTCATGCTCCTAGAAGCCTTTCTTTTTCATAGCGCTGAATGGATTTCCCATTCCTCTACACTATGCTGGAGGCACAAGCTTCAAATGTTTTAAAACCAGTAGGGTAAAGGGGCCATATTAAAGACAATTAAGCGGGCTGCAGGCGTTTTTTTTGTGTGCTACATATTTTGGGGATCTCTTTGGCTAAAGATTCATCACACTTGATGGACTACCTACAATATAAGCGCCAAGCAAAGAGATCGAGGCCAGTAAGCATACGACGTTGTTTAAATACATCCCCTTGTACATAAATGGGGTCCAAAAACTAAAGTGACACGTTCACCATTTCAAATACAACCTATAACAAGTGTTCAAATCAGTTCCTCACAAAACAAAACTCTACCACATCAGCCTACTACCAAGGAGCTCAAGCTAACTTGTATAAGAATTGGGGCCCCGTTGCTTTATATTTTTGTCTTGAAAGTGGACCCCGTGCCACTATGGGCCCCTTTACCCTAAGATAATAATTGTCCACACAAGCCTTGCTCTTGGATAGCCTCATACAGAGTCATACTCATAAGCAAAACATTGGCTATGTACCTTGGGCATACGTAGCCGTCCTCCAATTTTGACCCTTGTCGTCGTAGGCAGAGTTACCCCCCAATTTCAACATTGTTGAGTAGGGTATCATATTCAAAGCATACCAATATCTATAATAATTGCACAGGCAAGGCATGCTTGGGTTATCCAAATACTGTCGATTATCCTTGAATCTTGCAAGCCATTGTTCTTGCCTCTTTTGCTTAACGGTCAAACCCACCTAAGATGGAGTCTTGCAGGTTTGGCATCGTGATGACGAGAGAGAATTCTCGCAGGCTCGGTAGCATGATGAAGAGAGAGAGAGAGAGAGAGAGAGAGAGAGAGAGAGAGAGAGAGAGAGAGAGAGAGAGAGAGAGAGAGAGAGAGAGAGAGAGAGAGAGAGAGATCATGAAAACCATGCAAGGCTACCTTTCCCCTCCTCTATAGATCCCTTCTCCCTTGAGTTCTGATACCAATGTGAGATTGAGGCAACTAGAGCATGCCACTTTCCACCCAAATGTGCCCTATATAGGCCTTGCCTAGCTAATTATAGGGACCCCTTGTACCGCATGTCCGTCCTGGCCCTTGGTGTGCCCGATCTTACCCTAGTCCTGACACTGTATATATGATAGTGGTTTTTGCAGTTGCTCACGATGTATTCTAGTTTTGTAGTTTTTGAAAGTTCAATAAACATGCTTTTGGTTGAGCATCAATGCTCAACAAGGAGGTTGGCCAATGTTGGTGCATCTAGAGTTGGTCAATGCTATGAGGAGTGCAATGCAAGGTTTTGTGTGCTCTTGAGGGCATGTCAAAGTGGTAAGACAACTCTAAAGTTCAAGAGCTGGCAAAGGGCAGCGGACATTGTATGCTTTATGTGGCTTCTTGGGCCAGAGTTCTTTGCCATGGTGCCTTCAAAGATGGCTGATAAAATTGTGCAAAGTATATAGATGGAAGTTCCAAAGGTAGCCTTTGGTGTGGTCTACAAGCTTGTCCAGATGGCTCCTTCGTGAGAGCTACGGTTTGCAGATCCTTGATGGATTGGGCAATAGCTAATGATGGATCATAGTGGAAGTGATTGCATGGGCCTGAAGTGCTTAACTTATGGTGCATGTTGATCTTTTCAAATTGACAATCGGAGTTCAAACAGCCAAGATATGAGCAATTGAAGTTTCATTGGCATCCATTTATGTGCTGGTTTTGGTGTCCTTGGTAGGTGTTCCATCTAGAGTTTTTCTAATCTTTCCAGTGCTTGCAAGGATGCTATGTAGGATGAGAAGGCTATAGGAAGTTACAGGCTTTGATCAGAGTCTAGAGCCACGAGATACTGATAGTCAAAGTTGGAGGAGACAGTTGTTGGCAAGAAGGTATTGGATGTTGTTAGTCCAAGTGCGAGCACGTTGTTCAAGGTCCCGATGAGATCAAAGTGCATCAAGGTCTAGAGGACTTGGATTTGGCAACATGAGCTTCTATGATGGCTTTATAGGCAAAAAGTGGGAAGTTATCAAAATGGGGGGAGAGAATGTGTTTTGTGAAGACTTGATGGGAAAAAAAATTTGAGTTGAAAGGAGGGGTTTCCTCTAGCATTGCCACATGATGATGTGATAGGCCCAAATGCAAAATCAAAATTCAAAAGCACACGGTATTTAAACTTAGACACTCCATATGGAATAGTGGAGAGAGGGGAGAAGAGCTCTATTATGCTCGTGGCTATGGTGGGTGCCCTTGGGGCACTCTGCAAGCGGTGGGTGGCCTTAGTGAGTGCTTGTGAGAGGCTTTGGTGGTGTTGCAGCGGCATACAGCCATTGTCAACCGTCGCACCAGGACATCAGACAGAAGGTGCTAACATGGGACCCCCCGAAAGGGGTTGGTTCTTGCACCCAAAAGGTCCCAAAACGTTTTTGAATTCAAAGAGACCTTTCCACCAAGCACTGAGAGTGCCCTTCTTGCCTTGGGAAAGGGGGGCTCTTCATGTGGCTTGGTGTGCAAGTTAACCCAAGTGCAAGTGGAGTTCCTCATGAAAGTTAAAAGTAGAGAAGTGGTTGATAAGATAAGGGGGTTGCCAAAAAGAGCCCTAACCCCATGATGAAGGTGCGGACGTGAAACACAGAGGAGAGGTAGCCGGGGAGAGAGAGAGAGAGAGAGAGAGAGAGAGAGAGAGAGAGAGAGAGAGAGAGAGAGAGAGAGAGAACTTGTCTCTGCAATATCCAATGGCACCACAGTGGATAGGGATGCGACAACTAATAGACGCAAAGTTTTGGAGGTCGCTGAGAGCACGATCACGAGAGGTGGCTGAGAGCAAGATCGCAAAAAGGTGAAGGCAAGGGCGATGGAGAGGTGGAATTTATAGACTCAAAGCTTTGGAGGTTGCTCTGAGAGCAAGATTGAGAGAGGTGGTTGAGAGAAAGATCACAAAAAGGCAAGGCAAATTTGTTTCACCAACCTTAACGGTGATCGGTGTCTGACGCCAAATGGATATGCCAACCTTGACGGTGATCGGTGTCTGACGCCAAATGGTCTCTCCAAAAGGACACATGGTTGGCCTCACACAAGGACAACGAGTGTAAATGCAACAAACGGACTCAGATTCTCATGCAGTACAATCGACCAAATGCCATGAAACTAGAAATAATGCTCATAAAAGAGGCACATGGTCCAAAGTTTAGAGGTAGGTAACCATGCCTTCAAGTGTCAGCCTACCCCCTACTCGCATTTTAACTCTACCCTCGCTCCAGCTGAGCCTTCACAAAATGTGTAAACAGTAAAAGGACAAGTACTTTTGCCTACTTTTTGCGTCATCTTTTGCCTTGCTTTGCTGATGCAGATCTATCTCTACATAGTGCTCAAGTATCCTATCATTCTTTTCTGCAGTTCAAATTTGCAAGGTAAGTATCAAGCAAATAGGGGCGGTAGAACTATGTTTTGGGCTCTGATTCGCTTGGTACTGACCATATTCCTTGCAGTTGTGCTTATCGCTTGGAATCCCTTATGTAAAAGGCACATTTTCTCACGGAATGTGGTTAGTTTTTTGTTGTGCTATTTGTAGATCTTTTATTATTTTTTGCAGTTCAAATTTGCAAGGTGAGTACCAAGTAAATAGGGGTTTCATTATTGTATTTGGTGCTCTGGTTCACTTGATACTGACCATATTATTTGCAAATGTGCTTGATGCGTGGATACCCTTATGTGAAATTAACATTGGCTCACATAATGTGGTTGTTTTTTCATTATGCTCTTTGTAGAGATGGCTCATGGAAAGGCCACACCTAGAAGAGTGACAGGTGAGTCCTTGCATGCTCAAGCAAGAAGATGCCGATACAAGGCACACAAATGTGTCCTATAGGAGCTTCGTAAGATCGAAAGGCTCATGCAATTGGCCATTCCAAGGCTTCCCTTTCAACAAGTGGTGCATCAGACATGCAAGAATTGGAGAGTGGGCATGCAATGGGCCAACAGTGCTCTTCTCTGCCTATAGGAGATTGCAAAGGATATCCTCATTGAATTCTTTAGTGATGGATACATATTGGAAGCCCATGTGCATTGTGTCACAATTATGCCCAAGGAATTTTCCACAGGCTACGTTTCTGCTACCATGGGATGCTTTAGCTAGTGCCAATCTAGGACAACAAGACAATGGATATTCTTTACATCCCCCCTTCCATCCTTGTGCATGACCGACAAGGCCTTCAAGGGTTGAGAGCAATAGACACACACGATCATAGGTCAAGAGGGAGGAGCATGAACATGCCATGGAGGAGCCCGCACAAGTAGAGACAGAGCCCACCAGGGAGGAGGCCGCTGGTTTAGAGCCTGAGCCAATGAGAGAGGAAACCACAAAGGTAGAACCACAGCCCACCCAGGTGGAGCCAGTCAAAGAGGATCCCACAACCCTAAAGCCAGAGTCCACCAGGGATAAGCCCACCAATTTAGACCCTGAGCTAGTAATAGAAGATCCCGATGAGGTAAGGCCAGAGTCTGCTCAAGAAAAGCAAGAGGCAGGTACCTCTTTGCAAGGGCCAACCAACATAGAGCAACGACAAGCTAGTGAAGAGCAAGAGCATGTGGAAGAAGACTGTCATATTATAGAGCAGATAAACGAAGAAAACAAAGAGGAACTAGAAATGCTTGCCAATTCAGCACCTCTTTGAGAACAAATTTCTATGCCCGAAAGATCATAGGTGGACTCCGTTTTCAACCTCAATTGACAAGATTTTCTCTAATGCACAATTTCTTCAATGCAACGGATGCAGTCATCCATGCTACTATGTGGTAAGGATTAAGTTCATTGTGTGATGTTGTCTAGGTTAGTACCAAGGGAATAGGGACTCTTGGATATTTACAAGGTCGCTATTCGCTCGGTATTGACCTGTATTTTTTCGGCACTTAGGATCATAACTAAGCGAGTAGGGACTTAACAGACCATTTCAAGAATCGTATTTGCTACTTTCTAACACGTGTCAATGCACAATATCTAGTTATATGGTAAGCTTTAAGTTCATTATGTCATGGTGTTGGGGTTAGTACCAAGTGAATGTTACCATATACAGTGATGTGTGTGAACACACTAGGACCGTCGGGGCAGTTTTTCCCTCTTTAGGAGGTTTTTCCCCTCGTGCATTGTATATATGCCCATCACTCTAGGGCTATCTATCTTTCCATTGCACACTAAGTAAAACACTCTCTATTGTGTGCCTTGAGCTTCCTTTGTCTTCTCCAACCTGTGTGTGTTTTCTTGCAACCCTAATTCCAATAATTGGTATCACAGCAGGTTGCGTCCTCCCGGACTTAGTCGCCAGTAGCTCCATTACATGCCTACTCACTTTCTCCGATATTCAAGAGCTTTGGCAAGCGTTTGCAGGTCGATAAAAATTATGGGTGAGCTCGTAGAGCTTAGTTTGCTCAGATGTTTTATTCGGGCTTATTTTGGCCTCCGTTTCTACTACAAGCAGTGTTGCACAAGCTATTTTGTCATTTTGTGCAAAAATTCTGTTAGTGCCATTTTTTTCCGTCCTTTAGTGTCTTCTACGGTTTGTGCTATATAGCACGTGTTTTTCCCACTTCGTTTATCCTCTCTTCGGGCAGTTTTCACATCAAGTGCAACATTTACCATGACTGACAACAACATAGGTGTGTTCAAGATGTTTGTTGCTGAGGACACATTGGATGGAGAAAATTACCCTATGTGGGCTTACATGATGCAACATGTTCTTGTGTCAAAAGGAGTATGCAGGGCATTGATGTACGTCCTGGTTCTGAGGATGTAGGCAAGGTTGAGGATGTTGCAGGTCTTGCTGCAAGGATTGTTGTTGCTAGAGTTGTTTTGCCTACGATAGAACAAGCTCGTTGGCATGTAAAGGATGCACATATTCATGCATTGATTGAGTTTTCTGTGACGTGCACTCGCCACATTCGTTCAAAAAAATCTGCAAAACAGGCTTGGGATATTCTGGCTGGTCTTTATGAAAGCTGCAATGAGGCAAAAATTGCATTGTTGCATAAAGAGCTAGAGTCGAGGACTATGCTAAGGAAGATGATATGGACACTTTCCTTGCTGGTATCAAGGATGTCAATGAGCAACTTATTTTTGCAGGTGAAGTCATTTCAACCAGTTCGCTTGTGCAGGCTGTCCTTGATGCCTTACCAGATTCTTACCAGAATTTTGCTAGTACTTGGAGACTTATGACCCAAGGAAATCTTGAAGTTGTCAAGTTTGATGCTTTGTACACATTGTTGTTACAAGAGTCACTTTCCAAAAAAAATAGGACTAGACAACGTACAGTTGAATAGGCTTTTATTGCTTCTCAAAGAAAGGGTGGTAACAACAATGCAACCACTTCTTATGGTTCTTCTACGAGTGGAAAAGCATCTATTCCTAATGCTTATGCTGGCAGAAATTCATCTAGAAATTATGGTGATAAGGGAAAAAAGAAGATGCATTTCCATTACTGTAAAGCTAATGATCACTTGATTAAGCAGTGTCCTAAGTTGAAGGCCAAAGAGGCTAAAAAGAAAGAGGGTGGTTCCACTACAAATGCAGCCATTGTTGAGTCTTTTGTGAAAGGAGATTGTGATGCTGATGTTGATGCAGAATGGGCTTTTATTGTACAGTGCACTTAGATACCTGATGTCAATGATGCATGCATGTCAGTTGCTGCAGATTCACATGTGTGGTATTTTGACTGTGATGCTACAAAGAACATTACCTCACATTGTGAATTGTTCACCTCTTTTGAGTGTGTCCCTTATGGGAATTCAGTCACTTGTGCCAACAATGCCTCTTATCTGGTTCAGGGAGTTGGAAAGATTGTGCTTATTTTGCTGCAAATGGTAGTTCTTTCACACTTGTTGATGCACTTTATGTACCTGGGATCAAGAAGAATATTTTGTTTGTATTTGCACTTACTAGAATTGGACTTGTAGTCGAATTTGTGGATGATAGATGTACACTTCATGATCTAAATTTTGGTAATGAAATTGTTGCATCTGGTCTTTTGTGTCATGGGCTGTATAAGCTCACTTTGTATAACAAGTGTGGACAAAATTTTCCAAATGCAGTTGCAGATTCAAGGGTTGTTTTGGGCATATAAATTTTGTCAGTTTACTGCGTTTGCAGAAATCTGATATGGTTGCTTCTTTGTTGCCTCTTGAAGCACCTGCTCAACATGTTTGTGAAGGCTGTATTTTGGGTAAAATGAAGCGTTCTAAGTTTCCAAAGGATGGTTCAGTTAGGGCCACATGCAGGTTACAGTTTGTACATAGTGATGTTTGTGGGCCCATGCAAACTTCATCCTTGGGAAATTATCTTTACTTTGTGACTTCCATTGATGATTACCCCAGGCATGCATGGGTATTTACGCTTAAAGCAAAGTCCAAAGTTTTTATGTGCTTCAAACAATTTTTGGCTATGACTAAAAATGTCTCAAAATGTACTATGGGCACCCTCTGTTCCGATCGAGGGGGGGAGTATATGTCTTATGAATTTAATGTGTTTCTGGCTAGTTGTGGGATAAAACACCAATGTACAGTGCCTTATACACCTCAACGAAATGGTGTTGTTGAGAGGAAAAACAGGTCACTTGCGGAAATGGCATGATGGATGGTCAAAAGTCAAGCTTTGCTGCATTCTTTTTGGCTCAAGGCCATAATGTGTGCCACTTATGTACTTAACAGGTGTCCTACAAAAGCTTTGTAATCCATTACTCCGTATGAATCATGGCATGATAGAAAGCCTTCTATTAAGCACATGCATGTTTTTGGTTGTTTGGCATAAGCTTTGGTGCCACAAACACAGCGCAAGAAATTAGATGATAAGGTTGTCAAATGTATTTTTGTTTATTATAGTGCTAAAAGCAAAGGTTATAGATTGTATCATCCACAAACAAAGCGTATTTTGGTTTCACGGGATGTAGTGTTTGTGGAATATTATGTTCAGCCCTTGCTGTCATTGACGGGAGCAAAGAGAACCCCGAACCCCGACGGCCTCTAAAACACCGGGGACCGAATGGCGCGCCTCGAGCCTGTCATGGTAAAGCAAACAGGGGGCACCACCTAGCTTCAGCGGCTAGGACGCAAACAACACACCACCATAACAAAGTTTTCATCCAAGAGAGATGGATGCTTGGGAGTAATGATGAAAAGGAAAGGGAATGAGATCAAGTGAGAGAGAGAGAGAGAGAGTGAGAGAGAGGGAGGGGGTATAGCGTCTTAGTACTTAGGCATCACAAAAGGATGGCGAATCCGCACACCCTTCATACATACACAAGCTCACTCCAAAACACAAGACTAGGTGGCGATTCCGCACACCTCACATGGGCAAAACATTGCAAGAAAACATACTCACAAAACCTCAAGCTTTATTTAGAGAATTAGGCGATGAAATGGGGAGCATAGGGTAGGGGAATGAGAAGGGAGAGAGTGGTAGAGCACATGGCGGATAGGTGGGAGTTGATGGCGAAGACTCGCACGAGGATTATGTCCATCATCCTTCATTTATTTGCCCTTCATCTTCCATAGCCAAGGGTGTAGAGGTCATGCTCAAGACAAGCATGGTGATTGCGGTGATGGTGATGGTGTGTGTGTGTGTGTGTGTGTACTAGGCACACACAGTGCATAGTGTGTTCTTTGGTGATGTTGTGTGTTTTTGTGTGATGGTGACCCCTCTTTATATAGGGGAGGAGGGGGGGAGAAATTCTAGAATTTAGAAATGAAGAAATCATTATCTACATAGGCCATGTGACTGTGGGCCCCACTTGTCTGGCTGTGTGTATATGTGCCAAAACAGCAGTCTCATGAGAGAGAGACTAAGAGAGAGAGATGGGTTGATGAAAAAAAAGTGAGAGGTGACATGGAGAATAAAGTAATTACAAGAGGGGAGAGAGGGGAGTGTGCTCAGAGGTGAATCTGTGTTCAGATGTGTGTGAACACAAGAAAAATCAGGTAACCACCGGGTGGGGATGGGTCTGTGGGCACCTTTTTCAGTGAAACTGAGTGTGTGTGAGTGTGGGGGAGGTTATTTAGCTACAAGACAAGAGACATGGCGCCCTTTAGAGAGAGGGGGGGGTATTTGGGTCATGGGATATGATAGGAGAGAGAAAGAGGGGGTGGGGTATACTATTTTGGAAGATAGGGTAAGTTGCATGTGAGTTGGTGCATTATTGGTGAGTTATAATGCATTATTGGTGAGAGGTGGGGTAGCTTGAGGGGAGAGAGAAAGGAGAAAGGACAAGGGGAAGAGAGAGGGGGTTGACCTTTTGAGTGGAGGAGAGGAAAAGGGACACCCGGCGGGGCAACAGTGAAGAATAAAGGAGGCAACGTCGGGATGGGCTACCCCGCAGGCATGAGGTGGCCTATTTTATCTTTCTTATATATTTACATAATCATACTTTATTTTTTTCTTACTTTTTTCCAATGCTTTTTATCACTCTCTCCCTAAGAGGGGGTTTTCATGGGGTGGGGACGAGAGAAGAGGGGTATGGGAGCTTGGCTTGTGAACAGCCCCCATCATTAGCCCTTCCCTTTTGGCTAGAGGCATTCATGTCTCTAGCTCATCTGTTTGATCATTATCGTCGGAGATGGCGGCTGATGGTGTGTCCTCATCCAGGATGATTGTTTACCTGCTTGGTAATAATTTTAGAAACCATTCCATTTTCCTTTTCAACTAGGCCATTACATTGAGGGTAATATGGTGAAGAGAGCCTCCTTGTAATGCCCAGTTTCTGAATTAATTCTCCTACCAAGTCTGCTCTGAAACCTGGCCCTCTATCAGAGATGATCTCTAAAGGTGTGCCAAACCTACAGCATATGTGCTCATAGATAAATTTAGCTACCTCTACCGCTGTGATTCTAGTGGTGGCTGTAGCCTCTGCCCATCTAGTCATGTAGTCGACCCCCATGATAATGTAGAATTTTCCTGAGTTGGCCCTAGGTAATGGCCCAATGGCATCGATACCCCATTTTTCAAATGGTCCATATGAGAGAATAGGTGTCCGTGGTTCAGGCATAAGTGACCTAGTGCCGGCCTTTTGACACAACTTACATGTTTTGCACCAGTGGTGTACATCACGGTTGAGGCTAGGCCATATGAAGCCTGCTTGCAAGATTTTCCTACTTGTTATGTCTAGGGCAAAGTGACCACCACAAACCCCGTCATGACAGCTAGCAATTACTTCCGTGATTTCCTTAGAGAGAGGGACCTTCCTGAGTATTTGGTCCTTACCCTTACAGTACAAACCGTCATTGATGAGTCGATACCTTGTGGCCTTCCGCGTTAGCCATTGCTTCTGTCCCTTTGTTAAATCTGATGGGCATTCCCCTGTTTCCAAAAAATGCATGATGTCAGGCAAGGCATCACTTCCTTGAAATAGAGGGAGCTTTAGTTTTATTGCTCCAACCACCACTTCCTGTAGTCTTTCACTTGCTAGGGCATCTGCTTCTTGGTTTTGAGCCCTTGGGATATGGTGTATTTGAACTTCTTCAAACTTACCCAACAAGGTTTTTACACCACTTAAGTGAGTCCTTAAACTAGGATTCTTGCATGTCCATGCTCCATTTACTTGCCTTACCAGAAGTAGAGCATCCCCAAATACATTAAGGCGTTGTACACCTTGCGAGACGCACCATTGTAGACCCTTGGTTAGTGCTGCATACTCAGCTTCATTGTTAGAATGTGAATCTAACAATTGGCCCAACAAAAATACCTTTGTCCCTTTGTCATCAAAGACCACTATGCCTGCAGCTGCTTTGTCGGACGCTCGCTTGTAGGCTCCATCAAAGTAGAGAGAGTATGCTCCTTCTACCATCGGTGGTACTGGAGGTAATCGGACTTCTCCTTCCTTAGATTGCTTCTCCTTCCTTTCAAAGACTTGGTAGGTCACGAGTCCCCCCAAACTTGCCCTTGTCGTGCTTTCTACTTGTACAGTGTAGTCAAACTCTTGCAGACGAACTAGCCATTTAGTAATTCTAGCAGACACATCCATGTGTTGTACAACATAGGGAAATATTTCATCCGTGGTTAGAATCACAAATTTCTTAGGCAGCAAATATGACCTAAACTTTGTAGTTGCAAATCTAAGAGCTAGGACTAAGTGTTCCACATGGGTGAAACCTTTCTCTACTGCTGTCATCATTCGACTAGAGAAGTAGATTGGCCTCATGAAAGATGTCGTCGTATCCTTTTGGAGTAGCACAGCCCCCAATGAGTCATCACCAACACTTGAGGTGACATAGATTTTTTCATCCCACTTAGGTGGTGAGATAGTTGGCAGAGTGGCTAAGACCTCCTTTACCTTGTTGTAGTGATGTTCGCTTTCCTCGTCCCAAGTGAAAGTTGATCTTTGAGTGAGTTGTTGCAGTGGTAGAACAAGTTTTGATAGTAGATGTATGAATCTACTTAAGTACCTCACCTTCTATAGAAAAGAGACCAGTTGGCGTGCGGTCGTTGGTGAAGGTAGGGCTATGAGTGCGGACACCTTACTTGGGTCGGCGTTGATACCTTTTGCTAAAATTTCATGGCCTAGTAGAATGACTTTACTCTCCCCAATGTGGCATTTATCCACATTTAATTGCCCACCTAGGCTCTGCAACCTGGCCAAACCTTCAGTTACCTTTTCTAAATGTGAAATACGGGAGCTATATATACAAAAATCATCAATGAACACTCTTATGGATGTTCCAAAGAACGGTTGAAAAACATATGTGACATATCTTTGGAATGTGGCAGGTGCATTTGTGAGACCAAATGGCATAACCCTGTATGCAAAACAACCCCATGGAGTGATAAAAGTGGTTTTTAGCTGATCTTCCAAGGCTATGCGTATTTGAAAGTATCCAGAATAACCATCATAGATGGTATAGCATTCAAAACCCGCTACTTCATTCAGAATTTCATCCAAGAAAGGGAGAGGAAAGTGGTCTCTCTTTGTAGCTGCATTTAGTGGTTTGTAGTCAACACAGACCCTCCACTTACCATTCTTTTTAGGCTTCACCACTACGGGTGACACCCATTCTGAGTTTTCTACAGGATAGATGAATCCCGCCTCCAGCAGTTTCCTTACCTCAGCCAAGAGTGCCTTTTCTTGTATGACCCCCAATCGTCGTAGCTTTTGCACAACTGGTTTTACCCCTTCCTTCAGCTTAATATGATGTTCCACCACTGTAATGCCTGTGATTCTTTCATAGTTGTCAATGAACAGGTTAGGAAATCCCATCAACATTTGCAAAAAACTATCTTTCTCCTCAAGTGTTAATTCCGTAGACAACATACCCTTCAACCTACTTCCTCCTAGGCCAGGTGATTTGCTCTCCTCTTCATTGGGTTGCCCTTTTGGTGATGGATCACTAGTTGTGCTTACCCTTTGTGGATCCTTCATAATGATACCCATCACATCAATGGAACTATCACTTTCATCGGTGGATGTGGTCTCCTCCTCATAACTGGAAGATTCGCTAGTGCTTTCATCTGCCGATGTTTCCAGATTCATTTGCTTCTGCTTGCCAATCCTCATGTCGTAGTAGATTGTCTCCCCTTTCTTACCGGTCATGCGTAGAAGGCCAGTACCCCAGTCCTGTTTTGCCTTCATGGCCATCAACCATGGCCTTCCCAAAATTAGTGGATAGCCCTCCCCTTTAGTAGGCATTACAAAAACATCTACCTCTACCTCAGTGTTGAAAGCTTTGATTTTCACGGCACTTACCACACCCACACACTTTACTTTTGCGTTGTTTGCCATCTTTGCCTTGCATGGAGAAGGCCTGTCAACCTCGAGCCCTAATCAAAGCATCATAGCTTCGCTTATTACACAGATTTGTTCACCTCCATCAATGTAGGTGTTTCCAACCCTCTTTCCTTTTATGTTTACGTCGACAATTGGAAGGATGTCATCCATGTTGCATCCCGAAATTGCTCCGGCTACCTTTGTTTTGGAGCGTTTTGTACTTACCATTTTAGACCATTGTCGCCTTGCTTTTGGTGCAAGATGTAGCAGCTGTGGCCATGTAATCTTCGGTCCTTGCTCTGCCACATCCAATGTTAGATCATAGGGCTTAGAACTTTCCCCTAGCTGGAAGTCGGTGATGCCCAATTTCCGTCGTGGCCTGGATGGCCTCTTGCTAGTTTCTCCTCTCATGCTTCTCTCATCATCTGATTCTGTAGCTTTGTCCCTCCTAGATCTTTTCACAGTCATGGCTTCAAGTGGTTCTAAAAAGGTTACCTTCTCCTTACCCTTGTCCCTCTCCTTTGCTCGGGGTGGATCCACTACTATGGCTTTTCCTTTCTCTTCTAACCTTATGATGTTTACAGGGCGATCAGGTGGTGGGGCTGGTGGAAGACGTGGGATGGATGCTTGTAGTGGTGTCTGGGGTGGACGTAGAATTTGTGTTGGTGGGGGTGGTGCTCGGGGTGGGGGTGTTCTTTCTCTAGGGGGTGACAATTGGTTCCTCCTACCTCCTCTATTATAGTTTTGTCGTGGTTTGGGACAGTAGTACATACCGTGACCGTCTTCTCCACAGTTGTAGCAATGATACTCCCTGTTTTGTCATCGTGCTCTTCCAGGGTCTTGATCTCTTTCTTGACTCCTCCTTGTTGTATTAAGTGGACAGACAAATTCTGCAGTTGGTCAGTAATATGGGCCAACATATCTTGTTGGTCATCTCTTACCTCAAGAGACGGTGGTGGTGGTGGAATGGTGGTTGTCGTAGTTGCTGGTCGACGCGATGTTCCTGATTCTATTGACTCGGTTTCTTTGGCTTTCATTCGCAGCTTCTTGTCTTTAAGGCGAGCAATCTCAATGGCTAACTCGTACGTAGCCGGGAATCTACCTTTCACCTTCTCCTTGAGAAGCGGCCATAATCCATGCGTGAACCGATCTTTTTTTAGGAAATCGGGTGCAGCTTCCCCCCTAGCCAGTGACTCAACCCACCGTTCCCACAGATCCACAAATTTGGACTCATAGGTGGCATATTCTAAATGACCCTCCTGCTTCAAGTCTCTCAACTTGTCCCACAACTTTTCTGAAGTGGTACCTCCCCCAAAGCGCCTCTTAAAAGCGGTTTTTAAGGGTTCCCAGTCATCCTTGGTTGCTTGTGAAAGTGCATTGTACCATGATCTAGCTTCTAGCTTCATGAGATGCTTAAAGATTCTAACCCGGGATTCATCCGTATCTTTGTTGCTCACTACACATGCTACTTCAAAGTCATCTAGGAAGTCTGTTACCAAATCCTCCCCCTTCTTTCCTTTAAATGTTGGAAATGCTACACTTGCCATGATTACTGAGAGAGAGCTAAAAAGACACACTGCTTAACTTGCAAAAGCTTTTTTCTTCTTTACAAGGAGGCGTGTATACCCTCTTATACTAGGACATAGATTAAAACTTCAAACGGTACATTGCCTTGTACCAAAGGTAAGACAAATGGTTGACCTGATGCCAGAACCTCCAAAAACCGCTCCCCACTCGGCATGGTGTCAATGACGTGCTGGTAGTGAGCCTTCAAATCCAGTATTACCTTGATTGAGCGTACACGTGTTGGTATGTGTGATCTGTCTTGAGGTAGGTTGTACTGATTCATGTGAAGCTTAGAGGTGTTTAGTCACTGTCCAAGCTTGTGGGAGAGGGTGGTGTTCTTTCCTGAAACAAACTCAGTAGATCCCTAGTTTCTCTAGTGAGAGTGTGAGCCAATGCTTCCGTTATCTGTGCTGCAGCATCATGTGCGACTTGAAAACTGAATGTGATAATTACCTCGGTGACTTGAGTTACCCGATTCTCAAAGTAGAATAGTGTTGATTCTCTATTGTGTAGAGCTCCTTCCATTTTGTTGTTGTGGGTTGGTTGTAGGTTGCGGACATGGTTTCGACCTTCTCCTTCTTCTTCTTGGCACTTGGCCTATGTATATCCACTGGTTTTGGCGTGTTGGTTGACTCTCCCACTGCAAATCGATTACCGTTACGCCTGGCACACGAGCTTCGATGGAGATGCGGAGTTTCTCCTTCTGTCGTCCAATTAGCAAATCCTGCTAGCCATTCATCCATTCACAATAGTTTAAGGGTTTCAGTCTTGTAAACTGAAGGGTTTCATGAAAAGATCCTCAGTGGGGGCACCAAATGACGGGAGCAAAGCGAACCCCGAACCCCGACGGCCTCTAAAACACCGGGGACCGAATGGCGCGCCTCGAGCCTGTCATGGTAAAGCAAACAGGGGGCACCACCTAGCTTCAGCGGCTAGGACGCAAACAACACACCACCATAACAAAGTTTTCATCCAAGAGAGATGGATGCTTGGGAGTAATGATGAAAAGGAAAGGGAATGAGATCAAGTGAGAGAGAGAGAGAGAGAGTGAGAGAGAGGGAGGGGGTATAGCGTCTTAGTACTTAGGCATCACAAAAGGATGGCGAATCCGCACACCCTTCACACATACACAAGCTCACTCCAAAACACAAGACTAGGTGGCGATTCCGCACACCTCACATGGGCAAAACATTGCAAGAAAACATACTCACAAAACCTCAAGCTTTATTTAGAGAATTAGGCGATGAAATGGGGAGCATAGGGTAGGGGAATGAGAAGGGAGAGAGTGGTAGAGCACATGGCGGATAGGTGGGAGTTGATGGCGAAGACTCGCACGAGGATTATGTCCATCATCCTTCATTTAGTTGCCCTTCATCTTCCATAGCCAAGGGTGTAGAGGTCATGCTCAAGACAAGCATGGTGATTGCGGTGATGGTGATGGTGTGGGTGTGTGTGTGTGTGTACTAGGCACACACAGTGCATAGTGTGTTCTTTGGTGATGTTGTGTGTTTTTGTGTGATGGTGACCCCTCTTTATATAGGGGAGGAGGGGGGGAGAAATTCTAGAATTTAGAAATGAAGAAATCATTATCTACATAGGCCATGTGACTGTGGGCCCCACTTGTCTGGCTGTGTGTATATGTGCCAAAACAGCAGTCTCATGAGAGAGAGACTAAGAGAGAGAGATGGGTTGATGAAAAAAAAGTGAGAGGTGACATGGAGAATAAAGTAATTACAAGAGGGGAGAGAGGGGAGTGTGCTCAGAGGTGAATCTGTGTGCAGATGTGTGTGAACACAAGAAAAATCAGGTAACCACCGGGTGGGGATGGGTCTGTGGGCACCTTTTTCAGTGAAACTGAGTGTGTGTGAGTGTGGGGGAGGTTATTTAGCTACAAGACAAGAGACATGGCGCCCTTTAGAGAGAGGGGGGGGTATTTGGGTCATGGAATATGATAGGAGAGAGAAAGAGGGGGTGGGGTATACTATTTTGGAAGATAAGGTAAGTTGCATGTGAGTTGGTGCATTATTGGTGAGTTATAATGCATTATTGGTGAGAGGTGGGGTAGCTTGAGGGGAGAGAGAAAGGAGAAAGGACAAGGGGAAGAGAGAGGGGGTTGACCTTTTGAGTGGAGGAGAGGAAAAGGGACACCCGGCGGGGCAACAATGAAGAATAAAGGAGGCAAGGTGGGGATGGGCTACCCCGCAGGCATGAGGTGGCCTATTTTATCTTTCTTATATATTTACATAATCATACTTTATTTTTTTCTTACTTTTTTCCAATGCTTTTTATCACTCTCTCCCTAAGAGGGGGTTTTCATGGGGTGGGGACGAGAGAAGAGGGGTATGGGAGTTTGGCTTGTGAAAAGCCCCCATCATTAGCCCTCCCCTTTTGGCTAGAGGCACTCATGTCTCTAGCTCATCTGTTTGATCATTATCGTCGGAGGTGGCGGCTGATGGTGTGTCCTCATCTGGAATGTCAATAGGTGGAGCCTGGTCAAATCGAAGAAAATAAGGTTTAAGTCGCCAACCATTTACCCTGGTTTTATGAAGTTTTCCATCAGCCTCCATAAGCTGGTAGCTTCCATTGGCATACTTTTTCCTGATGATGAAAGGGCCTTCCCATCGGAGTAGGAGTTTCTTATCCTTGCACGTGTCGAAGCGATTGTCGTAGCGGAGCACCAACATTCCTTTCTTCAATTCGTTTTTCCGGAGATGCTCGTTAAAGCTAAGCCGTCTATGCTCTGCTTGTGCTGCATAATAATTTATTGCTTCTTCTCTGTCTAGCTGCAGTCTTTCCAAGTTGATGATGTGATCTCTCAAATGCATGCTGCGCTGTTGAAGCTGGCTTGCCATTACTCTGAGAATTTGTAGTTGCACTTCAATGGGCAAGATTGCTTCCTTACCAAATACTAGATGATACGGTGTGAATCCCAAGGATGTACGAAATGAAGTTCTGTAGGCCCATAAAGCTGGTAGTAGATACTTATCCCAGTCTCCAGGATGATTGTTTACCTGCTTGGTAATAATTTTAGAAACCATTCCATTTTCCTTTTCAACTAGGCCATTACATTGAGGGTAATATGGTGAAGAGAGCCTCCTTGTAATGCCCAGTTTCTGCATTAATTCTCCTACCAAGTCTGCTCTGAAACCTGGCCCTCTATCAGAGATGATCTCTAAAGGTGTGCCAAACCTACAGCATATGTGCTCATAGATAAATTTAGCTACCTCTACCACTGTGATTCTAGTGCTGGCTGTAGCCTCTGCCCATCTAGTCATGTAGTCGACCCCCATGATAATGTAGAATTTTCCTGAGTTGGCCCTAGGTAATGGCCCAATGGCATCGATACCCCATTTTTCAAATGGGCCATATGAGAGAATAGGTGTTCGTGGTTCAGGCATAAGTGACCTAGTGCCGGCCTTTTGACACAACTTACATGTTTTGCACCAGTGGTGTACATCACGGTTGAGGCTAGGCCATATGAAGCCTGCTTGCAAGATTTTCCTACTTGTTATGTCTAGGGCAAAGTGACCACCACAAACCCCGTCATGACAGCTAGCAATTACTTCCGTGATTTCCTTAGAGAGAGGGACCTTCCTGAGTATTTGGTCCTTACCCTTACAGTACAAACCGTCATTGATGAGTCGATACCTTGTGGCCTTCCGCGTTAGCCATTGCTTCTGTCCCTTTGTTAAATCTGATGGGCATTCCCCTGTTTCCAAAAAATGCATGATGTCAGGCAAGGCATCACTTCCTTGAAATAGAGGGAGCTTTAGTTTTATTGCTCCAACCACCACTTCCTGTAGTCTTTCACTTGCTAGGGCATCTGCTTCTTGGTTTTGAGCCCTTGGGATATGGTGTATTTGAACTTCTTCAAACTTACCCAACAAGGTTTTTACACCACTTAAGTGAGTCCTTAAACTAGGATTCTTGCATGTCCATGCTCCATTTACTTGCCTTACCAGAAGTAGAGCATCCCCAAATACATTAAGGCGTTGTACACCTTGCGAGACGCACCATTGTAGACCCTTGGTTAGTGCTGCATACTCAGCTTCATTGTTAGAATGTGAATCTAACAATTGGCCCAACAAAAATACCTTTGTCCCTTTGTCATCAAAGACCACTATGCCTGCAGCTGCTTTGTCGGACGCTCGCTTGTAGGCTCCATCAAAGTAGAGAGAGTATGCTCCTTCTACCATCGGTGGTACTGGAGGTAATCGGACTTCTCCTTCCTTAGATTGCTTCTCCTTCCTTTCAAAGACTTGGTAGGTCATGAGTCCCCCCAAACTTGCCCTTGTCGTGCTTTCTACTTGTACCGTGTAGTCAAACTCTTGCAGACGAACTAGCCATTTAGTAATTCTAGCAGACACATCCATGTGTTGTACAACATAGGGAAATATTTCATCCGTGGTTAGAATCACAAATTTCTTAGGCAACAAATATGACCTAAACTTTGTAGTTGCAAATCTAAGAGCTAGGACTAAGTGTTCCACATGGGTGAAACCTTTCTCTCCTGCTGTCATCATTCGACTAGAGAAGTAGATTGGCCTCATGAAAGATGTCGTCGTATCCTTTTGGAGTAGCACAGCCCCCAATGAGTCATCACCAACACTTGAGGTGACATAGAATTTTTCATCCCACTTAGGTGGTGAGATAGTTGGCAGAGTGGCTAAGACCTCATTTACCTTGTTGTAGTGATGTTCGCTTTCCTCGTCCCAAGTGAAAGTTGATCTTTGAGTGAGTTGTTGCAGTGGTAGAACAAGTTGTGATAGTAGATGTATGAATCTACTTAAGTACCTCACCTTCTAGAGAAAAGAGACCAGTTGGCGTGCGGTCGCTGGTGAAGGTAGGGGGTTGACCTTTTGAGTGGAGGAGAGGAAAAGGGACACCCGGCGGGGCAACAGTGAAGAAAAAAGGGGGCAAGGTGGGGATGGGCTACCCCGCAGGCATGAGGTGGCCTATTTTACCTTTCTTATATATTTACATAATCATAATTTATTTTTTTCTTACTTTTTTCCAATGCTTGTTATCACTCTCTCCCTAAGAGGGGGTTTTTATGGGGTGGGGACGAGAGAAGAGGGGTATGGGAGCTTGGCTTGTGAAAAGCCCCCATCATCATGTACTAGAGACAATAATGTAAGCTCATAGGACATTTATGACACTTTGTTGCCTCTTTTCAGTGGTTGGAACTTCGAATGTATATTCGGATGAGCAAAATGTACAGCCTATGGGGGTTTTCAAAAATATTACAGATCAACCTATTACTAATGCAGATGTACATGATGTACTTGATGAGGAAAGGGCTGAAAATGAGCACGCTAGAGGTATGCCAAAATGGTTGGTGCATACATTATGTGACAATAAATTGGATGCACCTTTGTCTAGTAGTACTTGTTCACGCTCTTGCCATGCATCTTATGCATCAGATTGTTATGCTTTGGCTATGTCTAGCTTACATGATGTTGAGGAACCTCTATCTTTTGATGAAGCACGGAATTGAAAAAATTGGATGGATGCCATGCAGTCAGAATATGATGCACTTATAGAAAATGACATGTGGACTTTATGTGATTTTTCTCTTGGAAATAAGGCCATTGGTACAAAGTGGGTTTACAAGTTGAAACGCAAGCCGGATGGTGAGATCGATCGCCATAAGGCTCAACTTGTTGGTTATGCACAACAAAAAGGCATAGATTATGAAGAGACTTTTTCTCCCACTTGTTGTATGACTACTGTGCATTTTCTATGTGCATTGGCAGCTCATTTTGGTTGGGATGTACTTCAATCATACATTGTTATTGCTTTCTTGCATGGTGACATATTTGAGGAAGTTTATGTAATGCAACCTCGTGGTTTTATCAAGAAAGGACAAGAGGACAAAGTGTGTAGATGTAAGAAGGTTTTGTATGGGTTGAAGCAATCTCCTTGTGCTTGGTATGAGAAAGTTGACACTCATTTGGTCAAACAAGGCTTTTGTAACAGTCCAAGAGAAAGCACATTGTATGTCAAGCGTGAGCGTGATGTACTTCTCATTGTTGTTCTTTATGTGGATGATTTGCTGATCACTAGTCCCAATGAGGCACATATTTCTGAATTTAAGGCTGATTTGTATGCTACTTTCAAGATGAAAGATCTGGGGCTATTGCATCATTATTGGGCATATAGTTTAAGCAGTGTGATGGCTTTAAGCAGTGTGATGGTGGTGTGATGGCGGTATTACTTTAAGCAGTGTGATGGCGGTATTGCCTTGTGTCAGAAAAGTTACATAGAGACATTGTTATGTAAGTTTGGACTTGAGGACTGCAAAACTATTGCCACTCCCATGGAAACAGGTTTGAAGTTAATTAAGTCTACATTATGTTGGTGATCCTGCTGATGTCACTCTTTACCAAACTGTTGTTGGCTCTCTCATTTATGTATACAACACGAGGCCGGATATTCAGTTTGTAGTCTCACATGTCAATAGATTTATTCATAGCCCAGGTTCTAAGCATTGGCAGGCTGTCAAGAGGATTTTCCACTAACTTAGTGTCACTTTACATCTTGGCTTGTTTTATCCCAAGGAGGGATCATTGCCGCCAGACTTACATGCTTTTTTAGACTCAGATTGGGCTAGTTGTTTTTACACGCGCTGGTGCAGCCAAAGTGTGTCCACTCTAGAAGGTGGCATGGACAAATCTGTACAGGCAATCAAAAGCATGGCAAAGGACTGGAGCAGCTAGGAAGATCTGGGAATGGTAGGTAGCAGCGAAAGTGTATGCATGATGCGGCTTATAAGCCAAGGAAGGCTCCACAATGGGCTAATTGGGGTAGCAAGTGAAGGAGATGCAAAGTGTAGCCTTTGGGTCCAGAAATGAAGAGCTTGAAGTGTTGAAGGAACAGGTCCAGACGCCTCATCAAACCGAGCTACAAACCCCAAGTTATTGAAGGTTGAAGCTTTGGTGGTTTGCAGGTTTTTGCCGGACAGGGCACCTGGGGACAGGTGATCCAAGTGGATCTTGAGGTATAGATGTGTAGAGCTCACTTCATGGAGCCTACCCATCTTTTCGGATTGCGGATCGGCGCCATGGTTTGTAAGATATGATCAGTTGAAGTTTTCCCGAGGGCCGGCCGGGTCTGAGCCCACTTGACCGCATTGGAGGATGTGCTACGTGGTGTCTTTTGAGTACCGACGAAGTTCTACAATAGGAAGTACATCATACAGAGCTAACAGGAAGTGACTGCATGCCAAACGGAGTCCGGAGCCGAAAGATATGGAGGTTGGAAGATTGGTGTCTTTGCTCGAAACTGATTGCAGATGATTTGATCGTGTTTTGGTGGCCTCGGATCTAGGGCCTGGAACAGTTAAGTAGCGGTGTAGATTATGGAAAAGCAAGGCCACAATGCAAGCTTTCACCCAGGCTTTGCGGCTTGGCAATAGGATATGGGAGCAGAGTATGGAAGCTTGGTGAGGGCAGGTCAAAAAAAAAGATTTTTTGTTCAAAAGATAATGGGTGTTTTTTTGAAGTTCAAAAGGCTCAAAGCCTGTGGAGCCACCATGTGGCAGCCTGGAAATCCCATATGCGCAGTGAAAAGCCCAAAGGGCGTGATATATAACCTACACTACTTGTCAACAAGGGTGGAAGAACTTGTCAACGAGGAGAAGCTCCATGTCGAGGTGAACCAAGATGCAAAAGCGATAGCAGATGTGGAGGTTCCAGTACAGATTGAAGAGGTAAAGCATGGTCTTGTTGAAAGTTTGCATGAAAAGGTATCAAAATGTATCGAGATGCAAATACCGAGGGTTCAAAAGCTGATGAAGAAAGTGAGCAAAGTTGTGGTGATGGTCAAGCTTTTGTGGAGCAGCAAGTAATTGCAGATGCTGATACGGAGTCGGTATGTGAGGCCGATGCCGATGATGATACAAGCTCAATTAGCTGGGAGACAAGCGAGGAGAATGTTGTGGATGAATATACATCCTATTATGAGGAGACGGTATCTGATGAACCCAAACTGGTAAAGGTAAAGTTGCCCTCTTATATGCTTGATGATATGGTAATAGCATATGTGCAAGAAGAGCAGGGAACAGAGCAAACCGGCTGATGAAAGTAGCGGTGGAATGTGCCATGGTGGTGCAGCACATGCACCATTTTGCCAAGAGAGATAAAAGGGCCGTGTCTATGGAGGAAATGGAGATGGATGCGGTAGAGAACGAGTTTCACTCCTCCTTAGAGGAGCCTGATGCAGCGGTAGAAGAGGTGATTGAAGAGCAGGAGACTGAAGCTGGACAGAAGGAAGTGTTGAGCAACCTTGAAGGGCCAATCGATGATGAAGGGCTTGATGACAGTGTAAGTGAGTTCGAAGAGGAGGTGCAAGAGAGCATGAAGCCAGTGCAAGAGATGTGTTCTATGGCATATGGAGGAGGTTTCTAGGATGTGTCCAAGCTTTCAAAAGAGATATGCAACCCATGGTTGAAAGGTATGCTTGTAAGTGCAACTGATACGGGGTTCCTTTGAGAGGAGCTCTACTTTACATGGCTGGGAGGGAGGGTCAGAAGTGTTGGTTCATACAGATGATGTGGTTGCAGGACCAGTTCTTTCGGTTGGTTCGAGTAATCTTTTTGCAGATCCATATAGGTTAATGAGACAAGATGATTTCCGGAGAGGTGCTAAAGTGCTATGGGCCTTTTGTGTGCATGGATGGCTACGTGCTTGGGTAGGGCACTATTGGAGGTTGTTACAGATGGATGAAAGTGAACAGATCCAATTTTTTGATCTAGGTTGAAGCTATGTGATGCAGGGGGTGGAGCAACCCACTTGAAGGTTTGATAATAGGATGCAATAAAACGTTGTACATATGGTTTTGACTTTTCTCATAGTGTGCACCAGGTTTTGCAGTTTATAGTGGAATAAAACTTTTATGTGGTTGAGCATAAATGCTCAACAGGGGGGTGGGCAATGATGGTGCAACCAAAGTGTGTCGACTCTAGAAGGTGGCATGGACAAATGTGTCCAAGCAAGCAAAAGCATGGCAAAGGACTGGAGCAGCTAGGAAGATCTGGGAATGGTAGGTAGCAGTGGAAGTGTATGCATGATGCGGCTTATAGGCCAAGGAAGGCTCCACAATGGGCTAATTGGGGTAGCAAGTGAAGGAGACGCAAAGTGCAGTCTTTGGGTCCAGAAATGAAGAGCTTGAAGTGTTGAAGGAACAGGTCCAGACGGCTCATCAAAACGAGCTACGGAGCCTAAGTTATTGAAGGTTGAAGCTTTGTGGTTTGCACTTTTTTGCCGGACAGGGCAGCTGGGGATAGGTGATCCAAGTGGAGCTTGAGTTATAGATGTGTAGAGCTCAGTTCATGGAGCCTACCCATCTTTTCAGATTGCCGATCGGAGCCATGGTTTGTAAGATATGATCAGTTGAAGTTTTCCCGGGGGCCGGGTCTGAGCCCACTTGACCGCATTGGAGGATGTGCTACGTGTTGTCTTTTGAGTACCGACAAAGTTCTACAGCAGGAAGTACATCATATGGAGCTAACAGGAAGTGACTGCATGCCAAACGGAGTCCGGAGCAGAAAGATATGGAGGTCAGAAGATTGGGTGTCTTTGCCCGAAACTGATTGTTGCAGATGATTTGATCGTGTTTTGGTGGCCTCGGATCTAGGGCCTGGAAGGGTCGAGTAGCGGTGTAGATTATGGAAAAGCAAGAAGCAATGCAAGCTTTCACCCGGGCTTTGCGGCTTGGCAATAGGATATGGGAGCAGAGTATGGAAGCTTGGTGAGGGCAGGTCAAAAAAAGATTTTTTGTTAAAAAGATAATGGGTGTTTTTTTGAAGTTCAAAAGGCTCAAAGCTTTCGGAGCCGCCATGTGGCAGCCTGGAAATCCCATATGCGCAATGAAAAGCCCGAAGGCTGCGATATATAACCTACAACGTGGCTCTTTCATTGGCATCCAAGAGGAGTGAGGGGAGCTCCCCTCCCCCTAGCTATGGCGTCCGTTGGTCGGCGCTGCAGTGGCATATGGTGGGCGGAGCAGGCGTCGGGGCGCGCCCATGGGCGGCCGCAGGGTGGTGGAATTCTGTGATGACATGGAAGTGGACAGGGGGCAGTGCCCGCGCCCGCAAGCGGAAAAGTTTTTTGAGGGGAAGGGCCCCCCCAATAGCGACATCGCTATTGCCTCGACGAGGGGGAGGGGTCCGGCTACAAAGCCAGTAAGGGCAGTTGGAGTGAAAAGCTAATGGCATTCAGGGGCCAAGAAAGGGGAAGTCCGGTCGGTCAAATTGGGCGGACAAAAAAGACCAAGGTGTCCACCATGCAAAGCTTTCCAAAATAAACTAGGCCAATGTTGGCAATGCATAAAAATTCCAAAAGAAGCTCCAAATGGAGTGCACGACATGGAAGACTCACCCATTTTTTCTTTTTTGGGACTCCTAGGCACACCCCTATAAAAAGAGTATTTTGTTCATTTTTTAGGGTCTTTTGACCAGTTGGCTTTTTTGCCTGTGTATGTGATTGGAAGGTTTGAGCTTGTGTGTTGCTAGGCTTGCCATTGAAGCTCCATACATTCGTTGTACTACTCCCTATGAAATAATACCACTCGTTTAGCCCCCGTCTCTTGTGTTGCTTCTCCCCATCCCCCTCCTCTTCTCTCGCTCTTCGTGTATTGGCCATTGCTTGCAGAGGGTTTGCCTGCAGCTCGATAGGTGCTACCGAGAGGGCAGATTAGGAGTGTTTTGTGATTCGGAAGGGTGAGTTGAGCAATGTGGGTGTTTTTGTGTTGTGGGTGTTTTTTGCAAGGTGTGAGGTAGTTGTTATGTATGCAAAAGCGGAGTTTTTAGTGCAAATAAGCCAATTTGAAGGTGTTTTTTGAGAAGTTAGGGGTGTTGTGGAATCCCTGGGCTATAGAGAGGCAAGTATTTTGTGTGATGGGTGTGTTCCCTATTCCCCCTCTCCATCTTCTGGTGCCCGCAGTGAGGAGCTGTGTGATGCTCCAATTTGAGGTTCAAAGTGGTGTTTTTTTGCCGACAAAGAGGTTGCCTGATGAACGAGATATTTGATAATGGTGGAGCCAAGTTTTGGCCCCATATTTACGAGCGTCGAGGATCCCGAGGATTGGTTAGCAGATTTCGAATTATGGTTGTTGTCGATGCGTTTGTCGATGGATGCAAAAAGGTTACAGACGGTGCCGTTGTTGATGCGAGGATGAGCCAAGGTGTGGTTCGATGGGTTAAAGAGCAGTGATCGAGAATCATGGCAAAGGTTGCAGGTTTATAGAGCAGTTTCGAGAGGTGATTACGGCTGAAAAAGCCGGTGCAAGACTGAAGGCGGTACACCAGGATGTAAGTAAAGACTTCTCTATTTTCATTGAGCAATTTGAAGCTTGTTGGAAGCAGTTAGAGATTGCGACTGGGGTCAAAAGAAATCAGTCTTTGAAGCTGTCAAAGCTGTTAGAGTGCTTGCATCCGAGGATTAGAGAAAAGTCAAAGATGGTGCAGATACTTATAAGGACAGGGTCTATTTGGCAAAGATAAAGAGCAGAAAGGTGAAGCAGAAGTTGGAGTTGGGAATGTTAAAGCCAGCAGATTATATGCATGTTGTTGCGGAGGTAGCGAAGTGCTCTTGGGTCCAACCAAAGGTGATTCCACTTGTGCAAAATGCAAGGCCTGTGAAGGTAGGACCGACTATTGGTTATGTTCCTTGGAGGTTTCCAGTTTGTGATGTGCATGTGCCGAGGGTGGAAGAGCTTGTCAACAAGGAGAAGCTCCATGTCGAGGTGAACCAAGATGCAAAAGCGGTAGCAGATGTGGAGGTTCCAGTACGAAGTGAAGAGGTAAAGCATGGTCTTGTTGAAAGTTTGCATGAAAAGGTAGCATAATGTGATCGAGATTCAGATACCGAGGGTTCAGAAGCTGATGAAGAAAGTGAGCAAAGTTGTGGTGATGGTCAAGCTTTTGTGGAGCAGCAAGTAATTGTAGATGCTGATATGGAGTCGGTATGTGAGGCCGATGCCGATGATGATACAAGCTCGATTAGCTAGGAGACAAGCGAGGAGAATGCTGCGGATGAATATACATCCTATTGATGAGGAGACAGTATTTGATGAACCCAAACTGGTAAAGGTAAAGCTGCCCTCTTATATGTTTGATGATATGGTAATAGAATATGTGCAAGAAGAGCAGGGAACAGAGCAAACCGAGGTAGATAATGAAAGCCAAAAGGTGCGGTCTAAACCTATAGATGATGGGATGCATGTGAAGGTGGTGTGTGGTGCCATACTAATGGCTGTGCTGATGAAAGTAGCGATGGAATGTGCCATGGTGGCGCAGCAGATGCACAATTTTTCCAAGAGAGATAAAACGGCCGTGTCTATGGAGGAAATGGAGATGGATGCAGTAGAGAACGAGTTTCTCTCTTCCTTAGAGGAGCCTGATGCAGCGGTAGAAGAGGTGATTGAAGAGCAGGAGACTGAAGCTGGACAGAAGGAAGTGTCGAGCGACCTTGAAGGGCCAATCGATGATGAAGGGCTTGATGACAGTGTAAGTGAGTTCGAAGAGGAGGTGCAAGAGAGCATGAAGCCAGTGCAAGAGATGTGTTCTATGGCATATGGAGGAGGTTTCCAGGATGTGTCCAAGCTTTCAAAAGAGATATGCAACCCATGGTTAAAAAGATAATGGGTGTTGTTTTTGAAGTTCAAAAGGCTCAAAGCCTGTGGAGCCGCCACCTGGCAGCCTGGAAATCCCATATGCGCAGTGAAAAGCCCGAAGGTGGCTCTTTCATTGGCATCTGAGGAGTGAGGGGAGCTCCCTCCCTCCTAGCTATGGCGTCTGTTGGTCGGCGCTACAGTGGCATATGGTGGAGATTTTGGGCGGAGTAGGCGTGGTGGCATGCCCGTGGGTGGCCACACGACGGTGGAATTCTGTGATGATGTGGCAGTGGATAAGGGGCAGTGCCCGCGCCCGCAAGAGGCAAAGTTTTTTGAGGGGAAGGGCCCCCCCAATAGCGACATCGCTATTGCCTCGACGAGGGGGAGGGGTCCGGCTACAAAGCCAGTAAGGGAAGTTGGAGTAAAAAGCTAATGGCATTCAGGGGCCAAGAAAGGGGAAGTCCGGTCGGTCAAATTGGGCGGACAAAAAAGACCAAGGTGTCCACCATGCAAAGCTTTCCAAAATAAACTAGGCCAATGTTGGCAATGCATAAAAATTCCAAAAGAAGCTCCAAATGGAGTGCACGACATGGAAGACTCACCCATTTTTTCTTTTTTGGGACTCCTAGGCACACCCCTATAAAAAGAGTATTTTGTTCATTTTTTAGGGTCTTTTGACCAGTTGGCTTTTTTGCCTGTGTATGTGATTGGAAGGTTTGAGCTTGTGTGTTGCTAGGCTTGCCATTGAAGCTCCATACATTCGTTGTACTACTCCCTATGAAATAATACCACTCGTTTAGCCCCCGTCTCTTGTGTTGCTTCTCCCCATCCCCCTCCTCTTCTCTCGCTCTTCGTGTATTGGCCATTGCTTGCAGAGGGTTTGCCTGCAGCTCGATAGGTGCTACCGAGAGGGCAGATTAGGAGTGTTTTGTGATTCGGAAGGGTGAGTTGAGCAATGTGGGTGTTTTTGTGTTGTGGGTGTTTTTTGCAAGGTGTGAGGTAGTTGTTATGTATGCAAAAGCGGAGTTGTTAGTGCAAATAAGCCAATTTGAAGGTGTTTTTTGAGAGGTTAGGGGTGCTGTGGAATCCCTGGGCTATAGAGAGGCAAGTATTTTGTGTGCTGGGTGTGTTCCCTATTCCCCCTCTCCAACGCGAGTGTCCACAAGTGGTTTTTGTTTCATGCTTGGGATTTCATGTATATCATGGTTGAGCAAGATCAACTTACTATGGCCACTTCTAGTTGTGAGGCTAGTACAGGGTAGTCTTTACGGCCACGGTTGAGTGTGTATGGCTCAGACGCCTTATGCATGATTTGGGTGTTGGACAGGAGACTGCCAACACTATCTACACTAGCAGTCAGAGCACATTGGCAGTTGCAAGGAACCCAGTTCTTCATGCTCGCACAAAGCACATTGAGGTGCATTACCACTAAGTTAGGGAGAGGCTCTCAGTAGGAGAGATGAACTTGGCTTATGTGCCAACATAGGACAACCTTGTACATTGTTTCACAAAGGCATTGTCTCTGAGAAGCTTGAAGTTTTCCGCAAAGCTTTGGGCTTACTCCCCTTTGTGGACTGATCATGTCCTTAGGGCAGGGCACTTCCCTTTACTCATGTGCCAGCTCTTGTTCACCACATCACTTCAGGGGGGATTTGTTACCATATACATGTGGTAGTGATGTGTGTGAATGTGTACACTAGGACCGCCGGGGCAATTTTTCCCTCTTTAGGAGGATTTTCCCCCCGGTGCATTGTATATACGCCCATCACTATAGGGCTATCTATCTTTCCATTGCACACTAAGTAAAACACTCTTTATTGTGTGCCTTGAGCTTTCTTCATCTTCTCCAAGTTGTGTGTGCTTTCCTGCAACCCTAATTCTAGCAGTAAATAGAGACACTTGGTGTTAGACGGATACGCCGCGACAGACGTCAGCACAGCGAGAACTGACCTAACAAGATTTGTCAGCTAAGGACGAAGCTCGACCGGCAGGCGCGTGGAAGCAAGCACATTAGGAAAAGTTTGGACTCAAAAATGGGCCTTGTAAGAATTGTTGATGTGGCATAGCTTTCAAAAAGTGGGGATCGGTGAATTTTTTGCAAATAAGATCCAAAATTGTCGGAGGTTGGATATTTAGAATCTAGTCTTCAAATGCTATCTATTGATATATAGCATGCATGTATCGGACATTGCCTTCATGTAGATCTAGAAAAAGGTGATTTTAGATTACCGTAACGGTAACAAAACCTGGCTGATTGAAAAAAATTGGCATAACTTTCATAGAATTCATCCAAACTTTTCGGACCTTGTCTCTTTAGAATCCATTTTTCAAGAACTTTCCAATAATAGGTCATATCATGGGGTTCTAAGCAATATTTAGAGGGATCTACCGGGTTGCTTTCTTTTGTACAACTTTGATGATGTGGCACTCTTAAAAGGCCCAAAAATGAGTTCAAAATTTTCCTAATGTAGGGTGTCAATCTACACTCGACCGACTCTCGACTAATTCCTATAGAGGTCTCTACCCAGTGTCTAAGCTATAGCCTTCAGGAGTGCTTAACAGGAGGTTTCCTACAACGCTTTCTAGAGCTGAATACCCATCAAACAGTCTCGAAACGCCACATAACTTAAAGGAGACCCTACTAACACCAATAGGTCGCTCTCCCTACAGTCCATGAACCAAAATCCCAACCCTAAACACCCAGTGCAAAATCACGAAGGATGTCTAGCCGAAATTTACACGTCATCGTTTTCGAAAACTAAAGTGCCTAATGTGTAGCTGTAGTCAATGCGAACATGTGGATATGCTGAAATGTGAAAACGGATAACGTATGCTCACTGAATCACCAGATGAAGCTCGTAGGTCCAGCTCGCAAAACCGGACCATACGCGCGCAATGTAGGTATTGGCGCGTAGCTCTCGTTGGGGGCAACACGTTGCACTTCTCCGCACTCGATTCCGACCACCGGTGCGCGCGTAGCGTCAAGATGAAGCTCTCACTCTCTCTCGCACACAATACGCTCACTCACAAACTTCACTTTTTTTAAAATGACAAAGGTTTTTCATTAAGGTCAAAAAGTGGTATAAATACCTTACAATTTCAAACCCTAATGTTCCAATTTAACCATCTACTCAATCTAAATGTCAAAACTGGGATACAATCTGGAAACTTCTGTAAGCCCCAATATTTACAAAGGTGAAATGTCAGGTTTTCTCAATAAACGAATAATTACAAAAAGTAATAATCCACCGAGCAGTCATTTTCCGTAGGGTGTGTCCAGCTTCTAACACTCCCCCCCTCCTTGTTCATGTTGTCCCCGACATGGCTGTTGAGCTGCTTCTTCTTCGTAGGCTTTCTCTCATCTTGAACAGTGACTCATATCTTGCATGTTGAGCTAGTAGCATCGGGCCAAATATGTCAGTGCTGATTGTGAAGAAGCCGGTGTAGAAGGCTTCTTCAAAGGTCTCGAGGTGATAGGATGGCAAAAACATGATCCTTTGATATAATGCATGTATCACCTTGTGGGAAGGCTGACCAGACAGATCGTATGCACATCTGTATGTATCTTGAAAGAAGAAGATATTGTCTATCACTTGGCCTGGTTTGAATGTCTCGAAGACTGCCAAAAGTGTTTCGCAAATCTTTCTCATCATAATGCAAGATAGGTCAGGCGAGCCAGTGAACAATTTGATGGCTCCCGTTAGGGTTTTCACCATGTATTGCTCACTTATTCTCTCGCATGCCTTCAAGCCTAGCATCTTTGGATAATTTAGCCAAGTAGGGTGGTTTCTTTGCAATAGCTCATGGGCCTTCCACGTCCGCATCCTTGGTAGAGGGCAGAAACTTAGGTTATCTCTGATGACTTTAAGTGCCTCTACCAGATAGATTAGATACTATGGATACTTTGTCAGCCATGCCTTTCTCCACCTGGGTTGAGAGTCGACTATCAACTTTACCCCTTCAGGCTTGGAGATGTCTGCTTTGTACATTGGCACTGTTGGCTCCTCTCTGATCCGCCTGTTGATTGTGGCAGCTTCATATTTCAGCAGAGGATATGGGAGAGAGGGATGTAGCCATTCACGCCAAGGTTTCTGGCATCTATCTTCTAAATGGTCATTGATTTAAAGGCCCTCAGCTCCCATTCCAAATCTTCTCTGGTTGTGTCTTAGACTCCTGCTTCTATTGCCTTTTGTAGCTTCTCTTCTTCTTCTTGTGTCAGATCTTGTGGCTCTTGAGAGGGTCCTACCAGGATCTCCTCTTGCATGGGGGTGTCCTATGGATCTGTTAGATTCTCTATGTCTATTCCCTCCATGGCTTCTAGCCCGGTGCTAAACTGCTCTTCTGTTTGCTGCTGGCCTCTCAGCTCTTCTATTTGCTTCTAAAATGTCTTCTTTTCTGCTTCAACTTGTTCTCCCATATTCACAAGGAGGTCCTTTAGATCTACGTTTATCTTTTCTGCCTCCTCCAGCTTTCTCTTGATGGCTTCTAGCTCATTCTTCATAGCTGTGTTTTCTTCTTCCATGCGGTTTTGCATAGCCACTGAGCCCTCATCCAACATCAGTCTTTGTCGCTTCTCCAGGGTTAACTGCTTTTGGAGCTCCTTCAATTGCTCTTCATATAAATCCGTCTCAGAAGTAGTGTGAGTCGAGCTAGTAGCTCTGACTCTGGCAGGAGATGCCCGTAGCCGTTGGATGGTTTTATCTTTGACTTTCATCTGGTCTTTAAGCTCTATTACCTCATCCTGGCTCTCCTCATTCTCTAGCTCTGCCTTTTCCTTGGCATTTCTCAGTGTTTCCACTTCCTTGGATTCTTCAGCAAGTTGTAGGGTTAGGTTGTCCCTTTCCCTCTCTGCATCTGTCAATGCCTTGCTGAGTTTTCTGTATTCTTCTTTAGCTCCTTGCAGTCTTTGAGATGCTGCTTGATTTTCTTGTTCCATCTCTTGGCATCTTTGCAATGTCGTGGCCAGACTGGCTTGCAGCTCTGCTTGTTTCTCTATCTGCTCTTGGCTCTGTCTTTGAAGTGTGTCTACTTCATATTTGATCAGAACTTCATTGGCTTTGAGATTGTCAATCTCACTTTCCGTGGCCAATGATTTTGCCATGAGCCCGGTTAGCTTGTGCATCACCACGTCCCAGTCATTGATGGGTGGCTTTAGGTCCACCATATCAATGGCCATCTCTTTCAGTTCCACTAACCGCAGGCTCTGCATCTGTTCTTCGGCCTTGTGCTTGCCAAGTCAAATGCTATTGTAGCTACCTCTTATCTTGAATATCCCGCAGTTAGTAGATCAAGAAATGTGTTAAACCTTCTTTCCTCTGGCTCTAGCTGCTCATCTTTGGGATGTGTTTCTTCTTTCTGCTCTTCCCCTTTGGTCTCTTCTTGCTTTGATTCTTCTTGTTCATCAGATGTGTCTAGCTCCTCCTTTTGTTGGGTTTGTGGAGGGCTACGAGGAGGTGGTGATGGCGGTCGGCTGGACTCCTTGCTTGATGGTGGAGTTGCTGGCTTCTTCTTAAAGTCCCTATCTTCCTTTGTCTTCCTCTCTCTCTCTTGGACTTCCTGCTCCTCTAGCAGTTGCCGTCGTACTTTGTCCACTTCTTCTTCTGTGAAAGGAACATTAGGGATATTTTCTGTAGTAGCGTCCAGGATCTCAAAATTTTTGATGTAATCTTCAAACATATCTCTGTGCACCCTTCAGGATGACCCCGACATGGCCTCTAGTGATGGCTTCCATAGCTCGCTGAAATCTCCTTTCAGTGCTCTCTCGGCTATAAAGCTTTCCATTAATCTTTCGAGCTGTGCCGCTTTTTGTGATTTTGTCTCTTTGATCGGCACTTTTGCAATTTCCTTCTTTCCTTTCTTCAACTCTCGCTACTCCTCTTGCACGGTCTCTAACCGGTGCTTCAATTGTGTGGCAACTCTGGGTGCTTTGGGCGGTTCATCCTCTTTATCTTCTTTGAGCCTTAGCTAGTCATTTTGTGATGGAGGGTCAGGCCATCTTCCCTTGGCATGCAATGCCCCATAAACCACTTTCGTTATAAGCTCACCCGGCACAATGTAGGTGGGTTTCTTGTTGCCCATCTTCACCAGATTGTCATGGATATAGGAAGCATAGTTGATCACCTTTGGCTTGCTCTTCTGCATTTCCCAGGTGAAGGTGGTGGCAATGGCTCCAGGCGGCATTCTGTACTTTTGTGGCCGCTTTGTACACATATGGAAGTATTGGTTGTAGAGCTGGCTCATGATAGCCACTTTAGGGTTTGCAATATCTTCGAAGGTGTAGTTGTTTTTCTTTTCTGAGTACACCTTGACTTCATCTCTTCTCTCTGTCACACTATCCCCTTTGTTGGAGAGGTCTAGTGCGGCTGCCACTACTCTCTCTGTGATTAGAATCATAGTGTCCGGCTTGCCCTGCAGACCAGTGACTCTGGCCACTCCATCTTCTTTGATTGTAGTTACGAATTGCCACACTCTTTTGATGTCGATTCCTGCCGGCAAAACTTTTAAATAGTTATGGAGATCTATCTTCTCCAGGTACTCTGCCATCTTGCTTCTGACAAACTCATTGAGCTCCCGAGGTAGCATGGGTAGCTCTATTGCATTTCCTTCAGTATCTTTGAGCACGTCTTGGTAGATCTTCAGATCATTTGACTCTAGCAAATCCTCATGAATCCACGTGTTGGTTGGCTTCAAAGTTCCATATGGGATGACGAACAGCTCTACTTCTTCCAAGTAGTCTTTTATTGTCATCCTCTTCTTCTTTGCCGGTGATTTTGTGGCTGCCATAGATCCTGTTGCACTCAGTAGTCTGAAGTTAGCGTTTTTTCCATATCAGCTGAGAAATTGAGTTCTAACTATCCAAATGACTTGAAAATTGAAAATAAAACTTAAAAGGAACTTGGGAAACCCTGCATGTGCTCACAGTATCCTTCTGGACAAAATTTATCATTTAGACATCCTACGCGTAGGATGTCTATTTCATCAGTTTTTTGTGAAACTTGACATGCTGGTGGTCCTTGGCCGATGCAACATGGCTATATGATTGGAATCATCAAAAAGTGCATTTTTGGACAGATTCAGGCTTTAGGCTCACACATTGGTAGGATGTCCACAACAGGTGGCGAAAGATATTCAAATGGGTTGAAATTTGATATATGAGCTTCTTGCACCATGGTAATGGCTCCCATGAAGTCATTTTTTGCACAGAAGTTCAAAATCATGCCGGAGACATCCTACGCGTAGGATGTCTATTTCATCAAAATGGCTTGAGATTTGTTCTGTGGGTAGCTCTTGGCCTGTGGAAAATGGCCATGCTCTTGGATTTTGATTTGGACTAGAATTAGTGTTGGTAAGAGCCTGTGTAGTGTTTTTGAGCTCAAAAAGTGCATCTTGGAGGTGTTGGGGGCCAAAAGAGATGGGAATGGTTTGAAACTTGATATATGAGCTCATGAAGGGGTAATAAAGAGATCTGGAGTTGAAAAATATCAGCTGGGGGGCAAAAATGTCATTTAGACATCCTACACGTAGGATGTCTATTTCATCTTTTTTCACTTGTGACCACTCAGATTGGTTGGCAATGTGCTCATGAGTGTATTGTGCAAGTTTCATGTGATTTGGACAAGTTTTGGTAGGTCCATGGCCCATTATTGCCTTTATGCCCTAACTTTGCGTTCTTTGGTGCACATGAGGTCAATTTTTGTCCAAATGTGATGAAACTGGGTGGCTAGCATGTAAAGGCTATTCAGAAACTTTGTGTGGTGAGAAATGTTAGGATTGGTGCCCAGAAATGGCCTTGAGACATCCTATGTGTAGGATGTCTCCTGATGAAAATTATAATGGAGGTGCTACTTGTACCTACCCTGAGCCCCCATGAGTTCCTTTTAAGCCCTATTTCAACAAAAAAGTCAAATAGATAAAAAGTAACTCCTTGTGTGGATTTTAGAGCCTCCAAGATGTTTTCTGACTTTTGGAGTGCTTTTCGGCGATGAAATTTGTTGATATTGGTCTCCATAGCTTCCCGATCCCTTGGGGATCCTTGGGGTATGGTTTTGTCGACTTTGGCTTCACCGGAGCTCCGTTTGGAAATTTATCGCTCTAGAAGCACCCGTGGTTGCGTTTTCATGTCTTTGATGACTTGTGGTGGTCTAACACCATAGGACTTGGTTGTTGATGGTCTAGGAAAGCCACTCGTGAAGTTTGGTGGCAAACGGACATGTGGTTTGACTGCGAGATCTATTTGACGCTTTGTGTGTCTGATGCAGTTTCTGAAGTTTGGTGCCGCTTCGGGTCATCATATAGTCATGTGGGCTATATATACTTGTCTAGCATGTCGAGCTGCGCCTACCCATGAGTTTTGGTAGCATTTGGGCGCCTTTCCGCCGATTTTCCATTTGGTGGCCTCTTGCGGGGCTCTAGGAATTAGGGTTTTTCTTGATCGTTTTATAATGCCTTTGGTCATCCAAAAGTGGTCTCCTATGCTAGGGTAAGCCGCCGATGAAGTGTCATTGCTTTTGGGTTAGCCATTAGGTGGTCACTTCTACTTGTGGGTCTCTACTGCTCGCTTTCTGTGTGAACCCTACGCTAGTTTTCGTGACAAAACGACAAACATGCACGAAAAGCTCAAGGTGGTGAGCCTACCTCTCATGTCTGGAGCCTGTCGGGTAGTCGTGCGCGTTGTAGAAGCTGCTGGAAGTCCCGTTCGCTCTAGGTGGCAGAAGCTCGCTCTCAAAAGTCAATAGTGGAAATGAGCTTAAAATGAAGTGAAAATTTCTTCTAATGGGGGTCCCCGAACCACTTTTCATGAAATTTGACATGTGCTCCCAACTTCTTGTGTGATGCGGTTTAGACTCAAAAATTCCTTGATTTGGACTCCATTTGCCCAGTTTCCGAGAAATTTGACGTTTCAGTCAAAATCTGGGCAAAGCACGCTTTCCGCTTCATTCACATAATTGCACCCCCACTGTACCATAGGTTGTCCTATAGTCACTGATCATCCCCATATTTTTTGTTTTTCATTACGACCGTTTTTCACCTGCTTTTTGTATTTTTGAAGTTTTTCTGCCGAAAATTAGTAAAATTAAAAGGAAAATAGAAAATTAAACCCAAAAAATCCCCAAAAATCATAATAAATCAAAAACATCACCGCAAAACACTATATACACTCACATGCAATTTTTATGGCCGGATTTCTCAGTTTTTTCAATATTTTGCCCAAAAAATGGCTATTTTTACTTATATACACACACCTAGGGGCTTGATTTGGCGTTTGGCCCCATATACTTGTCTATTCATGATGTATAAGGGCATATGTACTTGGGTTAGTCCAAAAAAATTCGCAATCAAACGACAACCCTTAAAATAATCGAAAAACATGTCCTTTTTTGCTCTTTTTGTCATTTGGTCCGCATTTGAGAATGCCTCACCTCCTCCTAGCCGGAGTCCTCCCGGACGACAAGGTATCTCCTCGGAGTATGTGCCATGCATGGGTGAAAACTCGTGCTAATGCTTGGCCGTGTAATGTGGCCCTATATGATGCATACTCGGTCAATGCATGGAAAAATCAATGTTGTGCAAGAGGAAGGTATAAGCAATATGCCTATTGGCATTCTCCGTCGAGGTTTCCTGTTTGTTAGTGATTTGGTCGGCAGATTTTCTTTGCGAGTAACAGTTGTAACTCCACCGCTCTTTGTTTGATCGTCTTTCTTGCAAAAGTCGCTTGGTTTACCGATATTGTCGATATGGCCATAGTTGTCTCCTTGGAGTTAATTTTCGTGGTTGAATTGGCCGTAGTCTTTGTCTCTTTTGCTTTCCATTTGTAGCTGTGCTTTGCCGGATTTTGTAGGTTTATTGCTACTTCCACGGTTGTCAATGTGTTGTTGTTGATTGGCACCCACATAAATTGGTTGGCTTGTTTCTTATGTTGTGTTTGTCTGCCTTCCGATGTTGCTTGTACTAAAAGGAGTTCCTGTTGCTTCGGTTTCGGGATCCAAATGCGAGTCGTAATTAAGTTGTTGTTGAGCATTTTCTTTGGGATCCATATCTGTTTTATTCTCGTGGTGTTTGGTTGAACTATCTGCTTCTGTTGACTTCTTCTGTTGTATTGTGGTTTGTCTGCCATGTCACTTCATACTTGTTTTTCTCATGTTGCTAATTCTGATCTCTTCACTGTGGTTGGTGACTTTTTATACTTGTAGTGAACATGGTTGGCAGTTCCCTGTTTGTTAGCCTTGGGTACCATGTTGTTCTTTAGTGGCACCCTTCCTTTTGGCGCTTTATCAAGTGATTTCATTGTTGGCAGCTGATTCTTCCAAGGTTGCTGAGCAAAGGCTACCCCCTGTTGTTCTTGTGCATACTGAATTTTGACTGCATCCACATTCCAATCTATTTGTACATTGTACTCTTTTTGCCAAGGTTGTCCCAACAACATGGGGTGTTGTGTGCTTTCATCCTCGACCACATAAAACTGGTGTGGGTAAATATATTGATGTACTTGTACATGCAATATAGTCCAGCCCAATGTTTTTAGCGAATGTGATGTACTACTCTCCAGCACTTGTGGAGTAGGATGTAGTTGACCTGTGGGCTTGAGCTGGTTGTATAATTTGTAAGAGATTAGATTTGCTTGAGCTCCAAAATCAAGCAATGCCGTCGATTCAACTTGATTGCTACCCACTCTGACTGCAATTATTGGCTCCACTGTGTCTTCATCAAAATTCGTTAATCAAATAGCATTTATTCGCAACGGTGATCCACATTGTTGTTGTTGTTGTAGAAGCCTTATTTTTGCAATGCGTTCTTTTGCTTCTGCTTGCGCTTCTTCTCTTACCCTCTTTTTCTCTTTCATCCGTTGTTTTTCTTGATGGATTTGTTGAGGCATATCCTGTGTTTGTGGTAAATGATATTTCTTTAACCGACACCCACTAATCCAATTTGGCATTTCTTCACCTGCTAATGTAGCAAGCTTGATAGCTCCACTTTGTGATAGGTCACTAATCACAAAGGGTCCCATCCCTCGCTTTTTAAGTTTCTTGGCATGTTGCTTCAAGGTATAAACAAGTACATAATCACCTGTTTTGAACTCTTTCGTGCGTACATGCTTGTCAAAAAACTCTTTTTGTCTTCTCTTCTTAGCATAGATCGAAGCTACAGCTCGTTAGCGAAGTTCATCTAGCTTTTCAAGATCATCTATTCTTGAAGAGAGCTCATGCCCTGTCCATTCTAAGCGTTTCACTACTCGTAGAGTTGGAATTAAAAACTCTATGGGTAATATAGCATTTAGGCCAAACACCATGTTGTACGGTGTCGTTCCTATTGATGTTTTGTAAGCTACCTTGTATGCCCATAGTGTTGAGTGTAGCTGATGATCCCAGTCTGTTCTTTACTCTAATACAATTTTAGTGAAAACCGTGCATAGTGTTTTATTTGTGGCCTCAGCTTGTCCATTTTCCTGTGGATGATATGGAGAAGATTTTCTATGTATGACCATGGATTTCTCTAGCAGATATTCAATGACTTCATTAAGAAAATGTGTTTCTTGATCACTGACAATTTCTATCGGTAATCCGTATCATACAAAGACATCTCATCTCTCTTTATCGACACCTTGGTGCGCTGACATGCATCACAACGCTTTACAAACTCTTCAGCATCCATATGCAATGTAGGCCACCATATTCCTGCGATTAAGACAATTTTTGTCGTCTTATCGCCTGAAAAATGGCCTCCACTTATGCCTCCATGTGCGTGTTCTAGAATCAGCAGGTATTCACTTTCACTTGCACAGATTCTAATTTGATTGTCCTTTCCTCGCTTATAGATTTGCTTCCCAATTAAATTATAGTTGTGAGTCTCCAACTCTATAGCCCTTTTCCGTGCTCTTGTTATGTTTTCAGGAAACGTCCTTGTGGTTAAGAAATCAATGATATATTGACTCCATGCAGGTGCAATGTTTACCTGAAACAATGTCGCGTGATCCACTGGTCGTTTGGCACTACATATAGTACAATTGTTAACATAAGCATGTGTGTCAACGTACATAGTTGGCCAATAAACCCCTAATTGTTTCAGTCTTTGGTGTGTTTTCATTGTTGAACAATGAAATGCACAATCCTGGACATGTGCTTCTTCAAGATAACACTCGAATTCCTCCGGATTTATACATAATCGTAGAATCTTGTCTAATCCTAGACGATACAGTCGTCCTTCAATCAACTGGAAGTTTTTTGTTTGTCTAATTCTTTGTTGTTTGGGTATGTGTTCCTTGTCATCAAATCTACCTCCAAAGGAAAGAATGCTAACGATTTCCTGAGACCATTTGGGTATCATTTCAATATTGAAAAGATACGCATCAGATATGTCATCATCTACTCCCTCAGGAGCTTCCCCGTTTTGTAGCCTTGAAAGATGATCCGCTCGTAGATGAGTTTTACCCTTTTTGACCACCACTGTGAAATCAAACTCTAGCAATATAATAAACCAGTGTACAATTCCCCCAGTATTGCATGGTTTATTTACCAGATACAAAAGAGCTTGATGATCTGTGAAGAACACGAATTTGTTTGCGAGCAAATAATGCCGAAATTTCTTTACAGCATAAATTATTTTTAACCCCTCTCTTTCGGTGGTTGTGTAGTTCTTTTCTGCACTATTTAACTATCGGCTTGCATAACAAACTAGGAAATCCATTGTTCCGTCTCCAGGTTGAGCCAGAATACTCTTGATGGCATATGCAAATGCATCAATGTGAACATGGAATATCTTTTCCCAATCTGGTGCCTTAAGTAACGGTGCTGATACAAGGTTTTCCTTCAGCTTTTGGAATGAAGTTTCACACTCCTCAGTCCAGTCAAAACTGACTAACAAATGATATAGAGGTTGTGCAATGACTGCATATAATATCTGCAGTGTCCCATGAAGGATTGCACTTGTTTCGCATTAGTAGGCCTGGGCAGGTCTACTATGACTTTGATTTTGTCTAGGTCAGTGGTTATGCCATTTCTTGAGACAATGTGTCCTAAGATGCAGCCTTGCCTAACCATAAAAATGCACTTTTCCGGGTTAAGACAGATCCGATATGTTCTGCACTTCTCAAATACCTTTTGTAAATGGTCTATATGTTCCTCTTGTAGAAGAGAGTGTACACAAAGATCATCCATGTATATTTCTAAGAATATTCTCAGGTATTCTTTGAACGCGTGCGTCATTAACCTTTGAAAGGTAGCTAGGACATTAGTTAAGCCAAAAGGCATAACTCGATATGCATAAATTCCCCATTCTATGGCAAACGCTATTTTGTGTTGATCCTCTATTGCAATTGCCAGTTGGTTATACCGTGAAAATCCATCTAGAAAGGAATAAGCCCGTTTCCCGGCCACCCTCTCAAGCACATGTTCTATGATCGGCAAGGGATAATTATCCCTTATGGTGGTTGCATTTACCTTTTTGAGGTTCACACAAACTCGCAGCTTTTCGTTCTTTTTGGGGACTACCACAATGGGTGACACCCAATCTGTATGTTCGATTTCATAGATGAATTCCGCATCCATCAGTTTGTCAATCTCCTCTTTGATTCGTTTAGCAAATGTGTCATTATATGTATAAGGACGTTGTTTGTTAGGTTTGGCATCTGATTTCAAAGGAATTGTATGTTGGCATATCGATGGATCAACTCCTTTGAGGTCTTTGTAGGACCATGCAAACACATCTTTATACTTCTTGAGAAGTTGTGTTAGCCGTTCTTCTTCTTCAAGCTCTAAATCAGTTGCGATATAGACCAACTGAGGCTTTTCACCTAGTTCTGCGAGGTCTATCCGTTTTGCATTTTCCGGCCCATCGTAAGATTCTTGGTTTATTCTTTCCCTGACTGGTGGTGTCATTATGCTTTTTCTATCTTGGATGGTGAATTTTTGATAGTGTGATGGTACATTCATGTTTCCTTTTTCTGACTCCTCCTTACCATCACTATCTCCCTCAGTAGTCCATACCTCTCGTAAAGACCGTTTTAGTTCTTGATATTTCTTTTTATGCTCCGGTTTGGTCCACTCTGGGTCTTTTGTTGTTTCTTGTTTTGATTTTTGAGATTTTTGTGATTTTGTTTCTGTTTTAGCTTTCCGTATTTTTTTTATTCCCACTTGCGTTTTTCCTTCGCACTCTCGAGAATCTTCTTGATATTTGGTCTTTTATACAATCCTCTGCTTTGACAAGCATTAGATAGTGAGTTTTATCTTTTATTATGGGCATCAAGTTCTCTCTCTTTTTGTTTTCTGCTCGTTTTCTCCTATAGAGTTCCTGGCGTCTAGGGTGTTGATTGGCAAAATCATAAAACTTGATATTCTCTGTTTTCTCCCCACGCTCGCTTGGGCTGTCTGAACACTCATTATCTGCATCGTTATTTACCTCCAGATGCTCAGAGGAGCTATAAAACTCTTCTTGTTCTGGTGGTTCTATACTCTCATCTCCTCCCGGTATAAGGCTTACCATGTAATAGGGTAGCACATTATAGCCATCCTTATCGCAAAATTTTGTCGTTGGGCTATTTGTAATGGTACAGACATCCAATGTTGCTAGTATGTGTTCCCATTCCAGAGGTTCCAAGGCATCGTCAGGAAAAGGTTCCGAAATATAATCCTTGTCCTCAATAGATCTTTCTAAGACGCATTCCTCTCTTTTTAAGCTCCCACAATGTGAAGCTCCACACATCCATAGCTCTTTTTGTTGCCCTAACCATGCTGGGAGTTCTGATCCTGCCAATGTAGCTGAATCAAACTCTTCCGCTGGTGTCTGGTTCACATCTTTGTAACTATGGTCTTTCAGGTGTATTTTGGTTGTAGTCTCGCCATGTCTGAGGTATATGTGGTCGTAACCCCAATCCTAGACCATCTTTAATTGTGTCATGAATGGTCTTCCCAACATGATCTCATAATTGTTCTTTTTGTCAAAATCGACTATTGCAAATGTATGCTCATACTCCATTCTGCACGGAGTGACAATTACTTTCTCTAAGAGTCCTAGAGGCTTCTCCATGAACCCATCTGCCAATTTCAATTTCATTCTGGTAGCTCTCAAAGCCGATTTTCCCCATTTTTTCCAGATTTCTTTGATGGCAATAGCGACTCCTGCTCCACTGTCAAGAATAGCTTTGGAAACTACTCCTTGGAATTCTACTGGTAGCATGGTGTTTCCATCTTCTCCCTCGCAATATTCTCCAACCTTGTTTAAAGGTATTGGCCTTGTGTTTAGTTGAGGCCTGTCCAATTCTCTGATCCCTTCTTGAAGCTTCGAGGTGGGGTCTTTCACTCCAAATTTTTCTAAGCATTTGCCAACTGTGGGCCACATGTTTGGTCGTAGCCTTAGGAGTTCGGCTAATGTGATTGTACATGCCACATGGGTGGACAATAACTCAATCAACCCTTGTGAATCCATCACTCTATTAGAAGAAATTATTTGAGATGGGATTGCTCTCACCTCAGAGTTGGCTTCATACTCTCCTAGGTAAGAGGGTGGAGTTTTTAGTGAGTCTGGTTGGCTGTGCCCCGAACTAATTGATCCCTGGTCTCCCCCTTGTGAATGCATATCAAAGTTCATTTGTGATCTTGCCTCAAATTCTTCAATAGGAGGTAAGATCTCATTTTTCTCCTTTCTCGTGTTATTCGTGTGGTAACTCACCCTGTTAGCTTCATTGGCCTCACGGATTTTCTTCCACAATTCATCTAGACCGTTACAATCATTACCCATTTCTACCAATGTTTTAGGCTGGATCCCCTCACTTGCCTCATCTGTTGTATTTGGCACTATGATAGATTCTCCCCTAGACATAGAGGCATTCGTGAGTCTCTCCTTCGTTTCTACTTATTTCTCTAAAGTTGGTTTGATAAGGGTTGGAGCTGGTACTTCATGCCAACTTGCAAGTTTACCAAGCGGGTTTTCTATCAAGGATTGAGCTGTTTCAATCATCTTTCTACATATTTCCAACCTCTGTTTTTCTATTTCAGCATATGGATAAGTCATCCATCTTTGCTCTTGGGTTTGGTTCTTTTTTAATTTTGGCTTCGTAAGCTTTTAGAAGTGCATCTAACCACTCATTTAACTTTTGTGCCAACATTGATCCTCCTGATCTTGCACTTTTGGGTTCTGCTATTTCCTTGGGTGCTATGATTGCCGCAATGTGTGAGCTTAGGCTAGCTAGATCCTCTAACCGATCTAATATATCCTTTGTGTGTTTGAACTCCTCGAATAGAGCCGTTTGCTCTCATCCTCTCCTGGCTTTCATACGCGCCTTTCTAGCTTTCCAAGTGCTTCTTTGATTTTTCGTTTCTAAACTTGGGGAATCGGTTTTTGGCTCTTCAATTATGGGTTCGTTCGTCATTCTTTGAGCTTGGGCTCGTGTCACTGCCTGAATAGGTATTATTGTCTCGTTTTTTGACCCTCCACTAGAAGGCACTGCTTCCAGCATGTTCAAGGTAGTTTTTCCTCCTTTGCTCGGGTTCTTAGGGCAATCCGGAATCAAATGAGTAACTCCACACTCGGTGCAATATGCGTTGACTCTAATGATTTCATCATGAGGACAGTCTCTTAGCCAATGGTCTCCACCACACTTGTAGCAGGGTCCCTTAGGCTGTTGAGGTGCTCCTTGAGCTCCTCTTTGTTGGTATGCATATCTCTGCCCGCCCATGCCTCCGTTGGCTATGAGCAACAATGTTCGTTCATCCAAGCTATATCTTCCTTCTCCCGCTGCCTGTGCACCTGTTGGTGGTCATGCACTTCCTATCATGCTCCATGGTTCTGGCGTTGAGGGTTCTTTCGGTGGATAATAGATAGAGTTTGCAGCATATCCATTGGGATCTTCATAATATGCATGCATAGGCACCAAAGCCTTCTCTTATGATTCGGTTGGTGTGTATCTTATGCCGACTGGTCGTAATCCTGGTAGGGGTGGTTGGAGCCCCAACACTGGTTGTGGTCTCTCTACACCTACAGGTCCTGGTAGGTTGCCTGCTTGATACCTAGGCATCGGTGGAAGTTGAGGTGATGCTACCTGAGCTTGGGGAGCATAAGGTCATTCTCTCACATACCCCTTGTTATAATAAAATTCCTCCGTCCCATGGTTTGTCCATTTTTGTTCAATAGCACACCATTTTGGCTATTTAGCTTGTGGGTTGTCGTACATGTTAATCTTTTTTAGCACTTCCTCTACAAGATGCTCCTGGCTTACAGCTAATTCTCCTTTCGATGTTGTCTTAGCGGACTTACCTCCACTTTGTTGCGAGGATGAATCATCATCAAGATCCTTGAATTCACCCTCTTTGTAGACCGCACAATTGTCTACAAGGTAAAGAGCCTCCTTAGTTAACTCGTTTAACGTCGTGCTCCTCTTCATATGTAGGTCCTTCTGGAGATCTGCATTTCTTAGTCCTTGAATAAATATAAGCATAAGTCTGGACTGAGTTGGCAGTTCTTCCACAGGGCAGAACTTAACATATCTTTTTAGTCTTAGGGCCGCCTTTTGCACAGATTCCCCTTCTTTCTGTTTGAATTTATGGATTTGTGAGACTGTATTATGAGCTATTCCCCTTTGTGAGAATTCCTCAATAAACTTTTCAAACACCTCCTTCATAGACTCAAAGTCTCTACGCTCCACACAGTCAAACCAAGTAGCAGCATCATCCTCTAGGGTTAGTCCAAACCCTGCAAATTGGGTACGGAAGTCTAACACCTCTTCAGCTCTAGTTACATGCACAAAGGCTGCTACATGATCTCTAGGATCTCTATTTCCCGTGTGTTTCTTGTTTACCCATTTTTGCACTTGAGAAGGTCTAATTCTACGATGGTCTACAAATCTCATCATTGGATCTCCATGTCCTAATCGATATACTTTCTCTGGCCTTCGGTAGTGGACTGGTTCTTCTCCCAATGGTGCTTCTAAGCCATAATTTCTGACGGTTCTTGCAAGAGATGGTTCATCTCTTGAACTCGCTCTATGGGTGGTCTTCCAAGCTCTGTTGACCCTTGAGTTTTTGGCTTACTCTCGCCCTGATACCGTGAATAGAGTGGTGGTTCTTGTAAATCCCTTAACCCTCGTGCGGCCTGATAACCATCTCGGTTTTGATCTTGTTCTAATGTTGCACTCTGTCAAAGGCATGCCTGCAATGATGGTTGAGTTGCTGGTTGGCTCTAGTTGTTGAATGTCTGTTGTCGGGTAGAATGTGAGGTCACGTCATACTCCTCTGAAAAAGGATTTTTTGACTTGCAGGGGTGTAGGTGGCTCTTGGCACTTCTTCAGGGGCATATGTTGATGCTCTTGGAACTGTTGCCTTTTCTACCTCCTCTGAGAGAATCCGTTTGTATTCTCACCCGTACCTATCAACAAAAACGATATCCTTCCCCATAGCAATTTCATAAAAGAATAAGTAAAGAACTTTGTCTTTGCTTAATTCGTTTGGATAGGGTTCTTTGCAACAAAAGTAAGAGACTATTCTCTCACTCTCATGCTTGTAGATTCCCACATTCTCATTATAGGTTGAGACCCTGGTTGTTTTCTTATCATACATAAAAAGAACTCCAGGTCGGTCGATGTTTGGTGGCGGTTCTTGAGTTTCTGAAACCATTTTTCCTTTTGCCACTTTATCTCCATATCTATTGTAATCCTCAGGGCTACTAACTATCACATAGTGGTTCCCCTTTTCATCTTGGAATCTATCTCCATCATCATAGACTCGAATTATCTCCAGTCTCTGAGAGGGTCTTTCTTCAATACAAATACACTTGCGTCCTCGATAGTGAGAATAAACTAGGGCTCCCCTCGAATTTGTTCCTTCTAAGAAGATTACAGTGAACTTGGAATCGTTCAAAGGAACTAGGGAGGTGCTTCCCCTTGGCATTGGTCCGTCATAGGTGAAACCTCCTGGCTGTTGACTACCCATCATGAAGAAGGACTTATCTGATGAAGTGTCAGTATCACTACCCTCTTCAATAATCGATGCTAGTGGATCTAGCCTTGCCTGAGTTACACTCTCCTCGGTGGACACTAAGCTACCCTGATCACCTGCCACCTTTTGGTCTCTAAAATTGTGTCTTCCTGATCTTAAATTCATCAAACTTAGCAATGCAATTTATCACAAATCCAACCACTCACCTGGCAAAGGATCAGTTTCTGCACAACTTCTTGCTTTGCCGTTGAATATACCTGTACACAAGCGTTTAATTTCGGCAATCGAATCAAAGCATCTAACCGCTAGAGGTGATTTTAGTAATGATTGGTATAACTGGAGAGCTAACCTCAACCACTACTGTATTTTATACACTTCTGATGTTCTTGATTAGGCCTGCTAATCTGGAACTGTACTTTCCCTCGGATGTTGGTCAATTTACCTGAAAAGTCTTAATTCCATCTTTGCTCCGTCAAAAGGTCAAACAAGGTCCAAATTCACTTCTGAAAGAAGTTCGGAACTCTTAAGTCAAATGGAACATCAGTGTATAACCTCAATCAAATTTTCTCTTCACTAAGCTCTAGTAGACATCCTACACATAGGATGTCTCCTGCTCTGTTTTGCCTGGATTTTTGCACTATGGATTTCCCTTGATTTGTTGAGTCCACAGCTGTTTTTACTTTTTGATTTGGACAGCTATAAGTTGGTCAATGGATTAGAAATCTGTTCCAGCAGCCTGATGTTGGTCTGCTCAGTTAAATCAACTCCAATTTGGACCAAAATTGACTAGGAGGCTTGCCTTAGGCTATACAACACCCTGATATGCCCACAGTCAGTTTCTGGCTTCAAATTCATGCATTAGACATTCTACATGTAGCATGTCTTATTGCTCAAAATGTCTTCAAATGCAAAGCACAGAATCCTCTTGAGGTGCTGATCACTTTGGTATGCTCAAATATGGATTTGGAGTGCCAGATCACACAAAACACATCCTACACATAAGATGTCTTTTTGGCCTATTTCACCCCAGACTTGACCCACAGCTTCCCCTTGATGTCAGCAACCCAGTGGTATGCTTAGATTTTGGTTTGGATTTCAAAAGACCCCAATTTTAGTTGTTCTAGCCTTTTTCAATCAAAAGTGCTAAAGTCTGCTTAGAACCGAGTTTTCTCACCCAATTGAGATGAAACCTCTCTCACTCACTCAATATATCATCATGCAGATCATGCTCATGCAGGCATCCTATGGTTTTGGTCTTAAAATAATGCATTGGCACAATTTGGGTAGGATGTCTAGCAATTTCTATCTATCTAGCCTTATCCTGTCAAGATATGGTCAAATTTCCACTTTCCATGTGAAAATAGGGTAAAACCTACCTTCTGAACACACAGGTCAACTCAAAATTTCCAAATTTCCACCACATCACCCTGTAGACATCCTACACATAGGATGTCTCCTGGCTTAAATTTTATTTTTTTCCTGACAGAAATGCTTCTGATGCTCTGCAGCTCTATCAGAAACACTCACAGCAACTTTTGAACTTCACTTCAGCTTTCAACCACTCTTTTGCGTCTTTTACAACCTTGTGATGAACCTAACAAGCAAGTTACATGCATGAAGTGCTCTAGATCATGAACCATGATGTCCTACTTACCCTACTCCTACTCATCATGTGAAATGGTGATAATGGTTTTCTGGTTGCTTCCTGTCCTCTCCAGACTCTCAAGCTCCCCTCTCATCGCTTCTACCACTCCAACTCCTACTCTCTACACCACAACTCAACTAAAAACTAAAAACTATCTAAGTCTACCTAAGTCGAAGGATCTAGGCCAGACACACGCTCCCTAGACTCCCTCTAAGACCTAGAGAGTCCTCCACCCTCTAATCCTATCTAAATGTAAAACAAGACTCTGGCAAGACAAAGAATCCCTATCCTCAAGGACTAGCCTCGATCACCAACCTAGGGTTTTCGTCCCCGGCAGTGGCGCTAATGTTGGACGGATACGCCGCGACGGACGTCAGCACAGCGAGAAATCACCTAACAAGATTTGTCAGCTAAGGACGAAGCTCAACCCGCAGGCGTGTGGAAGCAAGCATAGGGTGTCAATCTACACTCGATCGACTCTCGACTAATTCCTACAGAGGTCTCTACCCAATGTCTAAGCTACAGCCTTCAGGAGTGCTTAAGAGGAGGTTTCCTACAACGCTTTCTAGAGCCGAATACCCATCAAATAGTCTTGAAACGCCACAGAACTTGAAGGAGACCCTACTAACACCAATAGGTCACTCTCCCTAAGGTCCATGAACCAAAATCCCAACCCTAAACACCCGGTGCAAAATCACGTAGGATGTCTGGCCAAAATTTGCAGGTCATCATTTTGCAAAACTAAAATGCCTAATGTGTAGCTCTACTCAATGTGAATGTGTGGATATGTTGAAATGCAAAAACAGATAACGTATTCTCATCGAATCACCATATGAAGCTCCTAGGTCAAGCTCGCAAAACCGGACCATACGCGCGCAATGTAGGTATTGGCGCGTAGCTCTCGTCGGGGGCAACACGTTGCACTTCTCCGCACTCGATTCCGACCACCGATGCGCGTGTAGCATCAAGATGAAGCTCTCACTTTCTCTCGTACACAGTACGCTCACTCACAGACTTCACTTTTTTTAAAATGACAAAGGTTTTTCATTAAGGTCAAAAAGTGGTATAAATACCTTACAATCTCAAACCCTAATGTTCCAATTTAACCATCTACTCAATCTAAATGTCAAAACTGGGATACAATTTGGAAACTTTTGTAAGTCCCAATATTTACAAAGGTGAAATGTCGGGTTTTCTCAATAAATGAATAATTACAAAAAATAATAATCTGCCGAGCAGTCATTTTCCGTAGGGTGTGTCCAGCTTCTAACACTTGGAAATTTTAAAGACCACTAATTGCTTGGTATTGACTCGATTCAGAACCAAGCGAGTAGGGACTTATATGACCATTTCAACATCCGTAGTCACTTTGTTCCAACCTATCTCTATATATCCAATAACCAATCTAAACACTAGTACTTTTTCATGTCAAGCACGCTATCTCGTTTTTGCCTGCAAATGTGCAAGACAAAATCTATGTAATAGATCCACTTATATTGCCTATGCTTCAGAACAATGAAATGTCATTTTTGGTGTTGGTGGACTGGTTCAGTAGAGTAAACTGGGATCTAGAGAACTTTATGGTCACTACGTACAATCAAAGTTGAGTTTCGTGTCAGTATGCAAATCTATGTTGGATTTAGGATCTTACTATTTCTCATTGTTGATAGTTTTGATGTTTTCTTTTTGTGTAGTGAACATTGGAGTCTAATGTTATTCGACATTGAAGCGAAGGTCGTCTAATATGGGGACTTTGGGCAAAGTAGGGGATTCCATGGGCATGTAGAGGTGTAAGGATTATCTTTATGCTTTTGTAGGAAGGTAGTGTCTGTTTCTAATGCCCTACTGAGAAAGTGCTTATGTATGTAGTTCTGCAAGAAATTTTTTTTGTTGTGCGGAGCACATTTTGTTAGAACATGATCTAGGTGCTACCACCAAGCATCGACGGGTCAGCATGCCCACTCACATTGATGATTTCAGTTGTGGCTGGAGGACATGTATGAATGCTATGCTCCTTCTAAGCCAAATTTTTGGATGTACCAAACGTAAGTACGCTTGTTGTTTAAGTGCTTGTATCCTTGCACTATATTCATGAAAAGAAGTTACTTTTTAACTTACTTTATTATTATCACGCATCTACAAGACCTTGAATCACATGACTACAACCCCTATGATGTGCACAATGTTTTTGTCATGGCCATCCAGCATATCATAATTTTGGTGCATAATCAATCAAGAGAGGAAAGCACACAAGCTGAGGAGTTTGAACAAACCCGTACTGACAAAATAATGTAGAGGTACCAACAAATTCAAGAGGAGGTTCGAAACATGCAAAAAGAAATCAATCAATATTATGTAGACTCCACAAAAGTAGAGGATTGGGTTACACGTGAATGGAAAGAGAGAGAACAGAGTGAAGCTTCACAAGTTCATGATGCATGGGAAGCCATGGATGAATCCCAGGAATTCAAGAAACAAAAAAGGGCACCCAAGAACAGCATCCCCCAAGGAAGAAGGGGCAGCAATTGGGGGAGACGACAAGGGAGCAGTAGTAGCAACAAGGGCAGGAAAGTAGTGGTAGCAATCGAGGCAGGGGAGCATGGTAGCCACAAGGGAAGGGGGCAATAATCATCACCCCTTTGTATAAATTTTGAATGAAAAATTACAATGTCTAAAGCCTTGAGACAATACAAAATTTGCAATTTTGAGACAATGTTTGAGCATCACAAAATGTCTTTGTATTAATCATTTTGGGGTGTACATCTTGGATGGCATGGCAGTAAAACTCATTGCATGCATCACAGGCTTGTGACCTAGGTTTTGGTTGAATCAATCAAGTGAAGTGTATGTATTTGAGAGGGACTCCTTGCACAATATTTTTTTCTCCTTGCGTCTTAAAATCTGAGAAAAACAAAGTGTTAGTATCTATATCTTCTAGGCATTAAAGACAAGTGAAATTTATCCATTTAGTTAGTACCTTTCTATTGTTGAGACTGAATGCATACACTTCTAGTAGCAGTGGCAGTTCTTCATATGTAAGATCTACCCTAAGCTGTGCAAGAGTAGTACTTGACATTGTGTCCATCACAGTAAGTAGGCTCTCTCAAAAGTAGATCTCCATTGCTAAAGGTTTGTTCTCAGAGTTAGACTCTATATCTTGGACATTTGGAATAAGCTGCCCACTAAGAAGATGGTATCTAAAATAGTAAAATGAGACTATGAAACTTCAAGAGATTATAATGTACTTGCAAATTATGGACTTCTTTTGCAAAATACAGATTTTTCCCTCCGATTGTTTCCTATCCCAATTATTATCTAAAAAGTCCAAATAGCACTCAAACCTGCAAATAAACATTGTTGTGGTAGTTCTTATTTGCTCATCAACGAAGAAATCTACAAACGCTTCAACATGCATAAATACAGTGAGCCTAACAATCTTTGTGGCAATCAAATACTTGAGAGACTTCTGTATATCTTAAAACAACCTATTCCTGAAGCTTTCACTAGTTTGGGACAATGGCAAAGACCAATCTTTATTGTTAAACAATGGAAGTAACAAATGAGTCACATGCCCCCAACCAGGCATATTTGGGGTTTCAAGTATGACATATCATAAAAGAATATTCCATTATTTGCAAGCTCCTTGTGCGGTCTTGTTTGGTACGTTTTCTCATAGCAAAAAATGCATGGAAATCATCAAAAATCCCAACTATGCTCTCAACTGGCTGCCACTCAGTCCTATTTGATGGATAAATATCTACACCATATCAAACATGATATCAACCATAAGCCTTTAAAAAGAAACATGCACTAAATGAGATATATGCTCAAAATACCCTACAGCTGGGTCGATGCCATGGAGAACTAGGAGAAGATGTTTGCATGTTGGAAAGCATGCTGTATGAGGACCTCTTTACCTACTTTCTTTGTGCATACACATTAAACTCTTTAACTTGACCATTGAAATCCTCCACAAAATCATTGCATTGCCTCCTCTTTCTCAGTCTCGTCTACAATAGTACCGAACTCATGATACTTATTATAGATGGTATCCATGACTGATCATCCATAGTATAGCTATTAAAAATGGTAACAAAGTCAATTGTACTGCTAGGTCTTTGAGAGGTGGTCATGGTGTGCACTAGAACACACAGTAGAGTTAGCAAAATTATGAAAAATGAAAGACAATTTTGAGAGGGAAGTAGAGTTACTCAAAGCAACACTGGGGCGGGAACATAGATACTAGATGGAGCCTTCGATGCAATTTTTGAAATTCTTCAGTACAAAGTTAGTACGGTTTATGGCATTTACGCTTTGAAATTGTAACATTGTATAATTTGAATATTTAAAAAAAACCCTTATTTTCTCAACTAGTTTCTCTCTAAACTTCCTCATTGGTCGAGGGCCACTCTCTCTCTAAAACTAGAAGGCCCAAAAGTGAGTCCAACTTTCTCCTAATGAAATCTACCTTATCGATTGAAGTTGACACTAAACTTTGGATGTGTGGGGATTCATTGCATAGCAGTTTAATGAGGGAGGATTCTATTTTGGAATGGGAGGAAAATAGAAGACAAATATCACATATTGGAGCACTTTCCCATACATCACTTTGAGCCATTTGAGTGGACTCAGATTTTGGCAACCTTGGACACTTGTGTGAAAAAAAACCACTCCTACCAAATTTTGTGAGCATGGTTAGGATCATCCAATTTAGATGCTATCTATAACATTCATAGATAAGGAGAGTCCAAGTAGAGAACTCCAGATATATAAGAGTGATCTAGAAAAGGAGATGTACGTATATAAGAATGCATTTGCAACAACTCTAGAGCAAGAATTCCTTCTGGCAGCTTGTCTTTATGCTCTAAAGTATTGCTAGAAGCATCTTCTAGCAAATACATCTCATTATCTTCTTGGCATTTTTCGGAATCTTGATCACCAAAAACCACTTTGTCCTTTGTGCTTCTTGAACAATTTGATCCTCTTCCCTACAATGGCACTTTGAGCTCAGTGCCATCAAGTCCACTAAGATTATAGGTTCCATTATCATAAACATGAATCACAACATAAGGTCCAAACCATCTCTTAACCATCTTACGCATGGCCCGAATATTGATTTTCTAAGCTATTGTCATAGACAAGTACCCAATATCCATATTTGATAGTCTATGATCTTAACTTATGCTAGGCTTATCAAATGCTACTTTATTCTTCAATCATGCCTCCTTGAGCTTATCTCTTGCCTGATGAATACCTTCTTGACGTCTTCCAAGCTGAAGAATATGTAAAGAAAGCAAATATTCAATTGACATACCCGATTGAGATGAAGAATACATAAACCAAGAAAATATTCAATCAACATACCGGATTCCCACCACAACACAAGAAATAATTTCCTCCTCTATAGGCATAATTGGCATTTGCCCATACATAAGCTCAAATGGCATAAATCCTGTAACAGAGCTAGGAGTAGTTCTATCAGTCCACAAAGAAAAAGTTAAAAGTTTAGGCCAATCACCAATTCATCCCCAGCATGCCTTGGCCAAAGCTTTAACAATAGGAGAATTTCCTCTTTCACTTTTCCCATTTCCTTCTAGATTATATGATGTGGTAAGAGACAACTCGATTCCCAAGGCGGATCAGCAAAGCCGAGCGAAAATCGAACTTGAATTGGCAGCGTTGGCGGATTTTTTTAATGTTGTTAATTGATGAACAACTGAGGAGGCAAACCCTAAGAGAAGTTGAAGGGTGCCACAATTTATAGAGAAGCCAATAAAACAATGATTCTTTTTCTTGTTATTAAGAAGATTGAGGTCCGTTCACATGGCGAGTCTTGGCATAGCAACCAATTAGAAACTTACATCCTTTTAGATTCAAAGACTCGTAAGCAAGAGAGAGTTTTGACATACAAAGGCTGATATAGAGGGACAAGATTGAGAAGACGAGTGTTCTGATAAATGAAGGAGATTTGTGTGCTTAAAATAGTAAGGAATTTTTCTGTGTGGAAACGACATATTCTATGCAAATCAGAGCAAGGGAAGTGTTGGAGGATCGGATAGAGTTTGCTTAAAGAAAGGAGCGAGGCAAGATAAATACTTATCATGCTCTCTTAGCAAAAGCCATCTCTATCTCTTCCGCTCATGATTGACTAATCAGAGGAATAAAAAACCGTCACTTCAAATTTTTATTTGAACCTAATGACTTAGTGATTAAAAATCTAGTTTTAGAGCATTGTTTGTGTGCTCCATATGTTTCTCAATTTCCCACAACCAACAACCCCATGCTGACTAGCTCACTAACCGAACATAAAATCCCCGACATCTTTGGTGAACTAATGCAAAACTGAGCCGGGGTGGGAATTTGGTAGAAAAAGATGACAAAACCATAGTAGGTAGCAATGTAGCATATGATGCAGCAATTTGCAGTCTGTATGCAGCAGCAACATGCTTCTCAATAGTAGTATCAATGGAGTGAACGTATTCATCAAGCATGGTATGCGATAATTGAAAAACTGCAAAGATCTGAAGGTCGTGATATTTCAAAATTTTGTACTATTTATGAAAAATATATGGAGGACTACGAAGTTAATGACCATGACATAGTGGAAGGTTTCCACTTAATTGCGGCTCCCAAGCTTAGGGCTTGAATTGAAGAAATTTGGATAACATATAGTGCAATATGGCAAGAGTTTAAGATTCTCAATGGGTTACCAAGCAAAGCTTTATGAAATGGATACAGTATAAGGACAAGGGATTATCTCTGAGAGAACTGCTACGAGATTTTTAAAAGAAGTTTGAACAGTTATCTACTACTGAGCAGAAAAAATGCATCCAAAAATGATCGAAGTATTCATTCAAGCAGTAAATTTACGTCTTCAGAAGAGTTTGGTGCACCTGCTCAAGGATCCATTAGGTGAGTTAGGCTTAACTTCTGATTGGAAATTGGTTACAAAAGCTGTTAATACGATTGTGAAGCGACAAAAGAGGGTGGCCAAGTTCATAGTGGCTAATCCTATGGAAGCGCTTGAAGAGGATCAAGTGGAGAAGCCAAAGCCCAAGCTGGAAGAGCCAGTCCTTGATGATCTTGTAAAAGGTATACAAGAGTTGAATTTGAATTTGAAAGCTGTTAAACTTGTTGGTTTGAATGCAAGCGGATCTTCTTCAAAATCTATGTAGCATCCTCCACAAAAGAATTGGGATAAGGGTTGCATGTGGTCTGACCGTTTAGATCATGTACGTAAAATTGTGATGATTTTAAGGAAGCTTACAAGAATAACATAGTTTTTTGGAAGGACAGAAGCTTCATCTTAAGGAAACTGGTGAACGTCTACGCTTTAAGTATGGGAAGGGAGGTATGAAGAAGCTGTTTGAGGAGATGAAAAACATTTCATTAGGGTTTATGTGGCAACTTATGGATTGCGGGTATGCAGGGCGAAGGATGAGGAAGGTATCAAGGCTAAAGGGAATATATGGCCATATGCTTTGAGGACAGCTAACAAAGGTAAAATAACTAGTAACACATTAAATCAAGTTGGGATTGCGTTTGACAAACTATGGGGTGGTCAGATCTTGTAGATTCTCTTTCTATGTATGCCTTTCTTGCAAAATCTAGGCTAATGAAGCTATGATGGAAGAGAAGCACAAGAGATAGGAAGATAGTGTAGGCTCATCAAAGCGGACTACAAGGATTAGCAGCAAGAAGGAAGAAGGCTCAAGTTCTAAAGTAGTTCTTGCACCTGAAGTGGTTATGGAAGAGGTAATAAAAGCCAAAAAGCAAGGTAAGCCGAGAGGACCTTCTTACAAATTAGAATCCAACATTGAATTGGCTACAGATTTGAAGAAGGTATTTGAGGAACGCATTGTCAATACCAAGGTGGAACTTTGGGTGATGTCTTGGGTATTGCTAAACGTGAATTTCATGAGGAAATCATTGACATTATAAAGCAGAAGTGACTAGTACTAGTTGAGTAGGAACCTGAAACGGTCAAGAGCCAAGTGATTCAACATGTAGAATCAATTGTGGATGCTTATGAGACAAATATTTTAGCCTTGCTTTTTATCGTCAAAATATTCTTAAAAAAATATTGCTTCAAGCAGCCATTTAATTGGCCTTCAAATTAGGTGTATATAATTGGACAAAGCTTCCCTTCATGTCTTGCTTACTTATCACAAACATGAACTGCAATGAATCTCCAAGCTGTGACAACATTTTGAAGGAAAATCCCATCAAGGACCTTTTAATTATTTTGTAAGAACACCACACTCAGCATGAATATCAGTCAAATCACTATCAATCACTCCATTGCTAAACCAAAAATACTTTTTCCATTGTTATGCTAGCCATATCATACTATCGATGCACCACAGTTTGGCAAAATACATCGTCTCAATCAATAAATGCCTCAAACACTCAAAGTCACTGTATTTGATGTATGTATCTATAACCATAACACTTCAAAACATTACATTAAAAATTCAAGAGTACTTTTGTCAAAATTCCTTTTAAAATCCTCTTATTTTTATCTTTTTCTCCCAATAAATCAAATGGGGCTTTCATGAGCCCGCTGTGGAAATATATGCATGTATGTCCCTCAAAATTCAAAGGGCCAAAGCAATGATAGAGTTCTTGAAGCTTCAAGAATGGCACGATAGCCAACACTATAAAATTTTGACAATTTGTACCTTATCATTGGTTTCATGTGCTCTCAACCTAGCCTTAGTCATGTGTGCATGGTTGGTGATCAAGATTTGGTTTATTAAAGATGGATATCTTGAGCAACATGTTCTGGAGATGGCTACACAATATTAGAAACGATCATTACAACTTGTGTCCATCCATGAAAAGCATACAAATGGAGGGAAAAGGGGAAGGTGAATATATATACAACATAGGTTGTTGGTCTTGTATGCCCTAGTAGGGAGATAAAGAAAAAATGAACTTCCATTTTCCAAAAGCAGCATGTTCACGACCATTTTGAGCAAACATAGTTTGAGGCCATGTGATGATATGCCCATCAAGATGGTGCAAATTTGGCTTTCAACGGTCTAAACAATCTAACAACATATGGACTCTTTCCCAATGTGACAACTTTGGCTTGTATTCTCAAAGCCCGTGGAAGTGTAGGAACATTGGATAATGCCATAAAAGTACATGATTGGATCATAAAACAGGCATGCACAAAATAGATTGTGTGCTTGGCACTGCATTGTTAGGTGTGTATGTTAAATGTGGTGCATTGGAAAGGGCACAACAAGTCTTTAATAAGCTTTCAGTCCATGATGAAGTCACTTGAGTTCCCTTTGTACAGGATCAATGGCAAGGGGAGATAGTACTCAATCAATTCAAATAGATGAAGTGTGAAGGTATATGTGAATCAACCTTTCTCTTGTTCACTCAAGGCATGTGCAAGCCCAAGTGCAACTAATATAGCCACAAAATCCATGATATGATTATCAAAGAGGGGCTTGAAAGGTCTAAATTGGTTGGGAATGGGCTTGGGGATAAGTATATGAAATGTGGTGCTCTTGCCAAAGCATAAACAAAAAATGGATGAACATTAGGAATACGCTCATCATGGGCTATGCTTAAAATGGACATACTGCGCAAGCACTCATCCCTCAAAATGAGGGAGTAGCTCCTGACACAATAACTTTCCTTTCCCTTTTGAAAACATGTGGTAGCTTAGAAGAAACTGAGAAAGGTACATGCAAGGGTTTGAGAGAAGGGGTTTGTGAGTGCAAATGTTGGGCTTTGCAATGCATTTGTTGATGTGAACATAAAATGTGGTGAATTTTTAAAGGCAAAATATGTATTTGGTGAGCTTCTTTTTCATGGTGTAGTATCATGGAATGCACAACTGGAAATATATGTTGAACACAAAAGTGGTTAGAAAGCACTCACCTGTTTTGAACTTTTGAAATGTTAAGGTCTTTTCTTGGATTTAATGACATATGCTAGCATCATAAAGGCTTGTATTGTCATCGGGGGCTATCGATTGGGCCATGAATAAGGGGTTGGACCTACAAAGATAGTGTGAGTGCGTAAATGCGGTGCGTGGGTGGAGAGTGAGAAGAGAGGGGAGAGAGAGAGAGAGAGAGAGAGAGAGAGAGAGAGAGAGAGAGAGAGAGAGAGAGAGAGAGAGAGAGAGAGAGAGAGAGAGAGAGAGAAAACATAGGATGTGGGTGGAGCAGCCTCTAAAAGTTATGATGAGGAGCCCCTTATTCTCATATGTAATGAAGAATAAGGGTAAGTACACAAGTGGGCGGGCAGTCAGACACTGGACATCCGGACAGGCAGCGCCTTTACCCCAAAAATCTCCCACTTAAAGGCGATAAGTGAGACCTACTAGCTAAAATACTAGTATGTACAAGGAAACAAGTGAGAGACTCTCTCAACCTATGCCCATTGGCTCACTCTGTAGATCTACATGCAGTCGTATCTACTGTGGTGGTATACTAATGTGCATATCCATGCTAGGGCCTGCATGTAAATTCAACAGACTACTATGTATGATCTGCAAATCTCCATGAAGCATCATGCTAGTGTCAGTTACCGTACTATTGACTATCCCTATTGCAAATGCTCCCACTGTAGCTGCTAGATCGGGCCTAGACACTAACAAGTCAAACATGATATGCCCAAACGCTAACAAAATTTGTGCAAATCTAGTTGTACTCGCCTCTTATGCATTATCTACAATCACTACATCATCATCACTACCCATCACGTATGGATGTGTCAACACAGTCACTGGGGAAGCTACGTCCCTCCCACCCATAGGCAAAATTGTGCGTCTTGGCACCAACTCATCAGCCTCTAACATGAGCATATCATAGAACTCCATATTTGTCAGCTTTGCATGTGACTCTAGGGAGCACACCTGCTCTACCTCTACCTGCACAAAGTCTCACCACACCTGTTGTGTCTCACTAGAGCACTACCACTCTATCTCTATCTCTATAGATTCTACCAGAACGTCTTGCACAGCTAAATGATCTATCTCCGGAGCATGATGAAGATCACTAGAAAAAGAGACACGTCTCGTCTCTCGCTCAAAGCATGCCAGCAACAAAATCAAGACTATGGCCGTCTCGAACCTCAAACATGTGCATAGGATATACTAGGCCATTGCGGGCTCCTCTAGCAATCACTAGTGAATCGTAATGCATCTGGAAAGACTCCTCTCTAAGTAGTACCTAACAACCAAAAGCTTCCAACTGTCTCACTAAGATCAAGCTCTGTCTCAATTGAGGAACATAGTGCACATGTTGTAGCGTGTATGACGCAACACGCAAAGACAAACAAATGTCTCATGCACCCTTTATGCCAAATGCCAAACCATCGGTGCACACATCCAAGTCTCCCACTAGAATAAGTGCTAAACCAGTCACGATGCGATGTGACATGGAAAGCAGCATTGCTATCTAGTAACCAATGTGGAGAAAGTGTGCTACCCATAGACAAATCTGCAAGAGGTACACTGGAGGCAAGCGTGACAACACATCCACTAGCATAGGCTGCCACTAGAACTGCCTCTCTAACATGTGTCAAAGCCGCATCTGCATCCCACATACATCTCCGCTGCTATCTCATACATCTGAAACAACAACGTCTAATGTGACCTGTGTGACCACAACGCGAACAAGGCAAGTATCGACAAGATTGAGACATCCGTCTCTCATGAACCGTCACTGTAGACTCAATTGTGTCACACATCATGTCAATGCATACGCGTCAAACCTGGGAGATCACTCGACCACTGCGTCAATCAAGCATAAACCAACCAATAGCTTAATAGTGAAAACCTTTAACTTGCATGCTATAGTCTCACGCTCGGAATATGCGTCGATGTGAGAACATGAAGAAAAATCAAAGGAAACCTGTAGTCACTACGAGCATACCACAAATGCACTCTTGCAAGAGTGGATACAAAAACTATAAACATGTGCCCAAGTATCAAAGTGAGAGTAAATACTCGATCACTATCAAAGTGGAAATATATTGACCATTGTACAAGATGGCATAGCACTGCAAACTTTTATGGCAACACGACGGAGAAAAATGGACAGAGTTTCCTTTGCAAAATGAGCCAAAACTCAATGCAAATTGCACACCAAGAAGTTGCAGATAACTGCCAAAGTGGGAGTCAACTTGACCACTAAACCATCAGAGAGTAAATTGCGACTCATATGCATAAACCATGGCAAGAATCTAAAAACTAGGCAAAAACTCAAGTACAATCTCTACCATAAACCATAACACTACTCAATGCCAATGATAGAAATGCCAAAATGGCTCTACATTTTCACAAACAATGGCAATCCACACTCAACATACATCAACAAAGTGACCTTGCATAAGCAAGCACCAAAATAGTTGCAATCCAAAAACTTGATCAACGTGTAAACAATGCTCTCAAGAGAGTTCATTGGCACTTGAAAGTGCTCACCAAAATCCATGTGCAATGGGCATCAACCATGTGCCATCACCATATGCAAACCATCCGCAAAGGCCATGAATCCAAGCACAAAGTCGCTGTCAAAGTATCCTGTGAAAACCTGTGAAAGAAGCTCCACCAGTGTGCTCCAAAAACCATGTCTCTCAAGAGACCACTTTGATGGTTTGTAAACGCTTTCATGACTCTTTGCCCAAATCTACCAAAAACCCTCAAACCACAAGCTACACACAAGCTGAAATTTCATCTTCTGCTCAAAATTTATGCACCTCAATTTGAGCACCTATCATGCTTCCAAAAGTGCATCAAACTAGTACACTATGTGAAAACAAAAGACCTGCAATTTCTGTATACAGTCAATCAGAGCTGAATATCAGCAAAATGGTGAGGATTTTGCAAAAAGTTTCTTCTGCATAGTAGCAGACCATGTCAAAACTGATGGGCATGGTGGGAAGAATTCTCAGATTAGCATATTATAAGGAGAAAAATGAATCTAAAAATAGTGTTGTTGTGCATACAATTTTTAGGGCAACACCTTCACTTACACACGATCTTCCACACTCATTTATGAGCTTCCACAAGAGCATACATCACTCTGAACTGAGCTCACAAGCTCCCATTGCATTCTCACAAAGCTCTCATGCTTTTTTGATCTCTCCATCATCAAGAGCAAGCGACCTATCGCCTCAAAGCTCTCGAATCCGTCATGCTCTTTGCGATCACCATGAGCTCTAATACTAATTGTGAGTGCGCCAGTGTGGTGCATGTGCAGAGAGAGAGAGAGAGAGAGAGAGAGAGAGAGAGAGAGAGAGAGAGAGAGAGAGAGAGAGAGAGAGAACACAAGATGTGGGTGGAGCAGCCTCTAAAAGTTATGATGAGGAGCACCTTATTCTCATATGTAATGAAAAATAAGAGTATGTACACAAGTGGTCAGGGGGCGGTCGGACACTCGATGTCTAGGTGGACAAAAGGCGGAGCGCCTTTATTGCAATAGATAGTGTCCTTGGCATAGCATTAGTGGATATGTGTGCCAAATGTGGTGTTCTCGCAAAGGCACAATTGTGTAAGCCAGAAGATAAAGGGTAGCTCCATAGAGGGAGGCAAAATGGAAGCTTAATAAATTGAGGGCAATTATGAGGATTCTACAGTCCACTCGACAAGAGGGTTTCAAAGGTACCGTAGAGAGCACTAGAGAAGGCAATGTGTTAGCTGCATGAAAAGGATACTGAGTTTACTGATGATGACGGATACTAGTTGGACAACTTGCTGGAGTGCTTTAATAATGTTGAAGAAATCTTGATCGAGAAGATGCAAAGCACGTAATGCTCTCTAAGTGTCAAGGAAGGGAAGCATGAGGGGTCAATGGCTTGGGATTCAAGAGGAGGACCTTGTCTCAGAAAGAATGGTGGCCAGTCAGTCATGAAGTGAAGAATCCAAGGATGATAAAAGGGATGATGGCCTTTATTTTACCTTTTAATAAGGTTCTTTACATATACTAAATGGCAGTGATGCAGAGAAAGTAAGAAATGGGATTTTCTCATTCTCTATAGTGGAGCATGTGAGAGAGGGAGGGAAAGATTTGAGTGTTTGAAAGTTGCATGAGAGGTTTTCTAAAGTAAGAGTGTGCTATGAGCTATGGAGAGGCAATTGTGAGTGAGTATATTGCATATTCTTGGATTTCACCAAAGTCTAAAGGCTCAAATTGAGATGCAAGATGTGGCATATGTGAGATAGATCCATAACAACACACTGGGATACCATTTTGCACCAAAATGATGGCAAAAGCTCAAAAAAAGTGGAACAGTTACAAAAGCACAAACTTAGAAGCTTGCAAATAAAATTCACTCCTTGTACTTCTGTCTTATTTCCCAAGATAGCTTCAATTATTGGCACCATGTGTATAGGGTGATCGATCCTCAAAGATGACACTATGCTTTGATGCTTTTTTCTCTTAGAAGGAACCCGTGTACTCATACATTTTTTCTATTGCCTCCTCAATTTAGTGTTTAAATATACCAATTGAACATAAGATATATTAGCCTTTTGATTTCATATGTCATGAACAATATCATAGTCTTCAACACCTTCACCACGAGGGTAGTCCTTTGGGCCTATTTTTCTTCCTTGTTGCCTATTGCTAATCATTCGTTGATCATCTACTTTAGCTTTCCTCTTATTTGCTCTTGTTTTCCCTCTCCTCTTCCATCTCTTTCTCCTTATCATGTTTAGCTCTCTTACTGGCAAGTACATGCACATCTTGCTACTCAAGGATAATAATTTTGATAGCCCTACCTTTTCCATTTGTAGGCAACGATTAAGGACATTGTGGCTACGATGGTGCTTTCAATGTCTGCTCTTGTTGATTTTCCTACCAATTTCATCTCTTATCAATATTCTTCCCCTCTTCCTCAACCACATCCATATAAGGGATACATCCCTTCTTGCTCTCTTGGTGTTTCAGGACAATCAAACATAGAGTGACCCTCCTCACCACAATTATAGCATCTTCTTTGTAGCCTCCATCCCATGTCTCTCCCAACTGACTGCTCTTCTATTTGATTTATATCCATTAGTTAATCCTCAACTCTTGCAACTGACTTGCAATATCACACAAAGCCCTTGTTGTAACAAAATCAACCTTGAATTATTCGCTTTGCTCTTTCATTTGCTACCACAAGAATCATTGGTTACACTACCATTGGCTCAATATGTGTCATACCTTGCTCCCATCTTTATTTGATCTTTTTTCTCTTGGCTGTTGGAAATTTCCACTACTCTTTCAAATGTATCAAGTTTCTCTTGATCAACCTTGTCCTTACAAACGTTCCATAAACTGGTGTACGTTGAAGAAGTTGCCTAGTGGTACTTGGTATGCCTTATCTAATTGCACCCAAAGCCCTTTGAAGTGCTGCAAAAACTCTTGAAAGTTGGCATGGACATCTTAACTCAACTTTTTATTGCTTCTATTGCTATCAATTTCTTTCCAAACCTATCAAAGATTACTTACTTCACCTACTCCCATGTCTATTTTTTGTCTTTCTCTAGTCCTTCATACCACTCACGAGCTTATCCTTTGAGTGCAAGAGAATACATGAAGCTTAGCCTCATCATTTACAATGTGCATGAAAATGGTATGCCACTCAAAGTCAACAATCCAATCCTTCACATCTTCCTTTTCTATGAACACTAGACTACTAGGTGTTAGGTTTTTCAAGCCCAATACTAGCCATAGAAAATACATCCTAAAAGCATGCTAGTTCACTTCCAGTTTGCATGGTTTTTTGTAGCTTTATATACTTGACAATCAATCAAAAGAAGTGTGTTGTTTTGTGTTGCAAGCATGAATCGACTCTCTCTCTCTCTCTCTCTCTCTCTCTCTCTCTCTCTCTCTCTCTCTCTCTCTCTCTCTCTCTCTCTCTCTCTCTGCTGTAGCAGGCCTGCTGTTAACCCTCACAGCTCACGGACACCCCATCACCTACGACGGACGTGTATTATGTATTCGGTAGAGTCAGGTACCGGGCTTGTCGGTCCAATAGGGAAAGGTAGAGTGATCGCCGATGAGAGGCGCACTTTAACTTGGACATTCAAGGGATTAGTTGGCTAAGCATGGGCGCCCAAGTGTGAATGGGGTGAGCTCCTATAAAAGCCAACTAAACCTAATTTTTACTCATTCTCTCATTTGTGCAATTGAAGAGTGCTCTTGCTCCATCTCCATCTTCTTCTTCTTCACCTCCTTGTGTGTGTGTGTGTGTGAGAGAGAGAGAGAGAGGGAGAGTGTGTGTGCGATCGAGCATTACGAAGGCACGACGGCGGCGAAGCGGTTGAGCGCGGCACGACTGCAGCTTCTTCTTCATCGCGGCGAGGAATCCACCACGAAGGCGAGCGTAGAGCGGTGAGTGACACACCCTTTGTTTTCTTGAGCTTGCTAGTTTAGGCTTGTTGTGTGCTTGGAGCCGTTTGTGGCTCGCATACGTGTATTGGCAAGTCCCTTGCTTCGACAGTGCAGCAAGGAGCGCACATTTTTGGCGCCGCTGCCGGGGATATGCCCTACACTAAGCTCGGTTAGCACTTTACGCTTCCTTGTGGTGCAATTTCTATCATAGGAAAGGCAGGGAAGGAGCGTGTGGAGATTTCTGTTTTTTGCGTTTTCTGCATTTTCTGTCAAGTTTCAATTTCTGTTATTGTCTGCGTTTTTTCAATTTCTGCAATTTCTGCATTTTCAAGTTCGGCGTTTTCAATTTCTGCAATTTTCTGCATTTCTGCGTTTTTTTAATTTTCTGCAATTTCTGCGTTTTTTCTGCATTTCTGCGTTTTTCAATTTCTGCATATCTGCGTTTTCAATTTCTGTATTTTCTGCACCAAAAAAAAATAAAAAAATAAAATTCAAAAAAAATTTATTTTTTCTCCCAAAAAAAAAATTTTCTGGGAAAAAAAAAAACGGAAATCAAAAACGCGAGTGAGCGGGCGGCGAAATTTTTCGAAAATAAAAAACGTGACTCTTAAAACGGACGGGTTGGTTTGTATAAAAGATAGATCGGGATCGGTTTCCCAAGCCCAAGCCCAAGCCCAAGCCCAAGCCCAAGCCCAAGCCCAGGCCTCAGGCCTCAGTCTTATGATATATACTAGACTCACTCTTATATATATACCCTACTCCCTCAAGAGAGAATGAGAGCATGTGGGACAAGTCCTCCACTCTCCTCCTTTCTCTTCCCACTTGCACCCTTAGACTTTCTAGTTTGGGCCTAGTTCCCTACTGGAAATTGACAGTTTTAGGGATTCCGAGGGCATAGAGTGACCAAACGGAGGGCTGTAAAGCACGGCACGACCCTCTGACCGATACGCTCGTTTCGAGCTATCACACGGCCCATTCCACGACACGCTCTAAAAAATCTAGCAAAAAAACAAACAAAAAACACGCTAAAAACTAGTCACAAGGCCTCCTAGAGCAGCTTTTTGACACCTTAGGGTATCAAAAGCACATGCACTTACGCTCTGGGCGGGTGCTAGAACACGAGTATATTGAGAGTGCCTCTGTTCATACGGACACCCATTACCCATCCACGATAAGCTCTAGACCCTCAGCGGGGACACAAGGTAGCACCACCCAAGACCCTAAAATAGCCGCTAGTGATTCCTCCTCCGACTCAGAAATCATGGAAGCATACCCTACCCAAAACACTGAGAGAGAAGGCCATGCACCTCCCGAAGCTCCACAGCCTAGTACTAGTATGTTTAGCCGTTTCATGGAAACATTAGGTAGAGCTACTCGCTCGGAACCTGATGCAAATGAAGCACACGAAGGGGGTGGGGAAGTGGAATCTCCTTTCACATCGCACGTGGACCCCACACCCCCAAAGAGTGTCCATGTGGATATCCTGCCAACTTCTTACCAAGAAGGCCCTGTTGAGCTGCCTCCTTCAGAAGTTCCCTCTAGAGTACCGTTGGTGACAATTAAAACCACGGGGAGCAACATTGCTTCTACCTCACAAGAAACCGTTAACACGTTGACTCTAGAAGGATTGTTCATTAATGATCATTGGACATACGACCTCCACACTGAGGTGTTGGCGGATCTACACTCTGGCCACGCCTACCATGTAGGATGGATAGAGATTGTACAATCCACCTCTAGTGCCACGAGCATCGAAGATCAACAGAAAACGATCTGTAATGTTATCCATGGCATTATTCAATCAGAAAGGCAAAACCGAGGGGTAAATATACTCTCAACTGGCCCCATGAGATTTCTGGATACGAGTAAGGCTCAACAGCCTACTCTATCACAAATGGAGACTCCTCTAATGAGCCCCATGGACCCATCTTACGTCATTTCACCTGGGGTCTCTATGCAATCTGAGCCTCCGAGCGAAAACTTTAGCTTCCCTAACTTGGCTCAACCCTCTATTAAGGAAAACCCAGTGCTCACTCCAGGGATAAGCCTAACAGAGAATGTACCGATGACATCTACGGTTAGCGCAGTGCCACTACCTAGTGTTGTAGTACCTAATATGGGGCCTCGACCATATGTGCCTCTAGCCCCTTATGCACACATGGCCCCCACACCTCCAATTGTACCACTTGCTTATGCTCCTCGAGTGCCGCTCCCTAGCTCTTATCCGAGTGGACCTATGCCCGGTTATGTTCCATATCCTGCATCATCTACACATATGCCAAGACCGGTACCCGTCCCTCTCCCACATATGATTCCAAGAGTACCTCCACCGGCCCTGCCTCCTCACATAGGTGACTTGGTAGCGTTTGCTCAAACCATAGGTCGATCTATCGCGGAAAATATGCGTCACGCATCTGATAGAGAGCCTAGAAGTAAGGCAGTACAAATTGCCAAACTCACGCAAAAATTCAATGGGGACGAAGATGCTAGAAAACACATTGAAGTGTTTGAACAAGTATGTGATTCCTTAGGGGAACGCAACGAACTACATAAGTGCAATGCCTTAAGCTTGACATTAAGTGGGAAGGCTGGAGATTGGTATAGGACCCTAAGGGTGGACGAGAAAACAATCTACCCTACCCTTCGAAGGTTGTTTCTAAAGGAGTACATACGAGAAGGTGTGCTTTGGGGTGTAGCATCTCAGCTACAGAAGGCCGAACGTAAGGAAGGAGAGTCAGTAAGGGACTTCATTAGTCGTCTAAAGCACTTAAACTCTCGTTGCCCTGTAAATGAGCGCTTCAACAATAACCAACTGCTTGATCGATTCATTCGAGGGTTGAGGAATGAAGGAATCTATAATGGACTAGTGATTAGAGGTATCACAACCTGGGAAGATGTCACTGCCAATGCAATCCAAGTAGAGGACAACTTGATGATAGCAGGCATGAGGGTGTCTACTGACACGAGATCCACTAGCTCACAAGCCATTGAGTATGAACCCATGACTGCAAAGCCCATTGCCAATGAGCCAAAGGTATTTGAGACATTCTTGACAGACCTCACCAAGGCAATCCAAGAGTCTCTTAAGGATAATCGACCCCCTCAAAATAGTCACATGTATCCAAGAAGGGAGCAACAATGGTGTTCCATTTGCTTAGGTCCACATAGCACTAGTGAGTGCCCTACGTTTAGAGTAAAATTTAATGGAACTTGCAACGCATGTGGTAGGTATGGTCACCAAGCTAAGGATTGTTTAATGATCAAACGTATGATAGCAAATAGACCACCTGTAGCCTGGACGGATGCGCCTCGAGCTCCTGTATTGATGCCTACTCCACCTGTTGAGCAACTACCGCAACACATGGTCCCTAGATCTCAAAATGTTGTACAAGCTACACCGTTACCACCTCCTGTGCTAGGACCGCAGCCCCCGCATCCAAGAGTCGCCCCTATGAACCAAGTGGGTTGCGAGCCATCTAATGCTTATGCAGATGGTTGTGAGGAGGAAATAGACACTAGTATTGCCTACGGACTTGATACATTGGAAGAGTGTCCTATATACTACATGGAAGATTGTTGGGGCAAGTCAAGCCGGTTTATCAAGCTGCTGCTCTCGCATCCAGAGGTCAAAATATCAACACCCAGGCTAGGAGGCCACCTCTTCAATGCTACGAGTGTGGTGGACCACATCGAGTAGCGGAGTGCCCTATTAGGCTGCAAAAGAATGCTGCACAGATGCAAGTGAATCAAGGGAGCACGTCTGCAATGCCAATACTCACATGTAATCGTTGTGGCATAGATCACTTGATTGCCCAATGCCCCTATAACCCAAATGCGCCTAAAATCACACCCCTGAATTTGGTCGAAATTGCTAGTGTGACATCGCCAATACCACCCGTCGCACCCGCTTATGCGATTACACGGTCCATGCTTCAAGGGCCAGGCCATATCCTCGAAGAGAGAGATACCGCGTCAGTTATCCAAGCAAAGAAAAAGAAGACACGAAGGAAGAAGTCGCAGAATACGGAAAATTCAAAGCCAAGTTCCAAAACAAACATAGGAACAGGAGATGACCCCGTGTATATGAATGACCTCGAGGATGATTCAGATTCAGTCGAGACAATGGAGACTAGAACCAATACCACAAAGAGAAAGACCGACAAAGAAAACCGTAACATGGAACCAAATGAAAACCGAATGAGAGAAAACCATAAAGAGCCTCTGAAAACACCACAAGTGTTTCCAAATCCAATCCAAGACCCCCAAGATAAACCGCAGGGGCAAAAAGGGAAGAATCGTAAAAAGAAGATTGGGACGTACCCAAACCCTGTAGACGAGATTAAGCAGGTGAAACATCTAAGAGGTTTAGTGGAGGGGACTCAAAGGAAACTAGAACCAGAACCCATGCAGGTCAAAATTCATGACACAGTGTTTCCCACGCAAGTTCATCCACCCCACATGAACCATAGACCGTTAGCCATATCTAGTATCATCCAAGAAGGGAGTGAGGACGGGACATCAGAAAGTGAGCATACACCCTTCTTGTTGGAAAGGATGTTTAACGAAGGAATACCTGATCCCATTGAGGAATATGAGATTCCATCCTCACCAGTTCCTAGTCAAGGACCTACACCCTGCAAAACACCAATGAATGTTGCCAAACTAGTGGACTTCATGTCTTCTGAGGTCCGAACCACGATCATAGCAAAGCTGTATGGAGATCCTGAGTTATTCCTTGCACTTCGAGCATTCCTTAACGGAGAGCTACGAACGGGATTACCGCAGTTTGCGCAACCAAATAGGCCTGACTCGATTATGATTGATGAGGAAAATCATGTGCAATCACTTGACTTAGATGGACACGAGTCTGTGATCGAGGTACCCATTAACGAATTAGGGCAGTATTTTGAAGGCGACGAGTCTAATGCGACCCTATCCATCACTAACAAGGGATTAACTATAAAGGGAATTCTTGATGGTGGTGCGGGAGTTAGCATCGTTACAAAAGATTGTTGGGAATCCATGGGAAAACCCCGCCTCAGTGTTACTAACATTGTGGTAAAGATGGCAAATGGTACCATAGCCAAACCTATGGGGATGCTCAAGGATCTTAAGATCAAAGTTCTAGGACACAAGGTAAGACATACGTTCATTGTAATGGATTTCTCTAAACACCTTATGTCATATGAAATGATTTTAGGACGACCATTCATGAGGGAAGCACAAATGGTTCACGATTGGTCTAAAAATCATGTCTATTTGCAATTCCAAGACTCTGTCCTTAGAGTGGATTTGGTGACTGGTAAGGTACACCCCTTAGGGAGTAAAACCATTATTGATCATCGCTCTGACACCACGGTTCACTCGGCCCCACTACAATATTGTTACACTTGTAAGAAGGATACAGACATTGGCCAAGATTCTCCTTATATGGATATCCTACCTGGGATGACTGAATCAGACAATGTGGATTGGGTCCACCTAGCATCAACCATAGACACTTGGGGAAACAGGGGGACGACCTGGGTAACACCTGAGGGGGATGAAATTCCTATACCCTTAAATATGCTACAAGCAATGCATATCGCTTCTGACAAGACTCATCCTAAGGTAACGAAGAAAACATACAAGTGGGTCCCTAAAGCTTCTTTAGTGACCATACCTAGTGCTAAAAAACAGAAGCCTTGTAAGAAATGTACCACTCGCTCCAAGAAAAGTAAGAAAATGTTGCGATGGATCCCTAAACGACTATTGGAAGCCCAAGGCTACTATCAAGGAAATGATCAAATATGGGTGCCGGAACGTAGATTGTGCTCTTACCTATCACCTGACCCAAGTGAGCCCAATCCCGTAGCTCCAAAACGAATCAATGATCGTGGAAAGGAAAAAATCACAGAATGCTACACACCCGCTCCCGAGCTAGTTTGGGTACCAAAGAAAGAACGATTTGTTCCACCTAGCTCAGGAAGGGGGGAGTCCCATGAAGATTCTAGCTCCTCATGTAATACATCCATAGATGTAAAAGCTTCTACACAGCCTCCATCTATAGTAGTGGACCTCCATGAAGCTACCAAAGAATCCACACCTCCTAGTGTTCAAGAATCACCTAATGAACCACTTCAAGTTCGATCCTGGGAGAGTACCTTACCACCCTTGCAGCTTGACAAGGCACCTAGGGTAATAACAAACTACTGGCAAAAATCCTCACCTATTACCAACTGGAACAATTGGTTTCAAAGGGTGACAAGCTCATTTCAAACGGTATGATCTACCCAAGGAAGGGGGGAGTGTTTGCTGACAGTCATCATTCACTTGTTTCCCTCTCAACCTTTTTCCCTGACCTCTCAATTCCAATCTTAGGGAATGTACATATAAAGCTTTATACTCACAAAAAAAAAAAGAGCAAGAGAAATTAGCAAACGAGTATGCACATTAAAGTCAAAACATTGACTCAGACCTACACATGTCACATCTGGTACAGTAAAACAGAAACCTATGCCATAAAAAACCTTTCATCCTCATCACTTGAGTGATGGAGGGTAGGTAAGATTAGTACGATAGGAGTGTTTCTGTTTTAGAGTTGAGAGATTAGCAAAGTTCTCTTTTCCCACTGATGTTCCTCCTAGAGGTATTGTTTGTGTTTCATAGTGTGTACAGGAGCGTGTTGCTATTGATAGGATTTGGACCTTCATGGAACCTTCAAATCAAGTGCGACCATCGACACAAACAGGTGTTTCTTGTCCATTAGCATTGCCCTTATCTTTTTGCATCCATGTTTGTTTGCTTTGATTGTGATTGGTAGCATAATATTCAGTGCATTTGCTTAGTATCAAACATTTAATTCAATGTAATGTTTTGTCATAATCACTTGTTTAGGTGTAAAAATCAAGCAGTCCGACTAAGCTAGTTTGACCAAGCTAGGTATTAGAAATCTTCTCTTAATACCATGGGGAATGCCTTCCTAATAAACAATGGTTACTTAGGTTCTTAATCCGATTTAGGCAGCATTGTGTGAAATGTACTAGGGCTTTCTAGTGGGCTTAACCCTATTGACCTTTAGCTTAAGTATTATAAAGGGAGTTTACTAATGTGATGAGCCTGGGGAATGTATCAATGTTATATGACCCCCCAAAGTTACAAAATTTAAATGCTGAAAATGAACAAACAAAAAATCAAAGTGCCACAATGTAAAATTTTAAGCTGGAAGAGAAATCCTGGCTTGATTTGGTACTTCACTCACATGTATCGCCTATGGTACTAGAGCCCTAGAGGTTCCCAGTGTGGGCGCTTTTCCTTGAAAAGCAAAAAACCCAGGGCATACAAAATAAGCACACACGTCATGATTGAATCAATGTGAAAAGACCTTGGGGGGTCAAAGAAAAAGTAATCAGTCAGGCGATGATTTCATGAGAAATTCCTTTTATGGTAGCTTAACTACAAAGTCTTCTAGATATAGCCTCTAGTCAGCCCTCGAACATGAATACTTGGCTCTCGCGATTAAACAACTTAATTGACCACAGAAAATTAAGAAGCTTACCCATGGTATTAATATTCGATCTCTAGTGCTTTTCGACCGTCAAATTAGCGACCCCATACTTGTTTAATTTTTTACCTTTACATCTGTTTATGCATTTGATTACATTGCAATTTAATGTTCATTGCTATCAAATTGTTTGAAATTCTTTTACCAATCAATTTGTCTACCTAAAACTGCATATGCTTTTTAAGAGAATGCAATTACTGTGCCAATGTTGTTTGATTTTGCAGGAAGAAGGCTAAGGACATTCATCTCAAATGCTCTTCCACCTCGACGAACCAGCTTCAACTCAATAGCTTCCGAGGACGGAATCTACATCAAGAAGGGGGGCATGTTAACCCTCACGGCTCACGGACACCCCATCACCTACGACGGACGTGTATTATGTATTCGGTAGAGTCAGGTACCGGGCTTGTCGGTCCAATAGGGAAAGGTAGAGTGATCGCCGATGAGAGGCGCACTTTAACTTGGACATTCAAGGGATTAGTTGGCTAAGCATGGGCGCCCAAGTGTGAATGGGGTGAGCTCCTATAAAAGCCAACTAAACCTAATTTTTACTCATTCTCTCATTTGTGCAATTGAAGAGTGCTCTTGCTCCATCTCCATCTTCTTCTTCTTCACCTCCTTGTGTGTGTGTGTGTGTGAGAGAGAGAGAGAGGGAGAGTGTGTGTGCGATCGAGCATTACGAAGGCACGACGGCGGCGAAGCGGTTGTGCGCGGCACGACTGCAGCTTCTTCTTCATCGCGGCGAGGAATCCACCACGAAGGCGAGCGTAGAGCGGTGAGTGACACACCCTTTGTTTTCTTGAGCTTGCTAGTTTAGGCTTGTTGTGTGCTTGGAGCCGTTTGTGGCTCGCATACGGTGTATTGGCAAGTCCCTTGCTTCGACAGTGCGGCAAGGAGCGCACACCTGCACCGCCATGGCTCCATAGCCCAAGTCCCAACACTGGTATCATAGCCAACCGGGCCTCCACTCTCGATAAAAAACCTCGCGGGTATAGCCGCTTATTACAGAGAGGAAAAAGACACAGTCCACCTGCTTGGAATCGCACAGAGTATGCATCAATAGTTTTGCCTTGGCCTAAGCAGAAAATCTCGGCACTTCAGTCCTACCGGTTCGTCATCAACAAGCCACGCTGAAGCCTATTTGCCATCGCGCTATCTCTACTTTACAGAGAATTGAAAAAGCCAAATTTTACCTTTGGTTTCACACACAGGTTTTAATATTTTACAAATGGCCATTGGAATTATGTATTTAAGCCGTGTTTCCCACATGTAAGCTCATATGGCTCCGCCGATGCGCTACAGTTTTGTACCTATTTTTAGAGTTTCTTCTCATAAATTGTTACCAAAGTTGCTTGTCAAAAATTCGACTGCTGCAAATTGACTCTTGAGTTAAATTCAATTGTTGCCGACTCTTCCACGGACATTTTTGCTAGCATAAAGCTATCCTTTGCATATTGAATATGGAATCAAAAGTCGACAAGTTCAATGGATCCGGCTTCCACACTTGGCATATCAAAGTTAAAGGCTATTTGATGCACAAAAACCTATGGAACGTGGTCAAGCCTCTCGCAGCCGAATCTGGCACATCCGCTGCAGCAGTTACAAGGGCATTATCTGTTGAGCTACAAAGAAAAGACGAACAAGCTTTTGGTATCATTCTAACCTCATTAGAAGACGATTTTATTCATTATTTGGACGATTTTGATTCTTCAAGTGCTGCCTGGATAGAGTTAGAGAAGCTTTTTGGTGCCAAAGCTAAGTATTCAAAAATGAGAAATGGAATTATATTCCATCCGCATACATGAAGATGAAAACATTGCAGCTTTAGCTAATAGACTGAAGAGTATTAAAACTCAACTTGTTTATGTCAAAGCTCCAGTACCAAAAGAAGATCTCATAGCCATTTTGTTAAAAATTTTGACTGACAAATTTCATCAGATTGTTACTGTTTTAAAAGAGAAAGATCCGCTGCCCTCCTTGGATGGTATCATCAATTCATTGCAGGAAGAAGAACGCACGGTACCTAGTACCAATTCTACTATTTTTCCCAGTGCATATACAGTCTCCAATGCCGTATCCCCCACTAGTCCTTCTGATACTTCCATTGCATATGCAGTCACTAAATGTGTTGCTACAGCAACTTCATCTCGACCATTCAATGGAACTAGATCTTGTGCCATTTGTGGGTGCAACAATCATCAGACAAAAGAATGTTTCAAGAAGAATCCTTGTGTTCACTGTGGTAAAACAAATCATCCGTCAAATAGATGCTTTCAAAAGGGCAAAAATCAAATTCATGTGATTGAGGGAGACACTAAATCTCCAATATATTATGTTGATGAGGAAGCTTTTTAGATCAACTCTTTTCATGTTGTTTAGTCAAAATAAATTGTACGGGCTATAGACACTGCCACACATGAGTGGTAAGACCTCCCAAATTATTAGTTTTTTGCTCAAGTCCTATTTTGTCCTGCTTCTCATGAGGTTATTGGTTACACCTTAAACCCAAGGTTTGGTAGTGAACCAAAAATTCCATCTATTGGTAGCTAATTTTTTGACCCACACCCTATTTGTTCAAGGGGGGTTTATCACAGTACGAGGTTATGGATACACCAGAAATCCTTGGCTATGAGAGAACCTAAAACTCACGGTTGACGAGTACACCAAAAACTCGAGGTATCATGAGAGCATCTGTCTAGTTCGGGCTTGAGGGGGGATTGTTAGGTTTTTCAAGCCCAATACTAGCCATAGAAAATACCTCCTAAAAGCATGCTAGTTCACTTCTAGTTTGCATGGTTTTTTGTAGCTTTATTTAATTGACAATCAATCAAAAGAAGCGTGTTGTTTTGTGTTGCGAGCATGAATCGACACTCTCTCTCTCTCTCTCTCTCTCTCTCTCTCTCTCTCTCTCTCTCTCTCTCTCTCTGTGTGTTGTAGTAGCAGGCCTGCACCGCCATGGCTCCATAGCCCAAGTCCCAACACTAGGAACCATATTTCTTTCCTACAAAAACTAGATGTCATATCTTTAGACTTTTGTCTCCTTTGCTTGAGAAATTCCACAAAAGTTGAAGTCTTGTGCTTCAACCACACCACGACCTTCTCTTCAAGGATGCTAAAACTTCACACCAAAACCACTTCACCTAGCTGCACAACTAGAAAATTTGATATTTGATATTTGATCAAGAAATCAATCCATAGATTGGAAACTCATTGCACTATGAGTAATGTGGAAAAGGTGAGCCTTTTCACACCATTTTAATCCATTTTCTGACCTTCTTGGGCCATTTCTGGCGAGTTTTGACGCCGGACATGTATTTTAGTGGGAAAATTTTCAAATGGACTCCAAATTTCTACAAATTTTGTAGGCTTGATCCTTGATACTCAAATTCATGTCCACATACCAAAATTCTATTTTTGACCACTTCAAAGGCGTTTCATGCATCACTACATATTGGGCACCGCAATTAGATGGTTATCCCACGTTGGAGAGGGGGAATGGGGAACACACCCGGCACATGCACAATGCCCCCAAAAAAATAGTTCACGGTATTCACAACACCCCTTTCCTCTCAAAAACACCTTTACAAAAGATAATATCACACTAACAGGGCCTCCCGTGCACTTTGCCCAACGCACAAACACCTTGCACAATCCTTAGACACCGATCTTACCCGCTTTCAACTCTTCCACAACTCAACACCTCTCTCTCTTTCTCTCTCACACACATAGGGGGGCCACGGGGCGTACACGCTCACACAGTGGTACCACACACTCTGGAGACGAGAAAAGAAGAAAAGGGGGAAGGGGGGAGAGGCAGCGCCAAAGCCAATAATGAAAGCTTCTCCTTCAAAGGAAAGCACTATGTACAAAGTCCATAAATCATTCTCTAGGCTGCACCATGGCCACTGCCACTTTATATAAAGGGGCACACACCTCCCTCGCCACTCAAATCTATTTGCCCACACCTCAAAGATAAATCCACCATTGGCTTCCTTCTGATAGCAGTTATGCATCTTAGCAGCTCTCATTGGCTCCCTCTTCAATAGGACACTCACCCTCCCAAGCTGCTTCATGATGATTGTTAGTAGCGACTAACACAGGCTACACGGATTATGCATCAAGCAAGAGATGTGTTATGGATGTGCACAATATTTCCTACTCAATTTGTATAAGGTCTTGGAGTCATTGGGAGTTCCAAAGTTGTATATGCTAGCTAGAGGGCTCAAACTTAAACCATAGTAGAAGGGATTGAGGTGCAAGCCTTTATAAGGAAACCTTTATGCAAGGAGGCTCCATTCTTGAGTGTCCACTCTTGAGGATCCATTCTCTCTCTCTCTCTCTCTCTCTCTCTCTCTCTCTCTCTCTCTCTCTCTCTCTCTCTCTCGTGTTCACTCTATAAATGGCCTAGCCTTGAGCTTAATACCCATGCTTAAGAGGCTAGTGCTAGTCCATTGTAGTTAGAGAACCATTTCTTAATCTAATCTCTACTTTATTCATTACTCTTAATCCTTCTATATTCCATTATGTCTTGAAGTAGTTTCACACTTTCATTATTCTAGATTTGAGTATGTGTGTGATGACTTCTTGCTTATTGACCACTCATGTCCTTCTATGAGCATTTGATTTGTGATATTTAACATCTCTAATTAGGTTGATTAAGTTGGTTCTTAATATTGTGATTAGTGTAAATGCCCTATTGTTTGCCTGTGTGTGGATGGGTTTTATGAAACTCTAGCACCATTCACCTTGTATGTGTAGCTTTTGATGAAGTACCTTGATTGGAATGTGGTGATTGGAGAGGCCAACACCAATGCAATTAATGTGTGCTTCTCAAGAGTGTGCTTTGAGATTATAGTCTATTGCAAGTTGCACTTTGGTGGGCTTAATGTGTGTAGGTGATGCTTGATTTATGATGTGATTAGAGTTAATGATTCATGGATAATCTCTATTGCATTGGATGAGGATTCTCTTGAATCATCTCATTTGATACATCCGATGCTCGTGCTTCCATGCCCTAGCCGGGTTGCTCATCGTAGGATTGATAATTTTGTTGGTCTTGGGTTGATTATGCTATGCTATAATTTTTCAAGATAAGGGCAAGGCCAGGGAGTCATGGATTAGGCCAAGGGCCGGACTAGGCAATGTGGAAAGGGAATCCAGCTAGGGCAAAGGGCTAGGAGCATTGCCTATATAGTGGGAGGTTGGGATGTGGATTCAAGGCTCTAGTCACCCCTAGGCTTTACACTGGTATCAAGAGCCAAGTTGATTTTTTGGGAAAAGAGGGCGTGGTGATTCTAAGCCAAAAAAACATTCTGCATGTTGCATGCCGTGGAGAGTCTCTCTTGCTAAGGGAGGAAGGTGGAGTGGACGAGCGTGTGCAGGAGGGCTTGGGAAGGAGAATCCGCCGGGTGAAGGTGCAACAAATTGGCTGCGGAAGGGCTCAACAGGAGCACAAAGCCACACTGAGCATTTCTCAACGCTGCAGCAGCAGCGCCCCATTCTCATCATCTCGTTCAGCCTCACCTTCTCTTTCCTTGCGCGCTGCTTGCTCGACGGCCATAGCCTCTGTGAGCTGCGAGTTCACATCTAAAAACGTCTAAGGCCCTTGGCCTTAGGACTTAATATCACCTAAGGGCGAGTACCCACAGAGGTCGCATCGCGGCTTTGAACCCAAGATAGTCGCAAATTGTGACCATATACTCGGCTACAATCGGCGAAGGGGCCGACAATTAGATACTACCCTACATGCTGCGTGCAGCAAATCAGCAAGTCAACGATCCCATACGTAGTCGATAAATTTTTCAAATTGATTCATTGGCGACCGTATTCATAGAGCCAATTACACTAAAGCAAGAACAATTGCAACCGATTTGACAACGATGTGTCCAAGAAAGGTACCTGCATGGGTGGATTTACGGATTGATTACAACTTGGACAAGCAACATAATTAGCATGGATAATTACCATTTGCGGTACATCCTACAGCTACGGGATTCTTTCTCAACTTCACGTATTTTTCTTGCTATTCCTTCCATTGCACTGTGTCACCATGGATTCAGACATCAATATGAATTTTGATTTCAAGAATCATACGCCTGATCTTGCCCGTGATGGCTCACGACCGGATGCTCTCACGAAGAGTGCCCGCGACGCTACGATGGGTGACAACACTTATGAATTGCTCAATATTCAAGAATTTCGTGCACTTCAGACACACATATTAGTCATGGAAGGAAATTTTGCATCTTCAAATGAAAACGTCACTAAATTATCTACATTAGTGATACAACTTATGCAGCAGCAGCAGGCCAAGGGCCCTGTTGCCACACACATGCATGAGCAAACTGCTACTTAGAAGCAAGGCCCTTCTGATCATGGACAAGTTCCATCTCCAGATTCTTTGCACACTCTCACTGCAAAGGAGGTGGATGAGTTGTTGAAAAACACCAAACCACTGACTTTTAAGGGAGAAGATCGAGATCACAATAAGGATGCAATGAATATCTTTCTCAGCAAGTGGGATGGAATTCACGCCTTACGGCGTACTCCGGACGCAGTCAAAGCACTACAAACAAGCTTGACTCTAGAAGGAAAGGACTATAAGTGGTGGATGTCTCTCAAGGAGAAGAATATCATACCACAGAGTTGGGCAGCCTTTGAGGCTATGTTTCACAAAGAATTCTTGCCTACAAATGAGGTAGATCAAAATTGAATGGCTTGGGACACGTGTTCCATGTGCCAACACCCATCATTACTTGAATATATCTCTCACTATCAAGATGTTATCCTGAAGTTGGAAGGACTAGACACCTTTCAGCAAGTACGTGGGTTTATCCGCGATCTGACGCTAGAGCTCAAGAAGCACATCAAGACTCAATACCCTAAAACACTTGAGGAAGCCATAGTGAAAGCACACATTCATGATGATCCAGATGAAAAGAAATCACATAATAATCACGTGCCTACTAATACACATGGTAATACACGCACACAGTATGGGCACAATAAAAGGAAATTTATAGTAGCCAATTCTGAAGCAGCTAAAAAAACCAAGGGTTCCAGAAGTCCTCTCTCTCTTGAGGATTTTGATAAGGCTAAAAAAGAGAAATTATGTTTTCAATGCTTGGAAAGTGTTCATGAAAAAAAGGATTGTCCCTAACAAGGGGAAATCTACTACTCATGGCAAGAAGAAAGTAGTGCACACGGTGCAACTTGAGTCTTCCTCACGATTCTCTACAGTGGAAGTAACACACACCCCGAGGTGGTGCATGAATGTTGTCTCACAGCTTCCATGTGGCAACAGACCTTTGGACCACATGAGTTAGTACGTATGCACAGATCTCTGCAAGGACACAAGGTGTGCATCTTGGTAGATGACGGTGCCACTCACAATTTCATTAATTATGGATTGGTGGAAAAACTCAAATTGCCTCAAAATCCAAGTACCCACTGCTACAAGGTAGCAATGATGAATGGACATGATGCCTAAATCTGGGATACTCAAGTCCTAGCTGTACCGTTGGAAGTACAAGGCTACTCCACATCCTTGGATTTTCAGGTTATGAACATGGAGAGGGCAAATGTGGTCCTTGGTAGGGAATGGTTGCATAGCCTAGGATCATCATTGAAGCGTACCTATGAGCACAACAGCTTGATGTTTGAATCCCATGGCACACATGTGTTGTTGTTAGGAGAGAAGGATGTACCTTCTTTAACCACTGATATGTACAACTGACCTTATGCGGCTCGTTTTTGATAATGAAATAGAGCAAGTTTTCTTATGTTACTCATTATCTCATTTTCTCTCTAACATTGAATCTGTTGAACATTCCTCAACACCGCATGCTTCTCTCTCATCTTTTCCACCAATGGCCCTTCTCAACAAGCAAAGGTTGCTAGTGATCTAAAAATTTATTAAAGTAATTTCATGATGTTTTTCCTAATGATTTGCCATCAGGATTATCGTCGACATGATTGGTGCAACATAGCATCGATGTGGTTGCAGACAGTAAACCTATCAATAAACCACCCTACCACATGAGTTACTTTGAAGCCACTGAGGTCAAATGTCAGCTTGCTGACTATCTTAGCAGAGGGTTTATCCAGACCAGTTCTTCACCATGGGCTTTCCCTATCCTATTAGTGAAAAAAAAAATAGCAGTATGCACATGTATGTAGACTACCGTGGCTTAAATACGGTTACTATTAAGAACAAGTACCCATTGCCACGCGTGGATGAGTTGTTCGCCAAGCTCACTCATGCTCATAGGTTATCACCAAGTACGTATTCGACTTGCTGATATACCCAAAACTGCATTTCGAACAAGGTTTGGACACTACGAGTTTCTGGTTATGCCATTTGGTTAACCAATGCGCCCGCAACCTTCATGACACTTATGGACAGTGTCTTGAGGCCGTACTTGGGCAAATTTTTCATCGTTTTTCTTTATGACATTCTAGTATACAGTGCTTCTGAAGAAGAGCACTTACAACATCTGAGGCAGGTGTTTGAATTATTACGAACAAATCATTATATGCCAAGGAATCTAAGTATGATTTTTTGAAGGAAGAAATTCACTATCTTGGGCATGTTATTTCAGCTACTAGGCTACATATGGATCAATCCAAAGTGCATACAATTCGGCAGTGGCCTTCTCCTAAAAATTTGGAAGAGTTACATATTTTTTTAGGATTTGCAGGTTTTTATCGAAGGTTCGTTAAAAACTATGCTAATATTGTTGTTCCCATGACGGACCAGCTAAAAGGCAAAGGCAAAGCTTTTCAATGGGGACCCGCTCAACAGCATAGTCTTGATACAATCAAGGATGCATTAGCTACAGCTCCAATACTAGCTATTGTAGATCCTTTGAAACCATTCATTTTGGAAACGGATGCGAGTGATCATGCTATTGGAGCAGTCTTGCTACAAGATGGCGGCCAATTGCATTTGAAAGCAGGAAGCTTGATGCAGCACAGCAGAACTACTCTGCTTATGAATGTGAACTCTATGCAATAGTGTCTGCCTTGAAAACATGGAGACATTATTTGTATGGTGCTCAGTTTGAAATTGTGTTTGACCATGAAAGCATTAAATGGTTTACACAACAAACCGATTTGAAGGGTCAGAAAGCCAGGTGGGTTGAGATTCTTTAGGAATATGACGCCAAGCTTCGGTATCGTAAAGGGCGATACAATGTGGTGGTTGACACTTTTAATCGTATGCCAAAGATCAATTCTCTCTTGTTCACGGAACTCCATAGTGAATTTTTGGATTCTCTAAAGGGCAAATATGAGCAGGATGACACATATTCCAAAGTGTGGAGCCATGTACAAATGAGGGATCCTTCTCACTCCAATGATGGTAGTGTAGCGTTAACCTCCACACACAGTTCTCCTCTGTCGAGTGATGAACTACAACGATGGAAGAATTTTACCATCAACAATGGGTACCTACTCCATAAGGGGAGAGTTTGTGTACCGATGGACATAGGCAATTGGCGTCAAATTATTTATGAATGTCATGATAGTCCAAGTGCAGGGCACCCGCGTATTAGAAAGACTAATGCTCTCGTACAATGACAGTTTTATTGGCCAGGTTTACATGGATTTGTTCAAGATTATGTCTTGCATTGCCAAAAATGTCAGGTTAACACAGCAGAGCACCTGAAAGTAGGAGGAATACCAACCATTGTACGAGGTCATGACTCAGTATGGGTGGTCGTAGACCGGTTGACTAAACTATGTAAGTTTATTCCAACCAAATCAAAGATTAAGACTCCAGAATTAGCCAAGTTATTTGTGGACAACCTATACAAGTTGTGTGGCTTGCCAAGTAACATTGGCATACAGTCATTTTTGGAGGGCTGTGTTTAAACAATCGGGTACACAACTAAACCTCAGTACAGCCGATCATCCAGAAATGGATGGTCAAATTGAATGAGTTAACCAAGTGCTAGAGGATATGCTACACGCATACGTTAGCAAGAAGCAAACAGACTGGGAAGAATATCTACCTCTTCTTGAGTTTGCTTAGAACAGTACAAGCATGTCACGACTGGATTTAGTCCTTTCATGCTCATGTATGGTTTTCAACCTAGGTCACCTGTTACGGTGGGGTTGGCAATCGAAAAACTCCAACAGGTTAAGGATTTTTTCCAAGACCACATGGATATGCTGAAACTCGCTTGTTAGAACGTCATCAAGTGCAGGATGGGTATAAGAAGTACGCTGATGAGAAACGTCGGCAAGTTACCTTTGAGGAAGGGGAGGAATTTATTTTTACGTGTGCCAGAGCATTCAAAAAGTCTGAAAACTAGGCCAACACCTAAATTATCTCCACGATATTGTGGGCCTTTCCAAATACTCAAGACAGTGGGTGATCATGCCTACAAACTATTGCTACCTACACATTCTCGTATTCATCCGGTGTTTCATGTAAGCCATTTACAAAAGCGGCTACATGGGGACGACAATGTCATTGGCCAACAGATTCTGGTCGATTTTATTGAACCTCCTACCTTATTGCACGAACTGAACAAATTCATGGCTATCATGATTTACCTACGCGTCTTCATGTACGTCGATAGGCTTTAATCAAGCAGAAAGATCGACCTGAGGAAGGTGCCACTTGGGAAAACATTAGTGTTCTTAAGAAGAAGTTTCCCAATTTTGTTTTTGAGGACAAAAACTCTTCCTTAAGGGGGGAGTAATGTCAGGACAAGGGCAAGGCCAAGGAGTCATGGATTGGGCCAAGGGCCGCACTAGGCAATGTGGAAAGGGAATCCAGCTAGGGCAAAGGGCTAGGAGCATTGCCTATATAGTGGGAGGTTGGGAAGTGGATTCGAGGCTCTAGTCACCGCTAGGCTTTACACAATTGCCCCCAATATTTGGCACCACTATCAGGGAGTTCCAAAGTTGTATATACTAGCTAGAGGGATCAAACTTAAACCCATAGTAGAAGAGATTGTGGTGCAAGCCTTTATAAGGAAGCGTTTATGCAAGGAGGCTCCATTCTTGAGTATCCACTCTTGAGGATCCATTCTTAAGATCTCTATCTCTCTTGAGTGTTCACTCTATGGATGGTCTAGCCTTGAGCTATCCATTGTAATTAGAGAACCATTTCTTAATCTAATATCTATTTTCTTCATTAGTTTTAATTATTCTATATTCCATTATGTCATGAAGTAGTTTCACCTTCTCACTATTCTCAATTTGAGTATGTGTGATGATTTCTTGCTTATTGACCTCTCCTATCCTTCTATGAGCATTCGATTTGCTATATTTAACATCTCTTGTTAGGTTGATTTAGTTGGTTCTTAATCTTGTGATTAGTGTATGTGGCCTATTGTTTACTTGTGTGTGGATAAGTTTTATGAAACTCTAGCACCATTCACCTTGTGTGTGTAGATTTTGATGAAATACCTTGATTGGCATGTGGTGATTGGAGAGGCCAACATCGATGCAATTAGTGTGTGCTTCTCAAGAGTGTTCTTTGAGATTCTAGTCTATGGAAGGTCGGAATTTGGTGGACTTAATGTGTGTAAGTGATGCTTGATTGATGATGTGATTAGAGTTAGTGATTCATGGCTGATCTCTATTGCATTGGATGAGCATTCTCTTGAATCCTCTCATTACATACATCCGATGCTTGTGCTTTCATGCCCTAGCCGGGTTGTTGATCCTAGGATTGATAATTTTGTTGGTCTTGGGTTGGTTAGGCTATGCTACGATTGCCCCCAATATTTGGTGTTGTCGCCGGGGATCGATTACCTAAACTAGTGAGTATAGGATGTTTAGAATAGAGTAATTTCACTACTAATTTCATTGATTTTAAGTGTGTGTAACTCAATTTTGGTTTCATTTGATGATGTTTGTGCAAGTAATTGAAGCTAAATTTTGAGTTATGAATACCCCAAACCTCCAATTTCACTAACTTCATACTAACCCTTGCTAATTTCTCTTCATTTCCATGCTAATTGTACTAATTCCATACTATTTTTTACTATTTTTGACTAACTTTGCTAACCTAACCACTAACATTTGAAGTGTAATGTATGTCCAATCCTCTTATAAGAGGTGGAATCAACACTTTTATCAAGTTAATTGTGTTAATGCATGCCTAATTTGATGATTTGAGTGTTGGCTAATTTGGAAGAGCCACACATGTGTGTGTGCATGATGGAATCATTGTGTGGAGCAAGGATTAGGTTGGATGCAATCGATTGTAAATGCATTGACCTACTCATTCAATTTTTGGGTGATTAATTTGATTCCAATGAGTTACTAATTTATTGCTAAAATTAGATGTGTAAATCAATTGACCTACACTTTGCACCTAATTTGATTGTTTTGGAGAGAAATTGATGGTCAATTTTGACTAGTGAATGATGCGTGTGTGAAGATTAAGCTTGATTTGCAACAAGAATTCATGTATGTGCATAAAAATCTTTGTGTGTAATGCACCAAAGAGGAAAAAACCTGCCATAAAATTCAAGTGTGTGCGCACCTAATCTTGAGTGTGTGCATGCATATAAATTGATGGAATTGATGATATGTGAGTGTGCAATCATGTAACTGATGTGTATGTTAGGATAATCCCATCATTGGATAAGCCTAATTGGCAAAAAATTGGGCAAAATTTGAGTGTGTGTGCTCAATTGAAGACCACTTGAGTTAATGATTGATGGTCAATTGGGGCACCCAAATGATTTTTGATTGTGAAATGTGCATGAAAAGTGTGTGCAATCACTAGGTGTGAGCCTAATGCATTGTCAATTGAGACAAATTTGAATTTTTGTGCTTAATTTTTGAGTGTGTGCATTGCTTGATCAAGTGTGCAATTTGAGCATTTCAATGTGGAATTGATGTAATTTTTACATCTAATTTCTGCCTAAATTTGGGTGTATGTGCCAATCAATAGCATGTACAATCCAGTGTGTGAATGAATAATTGGTATTTTTACCAATTATGATAATGATTTGGCCAAATAATTGATGTGTGTGTCACAATTGGCTTTGAGAATTGAGATAGATCACTCAATTGGTACTCAATTGTGTAGATTTTCAGTGCATTGCCATGCTAATGATGAATCAATTTGATGAACATGGAAAAAATGCACTAATGTGTGTGCCTATGCAATGGCATTATCTATCATAATTGGAATGAATGATTGGTGTTGATCACTAATCATAATGATTGTGAGTAGACCTAAACATTTGTGGGTGTGATATCAAATCAATTGAGATGAATGACTCAATTGCACACAATTGAGAATGATTTTATGTATTGCCATTGAATTGTATGCCAATTATGGCAAAAATTTTCATTATATTGTGTGTGTGAAAATGCCAAAATCAAATGTGTGTAGCCTCATAAATCGTAAATGAGAAATCCAAATAGGGTTTAAGTGATTTTGATATTAGATATGAGAAATTTTGCAGTGATTGAATATCAAGTTGGATCGGCCGATGAGAACTTGTGCGCTCATTTAGTGTATATGCACTGTGCAGCAACCAATTGATAGGTTTGATGTCAAATCGGTGCATAGAAGTACTCTCAATCAAATAAAGTATATCCAAATGAGAACAGATTTAATTATTGTTGAATCAAATTTTTTGCATGTATTGAGCCTAATTGAATGATTTTGAGGGATGTTTTGGTGTAATGGTCCATATGCCAAATGACAACAATGGTAGTTTAAATTGAAATATATCAATGCATCACTAAGGTCTTATCTAAGGATCTTAGGTGTTACCATTGGGATACACACACACACATACACTCACTCTTCTCTCTTTTATTCTTGGTCATGGATTCAACTCAACTCATGTTTTCACTCATGCCTAGTGATGCAAGAGTCATCATACGCACATACACTTGTTCGGTCATGCATTGCTTACGATGGCTCAAACTCACTCATGCCAACATATATTCAAAAAACCTCGCCATGGGAAGCTCCCCTTTTACAAAAACAAAAGAGAAGAGCCTCCCTCAAATCTAGCATGCCAAGTGGTCACCCTTGGTGGGTTCATGTTCTTGGCTTGGCAGACCCACATGCTTACACACACATTTTTTTGCCTTGAATATTGGCCTAGGCTCCAACTTTTTGAGCTATTCACACTACAGAGGGGCCATTTTTGTCTTGCATGATCTATTGTGTGCCTGGCTTGACTGCGAAGGCTACGGAGTCATGGACTTTGGTCTCCTACCCCATCCACTCGCTATGCCCGGCCTCGATTGATGCTCACCGCAAGCTCACATGCAATCTCTTAAGCTCGTCCACCCATGCCAAGCTCTCATTGGTACAACACCCTTCACACACACTCGTAAGCTTTGCTCGCACTTGATTTGTTGAATAGTGCTCTAGCCCCTCGGGCCTCGCACCTGCTTATCCTGCTTATGGGATTCCACACACACACACAAACACACCTGTTTTTTGCATTACAACCTCAGAGTAAGGATGTTTCAAACCGAATTCTCATCCATTGTCCACACCGCTCCGGGGCTCCTCCTCATCTCTCTCCTTGGGCCCATAATTCTCCGTTGTCATCTCCGTGCACGCTGCCAAGCAAAAAAAGGATTAAAAAAGTGAAAAAAATAAATCCTTTTTAGAAAATAAAATTAAATATAACAAGAGGTTCCCACCACTCTCTCCAGCCAAAGCTCAAAAGCAAGGATTTAAGGTCACCTAGAGCTTATCAAAATCTGAAAAGTAGCTCCACAATTAGCCTTGAGCGTAGGGTGGTATGAATGAGGGAAATTGCATCTCGGTTTATCCTTGAAAAGACTCGTAACACTTGATGAAGAGCAAACCTTGGGTTACAATTTTCACTCACATGAGATGGAATTACCAATGAAAGGGGTAAAATGGCAAAGAGCTCTTCATTAAAAAAAACTCTATCCCGTTCTTTGCCATGTATGCCATCAATTGTGCTTATCGAGAGTCCACTTTATGCATATTCATTCTCGATTTGTGCATGAAAGCATTAAAATTTTGGGATTTTGGTGCTTGGATAGAGGGAGAACTTCTTTCATGCAATGATTGCTATAAAGGGGATACTAATATCAAGTTTCACCGGGCATGTGAGAGATTTTCATTGCTATGAATTGCAAAATCCGGCTATTATGATCTACCTCATCATTTAATCAAGGCATACATATGTTTTTGGTTTTCTATTTGGAGTTATCCTTGATTATTGAGAGAAGAGAATTTTGTGCACTTTATGGTAAAATCTAGGTCTATATTTCTTGACATGGATGCTTGGATTGATCGAGATTTCTTTTACACTTAAAGATAAGATCTTCTTAACATGTGAGCTTCACTTTTAAAAGTACCATTGACATTGAATTGGCTCTTGGTCGAGAGATGTTATGCTTGGACTCGACTTGCTTGTTATACTTTAGTGCTTCAATTGAATAAAAAAACATGGGAAAGCATTAAACTTGAGCTTCTTGATAGAAAAAGAGATCACTAAAGTTTGGGCTTCACATTGATTGTGCATTTTTAGTGCTTGATATTAATGTAAAATCGTTGCATAGCACTAATTGGGCTTCTTGAATGACCATGGGATAGCCATAAATTTTGGGCTTGTGATTGATTGTGAATTCCTTGAGTGCTTGTGTTGAATTTTCAAATGCTTACGAGCACTAATGATTTGAGTTGTTTTGAAGGGATGTGGCAAGATTGAACTTTCATTGATCCAAGAAGGGTTCATCATTGCAAAATATTGCAAAACTTGGCTATTTAGAGCCATTCCAATTCTTTGGATTAAAAGTTGTATACATGCTAGCTCATAGCTTGGTATAAGGTGAAAATGTTTTCATTTGAGCTAGTGTTTACCCAACTTATTTGACACCTTCAAGTATAGAGTTTCGCTATTAAGAGTCATTCATTTCATTCCAAAAGTTGCAGTCATCTCTAGCTCATAGCTTGCTCTAAAATTGTAAAATTTCATGTGAGCTAGTTGTTAGCCAACTTTTTTGGCGAGCTTTAAAAATGTAAAATTGGGCTTTCAAGAGCCACTTAATTTTAGCAAAGTTGCACTATTTCTAGCTCTTGGCTTGTTTTAAACTCCATATTTCATTTAGCTAGCACTTAATCAACTTTTGAATGATGTATAAGAGATTGTAAAAGTTTTAAAATGTGCTTATGCAGAAGCATTTTATCTCTCTCATTGTTGATATGTATGTATACACTTGCTACAAAGACCATCATGTGCATAACCAAAGGCACTTTTTTCCCTTGGTTTTTTTCCCTTTGGAAAATTCAAGTATTGAACACCCTAGCTTTAGGTTTTCATTAATGTTTTCTTTGTGCTTTTGGATTTCAATAAAAGGCCTTTGGAGCTTATGTTTACACTTAGCTTCAATCAGCTTGGATTGTAATAAAAATATCAAGAGACTTATCTACCAAGTGGATGCTTGCTCCAGGATGCACAAAGAATATGAATAGGTGAAATGCTTCCATGATATTTCTCTTTTGTTTATCTTTCCATTCTCTATGCTTGGATTTAGTGAATCTGCTTCTAAGTTATGGTTCTTTCATGTTCAAAAACTAGGCATACTAAAGTTTCAACACTTTGCTTTGTGAATATTAACTCATTAAAAATTAGGTTTTATGTGTGCTAATCATAGGTAATTCGCCTTGACCTTAGGTTAAGTAGATTCATTTCTCATTAATCCTAGACTCTTAGTGATAGTTTTAATACTCCATTCATTTTTAATATGACCTAGGGCTATAATTAGGCTTTAGTCTCTTAGTTCATTTGCAGTAAACATCTCATGTTTGAAGAAATAAAAAAGTGCCAAAAAAATGAAACAATGAAGCAAAAAAAGTGTCAAGAAAAAGTAGCAAAAATGCTACTAGACACATGAAAAAGAAAATTTATATGTTATGTTGTGTCCATGTGAGGCTTAGCGCCTTATTGGAACTTGGGAGGTGAGGGGAACCACCTTAGCTCGCTTGGTCAAGGCCCTAAACTGATGCCCTGGGTTGATAGGGGTTAGTCGTTGCTTTGGTAGGCTAGTAGACTTTTGGAACACCTTATTGAGGGTTCAAGGAGCCAAGAGTTGCACCTAGACTTGCCTTGGGGTGGTAGCTTTGTATTGTGCTTTACTTTTTTCTGTAGATGACAAAAAACAAAACTTCCATGAGCTTCAAAAAGCTGTGACCGTGTACTTATAAATTAGGAGATTTTTTATAGCCCATAGACATGATAGACTTGAATGATTTAATAATATTGGTCACATAGTTTTTAGGCTAATAGGTTTATGAATTTGCATTAGACTAGGGTCTTAATTGATTGCTTGTGTTTTATTCATAAAACTGATATTTCAAGTGGTTTAATCTTCACAATAGTGTAGGTGTTTTTTTGCTTTGTGTTGTTTAATTTTTTACTATGATTCACCCATCTTTCAGAAGAAAATAATCACTTTGCATGATTGTTCATTGTACTTCATGTTTTATTCATTCTTGTTGGCCTTTGATGCTCATTACTTGTCCTTATGTTTTGCAGCTCAGCAATTCTTCCATGGACTTGCTTTCTACCATGTCACCGTGTTTTGGTTCACCGGCACACGAGGACGTGTGACAAATTAGGGGGGGGAATGTTAGCAGCGGCTACCACAAGCTACACCAATTATGCATCAAGAGGGAGATGTGCTATGGATATGCACAATATTTCCTACTCACTTTGTATAAGGTATTGGGCTCATTGGGAGTTCCAAAGTTGTATATGCTAGCTAGAGGGCTCAAACTTAAACCCATAGTAGAAGGGATTGTGGTGTAAGCCTTTATAAGGAAGCCTCTATTCTTGAGTATCCACTCTTGAGGATCCATTCTTGAGCTCTCTCTCTCTCTCTCTCTCTCTCTCTCTCATTCTCTCATGTTCACTCTATGGATGCCCTAGCCTTGAGCTATACATTGTAATTAGAGAACCATTTCTCTCTCTCTCTCTCTCTCTCTCTCTCTCTCTCTCTCTCTCTCTCTCTCTCTCTCGTGTTCACTCTATGGATGCCCTAGCCTTGAGCTATACATTGTAATTAGAGAACCATTTCTTAATTTAATCTCTACTTTCTTCATTAGTCTTAATTCTTCTATATTCCATTATGTCATGAAGTAGTTTCACCTTCTTATTATTCTAAATTTAAGTATGTGTGATGACTTCTTGATTATTGACCACTCGTATCCTTCTATGAGCATTTGATTTGCGATTTTTAACATCTCTAATTAGGTTGATTTAGTTGGTTCTTCATCTTGTGATTAGTGTATGTGGCCTATTGTTTGCTTGTGTGTGGATAAGTTTTATGAAACTTTAGCACCATTCACCTTGTGTGTGTAGCTTTTGATGAAGTACTTTGATTGGCATGTGGTCATTGGAGAGGCCAACACCAATGCAATTAGTGTGTACTTCTCAAGAGTGTGCTTGAGATTCTAGTCTATGGCATGTCACACTTTGGTGGTCTTAAGGTGTGTAGGTGATGTCTGATTGATGATGTGATTATAGTCAGTGATTCATGGCTAATCTCTATTGCATTGGATGAGCATTCTCTTAAATCCTCTCATTTGATACATCCGATGCTCGTGCTTCCATACCCTAGCCGGTTGCCGATCCTAGGATTGATAATTTTGTTGGTTTTGGGTTGATTTGGCTATGCTACAGTTGCCCCCAACTTCGATCTACCTTCCCACATGCCTTTGATCATCGAGCGTACAAAGGCTCCTTTTCCACCTCTTCCCCTCGAAAATGCTCTCCTCTTTTTCTTCTTTCCCTTCCCTTTCCAAAATCCTAAAAAGATTACCTTGAGCAATAGCTCCCGGCGCTATTGCTTTCTCAACCCAAGCCTTCGCTTTTCTTTTCTTTAAATTGTGAGCTCACTTTCATTTTTCTTCTTCCGAGTGCAGCCTTCCCTTTTCCCTTTCATTTACAACTCAGAGGATTTAAGAATTTGATTCGCATGCCGTCGGTGCTCCTACCGGATTGTACCTACCACATAATTTCTTCGATCACACCACATAGGAGCTCCACCTACCGGCCCCAAAATCCCCACGCTTCTCCACAACTCCGCACCATGGCTTCAGAAAACCCGTTCAAGAAACGGAAAAAAAATTTGATCCCTTCTCGACGTAACTGTTTGTTGACCTGAATTGTGCGTATCGCGATGCCCATGTCGCATGCAACTTTCCCGGACCTTGGCAAGCTAAAAAATATCCTTGTCAGCACGCCTACCAAAGCGACATGGTGAGCACATACCCGACCCCGACAAATATTTCATAGGCCATAACATGCTCGTTTGGGGCCCGATTGACAATCCAAAAAGACCGTCATGCTCCACAACTCAAGCTCCACACATCTGTCTACTTACCCAGCTCTGACTACATGTCATCACCTGCCTTGTCCGTCGGGGATCTTCAAGACCTTCTAACTTTAAACTTGCATAACTTTCACACCGTGGCTCCGTTTGACGAGCCGTCTGGATGGGCTTCTAGAGCATATCAGGCACTACATTCCTCGACACATTTTTTACATTTAGGACACCTTGACTTTCCATCCCAACTATCCCACTTTGTAGGTCTCCTTGGCCTAAAAAACCGTCTTAAGCATACATTTTGGTTTCCACTTTCTTGCCCTGGGCCTTCATACCTGATGTAGCTCTCCAGCTTGCTCTCCAGCTTGCACATGTATGCAGCCTTAGCAATGCATAACACACCTCACAGGAGAGACCAGCTTTGGTTCCACCATCATTGCCCACCCCCTTGTTGAACATTTATGTTCAACCAAAAATCTATTTATAGAACTTGAAAGAATGCCATACACTCCAAAACCACAACCTTATGTACAAAAGTTTCCTTTTGTCACCCGCTGCACCTGCTCAAGCGCGTTGCCCAACCCCTTGCATTACAACATGGCTACCATTGAGGTCGAAAACTTGACATTGATCCCGTCCACACACCTGCAACATGCTCACATAGTGCCGCACCAAGGCATCTTGCCAACCATCTACATAAGCTACCCCCGGCATGCTTCCATCTCTCCAAGCATCCATAGGCACATTGTCCACTTCCAAAAAAACACCACCAAAAGTTCCACCACTCTTCGAGTGCACATCAACATTCACATTGAACATACCATGCCCTCCCTCCCAACCATGTAAAGTGACATCATCCTCAAGCAGATCTGCTCGACAGTCCACTGCACATCTGCTTCTATCATCATCCCCTTCAACCACCACTCACAAACCCCTTTAGAAAGCTTAGACACAATCTGGGATTTCGCACCCTCTACCACAGAGCTCACTTGGAGCATTTAAAGCACTTCTATCTCTGGCTCCATGCTTGCCTTATCACCTACAAAGCACTCAATTCCAGCATCATCAAGATCTCCCTCATCAATCGATCCTTCAAGATCTACCAACACCACCTTCTTGTTGGCTTCAATTACCTGCCCTTCAAGCGTGTGCGCTCCTTGCCGCACTGTCGAAGCAAGGGACTTGCCGATACACCCTGTGTGAGCCACAAATGGCTCCAAGCACACAACAAGACTAATCTAGTAAGCTCAAAAGAGGGCAATGGTGTGTCACTCACCGCTCTATGCTCCTGCCGTGGAGGATTCCTCGCCGCGATGAAGAAGAAGCTGCAGTCGTGCCGCGCTCAACCGCTTCGCCACCGTCGTGCCTTCGTAATGCTCGATCGTACACACACTCTCCCTCTCTCTCACACACACATACACACACACACACGAGGAGGTGAAGAAGAAGAAGATGGAGATGGAGATGGAGCAAGAGCACTCTTCTATTGCACAAATGAGAGAATGAATGAATTTTAGGTTTAGTTGGCTTTTATATGAGCTCACACCATTCACACTTGGGCGCCTAGGCTTAGCCAACTAATCCCTTGAATGTCCCAGTTAGAGTACGCCTCTCATCGGTGATCACTCTTGCCCTTTTCCTATTGGTCCGACAAGCCCGGTACCTGACTCTACCAAATACATAATACACGTCCGTCGTAGGTGTTGGGGTGTCCGTGAGCCGTGAGGGTTAACATGCCCCCCTTCCTGATGTAGATTCCGTCCTCGGAAGCTATTTGAGTTGAAGCTCGTTCGTCGAGGTGGAAGAGCATTTGAGATGAATGTCCTTAGCCTTCTGCAGTCACTGCAAAATTAACAACATTTGCACAGTAATTGCATTCTCATAAGTGAGTAAAAAGCATATGCAGTTTTAGGTAGACAAATTGATTGGTAAAAGAATTTCAAACAAGTTGTCAGCAATGAACATTAAATTGCAATGTAATCAAATGCATAAACATATGTAAAGGTAAAAAATTAAACAAGTCTGGGGTCGCTAATTTGACGGTCGAAAGGCACTAGAGATCGAATATTAATACCATGGGTAAGCTTCTTAATTTTCTGTGGTCAATTAAGTTGTTTAATCGCGAGAGCCAAGTATTCATGTTCGAGGGCTGACTAGAGGCTATATCTAGAAGACCTTATAGTTAAGCTACCATAAAAGGAATTTCTCATGAAATCATCGCCTGACTGATTACTTTTTCTTTGACCCCCCAAAGTCTTTTCACAGTGATTCAATTTGATGTGTGTGCTTATTTTGTATGCCTTGGGTTTTTTTCTTTTCAAGGAAAAGCGCCCACACTGGGAACCTCTAGGGCTCTAGTACCATAGGCAATACATGTGAGTGAAGTACCAAATCAAGCTGAGATTTCTCTTCCAGCTTAAGATTTTACAGTGTGGCACTTTGATTTTTTGTTTGTACATTTTCAGCATTTTAATTTTGTAACTTTGGGGGGTCATATAACACTGATACACCTCCCCAGGTTCATCACACTAGTAAACTCCCTTTATAATACTTAAGCTAAAGGTCAATAGGGTCAAGCCCACTAGGAAGCCCTAGTACATTTCACACAATGCTGCCTAAATCGGATTAAGAACCTAAGTAACCATTGATTATTAGGAAGGCATTCCCCATGGTATTAAGAGAAGATCTCTAACACCTAACTTGGTCAAACTAGCTTAGTTGGACTGCTTGATTTTTAAACCTAGACAAGTGATTATGACAAAAAATTACATTGAATTAAATGTTTGTTACTAAGCAAATGTGCTGTATATTATCCTACCAAATGTGCTGGATGCAAAAAAGATAAGGGGCAATGCTAATGGACAAGAAACACCTGTTTGTGTCGATGGTCGCGCTTGATTTGAAGAGTGAGTCGAGATAAAGATTCCATGAAGGTCCAAATCCTACCAATAGCAACACGCTCCTATACACACTAGGAAACAAAAGGAATACCTCCAGGAGGCACATTAGTGGAAAAAGGTACCAACACTTATTGAACACAACAAAAAACATAAGGAACCCTAACCTAATTATTTTCACTCCCCCTAGAGAGTCAAGGGAATAGGATATTGTAGAGGTTGGGGGGAAACCCTAAGTCTAAACCCCTATCCTCGTCGTCGAGATAAACAAAGTCATCATCCATGAGACCATATGTGCCATCCGTGTAGTCGTGTAAATTTTCTTCTTCATCATAGGTGCCCATGTTTACTAAGAAGGTCACTAGACGCCTATAGTCATCTTGGTCAAAAGGGTAGGCTTGTGCAATGGGAGAAACGCTCTCTACTAAGTATGGATCAGACGCGGTCAAGAGACGTATCAGCCATTCTAACTCCTCAAAATTCCTCTCACATGCTAGCGTACCTATCAAATCCCATTCACATGCAAGCATTGGAAAGACCATGTGAAATATTTGTGAAAAGTAACGAGGGTACCTCTCACCCAAGGCAGGAGTGGATGACTCTAGCATACTAGCCATATCTGTACATGCAAATAGATGATAGTTAGAGTGCAAATATTACAAGGGTCGTATTCTTGTGCATAATTTGGTTTTATGATTTTGTGTTATGGTTGTTGCTCTTTTACTTTTTTATCTTTTTTTTGTGAGTATAAGGCTTTATATATACATTCCCTAAGATTGGATATTAAGGGGTCAGGGGGAAAGGTTGAGAGGGAAGCAAGTGAATAATGGATGTCCACAAACACTCCCCCCTTCCTTGGGTAGATCATACCGTTTGAAATGATGTCGTCACCCTTTGAAACCAATTGTTCCAGTTGGTAATAGGTGAGGATTTTTGCCAGTAGTTTTCTATTACCCTAGGTGCCTCGTCAAGTTGCAAGGGTGGTAAGGTACTCTCCCAGGATCGAACTTAAAGTGGTTCATCAGGTGATTCTTGAACACTAGGAGGTGTGGATTCTTTTGTAGCTTCATGGAGGTCCACTACTATAGATGGAGGCTGTGTAGAAGCTTTTACCTCTATGGATGTATTACATGAGGAGCTAGAAGCTTCATGGAACTCCTCCCTTCCTGAGCTAGGTGGAATAAATTGGTTTTGCTTTAGAGCCCAAACTAGCTCTGGACTAGGTGTGTAGCATTCTGTGATCTTTCCCTTCCCACGGTCTGCCATTGGCTTTAGCGTTACACTGTTTGACTCATATGGGTTTGTTGTCGATAGGGAAGGAAACATTTTACGTTTAGGTACCCAAATTTTCTCATTTCCATCATAGTAGCTTTGGGCTTCTAATAGTTTTTTTGGAATCCATCGTGATTTGGTCTTGACTCTCCTAGGGCGCGCTCTTGGTTTTTCCGAGAAATTTTTTCTTGGAATGGATGGGAGGGTTGAGGTAGCTGGAAGTAAGGCCTTGGGGACCCATTGATATGTACTCTTAGGTCGTGCAGGTTGAGTACTTGCAATATTGCTGCTTGCTGCAACTACAAGTGTTGAAGTGCTAGATTCATGGGTAGCCGGCAAAGACGAGTTAACCACCTTGGCTTGTGAATGTTGGCTATCCTTCAACTTTGCTAGAGTTTGCAACGTAGGTGACTTTGCTTGAATGATAGGGGTAAGAGTCGGTGGTCACGTCGTGACACTACCAGTATCCCAATCAATAGTGCATTTGGTTGCCAACATCCACGTGCGTCCCAGGTTTACGTTGCCTTCCATAGCTCCCGCGGGCATGACTAGAAACCTCTGCACTATGCTTCCATTGTCATAGACAATAGGGGTCTGAAGGACTCCAAGAATAGCAGTTTTCTTTTTATTAATGCCCTTGACTTGCATCGTACTCGGGGATAGGGTCGGTTTTCCTAATTGACACCAAAATCCATAGGATAACAAATTGTGTTTAGCTCCCGTATCTAATAAGGCATTGTATAGTTCCTTACCCGTAGGGGCTATTTAGCTCAATTGGGTATCGTAGGGGTGGCTCAGATTCTAATGAGTCGTCATTTGTGTCCTCGAAAAATGCTTGCGTGATTCCCAGATTAGCCTCTCGTTGGTGTCTAAGACGTTGTTGTCGTTCTCGAGCCTCAACTCTTGCTTGGATTTTTTTAAGCTCTGCTTTTTCCTTGGCAGCTTTCTTTTGATGGATGGCTTGCAACTCTTCCTGGCTTAGAGGATCATAATATCTTTTGAATTTACTCCCATTAAGGAATCCAATGGTTTCAACTCCATCTAGAGTCTCCACACGAATGGTACCTTGCGGGGTAATTTCACACACTCGATATGGTCCCTTACCAGCGTATTTCAATTTCTTCTTTTCATTACGTACCCCGTACATAAGAACTTTATCACCAACCTTGATGTCTTTATCCTTTAAATGGCTATCAAACCACTTCTTTCTCCTATCCTTCTCCACTAGATCATTTCGCACAGCTAATTGCCTTTCTTCATCTAGCCTTTCCAGGATATATAATCGCTCCACTAAGGGGTTACCATCCCAACCTTCTTGAGAAGCTACTCGAAGACTAGGAATGACAAACTCCCATGGCATAACTGCTTCTTAGCCATACACCATCTTAAACGGTGTGCAATTAATAGCAACTTTATACGCAGTACGATAAGCCCATAAAGCTGATGTAAGCTTTAGGTCCCAATCAGTGCGATGAGCCTCAACTATCTTTGTCAAAATGGAGATGAGAGTTTTGTTGGTACTCTCAGCTTGGCCATTTGCTTGGGGATAATAGGGTGTAGACTTGTGGTGAGATATCATGAAGTTTGATGTGAGTTCTTTTATTACTTCATTTATAAAATGAGTTCCATTGTCACTCACAAGTTCAAAGGGGTATCCAAAACGTGTGATAATGTTCTCAAAGAGGAACTTAGCTGTTGTTTTTGCATCCGCCTTCCGTGTTGCTTTTGCTTCAGCCCATTTGGTTACATAGTTGGTAGCCACAATGATATATCATGATTGCATGTTACGTGCAGCCCGACTAATCGGTCCTACAAAGTCTAAGCCCCACTTTTCAAATGGTTGGGTTACCTTGATGGGATGTAGAGGCATCCTATCACTTCTTTGTGGCTTCTTGAAGCGTTGTCATTCATCACATTCCTTTGCAAAAAGTGATGCATCCTTAAACCGAGTGGGCCACCAATAGCCTGACTGTAAGATCTTTCGGGCAGTCAAGTTTCCTGAAAAGTGACCACCAGCTACGCCCATGTGTGCCTCTTGTAGAATATATAAATACTCATCCTCGCGGGCACAGCGTCTAAGAACATCATCTTTTCCTCTCTTATAGAGAGTTCCAGCCAGTAAGCAATAGGGTTCGCATTCCTTGATTAATTTTCGAGCTATATCTTTTCGCAGTTCTTTGGGTGGAAAACCATTAAATAAGAAGTTAACAATCTTTTCACTCCATTTAGGCATTGTCTCAATAATGAACAAAGGAGTATCAAGCAATTCATCATCAACCCCTGTAGGAGCTTCGCCATTAGGGATACGAGATAAATGATCCGCCATGACATGTTTCCTCCCAGGCCTCACAACAACGGTGAAGTCAAACTCAAGAAGAATTAACAACCATCGTGTAATTCGACCTGTGGAACACGGCTTGTTTACCAAATATAGCAATGCTTGATGATCAACATAAAACACAAACTTGGTAGCAAGAAGGTAATAGCGAAATTTCTTTACTGCGTAAATCATAGCTAGACCTTCGCGCTCTGTAGTAGTGTAGTTCATCTCGGCATCATTTAATTGGCGACTTGCAAAGCTAATAGTGTAGTCCAATTTATGTTCTCCTGGTTGAGTCCCCAATAGCAAAATTTGATGCATCAATATGCACATGAAAAGGTACATTCCAATCAGGTGTTCGCAGGATTGGATCACTTGTTAGGGCCTTCTTTAATAACTCATAAGATTGATGACATTCTTCCGTCCAGTGAAACTCGATAAGAAGCTTGTACAATGGACGCGCTATCTCGGCAAAGTTTAAAATAAATCTTCGATAATAACCAACATGGCCCATAAATCTTTGAACTCCTTTATAGTTCGTAGGTGGTGGCAAATCGGCAATGCCTTTAATCTTACTCTCATCTGTGGATATCCCGTTCTTGGACACTATATGCCCTAGAATGACTCCATGCTTAACCCAAAATTGGCATTTGAAAGGGTTCAATGAAATGCGATAAAATCTGCACCTTTCAAATATTTTTCGTAGATATAACAAATGCTTCTCCCAAGAAGAATAAACACAAAGGTCGTCTAGGAAAGCTTCACAAAACTCCCTTAGAAATTCTTTAAACGCAGTGTTTATTAATCGTTGGAATGTAGAAGGGGCATTCGTTAAGCCAAAAGCCATAACACGAAATGCAAACACTCCAAACTCTGTGATAAAAGTAGTTTTAGCTTGGTCCTCTAATGCAATTGTGATTTGATTGTAACCAGAGTACCCATCTAAAAAGCTATAAGCTTCCTTGCCCGCAACTCTTTCAAGCACATGTTCTGAATATGGCAAGGGATAATGATCTCTCCTAGTAGCTGCATTAACTTTCTTGAGATCCACGCACACTCTTAGTTTCCCATTCTTTTTTGGCACAATGACTATTGGAGAAACCCATTCTGAGTGCTCAATAGGGTATATGAATCCACATTGGATAAGTTTTTCAATCTCCTCTTGTACAATTTTGGCGTACTTAGGATTCATTGGATAGGGTCGTTGCTGGACGGGTTTAGCAGTGTTGATCATGGGAATTGTATGTTGCACCACAGAAGGTGGAACGCCCTTCATGTCATGATATGTCTAAGCAAAGATATCCTTGTATTCCTTGAGGAGCTCCTTAAGTACAGCCCCTTCAATTTCGGTAAGGTCTTGAGCAATAAAGACTGGTTTAGACTCCTCACCTAGTTCTGCTAATTCTATCTCTTTAACTACCGTTGGACCATCATAGACTCCACTGCTTCCATTGGTAGGTATTCGTTGGGCTTTGGCATACACAACCTTTCGCTCCCTCGTGGTATAAGATTTAAAATGTTCAGGATCCGTATGTAAGTCAGTAGGCTCTTGTCCTGACGGAGACCTTTCTTTTAGTTTTGCCTCCTTTTGTTGTTGTGCTAACTCTCGGTTTTGACATCTTCTTATAGTTCGACTCAATTTCGGCTCTGTAACCTCCAATTGAGCGAGGTCAATGGGTCGCGGGCTGCACCACATGACACTCTGGAGATGTTCACCCCAATTGTCTACTAGCTTTCGATGAGCATCACATGCCCCTAGATAGCTAAGCCATTCTGCAGTAGATCTTTCCTTGTTTATCCTAGCTCTCACATTTGCTCGATATCGTCGTCTCTTATATGACCTTTGTTTCTTGTTAAGGTTTTGATTTTGGTAAATGTTTGAACTCGACTCGCTTGATAGGTCTTCGCTAGTATCTTCTTCACTCTCATATAAATTACCATAGATGGTCGTACTAGACCTTGAGTGTTCAGTTTCTATACTTGGCTCACTCGATGTTTCCTCAGGTTCTGAATCCATTTCTCCCTGAGATTCCGTCTCTGATGTGTATTGGCCTGAAGCCTTTGAGGAGTCATCGATTTCACTCTCAGGTAGGTGTGCCTCTTTCTTATCGTCGGATGTTACATGAGCTACACCTAACATGTTTACTGGTGAAATGTGTGGTATCTCTTCCCCATTTGCTGTTACCCAGGTTGTTCCTCTAGCTCCCCATGTATCTATAGTTGCCGCTAGGTGTACCCAATCGACATTGTCTGACTCAGCCATTCCGGGTAGGATATCCATATAAGGAGAGTTCTCCCCAATATCCGTGTCTTCGTTACACGTGTAACAATACTCTAATGGAGCTGAGTGAATTGTTGTGTCTGATCGATTATCAATGATGAATTTATTTCCTAGAGGATGCGTTCGTCCACTTAAAAGATCAACTCGAATGACAGAGTCTTGGAACTGTAAGTAGACGTGGTTTTTGGACCAGTCATGCACCATTTTTGCTTCCCTCATGAATGGACGCCCTAAGATCATCTCAAATGACATAGGATGCTTGGAAAAATCCATAACAATGAAAGTCTGCCTTACCTTGTGTCCCAAGACCTTGATTCTGAGATCCTTTAGCATTCCAATAGGCGTAACAATAGATCCATTAGCCATTTTTACCACTACGCTTGTGGCTTCAAGGTGAGGTCGCCCCATAGACTCCCAACAACTCTTTGTCACCATGCTGACTCCCGCACCACCGTCAAGGACCCCCTTTACAGTTAATCCTTTAGTAGTGATTGGTAGAGTAGCATTAGATTCATCACCTTCAAAGTATTGCCCCAACTTGTTAACGGGTACTTCAATTACAAATTCATGTCCCGCTAGGTCAAATGGTGGTGCTAAATGTTCCTCATCATTCATTACCGAGTCAGGTTTGTTCATATGTGCAAACTGTGGTAATCCGGCATGTAATTCTCCATTGAGGAAGGCTCGAAGAGCTGAGACTAGCTCGGGGTCTTTATATAGTTTGGACATGATGGTGGTTCTAACTTCTGAAGACATGAAATCTATCAATTTGGCAACATTTAATGGCATCTTGTGGGACGTAGTACCATGACAAGAGAATGGTGAAGATGGAATCTCCACATCCTCAAGGGGGTCGGGCATTCCCTCACCAAACATTCTCTCTAGTAGGAAAGGTGTGTGTCCACTTTCAGATGTCCTACCCTCACTCTCTTCCCGAATGATACTGGGTATAGCTAACGGCCTGTAGTTCTTGTGAGGTTGAACTTGTGTGGAAAACACTGTGTCCGACATCTGGATATGTTTGGGTTCAGGTTCTAATGTTCGTTGAGTTTCTTCCACCAAACCCCTGGACTCGTTCAATTTCCACTGTTGGGTTTGGATAGATTCCAATCTTTCTGTTGAAATCCTCATTTTTTGTCTCTCGTGGCTTATCTTGGGGGTTCGCAACTGGGTAGTTTAACTTTGAATACTCTTTTGGTGTTCGTCGTAATTCCCTCTCGTGATCCTCCTCACTGGGTTTTTCCTTTGTAGTAATAGTTTTGGTCTCCGTGGTCTCTATCGAATCTGAGTCATCCTCAGGGTCATTCATATACACGGGATCCTCTCCTGTCCCTATGTTAGTCTTTGAACTAGGTTTTGAGCTAGAAGCATTAAGGGATTTCTTTCTTCGTGTTTTCTTCTTTCTCGCTCGGCCAATGGATGCAGCATCTCTCTCTTCGAGGATGTAATTTATCTTTTGGAGCATTGACCGTGTGAGTGCATTCACTGGTGCTATGTTTATAGTTGGTGGTGTCCCATCAACAATCTCTATTATGTTCAATGGTGTGATTTTCGGTGCGTTTGGATTGTTAGGACACTGTGCGATCAAATGATCTATGCCACAACGAGTACAAGTGAGTATTGGCATTGCCAATGCACTCCCTTGACTTGTTTTCATTAGTGCGGCATTCTTTTGCATTCTAATGGGGCACTCAGCTACTCGATGTGGTCCACCACATTCGTAGCACTGAAGAGGTGGTCTCTTGGTAAAACTATTAATGTTTTGGCCTCTTGCTGCTAGCGCAGTAGCTTGATATACCGGTTTGATTTGTCCCCAATGGTCTTCCATATAGTACATGGGACACTCCTCAATCATGTCGACTCCATAGGTGATACTACAGTCTATGTCCTCTTCGCAATCTACATAAGTATTAGATGACTCGCAACCTATTTGGTTCATAGGTGTAACTCTTGGATGAGGGGGTTGCGGTCCTAGCACTGGAGGTGGCAACGGTGTGGTTTGGACCACATTTTGGGTTCTAGGGACCATGTGTTGTAATGGCAACTGTTGCTCCATGGGTGGGGTAGGTATCAATGCAGGAACTCGAGGTGAGTCTGCCCAAGCTATAGGCGGTCTATTTTCCATGATGCGTTTAAGCATTAGGCAATCCTTCGCTTGATGGCCATACCTACCACACGCGTTACAAGTCCCGTTAAACTTTACTCTGAAAGTAGGGCATTCACTCGTAGTATGTGGGCCCAAGAAAATTGAGCACCATTGTTGCTCCCTTCTTGGATACATATGAGTGTTTTGTGGAGCACGATTACCCCTAAGGCTTTCTTGGATGGCCTTTGTGAGATCTGCCAAAGTCATCTCAGATATCGTTTGCTCTTTCACGATTGGCTTTATCTTCATTGGCTCATGCCCTGATGCTTGCGAGCTACTAGACTTCGGTTCGGCAGACACTCTTTCTCCTGCAATCATTGAATTATCCTCCAATTGGATTGCATTCATGGTGACTGCTTCCCAATTAGTGATACCTCTAATGACTAGGCCATTATAGATACTTTCATGTCGTAGTCCCCTAATGAATCTATCGAGCAATTGGTTGTTGTTGAATCGCTCGTTTGGATTGCATCGAGAATTCAAATTCTTTAGGCGACTAATGAAGTCTCTCACGGATTCACCTTCTTCTCGTTGGGCTTTCTGGAGCTGAGAGGCTACACCCCAAAGTACTCCCTCTTGTATGTATTCTTTTAAGAACAGTCTCCTAAGAGTAGAGTAGATCGTTTTTTCTTCTACTCTTAAGGTTCTATACCAATCTCCAGCCTTTCCGCTTAGGGTCAAACTCAAAGCCTTACACTTATGTATCTCATTGTGCTCTTCCAAGGAATCGCACACATGTTCAAAGACTTCCATATGCTTTCTAGCATCTCCGTCTCCATTGAATTTCTGTGTGAGCTTAGCTACTTGAACTGCCTTGCTCCTAGGCTCTCTATCAGGTGTACTACGCATGTTTTCTGCAATAGAGCGACCGATAGTTTGAGCAAATGCTGCCAAATCTCCTATTTGAGCAGGTATAATGGGTGTATGTGGTCCTGGAACCACATGTGAGATGGGATTTGGCCTTGGCCTTAGCATACGCGCGGCTCTTGGGTCCCAAATTTCGTATGGTGGTGTACCAGACGGTGGTCCAAAGTTTACAGGCGTGGCCCTAGGCATAGGGGGTGCTTGATATGGCATGTTATTATTAAATGGCATGGCTCCACTTGTATAAGAGCTTGGATAATTCCATTGTGGATTGTAAGCTCTTGGAATAATCGGAGGTGTAGGAGCTACATGAGGCTGAGGTACGACAGGTGCACATGATTGATACATACATGTAGGTATAGTTGGGGGCACTGTGCTACTAGGCATCGGCGCAGTGTTAACAAATGAACTTCATGGTGTACTTCTTGTCATGCTCACCATTGGGATATGCATGGTAGCTTTAGTGTCATTAAGAGAAAGATGAGCTAGATCTGGGAAGGTAAAGCTGCCACTTGTGGGCTCAGATTGTACTGAGGCTCCTGGCAAAACAACATATGGAGGATCAATGGGGCTCACTGAGGGAGTCTCCATTTGTGACAGGGTTGGTTGGTTGGCCTTTCCCGTATCCAAGAATCTCATTAGGCCTGTTGAAGGCATGTTGATCCCGGTGTTCTGTCTTTCTAACTCGACAATCCTATGGAGGACATCACAGACTTTCTGTTGTTGCTCATCTATGCTAGTAGCACCCGATGTGGATTGTAGAACATCTAACCAACCGACATGATAGGTGTATCCTGTGTACCAATCAGTTAAAGCTTCTGCTTGTAGGTCATACTCCCAATTTTCGTTTAGGAATATCCCATCTATGTTAAGTATGGAGCCTGATTTACCCTTGTAATTTGCTGTGGTAAAAGCGCACATTTGTAAGGCCCCCATTATGAGGAGAAGCCATCGTGCGTGAAGGAAAATCACTCACCGGAAACCAAAAATTTCACGGACAAGAATCAGGGGCAACTTTAAAGGCCTTGGGGGCGGAGGCCCCCGAGACTTTTTTTCGCCGGAATATTATGGCCGGACGGCAGCCGGAAAGTGGTCGGAAAACAACCAGTCGGTTGGCCGGTGGCCGGTAGTCAATGGCCGATGGCCGGTGGTCGGAAGTCAATGGCCGGTGGCCGGTGGTCGGAAGTCAATGGCCGGTGGCCGGTGGCCGAATTCAAAAGCGGCCTTGTCTTCTCAAGGGCGGCCACACATGGGCGGATTGGAGGGTCCGATTTGGACTTATTCGCACAAGGGCGGCTACACATGGCTGTCTCTCATAAGAGAGGGCAGCCCTTTTGGCCTATAAAAGGAGGCCATTTCTACACACATTTCATAGTGTGAAGTTGATGCAACAAGGTGAGTGTGAGGTGGTGAGAGTGAAGCAAGGCGAGAGCTCCATTAAGGGTATAATCCCTTTGTAAACTACTTCTTGTTTTGAAGTACCAAAGCCATTGAGTGGCTGCTTTCCCGTGGACGTAGCCCACATTGGGTGAACCACGTATATCGTGTGTACTCTCTCTCTCTCTCTCTCTCTCTCTCTCTCTCTCTCTCTCTCTCTCTCTCTACACTATAATCTCGTGTATATAAATTTGTCTCTCTCCATTAAGTAATCTACTCAATTATCTATTTAGCTACGTCTTATTTCCTAACAATCTAGGCCTGGAGTGTTGGAGGTTTCCCTTGAAGTGGAAGCATTATTGCCCCCCATAGCTTGCCCCTCCGTGATTGCTACCTTGGGAGCACTCGGTTGCTCGGCTGGCATGATTGTTGTCATAGGAGCCTTTGCTTTCAGGGCTCGACTTTGTTCTAGCCCTCGTAGGTTCTCAATTTCCCTCTCCCTTGTTGCTTGCATATAGCGTTCGATCTCTTGCACTTCGGCAAGACTCCTACCGTTGGGTAGTAAAACCTCAGAGGGAGATAGTCCTAAAGGATCAGGAGGTACAGTGGATGGAACATTCACATGCACACTCTCAAGAAGCATAGGGTCCATTTTAGGCAGGAATGACGAATTTACTTCCCCACTCCCTTCATTTATTTCATTAACCGCATGTTCGGAGCGAGTAGCTCTACTAAGGGTCTCTTTTAAGCGGCTAAACATGCTGGACCCGGGCCGTGGGCCCATGGCATGCATGTCTTGACTTGAACTATCAGGGTTTGGTGTAGGATACCCCTCCATGACTTCGTAGTCAGAGGAAAAATCACTAGACGCGATATGAGGATCTTGGGTCGCGCTACCTTGAGTCCCGGCCGAAGGTCCAGAACCTAGGGTGGAGGAATAATGGGTGCCCGCGTAAATGGAGGCACTACCAATATGCTCGTGCTCTAACACTCGTCCAGAGCGTAGGTTCATATGACTTGGATCCCCTAGAAGTGTCAGTGAGGGCCCGTGAAGGCTGCTCACCTAGTAATTTTGGGTGTTTCGCAACCCAAGTCTTTTCTTATTTTTTGATTTTTTGGTCCTTTTTTTTCTGACCCAGCTATAGAATAGAACGTATGATAGCTCAAAACGAGCGTCTCGGTCAGAGGGACGTGCCGTGCTTTACAGCCTTCCGTTTGGTCACTTTATGCCTTCGGAATCCCTAAAATCGTCAATTTCTAGTAGGGAACTAGGCCCAAATTAGAAAGTCTAAGGGTGCAAGTGGGAAGAGAAGGGAGGAGAGTGGAGGACTTGCCCCACATGCTCTCATTCCCTCTTGAGGGGGTAGGGTATATATATAAGAGTGAGTCTAGTATATATCATAAGATTGAGGACTGAGGCTTGGGCTTGGGCTTGGGCTTGGGCTTGGGGAAACGATCCCGATCAAAATTTTAGTGATCCCCCAAGTCACTCACGTTTAAATATTTTCGGTTTTTTTTTTACATTTTTTTTTTAATTATTTTTTTTTTTGGGTGACGACCGCGCGCGGATTTGGTGACCCTTTCTTGGCCGCACATACTCTCACCTACCTAACCTCCCAATCAGCAGCTCACAGCTCACAGACAGCTCACTACCTTATCTACTTACTAACAGTGCTGCTAACCACTAACTAATCTGTTAACTACCTACTGACAGTGACCTAACTGTCCACCTACTTCCTTTCTCACTACCTTACTGTGCAAAAAACTGTGTGCAGGCAAACCTTGACAGAAACTGTGTGCAGACTGTGTACAAGCAGAAATTGCTAACTGCCTTCCTACTTATTCATTCACTGCAAACAAGCTAACGACTACTAATTGTGCAAAGACTGTGTGCAAACAGAAAACACAACATTATGCAGAAATCACAGAACTTGCAGACAACACAAAAATTAACAATTTACAGAAAAACAACTCATTCCTCTTCCTCTTCCTCTTCTTTCCTACTACAAACAACTCATAGGGAAAGCACAAAGTGCCTCTTGGGCTTAGTGCAGGGCGATTCCCCGGCAGCGGCGCCAAAAATGTGCGCTCCTTGCCTCACTGTCGAAGCAAGGGACTTGCCGATACACCGTGTGCGAGCGACAAATGGCTCCAAGCACACAACAAGACTAATCTAGTAAGCTCAAAAGAGGGCAATGGTGTATCACTCACCGCTCTATGCTCCTGCCATGGAGGATTCCTCGCCGCGATGAAGAAGAAGCTACAGTCGTGCCGCGCTCAACCGCTTCGCCGCCGTCGTGCCTTCGTAATGCTCGATCGCGCACACACTCTCCCTCTCTCTCTCACACACACACATACACACACACACGAGGAGGTGAAGAAGAAGAAGATGGAGATGGAGATGGAGCAAGAGCACTCTTCTATTGCACAAATGAGAGAATGAATGAATTTTAGGTTTAGTTGGCTTTTATATGAGCTCACACCATTCACACTTGGGCGCCTAGGCTTAGCCAACTAATCCCTTGAATGTCCCAGTTAGAGTGCACCTCTCATCGGCGATCACTCTTACCCTTTTCCTATTGGTCCGACAAGCCCGGTACCTGACTCTACCAAATACATAATACACGTCCGTCGTAGGTGACGGGGTGTCCGTGAGCCGTGAGGGTTAACAAAGCGTGTCTTCTATTGCTAGATCATGCTCCGTCAAGGAGGAGAGAAACTCATCCTCTACCACCTCATCTTGATGTTCATCCATAAGCAAGGCCACCTCCTCATTCTTGGCAAAACCTTGTACTTGCTGCACCACCACGGCACACTTCAATGCCACTTTAACCAGCATGGTGCCGCACATCACCTTTACTTGCATGGCTTCACCTTTAGGCTCGGGTTCTTCCACATGGTCTCCATAGAGCATATCGGCTTGCATCGCACCCTGCTCTTCATACACATCCATCTTATCTCTACTGACATGAAAGAGATCGAACTCATCATACCTTCACTGAGACGACTCGGTCTCCCAACTTGTGTCAACATCCATAGAGCTACTTTCACTTGGCTCAACCTCTTCATTTGTCTCAAGCTTGGGAATCTCCCCTAGATTCATTGCTTCAATGTCATTTGCAAACCGCACTCTTCGACCTCTCCCACACTTTATTGGAGCTTCACCAGCCACATCCTTTGCCCGATTTGAAACTGCCTGTACATCCCTCACAACTAGAGCCTCTCTAGCCAGCATCCTCGACATAGGAACCACTCTGTCTCTCTGTAGAGCCGAAGAAACCTTTGTTCTTCTCGGACATGCACTACCCTTGGTTGGATTTCCATTGCATCACACTGCCTTAGCATCACCGCATTTGGCAAACTCCGTCTCGCTTTGTGCTTCTTTAGAATCTTTTTGGTCCGCTCTTTCGTTAGAGCTACTGCCTCTTCATCTGACACCGGGCCATCTATCTCGACTTTTTCATGCACTTCCTCATGCAAGAAATCCATGAATTTACTCAACTTTAAAAACACCAAAATTATCTATAGAAGCTACCTTGATTAGCTTTCCCAAAAGGACTTCGAAATCCCATAGGAACACTTGAAAATTTGCTTCCAACCTTGCTTCAAATTGTCTAGCCTTCTCTTTACTTCATCGAGCTACATATCTTCTACATATTTTCTTCAAAAAGCTGCTTCTAGGGCTTCACAATCCACATTTCCTCATCACGTAGGCCATCAAACCATAGCCTCACTTTATCACGAACTGTTAACCCTCACGGCTCACGGACACCATATCACCTACGACGGACATTGTATTATTTATTTGGTAGAGTCAGGTACCGGGCTTGTCGGTCCAATACGAAAAGGGTAAGAGTGATCGCCGATGAGAGGCGCACTCTAACTGGAACATTCAAGGGATTAGTTGGCTAAGCATGGGCGCCCAAGTGTGAATGGGGCGAGCTCATATAAAAGTCAAATAAACCTAAAATTCACTCATTCTCTCATTTGTGCAATAGAAGAGTGCTCTTGCTCCATCTCCATCTCCATCTTCTTCTTCTTCACCTCCTTGTGTGTGTGTGTGTATGTGTGTGTGTGAGAGAGAGAGAGAGAGTGGGCGATCGAGCATTACGAAGGCACGACGGCGGCGGTGAAGCGGCGGCTCCTTCTTCTTCGTGGCGAGGAATCCTCCACAAAGCAAGCGTAGAGCGGTGAGTGACACACCATCGCCTTCTTTGAGCTTACTAGTTTAGGCTTGTTGTGTGCTTGGAGCCATTTGTGGCTCGCACACGGTGTATCGGCAAGTTCCTTGCATTGACACGTGCGACATACGCGCACATTTTTGGCTCCGTTGCCGGGGAATGCCATACACCAAGCTTGAGTAGCACTCTGTGCTTCTCCGTGGTGCAATTTCTTTGTAGGAAAGGTAAGGAAGGAGTGTGTGTGTGTTGAGAAGAGGGATTTGGTGTTATACTGTGTGTTTTTTTTATTAATGGAGTTTTCAAAGGTTCTGTGTTTATTCTCTGTGTATTAAGGTAGTTAGTTTTCTTTGTTAATAGAGATTTCAAAGGTTCTGTGTTTATTCTCTGTGTATTAAGGTAGTTAGTTTTCTGTGTACAGTAAGTAGAAAGTAGATTAGTGAGAGTTAATAGAGTGTGTTAGTGTGTAAGAGTAGGTGTATTAGTTAGAAGTAGGTAGAGAGAGTGTGTGTGTGCTCTCGTGCAGGCCGCGGCGGCCTTATCCTTTTTTTTCTTTTTTCTTTTTTTAAATTAAAAAAAAATTTAAAGGTAGGACCAGGATCGGGAATATCTCCCAGACCCAAGCCCAAGCTCACGCTCAGGCCTAGGCCTCAGTCGCCTTTTAAAAAAACGAATTTTAGCTTCACACGTAGCTAAAAATTGATTTTTTGAGGACCAACGGAACGTCCGATGCCCGAAAATTGTGATGTAAAGCACACAGTGACCCTTTAAGTGATACGCTCGTTTCGAGCTATCACACACTTCAATCAAAAAAATCAAACATTCAAAAAACATCAAAAACAAGAAAAATCAAGTAGAAAACGGGGTGCAAAACACCCACAAAACAAAGCACGTAACCTTTGAGGGTACTTGCCGACACTTGTAGGGCACCCAAAGCACATGTATCTACGCTCTGGTCGTGTGCTAGAGTCCGAACAACTAGCTAGTGCTTCGATTTACGGGGGTACTCACTATCCTTCCACGCTAGGGTCTACGCCCTCGACGGGGACCCAAGGTAGTGCAACCCAAGACCCAAATATAGCGGCTAGCGACTCTTCCTCTGACTACGATATTATGGAAGATCATCTTACACAAAGCCCCGGGGGAACAAATGAAACCGTGCCCAGCTGGTCCCAACAACCTGGAACTAGTGTTTTTAGTCGTTTGATGGAAACTTTTAGTAGAGCTACGCGCTCTGAACCTACGGCTAGTGAAGTAAACGAAGGGGGTGGGCAAGTAGAATCACCATTCACATCTCCTGTAGACCCCACACTCCCTTAGAGTGTCCACGTGGACATTCTACCTACCTCATTTAATGAGGGCCCTACCGAGCTACCACCTTCCAAAGTCGCCTCTAAGGTAGCGGTGACTAAAAGTCAAAACACGGGAAGCAACATTGCATCCACCTCACGGCAACCCTCTAGTACACCAAGCTTGGACGGGGTATTTCTCAATGAAAATTGAGAATATGACCTACACACGGAGACTTTGACCGACCTATACATGGGCTATACATACCATGTGGGTTGGTTAGAAGTTGTACAATCCACATCTAGTGCCACTAGTCTAGAGGAACAACAACACATGATCTGGAATGTCATCCATAGGATTATCCAGTCCGAGAGGCAAAATCGAGGAATAAACATACCTTGACGGGTCCTATGCAATTTTTAGACACGGGCAAAGGGAAACAACCCACTCTATCACAAATGGAGACTCTCCCAGTGAGTCCCCATCGATCCCCCATATGTTGTTTTGCCAGGGGTCTCAATGCAATCTGAGCCCACAAGTGATAGCTTTACTTTTCCAAGTCTATCTCATCTTTCCCTTGATGACACCACGGCTACCATGCCTACCCCAATGATGGGCATGCCAAGAAACACGCCATGGACCTCATTTGTTAGTAAAGCACCACTACATGGCAGCTCAATGCCCGCAACAGTACCTACAAGTGTGTACCAATCGTATGCACCTATGGGTCATCGTACTCATGTAGTCTCTACTCCTCTCATTGTTTCAACTACCTATGCTCCACAACCACAATACACAAGTTCTTATTTCCATGGGACTATACTGGCTAGCATTAGCATGTCACATCCAACGCCTGCTATGCCTAGGGCCACTCATATGAACTATGGACCACCACATGGCACAACATCGTACCCAACGTGGAACCCAAGGGCTTCCTATGTGCCAAGCCCAATACCAATACCTACTCCACATGTAGTCTCTGGAGCGCCTTCACCCACGGTACCTGCTCACTTAGGTGACTTGGCAACATTTGCTCAAGCTATTGGTCGATCTATTGCTGAGAATATGCGTAACGCGCCTAATAGAGAGCCTAGAAGTAAGGCAGTACAAATAGCCAAGCTCACACAAAAATTTAGTGGAGACGGGGATGTGAGAAAGCATATCGAAGTGTTTGAACAAATATGTGATTCTCGAGGAGAACACAATGACCTACATAAGAGAAATTCTTTAAGCCTAACCTTAAGTGGAAAGGCTGGGGATTGGTATAAAACCCTAAGGGTGGAAGAAAAAACGATTTACCCTACTCTTAGGAGACTGTTCTTAAAAGAATACATACGAGACGGAGTGCTTTGGGGTGTAGCCTCTCAGCTCCAGAAAGCCCAACGAGAGGAAAGAGAGTCGGTGAGAGACTTTATAAGTAGCTTGAAGCATTTGAATTCTCGTTGTAATCCAAATGAGCACTTCAACAATAACCAATTGCTTGATAGATTCATTAGGGGGTTACGACATGAGGATATCTACAATGGCCTAGTCATTAGAGGTATCACCACTTGGGAAGCAGTCACCACCAATGCGATCCAATTGGAGGATAATTTAATGATTCAAGGAGAAAGAGTGTCTGTTGAGCCTAAATCTATTAGCTCGCAAGCATCAGGGCATCAGCCAATGACCCTAAAGCCTATTGCTAAGGAGCCAAAGATATTTGAGATGACTTTAGCAGATCTCACCAAGGCTATTCAAGAGAGTCTTAGAGACAATCGTGCTCCACAAAACAATCATATGTATCCAAGAAGGGAGCAGCAATGGTGCTCAGTATGCTATGGACCGCATAGTACCAGTGAATGCCCTACTTTTAGAGTAAAATTCAATGGGAACTGCAATGCATGTGGAAGGTATGGTCATCAAGCTAAGGATTGCATAGTATTTAAGCGTGCGATGGCCAATAGACCAACCTTAGCATGGACAGACACACCTCGAGTGCCTGCCTTGATGTCGGCCCCACCTCTTGAACAAACAGCACAACACATGGTCCCTAGGGCCCAAAATGTTGTTCAAACAACACCCTTACCACCTCCAATGCTAGGACCGCAACCACCACATCGGAGAATCACTTTTGTGAATCAAGTGGGTTGTGAGTCATCTATTTCTTGTTTGGAAGGCTATGAGTAAGATATAGATCCTAATATCGCCTATGGGATGGATGTGCTTGAAGAAAGTCCACAATACTACATGGAGGACTATTGGGGACAAGTCAAACCTGTATATCAAGTAGCTTCTCTTGCGGCAAGAGGCCAAAATATCAATTACACCGCTAAGAGACCACCTCTTCAATGCTATGAGTGTGGAGGTCCACATCGTGTAGCCGAGTGTCCTATTAGGCTACAAAAGAACGCCACACTAAGGCAAACCAATCAAGCGAGCACATCTACAATGCCGATACTCATGTGTAATCGATGTGGCATAGATCATTTGATTGCCCAATGTCCAAATAATCCAAATGCACCGAAGATCACGCCATTAAACTTGATTGAAGTTACCGAGGAGCCATCACCAAGTACACCCGTGGTACCAGTAAACGTACTCACACGATCGATGCTCCAAAAACAAAATTATATTCTTGAGGAAAGAGACACGGCATCAATTGCCCAATCTCAGAAAAAGAAGAAAACACGAAGAAAGAGATCGCAAAAAGCAGCGAAGTCAGACCCCAGTTCAAAGACCAACATAGGGACTGGTGATGACCCCGTATATATGAACGACGCTGAAGAAGATTCTGATTCGGGTGAAACCATGGAGACCAAAATGACCACTAACATAGAAACCAACAAGGAAGATGTTCATGAGCCTCAATGGCCAGGGTCCAAAAAGAAGATAGGAACTTACCCAAACCCTACAGAGGAGATTGAGCGAGTCAAACAATTAAGGAGTTTGATAGAAGATACCCAAAGGGATCTAGAACCAGCACCTAGGAAGATCCAGATTACAGACACCGTGTTCCCTACACAACAACAACCTCACCAAGTCCATAGACCCTTGGACATAGCTAGTGTCATCCAAGAAGAAAGTGACTTAAAGTCATGGGAAAGTGGGCGTACTCACTTCTTGATGGAAAGAATGTTTACAGAGGGACTACCTGATCCTATCGAAGAAATGGAGATCCCATCTTCCCCACGTCAAGGGACTCAAGGCCAAAAGGTGCCGTTAAACATTGCCAAATTGATGGATTTCATGTCTTCAGAAGTTAGAACCACCATCATGTCCAAACTATATAAAGACCCCAAGCTAGTCTCAGCCCTTCGAGCCTTCCTCTATGGAGAACTGATGTTTGGGCTACCACAATTTTCACAGATGGATGGAGCTGGGGAGATGCCAATAGAGGAGGAATACATAGATCCACAACCGAACCTAGATGAGAACCTTGTTATAGAAATACCTGTTAACAAGTTGGGACAATACTTTGAGGGTGATGAATCTAATGCGACTATACCAAGCACTACTAAGGGATTAACTGTGAAGGGAATCCTTGATGGTGGCGCTGGGGTTAGCATTGTGACTAAAAATTGCTGGGAAACTATGGGAAGACCTCACCTTGCGACCACAACCATAGTAGTGAAGATGGCCAATGGGTCTATTGTTAAACCTATTGGGATGCTAGAAGATCTCAAGATCAAGGTCTTTGGACATAAAATAAGAGTTACCTTCATTGTTATGGATTTCTCCAAATACACTATGGCATCGGAGATGATCTTAGGACATCCTTTCATGAGGGAAGCAAAAATGGTGCATGACTCGTCTAAAAACCATGTCTACTTGCAGTTCCAAGATTCTGTCATTCGAGTGGATCTTGTGACGGGTTGAGCACATCCTCTAGGAAACAGGTTTATAATTGATCATAGATCTGACACCACAGTTCACTCGGCCCCATTGCAGTATTGTTACACGTGTAAAGGGGACACTGATGTTGGGGAAGATTCTCCTTATATGGATGTACTACCTGGGATGACTAAGTCGGACAATGTGGATTGGGTCCACCTAGCAGCAACCATAGACACTTGTGGAAATAGGGGGACGACTTGGGTAACACCTGAGGGGGATGAAATGCCCGTACCCTTAAATATGCTACAAGCAATGCATATAGCTTCTCACAAGACTCATCCTAATATAACGAAGAAAACATACAAGTGGGTCCCTAAAGCTTCTTTAGCGACCATAGCTAGTGCTAAAAAACAAAATCCTTGTAAGAAACGTACCACTCGCCCCAAGAAATGTAAGAGAACGTGGCGTTGGATCCCTAAACGACTATTGGAAGCCCAAGGCTACTATCAAGGAAATGATCAGATATGGGTACCAAAACGTAGATTGTGTTCTTACATGTCACCTGACCCATGCGAGCCCAATCCTATAGCTCCAAAACGAATCAACGATCGTGGAAAGGAAAAAATCATAGAATGCTACACACCCGCTCTAGAGCTAGTTTGGGTACCAAAGAAAGAACGATTTGTTCCACCTAGCTCAGGAAGGGGGGAGTCCCATGAAGCTTCTAGCTCCTCATATAATGCATCCATAGAGGTAAAAGCTTCTCCACAGCCTCCACCTACAATAGTGGACCTCCACGAAGCTACAAAGCAATCCACACCTCCCAATGTTCAAGAATCACCTGATGAACCACTTCAAGTTCGATCCTGGGAGAGTACCTTACCACCCTTGCAACTCGATGAGGCACCTAAGGTAATAGAAAACTACTGGCAAAAATACTCACCTATTATCAACTGGAACAATTGGTTTCAAAGGGTGACGAGCACATTTCAAACGATATGATCTACCCAAGGAAGGGGGGAATGTTTGCTGGCAGTCATCCGTCACTCACTCCCCTCTCAACCTTGTTTCCCTGACCTCTCAATCACCAATCTTAGGGAATGTATATATATAAAGCCTTATACTCAAAAAATAAATAAAAAAATAAAGAGCAAGAGAAATAAGCAAATGAGTATGCACAATAAAAGTCAAAACATTTGACCCAAACCTACACATTCACATTCGGTACACTGAAACAGAAACCTTTGTCATAAAACACCTTTGATCCTCATCACTCGAGTGATGGAGGGTAGGTAGAATTAGTATGATAGGAGTGTTTCTGTTTTAGAGTTGAGTGATTAGCAAAGTTCTTTTTTTCCACTAATGTGTTTCCTAGAGGTATTCCTTGTGTTTCCTAGTTGTACAGGAGCGTGTTGCTGTTGTTAGGATTTGGACCTTCATGGAATCTTTATCTCGACTCACTCTTCAAATCAAGCGCGACCATCAACACAAATAGGTGTTTCTTGTCCATTATCATTGCCCCTTATCTTTTTCGCATCCATGTTTGTCTGCTTTAATTATAATTGGTAGCATAATATTCATCGCATTTGCTTAGTACCAACATTTAATTCAATGTCATTTTTTGTCATAATCACTTGTCTAGGTTTAAACATCAAGCAAGTCCGACTAAGCTAGTTTGACCAAGTTAGGTGTTAGAGATCTTCTCTTAATACCATGGGGAATGCCTTCCTAATAATCAATGGTTACTTAGGTTCTTAATCCGATTTAGGTAGCATTGTGTGAAATGTACAAGGGCTTTCTAGTGGGCTTGACCCTATTGACCTTTAGCTTAAGTATTATAAAGGGAGTTTACTTGTGTGATGAGCCTGGGGAGGTGTATCAGTGTTATTTGACCCCCCAAAGTTACAAAATTAAAATGTTGAAAATGAACAAACAAAAACAAATCAAAGTGCTACAATGTAAAATCTTAAGCTGGAAGAGAAATCTCAGCTTGATTGGGTACTTCACTCACATGTATCGCCTATGGTACTAGAGCCCTAGAGATTCCCAGTGTGGGCGCTTTTCCTTGAAAAGCAAAAAACCCAAGGCATACAAAATAAGCACACACATCAAAATTGAATCACTGTGAAAAGACTTTGGGGGGTCAAAGAAAAGGTAATCAGTCAGGCGATGATTTCATGAGAAATTCCTTTTATCGTAGCTTAACTACAAGGTCTTCTAGGTATAGCCTCTAGTCAGCCCTCGAACATGAAATACTTGGCTCTCGCGATTAAACAACTTAATTGACGAGAGAAAATTAAGAAGCTTACCCATGGTATTAATAGTCGATCTCTAAGTGCCTTTCAACCGTTAAATTAGCGACCCCATACTTGCTTAATTTTTTACCTTTACATCTGTTTATGCATTTGATTACATTGCAATTTAATGTTTATTGGCTGACAAATTGTTTAAAATTCTGTTACCAATCAATTCGTCTGCCTAAAACTGCATATGCTTTTTAATCCCTTATGAGAATGCAATTACTGTGCCAATGTTGTTTGATTTTGCAGTGACTGAAGAAGGCTAAGGACATTCATCTCAAATGCTCTTCTACCTCGACGAACGAGCTTCAACTCAATAGCTTCCGAGGACGGAATCTACATCAGGAAGGGGGGCATGTTAACCCTCACGGCTCACGGACACCATATCACCTACGGCGGACATTGTATTGTTTATTTGGTAGAGTCAAGTACCGGGCTTGTCGGTCCAATACGAAAAGGGTAAGAGTGATCGTCGATGAGAGGCGCACTCTAACTGGAACATTCAAGGGATTAGTTGGCTAAGCATGGGCGCCCAAGTGTGAATGGGGCGAGCTCATATAAAAGTCAACTAAACCTAAAATTCACTCATTCTCTCATTTGTGCAATAGAAGAGTGCTCGTGCTCCATCTCCATCTCCATCTCCATCTTCTTCTTCTTCACCTCCTTGTGTGTGTGTGTATGTGAGAGAGAGAGAGAGAGAGAGAGAGAGTGTGTGTGTGTGTGTGTGTGTGTGGGCGATCGAGCATTACGAAGGCACGACGGCGGCGGCGAAGCGGTTGAGCGCGGCGAAGCGGTGGCTCCTTCTTCTTCGCGGTGAGGAATCCTCCACGAAGCAAGCGTAGAGCGGTGAGTGACACACCATCGCCTTCTTTGAGCTTACTAGTTTAGGCTTGTTGTGTGCTTGGAGCCATTTGTGGCTCGCACACGGTGTATCGGCAAGTTCCTTGCATTGACACGTGCGACATACGCGCACACGAACTAGGAGCGAAAACACCTATACCGCACCTTCTTTCCTTGACAAACTACTTTCCAACACAAACAATCCGTAGTCCTGGAGCCAGGTTTTTGCATCTTCGACCCCAGTGAAAATGGGAAATTTTATCTAAGCCATCACTTCTCTAGCAGCACCTGCTCTTCAAAGGTCGCACCTTTGGCATCACCAAAATCACCGCTTCGACTTCAACTAGGAGCATCTGACCGCTCCTCAGTGGGGGCACTAGAAGATGGAGAGGGGGAATGGGGAACACACCCGACACACACACAATGGTCCCTATATAGCTGAGGGTATTCACAACACCCCTTTCCTCTCGAAAACACCTTCACAAAAGACAATTCACACTAGTAGGGCCTCGCTTGCACTTTGCCCTACGTAGAAACGCCCTGCACAATCCTCAGACAGTGATCACACCGATCTTGCCTGCTTCCAACTCTTCCACAACTCAACAGCTCTCTCTCTCTCTCTCTCTCTCTCTCTCTCTCTCTCTCTCTCTCTCTCTCTCTTTCACACACACACACACACACACACACACACACACACACACACACACAGGGCCCGAGGAACGCACGCGCTCACACACAGCGGTACCACACACCCTGGAGATGAGCAAAGAACAAAGGGGGAGAAGGGGAGAGACGACGCCAAAACTAGAACTGAAAGCTTCTCCTTCAAAGGAAAACACCATGTACAAACTCCATAAACCGTGCTCTAAGCTGCACCATGGTCATCGCCGCTTCATACAAAGGGGCACACACCTCCCTCACCACTCAAATCCGTCTGTCCACATCTCGACGAGAAATCCACGAATGGCTTCGCTCTGACAATAGCTCCGCATCTTGGAAACTCTCATTGGCTCCCTCTTGAACAAGGCACTCGCCTTCTCGAGCAGCTTCACGACGATCTACCTTCCCAGATGACTTCGATCATCGAGTGTGCGAAGGCTCCCTTTTTTCCTTCTCCACCTCTTTCCCTTGAAGACGCTCTCCTCTTTTTCTTCTTTCCCTTCCCTTTCCAAAATCTTAAAAAAGTTCCCTTGAGCAATAGCTCCCTGTCGCTATTGCTTTCTCAACCCAAGCCTTGCCTTTTCTTTTCTTTAACTTGTGACCTCAGTTTCTTTTTTCTTCTTTCAAGTCCAGCCTTCCCTTTTCCTTTCATTTACAGCTAAGAGGATTTAAGAATTTGATTCGCACGCCGTCGGTGCTTGTACCCAATTGTACCTGCCACATAATTTCTCGGATCACACCACATAGGAGCTCCACCTACCGGCCCCAAAATCCTTGCGCTTCTTCCCAACTCCACACCATGGCTTCGGAAAACTGGTTCAAGAAACGAAAAAAAATACGATCCCTTTATCACCGTAATTGCATTTCTGACCTGAACTGTGCATATCGCGATACCCATGACTCCAATCGGCGAGCCACAAATTTTGGTTGACTCCCCATGTCGCATGCAACTTTGTAGGACCTTGGCAAGCTAAAAAATATCCTTGTCAGCACGCCTATTAACGTGGCCCGATGAGCACACACCCGACCCCCTACAAATATTCCACAAGCCATAACTTGCTCGTTTGAGGCCCGATTGACAATCCAAAAAGACCCACATGCTCCACAACTCAAGCTCCACACATTTCTTTGCTTACCCCGGCTCTCATTACGTGTCATCACCTGCCCTGTCCGTCGGGGATCTACAAGACCTTTTAACTTTAAACTGACATAACTTTCACATTGTGGCTCCATTTGACAAGCCATATGCAGCTTGCACATGTATGCAGCCTTAGCAATGCATAGCACACCCTCACAGGAGAGACCAAATTTGGTTGCACCATCATTGCCCACCCCCTTGTTGAACATTTATGTTCAGCCAAAAACCTATTTATAGAACTTGAAAAAATGCCATACTTAACAAGCACTCCAAAACCACAACCTTTATCTTGTGTCACCCGTTGCACCTGCTCAAGCGGGTTGCCCAACCCCTACATTACAACATGGTTACCACCGGGGTCGAACACTTGACATTGATACCATCCACCCACCTTGACTTACCATCCCAATTATCCCACTTTGTAGGTCCGCCTAGCCTAAAAAACCACCTTAAGCGTACATTTTGGTTGCCACTTGCTTGCACAGGGCCTTCATACCTGCTAAAGCTCTCCAGCTTGCACATATATGCAACCTTAGCTATGCATAACACACCTCACAGGAGAGACCAACTTTGGCTATACCAATGTGTCAAACTTTCTAGGCGAGATGTGCATACCCACACTTCCCACTTGCATTACTTAAATTTTAGAAAGCTCAAAACATACTCTAGAGACAAAATAAGTCATTTGGCACCACATCCAAGGCTTTGACACCATATCTAGGTATGTACATGTGTGTGACTGCTGACATGCAAACCTGACTATTTATAATGTCCATCATATTTGAAACCCGATATCATATTGGTGAAGCTTCCAAATTCATGTATCTACATTTACTTATGCATATGTCTATGTAGATATCCATTACTATGTACATGTCAAAAGTAGCTTATCTACGTTTGCAAAGTTGGAGCCCTACTAATTAGAAGAAGACTCCATCAAGCATGCCACCACATGTAGGTGGATAAAGAGTACCTAATGCAAGGTATATAACCATATTCCAAGGAAAATTCAAAGATGAAAAATGAACAGTGTTAAAGCTTCCAGTCATGCTTAAAGAGTGTTAAGACGTGCCTAAGGAGAGGAAGGGGAAGTAAAGAATGTCTTTTAGAGATTAGGTCTATAAGAGTACTTTGCATTACATTACATCCTTGCACAACTAATATTTAGAGAGCTCATGATCTCCTTTCTACCATCAAGGAAGATGACAAAAATATAGCTATCTATTAGTGAAAATTTAATATATAGAGCTAGGTTTTAAGCCCTCAAGTTTCCAACAATGGGGGCAATTATGAGAATAAGAGAAAAGTCAAGTGTGGAAATTTTCAATAAGATGGGACCCTCTCTCACTTTTAGAGATTTGGCCAAGTCAAAGCTAGAGGTACCTTTACCACTCTACCAGCAATATCTAAACTTTGCAAAGACAAGGCCGACAAGGCCCAATCATGCAATTGCCACACCATCACCCACAGCCAAGGACGGGCTGAGATAGCCTATAGTAATTATATCAAGAATGGAGAAGCGCTCACAAGGATTGCCTATGAAAGAAGCCAAGCAATGGTGGATGAGAAAAAGAGAGTGATAGAGGTTGCCAAGAGGAAGAGAGCTAATGCGGCTACAAAGATGCAAATAAGATAAGCTGAAGCGAAGGCACAACAAGTGTTGAGAAGGAAAGAGGGAACGAGTGGTGTTTGAAACATTATCTTGTATGTTGATGATATATTGACACATGTTCATAATAGCATACTGTTGGCTAGATGAAAATTTAGTTAATGTGTACAACAAGGATGGATCTCGATTCATTTAATATTTATCTTGGTTTGGAAGCATTTGAATCTTTTACATGAATTTTTATCCATCAAAAAAGTATGTTCAAGACTCGCTACAATAGTGTAGTATGAAAAAAAATTCTCCAATCTCTTGTCTCATGGATCCAAGTTCTATGTTGTCTTAGGAAGATTATACTCCTTTAGTAGATGTACAAAGAACATACAAATATTGATGTTGTACTCTTTTGCTAGCAATGATCCCAATATATGTTATGACATGAGTATCTTAGGCTAATTTTCTAGTCGATCACACCTCTCACATTGGTAGGGAGCTCATTTGGTACTACATTTCTTTGTGGTATATTAGTACACTACACAATCGGTTAACAACTTGTTTACACATGATGCCAAGAAAGTCCGGTCTTAGACCTTCAGTGGTTGTGGCACTAGTACTGGAGAGCTGACTATCTTATCAACTGGAGCATGCAAACAAAAAGTCCAATTAGCAAGACATAGTCAAAGCAAGAAATTTCCCACCATACGGTGATTATATGAAAGAATTCCAAACACTAATGGCCGGTTCCAACAAGATTTTTCTAGAAAAGTTTCCAAATGATGACTGAGCTATACAGCGAAGAAATGTATTTTGTAATGATAATATAAAAACTATTCCATTTGAATGCATTATTTTAATATAGTTTTGAATTATGTGAAACCTGATTGTAGTAATTCAACATTCATACCTTAAGAAGGGGAGACTAAAGTAATTTTTCTTCCTAGATAAAATTTTTGGGGGATTTATGGGATCCTTGACTATCATGAAGATGTAGTTGACAAATACAAAGGCAATGCATATGCTTATAATTTTCTTCTCTTGAAGTTTATTTAACCTAAAAGCAAAAGATGAGAGATCTCTCCAAATGTGAGCCATGAAATTACAAGAAAGTAAGGGGAAAAGATGAGCTTGTTTCTTAAAATAAATGAGGATAAGCTTGGGTTTTGGACCGATATATCTAGCATAATCATTGAATTTTTTTACACAATTCTTTTAAAAAAAGAAATAAAATCAGCTTATCCTTCTTACGATCTCCCCCAAAAATCGTGTCATTTGATGCAACAAAGTGGCATTTCCAAATTCTCCAAGAAAAACTAGACAATATTGTTTGGAAGCCGAAAAACTGCTTCGCCTGCAACCACACTACTCACACAAGAAAAACCAAGGATCAACCAATATATAAAAATTAAATTGTACTATGAAGTAAGCAAAAACAAGCCATGAGAGCAAAATTGCCACATTTGAAAAACCCTAGAAATCAAATCTCATAAGGATTAGATTATAATCATTTATAAATGCATGTACACAAAATGGACATTTGGAGTACCAATGAGAAAAGAAAACTCACCTCTTTACATAGTAGTAGCAAAAATCGGCGAAAATCAATGTTTGTGCAAATTCTGAGAAAAGATACATTCCAAACCACCCGCCTCTTGATGCGCTCAATAAAAAGTGACCACGAGAGTCCACAATCTACGAGCACTAAGTATTAGCTGATTAAGAAAAAAAAACGATGTTTTATTATGTTAGAAAAATAGCATTCTTGTTTTACATGAAGTATCCAATGTGCACAACTCAAATATCGTGCCAATCCCAAAGCAAATACATACTTTCCAGTGAAAGGCTCAACAACCTGAAAAATAAAGAAAATGAAGTAAGAAATTGTCTACCTAAAATTAATGTGACTTCTATTTAAAGTTAATGGTGTGTCCGAAGAAAATTGTGTGTAGCTCACGTGCATTAAAAGACAAAGTGAATCAAAAACCATGAAGATGAATGGATGTAACCTTGTTATTTTGCATCATTCGGAGTTGAGGCAATATTGACAGAGCTTCCACATAGGTACAAAAGGCCCAAAGTATCCTGTGTGGAAGCCAGGGTCCTGAGTATGGGTGAACAAAGAATGCAAGGATCGCACAAGATATTATCCGTCCAAGGAAATTTCAAGTAACTTTAACTTGTGAAAAGAGCTTGAACTACCTAGAGAACATTCAAGACAAATAGCGTATGCCACACTGCTAACCCCTAGGGGATTCGCAAGTATTCATAGGGAGATGTCACTTGCGTGCACCAAAATTGCCTTATTTACCCCTATATGTGGTTCTCTCCTTTGTAAAATCTATCATTTTTTCCTTACAAAATTCCCCTATTGTACACTCATATGGCATACCTCAGGTGCTAACCTAGTTTAGCTATCTTCAACAGAAAGTGTTAATTCTTGTGAGTGGCGGAAAGCAACATTACCACAAAGCAATTCCGAAAGTTATCCATGTTTGGCATGTAAGAGGCTCTCAACTTGTAGCGGATTGTATAGATGACCCAACATGTAGCGATTAATGTCAATGTGTCAAGAATAGTGTGGATGTCATAATCCATTGCATAGCTACAGTAAATTCGGACTACTAGGAAAAGGGCGGTCAGCTCTTGTGACTTCAAAGATAACCCTGAACAAGAGAAAAGCATAATCAGCTTAGATGAGTTATATTGCTGTGCCCTACCACTTACAACATAGGAAAGCTGCAAATACACGTTGAAATGACCATATTGGGAAAATTAGTGTAAGAATTGAATAAAATAGCTGAAGTTTCCTCTTCCAAAAAGCAATTGTGTATATGAGTTGTATAAGAATAGTGGTGAGAATCGAACCTGGGTTGATGGAATGAGGTAGTAGCGATACCTGAACAGTTATTTTCTGTGGTGAGCTTGTAGATGAGGACGCAGAGGCCGAAGGAGTGAATGGCTTCGGCAAGCATCGTAGCGGTGAAGAGTGAAGGCTCTGCTGAGAAGAAGGGCCAGAATGGCGGCCACGAAGCCCAGCGCAACCTTTGCCTTGATGGACAACCGCGCCAGCCACAGCCTCGCGGACCGACGGTAGCCGCGTTTCCCCATTCCTGCGCTCTCTCTCTCTCTCTCTCCCTCCATGCAATGCGAGCGTTAATGTTCTTGCGCTTGACACTTACCTGTAGCCTTAAATTTGAAGGTGTGAAACCCTACAGAATCTAGCCAATTTACTAGTGTAAAACCTTCACATTTAGCCAATCTACCCCTAAAATTGGAAACTTAACTGTAGCCTTAAATTTGAAGGTGAGAAACCCTACACAATCTAGCCAGTTTACCTCTAAATTCTAGTGTAAAAACCTTACATTCAGCGAATCTACCTTCACATTTAGCCAATCTACCCCTAAAATTTTCCATTTGCAAGGTCTTTCAAAAAGTTTATTTCGAGCGCAATGATGTACTATTTTCTTTATTTTTTGTAAGGTTTCCACCAATACCAAATCAAAGTAAATATCTGCTGGCCACTGCACCGAGAGCAACCATACCAGTTGGTTGGACTCGCATGACATTTCTCATCGGCAAATAAACTCACATCCAATCAGCATACATCCAAGGATGCCCACCTTCATTGTGTTATCGAGGCTTTATAAATCTAGAGAGGAAAAGAACCAAAAGCTAGTTTCACTAATTGTGCATACCCAGTACTCTAATAGGCCGTTGACATGATAGGCTTGCCTAAGGCACTTGGGCTCTATAATGCTAAAGAGGAGAAGGGGTCTGAGCTATTTAGCCAGGTCAGTGATATTGATATTCTTTCGGGTAGATGATCGACCATATGTTGATATATCCCACTCATCCAAGTGATGATAGGGATATTTGAACATGTAAGAGATGAAAGTGTGAAGCTTCAATAAATCAAATCATCAGTAGATTACAGGTAATTGAATTCATCATGTACTCTACTTTGGTAACTTAATACGCATATCTAAAGGTGCATTTTTCTAAAATCCCATGGAGTTTGTCCAATTGCATGCATATAATAGGGTTAATGTCCAAAGGCCCATGATTTATTAAGTAAGATATGTTAAGGTTCAAAATGCATAAATGTTAGCGGGTCGCCGCGATGGACGTCTATAACATAGCTTTTTGGCACTAACATAATGTCAATACTCGGGGAAGCGACTCGGATAGCGCACGGAGACTCTTTGAGGGTATCTGTAATGCCAAGGGCAAACCCAAGGGCGGTCAAGGACCGGCAAGGCCAAGGGCCGGATGCCAATGGAGATGGGATCATAGGGGCAAGGCCTATAAAGAGGAGTTGGACGGAGGATCAAGGACGACAGTTCCCTCAACCTCACACTGGTATCAGAGCGTAGGGTGGGTAGCGGTGAGCTATGGAGGAGGGGAAAAGCTAGCATGGATCTACTTATCTTCTCTCTCTCTCTCTCTCTCTCTCTCTCTCTCTCTCTCTCTCTCAACTTATGCATGGGAGGGCAGGCTGCGTGCTGTGTGCTTACGTTCATGCAAAGCATGCATGGAGCATGCAAGACCATGCAAGGCACGGAGGTCGGCGAGAGAAGTGACCGTGTGCAGGCGCTCTTGGAGCCAAGAAGGTCAAAATAGGGGACCGTGTACAAGCGCTCTTGGAGCGGGGAGGGTCGAAGGTCGAACACCACAAAATGGCACGCGCGAGCTTGGGCTCATTGGGATCGCAGAGCCAAGAACATCCACTTTTCAAGATGATCGAGGAACACAACCATGCACAAGAGCATGATCGGTAGAGTTTTCACGCATAGGTTGGAGCCGGGATTCAGCAACAATCACGTTTTGCATGCACGGCATGCAAGGTGCATTGCGCCGTCGGTCGAAGTAAAAGCTTCAATGTATTCAAGGTAGAAGTACGGCCATGACTAGAGTAGGCAAATTTGGAAGCTTTGATAGAAAACAAGGGAGGAAACCTTCTACGCTTTCAGAAGTGGAACTCTCTATGAGGTACTTTGTTTTTGGAAGTGCCACGATTAAAGTCGGCAAATTTGGAAGCTATGATAGAAAACAAGGGAGGCAACCTTCTACGCTTCCGGAAGTGGAACTCTCTATGAGGTACTTCGTTTTTGTTTCAAACATAGTACATCCTGCTATAGAATCATATCAGGCAAGGCCTTCGACATTAGGAAGTAGGACATCTCTTTACAAACAATAGATTTATTATTACGACAGCAAGGAAATTCAGCAGGAGTACATAAAAGGGTATGTATGTTGATGTGAATTTTATTATATTTTTTATGCTTCTGCAATTTCAACACTCAAGGCACAAGCAAGGCTTGTGAGCATTACCAAAAGCATGATATTTTTGTTTTTGAACACACGGTGCGCAACAACCACTCATAGTCAAGCAAGGCTTGAGTGATAAATGATCTCATTTAAAAGCAAGGCTCCTTCCCATGCCTGGCAAAGGTCAGGGCATGGTAGTTCTTGAGAATCTCATGGAGATCGGCATGGCCTATTGCTAGCCTTGTTGAAGGAGGCACAGGTGCTCGCCAAAGCCGACCATTAACTACAATTCCAAGAAGTTGTCTAGCAAGTTGCTAGAACTTGACTTCTAGGCAAGTTGTATGTCCATGATGCACTCAAACACGGATATGATCCACTCATTGTCGGCAAGCGTGATCCGATGAGTTTTTTAAGACATTACGGGAGCAAGGCTCCATCTACAAATATTCAGGATAACAGTAATCAAGCCAACAAGGTACGAGGTACATCTCTTGCAAGTTTTTTTTTTTTTGAATACATTGTACAATTCGACAAGGTCGATTATCTGTGAATGATCGACAAGGTCGACTTTCTTTTGCTATGCCATTGTAAATTGGCAAGAGTATCTGTTAGCTATGAGCACTAGAATTCTATGAGTACTTAAGTGAAGCAAGGTTTCCCTTTCAAAATTTGGCATCATGGTTTTCACAATTTGGAATATGCTATTAGCATACAAACTTGGGAAGACTTGACGAGATGTCTGCAGGTTTTTACATCCCACGAGGGTGTAAATGATACATACGCTCACTCGAGCAGGACATATGGATAAGAGCCAGATTCGAGCGCATTACCAAACGCTTGGCCACAAGTCAGCGACAAGGTTAGTAAATGTTATGTTTGTTTTGTCTTTTTTTTACTTTTCACTTTGCAAAAGATCTCTCTGCTCTACAAAGCAAAGTGCTTGGGCAGATTCCACACGAAGCCACTCTACAAAGCAAAGTGCTTTGCTAGATTTCATGCAAACGAAGGCTTCTCTTATGTGAAAAGGTATTATTTATTGACTTTAGATCAACAATAATGGCACACATCTATAGCACTACGTGGATATAAGCTCACAATTTATGCAATGTTGCACTGTGATGTATCCATGACAGTGTAATCGTGAAAGGCACGTACACCAAGGGCTCAGATGGTTGAGATTTTCATTGAAACCAAGGGCTTATTTTTCTATTTTTTGATATGTATGCATGACATACTAGTACAATGGACACCCCATCATGGCATACGCTTCCGGTATAATGCTATATACTCTATCAAGGATGAGGTATGTTATTGAAGTCTTAAAACATTTTTTATGTGTATTCACAGGCAAAGTGTCATATTTAAGTCACCATGGTACAGTCATGATTACATACAAGGTAGGTGGGATAAGATGTGAATTATGGTACCTCTCTCTACGAGAGTGTTGTACAATCACACTGTTGTAGGCTTATAGGATAAGCTACCACACAACCATTGAGTACACAGAGGCATATGCAGAGGGCATACAATACAGTAGAATAAAGGGTTTTCCTCATCCTAGCATATTCTCTCTCTCTCTTTCCAAATTCTCTAGGGAAAGGTGAAACTAAGCATGATTTTACTAAAATCTTTTTAGGTCAATATGGTAACAAGAAGGGCTAAGAGCCACCTATTTTGGAATGGCTAAGAGCCATATGTTTGTAATCCATCAATGGTTTCTTTCAAGATCGAACAATCCTATCCAGTTGAGTACCCATCGATTCTAATGGACAAGCAAGAGTCTTTCCATTATGGAGTGTTTTGGGTGTTATTTTAGCACTACATACTTTAAGTGTGAAGAACACACTAAGTTTTACCCGAGATTATGGATTTTTGGGTTTAGAAAAGATCCAATTGTGAATATGATTCAACTTGAGTGGATCTCCTATTTCATCTATAGCACTAAGAGTGTCTATACGAGTACAAATTTGGGGTAAGACCCAGGTCGTGATTACTAAATCACTTATTAAATGGTGATGTTCAATTCTTGGAACCTTCACACTTGCATTTTCAAGGAAAGAAGTCCACAAGCTGCCAAGGGGTAGTGGACAATTTCAACTTCCAAAATTGACTTCTGATTTTCTACCTTTTAGTATCTTGTTGTGCTCTTTGTTTAGTTTTGTGCTTGAGCTCTTTTTGAATTCATTGTCGCATTTCTTCACTGATCTCTAAATCATCTTTGGTAGCTCTTCTTTTGTATTTCTTGATATGTTCTAATATTTCTACCTTGCGTTGTTCCAATGGCTTCTCTTCATCGTCTTCTCATTCATCATCTACCTCAGCTCCCAGATTCATTTTTTCTTTAGCTAGCTTTCTGCGGAGTTCTTCTCTTTAGGCTTGTGCTTGATCCATAGACCGTTGTGTCTGAGAAATAGGTATATGATCTTTATGCTCAGTGGATCTTTGTTTTAAGCATACTTTGTGGAGCGTGTATTCCTTCTTTTCCTCATCATCCTCTTCCTCTTCAGCGGTTTGGTATTCAGATGGAGTGTCCCTGTTCTTTGGCTTAAATTCTCCGTTGAGCTTTATATCAAACTTTGTCTCCTCAATATCCGATTTCTTTCTTCTGGAGCTTTGCTCGACTGCTTTCTTGGGGGGTTGCACTGCCTCCTCACTAGCTCACACAGGCTTGGGCAGGAGGGAATCAATGGCCCATGTCCATTTTGGGGATGGAGTGCGATTTGGGCCATCCGATGTGCTTTATGTAAATTTGAGAAAATAGGTAAACTCAAGTGCATCAAAATTGTAAATTTGGGCTACTCCCTCCGTTCCTCCCCCAGATTTGAACCGAGAACATCCCTTTTACAAGCCTACCACCTTAACTACCTCACCTACACATGCTTGTTGAAAGCATAAGGAGAAGGGTTCCTTCTATGATGAACCTACCGTTGTCTTAATTCAGGGTCCCGCAAGATCGACGGCCCACAATCCCCTCATGCCCATGCCCGTATGAGATAGTGTTGAGGGTTGCACTACTGATGGCCTTGCCACTGGCCTAACTACATGCTTTGACCTATGTAGTTTCGGTTGTGTTTGGACCCGGGGTAGCTCATCAATCATTCCTAATGCTTGGTATGCAATTATGGTCAACACTGGTCACCCATTCATATAGGTATTATTTCTGTCTCACTGTTCTTGAGGTTTGCTTCCACTAGATTTTTGAAAATGTAGGTGTCAAGATAACACCTAGTCATTCTTGCTCTAACAGTCTGATGGCCATCACCATAGCAATATGAAGATTGGGTTCAGTGTATCTGGATGGCTTCTGAACCTTCAAATGCCGTGAGATAAGATGCAGCAAAAATTTTGTTTTTCAGTATACCGAATCCTTGTAAGTAAACGTGTGTCCTTGCTGCTTGACAAAAGCTTTGTCATTGTCTGCAGCTTTGGTCTTTAACATCAAGTTGTGGTTGCCAGGTGGCACAAGTAAAGCTTGGTTAATCATATCTACAGCAATTTTAACTTTCATTGTCTCATCATCCGTATACATCAGGGTAGGTTCTCCGTTGTATTACATCAATTCATGTGCTCTCTGAAAATCTGTACCCCATTGTAGTCGGAAAAATGTGTCCATTTGGAGACACCTTATTCCTTCAATCATTTTTTGTTGCTGATACTTACCTTTGTTGGCCGCATTTCCATGTCATACCCCTAGCGGGTCAGACAGCTCATCGTTTGGACTTTTGGTCGTCATTTGCTTCTGATTTTTCAATTCTGGTTTGTTTGAAGTTAGCCCAAATTTTGTTTTGAGTCAAATCATTCCATATTTTTCATGCTTGAAGCTCTTGCTTTGCAAGTTTGGTGTTTTCTTTTAGATCTCAAATCCAAAAAATTTGGATTTGCTTAGTATTTTTTTCTTATTAGGTTAAAAAACAAAGAAAATCACTAAAAATCATTATTATTCGGTCAAAATTTTTGCCAAAATTATTCCTCACACTCGTATGTACATACTCTCACTCTAGGTATCTAACCCATACAAATCTTTTGTTATTGTTCAATACTTTGCCAGATAAGGGTAAAAATTTGCTAAAAGTTGTCAAAAAACAAAAAATTTAAGCATCAAACACACTTTATTCACTGTAAACATAATCTCTTAACATCTTGTAGCCTATTGTAGCCATTGTTACTCCCCCCTTCTCATTTTGAGTCGCCGTGAAGGAAGGTATGTGCGATTCGCATGAGCAAAAACAATGTGTCTATGCAAGGCCGTGTAAGGTGGCCCTATTATTCTTAGAGAAGAGATGCATTGGATAACACGGTGTTGAGCAAGAGGTTGGTACTTAACCAACTGTTCAGTGGTTTTTGTTGGCAAGGTTTCATCTTTTGTGCTTTTACCAACAAATAGAAGTTTTTGAAGCGCAGATGCTCTTTCTTTAAAGGTGGGTTTTGTAATTAGCCATTGTGTGGCCAAGAGTTTATTGTTTTGTACTTTAGGAATCCATTTTAGGGTTGTTTCAGGAGGTTGCGACAAGATTGGGTTGTTATTTGGTTTCCTTTTCTACTTCCATTTGGATGTTGTTGATTTTTGTGGTAGCTCCACTGTGGATTTGGGAATCCATTTGCAGTTGGTTAAGCCTGTTGAAGCCTGAATTGGTTGATTTAAGTCCTGGTATTGTTTTTGTTTAGCTTTGTTGATTTTGGCAATTAAAAATTTGTTAGGATGTGAGGCACAGGATTGAGTTACAAGCATCATCTTAGGGATCTATAGTTGAGTCGCTTTTGATACCATGATTGATTTTTGGATCCAAACCTTGGTAATGTTGTTTGCACGTTTATTGGCAGGCAGTTATGTTGTAGATTTGCCCCTTGTCGAGTATGCGTATAACAATACCATACATTCATCGACGGGGAAAGCACCTTTTGAGATTCTCTATGGTAAGCCTTTGCTTCCACCGATCCTTCTAACTAAGGATAAGATCTTTGCAGTAGATGAATTTGTCCTGGATTTGGACACAGCCTACGGGCAAGTTAGGAGAGCTATTCTACGCTCTCAAGAAAAGCATAAGAGAGCTGCAGACAAGCACAGGAGGAATCTAGACTTAACAGTCGGACAGTTAGTCTTACTCAAGTTTGAGAAGGCAAGACTTAAGAAACAAGTGTCTCATAAGGGGAAGGTGGTAAAACTTTCTACCCATTATTATGGGCCGTTTAAGATCACTAAGCAAGTGAATGATGTCACATTCCGATTAGAGCTACCGCCTAATTGGAGAATCCATAATGATTTCCATGTCAGTTTACTCCGGCCGTATGTGGGACCGCCTCCGAGTCAGCGCCTCCGAGTCAGTCAGCCTAGTGCTGAGGAACCTCCTGAGGTTGAGGAAACAGAAGAAATACTCCAACCGGAGCAGATAGTAAGCCATCAAGAGCGGCTCCTCAAGTCCGGAAAAATAACATGGAAGTATTTGGTTAAGTTTAAGAACTATTCGAATCTAGATGCTCAGTGGATGACGTAGGAGGAATTAGCAGCTTATCCTGAGATACTGGAGGTATATGTCCAAGCACTACAGTTGAGGTCAACTGTTTAGAAGCCAAAGGGATGTTGCTAATTGGACTATTTTTTTATTTTTAATGATTAATTTCTTTTTCTATGATATTTTATTGTGTACACTAAGAACTGTTAAAAGATTGTAGCTACAGGAAATGCCATCAAGAACGGACAACTCTGATGTGTCATTTGATGGGTGACGGTAAACATCGCGAAGGAGTTTCCGTAAGTTCGGTGGAAAGGGCCGGGTTACGAGTGCCCCTGATGCGTTACATGATGGGTGACGGGTGCATCAGAAAGTGTTGGGTTAAAGGCCTACATAACCCCTTTTTGTACATTTTTATACTTTGTCCAGGTTCATATTGAACCTGGACATATTTTTTAAAGGTCACTTATAATAAAAGTGGGAAAACCCAAAACTCACTTATTGAGTTTTCCCCAAAAACTTGAGCTCTCTCTCTCTCCCTCTTCGTTCTGCTAGCGCTTCCTCTCCTCCTGGCTTTTGCCACCCCTCTGTGCACACACACTGCACATCTTCGCGTGCTCTATCACTTGCACACACCGTCGCACGCTCATCAACTGGTATCAGAGCCAGATTAGGGTTTCAGAAGCTTTGCGGCAGGTGGCTGGACAGTAGGCGAAAGGCTTCTCTCGCGTCAAATTTCCTCTTTCATCGCGAAGCCCCTTGCTTCCGGTGTCACCTAGGGTGATTAGGGTTTCCAAAACAGCCTAAAACAGGCTGAAATTAGGTCAAAACAAGTCAAAACCAAAAAATTACAGGTCAAAGCAGCAAAACGCAGGTGTTCTAAATCGATTTCCGTGAATGCCCCTTGCTTTTCCCACTCAAAACAGGTCCATTTGATGCAAATTGATGCACCAAAACTGTAAATTTGCAGAAAATTCAGAATTGGACTGTTTTTATGTACACAAATTGAGGTTTATGTACGCCTTTTGTGGGTTTATGCAAGTACGCATTGGGGATACTTGTTAATTGCTGAAATTTTCAGCACATTGTGTGCAACGTGCGGTACATTGTGATCACTGGAAATTTTCAGATTTTGTGTAGACACTTTCTGCTACATTTTTGTCCGTGCAAATGGCCTCTACTTCCTCGTCATCTGATGCCAAGAGCTTGATGGAAATCAAGCGATTTGACGGTACAGGTTTCGACCTATGGCAGGACAGGATGCAGGGGATTTTGTTCCTCGAGGATTGTGAGGACGCCCTTTTGGCTGTAAAGCCTGAGGATATGCCAGATGAGGATTGGGCCAAGCTCAACAAGAGGGAAAAGGCCTACATCAAAATGGCTGTGACCGATGACATTCTGGTGGACATAAAGGGCTTGGACAGTGCACATGCAATTTGGCATAAGTTAAAGGCCACTTATGAGAATGCCACCCCTGTGAATCAGGTGCATTTGATGCGCAAACTGGTGAACATGATGCTTGACGAAGCCAAGTCGGCTTCTGAGCACTTAAGTGCTTTTACCAGTGTTATGAGTCAGTACAGGATACTGGGCTTCAACCTTTTGATGACAAGTTGAAAGCCATATTTTTGTTGATGACTTTGCCAGACTCTTGGGAAACTCTTGTGGTTTCTTTGAGTAATAGCCCCAACCTCACATATGATGGAGTGCGAGGCTCCATCTTAAATGAGGAAATTAGACGCAAGTCTACTGGTGGGGAAGGTGGCAGTTCTGCTTACAATGCGAGAGGCAGAAGTCAGAAGCAAAATACAGGTACCAAGACTCAAAACAGGAGCAAAAGCAAGTCTAGGGATAAGGATGTGACTTGTTACCAAGCAATTTTTTCCCATTTTCACATTCAAATGAATGCTTTTGTGCATCCCAAATGTGATATGTTTGCATGAATGGCGTAACATAAGCTTGATCCTTGATTGTAAGTTTGCTCCATGAAACACAAATAGGATGAGCTCATTAAGATCTGTATCAGCCATAATGTGGAACTGATGTGGGTAGTGGTTTTTGTTGACGTTAATTGAGAGGTTGGTCTGTCCCAAACTAACCATGGTTTCCATGTTGACCACTTTGAGTTCAATCTGGGTCATTTCAATCATTAATTCTAATAATTTTAAGTAGGTTGAATACTGTATAGCATTGACACGTGCTCCAGTATCCACAAGCACTCTTTTGATTGTGCCATCAACTAGTCGGACTTTGATACGAACATCCATATCGCCAGGCCAAGTTTGCTCGACTTGAATTGTTGTAAAGGTGGTGGTTGATGTTGTTCCTTTTGTGTAAAACTCTATAATTTAGCTTCCTCTTGTGCTTGATCTTTAATTACTTGAACTTTTTTATGTCGCTCCTTAGCTAAATGTATCTTTTTCAACATGTTCGCAGTGAGAGGTTGTTGATAACTTTTTCAATTTGCAACCATTTATCTAGTTAGACATCACCTCTCCCTCTAATGTTGCAAGTTGGATGGCTCCACTTGATGATATGTCGTTGATCACAAATGGACCATTACTACACTTTTTAAGTTTCTTGGTGTTGGGATATAAAGCCCAATGTGGTCGCCCAGGTAAGTGGGCGGGCCGCCAGGTATGTACACATATTCTTTTGTAAAAACCTAATAAGAACTCACTATGCTCTACACATTACAGTAGAGCGAGTTCACCATATCGTCGTGCTCTTCTTCTCGCACTCTCTCTCGCGTCGCACTTCCGCTCGTACTCCTTCAACTGGTATCAGAGCTCAGATCAAGGCTCGGGGTAGCACTGCAGGAGGCTAGAGTCACCATCTGAGATTGGAGTGAAATTCGACAGGCGAAGACACGGCTTGGTGTTGTCAGAATTTCATTCTGAGGTCATCTCGACCACCGTTCGGCTTCGACAAAGGTCTGCACAGGCCATTTTCGACTACGTGGTCTCGACGGGTGCAGATCCGACTCTGCAAATTTGGGGTTTTCGGTCTACTACTGCAGGTGTTGAGTATATCGACACTCCCAGAGTGCTGATTTGTGGTTGTCTACACATCGAAGGACGGCTCACAGTTCTTGGAGGCGTGTCACATACGACACGGGCGCATCTACACACAGACTGTAGGCGACATCCACTAGTTCATCAGGTAGCTTGTGTTTGCTGCTTGATATTCCAGATTTCATCCTGACATTGTAGGTACTTCCACATGGGATGTATTGTCAGAGATGATGTATGTTTGTTGAGGGTTTGCTGGCTGTGAGTCACGCAGCAAACAACCGCCGCAGTGGTTACAGCATATAGTGGGAAATTTGTGGATGTATGACTTTGTGGGAAGTCTATGTACTGTAAGATTTACTGCAGCCTTTGTTGAGGGTCGAGTGAGGTTTTATTGAGCTGGGGGATTATCGAATGTTGAGATCCTTTCGGTGATACAGGTCTTGGAGCGATCCCTCGAGCACCCTTAGATAGGCAGCTAGGATGTATTGACTGTGAGTTAGACAGTTGGGATTGCATCTTTGCTTTACTGCCGTTGAGGCATTGTCACAGTCTATGCTTACAGGACAGTGACAGGACAGTGAGAGACAGTACAGGTGCAGGACAGGTTTACCCGCACCTTACAGTGTCAGAGAGACAGTGTTTTTTGAGCTGTTTTTTGGTCTGTTTTTTGAGTACACCAGAGCCATTTTACAAAGGAGATTCTTCCAAAATTTATGCAGAATCTGAAGCTTTCTTGGTTCATTTGACAAGTTGATATTGGTTCAGAGGTCAGTTTACAAGGGAAACTCTGCCGAATTTTTCCCAGGAAAGTAAACCACTGTGAAGCATAGCTATGGCTGGATCACAGGACACTGCTCTTTACAATATCAAGAAGCTGGATGGAACCAATTTCCCATTGTGGAAGAAGCAGATTTGGCACGTGTTGGTACAAAAGAAGCAGATAAAACCTATAAAGCTCAAGGGGATAAAACCAGAAGATATGGACGAAGATGAATGGAGCGAAATGGATGAATTGGCACTTTCTACCATTATGCTGACTTTGGCAGAAAGCGTTTACTTCAATGTAGCAGACGAGATGTCGGCTTATCAAGCATGGTTAAAGCTGAGTGATCTTTATGAGAAGCAGAGTGCAGCTTCACAGGTATACTGGCTTAAGAAGCTTGTTGACTTGAAGATGAAAGAAGGGACACCTATGTCCAATCATCTGAATGAATTCAACACAATCTACAGTCAGTTGTCAGCTCAAGGTGTCAAGTTTGATGAACCTGTTAGAGCTATGTTCCTTTTTATCACATTGCCGGAAAGTTGGGACACTTTTCGCACAGCTTTGAGTAATTCTGCACCTCCAGATGGTTTGAACATAGCAGGTGTAGAAGGAAGTCTGCTTACTGAAGAAACCAATAGAAAGACAATGGATAAAGGCAAAGGAACAGCCTTAGTTTTCAGGGGAAGGACCAAAGAAGAGTACAAAGGTGGAAAGAGGAATCAGTCTCGTAGCAAGTCCCGCAGTGCTAAAGGCAAGAGTGACATAGAATGCTACCATTGTGGCAAGAAGGGTCACATGAAAAGAGACTGCAGAGAATGGAAAGCAGAAAAAGGCAAAGAGAAAGCTGAAGACCATGGTGAGAAGGACAAGTCCTCAGTGAAAATTCAAGAAATAAATGTGACATACACTGTTGCAGAGGATGACAGTCTAGTGTCAGGAGACATCTACTTCTTGAAGAATACAATGGACTCAGCTCTTCTTACAGCATCTGATGGAAATGCACTGAGTGACTGGATTATAGACTCAGGGGCATCACTTCATGTGTCTCCAAACAAGGAGTGGTTTACTTCTTATGTGACCACTAAAGATCATGTTCGGCTAGGCAATGGGCAGACATGTGAGATCTTAGGTGTTGGAGATGTTCAATTGAAGTTTCAGAATGGCTCTTCTTTCATGCTGAAGAATGTGAGACATGTTCCCACAATTACAAAGAGCTTGATCAGCATAGGTTTACTTGATGATGCTGGCTACGTCACCACTTTTGGACAGAACATGTGGAAGATATCCAAGGGTTCTATGACAGTAGAACATGGAGTAAAGTCTGGAGGACTTTACATGATTTATGTATCAAATGTCTCTAAAAATGTAATCAATGTAACCGAGCAGCCGAACATTTCTTTGTGGCATAGCCGGTTAGGACATATGTCCAAGAAGGGAATGTAAATCTTGTCTCGTTCTGGTTATTTGCCTGGCTTTTCATTTAATGATTTTGAATTCTGTGAACATTGTCTGTATGGTAAGCAAACACAGCAGCCACATAAGCATAGAAGCAGTAGAAGAGATACACAGTTGGCACTTGTTCATAGTGATTTGTGTGGACCTATGCCTAACCTATCTCTAGGGGGAGCTTCTTACTTTATGACATTTATAGATGATTACTCGAGGAAAGTATGGGTTTACTTTCTCAAGCACAAGGATGAAGCGTTTAGTGTTTTCAAAACGTTTGTGACACTTGTGGAGAATCAGAGTGGCAAGAAGCTTAAATGCTTACGCACTGACAATGGTGGAGAATATGTTTCAAAGGCCTTTCAGGACTTTTGTGAGTCAAAAGGTATAAAACATGAACTTACTGCTCCTTACAATCCTCCTCAAAATGGTGTTTCTGAGAGGATGAATAGGACCATACAAGAGAAGGTCAGAAGTATGTTGTCTAATGCACAGCTGCCAAATTGGTTTTGGGCTGAAGCTGTATCAACAGCTGTTCATCTTGTAAATAGATCTCCTAGCAAGGTTTTGCAGAAGGATTCAGTGCCAGAGATGGTATGGTCAGGCAAAATGCCCTCATACAAGCATCTCAGAGTCTTTGGCTGTGAGGCATATACTCACGTTCCAAAGGAATTTAGGAACAAACTTGAGCCAAAGAGTAGAAAGTGCATCTTTCTAGGCTATGGTAATTCTGGTGAGATGGGGTACAGACTTTGGGATCCCGAATCCAGAAAGGTTTTCCACAGCAATGATGTTCACTTTAATAAATCCAAATATCATTCTAAACCAGAGAGGGTTGAGGAGATTAGAAGAGTTGTCTTCCAAGAAGATGGACCTGCACGTGCAAAACAAAATGTCAGGGCTCAAGAGGAGCAAGGGCAGGATAGAGTGGAACCACAGGTTGTGGCTGAGCCTGAGCCACCTATTGTGCGTAGATTTGGACGTGTCACGCGACCTCCTGATAGGTTTGTTCCATCTATGAGCTATGTCATGTTGACTGATTGCAATGAGACTTCATGTTACAAGGAAGCAGTGCAAATGAAGGACTCCGGAAATTGGCAATTGGCCATGCAGTCAGAGATGACAGCTCTACATAAAAACCAGACATGGAAGCTAGTTAAATTAACACGGGGCAAAAAGGCTCTTCCCTGTAAATGGGTTTACAGGTATAACATCACCGCTCATGATAGTCAGCCAAAGTACAAAGCAAGGCTTGTTGCCAAGGGCTTTAAGCAAGAGCAAGGCATTGACTTTGATGAAGTCTTCTCTCCGGTGGTCAAGATGACTACATTGAGATGCTTTCTTGCATTGGTTGCCATATTAGATTTGGTGTTGCACCAAATGGATGTCAAGACAGCGTTCTTGCATGGTGATTTAGATGTGGAAATTTGCATGCACCAGCCAGAAGGGTTTGTTGAGAAAGGCAAGGAAGATTGGGTATGCCAGTTGTTAAAGAGTCTTTATGGCTTAAAACAATCACCGAGGGCATGGTACCATAAATTCCACAAGTTTATGCTTTCTCAAGGCTACAAACGTAGTGAGTTTGATCACTGTCTATATACAAAGAAGGCTAAGGATGGTAGTTGGCTGATCCTTATTTTGTATGTGGATGACATGTTGATTGCTGGCAAGCACTTGGAAGAAATTTCAGCTTTGAAGTCAAAGATGGCAAAATCGTTTGACATGAAAGACATGGGTGAGGCAAGTCATATACTTGGTATGCGCATTGAGAGAGACAGATCAAAGAAGTTGATTTGGTTATCTCAAACAGAGTATATTGACAAGGTTTTGCAACGTTTCAATATGGAGAAGGGAAAGGCATTGAGTGTTCCATTGCCACCATATGTGAAACTTAGCAAACAAGATTGTCCTGTGTCTGAGGAAGAACAGGCTGAAATGGATAAGATTCCATATGCGTCCGCAGTGGGTAGTTTGATGTATGCAATGATTGCTACTCGCCCAGACATTGCATTTGCAGTGGGAGTAGTAAGTCGATACATGTCAAACCCAGGCAAGAAACATTGGGAGGCAGTGAAAGGAATATTGAGATACCTGAAAGCTACAAAGAGTATGCGTATATGCAATGGGAGTCAGGAGCTAAGTGTAAATGGTTTTACAGACTCAGATTATGCAGGTGACTTAGACAACCGAAGGTCTACGTCAGGGTATGTCTTTACATTGGCTGGTGGAGCAGTATCATGGCGTTCTAGATTACAAGATTGTGTTACTCAGTCTACTACAGAGGCTGAATATGTTGCAGCATCAGAGGCATGCAAAGAATCAATTTGGCTTAATCGACTAGTAACAGATTTGGGAATCAAAGAAGAGATGCCTGTGTTATATTGTGATATTCAAAGTGCTATACAATTGGCTCGCAATCCAGTTTATCACTCAAAGACAAAGCATGTGGATGTGAAGTATCATTTCATCAGGGAAATGCTCGAGGATAAGAAACTTCAGCTTGTCAAAGTTCACACCACAGAAAATCCTGCTGATCTACTTACAAAAGGACTTCCCTCAGAGAGCTTTGCGCATTTTCGCAAGCAGTTAGGTGTAGGGTAGTACATCACTTCTCTACATCTCTTGTATATTAGCTTGTATAGTAGCTTCTCTCACACTTAAAGTACCACATTGGACTTTAAGTGGGAGGTTGTTGGGGTATAAAGCCAATGTGGTCGCCCAGGTAAGTGGGCGGGCCTCCAGGTATGTACACATATTCTTTTGTAAAAACCTAATAAGAACTCACTATTCTCTACACATTACAGTAGAGCGAGTTCACCATATCGTCGTGCTCTTCTTCTCGCACTCTCTCTCGCGTCGCACTTCCGCTCGTACTCCTTCACTTGGAATGTTGTTTAAGGGTGTAAACTAATACACCATTTTGAAATTCCTGGTTTTTCACATAGTGATCATGGAATTGTTTCATTTGTCATTTTTGTGCATACATAGCTATAGCCGGTTGAACTCTATGCAAGAGAGGGTTCAAATTGGATTCTCATAGTAACAATGAGGCTGAATATGCTACTTTGGAATCCGGATTACACATTTGTTTTAAGCATGGGATTAGAAGGTTGAGCATAAAATGTGATGCCTTGTTAGTTGTGAAGAAAGTGTTGGGTGTGTGGAAGAGCAAGAACACCTCATTGAAGGAAATGTGTTTCAGAATTAAAGGCCTGTTAAAAAAGTTTGAAGCATGGAGCATCAAACACATTGAACGTGCTCTAAATGGAGAGCACATGAAGCACCTCAAAGCATGATTGGGGAGCTATTTGCGTTGAGGACCAATTTACCTCTTTATCATGGCCGGGAAAGTTAGGTGCAAGAAGAGGAGTTTTTGCTAACAAAAATCATTCCGAAGGACATTCAGAAGTCTAACAAGTATGGTTTTGTGCGTAGAGCATCCAAGTACAAATTGATTAGTGATGTCTTATACATGAAAGGGGCTGATCTCATGTTGAGACATGTACCTTGGCGGGAGGAGATTTATAGAGTGTGGGAAGAGAATCATGAAGGTGCATGTGGTGGACATTTTGATCTAAAGATCACCTTGCATAAGATCTTGCAAGAGGGTTATGTATGGCCTAGTTTGCAAAAGGATGTTCACCATTGGTGTAGGTCTTGCAATAGGTGTCAAGCATTTGGGAAGAGAGTGTTGAAGCCAGAGCTACAAAAAACCATTATGGCATTTGATGTGTTTGAAAAGTGGGGGATTGATGCAATAGACCCGTTACCTATCACAAGCAGGGGCAAAAGCTATATTTTGATTGCAGTGGACTATCTCTCTACATGGGCAGAGGCTATAGCAGTAAAACAAATCACTACAAAGGATGTGGAAAAAAATTGTGTACGATGAAATATGTTGCAAGTTTGGGGTGCCACTAGAGCTACTTTTGGACAAGGGGCCAGGATTTAGAGCTAAACTATTAGACTTTTTATGCGTGAAGATGAAGATTAGGCACCAGCATACACTCCTTATTATCCACAATGTAATGGCTTAAATGAAAGATTCGATGGTGAGTTGGTACAAATTCTTTCAAAAGTGACAGAGCACCATGGAAAGAATTGGGATTTGGAATTGCCTAGTGCATTATGGGCTTACCGTACTTCGATAAAGATAGGTACAGGGTTTACTCCATTTCATTTGGTATATGGAAAGCAAGCACTATTGCCTGTGGAAGTAGAGTTGCCTATTGTCAAGATGTTAGAAAAGTTGTTTGGGCAGTCTAGTGATGCCTTCAAACAAGAGGATCAATTGGATAGGATGAGCGCATTGGAACATTATGGGTAGATGCAAGATAAGTCTTTAGCAAATATAAATGAAAAGGTCAAAAGTAAGGGTATCAAGAAACATGACTTGGTTTTGCGCTACATTAGTAAGCTGGACACGACATTCCAAAAGAAGTTTTAAATTCAGTGGGAAGGCCCTTTCAAGGTAGTTGAGTGTTTTCCGAATGGTACATATCAGCTGGCTAACCTGGATGGGATTCTACATAAGTCAAGGGTAAATGGATTGCGTCTTAAATTATATCATGCTAGAGTAATGATGGTGGAGCAAGATGAGCTGTCTGCAGAACAAGTAACGTATGTGAGGGATGAGGAGACCTGTGACGCGGCGAGTCTTAGTTTTGTTGTTGCTGATCATGAATGATCTAGCAGGCTAGGGGATGAGCAAATTATGTTAGGAGTTTTTTGGAAGAAGTGATTGCCCATATGTACATACACATGCATGGTGCATCAAATAAAGAATTTCCCATTTTCCAGAGCCAGGTGGTTACGTGGGGCCCACATGTGTACAGGTAGGACAGCGTATACATAGTACATTGATTTTCATTATCACCAGTGTCAGTGTGTTTTTCTACAATAATGAGGAGTTGATGGAGTGTAAAACTTCTCAAGGAAGCTATCAGTAGGTCGATGCCATGAGGTAAGCAGGTGCGTCAGATGGCATCTAGTGGAGTCAAGAGGTCGAATGGGGTCAATACTTGCACGTGGTAAGCGAGGACACAATGGGGGTGTTTTCTTATGATGAATTATGCAAAAAATTTCATCATGAGAATTGTATTTGGGGGCCACTTCACGTGATTGTGAGATGCATTATTGAAAAAAGTTGAGTGTCAGGTATGCAGATGGATGTAGAAGGGTAACAAAAATGCAAAGCGTGGCTATTTTTTGGCATGTTCAGGGTCTGTTTGAGGTCAATCAAAAGGTTAAAGGTGCCCAAGGGATAAAGTGAAGTGTGGACACTAAAAAATCTGAGAAAAAAACCAAAAAAACATGGAGAGAAGAGGAGGAACAGCCGCAACTCAATTTTTATTGTTTTTGGAGCCTGTTTTGGCCATGAACTGCTCATCCGAGGTCGGATTTGAGCACTTTGATATTGTAGACTGGGGTTTTGGGCCGTTCCGGAGGCAATGGAATTGTTCATTTTGCCAAATTACTTACTATTTTTTTGTTGTTTTGGTTGTGTAAGTTTCTCCTGTGAGCGAAGCCTCAGCTCAAATTTGTAATTGTATCTGGCATATTTCATCCATATTGTGTGAGCTATTTGCCCCATTGGTGTTGGCCCAAGATCGATTGTATCTAAACATCAAAAATATTCCTCTTTTGAGCTGAGTTGTTTTGGTGTGTGTGGGTGTGTATGTCTCTATGTTGAGTGGGCAAATGGATAGTCTCTCTCCTCTCACTCCATCGATGTGTTCCCTGTCTTAGCTAGGTGGGTTGTGTAAGCCGAGTGGTGCCCCATAGTGTGTGTGTGTGTGTGTGTGTGTGTGTGTGTGTGTGTGTGTGTGTGTGTGTGTGTGTGTGTGTGTGTGTGTGTGTGTGTGTGTGTGTGTGTGTGTGTGTGTGTGTGTGTGTGTGTGTGTATCATCCCAGGAGTGTGTGTCAGGTGATTATAGAGGCGTTGTGTGTGTTTCCATCCCGCTACCACTGTTATTGGCAATTGGAAAACAGTTTGGAAATCGTTATCTAGAAATTTTGGTATATACCAAAATTCAAGAAAGGAGATGAGGAATGTAGAAGGCGGGAACTACCTATAGGATTGGCAAGCATCTAAAACGTCCAAAAGTAGCTAGTTACCATAGTAAGTGACAGTGAACAGTCGGTCAGATACCCATCCCAACAACCTATAAATAGGACCCACTATTCATTTTTGGAGATCCTAAGATGCCTATATTCTGAGATAATTGTACTTTTAGATTCTTTACACTCCTATGATCTTTGTATCACTTTGTAATCATCTGTTGCACTCTCTCTTTTTGTATTCCACGCCAATTATTGGCATACTTAGTGCTCATTATTCTAAATGCAATCTTAGTTTCAATCTCAATTATATTGTCTCGTCATTTCATTTCTAGTCCTATCTTTTAGTAGTCTAAAATACTAGTGTGAAGTGCTATCTTAATTCTCTAAATTTGACATTTCTATTTCTAAGTACCAACCTAGGATAGCTATCTGAATAAGTCCAGTTCATTCCATTTGCTATCTTGTCGGGACAAAATTTGAACTTTCTCACACAAAATTGAGAGCAATCTCCCAATAAGCATTTCTCAATCTCCCAATAAGCATTTTTTTGGCATGGTATTCACTATTTGGAGACTTTGGCCATAGGATGGATTCCGACATACTAGTGATGTGATGACATACAGCTTGGTTTGCAAAACACTCTTGTCACTAGTAGGCTAACAAAGCGACCTTGTTTTGAGCTCATTATTTGTAGATTTATTCATTTTGATATAAAAACTTGTTGTTAAAGTTGTAATTTTGATTATTTTCTCAAGGTTACAAAGTCAATAGTAACGGCTATGTGCTTACAGCCTGTAAATACCCCATATGTGATCATTCCCTTTCTATACAGAGCTCGTGTCATCCCTTGTTGCAACCATGTGCAATTTGATCGATTGTGTTCAAATTCATCTTGAAGGCTATACTCTAAATTTGAAATTGCTTTGTAGTTGATGACGCCCCCCCTTCCTTGAGAGATGTGTATCTGCTATGTTCAGGTTGATATGTGAGTTGGGCTTCTGTTCCTGAGGGAATATTGTAGTTGGTTTTGCATTCCACTTTGGGTTGCCACTTTTGGCCCCATGAAGATGGCGATTGGTGTTGCATTCCTTCTTGGGACCTAAGCTTCTTTGAGTCGTTGATGTTATGATTGATCTGGACCTTGAGTTCCAATGCAACGCAAATCCTTTCCCATATATTACCAACTAATATCTAACCGACCCAAATTATTTTTTCATATTAAACTAATCATTTAATGTGGGAGAATAAACGGGAGCAAGGGTTAGAATATAGACATGTGCTTATAGATCTATCTCAACACTGGGCCAATGGTAAATGGGTCCAAATGAGAGATGATTTGTCAAAGAGCAAGCCTAACTAATGGAGCTTAAAGACCTTAGGGTTAGCTTCATTAAAGACTTCCAAAGGTTAGTGTTAAAATTCCTTGACCTTAGGTAAGCTAGGGCTGAGCTTGAGGTGGGAACCTGGCCCAAGCTTGAGGTGTTTGTCATGCTTGATGACTAAGGTTCTTGAGGTGCTTGTCGTTCTTGCTGACTAAGATGCTTTAGGTGCTTCTCATGCTTTTGGACTAGGGAGCTTGAGATGCTTGTGGGAGCATTATCCAAGCTTGAGGTGCTTTGTCATGCTTGCTGACTAAGGTGTTTGAGGGTAAGGTGTTCCACAAAGTCAACAAATATCCCTACAATGAGGGGGTGATCCCTACAAGAAGGGACTAGAGAGAGAACACAACACACGCTCACACAAGGCAAGCTTGGTACAAATAAATCATTTAGGACACTTGTCAAGCTCCTCTTCATGTTGCCCTCATAGTGTGCCTAAAGCCTATTGGTTGGCCTTCCAAGGGGTCCAATGATAATTTAGTTAATTTAATTAATTGATTTTCCATTTATCAGGCCCTCTCTCTCAAAGGGGAAAGGGGGACACTTGTCCCAAGAGTACCCTTGTTGCTTGTAATGCATCATACATGTGATTGGCTAGGCTTGCAGGGGTCCAATGAGCTTCAAGCATGAGCTACAAGGGGGGGTCGATCAAAGCAAGAAGGGGGATATCTTGGGGGGTATACTCTCCCACACACTCACACACACTCTCATTGTATGAAGTGCAAAGTGCAAGAGCTCCATCTCCTTCTCCAAGCTAGTAGAGAAGTTGAGAGACTACACCAACACTCTTGGCTATGGAATGCAAATCCAACCAAGAGCCATGCTTCAATGCTTAAGCTTGCCATCTTTTCCATCTTCATTACTATGTATTATGTATTCTAGCAAGAAGAGTGATGATAAGTGGGGAGCTATTTCTTTCCCCTATGGAATGTTTCTTCTTCCTCTTTCCTACCCTCTCTCCACCTTCGAAGGTGTTTGAGGCCTTGGGACTAAGGCTTGGGATAGTTAATACTTTTTTCAAATTTTATGTTATGCTCGTGATGCATGAAGCTTTCCATCTTCATTGCATCACCTAGGTCACAAGGAACACAAAGATTGTATTGTATCAAGTCTCTCTTGACGGGAGAATTTATAATACAAATGCCCATTAGGAGAAAGTTGGACTCACTTTTGGGCCCTGTAAGAAGTTCCACGTCGGCTTAGAGAGAGAAAATGAAAATGTTAAATTGTGCATTTTATGTGATACTTTTTTGCGCCAACAAAAAGCCAAAATGACATTCTTTGGTAGGTAGCCGCCGTCTTTATCATTCTTATCCTTCATTGTCTTGTCAGGAATCCAACTAACCGTACGACTAATGATTTGAAATGCCAACTTACAAGCGTTCCCTCCATAAACATAAGCCACACGAACTCTATCAACTCTAAACGAGCTCTAAACATAAGAATCAGGTCTTCCCTCCCAAAACCTGAGATATTTCATGAGTTTCGAGTGTCTGTCTTTTCTTCTATCAACTCTAGAATGGAGAATGCTCCTTTAACTGATGAAAACACTAATTTGAACTTGCAATCCTCAGCCCCTTCATCTTTAACACGTACCCAAAGAAAGAACACACATCATCTTCATGTTGATGTATTGCACCGTTGCACAAACGTAGGAGGGAGTCTTTCTTATCTCAAAGGGAGAAAGAACTTAGAAGGACAAACAAGGAACATCATTTGGATTTGTGGACCGATGGGTCTATTTATCCAAAGGATCCTACACCAAATGCGCCACCTCCCTTTGTTAATATCACTAACCTCTAACATCTCACATGTGATGGCAAGGATGGGCTATTGGGATACACCCAACATTTGGAAATGAGAGGATTGAATGTGAAAAGGCAAAGAAACTTCCTGGCGATGGAGAACATGCAGCTCAAGAAACTTAATGAATCATGCTCTCAAAATATTTCATCAAACAAAGAGACAATCCAAGGCCTTGAGAAGAAGATCACAAGTTTGCGAGAGAAAGACACCGTGCTTGGTAGTCAGAAAAGAAAACGAGATATGTGCAACATTGAGAACATGAAGATTGGTAGTGGTGGCCTGAAAAAACAAATACAAGCTTTAAGGTACATCGAAATTTTTTTCTGCTTTTGTATCTTCAATGTGCTTCACTAAGAAATGGATACACTTTCCTATACATGATCATAACGCATGGTGCTTTTTGGGCAGGTATTTACCGCATCCAAACTCAAACGGTCCAGGCTTCAATGCTGGAGTGCATTACAGTCGTATAGTTCCAAAAGTAGTTGAAGAGATGATAACTCAGAAAAAATTTCGTAAGTTGAAAGGGAGGCTCCTTACCTCCTTCATGAACGAGAATCAGTTGGAACCAATGGAAGTGTAAGCAATACTTGATGAGAGTGGCATCTTACAAATGGGATACAGGGCACTCTTCAAATCATTAGCTAAAAAGTCTCAAAATAAACTACAAAGAGGATCATTGCTGCCAAAGCCATCACATGTAAAGGCTGCTCGCGGCATGTAAACGATGAGGTGTTTGAGAAACTTGGGTCACCATTCCATATTGCAGCAATGTTCTTAGGCAAGGGTGGCAGAGAGGTACAGTTTAACGAGCACAAAAACCTCTTCATTGATCTTGAAGCATTGCAAAGGTATGCAGATTACTTCTTGGACATCAGTCGAGAGAAGTGCGGTGGGATTCTCAAGTTTGTTTTGAAGCTCGACGAGTGCGAGGTCCTAAAGAACAAGAAGCTAGAGAGAGTCACCATTATCCTCATGAACAAAGCTCTGGATCCATCAATAATGAAAGAGGATCCACGATACTTAAGCATCCAATCTAAAAACAACATTCTAACTCTAGGATCATTTCAAGTATACTTCATTCACTCTATAATAACAAAAATATTGATTATTTGGTTGTTGATTTTGTGTTTTCGTTTTTGTAACTTTTAATGGCCTAATAACTTATGTGTAGCGGAAATTAGCATGAACATAGTGGGCATTTCATTAGAATAGATTCCTAATGAGAATTACAAGAGTGCTTGGGTGGAGAGAGCAACAAAAAGCATAACACCTAGTTAGATAGCATCAACAATACTTTCAAAAGAGAGAGAAATTAAGCTATTGACAACAGTTGAGGACCGGATTTGCATGGAGCCGGTCCCCCCTCCAAAAGGCTTTGTATTATGGTTTCTCCCATCAAGAGAGACATTGTACAATACAATTCTTTGTGTTCCTTCAAGACTAGCTAGTGCAATGAAGATGGAAGCTTCATGCACTAAGAAAAACACTTAATCAAACACAACTTGAATTATCCCCGTTCTCAGACCCAAGACCTCACACACCTTCGAAGATGGTGAGAGCTAGCAGGGTATGAGAGTAGATTGAGAGGAAGAAGGAGTATCTTACGAGAAAGATGTACATCTCCTCACATAATCACTCATATTAGCATAGCTTAGCTTAGTAATTAGCTTGGTAGAGGAGATGAGCATGCATTGAAGCTTGGCTCTTGGTTGGATTTGCATCCACATGCCAAGAGAGTGTTGATGTAGGCTTCTATCTCACAAGCTTGGAGTAGGTGATGAGCTCTCCATTAAAGCTTGGGAGGAGATAGAGTATTCTTCCTTCACACATGGTCCAGTGTGAGTGTGTGTGTGTCAATGCCCAGCAAAAATCAGCCCCCTCTCTCTCTTGGGCGAGCCCTAGCTGCTAATTTGTTCTGGCTTTTGCCTCATTGGACCTCCCCAAGTCAAGCCAATAGGTATTAAGCAGCATAAGTGATAGCCTTCTGACATGTGTCCCCCTTTCCCCTTTTGTGAGAGCTTTAGGTAATTAAATAATTAAACTAAACTCTCATTGGACCCCTTTGTCTCCTGGCCAATAGAAATCAGGCAAGCCATGGGGCTTCTGAATGCTCATTGGACCCTTTGGGAGACTGCCCAATAGTCTTCTAGGAGACTTAATTCTCATTGGTTTCTTTTATTAAATCTTTTAAATTAATTAAACTACATTTACTCTAGCTTAATTCTCATTGGTCCACTTCAAGGGTCTTCCAATAGGAATTGGGCACACCCCTTGTGGGCATCTGGCCTAGGGAGCTGACATGTGTCCCTCATTCCCTTTGTGTAAAGGGAGCCTGTGTGTGTGTGTGTGGCTTTCTCTCTCATCCCCTACCTTTGGGGCTCGCCCCCTCCCATGTAGGGATGTGCAAAGACTTTTAGGGCACACACAAAGCATCCAATTTTCCCTAGGGTTGACCTTTGGACACAACCTTTGAATTTTGGAACCTTAGCATTTTGGAAGTCTTAATGGGCTGAACCTTAGGGTCTTTTTAGCCCATTGTTGCACATGGCTCTTTTGCAGATGCCCCCCCCCTTGGATCCCTACTGTGGCCGGTCTGCTAGCTTAACCAATATTCTAGCTTTTTCTCCCTTGGCACTTCCCCACATTAAATGATCAGTTTAATATGAGAAAATCATTTAGGAGAATTAGATATTGATTATTATGACATTACCACTCTCTTGAAATCATAGTCGTCCTCGACTATGGTGTAGAGAGGATAAAGCATATTCATGAGTCTTTTTCTTAGCGGGTAGAGGATCCCTATGTTACCCTACGACATCATTCCATAATGAATGACTAGTCCATTGGCGCTTGAGAGCCTGAGGCTGCCGCAAGCATGTCTGCACATTAGTCCTATCAGTCTTCCATAGTAGAGTGACAAGCTCTACTTGGTGTTTGGGAGACGTCGTCTCCGCAAACTTGATCTAAGCATGCATACTACTTCATTTTTGTGCACAAATAAAGAAAAAGAGAGTCTTATAAGACAAATTTTGTTCTTTTTTAACATTTTGTACATTTGCTTACTCTTGGGAAGCATTGTAAGCATTGACAAGGTTTAGGTTATCCTTTAATTGTATGCCTTGCATCCATCTAGCATCTTGGAAAGGATAATTCTTAAACTTAATAAGATATCTTCGGATAGTCTTACCGCCTCTTAATACCTTGTCTTCATGTCGGAGAATGGACTCGAGCTGCAGCACCTCCTCTTGGTCCTCGATCTCCGGTGGGTCTTCAATAGTTGGTTCTTGAGGTGGCTCTCCTTTGTAAGGCTTTAATAGGCTCACATGAAAAGCATTGTGTATGAGCCAATGATTGGGCAACTTAAGTTGATAGGCCATCTCATTGATTGGCCTAAGAATCTGGAAGGGACCATAGTACCTTTTTGCTAGTTTAGCATAGTACTTTTGGTGGCCCGTAGGATTCTTGCCCGTCGTGTGCCTTAATCGAGCCTTGGGAAACTTTAACAAGACCCAATCGTTTTCTTTAAAGGCTTGGGCTCTTCTGTGCTTGTCAGCAGTAGCCTTTTGCCTTTGCTGTGAGATAGAGATAGCATCCTTAATCTTTTGGAAAGATTCTTGTAGGTCTCGGCTATACTCATCTGCAGCGAAGATCTTCCCATGTACCTGAAGTAGCAAGGGACTTTTTGATCTTCCCTCAATTACCTCGAAAGGTGCTTTTCCTGTGGAAGTATGTACAGTGTTATTGTAAGCATACTCTACTAAGGGTAAGTACTTCTCCCATTGGGATCTTTGATCTACTTTCGTTACATAGGCTTTTAGTAGATCGAGAATGGTTAGGTTAGCTATTTCACTTTGGCCATCAATTTGTGGATGATAGGCCGAAGAGAAGTTTAGCCTTGTTCCTAAATTCTCAAAGAGACCCTTCCAGAAATTACTGGTCATTCTAGGATCTCTATCCGACACTATGGACATTGGCAAGCCATGGTACTTGAAAATTTGTGAAATGAAGAGAGTTGCCATTTGATGGGCTTTGATAGTCTTTTTGACAGGTATAAAATGATCTTGTTTACTGAACCTGTCTACTATCGTCCATATCCCCGTATTCCCATGGATAGACTTAGGCAATCCAAAGATAAAATCCATGGATATGCTCTCCCAAGGTGAATTAGGGATTGGCAAGGGTTGAAGCAATCCAGGTTGCTTCCCTCTATCAAATTTTGTCTTTTGACATACCACACATTTGGAAACATACTCTTGTATGTTCACTTTCATGGTAGGCCAATAGAAATATGTTTCAATTCTCTTTAAGGTAGACTGAATCCCTCTATGCCCTGCATATGGGGGAGCATGAGATTCATACATTAATTTCTCACGTAGTGAGTTAGTAACGCATAGTCTATTGCCATAGAGAAGATAACCATCTTGTAAAGTAAATGGTTCTTCTTTCTTCCCTAATGAAAGGGCTGAAATCACATCTCTAAAATCGGGATCAATAGCATACTCATCTATCATTGAAGATAGATCATTGTGAGTTGCTATGGAAACCGCATTCACTCTCGGTCGTCTTGAGAGTGCATTGGCTACTTGATTATGCTTGCCAGCAATGTGAGCAATATGAAAATGAAATTGCGAAAGGAAATTTGCCCACCTCATTTGTTTGTCGGAGAGCTTGGTCTGCGTCATGAAGTACTTAAGACTTTGGTGATCCGTTCGCAGAATGAAAGGAGTCCCCAATTAATAGTGCTTCCATGAGTCTAAGGCATGTAGAACTGCAAGGAGTTCTTTTTCGTATATGCCTAGAGCTTGCTCAACAGGGTCGAGCCTTCGACTCTCATAGCCTATGGCGTGCCCTTCGTGGAGCAAAACAGCCCCAAGGCAATCACCACAAGCATCATATTGGACCTCAAATGGTTTTGAGAGATCCGGTAGTGTAAGCACAGGTTGAGAGATAAGCTTTTCTTTAAGCTTTTCGAAAGCATTGTTCTCCTTAGCAGACCATGTATACCTAACACTTTTCTTTGTTAGGTCATGTAATGGCCCCGCAATTTGTGAGAACTTTTCTATGAAGCATCTATAGTATGCACACATACCTATAAAGCTTCTTAGTTCATGAAGATTCCTTGGTTTAGGCCATCCTTTTATTACCTCTAACTTGGATGGATCCATTTGGATGCCATCTTGAGAGATAATGTGACCTAAATACTGAATCTCTTGCAAGAAAAATTCACTTTTCTTTCGATTAACATAAAGTTTATTCTCTCTTAAAACTTGAAATATTACCTGGAGGTGTTGCTTGTGTTCCTCCAATGAATTAGAGTAGATGATAATATCATCAAATAACACTCCAGTGAAGGTTCGATGAGGCCTGAACAGCTTCTCCATCAAGCGGTTGAATGTGGCTGGTGCATTGGTCAAGCCAAAAGGCATGACAATGTATTCGTAAAGACCAAATGTAGTACGAAATGCGGTCTTTACAATGTCTCGATAAACTATCCTTATTTGATGATAGCCACTTTTTAGGTCAATCCTACTGAAGTAGGTCGATCCTTGTAGCTTATCAAATAGGTCTTCTACCCGTGGAACGGGAAACCTATTTTTGATAGTGATCCTATTTAGTACTCTATAGTCGACACACATACGATATGTGCCATCTTTCTTTTGCACTAATAGCACAGGTGAGCAAAATGGAGATGAGCTAGGCCTAACCATGCCCTTCTCAACTAACTCATGCACTTGCCGCATAATCTCCTCTTGTTGAGCTTGAGAAACTCTATAAGGAGGTTTGTTAGGCGGTGAACTTCCTGGAAGAAGTTCAATTGCATGGTCATCATTACCTCGTTTAGGAGGTAGCTTACAAGGGATGTCGTCAATAAAAACATCTTGAAACCCCTTGAGGAAATTGGATAACTCTAATTCCTTTTGGTTGCTTTTATTTTCTTTTGCTAAAGCATTAGGTTCATTTTGAGAATCTTTAACAAAAATCATGTACACGGAAATAGAGCTCTTTATTGACTTGTTGAAAGCTGGTGTATGTACAATGGGGATGGTGTTACCCATCTCCTTAGCATCTATATACATGTCTTTTTCCCTGAACTTAAAGGAGATTCTCCTTTCAGGAAATTTAACATCGGCAGCCAGGCGGTCAAACCATGGTCCCCCTAGGATTACATCCTCATGCTTGAGAGGAGAGATAAAGAAGTCCTCTTTGTCCACATAGCCTTGGACATGAAGCCTCAATTTCCCGATTAAGGGAGTGACTGAAGCTTCTTGCCCCTTGAAGGCACTGTCTGCGGGTAGGATATCTCCCATCTCGTAGGATTGTATGCCTAGCTTGGTCGCTAACTCCATAGATATGAAATTGTGAGTAGAACCAGGGTCAAAGAGAATAAAAGCATCATGTTCTCTTACCTTTCCCCAAGCATGGCATAGAGGAGATCCTTTGTGGTGAGTTTGGTGAATCTCCTCCTCTTGGATTTCAACCAAAGAAGCTCTAGGAGGATCTTGGCGGTTGTTCTTTTGGGGACAAGCGCGGTACGCATACCCTTGTTCGCCGCACTTGAAACACCGGTTATCCTTACGATAACGCTCAAGCTCTTCAGGAGAGAGTTTATTCTTTCCTTTGTAAACTCCCTTCTCTTTAGCTTTGTTGGAATTGCCCTTAGGAGACTTTTGGACATTGTCCTTCCCCTTAGGCTCATTGGAACCCTTGTTTTCCGGGGGCTTATTATTTCTTTTACCCCCCGTTTGGAAATTGATTCGAGAGGCCACCATAGTATGGTGTATTACCGCCGATATGGTACGTGCCTTTGGGAGTTGACATACTCCACCATTTCTTCGGTTAAGCCCGCACAAGATTGTTGCTTTTGCTCTCCAAAATCCAACTTTTTGAAGACAGTGGCTTTGAGTTGTAGGTCCCAAAACTTGTCTACATATTTGTGGATGGATTCATTGGGAGAGAGCTTTAAGCTTCGCCATTCGGTGAGTACTTTGTCTTTGGCATCGGTGGCCAAAAACTGCTTCATAATGGAAGCTCTTAAAGCCTTCCATGTTCGTGGAGCTTCGCCGTTGGCTCGTAGGCTAGACCACCATTGTCTGGCGGACTTTTGAAAGTGCATAGCTACATGGCGTAGCTTAGAGGACTCCGTGAAGCCCTCATCTCCAAACGCCGCATCGAATTATTGGATAAAGGCCAAGACTTTGTCCGTAGCACCGAAGGTGCCATCATAGGTAAGGAAAGAGATGCTCTTCCCTCCCTCTTTGAATTTCTTCAGCTTGGACGACCTCTTCCATGCGGCATAGGATTTTCTATGGCCTCTTCTTTTTGATGGTTCAAAAGTTGCACCATCACTTTCTTCAGAAGGTGAAGAATTTGAAGAAGGTGGAGAAGAGGGTGACCTCTTTCTCGCCTTTTTCTTGTCTTGATCTTTGTCGTCTTCACCATAGCTTTCATAAGAGGAAGAGGATGAAGAAGATGGAGAAGAGGGTGTCCTCTTTCTCGCCTTTTTCTTCTCTTGCTTTTTATCATCCCTCTTTGAATTGTGGTGAGGAGAAGAATACGATGGTCTTCTCCGCTTTGGTGGTGATGGAGAGCGTTTAGCCCGCCATCTTCGTGGAGCCATCTCCGCCGAGGTGGCGGGAGACTCGCTTCTTTCTCGTTCCTTCGGTGGAGGCTCTTGAGTTCTCCTTTGGGAAGGAGATGCATCATCAAGAAGTAAATTCTTGAGCCCTTCATATGGATTCTCTTCTTCTTCCCGAATCGGAGAGAGACCTCTTTTGGTAGTCTCACAAGGAGGCTTCCTAGGTGTTCTCTCGTCATGGTGATGAGCTTGGAGAATCCCGTGAGCACGGAGCTGCCGTTGCACTTCACTTTGGAGAGATGGATTGCCCATGGCTTGTTGAAGCCTAGAAACAAGATAGTTAACAAGCATTGAAGCATCATTAGTAGCTTGCTCATGAGCAAAATCAAAGTTATCAACATTAATTTCACTCTCTTTACTATTGTCAGCCATTCTAACAATTTTTAGGTGTAAACTTTTTAGGTACTTTGGCACTTCAAGCCCTAGTTGCTACTCCTCTTTACCCCTTTAGAAAAAGCACTCAAGCTACTGTACCCGCGGCTCGAATACCATTAATTGCAAGGAATAGAAGAGAGGGTCTTTCGACACAAAAACAGCACCGGCTCCTGTCAATCTAATAGCTCAATAGTGGTTAAGCCGTAGGCAAGCCCCGTAGGACTCCACTATTAAGACCATAGCTCTCGACGGTGATGCCCCGTTAACTGCACAAAGGCAGGCGCACTACAAGGCTGAAAAATCCCTATTCTACTTACTAACAGGCAATTAATAATACCAACCATTTGTAGCTAGCTTGAGGACCTCCCTTCTTGAGCAAGAAAAGAGAAACCTTGAGCTCTGATACCAATGTAACTTTTAATGGCCTAATAACTTATGTGTAGCGGAAATTAGCATGAACATAGTGGGCATTTCATTAGAATAGATTCCTGATGAGAATTACAAGAGTGCTTGGGTGGAGAGAGCAACAAAAAGCATAACACCTAGTTAGATAGCATCAACAATACTTTCAAAAGAGAGAGAAATTAAGCTATTGACAACAGTTGAGGACCCGATTTGCATGGAGCCGGTCCTCCCTCCAAAAGGCTTTGTATTATGGTTTCTCCCATCAAGAGAGACATTGTACAATACAATTCTTTGTGTTCCTTCAAGACTAGCTAGTGCAATGAAGATGGAAGCTTCATGCACTAAGAAAAACACTTAATCAAACACAACTTGAATTATCCCCGTTCTCAGACCCAAGACCTCACACACCTTCGAAGATGGTGAGAGCTAGCAGGGTATGAGAGTAGATTGAGAGGAAGAAGGAGTATCTTACGAGAAAGATGTACATCTCCTCACATAATCACTCATATTAGCATAGCTTAGCTTAGTAATTAGCTTGGTAGAGGAGATGAGCATGCATTGAAGCTTGGCTCTTGGTTGGATTTGCATCCACATGCCAAGAGAGTGTTGATGTAGGCTTCTATCTCACAAGCTTGGAGTAGGTGATGAGCTCTCCATTAAAGCTTGGGAGGAGATAGAGTATTCTTCCTTCACACATGGTCCAGTGTGAGTGTGTGTGTGTCAATGCCCAGCAAAAATCAGCCCCCTCTCTCTCTTGGGCGAGCCCTAGCTGCTAATTTGTTCTGGCTTTTGCCTCATTGGACCTCCCCAAGTCAAGCCAATAGGTATTAAGCAGCATAAGTGATAGCCTTCTGACATGTGTCCCCCTTTCCCCTTTTGTGAGAGCTTTAGGTAATTAAATAATTAAACTAAACTCTCATTGGACCCCTTTGTCTCCTGGCCAATAGAAATCAGGCAAGCCATGGGGCTTCTGAATGCTCATTGGACCCTTTGGGAGACTGCCCAATAGTCTTCTAGGAGACTTAATTCTCATTGGTTTCTTTTATTAAATCTTTTAAATTAATTAAACTACATTTACTCTAGCTTAATTCTCATTGGTCCACTTCAAGGGTCTTCCAATAGGAATTGGGCACACCCCTTGTGGGCATCTGGCCTAGGGAGCTGACATGTGTCCCTCATTCCCTTTGTGTAAAGGGAGCCTGTGTGTGTGTGTGTGTGTGGATTTCTCTCTCATCCCCTACCTTTGGGGCTCGCCCCCTCCCATGTAGGGATGTGCAAAGACTTTTAGGGCACACACAAAGCATCCAATTTTCCCTAGGGTTGACCTTTGGACACAACCTTTGAATTTTGGAACCTTAGCATTTTGGAAGTCTTAATGGGCTGAACCTTAGGGTCTTTTTAGCCCATTGTTGCACATGGCTTTTTTGCAGATGGCCCCCCCCTTTGGATCCCTATTTTCCCTCCTTTGGATCCCTACTGTGGTCGGTCTGCTAGCTTAAATATTATTCTAGCTTTTTCTCCCTTGGCACTTCCCCACATTAAATGATCAGTTTAATATGAGAAAATCATTGAGGAGAATTAGATATTGATTATTATGACAGTTTTTCACTGCAGGTTGATAAGGAAAATTTTGAAATCCTCGATTCAGTTTTTAGTCAAACCCATATTCCTTCTATCATCAGTGAACAAAGAAACGGAGTCGTTCTTTTAGTGGAAGGATTTGATGACTATATAGTGGAATGGCACATGGCAAGTGATTTAAAGACTCTTAAGTGTATGTACAACATAACACACGGAGCAGCTGTGGCAAATCCATGCTTATATTGCATGGCTGATGCACAATCTCTTGAGAGTGTGCAATGGAATAGAGCTCCCAACAGACATCTTCAAGATAAAACTGTTAGGCCAGTGCTTGATATTCCTCTGAGTAGAGTTCACGTTTGTACACTTCATGCACTCTATCGAATAATTGAAAAGGTGGTTCATTTGTACATATGTTTTGCATGGACATTTAAGCCAGAGAGTGAGTTGAAAAGAGTGATCAAAGCATTAGAGGGAGTGCTCTCAGACATTGGTTTGCATGGAGGCAATGTCAAAATCGAAGAGGACCCTAAGATGTTTCAAAGTCGTTACAAGGTACCTAGGAAAGCATCGATAGGCGGCGTGAAGGCCAGAAGGTTTCTTGGGTTTAGCCTCAAAGATTCAGATAGAGAAGAAAGGAGAAACCTGTTCAACAATTGGAAACAGTTACATAAAGTGGTTAAAGACAATGTTGGTGGTGGGGCATCCAAAATCACAAGGCGAACGTGTGGAAATCACTAGATAAAATTTTTCACTAGTTGAGCAAAAATCTTGGGACCAAAGTAAGCTTACATCATATCAAGCAGCCTTGCTGGATTGGAAGAAGGCTTACCTACAGGGTGGGGTGGGCAACATATCACACATTACATGGTGGGTTATCATTCTATGTGTACAAAACAAAATTTTAAATTGTACTCTACTGACCATTTTGTTTTATTTCAATGCGGCACATATTGTTCAACCATGGTCCATATTTTACCAAGACATACGGCTCACTATCAATATGGTCCACACAAGGCATGGAAAAAATCCACTACATGGCAAGAACAGGTTATTTTGAGCACACTAGACATGGGGGAAGAAAAGATAAGGCCAATAGCCTATTAGAAATACACCAATGGACTTATAGACGACTAATTCGTAGAGCAAGGTAGAAGGAGATTCTTAAGAGTTCAGAAATTACACAGTTTTTACAACACATCCGCAAAGAGAAGAAACAGATGGCTTGGGGAAATTCAAATGCAGGGGAGCACCATGCGAGGTGGCGATAGTCACGAGTCAGGAGTGGGAGAAGATGGACTTGAGGGAGAAGATGGACCTGAGCTTGGACCTGAGCTCGTCGTTTTTATCCTTTTCAATGCACCTCCTTCTTCCTCACTTTGTACCTCTTCGATGTGCAAGCTCTGTAGACGAGCTCGTTCCTTTGTTGATGGCAGCATCCCCACGGGCATTTGGCTTCTTCTTTCCCTCAAAAATAGCTGCTTGTTGTATGGATATAAGCTCTCCTAGTCTTCAACCCCTGCACCCAAAGCCTGAGCTATGTAGGACATGAAATAGGGGGATCTGAGTGCTTGGCACCTATACCCAATGCCAAAGACGCGTAGAGTAAACTGTTTCTCAATCAGAATTAGTCTTTCTGCGTTTAGTGGGAGGGGTTGCCCACCACACAATCTTCTAATAACTTTCATTGCAAACAGTGGGAACTTTGCATTTTCCTCGGAGTATTCCTTGTGGTATATTATGATCTACAAAAAAATAGTAAAGCATTTATGGGCCATAAGTAAGATGAGTACAATTCCCAAGTACTTGAATTGTTTCTACAAACCTTTTTGTGGTTGAAACACCCGATGTAGTGATACAACTCCACATCCTTCCCTTGTACTCCAGTGACAAGCCCTTGCCATGACCCTCCCGCTCTTCTAAGGAAACTATTGTCATACACTAGCACCTGTCAACAAAAAGATTGATCATGATATTTATCATTGGGCCATCTCCAATACCATCTGAATGCCTTTAAAAATTACCATATGATTCTCGGACATTTCCAGTGTCGACCTTCCCCACAAGTGAATAGACTGACTATTCATTACCTGAGCACTGGGTGCCACGGGCCTACCCATGTTTTCCAAGCCAAGTTGTTTTGTTGTTGATTGAAACTACTCATCTGTTGGAAAATTGGCCTCTCCGGACTTCGATTCATTGAATGTATCTTTGATCAGTTGCCACCCTAAAGTAAACTGTGAGTTGTGGACAGCTATGTCAACAATAATATGTTGGTCCGCTCCATCATCATCCACACAAAAATTTGCAATTGCAGCTAGGAAGTAGTCCTCCCGTATATTCAGCTCATGCATGATATCTGTGAGCAGAATGTAGTGGGTGTCGCCCGCCATAGCAAAGCTAGGAGCACAATTCAGAGGCAAATTCACTTCCTTATTTGGGCTTTCTTGTTTGCGCCCTATTGCTGCATCCGCAAGAGAAGCAAGAGTTAAGCCCGCATCAAATGTTTCCTTTAATACCTCTACCCGCTCTTCTTCTGGGTCAAATTGCACCTCCACATCCTCTACCTCTTCCTCCAGCGCCAATGGACAACTACCGAAAGTTGTTGACTGGGAATTCTTTGACTCACTATCCGTCTGCAAAAAGTATAAGTAACAGACAAACCCGTGGTAGAATTACACTAAGTGACACTTTTTTAAGTGCTTCATGCACCTTTCTTTTACAAGCAGTGCATTGGAGGAACACTTTTCTATATTTCAATTTAGTCTCGTTGAAGCACTCTTGTCAGGGTCAAGGTCGGTTGGGTGCACATATCTCATGCCATCAACTGTCGTGGAATTGTCACAAATGACTGCCTCATACTGTTGCAAATGGGTTTGTAGGTACTCAAATGAGCAATCTATAATCCTCTCTATAGAAAATTCTACATTAAACATTCCTGATAGTTCTGGTGCACGGTGATGAGCACAGGCGTTGTATAAGAACGTGAATAGTTTTTCTTAACATGTATCCTCGCCCACAACGTCTATCTCTAGGACTATGATCCCCCTGACTGAAAGAAAAAGGAAGCCAAAACTACTCTTCAAAATTGGTCTATATTTGGTGTCATAACCAAGCAAATATTGAGCCTCGAGTATCTCTCAAGGTCTCTATTCGCTTGGTTCTATCCCATGCGCTAATGTCATAATAGGTGACGTTGAGGAAATGATGTCGTCCCTTACTCGTATGATGGAGTTAAGTGGAAAGAACTTTGCACCCTTTTCGACGCAAATTTTGAAATTTAAACATTGTTTAAGTAATCGGATCAGGTGAACTCCGACCCAGTAGACTACGAGCCAACAAACTCCGATGTAGTACAATCCGATCCCTGACCTGAATGCAAAGCCTATGCACTCTGATGATTGATCTACAGTAACCTGGTCCATAGTACCTGAAGAGAACTTCACCATTTCACAAAATGCAACCTCTGGTATGGCAGGTTTGAGCCAATCCAAATGGGGTGGCTTGCCCTGAAATTTTTTTAACCTGAATCCATTAATAGTTTTCTCTACCCTTGTGCCAAAAACATCGGCGACAATAAAAGTTCCTTGACCTAGGTCTGTCATAATGGCCCCTTGTACCTTAAATTGAGCTTCCCAGGATGTGGACCTAACCTGGAGTTGTAAAGCATTACCCAGTCACCTACCTGGAAAACCTTAAACTTGACATTCATGCTGACCCAAGCTTTCCTTCTTCTCTGAATGACTTCTGATATATAAGAGCTGATCAACCTATCTTCTTCCAGCTGCATTAAATACTTGCTTCCATGCTGAACTGAGAGCTTTGGAGTCATCTTCTCAGCAGTAATCCTCAGACTAGGTACCACAAACTCCATTGGTACTACAGCTTCCAAGCCATACACCAATCAGAATGGGGTCATACCTGTTGTCACCTTGAAAGCTGTTCTGAATGACCACAGAGCAGAATCCAGCTTTGCATCCCAATCCCTCTTATTTTCCTGTACAATCTTTTTCAGAATATTTATAAGAGTCTTATTAGTACTCTCAGCATGTCCATTAGCTTGGGGATGGTAAGCTGTAGATTTCTTATGCATTATCATGTGGGTTTTTGTTAACTCAGAAATCACTTCATTCAAAAAATGTGTACCTCTATCACTGACCAACTCTACTGGACATCCAAACCTGGTCATGATGTTGTGATACAAGAACTTTGCCACACTTTGAGCTTTGTTATCTTTCAATGCCACAGCTTCCACCCACTTGGTACGGTAGTCAGTAGCTACTAGAATGTACTTGCATCCCTTACTTGTTGTAGGCTTGAATGGTCCTACAAAATCCATATCCCATTTTTGAAATGGCTCTAATGGCATTATAGGATGATCTATCATTCTATCTCTAGAATCAGGTTGACCAAACTGTTGACACACCACACAGTTTTTTGCATAGGAATGAGCATCCTTCAACACAGTTGACCACCATAAACCAACTTGGAGTATCTTTTTTCCTGTTATGTCCCCTGAGAAATGTCCTCCTGCTGCTCCATAATGGGCTTCTTGCAACACAACTGATTGTTCAAAATCTGGTACACACCTTCTAATGACCTGGTCAATCCCTTTTCTGTATAATGCTCCAGCAATCACTAAAAAGGGTCTGCTTGTTAGGGCAAATTTCCTCCTTTGGTCTGTTGTAAACCCTGTTGGCATAACACCATCAGTCAGGAATACCAGCATTTGGTCGTACCATGAATCAGAAATGGAACTCTGAACTTCAAATAAATCTGCATCTGGCAACTGATCCGAAATCCCTGTCGGTTGTTCCCCTGTCTCAATCCGACTTAGATAATCAGCTATTGCATGTTCCTTGCCAGGTGTATGAACAATAAGAAAGTCAAATTCCTGCAACAATAGCATCCATCTTGCCAATCTACTTGTCAGTAAAGGCTTTTTAATAAGATAAAGCAATGCTTGATGATCCACATGGAATATGACCCTATTGCATAAGAGGTAATGGCTGAATTTGTTTAAAGCATCAACCATCCCTAATGCATCTCTCTGAGTCACTACATAGTTCTTCTCAATAGCTGTAAGCACCCTACTAGCATAGTACACAGGTCTAAACCACCCTTGGGTCTTCCCCTGCATTAAAACAGCGCAATATCCGATGCATCAACAAACACATGAAATGGCAATACCCAATCTGGAGGTTGTAATATGGGAGCAACTGAGGGCATTTTCTTGAGAATCTGAAATTATTTTTCCTGTGGCTCAGACCAAACAAACTCTACATGCTTCTTGGTTAAATGGGTAAGAGGCATACATACATTAGCCAGATATCTGATGTACCTGCTATGCCACTTAACTTGTCCCACAAACCTGCTCAATTCCTTGATATTGCTAGGTGCTTGTGCTGATTGTATTACCTCAATCTTCTTCACATCTATTGACATCCCTTCCTGACAGACCACATGACCCAATAGCACACCACTCCTGACAGCCATCACACTTTTGTAGGGATTAAGGGACAATCTGAACATCCTACACCTTTCAAAACATAATTTCATATGCTCAAGGTGTAAATCCCTCTGACCAAAAACTGAAAAGTCATCTACAAACACTCTCATGAAATCCTACAAATAAGGTTCAAATGTCTTATAAGCTGTAAAATTAAAGGACGGTGGTCCATTTTTAAGGCCAAAGTTCATGACAGTAGATGTAAAGACTCCCCAATCTGTAATAAAGGTTGTTTTATGTTGGTCCTCCTCTGCAACCTGAATCTGATTATACCCTGAGAAACCATCAAGGAAACTATACATCTCTTTCTCTACTATTGCATCTAAGATAGCATCACAAAAGGGCATTGGGAAAGGATCTGTAATAGTTGCAACATTTAACTTCCTGTAATCCACACAAACCCTAATCTTCCCATTCTTCTTTGGTACCACAATGATTGGGGATAACCAAGTAACTTCATGAATAGGCTTGATGAATCCAACTGCTAGTAATTTATCAATTTCCTGTTTAACCTGCTGTGCAAAGTTGGGATTCATCCTATATCTCTGCTGGACAATCGGAATGGCATCTTCTCTCAGATCAATGTGATGCTGATGCAGTAATGGATCAATACCTTTTACATCTGCATAATCCCATGCAAAAACATATTTATATTCCAACAATAACTGCCATAACTCTTGTAGGAATTCCCCATCCACATAAATGCTAACCTTGACCATCCTTGGTTCTTCCTCAGTCCCTAAATTCAATTCTTTCAGTTCATCCTGCTGAACCCTTTTAGATCCTCCAAATCTTTTGTTATAAATTTTTTCCACCATATCTCTGGCATCCCTCTCCTCATGCTGAACTTCCTCTTTGACACTAGTTGATAGACTCTGATCCATCAATTTTAATATGTCAGAACCCTGAATTTCCTGTCCCATAACAGGTTCATCAAAAAGCTCCTCTGTTTCCTGATCTTTCTGCAAAATTCCCTCAATATCAACTTCAAAAACGGGTATGACAGTCGGATTAGCCTGCAAAAAGGCTTCCTCCTCATCATCCTCTACTTCCTCAGCAAGACTGATTGATTGAGCAAACAAGGGTCTTTCTTTTCCAGGAATGTGCTTTCTTCCCAACATAGGTATGCTGATTATCTGTTTCCCTTTGGTAAGCACCACCTAATTCTCACCCCAATCCTGTTTCACCTTGGCTAACCTAAACCAAGGTTTTCCCAACAACATCTCATAGGAAGCATCACCTTCCTTCATTCTGAGAACAACAAAATTAACTTGAAATTGCATCCCTGCAATCTGAATAGAAGAGTTCCTTAAAATGCCAATTGGCTGAACCCTCCTTTGATCAGCCATTTTAACTTGAAAAGGTGCTGGTTCCAATCTCCCTAAGCCCATTGTGAGATAAACTGACTCAGGTAAGATATTGACACCAGATCCTCCATCCAGCAATACTTCCTCAAATATCCTGTCCTGTAAAGTCACCTTGATAACTGGAACCATGAAATCCACATCCGAAGGATGAATGCTATTCACCCCAGGCTCCTCTTTCTGCTGCATGGAACTTTTATAGTGCTTTCCCAGCAACTTATGTAGCAATCTCTCTTTAAATGCTGGTACTATAGAAAGCATTTGGTCTAAAGACAAATGTAAAGGAGAGTTAATTAATACCTCAAACCAATCTGGTTTAATACCTCAAACCAATCTGGTTCAGGTACTTCAACCTAGTTTTTATGTTGTACTAGTGCATCAGAAGATTTTGCATGATCCTCCAAGTGTTGACCTTGTTGCTCCTTCTGAACCTTCTTCTGCACCTGATCTCTAACCCCTTTTTGTTGTTCCTAATTAATAGGACCTTTAGCCTTGGATCTTGTCACAGCCAACACATTAATTTCATCTTCCATATTATCTGGATATTGACTATCATTCTCCACATTGTCATACTCTTCAGTCGGAAGTACTGTTGCTGTTTCATTAGGAGTATCCTGATAAATCGGAACGTCGATAATGATCACATTTGCTTGTGCCTGTGGTTGATTTGGAGGTGGTTGTGGAGGACCTGCTTGCTGGTTCTCCTGATTGAATGGAACAATAGGAACACCTCTCTCCTCACGATGTTTTACCCATAAGGCACAACGACGGCCAACCCAATGTGTAGGGTCACCACAATATACACAAGGCATAACACCTTGGGGCCTTCTTTGGTTATTATCCTGGTTTCTTCGAGGTCCCCTCTGAAATCCCTGTCCAGGAGGTCTTCCTTTGAATGGAGCCACCTGATTTGCCTCTACTGAAGCAGTACCCCGCCCCAACACCTGTACCTGTTTTACCCCTTTGCTTAGGGTTGTACCAGCATTGAGCAGTGGTGTGTCCATCTCTTTCACAAATCTCACAGTACCTTTTTTCTTTAGGTGCTATGACTGAATAGCCAATATTCTTTAATTGCTAAACTATATCAACTTCACCCCCTGTTTTGTCCTTCTTCTTCTTCTTAGGACTCTTCTTTTTCTTCGTTTCCTCCTCATCAGATGAACTGCCAGTATCCGATTCTTCAGAAGAAGATGTCTCTGACTCTGATCCTGTTTCAGATTCCTTGTCTCCTCTCTTACTAGACTTTGTCATTCGAAGCCTCTTCTCAACTCTAGAAGCAGCCTGTACTAAATTATCAAAACCGCCTCCAATGTCAATGCTGGCCACTGCATTTTTAATACCACTCCTCAATCCTTTGAGAAAGTAGCCAGCCAACATTTCATTAGTTGGCCTTTCATTTCCTTGCAATCTCTCAACAAATATTCTAAATCTCTGAGCAAAATCTTCTACCAACATTGTCCCCTGTTTGATGCGTCGTAACTTCATTAAAATATATGTAGGAGTTTTCTCCTTCCGGAATCTTTGTAGAAAAGCCAAGCTAAGTGCAGCATAAGTAGCAAAGTGAGCCATACCATATTGGCTAAACCAGCTCATAGCCTTGCCTTCCAAGGTAGCTGCAAATTGCTGTAATTTTATAGGATCTGGAAACATCACCTCGTATCCACTTGCTTGCCAGCGGGTTTCAAATTGTGCTACATGACAATCTGCATCCTCTTTGGGATTCCGTCTGAACTTGGTTGATTTGATTTGCGGGTTAGGAGGTGGTTGAGCCATGGGGATGGTCTTTGGGAGTCTTACAGGTATTTGCCTGCTAGAACCTCTCAGTGGGTCAAATTGGAGTCGCCTTCTACTTAGTGCAGGTCCTCCGGTCAAGAGTAGTGCCCCCACAAGTTGCCTCATTGCCCTGTCCTCTGCTGCTCCAGAACCCTCCTCACTAGAATTTACTAGCCGTTCTTGAGGTTGTGGATCAGTTTCTTCATCTACAATCACATCCTCATAGTGGAATGGATCTATATTGCCTGCTCTGACTTGAGCCCACTTGAGCCCATGTGTAATATACACGAGAGTGTCTTCTACCTTGCTCGGACATGCATTATCACCAGAATGAGATTCATGAACCGAAGAATAATACCTGATAACTGCATACGTCCTCAGCCACAAGAACTGAACCTGCAGGATCGCCAAATGTGTTGTGGTTCATCAACACAAGAAATACTAGTGCATCACAATTCTTTCAGCATCTCATAACTCAAAAATAATACACAGAAGTACTAACCCCATACTGAAGGTAAGAGATAGAAATAATTTGATAACTCATAATTAAGATAACAAGAGTACTTCATTGATCAAGAAGAGCTACAACATCTCTGAATACAACTGTGCCATCACAACTCCCAGAACCGACTTATAACCACCATACAAAACAGACTGGTAATAACAACCTCAGTCTTGATATATCATAACTGCTAAATATCTGATTTAAACAACATCCAACTAACTAAGATCTGACTGACTACATCCGATGAAGCACTTCCGACTAACTACTAAATTGGCACTCTGATATGCCTATCATCAACAGTACCAAGCGAATAAGGGAAGGCAAACTCTACTGGATGCACCTATTTTCTTGGTACTTACCTCAAAATATATAAATGATGTTTGTTATTACACTTTTTTGAGGTCAGTACCAAGTGAATAAGGGAAGGAAAACTCTGTTCGATGCACCTGTTCACTTGGTACTGACCTCAGAAAATATAAATGATGTTTGCTATTACAATTTTCTGAGGTCAGTACCAAGCGAACAAGGGAAGGCAAACTCTGTTCGATGCAACTGTTTGCTTGGTACTGACCTCAGAAATATAAATGATGTTTTCTATTACACTTTTTGAGGTCAATACCAAGCGAATAAGGGGGTCGGTACCAAGCGAACTGGTGCATTGAACAGAGTTTGCCTTCCCTTATTGGCTTGGGATACTGACCTCAAAAAAGTGTAATAGCAAACATCATTTATATTTTTTGAGGTCGGTACCAAGCGAACAGGTGCATCAACCAGAGTTTGCCTTCCCTTATTTCCTTGGTATTGACCTCAGAAAAGTGTAATAGCAAACATCACTCATATTTTCTGAGGTCAGTACCAAGCGAACAAGTGCATCAAACAAAGTTTGCCTTTCAAAAAATATAAATGATGTTTGCTATTCCACTTTTTTGAGGTCAGCACCAAGCAAATAAGGAAAGGCAAACTCTGTTCAATGCACCTGTTTGCTTGGTACTGACCTCAGAAAATATAAATGATGTTTGCTATTACACTTTTTTGAGGTCAGTACCAAGCGGATAAGGGAAGGCAAACTCTGTGCGATGCACTTGTTTGCTTGGTACTGACCTTTTCTGAAATCTTAAGTCCCTAAAAATCTTAAGTCCCTTGTGCTGACAAATGACATGTCGTTTTCTGTTATGCTATTTGTAGAGATGCCTCATGCAAAGGCCATGCCTAGAAGGGAAACAGGTGACTTTTTGAATGATCAAGCAAGAATACACCCATATGAGGCGCACAGAGGTGTACTACAAGAGCTGCGAGGGATCAAACGACACGTGCAACCGGCCATTCAACGTCTTCTTTCCAGCGAGTAGTGCGAGAGATTTGCGAGCAGTGGAGAGTCGGCATGTGATGGGCCATCAGTGCACTTCTCTGCCTGCAAGAAACTGCAAAAGATTACCTCGTTGAATTCTTCAGTGATGGATATATATTGGCTACCCATGCACACCGTGTTACTATCATGCCGCTTGATTTTGACTCTTCGAAGGCTGCGCTTCCGCTATGATGGGCTACTTCAGCCAGTACCCATCCGGGATATGAGAACAATGGATATTCTTAACATCCCTCCTCTCCATCCTTGTGCACGACAGACAGAGTCTTCTAGGGCTAGATTAAAAAGCAGAATGACACAATCACGGGTCGAGAGGAATGACATAGATGGGCAGGCTAATGAGGGGCATGAGCATGCCGATGAGGGGCATGAGCAGGCCAGGGTGGACCCTGAGGCAGTCATTGAAGAAACAGAGACATTTATGGAGGAACCAATTATGAAGGAAAATGAGCAAGGCATGGAGGATCTGGAGCTTGTGCCTGTAAGGGAGGATCATGTGCCTGTAAGGGAGGATCCTGTGCTTGTTAGGGAGGACCCTATGCCTGTTAGGAAGGACCCTGTGCCTGTTAGGGAGGACCCTGTGCCTGTTAGGTAGGAGCCTGAGGCAACCACGGATAAAGCTCAAGAAAGGCAAGGGAAAGGCTCTGCTTCACAAGGGCCATCCAACGAGGAGCCTTTATCAGATGAGTCGATTATTTTAGAGCAAATCAACGAAGAGAATGAAGAGGAGTTGCAAGTTCTGATCACCACAGCGCCTCTGCATGCATAGATACTGCTGCCTGGAAGGTCAAAGGAGGCTTGCATTTTCAACCTTGATCAACAAGACTTCCTGTGCATGCGTAATTTCTCCAACTCCAATGCAACGGATGCGGTCGTCAACATTGCTTTGTGGTCTTCTCAAGCTCTTTATAAGTCAAGGTTGGTTCATTAAATGGCTCACTACCAAGACATGGGTCAATACCAAGCAAGTCAGTGGCTTATAGAATTGGATAGTGATACCACTCGATTGGTATTGACCCATGTCTTTGCGGCAGTCGTCAATGTTGTTATGTTACGTTTCAAGTTTTTCTTTATAAGTCACGCTTGGTTCATTAGATGGCTCACTACCGCTAAGACATGGGTCAATACCAAGCGAGTCAGTGCCTTATGGAATTTGATAGCTGCCCCAATTGCTCAGTATTGACTCATGGGTTTGTGGTAGTGATAGACCGCTGAAATATCTTGAGTCTAATCTCTGCCATTGATTCATGTTAGGCACACTATCTCGCTTCTTCCCGCTCAGGTTCAAAACAAAATATATGTAATAGATCCGTTGATATCGCCTATGCTGCAGAACAACGGAATTTCCTTTTTGGCTCTGATGGGCTGGTTTAGCAGAGTCAATTTTGATCTAGCATGCTTTCTAGTCACTGCATACAATCAATCACGAGTTTCTTCTTGCCTTGTACAAACCATGTTGGATTTGGGATCTTTCTCCTCATCTTTGATGGTTTTGGTGTATTGATCATAGAGTTTGATGTTATTTGACATTGAAGATAAGATTGTCTACTACTCAAACTCCGGGCAAAGCACGGTGTTTCATGGTCGAGTAAAAACGTAAGGCACATCTGGGTACATTTAGAAGTAGTGTCTCTTTGTAATGTGTTACTGACTCAAGTGGTTATGTATGTAGTGTCGTGAAAAAACTTTTATGCTGTGTAGAGCATGTTTTGTTAGAACATGATCTAGGGAATACCATCTGGTACGAACGGGTAACCGTGCCCACGCAGGTTGATGACTATAGCTGTGGTTGGCGAACTTGTTTGAATGCCTTGTTGCTCCTCAGTCAAATTTTGGATGTACCAAATATAAGTAATCGTGATGTTTCATTGTTTGTTTGCTGCAATGTTTGTATTAAAAGAAGCAACATCTTTACTTACTTTCCTATTATCACGCTTCTACAAGAACTTCAATTACATAACTACACCCCCAACGATGTGCGACATTTTTCTATAATGGTAAACAGACGTACAAGAGAGGAAGGGGCGAGAGATGAGGAGTTCGAACAGGCTCGCGTTAACAAAATGACGGAATGCTACAATCAGACTCAAGACGAGGTTCGAAATATGCAAGAAGCAATGAATCAATATTATGCGGACGTGGCAAAAGTAGAGGAATAGGCTACACGTCAACGGCAAGAGCAAGAATAGAGGGAAGCTTCACAGGTGCAAGATGCATGGGAAGCCCTGGAAGAGGCCCATGATTTTGAACGACGCAAAAGGATGCCCGAGACCAGCATCCCTAGAGGTAGAAGTAGGAGCAACCAGGGCAGAGGGCAGGGGAGCGATGGCAGCAACCGGGGGAGAGGGCAAGGAACCAGTTGCAGCAATCGAGGGGAGGACAGGGGACCAGTGGCAGCAATCGGGGGAGAGGACAGGGGACCAATAGCACAAACCGGGGGAGAGAACAGGGGAGCATTATAGCAGGGAAAGGGAGCAATAACTTGTATACATCTTGACAAAAACAACACAATTTGTAAAGTTTTGAGACAATGAAAAGTGTACATTTTTAACACCATTAGAAATCATCTCTGATAGAGGGCCAAGTTTTAGAGCAGACTTGGTAGGGGAGTTAATGCAAAAACTAGGCATTACAAGGATGCACTCCACACCATATTACCCTCAATGTAGTGGCCTAGTTGAAAAAGTGAATGGAATGATCTGTAAAATTATCACCAAGCACGTTAACAATCATCCTGGGGACTGGGATAAGTATCTACTCCCAGCTTTGTGGGCCTACCAAACCTCATTCCAAACATCTTTGGGGTTCACCCCATATCATTTGGTATTTGGTAAGGAGGAAATCTTACGTATTGAGGTGCAACTAGAAAGTCTCATAATAATGGCAAGCCAGTTTCAACGACCCAACATGCATTTGAAAAATCACATCCTTGACTTGGAGCAACTACAACTGGACAAAGAAGAAGCAATCAATCATTATGCAGCACACGTAGAACACAGACAACTTAGTTTCAATCAACATTTTTGGCACAAAGATTTAAAGAAGGGCATGTTAGTGCTCGCTATGACAATCGCTTCAACACACACAAGGATAAGAAGTTCCTACTCCAATGAGAAGGTCCTTTTATCATCAGGAAGAAATATGCCAATGGGAGTTACCAACTCATGGAAGCGGATGGTAAGCTTCATAACACGAGAGTCAATGGATGGAGGCTTAAACCCTATTTTCTACGATTTAATCAAGCTCCACCTATCAAATTTCCAGATGAGGATACGCAAAAACCGGCCCCATGTAAAACAAAATAAAAAAATGTTTTTTTTTTCTTTTTGCCTACTGCCGCCACCCCACCTTCCCCCCTTGCTCACGCATGCACCCATTGGGGCCACCCCACCTCCCCCCCTTGGAATCACCTCCCTTCTCCCCTCTCCTCCATTATTCACTCTCTCCTTCTCTATCGATCCCTCAACCTGGCGCCACCCTTTCTCTCTCTGCTCCATTATCACAACAAGCCAAACTCTCTCTCTCCCCCTTGATCATCACCAACCCATGCAAGGTGCAATTCTCTCTCTCTCATTCACACCCGAACACACACCACACGCCCGCTCTACCCATCTCTCTCTCACCCTCATTGACCCATGCTCTCCCAATCTCTCTCCTCTTCCCTCTGTTGGTAGCCACGGGCCAGCAGAAAAAGCTTCTCTCTCTCTTGTTTACACACCCAGACACACACACACACTCTCACCCTTTCCCTCAACCTCTCTCCTCCATTATCCACTCCCTCATCATCTCCCTCCCTCTTGTTCCCTCAGCCTCCCTGTCCACCCTTGCCATCCTCTCTCTCTCTCGTTCTCTGTAGTGGTGTAGAATTCTCTCTCTCTCTCTCTCTCTCTCTCTCTCTCTCTCTCTCTCTCTCTCTCTCTCTCTCTCTCTCTCTCTCTCTCTCTCTCTCTCTCTCTCTCTCTCTCTCTCTCTCTCTCTCTCGTTACCTACACACACACACCCCAGCCCCTCTCTCCTCATCACAAGCTCTCTCCATCTCTTACTGCCTCTCTCTCTTCTCCTTGTTCTGTGTCGAGTCAGCCATTAAAAAGTCTCGCTTTCTCTCTCGTTCCCACACACTTACCGACATACCTATACACACACACATTTGCTCATAGCTAGCCTATGAGACACACACTAACACTCATGAATGGACATGCACACATGCATACCCACCATCACAGAGGTAAATACACCCAAGCACGCACACACAATGTACATGTACAAACAAGATCAACCAACCAAGGCATTACCAGAAGTCTGTGTAGAGTAACATAAAGGAAATGCGACCAGAAGGTGCCCCAATACAGCACAGTGCATCACACAACAAAGGACCATTTTTTGGTAGCATAAACCTCACACCAACCACCCAAACCATCAACAACACCCATTGTAAATACCTTGATCTCCACTCTTCTCTAATAACCTAGCCAACAGCTAGTGAATTGTCAAAAACTCCCCACCCCACTCTTACCTCCCTTCTCTTTATCTCTATTTTCTCTCCCTCTCTAACTCTCTCACTAGAGAGGCATCTAGACTCTCTGCAATAAACAGTACGTATTTGCAAAGACCATTGGTAAGGACCACCTCTCAGGACTATATAAAGAGGCCTCCACTAAGCACAACAGGGACAAAGAGAAATAACACACTGGAGGCACGACCCAGGCTCCATGCACTCTATATTCCACACACCACTAAGCACATAATGCACCTCACAAGCTAGGGAGCTCATGGTGGCATGCTTGTTGCAACCATGGGTGTTTCAATATTGGCAACATCACCACCACCACCAGTCTCCACCCACACCACGGTTGACTTACTATTCATGGCCACCCATGCACATAAGGCACTCGTTATCACCCCGCAAGGTAGCATGACCACACTAGGATTGAGTGCATCGACACCATGCTACCCTAGGCCACTCTCGATGCCAGTGATCGATGTCACTGGCGGCTGCATCGTCTTGGTGTTTCCCTCAACTAAACCCCCGCTATCTGCTAACACCACTAAGTCCAAAGTTCACCATGCACCATATGGCGCTCGCATTCCATCATGCATTTCTATTGTCAGGAGCAAGGTTGGTATCATCCAAGATCACCATTTTTAAGTATCATCATCATCAATAAATTGTGCAATGCTATCATGATCTTTGAGTCCATTATCTCTTCTCCTTAGCTTTGTTCTCCCCATATCCATGGGATGATTCTCCCCTTGTATATCACTATGTTTGTATTTCATCAGGTGCACCATCACTAGTCAGTCATGCTCCATTGTGACCTTTGTCACATACCTCTCTCGTTCACACACTCTTGACTGTTGACTAGGCATTCTCTCTATCTGAACATGGCTATCTTATCGTTTTATGTTGGCTACCTAGATGGCATCTCACTCCTGCCACTCTAGGTCATCTATGTGTGCGTCCTAGCCCCATACACGCTAGGTGGTGCCCCTTAGAGTTAAAGAGGTGCTACCCCCCCCCCCCCCCCCCCCCCCCCCCCCCCCCCCCCCCCCCCCCCGAGATGATGCTTGGGGATTTCAGACTATGTGTGGTGTAGAGGCCACCCCACCTGGCACGTCATTTTCGAATATCATCGCCTCTTATTTAGAGGTTTTTAGATAAATTTAAGTTGTGCAATAGTCAGAGAAATATTGAGCTAGAAATAAGGAGAGAAAAAGAGAGAGAGAGAGAGAGAGAGAGAGAGAGAGAGAAAGAGAGAGAGAGAGAGAGAGAACACGTGTTGATTTTCTTGTATCTTGGATTATAAAAAAAACTTACAGAACAAACATTTTATGGGTATTTTTGGTCAAAGGTGTAACTTGTAGTATGAGGGGGATTGAATAAAAGGGTGTGTGAGGGAGTTGGTTTAAAGGACAAAATCTTTGAAGTAGATTTTTGTGGAGAGATTACCTGGTTTAAAGCTAGAGAGAGAAGGAGAAAGAGAGAGAGAGAGAGAGAGAGAGAGAGAGAGATACAATTATTGTTTTGGGGAAGCATATGAATCCAATCTATGAGCATCATTCATTACTAATGAAAATAGTACAACCTAGGAGATTTTTTATCCATAAAAAAAATAGCATACAACTATATCTCAAGGTCAAATGTATAGATACATTTTTCCTTTTCATCATCAATAGAAGAGCAGAGTTGGTAGTAGATGGTTGTCCTTATTGAAATCCAGCATAAAAAGCATAGATACAAAACACCTTTGTATTTTTTTGACCACATATTTTGCTCTTTATTGTAGTTCATCTTCGTGTTGGTTATTGCCCTGCACATAAACCAACGATGAGATGGTTGTTTATTAGTGTTTATGTTATTCTTCTCAAAAAAATGGTTTGCTTAAGTGTGTTAAGGATTGAATATTAAACCTTATGCCTGGAAATTTTCCATTAGATAAAAAGTGTATGACTAATGATTTGATTCAGGTTTGTGTAAGCCCGTTAGACGTGAACATAAAACTTAATCTTTGTAGATCATTATATGCAACACTCATACTTGAGGCATTATAAATGAGAGGAAGAACCTGTGATACACATACTTTGTATGCCATATTTTTTGGACAATTGCTAGCTACTTGTATAAATGATACTTGATGTCTTGGCAAAGTATCCTTCTTCCAAGCAGTTTCTGTGGGGTATTCCCCGATAAAAGGTCTTTGTAAACTGATTCTTGTGTTTAGATATGTACAGCCACCATCTGTATGTGTTTTCTTTACGGAAATGATATCCCATGGATAGATTGTAAAGGGGCCCTCAAGGGACAAGGGTTTATTGTGGTTCATTCATTGAGTAATGAACGGATTGTTGATGAACAATAGATCATCCATATACCTATTTGAATGATAAAAGGCTAAAAGCATATCTTTTTTCTTAAGACGTGATAATTTTCTAATGTATTCAAGTTCAAACCAAGCTAAGTATAGGTTACATGATAGCGGAGAGCATGATTACCCCATTTGTAAGGATATTTTTGTTTCTAGAGGGTTTAAACCCTTTATATCTACGACTCAAAACTATTTTTTTGATGTTGTTAAGTGCTTCTGTAAGGCTGTGGTTTCCATGATCAGGAATTGCTTCATAACATGTTTTTATGTCATAAGTATGCATAGCATATATCTTATTAGGAAGGTTAATTATTGCATCATACTGGTTGTTTATGATCCAATATGCATTAGTGTTTATCTTTGTAAACATTTTTAGATCTTTTTGGAGGTTTTCTGTGCATTCCATAAACCCGTGTGTAATCCCCATTAGGACTTTTGTTATCATATTTGTTATAGGTGAAAACACAATCATGGGCATTTGTTATCCAACAAAATGTACCTTTATGAATCTTGTAGTTTCTCATGATGTATGGGAGACCTTTGTCTTTTGATGGGCTAATGCCAAGTTCTTGACAACGTGTGTTCATGAGTGAGATGATTATATGATTGTCCGCTTGTATAGTTGAGAATTCAGGGGATTCTAATCTCTCTTGCTTGCAGTCTAATGATTGGTGTACATTTAAAGACCGGAGTCCGTGTTGATTTATCCAACCCACATATAAACATATGTTTTTGGATAAATTCTATTTCATCTGTGATGTCTCTTTCCATGAACCAGGGTTTTTGATTGTGTCTATAGTTTGAGAAAGTATCGTGAAAAGTTTTTTCGATCCTTTTCTCAATGGGTGTACATTTTATGTTGAGCATGTGGCAAAGTTTTTCCCACCCAAGTTTGAATTCGGCCTTGACTGACTGTAAATGTATGGGAACAAGGGTAATGTGATTGAGACCTTTGCTTATAATATCTCTAAGTAGGTAATGTCATATAAAGTTACGCTGAGTAGTTAAACCATGCCTACCATATTTATCAAAATCTCTTAAAAAACCACTAAACCTTTTTTGGTTTGTGCATACACAAGTGTTGGTGGATACGCCACGACGGACGTCAGCACAACGAGAACTCACCTAACAAGAATTGTCAGCTAAGGACGAAGCTCGATCCGCAGGCGCGTGGATGCAAGCATAGGGTGTCAACCTACACTCGACCGACTATTGACTACTTCCTACAAAGGTCTCTACCCAATGTCGAAGTTACAATCTACTATTGTGCACAGGAGGAGATTTCGTGCAACGCTTCCATGAGCCAAATACCCATTAGACATTCTCAAAATGCTACAAAACTTGAGGGATATCCTATTAACACCAATAGGCCACTCTCCCTAAACCCTACCCCTAAACACCCAGTGCAGAATCACGTAGGATGTCTGACAGATTTTTGCAGCTTGACGTTTCTAAAAACTAAGGTGCCTAATGTGTAGCTCTACTCAATACGAATGCGTGGATATGCTGAAATGAGAAAACAGACACCGTTTGCTTACCGAATCCCTAGAAATAGCTCGCGATCAATCTCACGAAGCCGGGCCGTACACGCGCAATGTGGGTATTGGCGCGTAGCTCTCTCCGGGGGCAACACGCTGCACTTCTTTGTACTCAATTCCGACCACCAGTGTGCGTATAGCATCAAGATAAACTCTCACTCTCTCTCGTACACAGAATACGCTTCTCGTAGACACTTCATAGAATGAACAAAGGGCCTTTCATTAAGGTTAGAATTTGGTATATATACCTTCCAAATAAAAAACTTTATGTTCCAAAGTGAAATCCTACTTAGTCTAATGGCAAAAAGAATATACATAATTGGAAACTTCTGCAAGCCCCAAGTATTTACAAGTGAAATTACGGGTTTTCTAAATCAAGGAATGACTACATAGGATTTCCTTCTTTTATCATTTCGTTAGTCTTCAGTTGAGTGTTGCCGCCCGTCTTCAGCTAACACTCCCCTCCTCCTAGCTCATGCCGTCCCTGACATGACAGTAGAGCCGCTGCTTCAGTGGAGGATGTCGCGCATCTTCAAAAGAGACTCATACCATGCATGTTGAGCCACTAATGTTGGGCCAAATCTATCTGTGTGGATGGTGAAGAAGCCGGTGTAGAAGGCTTCTTCAAAGGCTTGGAGATGGTATGAGGGCAGGAACATTATTCTTTGGTAGAGGGCAGGTATCACCTCATGGGAAGGTTGAGCAGACACGTCATAAGTACATCTATAAGTGTCCTGGAAGAAGAATATGTTGTCTGTTGCTTGTCCAAGTTTGAAGACCTCAAAGACTACCAGAAGTGTTTTACATATCTTTTTGAGCATAATGCAAAAGAGGTCAGGCGAGCGAGTGAACAATTTAATGGCGCCCGTTAGGGTTTTCACCATGTATTGCTCACTCATTCTCTCGCCTGCCTTCAAGTTTGGCAGCTTTGGGTAGTTGAGCCACGTGGGGTGGCTTCTCTTCAGTAGTTCATGTTCCTTCCATGTCCACATCCTTGGTAGAGGGCAAAAGTTGAGGTCATCTTTGATCATTTTAGGTGCCTCTGCCAAATGTACTAAATACTGTGGGTATTTAGTGAGCCATGCCTTCCTCCATTTTGGTTGAGAGTCTACAATGAGCTTAACACCTTCTGGTTTGGTGATGTCTTCATGGTACAGCGGCACTATAGGCTCCTCTTTAATCCTCTTGTTGATTGTAGCAGCCTCGTATTTTAAAAGAGGATAGGGGAGAGAGGGTTGTATCCATTCATGTCGAACCACATTTGCATCTAATCTCTGAATGGTCATGGACTTCAATACCCTCTGCTCCCATAGCATTGCTTCTTTGGCGGTGTCTTTTGTGGCTGCTTCTATTGCTTTCTGTAGATTGTCTTCTTCTTCTTGTGTCAGATCCCGGGGCTCTTGTAAGGGTCCCACAGGAATGTCCTCTTGTATTGTTGTGTCCACCGGATCTAACTCATTATCTATATCAATTCCTTCCTTAGCAGCTAGCCCATGACTTTGTTGAGGTTCTTCACTTGTTTGGCTCTTAAGTTTGTCCAGCTGCTTTTGTAAGTTGTCTTTTGCTAACTGAGCTTGTTTTGTCACAGCTACTAATAGGTCATTAAGTTCTACATTGACTCTATCAACTTTCTCTAGCTTCTGCCTTACCTCCTCATTCTCTGTCTGTAGCGTCTTTGTGTCATCTTCTAGTCTTTTCTAAAGCTTATCCAATTCTATTTTCAATGATTTGTTATCATCTTCTAATCTGCCTTGTATCACCATTGATCCCTCTGCCAGCATTACTCTCTGCCTCTTTTCAAGTGTCAGCTCTTTTTGAAGTTCTATCATTTTCTCTTCAAACACGTCTTTATCTTGGCTAGTACTAGTTGCAGCTGCAGCTTTTGCTCTACCTGGAGATGCTCTCAACCTCTGAATTGTTTGATCTTTCACTTTGATTTGATCCTTTAGTTCGATCACCTTATCTTGGCTAGCCTCATGTGATATTTCAGCTTTGTCTTTGGCCTCTTTCAAGCTCTCAACCTATTTTGAGTCTTTCGCTAGCTGTAGGGTGAGCCCATCCCTTTCCTTTTCAGCTTCAGTCAGAGCATTGCTGATTTTTTGGTACTCTTCTTCAGAGTTCATTAACTTTTGATTGGTTTCTCTATTTTGACTTTCTACCTCTTGACATTTCTTCACTGCTGCTTCTAGTTCAGCTTGCAGCTGTGCTTGGCTATGCATTTTCTCTTGACTTTGCTTCTGAAGTGTTTCCACTTCAGCTTTCACCTTTCCTTCACTCAACTTCAGCCCTTCATACTCAATCTCTTTGGCCACTGATCTGGCTCTTAATCCTTGTAGTCTCTGCATCACTTCTTCCCAATCTTCGGCTTGTGGTTGCAATTGTAACTGTTACAATCTCCTTTAGCTCCACCAAATGAGGGCTGAGCGTGTATTCTTCTGGTTTAGGGGTTGACAGTTGAAAAGCTGTATGAGCTGCCTCTTCTCGGGTGTATCCAGCAGCTAGTAGATCCAAGAATATTCCATAGTTTTTTGCTTCCGGATCTTTCTTCTCAAGCTTTGGTTCAAACTCTTCCTTCAGCTCTTTCTCTTTGTCCTCTTCTTTCTTGGAGTCTTGCGGCTTCTCAGCTTTAATCAACTCCTCAGTTTGTTGAGGTTGAGGAGGACTCGGAGGAGGTGGTGATGGTGGAGGACTGGACTCACGGCTTGATGGTGGGGTTGATTGCTTCTTTTTGAAGTCCCGATCAGCCTTTGTTTTCCTCTCTCGCTCTTCACTTTCCTACTCTTCTAACAGCTACCGCCTCACATCATCAACTTCTTCTTCGGTAAAAGGTATGATTGGAATATTCTCGGTCGTAGCATCTAGGATCTCGAAATTCTTTATATAATCTTCGAAGCAATCCCTGTTAGTCCTTTGAGAAGATCCAGACATGGCCTCAAGTGAGGGATTCCATAATTCACTTAGATCTCCTTTAAGAATTCTTTCGGCTCTGAAGCTATCCATCAGCATCTCTAGCCGAATGGCCTTCTGGGATTTAGTCTCTTTTGCTGGCATCTGAATGGTAGCTTTCTTTCCTTTCTTTGGCTGAGGTGGCTCTTCTTCTACTGTCTCTAACCTTCTTTTTAGTCTGGTGGTCACCCTAGGAGCTGTAGGTTGCTCCTCTTCCTTGTCTTCTGTCAGCTTCAACCACTCATTCTTTGATGGAGGAAGAGGCCACTAGCCGTCAGCATTTAGAGCTTCATATATTACCTTGGTGAGCATCTCCCCTACAGCAATATATGTAGGATTCTTGGTTCCCATCCTCACAATGTAGTACTGCAGGTATGTCGCATAATTTATCTCTCCTAGGCTGCTTGTCTTCATTGCCCATGTGAATGTTGTTCCAATTGCTGCAGGTGGCACAATGTACTTTTGAGGCCTCTTGGTGCAGATATAGAAATATAGGTTGTAAAGTTGGCACATGGTTGCCACCATTGGATCCGCAATATCCTCAAAGGTGTAGTTCTTCTTGGTTTCCTTGTATACCTTCACCTCTTCTCGCCTCTTGTTGACACTGTCTCCTGCATTAGAGAGGTTCAAGGCACTTGCAACCACCTCTGGCATGATCACAATCATTCTGTTCTTTCCTTGCAGATCTGTCCCCTTGGCTATGCCATTCTCCTTTATTCTTGTGACGAATTCCCAGACTCTCTGAATGTCACCTGGTAAAGCCTCAACATAATTGTGTTAAGTCTAATTTTTCCAAGATAGACACTATCTCTGGCCTTCTCGTGAACTCATTGAGTTCTTGTGGTATCATTGGCAGCTCTATCGCATTGCCCTCTGGGTCTTTGAACATGCCTTGGTATATTCTAAGGTGGTTTGCTTCAAGTAAGTTGCTTTGTAACCAAGTGGTAGTGGGCTTTATGGTTCCTATTGGTATTATAAATGGCTCCACCTCATCCAAGTAATCCTTGTTGGCCATTCTTTTCTTCTTTGCTAGCGACTTAGCGGCTGCCATGGATCCTGTTGCACTCAGTAGTCCAAAGTTAGCGTTCTTTACAAATTAGCTGATAAACTGAGTTTTAACTATCCAATTGACTTGAAAATTGAAACATGAGCTCAAGAGGGACTAAGGATGCCCTGCAAGTGAAAACAGTAGGATTTGTGCTGCAAAATAAGCCTAAAGACATACTACACCTAGAAACTTGACATGATGATAGATTATGACCTGTGCATCACAGCTATGTACTTGGATTTTTATTTAGACACGAAAAAGTGCCAATTTGGACTATTTTAGGCTTTTGGTGTACAAATGAGTAGGATGTCCTGTAATGATGAGCAAATGAAATCCAAATGACTTGAAACTTAATATGTAGGCTTCTTGTAGCATGTTGATCACATTCATGATGTCAAACTTTGCTCAGTAGGTCAAAATGACCTAGAGACATACTACACGTAGGATGTGTTTTTGCTCAGAATTGCATGAAACTTGTCAGTGTGATAGGGTATAGCCTGTGGACCATCATCATGGTCTTAGATTTGAATTTGGATAATTTTTTAGGGTAGGAAGACCATTTCTGGTGTTTCAGAGTCTGAAAAGTCCATCTATGGAGCTATGAGGCCAAAAAGTGATATGTTTGTCTTGAAACTTGGTGGGTAGGCTTGTATGAATGTGATAAAGATGTATGAAGGTCAAAAAATCCACCTGGAGGTCATTTCAAGCTTGGAGAAATACTACACGTAGGATGTCTTTTCATGATTTTGAAGATGTGACCTCACAGTTAGCTTTGACATGTTATGAAGAGTGTATGGTTCAAGTTTCACTTGATTTGGATCATTTCTGATAGGTCTATGACCATTTCTTGCCTCTATGCTCTGACTTTGTGTTTTTTGATGCATAAGAGGTCAAACTTGGTCCAAATGGAGTGAAACTTGGTCAAACTTGGTCCAAATGGAGTGAAACTTGAGGGATAAGATGTAAATGACATGTAGACGTTGTGTATGGCTGAATGATGAGTTGGGTGCCCAAAAGTGGCCTTGAGACATCCTACGTGTAGGATGTCTCCTGTGCAGTTTTTTGGAGCAAGTCCTACTACTATGTGAATATGACCTTCCTAAGTCCCCTTTTTGCCTTTCTTCAATTAAAAAATCAAATGGCTAGTTAGAAACTCCCTTCTTGGCTTTCAGAGCCTCAGAGGCGATTTCTGACTCTTGGAGCGCTTTTCCGCGATGAAATTTCTTGATGATGACCAACATAGCTTCATGAACCCTTGGGGAACCTTGCCACGTGGTTCTTGTTGGCTTTGGCTTCACCTGAGCTTCGTTTGGCGATTTGTCACTCTGGAAGCACCCATGATTGCGTTTGCATGCCCTCGATGATTTGTAGTGGTCTACCATTATAGGACTTAGTTGTTGAAGGCCTTGGTAAGCCGCTCGTGAAGTTTGGTGGCAAACGAACGTCTCGCTTGGCTGTGAGAGCCAAGTGACGCTTTGCATTTCCGATGCTGTTTCTGAAGCTTAGGCCTGTTTTGGGTCGCCCTATGGCCATGTGGCCTATGTAGCCTTGTAGAGCTCGTCAAGAAACTCCTTCCCATGAGTTTTGGTATCATTCGGGCCACTTTTGCCGGATTTTCCTCTTTGTGGCCTCTTGCAAGGCTTGAGATGCCAGGGTTTTCTCTGTTGCTTTCTTGCCTCCTTTGGGCATCCAAGGTTGGTCTCCTAGGCTAGGATAAACCACCTATGAAGTCTTGTTGGTATTGGGTTAGCTGTTAGGTGGCTACCTATGCTCACACGCCTCTACCCTGCAAACCCCGTTGGAGTTCTATGCTAGTCTTGGCGACAAAACATCAAATATACACAAAGAGCATAAGGTGTTGAGTCTACCTCTCATATCTGGTGGTCGTCGGGTGCCTGTGCGTGGTGTATCAGCTGTGCTGGAAGTCTTGTGCGCTCTAGGTGGCTAGAGCTCTCTCTCACAACAAGTGAAATAGTAGAAATGAGCTCTAAGTGGAGTGAAAAAATCTTATAATGGGGGTCCCCGAACCATTGTTCATGAAATTTGACATGTGCTCCTAAAGTTTTGCGAAACGCGTTTTAGACTCAAAAAGTTCCCCATTTGGACTCTGTTTGCCCACTTTCTGAGAATTTTGACGATTCGGTTAAAATTTGGCCACAACACGCCTCCCGCTTCATTCTCATAATTGCACCCACACTGTACACTGGGGCGTCTTATAGTCATTGATCATCCCCATATTTTTTGTTTTTTATTACGTTCACAATTCACCTGCGTTTTGTATTTTTGAAGTTTTTTTGCCAAAAATTAGTAAAATTAAAAGGAACATAGCAAAGACAATCCGAAAAAACCTCAAAAATCAAAATAAGTCAAAAACTTCACCCTGACACACTATTTACACTCACATGTAATTTTTATGGCCGGATTTCTCCATTTTACCAATATTTTGCCCGAAAAATGGCTATTTTTACATATATACACACACCTATAGGCCTCAATTTGGCGTTTGGCCTCATATATCTGTAGATTAATGTTGTCTAAGGGCATATGTACTTAGGTTAGTCCAGAAAATTTCACAATCAAATGTAAACCCCTCAAAAATAATCAAAACATGCCCTTTTTGCTGCTTTTTACGGTCATCGGGTTCACATTGAGAATGCCTCCCCCCTCCTAATCGGAGTCCTCCCGAACGACAAGGTATTGTCTCGGTGATGTGCGGTGTATGGATTAAAATCATGCTAATGTGTGGCCTTATAACGTGGCCCTACGTGATGCATACTCAGTCAATGCATGGTAAAATTAATGCGGTGCGAGAGGAGGGAATAAGCAAGATTCTTATTGGCATTCGACGTCGAGGTTTCCTGTTTGTTCCTAGTTTGTTTGGCAAATTTTTTTTGCAATTAAAATTTGTAATTCTGTCGCTCGTTGTTTGATTGTCTTCTTTGCGAAAGTGGCTTGGTTTGCCGCTACTGTAGATATGGCCGTTGTGTCTCCTTGGATGGGAGTGTCTTGTCTCATGTGGCCATAATCTTTTTCTCTTTTGATTGCCATTTGTAGCTTTGATTTGGAGTCGTTTGTAGGTCTATGGCCTCTTCTTTGGTTGTTTTTGCGGTTCTTTTGATCGGCACCCACCTAGATCGGTTTGCTGATGTCGAATTTAGTGATTGTCTGGCTGCTTCTGTTGCTTGTACTGATGAGAGTTCCTGTAGCATCGCTTTGGGGATCCAAATGCTTGTCTCATGTAGTTAGCAATTGAGCATGTTTTTCGATATCCATATCTTTTTTATGACTCTGTTCGGTGTTTGTTTAACATTGTTTTTCGGAGGTCGTCTGCTATTGCATTGTTGTTTGTAGGCTCGTTCACTTTTATCCTTCCGTACCCATACCTGTTGTTTGCGTATTGTTGACCTTGCTCTATTTATTTTCGCTTGTGGTGTCTCATTTTTTGATTGAATATGGTGGGCAGTTTCCTGGTTATCCTTCGTAGGTATTGATAGCCGTTTTTCGGCTCTTTGTAATTGCCACAGTGAGTTACCTCACCCTACCAAAATCACCCAAACACTGTGGCTATCCCTACCATTTCACTGTACATAGGCGTGCGTGAGTCACGGGACCTATCTCATATCTTCTTAAAAAACCCTCAATTAGCTAGTCATTGGGCTAGTTGAGCCAAAAAAATAAAAAATATAAGTATATTATGGCCCATGCGTATGTAAATATTTCTTTGTATATAGGGCCTAAATAAAAGATTTTTTCATAATTATTTTGGTATTTATTTAAATATTTCTACCTAGGTGTGTGTTATTTATGCTCTCTACATTGCCTCACCATTACCACAATTTTTCTTACTATTTTTCATACTCTTTATTCCATATAGAAATATTTTCATGTAAGCTTCTCTTATATTTGGTGTAACTCCACCCCAACAAAAATCCAAAAAAACTAGTTTTATTTACATGTATATTTTTTCACTATTGTGATTTTTCCCTTCCTACATCTATTTTTTTTTTTCTAAAAAATTAGAACACCAAGAATATTTATCTTTTTATGGTAGCCTCATAATGAGAGAGATTCCCTTTGACCCCTTTATATTTTTTCCTCTTATATTATTTATATTTGACATGTACATATTTTTTAGACCCCTCAATATTTGATTTTCTTAGTTGTACTATTCACTTATATCATAATCTCAACAGTATCTTCAATTATAGACCTACCAAATAAGGTCAAGGGTAGGTGGCATGCATACATGCACTAGGGAGGGCTCACTCTTGGAGGTATTCAAAAGAATCATCCAAAGAAGGACCCCACAAGGACCTTGTGCAGTGGAAAAAAACAGTCGGTTTTGCTGAATTTTTAAAGTTCACTTGCTCTCCGAATTTGAAAAGGTGATACAAACAAACATTGTAGCTCGTGGGCTGAACTTTTGCCTCAAATTTTTTCATATTTTTTTGAGCTACGAGCTGTGAGCTATGATTTTATTAGTGGACCCCAGTTTTCCCATGCTATGCAGCCACACTCTCTCTTCCACTTTATCATTTTCCTCTTTCACACACACTTCTCCACTCATCAACCCCACCTCTCTCACCACTCCTCTCTGCACCCTACTCACCTTCTCCTCAACCTTGAAGAATAAGAGAAACCATGGTGAACTCATACCTCCCACACACAATTCCATTCCAAAATTGACCACCTAGTCTCATTTTTCCTCCTCCAATTTACCCATATCTATCCAAAAAACCACAAAATTCAGCCTCTTCTCTTAAAAGACAGCATCATGGTGGTTGATTACTCATCTTCAATTACCTTGTCTCTCAAGGAAGGTCAAGAGTGGAGAAAAAATGTACCGTCAAAGCTAGTGGACCGTCAACAAGCGTCAAAATTGGCCCTACTCAAGACACTTGGAGCATCAACCTTGTAAGAAATCCACCTTTTCTTACCTCTTAAGAGTTTTTCTTCCTTATTTGTATCCTACATGGATACTCCCATTGTAAATATCCAATTCCATTTGTAAATTAATACTAACTCTACTAGCACTAACCCACTATGAAAAGTCCTATCACCTCCATTTCTCTCCTCTCTCTTTCCCCACCAACTTCTTGATAATTCAAGCAAAAGAAATTAGATAAATTGCTGAAAATCTAACCCAACCATAGTTAGAGGAGTAACCCTAGCCTTCAAAATTGCTATAAAAGGAGGGTGTAGCTAGCACAACAAGGGGGAGCCATAAGCAAGAGCACTATGCTATAGCTTGAGAAGCCAAGCTCAACCTCTCTAGAAGGAGCTCTTGAGTGGAAGCTCATTGTCTTATGCATGTGCATGTGTTGTAATAGGAGATTAGCAAGGGAACTCTATGCCATTGTAAGAGAGAGAGTGATCACTCAATTCAGAGTAGGAAATCTATCATTTCTCCTACTAGTGTAAGCCCAACATTTGCTGAATCAAGGAGGGTGGATTTGGACTAAGCTTGGATACTTTGTCTCTCTTCCCACGTGAAGTAATGGACAACAATGATGTGTAAGTGTCTTGGTGTTTTCTTTGTTAAGTTCTTGATAGCTTGTCTCTGGTGTTGTCATCAATCTAGCCATAAATCCCACATACTGTAAGAGGGCGACATGGTGGAGAGGACTCCCCTGGCCTTAAGACAGTGAGTGGGGTGGCTTTTCTTGTGATGTGTTGTGGTGTAATTTACTCAAGCTATGTTGAACAAATACTAATATCACTTTGATTGGTCATGACAGATTTGTAAGAAGGTATTAGCGCAACAAACACCCCCTCCCCCTTCTCTCTCTTTCTTACATATATAATTGTGTTTGCTTGATCATTGCCGATACGTTTCAAAGCAGCCCGAGCACTATCTCTCTCTCTCTCTCTCTCTCTCTCTCTCTCTCTCTCTCTCTCTCTCTCTCTCTCTCTCTCTCTCTCTCTCTTTACGCGTCCTAGTTCGCATCCAAAACTAGGTGGTGCCCCAAATTTGTGTAGGGTTAGGTTGCTGGTTTGTGTGTGTATTTGTAGTTTTTCCAACCCCAACCCAATTGAGCAGCACGGGAGCCTTGAAGGGTGTCTAGAGGTTGCTCTTCTTGTTGCCCGCCCCGGACAATTTCAAATTGGTGCCCCCACTGAGGACGGCTTGTGTATTTTTTTGTAGAAACAACCTTTAGCATAGTCAAGTAGTTTGCATGAATCACGAAAATTTGTATGATCCCTTCATTCCCATTGCAAGGCAAAAGGTACACATAATTGTTAGTACTAAGTTGCAATTTCAACGTGTCATTCGTAGAATTTTAGGTCCTCTTAGGTTGGTCGAGATAAACGCTTCAGTAAATCCTTTTATTTTGCCTCTCATTAAGTACGACCTTAGTTTGGACGTCTATATTTTTGTTTTGTTTTAAGCATTAGGTCATGCATAGACCATGGATAATGGCCCAGGAATAGAGGTTTTCCCCTTCCATTTCACTCCACACATTAGAATAAACATTGCAATTAGTAGGAAAATCCATTTTCAACAACGTATGGTGTTCATGTTTGGTGCCCAAAGAGTAGGAGAAATTTTCGCATCACCAAACCCTGTCATCCTACCTCTTATTGATTATCATAGGTCGTTTGATGTGAATATCTTTATTTTGTTGTAGAATAGATTGCAAGCTAGAAAACATTATTGTGTAAATCTTTTTAAGAAAGAAAAACAAAAACGGGTGTCACTTTGAAATCAATTCAATGGAAAGCCAACGCCAAATGTCTGGGTATCCTCTTTTCTTTGGAGAGCCTGGAGAGGATGCAGAATTATTTTTAGCGAATTTCAAGATGTCTTGCCGTATCAAGAGGATAATAACTGATCAAGAACGTGTAGAAATGTTTGAGGTGGTCCTTAGGAAAGATGCTAGCACTTGGTTTGACTCTTTGCCTGAGGAAGTTAAGGGGAATTACACAGAAGTTTTGAATCGTTTCAAGAAATACTTCTTTGATCCCCAAAACACTCAAAAACTATGGCAAGACATTGTTTCTCATAAGCAAAAAGACTTAGATGACTACTACTTGTACAAGCAAGAGTTTCTACGTCTTTGGGCTCTATGGATACGAAATGTTGCTAACCCTGGTGATGGTGCAGAATTTTTAAAGAAGGAGAGGTTCATAGCCGGACTCTTTCCTGACCTTAAGGTAAAAGTTGAGGCGGGTGCACCTGCTACTTTTGATGCAGCGGAAACTAGGGCTGCTGAGAAGTATAGGAAACTCAAGTGCTTAAGGGGAGAGGTTCCAATAGAAGTTCTTAGACCCAAAAGTAAGTCACAAGCATCAACATCTAGGGAGCTTCCTGAGGTAACGGCTGAAGTGATTGAGAAGTTAAATGAATCTTTAAGCAGCCTGTCAATTCACCTTGCACAAGCTGTAGGTCCAAAGGGACAAGCAAAGAAGTCAGAAGAGAGAGAGCCACGAACTAGGAGAGTCTTGCAATGTTGGAATTGCGGAGAGTCTGGACATGGGATGTATGATTGTCCTTGGCCCCGTGGAGAGCCAGGGAGACCTAACTTGAATTACCCAGTGATGAATGCAGGAGAAGGAGCTGGTCAACAACCAAGGCTTCTACAAAGGCCAAATGGACCAAGACCACCTCCACAAGGGGTAGAAGGAGTTCCACCTTTGCCAGATCCAAATGTGCATGTGGTAGAGGTGACAAATTCAAATGAGGTTGACATGGAAGCCAATGGCATTAAGCGTGGCCGACGGAAAGGTAAAGAGAAAGAAGGAGTCACATCACAGAGCGACCATGGACAAGGCAAAAAGGCAAAGGAGACCAAGGAAACAAGGAGGACTCGACGTCGTATCAACCTCCAAGACTTCCCTCTTGGACAAGGTATGGCTCCGTACAACTTGTTGGAAGACATGAGAGGTAAGGGTCCTGATATTTCATGGCCTCAATTTCTTGCATTATGTCCACAAGTAAGGAGGGATTTAACAAGGGCAGTTAGCACTAGGAGAAAGGTAAAAGAGAGTGTGCCTGTTGTAAAAATTGCACATGCTGAAATGAACAAGGATATTACACCTGTGCTAGATTGTTACATCAAAGGAAGATTGGTTAGGAAAGGTCTAGTGGATGGGGGTGCACAAATTTGCATCATTACAGAGGGACTCATGCAAAGACTAGGCATGCACATCCATGAGACACTTGAAATCAAAGTCAAGATGGCAAACAATAGCAAGGCTAGGTGTGTAGGCATTTGTAAAAATGTCTTTGTAGAGGCCTTTGGCATTAAGAAAGCGGTGGATTTTTATGTTATGTCGACCAAGGGAAATGGTTACCCATTTATCCTAGGAAGACCATGGCTAATGAAAATGCGAGCTTTGCAGGATTGGGAGAGTGGAAAGCTAATTTGCAGGAATGACAATCACAAGAAGGTTGTCTTTGACATGAAGGAGCAACGCCAAGAGGAGCTCCATGAAGAATCATCTCGAAGTGAGACGGAAGAAGATTGGACTGAAAACACTTCAGAAGAAGAAAGTAGCGGCAGCATTACTGAAGAGGAGTCCTCCATTGAAGTCATGGGGGTAAGGTTTAAGCCAAGCAACCAAGAGACCTCTTGTCAAGGCTTGGAGGAGGTAGGTCCTCAAGAGAACGAAGGTGTTCAAGATGAAGGGATGCTGGAAGGTATTCTATCAACAACACTTACAAAGGATGAAAGAGAGGAGTTCAAATGTGTGCTAAGGAAATTTCCTAGGCTTTTTGCTAAAGACTACACTGATGTGCGTGGAGTAGATGCTATTCAACACAAAATTGAGTTGAAGCCAGAGGCCACACCTAAGGCTCAGAAGCTACGAAGGCTAGGAGTCATCAAGGAGCAGGCTTTACTCAAGGAGGTAAGAAAGCTTCTAGCAGCAGGTTTCATTTATCCAGTGGAGAATTCAGAGTGGGTCTCTCCTGTTGTTGTCACTCCTAAGAAAAATGGCAAGTGGAGGGTGTGTGTGGATTACCGTCCACTCAATGAGGCAACAAAAAGAGATCACTTTCCCCTCCCATTTCAGGATGAGATACTAAATGAGGTAGCTGGTCATGAGAAGTACACTGTGTGTGATGGCTACTCAGGCTACTTTCAAATAGGTATCGCATTGGAAGATCAATTGAAAACAACCTTTATCACTCCTTGGGGTTGTTATGCTTTTAGAGTCATGCCATTTGGCCTGACAAATGCTCCTGCAACATTCCAACGTTTCATGAACATGGTGTTTCAAGCATTCTTTGGAAAGTCAATTAGGGTGTTCATTGATGATTTCTGCATTTATAGCTCAAAATCATTGCATCTACAAGGGGTAGAAGAAGGTTTAAAGAAGCTCTACGACATGGGAGGTCAACTCAACCCCGACAAGTGCCACATAGGTGAGGATGAAGTGATCTTGCTCGGTCACAAGGTTTCCTATAAAGGCATTGAGGTGGATCCTTCAAAGGCAAAGGCTCTTATTGAGCTCCCATCACCGAAGAGTCTTAAGGAGGTCATCTCTTTCATTCAGAAGGTGAAGTATATGTCACGCTTCATTCACTTAGCCTCGGAGTTGCTTCATCCTTTGCAAAAGTTGACACAACAAGTAGAATTTGCATGGTCTGATGAGCTTGAAGAGTATTTTTGTAACATTAAAGTCATTTTGTCAGAGGTACCAACACTCATGCCTCCTTGTTGGGAGTACACATTCTTTGTTAGCTCTAGTGTTGGAAGGGAAACAATTGGTGCGGTGTTGCTACAACAAGATCCCCACAGTACAAGGATGCGACCCATCTACTTTGCTAGTAGGGTCATGAATGCTTTGGAGAGAGACTACACAGAAGCAGAACTCATGATGCTTTCTCTCATGTTTGCGGTGAGAAAGTTTAGATCCTACCTGCTACCAAAACCTTTTGTAATTCTAACTGCAGAGAATTTGTTCCCTTGGGTGTCATCTCAAATGAATCTTAGTACTAGGATCTCAAAGTGGATTATGGAGTTGCAAGAGTTTCAATACTCTTTCAAGGTAGAAGATAGTGTGCGTGCACAATTGGCAGGGATTCTCACTTATAGGGTGCATGAAAAGGAGATTAAGGTGCCTGAAGTAAAGACCCTACCATTGCCACCACCAAAATGTATTCCCAATGCTTTTACCTTGTTCTTTGATGGAGCTTTTCGACGAGCCACAGGGAAAGCAGGGGGAGGGCTAGTGTTGCTCAACCCAAGTGGAGAGGTGGTCATGAAAGAGAAGGTCAATCTACCAGGTTCAACTAGCAACAATGAAGCAGAATACGACACACTACTTCATGGTTTGAAGATGTGCATTGGCCAAGGGATAAAACGTCTCATGGTAAAGGGAGATGCACTTCTCATTGTTAAACAGATTTTAGGCATTTGGGCATGCAAGAATGAAAGCTTAAGGACAAAAGTTCATGCCATTCGTAGGATGTTTAATCAGTTTGAAGAAGTGCAACTATATCATATTCTGAGGAAACAAAATGAAGATGCCGATTTACTTGCACAACAAGCAGTTACATGTGTTGAGAGAGAAGTGCAAGTCATCATGGTGGCAGCAGCTGTCAAGAAACCGAGATACCAGGGATTGGAGTCATTGGCTCCCATTATTGGCTACATTTTGGAGGGTGAGTTTCCACAAGACTTCACGAAGGCTCAGAAGAGGAGACTCATGAAGAAGGCAAGCGCATATCTCTTCCTAGAAGGCTCCCTCTATCAAAGAGGGAAGGATCAAGTGTGCAGAAGAGTACCAACTATTGAGGAAATTCCAGCCATTCTAAAAGGTTTGCATGAAGAGGCATGTGGTGGTCATTTTTCCCAAGAATTAACTGTGAAGAAGATTTTGCTTGCGGGGTATGTTTGGCCAAGCTTGCATGTGGATGTTCAACATTGGTGTAAAAGCTGTCACAATTGTCAGATAAATGGAAATAGAAGGTTGGTGCATGGCACGAGGCAAATAGTGCTTGCAAATGGACCCTTTGAAAAGTGGGGCATTGATGCTATGGGTCCTATGCCTAGGATAAAAAATGGTAAACTCTACATTCTAGTGGCTGTAGACTATATGACTAGGTGGGTGGAAGCACAAAGTGTGGCAAAGGTAAATGAGAGGACAGTGAGCAAATTCGTCTACACTCACATTTGTTGTAGATTTGGCACACCTTTGGAGATTGTTTCTGATAATGGTCCAGGGTTTAGAAAGGGATTGCTCACAGAAGTCTGTGAAGAACTTCACATTCTACATCGTCACAGTACACCCTACTATCCCCAATCAAATGGTTTGGTAGAAAAAGCTAATGGTGTCATTGCAGGCATCATTAGAAAGATGGTGAAAAACAAGACAAAGTTGTGGGATGACTTCTTGGATGGTGCCTTGTGGGCGTATCGAACCACATATAGGGAAGCCACGGAGTTCACACCATTTCACTTGGTCTATGGTCAAGAGGCTTTACAGCCAATTAAGCTAAACATTCCAACAATGCGACTTCATGGCAAATTAGCACAAGATGATCAAGAAGCATGGATGGATCGACTTCTTACCTTAGCTGAGCTTGAGTGGAAAAGAGAAGCAGCATACGAGTGCTATAAGAGGAAAGCCACACAAACAAAGGAGAAGCTTGACAAGAAACTGAAGGAGAAAGGCATCAATGAAGGAGATCTTGTGCTAAGGTATGACAATCGACTCGATAATCGTTTTGATGCCAAATTTGAAACAAGATGGCAAGGGCCATACATAGTCAAGAAGGATTTCAATTCAAGTTACTATCAGCTTATGGACTTGAATGGTAAAGAGCACTCCAGGAAAGTAAACGGGTATCGCTTGAAGCCCTATTTGAGTCGCCTTCTACCAAAGGATCTACCAAAGATCTGTCAAAAGGCCACTGTCTCATGTAAGTATTGTTACATGAAGCATGAGTGTAACTCTAGCCAAAATTCTGAGGGGCCAAACAATAAAGATCTCGTCAAGGACTCTGAAGCACTCTCTTTGGAAAAGATGCTCTATGATGGTACATGAATATACCATCATCCAGGGGGAGGGCTAATGATAGCCGTTTTTCGGCTCTTTGTAATTGCCACAGTGAGTTACCTCACCCTACCAAAATCACCCAAACACTGTGGCTATCCCTACCATTTCACTGTACATAGGCGTGCGTGAGTTACGGGACCTATCTCATATCTTCTTAAAAAACCCTCAATTAGCTAGTCATTGGGCTAGTTGAGCCAAAAAAATAAAAAATATAAGTATATTATGGCCCATGCGTATGTAAATATTTCTTTGTATATAGGGCCTAAATAAAAGATTTTTTCATAATTATTTTGGTATTTATTTAAATATTTCTACCTAGGTGTGTGTTATTTATGCTCTCTACATTGCCTCACCATTACCACAATTTTTCTTACCATTTTTCATACTCTTTATTCCATATAGAAATATTTTCATGTAAGCTTCTCTTATATTTGGTGTAACTCTACCCCAACAAAAATCCAAAAAAACTAGTTTTATTTATATGTATATTTTTTCACTATTGTGATTTTTCCCTTCCTACATCTATTTTTTTTTTTCTAAAAAATTAGAACACCAAGAATATTTATCTTTTTATGGTAGCCTCATAATGAGAGAGATTCCCTTTGACCCCTTTATATTTTTTTCTCTTATATTATTTATATTTGACATGTACATATTTTTTAGACCCCTCAATATTTGATTTTCTTAGTTGTACTATTCACTTATATCATAATCTCAACAATATCTTCAATTATAGACCTACCAAATAAGGTCAAGGGTAGGTGGCATGCATACATGCACTAGGGAGGGCTCACTCTTGGAGGTATTCAAAAGAATCATCCAAAGAAGGACCCCACAAGGACCTTGTGCAGTGGAAAAAAACGGTCGGTTTTGCTGAATTTTTAAAGTTCACTTGCTCTCCGAATTTGAAAAGGTGATACAAACAAAAGTTGTAGCTCGTGGGCTGAACTTATGCCTCAAATTTTTTTATATTTTTTTGAGCTACGAGCTGTGAGCTATGATTTTATTAGTGGACCCCAGTTTTCCCATGCTATGCAGCCACACTCTCTCTTCCACTTTATCATTTTCCTCTTTCACACACACTTCTCCACTCATCAACCCCACCTTTCTCACCACTCCTCTCTGCACCCTACTCACCTTCTCCTCAACCTTGAAGAATAAGAGAAACCATGGTGAACTCATACCTCCCACACACAATTCCATTCCAAAATTGACCACCTAGTCTCATTTTTCCTCCTCCAATTTACCCATATCTATCAAAAAAACCACAAAATTCAGCCTCTTCTCTTAAAAGACAGCATCATGGTGGTTGATTACTCAGCTTCAATTACCTTGTCTCTCAAGGAAGGTCAAGAGTGGAGAAAAAATGTACCGTCAAAGCTAGTGGACCGTCAACAAGCGTCAAAATTGGCCCTACTCAAGACACTTGGAGCATCAACCTTGTAAGAAATCCACCTTTTCTTACCTCTTAAGAGTTTTTCTTCCTTATTTGTATCCTACATGGATACTCCCATTGTAAATATCCAATTCCATTTGTAAATTAATACTAGCTCTACTAACACTAACCCACTATGAAAAGTCATGTCACCTCCATTTCTCTCCTCTCTCTTTCCCCACCAACTTCTTGATAATTCCAAGCAAAAGAAATTAGATAAATTGCTGAAAATCTAACCCAACCATGGTTAGAAGAGTAACCCTAGCCTTCAAAATTGCTATAAAAGGAGGGTGTAGCTAGCACAACAAGGGGGAGCCATAAGCAAGAGCACTATGCTATAGCTTGAGAAGCCAAGCTCAACCTCTCTAGAAGGAGCTCTTGAGTGGAAGCTCATTGTCTTATGCATGTGCATGTGTTGTAATAGGAGATTAGCAAGGGAACTCTATGCCATTGTAAGAGAGAGAGTGATCACTCAATTCAGAGTAGGAAATCTATCATTTCTCCTACTAGTGTAAGCCCAACATTTGCTGAATCAAGGAGGGTGGATTTGGACTAAGCTTGGATACTTTGTCTCTCTTCCCACGTGAAGTAATGGACAACAATGATGTGTAAGTGTCTTGGTGTTTTTTTTGTTAAGTTCTTGATAGCTTGTCTCTGGTGTTGTCATCAATCTAGCCATAAATCCCACATACTGTAAGAGGGCGACAGGGTGGAGAGGACTCCCCTGGCCTTAAGACAGTGAGTGGGGTGGCTTTTCTTGTGATGTGTTGTGGTGTAATTTACTCAAGCTATGTTGAACAAATACTAATATCACTTTGATTGGTCATGACAGATTTGTAAGAAGGTATTAGTGCAACAAACACCCCCTCCCCCTTCTCTCTCTTTCTTACAGTGGCACCCATCTTTTTCGCTCATTATCAAGTGATTGTGGCACCATTATCTAGTTCTTCCGGGTTGTCTGAGCAAATGCTATCACCTAGTGTTGTTGTGCTTGTTGAATTTTGACCTTATTCGAACTCCAATCTATCTACACATTATACTCTTTCTGCCATGGTTGTCCCAACAACATTGGATGTAGTGTGCTCGCATCCTCAATCACATAAAACTTGTGTGGATAAACATATTGATGTATTTGTACATGCAATATCATCAAGCCCAACATGCTTAATGAATGTGATGTACTGCTTTCCAGCGCTTGTTGAGTAGGATGGAGTTGTTCTTTGAGCTTGAGTTGTTTATATAATTTGCAAGAAATTTGATTTGCTTGAGCTCCTGAATCAAGCAATGCCGTCGATTCAACTTGGCTGCCACCCACTTTGACTGTGATTATTGGATCCACTATGTCTTCATTGAACTTCGTTAATTGAATAGCATTTATTTGTAGTGGTGATCCAATTTGTTGTTGTTGTCGTAGAAGCCTTCTTTTTGCAATGCGTTCTTTGCTTTTGCTTGTGCTTCTTCTCTTACCCTCTGTTTCTCCTTTGTCCGTTGTTTTTCATGAAATGGATTTGTTGAAGTATATCCTGTGTTAGTGGTAAATGATACTTTTTTAACCGACACCCACTAATCCAATTTGGAATTTCTTCACCTTTCAATGTTGCAAGTTTGACGGCTCCGCTTTGTGATAAGTCACTAATCACAAAGGGTCCCATTCCTCGCTTTTTAAGTTTTTTGGCATGTTGCTTCAAAGTGTAAACAAGTACATAATCACCTGTTTTAAACTCTTTTATGCGCACATGCTTGTCGAAAAACTCCTTTTGTCTTCTCTTCTGAGCATAGACCGAAGCTATAGCTCTCAGTCGAAGTTCATCTAGCTTTTCAAGATCATCTATTCTTGAAGAGAGTTCATGTCCTGTCCATTCTAAGCGTTTCGCCACTCGTAGAGTCAAAATCAAAACTCTATGGGTAATATAGCATTTAGACCAAGCACCATGTTGTACGGTGTTGTTCCAATCGATGTTTGATAAGCTACCCTGTATGCCCATAGTATTGAGTGTAATTGTTGATCCCAGTCTGCCCTTGATTCTGATACAATTTTAGTCAAAACAGTGCATAGGGTTTTATTTGTGGCCTCAGCTTGTCCATTTGCTTGTGGATGATATGGAGCCGATTTTTTATGTATGACCATGAATTCCTCTAGCAGGTCCCAATAACTTCATTAAGAAAATGTGTTCCTCGATCACTGAAAATTTCTATTGGTAATTCGTATCTTACAAAGACATTCTCATACAAAAATTGTGCAGTGGTCCTTGCATCTGCTTTTTGTGTCGCTTTGGCTTCAGCCCATTTTGTGAGATAGTACGTAGCCACAATGATATATTGGGTATGGGTGCGATACGCAGGGGGTGAAATAGGCCCCACAAAATCAATTCCCCATTTTGTAAATGCTCGTGCTCCCATCATTGGCCGTAGTGGCATCTCATCTCTTTTTATCGGCACTTTAGTGCACTGACATGCGTCACAACAATTTACAAATTCCTCGGCATCCATATGCAATGTAGGCCACCATATCCTCGCGGTTAAATTTTTTTTGTCTTATCACCTGAAAAATGGCCGCCACTTATTCCTCCATGTGCGTGTTCTAGAATCAGCAAGTATTCACTTTCACTTGCACAGATTCTAAGTTGATTGTCCTTTCTGCACTTGTAGAGTTTATTTTCAATTAAATTAAAGTCTCGAACCTCCAACTATATAGCCCTTTGTCGTGCTTTTGTTATGTTTTCAGGAAATGTCCTTGTTGTTAAGAAATCAATGATATATTGACTCCATGCAGGTGCAATGGTTACCTGAAACAATGTTGTGTGATCTACCGGTCGTTTGGCACTATATATAATACATTTGTTAACATAAGCATGTGTGTCAGCATACATAGTTGGCCAATATACTCCTAATTGTTTATATCTTTGGTGTGTTTTCATTGTTGATCAATGAAATGCACAGTCTTGGATGTGTGCTTCCTCAAGATAACACTCGAATTCCTATGGATTTATGCATGATCATAGAATTTTATCCGAGCCTAGATGGTATAGTCGTCCCGCTCAATTGAAAGTTTTTTGTTTGTCAAAATGTTTGTTGTTTGGATCCCTCTTCCTTTTTATCAAATCTAACTCCAAAGGAAAGAATTCTAACAATTTTTTGAGACCATTTGGGTATCATTTCAATATTGAAAAGATAAGCATCAGGTATGTCATCATCGACTCCTTTAGGAGCTTCTCCGTTTTGTAGCCTTGAAAGATGATCCACTCGTAGATGTGTTCTACCTTTTTTTACTACCACTTTGAAGTCAAACTCTAGCAATATAATAGACCAGCGTACAATTCTCCCAGTATTGCATGGTTTATTTACTAGATACAGAAGAGCTTGGTGATCTGTGAAGAACACAAATTTGTTTGCAAGCAGATAATGCCGAAATTACTTTACAGCATATATCATTCCTAATCCCTCTCTTTCAATGGTGGTATAGTTCTTTTCTGCACTATTTAGCTGTCGGCTCGCATAACAAACTAAGGTTTCTCTCACATATCCCTTATTATAATAACATTCCTTCATCAAATGGTCTGTCCATTTTTGTTCAATTGCACACCACTTCGGCTGCTTAGCCTGAGGCTTGGTATACATATTAATTGTTTTTAGCACTTCTTCCACCAGCTGCTCCTGGCTTACAACTACTTCTCCTTTCTGTGATGACTTAGTGGACTTGCTTCCACTTTGTTGTGAGGATGAATCATCATCAAGATCCTTGAATTCACCCTCCTTGTAGACCGCACAATTGTCTACAAGGTAAAGAGCTTCCTTAGTTAATTCATTTAACGTTGTGCTCCTCTTCATATGTAAGTCCTTTTGGAGATCTGTGTTTCTTAGTCCTTGAATAAATATAAGCATAAGTATGGACTGGGTTGGTAGTTCATCCACAGGGCAGAACTTCACATATCTCTTTGGACGTAGGGCTGCCTTTCGCACAGATTCCCCTTCCTTCTGTTTGAATTTATGGATTTGTGAGACTGTATTATGAGCTATCCCCCTTTGTAATAATTCCTCAATAAACTCGTCAAAAACCTTCTCCATAGACTCAAAATCTCTACTCTCCACAAAATCAAACCAAGTGGCTGCATCCTCTTCTAGGGTAAGTCCAAACCCTGCAAATTGTGAAGAAAAATTCAAAACTTCTTCAACTCTAACTACACGCACGAAGGCTGCTACATGATCCCTAGGATCTCTGTTTCCCGAGTATTTCTTGTTTACCCATTTTTGCACGTGAGAAGGTCTAATTCTACAATGGTCTACAAATCTCATCATTTGTTCTCCTCGTCCTCCTCGATATGCCTCTTCTAGCCTTCGGTAGTGGGAGGGTTCCTCTCCCAGAGGTGCTCCTAAGCCATAATTTCTGACGGTTCTTGCAAGAGGTGGTTCATCTCTCCGAACTCGTTCTCTTTGTACTCGTTCTATGGGTTGTCTTCCGGGCTCTGCCGACTCTTGAGTTTTCGGCTTACTCTCGCCTTGGTAATGTGAATGGAGTGGTGGTTCTTGTAAATCTCTTAGCCCTCGTGCGACTGGATAACCACCTCTGTTTAGGTCTTGTTCGGATGTTGCATTTTGTTGAAGCCATGCCTGCAATGATGGTTGGATTGCCTGCTAGTTCTAATGCCGGTTAGAATGTGATGTTGCGTCGTACTCTTCTGAAAATGGAGTTGTAGACTTGCTAGGGGGTATAGGTGGATCTTGGTACTTCTTCGGGGGTATATGTTGATGTTTCTGGAACTGTTGCCTTATCTACCTCCTCTGGTAGAATTCGTTTGTATTCTCACCCGTACCTATCAACAAAAAAATGATATCCTTCCCCATAGCAATTTCATAAGAGAAGAAGTAAATAACCTTGTCATCACTTAATTCATTTGGGTAGGGTTCTTTGCATTGAAAATAAGAGACTACTCCCTCGCTCTCATGCTTGTAAATTCCCACATTCTCATTATAGGTAGAGACTCTGGTTGTTTGTTTATCATACATAAAATAAGCTCCACGTCGATCAATTTTAGGAGGCGGCTCTTGAGTTTCTGAGACCATTTTTCCTTTTGTCACATTATCTCCATACCTGTTGTAATCCTCAGGGTTCCTAACTATCGGATAGTGGTTCTTCTTTCATCTCGGAATCTATCTCCATCATCATAGACTTGAATTATCTCCAGTCTTTGAGAAGCCCGTTCCTCTATACAAATACACTTGCGTCCCCGATAGTCAAAATAAACTAGGGCTCCCCGAGAGTTTGTTCCTTCTAAGAAGATTATAGTGAACTTGGCCTTGTTCAAAGGGTTTTGGGAGGTACTTCCTCTTAGCATTGGTCCTACACCGGAGAAGCCTTCTGGCTGTTGACTACCCATCATGAAGAAGGGCTTGTCTGATGAAGTGTCAGTATTACTACCTTCCTCAATGATTGGGGCTAATGGATCTAGCCTTGCCTGAGTTTCATTCTCCTCGGTGGATACTAAGCTACCCTGATCACATGCCACTTTTTGGTCTCTTGGAATGTGTCTTCCTGATCTTAAATTCATCAAACTTAGCAATGCAATTTATCACAAATCCAACCACTCACCTGGCAAGGGATCAGTTTCTGCACAACTTCTTGCTTTGCTGTTGAATATACCTGTACACAAGCATTTAATTTCGGCAATAGAATCACAGAATTTAACCGCTAGAGGTGGTCTTAGTAATGATTGGTATAAGTGGAGTGTTAATCCCAGTCACTACTGCACTCTATACACTTCCGATGTTCTTGATTAGGTCCACTAATCTTGAACTGTACACAGCCTACATGTTTGTCAGTCTAGAGATAATGTCATCTCGATTCTCATGATCAACTGGTAAACCAGTCAAACAAGGTTCAAATCCCAATCGGAAAGAAGTTTTGAGATCCTAGAGACACTATGGATACTCTTGTGAGGTTAGATTCCCATATTGGACTCTAAAAATGGCCAGTAGACATCCTATGGTAGGATGTCTAACTTGCTCATATCTGGCCCAAAGTTGGTGATTAGACTTCCCTTGATGTGCTCTACCCAAATATACCCGTACTTGATGGTTATGGACCCTAAAAATGGCTAATAGACAACCTATGGTAGGATGTCTAACTTGCTCAGAATGACCTAAAATTTGGTCTAGAGATTCCCCTTGAGTCTGGAACACACTAGTAAAATCAAAATTTGAATGTCAAAATCACACAAAACAACTCTTTTGACACAAACTTTTCCAAAAACGTTTATGTCCTTTTACCCCAATTTAAGTGTCCAAATGAGATGAAACTTGGTAGACACACTTAAAAGCACTTCCAAAACATGTATATTAGGTCAACTTGTGGTTTGGGTATACAATCACTCATCAAACATCCAATGGGTAGGATGTCTCATATTCACTGTCTTTTGCCTTTTTGAAGCCTAAATAAGGTCAAAACTCCTAGTTTCAAGGTGTATGTAGGGTAAAACCCATCCAACGAACACTCTGGTAACCTTAGAATTTCCAAATTCCTGCCCCAAATGGCCCTAGAGACATCCTACGCCCAAATTTTTTTCTGCTCAGAATAAAGTAAGATCTGATCCAGAGGTTCTCCTTGGTGTGTCAATTCCCAATATGTCCAAATTTGGTGATTTTGACAACTTTGAGCTAGTCAAACACTCAAGATTTTGCTTCAAATTCTAGGGTTTTCTCAGACTGTTTACCCATTCAAATGATTTTCAACTTTGTCCAAACTTGGTGTGAAGGCTTCTTTTATGCTAAGGAACACTTTGATTTGGTCAAAATTTGGTATGGGGCCCAAAATCTAGCCTTGAGACATCCTACGCGTAGGATGTCTATCTGCTCCAAATGATCCAATTTTTGTCCCACTTAATCCCCTAGATCCTGGAAACACTCTGGTGATATCAGTTTTGCAAAATGTTGCCCCAAAATGGCCCTAGAGACATCCTATGCGTAGGATGTCTCATGCATAATTTTCCTCATGACTGGAGTAATTCCGATGCTTCTTTATGGTCTCTACACTTGATATCATTCACCAACAACACTCAAAAGCACAACAATCACTCAAAACAAGCACTTTATGAATTTTTCTCGCTTTCTAGCTTCACCTTTTGACTTTTGGACACCAAAAACATGTAAAAACACTCAACTCAACATGTTCTAAGGGTGAAACATACCCACTCAACACATTGGTGATTTCAGAATTTGCAAAATCTTCACAGCTTCACTCCTAGACACATCCTACGCGTAGGATGTCCCTAATGACAGAAATGTGATTTTTCAGTTTTGGACTTTCTCTTAAGCTTTGCAAACACCTTTGGACTACTCTCAGCAAGAAACAAACATCAAGCAAGCATCCAAATGCAATTTTTTGTTTTTTTTCCTTGATTTTACACTTCCACAACTTTGGTGAGCCTAGTAGCAATTATGACATGCATGATATGCTCAAGGTCAAAATCGGTACATCCTACTTACTCTACTCCTACTCATCACACGGGATGGTGAATTTTTTTATGCTCAAGTCCCTTTCTAGCCTCACACGGACTCTCTAGCTGACTTTTCACCTCTTCTACCTCACCAACTACCCATCAATCCACACCTATCTCCAACCTAATACTACCTAAGTCGAAGGATCTAGGCCAGACACATGCTCCCTAGACTCCTCCTAAGACCTAGAGAGTCCACCACCCTCTAATCCTATCTAAATGTAAAATAAGACTCTAGCAAGCCAGAGAATCCCTATCCTCAAGGAATAGTCTCAATCACCTGCCTAGGGTTTTCGTCCCCGGCAACGGCGCCAATGTTGGCGGATACGCCATGACGGATGCTAGCACAGGGAGAACTCGCCTAACAAGAATTGTCAGCTAGGACGAAGCTCGACCCGCAGGTGCGTGGAAGTAAGCATAGGGTGTCAACCTACACTCGGCCGACTAGACTACATCCTACAGAGGTCTCTACCCAATGTCTAAGTTACAGCCTACTATTGTGCACAGGAGGAGATTTCCTACAATGCTTCCATGAGCCAAATACCCATTAGATGTTCTCAAAACGCCACGAAACTTGAGGGATATCCTATTAACACCAATAGACCACTCTCCCTAAGGTCCGCGACCCAAAACCCTACCCCTAAACACCCATTTCTTAATCACTTAGGATGTCTGACAGGCTTTTGCAGGTCGACGTTTCTGAAAACTAAGGTGCCTAATGTGTAGCTCTACTCAATATGATTGCGTGGATATGTTGAAATGAGAAAACAAACACCGTTTGCTTACCGAATCCCTAGAAATAGCTTGTGGATCAATCTCGCGAAGTCGGGCCGTACAAGCGCAATGTGGGTATCGGTGCGTAGCTCTCTGGAGGCAACACGCTGCACTTCTCTGTACTCGATTCCGACCACCAGTGTGCGCGTAGCATCAAGATAAACTCTCACTCTCTCTCGTACACAGAATATGCTTCTCACATACACTTCATAGAATGAACAAAGGGTCTTTCATTAAGGTTAGAATTTGGTATATATACCTTCCAAATACAAAACCTCATGTTCCAAAGTGAAATCCTACTTAGTCTAATGGCAAAAATAATATACAAATTGGAAACTTCTGCAAGCCCCAAGAATTTACAAGTGAAATTACGGGTTCTCTAAATAAGGGAATGACTACATAGGATTTCCTTCTTTTATCATTTCATCAGTCTTTAGTTGAGTGTGGTTGCCCGTCTTCAGCTAACAACAAGTTTTCGTGATATCAAATGGATCTGCAAAAGTGCTAAAAGGTTTACAGAGATATTGTCCAATACTATTTGTATATTTCCAGCCGAAACTAATACAAAAATCATCTAAATTTTTTATGAAGCCAAGATCTTCTAGCAATTTATCAAAGAACATACACGGATGTATAAATTCCACAAACTTATTGCAGAAAAATAAATAAATGAATTTGTTATTTACCTTATTATCTTGTTTTAAACAAAGTAAACCATTTGTGGATAGATGTCGTTCCTAGCTTTCTGTGCTATATTCCAACATCCTAGGAGTATCTCCAAGATCTTTCGAACCACGGAACTACCTTGGTTGTTTTGATGATGAGATTGTATTATCTGGAGTGCTTGCAATCCTTTTTAATTGGTATTTACTTTTTAAAGGCTTGAAAATAGTGTTGATGGTCTGTCCGAGTGGGTCATGCTTTACTCCAGAAATAAATGATGCCCCTATTGTATATAATACCAAGCCTCTAGCTACATCTAATAAATGCTCATGAATAGCATAAAATACCACCACTGCATGTCGAACCTCAATGGGAAATTAAGTTACCCAGCTGATAAAGGCATATACTTGTGCAGATCCAAAAGAGTAAGGAAAACATCTTGGAAGATTTTGAAATAAAAACCATAGCATCTGGTAAAACCATATGATCGTTGAGGGAAGTTGAACCCTGGATTCCGTTTACAGTTGCTCTTTATGAAGGGCCTTTATGTATTCCAACAGTTTTTTAGGAATTTTCGGATGTTGTTTTCTTTGTTGTTGCGAGATAAACCCTTTTTTCGGGCAATCACTTTATTGTCAATGTCTAGCAGCTTGATCTGTTTTAAAGTAAAGGCTTTATCTGGATAGTAGGTGTTTAGCTTGCAAGGCTAAAGTTTTGCATTGTTCCACAACTTCACGAGGAAGACTACAGAGTAGAGCTAAGGATTCAAGAGTAAAGGGCGCACACTGATTCAAGATCTCAAAGTCCCAAAGTTTATTTTCTAGACGGATTGCATCCAGTTTGATTTGTCTGTGGGGAAGAAGTGAAATGATTTCAAAAAAAAAAATCTCTAATTTTTTAAATGTGGGGTCATCTGAGAAGCCTAGGACATCCTTCTCATCTTGCTCTAATAGATCAAGATCTAAAAGAGGGTTTATAACTTCATGAGATTGTGTGATTTTGATAGGAAGAATAGGGAGGTTGTTTATGAAATAGAGTTTGTTAACAATAGTGGGTAAGGAAGAAAAGTAGAATAGCAAATCAGCAGAGTCTTGGGCATCAATAATGTATAAAGAGGCCAAGAAGGATCCTAAGGCAATATCTAATTGAGTAGGGTATTTTCTTGCTAATGCTAGGAGTTTTAACCAATCATTTAGTGAGGCAATTTTCAAAGCCGAGAGTTGTTGTTCCTACAATGCCTTTTTTTCATAATCTAGAAGACGCTTGTGAAATTTTGTTCTTTTAAAGAAAGAAAGTAAACATTGGTACCGATAGGAGGGATAGGGATGTCTTTTTCTTCACAATATCCAAGCCATGCTAGAGATGTTATCCAGCCACCCTGAAAGAGATTGTTATATATAAGTAATAAAAATGAATTCAATTTCAGTATATGGTGGTTGTCCGACCAAGGACAACCCGGGAAACAAGGGGAGAGAGTTTATATTTAAAATCCCTTCATTTAAGAACCATATACTGAAACATGACAAACTATAATTGAATGATAAGAGACAAGAGACAAGAGACATTTTTTATATATAATGAAATTATTTTGGTACATCCGTTTCTGGTAGGAGCCTGAACGAGCTCCAGAACCTATGAAAGAATAGGTTTATACCTACCACCATCACCATCCAACAAAAAAGCATCCAGTTAGAACTTGGACAACCTTTGATGGGAAGACAGGTATCCAAATAACCCATTCTGCTTGATATCGTTGTCCAACAGCACTAGACCCCCTCACTCTCCTTGTATATGTTTTGAGGTAGGTTTTTTCTTTCCGCTTTGGCATAATCCTTTTCATAATGGTTTTATTTTCCACAATGGTATGGTCTAGTTTTTTGGAAACTTCAAGTTTGCTGAGAAACCCTGGTCCACATCCTTCTGGGAAATCCCTTATGGCAGACGGTCAAAGTTTTCCACTGGGTAAGTACTTAAACTTATGCATGTTTGGATTGGCATCCTCCAAGGAAAGCCTATGCTCTGGGAGCAGGATACATGTATCGTCCTTCACATAATAAGTACAATCAGTTTGCATGATAAAAGGATGGGGCTTTTTTTGTAAAAAAGGTCAATAAGGAGGATAAGGTAGCTGAATGTCATATCATCTTCCCAATTAGGACAACACACATAAAAAGAGCATTGCTTATGCTTTTGCTCTCTTTTTTTATGGGAAGTACCAACTTTAGAACAAACTTTTATGCATGTAAGAACTTTAAAAATTACAAGGTTTACTAGATTTTGAATTTTGGCAGAGTTTCTTCGCTTTTTTTCATATGGCTTTGTAAAAAATAAATCAATTTGTCGAGTTTTCCTTGGCTCCCTCATCTCGAGGATTTTTCACACCTTCATGCCTTTATTTATCTATGAATTTTATCCCTATCGTCATTCTCTTGATAATGCTATAGTGTGTCAAAATCCTGATTTTTTAACACCTAAATGGGACTGTCCACCAATCCTAATCAAAACAAATTTTTATATTTATTTATTTTTTGACATATGGCTTTATGGTTACTCCAAACCTGCCACTTTATTGTGCTTTAACTACGTATATGAGTCTTATTTTTCTTCTGAAATTTTTGATATAAAGCATCGTGTATGCTGATACAAGGCAACTAGTAGTAAAAAGCTAGAAATAGTATTCTCTTTTTTTTTTAATTAAAAACAATGATGAAGTAACATCATATAAAGATATGCTTACACAAATTCTAGGTTAGCTTGTATGATACCGATATTTACAAGACCCCAGTGTAGTTTTTACTTTATACAAAGGACCATACTATTAATTAAAGATAAAAGAAAGCATATTTGTGCGATAAAAATATTCCTAAAGATCACAGCAGATATTATGATATTAGTTTTTGTCATATTTCACTGAAGGATATTTCTTACAACAAAAACACCTCAATCTTAGTAGACTAAAAAGGTCTACCTGGTTTGAAGTTCTCGCCATGGAAAAGATGTCCTAGATTATTTCTGGTGGAGAGAGGTAATGTGACGAATGTCGCTGTAAATGTGTGTGTTAGAGAGAGACCTCCAAGCTTTTGATGCAAATCCGACTTGATGTAATAGCGTTTGATTGCAAGTGCCTTGTAGTACACCCGTGTGTGTATGTGTGTATTTGCGAATGTATCACCGCCTAATATGCCGCCCTGGGGTAATGCTGTAAGCATCTTAAATCCGTATGCATTATGTGTGTGTGTGTGTGTGTGTGTGTGTGTGTGTGCGTGTGCGTGTGCGTGCTCACCAAGGTATGCCGTTATGTGCTCAAAGGTGTAGTATGCCCTGCGGTAGTGTAGGTTGAGAGGAATCCGCCACCTTAGTGTAGGTTTGTTGAGAGGGAGTATCAACGCAATAAAGCAACTCTACATGACTTTGTTAGAGAGAGAAAATACCGTAGCCGGGTAGGTGAGTGTGCATCTCTGTGCTGTTTAGCAAGAAGATTCCGTTACAGGGAAGGTGTGCTTGTGTATGTGTGTATGTTCGTGTGTGTGCTCACAAGGGGGGTGGGGCAAGTTGTACTCGAAGCAATGATAAGGCTTGTATGCTGAGAAACAGCACCGCAGAGTACTTGGTGTGTTTCGGTGAACGCAAAGACTGTTTTTTTATAGGCTACAATTATTGCAGATTTAGTGTTCGGTTATTGAATCTACCCATGTGATGTTAGCTAGCTAAAGTGATAGCGTTTCGTATGGGGGAGGATGAGAGAGAGAGAGAGAGAGAGAGAGTTCTATTATTGTCCTCGGAGGTCAAATATGACCTATGGGACCAAATGAACATGTCATGTGGTGTCAGTGGAGGTCATAAGTGACTCTCGATGCTCAAAAATGGATGAAATGAGCGTCGCAATAGAGAGTCCACATTGTGGTTGGGAGAGGAAGGTATGTAGGGAGAGCTCATGGATGAATATATGGGGAAAAGAGGACCTAATGTGGTCAAAATCTGAGCACTCAAGTAGTGTGTGGTACTCACTCTCTTGCACTTGATGAGGGCATAAGGTGCAAAGTCGATGAGACTCCTCGCAAGTGCCCCAACGTCCTGTCTCGCAGCATAGAGAATGGGAGCTAAGATGAATGGAGGCAATGGATGGGCTCAAGTATGTAGGGATGGGTTCGGTTACCTCGTTCGGAGAAGAAGAGAAATTTGTAGTTTGGGGCAACGTGTGTGGTGTAATGGCTGAAGCGAGAACCTCCGGATTTCTCCCAAGCCGTGATACATTGGCGTTTTAAGAAGGCCTGATTAACTTGGGAGTCGATTAACGCATCCTTGACCAAGTGACATGCATCCCATCTTCCAAACCATTTCTTGATGTCAAGCATCCACCCCAAACTTAGTATTTTTCTCTTGCATGTGTTTTGGACCTTTTGACTTGCTTCATATGCGATTCTAGGAAGTCAATTCAAAGGGCTATGTTGTGTCTTAAGCATATAGAGGTAGAGAGAGAGAGAGAGAGAGAGAGAGAGAGAGAGAGAGAGAGAGAGAGAGAGAGAGAGGGGGGGGGGGGAGAAAAGGAGGTCTTTAAGCTCATCCAGGTTTGAGGGGAGGTAGGGAGAGATGCAAGGAAAAAATGTTCTAGTTTTTTTTAATTGTGTAAAAGAACTTCAATTACTTTCTTTCATATTTTATTTCTAGAGAATATATAGAGAGATTTTGCAAGGGTGGGAAATAAAATATTCACCTCTTATTCAGAGGTTTTTAGGTAAAATTAGATTTTGCGATAGTCAGAGAAATATTGAGCCAGAGATAAGGAGATTGAGAGAGAGAGAGAGAGAGAGAGAGAGAGAGAGAGAGAGAGAGAGAGAGAGAGAGAGAGAGAGAGAGAGAGAGAGAGAGAGAGAGGTGCCTTGTATGTAAAATGTAATGGTGGAGGAGGGCTACAACTCTTGGGTATGAGAGAGAGAGAGAGAGAGAGAGAGAGAGAGAGAGAGAGAGAGAGAGAGAGAGAGAGCTCAGGTGGTCCAAGGGACTTGTTTTAAAGGAAATATCTTGGAGGTAGACCTTTGTGGAGAAACTATCTAGTCTTTGAGCTAGAGAGAGATAGGAAGTGAGCAAATAATTTTGGAAGGAAACATGCAATAAAAAGAGTTTCTTTTGGCCACCTTTTGGGCATGAGAGAGAGAGAGGGATGTGTCTCATATGTAAAATGTAATGGGGAAGGAGGGCTACTCCACTTGGGTATATGAGAGAGAGAGAGAGAGAGAGAGAGAGAGAGAGAGAGAGAGAGAGAGAGAGAGAGAGAGAGAGTATACATGATATACATGGTTCACCCAATGTGGGCTACATCCATGAGAAAGTAGCTACTCAATGGCTTTAGTACTTCAAAAAAGAAGTAAGTTACAAAGGGATTATACCCTTTTGGACCCCCCACCTTGCTTCATCACCTCATGTCCACATTGTTGCATCAAATTCACTTCTTCAATCCATATTTGTGTGTAGAAAAGGCCTCCTTTTATAGGCCAAAAGGGCTACCCTCTTTCATGAGAGGCAACCGTGTGTAGCCGCCCTTGTGTAAACAAATCCGAGTTGGACTCTCAATGCATCCATGTGTGGCCGCCCTTGAGAAGACAAGTCCAATTTGAAATCGGCCACTGGCCATTGAATTTGGCCACCACCACAGACTTCCACCCATTGGCCACTGGCCATTGACTATCGACCACCGGCCAATAGGCCAACCGATCGGCCGTTTTTTGACCACCTTTTGACTGCCAATTGGCCATAATATTCTGGTCAAATGGAATATTTTGGCCTTTTGAAATTTTGGTTTTTTGAGGAGTGATTTTTCTTCATGCATGATGTCTTCTCCTCATAATGGGGGCCTTACAAATGTGCGTTTTTTATACAAAAAATTACAAGTTGTAATCAAGCTTCATACTTAACAGGTTTTGATGATCTTCTACCACATAAAATATGTGTGGGTAGACATATTGATTGATTTGATTAACCCTAATGCTTTGTAATGGAATTTGCCTATTCAATTTGAGAGTAGCGGAATTTAATGAGAGTACTTTCAAGAAATGATTTTGGGAGCATAGCGGGTTGACATAATTGAAGATAGCAACATAATCATAGCAATTAGTTAACTTGGCATAGACAATACTTTTGCAAGAGAGAGAATTTAGAGAACATGACAACAATTGAGGACCGGATTTATGTGGAGCCGGTCCCCCCTCCAATAGGCATTTGTATTATGATTTCTCCCATAAAGAGAGACTTGTTACAATACATTCTTTGTGTTCCTTGTGACCTAGGTGAAGCAATGAAGATGGAAAGCTTCATGCATCACCATCATAGCATAACCTAAACTTGAATAAATCTTTAACTATACCAAGCCTCAGTCCCAAGACCTCAAACACCTTCGAAGGTGGAGAGAGCTAGCAGGGAATGAGGGTAGGGAAGAGGAAGAAGAAACATTTCATACGAGAAAGAGCTAGTTCCTCACTTATCATAACTCTTGTGCTAGCATACATAATAGCATAGTAATGAAGAAGAAATAGATGGCAAGCTCAAGCATTGAAGCATGGCTCTTGGATGGATTTGCACTCCATAGCCAAGAGTGTTGGTGTAGGCTCTCAACCTCTACTTGCTTGGAGAAAGAGAGGGAGCTCTTGCACTTTGCATAGTACACAATGAGAGTGTTTGTGAGTGTGTGTGCATTGGACCCCTCCAGGCCTAGCCAATCACAAGCAGGAGCCATTACAAGCAACAGGGATAGCCTTGGGACAAGTGTCCCCCTTTTCCCTTTGAGAAAGAGGACTTGATAAATGCAAAATCAATTAATTAAATATCCTTTATTATCATTGGACCCCTTGGGTGGCCAACCAATAGGTTTCAGGCACACCATGAGGGCAACATGAGGAGGAACTTGACAAGTGTCCTTGTTGCCTCTTCAAGCTGGGGCTTCCCTTGTGTGTGTGTGTGTGTGTGTGTGTGTGTGTGTGTGTGTGTGTGTGTGTGTGTGTGTGTGTGTGTGTGTGTGTGTGTGTGTGTGTGTGTGTGTGTGTGTGTGTGTGTGTGTTCTCTCTCATCCCCCCCCCCCCCCCCCCCCTTTGTAGGCTCGCCCCCCTTCTTGTAGGGATCTTTTTGACTTTGGATGAGCAAGCCCCTTAGTCATCAAGCATGACTAAGCACTTGAAGTAGGGGGTGTTCCCACAAGCATCTCAGGCAAGCTTCTCAAGGCACCTCAAGCACCTTAATCATGCACCAAGTCAAGCCCCTCAAGCATGGAGCCAATCAAGGACCTCAAGCATCTTAATCAAGCACCTCAAGCATGACAAGCACCTCAAGCACGACAAGCACCTCAATCATGACAAGCACCTCGAGTTTGGGCCGGGTTCCCACCTCAAGCTCAGCCCTAGCTTACCTAAGGTCAAAGGACTTTTACACACATTATTGGAAGTCTTCAATGAAGCTAACCCTAAGGTCTTATGCTCCATTGGTTAGCCTTGCTCTTGATAGACCATCTCCCATTTGGGCCCCTTTACTATTGGCCCTGTGTTGAGATAGATCTATAAGCACATATCTATATCTTAACACTTGTTCCCGTTTATTCTCCCACATTAAGTGATCAATTTAATATGAGAAAATCATTTGGGTTGGTTAGATATTAGATTTTATGACATTACCTCTCTCTTGAAATCATAGTCGTCCTCGACTATGAGGTATAAGTGATAAAGCCTTAGTCATTAGTCAATCGTACTTAGCGGGTAGAGGATCCCTTTTTTACCCTACGACATCTTTCCAAGATGGATGACTAATCCATTTGGTGCTTGGGAGACATAGCTGCCTCAAGCATGTCTGCTCTTTAGTCCATTTCATTCTCCCAAAGTAGAGTGACAAATTCTACTTGGTGTTTGAGAGACGTCGTCATCACAAACATGATTCTAAGCATGCATACTAGTTAAATTTGTGCACAATTAAAAAGAGGACTAGTCTTATAAGACAAAAACATGAGTCATTTAAAAGAAATTTGTACATTTGCTTACTCTAATGTAGCATTGTAAGCATTGACAAGGTTCATACTATCGTTAAGTTGTATTCCTTGCATCCATCTAGCATCTTCAAAAGGATAATTTTGAACTTAATAAGATACCGTCGGATTATCTTACCATGTCGTAGTACCTTGTCTTCATGCCAAAGGACAGCTTCGGGTTGTAGCACCTCTTCTTGGTCTTCAACTTCGGGAGGGTCTTCAATAATTGGTTCAGTTGGTGGCTCTCCTTTGTAGGGCTTAAGTAGGCTTACATGAAAGGCATTGTGTATAAGACAATGGTTGGGCAACTTGAGTTGATAAGCTGTCTCATTGATGGGCTTCAAGATTTGGAAAGGACCATAGTATCTTTTTGCTAGTTTAGCATAATACTTTTGATGGCCCGTAGGATTTTTGCCCGTCGTTTGCCTTAATCGAGCCTTAGGAAACTTGAGTAAGACCCAATCATTTTCTTTGAACATTAAGGCTCTTCTGTGCTTATCAGCAGCAGATTTTTGCCTTTGTTGAGAGATGGCTATGGCCTCCCTAATCTTTTGAAAAGATTCTTGTAGGTCACGGCTATACTCATCGGGGGCGAAGATCTTCCCATGTACTTTGAGTAGCGAGGGACTTTTAGGTCTTCCCTCTATGATCTCGAAAGGTGCTTTCACCGTAGAAGTATGGACAGTATTATTGTAGGCATACTCTACTAGAGGTAAATACTTTTCCCATTGTGAGCGTTGATCTACTTCGATAACATAAGTCTTGAGTAGATCGAGTATCGTAAGATTGGCTATCTCACTTTGGCCATCCGTTTGTGGGTGATAGGCCGAGGAGAAATTCAATCTTGTTCCTAGATTTTCAAAGAGACCTTTCCAAAAATTACTGGTCATTCTAGGATCTCTATCTGACACGATGGATGTGGATAATCCATGGTGCTTGAAAATCTGAGATATAAAGAGAGTTGCCATTTGATGTGCCTTAATAGTCTTTTTGACAGGAATAAAATGTGCTTGCTTGCTAAACCTGTCGACTATTGTCCATATTCCTGTATTCCCATGGATAGACTTGGGTAATCCAAAGATGAAATCCATGGATATACTCTCCCATGGTGAATTTGGAATAGGCAATGGCTGGAGTAATCCAGGTTGCTTCCCTCTATCATACTTGGTCTTTTGGCATACTACACATTTTGAAACATACTCTTGTATGTCCACTTTCATGGTAGGCCAATAGAAATACGTCTCTACTCCTCGGAGAGTAGGTTGAATACCTCTATGCTCTGCATATGGAGGAGCATGGGATTCATACATAACCTTCTCACGAAGGGAATGGGTAACACATAGCCTATTGCCGTGGAGAAGATACCATCCTGCAAGGTGAATGGTTCCTCTTTCTTCCCCAAAGCAAGGGCTGACATTATGTCTCTAAAGTCAGGGTCAGTAGCATACTCATCTATCATAGAGGATAGATCATTGTGAGTAGCTATAGACACCGCATTAACTTTTGGTCGTCGTGAAAGTGCATCGGCAACTTGATTGTGCTTACCAGCTATGTGAGAAATATGGAAATTAAATTGCGAAAGAAAATTTGCCCACCTCATTTGTTTATCGGAAAGCTTGGTTTGCGTCATGAAATACTTGAGACTTTGGTGGTCGGTTCGTAGGATAAATGGAGTCCCCAATAGGTAGTGCTTCCATGTGTCTAGGGCATGTAGAACAGCTAAAAGCTCTTTCTCATAAATGCCCAAGACTCGTTCATCACTATTGAGCCTTCGGCTCTCATATGCTATGGCATGCCCTTCTTGAAGCAAAACCGCTCCAAGGCAATCACCACAAGCATCACATTGGACCTCATATGGCTTTGAGAGATCCGGAAGCACGAGGACTGGTTGGGAAGTAAGCTTCTCTTTGAGTTTTTCAAAAGAATTTTGCTCCTTAGCAATCCATACAAACTTAACGTTCTTCTTTGTTAAGCCATGTAGTGGTCCTGCTACTTGAGAGAATTTTGCTATGAAGCGTCTATAGTATGCACACATACCAATAAAGCTTCTTAGCTCATGTAGATTCCTTGGGTTAGGCCATGATTTTATTACCTCTAACTGTGATGGATCCATACGAATACCATCATGAGAGATAATATGACCGAGATATTGAATCTCTTGAAGGAAGAATTCACTTTTCTTTTGGTTGAGAAAAAGTTTGTTCTCCCTCAAGGCTTGAAAAATCACTTGGAGATGTTGCTTATGTTCCTCCAAAGACTTGGAGTAGATGATGATATCATCAAAGAACACTCCAGTGAATTTACGATATGGTCTAAAAATTTTCTCCATGAGACGATTGAAAGTAGCTGGTGCATTAGTCAAGCCAAAAGGCATGACTAGATATTCATAAAGACCAAATGTTGTGCAAAACGCGGTCTTTAGGATATCTTCATCCACTATCCTTATTTGATGATAGCCACTCTTAAGGTCAATCCTATTGAAGTAGGTAGAGCCTTGTAGCTTATCAAACAGATCTTCTACCCGAGGCACGGGAAATCTATTTTTGATAGTGATATGGTTTAGTGCTTGATAGTCCACACACATACGGTATGTACCATCTTTCTTTTGCACTAAAAGGACTGGAGAACAAAAGGGAGAGGAACTAGGCCTCACCATCCCTTTGTCTACCAATTCCTGTACTTGCCTCATAATCTCCTCTTGTTGAGCTTGTGAGACTCAATAAGGAGGTTTGTTAGGCGGTGAGCTTCCTGGAAGGAGCTCAATACGATGGTCATCATCCCCTCGTTTTGGAGGTAGGTCCATAGGGATATCATCGATGAACACATCTTGGAATCCTTTTAGAAAAGTAGACACGTCTAACTCTTCTTGATTCCTATCATTTTCATTTGATGAAACGTTATTAGCTTTTAGAGACTCTTTGACATAAATCATGTACGCAGAAACTGAGCTCTTCATTGATTTATCAAAAGAAAGAGGATTTACAAGTGGAATAGTGCGACCACGCTCTCTAGCATCTATATACATGTTCTTTCCCCTGTAGGTGAAGTAAATTCTCCTTTCAGGGAACTTCATATTGGCAGCCATGTGATCAAACCATGGTGCCCCTAGGATAACATCCTCATGTTGGAGAGGAGAGATGAAGAAGTCTTCTTTGTCGACATAGCTTTGGACATGAAGCCTCAACTTCCCAATCAAGGGAGTAACGGAGGCTTGTTGTCCCTTGAAAGCTGCATCAGCTGTTACTATATCTCCCATCTCAAAAGCTTGAATGCCCAACTTGGTGGCCAACTCTATTGATATGAAGTTGAGAGTAGAGCCTGGGTCAAACAAGATGAAGGCATCATGCTCTCTTACCTTTCCCCACGCATAGGAAAGTGATGATCCTTTGCAATGAGCATCCTCTTTTGGAGCTTCGATGGTGGAAGCCCTAGGAATCTCATTGCGAGTATTCTTCTTGGGGCAAGAACGATAGCCATGTCCTTGCTCCCCACACTTGAAACACTTATGGTCCTTGCGAAAAGCTTCAAGCTCTTCAGGAGAGAGTTTGTTTTTACCTTTGTAAACTCCCTTCTCCTTGGACCGATTGTTGTTGTTGTTGTTGTTGGAAGTGCCTTGGGAATTATTTTGAGCATTGGATTTCCCCTTTGCATCATTTTTATCTTTGTTTTCCATGGGCTTGACATTACGTCTAGCCCCTTGATGGAAATTGATGCGTGAAGCAACCATGGTGTGGTGGATTACTTCGGTAATAGTACAGGGCCGTTGAGAGTTGATGTATTCGGCCATCTCTTCAGGTAATCCCGCACAGAATTGCTGTCTTTGCTCGGCAAAGTCTATCTTTTGAAAGACAATAGCTTTGAGATGTAAATCCCAAAACTTGTCTACATACTTGTTGATAGACTCATGAGAGAGAAGCTTCAAGCCGCGCCATTCGGTAAGAACTTTATCTTTAGTATCACTTGGAAGAAATTGCTTCATGATGGAAACTCGTAGAGTTTTCCATGTCTTTGGGGCTTCTCCATTGCCACGAAGGCTAGCCCACCATTGACGAGCTGATTTTTGGAAGTGCATAGCTACATGGCGTAGCTTGGAGGACTCTGTGAAGCCCTTGTCCCCAAAGGTCGCATCAAATTGCTGGATGAAGGCCAACACTTTGTCGGTAGCACCAAAGGTGCCATCATAGGTGAGAAAAGAGATACTCTTTCCTCCCTCCTTGAACTTCTTTATCTTTTGTGACCTTCGCCATGCAGGAAATGATTTGCGTTGTCCTCCCCTCTCGTATTCTCTAGGAGAATAGCCATAACTCTCATCGGAAGAGGAGGAAGGTGAAGAAGAAGGAGAAGAGAGTGACCTCTTCCTAGCCCTTTTCTTCCTTTGTTTCCTCTCTTGCCTTTCAGAGTGATGAGGAGAAGGACTACGGGTTGCTCTTTTCCTCTTGGGAGGAGTAGGCGATCATCTAGACCGCCGTCTTCGTGGAGCCACATCTTCAGAAGAACTTAGACTGTCATTGCTTTCTTTCTCTTTGGATTCCTCCTCTCGAATGGGAGAGAGTCTTCTTTTGGGGGTCTCTTCAAGAGGCCTCCTAAGCTCTCTCTCCTCTGGGAGAGGAAGGGAAATTCCATAAGCACGAAGTTGTTGAGTAAATTCGGCTTGCAAAGCAGGATTGCCCATAGCTTGTTTGCAACCTAGTGACGAGATAATTCACAAACCTAGGAGCATCATCATTAGCACCTTCATGTGCAAAATCAAAGCTATCAATGTTCATTCTACTCTCTTGCTTATTGTCAGCCATGTTAACAAAATTTATGTTTATAGTTACTGTATGCTTTGGCAATACAAAACCTTAGTTGCCACTCCTCTTACCCTTTGAAAATCGGCTCTTAAGTATCTACACCCACGGCTCAAAGTGGTTAATTATAGAGAGTAGAGGAGTAGATCTAACATAGCAGAGTTGCCAAGGGCTAGCTCCTTTCGGACTTCTTATGGCTCAATAATGGTAAAGCCGTAGGCAAGTCTAAAATGACTCCATTATTAAGTCCAAAGCTCCCGAGGTGTGCACCATCCCCACATACTGGGCTTAACAAAACCGATATTAGATCCCAGTTCCACTTACTCTATTATAATTAACAACATCAACCATTTATAGGCTACTTAAGGACCTCTCTTCTTAAGCAAGAAAAGAGAAAAAAAAGGCTCTGATACCAATGTAATGGAATTTGCCTATTCAATTTGAGAGTAGCGGAATTTAATGAGAGTACTTTCAAGAAATGATTTTGTGAGCACAGCGGGTTGACATAATTGAAGATAGCAACATAATCATAGCAATTAGTTAACTTGGCATAGACAATACTTTTGCAAGAGAGAGAATTTAGAGAACATGACAACAATTGAGGACCGGATTTATGTGGAGCCGGTCCCCCCTCCAATAGGCATTTGTATTATGATTTCTCCCATAAAGAGAGACTTGTTACAATACATTCTTTGTGTTCCTTGTGACCTAGGTGAAGCAATGAAGATGGAAAGCTTCATGCATCACCATCATAGCATAATCTAAACTTGAAGAAATCTTTAACTATACCAAGCCTCAGTCCCAAGACCTCAAACACCTTAGAAGGTGGAGAGAGCTAGCAAGGAATAAGGGTAGGGAAGAGGAAGAAGAAACATTTCATACGAGAAAGAGCTAGTTCCTCACTTATCATAACTCTTGTGCTAGCATACATAATAGCATAGTAATGAAGAAGAAATAGATGGAAAGCTCAAGCATTGAAGCATGGCTCTTGGATGGATTTGCACTCCATAGCCAAGAGTGTTGGTGTAGGCTCTCAACCTCTACTTGCTTGGAGAAAGAGAGGGAGCTCTTGCACTTTGCATAGTACACAATGAGAGTGTTTGTGAGTGTGTGTGGGTGAGTATACCCCCTAAGCACCCCCCTAGCTTGCTTGGGTCGAACCCCCCTTGTAGCTCATGCTTGAAGCTCATTGGACCCCTCCAAGCCTAGCCAATCACAAGCAGGATCCATTACAAGCAACAGGGATAGCCTTGGGACAAGTGTCCCCCTGTCCCCTTTGAGAAAGAGGACTTGATAAATGCAAAATCAATTAATTAAATATCCTTTATTATCATTGGACCCCTTGGGTGGCCAACCAATAGGTTTCAGGCACACCATGAGGGCAACATGAGGAGGAACTTGACAAGTGTCCTTGCTACCTCTTCAAGCTGGGGCTTCCCTTGTGTGTGTGTGTGTGTGTGTGTGTGTGTGTGTGTGTGTGTGTGTGTGTGTGTGTGTGTGTGTGTGTGTGTGTGTGTGTGTGTGTGTGTGTGTGTGTGTGTGTTCTCTCTCATCCCCCCCCCTTGTAGGCTCGCCCCCCTCCTTGTAGGGATCTTTTTGACTTTGGATAAGCAAGCCCCTTAGTCATCAAGCATGACTAAGCACTTGAAGTAGGGGGTGTTCCCTTAGTCATCAAGCATGACTAAGCACTTGAAGTAGGGGGTGTTCCCACAAGCATCTCAGGCAAGCTTCTCAAGGCACCTCAAGCACCTTAATCATGCACCAAGTCAAGCACCTCAAGCATGGAGCCAGTCAAGCACCTCAAGCATCTTAATCAAGCACCTCAAGCATGACAAGCACCTCAAGCAGGACAAGCACCTCAAGCACGACAAGCACCTCGAGTTTGGGCCGGGTTCCCACCTCAAGCTCAGCCCTAGCTTACCTAAGGTCAAAGGACTTTTACACACATTATTGGAGGTCTTCAATGAAGCTAACCCTAAGGTCTTATGCTCCATTGGTTAGCCTTACTCTTGATAGACCATCTCCCATTTGGGCCCCTTTACTATTGGCCCCGTGTTGAGATAGATCTATAAGCACATATCTATATCTTAACACTTGTTCCCGTTTATTCTCCCACATTAAGTGATCAATTTAATATGAGAAAATCATTTGGGTTGGTTAGATATTAGATTTATGACAAGCTTTGATCTAGTGGTCAGTATAGCCTTGCATCTCCTGTTGTGTTGTTTGAAGCACTGCGTCTTGACCAAGTTGTGTATATAAGCTGTGGGAAATGACATTTCCTTGGGCGTTTGTATCAAGTAGAGTGGTAGTTTCTACCTGCTGATTGTTCCCAATCTTGACCTTGATTACTGTATCCACTCTTTCTTCTTCAAATTCTTTGATGGAAGTAGCATTGATTTGCAAGGTCTTCCCTGTTGTTAATGTTATCGTAGAAGCCTTCATTTAGCTATTCAATCCTTAGCTTCTGTTTGTGCTTCTTCAACAATCCATTGCTTTTCTTTTGTTTATTGGTTTTAGTATGAATCCGTTGTAGCATCTCTTGGGTTAGTGGTAGATGATATTTCTTGAGCCTACATGCCACTAATCCAGTTAGGCATTCCTTCTCCTTCTAATGTCCCAAGCTTGGCGGCCCCACTCGGTGACAAATCTTTTATCACAAAGGGTCCCATCCGTCACTTTTTGAGTTTTTTAGCATGTTGTTCCAAGGTATACAACAAGACATAGTCCCCAATTTGAATTCTTTTGACCGCACATGATTGTCGCGAAGAACTCTTTTTGGCATCTTTTATGAGCATAGATAGATGCTACAGCTTAAAGGTGTAGCTCATCTAGCTTTTCTAAATCATGTAATATTCATGAAAATTCATGGCATATCCACTCTAGTTTTTTAGCTACTCTCAGGGTTGGGATTAAGAATTCAATCGGTAGTATGGCATTAAGACCAAACACCATATTTTAAGGTGTCATTTCAGTGGATGTCTTGTAGGCCACTCTGTATGCCCATAAAATAGAATGTAGCTTCTGGTCCCAATTCGTTTGTAAATCCATCACAATTTTTTTCAATACTATGCAAAGTGTTTTATTAGTAGCTTCAACCTATCCATTGGCTTGTGGGTGATATGGGGTAGACTTCTTATGAATAATCATGAATTTGTCCAAGAAGATTTTCAATAACTTCGTTTATGAAATGTGTGCCTCTATCACTGACAATTTCTCTGGGTAATCGATATCTTACAAAGACATGTTCATATAGAAACTGTGAAGTGGTTATGACATCTGCTTTTTGTGTGGCTTTCGCTTCAGTCCATTTTGTGAGATAGTCCATGGCGACGATGATATATTGGGCATGGGATTTGCAAGCAGGTGGTGATATTGGTCCCACAAAATCTAGATCCCACTTAGAAAATTTCCTTGCTCCCATCATCGATCGTAATGGCTTCTCATCTCTCTTTATAGGTACCTTGGTACGCTCACAATTATCACATCGCGCATATTCATCCACATCCACGTGCAATGTAGGCCACCATATTCCCACCGTTAATAAAACCTTAGCTGTCTTATCTCCTGAGAAAAAAAATGGCCTCCGATAATCCCTCCATGTGCCTGCTCTAAGATAGGTAAATATTCGTTTTTTGTTGCATATAATTTTTTGAGTTCGTTATCCTTCCCTCTCTTGTAGAGTTAATTTTCAATTGACGTAAAGTCTTGAGCTTCTAGCTCAACGACTCTTTCTTTGGCTCTGTTCTCAAAGAGAAACTTAGTAGCTGACCTTGCATCAACCTTGTGTGTCACCTTGGCTTCCGCCCACTTTGTCACATAGTTACTGGCAACAATAATATATTGAGATTGAGTGTTACGAGCTACCAGACTAATTGGGCCTACCCCATTTTTCAAATGGTTGAGTCACTTTAATAGGATGTAAGGGCATCTTATCATTTTGTTGTGTGATATTGTAACTTGGCATTCATCACACCCTTTTGCAAAAATTGATGCATCCTTGAATAAGGTAGGCCACAAATAGCCTAATTGCACACCTTTCTAGCAGTTAGTTCCCATGAAAAATTTCCTTCGGCTATACCCATGTGGCCTTCTTGTAGTAGGTATATTTAAATACTCATCCTAACAAGCACAACGTCTAAGAATATCATCCTTCCCTATCTTGTGGAGAGTTCCTCCAATTAGAGAATAAGGTTTCACATTTCTTTAATAGTTTTCGAGCTATATCCTTACAAAGCTCTCTGGGTGGAAAACCATTAACTAAAAAGTTCACAATCTTCTCACTCCATTCAGGCATGGTCTTAACTAGGAATAGGGAAGTATGGAAGTATCGGGAAATTCATCATCAAATTCCAGTAGGGACTTCACCACTGGGTATGCAAGACAAATGATCCGCCATGACATGTCTTTTATCGGGTCTCACCACAATGATAAAATCAATCTCAAGAAGAATTAGCAACCATCGTGTAATTTTTCCCATGGAACAAGGTTTATTCACTAGATACAACAACGCTTGATGATCCACATAGAAAACAAACGTGTTGGCAAGAAGGTAGTAGCAAAGTTTCTTTATTGCTGCGTAAATCATAGCTAAACCTTCCCACTTTGTAGTGGTGTAGTTCTTCTCAATATCATTTGATTGACGACTTGCAAAGCTAATGGGGTAGTCAAATTTATGTTCTCCTCGTTGAGCTAGAACACACCCAATAGAAAAGTTTGATGCATCAATATGCACATGGAAAATTGCATTCCAATCGGGCACTCATAGGATGGGAGCACTTGTCAAGGCCTTTTTTAATAACTTATAGGCATGGTCACACTCCACAGTCCAGAGAAACTCAATAAGAAGCAAGTGAGCTATCTTGGCAAAGTTTAAAATAAACCGCCGATAATAACCAACATGGCCCATGAACGTTTGAACTTCTTTATAGTTTGTAGGTGGTGGCAAATTGGAAATGGATTTAATTTTTCTCTCATCTGTGGAAATCCCATTTTAGGACACTATATGCCCTAAAATGACTCCATTTTTAACCCAAAATTGGCATTTGAAAGGGTTTAATGAGATGCGATACAATCTACAATTTTCAAATACTTTTCGTAAACATGATAGATGTTCTTTCCAAGAAGAATAAACACAAAGTTCATCTAAGAAAGCTTCACAAAACTCCCTCAAAAATTCCTTAAAAGCAGTGTTTATTAATCTTTGGAAGGTAGCAGGGGCATTGGTTAAGCCAAAAGCCATAACATGAAATGCGAATACTCCAAATTTGGTTATAGAAGTATTTTTAGCTTGGTCCTCTAGTGCAATTGTGATTTGATTGTAGCCTGAGTACCCATCTAAAAAGCTATAACATGAAATGCGAATACTCCAACTTTGGTTATAAAAGTATTTTTAGCTTGGTCCTCTAGTGCAATTGTGATTTGATTGTAGCTAGAGTACCCATCTAAAAAGCTATAAGCTTCCTTGCCTGCAAATCTTCCAAGCACATGTTCCAAATATGGAAAGGGGTAATGGTCTCTCCTAGTGACGGCATTTACCTTCTTGAGATCCACACACTCCTAAGTTTCCCATTCTTTTTTGGCACAATAACTATTGGAGACACCCATTCTGAGTGCTCAATAGGCTATATGAGTCCGCATTTGACAAGCTTTTCATACTCTAGACTAGTTTAGCCATGCTATTCATGGGAATTGTGTGTTGCACCACGAAAGGTGGAACATCTTTCATATCATGATATATCCAATCAAATATATCCTTAAATTCCTTGAGAAGCTCCTTAAGTACATATTCCTCAGTCTCTGTCAGATCTTGGGCAATGAAAACAGGTTTGGACTCCTCACCTGAGTCTGCTAAATCTATTTCCTTAACTATCGTTGGACCATCATAGACTCCATTACTTCCATTGATAGGTGTTCTTTGGGCCTTTGTATACACAACCTTACGCTCCTCCATGGTGTAGGATTTGAAATTGTCAGGTGCAAGATGTAGATCTGTGGGGTCTTGTTGTTCTGTGGACTGTGATTTCTCTTTCGCTTCCTTTTGTTGTTGAGCTAGCTCTCAATTTTGTTGTCTCCTTATAGTACGGCTCAACTTGGATTCTTTGTAGCTTCTAGTTGTGCGATGTAAATGGGTTGTAGATTGCACCACATGACGCTTTGGAGGTATCCACCCCAATTATCTACCAGCTTATGATGCAAACCCATTAATTGCTTGACTCGCTTGATCTCCTCTATAGGGTTTGGGTAAGTTCTTATCTTCTTCTTGGGTTCCTTGGGTCCTAGCCATTGTGGCTCATGATGATCTTCCTTGTTTGTTTGTTTCCTAGTGATTGTTTTAATCTCCATGGTCTCATTCGAATCATAATCCTCTTCAACATTGCTCATATACACGGGGTTACACCAGTCCCTATGTTGGTCTTTGAACTGAGGTCTGACTTCGTTGCTTTTTGCAATCTCTTCCTTCATGTTTTCTTCTTCTTCTAAGATTGGGCAATTGATGATGTGTCTCTTCCTTCGAGAATATAATTTTGGTTTTGGAGCATCGATCGTGTGAGTACATTTACTAGTACCATAGGTATACTTTGTGATGGCTCCTTGGTAACCTCAATTAAGTTCAATTGTATGATCTTTGGTGCAATTGATTATTTGGACACTGGGCAATCAAATGATCTATGCCACATCAATTACACATGAGTATTGGCATGGTAGTCGTACTTGCTTGATCGGTTTGCATTACTGTGGAATTTTTTTGTAGTCTAATCTGCTACACGATGTGGACCCCCACACTCATAGTATTGAAGAGGTGATCTCTTGGCAGTGAAATTGATATTTTGGCCTCTTGCCGCAAGAGCAGCTACTTGATAGACAGGTTTGACTTGTCCCCAATAGTCCTCCATGTAGTATTGTGGACTTTCTTCAAGTGCATCAATCCCATAGGCAACATTAGGGTCTAACTCATCCTCGCAATCCACACAAGCAATAGATGACTCACAACCCACTTGGTTCACAGAAGTGATTCTTGGATGTGGGGGTTGCGGTCCTAGAACAAGAGGTGGTAATGGTGTTGTTTGAACAACATATTGGACCCTAGGGACCATGTGTTATGACGGTTGTTCAAGAGGTGGGGCCAGCATCAATGCAGGCATTCGAGGTGTGTCCGTCCACACTAAGGTTGGTCTATTGGCCATCATGTGTTCAAAGACTATGCAATCCTTGGCTTGATGACCATACCTCCTACATGCATTGCGATTCCCATTAAATTTTACTCTAAATGTAGGGCATTCACTGGTACTAGATGTGGACCAAAGCAAATTGAGCACCATTGTTGCTCCCTTCTTGGATACATATGATTGTTTTGTGGAGCACGATTGTCTCTAAGACTTTCTTGAATGGCCTTGGTGAGATCTGCTAAAGTCATCTCAGATATTTTTGGCTCTTTAGCAATAGGCTTTATGGTCATTGGCTCATGCCCCAATGCTTGCGAGCTAGTAGATTTAGACTCAACATACACTCTTTCTCCTTGAATCATTAAATTGTCTTCCAATTGGATCGTATTGGTGGTGACTGCTTTCCAAGTGGTGATACCTCTAATGAATATCCTCATGTTGTAGTCCCCTAATGAATCTATCAAGCAACTGGTTATTATTGAAGTGCTCATTTGGATTACAACAAGAATTCAAATGCTTCAAGTGACTAAAAAATCTCTCATGGACTCCCTTTCCTCTTGTGGGGCTTTCTGGAGCTGAGATGCTACACCCCAAAGCACTCCCTCTCGTATGTACTCTTTCAAGAACAGTCTCCTACGAGTAGGGTAAATCATTTTCTCTTTCACCCTTAGGGTCCTATACCAATCCCCAACCTTCCCACTCAAGGTCAGGCTTAAAGCATTACTCTTATGCAAGTCATTGTGTTCTCCTAGGGAATCACATATTTGCTCAAATACTTCGGTATGCTTTCTCACATCCCCGTTCCACTAAATTTTTGTGTGAGCTTGGATGTTTGTATTGTCTTACTTCTAGGCTCATTGTTAGGTGTGTTACGCATATTTTCAACAATAGATCAATCGATAGATTGAGCAAATATTGCCAAGTCACCCAAGTGAGCATGTATAATGGGGATAGGCGCTCTCAAGGCTGCATGTAGAATGGGGGTTGGCATTGGGTTAGGCATATGGGTGATCCTTGGTTCCCAAGCTGGGTACAATGTTGTGCCATGTGGTGACCCAAAGTTCATATGTGTGGCCTTGGGCATAGCAGATATGGGATGTGACATGCTAATGCTAGCTGGTATGGTCTCATTGAAATAAGGGCTTGGACGTTGTGGTCGTGGAGCATAAGTTGTTTAAACAATTGGAGGGGTAGGAGCTACATGAGCACGAGGGCCATAGGTACATATGATTGATACACACTTGTAGGTATTGTTGTAGGCATTGGGCCACCATGTAGTCGTGCTTTACTAATGAGGTTCATGGCGTGTTTTTTGTCATGCCCATCACTGGGGTAGGCATGGTAGCCATGGTGTCATCAAGAGAAATATGAGCTAAACTTGGAAAGGTAAAGCTAACGCTTGTGGGCTCATATTATACTAAGACTCTTGGCAAAACAACATATGGAGGATCTGTCGAGCCTACTGAGGGAGTCTCCATTTGTGATAAAATTGGTTGCTTAGACTTCCCTGTATCCAAGAATCTCATGAGACCCGTTGAAGGCATATGGATCCCTTTGTTCTGTCTCTCCAGCTCAATAACCCTATGGATGACATCACAAACTCTTTGTTGTTGCTCCTCTATGCTAGTAGCACCTAATGTGGATTGTAGGACATCGAATCAATCCATGTGATAGGTGTGACATGTGTATAGGTTGGTTAAAGTCTCCGTTTGTAGTTCATACTCATTTAAAAATGTTCCATCTAGGATTGAGGTGCTAGGGGTGTCCTTTGAACTATATGCAATGTGGATCTCTATGGTTTGATCCTTAGTGGTTGTTAATTTAGGAGCATTGGATTGCTTGACTCGCATGGATGTTGATGTTAGAGCTCGTGCAGCCGAAAGTCTACTACTTCTCGGACCGACATGGCGAGCAGACGAGCAGACGAGACAGAGAGAGGGAGAGAGGGAGATAAGGCACGACTGGAGCAAAATGGAGAGAAGGGATTTCATTAGGTTATCATAAGCCTTATAAAGGCATTTACAAGGTGTTCATGCACATGTGTCCGCACAAGTTGGGCTGACCCAACAATCACCCCCTTCAGTCGAACTTGGCAAATATTGTCACATTCGTCCCTAAAACTGGACTTGTCACCCTCATGATACATAGAGTTTTAGGCGTACTCCTAACCATGAGTTTTAGGTTTTCTCACAACCAAGGGTTTTAGGTTTTCTCATAACCTAGTGCTTCAATGAGTCACCATTCACAAATGGGGTTTTTGGTTTACTCCCAAACCCTAGAGTTTCTGGATAACTCTAGCTAACCTTGGGTTTAGGTTTATCGAGTAACCTCATGAGAATGATGTACAAGGAATGGGGCTTTGTATCAGGAAGGTCTTATCACCGTCCACATTCACTCATTGGGGTAGTGTCTAATCCCAATACAAAAAACATATCAGCAAAGAATGGCTTGTGGGGTTTGATTCATCAGCATACATCATCAAGAATGATATACATAATCATACATATAATCATTTTCGTCACTATGTTCATGTGAACATGCTCTAAGATAAAAATAAGGCCATTTAAATACTTTTGATAAAAGTGAGACTTAAATTTATTTATTTTATGATGTGCAAATTGCGAGCGTCAGCGATGATGTGTGTGTGTGTGTGTGTGTTTTTGTTTTGTCGCCATCGCTGGAAACTCCCACCACCGCCCCTGATGGCAGCGCTACTTTGTTGCACACCCGCCGGCCTTGACTGCTGCTACTTGACACTGCTGAGCCACCCAATCAGATACTTCAACGTCATTATATTACGCTTTGCTTATGCTTTAGTACTGCCTACGCACGCATCTTTCTGACCCATACCAACCATGACACCTATGTGACGGGGCATCCCCACGTCAATGCTAGGGAATATAGCTCGAGGTGCATCATCTCCAGCAAACACACAGCTTGAACCATATCAAAACCACTGCAGTTGTGGAGAGAGGCACCGACTCCGTGTTGTTGAGCCACGCCTCCACATACTGAATGCCAGCACGATCAGTGTTGAGGCAAAGGCCATCCAAGGTTTGCACCTGGCTAGGCTTTTCAATGAAACCTGCCTCTGTTATCTTCAAATCTTCCTCGACTGATTCTCCTTCTTGGCCTCCTCAGATGCTGCAATCCCAAGTAAAGTCCTTTGCTCTAATACTAGTTGTTAGAGCTCGTGCAGCCGAAAGTTTACTGCTTCTCGGACCGACATGGCAAGCAGACGAGCAGACGAGACAAAGATAGGGAGAGAGGGAGATAAGGCATGACTGGAGCAAAATGGAAAAAAGAGATTTCATTAGGTTATCATAAGCCTTATAAAGGCATTTACAAGGTGTTCACACACATGTCTCCGCCCAAGTTGGACTGACCTCAACAATTCACATAGGGGCCTTTGCCTTTAACTCTCTCCGTTGCTCTGCCTTGCATAAGCTTTCAATTTCTTTTTCCCTAGCTACAAGGATATATCACTCAATCTCTTGCAGTTTGGCAAAGCTTCTACCATCAGGTAATATAACCTCTGAGGGGAATAGCTCTAAAGAGTCAGGGAGTGTAGTGAATATATGATTCACATGCACACTCTCCAGGAGCATGGGGTCTACATTGGTCATGAATGGTGAATTTACTTCCCCACCCTCTTCATTTACATCGCTAGCTCCATGTTCGGAGTGAGTGGCTCTACTAAAAGTTTCTTTCAAACGGCTAAGCATGCTCAGCCTGGACTGACATAGGCCCATGGCATGCATGTCTTTGCTTGAATTATTGAGATTGGGCGTCAGTTAACCTTCCATGATATCATAGTCAGAGGAAGAGTCACTAGATGCAATATGTGGGTGTTGAGTGGTACTACCTTGGGTTCCTATGGAGGGCCTAGAGCCTCATGTGGAGGAAATAATGCCCGCGCAAACAGAGACACTCTCTATATGATCGTCCTCTAGCACACAACTAAAGCGTAGGTGCATGTGACCTCAATACCCTAGAAGTGTTGATGAGTGCCGGTGAAGGTCGCTCACCTAGTTTTTTGGATGTTTTGCAACCCAAATTTACTTTCAATTTTTTGTTGTTTTTTTATCCTTTTTCCAACCAAGCTACGGAATATGGTGTGTGATAGCTCAAACAAATGAGCGTCTTGGTTAGAGAGACGTGCCGTGCTTTCCAGCCCTTGATTTGGTTACTTAAAGTCCTCGGAATCCTAAAAACTGTTTTTTTAGTCAGAAAAAATGCTAAAATTAGTAAGTTCAAGGGTGTAAGTGTGAAAGAAAGGGTGGACGACTTGAAGGACTTGTCCCACAGCTAGGTCCTCCCTTCACCTTGAGGAGGTAGTCTATATATATATATATATATATATATATATATATAGTAGTGTCTATACTATATCATAAGACTGAAGACTGAGGACTGAGGCTTGGGCTCACGCTCGGGCTCAGGGAATGATCCCGATCCCTTCCTTTTAATATAATATTTTTTCTTTTTTTTCTTTTGTTTTTTAAAACTTCTTTTTTATCTCTAATTTTTTGAGCGTTTTTTTTTATTATTTTATTTTTTTGAAAAAAACTATATGTGTATAAGGGTGTGCTGCGTGGGCGTCGAGCTTACACGCACAGAGTCTGTCTAAGGCTTGTAGCTACACCCTGTAGCTACAGTACACTAACAACACTAACACCGCACAACATTGTCCACTGTAAACAACCTGCACATTGCAGAGCTACTAAGACTAACAAAACCTGCTAAAACCTGCACATTATAAATCTTAACAGATCCAACAAAACCTGCTAAAAGTTGCACATTATAAAGCTTAACATATCTAACAAAACCTACTAAAACCTACACATTACAGCCACTAAAAAATCTAATCCAAACTCAGAAAAGATCGAAAACAAATGAAAAGAATGGCTTCAAGAGGAAACACAGAGTGCTCCTCAAGCTTAGTGCAAGGCAATCCCCGGCAACAGCACCAAAAATGTGCTCTTCTATCACACGTGTCGGAGGTTGGAAACTTGTCGAACATTGTGTGCAAGCCACAAATGGCTGCAAGCACACAACTAGACTATCCTAGTAAGCTCAAAGGGGCAATGGTGTGTCACTCACCGCTCAAGGCTTTGCCATCGTGAAGGATTCTGTGCCGCGAAGAAGAGGGAGCCGCCATTGCCGCGCTCAACCGTCTCGTTGCCGCTAATGTTGCCGCAATGCTCGATCACTCTCTCTCTCTCTCTCTCTCTCTCTCTCTCTCTCTCTCTCTCTCTCTCTCTCTCTCTCTCTCTATATATATATATATATATATATATCAGGTATACACACACACACACACACACACACTCGTGAGCACACGATGGAGAAGAAGGTAGAGGTAGAGCAAGAGCACTTCTTTAGCATGCACCTCAAGAATGAGGATTTTAGGTCAAAATGGACCTTTTATATGAATCTAACCCATTCACACATGGGCGCCCATAGTGGCCAATCATAGGAAAAATAATGTAAAAATGAGGTAATGGTGTGCCTCTCATCAGTGATCACCTACACACCTATAAGACCGACAAGCCCGGTCCATGACTCAAATAAAGTAATAAGACGTCCGTCAAAGGTGATAGGGTGTCCGTAAGTGGTTAATACACGGGTGCCCACACTGGCCGGTCATAGGAAAAATAATGTAAAAATGAGATAAGTGGTGCGCCTCTCATTGACGATCACCTACACACTTGTAGGACCAACTAGCCCAGTCCGTGACTCAAATAAAGTGATAAGGCGTCCGTCAAAGGTGATAGGGTGTCCGTAAGTGGTTTATAGGCTCGCATGACATTTTCAAGGAATGTCCTTGTTATCAGGCAATCTACCATATATTGAATCCATTGTGGTACAACTTCTACCTGAAACAATGTCGTATATTCCATCAGTGGATTGTTCCTACATGTAGAACAATTTAGAACATATCTATGTACATCTGCATGCATATCCGGCCAATACCCTCATAGTTGCTTTAGGCATTGGTGTATCTTTTTTTAAGCACAATGGAAGGCTATGTGATGTACGTGGGCTTCCATGAGATAGCACTCATATTCTTTTGGATTAATACATAGTTGCAGTATTCCTTCAAAGCCTAGATAGTACAAGTGTCCACCTACGAGCTGAAAGTTTTTTGCTTGTCTGATTGTTTTTTGCTTATGGATTTATTCAGTCTTATCAAACTCGCTTCCAAAATTCAAAAGAGTGACTATCCCTTGACACTACTTAGGAACCATTTTGATGTTGAAGAGGTAAGCATCGGGTATGTCATCATCCACTCCTTCGGGTGCTTTGCCATTGTGTAATCTAGAGAGGTGATCTTCTTTGAGGTGTGTTTTTCCATTTTTACCACAATCTTAAAATCAAACTCAAGCAATATGATGAACCATCAAACTTGTATTGCAAGGTTTGCTTACTAGATATAAGAGGGGTTGGTGATCTATGAAGAAAATAAAATTATTAGCCAAAAGATAATGCATAAATTTCTTTATGGCATATATCATACCTAACCCTTCTCGTTCCGTGGTCGTGTAATTCTTTTCGCATTGTTCAACTGTCAACTAGCATAGCAGACCGGGAAATCCATTGTTACTTCTCCTGGTTGATCCAAGATATAGCCTATTGCAAATGTTGAGGCATTAATGTGAACATGGAAGATTATATCCCAATGCACTGCTTTGAATATTGGTGTTGATATAAGTGCATACTTAAGTTTTGTGAATGACTCCTCACACTCTTTTGTCCAATTAAAGACAATTATCAACATATACAAAGGTTGTGACTGCATACATATATATGAACCGTCGATAGTATCCACAACATCCCATGAAGGATTGTACCTAATTGGCTACTTGGCGTTTTCACAATCACCTTAATCTCGTCAAGATCCATAGATATACCATTATTAGAGAAATTATGTCTCAAGATTTTGCATTGTCTTACCATGAAGACACATTTTTCAGGGTTTAGGTAGATCTTATAAGTCTTGCACTTCTTTAATTCTTTTTTGAGATGCTCAATGTGTTGTGTCCTGAGGATAGAGTGAACACAAAGGTTGTCTATGTATATTTCTAAGAATATCTGCAAGTATTCTTTGAAAGCATACATGCAAGTGCATTTGGTTAAGCCAAAAGGCATTACCCTATAAGCATAGATTCCTCATTATGTGGCAGATGTTTTGTATTGGTCTATTGGTTGTATCTTAAGAATCCGTCTAAAAATGAGTAGGCTAGTTTGCCAGCCACTCATTCAAGCACATGTTCTGTGATTGGTAAGGGATAGTTATCCCTTATTGTTGCAGAATTTACTTTTTTGAGATTTATACATACACATAATTTTCCATTTTTCTTGGGGACAACCACAATGGGTGACACCCAATTAGTGTGTTCAATCTCATAGATGAATTTTGCCTCCTTGAGCTTGTCAATCTCCTCTTTAATTTGCTTGCCAAATGTGTCGTTATAGGTATAGGGACGTTGTCTGCATGGTTTGGCATCACGCTTCAAGGAAATTGTGTGTTGACATATCGATGGATCCACCCCCTTGAGGTCTTTATATGACCATGCAAAAACATCTCTATACTCCTTGAGGAAGCTGGATGAGCAGCCCCTCTTCTTCTGTGCTCAAAGATGTTGCCATGTAGACTAGCCTTGCAGCCGCTCTAGGTTTTGCTAGGTCTATTTGTTTGGCGTTTTTTGGGCCATCGTAAGACTTATTTTCTTTTTTCTCCCTTATCGGTTGAGTCATTACTATTTTCCTATTTTGGATAGTGAATTTTTTATAGGGGAAAGGGACATCCATATTTTATAACTCGATGCTCTCTCCTTCCTCACTTTCTACCTTCGTTGTCCATACTTCCCTTAACATTCTCTGGAGTCCTTGGTATTTCTTTTTACGCTCAATCTTGGTCCATTTTGGTTCCTTGAACTCATTTATCCCTGGTTCTTTTGGTTTCTTTGTTTTGTTTCTATTTCAATCTTTTGAGCTTGCTTCCTCAAGCTCCTAATACCCTCTTTTGTTTGTGTGTCTAGAGTTTTTGTGAATTGACCTGAGATTTTGTCCTTTGCACAATCTTCTGCCTTTACAAGCATCAGAAATTGTGTTTTACCCTTTACCCTTGGCATCGGATTTTCCCTGGCCATGTTTAAGGCTCTTTTCTTCGTGTAGCATTATTTTTGCCTAGGTTTTTGATTTGGGAAGTTATAAAACCTGACATCTGTTATGGTTTCTTCTTGATCATTAGGGTTGTCGAAGCATTCGTCATCTACATTGTTATCTTACTTGAACTGCTTCTGAGAGTCGTAATACAACTCTTCCTCTTCCTCTTCGTCTTGTTTTCTCATTTTGGGTTCTTTTGAGGCTTCATTCTCACCCTCTTCCTCAACTACATTGACCATGTAATATGGGATCACGTCATAGCCATCCTTGTCACAGAACTTTGTTGTGAGACCATCAGCCACAGTGCACACATCCAAAGTTGCCAAAATGTGTTCCCATCCTAAAGGTTCTAATTCTTCTTCTAGAAAGGGTTGTGGGATGTAGTCTTTGTCTTCTAAAACTCTTTCTAGGATACACTCTTCACACTTTAGGCTTCCACAATTTGAAGCTCCACACATCCATAGTTGTTTGGACCCAACCATGCTGGAAGTTCATATCCGGCTTGTGGAGCTGAATCAAATTCCTCAACAGGAGTCCTTGTTACATCCTTATAACTATGGTCTTTTAGGTTTATCCTAGTTTTTGTTTCCATGTTCCTCAGGTAAATTGTTGGAATTAGGGTTGCAGAGAAACACACACAGCTTGGAGAAGACGAAGGAAGCTCAAGGCACACAATAGAGAGTGCGTTACTTAGTGTGCAATGGAAAGATAGGTAGCCCTAGAGTGATGGGCGTATATACAATGCACGGGGGAAAAAACCTCCTAAAGAGGGAAAAAATGCCCCGGCGGTCCTAGTGTGTTCACACACATCACTACCACATGTATATGGTAACAAATCCCCACTGGAGTGATGCGGTGAACGAGAGCTGGCACATGAGTAAAGGGAAGTGCCATGCCCCGAGGACAGGATCAGTCCACAAAGGGGAGTAAGCCCAAAGCTTTGCGGAAAGCTTCAAGCTTCTCACGAGACAATGCCTTTGTGAAGAGATCTGCAAGGTTGTCTTGTGTTGGCACATAAGCCAAGTTGATCTCTCCTACTGAGAGCCTCTCCCTGACATAGTGGTAATGCACCTCAATGTGCTTTGTGCGAGCATGAAAAACTCTTGCAACTGCCAATGCACTCTGACTGTCAGTGTAGATAGTGTTGGCAGTGTCTTGTCCAACACCCAAATCAGCCATAAGGCGTTTGAGCCATACACACTCAACCGTAGCTGTGAAGACTGCCCTGTACTCAGCCTCACAACTCGAAGTGGCCACAGTAGGTTGCTTCTTGCTCAACCATGATATACATGAACTGCCAAGCATGAAACAAAAACCACTTGTGGACACTCGCGTGTCAAAACAACCAACCCAATCTGAGTCCGAAAAAGCATGTAAGTCTGGCGGCAATGATCCCCCCTTGGGATAAAACAAGCCAAGATGTAAACTGCCACTAAGGTAGCGGAAAATCCTCTTGACAGCCTGCCAATGCTTAGACCCTGGGCTATGCATAAATCTGTTGACTTGTGAGACTGCAAACTGAATATCCGGCCTCGTGTTGCATACATAAATGAGGCAGCCAACAGCAGTTTGGTAAAGAGTGACATCAGCAGGATCACCAGCATCATGTAGACTCAACTTCAAACCTGTTTCCATGGGAGTGGGAATAGGTTTGCAATCCTCAAGTCCAAACTTACATAGCAATGTTTCTATGCAACTTTTCTGATAGAAGGCAATACCACCATCACACTGCTTAAACTGTATACCCAAATAATGATGCAACAGCCCCAAATCTTTCATCTTGAAAGTAGCATTCAAATCAGCTTTAAATTCAGCAATATGTCTCTCATTTGGTCCAGTGATCAACAAATCATCAACATAAAGAACCACAATGAGAAGTACATCACCCTCATGCTTTACATACAATGTGCTTTCTGTTTGACTATTACGAAAGCCTTGTTTGACCAAATGAGTGTCAGCTTTCTCATACCAAGCACGAGGAGATTGCTTCAACCCATACAAAGCCTTGTTACATTTGCACACTTTGTCCTCTTGTCCTTTTATGACAAAACCACGAGGCTGCGTTACATAAACTTCCTCAAATATGTCACCATTCAAGAAAGTAGTAACAATCTCTGATTGATGTACATCCCAACCAAAATGAGCTGCCAATGCACATAGAAAACGCATAGTAGTCATACGACAAGTGGGAGCAAAAGTCTCTTCATAATCTATGCCTTTTTGTTGTGCATAACCCTTTGCAACAAGTCGAGCCTTATGGCGATCGATCTCACCATCCGGCTTGCGTTTCAACTTGTAAACCCACTTCGTACCAATGGCCTTTTTGCCAGGAGGCAAATCACATAAAGTCCATGTGTCATTTTCTATAAGTGCATCATATTCTGATTCCATGGCAGCCATCCAATTTTCTAAATTTTGTGCTTCATCAAAAGTCAGAGGCTCCTCAACATCATGTACGCTAGACACAGCCAAAGCATAACAATCTGATGCATAAGATGCATGGCGAGAGCCTGAACGAGTACGACTAGACAAAGGTGCATCCAATTTACTGTCACGCAAAGTGTGCACCAGCCATTTTGGCATACCTCTAGCCTGCTCATTTTCAGCCCTTTCCTCATCAAGTACATCATGTACATCTACATCAGTAATAGGCTGATCTAGAACAGTTTCAGAAACCCCCATAGGCTGTACATTTGCCTCATTGGAAGTTACATTCGTATTTCCACCACTGAAAAGAGGCAACAAAGTGTCATAAATGTCCTGTATTACTGTCTCTAGTACATGACAGCAAGGGCTGAACAGAATCTTCCACAAACACTACATCCCGAGAAACCAGAATACGTTTTGTTTGCGGATGATACAACCTGTAACCTTTGCTTTCAGCACTATAACCAACAAAAATACATTTGACAGCCTTATCATCCAATTTTTTGCGTTGCACTTTTGGCACCAAAGCATATGCCAAATAGCCAAAAACACGCATGTGCTCAATAGAAGGTTTTCTATCATGCCATGCTTCATATGGAGTAATAGACTACAAAGCTTTCGTGGGACACCTCAAGCCAAAAAGAATGCGGCAAAGCTTGACTTATGACCATACATCGTGCCATTTCCGTCAGTGACCTGTTTTTCCTCTCAGAAACACCATTTTGTTGAGGTGTATAAGGCACTGTACATTGGTGTTTTATCCCACGACTAGCCAGAAATGCATTAAATTCATGAGACATATACTCCCCCCCTCGATCGGAACGGAGGGTGCCCATAGTACATTTCGAGACATTTTCAGCCATAGCCAGAAATAGTTTGAAGCACATAAAAACTTCGGACTTCGCTTTAAGCGGAAATACCCATGCATGCCTGCAATAATCATCAATGAAAGTCACGAAGTACAGGTTGCCCAAGGACGGAGTTTGCATGGGCCCACAAACATCACTATGCACAAGTTGCAACCTGCATGTGGCCCGAACTAAACCATCCTTTGGAAATTTAGAACACTGCATCTTACCCAAAATACAGCCTTCACAAACATGTTTGACAGGTGCTTCAAGAGGTGGCAAAGAAGCAACCATATCAGATTTCTGCAAACGTAGCAAACTGGCAAAATTCAGATGACCAAAACGTGCATGCCAAAGTTTTGCATCTGAAATAGCCCTTAAATCTGCAACAGCATTTGCAAAATTTTGTCCACACTTGTCATACAAAGTGAGCTTATACAGCCCACGGCACAAAAGCCCAGATGCAACGATTTCATCACAAAAACTAAGATCATGAACTGTACATCTGTCATCCATAAATTTGACTACAAGTCCAAGTCTAGCAAGTGCAGATACAGACAAAATAATCTTCTTAATTCCAGGTACATAAAGTGCATCAACAAGTGTGAAAGAACTGCCACTATCGAAATACCACACATGTGAATCTGCAGCAACTGACAAGCATGCATCATGGACAGCAGGATTGCAAGTGCACTCTACGCTAAAAGCCCATTTTGCATCGATATCAGCATCACAGTCTCCTTTCACAGAAGACTCAACAATGGATGCATTTGTAGTGGAACCAGCATTTGCAATGGGACCACCCTCTTTCTTCTTAGCCTCTTTGGCCTTCAACTTAGGACACTGCTTGATCAAGTGATCATTAGCTTTACAATAATGGCAACGCATCTTCTTTTTACCCTTAACACCAGAATTTCCAAACGAAGTGCTGCCAACAGAAGCATCAGGAACATAAGTTTTGCCACTCGCAGCAGAACCATAAGAAGTGGCTGCATTGCTGTTACCACCCTTTCTTTGAGAAGCAATAAAAGCCTGTTCAAATGCACGCTGTCTAGTCCTGTTTTTTCTGGAAAGTGACTCTTGCAACAGCAATGTGCATAATGCATCAAACTTGACAACTTATGGATTTCCTTGGGTCATAAGTCCAAGTACTAGCAAAAGTCTGGTAAGAATCTGGTAAGGCATTAAGAACAGTCTGCACAAGGGAACTATCTGAAATTACTTCACCTGCAGAAATAAGTGAGCTTATACAACCCACGGCATAAGAAGCCCAGATGCAACAATTTCATCACCAAAATTGAGATCATGAACTGTACATCTGTCATCCACAAATTTGACTACAAGTCCAAGTCTAGCAAGTGTGGATACAGACAAGAGATTCTTCTTGATCCCAGGTACATAAAGTGCATCAACAAGTGTGAAGGAACTGCCATTAGCAGCAGTGAGCACAATCTTTCCAACTCCTTGAACTGGATAAGAGGCGTTGTTGGCACAAGTGACTGAATTCCCATGAGGGACAGACTCGAGAGAGGTAAACAATTCACGATGTGAGGTAATGTGCTTTGTAGCACCACTGTCGAAATACCACACATGTGAATCTGCAACAACTGACAAGCATGCATCATGGACAGCAGGATTGTAAGTGCACTCTGCGCTAAAAGCCCATTCTGCATCAACATCAGCATTACAGTCTCCTTTCACAGAAGACTCAACAATGGCTGCATTTGTAGTGGAACCAGCATTTGCAGTGGAACCACCCTCTTTCTTCTTAGCCTCTTTGGCCTTCAACTTAGGACACGACTTGATCAAGTGATCATTGGCTTTACAATAATGGCAACGCATCTTATTTTTTCCCTTATCACCAGAATTGCCAGACGAAGTGCTGCCAGCAGAAGCATTAGGAACAGAATTTTTGCCACTCGCAGCAGAACCATAAGAAGTGGTTGCATTACTGTTACCACCCTTTCTTTGAGAAGCAATAAAAGCCTGTTCAACTGCACGCTGCCTAGTCCTGTTTTTTCTGGAAAGTGACTCTTGCAACAGCAATGTGCATAATGCATCAAACTTGACAACTTCAGGATTTCCTTGGGTCATCAATCTCCAAGTACTAGCAAAAGTCTGGTAGGAATCTGGTAAGGCATCAAGAACAGTCTGCACAAGGGAACTGTCTGAAATGACTTCACCTGCAGAAATAAGTTGCTCATTGATATCCTTGACACTAGCAAGGAAAGTGTCCATATCATCTTCCTCATGCATAATCTTCGACTCCGGCTCTTTACGCAGCAAAGCAATTTTAGCCTCATTGCGGCTTGCATAAAGACCTGCTAAAATATCCCAAGCCTGTTTTGCAGATTTTGCTGAACGGATGTGAGGAACAATGGTGCGTTTCATAGACCTGCGCATCCTTAACATCCCAACGAGCTTGTTCTTCTGTAGGCAAAACAACTCTAACAGCTGCAATCCTTGCAGCAAGACCTGCAACATCCTCAACATTGCCTACATCCTCAGAACCAGGACGTATAGCAATGCCCTGCACAATGTTCCAGACACCCTTTGACACAAGAACATGTTGCATCATATAAGCCCACATAGGGTAGTTGTCCCCATCCAACCTGTCCTCAGCAGCAAACATCTTGAACACAGCTGTGTTGTTGTTGTCAGCCATGGTAAATGTTGCACCTGATGTGAAAACTACCTGAAAATAGGAGAAACGGAGCGGGAACAACCTATGCTATATAGCACAAACCGTAGAAGACTATAAGGCACCTGTTATGCAGAAAACGGCACTGACAGGAATTCTGTACAAAATGACGAAATAGCCTGTGCAGTACTGCCTGTAGTGGAAACGGAGGCCGAAATGAGCCCAAATCAAAATTCTGAGTAGACCAAGCTCTTCGAGTTTTCCCAAAATATTTGTCGACCTGCGAACGCTCGCCAAAGCTCACTGAAATCGAAGAAAGTGAGCAAGCGTGTGCTGGAGCAGTTGGCGACTAAGCCCGGGAGGACGTGACCTACTCTGATACCAATTGTTGGAATTAGGGTTGCAGAGAAACACACACAGCTTGGAGAAGATGAAGGAAGCTCAAGGCACACAATAGAGAGTGTGTTACTTAGTGTGCAATGGAAAGATAGGTAGCCCTAGAGTGATGGGCGTATATACAATGCACGGGGGGGAAAACCTCCTAAAGAGGGAAAAAATGCCCCGGCGGTCCTAGTGTGTTCACACACATCACTACCACATGTATATGGTAACATAAATATGGTCATACCCCCAATCCTGCACCATTTCTAATTGTCTCATGAATGGTCTTCCAAGTATGATATATGTTAGTAGCAAGCTAACTCGGATAACATTTTTTGAATCAAGAATTCTGTAACTCCTATTTTCCAGATAAACAATGTAATTGATGAGCCAGGGCTACAAGCTTCCAGATTGTATCAACCTATCTTTAGTTAGAGCTCCCGGATTATTAGTTTTGACCATAAAAACCTTGGCTAAGGTATAAAAGCTAATTTTTTAAAGTACTTTGCAAGTTTTGGATAAGAGAACACAACATGAGCTAACGGCACTCACTTCTCTCCTTCTCACGCTTCCTACTCCCATCCCGATTGTCACATTGCAGTGCTGTCTGTTACGTTGCAACCGTAGGTAAGAGCTCTACACATTGACGTAAGCATTTCATGGTAATCCGTAGCTTTTGGCATCACCGATGCAGTAGAAATTAAACTTAAAAATCATAAAATAAGTATAGGTGGGGTATTGGGGCATCATTGCTAAGCATTTAGATGCATTCTGGGTCGAAAATGACTAGGTCAAAAACTCCCTGCTGTTAATAATCGTGATTTTTGCACTTGACCTAAAGTCAGATTTGAGACTAGAAGCATGTGTGCTTAGGTCTTATACACATATCCCAGAAGTTTCGTAATGTTTGGATTGTTGGGGTATAAAGCCCAATGTGGTCGCCCAGGTAAGTGGGCGGGCCGCTAGGTATGTACACATATTCTTTTGTTAAAACCTAATAAGAACTCACTATGCTCTACACATTACGGTAGAGCGAGTTCACCATATCGTCGTGCTCTTCTTCTCGCACTCTCTCTCGCGTCGCACTTCCGCTCGTAATCTTCAATTGGTATCAGAGCTCAGATCGAGGCTCGGGGCAGCACTGCAGGAGGCTAAAGTCACCAGCTCAGATTCGAGTGAAATTCGACAGGCAAAGACACGGCCCCAAATCTCGTGGGCAAGCCCAAAGGGCTTGGTGTTGTCAGAATTTCATTCTGAGGTCATCTCGGCCACCATTCGACTTCGACAAAGGTCTGCGCAGGCCATTTTCGACTACGTGGTCTCGACGGGTGCAGATCCAACTCTGCAAATTTGGGGTTTTCGGCCTACAACTGCAGGTGCTGAGGATATCAACACTCCCAGAGTGTTGATTTGTGGCTGTCTACACATCGAAGAACGGCTCACAGTTCTTGGAGGCGTGTCACATACGACACGGGCATATCTACACACAGACTGTAGGCGACATCCACTAGTTCATCAGGTAGCTTGTGTTTGCTGCTTGATATTCCAGATTTCATCCTGACATTGCAGGTACTTCCACATGGGATGTATTGTCAGAGATGATGTATGTCTGTTGAGGGTTTGTTGGCTGTGAGTCACACAGCAAACAACCGCCGCAACGGTTACAGCATATAGTGGGAAATTTGTGGATGTATGACTTTGTGGGAAGTCTATGTACTGTCAGATTTACTGCAGCCTTTGTTGAGGGTCGAGTGAGGTCTTATTGAGCTGGGGGATTCTCGAATGTTGAGATCCTTTCGGTGATACAGGTCTTGGAGCGATCCCTCGAGCACCCTTAGATAGGCAGCTAGGATGTATTGACTGTGAGTTAGACAGTTGGGATTGCATCTTTGCTTTACTGCCGTTGAGGCATTGTCACAGTCTATGCTTACAGGACAGTGACAGGACAGTGAGAGACAGTACAAGTGCAGGACAGGTTTACCCGCAGCTTACAGTGTCAGAGAGACGGTGTTTTTTGAGCTGTTTTTTGGTCTATTTTTTGAGTACACCAGATCCATTTTACAAAGGAGACTCTGCCAAAATTTCTGCAGAATCTGAAGCCTTCTTGGTTCATTTGACAGGTTGATATTGGTTCAGAGGTCAGTTTACAGGGGAAACTCTGCCGAATTTTTCCCAGGAAAGTAAACTACTGAGAAGCGTAGCTATGGCTGGATCACAGGACACTGCTCTTTACAATATCAAGAAGCTGGATGGAACCAATTTCCCATTGTGGAAGAAGCAGATTTGGCACGTGTTCGTATAAAAGAAGCAGATAAAACCTATAAAGCTCAAGGGGATAAAACCAGAAGATAGGGACAAAGATGAATGGAGCGAAATGGATGAATTGGCACTTTCTACCATTATGCTGACTTTGGCAGTAAAGCGTTTACTTCAATGTAGCAGACGAGATGTCGGCTTATCAAGCATGGTTAAAGCTGAGTGATCTTTATGAGAAGCAGAGTGCAGCTTCACAGGTATACTGGCTTAAGAAGCTTGTTGACTTGAAGATGAAAGAAGGGACACCTATGTCCAATCATCTGAATGAATTCAACACAATCTATAGTCAGTTGTCAGCTCAAGGTGTCAAGTTTGATAAACCTGTTAGAGCTATGTTCCTGTTGATCACATTGCCGAAAAGTTGGGACACTTTTCACACAGCTTTGAGTAATTCTGCACCTCCAGATGGTTTCAACATAGCAGGTGTAGAAGGAAGTCTGCTTACGGAAGAAACCAATAGAAAGACAATGGACAAAGGCAAAGGAACAGCCTTAGTTGTCAGGGGAAGGACCAAAGAAAAGTACAAAGGTGGAAAGAGGAATCAGTCTCGTAGCAAGTCCCGCAGTGCTAAAGGCAAGAGTGACATAGAATGCTACCATTGTGGCAAGAAGGGTCACATGAAAAGAGACTGCAGAGAATGGAAAGCAGAAAAAGGCAAAGAGAAAGATGAAGACCATGGTGAGAAGAACAAGTCCTCATTGAAGATTCAAGAAATAAATGTGACAAACACTGTTGCAGAGGATGACAGTCTAGTGTCAGGAGACATCTACTTCTTGAAGAATACAATGGACTCAGCTCTTCTTATAGCATCTGATGGAAATGCACTGAGTGACTGGATTATAGACTCAGGGGCATCACTTCATGTGTCTCCAAACAAGGAGTGGTTTACCTCTTATGTGACCACTAAAGATCATGTTCGGCTAGGCAATGGGCAGACATGTGAGATCTTAGGTGTTGGAGATGTTCAATTGAAGTTTCAGAATGGCTCTTCTTTCACGCTGAAGAATGTGAGGCATGTTCCCGCAATTACAAAGAGCTTGATCAGCACAGGTTTACTTGATGATGCTGGCTACGTCACCACTTTTGGACAGAACGTGTGGAAGATATCCAAGGGTTCTATGATAGTAGCACATGGAGTAAAGTCTGGAGGACTTTACATGATTTATGTATCAAATGTCTCTAAAAATGTAATCAATGTAATCGAGCAGCCGAACGTTTCTTTGTGGCATAGCCGGTTAGGACATATGTCCAAGAAGGGAATGGAAATCTTGTCTCGTTCTGGTTATTTGCCTGGCTTTTCATTTAATGATTTTGAATTCCGTGAACATTGTCTGTATGGTAAGCAAACACAGCAGCCACATAAGCATAGAAGCAGTAGAAGAGATACACAGTTGGCACTTGTTCATAGTGATTTGTGTGGACCTATGCCTAACCTATCTCTAGGGGGAGCTTCTTACTTTATGACATTTATAGATGATTACTCGAGGAAAGTATGGGTTTACTTTCTCAAGCACAAGGATGAAGCGTTTAGTGTTTTCAAAACGTTTGTGACACTTGTGGAGAATCAGAGTGGCAAGAAGCTTAAATGCTTACGCACTGACAATGGTGGAGAGTATGTTTCAAAGGCCTTTCAGGACTTTTGTGAGTCAAAAGGTATAAAACGTGAACTTACTGCTCCTTACAATCCTCCTCAAAATGGTGTTGCTGAGAGGATGAATAGGACCATACAAGAGAAGGTCAGAAGTATGTTGTCTAATGCACAGCTGCCAAATGGGTTTTGGGCTGAAGCTGTATCAACAGCTGTTCATCTTGTAAATAGATCTCCTAGCAAGGTTTTGCAGAAGGATTCAGTGCCAGAGATGGTATGGTCAGGCAAAATGCCCTCATACAAGCATCTCAGAGTCTTTGGCTGTGAGGCATATACTCACGTTCCAAAGGAATTTAGGAACAAACTTGAGCCAAAGAGTAGAAAGTGCATCTTTCTAGGCTATGGTAATTATGGTGAGATGGGGTACAGACTTTGGGATCCCGAATCCAGAAAGGTTGTCCGCAGCAATGATGTTCACTTTAATGAATCCAAATATCATTCTAAACCAGAGAGGGTTGAGGAGATTAGAAGAGTCTTCTTCCAAGAAGATGGACCCGCACGTGCAAGACAAAATGGCAGGGCTCAAGAGGAGCAAGGACAGGATAGAGTGGAACCACAGGTTGTGGTTGAGCCTGAGCCACCTACTGTGCATAGATCTGGACGTGTCACGCGACCTCCTGATAGGTTTGTTCCATCTATGAACTATGTCATGTTGACTGATTGCAATGAGCCTTCATGTTACAAGGAAGCAGTGCAAATGAAGGACTCCGGGAATTGGCAATTGGCCATGCAGTGAGAGATGACAGCTCTGCATAAAAACAAGACATGGAAGCTAGTTAAATTACCACAGGGCAAAAAGGCTCTACCTTGTAAATGGGTTTACATGTATAAGATCACCGCTCATGATAGTCAGCCAAAGTACAAAGCAAGGCTTGTTGCCAAGGGCTTTAAGCAAGAACAAGGCATTGACTTTGATGAAGTCTTCTCTCCGGTGGTCAAGATGACTACATTGAGATGCTTTCTTGCATTGGTTGCCATATTAGATTTGGTGTTGCACCAAATGGATGTCAAGACAGCGTTCTTGCATGGTGATTTAGATGTGGAAATTTACATGCAGCAGCCAGAAGGGTTTGTTGAGAAAGGCAAGGAAGATTGGGTATGCCAGTTGTTAAAGAGTCTTTATGGCTTAAAACAATCACCGAGGGCATGGTACCATAAATTCCACAAGTTTATGCTTTCTCAAGGCTACAAACGTAGTGAGTTCGATCACTCTCTATATACAAAGAAGGCTAAGGATGGTAGTTGGTTGATCCTTATTTTGTATGTGGATGACATGTTGATTGCTGGCAAGCACTTGGAAGAAATTTCAGCTTTGAAGTCAAAGATGGCAAAATCGTTTGACATGAAAGACATGGGTGAGGCAAGTCATATACTTGGTATGCGCATTGAGAGAGACAGATCAAAGAAGTTGATTTGGTTATCTCAAATAGAGCATATTGACAAGGTTTTGCAACGTTTCAATATGGAGAAGGGAAAGGCATTGAGTGTTCCATTGCCACCATATGTGAAACTTAGCAAACAAGATTGTCCTGTGTCTGAGGAAGAACAGGCTGAAATGGATAAGATTCCATATGCGTCTGCAGTGGGTAGTTTGATGTATGCAATGATTGCTACTCGCCCAGACATTGCATTTGCAGTGGGAGTAGTAAGTCAATACATGTCAAACCCAGGCAAGAAACATTGGGAGGCAGTGAAAGGAATATTGAGATACCTGAAAGTTACAAAGAGTATGCGTATATGCTATGGGAGTCAGGAGCTAAGTGTAAAGGGTTTTACAGACTCAGATTATGCAGGTGACTTAGACAACCGAAGGTCTACGTCAGGGTATGTCTTTACATTGGCTGGTGGAGCAGTATCATGGCGTTCTAGATTACAAGATTGTGTTACTCAGTCTACTACATAGGCTGAATATGTTTCAGCATCAGAGGCATGCAAAGAATCAATTTGGCTTAATCGACTAGTAATAGATTTGGGAATCAAAGAAGAGATGCCTATGTTATATTGTGATAGTCAAAGTGCTATACAATTGGCTCGCAATCCAGTTTATCACTCAAAGACAAAGCATGTGGATGTGAAGTATCATTTCATCAGGGAAATGCTCGAGGATAAGCAACTTCAGCTTGTCAAAGTTCACACCACAGAAAATCCTGCTGATCTACTTACAAAAGGGCTTCCCTGAGAGAGCTTTGCGCATTTTTGCAAGCAGTTAGGTGTAGGGTAGTACATCACTTCTCTACATCTCTTGTATATTAGCTTGTATAGTAGCTTCTCTCACACTTAAAGTACCACATTGGACTTTAAGTGGGAGGTTGTTGGGGTATAAAGCCCAATGTGGTCACCCAGGTAAGTGGGCGGGCCGCCAGGTATGTACACATTTTCTTTTGTTAAAACCTAATAAGAACTCACTATGCTCTACACATTACAGTAGAGCGAGTTCACCATATCGTCGTGCTCTTCTTCTCGCACTCTCTCTCGCATCGCACTTCCGCTCGTACTCCTTCATGGATGTCGCTTGATGTTGTAACGGTTATGATTTGTTTATCAATTAGCAACTAGCTTTTGGTGATTTCCTTCATTTGAATGTAGCTTGAGTTAGATGCGAGTTGTTTTTTGTTTTCCAAGAGATTGACAACCTCTTGTAGCCTCTATGTACTAGTCGAAATCAGCTTCGTCTCATCGATTGACAGTTATATTCGTGGTTCTTGCTATGTCTGCAATAAGATAGGAGTGAGGTTAGACACCCGTCCCACATTTGACGCCACTGCCAGGGATCGAAGAGACCTAAACTAGGGAAAAACACGAGTGTCTTATGTAGTTGTCCTTTAACTTCCTCTAGGATCACCTAGAGTCAAAACTTTCCTTTTCAAACTGTATAGCTTAAGATTCTCGTCTTTTGCTATGTAGAGGTAGCTTGGAAGTAAGTGAACTTGCTAAGTACCTATTAGGATTGTAGGATTAGATTAGGATTCTAAGAATCATTGATGGTCAAGACAAGTCTTAAGATCAAGGCTCAGAAAACCATAAAAAACAAGAAAATGAGTGTTTGTGGACACTTTCCACAACCGCATTGTAGTAGAATCTAAGAGTAGGGTAAGTAGAATCCGAGGTGGAATCTCAAAACACTGCTCACTCCAGAAGAATCAATTGTGAGTTGTTTATGTGAAGTTGCCAAACTTTAGGTCTACGGCTAGAAACAGCACCAAAAGACTGTCAACCACTGAATCCGGTTGGAGATTATGCTTTGAAAGTTGTATGAACAAGTGGATAAGCTTAAGGATGCATTTGAGGTAAATTTTCAAGAGTTTGCAAAAACTCAGATTATTTACTTTTTCTTGACATTTTAGGCCAAATTAAGTTTTGACTTGACTCAGAGGCTTAAAATAGATTATCAAAAGACTGTCCAACGAAAAAGTTGAAAAAAGTGCTCATTTTGGACCAAAAGTAAATAATCACAATTATTTACTTTCAGATAAAAATGACCAAGGTTGATAAAAGAGACTCTATGCATGTGTACAAACATCTTCTGTAAAGGCTTATAGAAATTGGATCACCAAACTAACCAAATCCTTGATAAATCCTGAAATCTGTATTGATTATCGAGAACTTGAGTGTGAATTGAAAAAATTTTGTTCAAACTTAGTGAAACTTGACTGAGAGGCTTATATTGAAGTGTTAAACAAGTGTACATGCTCAATTGACCAAAAAGATGCAAAAATTTACAAGAAATGAATAATCGCGCTTATTTACTTTTGTCCCATTTTTCAACTTTTATTATCAACTCCGCATACCACTAGTTTTAGCATGTTATATTAAGCCCACAAACCAAATTTGGTAAGATTTGGATCATGGAGTGAAAATTATGGCCAAAGTTGTAAAGTGAGTCTGTAGACACAAAATTGTTGACCATTTGAACAGGGATTATCCAAACTTGATGAAACTTGGCTAGGAAGCTTAAGTTGAGTTGCTTAACCATTCACAAAAATATTAAAAGTAAATAATCATGATTATTTACATCTGCTACAAAGTTGGACATTTTGTGCACATTTGAGTATATCACAAGGTCAAGCATATCAAGTAGACCACACAAATCAAATTTGGTGAAATTTGGATCACAAAAGTGAGACTTAAGCCAGATTCTCAAAAACTGAGTCTGCAAACACGAAACAGTTAATAACTTGGAAAAATTTTGTTCAAACTCAATGAAACTTGTTCAAAGACCATAGCAAGTTGATTACTTAGCAAAACAAGCCAAGAAGTGTAAAAATTTAAAAAAAGTAAATAATCGTAATTATTTGTTTTTGAAGCACAGAGACAGAACTTTGGACTTTTGAGCTTGTACAGTGTTAGAACAACATAATACAAGACCACTGGTCAATTTTGGGTTCAATCGGATCCAAATTAGTACATGTTCGCTCAGATTTCACGTTGCAAATTAGTCCTTTGGCTTTTGTAAAAAAAGAATCTGAAATTCTCAATTGCTGACTCACTTAGCTCAATTTGAAGAGATACATATAGACCAATCACAATAGTTAGCAAAAATTGTATAGTCTTTATGAAAGAATAGCTAACTTGATTCAGAAGCTTGACAGGAGTTGCAATCAAGTCAAGTGGAAGAAACTGATAACAAGTCAATCCAACGGTAAGTACTCTATCCAGGGCTTCACAAGTCTATATGAACCTTAGAACTGATTGTATACTAGCAGACCAAGGCATATTTGGAGAGATCGCTAGTAGAGTATCCACGGAAGACAGTGTGAATCAAGGAGATCACTTGGACACTATCTTTGAAGAAGTCTCAGACACTTTTTCATAATCAACATCTGAAATGTCTTCCTATTCGACTCATTCAAGAACCGGAACGACAGTGCGGTATAAGCACATACCCAACTTTTATAAGACTAATGGCCATGGAGCTCAGGTTTACCTGGATCCTAATGAAGAGTATGCCATTCGCATTGATGACCGTGACATAGAGTTTGAAGAGGAAATCAGGGCAAACAAACAAGGAAAAATGTATGTGGATAAAAATGAAACTCAATATTTACAAGTTGAAAACCCTAATGTGATAGACAAATGGGGGTTAGAAGTGAATACCATAATTCCAGATATGGCAGCAAAAGAAGGACCACCGACTTTAGAATTCAAGGGATACGATCAAGGTGATTTAAAGCCCTTCAAATAGCTTACCATGGATAATCCTAGGATCGGAGTCTATTGTTGGAATGATAGAAACGTCAAAGATCTTCTATGGACTTCTCATGCCAAATCAAGACAGTTAACACCCATGAAGATCATCTATATCTTCAAAATCAAAGACAAGGGTTGAGCAGATCTACCAACCTACCTATTTAGGGATTGTTATAACAATAACTTTGTTATGATGAGTCCTGAGTGTTAAGTATGGAGCCTGATTTACCTTGTAATCTTCTGTGGTAAAAGTGCACATTTATAAGGCCCCCATTATGAGGAGAAGCCATCGTGCGTGAAGGAAAATCACTGCCCGAAAACCAAAATTTTCACGGCCAAAAATAAGGGGAAACTTTAGGGGCCTCGGGGGCGGAAGCCCCCAAGACTTTTTTTTTCCTTCGCCGGAATATTCCTTTTTGCCGGAATATTATGACCGGACAGCGGCGGGAAAGTGGTCGGAAAACGACCGTCGGTTGGCCGTTGGCCGGTAGTCAATGGCCGGTGGCCGGTGGTCGGAAGTCAATGGCCGGTGGCAGGTGGCCGAATTCAAAAGCAGACTTGTCTTCTCAAGGGCGGCCACACATGGGCGGATTGAAGGGTCTGATTTGGACTTATCTAAACAAGGGCGGCTACACATGGCTGCCTCTCATGAGAGAGGGTAGCCCTTTTGGCCTATAAAAGAAGGCCATTTCTACACACATTTCATAGTGTGAAGTTGATGCAACAAGGTGAGTGTGAGGTGGTGAGAGTGAAGCAAGGCGGGAGCTCCATTAAGGGTATAATCCCTTTGTAAACTACTTCTTGTTTTGAAGTACTAAAGCCATTGAGTGACTGCTTTCCCATGGACGTAGCCCACATTGGGTGAACCACGTATATCATGTGTACTCTCTCTCTCTCTCTCTCTCTCTCTCTCTCTCTCTCTCTCTCTCTACTCTATAATCTTTTGTGTGTGAAATCTATCTCTCTCCATTAAGTAATCTACTCAAATATCTATTTAGCTACGTCTTATTTCCTAACACTGAGGAGGTAGAACAAACCAAATACCAAGGGTACTCCATAAGATATTGGATATTGGGTCAAGGACTAGAAACTATTCCAAGAGAGGAACCCCATGAGAGATCTTTCGAGAGCAATGTCTAAAAACCATAACCTACCTCATCGCAAAGAAAATCGTGTGACACTAAAGCCAGTCGAGGGCTACATGAGTCATTATTTCCAACAGACTGGTTTCAAGGACTCGGGACAGGACCAACTGTCAGGAGACCAGGAGTTGAACCAAATAGACGTGTCAGACCAGCTGATTTTCAAAAATGGGTTAGAAAATACAATGGATTTGGGGATCCATATAACCACTTAGAAACCTTTAAGCAAGTGCTAGGAGCAAAGCGCATATTTGATTTTCATACTCAATTTGAGGGATTTGGAATGACATTAGAAGGGAAATCACTAACATGGTTCCAAAACATTCCACCGAGGTCAATCTTGAACTTAAATACATTAGCTCAAGGATTTGTGGCTGCATGTTCCAAAACAGGGATCAAACATAATACGATAGCTCAAATCTATAGCTTCAAACGGAAGCAAGGTGAGTTTGTTAGGGATTGTGCAACCAGAATGAAGCAATACATTGCAAGATGCCTAGAACTAGAAATACGTGCAGAAGAAAGATTAGTATCATTGTTTCTAGAGGGACTGCTAAATAAAGAACTTCATGCTATATTGTATAGCAAGAAACATATGACCCTAGAAGAGTGTGTGTCATATGCTATTGACTTAGGAGACAATTGTGATATTTTCAATGAAGAAGAAGTCCCTAAGGATAATCAAAGTGAGAAGACAGCATCCACCAAACCAGCACAAGTGGGAATGGCTGCTGCAGCATGGCTTATAGCCATAGAAGATATGCTCAAACGGATGAATGAAATGATGAATAACATGCAAAAAACACCTATGAGGGGACCAGGGCAAGGAATACCTCAACAGGGACAACCAATTAGGCCGTAGAAATGGTGTGCAATTGAGGGTAAATGGACCAACCATGAGACCAATGAGCGCTATTACCGACCAAAGTATGATGAGAATGTTCAATATGTTTCTATGAGGCCAGAAGGACAACCGATGTACAGATATCAGTTTAATATGGCCCTAGCTCAAAGACCACCGATGGGTATGGAAAGACCTCAACCCGTGTTGGATCAACAACCTCCATATCTTAGACATCATGTAGTGCCTGTAAAGTACATGCATTCATAGGAAATCATAGATGAACAAGCACTATTGCATGTTACACCCTATGTTGAGCCTACTCCATCTACAGTAATGGTAGAAGGAGATTGGTATAATTCACATCCACCACCAATGGAAGAACCTACAACTTATACTACACCAAATCTTGCATCTATGTACTATGTAACTAAACAAGGTGTTGACCTCTGACAGTAAGACCCATGATTAAGCCAAGAACTAGAAACTGCCATAATTGTGGTGCAGATGATCATTGGAAAAATGAATGCCCCGAGCCTCACAAGAACATTAAGCCAGTTGAAGCTTTCTGTATACAATGTTGCAAAAAGCGAGGACACTTCCCTGAAGATTGTCCAAAAAGTCCTTTAAACAAGGGTAAAACAGTAGTGAACGTAGTCCAAGGGATACCTAGTAGCTCATCGAAGAGTGAACCTATTATTCCAATCAAGGTAATCACCAGAGCCCAGGCTAAGAAAAAGAAATGTAACTCCTCTAATGACTCGGAGAATACTAAAAATTTCTCTCAAAGGACCAAGAGAAGAAGAAGCCAAAGGTATGAGATGAGAAAACAGAAACAAAGGGCTGAAATCAGGAGAAAGCCAAGAATCTATTCCAGAAAAAAGTGAAAGAAACTGGAAGTGAAATCAAGGAAACCACGGTGAAATCTGGAGGATCAATTTTGGTAGACAAAATTTTTGAGCCAATCAATGCAGCCTTGGAAGCTTACGAAGCGGGACTTAAAGCAAGCCAAAACATGAAAAACAAATGGAAAAACTATCCTTCTCTAGATATGGAAGCAGCTAAGCTTGAAGCTTATCAAAATCTGGTAAGAATTACTCAAGAGATGTTAGAAAAACAAAAACCCAAGCTAAAGAGTATAGCAAAACCTGAGGAGCTTGTGGTAGGAACCAGTAAAGAGAAACCCAAAGTGGTGGTAGAACCCCACCTTGAAGCTAAAAAGCCAAAACTCATAGTGCCTGATAGTGAAGATGCCTTATATGGAATTCCGTTCGTAGAAGAAGACTGGCCAAGACACTTATGGAAAAAAGTTAGAGAGATTAATGATGGGAGCCTAACTTTGAAGTCAGCTCCTATAGAGGAAGTTTGGTTAGACAATCTACCTCCTGATATGGACATGGATGTATAATTCTTGTATGGGGATTGTGGCTCTGAAGCTTCAGGAATTTCTAAACCAATGACTCTAAAAACACTACCCTCTTACTTGGGAGATAACGAAGACGAATCCATAGTGTGTAAAACAACTCAGATTAAAAGAGTTGAACACACCCTAGAGGTAGACAACATCCATTCAATCATGTCTACACCCATTCAATGCACTCTTACTTTAGGAGAACTGTTAAAAATTAGACCATATTTATGGAATGATCTAAAAAAACTCTAGAGAAGGTGGGGATAACAGGGCTAATTGCAAAAAATTTGGGAGGATTGAAACACGAATTGGATAACAAAGAGTTTAAATCCGTCCCAATGAACAAAGTTGGAGAATACTACGAAGGGAAAGAAGGAAACACAACCCTTCCAGTGAGATACAATGCTATAGAAACCATGGCAATACTGGATAGTGGGGCAGGCATAGCCATAGCCAGGAAAGCAATATGGAAATCATGGGGAAAACCAGCCATCAGATAAACTCGAATGAAATTCTAATGGACACAACGAAAGATCCTTAGGACTGCTTGAAAAAGTGATAGTTAATTCTTGTGGAATTGATTATCAACATACTTTTGCAATAGTGAACTTTGGAAAGAAACTCAATTATGAAATCATCTTGCGAAGACCTTTCATGCGACAAGTACAACTCATCCAGGATTGGGGAAACAATTATCTGTACTTGAAGCAAGTGGGATCAATAACAAGGGTTAATCTAAAAGATCACACTTATAGAGATGTCATGAAAACGTCCATACAAGAAATTGACTCAGTCTCTTCGGCTGAAACTAAGCTTCCATCTTGGTTGAACAAAGACACACCTATTTGGATGTGTGGAGCCTCAGAAAACGGGAGCTTAAAACAAGAAGAATGTATCTTAGAAAGGGATTACACAGATGAAGCCTATGTACCTGAACCCCTTTTAGAGCATTTCTTTGAGCCATTTGAGTGAGGACTCAAATTTTAGCAACAATGGATGTGTGTAAATACGTCTAATGCCTACTCAATTTTGCAATGAGGACGGCTATGACATAATTCCCATACAAATGATCTCAACCCTTCACATTGACAACAAAATTCAAGAACCCAAGGACTTAATGAAAGCTCAACAAGTCTTTTCAGACCTCTACTATGATGCAACAAACGAGTTAAAAGAACAATTAGCTACCTCAAATGATTCAAGGTCGGAAAAAGAACATATGAGAGCTAAACTACTCATGAAAGGAGGGGAGGAAAAGTTTTTTGACTTTCCAAATTAGAAACCGAGAAGACAGAAATGGTATAGAAGAAAAAGAGACACCAGAAACTTGAAATCTAAACCTATGCCATCAGTCTCTAGTAGAACACAATTTCTGATACAAATAGATTCACATGATTGTGTCAAAGACAGAATCACGGGTAGATATCCTTCAGACAAAAAGCAAGAAATATCAAAAACATTGAGAAAAATGAGAAAGGAAACTCAAGCAAAACCTAAATACCAGGACATGGATTCAACCATAACACAACTTGAACGAAGAAAGAAGTATCAAGAGTTGAAGAAAGCTCTAAAGGAGATATATACCACTGAAATGGAAACCACCGAGGAGGAAGGCAAAGATGTAATGAGTGTTCCATCCCATTACATAAATTATACTCTCCAAGATCGAAAGATCATAGTTGAACAATTTGTAAGGGAACTAAGAAAACGGGGCGAGTCCTATGAAGGGCCTGAAAACGCAAAAAGGATAGATCTGGCCAAACTAGGAGAAGAGCCTAGACCTGCCTACATTGCAAACAACCTGACGGAAGAAGAAGAAGAGATTTTATTAGGCTTACTGAAAGAATACCAAGATATCTTTGCTTGGTCTTATAAGGATCTCAAGGGTGTTGATCCAAAAATTTGTTAGCATACCATACCTATGAGAGATGATGCAAAACCAAGCAGAGAGAGGCCATATACTTATAATGAAACATTTTCCAGAAGATCAAAGAAGAGATAGAAAAGCTCAAGGAAGCCGAATTCATTTATGAAATTGAACACACATATTGGATGTCTCCAATTATGGTAGTACCCAAGAAAAATGAAAAATTAACAGTGTGTGTCAATCTCATGAAAGTGAATGCAGCCACCATAAAAGACAACTTTTGTCTTCCAATCACTGAGCATGTTTTAGAACGAGTTGCAAGAAAATAAGCTTACAACTTTTTAGATGGCTTTTTGAGATACAATCAACTTTTGGTTGACCCCAAAGATCAGCATAAAACTGCCTTTGCAATTGAATATGGTATTTTTGCCTATCGGGTTATGTCTTTTGGGTTAACTAATGCTCTTGTCACCTTTCAAAGATTGATGAGCCATGTTTTTAAGGAATATCTTTGGAATTTCTTGGAAGTATACAAGGATGATCTATGTGTATATTCATCAATCCGGGTTGATCATTTTGAACACCTTAAAAAGGTATTCGAAAAATGTAGACTTTATAGGATTTGCTTAAATCTTGAAAGTGCACATTTATGGGCAGACAACGAAAACTTCTTGGACATATAGTGTCTAAAAATGGCATAGCTACTGATATGGATAAAATTCATGTTATTGTTGAATTGCCTAAACCGACAACAGTCAAAGGGGTTCAAGCTTTTATGGGACATTGTGGATATTATAGACAATTCATTTACATGTACGCTATAATTGCAAAACCCATGTACATCTTGATTACACTCTTTGAATGGACTGATGAGTGTGAAGAATCCTTCATGAAGCTTAAGCAAGCTCTCACTTCAGCCCCAATATTGAAAGCACCATTTGGAATAAGATATTCCACATACATGTAGATGCTTCCAATTTTGCCATTGCATGTATACTAGCTCAACCAGGACACGTAAGAATTGATTTTCCTATTTCTTATGCTAGTAGACAGTTGAATATGGCAGAGAAAAACTATACAACCACCAAAAGGGAAGGATTAGGAGTGATCTATGCCGTAAAAAAGTATACACATTACCTATCAGCTAACAAATTTGTGTTCTTTGTGGACCACCAAGCCTTATTGTACTTGGTCAACAAGCCATGCAACACAGGAAGAATAGTGAGATGGTTCATTATTCTTTTGAAAAGGATGAACGACAGATGAACAACGTGCAAAAAGCACCTATGAGGAGACAAGGATTAGGGATACCTCAACACGGACAACCAATTAGGCCACAAAAATGGTGTGCAATCGAGGGTAAATGGACCAACCATGAGACCCACGAGTGCTATTATTGACCAAAGTATGATGGGAATGTTCAATACGTGCCTATGAGGCCACAAGGACAACCCATGTACAGATATCATCCTAATATGGCCCAAGCTCAAAGACCACCGATGGGTATGGAAAGACCTCAACGTGTGTTTGGTCAGCAACCTCTGTATCCAGGACATAGTGCAGTGCCTGTAAAGTACATGCACTCCGAAGGAGTCATAGATGAACAAGCATTAGTGCCTGTTACACCCTATGTTGAGCTTAGTCTATCTACAGTAATGGTAGAAGGAGATTGGTATAATTCACATCCACCACCAATGGAAGAACCTGCGACTTATACTACACTAGAGCTTGCATCATGTAACTAACCAAGGTGTTAGACCTCCGACAGTAAGACTCATGATTAAGCCAAGAACTAGAAACTGCCATAACTGTGGTGCAGATGATCATTGGAAAAATGAACGTCCAAAGCATGACAAAAACCTCAAGCTTGTTGAAGCCTATTGCATACAATGTTGCAAAAAGGGAGGATATTTTCCGAAAGATTGTCCTAAAAATCCTTTAAATAAGGATAAAACAGTAGTAAATGTAGTACAAGTGATACCTAGTAGCTCATCTGAGAGTGAATCGATTGTTCCAATCAAGGTAATCACTAGATCCAAGGCTAAGAAAAAGAAACACAACTCCTTTGATGATTCGGAAAATACGAAAGTCTCCTCTCAAAGGATCAAAAGAAGCAGAAGCAAAAGATATGAGATGAGAAAACAAAAACAACGGATTGAAATCGAGGAGAAAGCAAAAAAGCTATTTCAAAAAAAAGTGAAAGAAACTAGAAGAAGTGAAATCAAGAAAACAACCGTGAAATCTGGAGGATCAATTTTGGTTGATAAAATTTTTAAGCCTGTTAGTGCAGCCCTGGAAGCCTACCAAGCAGGACTTAAAGCAAGCCAACATGGAAAAACAAATGGAAAAACTATCCTTCTCTAGACATGGAAACAGTTAAGCTTGAAGCTTATCAAATTTTGGTAAGAATCACGCAAGAAATGCTGGAAAAACAAAAACCCAAGCTTGAAAGTATAGCAAAACCTGAAGAGCTTGTGGTAAGGGACATTAAAGGAAAATCCGAAAAGTGGAGTAGCTATCTAGTTACTTACTTATCAAGCCAAACATTTCCTGAGGATATGAGTAAACACTACCAAAGAGAAACTGAGATTGATGCAAAAGACTATGCTCTTATTGGAAACCAATTGTATCGAAGAGAGAAGGATCGACATTTGCGCCTTTGTGCAAATGAAGACGAATATATTCCCATTATAGTACAAGCACATGCTAGATTAGTTGAAGGTCACTTTTCTAGTGAAACCACCACGAGAGAAATCTTGATGGCAAGCATATGATGGCCAACACTTTTTGCAGATGCCAAAGAATATGTTTGAAGGTGTAATGCATGTCGAGCAAAAATGCCAACCCATGTAGATAGCATGCCTTTAAGACCAATGATGGGGACTAGAGCTTTTGCAAAATGGGGTATAGATTTTGTCGGGCCAATACAACCACGTGCTTATAGAACCTAAGCTCAATATATCATTGTAGCTACGGACTATTTGACCAAGTGGACAGAGGCTAAAGTAACCCAGAAGAATGATTCCAGAACCACGGCCGCATTCTTGTATGAGAATGTGTTCACAAGATATGGACTCTCAATAGAAATTGTCAGTGATAGGGGAACTCATTTCCTCAATGAGGTAATTGAGTATCTGCTTAATAAATTTATGGTCATCCATAACAAATTGGCTCCCTATCGCCCACAAGCAAACGAACAACCTGAGCACACAAATAAAATTCTTAGCTCAGTATTGACTAAAGTGGTTAGTTCAGGACGGACTGATTGGAAAATGAATCTCCATGCCGCTCTATGGGCTTATAGAGTTTCGTTCAAGACAGTTTTAAATGCTACACCCTTTAACCTTGTTTATGGTCTTGATGACATACTGTCGATAGAATTTCTATTGCCGACACTAAGGGTAGCTAAGAATCTTGAGTGGACTGGTGTTAGCAGCAAGCTAACACAGATACCACAAATATCGTTTTTCGAAGTTCTCATTGGAAAAACACTTATTATTTTGATAAATCGGGAATATTGTAACTCCTAATTTTTTGATAAACCTTGTAATTGATGAGCCGGGGCTACAAGCTTCCAGATTGTATCAACCTGTCATTACCCATCTTTGGTAGAACTCCCAGATTATTAGTTTTGACCACCAAAAACCTTGGCTAAGGTATAAAAGCCAATTTTTGTAAGTTATTATAAAGTTTTGGATAATGAAATACACAGTGTGAGCTAACGAAACTCACTCCTCTCCTTCTCGCGCTTCCTACTCGCTCCTCGGGTTGTCACATTGCAGTCACGTTTATGGCATTGCAATCGCAGGTAAGAGCCCTACGCATTGACGTAAACACATCATGATATTTCGTAGCTTTTGGCATCGTCGACCCGTGGCCTAATTTCATTATAACTAAGAATTTACACTTTCAAATCAAAAACTAAGTATAGGCGGGGTATTGGGGCATCATTGCTAAGCATTTAGATGCATTCTAGGTCGAAAACGACTAGGTCAAAAATCCACTGCTGTTAATAATTGCGATTTTGGAACTTCACCTAAAGTGGGATTTGAGACCATAAGCATGTGTTCTTGGGTCTTATAAACATATTCTAGAAGTTTCGTTACATTTGGATGTGATGTGATGCTGTTGATAGCGGGAAAAAGAGCAGTGCAATCAGGCGGCCTCTATACTCGTGCACACTCCACAAACCACGCCTCATGCAAACAGCAAAGAACAAAACAAAGGGGGCACCACCCTAAATTAAGAGGTTTAGGGACCTCACACATAGTGCACATAGGCAAGTGAGACTTCTGGCATTATGATGGCATCAAAACATATGGCAAAACACATAGAAACGAAGCTTAGGGACCTTATGTAGCATATATATACACAATACATCAGCTTAACAATACAACGGCATCTGATCATACATAACAAGGATATAGAGAAGCAAGCCAAGGATGGCATAATCCCTTGTCAAAAACAAATCACCCAGCAAGTAGGTATGATCCTACTAGCAACACATCAATACCTTAGAGAATGATGGCGAGGATGGTGGCCATGGAGCATGAGAGAAGACTCCTTATTTAGGTTTTAGGGCTAGTAATGTAGCATACTAGAGGGGGAGAGAGAGAGGGAGAGAGAGTAGAGCTCCATCCATAGCTCCTCGTTGTGAGCAATGTCGTCATAGCTTCATTGCTTGGTGAAGGGGGTGAAGTGTTGGTTTTGAGTGAGAGAAGGCCTCCTTATATAGGTTTCTGAGAGGGTTTAGGATTAGGGATAAACATGCTTAAATCCGCTGATTGGGGTTACTTTTTGCTTAGGGTGGTCAACTGATTGAGGTCACCTGATATGTCACCATCAAGATATTCTCTAGAGTGATGTGAGAGGGGAGGGTAAATGCTGATTTTTCTGATTGTGACACATGGGGATAAGGCCTTGACCAGCATTTAAGAGCAGGTAAGGTGGCTGTTGAAACTGGAGGTTCTGCACATGTCAGGGGGGGACCTGCTGGGTCCTCCTGAATATCAAATTCTCAAAAAATCCTCAACCATGGCTTCTTTTGACATGTGTTCTTTGAAAAAATCAGCATGTCTCTTTTCAACTCAAAAGTCTTTATCCCTGTTGACTCACCTTTACCATAAGATTTTCTCCTTTTCTCCTCCTGTAACTGCATTGTTGATGCCCAATCACTGCTTCTAGTAACGGTGAACTGTTACCTACCAAATACTTATGGTGCAGTAAAAAATATTTACCATGGGTAAAAAAAGTTATTGTAGGTAAAAAGTGATTTGTATTTACCATGTAGGTGAAAAATATTTACTGTAGGTAAAAATATTTACTGTGGTAAAAAATATTTACTGTCGGTAAAAAAGTGAAAACGGAGTATGCTGTGCTCTGAGTCCACACGAACATCCTCGTGTAAATTTCACTAGAAATTCACACCTAGAATGGGCTATTCTGTAAGATATAGGTTGTAGGCATGCATAAGAGCTCGTTCCCACGTATCTTCTGTCCATGGCACTTTTTACTCTTTGGTGCTTGTGAAGTAGATTTTTCTTCTCTTTCGAGATCCCTTGGACTAGAGTATCCTCATCTCCCCAACAACTGACTGTGTCTTTATTGCATGTTCAGAAGGGGTCCTAAAAACCATGCATCATATAGCCCTCCCCCTTAAGCTAGAGGTATTTGATGCCTCTAGCTGTAGGTTGTGCTACAATAGGGTTCTCTTGAATACTTACCCACCTGGTACCAATTGAATTTGCCATGTTACTGCTTTCTTGGCCGATGCACCCTGTTTAGTCCTTTCTGATGAATAATTGTATCCATCCATGACTAACAACTGGTCTCCTAGACCCTTGAAAGCCATACCCCATCCATTGTCAATATCCGCTTTCACTGGTAGCATTCTCTTTTTTTCTTTTTTTCTTCTCTTTTTTTTTTTTTTTTTTTTTGAAACGACTATGTACATGATTGTTACCTTAATTGGAGCTCGAATATGATGAGCTCTCCTCTGAACCATCCTTAGCATTGATTTCACCAGCATATGGCTGTGAAAGACGACATTGGTAGGCCTTCAATCGCCAACCATTTACCGGGGTCTGATGTATGTACCTTACCATCTAGGTCACCTAGTTGGTAACTACCATTTGAGAACCTCTGTATCACTACAAAAGGGCCTTCCCAGTTAAGCAAGAACTTACCATCCTTCCTGCGATCAAAGCGATTGTCGTATCTGAGCACTAAAGAACCTTCCTTGATACCTTTCTTGACAAGGTTGCGATTGAACTTCTTTCGTTTCTTCTCTACCTAGGCTTCATAGTACTTCAGTGCTGACTCTCGATCTAGCCCTAACCTCTCCAAATCGATGATTCTTCCTTCCACCTGCTTCTCTTGACTATCCTCTTGATGTGCTTTTAGAACTCGGAGGCTCGCTAGCTCCACTTCTATAGGCAATAGTGCCTCTTGCCCGTAAACCAAGTGAAAAGGTGTATACCCCAAGGATGTTTTAAAGGATGTTCTGTAGGCCCAAAGTGCTGCATCTAGGTGTTTGTCCCATGCCTTAGGATGTAAATGCACTTGCTTAGTGATGATTTTACATATAAGACCATTTACCTTTTCCACAAGACCATTGCACTGAGGGTAGTATGGTGTAGAGTGCCTGCGCTTGATTTTTAACCTGCTCATCAATTGCCCGACTAAACCAGCTCGAAATCTCGGTCCCCTATCCGAGACAATCTCCAAAGGTGTGCCAAAACGGCAACAAAGGCATTCAAAAATGAAATCACTCACGTCCTTGGCTGTGATGCGCTTTGTGGGACGAGCTTCTGCCCATCTGGTCATGTACTCCACCCCCATAATGATGTATTCCTTCCCTGATTGAGTGCAAGGTAGTGGCCCTATTGCATCTATCCCCCATTTTTCAAATGGCCCATAGGTTTTGATTGGATGCTGATTTTCATGGGTAAGACGCCTTGGTCCAGCTTTTTGGCAAACCTCACATGTGCGGCACCAATGTTGTACATCTCGATGGAGGCTTGGCCACGTGAACCCTGCTTGTAAAATCTTTCTGCTAGTAATCTCTTGTGCAAAGTGGCCACCACACACACCTTCATGACAACTAAACAAACTATCCTTTATCTCTTGGGATGCAGGAACTCTCCTTAAGACAGCATCTTTCCCTCTACAATACAAGTCCTCATTCACTAAGCTATAGCTGGAGGCCTTTTTTGCCAACCACCTACGTTCACTTTTACTCATACCAGAGGGTGCTTCACAATGCTCAAGAAATTAAAGTAAATCATGCAGCTTCTCCTTTCCCTGGTATAAAGGACTTTTCACAAGGATAGCACCTACTATGAGAGTTTGTAGTTCTTCACCTGCTAAGGCATCTGCTTCTCGATTTTGATCTCTAGGTACAAAGTGCACTCGAACTTCTTTGAAACCCTTCAACAAGGCCTTTGCTTCCCTCATCTTAACAGACAATTTGTCATTTTTACAGGCCCATACACCAACCATTTGCTTAACAATCAACATGGAGTCACCAAAAACATTTAGCTTTGTGATGCCCTGAGAAAGACAACATTGCAACCCTAAAACAAGGGCATGGTACTCTGCCTCATTGTTAGAATGAACCTCTTTTAGATGAAACCCTTTTGCAAAGATCTTCTCCTTCTCTGGACCTAATATTACTATGCCTGCTGATGCCTTGTCTTTGGTCCTCTTGTAAGCCCCATCAAAATACAGACTGTGTGCTCCCAATAGAACTTCAGGCTCAGAGATAGGCGGTACCTTACTAGGTGCCTCTTTCTTGGCCTTCTCATAACACCTTTGTGTGAGGACATCTGCCAAACAAGCACGGGTGGAATCCTCTACTTGTAGTGTGTAGTCAAACTCTTGAAGCTGCACCACCCACTTTGCTATTCTTTGAGACAATTCCATGTGTTGTAGGGCATATGGAAAAACCTCCTCAGTTGTGATCACCACAAATTGTCTCGGAAGTAAGTAAGCCCGAAACTTCTCCACTGCAAACTTAAGAGCTAGCACCAATTGCTCAGTTGCGCTGAAACCCTTTTCAGCAGCTGTCATCACTCTACTAGAGAAGTAGACTGGTCTCATGAGAGATGTCTTTGGGTCTTTTTGCATCAAGACAGCTCCTAGAGCTTCTGGACCTACACTAGGATTTACATAGAATAATTCATCCCATGTGGGTTGTCGGACGACAGGCAATGAGCTCAAAATGGTTTTAACTTCTTGAAAGCACCTTTCACCCTCCTCACTCCATGTCAATGTAGTGTGTTTAGTGAGTTGCTGCAAAGGATAGATTGCCTGAGAAAGAAGATGTATGAATCGTCCCATGTAGCGAACCTTTTGAATGAAGGAGACTAGTTGCTTCACGTTTGAAGGAGTAGGTAAAGCTAACAATGTCTTTACCTTTTCAGGGTCAGCCTCAATACCATCTTGAGACACAACATGGCCTAGTAGAGTGACCTTGCTCTCACCTATGTGGCACTTGTCTTTATTCAATTGCCCACCCAATTGGGCCAGACGGGTGAAACCTTCATCAACCTTGGACAGATGTACTTACCTAGAGCTGTAAATGCAAAAATCATCAATGAAGACTCGTATGGACTTATCAAAGTAAGGTTGAAACACCAACTTCATAAACCTCTGGAAAGTAGCTGGGGCATTAGTTAAACCAAAAGGCATAACTCTATAAGCAAAACACCCCCAAGGTGTTATGAAGGTAGTCTTTCTTTGGTCTTCATCTGTAATTCTGATTTGGAAGTAGCCTGAGTACCCATCACACACTGTGTACCTTTCATGACCAGCCACTTCATTTAGTATTTCATCTTGAAAAGGCAAAGGAAAATGGTCCCTTTTTGTGGCTGCGTTTAGAATCTTGTAATCCACACATACCCTCCACTTCCCATTTTTCTTTGGTGCTATCACAACTAGAGACACCCACTCAGAATCTTCCACTAGGTAGATAAATCCTGCCTTGAGTAATCTTTTTACTTCTTTTAAGAGTGCATCTTGTTGCACTAGCCCTAATCTCCTTAGCCTTTGCACCACTGGTTTGGCACCTTCCTTTAATTGGATATGGTGTTGGGTTACCGTCACTCCTTTAATATGCTCGTAATCAGTTATAAAGAGGCCAGCATGCTTCTTTAGTACCTGCAAATAGGGTTCTCTCTCTTCTTCTAGTAGGTCCTTAGCTAGCATCTCCTCTAAGCCTGTGGCTTCTTCCTTGTTTAGAGAGTCTTGACCACCTTCTCCTTCTGGGTTTCACAGTATTATACCCATGACTTCCAAAGAGCTAGCATCCTCCTCAGATGATTCATCCTCAGATGAAGAGCAGCTGCTTGTACTCCATTCATCCATAGAAGTCTCCATCTCTAGGTCTTGTTGTCTACCCTGCTTCATGTCATACACAATTTTTTGTTGCTTGCCACCTACCTTATGATTTGGTCGCAACTCAAGGGAACCTGTCTCCCAATCTTGCCTAGCTTTCATAGCCATAAGCCAAGGTCTTCCAAGGATTAGCGGATAGCCCTCCCCCTTAGTTGGGATCACATAAGCATCAATTGAGATTGCCACACCAAAAGCTGAAACCTTCACTCCATTAACCTTTCCCATACAAGCCACCCTTACATTATTTGCCATCTTAGCTTGTAAGGAAGTTTGCTCGTTTACTTCCAAACCCAACCTGTTTCATTTCTCTGTCATAACACAAATCTCGGCTCCACCATCTACGTACACATTGGAGACTCGCTGACTCTTAATCTCTGCATCAATGACTGGCACGATATCCTTCATGCCTCTTGCACTAATAGACCCAACTGACTTTGCCTTAGCCCTCCTGGTGCTGACCATCTTAGACCAGGTTCTACGCATCTTTGGGGAAAGGTGGAGGAGTTGCTGCCATGAAATCTTTGGTCCTTGCTTACTCACATCTGCTACCAGGTCGTAAGGTATGGATCCTACCCCAAGTGGAAAGTCTTCTACTCCTATGTGCCTCCTTGACCTACTCTTCCTTTTCTTGTCTCCTATCACTTGGGAGGAACCCTCATTCCCTTTATCCGGCTCTGAAGCTTCCATTTCATCAGTTCTTTGTCTCCTAACTCTCTTTATTGGCATGGCAACAGCTTCCTCCATTTTTTCTTTCCCTTTATCCTTACCATTGTCAAGACTTATGACAGAGACAGCCCTGTCCTCCCCTCCCGATGGTAGTGGAGGGATCTCTGCTGGTGCTTGTGGTGGTGGAGGAGGGGGTCTCAATATTTGGATTGGTGGAGCCACGTGTGCATTTTGTCCATTTAGTGGCCTAGCTCGAGGAGGACTGACTTGCTGGCGAGGAGGCCGTCTTTGATTACCATTTCCTTGATAGCGTCGTGGATGGGGGCAATAATACATGCCGTGACCTACCTCTCCACAGTTGTAGCAAATGTACTCACGTGCTTGCCTTTGTCCTTCTTGTCTATTTCGTTCATTTCTTGGTTGGGGAGCCCTTACACCTTGAACCAGATTGATGGACAGGCTCTCTAGTTGATTGGTGATTTGTTGAAGTAATTCTTGTTGAGAGGACTCTTGGTCTGTTGCTCCTGTCCCTGCTACTACCCTTGCCGTAGGTTGAGCTAGCGGTGGAGGCTCCATTCCCCCTTGTAGTTGAGCTTGGAATTTTAACTTCCTATCCTTCTCCCTTGCATAAGTCATAGCTTTATCAAAGGTATCTGGGAATTTACCTTTTACCTTTTCTCGAAGGATGGGGTAAAGCCCTGCCAAGAAACAGTCCTTCTTTAGGCATTCTGGCGCCCTTTCTCCTTCACCTAGTGATGCACACCATTTCTCCCACAGATTGGAAAACTTTCCTTCATAGCTTCTATAGTCATTGGGTGATGTTTGGCGTAGCTCTAAGAGCTGTCTCCATATCTCCTCTGGAGGCTCATGGCAGTGAAATTCTTCAATGAAGGCCATCTTTAAGGACTCCCAGTCTCTTCTTTCTTCAGGTGCCAAAGTTTGATACCATAATTTTGCACCTTCCCTCAAGACCAAAGGAAAGGCCCTTAACTTAGTAGCTTCGTCATCCCTTCCTGATACCAGAAAGGCCATTTCCAAATTATCCAAAAAGTCTGGAGCAACCTCCCCAGGCTTACCATAAAAATTAGGGAAGGCCATAAGTGAGAGAGTAAACAATTACACAAACAGCTCCAATTTATTTTAAAATAGAGTATGGTAATTACAATTTGGAGCTTTAGCACAACTTAGCTCAAAATAGGATGAAGATCGACACATCAAAGGAATGGTAATAGTCTAGTAAGAGTAGAATGATAGGATGAGGAGAGCGCAAGATTTCCCCAAGTCTCTCGGCTCCAAACAACAGGGCTATTCTTTGCTGATAAAAGATTTTTCTATCAATACAAATATTCACACGGATATGACGCACAAAATGGAAAGGAAACATGCGGGGATCATCATTCTCATTATTGGCATCCATACTTACACACAAGAGCCTAGCTTAGTTGCACCACCTTGGGACCAATGAGCCTGATCAGCCACAGAAGGTTAGCACCTCGGATCACCTCGACTCTTCCTGATGCATCTGTGAAGACGTAAAGCGTGATGGCAACACTTTGTACAATGCTGAGCCTTTTAGCAAGCAACAATTGGATGCTATTACCATAATCAGCATGACGAATGAAAGTGACACCATTAATGTGCAGCACATCATCAACTAAGATAGTTTCCTTAGATTGAGATAACTTCTTGAAAATTAGCAACAAAGGTAGGGCAGGGAGGCTTTTCACCCGGTCTCCAAAGCACTTTGGACAATATCCAAAGTGATCTTCACGCGGACAGGAGGTTGGCTTGGGATTGGTGGTGTCTGGATTCACAAAGTGCACTGGGAGCACTCGCAAACGGGCGGCAATCTTGTAGGCAAGCCTTCGCCTCTTTGCTTCAGGAGGATTTAGGGGTGAGAGTCATGGTTGCAAGTTGGAGGTTGAAGTTGGTTGCTCACTAGCCTTTTTCTTGCCTGTAGTGGTCATGTAATCCCTTATTAATGAGATTAAGCCAAATGTTACCTTACGCTTGAGCACACGCTGCGGCCTTGGGCCACTTAGGTGTAGAGGTGATCTTCCTCCTCTTAGTCGGCTCCTCAGGAAAGAGAGGTCTGGTGATGCTTTCTCTTCCGTTAATGTGTGTCACAGTACCTTTGTGTATGTTGATGTAGAATATTTCAAGCTCGTGTGCGTTGGACGTTTCTGGAGCACTCATAGGTTGAGAGAAGAGGTATATCAAGCTCTTCTTCTCACTCTCCTTCGTTGGCGACGATCACGAACAAGGCATGTAGAAGAACTTACTTCTTGAATTTCAATGACACTGCAACCTGGTAACAAGACCTTGATGAAAGCTTTTAAGGCCTCTAAATCCTCCTCCTCTTCTGTTCTCCAATTTGCAAACTCCTCACGCCATTCGTCCATGTTGTAGATTGCACATATTCATTGCTTGTGGACTGAAGGTCTGTGTAGCCCTCCTCAGTGGGGGCACCAAAATGATAGCGGAAAAAAGAGCAGTGCAATCGGGTGGCCTCTGCACTCGTGCACACTCCACAAACCACGCCTCATGCAAACAAGCAAAGAACAAAACAAAGGGGGCACCACCCTAAATTAAGAGGTTTAGGGACCTCACACATAGTGCACATAGGCAAGTGAGACTTCTGGCATTATGATGGCATCAAAACATATGGCAAAACACATAGAAACGAAGCTTAGGGACCTTATGTAGCATATATATACACAAGACATCAGCTTAACAATACAACGGCATCTGATCATACATAACAAGGATATAGAGAAGCAAGCCAAGGATGGCATAATCCCTTGTCAAAAACAAATCACCCAGCAAGTAGGTATGATCCTACTAGCAACACATCAATACCTTAGAGAATGATGGCGAGGATGGTGGCCATGGAGCATGAGAGAAGACTCCTTATTTAGGTTTTAGGGCTAGTAATGTAGCATACTAGAGGGAGAGAGAGAGAGGGAGAGAGAGAGTAGAGCTCCATCCATAGCTCCTCGTTGTGAGCAATGTCGTCATAGCTTCATTGCTTGGTGAAGGGGGTGAAGTGTTGGTTTTGAGTGAGAGAAGGCCTCCTTATATAGGTTTCTGAGAGGGTTTAGGATTAGGGATAAACATGCTTAAATCCGCTGATTGGGGTTACTTTTTGCTTAGGGTGGTCAACTGATTGAGGTCACCTGATATGTCACCATCAAGATATTCTCTAGAGTGATGTGAGAGGGGAGGGTAAATGCTGATTTTTCTGATTGTGACACATGGGGATAAGGCCTTGACCAGCATTTAAGAGCAGGTAAGGTGGCTGTTGAAACTGGAGGTTCTGCACATGTCAGGGGGGGACCTGCTGGGTCCTCCTGAATATCAAATTCTCAAAAAATCCTCAACCATGGCTTCTTTTGACATGTGTTCTTTGAAAAAATCAGCATGTCTCTTTTCAACTCAAAAGTCTTTATCCTTGTTGACTCACCTTTACCATAAGATTTTCTCCTTTTCTCCTCCTGTAACTGCATTGTTGATGCCCAATCACTGCTTCTAGTAACGGTGAACTGTTACCTACCAAATACTTATGGTGCAGTAAAAAATATTTACCATGGGTAAAAAAAGTTATTGTAGGTAAAAAGTGATTTGTATTTACCATGTAGGTGAAAAATATTTACTATAGGTAAAAAATATTTACTGTCGGTAAAAAAGTGAAAATGGAGTATGATGTGCTGTGAGTCCACACGAACATCGTCGTGTAAATTTCACTAGAAATTCACACTTAGAATGGGCTATTCTATAAGATATAGGTTGTAGGCCTGCATAAAAGCTCGTTCCCACGTATCTTCTGTCCATGGCACTTTTTACTCTTTGGTGATTGTGAAGTAGATTTTTCTTCTCTTTCGAGATCCCTTGGACTAGAGTATCCTCATCTCCCCAACAACTGACTGTGCCTTTATTGCATCTTCAGAAGGGGTCCTAAAAACCATGCATCAGCTGCAACGGTTGTGATTTGTTTGCCGATGAGCGATTGACTTTTGGTGATTTTTGTCACTTGAGTGTAGCATGAGTTAGATGCAAGTTGTTATTTGTTTTTCGAGATATTGACACCCTCTTGTAGCCTCTATGCACTAGTCGAGTCATCTTCATCCCATGGATTGACAATTTAATCGTGGTTTTCGCTAATACTGTAATAAGATAGAATAGTGAGGTTAGACACGCGTCCCACATTTGGCACCGCTGTCGGGGATCGAATAGACCTAAACTAGGAAAAAACACGAGCGTCTTGTGAAGTTATCCTTTAACTTCCTCTAGGATCTCTTAGAGTTCAAAACTTTCTTTTAGAAACCGCATAGCCTAAGATTGTCGTCTTTTGCTGTGTAGAGGTACCTTGGAAGTAATCGTACTTGCTGAGTGCCTTTAGGATTATAAGATTGTAGAAATAGATTAGGGTTTTGAGGATGATTGATAGACGAGACAAGTCTTAAGATCAATGCTCAGAAAACCATAAAAGACAAGAAAACGAGTGTTTGTGGACACTTTCCACAACCCCATTGCATGAGAATTTAGGAGTAGGGTAAGTAGGATCCGAGGTGGATTTCAAAACATTGCTCTCTCTGAAAGAATCATTGTGAGTTGTTATTGGAAGTTGCAAAATTTCAGGTCTACGGCTAGAAATAGTACGAAAAGACTCCAAACCACTCAATCCGACTGGAGAGTAAGCTAAAAAGTTATCTGAACCATTGGGTAAGCTCAAGGACACTTGGAGGTAAAAACTTCAAGAGTTGACCAAAACTCAGATTATTTACTTTTTCTTGACATTTTAGGCCAAATTAAGTTTTGACTTGATTCATAGGCTTAAAATAGCTCATAAAAAGACTGTCCATTGAAAAATTGTAAAAATTGGTTCATTTCAAACCTGAAGTTAATAACCGCGATTATTAACTTTCAACTCAGATTTGACCAAGGTTCATACCATTGACACCTTTTGAATGTGTATAAACAACTTAAAGATTTGGATCACCAAACTGGGAAAAAATTGGGAAAAAACTAAAGTTTGTACTAACTTTCTAAATCTTGAGTGTAAATTTGAAAAAAATTGGTCCAAACTTGTTGAAATTTGATTCATAGGCTTATATTGATGTGATAAACATGGGTACATGCTCAGTTGACCAAAAAGATGCAAAAAGTTTCCAGTAGTAAATAATCATGATTATTTACATTTGCCCCATTTTTTAACTTTTTTGACCAAGTTGGTATACCACTAGCTTTACCATGTTTTAATAAGCTCACAAACCAAATTTGGTAAGATTTGGATCATTGGATTGGAAATTGTGATCAAATTTGCAAAGTTAGTCTGCGGAGTCTACGGACAGAAAATTGATAACCATTTGACCAAAACTTGTCCAAACTTGATGAAACTTGGCTAGAGACCTTAACTTGAGGTGCTTAACAAATCTGAGTCAAAGTTGGGACAAAAATTTGCAAAAATATAGCTAGGATAAATAATCATGATTATTTATGTCTACTTCAAAATTCAACAAGTTTGCAAATTTGCGTATACCACAAGGTCAAGCATATCAAGTAGACCCCACAAATCAATTTTGGTGAAATTTGGATCAAGCTAGATTCTTGAAATCAAGGTCTGCGGACACAAAACAGTATAACCTTGAAAAGAATTTGTCCAAACTTGTTGAAACTTGTCCAGGGACTATAACAAGTTGTATACTTGGCAAACCAAGCCAAAATTTGCAAAAAACAGAAACAGAAATATGGTGAGTCTGTTAGGGATTGTGCAACTCAAATGAAACAACACATTGCCAGATGCCCAGGGCTAGAGATACCTGCAAAAGAAAGACTCGTATCTTTGTTTCTAGAGGGACTGCTAAACAAAGAACTTCATGTTATACTCTATAGTAAAAAGCATACAACCCTAGAGGAGTGTGTGTCAGATGCTATTGACTTACGAGACAATTGTGATATTTTCAACTATGAAGATGTCCCTAAGGATAACCAAAGCAAGGAAACAACATCCATTAAACCAGCACAAGTGGGAACGGCTGCTGCAGCACCACTTTCAGCCATAGAAGATGAGATCAAAAGGATGAACGACAGATGAACAACGTGCAAAAAGCACCTATGAGGGGACAAGGATAAGGGATACCTCAACACAGACAACCAATTAGGCCACAAAAATGGTGTGCAATCGAGGGTAAATGGACCAACCATGAGACCCACGAGTGCTATTATTGACCAAAGTATGATGGGAATGTTCAGTACGTGCCTATGAGGCCACAAGGACAACCCATGTACAGATATCAACCTAATATGGCCCAAGCTCAAAGACCACCGATGGGTATGGAAAGACCTCAACGTGTGTTTGGTCAGCAACCTCTGTATCCAGGACATAGTGCAGTGCCTGTAAAGTACATGCACTCCGAAGGAGTCATAGATGAACAAGCATTAGTGCCTGCTACACCCTATGTTGAGCTTAGTCTATCTACAGTAATGGTAGAAGGAGATTGGTATAATTCACATCCACCACCAATGGAAGAACCTGCGACTTATACTACACTAGAGCTTGCATCATGTAACTAACCAAGGTGTTAGACCTCCGACGGTAAGACCCATGATTAAGCCAAGAACTCGAAACTGCCATAACTGTGGTGCAGATGATCATTGGAAAAATGAACGTCCAAAGCATGACAAAAACCTCAAGCTTGTTGAAGCCTATTGCATACAATGTTGCAAAAAGGGAGGATATTTTCCGAAAGATTGTCCTAAAAATCCTTTAAATAAGGATAAAACAGTAGTAAATGTAGTACAAGTGATACCTAGTAGCTCATCTGAGAGTGAATCGATTGTTCCAATCAAGGTAATCACTAGATCCAAGGCTAAGAAAAAGAAACACAACTCCTTTGATGATTCGGAAAATACGAAAGTCTCCTCTCAAAGGATCAAAAGAAGCAGAAGCAAAAGATATGAGATGAGAAAACAAAAACAACGGATTGAAATCGAGGAGAAAGCAAAAAAGCTATTTCAAAAAAAAGTGAAAGAAACTAGAAGAAGTGAAATCAAGAAAACAACCGTGAAATCTGGAGGATCAATTTTGGTTGATAAAATTTTTAAGCCTGTTAGTGCAGCCCTGGAAGCCTACCAAGCAGGACTTAAAGCAAGCCAACATGGAAAAACAAATGGAAAAACTATCCTTCTCTAGACATGGAAACAGTTAAGCTTGAAGCTTATCAAATTTTGGTAAGAATCACGCAAGAAATGCTGGAAAAACAAAAACCCAAGCTTGAAAGTATAGCAAAACCTGAAGAGCTTGTGGTAAGGGACATTAAAGGAAAATCCGAAAAGTGGAGTAGCTATCTAGTTACTTACTTATCAAGCCAAACATTTCCTGAGGATATGAGTAAACACTACCAAAGAGAAACTGAGATTGATGCAAAAGACTATGCTCTTATTGGAAACCAATTGTATCGAAGAGAGAAGGATCGACATTTGCGCCTTTGTGCAAATGAAGACGAATATATTCCCATTATAGTACAAGCACATGCTAGATTAGTTGAAGGTCACTTTTCTAGTGAAACCACCACGAGAGAAATCTTGATGGCAAGCATATGATGGCCAACACTTTTTGCAGATGCCAAAGAATATGTTTGAAGGTGTAATGCATGTCGAGCAAAAATGCCAACCCATGTAGATAGCATGCCTTTAAGACCAATGATGGGGACTAGAGCTTTTGCAAAATGGGGTATAGATTTTGTCGGGCCAATACAACCACCAGCTTATAGAACCTAAGCTCAATATATCATTGTAGCTACAGACTATTTGACCAAGTGGACAGAGGCTAAAGCAACCCAGAAGAATGATTCCAGAACCACGGCCGCATTCTTGTATGAGAATGTGTTCACAAGATATGGACTCTCAATAGAAATTGTTAGTGATAGGGCAACTCATTTCCTCAATGAGGTAATTGAGTATCTGCTTAATAAATTTATGGTCATCCATAACAAATTGGCTCCCTATCGCCCACAAGCAAAGGAACAACCTGAGCACACAAATAAAATTCTTAGCTTAGTATTGACTAAGGTGGTTAGTTGAGGACGGACTGATTGGAAAATGAATCTCCATGCCGCTCTATGGGCTGATAGAGTTTCGTTCAAGACAGTTTTAAATGCTACACCCTTTAACCTTGTTTATGGTCTTGATGACATACTGTCGATAGAATTTCTATTGCCGACACTAAGGGTAGCTAAGAATCTTGAGTGGACTGGTGTTAGCAGCAAGCTAACACAGATACCACAAATATCGTTTTTCGAAGTTCTCATTGGAAAAACACTTATTATTTTGATAAATCGGGAATATTGTAACTCCTAATTTTTTGATAAACCTTGTAATTGATGAGCCGGGGCTACAAGCTTCCAGATTGTATCAACCTGTCATTACCCATATTTGGTAGAACTCCCAGATTATTAGTTTTGACCACCAAAAACCTTGGCTAAGGTATAAAAGCCAATTTTTGTAAGTTATTATAAAGTTTTGGATAATGAAATACACAGTGTGAGCTAACGGAACTCACTCCTCTCCTTCTCGCGCTTCCTACTCCCTCCTCGGGTTGTCACATTGCAGTCACGTTTATTGCATTGCAATCGCAGGTAAGAGCCCTACGCATTGACGTAAACACATCATGATATTTCGTAGCTTTTGGCATCGTCGACCCGTGGCCTAATTTCATCATAACTAAGAATTTACACTTTCAAATCAAAAACTAAGTATAAGCGGGGTATTGGGGCATCATCGCTAAGCATTTAGATGCATTCTAGGTCGAAAACAACTAGGTCAAAAATCCACTGCTGTTAATAATTGCAATTTTGGAACTTCACCTAAAGTGGGATTTGAGACCATAAGCATGCGTGCTTGGGTCTTATAAACATATTCTAGAAGTTTCTTTACATTTGGATGTGATTTGATGCTGCAACGGTTGTGATTTGTTTGCCGATGAGCGATTGGCTTTTGGTGATTTTTGTCACTTGAGTGTAGCATGAGTTAGATGCAAGTTGTTAGTTGTTTTTCGAGATATTGACACCCTCTTGTAGCCTCTATGCACTAGTCGAGTCATCTTCATCCCATGGATTGACAATTTAATTGTGGTTTTCACTAATACTGTAATAAGATAGAATAGTGAGGTTAGACATGCGTCCCACATTTGGCACCGCTGCCGGGGATCGAATAGACCTAAACTAGGAAAAAACACGAGCGTCTTGTGAAGTTATCCTTTAACTTCCTCTAGGATCTCGTAGAGTTCAAAACTTTCTTTTAGAAACCGCATAGCCTAAGATTGTCGTCTTTTGCTGTGTAGAGGTATCTTGGAAGTAATCGTACTTACTGAGTGCCTTTAGGATTATAAGATTGTAGAAACAGATTAGGATTTGGAGAATGATTGATAGACGAGACAAGTCTTAAGATCAATGTTCAGAAAACCATAAAAGACAAGAAAACGAGTGTTTGTGGACACTTTCCACAACCCCATTGCATGAGAATTTAGGTGTAGGGTAAGTAGAATCCGAGGTGGATTTCAAAACATTGCTCTCTCTGAAAGAATCATTGTGAGTTGTTATTGGAAGTTGCAAAATTTCAGGTCTACGGCTAGAAATAGTACGAAAAGACTCCAAACCACTCAATCCGACTGGAGAGTAAGCTAAAAATTTGTCTGAACCATTGGGTAAGCTCAACGACCCTTCGAGGTAAAAACTTCAAGAGTTGACCAAAACTCATATTATTTACTTTTTCTTGATATTTTAGGCCAAATTATGTTTTGACTTGATTCATAGGCTTAAAATAGCTCATAAAAAGACTGTCCATTGAAAAATTGCAAAAATTGGTTCATTTCAAGCCTGAAGTTAATAACCGCGATTATTAACTTTCAACTCATATTTGACCAAGGTTCATACCATTGACACCTTTTGCATGTGTATAAACAACTTAAAGATTTCGATCACCAAACTGGGTAAAAATTGGGAAAAAACTAAAGTTTGTACTAACTTTCTAAATCTTGAGTGTAAATTTGAAAAAAAATTGGTCCAAACTTGTTGAAATTTGATTCATAGGCTTATATTGATGTGATAAACATGGGTACATGCTCAGTTGACCAAAAAGATGCAAAAAGTTTCCAGTAGTAAATAATCATGATTATTTACATTTGCCCCATTTTTTAACTTTTTTGACCAAGTTGGTATACCACTAGCTTTACCATGTTTTAATAAGCTCACAAACCAAATTTGGTAAGATTTGGATCATTGGATTGGAAATTGTGATCAAATTTGCAAAGTTAGTCTGCGGAGTCTACGGACAGAAAATTGATAACCATTTGACCAAAACTTGTCCAAACTTGATGAAACTTGGCTAGAGACCTTAACTTGAGGTGCTTAACAAATCTGAGTCAAAGTTGGGACAAAAATTTGCAAAAATATAGCTAGGATAAATAATCATGATTATTTATGTCTACTTCAAAATTCAACAAGTTTGCAAATTTGCGTATACCACAAGGTCAAGCATATCAAGTAGACCCCACAAATCAATTTTGGTGAAATTTGGATCAAGCTAGATTCTTGAAATCAAGGTCTGTGGACACAATACAGTATAACCTTGAAGAGAATTGGTCCAAACTTGTTGAAACTTGTCCAGGGACTATAACAGGTTGTATACTTGGCAAACCAAGCCAAAAATTGCAAAAAACAGAAACAGAAATATGGTGAGTCTGTTAGTGATTGTGCAACTCAAATGAAACAACACATTGCCAGATGCCCAGGGCTAGAGATACCTGCAAAAGAAAGACTCGTATCTTTGTTTCTAGAGGGACTGCTAAACAAAGAACTTCATGTTATACTCTATAGTAAAAAGCATACAACCCTAGAGGAGTGTGTGTCAGATGCTATTGACTTACAAGACAATTGTGATATTTTCAACTATGAAGATGTCCCTAAGGATAACCAAAGCAAGGAAACAACATCCATTAAACCAGCACAAGTGGGAACGGCTGCTGCAGCACCACTTTCAGCCATAGAAGATGAGATCAAAAGGATGAACGACAGATGAACAACGTGCAAAAAGCACCTATGAGGAGACAAGGATTAGGGATACCTCAACACGGACAACCAATTAGTCCACAAAAATGGTGTGCAATCGAGGGTAAATGGACCAACCATGAGACCCACGAGTGCTATTATTGACCAAAGTATGATGGGAATGTTCAATACGTGCCTATGAGGCCACAAGGACAACCCATGTACAGATATCATCCTAATATGGCCCAAGTTCAAAGACCACCGATGGGTATGGAAAGACCTCAACGTGTGTTTGGTCAGCAACCTCTGTATCCAGGACATAGTGCAGTGCCTGTAAAGTACATGCACTCCGAAGGAGTCATAGATGAACAAGCATTAGTGCATGTTACACCCTATGTTGAGCTTAGTCTATCTACAATAATGGTAGAAGGAGATTGGTATAATTCACATCCACCACCAATGGAAGAACCTGCGACTTATACTACACTAGAGCTTGCATCATGTAACTAAACAAGGTGTTAGACCTCCGACGGTAAGACCCATGATTAAGCCAAGAACTGGAAACTGCCATAACTGTGGTGTCGATGATCATTGGAAAAATGAACGTCCAGAGCATGACAAAAACCTCAAGCTTGTTGAAGCGTATTGCATACAATGTTGCAAAAAGGGAGGATATTTTCCGAAAGATTGTCCTAAAAATCCTTTAAATAAGGATAAAACAGTAGTAAATGTAGTCCAAGTGATACCTAGTAGCTCATCTGAGAGTGAATCAATTATTTCAATCAAGGTAATCACTAGATCCAAGGCTAAGAAAAAGAAACACAACTCCTTTGATGATTCGGAAAATACGAAAGTCTCCTCTCAAAGGATCAAAAGAAGCAGAAGCAAAAGATATGAGATGAGAAAACAAAAACAACGGATTGAAATCGAGGAGAAAGCAAAAAAGCTATTTCAAAAAAAAGTGAAAGAAACTAGAAGAAGTGAAATCAAGGAAACAACCGTGAAATCTGGAGGATCAATTTTGGTTGATAAAATTTTTAAGCCTGTTAGTGTAGCCGTGGAAGCCTACCAAGCAGGACTTAAAGCATGCCAACATGGAAAAACAAATGGAAAAACTATCCTTCTCTAGACATGGAAACAGTTAAGCTTGAAGCTTATCAAAATTTGGTAAGAATCACGCAAGAAATGCTGGAAAAACAAAAACCCAAGCTTGAAAGTATAGCAAAACCTGAAGAGCTTGTGGTAAGGGACATTAAAGGAAAATCCGATGTGGTGGTAGAGCCCCACCTTGAAATAAAAGAACTAGAACTTGTAGTGCCAGACAGCGAAGAGGCATTAGACGGAATTCCTTTCGTAGAGGAAGACTGGCCAGGACACTTATGGGAAAAAGTTAGAGAGATCAATGATGGGAGCCTAACTTTAAAGTCAGCTCCTATCGAGGAAGCTTGGTTGGACAACCTACCTTCTGATATGAACATGGATGTATAATCCTTGTACGGGGATTGCAGATCTGAAGCTTCAGGAATGTCAAAACCATTGACCTTGAAAACATTACCCTCTTACTTCGGAGATAACGAGGATGAATCCATAGTGTGTAAGACCACTCAAGTAAAAAGAGCTGAACACACCCTAGAAGTAGACAACATCCATTCAATCATGTCTACACCCATTCAATGCACTCTTACCTTGGGAGAACTATTAAAACTCATACCATAATTATGGAATGATCTACAAAAAACCCTAGAGAAGATGAGGATAACGGGGCTAATCTCAAAAAAATCAGAAAATTTGAAAACAAAATGGACAACAAAGAGATTCAATATGTTCCAATGAACAAAGTTGGAGAATATTACGAAGGAAAAGAAGGAAACACAATCCTTTGAGTGAAATATAATGACATTGAAACCATGGCAATATTGGATAATGGAGCAGGCATAGCCATAGCCACGAGAGCAGTATGGGAATTCTAGGGTTAACCAGCCATTAGACAAACTCGAATGAAATTGCAATTGGCTGATGGACACATTGAGAGACAATTAGGGCTGCTTGAAAAAGTGATAGTTAGTCAATTCCTATGGTATTGAATATCCACACACTTTTGCCATAGTAGACTTTGGGAGAAAACTCAACTATGAAATCATATTGGGAAGACCTTTCATGCGGCAGGTACAGCTTATCCAAGATTGGGGAAATAATTATTTGTACTTAAAGCAAGTGAGATCTATAACAAGGGTAAATTTAAAAGATCACACTTATAGAGATGTCTGGAAAACACCCATACAAGAGTTTGATTCAGTCTCTTTGACTAAAAGTAAGCTTCCATCCTGGTTAAACAAAGACACTCCTATTTGGATGTGTGGAGCTTCAGTAAATGGGAGTTGAAAACAAGAAGAATGTATTCTAGAAAAGGATTGCAACGACGAAGCCTATATACCTGAACCCTTTCCATAGCATTTTTTTGAGCCATTTGAGTGGACTCTAATTTTAGTGATAATGGATGTATGTGTGAATACGTCTATGCCTACTCAATTTTGCAATGAGGATGGCTATGACATAATTTCCATCCAAATGATTTTAACCCTCAACAGTGAAGATGAAAATGAGGAACCCAAGGACTTAATGAAAGCTCAACAAGTCTTTCCAAACCTCTACTATGATGTAACAGATGAGTTAGATGAACACTCAGCTACCTCAGAAGATTCGGGGTCAGAAAAAGAACATGTGAGAGCTAAGCTACTCATGAAAGGAGGGGAGGAAAAGTTTTTTGACTTTCCTAACTAGAAATCAAGAAGATAAAAATGGTATAGACGAAAAAGAGACACCAAAAATGTGAAAACACGACCTATGCCATCAGTCTCCAATAGAACACACTTCCTGATGATGCAGATAGAGGCACATGATTGTGTCAAGGAAAGAATCACTGGCAGGTATCCTTCAAACAAAAATTCAAAAATGTTAAAAACATTGAGAAAAACAAGGAAGGATACTCAAGCAAAGCCAAACAAATAGGATAAGGAGCCAACCATGACACGAGCTGAGTGGAAAAAGAAATATCAAGAGTTGAAAAAAGCTCTAAAGGAGATATATACGATCAAAATGGAAACCAGGGAAGAGGATGGAAGGATGTAATGAGTGTTCCCTCCCATTACAAAAAGTATACTCTCCAAGATCAAAAAATCATAGTCGAACAACCTGTTAGGGAATTACAAAAACAAGGCGAGTCCTACGAAGGTCCCGAGAACGCGAAAAAGATAGACTTGGCTGAACCAGGGGAAGAACCTAGGCCAGCAACCTACATCGCAAACGACCTAATAGAGAAATAAGAAGAGATTTTGTTAATCTTACTAAAAGAATACCGAGATATCTTCGCTTGGTCTTACAAGGATCTCAAGGGTGTTGATCCAGAAATTTGTCAACATACCATACGCATGAGAGATGATGCGAAACCAAGTCTACAAAGGCCATACATATATAGTGAAACATTTGCCAGGAGAATCAAGGAAGAGATTGAGAAACTAAAGGAAGCCGAATTCATTTACGAAATTGAACACACAGATTGGGTGTCTCCAATTGTGGTAGTACCCAAGAAGAATGGAAAATTGCGAGTGTGTGTCAATCTCAAAAAAGTGAATGCAGCTACCATTAGAGATAACTTTCCTCTTCCAATCACTAAGCATGTTTTAGAACGAGTTGCAGGAAATGAAGCTTACAGTTTCTTAGATGGCTTTTTGGGATACAACCAACTTCTGGTTGACCCAAAAGATCAGCATAAAACTGCTTTTGCAACGGAATGGGGTATTTTTGCCTATCGGGTTATGCCTTTTGGGTTAACTAATGTTGCAGCCACCTTTCAAAGATTGATGAGCCGATATTGAAAAAATTCACGTCATTGCTGATTTGCCTAGACCAACAACATTAAAGAGGGTTCAAGCCTTCATAGAGCATTGTGGATATTACAAACGGTTCGTTTACATGTATGCTATAATTGCAAAACCCATGTATAGCTTGATTATACACTTTGAATGGATCGAGGTATGTGAAGAATCCTTCATGAATCTTAAGAAAGCTCTCACCTACGCTCCAATATTGAAAGCACCAAATTGAAATAAGATATTCCACATACATGTAGATGCTTCCAATTTTGCTATAGGTTGTATATTAGCTCAACCACGAGACGAAAAACTTGACTTTCCTATTTCTTATGCTAGTCAACAATTGAACATGGCAGAAAAGAATTACACCACCACTGAAAGAGAAAGGTTAGGAATGATCTATGTCGTTAAAAAGTATAGACATTATCTATTAGCCAACAAGTTTGTGTTCTTTGTAGACCACCAAGCTTTGTTGTATTTGGTCAACAAGGCATGCAGCATAGGAAGAATAGTGAGATGGTTCGTTATTCTTCTGGATTTTGATTTCACTGTGGTTGTAAAAAAGGGCACTACACATCAAAAAGAAGATCATTTGTCAAGGATTATTTCACGAGAATCACCTAAAGGGGTAGACGATGATCTACCAGATGCCTATTTGTTCTCCGTGGAAATGATACCTCGATGGTCGAAAAACATGGTATCATTGATGAAAATAGCTCAAGTGGTTCACAAATACCACTTCCTATTACAATCGGATTAATCGAGTAATCAGCTATGTATCATTTACTAGCTGGTAGGCTATACAAAAGAAATCGAGATGGAATATTGCTCTTATGCATTACTCCTGAGGAGAAAAACCAGTACCTAAGTCAAGCACATATTACCATAGTAGGACCTCACTTTACGGAAGACCAAACTATGCAAAGAATCTTGAGACTTGGAGTATTTTGGCCGACTATGAGGAGTGATGTTCGATATTTTGTAAAGGATTGTCCTCAATGTCAAAAACAAACACCCATACCTCATGTAACTTTGTTTCAAATATCACCTGTTCCTAAGTGGAGTAACTATATGGTTACTTACTTATCAAGGCGAAAATTTCCTGAGGATATGAGTAAACACCGTCAAAGAGCAATTGAAATTGAAGCAAGATACTTGCTCTTATTGGGAACCAATTGTATCGGAGAGGTAAAGATCAACATTTGCGTCTTGTGCAAATGAAGACGAGTATCCTCCGATTATAGAACAAGCGCATGCTAGATTAGCTAGAGGTCACTTTTCAGTTGAGACCACCGCAAGAGCAATCTTGATGGCAGGCATATGGTGGCCAACACTTTTTGCAAATGCCAAAGAATATGTTCAAAGGTGTGATGCTTGTCATTGAGCAAAAATGCCAACAGGTGTAGATAGCATGGCCTTAAGACCAATGATGGGGGACTGGAGCTTTTGCAAAATGGGGTATAGATTTTGTTGGGCCGATACAGCCACCTGCTTATAGAACCCAGGCTCAATATATCATTGTAGCTATGGACTATTTGACTAAGTGGGCTGACGCTAATGCAACTCAAAAGAATGATGCCAAAACCACTACTGCATTCTTATATGAGTATGTATTCATGAGATATGGACTGCCAATAGAAATTGTCAGTGATAGGGAAACTTGTTTCCTCAATGAGATAATCGAGTATTTGCTTAATGAGTTTATGGTCATCCATAACATCAGCTCCCTATCAGCCACAAGCAAACGGACAAGCTGAGCATACGAACAAAATTCTTAGCTCGGTATTGACTAAATTGGTTAGTTCAGGAAGGACAGACTAAGAAATGAATCTCCATGCAGCTTTATGCGCTTATCGAGTTTCATTCAAAACAGCTTTAAATGCTACACCCTTTAACCTTGTTTATGGTATTGATGCCATACTACCAATAGAATTTCTATTGCCGAGACTAAGGGTAGCTAAGGATCTTGAGTGGACTGGACATGAATTATCAGAAAGACTTGAAGATTTAGAAAAGCTAGATGAGCAAAGGCTAACTGCTGTAGCTCATATCTATGCACAAAAGCAAAAACAAAAACGGGTTTTTGATTCCCATTTAATAACAAAAATCTTCAAGAAAGGGCTTAGTTTTAGTCTATTCCCTTAAGCAACACATTCCCAAGTTTAAGAAAAAGGGAAACGGATCGTTTATCATTGAAGATGTATCTCCAAGTGGAGCAGTAAAGTTGTCCACCCTAGATGGTGAACCAATGGCTAATTGGATTAGTGGATGCCATTTAAAGAAATACAATTTGCTGCTAACCAATGAATTGCTAGAAAGAATGCATGCAGCCAAGCAAAGGAGGATTAAACGACAACAGGTTATTGATGAAGCCCAAGAGGAAGCTCGGCTTCGGGTACTCAAACGGAAAGATACCGATTCCCATCAACACTCTAGAAATAGATGACCGACAATGAGAATTTCCTAAAGATGCAGTTTCAACAGATGATGAATGGTTAGACGGAAGGGACATGGGCATCAAAGTATAGCTCAACAATCATAGCACCAATGCTTTGGTCGACACAAGATCTAGAGTAAATGCAGTCAGTTATTCAACGTACAAAAAAGCAACAAGTCAAGCATTGACAGTAGGAATAGCGACAATCAAAGGAAGTAACAAGAACCCAACCCCAACATTGGGAGTAGTCAACTTGAACGTGACAGATAGTACATGGATGTTCATGTCCTCATCATTTTGTATGCTTACCAGATGAACACATGAATGAGACGATGATTCTTGGAATTCCCTGGATGCGGACATACAAAGCAGTACCAGATTGGGATACAAATCAGCTCAAGCTATCACCTAAAGGCAGGCAACTCATTGTTCCAATTTCACCAAGCAAGGAGGAATGGAAAGGAAGCAATCAGCAGACCAAACCACGAAGTAATCAATCTTTTCCATCCTCTCGACAAGCAAATGCTACAAGTAGCATGCAAGGAGTCATGAAAATTTAGGTACCAAGAGCACATCTTAAGGATAAGGCGATTCAAATCTGGGTGCCCAAAAAATCACTGACAAAACCAAAGAAGGTTCCAAATGTCAAAACACAGTGACAACCATCTCTAAGCAAGGAACCTAACTTGAAATGAAAGGCAGAAAATGGAGCACTTATCTTCTCCACAAACCGTAAAACCAATCAAACAATGGAGAGTTAAGACTCAGAAGACTTCACCACACCATTCCACACCAAGCAAACCAATTGTACAATCAACAGAGAGCACACAAGCTACAAGATTTGCTCTTTGGAAGACAGCAGAGCAGAAAGCCTCAACATCAGAAACCCTTGAGTTAATTACTCGAGGCCCAGCTCTTGCACAGCATAGTGGTTTGAATTGCATTGATCTTCAAAGCATCGTAGAGCCAACCAAGGCTATGCATAAGACACGATTGTTCAACCCATGCACACAGTCGTCCCAGAGTACGCCATCTAGAAGGGGTGGAAGGGCACTAAGTAATTAAAGGCAATGTTTGAAGAGGGAGAAAAAAAGTTCGATGTTAACGTGTGATTTTTTGCAAAATTACCTAATAATACCCTTATAATTCATCATCAAGGGAAAATTCACTGATAGTATCTTTTCGATAAGTATAAATAGTGTATATACTATCAAAAAATCATCAAAAAATAGTCCTTTTTGGTTATTTTTTAATCATTTTTCTTGATAAGGAGACTTAAAAATAGAGAAATCCAACAAAAAATAATAAAGCTGTGTTTTTCAATGGATTTTCTTATTGTTGGATTTTCACTTTGCTTTTTTAGCGTATTTTGTTATTTTCTTTGATTTTTTCAATAAACAAGTCAAAAATTAATAATAAATAGCAAAAGATCTCAGATGGAAAAACAAAAGACATAGTGGTGATCAGAAATACAAGGCGGACAGGCACAAAAAATTTCAATAAAATCGAAAGATGGAAGCGGGAAGCTTAAATTAGGCGACCACACCTACTTTTGCAAAATTCTTGCAGAATGAGCTACAGGTATCCGATCGGGGAAATTTTTGAGTCTAACATAGATTTCACGGTCTAGTAGGACTAATGGGGGAATCTGGGGGAAAATGGTTTGGGAAGTCCGGGTATAGATATCCCAAGTAGGCTAAAACAACCTCATTTCCACTTGTTACCTTTGCAAAGAGAGCTTTACGACCTCTTTCGCGCATACTTTCGGAGTCTACAGTTGCCCATTTTCAGTGCCTTTTCACACGAGACGTGAGGGGTAAGTTCTTTACTCATCAATGATCCATTTTGTACGGCCGGTAGCTAGTCTAAACCCCTAGAAAACCCTAGAAAACCCTAGAATCCGAGCAGTGCACGACGACCTACGACCAAAAATTGACCATAGCGGCCTGTCAACTTGACCAAATCAGATGGGATTTGAATTGTATCATGATTGAACATAATAGAACCTTTCTATATCATCAGTTGACCATTCGGCAGGTGTCAAGGGGGTCCCCAGTAGAAAAGCTAGGTTTTTGGCAGATGCCAAAATTTGGTTCTGACTCCATAGACAGCTTGCCTAAGAGGTTTATATACAATGTATATGATTGGTTTCGTGAAATCAATCAAGCAAAGCCCTCGAAAAGCAAAAAACGGCTCGAAGGCTACAAAGCGTCAAATTCGACATACGAAGTTAAACTGATTCCAAATGAGCCGAATTGGATGAGATGCTCCACGACTATGTTGCGGACAAGTCCAAAGCCTCACAAGTGAAACCAACTCAATAGACAGTGTAGTCACAGAAATCGGTGATTTCAAAGTCGACAAAGCACAAAGTGATGCCAACAAGACCAAATTTGACCAAATTCAATTTAGAACTTGTTTTAGGTGTATAGAATGTGTTTAGGTCAAAAAATTTAAGTTTTGCAAGAAAATTGTGACTGTTGTAAATAATCGCGATTATTTACGTTTGTACTATTTTTGCTTGGAAATTGTATCATCACCTCACCTATCATGTGTACACACCAATTACATACCAAAAATCAAATATGAGCCAAAATGAGCACCTATAACTTGGAAAATTACCAAAAAACGCAAAGAAGTCTTTGCAAGCCAATTTTTGAGTTATGGACCACATTTCTTGATCCAAATCACCTCATATCACATACACAAGGCCTATACAATTTCTAGAACCAATTTGTACCAAAAAATGTTGATTTTGGTAGAAAAGTTAATAATCGCAATTATTTACTTTCTAGCCAAAATGGAGAAATTTTGATATTTTGCCATCATACATCCAAAGTACATGATGTGTTAAGCCCACTAGGCAAGTTTGAACCAATTTGGAGCTCAAAATCTCAAATTTCTTTTATATCTACTGTTTCAGAGACCTAAAGCCAAAATCTAGTACCATTTTCACCCTATGCATCCAAATGAGTCCATATTTCACTCAAAGTATGTATTTGGTATATACTTCAAGCTTGTGATGCCAAGTTTGCAAAATGTTGAAAAAATTACTCAACTGTAAATAATCGCGATTATTTACTTTGGTTGCAAATTTTTGTTTGAACTTTACAATTTTGTTCCTTGCATGTTTTTATGCATCTATGCTTGTTCAAAAATTATTTGAAGCAAATTATTGTTAGCATTTTAGACTAAAGGACATTTCGGAGAAAAAATCGTCAAATCTGCTAACTTTGACACTCTATTCACTAAACAGGAGCCATGCAAGCAGCAGAGAGAGCCAAGAAGAAGCTCAACCAGAAAGAAAAGTTGCAAGGACTACCAGGACACCAATTGAACTCCGATTCAGTCAAAACCGCCAAGGCAACCTATCTCTCAAAGGAACAGCTTGAGGAGCATCACACCACAATGTTCACTGGCAGATTCAAGAGCGAGGAGGGACATCAGGTAGAGTTGCAACTCCTACCAAAAGAAGTGTATGATATCGCCGCAAAGCTCAAAACTAAAGATGCCAACAGACGGCTAGGATTCAAAGATTTTTATGAACAAAAGCCGTGCAAAGTGGACTTCCAAAAAGCTTACGAGCTTTTGTCCACGATCAAGGAAGATGGAACTGAGCAGATTTCTGACCCACAAGGGAAAAAAGTTGAAGTGGTGATCACCAAGGAAATAGTGGCAGAGGCATTCAGATTGCCCACAAAAGGAATGACAATGAGGGCAAGGGATAGAAAGACGGCTGAAACTTTCACAAAAGAAACCGTCGCAGCCACCTTTGTAGACCTTATTCACAAACAGGTTGGAGAGCTAGCAAGGTTATACTACCAGCATTTCCACTTCCTGTCTAAGAGGCCACCAAGATATACCACGCCCAATCATGCGGTTTCCACCACCTTCACACAAGTCCTCAAGTCAACAACCAGGCAACCGGTTGACCATACTCGATATGTCTTCACCACTTTGAAAGGAAAATAAAGAAAGAAGGAAAAATCACATACCTAGGTGCACCAGAGGTGTTGACAAGGATTGCATACCATGCCATCGGCATGGCCGACAACCTACCACCTATCCCAGATCAAAACACTTGGATAGTGTCAGCTCAACCATCTCCTCGAGCTACAAGATCGGCCAAGAGATCCTACAAATCTAATGAAGAATCGGCTGAGAGCTCCACAGAACGGCACAGTAGTGAGAGCTCGGATAATAAAGAAAAAAGAGTACGACGGGAGGAAATGAAGAGAAAAGTCGTGGCAGCACACCAAGAAGAACCTGTTCAAAAGAAATCCCGGTTTGAAAGAGAGAAACATTCATACCAAGGCAGCCGCCAAGCACAAGGAAAGGACCCAAAAAAGTGGGTGCCTAGTGGGCTTAAGGGACCAAGAACCAAGCACCACACTAGGAAGCAGGCTAAAGAACCCACTGAAGTACTGGAACGGATGTACCAAGAAGCAAAAGCTCTAAAGTTGAAGGAAGCCGAAGAAGCGACGAGAAAAGTAAAAGAGGCGAAAGAACAGAAAAAGAGAGCAGAGGAAACCACTGCACAAGGAGAAGCACAACATGCCCAAGGTGACTTGTCTCCCCGCATCTCTTCTCCTGTCTCTGAACACCAAGATCAACCAATGCCGAGCCCACCACCACCACCGGCAGTTACAACCACAAAAAATGAGCCAACAAAAGAAGAAGAGCCTGAACATGAAAAAACAACTTAATCTACACAAGAATCTAAACAGTAAGAAGCAGCAGGAACAGCACAACAAGCAGTTGTCTCTACTCAAGAACAACAAAGGGAGAAAGAGCTAGAGACAGAAAAGGCAGCCAGTCCTGCACCACAAGAGGACTCCGCAAAAATTTAAGCACACCAAAGAACAAGAGGCCGAGGAAACACCCTCTACCTCAACACATCAAGATAAGGCTGGTATAGAACCCTTTACCTCAATGGAAAAAGATCAAGAGTCACAAGGGCAACAATAGCAACTAGTAGCCATGACGCAGCCAGAGGTAAAAGAATCTGCAGAAACATCAAGACAAATAACACAAAGTGAAGATTGGCAATCAAATGATGAGTCATCCTACAAGTGAACGAATATGCTAAGCAAATGCAGGAGATGACAGAAAGACTTCGCTCGGCAGCACTTGGCCGTAGCACACGGGCCAAAGAGTTAGAGATGGTGATTGACTCACTCCAAGGGGAGCTGGACGACAGACTCAATGTCATCACCGATCTCCAGAGGCAAGTGCAGGAGTTAAGAGCGGAAGCTGAACAACATCAGCTCGCAAGAGATAAGCAACAAAAAGAAATGGAAGATCTAGGTGACTTGCTGTCAAAACTGTCAAATGCATGCAAAGCAAAGGATGATCAGCTGATGGAAGTTACAAATGAACTTCTATCTACAACCCTATCAGCTCAAAAGATCCAGGTACAGTTAGATGTAGCCAACACTTCCCTACAATACTCAGATAAAGATCAATGATCATGAGATATTCTTGCGGCAAGTACGAGAAAATCCAACCGTTGCCTCGATCAAGGGAACAGACGAGGTCTACAAGGCGTTAGAAAAGAAAAGTAAAGACCTCAAGCTAGAGCTGAAATTACAGCAGTCTCAGCACAGAGACCTTGCCTTGATGCGGGTCCAAAGAGAAGACGAGCTGCTAAAGGAGATAGCTAAACTCAAACGAGTCAAACAGCTACTGAGAGACGGAAGGATAGAAACGCAAGAAGAGGCAAACACTTCGGAGCAACCTCGGATAGAAATCCCCTCAGTATCCTTTGCTAACATGGAGACATAGTCTGTAGTAGAGCTGAGCGGCGAGGAAGAATTTCAAGTACCAATTACCGAAGCAGACATAGTGCCCATGGTCCAGCTCTCAAAGGCTGAAGAAGATGCACTCAAGGAAAAAGTTACACAAGAGGTAGATGAGCAATGGAAGGCAGCAATGGATTAGGAGCTGAGAGTACTTCATTTTGTCAATGTCATACAACTCGCTCCCAATCAAATAAATGGGCAATGGCACCAACAATCCCTACCCTACCCTCTAATTAAAGCTGAGTTGCTACAAGTAAAAGAAAGAGTTTACACAGACATGCAAGTCGAGGGCGCAGATAAAGACCACCCGAAGTGGAGGTTGAGTTGGTTGAACAATAACCCCAAGGTACTTGATTCTGTTCACGAGAGCACTTGCGGCCCTGCAAAAGGATCCTACCTTTTGTCCTGTACCAAGAGTAAGGACCTGGATAGCACATGAGGCACTACTAAAGAAGTGGCCAACTTGGCTGAATTTCCCCAGATTGCTTGCTCCAAAAAAGGGACCAACGAGACTGAAGAATAAATGGTGAAAACCCTAAAGGCGCCATGTCATTCTTTAAAAGTCTACCAGATTTGTCATGTGCTATGCTATACAAAATATGTCAAATGCTGCTCGCATGCATCGAAGTGTTCAATGAGCCAGATCAAGCAGGCGTCCCTTGGATGTCATTCCTTGAGGGTAACAAAGGTTTGGGCTATGATCTCAGTGGCCAACCTTCCAAAGAAGTCCTCTATGGCTTCTATGCCAGATGCATGTTTCTACCTTCTCACAATATGCTGGTGTTTGAGGAAGCGTTCTACATGGGATTCTTCACTTGGCGAATGAAGATATTTGCGCCAGTGTGATCAGCAACCTGACCTCAAGGTTTGTAGGCTACTCAGCAGTGGAGCTGAAAAACAGAGTAACAATGCAGTTCTTGCAAGTGCCAGATAAGAACGGAAAATCAAATATCAAAAGACCACCTCGCCAGCCGCCAGCCTGAAGACTACTTCAGCCCATAAAGCTGTGTCAAGGGACGACACAGGCGAGGAGGGGGGAATGTTAGCAGCAAGCTAACACAGATACCACAAATACCATTTTTCGGAGATCTCATTGTAAAAACACTTATTATTTTGATAGATTGTGAATATTCTTACTCTTAATTTTTGGATAAACCTTGTAATTGATGAGCCGGGGCTACAAGCTTCCAAATTGTATCAACCTGTCCTTACTCATCTTTGGTAGAACTCCCAGATTATTAGACCACCAAAAACCTTGGCTAAGGTATAAAAGATAACTTTTGTAAGTTATTATAAAGTTTTGGATAATGAAATACACAGTGTGAGCTAACGGCGCTCACTCCTCTCCTTCTCGCGCTTCCTACTCCCTCCTCGGTTGTCACATTGCAGTCATGTTTGTTGCATTGCAATCGTAGGTAAGAGCTCTATGCATTGACGTAAACACCTCACGGTATTTTGTAGCTTTTGGTGTCGCCGATCCGGGGCCTACCCGGGGCCTAATTTCATCATAACTAGGAATTTACACTTTCAAATCAAAAACTAAGCATAGGCGGGGTATTGGGGCATCATTGCTAAGTATTTAGATGCATTCTGGGTTGAAAACAACTAGGTCAAAAATCCACTGCTGTTAATAATCGCAATTTTGGAACTTGACCTAAAGTGGGATTTGAGACCATAAGCATATGTGCTTGGGTCTTATAAACATGTCCTAGAAGTTTCATTACGTTTGGATGTCATTTGATGCTACACAACAGATGTGATTTGTTTGCTGATGAGCGATTGGCTTTTGGTGATTTTTGTCACTTGAGTGTAGCATGGGTTAGATGCGAGTTGTTAGTTGTTTTTCGAGAGATTGACACCCTCTTGTAGCCTCTATGCACTAGTCGACTCAGCTTCATCCCATGGGTTGACAATTTAATCGTGGTTCTCGCTAATACTGCAATAAGATAGGATAGTGAGGTTAGACACGCGTCCCACAACTAGACATGAATTTTCAAAGAGGCTTCAAGATTTAGAAAATATTGATGAGCAAAGTCTAACAGCTGTAGCTCACATCTATGCACAAAATAAAAAACAAAAACAATTTTTTGATTTCCATCTAGTTATAAAAATCTTCAAAAAAGGGGACTAGTTTTAGTCTATTCCCTTAAGCAACACATCCAAGTTTAAGAAAAAGGAAATGGATCGTTTATCATTGAACACATATCTCCAAGTGGAGCAGTTAAGTTGTCCACCCTAGATGGTGAACTAATGGCTAATTGGATTAGTGGATGTCGTTTAAAGAAGTACAATTTGCCACTAACCAATGAATTGCTAGAAAAGATGCATGCAGCAAAATAGAGAAAGATGAAACGACAACAGGTCATTGATGAAGCACAAGAGGAAGCTCGGCTTCGAGTACTCAAAAGAAAAACTGCTTTCAAAAATCAACAGATACCTATTCTCATCAACACTGTGGAACTAGATGAACGACCATGGGAGTTGCAGAAGGATGCACAGATGATTAATGGTTAGTGGAATGGACCTTAGCATCAAAGGACAACTGAACAATCATAGCACAAATGCATTGGTCGATACAGGAGCTTGAGTAAATGCAGTCAGTTATTCCACGTACAAGAAAGCAACGAATCAGTCTTTGACATCGAGAATATCGCCTATCAAAGGATGCAACAAGAACCCAACACGATAGTGGGAGTAGTCAACTTAAATGTGATGGTACATGGATGTTCATGCCCTCATCAGTTTGTATGCTTACTAGATAAACACATGAATGAAATAATGATTCTTGGAATCTCATGGATGCGGACGTACAAGGCATTACCAGATTGGGATACCAATCAACTCAAGCTATCACCTAAAGGCAGACAACTCATTGTTCCAATTGCACCAAGCAAAGAAGAATGGAACAGAGATTACCAGCAGAACAAACCATAAATCAATCAATCTTCTCCATCCTCCTATAGACAAGCAAATGCTACAAGTAGCATGCAAGGAGTCAGGCATATCTAGGTACCAAAAGCACAACTCAAGGACAAGCCGTTTCAAATTTGGATACCCAAAACATCATCTACTGTACTAAAGAAGGTTCCAAGGTTCAAAACACAAAGAAGAGCATCTTTAAGCAGGGAACCTAAAACAAGATGGATTTGAAGGAAAAAGGAGCACTTCTCTTCTCTGCAAACTGTAAAACCGACAAAGCAGTGGAGAGTTAAGTCTCAGAACACTCAACCACAACAATTCATCAAAGAAAAACCAAGATACGAATGGCGAGTTAAAGCTCAACAACCATCATCATTGATACCAACAGCTCAGGAAATCAGCATGACAAAGCATCCTGACGGTACAATAAAGCAAAGAGCACACAAGCTACAAGATTTGCTCTTTAGGAAACAACAAAAGAAAACCTCGACCTCAGAAACCCTTGAGTTAATTACTCAAGACCCAACTCTTGCACATCATAATGGTTTGAATTCAATTGATCTTGGAAGCATGATAGGGCCAATCAAGGCTATGCATAGACAGGATTGTTCAACCCATGCACACGGACGTCCTAGAGTACGCCATCTACGAGAGGTGGAAGGGAACTAAGTAATTAAGGGCAATGTTTGAAGAGGGAGGAAAGAGTTGGATGTTGACGTGTGATTTTTTGCAAATAACCTAATAATGTCCTTACAAAATCATCAACAGGGGAAATTTAATTGATAACATCTCCCCGATGAATGTAAATAGTGTATATACTATCAAAAAATCATCAAAAAATGGCTTTCTTTGGTTATTTTCATCACTTTTTCTTGATATTGGGACTTAAAAATAGAGAAATCCACCAAAAAACAATAAAGCAGTGTTTTCCAATGGATTTTCTTAATTATTGATTTTTCACTTTGCTTTTTTAGCGCATTTTATTATTTTCTTTGGTTTTTTCAATAAACAACTTAAAAATTAATAATAAATAGCAAATGAGCTCAGATGGAGAAATCGAAGATACGTTGATGATTAGAAGGACAAGGCGCATAGGCACAAAAAATTTCAATCGAATCGACATATGGAAGCGGGAAGCCTAAATTAAGCCATCAAGGCCTACTTTTGCAAATTCTTATAGAATGAGCTAACGGAATCCCATTGAAGAAATTTTTGAGTCTAACATAGATTTCACGGCCTAGTAGGACTAACGGGGGAATTTGGGAAAAAATAGTTTGGGAAGTCCGAGTATAGATGTCCAAGGTAGCCCAAAATCACCTCATTTCCACTAATCACTCTTGGAGGAGAGAGCTTTTTGCCTTCTTTGCGCGCGATTTTCGGAGTCTACAGTCGTCCGTTTACAGCGCCGTCTCACACGAGATATGAGGGGTAAGTTTTAAACTTATCAATGAACAATTTTATATGGCCAGGTAGCAAGTCTAAGCTCAGAAAAAACCCTAGAAACCCAGCTGTGCACAAAGTCCTGCAACACAAAATTAACCATAGCAGCCTATCACCTCAACCGAATTGGACGAGACTTGAATTGTAGCATGCCCCTATATAATAGAACACTTTCATATCACCAAATGACCTTTTGGCTGGGGTCAATGGGGTCCCAAGTAAATAATCTAGGTTTTTGCCATATGCCAGAATTGGATTCCGACTCCACAAGCAACTTATAGACTCGGTCTATACACAATGTACCTAGATGGTTTCATAAAAAGATTCAAGGCAAGCTCTCAACATCAAAAAATAGCTTGAAGGCTACAAAGCGTCAAATTTGACATATGAAGTCAAACTGACTCCAAATGGGCCAAAATTAGATGGGTAGTATCAAGATTATGTAACGGACAAGTCCATAGCTTCAAAAGTGACTAACCAACTCCACATGCCATCTAGTCACAAAAATCGATGATTTGAGAGTCGACAAGAGCAGGAAGTGATGCCGATACAAGCGAACGTTACTAAATTCATTTTAGGATTTGTTTTAGATGTATTAAATATTTTTAGGTCATCAAATTGTCAATTCTTACAAAAAAAGTGACTGCTGTAAATAATTGCGATTATTTACTTTTGTGCTTGATTTGCTTGAAATTGATCTCTTTACTTCACCTATCACTCGTACACATTGATTACATGCCACATGTCAAGTATGAGCCAAAATGATCAAAGAAAAATCTGAATTTGTAGAAAAAATGCACCAAAGTCTTTTCAATCCATTTTTTGCGTTAACTGTCACATTTTTTATCCAAATCACCCCATACCTCACACACAGACTCTACATCATGCCTAGAACCAAGTTGCAACACAAAATGTACAATTTGAGAAAAAGTTAATAATCACGATTATTTACTTTTTAACAAAATGAATGCAAATTGAAAATTTGACCTTCTGGGACCAAAGAACTTGACGTCCCAAGTCCAGTAATCAAGTTTGAGCAAGTTTGGATCTCAAAAATTCAAAATCTCTTTATACCTACTGTTCAGAGTCTGAAAGCCTAAATCTTGCACCATTTCTACCTAGTGCACTCAAATGAGCCCACACTTCACTCAGAGTACCTAAATGCCATATGTTTCAAGCCTATGATGTCAAAAATGCAAAAAGTTGGAAAAAATCCCCAATTGTAAATAATCACGATTATTTACTTTTGTTGCAATTTTTGCCTCAACTGTATGATTTTGATCTCTACACGTTTTTATGCATCTATGCATGCTCCAAAATTGATTTGAAGCAAAATGGACATCATTTGTCAGCAATTCAGAATCTGGGCCTTTCAAAGCGGAATTCGTAGAATTATCTAACTTTGACACTATATTCATTTAACAAGAGCAATGCAAGCGATCGAGAAGGCAAAGAAAAGGGTGTCCCAAAAAGAAAAGCTGCAAGAGGTGGCACCATACCAGTTAGGAAGACAGCAAAGGCAACTTACTTGTCTAAAGAACATCTCAAAGAAAACAACACAACGGTTTTCACTGGCAGATTCAAGAGTGAAGAGGGACACCAGGTAGAATTGCAAATGCTACCGAAGGAGGTATATGATGTAGCGGCAAAGCCAGACACCAAGGAAGCCAACAGAAGGCTAGGGCTAAGAGATTTCTACGACCAAGAACCATGCGGAGTGGACTTCCAAAAAGCATATGAATTGATATCCTCAATCAAGGAAGATGGGTCGTCCCAAATCACTGATCAAAAAGGGAAAAAAGTTGAAGTGGTGATCACTAAAGAAATAGTGGTCGAGGCACTAAAGCTACCAACAGAAGGTATGACTATGCGAGCAAGAGATAGAAAGATAGCGGGTACTTTTACCAGAGATACCGTTGTTGCCACATTTTTTTATCTCATCCAAAGGCAAGTAGAGGAACCAACTCGCCTCTACCATCAACATTTCCACTTCCTCTCAAAGAGACTGCCATAGTACACAACTCCAAACCATGAGATTGCGACTACTTTCACTCAAGTAAGTCAACAACCAGGCAAGAAATAGATCATGCGTAGTATGTGCTTACAACATTGAAGGGCACAAAGATCACATATCTGGGCACTCTAGAAGTGCTAACAAGAATAGCATATCATGCTATTAGAATCGTCGACAATTTGCCACCAGCCCTAGATCAGAACACCTGGATTGTGTCAGCTCAACCTTCTCCAAGGACCACTTGGTCAACAAAGGGAGTGCACAAGTCAAATGAGAAATCTGCAAAAAGTTTCCATGAAGCCCATAGCAGTGAAAGATCTGACAACGAAGAAAGAAGGGCAAGGATTGAAGCAATGAGAAAGAAAGAAGTAGCAGCTCACCAAGAGGAGCCGCAGCAAAAGAAGGCTAGATTTAAAAGAGAAAAACAGATATACGAAAGGAGCCACCAAGCTACAAGTGAAGACAATGAAAGATGGATTCCAAGAGATATAAAGGGATCAAAAACCAAGAACCCTACAAGGAAAGGACCAGAGGATCCCAAAGATTTGCTCTAGCGGATGTATGCGCCATCTTCACTACTATGATTGTGGTCGCAAGGTGAGGTCTTCCCATAGTTTCCCATCAATTTTTAGTCACAATGTGTTAAGTATGGAGCCTGATTTACCCTTGTAATTTTCTGTGGTAAAAGCGCACATTTGTAAGGCCCCCATTATGAGGAGAAGCCATCGTGCGTGAAGGAACATCACTCATCGGAAACCAAAATTTTCACGGACAAGAATCAGGGGCAACTTTAAAGGCCTCGGGGGCGGAGGCCCCCGAGACTTTTTTTTTTCGTCGGAATATTCTTTTTCGCCGGAATATTATGGCCGGAAAGTGGTCGGAAAACAATCGGTCGGTTGGCCGGTGGCCGGTAGTCAATGGCCGATGGCCGGTGGTCGGAAGTCAATGGCCGGTGGCCGGTGGTCGGAATTCAATGGCCGGTGGCCGAATTCAAAAGCGGACTTGTCTTCTCAAGGGTGGCCACACATGGGCGGATTGGAAGGTCCGATTTGGACTTATTCGCACAAGGGCGGCTACACATGGCTGTCTCTCATAAGAGAGGGCAGCCCTTTTGGCCTATAAAAGGAGGCCATTTCTACACACATTTCATAGTGTGAAGTTGATGCAACAAGGTGAGTGTGAGGTGGTGAGAGTGAAGCAAGGCGGGAGCTCCATTAAGGGTATAATCCCTTTGTAAACTACTTCTTGTTTTGAAGTACTAAAGCCATTGAGTGGCTACTTTCCCGTGGACGTATCCCACATTGGGTGAACCACGTATATCGTGTGTACTCTCTCTCTTTCTCTCTCTCTCTCTCTCTCTCTCTCTCTCTCTCTCTCTCTACTCTATAATCTCGTGTATATAAATCTGTCTCTCTCCATTAAGTAATCTACTCAATTATCTATTTAGCTACGTCTTATTTCCTAACAATTGGTATCAGAGCAAGGTTTGCTCGTAGCTAAATTATCTCAAGGAAAGGATTCCTTGAATTGAGTGGGAGTTATGGCAGAGGAAGGGAAGCTCAAGATTGAGAAGTTCAACGGCAAAAACTACCAACATTGGAAGATGCAGATTGAAGACTATCTCTACCAAAAGGACCTCTATTTGCCACTAGGCGGTCTTGCGAAGAAGCCCGCAACAATGGCAGATGAAGCATGGATTGTCCTTGATCGAAAGGCACTGGGAACAATCCGATTAAGCTTGGCGTCAACGGTGGCCTTCAATGTTTCGGAGATGAAGACCACAGAGGACTTGATGAAGTCACTTGACGACTTCTACGAGAAACCATCGGCATCCAATAAGGTATTTCTTATGAAGCGCTTGTTCAATCTAAAGATGGCAGAGAATGGTTCAGTTGCAGAACACCTAAATGACTTTAACACAAACATAAGTCAACTTCGATCAGTGAAAATCAATTTTGATGACGAAGTGCGAGCTCTCCTTATACTATCATCTCTACCGGATAGTTGGGACAACCTTGTGATGGCTGTAAGTAATTCTATCTCTGGCACAAATACTCTTAATTTTGATCATGTTGTGGGTGTTCTCCTAAGCGAGGAAATGTGAAGGAGAAGCACAGGAGAATCATCAAGTGCTGCACTATCAGTGGAAACAAGAGGAAGGCTTAAGGAGAGGTTCAAAAACCAAAAGGGTCGTGATCGCTCAAGGCGGAGCAAGTCACGCACAAAGTCAGTTCTTGAATGTTGGAACTGCGGCAAGAAGGGCCACGTCAAGAAGGATTGTTGGTCCAAGAAGAAGAAGGAGACAGAGTCTCAAGACAACAAGCCAACATCGGAGGCCAATGTGGCAGGTAAAGTAGAGCAGGATGCTCTAATTCTCTCATTAGACAATGTGTCTAATTCCTGGATAGTAGATTCTGGGGCTTCATTCCATGCGACACCACACAAGCAACATTTCCAAGACTACACCAAAGGTAATTTTGGGTATGTATACTTGGGAGATGATGAAGCTTGTGAGATTGTCGGCAAAGGTACAGTTTCTGTCAAAACTGCTAACGAAAATGAATGGAAGCTTAAAGATGTTAGGCATATTCATTCTCTTCGCAAAAATTTGATCTCTACAGGACAATTGGACGATGAAGGTCACAACATTGCATTCAGAAACAAACAGTGGAAGATCTCAAAGGGATCTTTGATGGTTGCCAAGGGTGAAAAAGTTGGTACACTTTACTTGTGTACTGTTAGCACGCATCCTTCAGCTTGTGCAGCAACTACAGAAGTTGACAGTGCGGTGTGGCACTACCGACTTGGGCATATGAGTGCCAAAGGAATGCAAATCCTTCAAACAAAGAAGCTTCTACCAGGTTTGAAAGAAGTGGACTTAGAGTTCTGTGAAGATTGTGTTTATGGTAAACAAAAGAGGGTAAAATTTCAAAAATCAGGAAATGAAAGAAAAAATAAAAAACTTGAGTTGGTTCATTCTGATGTTTGGGGTCCTGCAAGTACACCATCACTTGGTGGCTCATTGTACTATGTAACATTCGTAGACGATGCGACTAGAAAAACATGGGTTTATGTCATGAAGAATAAATCCGATGTATTTTCCATATTTCAAAGGTGGAAAGCCTTTATGGAGAATGAAACAGGTACCAAGGTTAAATGCCTCAAATCCGACAATGGAGGCGAATATTGTAGCCAAGCTTTTGAAAGCTTTTGTGCTAGCAATGGCATTCGGAGGCAAAGGACAACCCCAAGGACACCTCAACAAAATGGGATTTCGGAAAGGATGAATAGGACAATCATGGAACGAGCACGAAGCATGCGGCTACATGCAGGCCTACCGCTTGAGCTTTGGGCGGAAGCTGTAAGTACGTCTGTGTACTTAATCAATCGGTCACCCTCAACGGCATTGGATGGGGGAGTTCCAGAAGAGGCATGGACAGGTAAACCGGTGAATTATGCATTTCTCAAAGTGTTTGGGTGTGAGGCTTTCATGCACATAGATAGAAGCCTAAGCCTAAGATCAAAGTTAGATGCAAAGTCCAAAAAGTGTTTCTTCATTGGCTATGGAGAAGGAGACTTTGGGTATCGCCTATGGAATCCTGAAGATGGTAAAATCTTAAGGAGTAGGGATGTAATTTTTAACGAACAAAATATGTACAAAGATTACTTGGAAAGAAAACAAACAAAAGAAACAGGTGATGAGTACATGGAGCTTGAGGACGATGAAGACTCAAGGACTACAAACGGTGACAATGTGCAACAACGTCAACCAAATGAGGAGCCTCAACCTATTCCCCGAAGATCTACAAGAGCAAGTAGACCTCCAGAAAGGTTTGTTCCTTCCTTCAACCATCTCTTGATCTCAGATTCTGGAGAGTCGGAATCATATGAAGAAGCTATGCAACATGAATCCAAAGAAGAATGGACGAAGAGCATGCAAGTGGAGATGGACTCACTGCATCGCAACCAAACATGGGAGTTGGTTGAGTTGCCTAAAGGTAAGCGGGCACTTCAAAACAAATGGGTGTACAAGCTAAAGGAAGAAGAAGGTGGGAAAAAAGGTACAAGTCTAGGCTTGTGGTAAAAGGTTTTTCTCAAAAAAAAAGGTATTGACTTCAATGAAATATTTTCTCATGTTGTAAAAATGAACTCAATTAGGCTTGTCTTAAGCCTTGTGGCTGCTCATGATCTAAATCTCAAGCAAATGGATGTAAATACAGCATTCCCTCACGGTGACTTAGAGGAGGAAATCTACATGCTTCAACCAAAGGGGTATGAAGTAAAAGGTAAGGAGAAAATGGTTTGCAGATTAAAGAAGAGCTTGTATGGTTTAAAGCAAGCATCAAGACAAGGGTACTTGAAGTTTAATCGATGGATGTTGGATCATGGATTCACAAGATGCAACTCGGATCACTGCGTCTACACGGAGAATTTGGGAGATGGGAAATTCATCATCCTAATGTTGTATGTTGATGACATGTTGATTGCAAGTGCTAACATGCAGGACATCAAAGACCTAAAAGAGGAGCTGTCCAAATATTTTTCAATGAAAGATTTAGGTGCTGCAAAGAGGATACTTGGTATGAAAATATCAAGGGACAGGACGAAGAAGACAATAAAGCTATCTCAAGAAGATTACATCAAGAAGGTACTAGAAAGGTTTGCAATGCAAAATGCAAAACCAGTTTCTACACCTTTGGCTGGTCATTTTAAACTAACGAAGGATATGTGTCCAAAGACACAAGAGGAGATAGCCTATATGTCTAAAGTTCCATATGCTGCAGCGGTAGGTTCTCTAATGTATGCTATGGTCTGGACAAGGCCAGACATTGCACATGCAGTGGGAGTTGTGAGTAGGTTCATGGACAACCCAGGTAAAGAGCATTGGCAAGCTGTGAAGTGGATACTTAGGTATCTAAAAGGGACAACAACAAATGCTTTGTATTTTGGAGGAACTGATATTTTTCTAGAAGGGTATGCTGATGCAGATATGGCAGGTGACAAAGATACTCGAAGGAGCACTACTAGCTATGTGTTCACGGTTGGAGGCACACCAGTAAGCTGGGCTTCAAAGCTTTCACTTTCTACCACGGAAGTAGAGTATGTAGCAATGACGGAGGCAAGCAAAGAAATTCTGTGGCTTCACAGATTCTTAGAAGAGCTTGGATTCAAACAAGACAATTGTGTCTTGTACAGTGATAGCCAAAGCGCTATCCATCTTGCGAAGAACTCAGCCTTTCATTCAAGGACAAAGCACATTGAGGTGAGATATCACTTCATACGCACTCTTTTGGAAGAGGGACAACTAAAGCTAAGAAAGGTGCATACAAGTGAAAATCCTGCAGACATGTTTACAAAGGTGGTCAACAAGGAGAAGTTGAGCTTTTGCTCATCTTCAATCGGCATTCAAGGATAAGAAGCCAGAATGGAAAGCAGTCATAGGTTTGGTTTGGAGATCAGTCTCCAAGTGGGAGATTGTTAAGTATGGAGCCTGATTTACCCTTGTAATTTTCTGTGGTAAAAGCGCACATTTGTAAGGCCCCCATTATGAGGAGAAGCCATCGTGCATGAAAGAACATCACACCGGAAACCAAAATTTTCACGGACAAGAATCAGGGGCAACTTTAAAGGCCTCGGGGGCGGAGGCCCCCGAGACTTTTTTTTTCGTCGGAATATTCTTTTTCGCCAGAATATTATGGCCGGAAAGTGGTTGGAAAACAATCGGTTGGTTGGCCGGTGGCCGATAGTCAATGGCCGATGGCCGGTGGTCAGAAGTCAATGGCCGGTGGCCGGTGGTCGGAAGTCAATGGCCGGTGGCCGAATTCAAAAGCGGACTTGTCTTTTCAAGGGCGGCCACACATGGGCGGATTGGAAGGTCCGATTTGGACTTATTCGCACAAGGGCGGCTACACATGGCTGTCTCTCATAAGAGAGGGCAGCCCTTTTGGCCTATAAAAGGAGGCCATTTCTACACACATTTCATAGTGTGAAGTTGATGCAACAAGGTGAGTGTGAGGTGGTGAGAGTGAAGCAAGGCGGGAGCTCCATTAAGGGTATAATCCCTTTGTAAACTACTTCTTGTTTTGAAGTACTAAACCCATTGAGTGGCTGCTTTCCCGTGGACGTATCCCACATTGGGTGAACCACGTATATCGTGTGTACTCTCTCTCTCTCTCTCTCTCTCTCTCTCTCTCTACTCTATAATCTCATGTATTTAAATCTGTCTCTCTCCATTAAGTAATCTACTCAATTATCTATTTAGCTACGTCTTATTTCCTAACACAATGCTAACCCCAGTGCCACCATCAAGGATTCCCTTCACAGTTAATCCCTTAGTAGTGATTGGTATGGTCGCATTGGATTCATCACCCTCAAAGTATTGTCCCAACTTGTTAACGGGTATTTCTATAGCAAGGTTCTCATCTAGGTTGGGTTGTGGATCTAAGTGTTCCTCCTCTATTGTCATCTCCCCAGCTCCCTCCATCTGTGCAAATTGTGGTAGCCCAAACTTTAGTTCTTCATTGAGGAAGGCTCGAAGAGCTGAGACTAGCTCAGGGTCTTTATATAGTTATCCATCAATTTGGCACTGTTTAGCGGCATTTTTGGGCTTCAGTCCCTTGACGTGGGGAAGATGAGATCTCCATTTCTTTGATATCATCAGGTAGTCCCTCTGTAAACATTCTTTTCATCAAGAAGTTAGTACGCCCACTCTCCATGACTTTAAGTCACTTTCTTCTTGGATGACACTAGGTATGGCTAAGGATCTATGAACTTGGTGAGGTTGTTGTTGCGTAGGGAACACGATGTCTATAATCTGGATCTGCCTAGGTGCTAGTTCTAGATCCGTTTGGGTATCTTGTACCAAACTCCTTAATTGCTTGACTCGCTCGATCTCCTCTGTAGGGTTTGGATAAGTTCCTATCTTCTTCTTGGATCCCTACCATTGTGGCTCATGAAGATCTTCCTTGTTGGTTTCTATCTTAGTGGTCGTTTTGGTTTCCATGGTTTCACCTGAATCAGAATCCTCTTCAACGTCGTTCATATATACGGGGTCGTCACCAGTCCCTATGTTGGTCTTTGAATTGGGGGTCTATCTTTGCTGCTTTTTGCAATCTCTTCATTCGTGTTTTTTTCTTTTTTGAGATTGGGAAATTGATGCCGTGTCTCTTTCCTCAAGAATATAATTTTGTTTTTGGAGCATCAATCGTGTGAGTACGTTTACCGGTACCACAGGTGTACTTGTGATGGCTCCTTGGTAACCTCAATCAAGTTTGATGGCGTGATCTTCGGTGCATTTGGATTATTTGGACATTGGGCAATCAATTTATCTATGCCACATTGATTACACATGAGTATCGGCATTGTAAACGTGCTCACTTGATTGGTTTGCATTAGTGTGGCATTCTTTTGTAGCCTAATAGGACACTCGGACACACGATGTGGACCTCCACACTCGTAGCATTAAAGAGGTGGTCCCTTAGTAGTGTAATTGATATTTTGGCCTCTTGCAGCAAGAGCGGCTACTTGATAGACAGGTTTGACTTGTCCCCTATAGTCCTCCATGTAGTATTGTGGAATTTCTTCAAGCGCATCCATCCCATAGGCAATATTAAGGTCTATATCTTCCTCATAGCCTTCCAAACAAGCAATAGATACTCACAACCCACTTGATTCACATATGTGATTCTCGGATGTGGTGGTTGCGGTCCTAGCACTGGAGGTGGTAAGGGTGTTGTTTGAACAACATTTTGGGCCCTAGGGACCATGTGTTGTGTTGTTTGTTCAAGAGGTGGGGCCGACATCAATGCAGGCACTTGAGGTGTGTCTATCCATGCTAAGGTTGGTCTATTGACCATCACGCACTTAAATACTATGATCCTTAGCTTGATGACCATACCTCCCACAGGCATTGCAGTTCCCATTGAATTTTACCCTAAAAGTAGGGCATTCACTGGTACTATGTAGTCCATAGCATATTGAGCACCATTGTTGCTCCCTTCTTGGATACATATGATGTTTTACGGAGCACGATTGTTTCTAAGACTCTCTTAAATAGCCTTGGTGAGATATGCTAAAGTCATCTCGGATATCTTTGGCTCCTTAGCATTAGGCGTTAGGGTCATTGATTGATGCCCCGATGCTTGCAAGCTAATAGATTTAGGCTCAACATACACGCTTTCTCCTTGAATCATTAAATTATCCTCCAATTGGATCGCATTGGTGGTGACTGCTTCCTAAGTGGTGATACCTCTAATGACTAGGCCATTGTATATATCCTATGTTGTAGTCCCTTAATGAATCTATCAAGCAATTGATTATTATTGAAGCGCTCATTTGGATTACAACGAGAATTCAAATGCTTTAAGCAACTAGTAAAGTCTCTCACCGACTCTCCTTCCTCTCATTGGGCTTTCTGGAGCTGAGAGGCTAAACCCCAAAGCACTCCCTCTCGTATGTATTCTTTCAAGAATAGTCTCCTAAGAGTAGGGTAAATCATTTTCTTCCACCCTTAGGGTTCTATATCAATCCCCAGCCTTTCCACTTAAGGTTAGGCTTGAAGCATTACTCTTATGCAGGTCATTGTGTTCTCCTAGAGAATCGCATATTTGTTCAAACACTTCAATATGCTTTCTCACATCCCCATCTCCACTAAATTTTTGTGTGACCTTGGCTATTTGTACTGCCTTACTTCTAGGCTCTCTATCAGGCATGTTACGCATATTCTCAGCAATAGATCGACCGATAGCTTGAGCAAATGTTCCCAAGTCACCTAAGTGAGTAGGCACCGTGGGTGAAGGTGCTCCAGAGACTACATGTGGAGTAGGTATTGGCATTGGTCTTGGCGCATAGGAAGCCCTTGAGTTCCATGTTGGGTACGGTGTTGTGCCATGTGGTGGCCCAAAGTTCATATGCGTGGCCCTAGGCATAGCAGGCATCGGATGTGACATGCTAATGCTAGCCGGTATGGTTCCATGGAAATAAGAACTTGGGTGTTGTGGTTGTGGAGCATAGGTAGTTGAAACAATGGGAGGGGTAGGAACTACATGAGTATGAGGACCCATAGGTGCATACGATTGATACACACTTGTAGGGGTTGTTGTCGGCATTGAGCTACCATATAGCGGTGCTTTACTAACAAATGAGGTCCATGGCGTGTTTCTTGGCATGCCCATCATTGGAGTAGGCATGGTAGCCGTGGTGTCATCAAGAGAAGATGAGCTAGACTTGGAAAAGTAAAGCTACCACTTGTGGGCTCAGATTGCACTAAGACCCCTGGCGAAACAGCATATGGAGGATCCATCGGACTTACCGAGGGAGTTTCCATTTGCGATAAGGTCGGTTGTTTAGCCTTCCCTGTATCCAAGAATCTCATGATACCCGTTGAAAGCATGTCGATCCCCTTGTTCTGTCTCTCTAGCTCAATAACCTTATGGATGACCTCACAAACTCTTTGTTGTTGATCCTCCACACTAGTAGCACCCGTTGTGGATAGTAGGACATCTAACCAACCCACATGATAGGTGTGACCTGTGTATAGGTCAGTTAGAGTTTCCGTTTGTAGTTCGTACTCCCAGTTCTCATTTAGGAACGCTCCATCTAAGCTTGAGGTGCTAGGGGGGTCCTTTGAACTAGATGCAATGGGGCTCTCTATGGGTTGACCCTTAGTGGTCACTAATTCAGAAGCACTCGATTGCTCTCCTAGCAAAGATATTGACATAGGAGCTTTTGCTTTTAACTCTCTTCATTGCTCCACCTTGCGTAAGCTCTCGATTTCCTTTTCCCTAGCCACAATGATATATTGCTCAACCTCTTGCACTTCAGCAAGGCTTCTACCATCAGGTAATATTACCTCAGAGGGGAGTAGTTATGAAGAGTCAGGGGGTGCAGCGAATGGAGTATTCACGTGCACATTCTCTAAGGGCATAGGGTCTACGTTGGTCATGAATGGCGAATTTACTTCCCCACCCCCTCATTTACATCGTTAGTTTCATGTTCGGAGCGAGTGGCTCTACTAAAGGTTTCCTTCAAGCGGGTAAGCACACTCGGCTTGGACCGCGGGCCCGTGGCATGCATGCCTTGACTTGAGCTATCAAGATTAGGCATTGGGTAACCCTCCATGCCGTCGTAGTCAGAGGAAGAGTCCCTAGACGCTATATGATGGTCCTAAGTGGTACTACCTTGGGTTCTTGCTGAGGGCCTAGAGCCTAAGGTAGAGAAATAATGAGTGCCCATGTAAATGGAAACACTCTCGATGTACTCGTCCTCTAGCACACGCCCAGAGCCTAGGTGCATGTGACCTTGACACTCTAGAGGTGTTGGTGAGTGCCTCTGGAGGCCGCTCACCTAGGTTTTTTTTAGGTGCTTACAACCCAATTTTTTTGTATTTTTGGTTCCTTTTTTAACCGAGCCACAGAATATGGCGTGCGATAGCTCAAAACGAACGTCTTGGCTAGAGGATGTGCCGTGCTTTACAACCCCCGGTTCGATTACGTACAGCCCTCAGAATCCTAAAACTAGTCTTTTCCTAGGTGAGGAGAGTGCTAGAATTAGTAAGTCCAAAGGGTGAGTGTGAAGGGGATGGTGGAGGACTTGAGGAACTTATCCCACATGCCCTCATTCCCTCTTGTGGAGGTAGGGTATATATATAAGAGTGAGTCTATTATATATCATAAGACTGAGGCATGGGCTTGGGCTTGGGGAAATTATCCCGATCCCAATCCAAAATTTTCGTAGAACACACTCACGCCTCACGCTTAAATATTTTCGGTTTTTTTTTTTTGGGTCGCCGCACACGCAGTTTCGATGGCCTTTTTGGGCCACACACACAAACTTTTTGCCTACTCTCCTCACTAACCTAACCTTGTCTCTTCTACAGCTAACTACTCTGCTAACTAAGCTTAACTACTCTGCTAATTACTAACTGACAGTGAACAGTGAATCTACCTACTCTGCTAATTGTTTACTTATTCACTAGCTAGCACACTAACTATGCAAACAAATAAAAAATTGTGTAAACAGACATTGACAGAAAACAAGCTATCTATTAACTGTGTAAAAAACCGTGCAAGCAGCCATTGATAGAAAACACTCATTCATTACTAACACACTAACTACTAACTGTGCAAGCAGGCATTGACAGAGAACAGAGATTATGCAGGAAATAAAAACTTGCAGAAAATAACTTCTTTTTCTTCCTCTTCCTTCCTAACTCAAAGACTCACAGAAGAAGCACAGAGTGCCTCTCTGAGCTTAGTGCAAGGAGATTCCCCGGCAACGGCGCCAAAAATGTGCGTGTCTGTTGCACGTGTCAATGCAAGGGAACTTGCCGATAAACTGTGTGCAAGCCACAAATGGCTCCAAGCACGCAACTAGCCTAAACTAGTAAGCTCAAAGATGGCAATGGTGTGTCACTCACCTCTCTACGCTTGCTGTCGTGGAGGATTCCTTGCCGCAAAGAAGAAGGAGCCGATGTTGCGCCGCGCTCACCGCTTTGCCGCCGCCGTGCCGTCGTCGCAATGCTCGATCACTCTCTCTCTCTCTCTCTCTCTCTCTCTCTCTCTCTCTCTCTCTCTCACGCATACACAAGGAGATGAAGGAGAAGAAGATGGAGATGGAGCAAGAGCACTCTTCAATTGCACAAATGAGAGAACCCCTGATTTTTAGGTTTTGGTGACTTTTATATGAGCTCGCCCCATTCACACTTGGGCACCCATACTTAGCCAACTAACCCTTGAATGTTCATGTTAGAGTGCGCCTCTCATTGGTGATCACTCTTACCCTTTTCCTATTGGACCAACAAGCCCGGCCCATGACTACTAGAAGTGGACGCCAGTGGTTAACACCCTTAATTGGGAAATTGAGGCTCCGTGTCCAAAGCTATGTGGACAAGTAGGACTTCTTTATCTCTCCTCTCAAGCACGAGGATGTAATCCTAGGGAGACCATGGTTTGATCGCATGGCTGCCAATGTTAAATTCCTTGAAAGGCAAATCTACTTTAGGTTCAGGGAAAAAGATATGTACATAGATGCTAAGGAGTTGGGTAACACTATACCCATTGTACATACGCAAGCTTTCAATAAGTCAATAAAGAGCTCTATTTTTGTGTACATGCTTTTTGTTAAAGATTCTCAAAATGAACCTAATGCTTTAGCAAAAGAAGATGTAAACAATCACAAGAAATTAAAGTTATCCAATTTTCTCAAGGGATTTCAAGATGTTTTTATTAACAACATCCGTTGTGAACTACCTCCTAAACGAGGCAATGATGACCATGCAATTGAACTTCTTCCAGGAAGTTCACTGCCTAATAAACCTCCTTATAGAGTTTCTCAAGCTCAACAAGAGGAGATTATGCGGCAAGTGCATCAGTTAGTTGAGAAGGGCATTGTTAGGCCTAGCTCATCTCCATTTTGTTCACCCGTGTTATTAGTGCAAAAGAAAGATAGCACATATCGTATGTGTGTCAACTATAGAGCACTAAATAGGATCACTATCAAGAATAGGTTTCCCATTTATGGGTAGAAGACCTATTTGATAAGCTGCAAGGGTCGACCTACTTCAGTAGGATTGACCTAAAAAGTGGCTACCATCAAATAAGGATAGTTGATCAAGACATTGTAAAGACCCATTTCGCACTACGTTTGGTCTTGCCTTTTGGCTTGACCAATGCACCAGCCACATTTAACCGCTTAATGGAGAAGCTATTCAGGCCTCACCAAACCTTTACTGGAGTGTTCTTTGATTATATAATCATCTACTCTAATTCACAAGATGAACACAAGCAACACCTCCAGGTAATATTTCAAATCTTATGAGAGAATAAACTTTATATTAATCGAAAGAAAAATGAGTTTTTCTTACAAGAGATTCAATATTTAGGTCATATTATCTCTCAAGGTGGCATCCAAATGGATCCAACAAAGCTAGAGGTAATAAAAGGATGGCCTAATCCAAGGAGTCTACATGAACTAAGAAGCTTTATGGTATGTGTGCATACTATAGATGCTTCATAGAAAAGTTCTCACAAATCGTGGGACCATTACATGACCTAACAAAGAAAAATGTTACGTATACATGGTCTGCCAAGGAGAACAATGCTTTCGAGAAGCTTAAAGAAAATCTTATCTCTTAACATGTGCTTACACTGTCGGATCTCTCAAAGCCACTTGAGGTCCAATGTGACGCTTGTGGTGATTGTCTTGGAGCTATTTTTCTCCAAGAAGGGCACGCCATAGCCTAGGAAAGTCGAAGGCTCGACCCTGTTGAGCAATCTCTAGGCATATATGAAAAGGAACTCCTCACAGTTCTACATGACTTAGACTCGTGGAAGCACTATTTATTGGGGACTCCTTTCATTCTGCAGACGGATCACCAAAGTCTTAAGTACTTTATGACGCAGACCAAGCTCTACGACAAACAAATGAGGTGGGAAAATTTCCTTTCACAATTTCATTTTCATATTGCTCACGTTACTGGCAAGCATAATCAAGTAGCCGATGCACTCTCAAGATGATCGAGAGTGAATGCAGTTTCCATAGCAACTCACAATGATCTATCTTCTATGATAGATGAGTACGCTATTAATCTCGATTTTAGAGATGTGATTTCAGCCCTTGCACTAGGGAAGAAAGAGGAACCATTTACTTTACAAGATGGTTATCTTCTCTATGTCAATACACTATGTGTTACGAACTCACTACGTGAGAAAGTAATGTATGAATCTCATGCTCCTCCTTATGCGGGGCATAGAGGGATTCAGTCTACCCTAAAAGGGATCAAAACACATTTCTATTGGTCTGCCATGAAAGCAAACACACAAGAGTATGTTTCTAAATGTGTGGTATGCCAAAAGACGAAGTTCGATAGAGGGAAGCAACCTGGATTGCCTCAACCCTTGCCAATCCCTAATTCACCATGGGAAAGCATATCCATGGATTTTATATTTGGATAACCTAAGTCTATCCATGGGAATATGGGAATATGGACGATAGTAGACAGGATCAGCAAACAAGCTCATTTTCTACCTGTCAAAAAGACTATCAAAGCCCATCAAATGGCAACCCCCTTCATATCACAAATCTTCAAGTACCATGGCTTGCCAATGTCCATAGTGTCGGATAGAGATCCTAGAATGACTAGTAATTTCTGGAAGGGTCTCTTTGAGAATGTAGGAATGAGGCTAATCTTCTCTTCGGCCTATCACCCACAAACGGATGGCCAAAGTGAAATAGCTAACCTAACAATTCTTGATCTACTAAAAGCCTACATAACGGAAGTAGATCAAAGATCCCAATGGGAGAAGTACTTACCCTTAGTGGAGTATGCCTACAATAATATTGTACATACCTCCACTGGAACAACACCTTTCGAGGTAATTGAGGGAATATCCAAAAGTCCCCTGCTACTTAAGGTACACGGGAACATCTTCGCTGCAAAATATTATAGCCGAGACCTACAAGAATCTTTTCAAACGATTAAGGATGCTATCTCTATCTCATAGCAAAGGCAAAAGGCTGCTGCTGATAAGCACAGAAGAGCTCAAGCCTTTAAAAAAAATGATTGGGTCTTGCTTAAATTTCCCAAGGCTCGATTAAGGCACACGACGGGCAAGAATCCTATGGCATATATGAAAAGGAACTCCTCACAGTTCTACATGCCTTAGACTCGTGGAAGCACTATTTATTGGGGACTCCTTTCATTCTGCAGACGGATCACCAAAGTCTTTAGTACTTCATGACGCAGACCGAGCTCTACGACAAACAAATGAGGTGGGAAAATTTCCTTTCACAATTTCATTTTCATATTGCTCACGTTACTAGCAAGCATAATCAAGTAGCCGATGCACTCTCAAGATGATCGAGAGTGAATGCAGTTTCCATAGCAACTCACAATGATCTATCTTCTATGATAGATGAGTACGCTATTGATCTCGATTTTAGAGATGTGATTTCAGCCCTTGCACTAGGGAAGAAAGAGGAACCATTTACTTTACAAGATGGTTATCTTCTCTATGGCAATAGACTATGCGTTACAAACTCACTACGTGAGAAAGTAATGTATGAATCTCATGCTCCTCCTTATGTGGAGCATAGAGGGATTCAGTCTACCCTAAAAGGGATCGAAACACATTTCTATTGGTCTGCCATGAAAGCAAACACACAAGAGTATGTTTCTAAATGTGTGGTATGCCAAAAGACGAAGTTCGATAGAGGGAAGCAACCTGGATTGCCTCAACCCTTGCCAATCCCTAATTCACCATGGGAAAGCATATCCATGGATTTATATTTGGATAGTCTAAGTCTATCCATGGGAATACGGGAATATGGACGATAGTAGACAGGATCAACAAACAAGCTCATTTTCTACCTGTCAAAAAGACTATTAAAGCCCATCAAATGGCAACCCTCTTCATATCACAAATCTTCAAGTACCATGGCTTGCCAATGTCCATAGTGTCGGATAGAGATCCTAGAATGACTGGTAATTTCTGGAAGGGTCTCTTTGAGAATGTAGGAATGAGGCTAATCTTCTCTTCGGCCTATCACCCACAAACGGATGGCCAAATTGAAATAGCTAACCTAACAATTCTTGATCTACTAAAAGCCTACGTAACGGAAGTAGATCAAAGATCCCAATGGGAGAAGTACTTACCCTTAGTGGAGTATGCCTACAATAATATTGTACATACCTCCACTGGAACAACACCTTTCGAGGTAATTGAGGGAAGATCCAAAAGTCCCCTTCTACTTAAGGTACACGGGAACATCTTCGCTGCAGATGAGTATAGCCGAGACCTACAAGAATCTTTTCAAAAGATTAAGGACGCTATCTCTATCTCACAGCAAAGGCAAAAGGCTGCTGCTAATAAGCACAGAAGAGCTCAAGCCTTTAAAAAAAATGATTGGGTCTTGCTTAAATTTCCCAAGGCTCGATTAAGGCACACGACGGGCAAGAATCCTACGGGACACCAAAAGTACTATGCTAAGCTAGCAAAAAAGTACTATGGTCCCTTCCAGGTTCTTAGACCAATCAATGAGATGGCCTATCAACTCAAGTTGCCCAGTCATTGGCTCATACACAATGCTTTTCATGTGAGCCTACTAAAGCCTTACAAAGGAGAGCCACCTCAAGAACCAACTATTGAAGACCCACCGGAGATCGAGGACCAAGAAGAGGTGCCGCAGCCCGAGTCCATTCTCCGACATGAAGACAAGGTATTGAGAGGTGGTAAGATTATCCGACAGTATCTTATTAAGTTTAGAACTATCCTTTTGAAGATGCTAGATGGATGCAAGGCATACAATTAAAGGATAACCTAAACCTTGTCAATGCTTACAACGCTTCCCTAGAGTAAGAAAATGTAAAAGTGCTTAAAATGAACAAAGTTTTTGTTTTATAAGACTCTCTTTTTCTTTATTGTGCACAAATGTTAAAAAGTATGCATGCTTAGGATCAAGTTTGCGGAGACGACATCTCCCCAACACCAAGTAGAGCTTGTCACTCTACTATGGAAGAATGATATGACTAATGCACAGACATGCTTGCGGCAGCTTAGGCTCTCAAGCGCCAAATGGATTAGTCATCCATTCTGGAACAATGTCGTATGGTAAAATAGGGATCCTCTACCCGCTAGGAAGAGGATTAATGACTAGGCTTTATCTTCTGACTATGATTTCAAGAGAGAGGGGATTTCATAATAACTAATATCTAATTCTCCTAAATGATTTTCTCATGTTAAACTGATCATTTAATATGGGGAAGTACCAGGGGAGAAAAAGCTAGAATATTGGTTAAGTTGGCAGACTGGTCACTATAGGGATCCAAAGGAGGAAAAATAGGGATCCAAAGGGGGGGCCATCTACAAAAGAGCAATGTGCAAAAATGGGCTTCAAAGACCCTAAGGTTCAGCCCATTAAGACTTCCAAAATGCTAAGGTTCCAAATTCAAAGGTAATGTTTAATGGTCAAACTCTAGGTAAAATTGGATGCTTATGTGAAGACCATAAAGTCTTCACATATCCCTAGATAGGAGAGGGGCAAGCCTTTCTTGTAGGGGATGAGAGAGAAACACACACACACACACACACACACACACACACACACACACACACACACACACTAGCAAGCTCCCTTTACACAAAGGGAATAGGGGACACATGTCGCTCCCTAGCCCAATTGCCCCGAAGGTGCATTCAAATCCTATTGGATGGCCATAGAGGTGGACAAATGAGAATTAGGCTAGAGTAAATCTAGTTTAATTCATTTAAAAACACTTGATAAAAGAATTAATATAAATTAAGCTCTCTAGAAGACTGTTGGACAGTTTCCCAAGGGGTCCAATGAGCATTCAACAGCCCAATGGCTTGCCTGATTCCTATTGGCCAGAAGACTAAGGGGTAAAATGAGAGTTTAATTGCATTATTTAATTACCTAAAGCTCTCACAAAAGGGGAAAGGGGGACACATGCTAGAAGGCTATCACTTATGCTTCTTAATTATCATTGGCTAAGCTTTGTAGGGTCCAATGGGATGCCAACATGAGTAAAAAGCAAGAGGGGTGGACCAAGAGAGAGAGGGGGACTGATTTTGGCAAGGAATTATCACACGCACACTCACAGAATCTCATGTGTGAAGTAAAGAAGACTCTCTCTCCTTCTTAATCTTTAATAGAAAGCTCATCATCTACTCCAAGCTTGTGAGAAGGGAGGCCTACACCAACAAATCTTGGCTTTGTGGTGCAAATCCAACCAAGAGCCAAGCTCCAATGCATGCTCATCTCCTCTACCATGCTAATTACTAAGCTATGCTAAGCTTTTATGAGTGATCATGTGAGGAGATATACTTCTTTCTCGTAAGAATCCTCCTTCTTCCTCTCGATCTACTCTCATACCCCGCTAGCTCTCACCATCTTCGAAGGTTTGTGAGGTCTTGGGTCTGAGACCGTGAGGGAATTGGTTTTACAAGTGTGAGCTCGGCGCTTGAAGCTTCCATCTTCATTGCACCACCAAGTTATTGAAGGAACACAAAGTATTGTATTGTAAAATGTCTCCCTTGATGGGGAAAACCTATAATACAAAGCCTTTTGGAGGGGGAATGGGATCTATGTAAATTTGGTCCTCAACTATTGTCAATAGCTTAATTTCTCTCTCTTTTTGAAGTATTGTTCATGCCTATCTAACTAGGTGTTATGCTTTTTGTTGCTCTCTCCATCCAAGCACTCTTGTTGTGCTCGTTAGGAATCTATTCTAATGAAATGTTCACTATGTCTATGTTATTTTCCACTACACACAAGTTACTAGACCATTAAATGTTACAGTCAGTTACCTGCACATCTTGCATGTGTCCAAGTACTGGAAAGAATGACAGAATAGGACCTTACCAATGATGACAGAGCGGTAAATCCAATGGCTAAAGACTTGACCACAGTAGACCTCAAGTCACTCAAGCTTCAAGTGGAAATGCTTATGGGTAAACATAAAAATGCATGACTGATATTTAACAGCAACTGAAGGAGATGCTTGTACCTCCTCCTCTAGTGTAAGTCCTACATCCCCAATAATGGTGCCAATGTTAGCGGATCATCGCAATCGGACGGAGTAGCCTAGCGAAAACTCAAACCAACATAAATATGTCAATATGAGGACGTAGTCGACCTGCATGGAAATGCTGAATGCAATGTCCCAACAACAATGCACTCAGGAGAAAGGTATCACTCTCAAGCCGAGAAGCAACTAAAAGGGAAAATGCTTAAGTCTTGCATGTGGTCTAACTAACACTCAAATGGTCGTAGAGGTGTCAAATGAACTCTAAATGACATGAAACTTGACATTAGAGGTATCTAGGCTATAGGCAATACGTTTCCAACATCAAAACCTGCAAAAGTCACAGTCGGGTAGGTGAGCAGCCGCAATTGTTGCCACCTCTCACCTTCACAAAAAATGATGAATGAGGGATTGTTTGGCTCCTCCTGAGGTCTACTTACCTCTTTCCATGCTTAGCTTCACTTAAAACATCATTAGCAACTCAAACGAGCAATTAAACACACTAGGCAACCTAGAGCAATTAAACACACTAGGCAACCTAGAGCTAAAACCACTCATTGCTTTGCACACAAATACACTCAAACATAGTACATTGAGTATGTACACAATGCCAAGAGTATAAGGAAGCAACACATGAAGTTTCATTAGCAATTCTTATCCGTACAAAGAGTAGTGAGCGTGCAAGTGTAGGCATACTCTTCACTACGTCAACTCCAAAGTAAAACACATCCTCTAATAATTACAAATTTTGGCTTATATACCCAATGTTAAAAGTTGGGCATTTGGCTAGGAAGAAGGGATAATTACTTAAAAAATGTGATGCACTAGGACGTTTAGTCTCTTTAATAAGTACAAAACTTGTTTGGAAATAATCACACTTTTTCGGGTTCAAGAATTACAACGACTTAGGTGGAAAATAAATGATTAAGAGGGAGAAGTTTTGCAAGCCCGTCCGAATTGGCGTGATTGGGTTCTTTGCTTCAACATCTCGATTGTGATATTTTTTGACTTGTTAACATTATATTATCCAGGTAATGATAATGTACCCACTAGCATTGGAAACGACAACACATCTATCTTCGTCAAGGATGCAAGTTTCTATAGATATACGATCCAATAAGGTCTCTTTCACTGTTTTTTGACTTTACAAAACTTATAAATTTGGGAGATAAGACATGGGCAATGTGTTTAAGGATGAATATTTTAATTGTTTATCCAACCAAATGTCTACAAAAGCCTTTCTTTGGTAGCTAATTTGTTTAAGCAAGTTGTTCCCTAGCTCTACCATGCCATAGTCCTAGAAGAGCCCAAGGAAATCATTAGTAAAGATCAAAGTGTTGGGGTATAAAGCCCAATGTGGTCGCCCAGGTAAGTGGGCGGGCCGCCAGGTATGTACACATATTCTTTTGTAAAAACCTAATAAGAACTCACTATGCTCTACACACTACAGTAGAGCGAGTTCACCATATCGTCGTGCTCTTCTTCTCGCACTCTCTCTCGCATCGCACTTCCGCTCATACTCCTTCAACTGGTATCAGAGCTCAGATCGAGGCTCGGGGCAGCATTTGCAGGTAGCCAGAGTCACCTGCTCAGATTGGAGTGAGATTCGACAGGCGAAGACACGGCCCCAAATCCTATGGGACCACCCGAAGGACTTGGTGTTCTCAGATTTTCATTCTGAGGTCATCTCGGCCACCGTTCGGCTTCGACAAAGTTCTACGCGGGCCATTTTCGACTACGTGGTCTCGGCGGGTGCATATCCGACTCTGCAAATTTGGGGTTTTGGCCTACGACTGCAAGTGCTGAGGATATGTGCACTTCCAGAGTGCTGATTTGTGGCTGTCTACACAACGAAGGACGGCTCACAGTTCTCGGAGGCATGTCACATACGACACGGGCGCACCTACACATAGACTGTAGGCGACATCCACTAGTTCATCAGGTAGCTTGTGTTTGCTGCTTGATATTCCAGATTTCATCCTGACATTGCAGGTACTTCCACATGATTGTCAGAGATGATGTATGTTTGTTGAGGGTTTGCTGGCTGTGAGTCACGCAGCAAACAACCGCCGCAACGGTTACAACATACAGTGGGAAATTTGTGGATGTATGACTTTGTGGGAAGTCTATGTATTGTCAGATTTATTGCAGCCTTTGTTGAGGGTTGAGTGAGGTTTTATTGAGCTGGGGGATTCTCGAATGTTGAGATCCTTTCGGTGATACAGGTCTTGGGGCGATCCCTCGAGCACCCTTAGATAGGCAGCTAGGATGTATTGACTGTGAGTTAGACAGTTGGGATTGCATCTTTGCTTTACTGCCGTTGAGGCATTGTCGCAGTCTATGCTTACAGGACAGTGCAGGACAGTGAGAGACAATACAGGTGCAGGACAGGTTTACCCACAGCTTACAGTGTTAGAGAGATAGTGGTTTTTTGAGCTGTTTTTGGTCTGTTTTTTAGTACACCAGAGCCATTTTACAAAGGAGACTTTGCCAAAAATTTCTGCAGAATCTGAAGCTTTCTTGGTTCATTTGACAGGTTGATATTGGTTTAGAGGTTAATTTACATGGGAAACTGTGCCGAATTTTTCCCAGGAAAGTAAACTACTGTGAGTAGCTATGGCTGGATCACAAGACACTGCTCTTTACAATATCAAGAAGCTGGATGGAACCAATTTCCCATTGTGGAAGAAGCAGATTTGGCACGTGTTGGTACAAAAGAAGTAGATAAAACCTATAAAGCTCAAGGGGATAAAACCAGAAGATATGGACGAAGATGAATGGAGCGAAATGGATGAATTGGCACTTTCTACCATTATGCTGACTTTGGCAGAAAGCGTTTATTTCAATGTAGCAGACGAGATGTCGGCTTATCAAACATGGTTAAAGCTGAGTGATCTTTATGAGAAGCAAAGTGCAGCTTCACATGTATACTGGCTTAAGAAGCTTGTTGACTTGAAGATGAAAGAAGGGACACCTATGTCCAATCATCTGAATGAATTCAACACAATCTATAGTCAGTTGTCAGCTCAAGGTGTCAAGTTTGATGAACCTGTTAGAGCTATGTTCCTATTGATCACATTGCCGGAAAGTTGGGACACTTTTGGCACAGCTTTGAGTAATTCTGCACCTGCAGATGGTTTGAACATAGCAGGTGTAGAAGGAAGTCTGCTTACTGAAGAAACCAATAGAAAGACAATGGACAAAGGCAAAGGAACAACCTTAGTTGTCAGGGGAAGGACCAAAGAAAAGTACAAAGGTGGAAAGAGGAATCAGTCTCGTAGCAAGTCCCGCAGTGCTAAAGGTAAGAGTGACATAGAATGCTACCATTGTGGCAAGAAGGGTCACATGAAAAGAGACTACAGAGAATGGAAAGCAAAAAAAGGCAAAGAGAAAACTGAAGACCATGGTGAGAAGAACAAGTCCTCAGTGAAGATTCAAGAAATAAATGTGAAAAACGCTGTTGCAGAGGATGACAGTCTAGTGTCAGGAGACATCTACTTCTTGAAGAATACAATGGACTCAGCTCTTCTTACAGCATCTGATGGAAATGCACTGAGTGACTGGATTATAGACTCAGGGGCATCACTTCAGGTGTCTCCAAACAAGGAGTGGTTTACCTCTTATGTGACCACTAAAGATCATGTTCGGCTAGGCAATGGGCAGACATGTGAGATCTTAGGTGTTGGAGATGTTCAATTGAAGTTTCAGAATGGCTCTTCTTTCACGCTGAAGAATGTGAGACATGTTCCCGCAATTACAAAGAGCTTGATCAACACAGATTTACTTGATGATGCTGGCTACGTCACCACTTTTGGACAGAACATGTGGAAGATATCCAAGGGTTCTATGACAATAGCACATGGAGTAAAGTCTGGCGGACTTTACATGATTTATGTATCAAATGTCTCTAAAAATGTAATCAATGTAACCGAGCAACCAAACGTTTCTTTGTGGCATAGCCGGTTAGGACATATGTCCAAGAAGGGAATGGAAATCTTGTCTCGTTCTAGTTATTTGCCTGGCTTGTCATTTAATGATTTTGAATTTTGTGAACATTGTCTGTATGGTAAGCAAACACAGCAGCCACATAAGCATAGAAGCAGTAGAAGAGATACACAGTTGGCACTTGTTCATAGTGATTTGTGTGGACCTATGCCTAACCTATCTCTAGGGGGAGCTTCTTACTTTATGACATTTATAGATGATTACTCGAGGAAAGTATGGGTTTACTTTCTCAAGCACAAGGATGAAGCGTTTAGTGTTTTCAAAACGTTTGTGACACTTGTGGAGAATCAGAGTGGCAAGAAGCTTAAATGCTTACGCACTGACAATGGTGGAGAGTATGTTTCAAAGGCCTTTCAGGACTTTTGTGAGTCAAAAGGTATAAAACGTGAACTCACTGCTCCTTACAATCCTCCTCAAAATGGTGTTGCTGAGAGGATGAATAGGACCATACAAGAGAAGGTCAGAAGTATGTTGTCTAATGCATAACTGCCAAATGGGTTTTGGGTTGAAGCTGTATCAACAGCTGTTCATCTTATAAATAGATCTCCTAACAAGGTTTTGCAGAAGGATTTAGTGGCAGAGATGGTATGGTCAGGCAAGGTGCCCTCATACAAGCATCTCAGAGTCTTTGGTTGTGAGGCATATACTCACGTTGCAAAGGAATTTAGGAACAAACTTGAGCCAAAGAGTAGAAAGTGCATCTTTCTAGGCTATGGTAATTCTGGTGAGATGGGGTACAGACTTTGGGATCCTGAATCCAGAAAGGTTATCCGCAGCAATGATGTTCACTTTAATGAAGCCAAATATCATTCTAAACCAGAGAGGGTTGAGGAGATCAGAAGAGTTGTCTTCCAAGAAGATGGACCTACACGTGCAAGACAAAATGTCAGGGCTCAAGAGGAGCAAGGACAGGATAGAGTGGAACCACAGGTTGTGGCTGAGCCACCCATAGAGTTAGGGTATCACTTTTCTTTGTACGTGCACACTAAGTAATACTTCTTCTTTGTCTAGTGTGCCCTTGAGCTTCTCTGCCTTCTTCTTCTTCAAGCTTCGTGTGCATTCCTCTTGAGTCCAATAACACAATTGCTACCACCATCAATGTGCAAGATGGTGAGAGATTATGTGAATTACTATAATATGACTTAGATCTCATGGGTGAGATCCAAGTCATACTATATTATGACTTGGACCTCAAGGGTGAGAGATTGGTGATCATCAATTTGAACTTTCTATTAGCATTAAGCACACACACTCACACTGCATTGTTCAATTTTCACCTGTATTCAAGAAGTGTACACAAGTCTTAACCTTTACAAGCCTCTTTGCATTGCAATGGGGAATGAACAAGTGTTACTCATCAAAATGGTTATCACACTAGTGTCGTATACATCCATGCTGTAGTGTCAATTGAGGGCATGTCACACATGCAACATTTATCAATGTTGTATGGTCGATATAGAAATTTGCATGTTAGAAGTACTTTTGATAATGCTCTAGCCAAGCCGGCAAGACAAACCTCCTCAAACAATGCTAAAGGATGAACGTAGTGTGGGTTAGCTGGCCATCACTACACTAAGTGACAAAGGAAGCTCAAGGGAGAGTGCTGGATGTGTGTCGTTAGCTTGCGATGCTAGCGACTTATGCGACCAAGGTAGAGAGAAGGATTAAACTAGCGTGTCACGGTGGTCTTCTACTCGATATGTGAGAGACGCATGTCTAGAAGGTGATTGATATGAGTAGAGATGTATGGGACTTTGAGTGCACGACAAGGGGGGGAGGCCGTGTGAACTGGGGTCAAACTTTCAAATCAAAATTGAAAAAGGGGAGGGAGAGAAAAGAGGTCCACACACATACACACACAACTTTGAAACAGAGTGGGGGGTTAAAAATGGCCGGAATGTTCACAACACATGGGGTTGCCGTCGGGCTAAAAGAGCTCCCTCGTCTTCTCCACCCTCACAGGCTACAGCAAATCAAATTTCTCATTTTAGCAGGAAAAGAAGCTCTCTTCGTCGCCCGCCTGCCAACCCTAGTACCGTCGCCGAAGCGCCATAGCCAAATCTTCCCTCGAGTTTCTTTGCAGTGCCCTAATTTTTAGCGCGATCTCTTCGGCAACAACCAAATTAATCATCACAAGTGACAGCGCAGCGGAGGTAAGTTGATTAAAGAACCACGTTGGCGGATTTTTGTCTCGCTTACAGTCAGCATCTCGCTCGTTCTGGCATTGCAATAGCGGAGTCAGCATCAATAACGAGGCAGGGTTTGCTCGGTAATTTTTTCTTCAATACGCTGCTTGAAACAAGCCCACAAGGAGGGCTAGGAGAGGCACATCGATCAATCAAGGCCCCTAAGGGGTGTACGGCAGATTGCATCTTTTTGGCAGAGTTCCCCTTCTTTGGCTCATGATCAGATCTCGTCTCCTTGTCTCTTCATCACAACCAAACCCCGGATCTCTCCATTTCTCTCTCTCCCCCTTTCCCTGCAGTGAGAACACATGCACTCAATCAATGCACCATCCAATTCTTCTGCTTGATGCAGCGTGAAGGCAGGTGCATCATTGATTTATCCATGACAACGACAAGGTCCATGCAGGAAGCACCTGATCTCGAATACTTCTTTCCAGGATTAAGCGTGTTGGACATAGGCTACACACCGGCTGCAACTGGGGGATTTGGCTTCAGTTTCCTTTTTGGTTGGGTGAAAAGAACATGGAGATAGCTACTCTCTATTGCTGACAGTGTATGATGGAATTGGTATCGTGGGCTGCTTGAGACAGCCAGCACGGATATTTTGTTTGCAGCTGGGATATGGTGCGTCTTCTAGGTTACACTTCTCCAGCAGCACTAGAGGAGGAATGTCCTCGTGAGATTTCCAAGACTCCAAGTCCCATGGGTGAAAACGGATGGCTTATACGCTTCTTTGATTCCTCTTTCTTCTGTGAATGGATTGCAGTTAGCTACTTGTACAAGCATGATCACCAGGGTGTCAGAGATTATTTGTGCAATAAGATGTACACACTGCCGCTTTCTGGCGTTGAGAGCTACCTTTTCCAGCTTTGTTACATGATGGTGTACAAAACAAGTGCAGCATTGGAAAAGTTCATGATGGATGGTTGTTCCAGGTCGCTGAAAATTGCATTGAAAGTGCATTGGTTTTTGCAAGCAGAAGTTGAGGAATCTGATGATGCCAAGGAGCTCAACAGGTTATTGGAAAAGTGCCAAATGGCAGCATTGATGGGGGACTGGCCTCCTCTTGTGAGACCAAAAAAGATTGAAACTAGTCCTGGTAGCAAAAGTCGCATGCTCAACAAGCTTCTTTCATCTCGTCGTTTGCTTAATCTCACAGGTTCACCTCCTTTACAAAAGGTTCTCTCTCCTGTTGGGGCTCCTAACTCTGTGATTGAAGAAGAGGCGGTTCGAAGTCCATCCGAAGAAACGGATTCGTCTCTCAAAGTCTTCAAGAAGCTTATGCCTGGTCTTATGCCTGGTCCAAAAGTACATGCAATAATGAAAAAGTTTCAAATCAAAGAAGATGATGAGACAGACCGGTCCAACAGTGGTGAGTCTGAAAGTTTTTTTAGAAGAATTCTCAGAGAGAAGGATGACGAGGAGAAGGCTAGTAGGGGTGAAGAGCTTGCTGCCTCAGAGAGTTTCTTCAAGAGGATGTTTAAGGACAAAGCTGAAACAGACGAAAAAATTGGTAATAAGCTAGGCGAAGATGAGGGTTTCTTCAAAAGACTGTTTCGTGACAAGGTTGACGATCGTGAGAAAAAGGAGGATAGGGAGAAGCTTGAGGAAGAGGAGAAGGTCCTGCCAAATGTAGATGATGAGGAGAGCCCTGAATTTTTTCTTTTCAGAAGGTTTTTACGGGTGCATCCAGAAGATGATGACAAGGCTGCTACAGAACCTGCGACTGTAAACATATCGGAGGGTAGCCCAGGGACTGATGGTTTCTTTAAGAGGCTATTCAAAGATCGAAGTTTGGAGGAATCCAAAGTTTTTAGTTTGCGTCGTGAAGATGGAATGAGCCCTTCAAATCTTCTGAAAAAGCTTTTCAAGGATAAAACAGATGACCTAAGCTCCACGGCTGCTGAGGACCACACAAAAGCTGGACCCGACAATCTCTCTACTCAACAGAAAGAAGCTTGTGGCAAAGAGTCCCAGTCAAGTGTCAAGAATGAACCTAAAGAAGAAAAAAAGGCTCTTGATGTGGATACGCGATTAATAGAAGCAATGAATGGTTGTGTGCTGGCAGAAGTTGATTCTAAAGCCGGTTTTGGAGATAACTTGCAGTCCTCTCCTGATCATAGACCTTCCGAAACAAGTGCAAACACTGCCAATGGGATGTCTTTTGTAAGTGTCTTCTGTGTTTAGAGATTTTCTTCTACCAAGTGTTTACAGGCATCAATAATAATCTTGAATTGTCATTTACATTTGTGGGTTACTTTGGGGTTCTGATAGATGCATGCAGGTTGTATGATGGGATGCAGGTCGAATGAAGTAACTGAACTTGTTTGGGGGTATTTAGCCTTCACGTTGTTGGGTTAGATGAGGAATGTTTGATCTGTGGACATTGTGAATCCTTATTTAGTGAGTAAATTTAGCATGTCCCCTCCCCCCACCTCCCATCTTTCTTTTGTTAGTCTATCAAGGTTGTTGAATGCTAGATGATGTTTCTCACCTGCACATTCCTATTCACAATCTATGGGTAAGTACAATTGGTTTGCTCATGTGTGTTTCGTGCATGCGTCTTTGTTCTAGCATGTAGCTTTGTTGTATATGTTAATGCCAAACTATTGTTTTACTCTCTTTTTGTTGGCTTCTTGATAGATCTATCGAAGTGCAGTAGAAGGGATGGTGACACGGGGGCACGGGGGGGAGAGAAGAGGAGAGAAAAATGCAAGAGAGCAGAGAGAGAGAGCGTGATGGGACAAGCGCTGCGGGCAACCCTTTCATACTAGAGATAGTACAAGTTCTTGCCAATTCGTCTCACAAGGTCGGGCCCTAGATCAGACTCAAAACCCAAGAAATAACCCTCAAAACTCTGAGACGGACACCTCCTCTCAGATTCAAGGTGCACAAGTCGAGGGATCTGGGTCAGATAGAGTGATGAGGAATCTCACAAGTCTTGTTGCCAACGGCAAGGACCACAATGACATCAAATGCATGAGAAACTCGTAGGGCACCAAAAGGTGTGAAAAACGCAAGAGGATAGAGAATGAGATGGACAGGCCCTGTGGGCAATCTCTGCTAGCAAGAGTACAAGGGAAGCAAGAGTACAAGGGACTCTGCAATCTCACATCAAGTTTCCCTCCCCCTCCCCCCCCCCCCCCCCGCCCCCCAAAAAAAAAAAAAAAAAAAACTAAAAACCGAAAAGGGATGTAGCATGGCTGTCCGACCACACTAACACCCCACGACATGAAAAATGTCTGTAAATGTTTGTCTGACCTTTGGCTTTTCATTTGTCCAATCCCTTGGCTCATAAAACGAAGGGCACCCCACTTTCTAGTGTTGATTTTTGTTATGCGCCTCACTTTTAGGGCTGATTTGTGACATACCCCCCTTTGAAAAAAACAGTAATCGTTCTCAATCACACCTTCAAAAGAGAACAAGGGTAACACAATAATATTTATCAATTAGTCAGTCAATCATGTACATGCATGAATGGTTGGCATGCATCACATGTATCTAGGCATGACTATCTAGTTCAATCTCGAACTCTCAGATACTCCATAAGCACTAGAATCAATGAGACTAGTCATCACATCGAGTTCTTATCTTGAACTCCACGGATGTCTTTGATGCACTAGAATCAATGAGATCTCTATCAGCCATCTCATCCTCATTAGAACTTTTGAATCTTGATATCCTGGAGTAGCAATATTAGTCATTACGTCCAGATCTCCCGATCTTTGACGGATGTCTTGATGCACTAAAACCACATACCCAGTTTATCTCATCCAAATTGGAACTTTTGATGCACTAGATTTATCCATACTAATCATCACATCCAATTCTAAATTGAACTTTACGGATGTCTCGAATGAATTAGTACATCATCAAGATAGAATGCTGCGATCATTCCATCTAATCATACTCAATCAAATAATAAGACATCAGTCAAAATAAGTGAGTAAATCAACAATCTTAAATGGGGCCTTCCTTGTTGATGTATGGACTGTGTTGTTATAGACGAGCTCCAATAGCAAATATCTGTCCATAGGCATTTCCAAATCCAAGTGGATCATCTCCCATATGCATAGCAAAATGATCACTTGCTTTGTCTTCAAGATCCATAACGGGCATCATAGAAACCTCGTCTTTCTTGAGACGAATACAAATCATTAGCTGCTTCAAGGAAAACAGATTGTCTCCCCATAAATCTTTCTGACCACATCTTAAGTCGGGCCTTCTGTCTTTGATGTTTTACTATAGCCAATCTTTCTTGAGTCGCCCTTGCCAAAAGTTGTGGATTGTTTGCCTTCCATTGCTTTACCGGTGTATCAAGATTCTTTGTCGGAATGAACTTTGAAAGCTTTGGATCCTTGGTACCAACAAGAACCTGTTGCATGGTTTTTTTTTAGCTGCTTCTTCATCATCCGCCTCAGAGAAAATCCTTCTCTTTGATGTCTTTCTCGAGTTCTACTTCTTCATTGTGTTCTTCTCTTCAATTGCGTGAGAAATAGACTCTGAACCATCGTGCTTTGCTACTGTGGGAAGGATCGCATTGTTTGTAGAAGAACAATCAACTGGGTTTTGATACCACTGAAACCTTTATGTACGTTAAGCACAGAAGGTGAATCACAATAGCAAACACTTCTGCTTGAAAAAAAAAATAAAAAAAAATAATTAAAAATAATTAAAAAAAAAAAATATATATATATAGAGAGAGAGAGAGAGAGAGAGAGAGAGAGAGAGAGAGAGAGAGAGAGAGAGAGACCAAACATGAGACACAGGAAGGCGAAATTCCTTCCTTGGAAGCGTTGGCCCTCAAGACAAGAGCCCTCGAAGGGTATTTCTTTTATATTGCAAAAGCTGGCCAATACAAGTTATTGTCACAAGTGCTCAAAGCCTTCTTGATCTTCACAAGACTCGAGCCTTTTGTCGCCTTCAAGAAATGCTTAAAGAGAGAGATCGTCAAAACATGATGATCCCCACAAATGACCTGAAGAGGTCTTTATATAGGTAAAAGCCTAGCCTTTTGGGTGCCCTTGACCCTTGTCTTTTCAATTGTCCGACCTTTGGCTTTTCATTTGTTTGGCTGACCTTTGGCTTTTCATTTATCCGACCTTTGGTCTTTATTTGTCGGACCTTTGGCTTTTCATTTGTCGAATCCCTTGGCTTATAAAAAGAAGGGCACCCCACTTTCTAGGGTTCATTTGTGTTATGCGCCTCACTATTAGGGCTGATTTGTGACACCAATCCCTGAACCTTCATACTGAAGCGTGCCAGAGAATGAGCCTTGCACATATTTAAAGGCCCTTGGCCTTGAGAAGGAGTTACATGAAAAAAAGTCAAATTCAAAAGCAACTGGTCAAAAAGCTAAAAGGTTGCCAACGCAAATTACGGAAATGTGTACTGCTGCCATGTGAGTACCTGCAGCGTAAAACGTGGAATTCTGTATTGTCTGCCACCTCAGTATGTCAACGCAAAATCCGGGATGTGCGTACAGTTGCCACATCATCAATTTTCCACGATAGTTGAGAGTGTGTGTGGGCTCCGCTTTATTTAGTCTTTTTAGGTTACTTCGGCCGCATCGGACGGGGTCCTATAAGTTGGTAAGAACTCTTCTTTTAAAAATAGGCCACGCGGCAAGACTTTGCAAGTTGGTAAAATTTCTTCTATTGCTTCTGCTTGTTCACTTAGGGCTTAGGCCCCTCGGTCGGCATTGAGGTTGGCTCCGTTCTTGAGTGACTTGACACGTCAGCAATTTGTGACAGCAGGTGGAGGTCATCGGCAGACAAGCACTAGCGTTTTTCTTAGCATGCAGGCCTAGCGTTTTCTCCAGTAGCTCCATCATTTTTACCTGGAAGCCCTCAGTGTTTTTGGTGGGCAGCCACGGCGGGGTTTGCTGACGATGACGCGATCTCTTGCTAGGAGAGATGGGCAGCAAACCTTTCCCTTCGAGTTATCCTCTTGTCATGTGTAGCGGAAGTGTTTAGGATTTAGCTCGAATCTAGTACTGTCACAAATTGTTGACGTGTCAAGCCACTGAAGAACAGAGCCAACCTGCAGATCCCGAACGAGGAACCTAAACCCTAGTAGTAGCAGAAGAAGTTGAAGCAGGTAGAACAAGCAAGAGTTCTCACCAACTTGCAGATCCTCGCCGAGTGGGCCAAGCAATTAAAGAGTTTCTAGACATAAGTTTACCAACTTATGGGACCCCGTCCGATGGGGGCCAAGTGACCTAAAGAGGTTAAATAAAGCAAGATCCACACACACAAACTCAAAGATTTGTGTGGAGGATGATGATGTGGCAGTTGTACGGACGCTCGCGTTTTGTGTTGACAGTGCCACGTACAGACTGTGACAGACTTGGACACTCCAAGTCGAGAATCTACCGCGACACCCCAAATAAATACTTCAAAACAGTTTACAATTCACAATTGATTCGACACTGGCCCGACGGAGTTCCATGCCTAGAGATATTGGCTCAAAAGACTGGCGCCCCTTTCAGTATTTCTTTTTGTATTAATCTGTGTTCAAAGTACAAGAGTGTTTGTAGGCGCTCACTCTCAGACTCTGCGTCCAGATGCTCCGAGTTGTGAGGCCCTGCCCACATATTTAAAGATTACAAGGGATGCTAAAAGCAGAGCCCCAAAAGCTGCCATAATTTTAAAAGCTTTCAAAATAAAGCAAAAGAGGCTTTTCTCTCTCTCTGAACCTCTACGTAGAATAAAGCAAAAAGGCTCTCTCTCTCTCTCTCTCTCTCTCTCTCTCTCTCTCTCTCTCTCTCTCTCTCTCTCTCTCTCTGCAATTGCGTAGCCAAATAAAGCAAGAATTGCCCAAAAGCTGCGCCGTAAACAGTGCCAGCATGTACGGAATTCCGTGAAAGGCATCGCAATTTCCGGCTTGTCTGTATGGAACCTGCCATCTCAGCAGTTCGGGTCTCTCGGGGGCTGTCCATACGGGAGGTGTAAAACCGGGCAGCCACGCCACCAGATTGTGACATACCCCCCTCTTGAAAGCATTGTAACCGCCCTCGATTACGTCTGCAAAACATACAGAAGCCATAAACTACCTTAGCAGACACTAACTGTTAGTACCGACGCACTAGGAACACACATCTAGCACATGTACCAATTGACAGTCACATCACAGGACATCACTAGACATCGCAGGACATCACATGACAAATCACATTCAACATTCATTCGGATCTCAGACCATGATTTATCAGCAATGCAATTAGCATCTAGATCCACTCAAGACCTCATAGATGCCTGATTGACTAATCCCTATTGCAACCATGTCTATCGAGATCATTCAGACCAAAATGCTGTAGTCATTTCGTCTATCAGTTCCCGCACTTAAACAAGTCGAGAACAAATCAGTTTCATATAATCCGGAATTCCATTTCATAAAGTCATATAGCAGAATACTGTCAGCTCTCAGTATCCTTGAAGCTCAAAGAGATATCAATGACTGTAGTATTAAAAAATCGAGGCATTTGTTGACAAAGGAGCGGAGTAACTCCCCTCTTGTGCAAACCCACTGCACCAGATCTCGGGCCAAGCTGAATTCTGGGTTCCATTTGGAATAGACTATGCTAAACCAAAAGCTTCAAGGTAAAGTTTCACAATCTGAGGAGTATCTGCTAGGTCCTTCTCCTCCATCCACTTCACATCCAATGCAGGATAGTTCTTGAATTTAACCAAGAACCGCCTTCTAACTTTACCCTTATTCTTTCTGTCCTTACGTGCCAATATTTGTTCAGGAACAAGGATCTCCTCGTTTTCCTCCACTTCGGGTTGCTCATTAGGCTCCCCGTCTCTAAGCACATCACCTTTAAAAGGTTTCAAGAGACTCACATGAAATGCATTGTGAATCCTCCAAGTGTCAAGCAATTTCAGTCGGAAGGAGACATCATTTATCTTTTCGGAGATCTGGAAAGGTCCGTAGTATCTCATACTAAGCTTTGGAAAAAGCCTCTCCTTTCTCTTCTTCTTTCTCAGGCGTGCCTTCTCAAAACGTAAGAGCACCGCACCCAATCATCCTCCTTCAATTTCAAATCGCGACGATGGCCATCTGCTGCCTTTTTTTGTCTTTCATGAGATTTCTGTAAAGCCTCGCGGACCTTGGCAAAAGCCGTGTCCAAGTCGCACGTGTACTCATCGGCTTCAAAAATCTTATCTTTCGTGCTTAGGAAGGGTGGAACCTTCGTAGCACCTTCAATAATCTCAAATGGCGTCTTCTCCGTCGAAGAGTGTATCGTGTTGTAGGCAAATTCCACCAAAGGTAGATACTTTTCCCATTGAGTCTTCTTATCTGAGATGTAAGACTTCAACCACTGAATTGGCAATCTCAGATTGCCCGTCAGTCTGCGGGTGGAAAGACGACGAGAACTGCAACCGCGTGCCAATGTTCTCCCAAATTGCCTTCCAAAACAAACTCGTGAATCTGAGGTCCCTATCGGAGACAATTGTCTCGGGATGCCATATAATCTGAAAATTTGGGCCAGAAACAGTCTCGCTAAGTGATCCGGCTTGACTGTTTTCTTTACTGGAATGAAATGAGCTTGCTTGCTAAATCTGTCAATAACAGCCCAGATACCATCGTGACCACTCTGTGTCCTTGGGAGATCAAACATAAAATCCATTGCAATACTTTCCCAGGGGCAAGTGGGTATAGGCAAAGGTTGTAACAATCCTTGTGCTTTATGCCTGTCAAACTTGACCTTCTGGCATACCAAGCAATTGTGCACAAACTCGTCCACATCCTTCTTGAGTCTCGGCCAAAAGAAGAATCTCTCTATCCCTTTCAAGGTGGTAGCAATGCCGCGGTGATCCGTAAAAGGCGGACAGTGGCATTCGGTCATAACCTTTTCTCTCAACGGTTGTGTAACGCACAACATGGTTTTCCTCATCAAGTAGCCATCCTGAATGGAATATCCCGCTACTGTTTTCCCATCCCGTATCCGTGTGAAAATGTCTGCAAAATCCGTATCTGTGGCATACTGATCAACCATATCCTCGAAGCTCCTATGATGTATCGTGGAAATAGCCAAAACCAATGGCTTTCGAGACAAAGCATCTGCCACCAAATTCTTCTGTCCCTGCACATGGACAATCTGGAAGTGAAACTGTGACGAGATGTTCGCCCACCGCATCTGCTTTTCCGATAGCTGCTATGTGACAAGAAGTAGCGTAAACTCTGATGGTCTGTAAAGACAGTAAAATCCGCTCCGAGTAGGCAGTGCCGCCACTGAGTAAGAGCATGGATAACCGCCAAAAGCTCTTTCTCATAAATGTGTGCTGTCAATTTCGGTCTTGAGAACAATCGGCTCTCGTAAGCAATGACATGACCTTCTTGCATTAAGACCGCACCCAGACTACAACCACAAGCATCACAATATACTTCAAATGACTTCTGCAAATCCGGCAAAGTCAAAACTGGTCCCGTAGTCAATTTCTCTTTCAAAGTCTGAAAGGCAGTCACCTCTGTGGGTCCCCACGAGAAAGGGACTCCTTTCTGTGTCAAGATATGCAAAGGGGAAGCAACCTCTGCAAACTTTCTAATGAACCGCATGTAGTACGAACACAATCCCAAGAAGCTTCTAACTTCATGGACATTCTTCAAATCGGGCCAATCACGGATAGTCTCTATCTTGGCCGGATCCATCTGCACTGCTGCTGTGCTGACGCAATGTGTCCCAAAAAGTGTATCTCTGATAGGAAAAATTCACTTTTCTTCGCATTAATCACCAACTTGTGATCTCGTAATGCCTGAAAGACTTGAAGTAGTTGTACTCTATGTTCTGCCTCATCCTTGGAGAAAACAATGATGTCGTCAAAGAAAGTGCCAACAAATAGTCCGTACTTTGGAAAAATCCTATCTATCATCTGGTTAAATGTCGCAGGAGCATTGGTTAGGCCAAAAGGCATCACCAAAAACTCAAATAACCCAAAAGCCGGCCGAAAGGCTGTTTTGTAGACGTCTCCCGGCGCAATTCGAATCTAATGATATCCACTTTTCAAGTCGATCCTGCTAAAGCACGAGGATCCCTGAAGTCGGTCAAGTATATCATCGATTCTAGGAATCGGAAATCTGTTCTTGATGGTGATTTTGTTGAGAGCTCTATAATCGATGCACATTCTCCAAGATCCGTCTTTCTTCAAAACCAACAACACAGGAGAGCACTACGGTGAAGTAGTAGGCTACAAGACCCTTTTCCAAGAGGTCTTTCACTTGGTTCATAATTTCTTCGTTTTGGGCTCGGCTCACACGGTAAGGTGGCCGGTTCGGTGGTGTGCTTCCAGGTATCAGATCAATGATATGATCTTCAGGACGAGCGGGTGGTAACTCGCCTGGCAGGTCCTTTGAGAAGCAATCGGCATGAGAGTGGAGAAAATCTTGGCGTTCTTTATCAAGTTCATACATATTTGTCCTATCCTCATCACTCAACTCTTTCAAAAAGATCGAGTAAACAAACAGACTGGATTTCATTAATTTAGAAATGGCCGAAGCCGATACAATAAGGACATACTCGCTGTCACAAAACGGGAGCGTACACGAGCACTTAGAAAATCTGAAAATTTTAATACTTTGCAAACATGAGAGAAGGGAGAAGATCGACACAGTATTGGGGACCAGAAGATGGGTTGGTCCCCCCCCCCCCCCCCCCGTTAAGAGTATTCTTTTCTTAAGGGAGAATTCGTATACAAGCACGAGAACCCGAGGAAACCCCTCCGTCCTGTAATCTTAGACCCGAAGGTCGTGCTTTCTCGTAAAGGGCTTGGGCACAAGGCCGTTCCTTCCCGTAAGGGACTTAGGCACAGAGCCGTACTTTCCCGTAAGAGACTTAGGCGTGAAGCCGTACTTCCCGTGAAGGGCCCTCCCGTAAGACGTGAGATTCCTGCAAAACAAACCACACAAACACGCGACAATAATTCGCATGGCGAATCCACAATAGATACCGTCGCTCTTGCGCGAGAAAAGCGACTTCCGTGCTTCGTAGTCTGGCGATCTCTTGCGGCAGAGTCTTCTCTTGCTGATGTGGGCACCTCCCGTGAGTGAGGGCATGTGGTGCTTTTATAGCTCCCTGGCCACGGTACGAATAACTGCTCGCGTAGAGATCGCGGCCGGTTTTTTTTTTATTTTTAATAATAATTTTAATTTTAATTTTTTATAACCCGAAATAGGGAGAGAGAATTCGCTGGCTGGTTTTGTTGCTTTATCTTCTAAGTGGCTGCCCACTTATTAAGTGGGCGGCCGGCATATTTTAAAATTGGTATGAACCTGCCCAAAAACTCAATAAAACCTTATAAGTTAAAACCAATGCATTTAACAACACTTCCCAGGCGTCCCTGGATGCAACCACATGCACGAATGCAATGCAAACATAGATTCCTCGCGGGAAAGCGTCTGCCTTCCCGCGATTGTTCCTGCTTTTCGTAAAAAGCTTCATTGAACCCATCTTTATTCTTGTGCTTGCGTTCTTACGCGTATTTTCTTACTCAGTTCAGATTTCCTCCTTAGACCCTTAGTGTGTCGCCTTACCGATGAACCTGTCACCCATCTTGTGACTCATCAGGGACCACCATTACCTGGTCTTCTCCCACCGAACTAACAGGCCAACTCCTTCACGGTGCTTCTTGTCACCCATCATATGACACACCAGAGTTGTCTGTCTCCTGATGGTTTTTCTTACAGATCTGTGATTCCTTAACTTATTAGTTAACTTTGACACATTTCTTATTAAAGTCCTAATTCTAGAAAATAGAAATTAGAAACAAAATAGTCAAATTAGTTTCATCCCTCTCACTTATAAACAGTTGTCCTCAATTGTAGAGGTCCAACTGAACTGCCGGGGAGAAACCGGAAAGATTCCAAATCTTACTCAATGGTGAGTTGAGCTAGTCCTTTCTCAAAAGAGAGCTTAAAAATTAATTTAAATAAAATTCAAGAATTTAATACTTACCTTACCGGTTCATGTCCTTCCTCTAGTACCTCGAGGATATCCTTCACCATTCATCAAACTTACGAGCCATGTAAGAACTCGTCATTCGTGTCTTTCCAACAGATTGGAAGTTTTCTTATCCGAGAATCTGTTAACTCAATTCCACCTTCTCAATCTTGAGAAGAATAATCCTCCTAGAAATCAATCTAGGCATCTGTCCTTGCGCATAATCCTGCGCTGTTAGTCCAGAGGGTATTAAACCTCTTGTGTCCTCCCACATAGGGAATGCCCAAATCATAAGAGTATTAATTTCGATATCTTCCTTCACAAACAAGGTCTTCGATCACCTTAAAGAAGGTTCTTGTTTCGGACCGTCGCTCAACGTAGGCGAGCGGTTCCAATCCGAAGATTCCTTGTGCACGGCGGCACTTTCTTCCAATCTTTTTCTCCTGTAAGTTATTACCACTAGCAGTGTTCTCGTGACGCCTACTAGCGTCTCTTCCTTGCAGAGGCCATCCTTGCAAGCATCTAGGATTCCTCGCAAAATCTTAGGCATATAAAATTCTAGCCATACCATTCTGTGAACATAAGTTCAAACTTGGCCCACTTAAGGGTGAACCTGCTTTGGATCTCAAGGATGTTCTCCCATATGTGGTTAAGGTAATTCTTACCATTTTAAAATGGTTGGCAAATTTTACTCTTACGAACATAATAGTTCGAATTTATTCCAGCAGCGTGTAAATGCTACTTGACCTGCTCATGGAGAAACATATACCGCAACCAAAAGTTGCTACTGTAATAATAAAAGCACATAGCGTACTCAATAATCAATGACCATCAGAAAACCTCTTCTCTGTAGAGAATCCTTCTACCGAACACATCTAATTCTCGTGTTGGAATATCCTTGCGCATAAAAAGGCGCTCAAGAGAGTATAACAAACTCTCGTCCAGTTCCTTGGCATAGGTTTGCATCTTCGTGTGTTATCCATGTACCCAAAGGTGTACATAATTCTTAAGCTGTGTTAGAGTTTTGGTGAACCTGGGAAATTACCTTCCCTTCGTAAGATCCTTAGAGTGAAGACACTCAACTTGACGATCCCTTGGTTCAATCTTAGAGCAAAACCCGCTCATTAAATAACTAGGATTTCAATCCTTGGATTCCTCGAGCACAGGCCGTAGTCGTCGCTTGTTCCTTCTCTCATAAAGAGAGTGTTCATTCATTTGTGCGAAAAGCACTACCATGTCCTCCCTGACCGGGTAGGGGGTGTGGGCTTAAAGAGTATTCAAGCTTTTCTTTGCTTGGAATCTCGGAATGGTTCCTTCCTTTCTGCCGTCCTACTCAAGGCATGGCATCCATGCAACGCTTTTCCGACTCTGTTTCCAGAGTCCTGTTCCTGCAGAGTAACTCCACTTTCTTGGACACGAAGTCCTTTCCTTAGGAATTTCAACTTCCGGATCACATCTTGAGAGTCTACCTCTCTTCAATCCGTGGATCTGCTTCCCGAACTTGGGTACGAAACCCTTGGGCTGATCTGGCTCTAGTTCCTCAGAGCACTTTTATCCTGCAGAGGCTCATGCCTTCCTCTGCTCCTACTCCCTCACGAAGAGGAAGTACACCTGCAATCAAATACTCAGAGATCATAACATAAAAATCGTACCTTCAAAGTCACGACGCTCGTAACGCAACTCGGTTCTCGAAAAAGCAATTCCCTGGAAGAGATCTCTGCATAGAAAATCCTCTCTTCCAATCCTACACACAAAAGAGGTGTGTTCTCGGGTTCCTTCTCGTAAATCAGCCCTGTCTACGACGTTTATGGGCTGAAAACAGAGAAAAACAAAAGCTTGTTGCGATGAAAACACGCTCCGTAGGCACTTCTTCGCGAGGGAACTCGCGCACTGGGTCTTGACGACATCTGGTACACTGGGGGCAGCCATGGGCATCACCGGCAACGTCTTCTTTACGGCTGAAATCTGCAGCAGCATCTCTTCCTTGCAAAGATTGGTCTTCCCTTACCGGGTAGGGAGTGTTGGTTTGTAAGGTACTTAAGCTTGATAAAAGTTGTTCTTTGCTTGAAAGCTCAGAATGGTTCCTTCATAATTTCCTACCCGCACTAGCAGGCAATTTGTTGGAGAACTATCGGATACCAGATCAATCATGGGCCTTCCGGATGGTTAAGCAAAGCAGTTCATCGTATAAAACAATGTTCTGACTCAACACTCGAGAGTGATTGTCCTGGTTAGACACGTGCATATGTCGTGCATAAAAGCAATACGCATTTTATGAGTTCCTCAAAGATTTAACTTTGATCAAAGATCTGCCCTCTCACTTAAAGTTTGAGGGTCAAAAATTCAGGAGTTAGATTGAGTTCTGTTACTCCAAACTTTCTCCGGATAGCAATGTATCCTTGGAGGAGAGGTAACAAAAATTCGTTGTTTCTGTGTTCAATGGTTCTCGTCCCACTGCGGGGATTGTATTTTATGTACATCAAGGTGTACACTTTCAGCTTTTATTGCTGACTCCACCATCTGCTGCAAAGTATCTTGCAGATGGGTTTACAAAATTCGGGCAAAAGTCCTTCGTTAAATTTGTTCATCTTTCCTTCCTCATAGAGGATCAAGAATGGACCTACCTTGGCAAGAGTGAACCACTACTTGCTTTGACTCGCTCGCGTTCCTATTGGGCAAACCAATCCCAATCTTCTTGAATGCCCTCCTCAAAGCGTAGAGGAAAAAAAAATTTGTCGGAGAATTCAGCCTTGAATTGTTGTTGTAAGTTCCTTGCAGAGCTTTGGTATACCACCAAGTACTTGCAATCCCCTGGAGGTGTTTGGTCACATGCCTCACCTTCGACACTTCTCAGAAATTGCCGTTTGCAAAGGCAACTTCTTGCCGTTTGCAAAGGCAACTTCAAACTGTCGAATAAAAGCAGTAGCTTTCAGGACATCTTCCCTTCTGTCAAAAGTATCAAGCTTGACTGGAGTGTTCCTAGGTCTAGAGACCTTCTTCATATCCTTCCCGAAATGACGGGATTTCTTGGCTATGGTTCTCGATTAATGTTCATGGATATCTTCTGGGTTCTGAAGTATCTTGAGCATTCCGCTTCTCAGATTCTCTAGTTTCTTGAGCATCATGCTCTTGTCGCCTTCTCAGAGAATCCCAAGTCTTGTGTCGCCTTCTTGCAGAGAGAAAAGAAATTTCCAACTCTGCGAGCTTTTCCTGCAGGACTTAGGTTTCCGCTTGCTTACTTCTCTCTTGGCTTGTCATGGCTTCTTCCCGTATCTTCCCAGAGTCGTCCTCCTTTACAGAGAAAGAGAGGAGACCATGCTTTGATACCACTGTCACAAAACGGGAGCGTACACGAGCACTTAGAAAATCTGAAAATTATAATACTTTGCAAACATGAGAGAAGGGAGAAGATCGACACAGTATTGGGGACGAGAAGATGGGTTGGTCCCCCCCTGTTAAGAGTATTCTTTTATTCAGGGAGAATTCGTATACAAGCACGAGAACCCGAGGAAACCCCTCCGTCCTGTAATCTTAGACCTGAAGGTCGTGCTTTCCCGTAAAGGGCTTGGGCACAAGGCCGTTCCTTCCCGTAAGGGACTTAGGCACAAAGCCGTACTTTCCCGTAAGGGACTTAGGCGTGAAGCCGTACTTCCCGTGAAGGGCCCTCCCGTAAGACAAGAGATTCCTGCAAAACAAACCACACAAACACGCGACAACAATTCGTATGGAGAATCCACAATAGATACTTGTCGCTCTTGCACGGGAAAAGCGACTTCCGTGCTTCGTAGTCTCGCGATCTCTTGCGGCAGAGTCTTCTCTTGCTGATGTGGGCACCTCCCGTGAGTGAGGGCATGTGGTGCTTTTATAGCTCCTTGGCCACGGCACGAATAACTACTGGCGTAGAGATCGCGGCCGTTTTTATTTATTTATTTATTTATAATTTTTATTTTTTATAACCCGAAATAGGGAGAGAGAATTCGCTGGCTGGTTTTGTTGCTTTATCTTCTAAGTGGCTGCCCACTTATTAAGTGGACGGCCGGCATATTTTAAAATTGGTCTGAACCTGCCCAAAAACTCAATAAAACCTTATAAGTTAAAACCAATGCATTTAACAACACTTCCCAGGCGTCCCTGGATGCAACCACATGCACGAATGCAATGCAAACATAGATTCCTCGCGGGAAAGCGTCTGCCTTCCCGCGATTGTTCCTGCTTTTCGTAAAAAGCTTCATTGAACCCATCTTTATTCTTGTGCTTGCGTTCTTGCACGTATTTTCTTACTCAGTTCGGGTTTCCTCCTTAGACCCTTAGTGTGTCCCCTTACCGATGAACCTGTCACCCATCTTGTGACTCATCAGGGACGACCATTACCTGGTCTTCTCCCACCGAACTAACAGGCCAACTCCTTCACGGTGCTTCTTGTCACCCATCATATGACACACCAGAGTTGTCTGTCTCCTGATGGTTTTTCTTACAGATCTGTGATTCCTTTTTTTATTATTTAAATTGTGCACATTTCTTATTAAAGTCCTAATTCTAGAAAATAGAAATTAGAAAAAAAATAGTCAAATTAGTTTCACTCGCCCTTAAGTTTTACATCGAGTACAATGGTTCTGCCCTTCTCTGTGGTCAATGTTGCTTTCCTCGCCCGATAGTCGACCACGGCGTTGTTCTTGTGGTACCAGGGAATTCCCAAGAGGACATCACAACCTTCCAAAGGCATTATGTAAAAGTCCTCATGCCCCAAATACCCCTGACAATGCAACCAAAGTTTGCCAATGACAGGTGTAATGGCTACGTCCTTGTCGGGTGCCGCTAGAACTGCCTCTGCAAGTGGTCCTATCCAATCGGGAGTGATCTCGAGCCGCGCCGCCAATTCCGGTGAAATGAAGTTGGCCTTGGCTCCTCCATCGAAGAAGATCAGGGCTTCTCGGTCTTTCACTTTGCCCCAAGCTCGACAAAGGTCTGTACTCTCGTCCATCATGCTAGGATCGGTACCCATGTAATGTGGAACCAGTCCTGTTTTCATCTTGCCTGTTCTTCCACAGTCCTTAGCTGATTTCAAACTCTCAGGCCTCTCGTCGTCCTTGTCGTTCTGTTCTTTCTGTGCCTTTTTAGGGCACTTAGCAGAGATATGCCCAGTTTTCTCGCATCCAAAGCACTTCTCGTCCTTTACGTAGCGAGCCCTCTCTTGAGGAGTAAGTTTGGGTCGTGCATCCTTTTCTTTCTGTTCTGTGTTGCTCTTTCTCTTTCTACTTTCATTTTTCGAAGTCTGTTTGGCTCTTTGCATCATGATCTCATTTGTGGGGTAGGTCAGACTTCCTGAATGAATGGCAAAACCCCGTTTCGCATGACTCATCAACTCCTGAATGGAAGCTGACTTTTGTTCTAAGCAGGGATCTCGGATCTCTGTAGGAAGACCCAAGGTAAACCGCTCAATCTGTTCCTTGAACAAGATCTTCTTAAATGAAGATGCGGGTAGAAAAGAGCTCTAGAATCGCTCGCAATAAGCGTCCACTGTATCATTCTTGGTCATTCGAAGGTGGTTCCAAGCAGTTCGTATGTCGCGTTCATACTCTTGAGTTAGCCAAGAAGAAATAAAAAGCCTTTTGAATTTCAGCCATTTAACTGGCGCTGTCTTGTTTAATAGAAGCGTGGACCACCAAGTTCGAGCATTCCCCTTGAAGTAAGAGGCAGCTCTCTGAATCTCAGCGTGCTCTGAGTAACGCCCTCCAGAGAAAGCGATGTCAAATTGTTGTATAAAAGACAAAGCCTTCGAAGCATCTCTATAACCAAAAAAAGTGTCAAATTTTATTGATTGTCTACCTTCCTTAAACTCTCGACTTTCTTGCTTTTGTCTTCCAGAAAGTCATACTGGTTGGCCTTATAAAAATTCTTCTTCTTTGCGTAAAAGCTGCTGTTGCCAGAGTCCGAACTATCTGAAGACGAGTCCTCTATAGAACTGTCAACCATGGGGCGAGATTTAGGTTTCTTTACCTTTTTCTTGCCCTTCCCAAAGCTTTGCTTTTTGCTTTGCTTTTTGCTTTGCTTTTTGCTTTGCTTTTTGCTTTGCTTTTTGCCTTTTCTGTCTTCTTCGCTCGAGTCAGAGGAGCTAGAAGAACTCTCAGAAGAAGAAGAAGAAGAACTGAGTACTCCTTCAAATCGAACACGCTTCTTCTGCTTTCTTACCGATTCAAAAGTTGACTGACGACCCAATAACCCGGGAAGTCAGCGCCTATCTTTTGCTTTTTGTGATGCTTTTTAGCCTTTTTTTGCGCGTCAAAAAGCTGAGCAATTCGTGCATCAACCACCTCTTCTAATTCTTGCTCTGTGTACATCCTGGGAGTAAGAGGTTTCTTGGCTGGTTCCGTGGTTTGCCGCCACTGTGTGTGCACCTCATCGAAAGAAGTTTGGCTCATATATTTTGCAAATTTTGGGTCCTTCGCAAAATTAAGCATCATCTTTGTTGCATTGCCGATCAATCGTCGACGCTCCATCTCTTCAAGCTCTGTCTGAGTAGGCCAAGGCGGGCCATACTCCTCGCGTGAATGTTCGTTGTGGTCTCTTCCCGCATCTCCGGATGCAAAGGAAGTCGACCGATCTCTACCTGAAGCCATAAGTGCCGCGGACAAAAAAAGGGATCGGATTTCCCGTAGAAGAGAAATCTGCCGTGCTCTGATACCACTGTAACAGACTTGGACACTCCAAGTTGAGAATCTACCGCGACACCACAAATAAATACTTCAAAACAGTTCACAGTTCACGATTGATTCGACACTGGCCCGGCGGAGTTCTGTGCCTAGAGATATTGACCCCAAAAACTGGCGCCTCTTTTGGTATTTCTTTTTGTATTAATCTGTGTTCAAAGTACAAGAGTGTAGGCAAGCGCTCACTCTCAGACTCTGCGTCGTGACGCTCTAAGTTGTGAGGCCCTGCCCACATATTTAAAGATTACAAGGGATGCTAAAAGCAGAGCCCCAAAAGTTGCCATACTTTTAAAAGCTTTCAAAATATGGCAAAAGAGGCGCCTCTCTCTTTCTCAACCTCAAAGCGTAGAATAAAGCAAAAAGGCTCTCTCTCTGCAATTGCGTAGTGTTAGGTGTAGTGGAATGAATGTTGTACTTCTCAAGATTAGTGATCTTTACTGCTCAAGGTTCCTTTTAGTTCTTATGGAAAGAGAGAGCTTTCCGTCTTGTAGAGTGCTGTGGTCACGAACAAAGTGAGTGGATCGTGCGTGCAAGTGGATGAGACTGAGAGAAAGAGAGAAAAGAGATACGACACCGAAAGGTTTGTAAAACCCTCCTCCGAAGGCCCCACTCTCGTCGGCGAGAGTGGTCTAACTTGATTTCACAAATGCGTACAATGCAGATGCAATGGACTGATGCAATGGGACTATGTCGATGACGACGACGGTGATGACGACGGCGACTTGGGCTGAAATCTGGGCTCTTCTTGATGCTGTTTTCTTGGACTGTTCAAGGCTGAAAATGACTGTTTTGATCGGGTCGGATAGATGAGGGAAAAACGCTGCTGTACAAGGCTTTTGGCTGCGTTTCTGGGCGAAACTTCCTTGCTGGAAAACGCTGGACAGCAGAGTGTGTTTGGCTGAAAACCGCAGGTTTATCAAGTGCTGAAGAAAACCTCTTACCGGCTATTAGACTTGCTGCGATGCTGTGATGAAAACGCTGCCTTGGCTGAGTTTGTCCTGGCGTTAGTACTTTGGAAAACGCTGATCTGATAAGGCAACAAAAACGCTGGTCTTGGTCATTTGCTGGCGATCTCTAGCAGGGATGGAAAACGCTAGGGCAGTCCATGTGATGGTGATGGCTGATCTGGTAATGCCGGCGAGGGGGAGAGGCTCTGTGATGGAAAACGCTAAGCTTGATGGTTGGGCCTCGCCAAGGGAATGGGGAGGTTCTTGCTGAGAGGGAGGGAACACCTGCTGCTTGGGGAAGCTTGTTGTGCTCTCTGTTCATCTGCCAATTTGTGCTAACTTAGGTTTGCTTATAAATTAACTTACCCAATTTGCCCTACTGACTACCCAACAAAAGTCACTTAGTAAATAAGTGAAAAATGTCAAAAATAGGGAAAAATGGGATAAAGTCATCTGAAAAATCCCCAAACTGACTCTGATGGAATCTGATGGAAATGCTTATGCTTGTGCTTATGCAACCAGAGGATATGCACCTACACTGAGTGACTGGGCATGCGCGGTCTACGAATAGACTCACAAAAGTTCTAGATCACTCCTAATCTAACTTGACTGGACTTGGAGGGAAACCCTGTTATGGTGTAGCTTGTCCACGGACACATAGGGTTGGGATGTGTCACGTGACATCCCCTCCTTTTTAAAGTGAGGTACTGGTACCGAGCTGCATGGCTTCCTTGTAGTCTGCCAACAACTCTGGATAATCCTTGAAGAACTCTTCGTCTACCCACACCGCTTCATGGGTTCCTCGATCTTTGAACTTCAAAAAATACTGTCGTACTTGTTTCTTTGAACCATGGCGAAACCGATGCAACAAGACTTGCTCCGGTTCCATGACCTCTGCTTCATCGATGATCTCCGGTTCTTCTTCTTCCGAAACGTCCTTTGGAGGTGTTCCCTGAAACACTTTCAACCAAGAAACATGGAAAACGTTGTGCATTGACCATGAGTTAGGCAACTTTAATTTCATTGAAACCTCATTAATCTTTTTGATGACTGGAAAAGGACCATACATACGAAAAGATAATTTAGGACATTTCTTTCCAACTTGCTTAAGACGCTGTTTCATAATCCGTAGATACACCCAATCTCCTTCCTTGATCGAGACCTCTTGACGATGCTTGTTAGCCCGTCGAGAATAAGATTCCTGAGCCTTGTTTAGCCGAAGCTTCACACTCTCAGAAATCTCATCCAATGACTGACTCTCAGCATTGGCATCAGGCATTTGACTGACCGAGCGAGTCAACAAGGACTGGAATCGGCGGCCAAAAGCTGCCTCATACGGAGTTCGACCAATAGCAGAAGAGAAGGAAATCATTGAGAATAACCTGTACCAATGGGAGAAAGAGCTCCCATTGAGACTGCTGATCATGAACATAAGACTTCAACACATCTAAAGCTAACTGATTATAAATTTCCGTTTGACCATCTGACTGTGGATGAAAAGCGGATGAAAAATTCAACTTTGTGCCAAAATTTTCAAAAAGTGCACGTCAAAAGTTGGACGTAAACTTAGCATCCCTATCTGAAACAATGGACTTTGGCAAACCACAGAGGGGGTACCAATGCTTTATGAACAATCATGCAACATCCTGTGCAGTAACTGTGGCCTTACAAGGAATCAACATGCAGAATTTGCTGAAACGATCAACAATAGTTAAACATTGAGTGTTCCTTGAATGCTGACTTGGTGGTAAGTTAGTCACAAAATCCATAGAGATATCGTGGAAAGGTCCCTCGGGAATAGACAGCGGAAGCAAGAGGCCTTGCTGCTTACCCCGAGGAGCTTTCACTTTTTGACAAGTAGTGCAATGTGTGACATAACTAAACACATCTTTTCGCATTTTAGGCCAATAAAAAAACCGTTCAATCTTTTTCAATGTGGTGTTCATACCCCTGTGCCCACCCATGAGAGAGTCATGTGCATCATGCAATATGGCTGGCCTAAGAGAGGGCAACACACATAGACGCGGACGAAAAATAACAATCCATCACGAATGAGATAGTTGCTGGGCCCTTGGGAAGCAAGAGCCTGCAACCAATACTTACCAAACTCCGAATCTGCATACTGATTCTTCATGCTGTCAAAAGACTCACCCTGGATAGAAAATGTGGTTCTTGACTCAAGAGCCAAAATCTGTTCCTTGCGACTCAACGCATCTGCAAAAACAGGGTTAGCTTTTCCAGGCACATACTCAATCAAACCACCAAATTGCTCAAAAAATTGTGACCACCGCGCTTGGCGATCACTCCAATGTGCACTAGGCATAGACTGGAGCCACTTGAGGGCTTGATGATCTGTGCGCACTGTAAACTCTCTACTATACAAAAAATGCTTCCAATGCTTAAGAGAGTGAATAACAGACAAAAGTTCTTTATCATAAACTGAATAATTTTTTTCCGCACTATTGAGCTTCCGGCTAAGGAAAGCTACTGGGCGACCATGCTGCTGGAGCACAGCGCCTATGGCGACATTGCTCGCATCCATCCATACCTCAAAGGGGTCATCCCAAGAGGCAAGGATAAGACACGGTGCTTCTGTCACCGCAACCTTAAGAGCTGCGAAAGCCTCAATGGCTGCCTCGGGCAAGTCTACGCGCTAATGGCGAGTCTTTACTCCTTTCAAAACATCAGTCATAGGTGCAGCAATGCGTGTAAAATTCTCTATGTGCGAACTATATGCTTGACATAAACCAAGAAAAGAACGCACATCATATGCAGTTTTGGGCAAATCCCAATTACGAACCTGTTCCACCTTCGCGGGGTCTAGCTTGACGCCTTCTGCAGAAATGATATAACCCAAATAAGTGACTTCAGTAAGAAAAAATTCAGACTTCTTAGCTGCAATGTACAACTGACACTCATCCAAACGAGTTAATACCCTTTCGACATCTCTTTCATGTTGTTCCCACGATGCAGAAAAAATGAGAATATCATCCAAAAAGATGAACACACATACACCTACCATGTCGCCGAAACGACCTACCATGAGACGATTGAACGTACCCACAGCTCCTGTCAATCCAAAAGGCATAACAATATACTCCCATTGCCCTCGCTCGGTGCGAAAGGCGGTCTTGAAAATGTCGCCTTTGAATACCCGTACCTGATGGTATCCACTTTTGAGATCGACCTTGCTGAAAACCTTTGCCCCATTGAGCCTATCGAGGATATACTCAATGCAAGGCATTGGAAACTTGTTCTTGACGGTCATCTTGTTTAATGCCCTGTAATCAACACACAAACGAGACGAACCATCCTTCTTGTGAACGAACAAACTAGAGGCAGCAAAAGGACTTACACTAGGACGTATGAATCCTCTAGCCACCAACTCCGTGAGTTGTCGCTCTAACACTTCCTCCTGTGACTTGTTCAAACGGTAGGGAGCCTTACTGATAGGCTGTGCTCCCTCCATAAGCTCAATGCGATGGTCCTCCGACTGCTCCGGTGGAAGACGAGGTGGAAGATCATCCTGCAAAAAGAGATGCGTAAATTTCGTAAACAACTCCGAATACTTACCTGGAGCTTGAATGCTCTGGGAAACCGGGGGAGCATATATGAATGCCGCTTGTGCGCCTCGTCGTAATTCACGCTTTACTTGCACATGCGAGATGAGAGGCAAAGAATGCAAGCCCTCCTCAGCACGAATGATGAGGGGGGAATCTGTCTTGGCATGCAAAGTGAGAGTGAGAGCCTCCCAATCAACGAGAGGGTTCAGTTCACGAAACCACTTCATGCCCAAAATCATATCACATCCTGAGATAGGAGACACAAGAAATTTCCGACTAAAAGAAGCTTGCTAAACGGTAAACATCACACCAAGGCACTCCTTCGTGATGAGAGAGTCCATACCGGGAGCGAAGCTAGAAACCTCGACAGGAGATTTCTGACTAACCTCTAGGCGGGCTTTCTCAACAAGAGGGGGACTAATCACATCATGCATACTACCTGGATCAAACAATATGATAAAACGCTGTCCTTTTACATGACCATAACACTTCATGAGAGATTCATCAATGTGTGTGTCAGAGTCATGCGAAGATGAAGGTTGTGTTGTGACAGAGTTTGTGGTAGTTGCAGGTGCCTTTGGTTCTTTAGGTGCGACTGTCTTAGGACAATTTTTCTTAATGTGACCCTTAATGTGACATTGAAAACATCTACCTTCTTTAGCATAAACCACTTGTTCTTCAGCTGTGATATATCCTCCTACAATTCCTTGAGAAGCTTTTTCATCAGGGGCTAGCTTAGGTTTTGCAGGTGCTTTAACTTTACCCTTAGATTCATTGTTAGAGTTCTTTTCCGAGGAATTAGAGGAAGAAGGGCTAGAAGAATTACCATTCTTACTATTCTTACCGTTCTTACCATTCTGTGTGTTCTGAGAAGTCTGCGGGGTTGCTTGAGAAGTCTTGTTTTCCTTAGGCTTTCCTTTGTTGTGTTTCATCTCGTGGGCGAGAGCAATGGCTACCGCTTTGTTGAGATCGGGTGGATCGAGTACTTCGACATCATACTTGATATACTCGTCCAATCCGTAAAGAAATGCCTCCTTGCGCTTCTTATCCGATTTGCGTAATTGAGTGCCGAGCTGCAAAACCCGATTAGAGAAAGCCATAACCGGCGTACCGTTTTGCTTGAGAGCTCGCCAATCATCCTTTAGTCGTGCAAGGTACCGAGGTGGCATAAACCGCGCCTTGAGCTTGTCTTGGAAATCAGCCCAACTAAAAGAGAGGGGCGTGAGATCGTCGGCTTCCTCTAGGTGCGCGGCTAGCTGTGCCTCTTGCCAAGCCTGATACCAATTTATGGCATCACCGGCAAGATATATAGCTGCCGTCAAAACTTTGCTATTGCCTGTTTTCTTAGTTGTCGCAAAATAAGCATTAAATTGATGCAACCAAGAATGAATAACAGTAGCATCCATCTTACCGTCATACTTACTGAAGGTCAACTTCTCTGTGAGATTGGATTGTGTGAATCCGCCTCGTGGCTTGCGCCACTGGACGAACTCCCACGATCTTTGGGTGATTCGGCCTTCGAGGCTAGGACTTGCGAAATAAACTCTTGTTGACGAATCTCCCTTTGAGCTTCTCGCTTGGCGTCCCTTTCTGCTTTGCGTTCAATGCGCTCGTGTTCGAGGGCAAATCGGTGGTCTTCTTGTCTTGCGGCAATTGCAATGCGCTCACGTTCCTGAGCAAGGCGCTCATGTTCCTGAGCAAGTCGATGTTCTTCTTGTTGTGCAGCAAGTTTGTCGCTTTGTTTTTGGCGCTCGCGGTCCTTGGCTTCTTGTGCACGGGTCTTTGCCGCTTGTTCTTCTTGTTGTCGTGTCATCATGTCCAACATTGACTTGACCATCATCTCCATAGGAGTGAGGACAACTCGTGGTGTAGATGGCGAAGGGGGAGGGTCGGAAAAATCTCCTGGTGGGGAAAATCCTTCGTCGCCTCTCTCATGCTCATCACCTGAATGCGAAGTATCCATGCCGCTTCGGGTGACGACCATGCACTGGGATCTTTGGTTCTTAAGTTCACAAGGAACTTGGGTTCTTGAGGTTCTTGAGGTTCTTGAGTCTTGAGGGTCTTGGGTTCTTGGGGTGTTCTTTCGCTTGCAAATCACGTTGAAGAAGGATCTTTTCTTCACCCGAGTTCTACCCTTTTCTGCAGGCGCACCCCTTGGCGGCCTTGCGCTCACACCAAGGTTGCTTTTTCCCACCTCACGTCGATTGGCCGGCCGCTAAGTGCACGGTCCGCTCTCAATGAGTGAAAAGAGACACAAGGGGAGGCTGGACAAGCCCTTCTTTCTTGGGATTCCTGTCACTCTTCAACAAAACACGATTAGGAATCGCCACGCCCAAGTAAACTTGGGTTCGTGCGACCTCAACAAGCAAAAAAAATTCTTGTGGTTCTTGTGGTTCTTTCCTTGAGTAATGCAGAACACTTCCAAAGCTCTGATACCAATGTTAGGTGCAGCGGAATGAATGTTGTACTTCTCAAGATTAGTGATCTTTATTGCTCAAGGTTCCTTTTAGTTCTTATGGAAAGAGAGAGCTTTCCGTCTTGTAGAGTGCTGTGGTCACGAACAAAGTGAGTGGATCGTGCGTGCAAGTGGATGAGACTGAGAGAAAGAGAGAAAAGAGATACGACACCGAAAGGTTTGTAAAACCCTCCTCCGAAGGCCCCACTCTCGTCGGCGAGAGTGGTCTAACTTGATTTCACAAATGCGTACAATGCAGATGCAATGGACTGATGCAATGGGACTATGTCGATGATGACGACGGCGACTTGGGCTGAAATCCGGGCTCTTCTTGATGCTGTTTTCTTGGACTGTTCAAGGCTGAAAATGACTGTTTTGATCGGGTCGGATAGATGAGGGAAAAACGCTGCTGTACAAGGCTTTTGGCTGCGTTTCTGGGCAAAACTTCCTTGCTGAAAAACGCTGGACAGCAGAGTGTGTTTGGCTGAAAACCGCAGGTTTATCAAGTGATGAAGAAAACCTCTTACCGGCTATTAGGACTTGCTGCGTGCTGTGATGAAAACGCTGCGTTGGCTGAGTATGTCCTGGCGTTAGTACTTTGCAAAACGCTGATCTGATAAGGCAACAAAAACGCTGGTCTTGGTCATTTGCTGGCGATCTCTAGCAGGGATGGAAAACTCTAGGGCAGTCCATGTGATGGCGATGGCACCTACTGCTTGGGGAAGCCTGTTGTGCTCTCTGCTCATCTGCCAATTTGTGCTAACTTGGGTTTGCTTATAAATTAACTTACCCAATTTGCCCTACTGACTACCCAACAAAAGTCACTTAATAAATAAGTGAAAAATGTCAAAAATAGGGAAAAATGGGATAAAGTCATCTGAAAAACCCCCAAACTGACTCTGATGGAAATGCTTATGCTTGTGCTTATGCAACCAGAGGATATGCACCTACACTGAGTGACTGGGTATGCACGGTCTACGAATAGACTCACGAAAGTTCCATATCACTCCTAATCTAACTTGATTGGACTTGGACCGGAACCCTGTTATGGTGTAGCTTATCCACGGACACATAGGGTTGGGATGTGTCACGTGACATGTAGCCAAATAAAGCAAGAATGGCCCAAAAGCTGTGCCGAAAACAGTGCCACGTCAGCATGTATGGAATTTTGTGAAAGGCGCCGCAATTTCCCGCATGTCCGTACGGAACCTGCCACGTCAGTTGTTCGGGGCTCTTGGGGGCTGTCCATACGGGAGGTGTGTGTGAACCGGGCAGCCATGTCACCAGATTGTGACACAGACAATATGGATTTCTGTGTTTTACGCGGTGTACGGATTTTCGTCATTCGCGTTGATAGCTTTTGGGCCAGATGCTTATAGAACTTGAAGCTTTTCATTGTAAGTGCTTTTAGAGGCTAAGGGCCTTTAAATATGTGCCATGGGCTCATTCTTTGGCACGGTTCCAGGTGAAGGTACAGAGTGGGAGTACCGGCTTGTACTAACTTAAAGCAATATAAAGAAATACCAAAAGGGGCACCAAGGTTTGGGGCCAGCGCTCTCTTGGGGTGGAACACCGCCACTCCACATCTCGTGGGTGGAACACCGCCACTCCACATCTCGTGTGTGGTCCTACGAAAGAGCAGATAGAGCAAGATGGCGCTTCCAAAGTTTACACTAAATTTTGCTAAAGAATTTTTGTGTATCGACCTTGGACTTATTAGCCACTCCCCCCCTTACTCCATCGCGCATTGGGCGTGCTCCCGTCTTCATCGCTCTATCTTACAGGGCATAAGTCAAAAGGAATTCAAGATCACTTCCACGAGAAGGATCATTTTTTTTTTGAGCCACCGCTTTTCTTAGAGGTAGCACCATGAAGTGGTGGAAGTCTATAGCTACCAAGCTGCACACACCAAGGACTTGGCAAGCTTTCAAGAAAATTTTTACCCGAAGTTACATGCTTTTTGACATCGTCCTTCGGAGTGCAGCTTCTGGCAGTGTGGGGTATTTAGAAATGCTTGCCACAGAAACCCTAGTAGATTACAACTTGCAGTCTTTGGACATCTCTCAGCGGGTGTCTCTTCTACAACCGATAACCTTGGAGGCCCAATGTGATTGCTATATCTTGGGGCTATTATCACCTCCACAAGAACACTGTCTGTCAAGGCGTGTTTGGACGATTCAAGAGTTTATGGACCATGTTGTGGTCGACTGCAAGAAATGTAACCCTAATTTTGGGGCAAGTTCATGAAGAAAGCACCACGACTTTCGAGCTCGAACGATGTCGAGAATGCTTTTTCATTTTGATATAGCAGTTTTCTTGTTTGGACAGGCCCCTGTTATAGACGCCCTTGGTGGTATTTCTTTGTGAAATTGATGTCAAGACTCAAAGCACAACTACTCTGAGAGATCACTCTTACAATCTGATTACAATTCGGACTAAGGCCTCAATTTTTAAGCTCTTGAAGCTAAAACGAAACCCCAAAAACTTTACTAAAAACAAATGCACCAAAAGCAACCACCTGACTTTTTACCCGCATGGGGTTACACACAAGAACATCTGCAATAACTGGTCAATGATCTCTCGAGGAACACCACGTGTCTCTTGCAGGTTCTCTTTTGCATTGTGTTAAAACAGTTTACAGTTGTGTTTCAAGTCTTTCGGTTCCTCATCATGTGGTGCGGCCAATTACATGAATAGGTGAAACTCAAAAAAGAAACTATAAAACCCTTTTCCGTAGGTGGTGGTCTCTAGTATTTTTGTGGTAAGGGTGATCGCTGTGACAAAGCTGTCCGTTGTCATGGATAATCACACAGCTGGCCCGTGAGGCACAAGTCAATTGCTGTGTGAGGCGGGTGTTGGCACAGGTTGCTCTAAAAGTAGCCTGCTGTCAGGTATCAACCTGATGTATGATTGTTGATCATTGTTTCTGCAACATTGAGGAAGTTAGATGCAACGTATGTGATCTCTAGGTAACCTAGGAGATATTGCATGTTACAAGTTCGGTTGTGTTATGCTAACCTAGATTGATTGACTTTTGGTGTACTGTGAGCTCTTTCAGTGCAGGGCCCAGGCTTGTTTTTTTGTTTTTTCCCTTTCAAAAGTGTGTTGTAGTAGTTGATATTTATGATTATGATCAGCAATCTAAACAATGCTGCTTTGAGACGATTCATGCAGGCTCTTTAGTCTGAAGATTCGAGGTTGTTGTTGAAAGCCTTAAAAAGTATTACTTGTGTGGGTCAGTATTCGAGTTTTTTGATGAAATGTGTCGTTAGTATCTTGTATAGTGCTTGCTACTCTGTGTATCCATGTCTTTCAACTGCATATGGTTTGGTAGAGTTGGTACGGAGAATTGCAGCTGTTTAATACACTGACTGGTCTTCAGTCTATAGTCTCTCTCTCTCTGTATCTAGCTGCTTTAGATTATTGTTTTCTGATTATTTGCGATGAAGCTGATACAATTATGCAGCAATTGTCTAATTGTTCATTTTGTTTTCGCAACTGAGTCAGAAGCGACCTGGATCTCCTAAACAAAGAATAGAGAGGCTAGCAGCTAAACCACCACTTCCAAAGTATTCATCCTTTCATCTGAGGAAAGGGACATACCATGCCACTTTAGACTTCATTCAGTCATTATGTGACACTTCCACAGGACTAGTAGATGTTTATCCAATGGAGGATAGGCAAAAATCCCTTCATGAGGTCACTTTTTTGCAGTATAAAATCTGTTCGTGCAAATTTTCATTTCTCGTCTCTAAAAGCACCTTCTTGATTTATGCAGTCTCTTGCAGAGCTCAATACACATCTTATTGATGCTCAAAATGATGGAGGTACTCTCTTAAACCGCTTTGCTTAAATTTTATATTGGCTGTGTTTCATCTTTCTTCTATATAGGGTCGCATGTATTGTGTTACTTCAAAATAAATCATTGAAATTATCATTTGTCTTATTACAGGTGTATGCTTTCCCCTTGGAAAGGGTATGTTTAGGGTGGTGCACATTCCAGAAGACGAAGCCACACTTCTCAACTCAAGAGAGAAGGCACCTTATCTCATATGTGTAGAGGTGCTCAAGTGTGATGAGCGAAGGTGATCTTTAATTTCTTTTTTTTTTGGTTTTTTTTTTTTGTTTTGGGGGGGGGGGGGGATTTTGAATATATCAATGGGGTGCACAAGCTCACATAGTTCCAACTGAGGAGTCTTTGGGAGAGGGAGGATAGAGCACTCTACAGGTTCCTATAAACTAAATTGGTTCTACTTTAGGGCTAACGATGCAGTTGGAGCATAGATGCTTACCGGTCGTTACTTGTAGCTTACCTTAAGGCATGTTGAGAAAATATCTTGTGCTTGTGGGCCTTTGGCTATACTAGCTAGCCATCTAATTGGGAAATACTGTTGTGTGCAACTTTGCAATTGTTTTAAAGTCCTGTTTTTTGTGATTGAAGCAGTAGAAAGGATACTGTTGAAGGAGGACCTCAAAAACTGTCACAAGGAGGGATTCCACTTGCAAATGGTGATGTGCAACTTCAGAGGCCACCACCGTGGGCTTATCCTGTTTGGAATCAGTCCAAGATGCAACATAATAACACAGATGCAATGCTTAGAGCAGCCTCTCAGGCTATTGACCGTGCAATGACCCACTTATGGGAAACCAAGGTGAAGTTTGTGCATGTGGGGTTATCCGTCTCTGACAGTCCACGTACTTCAGTAGACTGCACTTGCGGCAGTGGTGGCAGTGCTGTGGAAAACGGAAAGTGCAGCTGCACTGCTAAGGAAGATGGGGCTCACTGTTGCTCAGTTGCAGCAATTACAGAAGGTGGAGGAGTTAGTGAACTGCACCAATGCCATCAGTGGGTTAGACTACATCTGACAGCTGTCCCTGGGGTGAACATGGAAGATATAGAAGCTGAGGAATCTGGCAGAAGGAAAGATCATCGACGGGTGCCAAGTACTGTTGCGATGGCTCAAGTAAAGGTGAGTAAGAGTAACAGTACAAAGGATCTAGTATAATACCGAATGAGTGCTTCTGTAGCGTGATAATACATGTATCTGATTATCAATATATGAGGTTATGTCATGGTAGCTAGTTTTAGTTGCCGTGTTTCTTCTTTGTTAACTTTCGTTCATGTCATGTCATTTCTGGGTCTGAAACATTTTCATTAAGGAGTACAAGGGTGGCATTCTCTTACGTGATTAGCAAGTGAGGCCTGATCATAGCTGCATGTTTTTCTATTTCAAATCGACCTGCTCGTATCTCATGGAACATGTTTGAAACCGTCACTCAGCTTAGTGCTAGCATGGATGGCAACAATATTTTCAAACAATGGAAATAACTTCGTTCTTGATGCTTGTTCGAGTATGTTATCATTGTATTCTTGATAGGATTGAGATTCCTACAAGTGCTCATGTTGAGTGTGAATTATCTCAGGCAGCTGCTGCCAAAGGGGAGTCTCCGCTTGGTCTTCCTCGAAAGAAAACCATGGCAAGAACCGGGCATGGTCAATCAGAGGTACCCACGGGTTTACTTTGTAACAGCTCCATCTGTTAAGCATGCATACTTTTTCTTTCGTGCAAAAAGCTTGCGAAGCTAGGGAGATGGTGCACTTGGCATGTCTCCAGTAATCATGATTCAAATTTGTTTTCCTGCAGGATCGTGATGATGTTAACGCGAAAGCCACAGATGCTCTTGCTGGTGAGCTGTGGGAAGCCAAGAAAGAAAGGATAAGAAAAACCTCCAAGTTTGGCAATATGTCTGGCTGGGATCTATTCTCTGTAAGCATAGTTTTTTTTTTCTGATGTGAGTGCTTCTTAAATTTTTTCTGGTAGCTGACCTGAAGTTTTCTTTTGTTTTATTGTGGGGCACTTGCAGGTTATAGTTAAAAGTGGTGATGATTGCAGGCAGGAGCACTTGGCGGTGCAACTCATTTCGCATTTCTATGGTTGGTTGGATTTTTTCTTTTTGGGGAAATAAAATGAACAGAGATGACTTAAATTGGGTTATTGAAGTAGGTGTTCAACAAGAGCTTCAAACACCAGTGACTGACAGTGAAGTAGTCTCTTTGGAATATTGGCGACTATGTACTCTTTTTAACCTATGGAACATCGATTCGAAAAAGGCACTGAATTTGATACCAAAGCTGCATGTGTTTTGAGGTTGATTTTTCAATCCTCCTTGAGTGCCATGGCAGCAACTTCCTGTAACCAGGGAAAAACTAGTCACTCTTATTGGAAAAAAACCACAGCAAATAATCCGGGAGAAACATGATGTTTTCTGTTACATTCATGTCACTGTGCAAATTTAGATGTATGCATAAAAGCTGGTTAAGGACACGAGGTGTTTTTGATTCTTGTTATGAGTTTCCTTTCATGGCATTGTAGATTGTCATGGTTAGTTTAAGAAGGTTTTACATGTTTGCATTGCTAGTATAGGAAGTATTCATTTTTTCCCCCCAGTTAAACATTTGTTTTGGGATGGACTCAGATATATATCAAGAAGCTGGTCTACCATTGTGGCTGCGGCCTTATGAGGTTCTTGTAACGTCTTCGTATACTGCATTGATCGAGACTATTCCAGACACTGTAAGTGAAACTGACTGGGTCTCAGTTTTAAGATGCTGCCTAACCCCATTACATGGTTCATTCTCAGAGAAAAGTGTGTTTGTCTTGTCAATTTAGCAGCATGATACGTTTGTTGATGCACTTTTATGGTTGTAAATATGTACACGTTGTCTCTCACGTATTTTCTAAAGAGAACCTTCACTCAGGCCTCTATTCATTCAATCAAAAGCAGAAACCCCAATGTGTCCAGCTTGCGGGAATTTTTTGCCAACAAGTATCAGGATGATTCACCAGCATTAAAAGTTGCTCAGGTTCTCATTTGATTACTCTTGTTGATATTTTGAAGTTTCTCTCTAGTGAGAATGGTTAACAAATTTTAAGTCAGGAATTGGCATCTGCCAGTATTGCCTGCGGCAAAATTAAAAGTTGGTCAGGTTCTCATTTGATTACTCTTGTTGATATTTTGAAGTTTCTCTCTAGTGAGAATGGTTAACAATTTTAAAGTCAGAAATTGGCATCTGCCACTATTGCCTGGTGCAAAATTAAATTTTCGGGTGAATCGAATGGGTTGGTATCAATGCTTGAACACTTGATCCTCTTTGGCATATATGACTTTAATGCACCACTGGTAGATGGGGTACTAGGGCAATTTTCTCTTGAGCTATTTGACGAATAAGCCCCAAAAAGAATTTGATGTTCTCAACCATGCTCAAAAGCACTCAAATCATCTTTTATTTACAAAATATAGCCAAAAAGCAACTCTGCCCCATGATGTCAGGATAGAAACTACCATACCAGCAGCCGTACATTGCCACATCATCATGCCATGTTAGCAGCTGAACCATCGTTTTTTGTGCAACGTTTTGCAGGCTGTTTCTACTGCCACATCAGGAATCTCCTTTCCCCTGCTTTGCTTTGCTCCCTCTCACTTCCCTTGTCCTGCATGGGCTTTGCCATGTCATCGGTTTGTGGCAGCTACCTAATGGCTCGCACCACTGGGACAGCCAAGATTTCAATAAATACTTCTATCGAAATCTTCAAACCGCCGGATAGATCCAGGAGAGGGCTGTGTGGGCTTTGCCACATCATTGGTTTGTGACATCCGCAAAAGACCTATGAGACCATAAAAGTACATACATCATCATTACATGATCCAAATGTCCGGCGGTTTGAAGATTTTGATAAATACTTTTATTGAAATCTTCAAACCGCCGGATAAGCCGATGTAGATCCAGGAGAGGCTGTGTGTGCTTTGCCACATCATTGGTTTGTGACGTCGGCAAAAGACCTATGAGACCGTAAAGTACATCATCATTACATGATCCAAATGTCCAGTACAAAAGACTAGGGTAAAGAATGCTGAAAATATAAACAAATAAGTGAACGAGTAGAGCTGGCTGGTAGCCTATTTGGCAAAGCTTATCTCTAGGGTAGGTGGCCACTGGAGCGTAAACTCTCTCACAGGTCACTCACATAGAAACATGGGACGGGGAACGGGGAACGGGGAACGGGGATGGAGAATGGGGTCGGGGTCAGCGGAACAGGGTTGGCGAAAGAAATGGCAACCTTTTAATGTTTTAATCCGAGCTTTACAAAACAACATGAAAAGAGGAGATTGCACAAATGGTAAGAGAGGGAGCTTTAAGCTTGAGCACTCATATGCGAAGTGCGTGTGTGTCAAGGGAAAGAGCTATCTCCCTTTTTTAGAAAATGGAGGGTGGCTACATTGTGGGTCTCACCCCCTTGCTAGGAGAACCCTAAAATTGGGGGTAAAAAGGTTTAGAGCTATCACCTTTTGATAATTTTTTACTCTACCATCCCCACTGCTGTCCCCAACAGCCTGCCATCCCTGGGATGCATCCCTTGACGTCCTCCCTGTGACCCTCCTGTCCCCCTCTGCCCTTGACGTAGGGTTGGCGCCCCCTTGTCCCTATGGTCCCATCCGTCGCCATGTGACTATGCCGCTGCAACATGTCATTAATCTCTTCCTCTGTGAAGAACCTCATAGGAGCTTCTTTTGCCTCTCAATGATGGCCTTGGATGCGACGATGGCTTCCATGGGCAAAACAATTACACATCTTGGGGTCCTGTTGAGAGATGCTTCTCTGAACGGAAGGGGCAATAAAAAGGCGGAGTATAGACATGTAGATTTTTAGGTGTACAAATTTTGCAGGTTGTGAGCACATAGAGCATGCAGAGAACAATTCTTCTCAATAGTGCCATAATTCCACCTAGCATTTTGTCAGGGATGAGTTGTGTCACATGCACATCTAACCCTATGCGCATGTGGACAAGCTGTACTTTAGGTCAGCCTAGGAAGTGTTCTGGCACCTTTGTGAGCCTGTACGCAGGACGTGCATGTCCAGGCACTTAAGAGTACCTGCATACCCTCTGATTGCACAACCTATTAGCACTAGCATCAGTACCTTGCATCAAGCATAAGCATTTTCACTGCACAGAACCTTTTTCCCCAAACTGCGCGTGACCTTCCTTGCAGGCATTTTTATTAAAGTGACTTTTCATTTACCAAAATCGTGGGGGCATCTAGAAGGTTGCTCGACCCAGATGTTGCCACCTATATAAGTGACCCAACCTTGGGCGCTATAGATCAACAGAGGAGCAGGAAGAAGAGCCTCTCAGAACCAGCAGCACCAAGTACTTGGTGATCATCATCATCATGAGCGTTTTTCCCATCAGTACCTAGCGTTTTGCATCAGCATTTTCAGCCGCAGCAGCGTTTTGCTTCATCATCGGCATCCTGCCGCAGTACCCATCAAATCAGCCTCACCCTTGTCGCGGTCGCCATTCCCATCGCGGCCAGAACAGCATTTCAGTTTTCAGTCAGCAGATCAGTTAGCGTTTTTCAGTTTTCAGTCACGTCGCTGCCGACGAGAGCAGATCAGCCCCGTAGCCTCTCTGCACGTGCAGGGTTCCATTAGTATCCGTAGCGTTTCCAGATTTCAGCCCTTTAGCCTCATCATCGTCGTCGACATCGTCGTCATCAAGCATCACAACATTTAGAATTATTGTACGAGACTTTGTGCAATCTAAAGCAAATACCTCTCTAGCAATAGAGAGGGGGGCCCTTGGAGGGGGTTTTGGGGACATCTGGTCTCTCTCTCTCTCTCTCTCTCTCTTTCTCGCGCTCTAGCTCTGTTGCTGCTGCTCCCGCCCTGCTCGCGCTTCTCGCCCCCCCCCCCCCCCCCCCCCCCCCCCCCCCCCCCCCCCCCCCCCTCCTTCCTTGCTGCTGCCCCCGTCCCCCTTTGTTGCCATGCCCCCCCTCATGCTTTCTTGCTCTCCCCCCCCCCCACCCCCCTGCTGACTCGTGCGTAGAGAGAGAGTTGGGAGGGAAATTAAAGTTTAAACGTAGAGAGAGAGAGGGCCCGTGCGTAGAGAGAGAAGTGGGAGGAAATTTAAGCGTAGAAAGAGAGATAAAAAGCATAGAGAGAGAGTGTAGAGAGAATTTCTGCCTGCGTAGAGAGGGTTAAAAAAAAAAACTCAGCACACGTAGAGAGAGAGAGAGAGAGAGAGAGAGAGAGAGAGAGAGAGAGAGAGAGAGAGAGAGAGAGAATGAAATGTACTATTAACATTTCAAAAGGCCAAAATGAACTATGAGACCAAAAAAGGTTACATGTTGTGAATCTAATACCAGGTCTGGGTACAAAAAGTACAAAGAACTGAAAATGAAAAATAGTGGGTAGGGGTGGGGTGAAAGCTGATACAAGGGGAATACAAAGGGTGAGCTGATACAATGGAGCTCTCTGACAGTCGAGGCATCATATACATATACATCAGTAATTAAAAGGCTATAGAGATTCAATGTCCTCCAAGGTAGGCACTCTGTCGGGACGACTCCTATGTTGCGCCAGTATGGTATGGATCCTCTTATCGCAATCTGCGTCGATGTCGAGAGGGCCCCCTCATCCGTGGGCGGCGATGGGACCGCCCCAACTCTGTCGCTTGATCAAGCAGTATGCCTCTAGTGTTGTTATGCTGTTGGGGCTGCTCGGACTCCTCTGTCTGTGACTGAAAGAAATCTGTAATCTTCTGCTGTTGTTCTCATTGTTCCTCTCTTCAAGAGGTCCTCTCTGTGTTTGTGAATCTCCAGTAAGTATAGTCCGAGGCATCTCTGATCCTGGTATCTCATGACTCTAGAAAGTGGCCCAAAACCCTCTTTGAATAGACAGTGAAAGCGGCCTCGTATCTCATAGTATACTGGGCAGCGACATATGTAATGTAGCTCTGTCTTTGGCTCTATCTGGCCCACCTGACAAATCTTGGATTGAGCAGGTACTCTTCTAAATCTGCTTGTCTCGATCTCTAGCTGATGTGAGGATGTGCGTATCTGACCAATAGCACATCGTATCCCGTGGGATAGATGAGTGTCCATGTATTCTGGTCTGATCACAAAACCATCCTCCGTGAGTTGGAGAAGATGCTCTCTACAAAAAGTCATCTTCGTACCTAGCTCATGTGTAGGTTGTATCCATGTCCTCTTCTTATCCAGCTGAATCAAGTCCTGTCTGATGAGCCTGGTAATCTATGCCCTAGTGAGGGATATGGAGGGTGCATCCAGAGAGGACTGAAATGGGGGTAGCCGATGCATACTAAAGCCATGTAACTGAAACCAAGATGCCATCTCTGCATACCAACATTATATCTCGACTCTAGTGCTAATCGAGCATATCTGTCTGTAGGGAGAGCCCAAGTGCTATGCATAAATGAAACTGATCGAGTGAGTGCCTCCACTACCAATGGAGGAGCAGCGAGCTCCGCCCTAATAATGTCATGTGGTACTGAGGCCTTGGCCCTAATCATTCGAGAAATTATAGACACGAAGGGCTTCTCCATACATCTCCATCCATCAGTACTGCTAGCTCTTCTATAATGATCAACTGAGGGGCCCCATATCTCCACTCCGTACAACATGGCCGAAGTGACCGAAGTGTCAAAGAGCCAAAGCTTTGTCCGAGGTTCCTGGAACTGAACTTGCGAACATATCCTCTCAAGTCTCCCCAATGCTGCATAGGCTCTGGTCAATTGCGTATCTGCTGCACGCCTCAGGGAAAATACTGGACCAGTGAAAACCGCCGCAAGATAAGTATATGTATCTGCATATTCCACAGTCTCTCGACCATATGTAAAAGTGGGGGTGGACCTCCTTACCCACTACGCCGTGGTGTTAAACATCGTTCATCGACAATCCACTGTCCCGTGCAAATACATGCAATGCATCCAAATGACGTTGCATCCCCTCTGGAGAATCCTAGATCAGCACAATATCATCAACATATAATAGCAACGGAATCCATGTCCCTGCAAGCTGAGCACCTCTACCACCCTCTGCCTGTACATAATCTGAAAACTCATCTACATATACCCCAAAGAGAGTCGGAGATAGGGACAACCTTGCTTCACCCCAATGGTGGAGTGAACCATGTTGGACATGCCCTGAGTAGTGCGTACCTGTCCTACCACTGTCCTGTATAAAGCTAAGATCCCCAGATCAGCTCTGTGGGCATCCCCATGTCTTGCAATCTACGTATGAGTCTGGCTAGTGGCACTGTATCAAAGGCTTTGCGGAAATCCACAAAGATACAATATATCCTCCTGCCATGGTGTCTACCCTCCTAAATAATGGCTCTGAGTGTCAAAATCTGGTCAAGAGTGGAGAAACCTCTCTTGAACCCTGCTTGTCCTGCTGCTCGTATGCCCTCTCTCTCTGTCCATCCACTCAACTCATGCTCAAGAATATAGCATATAGCCTAGCCTAGATATATTTGACCTCCATAAAATGGGGAGATATTTACTTACTGAAACTACGACCCCTGCGTAATTAATAGAATTACATGAACAGATGGCCGATTTCCCCTTCTCCGTAAGACATACTTCCGTTGCCAAAATAAGTAAAATCTTGGTGGAAAAAACGTTATTGATTAATTATTTCGCATTTCTACTTTTTTAGTTTTGATAGATTACATACATAAATTGTAGGTATTGCGTTTGCATTCATCGGGAATATCCTCCTATTGTCTTCCCCCCACCGATTTAGATCGAAAGGTCACAATTTTTCCGAAGTTACTAATCGAGTCTGTATAGGCATCTTGTGCGCGGCCATCAACATGGCAGCCTCAGCTACTTCTTTTGACACTCCACCTAAGTCATAAATTATTCGACCGGGTCTGATTACGGATACCCAATATTTTGGAGATCCTTTACCTGACCCCATACGCGTTTCAGCCGGTCTCATAGTGATCGGTTTGTTCGGAAAGATACGTATCCAAAGTTTCCCACCCCGAAGGGCATGGCGGGTTATTGCCCTTCTACCAGCTTCTGTTTGTCTAGCTGTAATCCAAGCAGGTTCAAGGGCTTGAAGAGCATATTTTCCAAATGAAAGTACGTTGCCGCGATTGTATATTCCCCTCAATCTTCCCCTATGTTGCTTACGGTATTTAGTTCGTCTGGGGTTGCAATCGATGCTGACAAATATGGGCTGATTTGCAAGCAAGGTCGGATATCAGCCTTTGATCTCCTCATATGCTCTACATCTGCATACATAATGCTCCTCCCTCTCAACCTCTGCTGTGCAAAGTCTGCATATCGTCTCTGCTCTGGGAACATGTGCAACTCTCCCTGCCTCAATCTCTAGGTGGTGTGATGATACTCTTAGCTGTCCAGACTCCAATGGCGACCGGTGCTCTATGTGGCATGTAGACATCCATGTATCTCGGTCTCTGGATGAACCTAGCTGCTAGAGTGGTCAGGAAGTGGTCTCTGTAGTACTGTCTCTTTGTGGGAAGAGACTCTCCGGGTGTGATCCATGTCTCCTGATGTATAGCTGCCAGAGATCCTGTTGGAGAACTCGATTCCTCTCGGTGTGTGAGAGGTGTATGTGAAGGGAGTCAAGATCATACTGAAAAGGAGGCAGATCCGTGATGTCCAATCCATGGGATGTAAACCACTCTATGACTTGTGAGTACCATGCCCTCGTGTCCCCCTCCTGATGCAGCTGTATCGATGCCTCAAAGGCTCTGCGGGTGAGTCTGTCTGGTGGGAGCTCTCGCATGCGCTGGATGAAACAAACTGTCTGAAAGAGGGCCTCTACTAGCATCGGTGGTGCATCTAGCTTTGCTCTGATGATGTCATGTGGTACTGAGGGTTTGTTGTGGAGCAAACGAGAGATCATGATGATCTGTGGGCGCTCTATCTGGGACCATAGAGATGCTGATAGCCGTGGTGCCCATACTGCGGCTGCATACATCATGGCAGGTGTGACTAGAGTGTCAAAAAGCCACCCCTTGGTGCGGAGCTCCTGGAAGTGGGCTTGATGGCATATGAGCTCCAAGGTGGCTAGCGTTGCATATCCTTGTGTGAGCCGCGGTCCGGGCTGCCTTGGCCATGGAAAATCTGCCAGTGACGTGCCAATGAAAGTCACCCCCAGGTATACATATGAATCAGCCACATCGACCTGCCCGCCTGCTGCTGTGAGTACTGCTCTGCTCCGAACTATCCTGGAGGTGTGGAAGATCATGACCTTGGTCTTGCCAAGGTTCACTGTGAGCCCTTGATGTGTGCAGAAATCATCCAAGGCTCGTAGGTGGCTGTGTAGTCCCTTCTGTGTCTCAGAAACTAGAATAATATCATCAGCATAGAGCATAATATGGACTGGTATACCTGCTAAGTCTGATCCCGCTCCGCCTGCTCGTAGAATGTAATCTGATATCTCGTTGATGTAGAGACCAAATAGAGTAGGGGAGAGGGGGACATTCTTGCTTCACCCCAATGGTGCTAGCAATGGAATCCAATAGTCCACTTGGGCATTGCACTCTATCAAAGACTTGTGCATACAAAGAATGAAAGAATGGCCCATATCATCTCAGATGGTATCTGTAGCTCGTGAAGGTGTTGAAAGAGTCTCTCTCTAGGGATAGTGTCAAAAGCCTTGTGGAAATCCACAAAGCAGTAGTAGAGTCTTCTCTTCCGTGCTTTCGCTCCATCGATCAGGTAACGAAGCAGGAAGATGTGGTCGATAGTTGAGAAAATGTGTCGAAAGCCTGCATGTCCTGGTGCGTGTATCCCTGATGCCTCTACATGTGTGCTAAGCTCTGCCTCAAGAACTACCCCATACAATTTGGCCAATGTGTGACCAATCATGATAGTCCTGTTGTTCCATGGGTCCAGGGTGTCACCAGATTTGTGGATAGGCACGATGGTGTGCATAGTCCACTTCTTTGGTAGTCCCTCAACCAGAGCGTGGTTGAAGAGACGTGCTATCAAGGGAGAGAGAGTGTCTGTTGCATATATCAGGTGCTCACTCTGTAGTTCAGTGTGGTCTGCCTGAGCGGCCATACTGAAGGCGTCGGATGGCCCTCTCTACCATGCTAGATGTGAAGAAAGTCGAGGTGATAGGTCGAAGATCGAATGGTGCTGGGATCAGTGGCTGCCCAGGTATCTGGTATAAGCGCTCGGTATAATCATGCCAGATTTGGGGGTCCTCCAGGGGGCGGTGGGGCGTGGCTCTCTGAGAGTCCTCCATGTTGCGGCGCAGTTTGTACTCATGAGAAGGTGGTATAACTCAAGCTCCTGCGCCTCCTTGACTGCTCGTCGTTTACGGCGTGTGATGGCCTTCATCTGTCGCTCGACCTCGCTCTTGGTGATCTCCTTTAAGGCTGGTCGAGCCCATAGCTGTTTGTATAGATCTTTGCACTCCTCGGCGTACCATTGGCTCTGGGGTATCGTCCCAGAGGGTGGGGGTCGGCCACTATGGGTAGTGTGTGGAAAGCAACTGAGGGCTCAGGTGTGGAAGATTGCGGAGAGCTGGCTAGTGAGTGTAGAGAGCGGTGTGTCTGGATCGAGGGTGTAGATCCCCTCATATACATGTGATGAGTAAACTCTGGCTAGCTCATGTGTGAAGTGTATAGTGGTGTCTGGTGTGGATGTAGGTGGTGTATGTGAGATAGGTGAGCCAGTGAGAGATAGGGCGAGAGATGGGTGGTCAGCCCCAATAGGTAGTGGTGGGATGGTGAGAGATGTGAGCAAATGGGCTGCCTCTTTGAAGCTGATGATGTAATCAACTGTGCTACCTCCACTGGCTACTGATGGTGGTATACAAGTCAAGCAGCTGGATGATGGCCATTGCGCCATCCCGTTATAAATAACGAGACAATGCTGTGATCCCAAGTGAAGTAGGTGTCTCCCATATGGTGTGGGTGTGGTGGTATCTCTAGAGATCCTCTCTGCCCCTGTGTCCTCCATGGTGGAGAATAGCTTTGGGTCGTCGAAGTCGTAAATATCACACTGTCTACTCTGTGTCTTGGCGTTGAAATCCCCCGTGAGGAAGACTTCACCCAGTCTAGAGTACTCCATGATCTTGTCACGTGACACATCCAACCCTATGTGTCTGTGGACAAGCTACAACATGATCAGGGTTCAGTCAGTCCAGTCAGTCTAGATTAGAAGTGATCTGGCACTTTTGTGAGTCTATTCGTAGACTGTGCATGCCCAGTCACTTAGTGTAGATGCATATCCTCTGGTTGCACACAGCATGATTATAAGCATTCCCATCAGAATCCATCAAAATCCTTCAGGGGAATTTTCTAGTGCATTTAGCCTATTTTACCTATTTTTGACATTTTTCACTTATTATTTTTAAGTGACTTCTGTTGGAAAGTAGGTAGGGCAAATTGAGTAAGTTTGTATGTAAGCAAACCTAGACTAGCACTAAATGGCAGAAGAGGCAACAGGAGCCAAGCTCAGCAGGCAACTTCTCAGCAAGACCAAGCCTTGGTGGTTTCCCTCCAAGCGAAGAACTTCATCCTCTAGCGTTTCCATCAAGCATCATAGCCTGGCGATTTTGCACCAGCACACCATCGCCAGAAGACAACAACAGATAGCGTTTTTGCATCAGATCTCCTCGCAACATCCCACAACTTCTAGCGTTTTTGAAGAAGCAGACAAGCTAGCGTTTTTGACATCAGCAGCCCTAGCGTTTTTGAAGATCTCCGCATTTGCAGATGTCAGCCTTCGCCGATTTTCAGCAATAGAAGAGTAGCAGATTCAGCCCATAAAGAAGTAGTAGATTCAGCCCGGAAAGACCATCAGTTTTCAGCCTTGAAGATCGTCAATTTTCAACCCTAAAACCTGCAGATTTTCAGCGACAAAGACCCACAGAAACAGCCCCCAAAATCAGCGTTTTTGGCTCAGTCGCAGATTTCAGCCCATAGCGTTTTTGGACAACAGTAGAAAGATTGCAGATTTCAGCCCTAGTGTCGGTCTCGTCATCACCCTCGTCATCGCCGACATAGCCTAGACTTGCATCAGTCTCATGCATTCCATTTGTACCAGATTGTGCAATCATAAGTAGACCACTCTCGCCGACGAGAGCGGGGCCTTCAGAGGAGGATTTTACAACGTCTCTGGTGTCGTATCTCTCTTCTCTCTCTATCTCTCAGTCTCATACACTTACACGCACAGTGTCCATTCACTTTGTTTGTGATCATAGCATTCTCTCATTAAGAATGGAAGGCTCTCCCTTCCATAAGAACAGAAAGGAACCTTGAGCACAGTTCGGAGCACTCATCTTGAGCAAAGCGCAAACATTCATTCCGCTGCACCTAACAGATCTCCTCCCTGAGACATGCATATGGTGATTGTGAATCATTCTCCTCCTCTCCTCCATGTGTGTGGACCTCCTTTGTCTCTCCTCCATCTGTCTGTGCAAACCTAGAGCCGCTAGGTGCAAAGTAGCATATGGCGATGTAGAGGATGTGCTCCTCAGATAGCTCAATCCGTATCCACATGTATCGCGTGCTACTATCTGTATCTTGCTATGAAGTGAGCGGCGGTAGAGAATTACTACTCCGCCAGATCCTCTTGAGGTGTTGTGCCGTGTACACTTCCTGTGTGTAGACTCCCATTGATAGTCCTGTACTCGGGGTAGACCTCTCTCTGAGCTCTCGTGTCTCTCTGTGAGTAGAATGATGTCTCTACCATGCATCACCTCTTCCAATCTCCCTGGGTGTGTTCATAGAGAGCCGTTGCAGTTCCAAACTACCATATCTATCTCCTCGTAGAGTGTCCCATAGGCCGCGAGTCCCTATGCTACCGCCTTGCCATCAATGATGACTCGGCCATCTCTGTATAAGGCCCTCTACCCCTCCTTGCGAGCTTGGTGTACTCTAGGCATGCATGCGCGTCGGTGTGTCACTTGCATTGGTGTGAGATTGTCGTCTAGGTAGATAGGTGGTCCATCAAGTCCTCTCAAGATCACCCTCTTGCGAAGGAAAGTAGACCGTGCTTCTTCGGAGGAGAAGTGTAGGATGAGGGCCCTCTTCCTTGTGAGATCTTTACCCGCTCTCCAAGCTTTGAGAAAAGGGAATCACTCTTCCTTGTATCCGAGTTTCTTGCATAAAGCCTTTCCAGCAAGCTCGGGGCTGAGGTCTTCTTTTTCTAAAATGCCCGTGACGCGAATGAGCTCGACCCACCCATTTTTAGTAGCTTCCAATTTGTCCTCGATGCTAGCGGTCAAAGCTTTGACGAGTTCTTCTTTGAGGGCTTCCTTCGTGTCCGTGTGCATCTCGCCTTCTCGGGGGGTTAGGGATGCAATTGAGGCTTTGAGGAGCTCCATTTGCCCCCTCATGTCTTCTCTTTTTTTGGCCCATTCCTCTTGTTTCTTCCGCCATTCTTCCTTCTCTTGCTCCTTCTCCATATCCCATCTCTCCTTATCTTTCTTCCAGGCTCCCCTCTCTTTGATATAGGTCTCCCCTTCTCTAGTTTGGAGATCCGGTGGATAGTGGTGTCTAGAGTGGTATCCGATGGCTTCTTGTATTCCTTGATCTCGTCGTCGAGTTTGCTCATCTCCTTCCCCATTTCTTCCTTGCTCACTCCCTTCGTCATTGTTGAGAAAGAGAATAAATGTGGTTGTGATTGTGTGGATATGTATGTGGCTGAATGTGTGTGTGTGTGTGTGTGTGGAGAGGGGGGATGTGGTGTGTGTGGTTGGGGGCAGCGGGCCTGGTGCAGTTGGCAATGCTGCAACAGTGAGGCAGCGGCAGGTGCTACAACATTGGCAATGTGCAGTCGCAGCAGGTCAACTACAGCGGGTGCAGCAGCAACAACAGTGGCGCGCGCAAGGGGTGAAACAGCAGCAGCGCAGGCCTCCACAGGGATGGCGCGTGGGCAGCTACGGGGTTACAGGGGCTGCGCGGTGGGGCAGGGCTGGCGAGGACGGTGGCAGACATGCATGGCGAGAGCAGCAGCAGCAGTGGCACGCAGAGAGAGAGAGAGAGAGAGAGAGAGAGAGAGAGAGAGAGAGAGAGAGAGAGAGAGAGAGAGAGAGAGAGAGATGAAATGAAATGTTATATTAACGTCTTCAAAAGGCCAAATTGACCTATGAGACCAGAAAGTTACAATGTGGTGGATCTGATACAGGGTCAGAGTAACAAAATAAACTAACTAACAACAAAACAACACAAAAATATTATTGAATCGTAAGCTGCTCGATGTGAACTAAGCAAAGTATGCTAGGATAGCTAAATAGCTAAATCACTAGAGATCCATCATCGGTCGCTAGCGGACCTCATCAATCTCCTCCATGGTAAGTAGTCTGAACGGGCATCGTGCATGTCTGGCCAAAGTGATCCGAATCTTCTGATGCAGCCTTCGTCGATGCTGTGTAGTCTGCCGTAGTCGTGGGCGTCTGGATCTCCCCATCTCAATCGTTCGGTCGATTAGTGCAGCCAATGCAATAAACTTGCCCAACATGGCCTTTCCATGCATGCAGTAAAGTGTTCCTTTCTTTGTGCCCTTTACAATCAGCCTTGAGCCTTTAGTCATTTTCCATGACCCTCTCTCAAACAAGATGCTGTAACCATGCATATCCATATGACCAACAGAAAGCAGACTCTTCTTGATTCCCGGCACATATCGAACATCATGCAAGACAAGCTCTTTTGTGCCATCTATAGAGAGATGCACAGTGCCAATACCCTCAATGGAACATGCATGATTGTTTCCAAGGTATACATGGCCACGCTTGCCCGCATCAAAAGTAGAGAAACACTCCTTCATAAGAGTCACATGAAATGAAGCACCGGAATCAACAATCCAAGTCTGGGACAATGCATCATTGACAATCAACAAAACATCAATAAGATCACTCTTGGTGATCTGCATGTCTTGTGAATGAACATTAAGAGAGGCATCAAAGTCATAAGCATCATCATCTGACAAAGTGGCACACAAGATGTCCTCTACATCTAACAGCTCCTCAATCACGACACTAGAAGCCACATTGGCCTTCTTTTTGTCCTTTGAGCTATCCTGTGCATCTGCCTTGACTTCCTTCTTGTCTTTCTTTTTGTCTCCGCCATTCTTTTTCCTTTCTAACTCAGCTTTATAGTACCTGCAATCGGGTTTCTTGTGACCTTTCCTGCCACATTGATAGCAAGTCACATCACCCTTGCTTTTGCTTGCATTTCCCCTTTCTTTACTCTTACTCTTACTCCTTTGTGCATAAGCATTTTTCTTTTCTGTCCTGCCTCTAACCATGTTGGCAGAGGTGCCTCCCTCTCCACTTGCTTTCCTCCTGATTTCTTCATTCAAGATAGAAGCCCTAACACCATCAAAGATCAAATTGGGGTTATTGGACAACGAAACCACCAAAGTTTTCCATGACTCAGGTAAGGTCATAAGCAAGAAGATAGCTTTCAGCTTATCATCAAAAGGGGGCAAGCCAAAATCCTGTAACTGCGACAAAGTACTTGCGAACAATGACAAGTGCTCTGCCGCGCTCTTGGACTCATCTAGTTGCATGCCAATAAGTTTTCGCATCAAGTGCACCTGGTTGACAGGCGACGTATTTTCATACATTCCCTTTAACTTCTCCCACACATCAAAAGCAGTCGTGAGACCTTTCACATCAATAACGGTCTCATCGGTCATGGCCATTTTAATGTATGTAACTGCCTTCCTGTTCATGCTAACCCATGCTTCATCCGCCATATTCTGTGGCTTCACCTGTTGAAGTGTCCCTTGGCAATCCTTAAGAAATAGGATTCCTTGAATCTTGTCTTTCCAAAGATCAAAACCTGTACCATTGAACCTCCTAATCTCGAAGAGGTTGTTCACATCCGAAGAAGATGAGGCCATAGTTGCACGAAATAAGAGGGATAATACGCTGAATTTTCCGGCAAAATGCGCAAAAATCGGAGTATAGCCTCACAGAGATGTGCTCCAAATGGTCACATGAGCAATTTGGGGCAAAATAGGTCGATTTGGGCACAAAATTCAATTTCTGAAATTTATGTGCATGAAATTTCAGCGAGCGAATTTGTGCTCAAAAACAACAAATTTAGTTGTTTACATAAGGCTAATACAAAGCCTTTAGAAGCATGTAAGTGCAAAAGCCCCAATTTGTAGCATCAAAATTGCATGAAATTGAGCCACAAATGGTCATACATCGACAAAATTTGTCAAATGTGCGTAGATTGCATCAATTTGCACTTTCCCCAATGTAATCGCACCATAAAAACACTTGCAAAAACCTGCGTAAATTTGAAATTTGCTTAAAACACCTATTTTAGGGCTTGTTTTTCTGCAATTTCAGGGTTTTCGGGTAGCGGGACTTAGCAAAAGTAATTCTCACACCTTAATACATCATTTGCAAAACGTGTATTTTGCTGACATAACCTGTAATTTCCTGTTTTTGACCTAATTTCATCCTGTTTTAGGTCAACTTTGGTTGCCGGGAGCTCTCTTGTGTCCGGGGACGAGTCCATTGGCGACGAAATTGCAAAATCTCGCGTGAAAGTTGACCTTCTTGGCTATTCAGCGTTTGCAGGTTTGGGGGCAAACCTTAATCGGGCTCTGATACCAGTTGATGAGTGCGCGGCGGTGTGTGCAAGTGAAAGAGCATGCGAGGAAGTGCAGTGTGTGTGCGGAGAGGGGAGGCGAAGGCCAACAGGAGAGGAAGCGCTAGCAGAAGAGAGTGGGCTCACGTTTTTGGGAAAAACTCAATAAGTGAGTTTTGGGTTTTCCCACTTTTATTATAAGTGACCTTTAAAAAATGTGTCTAGGTTCATATTGAACCTGGACAAAGTATAAAAATGTACAAAAAGGGGTTATTTAGGCCTTTAACCCAACATTATACAGGTCAGTAGTGGGGCATGTACGCACCTCAAAGGGTCTATCTACACCGGTTCACTCCACTATTGGGTGAAGCAGAGTTGCCTGCTCTCTCCTACTCTATTCGGTATGTATGTGGATGAGGTTTTTGACTACATTGAGAGCGATGGTGATAGGGGTGCACAGCTGGCAGGGGCATGGATTCCACTATTGTTATATGCTGATGATATTGTGTTGATCTTGGACTCTCCGGAGGGGATGCAACGTCACTTGCATGCTTTGCATAGGTTTGCCCACGAAAGTGGATTGTCAATCAACCTTTGTAAAACCAAGGCTATGGTGTTTAATACCACCCCATAGTGGATCAGGAGGTCAGCACCTACATTCACATACGGCCAGGAGATTGTGGAGTATACGGATGCCTACACTTACCTTGGAGTGGTCTTTAGCGGACCAACGCTTTCGTTGAGGAGAGCAGCAGAGACCAGATTGACTAGAGCACACACAACATTGGGTAGATTGGAGAGGATGTGTTCACAGGTTCAGTTTCAGGAGCCTCGGACGAAGCTCTGGCTCTTTGACACTTTGGTGGCCTCTGCATTGCTCTATGGAGCTGAGATATGGGGACCTTCATTGGATCATCACGGAAGGTCGGGTCGCACGGATGGATGGGGGGACGTGGAGAAACCTCTGGTCTCTATGATCTCGCGGATCATTAGGGCCAAGGCTTCAGTACCACGTGGCATTATCTGAGCAGACCTAGCGGCCCCCCCACTAGTGGTTGAGGCGCTCACCAGATCAGTCTCCTTTATACACTGGGAACTTCCTAGAGACAGATTTGCCCGCCTTGCACTTGAATGGTTTCAGGCGCATGGGTTCCGCATAGACAGGTTGCCACCCTTCTAGTATTCATTGGATGCACCATCTCTCACTCTTACACAGTTCGAGATCACCAGGCTCATCCGACAGGACTTGACTCAGCTAGACACCAGGAGGACATGGATACAGCCAGCACAGGAGCTGGGCACAAAGATGGCTTTCTACAAAGAGCATCTTCTCCAGCTTACGTAGGATGATTTTGTGACGAGGCCCATGTACATGGACACCCACCTGTCTCATGGAATACGATGTGCTATTGGCCAGATACGCACATCTTGGTACCAGCCGCGCGGAGTACCAACAGAAGCCAAGAAATGCCCCTTGTGTGGTATGGAGCTTGAGATGTGTGGTATGGAGCTTGAGACAGAGTTGCACTACACATACCGCTGCCCCGTCTACTACGAGATACGTGGTCGCTTCCATTGCTTGTTTAGAGAAGGTTTTGGACCACTCTCCAGAGTCATGGGTACGAGGATCAGAGATGCTTGGGTTTGTTCCTGCTCGAGCTGTGCAGACACAAAGATAGCCTGATGAGAGGAGAGGCTAGCCAGTCACAGAGACGGATCACAGATTTCTTTAGAGCAGACACTGGGCAGCATGAGGAGCTACTCCCACAGTAGAGCTCACATTCGTTTCACACCAGAGGCACACTGATCGACCGAACGATTGAGCTGGTGAGATCCAGATGCCCACGACTGCGGAAGACTACACAACATTGATGGAGGCTGTATCAGAAGATTCGGATCACTTTGGCTAGACATACATGACATCCGGTCAGACTACTGACCATGGAGGAGATTGATGAAATCTGCCAGCGACCGATGTTGGATCTCTTGTGATTTAGCTATTTAGTTATCCCAGCCAGCTGCTAACTTTGCTTAGTTCACATCGAGCAGCTTAGGATTCCATAGTATTTTTGTTTTGTTATGCTGTCAGTTAGTTTATTTTGTTACTCTGACTTTGTATCAGATCCATCACATTGTAACTTTCTGGTCTCATAGGTCACTTTGGCCTTTTGAAGACGTTAACATAACATTTGATTTCATTTCATTTGTGTGTGTGTGTGTGTGTGTGTGTGTGTGTATGTCACGTGATACATCCAACCCTATGTGTCCGGTGACAAGCTACAGCATGATCAGGGTTCAGTTCAATCAAGTCGGTCTAGAATAGGAAGTGATTTGGCACCTTTGTGAGTCTGTTCGCAGACCGTGCATGTCCAGACACTTAAATTAGATGCATATCCTCTGGTTGCACACAACATGACCATCAAATTCCAGTCAAATCCCACCAGTAGCATTTTTACAGTGCATAGATCTATTTTCCCTATTTTTGACATTTTTCACTTATTATTTTTAAGTGACTTTTGTTGGAAAGTAGGTAGGGCAAATTTGCTAAGTTTGTATAAATGGAAACCTAGCGCTAGCACTTTCTGGCAGAAGAGGCAGCAGAAGCACCTTGCTCGACAGGCAACTTCTCAGCAAGACCAACCCCCGTGACAACTCTGGCGTTTTCTCTCACCAGAAGGCCTAGCGTTTTTGCACCAGATCAGCCAATGTTTTTGCACTTGCAAATTCCGGCGACAATAGAACATCAGATCAGCCTAGCGTTTTGCATTTGCAGGACAACCGGCAGAAGCAAAGCAGAATTCAGCCCTAGCGTTTTTGCATCTGCAAGACAACTCAACATTTTTGTAGATCATCGCGACAGATTCAGCCCTAGGACCAGCGTTTTCAGTTTTCAGCAGTCAGTACCCACAATAGAACCCCCGAACCTCGCAGATCTCACCTTCCCGCAACAGATTCTTGCCGCACGGTCAGATTCCGCAAGGTTTACAGTTTCAGCCCGGAAAACGCAAATTTCAGCAGCTGCGTTTTCAGCGTGTCGTCGTCGCATCGTCGTCATCGATATCGTCACCGACATAGAGTGAGAATTTAGTAGATAAAGATTTGCGTCAACTTATTTTACACATGCTTTTTCTGAAAACATTTTTAAGTTAATAATGTTTTGTTTTATCTAGTTTTGTTTCGAAGCAATCAAAGTGATTTAGTTAGTTAGTTTGTTTGTTTTTGTTTTTCTTTTCTTTTCGTGTGTCCCTTGCTTTTATAGTTTTATGAGTGCTTTATTCTCTCTTATCATTCGTGAGTTCAGACTATTTTGAACTTATGAAGGTATATAAAGATTTGCAGATTTCAGCCATTAGCGTTTTCAGATTTCAGCCCGTCTTGTCGCCGTCCTCATCGTCGTCAACATCATCGGCAAGTCCAAGTATTGTAGAGATTTGTGCAATCATAAGTATACTGCTCTCGCCATAGAGAGTGGGGCCCTTGGAGGAGGGTTTTACAACGTCTCTGGTGTCGTATTCTCTTCTCTATCTCTCAGTCTCATGCACCTCCAATCACAATGTCCATTCACTTTGTTTGTGTCCATTGCACTCTCTCACTAAAGGAACGGAAGGCTCTTCCTTCCGTAAGTAAAAGGAACCTTGAGCAGAGTTCAGAGCACTCATCTTGAGCAAAGTTCAACATTCATTCTGCTGCACCTTACAGTGTGTGAGTGTGTGTATGTGTGTATCAGCTTTCATCCCACCCCTACCCACTATTTTCTTTTTAGTTCTTTGTACTTTTTGTACCCACACCTGGTATTAGATTCACCACACATAGCCTTTTGGTCTCATAGGTCATTTTGGCCTATTGAAGACATTAATATTACATTTTATTTCATTTCATCTCTCTCTCTCTCTCTCTCTCTCTCTCTCTCTCTCTCTCTCTCTCTCTCTCTCTCTCTCTCTCTCTCTCTCTCTCTCTCTCTCTCTGTGCGCAGACACAGAGATAGCCTCATGAGTGGCGAGGCTAGCTAGTCTCAAAGACGGATCACAGACTTCTTCAGAGCAGACACGGGACAGCCGCACGAGCCACTCCCATAGCAGAGCTCCCTCTCGTCTCACACCAGAGACACACTGATCGACCGAGCGATTGAGCTGGGGAAATCCAGGCGCCCACGATTGTGGAGGACCACACAACATCGACGGAGGCTACGTCAGAAGATTCGGAGCACTCCGGCCAGGCATGCACGACGCCCGGTCAGACTACTAATGCAACCGGCCTGTTCAATCCAAAAAGGGCGGTAGACTTTACTTCAAACCTTGATTTAGCTTTCACCCATTATTAGTCGTCTATTCTACCTGTACTTTCAAGACACAACACGGGGGAAAGGGATACAGGCTGCTAGAATGCACCTGTATGAGAAGACCGACACCGGATTGGCCCCTAACTTAGGTGCCCCTTTCGGTATTTCTTTATTGTTTAAAAGAGGGAATAAACGTTGTGGTTCCCTACAAGCTGCCCCGCACAAGCTCGGCTGAATTTCAATTGTTCCAGCCCGATTTCGGCAGCATAACTGTACTAGGACCCTTCACAGTCAGTATTCCCACGCATTGAATGACTTTCCCGACGCATACGGGCACTTTGCAAAACCTGGCGAGAATCTGCAGCACGCTGAATTCTCTGTTTTCAGCCCCGAAAATGTGCCAAATCACCTGTACAGCGGTCCCCTCGCGTCTCCGAACCTCCTGGGGGATTTAGGGACCGTTTAGGGCCAAAACCCTAAACTTGCAAAAATACATAGCAGGCTGTAATTTACTGTTTCGGGCTCCGTTTTGCGTGCCGGTCGCATCCGTAGCAAGTCCTTGAGCTCCCGCACCTGTAGGGCTACTTGCCCTTTGAATTGGATGAGATTCCTGGCGTGAAACCTCTCTGAATCCACCTGTACCTGCGGGGGATTAGCGGCTAGCTAATCCAGTACCTGTGCAAGAGGCTCTTGCCTCGGCAATCACGCATGAACCCACACAACTGTACATTGGTCAAATGAAAAGCCCACTAGAGGGGCATAACATACTGCCATAGAGGAGAGAGAGGGCAGTGCGTAGCGTGCAGGGCATCACTCCTGGCACCGCACTGTACATAGGAGGGAAAGCAAGCACTCCATAGCTCTTAACCTGTGACAAAATCTGAAAATGAGCCTCTTCCAGCTTAAAATTCAGCGCCACTTCTTGTTGCATGAGGAAAGTGGCACCTTCTAGGAAAGTGCACCAGAAGGTGCCACTTGGCACATTTACAAGCATTTTCCCGTTTCGGGGTTGCCGCCTAAAAATCTCCCAACCGGTTGTCCAGTTGACTTCACGGCAGAGTAAGAAAATGTTCCCCTTGTCATTCCGGAGGTAATGACGCAAACACATTTTCAGGTCCCAAAATAGCAGTTCCCTAAATTTTAGGAGATGCTGCCATTGTATCTTTCTAGGTCATCGGACCCCCTTTGTACATTGCAGCCACACCCAAAACTGAAATGTAGCCTCTGTAGCAAAGGATTCCACTTTGGCTAGTCAATGACCCCACTTTGGCTAACCATAGTCCTTGTCCAACCTTAGTGCTCTCTTGCCCTCAGGCCTGGACTCCCTCTGGACAGTTCCACACTGGCTATGCAATGCATGGTAGTTAGATTTCCCGAGGGGTGTTTCCAAAAAGTGAAAGTAAATAGATAATAAGAAAGAAATCAATAAAAAGGATAGATAGTAGTCACACGTTGGTGACATACCCCCCTCTTGAAATCTCAAACGTCTTCGTTTGTAACTATGTCGTACATGCTCACAGTCAACACTGATGTATTCAACACCTGTCGACACATGTACGACACATACATGCTCATTGTCAATCCTCGTGTATTCAACACCTCGTCGACACATGTATTACCTGCGTGTGAACCCTGTCCCAATGACATAGTGGTAGCTTCGCACTCCGCCATTGCTTTGAGTCACTAACTTTCCAATGACAAAATGGTAGCTACACATTTTGCCACTGTCTTATAATACATGTTGGGCCCAGTAACACTTTCGAGCATACCCAACCGACAATTCAAGAATGCAGTTACACATGTACCCTTCAATAGAAGCAATTACTGTATCCTTGACAAGCTGACAAGAAATACTCACTTCTATAGCACTAACCAACTTTTTGGACATTCCATAAGAGCAATTGCCAAACTGACAATCTGTACAGCTCTTAACATTCATGTAACATGTATTTGATTTGAGCTCACTTTAAATACCATGTACATCATTTGTTTCAGAAGCCATTGTCACACTGACGATCCATGTAGCTTTGAAACTCAAGGGGTCAAGGTAGGTTGCAAAGGCTTCAAGGTAAAGTGTTAACACAGTTGGTGACTCTGCAAGTTCACCTTCTTCCATTCACTTAGCATCCATTGGTGGATAGTTTCTGAACTTTACCAAGTAACGCCTAGCAACCCTGCCTTTCACTTTTCTTTCCTTATGTGCCAAAATCTGTTCGGGGACCAAGATCTCATCAAGTTCCTCGACTTCCGGCTGATCTTCAACTGACATATCTTCTGGCACATCACCCACATAGGGTCTGAGAAGACTCACATGAAACGTATTGTGAATCTTCCAACTGTCAGGCAATTTCAGCCTATATGCAACATCACTGATTATGTCGCACACTTGAAAAGGCCCATAGTAACGCATGCTGAGCTTTGGAAACAGTCTTTCCTTGCCCTTTATCTTCTCTAACCTTGCCTTTTCAAAGCGTAAAAGCACCCAATTACCAAGTGAATATACCACTTCACGACGGTGACGATCAATTGCTTTCTTTTGCTTTGCCCGAGTCTTTTCTAAGGCCACTTTGACTTCTTGTACATTTCATCCATGTCCTGAACATACTTATCTGCTTCAAATATCTTGTCCTTTGTATGCAGTATGGGAGGAACTTTCTTGCCACCTTCAACTATCTCAAAAGGTGCCTTGCCAGTTGATGAATGCACTGTATTATTGTATACATACTCCACCAATGGCAAATACTGCTCCCACTTTCCTTTATGCTCTGACACATAGCACTTCAGCAGATCTAGGACAATAGAATTTGCCTCTTCTGACTGCCCATCTGTTTGAGGATGAAATGACGAAGAGAATTTGAGTGTTGTGCCCATATTCTCAAACAAGCCTCTCTAGAACAAACTTGTCATGCGTGGATCACGGTCGCTAACAATCGACTGTGGCATGCCATGATACTTGAAAATATTGCTCATAAACAAGCGTGCCATCTGATCTGGCTTCATCTTCTCTCTGACATGAATAAAATGAGCTTGCTTGCTGAATTTGCAAATGATGGTCCAAATATCACCGTTTCCTATCTGCGTTCTCGAAAGATCAAAGATAAAATCCATAGCAATACTTTCCCATGGTTTATCTGGAATAGGTAGTGGTTGCAATAACCCTGGTGCCTTTTGCCTGTCAAACTTGACCTTTTGGCAAATTAGGCATTCTCGCACAAAGGCATCCACATCTCTTCTCAATGTAGGCCAATAGAAGAATGTCTCAACTGCTTTAACTGTTGCATCGATACCACGATGCCCTGCATACGGTGGGACATGACTCTCTTCTATAACTTTGCGTCGCAATGGCTTTGTGACACACAATCTGCCTTGCATCATCATGAACCCGTCTTTAAGAGGATAGTGTTTATGACGTTGTCCATGCATTAGTTGCTCGAAGACCCTTGCAAAATCTTCATCATTTGCATACTGTTCCCTCATATCATCAAGTTCATGATGATAAGGAATTGACACAACTGAAATTTGTGGCTTCCTTGACAAGGCATCAGCCACAACGTTCTTCTTACCTTCGACATGCACAATCTGAAAATGGAACATGGACAAGATATTTGCCCATCGCATATGCTTCTCAGATAACTTTGTCTGTGTCAAGAAGTATCGCAAGGTCTGATGGTTCGTTTGGACAACAAAGTCTGCACCTAGCAGGTAGTGTTTCCAACTTAAGAGCGCATGAATCATAGCCAGTAACTCTTTCTCATAGACCTGCATGGTCATTTCTGGCCCTTGCAAAATTCTGCTCTCATAGGCTACTACCCTGCCATCTTGCATTAGCACTGCACCAATGCTACTACCACAGGCGTCACACTGGACCACAAACGACTTCCTAAGATCTGGCAACACAATGACTGGATCTGAAGTCATCTTTTCCTTTAAGAGATTAAAAGTTGAAATCTCTTTCTGTGTCCATCTAAAGGTGACTGCCTTCTTTTGAAGAGCATGTAAAGGTGAACCAATCTCAGCGAAATTTCGGATAAACCGTCTGTAATAGGAGCATAGTCCCAAGAAACTTCGGACATCGTGCACCGTCTTCAAATCTGGCCATGACTTGATCGCTTCAACTTTTGCAGGATCCATTCTGACACCATCCTTTGAGACAATGTGTCCCAGAAAGTGAATCTCTTCCAGAAAAAAAGTCACTTTTCTTTGCATTGATGAGCAACCTATGACTGCATAGCTCTTTGAACACAATCGCCAAGTGATGCCTATGCTCCTCTTCGTTCTTTGAGTAGACTATCATGTCATCAAAGAATGTACCAACAAACTGTTGGTGTGGACGTAAAATTCTGTCCATCATCCTATTGAACGTAGCAGGAGCATTTGTGAGACCAAAGGGCATCACTAAAAATTCGTAAAGGCCAAACGTCGTTCTAAAAGCAGTCTTGTGCACATCCTCTTTGTAGGACAATTGTAAGCAATGTGGCCAGGCTGCTCACAGATGAAGCATTTGTTCTCTGACCTCAGGACCTTATTTTGCTCTTCCGACTTGCGAGGAAAAACGTCTTTTCCATTTCTTCGCTGGTCCCTTTTCTGATTCAGCCGTAGCTTTGTCTTTCCTTGCGTTGGCTGGCTCCCGAGTCACTTTCGGAGCCTCCTTGGGAACATACTTCTTCGCTGAATTTTTCTTGGCTGATCCTTCCTTGACGCCAGTATTGAATTCACAATCTTCTCCCTTGAGCAAACCATTGCCAGTGTTTGCTAGATAAATGAGCTGCGTCAAAGTAGTGACTATGGTCTTCGTGCAGTACTTTCTCAATCCTTTGGGTAGGCCACAACAATATTTTTCAATCTGTTCTGTCAATGGCACAAACCTATAGGAAGTTACTGGAAGTAGAGCTTTTCAAAACTTCCGATTGTAGTCATCCAGATTCTTGCAAGTAGCAGCATTAAGCTGGTGCCATTCTGTCATGACATCTGCTTCAAAGTCATCAGATAACCATGCTGCTGCAAAAATCTGCTTGAAGTAAATCCATGTGGACGGAGCTTGCCCTTGAAGCAATAAAGTTGTCCACCATTGTCCCGCATTCCCTGTCAAGAAAGTGGTTGCCTTGCGGACCTTTGAAGCCTCTGTAAAGTTTCCCTCTGCATAGGCCTTGTCAAACTGCTGGAGGAATGAGAGAGCCTTCTTCCTGTCATCAAACCCTGTAAAGGTCGTGAATGTCACACCTTTGCCACCTTCTTTGTACGGAGTTTGCCTCTCCAGTGGCGTTAAGTTGTCATATGGAAGTGACTGAAACATGGGAACACTGTTAGGGTTCATTTGTGTTCCCTGACCGCAATTAAGTTGACCTGGAAATGCCATATTTGGCTGCTGATTTGTAATTCCAGCCATACCAAAATTTGTGTGTGGCATCCCAAATTGGCCCCGAGTGCTTTGAAACCCTGGTAGCATGCCCGTGACACCATACATGGGGTTAGGCATCATTGTTTGAGCACCCCCGAACACTGTTTCTGGCGTGTAAAACTGATTTCCAGGTGCATGACCAGCCATGCTCTGGAATACCGATCCACCTCCAAAATAGCCAGGGTGTACTGAAGGTGGTGGGAAGACCTATTGCATAACCTGTAGGTTGCTTTCCTGCCCATTAGAACCAGTTATAGGTTGTTGAAAGGTGGCGGGCTGAACTGGTACAGCTTGAAAGACTGGCATCTCAGCCACCTGTTCTTGCACCTTAGGCACAGGTTGTGGAGGCTGCATGTTCTCCGTCAAGTGTACAGGTGTTTCCATTGACTGTGCAGTATGAATCACCTTTGCTTGAGCCTTAACAGGCTTCTGAATACGATCCAGTGACCCAACTTGCTGAGACGGAAGAGGAGGTTGCAGAAAGGCTAAAAACCTCGGGTTCTGCATTACTTGTGTGAACATAGCCACAACAGTAGCCAACTGGGTCCTGAATATATCATCATCCGTCTGTGGTGGTCTTGAAGACTCACCCACTTCATATGTCTGTTGACCGTGTGAAGAGGAAACCTCTTAAGTCACATCATCTGGTCTGTCAGCCATAATTGCAATTCCCTGTGTCTGGTCTATGATCCCCTGTGTCTTCAAGCCCAACCTGACCAAGGCTCACTTCTATGGGAAAAAGTGATTTAATCCCGTCGATGGAACCATGCAACCAGCCTGTTCAATCCAAAAAGGGCGGTAGACTTTACTTCAAACCTTGATTTAGCTTTCACCCATTATTAGTCGTCTATTCTACCTGTACTTTCAAGACACAACACGGGGGAAAGGGATACAGGTTGCTAGAATGCACCTGTATGAGAAGACCGACACCAGATTGGCCCCTAACTTAGGCGCCCCTTTCGGTATTTCTTTATTGTTTAAAAGAGGGAATAAACGTTGTGGTTCCCTACAAGCTGCCCCGCACAAGCTCGGCTGAATTTCAATTGTTCCAGCCCGATTTCGGCAGCATAACTGTACTAGGACCCTTCACAGTCAGTATTCCCACGCATTGAATGACTTTCCCGACGCATACGGGCACTTTGCAAAACCTGGCGAGAATCTGCAGCACGCTGAATTCTCTGTTTTCAGCCCCGAAAATGAGCCAAATCACTTGTACAACGGTCCCCTCGCGTCCCCGAACCTCCTGGGGGTATTAGGGACCGTTTAGGGCCAAAACCCTAAACCTGCAAAAATACATAGCAGGCTGTAATTTACTGTTTCGGGCTCCGTTTCGCGTGCCGGTCGCATCCGTAGCAAGTCCTTGAGCTCCCGCACCTGTAGGGCTACTTGCCCTTTGAATCGGACGAGATTTCTGGCGTGAAACCTCTCCGAATCCACCTGTACGTGCGGGGGATTAGCCGCTAGCTAATCCAGTACCTGTGCAAGAGGCTCTTGCCTCGGCAATCACGCATGAACCCACACAACTGTACATTGGTCAAATGAAAAGCCCACTAGAGGGGCATAACATACTGCCATAGAGGAGAGAGAGGGCAGTGCGTAGCGTGCAGGGCATCACTCCTGGCACCGCACTGTACATAGGAGGGAAAGCAAGCACTCCATAGCTCTTAACCTGTGACAAAATCTGAAAATGAGCCTCTTCCAGCTTAAAATTCAGCGCCACTTCTTGTTGCATGAGGAAAGTGCACCAGAAGGTGCCACTTGGCACATTTACAAGCATTTTCCCGTTTCGGGGTTGCCGCCTAAAAATCTCCCAACCGGTTGCCCAGTTGACTTCACGGCAGAGTAAGAAAATGTTCCCCTTGTCATTCCGGAGGTAATGACGCAAACACATTTTCAGGTCCCAAAATAGCAGTTCCCTAAATTTTAGGAGATGCTGCCATTGTATCTTTCTAGGTCATCGGACCCCCCTTTGTACATTGCAGCCACACCCAAAACTGAAATGTAGCCTCTGTAGCAAAGGATTTCACTTTGGCTACTCAATGACCCCACTTTGGCTAACCATAGTCCTTGTCCAACCTTAGTGCTCTCTTGCCCTCAGGCCTGGACTCCCTCTGGACAGTTCCACACTAGCTATGCAATGCAGGGTAGTTAGATTTCCCGAGGGGTGTTTCCAAAAAGTGAAAGTAAATAGATAATAAGAAAGAAATCAACAAAAAGGATAGATAGTAGTCACACGCTGGTGACAACTAACCATGGAGGAGATTGATGAGATCCGCCAACGACCAATGCTAGATCTGTTGTGATTCAGCTATCCCAGCGAGCCGCCCATTTTGCTTTTGCTTAGTTCACATCGACCAGTCTAGGACCCCATAGTATATATCTTTGTTTTGTATTGTTGTTATTTTGTTACTCTGACTTTGTATCAGATCCACCACATTGTAACTTTTTGGTCTCATAGGTCACTTTGGCCTTTTGAAGACGTTAATATAACATTTCATTTCATTTCATTTCTCTCTCAACATTTCACAGTTTCCATTCTCTTTGTTTTGGTCATTGCACAATCTCTCATTAGGTCAAGGAAGGCTCTCCCTTCCTTGGAGTAAAAGGAACTGACGGTTCGATATGAGCAGCATTTCCCTTCCCTAGAGTTTCTTGTGAAATGTTGTTAGGATAAGATCTAATAGACTTTTGACCCACTAAAACCAAGAAATGGCGTCGGTGATTTGGATAATTGTTTCGGGGACTATACCTCTGTTGTAGTCGGTCAGTGTATATTTTCACTGTATTTTCAAAGACAGGAGAAAGGCGTAGATTTTTTTAAATTATTGACTGGGTCCCTTTATTAAAGGGCCTCATGTGACTGTCTGTGCATTTTGTATGAGAATGCCTATGTGAGGCTTTACGTTGTCTTTAAATATTTGTTTCCCAAGTTCTAACGTGGGTTTTGTCTTTGCCAGAGGAATTTTGTTGAGAGCATGGCTGGATATTCTATTCTCTGCTATTTTCTTCAGGTTTGTGCATCAGCCCTTTTTCCAGTTCGTATTAGTGTCAATAATTTCCTTGAATAATCGTCCTTGTTGGTGTCCAGGTCAAGGACCGCCATAATGGGAACTTGCTAATAGATGAAGAAGGTCATATCATACATATTGATTTTGGATTCATGCTCTCCAATTCTCCTGGTGGAGTAAATTTTGAGAGTGCTCCCTTCAAACTTACAAGAGAACTTCTGGAGGTGAATTTAGGTATTTCAATTGATTTACTTAATTCTTCATTACAGAGTTATTCTCATTGATCCGTCATCACAAGCAGGTTATGGATTCAGATGCTGAAGGAACTGCGAGTGAATTTTTTGATTATTTCAAGGTTTGTTTGCTGAATTTTACCATTCTTGCAGTGTAATTGTCTTTTTCGACTGTGCTGATCTGCTCATTTGCATAGCAGGTTTTGTGCATACAAGGTTTTTTGACATGCAGAAAACATGCTGAGCGCATCATTCTTCTCGTCGAAATGATGCAGGTCTGTCACGTAACACCTGCCCTTTTATATCTTTTTGGTATAGGACAGGAGTCTAGGCAGTCTTGGAAGGCCCCTTATGCATGCAAAGGCTGGCAAATTGATGTTCAAACTGTTGATCTGTTGTGTGACTATCGCGGCTTTGAGGGCTCTGCTGCGAGCATTCGTATATAGTTTAGGCTAAGTACAAGATGCTGACTCGCAGAAATGTGCATTTTGGAGGGTTCTCAACATTTGAAAAGCGGTTGTCTTCTCTTTACATGTAGCTAGATAGTTAAATATCATCTATGAAGATTTTAGAGCATGTGACAATCTTTAGTTTCTTCAATGCTGTATAATCTGATAGGAGACAGCTAAATATTGTCATATAAATATCTCAGTAAAGTTAGTTACTGCAGGATTCAGGTTTTCCATGCTTCAAAGGGGGGGTGAAGACCATACAAAATCTACGGAAACGCTTTCATTTGAGTTTGACTGAAGAGGTATGCTATCTGTGATCGTAAATGTAGTATAATTGAATGTACTGCTAAACCAATAGTATGTGTGTGCGTATGTGGGCAGGGGATTGTTGGTGTGTGTGAATGTGCATGTGCAGGCAGGAGCATCCATGAGTGTGTGCATGTGCGTATCTGCCTGTGGGTGCGCATGTTAATATGCTTCAAAAGTTGATTAGTACTTGCAAAAGAATACTGGAAAGATTAGTCTCTGTCCGAGCTTGAAAAGCTCGAGCTGGTTTAGGGCCACCTCAATTGCAATGTGGAACCAAAAGCAAAAGCGTTTCCCTCTATGTTTGGAGACGCAGTGAGTGTTTTCTGTCATAGGGAATGCCAAGAGGGAATGGTCCCATTGTCGGGAATGCTCCAGGAGCAGGAGTGGAATGGCGTTTCTGCATTTTTCATGAACATTTACAAAAGATTCTGTTCGTCTAGAGCTAACAGTGTTGGTTAAAACTGATCTTAAAATCTTGTTGGCATGTTTGGCTTGTCCATTGCGTGTGATAGTGTGTTTGCGTCCATGTGTGCAACGCATGCATACATACTTGCACACAAAGTCATATATGCATATGTTAGAACTTTGTTTGGATTGGATACTAAAGGAAACTTCTTGACTTGTGTTTGCTGGAACAGCAATGTGTGTCACTTGTGCTCTCGCTCATCAGCAACAGTCTGGACGCGTGGAGGACACGGCAATATGACTACTATCAGCGTGTCTTGAATGGCATCCTTTGATTATATATGGTTTTTTGTGCTTCACCATATTCTTTTCTGTGTCTCTTCTCTTCTGGAGAAAGGGCCCAGGTAGTTCAGTTACTAGTTTTCAGTTACTCAGGTATCTCTCTGAGTCATTTGTATTCTACGAGTGTTGTGGAGGGTTGCATGGGCTACATAGTCCTCACTGTAAGGGCCTCAACTGGCCTCTTGATGTCTCCATTCGTTTGGCCGGCCTTGGTGTAAAAGCCCAAAAGAAGATGGCAATTGGCTGTCTGCCTTGTCGATTTTCAGCAACAAGGCAAAGGGTTGCACAAGAAGCACGCTGTGATATATGGTTGCTGCCATGATTGGTAGGCCAGTTTTGGCGGAGACATGAGTTGCTTCCACATATAACATGTACAGAGCTTCCATCGTGTAAAGAAAAAATCACCAATTTTTGATGGTGTATATGCATGTTGTCAAACGCTTGTCAATATCAAGGGCTATAAGCTTCCCAATGGTAGTAAGTTTCGCCGTTCTGTGTCTGAAAAGACAAAAAGCAAACCTTTCCAACCTACAGATTCTCTCTCTCTCTCTCTCTCTCTCTCTCTGTCTCTCTCTCTCTCTCCACAGATAGATGGAGGACATACATCCTTGGTACTTTTGATTTGTCTCACGCCAATTTCGACATCATAGACCAGTCCTTACCTCATCCCTAAGCCCTTTAGTTTGCCTATATATAGCTATTGTAATCGTCTCTCTCTCTCTCTCTCTCTCGCTCATCTCCCCTTGCTGCCCTGCTGCTGCAGGTGCGCGCCCCCCCCCCCCCCCCCCCCCCCCCCCCTTACCTCATCCCTAAGCCCTTTAGTTTGCCTATATATAGCTATTGTAATCGTCTCTCTCTCTCTCTCTCATCTCCCCTGGCTGCCCTGCTGCTGCAGGTGCCCCCCCCCCCCAAGGCTTGCCCCCCTTGCCGTCCTGTACGTAGAGAGAGAAAACGGGGGAGAGAGAGAGAGAGAGAGAGAGTTGAGAGAAAATGCCTAGAGAGAGAGAGAGCTTGCGTGCGTAGAGAGAGAATCGCGTAGAGAAGAAAAAAAAGAAGATATTTTCTATCTGAGTGCGGGTTTTTGTAATGGATATCCGCTGCATTATAAAGGCACTCGACGAGCGTGTGTTGGCACAAGGAAGCACGATACATACATTTGAGGATTGTTTGAAGGTCCAAGATGAAGAAATTGCACTACTCAAGAAAGAGCTTGCAGAGGTGCGATCGAAGAATGTTCTAGAAGAGGGAGAGCTTCAACCCTCCGTGATTGAAGAGCTTAACACGATTAAAGAACAAGTGCAGCCATCCATCAAAGAAGGTGAGGAGCAACAAAAAGAAATGACGACCTTGTGGATAGATGTCATAAAAAAGACCCAACAAAAAGCACAAGAGGTTGAGAAATGGATCGAAATTGTTAAGAAAGGAAAAGGCCACGTAATGACCCCCACCTCCACACCAACCATCATTAACCTGACACTAGAAGAGGAGCAAAGGTGACGTATGCGGGCCTTACACGTAAAGCGGCGCTTTGCATGACGGTGCGAGACCTATGGGACCACACTAAAGATGGTAGCTTGGAATTGTAATGGGTCACTCCGTCTGGATGTAGGTTGTAGATGATAGAGATAGTCTCAATAGGTGGGAATCGGCTCCCGGAAGTTGAACAACGGATCACTCAGTAATTACCATGATGGTTACCACAATAACTTTAAAAGGCTATAAATAGGACTCATTACATTGTAATTGAGTCGGTTGTACTTTTGGGTTGCTTATCTTTTGATTTCTTACTCTTAGTTGTGTGGTTTTAGTCATGAAGCTGTTCTTGAGCTATACTATCTTCACTTGTAATCCTACCTTTAATCCTTAATATAGTAGTCGAATGCACTTCAGTCAGATATACCTTGTATTCATTCTTCATGAACTCTGAATCTGAATCTCAACATTAATTCCAGTCATTCAGTCTGTCTCTTGCTTCAGCAGATGTATTTTAGTTCATGTAACTATTCTAGTTCAATTTCTATCTTCTCTTCCAGTTCTACTGATTGAACTAACAAATCACTAGTAGTTGTAAATTTGAACACTGGAGTGAGCTATCTAAAGAGATCACGGTGGCTAGAGCTGTGCTCGTTGACCAAAAAACTCCTCTCCCAGTTTGAGTTTTCAGTTGCAGTGATGACACCCAAACTCACCCGTGGCCGGAAATCATCCTACCGCGTTGACCCTATCCCTGAGGAGTCACAAAGAGATTCTGATTCGAAGAATGAAGAAGTAACTGATATTGAGGCTCAGGAGGAGCATAGTCATGCTGATGAGACAAAGGATTCTCAGCATTCTAATCAATCCAGAAGAAGAAGGGTTGAAAGGGAAGAACGCAAGGCCAAGAGTTCTCGTACCATACAGGGGGACGAAGGATCCAAAGGCAGTAAAGGAAGTCGCCATAGTTCAAGTAGAAAAGCCAAGGAGGAAACAGAAATTGAGACGGAGACAGAAATTAATTGGAATGCAGACACAGACCATTATAAGAAAGCTTCAAAAAGGAGTTAGGACTCCAAGGTGAGAAGAGGAAGAAATGATGTTGATAGACATGATTGCACATCTTCATTGAAAATTTCTTTTCCCGTGTTCAAAGGGGGAAAGAAGGATGACCTGGATGTTCATATCCAAACCTTTGAGCAGTATGTTGAGTTTAAAAATATTGATGAAGATGATTGGGGTGAATACTTTTCGCAAACATTAAAGGAGGCAACAAGGAAATGGTTCTACCATTATCCTGTTTGCCAACTCAGATTATATAATAAACTGCTTAAAGCTTTCCGACTAGAATATTCAGACAACAGAGGAGATGAGGATATACTCTGTGAATTGGATAATATAAAGCAGAGAAAATTGTCAGTCAGAAGTTATGTTGAGAAAATCAAGGAACTGATTAAACAACTGCAAGAACCACCATATGAAAAGCGGTTGCGAGCATGGTTTTTGAATGGTTTTCGTAGTAAGAAACTTAGGGAATAGGAGGTGCCAGCACCAACAAAGAAATTCAATGATTTGGTGCAGCGAGCCTTGAAGCTAAAACAACAAGCTAAAAAGAAAAATAGTCATAAGAAGAGGAGGTCCAGTAGTAGCAGTTTTCCTAGTGAGGATTCTGATTCCAGTAGAGGCTCCAGTAGTTCTGAAAGTAGCTCAGATGAAAAGACCAAAGACAAGCTTAAGAAAGGATCTTGGTTTAGGAAGATTGAAGAGATGGCCCGGTAAATTGCTGAAATTAGCCAGACAAGACAACCGGTAAGAAGAATGGAAACCTGGTGTTCAAAGTGTAAATCTAAGGACCATGTTTTAAACAAATGTCCATAGTGTATTTATTGCAAAGCCTATGGCCATCTATGGAACAACTGTGGTATTCGAATGCATCACTTCAAGAAGGAAAAAGATTTGTCAGTGTTGGCATTTACCAATGCTGAACAAGTAAGAGTGGAAACTACCAGTGCTTCTCAAGAAGAGAAACCAGGTATCAGTGGTAATGGTACAGGGGGCGGCAGATACCAAGGGGGTACTATCCGGAGCCAGGGTCGTGGTAATTTCCAGAGTCGACGCCTGAATTGCTATGCTTGTGGTAAGTATGGGCATTTCGCGGCTCAGTGTCCAAAAACACTTGTGACTGCGGATACTGAGGCGAAGGTTCCAGAACTAGTTCATGTACGAGCAGTTACATGAAGTAAAGGGGTGGTGATTGAGGAAATTTCAGAAAATCCAGCTAAACCAATCACTCCTAAAAGTAGCAAATGGGCTCAGCAGAGAGGTATGGAAGACCAAGGGTAAAGAAAAGGTGATTGATGAATGGCAGGAGCAGAGAGAACTAGCGGCGAAAATCACGGAGGATTTAGCCAAGAAGCTGTCAGAGCAACCAGAGAGTTCTGACACTCGGGTCATTCAAAAGATACCTGCCCAGTTTTCTGAGACAACACAACCAGATCAGTCAAAGCGTGCGATACCTGAGACCATGTTGGCTGCAGTACAAGGACTAAAGGAAGAGTTGGGAACTGATTAGGGAGTTGAAAGCACTAAAATAAAGGAATGGTATTGTGAAGATACTACCAGTTCTTCAAGCTCTGATAACAACTTTGATCATGAGAAAGAGGAAATTCATGTCAAGATTTGCGAGAGAATTCACAAACTCAATGTGGAGTTAGAGGACATTAGAAGAAATTTGCCTGAAGCAGCAAAATTCATCAGACAGCAAATGAAGGCTGAGGCAGAGGCCAGAGCAGTTGACTTGGCAGCTGTCAGAGATGATGAAGTGCCAATGATTCAGGTGGATTACAAAGTTCGAAAACAGTGGGAACCACTATCGAGCGTCATACTAGATGGAGGAGCAGGGGTAAACATTCTGGGAGAACATCTTCAGCAAAGGATGGGAATTACAAACTTGAAACCAACACCTTTCAAAGTTCGAATGGTAGATCATCGAGTGGTACAGGCAACTAGTATGATAGAGAGTATGCAGATAAGAGTGGAAAAAGAAAAGTTCAAAGTTAGTTTTCTAGTACTAGATGTGCAAGGAGCGTATGGGATGCTACTTGGGCGCCCATGGCTGTGAACGGCACAGGTTGTTCACGACTATGCTAATCAGACTCTGACAATACAAGGGGCCGATTGACAGGATCCAGATTCAGACGAATAACACTAGAAGTTGGAGAAAGGAACTGAAACCCAAAGAGCTTTGCCAGAAGTATAAGGTGAAGAAAATTGAGAGAATGCTAGCAGCCATGGATATTTGTCCATTAACAGAGATAGATCTCAATACAGTTTTATTGAACAAAGATCAAGCTGAAAAACAAAAGAAACAATTTTCAAACCAGTTCACTGAACTAAACTCAGGAGAACGTCCAGTTCAGCTAACTGGAAGGTCAGAAGAACTAGTTGATTTCAACACACCAATAGAACAAGCACACTCTGGAGGAGCTACTGAAAATCAGAATAGTAATTCAGAGCTCAGAGGATCGTCTTGGGATTACGCTAAGAGTCAACCAAGAGAAAGGGCCCTAACTGGTTGCTTCCAGATGATCAAGAGATAGAGGAATGGAATTTGGGGTCTGCGGAAGACCCTGGATTGATCAAGGTCAATAAACATCTGGATCCTACGATGAAAGAGAAGGCACGACATATATTCCAGCACTATAAAGACGTGTTCGCATGGGAACATACTGATCTCAAAGGAGTGGATTCAGAGGTATTGTCAACATCGAATACCACTGAAACCAGATGCTAGACCAGTACGACTGCAACGATATCGAATGAATCTAAATTATGCTAAGAAGGTCAAGAAAGAGATTGACAACCTTCTAAAAGTTTGATTCATTACTGAAGTAGCCAGTAGTGATTGGTTGTTTGCTATTGTGGTTGTGCCCAAGAAGAATGGGAAGTTGAAAGTATGTGTGGATTATAGGAAACTGAACATCCAAACCATTGAGGATCCATTTCCATTACCCTTCACAGACATGTTACTTGATGAAATTGCAGGATATGAGATGTATAGCTTTATGGATGATTATAGTGGCTATAACCAATTACAGATTGCTCCTGAGGATTGGGGTAAGATCACTTTTATTACGGAGTGGGGAGCATTTATGTATTTGGTAATGCCATTTGGCCTTTGCAATGCACCAACCACTTTTCAATGATGTATGATGGAAATATTTAGTGAATTTCTTCATTGGTTCCTTGCCATATTTATGGATGACTTCACTGTATATTCAACAGAGGAAAAACATTTACTATTTCTAGAGATGGTTTTTAACCGCTATTAGGAAAAGCGGATTTGTTTGAATCCATTCAAATCTGTTTTCTTAGTCTGGAAAGAACAGCTACTCGGACATGTGGTGTCCAGAAATGGAATAGAAATGGCGAATGACCAGATCCAGTGCGTTCAATAGGCCAAGGCGCCTAGAAATGCATCAGAATTAAGTTCTTTCTTGGGATATATTAATTTTTATAGAAGATTTGTGCACAAGTTTGCTTCCTAAGCATTACCATTGTATGAACTTACAAAGAAAACCAGCAAGTTCAGTTGGACTGCTGAATGTGAGGAAAGTTTTGAGAAATTAAAGAATGAAAACATCAGTAAACCAATTCTTCGACAACCGAATTGAGATGTCATTTTTCATGTACATGTGGATGCTTCGGGACTGGCGATGGGAGCAATACTAGCTCATCCAGAAGGAAGAAATGATTATCCAGTATACTTTGTCAGTCGCAGGTTCAGTTAGGCTGAACAAGGGTATACAACTATTGAAAGAGAAGCCTTAGGGATGGTTTTCAGTGCTACTAAATTCAGACATTATTTGATGGGCAAGCTGTTTCATTTCTATGTGGATCATCAAGCCTTATTATTTTTGATTAATAAAGTCATTATTCAAGGCAGGCTGATACGGTGGATGATGTTCCTTATGGAATTTGAATTTCGTATTTTTCATAAACCCGACAAAAACCGTTGTGGTGCTGATTTCCTGTCTATGAGTACGGAGGGCTACTTTGAGGTCTCTTTAAGAGATGAGCCAATAGATGCAGAATTATTTCAGCTAGAAGTGGCAGAATCAATTGATCCAGAATTGTATGAAGTATATCAGTTTCTCTCTAAGGGTGGGTTCCTAGATGATTAGACTCTGAATCAGAAGAAGGCTTTGGTTATTAAAAGTCTAAAGTTCACTATTATTGACGGTTCTTTATAGATTGGGCGTCGATGGGATTCTTCGCCGATGTGTGCCTATGGAGGGTAGAATGCAAGTTATTTCAGAGGCACATAATGGGGAATTTGGTAGACATTTTTCTACTAATATTATTTTCAAGAAGATTCTGCAGGCTGGTTTGTGGTGGCAGACTTTAATATCTGATGTCGGAAGCTTTTGTAAAACATGTGATATATGCCAAAGACTGGATAGACCCACAGTAGCAGATATGACTCCTTTAACACCAGTCTAGCCACCGGGTGTTTTCATGAAATGGGGTCTGGATTTTGTGGGTCCATTCAAGAAGATTACTCAAAGGAAGAATAGGTATATATTGATGGCTACCTGTTATGTGACCAAGTGGGTAGAAGCTAAGGCTCTTCCCGACAACACAACAAAATCCAATGCTAGGTTTTTATTTGAGAATATTGTCTGCCGACACGGGTGTCCTGTGGAGATTGTGTCAGACCAAGGTACACACTTTGTAAATGACACTATGGATATTCTCATGGATTTGCTTTCAGTCAAGCATCAAAAATCAACACCATATTATCCTAGATGCAATGGGCAAGCCGAAAGCAGCAACAAGACTATCAAGAATATCCTCACTAAGATTGTGCAGAAAAAGCCAGAGCAGTGGGACTTGAAACTTCAAACTGCTCTATTGGCATATAGAACAACTTATAAGGTCACTACGGGGTTAACACCATTTAAAATGGTGTATGGCATTGAAGCTGTTGTACTTATGGAATTTGTGATACCCAGTCTGAGGATGGGAGTAGAGCATGGCTTGGATTTTAATCACAATATAAAAAAGAGACTAGAGGAGCTAACACAGCTAAATGAGTTGAGACAGAGGGCTATGCTGAAACAAGAAATTGTTCAGCAAAGAAGAAAACATTGGCATGACAGACGAATAAAGGTCAGGGAGTTTCAGAAAGGCGATCTGGTTCTCCTATATCAATCAAAACTAGGCCCTAAGAAATCGAACTTAAAGATCACTTGGGCAGGTCCATTTGAAGTTGATTGGGTGTTCTCCAATGGCACGATAAGGTTGAAAGATTTGTCTGGATTATTGTTGCCAGGGGTATATAATGGAGCTAAAATCAAGCTCTATTATTCAGAAGCCAGAGAAACTTGTCGGGAAAAGGGTACTGATGATTTGGGAACTGAAGACAAGGAAATACCAGAATCAGCTATTTTAGGTCTTTTTTCATGTACAACCAGTTCCAAAGCCAGTCAAAAAGTCAGAACAATACCAGTGCGATCAAACCATGTCCATACCAGAAACAGAAAAGTATGGAAACCAATATCAGTTTTTATGGGAACAACGATCAGAAGGACTATGAGTTGTAATCATTTCAAAGACAAGAGAGAGTCTTGTCCAATGCATGTCTACCACGTCACTTGCGGTGCACAAAACTCTAGGAACGGTAAGTGGTGGAGCTTTTATGGCGCGGACGCGTATAACAGTGAGGCGAGTAAGCGTTTTCTCTCGCAAATCTCTTGCACGACACCTCTCTACTACCGTTCATTCGCCATCGCCAAGCTCTAAAGTTTCCTCACTACAGCCGCAAACTTCTTCATCTGAGGAGACTGTAAATTGCTGCTTATCCTTGCCAGCCACACCAAGATACGGTTTTGATGAATCAAGTAAGTCCTCTTCTTCTTCATGTACTGATTCATCGTCTTCACGGTGTATAGGTAGGAAGAAAATGACGGAGAAGATGCATGAAACTCTAGAAGAAACCCACGTCCTTCTTGCTGTTGCAAAAGCAACTCTTCCGCTTATTCCTCATAGTAAAATACAGAGACATGTGTTTACTGAGCAATCCGAGGCCTTACTTAGACTATGGGATTTGCATGTGGTTGTGCAAGCCACAAGGATAGAGTTTGACACAACTATTATAAGGCAAGTTTTGGATTCCTTCAATGCTGAAGACGAAAGTGCTATGGTTTATGGTAGGAAAATGTCAGTCACTCCATAAAATATTGCTTTCGCATTCCAAATACCAAATGGGCCAAAGCCATCTGTGACAACCGCAGAGCAAATCAATGCAGCCTTGGAAGAAGATGATGCTGCCAAAAAGAAATGAAAAGCCAGTGTAAGGGGTTCCAGTAGGAGGTCTGGACATTCTTGCTGCTTACTGCTTTGTAGCTGAAGCTGTGAGTCTTAAAAACAATCCGACTTATGTGTCAGAGAAGCTATTTGCTCTGCTCTTAGCTAAAATATTGGACTCTACAGTTTCTATCAATCTCTATCAAATATTGTCACATAATGTGCTTCAGCAAACTACCAATTTGAAGTCTTAGAATGTCTTCAAAGCTTGGTATGTTTGGCAGTTTCTTTACTGGGCATCTGCTCCAGACGGCCATGCCCATGTAAGAATGGCTTGGAGTCAGAAGCCATTTCTAGTTCTCAGCAATGTGGATTTATCGTCAGATGAAGAATCCCCAGAAAACCAGTTAGCTCTCTCTGGACAAAAGAGAAAGGCCACACAAGAAGAAGCTGGCAGTCCGAAAAAACCAAGGACGACACTGGCTAAAAGCACTTCTCTTCTTAAGCAGTTAGAAAGTCAGATCCAAACAGCGTCTACTGAAAAGACTCTAGCTAGCCAGACTGAACAACCTCTCGTCCGGACCACTGGTGGAGTCAGCCAGTCAACATGGCAAATTTCAGCAACCACAAGTACTGGACAAGAGCAATCAGATAGGGCCAGTGCTGAGCAGCCAGCGGATCGGACTGATAAGGAAAAAGGACCAGCACCTTCAAGTCCACTTGGAAAGGTTTCCATCCTTTATAGTGAAGCGGCCTTGCGTTTAACTAAGAAAGATAGGTTACAGTAGCTGCATACTCATCCTCTCAAAGGACGTCTACTTCTGCATAAATCTGATTATTCTACATTACCATATATGGCTCCTGTCACAGTTTATGAGCCAACTACCTGTGACCCAGCCACAGTGAAGGATGGCTGTTCTGTACTTATTCAGTCATCTTGGAACACTATTGTGAATGCCATATGACAAATGCTAGATGCTTCAGTGTCAGATGATGAATTAACCAAGGTGAAAACTGAATTGGAAGAGGATGAGTAGCAGATTGAAAAGCTGGAGCATGAGAGAGCAGCCTAGACCCTGCGCCATAGTATCATTGAAACTCAGTCAACTAGGACCATTCAACAATTAGAAAATAAGTTATCCAAGGTGAAGTCTGAGATAAGAACCCTGAGGGAAGAAAAGGCAAAAGGTGAAAGGGCTTCGGATAGATTCGAAACTCTGTTGAGAATGAAGCGAGTTGATTTCAACTCATTGCTGACTAGTCACACTGCTTTGAAAGCCACATTAACGGAAAGATACATCTATAATAATCTGGTTGAGATATTAAATCCAGAAGGGAATGCTGTTTTCAATATGGATAATTTGAGGACTCTCATGGAGACAATGCAGAGTGATTTGCAAGACAAACTCTCTGAATATAACAACGCTCTGGCAAATCAAGCTATCCTGATTATATTGAACATCAGAATAACCTTGAGGAGGACGATGATAAGGCAGAAGAAGAAGAAGAGAGAAGGAGGATGAATTAGAAGAAGGGTATGATGATGATGACTCTCCTCTATCTCCACTTTCAGGACCTTGTACTGGTGGAGCGGGGGCTACAGAAGGGAATCAGTCAAAGACAGACCAACCAGACCAGCATGAATGTCAGCAGTCGGGTGATCAGCAGGTGGGAGAGCAACAACCCAACAATGCTGGGAATTCACTAGTACACCAGTCACAACAGAGTATGGATGATAAAGAGAAAGGCAAAGCTGTGACTGAGATTCTAATAGGTGATGAGCGACATTCATTAGAGCTCATCACGCTGAACAAGAGATTAAGACATCAGCAAGCTCCTATAACCAGGATGTATTTGGAGGATGATGATCTTATCACTGATCTAGAGCGATTTTAGCGACTATATTTCGATGCTAGGGAAATGGTTCAACATTGGAAATCAATTGCTTTCCATGATCAGGAGGTGTGCCGACTGCTTGAGCATCCTAGAACAATACATTTGCTAGAGAGAGTGCATGAATGGATACTAATTGCTGATGAGAAAGTAGCTAATCCACATTGGCAATGGCATTCTATTGCAGATTGTCATTCACTAGCCATCGAATTAGAGCTCCTGCTGGGGAATAAGCCGACATATAAATGCGTGAAAGATGTCAGAAGTCAATTTAAAAGAGGTCTTAGTGCAAATGCAGATTGCTAGGGGAGTTCTGGATCAGAGGGTGCGAGCTATTCTTGAAGATTAAACTACCACCAACAAGGGACCTCAAACTCAAATGATAGTAGGAGAACAGGCAATTGCTCTCCGGAGATTATTTCAGATAGTTAAAGTTACCAGAAAGATGATGCAGTAGGAGAACCAGCTTGTCCTTAATTTTCTAGAGTTTGTACCTGATTCCCCAGTTCTCCTGTATGCTTTACCAGCAAGAGAAGTGGAGCTGCCGAGGTTTTTTCCAGCACTATATCCTCAACATACAGAACTATTAGATCGGCTCACATACTATAAGATTACTGATGATCGTAAGGATTGGTATGAGCGATCAACTGTGGAATGGAAAACCTGGCAAACGCTATTCAATGATGCTCTTCAATTAAATGATTTCCAGGAATTAAGAGATGAGGTGTAGAGGATCAAGCTGTGTATGGGACAATGGAAAACCCAGATTAGAGGTCTCACTAAGATCACAAACCAACTGCTGCAACTCACTGTTGAGTCCTCTAAAGTTTCTGAAAAGGACGATATGGCTAAACCAGGCCTAGGACCACAATAGAAAGAGATGGCTGAGATTCTCTTTGAAGCTAGGATTAAAACAAATCAGCCTCTTCCAAAAGGATGGATCCATACAGCTTCGCATTGTCACAAATTGGTCAAAACTCATCTAACAAAAGGCAGATGCACGCTCTATGATCCTGAAACCAAAACTTATCATCCTCTCAAGCCTTATGAAGTCGAAATGACCACAGAGAGGCGCGATTAGCTTGAGCAGGAGGCCATTTATAGACTCATTCAGAAGGAGAATGCTGACACTGGGACTTCTAAGACACCATCAAGACCAAAGGGCAAAAGGAAGCGGGTTCATTGGAAGCATACTGGGTAGTTTCATCTCAAAATTTGACGGAGAAATTTTCCATCCGTTCTCAGAATCAGACGATGGATTTTTCCAAGAATTTAGAGAATCAGACGGTGGATTTTCCCAGTCAGGTGTTGGTATCTCTTTGGCTGGAAACCTAGGGAATTACAATTATAGGGGTGTCAAGGACTCAACAAGCATGAAATATGCATAAAGCTAGCAATACCACAATAGCCAGAATCGTCAGAAGAATACGCTCATGGGGACCATAGGCCGACTCATGAGGAACATAGGCCAACTCAGCAAGCAGGCAAAGAGCTTCCTCAACACTTCAGAATTATCAGACGTTGGATTTTTTTCAGAAATTTTGGAGTCTTACCATAATTAAAGAAAGGAGGGAAGGATGTAGATGGCGGAGACAGTCTCAATAGGTGGGAACCAACTCCTGGAAGCCGAACAGCGGACCAGTCAGTAATTACCGTGGCGGTTACCACAGTAACTTCAAAGGGCTATAAATAGGACCCATTACATTGTAATTGGGTTGGCTGTACTTTTGGGCTGCTTATCTTTTGACTTCTTACTCTTAGTTGTGTGGTTTTAGTATTGAAGCTGTTCTTGAGCTACACTATCTTCACTTGTAATCCTACTCTGTAATCCTTAATACAGTAGTCGAGTGTATTTTAGTCAGATATACCTTGTATTCATTCTTCATAAACTCTGAATCTAAATCCGAATCTGAACACTAAATCCAGTCATTCAGTTTGTCTCTCGCTTCAGCAGATGTATTTCAGTTCATGTAACTATACCAGTTCAGTTTCTATCTTCTCTTCCAGTTCTACTGATTGAACTAACGAGTCACTAGTAGCTGTAAATTCTAACACTGGAATAAATTATCTAAAGAGATCAGCTCCAATTTCATAGGTGCCTTTGAGGATAGTTTCACTGGGAGGGACATCATTTTCTATTATGAGATGCATCAAGCTCTTGGGCAATCCATGCCACAAATGAGCGGATATAGATGGGAGACAGCTTACAGATAGGAGACCAGATTGGAGCATTGAGGACGGGGCTCAAGGGGAGTGGTAGTTTTATTCAAGGAGGAGTTGCAGCCATTGATATATATAGCGCACAAGGATGAACATGCTAGGTACATGTGGGTGAGGCTAACGACAGAGATATGCAGATACCTTTACATTGCTATTTGTTACTTTCCTCCTAATATGTCAGTATATGCATCACCTAGAGGACAGTCCCCCTTTGCTATTTTGGATAATGACATATGGGAGTTTTTCAAGGACGGTGACATTATCATACTAGGGGACTTCAATGCTAGGACTGCCCGTCACCAGACTATTTTGTGATACTTCCGAGGAGATGCTTAGGGAGCTGGATGTTACAGAGATGGGTCTATCCAGATGATCACAAGATGAGTACACTGAGTATGACAAATACTTGGTAGATATGGGAATTGCACATAGATTAGCCATTTTGAATGGCCTACAAAGATTTTTGAGTGTCTCATTCCATTCTTTCAGGATTTCATGGTGGGCACTAGGCCAGTTGGAGTAGCAGCTAATCATACTATCTTGTCTTTCACTCTTACATTCCAATTCAGCACAGCTTCATTAGGAGAGGTCCCCATGCACACTCGGTATACCTTCACGAGGGAGACGGATTCTGTGTATATGGATGAGATATATGGAAGCTATGCACTCAGAAGCTGGGACGGCCACTAGATGAACTCACTTAGATATTGACAGAGACGCTCCATGATGTAGCATCAGAGGCATACCCCCATAACCAACCTACACGGAGAAGATCTAGGAGCATTCCCCATAACAATTGGTATGATGAGGAGTGTAAAGAGACGAGGATCAAATTACAGAGGGAAGTGCTCATGGGTATTACCACACATAGACAGTCACGGATTATCTTTCGCCCGTAGTGCGATGAAAGAAAAGGGCTTATCTATCTCAGCTAGAGCGGGATTTGTATCAGCTATTTATGAGTCAAGATTCAGGTGAAGCATGGAGGCTGTTCCATGAGCATTCACCACCACCAGTGGTCACCTCCTTAGAGAGATGGGGGGAATATGCCACATCTCTCTACACATCATCAGGGCAACCACCTTTGCCGGGCTCACTAGAGACATGCCCGGAGACATGTACTTTCTTTACTGCCGAGAGGGTAAGGAAAGCCATTGACAGGATGAATACAAGGAGAGCACATGATTATGATGGTATGGTAGAGAGCACTTCATCCATGCTAGAGATATGCTTGCAGAGATTCTTGCTATGATGTTTAATTGAGCCATGTATGAAGGCTTTCCTGAGACTTGGATTATTTCTACGATTGTGCCTATTTTCAAGTCAGGAGATCCCATGATTCCTGGGAATTTATTGCACCATCATGGTTGGTCACACATTGGCTAGGCTGTATGCATCCGTCCTTGAGAAGGAGCTGAGTAGATGGGCAGAGCGAGAGGGCATATGAGCACCAGGGCAAGCAGGATTCAAGAGAGGTTTCTCCACTCTTGACCATATTCAGACATTCAGAGCTATTATTGAGGAGGGTAGACACCATGGCAAGAGGATCTATTGTAGCTTTGTGGATTTTCGCAAAGCTTTTGACATAGTGTCGACGCAGACTACAGGACATGGGTGTGCCTATAGAGTTGATATGGGGTATTCTCGATTTATACAGGACAGTGATGGGGCGGGTACACACTACTGAGAGAATGTCTGACATGGTCTACTCCACTATTGGAGTGTAGCAGCGATGCCCCCTATCTCTGATTGTTTTGGGATGTATGTGGATTAGTTTTCATACTATGTAGAGCGTCAGGGGGACAGAGGTGCTCAACTAGCAAAGACATGGATTCCGTTGTTACTATATGATGATGATTTTGTGTTGATTTTTGATTCTTTAGAGGGGATGCAACGTCATTTAGGTGCTTTGCATACATTTGCTCGTGACAGTGGATTGTATGTCAACCTTGGGAAAACCAAGGTTATGGTGTTCAATACCACATCTCAGTGGGTCAGGAGGTCAGCACCCACATTTACGTACGGCTAGGAGACTGTGGAGTACACAGATGCATATACCTATCTTGGGGTAGTTTTGGATGGATTAGTGTTTTCACTGAGGAGAGCATTAGAGACTAGACTGACAAGAGCATATGTAGCCTTGGGAGGACTAGAGAGGATGTTTTCGCAGGTTCAGTTTTAGAACCGTGAACAAAGCTCTGGCTTTTTAACACCCTAGTGACTTTAGCTACGCTCTACGGAGTTCAGGTATGGGGACCCGTAGTAGACCATCATGGGAGATCTGGCAACACAGATGGATGGAGATATATGGAGAGGCCTTTGGTCTCTATGATCGCTCAGATGGTTCAGGCTAAGGCCTCAGTGCTGCATGAGTTTATCCGAGCCGAGTTAGCCCCCCCCCCCCCCCCCCCCCCCCCCCCCTCCCGTGGTTGAAGCATTGACAAGATCAATATCCTTTATCAACAGTTTATGGGATCTCCCCAGGGACAAATATCCTCAGCTTGCCTTGGAGTCAAATCGACGACTAGGGCTACAAGGCGACACAACATGTTGGTATGGACAGATGACATCATGGTTTCAGTCACATGGTTTCCGGCACATGGTTTCAACATGGATAGGCTATCTCCGTTTCAATACTCCCTGGATGCACCCTCCCTCTCTCTCACTTGGATAGAGATCACCATACTCATATGCCAAGATCTAATTCAGCTAAATACCAAGAGCACATGGATATAGCCGACACAGGACTTGGGCACAAAGATGGCCTTCTATAGAGAGCATCTTCTCCAACTCACGGAGGATGGCTTTGTGACTAGGCCTGCATACATGGATACACACTTATCTCATGAGATACGATGCGCTATTGGGTAGATATGCACATCCTCATATCAGCTCCACATCGAGATTGGCCGATTTTGAGGGGTATCAACGGGACCAGGATATGTTACCTATGTCACTTAAAACTACAGACAGAGATGCACTACACGTCATTGCCCGGCGTACTATGAGATACGCGATCACTTCCACTGTCTGTTCAGAGAGGGTTTCAGGCCATTTTCTAGAGTCATGAGATGCGAGGATTAGAGATGTCTCGGATTGTTCCTCCTAGAGCTACGCAGACTTAGAGAGAGCTTGCTGAGGACATCAAGGGAGAGACGGTCTTAGAGACGAATCATAGATTACTTTACACCAGCCAAGGGAGAGCCAAAGGAGCACTCACCACAACAGATCTCAGAGCCCACCCACACTAGAGGTACGTTGATTGACTGAGCCATTGAGCTAGGCAGATCCAGATGCCCATGGCCTCGAGGGGTCTCCCACCATCGACAAAGGTTGCAACAGAAGATATAGATCACTCTAGCTCGACATGCAAGACGCCCAACCAGAGTACTGACCATGGAGGATGTTCATGAGATTCGACACCAACTGATCAGAGATTTCATTCGAACCCACCAACACCCCCCCCCCCCCCCACCCCCCCCCCCATCATCTCGTTTCAAGTCCGAATCAGCTTCAAATTCATTTTCTTAGTGTTTTTTAGTGTTAATTCTTTGTACTTTCCGTACTCAAACATGATATCAGATTCACCACCTATAACTTTTTGGTCTCATAGGTCATTTTGACCTTTCGAAGACGTTAATATAACATTTCAATTCATTCTCTCTCTCTCTCTCTCTCTCTCTCTCTCTCTCTCTCTCTCTCTCTCTCTCTCTCGCATTATCCATTTACTGTTGTGATTAGTTTGATTACCATGCTTAAGCCATAAAATGGGACTTTGGTTCTCAACAAGTTGGTGTCATCTTAAGAGGGCTACCCTAGACTACACGATATAGATAATGAATGAGTTCAAGCTGAAAACCGAAGTGTTTCTTGCAAGTAGTCTTGCTACATAGACCCACTAGATCACCTAGAATAACTTTGTACAATTGTGTCCCAACTTGGACACAAATCAAAGCAAGAAGAGTGCTTGGACATGCAAACCAAAGCAAGAAGAGTAAAAACGATGAGGATGTGATGATAAGAAATCATGAGTAGACAAGACTAGACTAGGAGGATGATAAAAACGATGAGGATGTGTGATAAGAAATCATGAGTAGACAAGACTAGACTAGGAGTACAAAGAAAAAGAATCAGTTGATTGATGAGAGGAAAGGATGAGAGGAAGGACAAGTAAAAAGGATAAGGTGTGAGGTTGAGAAAAAAGGATTGAGGATGAGCAGATTAGGATAAATTTGCTATGAAAGGGCTGTGCTAGGTAGACTACCTAGTTAAAGGACTTTTTGTAGTATTCACTCTATGGCAGCTTTTGAGTAGTTTTGCATAGAAGGTGTCGTGTGAAAATGTATGAAAATTGAGGAAAATACGGGGCAAGCGGTTGATTTTTGGGTGTAATTGGCTGGTGTTTGGTCATTCCATGCGGGTTCCATGCTGAGGAAGGTGCTTCCTAGCTTATGTGTTTATGGTCTTTTGGATGTGCATGAGCTAGTAAATTCCCATAAGACTGTAGCTGTATGATATTGTGGTATGTTGAGGGTATTTGAGGATTTATTTAGGGTATCTATGTTCAAGCACTTGCACTACTAGGTAACATTGCTTTAGAGATGTGCCCCGTTTTTGATTTTGTCCAATAGTGTTTTAATGCCCATCATTGAGGACTTGCTTCAAGTGACCTCTCATTTACATGTTTTGATGGACATAAGAGCACAATTTCCAAGGTGTTGTGGTCATGTACATGAAGATTTTGATGCCCTTCATTTGATAAGATGAAAATTTCTTGTTTTATTGCAAGTTACAAAGATTTAGCAATTATGTTGAAGATTTTGTACTTTTTCTTAAAAAGGGGATGCAAGGATATGGTATAAAAAGTATGAATCTCAATTGAAATTATATCAAATAGTATAGTAAGTATGATTCGATTCAATACATTGATGGGGGCTTTTCACAAGCCAAGCTCCCATACCCCTCTTCTATCGTCCCCACCCCATGAAAACCCCCTCTTAGGGAGGGAGTGATAAAACGCATTGGAAAAAGTAAGAAAAAAATAAAGTATGATTATGTAAATATATAAGAAAGGTAAAATAGGCCACCCCATGCTTGCGGGGTAGCCCATCCCCACCTTGCCTCCTTTTTTCTTTACTGTTGCCCTGCCATGTGTCCCTTTTCCTCTCCTCCACTCAAAAGGTCAACCCCCTCTCTCTTCCCCTTGTCCTTTCTCCTTTCTCTCTCCCCTCAAGCTACCCCACCTCTCACCAATAATGCATTATAACTCACCAATAATGCACCCTAACTCACATGCAACTTACCCTATCTTCCAAAATAGTATACCCCACCCCCTCTTTCTCTCTCCTATCATATCCCATGACCCAAATACCCCCCTCTCTCTCTAAAGGGCGCCATATCTCTTGTCTTGTAGCTAAATAACCTTCCCCACACTCACACACATTCAGTTTCACTGAAAAAGGTGCCCACAGACCCATCCCCACCCGGTGGTTACCTGATTTTTCTTGTGTTCACACACATCTGCACACTATTCACCTCTGAACACACTCCCCTCTCTCCCCTCTTGTAATTACTTTATTCTCCATGTCACCTCTCACTTTTTTTCATCAACCCATCTCTCTCTCTTAGTCTCTCTCTCATGAGACTGCTGTTCTGGCACATATACACACAGCCAGACAAGTGGGCCCCACAGTCACTTGGCCTATGTAGATAATGATTTCTTCATTTCTAAATTCTAGAATTCCTCCCCCCTCCTCCCCTATATAAAGAGGGGTCACCATCACACTAAACATACACACAACATCACCAAAGAACACACTATGCACTGTGTGTGCCTAGTGCACACACACACACCCACACCCACACCGTCACCATCACCGCAATCACCATGCTTGTCTTGAGCATGACCTCTACACCCTTGGCTATGGAAGATGAAGGGCAACTAAATGAAGGATGATGGCCATAACCCTCGTGCGAGTCTTCGCCATCAACTCCCACCTATCCGCCATGTGCTCTACCACTCTCTCCCTTCTCATTCCCCTACCCTATGCTCCCCATTTCATCGCCTTATTCTCTTAATAAAGCTTGAGGTTTTGTGAGTATGTTTTCTTGCAATGTTTTTCCCATGTGAGGTGTGCGGAATTGCCACCTAATCTTGTGTTTGGAGTGAGCTTGTGTATGTGTGAAGGGTGTGCGGATTCGCCATCCTTTTGTGGTGCTTAAGTACTAAGCCGCTATACCTCCTCCCTCACTCTCTCACTCTCTCTCTCTCTCTCTTTCTCTCACTTGATCTCATTCCCTTTCCTCTTCATCATTACTCCCAAGCATCCATCTCTCTTGGATGAAAACTTTGTTATGGTGGTGTGTTGTTTGCATCCTAGCCGCTGAAGCTAGGTGGTGCCCCTATTTGCTTTACCATGACAGGCTCGAGGCGCGCCATTCGGTCCCCGGTGTTTTAGAGGCCGTCGGGGTTTGGGGTTCGCTTTGCTCCCGTCAACATCTCAACATCCACACGTCATGCCTTATCATGCAGTAAGGAAGGTTTTCCTTGAAAGATTTAAAAACGCACAAGACCCATACAAAGTATGGCTTTTCATCATGGAATCTAGAGAGACAAAGGCATCTTGGACTGCAAGGAGTTGTGCCTAAGATTTGAAGCCATGTCTATCTAATGGTCTTGATGTAAACATGGTCAAGGCAAGTAACAAATATTTTTATGCTGATTGCTATCATATTAATGTGCAATAAACTTCTCATAAGGATAGAGAGGTTAATAAGAATTCTCACATCATGACATCCTTGTTGTTTATGCATTTCAATGGTATAACACATACGAAAGATGATGATTCTAACAAGCTTGATGATATTGGGAACAAAAAGGATGCAATTATTAAAGTCTTGATGAGCATGATGAGAATCAAGATGTAGATGCAAATGTTGAATTGTCCATGTATGTACGATGGACGAGAAGAGTATGTATAGTGGAAAAGTAGATATTATGTGTCCTTCTTCTTTTAGTGCAATACTTGAGACTGATGTGTAGGTCAATGTCAATAATTATATGTGAGAGTGATGTGAATTTGCATGATTGATGTTTGCTCATGTGGGTAAAATTATGCTATGTGGTCTTTTGATCTAAGTGGAAAATTTCATGCAGCTTATTTGCTATTGCTAAGCATGAATGTTCTAGCAAACTTGGGGGGTTGACAAACTAAGTTACATGTAGTTTTAAGAACTCATGTTTTGTACATGTTGTACACATGGAGATGCAATGGAGTGATATGCAAGTGAATGATTTTTGTGTGTGGGACTTTTATCTTGGAGTGTATAGCACATATACATACAAGGCATTTCATATGTAGTGCTAGCTAGTAGTGGATAACTATATGTGCCTATTTAATTGTTGTTTGAAGTGTTACTTGTATATAAGTGAAAATTGAGTCATACAAAAGTAGGGGAGATTATCATAAAATGTTTTTGGTTTCAGTCGTTGGGTCTTATTCTCCTTTGTGGAGGATAGATTGGGCTCTCTCCATGTCTCATGTCTAGCATTGTGATGCCAAGACACATTGGTGGAGATTTTGCAAATAAAGGTACGAGGATTTGATCTTGAGCATGTTCAAAGATTTCATTGGTTGTTTTCTATATATTTCTTCAAAATTTTTAGTGAGTCAATTTGGAGCTATGATACACAATAAATGTTCAGTTTCTTGTAATATTTTTGTACGGTAGCTTTGGAGCAGTCATATGTAGAAGGGGTTGTGTGCATATGCATGCATATTAAAGTTCATATGGTTTTTGGATATTGGACGGTTGAAGATGAATCTCTTTTCTTCAAGTGAATTAGTTGGCATGCTATAATTCCATACCAAGGAAGGTACTTCTTAGCTTATGTGCTTGTAGTTCTTGGCTAGGCGTGTCCTAGTAAATTCCTATAGGATTGCAATTGTATAATATTGAGGGTATTTTATAATTTATTTGAGGCTTTAATGCTCAAGTTTCCATGCTAAAGAAGAAGGTTTTGCCTCCATCTATGTATGTGTGCACGCGCTTGCAAGAGCTCAAGATCTCTCCTTGTCTATCTCTTAACACCTAATGATATTTAAAGATGAGGGACTAAAGACAAAAGTTTACAAGTAGATACAACACTTTACCCATAGATGGAGGTCATCTCCAAACTAGAACATGAGAAAAGAAAGCACCTTTATAATGTAATAGAGCTTGAAGCAAAGCTTTGTACAATCCTTATATACCCAAGGTTGATATTGCTTGGAAAGACCCTATCTTTGATGAATGATATGATAGTGCATATGAACATGCTTCATCTTTGCATCACTAGGCTATATTCTCTAATCAGACCCTGGATGGAGAGGGGGTGGGTAGATTGGGAAGCCAAAAGAACTAAAACACATGAGGGCATGGTAACTAAGCCAAAGTCTTGTAAAGAAAACATGACATGAAACTTTCAATGAGTTACAACTTGAATGGCAAAAGGACTGGTTTAATGACCACCATGATGCAAGGTACATCTACTAAAACTCAACAAGAGAGGAAAAAATAGTGCAACCTTCTATCCATGTGAAAGATTCTATTCATGGGAATACCATAAAAGGGATTTCATGCCAACTCATAAAAATTCAAATGCACTTGGCTATTAGCTTATAGTTGAATTTTGGATGATAGAATAGTGCTCTAGATATCAACAAATCTTTTGTTCATGTGCTTGATTTATCAATGTAGTGTTTTGTAAATTCTTCAAATTGATTCACAATTTTCGGCTGGTTTTGAAGACGTTAGATTCTCCCACGACAATGTATATAGGTTCAATCCAGGAAACTTAGGCTAGGGGTGGCGTTTTGATCACTTCATGGATGAAGAAATATTCCCTAGTTATTACTACGTAAGATGTATGTACATGCAGGTACATGCTGTGTCAATGCACTAGAAGAAATGGTTGAGATAGGATTTATTGTCATTTTAAATTGTCATTTTAAGGGCAGCCAACACTTTAAGCTGGACCTCTATGCATGTGATGCTAACCAAAAATATATTAGGATGAGGATGGCAGACACTAGGAAATAGTACCCTTCTCTATTCTAGAGAGTGTTTGGTCAAGCCTTTGACATGTAGGTCAGAACATTATTGGATTTCTAAAAAAAGCCTTAGTGACAAAGGGTTTTAAACATACATGTGATGTGAGATATTGACTTTTATTTTGTAAAAAAGTCATGGGCACAGTTCTTTAACCTTCCCTTGTGGTTAAGCAGCAACTTAAAAGACTTGGCAGCATCCCTCTGTACCTCTTTGTTTGTACCATCAAGAAAAGCAACGGTACCACCGCCGATAAGGTTTTTATTTGGTGGGACCTCAGGAAGCCCCAACCCAATAATATAGTAGTAATATGGGGGCCAGCCTTAAGGTCATTCCTCTTAACTTGGACACCTTCTTTGGTGCTTGCTTTAAGTGTAACAAATTTGGGCACTTTGCTAAGTTGTATCCTGCTGCCTCGGTTACGGCCCAGGCCCGTGGGCGGTGAAAAGTCATGATTGCAATGCTCAAGATGGATACTAAAATAGAGACTTCTTCACAGAATTGTAAGGAAAAGTCACAAAATTTTGCCAGCCTAACACAAGAAAAGAAACCCTAGAGAATTTGAAGAAGCCTATAAAAGCCCATCATAGCAATGAAAAGGCCACCCCCATTTACCTCTTCATGTCTGTCACCCAAAAAAACGACACCCCAGTATTTTAGAAGATTGTTTTGTCACCCATATTTGGAGAAAGATAAGAAGGATGTCAACAAATTTCAAAGATATCATGCAAGAGGTTTAAATCCTTGGTGCAAGCAGCTAGGCAAATGAAAGAAGCCCTGCTAGATGCCCCCAAATCTCCCTTTCTCTATGAAAATATCTTTGAGGTTCTTCAGGATGCCAACCCGGAAAACATCTTGGTAACTGAGGGAAATGAGGACATCATGAAAGAGGGCACGAAGGAAGAGCCTCTAGAGGGCACGTAGGAAAAGCCTCTAGAGGTGGAGGAGGTCGTACCCCTCTCTCAATAATGGAAGAGTTCGCTATCCATTATTGGAATGTGAAGGCACTTAAAACCCAAAAGAAGAGATCCCTCTCTGGGGAAGGTCAAAAAAGGCAAGGAAATCAATTGTTGGGCTATTCAAGAGCATCATGTGGATGCAGCAAGCAAAAGAAAGCAAGCAATTGGGAAGAGCCTGGTCTTCTACGGAGAAGGTGCTAATGGGTACAATAGTGGCATCCTCATTGTGGTGGATAGGGATCTAAAGCCTAAGGTGGTCTTCAACCATCCCTCTGGGAGGGCGTTAGGAGTTAAGATTAAGTGGGAAGATCAACACATTACCATCATTAATGTGGAGCTTTCTCGACGAAGGAAAGAGAAAAGCTATGGGTGCACTTGAAAGACCTCCAAGTTGAAGGGGAATGACTCCTGGTGGGAGATCTAATATGGTGGAGAAGGCAAAGTACAAAACAAGATTGTCTAACATGTTGGCTAGGTCCAAAAGAGCCAAATAGTTTAGTGTGTGTGAGAAATAGGCATTAATGGACATGTGGGAGGTGGGCCCTTGGAGTAGCACACAAGGGTTCACATACACTAGACTGCAATATGCAAGGACGACATCTTGGATGGATCATTGCTACTATTCTCATCAAGCTGACTGGATGCCTCCATCTATAGAAATGAAGATCACCTACCGTTGTTGGGAAACCAAGAACAAGGGGCACATCTATAGAAAGGTCTCCCAATAGAGCTCAAGACACAAATTTAGCATCACAAATTGTACCAAAAGAACTCCCACAACACCACAACTCAAAGGTAATTGATTTCTTGGGACTTTACAAGCACACACCCACCCAAAAGATCACATTAAAACTAGGAAGCACCTGCCATGGTATGGAATTACAGCACACGCCAACCAATGCACTATAGGAAAAGAGCTTCCCCCTTCACCAAATGATTCTTCAAAATCACAATCTTAAATTATAAACACACCACCAAACAAGCGAGTTTCCACAACTTACCCTACACCAAACTGCCTGTGGGCTGCCATATCATGTGCCTTGCAGAAAATAAACCGTATATACCAAACCACAACTCCAAAAGAGATTCTTTCAGGCCTAAAAAATTCTCTGCATTTTTTGCAACAAAAGTTTTGAAGACCACAAATTTCAAATCTATGCACCTCTATGTGAAAAATTGGTGCGAATAGCAAATTGCCATGGCCTGAGTACTCATAGGAAAGGCTAGCCGAGAGCAAAAAAATGCATGAAAAAGAATAAAAAAGGCACAACAAGGAAAAATCTAATAATTTTTGAAATTTGGCTGAAATTTTTATGTTTGTACATGATTTCTAGTTATATACTTCAAAAAACTCACGAACGGGCATGTACATCAACTCGACAGTTGGCGCTAGATTGGTGACTTGCATTACTTGCACGTGCTAAAACAAGCTAAAAGGAACACAAAAGGAAACCCAACGCCCCCCCTCCTTTTGACACATAGAGTCATGTCCATATGTACAAATTTACAAAAACCAGGGTGCCCAAAATGCACGCAACATAGTTTCCCAAACCATAAACTCCAACTTCAAGAGCCATAATAAGGCTTTCAATATCCAAGTATGAACCATTGGTTTCATCTAATCTTTTTTAAAGAATAATTTTTTTATCCACAAACGCTATATATGAACTCTTAGTTATAACCATAGGATGCAAATAATCTGACAATAGCTTCTCTAACATGCCACAAAATTTAGAAGAAACCATCATAACTCCATGAATAAATCATTTCCTTTGCCTTCTATAAAGAATTCATCCAATTCAACTACACCATTCTTGATAGGTAAGCCATCTTCTACACATAGCTTCCTTTCCTCAACACAAGGATCAAGCAAGGAATAATCAACCATCTCATCATGAGGCATCAAAATTACATTTTCATAACTTTTCACATCCTCAAAAGAATGAAAATCCTCCTCATTGATCAAGGTATAGCTACATATATCACTACAAATGCAATCATGAGAGTCCTCATGGACAGTTTCCTCATTAACAAGGTCTACAATATGCTCAATAGGATCATCATTTATTGGAAAAGAATAAAAAATAGCATGCACTTGAGAGAGCTTTTTATTGACATCATTCACTTCTATATAAGTATCCTCATTGAATTGAAAATCATTCTTAACTACTTCACATAAATGAGAGGGATAATCGACATCCACTTTTGCATCACACACATGCTCATCTTTCATTGTGTGCATGTTGGTGGAAACATCAACATTGGTATCTACAACTTGATTCTCACCATGCTCATTCTCTAAGACTGCACTAGTTGCATCCTCGTCCTTCTCATTCACTTTCACATTCATAGAAACATAATCTTTGGCATGTAAAGCACTATTAAATGGCATAAACAACAAGGATGACATCATGTGTACATTCTTCGCAGTATCTTTCTCCTTATTATATGCTTTCTTCTCTTTATTAAAAGAACCATCATGATACACTATTGCACTAGAGGCTTTTTCTTTGTATCTATATAAATGCATAGAGAAACCTTTGTCTCCACATCACCTTGCAATCCAAGATCTCTCAATCTCTCTAGCTTCCATTCCTTATGCTTTGCAACCTTTACTGCATCCTCAAAAGTCTTTGGCCTTTTAAGCTCAACCTTTATTCTCAAATCAGCCCTTAAGCTATGCATAAACTTGCTCAATTTAAGCATAAGAGGAGGAACCTCATTTACCAAGAAACACACCATCTCCTCCACAAAGAATTGAACTCCTTTACTTCTCAAGAAAATCCTTCTTTACTGCATGATAAGTCATTACACTTGTGGCTCATTTCGGATGATTTCCAGCAAGACTCATATTCATCATACCATGTCCTTGCATCTTCTTTCAAGCAAAAGAACAAAATCTTCAGCATAAGCATTGGATCTTCTCTATTTGCAATCAAACAAGAAAACTCCATATTTTTAATGAAATCCTCACCTACATGACCGTAAAATTTTGGAAACTTTGTCATCATGCCAATCAAACGTGTAAACTAAAGGTCACTTGAAGCAACTCCTTGGTGCATAAAAGGTGACTGGAAGCTAAATATGACCTGACAGAACAACTATTGGGGTAAAGACGTCTGTGCCTTGCCCGATTGTCTAGGCTATGGGCGCTCAACCACTACTCACCTTATTGTGTGTACATATATACAACCATAAGGAGTAGCTCATTCAAAGCCCTACTCCACCCACATAGTGGTCTACTCTCTCCTTCTCCCCTTCCCACATGCACACTACACCGCATCCGCATTACACACACATGCATCCGCGCACACACACACTCTTCAATTGGTATCAGAGCTTTGGCAATGATCAACGCGTGTGGCGACTTCCCGGCGAGGCATAGAAGCGATCAAGCTCAGGGCTTTGCGGCACCGGATTGGAGCGGTTTGGGGTAGATCTAGGAAGGATTGGTTGCACTTGGAGGAGATCGAGTGGATCTCAAAGCTCAAAGCTCCTGACGCATAAGCAACACCTCTTGGGCTTGGAGAATCTAGGAAGGATATGTAGGGAAAAGTTGGGAGAAAGCACTTAAGATCATGAGAAGTGAGCAAGGAGGGAGCTTGAGGAGGAGAATCAAGCAAGGAGCAGTGATCTACAGAGCAGGAGTCGGGGAAGAGATCTTGTAATTAAAGCTTCAGGTGTTGTGTGTGTACACACACACACACACACACACACACACACACACACACACACACACACACACACACACACACACACACACACACACACACACACACACACACACACACACACACACATCAGACAAGCTAGGAAGATCACGAGCAGGTCGCAAGTTGCAGATCTGTGAGCAAGACAATATTGAGAAATCAAGCTTAGGTTTGGAGCACAATTTGACAACACTTATTGAGCAAATAGCTTAAAGGCAATAGAGCAACATGATCTGTTTACTGAGGCATCGAGGGTCTATTTATGCTTTATGAGGTATTGGTGAGATTTTTTGAGTTTTCACTCAATTTTCAGGGAAAACTCTGCCAGTTTTTCCCCAAATTCTTGCCATGCTCTATGCATATCTGCAGTTTTACTCTCTGATGGTTTAGTGGTCGAGTTTCACTCCCACTTTGATAGGTTTTGTCATCTTGGACATAGTTTAGTGTTCTTGTACCCACTCTCACAGGAGTGAGGATTGCGTATGCTTGTGTGGCTACAGATAGACAATCACAAGTTTCACATGTTTTTTGTAGATTTTTGTAGGTAGTTTCTCTTGTGGGATGCGTTTTGAGCTAGCCTTGCTCACTACTTAAATATATGGTTATGCGCTTTACGCTTAGTGCATATCTTTGTCCCATATTGTATGCTTGTAGATATAGCAAATTGGAGCTGTTTTATGCATATGTGAGCACTAGTTTTGATGCTTTTTATCATGGTTTCCATGATTGTGTAGTGGTCGGGTTTTTTGCTCAGTTTGGCATGGTTTGTGATAGAGATTGTACTTGAGTTTTTTGCTCAGTTTGCAGGGGAGACTCTGCCAGATTTCCCCCAGGTTTTCTCTCCATAGTTTAATTTCTAGACATTCACTTATGCTTGCAGACATGTGTGTCAGTTTAGAGTCTACAATGATGACTCATGAGAGAAGACCGTCTCATAGTTGCCGATATATGCGATGTTGGAATTGTGGTTACACAGGGCACATTAGACGCGTTGTTCCAAATGTATGAGGCAGCAACAAAGATCTATGCGTGATACACATGAGATTTTGACATATGCTAGACAAGTGGCTTCATATTCCAATGATGATGATGTCATGTTTGCTTTTAGCATTCCTCATGCTTACATGTCTTTGAGTGGTGACACTTCTCCACGTTGGTTGCTAGATGATAATGCAGTTTTGCATGTGACACAACATTGTGACTGGTTTAGCACCTTCTCTAGTGGGAGATTTGGCTGTCTACACTTGGCTGATGATTTTGCATTTGACATTGCACGTGCAGGAGATGTTTGCTTGTCATTGCCCAGTGGTGCGTCATATATGCTACAACATGTGTGCTATGTTCCTCAGCTCAGATAGAGTTTGATCTCAATGAGATGGTTAGCAGATTATGGGTGTTAGACACTGCTTACAGAGCACTCTTTCCAGATGCATTACGGATCATCAGTGATTTCCAGAGGAGCCTGTAATGGGTTTCTATATCCTATGCATGTATCTGAGGTTTGAGACAACATAATATCAATTTTGTTGCTGGCATGCTTTGAGCGAGAGACGAGACGGGTCTCCTTTGTGGGTGAGCTCCACCATGCTCATGAGACAAAGCATTTAGCTGTGCAAGATGGGCCAGTAGACTTTGTAAAGACAGAGGTAGAGTGATAGTGCTCTAGTGAGACATAACAGGTGTTATGAAGGTCTGTGCAAGCAGAGGTAGAGCAGGTCTGCTCCCTAGAGACACAGGTAGAGATGAAAGACATGGACTTCTTTGATATGATCATGCTAGAGGCTGATGAGTTGGTGCCAGGATGCACAGTTCCACCTATGGGTGAGAGAGACGTAGCCATCCCAATGTCTACGTTGACACATCTATACGTGATGAGTAGTCCCAATGATGTAGTACATGCAGATAGCGTAGGGGAGGACAACCAAGTTTGCAAAGATTTTGTCAGCGTTCGGACATCTCATGTATGACCTACTAGTATTGAGGCCCGACGTAGCAGCTGCAATGGGAGCATCTGTACCAGGGATTGTTACTTGTACGATGACTGGCACTAGCATGATGCATAGTGGTGTTTTGCAAACCATCTAGAGTTGTTTGTGAGATTTACATGCAGGCTCTAGTGTGGATATGCACACTCACCTATCACTAGTGCCGATACGATTGCATGTAGATCAACTGAGCGTGCTAGTGGGTGTAGGTTGAGAGAGTCTCTCACTTGTTTTCTTGTACATACTAGTATTTTAGCTAGTAGGACCCAATTATTGGAACATTCACCTTTAAGTGGGAGATTGTTGGGGTAAAGGCATCTGTGTCTTGCTTAATCACGGGGGGGCTATGGGTGCCTGCCCACTACTCACCTTATTGTGCGTACATATATACAACAATAAGGAGTAGCTCTGCATCCGCATCACGCACACATGCATCCGTGCACACACACTCTTCAACAACATTTAGAGAAGGTTAGGAAGGTCAAAATACTTTCCAGAGAAACCTTCCTCTAGCCAAAGGAGGCTAATCAAGCTCACTTCTTCAGGGCCCTCAAAGTCGAGAGAAATCGGGGCATTGTCCATTTGCTCACTGATGAGGAACAAAATGATGTTAAGAACCCGAATAAAATGGCTCAGATAATGCTTGAACACTTGCAATAGATAATAGGTTAGCCCGAGGCCCGCTCCCTGAAAGTGGTGGAAGCCAAAGATAATGTGATCAAAAGTGTGAAAAAAATGATTTCCCACTTAGATGCCAACCTTTTGGAAAAGGCGCTCATTGAGGAGAAATGCTGTTGCACGTTGCAAGCTTTAGATAAAGAAAAGTCCTCTAGATAAGACATTTTGAATACAAAGTTCTTCATTAAATTTTGGGATGATTTGAGATCCCCAATCACACAAATGGCTAACCAAGCCCTGATGAATATAGTCCTTGACTTAAGCATTAAAAGGGCCCTCAGAAGATCTATACCCATGCAAGTTTGCTTCTCTTAAGCAAAACATTGGTGTCCCATTACTATGATGTTAGTGGCTTATAAAATTATTGCCAAAATCATAGCCCTTAGGCTCTATTCCCTCCTAGAAAAATTCATAACTCCCCACCAACATACATTTATCAAGGGCAGGTCGATCTACGATAACATCTTGGCAACAACGGTTGGCATAGAGTAAGAAACATTCAATAAGCAAGCGTGTGTCTTGCTGCAACTAGATCTAGATAAATCTTATGACATGATCACATAAAAAACAATCTCTAAATGTGTGCCAAATTGCAACAAATATTAGTGTAGAAAAATCTGCTCATTGTTTTTCCATTTACCCACCTTGGACCATGTACCAATCTTCTATTTCCATTTACCTGACAGTGCGACAACATTTACACCAATGTTGGACATCCACATGCAGGCTTGGCCAAACATACCCTGTAAGAAAAGTCTTATTCACAGTTAACTCTTAGGCAAAATGACCACCACATGCTTCTTCATGCAAACCTTTTAGAATGGTTGGAATTTCCTTAATAGTTGGTACTCTTCTACACACTTGATCCTTCCCTCTTTGATAGAGGGAGCGTTCTAGGAAGAGATAGAAACTTGCCTTCTTCGTGAGTCTCCTCTTTTGAGCTTTTGTGAAGTCTTGGTGGAAACTCACCTTCCAAAATGTAGCTCACAATGGCAACCAAGGACTCCATTCCTTGGTTACTTGGCTGCTTTACCACCACTGCTGCCACAATGATAACATGCACTTCTTTGTTCACACATGCAATTGCTTTCTGTGCAAGAAAATCAACATCTTCATTTTGTTTCCTAGGAATATGATACAATTGCACCTCTTCAAATTGATTAAACAACCTATGGATGACATGAACTTTTGTCCTTAGGCTTTCATTCTTGCATACCCAAATGCTTAAAATCTGCTTCAAAATGAGAAGTGCATCCCCCTTTATCATGAGATGTTGATACCTTGGCCAATGCACATCTTTAAACAATGAAGCAGTGTGTTGTATTCTGCTTCATTGTTGCTAGTTGAACCTGGTAGATCGACCTTCTCTTTCATGACCACCTCTCCACTTGGGTTGAGCAACACTAGCCCTCCCCATGATTTTCCTGTGGCTCGTCACAAAGCTCCATCAAAGAACAAGGTAAATGCATTAGGGATACTTTTAGGTGGTGGCAATGGTAGGGTCTTTCTTTTAGGCACCTTAATCTCCTTCTCATGTACCCTATAAGTGAGAATCCCTGCCAATTGTGCATGCACACTATCTTCTACCTTGAAAGAGTATTGGAATTTTTGCAATTCCATAATCCACTTTGAGATCCTAGTACTAAGATTCATTTGAGATGACACCCAAGGGAACAAATTTTTTGCAGTGAGAATTACAAAAGGTTTTGGTAGCAAAGTAGGATCTAAACTTTCTCACCGCAAACATGAGAGCAATCATCATGAGTTCTACTTTTGTGTAGCCTCTCTCCAAAGCATTCATGACCCTACTAGCAAAGTAGATGGGTCACATCCTAGTACTTTGGGGATCTTGTTGCATCAAAAAAGCGCCAATTGTTTCTTTTCCAACACTAGAGCTAACAAAGAATGTGTACTCCCAACAAGGAGGCATGAGTGTTGGTAGTTTTGATAGAATGGCTTTAATGTTACAAAAGTATTCTTCAAGCTCATTACACCAAACAAACTCAACTTGTTGTGTCAACTTTTGCAAAGGGTGAAGTAACTCCAAGGCAAATGAGTGAAGCGGGACATATACTTCACCTTTTGAATGAATGAGATGACCTCTTTGAGATTCTGGGTGATGGTAACTCAATAAGAGCCTTTGCCTTTGAAGGATCCACCTTGATGCCTTTGCAAGAAACTTTGTGACCAAGCAAGATCACTTCATCCTCACCTATGTGGCACTTGTACAAGGTTGAGTTGACTTCCCATGTCATAGAGCTTCTTTGATCCTTCTTCTACCCTCTGTAGATGCAACAATTTTGAGCTATAAATTCAAAAATCATCAATGAACACCCTAATCGACTTTCCAAAAAATTCTTGAAACACCATACTCATGAAGCATTGGAAATTTTCAGGACAGGCCAAATGGCATGACTCTAAAAGCATAACAACCCAAAGGAGTGGTGAAGGTTGTTTTCAATTGATCTTCTAATGCAGTCCCTATTTGAAAGTAACTTGAGTAGCCATCACACATAGGTTACTTCTCATGATGAGTGACTGGCTACCTCATTTAGTATCTCATCCTGAATTGGGAGGGAAAAGTGATATCTTTTTGTTGCCTCATTGAGTAGATAGTAATCCGCACACACTCTCCACTCTTCGTTCTTCTTGGGAGTGACCGCAACTGGGGACACCCACTCTAAATTATTCACTGGATAAATGAAACCTGCTGCTAAAAGCTTTCTTACCTCCTTGAGTAAATCGTGCTCCTTGATGACTCCTAGCCTTCGTAGCTTTTGAGTCTTAGGTGTGACCTTTGGATTTAACTCAATCTTGTGCTGAACATCATCTACTCCACACACGTTTATGTAGTCTTTGGGCAAAAGCCTAGGAAACTCTCTTAGCACACATTTGAACTGCTCTCTTTCATCCTTTTTAAGTGTTGTAGACAACATACATTCTAACATTCCTTCATCTTGCACACCTTGGTTCTCTTGATGACCTACTTCTTCCAAGCCTTGACAAGAGGTCTCTTGGTTGCTTGGCTTGAACCTTACCCCCATGACTTCAATGGAAGACTCCTCTTCAGTAATGCTACCACTACTTTTTTCTTTTGAAGTGCTATCGGTCCAATTTTACTCCATATCACTTTGAGATGATTCTTCATGGAGCTCCTTTGATGTTGCTCCTTCATGTCGAAGACAACCTTCTTATGAATGTCATTCCTGCAAATCAGCTTTCCACTCTCCCAATCTCACAAAGCTCACATTTTCATTAGCCATGGTCTTCCTAGGATAATTGAATAACCATTTTCTTTGGTAGACATAACATAGAAATCCACTTCCTTCTTAATGCCGAAGGACTCCACAAAAACATTTTTACAAATGCCTACACACCTAGCCTTGCTATTGTTTGCCATGTTTACTTTGATTTTAGGTGTCTCATGGATGTGCATGCCTAGTCTCTGCATGAGTCCCTCTGTCATGATGCAAATTTATGCACCCCCATCCACTAGACCTTTCCTAACTAACCATCCTTTGATGTAACAGTCTAGCACCGATGTAATGTCCTCATTCATTTCAACTTGTGTAATTTTTACAACATGCACACTCTCTTTTACCTTTCTCTTAGTGCTAACTGCCTTCGTTAACTCCCTCCTAGCTTGTGGATATAACACAAGAATTGAGACCATGATATATCAGGACCCTTACCTCTCATGTATTCCAACAAGTTGTATGGGGACATACCATGTCCAAGAGGGAAGTCTTGGAGGTTAATATGATGTCGAATCCTCTTGATTTCCTTGGTCTCCTTTGCCTTCTTTTCTCATCCATGATCACTTTGTGATGTTGAGAGGCAGAAGTGCAAAACAGACCTGGTGGCCTCTACACCAAGACTATGCAAGATGGCCTCATCATGGGAGGTACAAAATAGGGGCACCACCTAGCAAGATATGTGGCTAGGACGCATACATATACACAATCAAACATTCCATGGAAAACAATTTCAAGATCCATGCCCAAGTGTGGGACGGGGTGGTTGGAAAACAAGATGAGAGGAATGGTGAGTGAGTGAAGCAAAATGGAAAGAACAAGCATAAACCATACTCATAATGAAGTGTAGCCCAAACGACACAAGGTATGTCACCAAGATGGAGTGTGTTGATTGCTTGCAAAAGATGAATACAATAGGTAGCATACGGAAAGAAGATGAGAAGGAGACAAGACCATATGAAGCATAATGGAGGGATTGGAGTTGATGGCGAGGAATATCATGAGTGTAGCCATCATTCTTCTTCTTGAAATCGTGCCTTCAATCCTTCATTAAAATTGTGTGGAGATATGGTGCTCATTTTGTGCATGGTGATGGTGACGGTGTTGTGATTATGTGATTAGGGTTCATGCTACTGACATGTAGCACAAGGGTGTGTATGTGTAGGTGTGTGGGTATGGAATAGTGTGCATATAGGGTAGTGTGTATGTGTGTGTGTGTAGTGTGTGCATTTAAAAAAGAGGAGGCCTCCTTTTATAGGCGAAGAGAGTGATTAGGAAAGAGATTATGAGCAAGAGGAGTTATCGCAAAGTAAACCTAGTTAGAGGAATTCCCCTAATGCATGGTTTTTAGGACCCCTTCTGAAGATGCAATAAAGACACAGTCAGTTGTTGGGGAGATGAGGATACTCTAGTCCAAGGGATCTCGAAAGAGAAGAAAAATCTACTTCACAAGCACCAAAGAGTAAAAAGTGCCATGGACAGAAGATACGTGGGAACGAGCTTTTATGCATGCCTACAACCTATATCTTACAGAATAGCCCATTCTAGGTGTGAATTTCTAGTGAAATTTACACGAGGATATTCGTGTGGACTCACAGCACAGCATACTCCGTTTTCACTTTTTTACCCACAGTAAATATTTTTTACCTACAGTAAATATTCTTCACCTACATGGTAAATACAAATCACTTTATACCTACAGTAACTTTTTTTATCCATGGTAAATATTTTTTACTGCACCATAAGTATTTGGTAGGTAACAGTTCACTGTTACTAGAAGCAATGATTGGGCATCAACAATGCAGTTACAGGAGGAGAAAAGGGGAAAATCTTATGGTAAAGGTGAGTCAACAGGGATAAAGACTTTTGAGTTGAAAAGAGACATGCTGATTTTTTCAAAGAACACATGTCAAAAGAAGCCACGGTTGAGGATTTTTTGAGAATTTGATATTCAGGAGGACCCAGCAGGTCCCCCCCTGACATGTGCAGAACCTCCAGTTTCAACAGCCACCTTACCTGCTCTTAAATGCTGGTCAAGGCCTTATCCCCATGTGTCAAAATAAAAAAAATCAGCATTCACCCTCCCCTCTCACATCACTCTAGAGAATATCTTGATGGTGACATATCAGGTGACGTCAATCTGTTGACCACCCTAAGCAAAAAGTAACCCCAATCAGCGGATTTAAGCATGTTTATCCCTAATCCTAAACCCTCTCAGAAACCTATATAAGGAGGCCTTCTCTCACTCAAAACCAACACTTCACCCACTTCACCAAGCAACGAAGCTATGACGACATTGCTCACAACGAGGAGCTATGGATGGAGCTCTACTCTCTCTCCCTCTCTCTCTCTCCCTCTAGTATGCTACATTACTAGCCCTAAAACCTAAATAAGGAGTCTTCTCTCATGCTCCATGGCCACCATCCTCGCCATCATTCTCTAAGGTATTGATGTGTTGCTAGTAGGATCATACCTACTTGCTGGGTTGATTGTTTTTTACAAGGGATTATGCCATCCTTGGCTTGCTTCTCTATATCCTTGTTATGTATGATCAGATGCCGTTGTATTGTTAAGCTGATGTCTTGTGTATATATATGTTACATAAGGTCCCTAAGCTTCGTTTCTATGTGTTTTGCCATATGTTTTGATGCCATCATAATGCCAGAAGTCTCACTTGCCTATGTGCACTATGTGTGAGGTCCCTAAACCTCTTAATTTAGGGTGGTGCCCCCTTTGTTTTGTTCTTTGCTTGTTTGCATGAGGCGTGGTTTGTGGAGTGTGCACGAGTACAGAGGCCACCCGATTGCACTGCTCTTTTTCCCGCTATCACCCCCAATGAGAGAGCTCCGTGTGTCCTGCTTATTGACCAATTTCCTCCTAATCACCTTCATCATGGCGACCTTTGTCTCCATGCCACCTTCCATAGCTTGAGTCCAAGAGATTTCTTTTAATATTTGAGAGAATATTGATAAATAAGAAAAAATACAACAATAATGGAGGAAAACCTATAAGAAATTGTGTGTGTGGAGTTGGATAATCATGACTTCTTCCCATGTGGACATATATGCTCCACTATTTTGGCCATATCTCCCAAACTGTAGCTCCAAAAAGTTAACAAAAATAAGTGCAAGCAGATCAGCTCAATGCCTACAACTTTGCTGTTGAAAACCTTTTCCAATTTGGAATGGAAAAAATAGAGAAAAATCCCACAAAAATATGTGTCCGTCTTTTTTCTTCCAAAATTCTTCTAGGTGGTCCCCTCTTGATTCCATGTGTAAGCCTTGTGTCCACAAGTGAATTAGGATTGAATTTGATGATATTCTGTTGACTCTAACTCCATAATGTGTAAGATTCTCTTCCCTCTCACTATTGACTTTTACTCTTCACCTGTAGTGACCGTCGGGTAGAATCGACATCCAATGAAATTTTCTATTTCATAGGGTTTGTTCCTACCTCTCCTTATTTCTGAGATCCAAATGTGTCAAAAACATAGCTATGTACAAAATAGATACATATAATGCTTTTTGTGATTTTCATGCATCAAGTCCTTCCTCCTCTTAGGGTCCTTGAACCCTTGCCACCAAGTGCATACCAAGAGAGAAATGGAACAAAACTTTGAAAAGCGGCCCTCATTAGCACATCTCTCTGTACAGTAGGCCACACAAACCCGCCTTGTAGAACCTTCTTACTGGTGATGTCAAGTGCAAAGTTCCCTCCACAAACACCATCATGGGAACTTGAAATTATTTCTTTGATCTCTCTAGAGAGAGGTACACGCCTAAGAATTTGATCCTTACCCTTGCAGTAGAGGTCATCATTGATAAGGTGGTATTTTGTTGCTTTGTGCACAAGCCACTACTTTTGGAACTTAATAAGATCTTTAGGACACTCTCCTGTGTCTAAGAAACTCATGATGTCAAGCATAGCATCGCTACCTTGGAAGAGAGGCAGCTTAAACTTGATAGCACCCACCAATGGAACATCTTGTAGCTTCTCTCTAGATAGAACATCTACTTCTTGATTTTTTTCTCGAGGGACATGATGTCATCGTGCAACTTGAAAATTCCCTAAAAGTTCCTTAACCTTGTGCAAATGGCTTAGTAAGCTCTAATTTTTACAAGCCCAAGTCCCTTGTATTTGTTTTATTAAAAGCATGGCATCACTAAATACATTTAACCGTTAAAAATCTTGTGTCACACACCACTCTAACCCAAGAGTTAAGGCTACATATTCTACTTCATTGTTGGAGTGGGAATCTAAGAGATGCCCAAATTTGAAGGATACTTTTCCCTTTGTTTGTTGAAGACAAAAATGCCTACTGCAGCTTTGTCCATTGTCCTCTTATACTCTCCATCAAAGAAAAGAGAGTGAGCCCTCTCTATCTTAGGGAATTCCAACACAGGTGTTACTTCCTTATCACTTGTCTTGATTTTCAGATTCTTTTCATAGTGGCAATGGGTGAGAATGCCTCCTAGACTAGCTCTTGTGGGGTTCTCCACTTGCATTGTGTAGTCAAACTCTTGCAACCTTGTGAGCCATTTGGGCATCCTAGAAGAAACGTCCATGTGCTGCATTACATAAGGAAACACTTCTTCCGTTGTTAAGATTATGAATGGTCTAGACAATAAATAAGAGCAAAATTTGATGGTAGCAAATATTAATGCAAGCACCATGTGCTCCACTACCGTGTATCCCTTTTTTGATGGAGCTATCATGCGACTAGAGAAGTAGATAGGATGCATGAAAGAAGTTTGAGGATCCTTTTGCATCAATACCACCCCAAAGGTGTCATTGCCCACACTAGGCTTTACATAAAATGGCTTGTCCCACTTTGGAGGTGGAACGGTGGGAAGTTGTGGGGCGCATGTCTAACCTCACCATCCTATCTTATTGTAGTATTAGCAAAAACCACGATTAAATTGTCAATCTATGGAATGAAGCTGACTCAACTAGTGCATAGAGGCTACAAGAGGTTGTCATCTCTCGGAAAACAACTAACAACTTGCATCTAACTCAAGCTACACTCAAGTGACTAAAATCACCAAAAGCCAATCGCTCATCGACAAACAAATCACATCCCTTACAGCATCAAATGACATCCAAACGTAATGAAACTTCTAGGACATGTTTATAAGACCTAAGCACACATGCTTATGGTCTCAAACTCCACTTTAGGTCAAGTTCCAAAATCGCGATTATTAACAGCAGTGGATTTTTGACCTAGTCGTTTTTGACCCAGAATGTATTTAAATGCTTAGCAATGATGCCCCAATACCCCACCTATGCTTAGTTTTTGATTTAAAAGTGTAAATTCCTAGTTATGATGAAATTAGGCCGCAGGTCGCGGCGACGCCAAAAGCTACAAAATACCGTGATGTGTTTACGTCAATGTTGCGTAGAGCTCTTACCTGCGGTTGCAATGCAACCATTAGGAAGAGAATGGGGTCTAGGATGGCCTCTTTATTTGCCAGTTTAAGTAAGTCAAAGCTCTAGTATTAAGAAAGTAATCAAAGGACAACTTTTGAATTCAAACATGCAAAACGTCTAGTTTATTTGAATTCAAATTTTCCCTCCAAAATAAAACTTAAAATCTAGCGGCCAAAACTATATCATGTAACATATCTAGTGAAAGAGCTTGGCATGTAGATTACAGATCTATAATCTCCGCTCAAATTGGAGATCATATGTAGGAGTTATGGAAGGCCGAAAATCATAAAGTTGGCCCCTGCTTTTTTGAGGGGGAAGAGGGCATCCTTTGACCATTCGTACACCTCTCTTACACACCTACCATTCTTGCACACATGGCATGCACCTATTCATCAAAATGTTAATCACCTACATAATCTTATGGAAAATAAAGAGGCCCTTTTAGACCTCATCCTCTTCCTAATGAAACGCGACTGCAATGTGACAATTGGAGAGGGAGTAGGAAGCACGAGAAGGAGAGGAGTGAGCGCTGTTAGCTCACGCTATGTATTTCATTATCCAAAACGTGAAAGTAACTTACAAAAATTGGCTTTTATACCTTAGCCAAGGTTTTTGGTGGTCAAAACTAATAATATGGGAGTTCCACCAAAGATGGATAGTGACAGGTTGATACAATTTAGAATCTTGTAGCCTTGGCTCATTAATTACAGAGTTTATTCGAGAAAATTGAAGTTACAATATCCCCAATATATAAAAAATAATAAGTGTTTTACAATGAGAACTCTGAAAAATGATATCTGTGGTATCCGTGTTAGCTTGGTGCTAACATTTCCCCCCTCCTCGCCTGTGTCGTCCATTGACACAGCTTTATGGGATGAAATAGTCTTCGGGCTGATGGCTAGCGAGGTGGTCTTTAAGCGCATTTAGTGCCTTTTGGTATCTGATTTTCCTTTCTTTATCCGGCACTTACAGAAACTGCATGGTTACTCTGTTCTTCAGCTCCACCGCTGAGTAGCCTACAAACCTGAATGTGAGGTTGCTGATCAGTGGCGCAAATATCTTCATTCGCCAAGTGAAGAATCTCGTGTAGAACGCTACCTTGAATGCCAACATATTGTGTGAAGGTAGAAACATGCATCTAACGTAGAAGCCATAGAGGACTTCTTCGGAAGGTTGGCCACTGAGATCATAGCACAAACCTTTATTTCCCTCGAGGAATGACATCCACGGGGGGCCTGCTTGCTCTAGCTCATGAAAAACTTTAATACAGGTGAGCAACATTTGGCAAATCTTATATAACATTGCACATGAGAGATCCTGTAGACTTTTGAAGAAAGACATGGTGCCCTTTAGGGTTTTCACCATGTATTCCTCTGTGGCCGGTCCCTTTTCTGGAGCTGAAAATCTCAAGTAGTTCAGCCAGATTGGCCGCTTCTTCGTCAGTGCCTCAAGCGCTTGCCAAGCCCTTACTCTTGGTACAGGGTAGAAGGTTGGATCTCTTTGTAGGGCCGCAGGTGCTCTCGTGAACAAAATCAAGTACCTTGGGTTTTGTTCAGCCAGCTCAACCTCCACTTTGGATGGTCTTTATTTGCACCATCTATTTGCATGTCTGCATAAAGAATTTCTTTAACCTGTAGTAACTCGACCTTTATAAGAGGGTATGGCAGGGATTGCTGATGCCATTGCGCATTGATATGATTGGGAGTGAGTTGTGTAACGTTGACGGATGAAGAACTCTCAACTCCCAATCCATCGCTACCTTCCACTGCTCATCCACCTCTTGTGTGATCTTTTCTTTTAGTGTGTCTTCTTCAGCTTTTGAGAGCTAGACCATGGGCACCGTGTTTGCATCTGTAATGTTTATCTGGAAATCATCCTCACCACTCAGCTATGCTGTGGACTGTGTCTCTAGTTCAGCAAATGACACTGAGGGTACATCTATTTGTGGCTGCTTTGAAGTGCCTGCATCTCCTTGCATCTTTGGCTTTTCGTCTCTTAGCACTGGTTAACTCTTTTAAGCTCAGCTATCTCCTTCAGCAACTCTTCTTCTCTCTAGACCCGCATCAAAGTCAGGTCCCTGCGCTGAGATTGCTCCAGCTTTAACTCCAGCTCGAGGTCTTTGTTCTTTTTCTCTAATGCCTTGTACACTTCATCTTTCCCTTTGATCGAGGCTACGGTTGGATTCTCTCGTATTTGCTGCAAGAAAATTTCCTGATCATTTATTCTTTGTTCAGACTATTGTAAAGAAGCGTTAGCAACATCCAACTACACCTGAATTTTTTGAGCTGAGAGGGTGGTCGTTAGAAGTTCGTTTGTAAATTCTGTCAGCTGTTCATCTTTGGCTTTACATGTATCTGATAACTTTGTAAGCAGATCACCTAACTCTTCCATCTCCTTCTGCTGTCTATCTCTAGCTAGCTGATGTTGTTCAGCTTTGGCTTTCATTTCTTGCACTTGCCTCTGAAGATCGGTGATGACGTTCATTCTGCCTTCTAACTCTCCTTGGAGAGCGTCAATCACCATCTCTAACTCCTTGGCCTTTGTGCTACGGACAAGTATTGCCGATCGGAGTCGTTCCATCATATCGTGCATTTGCCTTGCATATTCGTTTACTTGCAAGATTACTTCGTCATTAGACTGCCAGTCTTCCTGTCTTGCTAGGGGATGTGCCTACAACCTTTTGTGTGTCTTTTGGTTGTGTCATGGTTGCTGGTTCTTCTTGCCCTTGAGGCTATGTCTGTTATTTTTTCGTGGAGGTAGAGGGTTGTGTCTTGGCCTTCTCTTGCTGTGCTGCGGTAGAGGGTGTTGGCTCATATTTTGTTGTGTCCTCTTTTGCAGTACTTGTTTCCTGTTGGGCAGATTCGTCTACCTTTTGTTGTTCAGGCTCTTGTGCAAATTCAGCTGCTTTCTCTTGTTTTGGCTCTACTTCTTTCTCTTTTTGTTGCTCTTGTGTAGCGGTAGCCTCTTGTGTAGATTCATCTGCTTTTTTAGTTGGCTCCTTTGTGGTGTCTTTACCTGTAGGTGATGGTGGTGGGCTCGACATAGGATTATCCTGGTGTTCCATAGGCGATGAAGTGGGTTGGAGAGACTCATAACCTTGTTCGTGTTGTGCCTCTTCCCTTGCCATTCCCTCGGCTTGTCTCTGGTCCTCTGCCTCTTTTGCTTTCCTTGCCTCTTCTTGGGCTTCTTTCAGCTTGAGGGCTTCAGCTTCTTGGTACATTTTTTCCAAAGACTCTGTTGGATCTTTAGCTTCTTTTCTAGTGTGATGCTTTGTCGTTAGGCCCTTAAGTCCGCTAGGTACCCCTTTTTCCGGGGTCCTTTCCTTGTGCTTGTTGGCTGCACTGGTAGGTATGTTTTTCTCTTTCAAAACGGGCTTGTTTCTGCACTGGCTCTTCTTGGTGTGCGGCCACTGCTTTTCTCTTCATCTCCTCTCTTCGTGCTCGCTTTTCCTCTTTATCAGAGCTGTCACTGCTGTGTATTTTCGGCGAGCTTTCAACCGACTCTTCATCAGATTTGTGGGATCTCTTGGCTGATCTTGTAGCTCTAGGAGATGGTTATGCTACCAATATCCACGTGTTTTGGTCTGGGGCAGGTTGTCGGCCATGCCTATGGCATGGTACACAATCCTTGTCAAGACTTCTGGCACACCTAGGTAAGTAATATTCCCTTCTTTCTTTGTGCCCTTCAGAGTGGTCAGGACGTATTGCGCGTGGTCCACCGGTTGCATGGTTGTTGACTTGAGAACTTGTGTGAAAGTGGTGGCAACCGCATGATTTGGCGTGGTATACCTTGGTGGCCTTTTTGGCAAGAAGTGGAAATGCTGGTGGTACAACCTGGCTGGCTCTTCCACTTGCTTGTGAATTAAATATGCAAAGGTGGCTGCGGCGGTTTCTTTGGTGAATGTACCTGCTGTTTTCCTGTTCCTTGCCCTCATGGTCATTCCTTCTGTGGGCAGTCTGAGTGCCTCTTCCACTATTTCTTTTGTTATTACCACTTCGACCTTATTTCCCTGCGTGTCAAAAATTTGGGCAGTTTCATCTTCTTTAATTGTGGATAAAAGCTTGTAAGCTTTTTGGAAATCCACTCCACAAGGCTGCTGTTCATAAAAGTCTCTGAGTCCTAGCCTGCGGTTGGCTGCTTAGGTCTCAGGCTTTGCGACGGCAACATCATATACTTCTTTTGGTAGGAGTTGCAACTCGACCTGATGTCCCTCCTCACTCTTGAATCTACCGGTGAAGACTGTGGTGTGATGCTCTTCTAGCTGTTCTTTTGAAAGATATGCTGCCTTGGTTGCTTTGACTGAATCTGGATCCAATTGGTATACGGGCAGCTCCTGCAACTTTTCTTTCTGGTTGAGCTTCTTCTTGGCCCTCTCTGTTGCTTGCATGGCTCCTGTTCAGTAAATAGAGTGTCAAAGTTAGCAGATTTGTCGGATTTTTCTCTAAAATGTTCTTTAGTCTGAATTGCTGACAGTTTTGGTCCAATTTGCTTCAAATTAATTTTTGAACAAGCATAGATGCATAAAAACATGCAAGGAACAAAACTGTAAAGTCCAAACAAATTTTTGCAACCAAAGTAAATAATCGCAATTATTTACAGCTGAGTAATTTTTTCAACATTTGGCAAACTTGGCATCACAGGCTTGAGGTATATACCAAATACATACTCTGAGCGAAATATGGGTTCATTTGGATGCATTGAAAATGGTACCAGATTTTGGCTTTAGGTCTCTGAAACAGTAGATATAGTGGAAATTTGAGATTTTGAGCTCCAAATTGGTTCAAACTTGGCTAGTGGGCTTAACACATCATGTACTTTGGATGTATGATGGAAAAATATCAAAATTCTCTCATTTTGGCTAGAAAGTAACTAATCGCGATTAGTAACTTTTCTACCAAAATCAACATTTTTTTGGTACAATTTGGTTCTAGGCATTGTATAGACCCTGTGTATGAGATATGAGGTGATTTGGATCAAGAAATGTTGTCCATAACCCAAAAATTGGCTTGCAAAGACTTCTTTGCGTTTTTTGGCAATTTTCCAAGTTATAGGTGCTCATTTTGGCTCATACTTGATTTTTGGCATGCAATAGGTGTGTAAACATGATAGGTGAGGTGATGCGACAATTTCCAAGCAAAAATAGTGCAAAAGTAAATAATCGCAATTATTTACAACAATGATAATTTTTTTGCAAAACTTACAAATTTGGACCTAAACACATTCTATACACCTAAAACAAGTCCTAAATTGAATTTGGTCAAGTTTGGTCATGCCGGCATCATTTTGTGCTTTGTCGACTCTGAAATCACCGTTTCCTGTGACTACACTGCCTATTGAGTTGGTCAGTCAACTTTGAGACTTTGGACTTGTCCGCAACATAGTCGTGAAGCAACTCATCCAATTCTGGCTCATTTGGAGTCACTTTGACCCCGTATGTCGAATTTGACGCTTTGTATCCTTCGAGCCGTTTTCTGCTTTCCGAGGGCTTTGATTTATTGATTTCACTAAACCAATCATATACATTGTATATGAACTTCGTAGGCAAGCTATCTGTGGAGTCAGATCGGAATTCTGGCATCTGCCAAAAACCTAGCTTTTCTACTAGGGACCCCCTCGACCCCTGTCGAATGGTCAACTGATGATATAGAAAGGCTCTATTATGTTAGGGCATGCTACAGTTCAAACCCCATCTGATTTGGTCGAGCTGATAAGCCGCTATGGTCAGTTTTTGGTCGTAGGTATTCGTGCACTGCTTGGTTTTTCTAGGGTTTTTTCTAGGTGTTTAGAGTAGCTACCGACTGTACAAAATGGATCATTGACTAGTAAAGAACTTACCCTTCATGTCTTGTGTGAGACGGCACTGAAAACGGGCAACTGTGGACTCCGAATAAGACGTGCGAAAGAGGTCGGAAAGCTCTCTCTGCAAAGACCGCATGTGGAAATGGGGTGGTTTTAGCTTACCTTGGATATCTATACCCGGACTTCCCAAACCAATTTTCCCCAGATTCCCCCGTTAGTTCTACTAGGCCGTGAAATCTATGTTAGACTTAGAAATTTTCTTGATCGGATTTTTGTAGCTCATTTTGCAAGAATTTTGCAAAAGTAGGTGTGTCTGCCTAATTTAGGCTTCCCGCTTCCATCTTTTGATTTCATTGAAAATTTTTGTGCTTGTCCGCCTTGTCTTTCTGATCACCATCGTGTCTTCCCTTTCCCATCTGAGCTTCCTTTCTATTTATTATTAATTTTTGACCTGTTTAATAAAAAAATCAAAGAAAAGAGCAAAATTCTCTAAAAAAGTAAAGTGAAAATCCAATAATTAAGAAAATCCATTGAAAAACACAGCTTTATTGCTTTTTGTTGGATTTTTCTATTTTTAAGTCTCAGTTATCAATAAAAATGATGAAAAATACCCAAAAAGGACTATTTTTTGATGATTTTCTGATAGTATATACACTATTTACACTCATCGAGAAGGTATTATCAATGAATTTTTCCTTGATGATGAATTATAAGGGCATTATTAGGTAATTTTGCAAAAATCACACGTTAACATCGAACTTTTTCCTCCCTCTTTAAACATTGCCCTTAATTACTTAGTACTTAGTGCCCTTCCACCCCTCCTAGATGGCGTACTCCGGGACGACTGTGTGCATGGGTTGAACAATCGTGTCTATGCATAGCCGTAGTTGGCTCTACCATGCTTTGAAGATGAATGCAATTCAAACCACTATGCTGTGCAAGAGCTGGGTCTTGAGTAATTAACTCAAGGGTTTCTGATGTTGAGGTTTGCTGTTTATGTCTTCCAAAGAGCAAATCTTGTAGCTTGTGTGCTCTTTGTTTGATTGTACCATCAAGATGCTTCAACATGCTTATTGCGTGAGCTGGTGGTAGCACTTTTGTCTGTTGTTGAGCTTTTTCTCGCCATTGCTTGATTGGTTTTTCGGTTTGTGGATAAGATAAGTGCTCTTTTTTCTTCCAAACCAATTTCATGTTAGGTTCCTTGCTCGTCTCTGTGTTTTTATCCTTGGAAACTTCCCTTGTTTTATTGGTGAAGTCTTAGGCACCCAGATTTGAATCGGCTTATCCTTAAGCTGTGCTTTTGGTACCCAAATTTGCCTGACTCCTTGCATGCTACTTGTAGCATTTGCTTGTCGAGGGGATGGAGAAGATTGACTACTTCGTGGTTTGGTCTACTGATTGCTTCCTTTCCATTCCTCTTTGATTGGTGCAATTGGAACAATGAGTTGCCCGCCTTTAGGTGATAGCTTTAGCTGATTTGTATCCCAATCTGGTACTGCTTTGTATGTCTGCACCCAGGGAATTCTAAGAATCATCGTCTCATTCACGTGTTCATATGGTAAGCACACAAATTGATGAGGACATGAACATCCATGTACTATCACGTTCAAATTGACTACTCCCAATGTTGGAATTGGGTTCTTGTTGCATCCTTTGATTGTCGCTATTCCCGCTGTCAATGCTTGACTTGTTGCCTTCTTGTACGTGGAATAACTTACCGCATTTACTCTAGCTCTTGTGTCGACCAAGGCATTGGTGCTATGATTGCTGAGTTGTACTTTGATGCGCAGGTCCATTCCGTTGTCAAGAGTTTTTTGCAGCAAGGGATTGCGCATATGTACATACACATGCATGGTGCATCGAATAAAGGATTGCCCAATTTCCATAGCCAGGTGGTTACGTGGGGCCCACGTGTGTACAGGTAGGACAGGGTGTACATAGTGCAACGATTTTCACTATTATCAGTACCAGTGTGTTTTTTCTACAATAAGGAGGAGTTGGTAGCGGGTAAAACTTCTCGAGGAAGCTATCCGCGGGCCGACAACATGAGGTAAGCAGGTGCGTCAGATGACATCTAGTGGCGTCAGGACGTTGAATGGGGTCAGTACTTGCACGCGGAGAAGTACGGACACGACGTGGGTGTTTTCTTGTGATACTTATGCAGAAAGGTCATCATGAGGACCAATTTTTGGGGCTACTTCACGTGGTTGCGGGATGCATTATTGAGAAAAGCTGAGTGCCAGGTGTGCGGATGATGCAAAAAGGTGACAACTGTGCACTGCGAGGTCAGTTTTTGGCCTGCTCGGGGTCCGTTTGAGGTCATCTAAAAGGCCAAGGGTGACCAAATAATAAAGCTAAGTGTGGGAATTGAAAAAACAGAGAGAAGACCAGAAGAAAACGTGGAGAAGAGAGGAGGAACAGCCGCAAGTGTGTTTTTGCTGTTTTTGGAGCATTTTTTGGCCCTAAACTACTCATCCGAGGTCGGATTTGAGCACTGTGACATTGTAGGGTGGGGTTTTTGGGCGTTCCGGACGCAATGGCGCTGTCCATTTTTCCAAATTCCTCACATATTTTTTTTTCTGTGTAATCTTCTCCGGTGAGTGAAGCCTCTGCTTAACTTTGTGGTTGTATCTGGTGTATTTCCTCAATACTGTGTAAACTATTTTCCCCATTGGTGTTGGGCTGAGCTTCATTGAGTCTAAACAACAGCAATTTTCCTCCTTTGAGCTGAATTGAGAGTGTGTGTGTGAGTGTTGAGTGGGCAAGTGGGAAATCTCTCTCTTCTCACTACGTCTGTGTGTTTCCTGTCTCGGCCAGGCTGGTTGTGTAAGCCGAGTGGTGCCCCATAATGTGTGTGTGTATCATCCCAATAGTGTGTGTTGGGTCATTATAGAGGCGTTGTGTGTGTTTCCATCCCGCTCACATTCTTTTGGCGCCCCCACGGAGGATCTTCTTTGAGTACCTTCTGCTTCGAGCTTCAAGCTTCGAGATTCGGGGCTACAGGTTACATGTTACATGATACACGTTACAGGGACAGGTATAGGTACAGGTGATTCACACATGTATAGGTAGCTGGAGTACAGTGATATACTAGCAGTTATGTCACTTGCAGTTGTTGTGGGTATGCATCACTTGGCACCTATTTGAGCGCATTGTCTGCTGGATTGTACGTTACTTGTGGAAACTGCCATTGTACGCATTTGTGGAGCCATACTTGATTTTTTTTGGCATTCCCAGCCATTTCTGAGACTTGGTCTGGAAGATAGTCATTTCTGAGACTTGACTATACGCGATTTGCATTAGCCTTCGTGTGAGGGTCGATAGCGTGAGGTTTTTATTGAGCTGGGGGATTCTCAAATGTGGAGATCCTTTCTGTGATACAGGTAGCTAGAGCACCCTTTTCGTGACCTCGCCATAGGCTATGCACTGGTGAATCCTATTTGATGCTCGGGTTCTATTGTTGACAGTTTATGCATATATATACAGTCTATATTTTGGGTTCCTCCTGCTCTACTTCTGGGGAAACTCTGTCAAAAATTTTCCAAGTTATGATGGCTGGTTTCTTTGTCTTTTGAGCCATTTATGCTGTTATGCTGCTGAAATTTTGGCAAAATCAGAGGTTAAGTCAGGTGTGCCTTCTTGGGAGCTTCACTGGTTGGCTTTAATGGATGATCAAAATGGCCCTCAATTCACTCCTTTTGATTTAGCTCAAAGAATCTAGATAAATGTTCATGTGTCCAGGAAGATTTTTTTCCAGCAGCGCATAGTCTTTATGTTCGGGCCAAGAAGATTACGAGAGATCCTGGAATGTCCTTTGCCTGTTGTCATTCCGATGATTAACTATGAAAACTTATTTGATGTGCATGTGTTTGTCCTTATCTAAAGTTGAGCTCCATTGAAGTTTATGGGGATTGGGTAGTGAGAAGTTTTGGGTTCTTACACGTGTGTTCGAAGGGGTTCTCAAAGCATCGTAGCTTGGGTAGCCATGGCTTTCTCTTATCCGGAGTTTCATGGAAGAAGTGATGAAGATGTGGAAGACTTTTTGGAAAAGATGGAGGTTGCATGCATTAGCAACCAGATCCATGACCCAACACAGATGTTACATCTTCTTCAAATTTGTTTGAAGAGTGATGCACGAGTTTGGTCCAAAGCATTTGAAGAGGGGTTGCGTGCAGCAGATCCACCCGTAAGATTGAGTTGGGACAATCTAAGGCATGGATTGGAAGTGGAGTTTGTAAAGATAGAAGATCCTGACAAAGTGTGGCAAGAAGTACAGGGTTTAGTGCAAAAGGAAGGTGAGCCAGTAGATGCGTACATATGTAAGTTCTCATTGGCATGGGAGAGGATGTGCAAGGCCTTAGCACCACAGGTACCCCCGCCTGACATGATGAAGAAGGACAAGTTCTTGGCTGGTCTTTGGGAGAATATACGTTGGAGAGTGGAGCTAAAGAAGCCTAGGACATATGAAGATGCACTAGAGGTAGCAAGGAACAAAGAGTGGAAGCTGAGGAAAATGAGCCAGCTAGGGGTGGAGTCTTTGCCCATGAGGTCTGAATTTCAGCCTATGGACTCTTTACAAGGTCGCATGCCAGGGGTTCATTATGAACCAACAGTTTCTATTACTCCTCAGGTTATGCCAACAGTGGTCACTACAGCAGTGCAAGATGATGGGCTAAGGCAAGACATGAGGCAAGTGGTAGATTTAATGGAGAATCTCAGCCTAAATATGCTAGGTCAAGTGGGAAATAATCGAGGTCGAGGGAGGTATGCAAATCAGCCAGGAGGTGAAGAAAGACCTAGGAATGGTGTTGGACAAAGCAATGGTAAGTTTTGGAGGCAGACGCCCACATGTTACAATTGTGGAGAGTTGGGTCACATCAGCCTGCAATGTGATAAGCCACCAAGGATGGGGGGAGACATGTATCCATTGCCAAGACAGGTGTTAACTAGGTCAAATGATTATGGCATCGAAATTAAGGGAGATGAAGGAACTAGTGGATTAACCCAAGAGGAAAAGGGAAAGACAAAAGTGCTAAGTGTAGTCACCTTGGAGAAGGCATCAAAGCTTGAGGATACATTAGTGATGCCTATTGGGAAGAGGACCACATAGGATAAGGAAGGAAGAAGTGCCCCAGGTCCTAGTAAGAAGAAAGGAAAGATCCATGGAGGCGAGGATGTCAAGGCCAAGAGGAAAAGGAGAGCTCGTCGAAAGTTTCATGTTTCAGATTTTCCATTAGGGGATGGGCAATTAAGCTATGACTTGAAGGAGGATCTGATGAGCAGGAAGGCAGATGTTACTTTTGGGCAGCTTATAGAGATGGTGCCTAAGCTAAAGCGACAGTGGAAGAGAATGGTTAACCCAATAGAGAAAGAGCCAGAGAGAGGTTCAGTAAAGGTGTTGGCAATGGATGAGCTACCAGACATTTGTCCAATAGTAGATGTGTGGCATAAAAGAAAAAATTTGGGACAAGGTTATGTGGATGGTGGAGTCCAAATATGCGTCATAACACACTCATGCGTTGAGAAGATGGGTCTCACAGTGACTGGGGTGTCAAGTTTCCGGATCAGATTGGCAAACCATCAGAAAGTAAAATGTTTGGGTGTTGTAAAGATCTTAGAAGTGGAGGCATATGATGCAAAGGCGGTGGTTGATTTTCATGTGATGCCAGCAGGGTTGGGAGCATATCCTATTATACTGGGCAGACCATGGTTATGTGCAGTGGGAGCTGTTCAAGATTGGCGACATGGTAAGATTAGCCCCTATGGAAAGACAGGTACCAAGAAGCTTTATAATATGGACACAAGGAAACGATTAGAGGAGCTTTATGAAGATGAGGATGAGTTTAGTGATGAAGACTATTCCATGGTGACAGATGAGGACAGTGATAGCACTACCAGCAGTGATGAGGATGCTGATGTTGCATTTCTTTTGATGGACAAAGGAATCCAGGAGTCTGGTTTAGTTACATTTGCAAATGAGGTTGAAGATGAAAGTGAAGGGCCTTATGAAGTGATTGAAGGGCTGATGCAAACCAAGGTTGAGTTGTCAAAGAAGCAGGAATTAATGACGCAAATGATTAGTGGAGACCTCTCAGCTATGGAAAAGGATATATTTTTGCATATGCTGGCTAGTTTTCCTGATTTGTTCATTACTTCATATGAAGAGATCAGAGGGTTCAAGGGCAAAGAGATGCATATAGAGCTGAAAGAAGGTGCTAAGCCAGTGCGGCAAAGGCTAAGAAGGATGGGTCAAGAGCAAATGGAAGCCTTGCGGGAAGAGGTGGACAAGTTATTGAAGGCAGGGTTCATAGTCCCTGTGGAGACCACAGAATGGGTGAGTCCAGTAGTAGTCAGTCCAAAGAAGGATGGGAAGTGGAGAATTTGTGTAGATTTTAAACCCTTAAACGCAGCCACTAAGAAGAACCCATATCCTCTTCCATTCATTGATCAGATCTTGGATTCAGTGGCAGGTTATGAGACGTACAGTGTGTGTGATGGTTTTTTAGGCTATTTTCAATTGAAGATTGCTCTTAAAGACCGCACAAAGACAACTTTTATTACGCCATGGGGCTGCTATTGCTACACAGTATTGCCATTTGGGTTGTCAAATGGACCATCTTTCTATTAAGAGAGAGAAAATTGGGTATTGGAACCATTCATTGGTAGTTGTGTTAAAGCTTTCATGGATGACTTCTGTGCCTACAGCACTAGGGCTGAACATCATGAGAAGCTGCAGATGGTATTGGCTCGATATGATGAATGTGGAGGACAACTAAATCCAAAGAAATGTCATCTAGCACAGCCAAGGGTGAAGTTATTGGGCCATATGGTGTCAGAAAATGGCATTGAGGCTGATCCAGATAAGGTTAAGTCTATTATTCTTCTTCCATCACCTACAAGTACGAAGCAATTGGCAACTTTTATACACAAAGTGAAGTACATGGCACGGTTTATTCCATTGTCTTCGCAGCTTCTTTATCCATTACAGCAAGTGGCAAAGCATGATCCACTGCAATGGGATGACAAGTGTGAAGAGGTGTTTCAAGAGGTCAAAGAGGTGTTGGGGGCTCTGTCAGCCATGCAGGCTCCTGATTGGGAGAAAGTTTTTTATGTAAATCCATCAGTAGGGGATGATGCCATTGGAGCCATGCTATTGCAAAAGGGGAAGGGCAGCCATTATATGAAGCCAGTGTATTGTGCAAGCCGAGTGAAGTTGGTAGCAGAGAGAAAGTTCTCGGAAGTAGAGCTAGTGATGGCTAGTGTAATATTTGCTTATCGACGATTTCGTCATTACTTGCTACCACGACCTTTTGTTTTCTTGACGAGTTATGCCTTTTTGCCACAGTTAATTAATGGCACTAACATGTCAAATGTGGTGAAGAAATGGGTAATTGAGCTGCAAGAATTTGAGTTCTCTTTTCTAGTGGAAGATAGTACAAGGGCTACCCTAGCTGATTTGTTGACCTACAAGGAGAATCCCCTTATTGTTAAGGAAGAGGTGGTGAGAAAGGTAGTTGAAGAAGTGCCACAGATCAGAAATGCACATGTGTTGTTCTTTGATGGTTCATACAGAAAGAGCCATGATGCAGCTTCAGGGGGTATAGCACTTTATGATCCAGAGGGGTACTCTGGAAGCCGGATTACACATTTGTTTGAAGCATGGGGTTTGAAGGTTGAGCATAAAAGGTGATGCCTTGTTAGTGGTGAAGCAAGTGCTGGGTGTGTGGAAGAGCAAGAACACCTCATTGAAGGAAATGTGCTTCAAAATTAAAGGCCTGTTAAAAAAGTTCGAAGCATGGAGCATCAGACACATTGAACGTGCTCTAAATGGAGAGGCACATGAAGCAGCTCAAGGCATGATTGGGGAGCTATTTGTGTTGAGGACCACTTTACCTCTTTATCATGGCCAGGAAAGTTTGGCTCAAGAAGAGGAGTTTTTGCTAACAAGAATTATTCCAAAGGAGATTCAGAAGTCTAAGAAGTATGGTTTTGTGCGTAGAGCATACAGGTACAAATTGATTGGTGATCTCTTATACATGAAAGGGGATGATCTCGTGTTGAGACGTGTACCTTGGTGAGAGGAGCTTTATAGAGTGTTGGAAGAGAATCATGAAGGCGCATGTGGTGGCCATTTTGCTCTAAAGATCACCTTGCATCAGATTTTGCAAGAGGGGTATGTATGGCCTAGTTTGCACAAGGATGTTCACCATTGGTGTAGGTCTTGCAATAGATGTCAAGCATTTGGGAAGAGAGTGTTGAAGCCAGAGCTACAAAAAACCATTATGGCATTTGATGTGTTTGAAAAGTGGGGGATTGATGCAATAGGCCCGTTACCTATCACAAGCAGGGGCAAAAGCTATATTTTGACTGCAGTGGACTATCTCTCTAGATGGGCAGAGGCTATAGCAGTAAAACAGATCACTGCAAAGGATGTGGCAAAATTTGTGTATAATGAAATATGTTGCAAGTTTGGGGTGCCACTGGAGCTACTTTCAGATAAGGGGCCTGGCTTTAGAGCTAAACAGCTAGATTTTTTATGTGCAAAGATGAAGATTAGGCACCAACATACCACTCCTTATTACCCACAGTGTAATGGCTTAAATGAAAGATTCAATGGTGAGTTGGTACAGATTCTTTCGAAAGTGACAGAGCACCAAGGAAAGAATTGGGATTTGGAATTGCCTAGTGCATTATGGGCTTACCGTACTTCGGTGAAGACAGGTACAGGGTTTACTCCATTTCATTTGGTGTATGGAAAAGAAGCACTATTGCTTGTGGAAGTAGAGTTGCCTACGGTCCTGCGGTCAAGATGTTAGAGAAGTTGCTTGGGCCTCCTAGTGATGCATTCGAAGAGAGGCTCTTACAGCTACAAGAGGTTCAACTGGATAGGATGAGTGCATTGGAACATTATGGGCAGATGCAAGATAGGGATTTGGCAAAGATAAATGAAAAGGTCAAAAGTAAGGGTATCAAGAAGCATGACTTGGTTTTGTGCTAGAACAGTAAGCTGGACAACACCTTCCAAAAGAAGTTTCAAATTAAGTGGGAAGGCCCTTTCAAGGTAGTGGAGTGTTTCCCGAATGGTACATATCAGTTGGCTAACCTGGATGGGTTTCTACATAAGTCAAGGGTAAATGGATTGCGTCTTAAATTGTATCATGCTAAGTTGATGATGGTCGAGCAAGATGAGCTGTATGTGGATGAAGGAGTGTTGGTGAAGGATGAGGAGACTTGTGACGCTGCGAGTCTCATATCGCTTTTTGCTGCTGCTGATCATGAATGATCTAGCAGGCTAGGGGATGGGCAAATTATGTCAGGAGTTTTTTGGAGCAAGGGATTGCGCATATGTACATACATATGCATGGTGCATCGAATAAAGGATTGCCCAATTTCCATAGCCAGGTGGTTACGTGGGGCCCACGTGTGTACAGGTAGGACAGGGTGTACATAGTGCAACGATTTTCACTATTATCAGTACCAGTGTGTTTTTTCTACAATAAGGAGGAGTTGGTAGCGGGTAAAACTTCTCGAGGAAGCTATCCGCGGTCCGAAGACATGAGATAAGTAGGTGCGTCAGATGGCATCTAGTGGCGTCAGGATGTCGAATGGGGACAGTACTTGCACGCGGAGAAGTATGGACAGGACGTGGGTGTTTTCTTGTGATACTTATGTAGAAAGGTCATCATGAGGACCACTTTTTGGGGCTACTTCACGTGGTTGCGGGATGCATTATTGAGAAAAGCTGAGTGCCAGGTGTGCGGATGATGCAAAAAGGTGACAACTATGCACAGCAAGGTCAGTTTTTGGCCTGTTCGGGGTCCGTTTGAGGTCATCTAAAAGGCCAAGGGTGCCCAACTAATAAAGCTAAGTGTGGGAACTGAAAAAACAGAGAGAAGATCAGAAAAAAACATGGAGAAGAGAGGAGGAACAGCCGCAAGTGTGTTTTTGCTGTTTTTGGAGCATTTTTTGGCCCTAAACCGCTCATTCGAGGTCGGATTTGAGCACTGTGACATTGTAGGGTGGGGTTTTTGGGCGTTCCGGACGCAATGGCACTGTCCATTTTGCCAAATTCCTCACAGATTTTTTGTGTAATCTTCTCCGGTGAGTGAAGCCTCTGCTTAACTTTGTGGTTGTATCTGGTGTATTTCCTCAATACTGTGTAAACTATTTGTCCCATTGGTGTTGGGCTAAGCTTCATTGAGTCTAAACAACAGCAATTTGCCTCCTTTGAGCTGAATTGAGAGTGTGTGTGTGAGTGTGTATGTGTGAGTGTTGAGTGGGCAAGTGGGAAATCTCTCTCTTCTCACTCCGTCTGTGTGTTTCCTGTCTCGGCTAGGCTGGTTGTGTAAGCCGAGTGGTGCCCCATAATGTGTGTGTGTATCACCCCAAGAGTGTGTGTCGGCCCATTATAGAGGCGTTGTGTGTGTTTCCATCCCGCTCACACCGTCTAACCAATCATCATTTGTTGAGACTACATCTTTGAGTAATTTCCATTGTCGGTCATCTATTTCCAAAGTGTTGATGGGAATCGGTATCTGTTGATTCTTGAGAGCAGCTTTCCTTTTGAGTACTCGAAACCGAGCTTCCTCTTGGGCTTCATCAATAACCTGTTGTCATTTAATCTTCCTTTGCTTGGCTGCATGTATTCTTTCTAGCAATTCATTGGTTAGCGGAAAATTGTATTTCTTTAAATGACATCCACTAATCCAATTAGACATTGGTTTACCAACTAGGGTGGACAATTTTACTGCTCCACTTGGAGATACATCTTCAATGATAAACGGTATGTTTCTTTTTTTCTTAAACTTGGGAATGTGTTGCTTAAGGGAATAGACTAAAACTAAGTCCCCTTTCTTGAAGATTTTTGTGATAAAGTGGGAATAAAAAAATTGTTTTTGCTTTTGCTTTTGCTTTTGTACATAGATGTGAGCTACAACAGTTAGCCTTTGCTCATCTAGATTTTCCAAATCTTCAAGTCTTTATGACAATTCATGTCCAGTCCACTCAAGATTCTGTGCTATCCTTAATGTCGACAATAGAAATTCTATTGGCAGTATGGCATCAAGACCATAAACAAGGTTAAAGGGTGTAACATTTAAAGCTGTTTTGGATGAAACTCGATAAGCCCATAGAGCAGCATGGAGATTCATTTCCTAGTTTGTCCTTCTGAACTAACCACTTTAGTAAGCACCAAGATAAAATTTTGTTTGTATGCTCAGCTTGTCCATTTGCTTGTGGGTGATAGGGAGCAACTCATTAAGCAAATACTCGATTACCTCATTGATGAAATGAGTTTCCCAAACACTGACAATTTCTATTGGCACTCCATATCTCGTGAATACATACTCATATAAGAATGCAGTAGTGGTTCTGGCATCATTCTTTTGAGTTGCTTTAGCCTCGGCCCACTTGGTCAAATAGTTCGTAGCTACAATGATATATTGAGCTTGGGTTCTATAAGCAGGTGGTTGTATTGGCCCAACAAAATAAATACCCCATTTTGCGAAAGCTCTAGCTCCCATCATTGGTCTTAAGGGCATGCTATCTACATGTGTTGGCATTTTTGCTCGTTGACAAGCATCACACCTTCGAACTTATTTTTTGGCATCTGCAAAAAGTGTTGGTCACCATATGCCTTCCATCAAGATTTCTCTTGCAGTAGTCTCACTAGAAAAGTGACGTCCAGCTAATCCAGCATGTGCTTGTTCTATAATCGGAATATACTCGTCTTCATTTGCACAAAGACGCAAATGTTGATCTTTATCTCTTTGATATGATTGGTTCCCAATAAGAGCATAGTCTCTTGCTTCAGTTTCAATTGCTCTTTGACGGCGTTTACTCATATCCTCAGGAAATGTTCGGCTTGATAAGTAGGTAAACAGATAGTTACTCCACTTAAGAATAGGTGACATTTGAAACAATGTTACATGAGGTATGGGTGTTTGTTTTTGACATTGAGGACAATCCTTTACAAAAGATCGAACATCACTCCTCATAGTCGGCCAAAATACTCCAAGTCTCAAGATTCGTTGCATAGTTTGGTCTTCTGCAAAGTGAAGTCCTACTATAGTAACATTTGTTTGACTCATGTACTGTTGTTTTACTTAAGGATTAATGCATAAGAGCAATATTCCGTCTCAATTTCTTTTGTATAGCCTACCAGCTAGTAATTGATACATAGCCGATTGCTCGATTAATCCAATCGTAATGGAAGTGGTATTTGTGAATCCACTTGAGCTATTTTCATCAATGACACCATGTTTTTCGACCATCGAGATATCATTTCCACGGAGAACAAATAGGCATCTGGTAGATCATCGTCTATCCCTTTAGGTGATTCTCTTGAAACAATCCTTGACAAATGATCTGCTCGTTGATGTGTAGTGCCCTTTTTTACAACCACAGTGAAATCAAGTTCCAAAAGAATGATGAACCATCTCACTATTCTTCCTGTGCTGCATGGCTTATTGACCAAGTACAACCATGGTTGAGCTTGGTGAAATGTTTTGAAACCATGTCAATGCTTTTTCTTCTAATGCCATTCCAAACCCCTCGAATTGAGTATGGAAATCGAATATACATTCTGTTCGTAGCACTTGCTTAAAGCTTGCTAAGTGGTCGTATGGATCCCCTGATCCATTGTATTTTTTGACCCATTTTTGAAAATCAGCTGATCTGACGTGTCTGTTTGGTTTAACTCCCGGTCTCCTGGCAGTTGGTCCTGTTCCTAGTGCTTCAAAACAGTCTGTTGGAAATAGTGACTCATGTAGCCCTGGACTGACTGGCCTTAGTGTCACCCGGTTTTCTATGTGATGAGGTGGTTTTTGGTTTCTTCACATTACTCTCAGATGATCTCTCACAGTGTTCATATTTTGGAATTGTTTCTGGTCCTTGTCTCAATATCCAATCCCTTATGGAATACCCTTGGTGTTTGGTATGTTCTACCTCCTCAGGAGTCATCATAACAAAGTTGTTGTTATAACAATCCCTAAACAGGTAGGTTGATAGGTTTGCTGATCCCTTATCTTTGATCTTGAAGATATAAATGATCTTCATGGCCGTTAGTTGTCCTGGTTTGGCATGCAAAGTCCACATAAGATCTTTTATGTTTCTATTTTTCCAACGATAGACTCTGATCCTAAGATTATCCGTACTAAGCCGTTTCAAAGGCTTCAAATCTAGTTGATTGTATTCCTCGAATTTTAAAGTTGGTGGTCCTTCTTTTGCTGACATATCTGGGATTATGGTGTTTACTTCTAACCCCCATTTGTCTACCACATCAGGGTTTTGGACTTGTACATACTGAGTTCCGTTTCTGTCCATGTACATTTTTCCTTGTTTGTTTGCCCTAATCTCTTCTTCAAACTCAATACCATGGTCATCAATGCGAATAGCATACTCCTTGTTAGGGTTCAAGTAAACCTGGGCTCCATGTCGGTTAGTCTTATAAAATGAGAGTATATGCTTATAACGCAGTCATTCCTATTTCCGAGTGAGCCGAGTAAGAAGACATTTCAGATGCTGAATCTGAAAAAGTATCTGAGACTTCTTCAACAAGGAATTGCCTTGATTCATGCTTTCTTCGGTGGATCCTCTACTGGAGGTTTCTCTGAGTATGCCCTGATTTCCTAGTACACGACCAGATCTAAGGTTCATATAGACTTATGAAGCCCTGGATAGAGTACTCACCTTTGGATTGACCTGTCGTCAATTTCCACTTGATTCGATTGCAACTTTCTGTCAAGCCACTGATTCCTCGTCGGCAACTTGATTCCTGTACAAATTTGATCAAGTTAGCTATTCTTCTATAAAGACAGTAGAGTTTTTGCTAACTCTCTTGATTGGTCTATGTGTATCACTTCAAATCGAGCTATGGGAGTCAAATATTGACTTTTAGATTTGACTTTAGCAAAAAATCAAAGGATTAATCTGCAACCTGGAAACTGAGTGAACATGTATCAATTTTGATGTGATTGAACCCAAAATTGCCTAGTGGCTTTGTATTATGCTGGTCTAACACTGTACAAGTTTAAAAGTCAAAATTGATGTCCCTGGGTAGCAGTAGTAAATAATCACGATTATTTACTTTTGCTAGTTTTTTGCACTTTTTGGATTGGTGTAGCAAGTATACAACCTGTTAAAGTCCCTGGACAAGTTTCATCAAGTTTGAACAAAATCTGATCAAGTTTATCAAACTGTTTTGTATCCGCAGACTCTGATTTTAAGAATCTGGCTTAAGTCTCACTTTTATGATCCAAATTTCACCAAAATTGATTTGTGAGGTCTACTTGATATGCTTGACCTTGTGGTATACTGAAATGTGCAAGATTGTCACCTTTTGAAGCAGATGTAAATAATCGCAATTATTTACTTCAACTATATTTTTGCAACTTTTTGTCCCAACGACACAGATCTGTTAAGCACCTCAAGTTAAGGTCACTAGCCAAGTTTCATCAAGTTTGGACAATTTTTGGTCAAATGGTCATCAATTTTTTGTTCGCAAACTAACTTTGCAAATTTGGTCACAATTTTCAATCCAGTGATCCAATTCTTACCAAATTTGGTTTGTGGGCTTATTACAACATGGTTAAACTAGTGGTATGCTGACTTGGTCAAAAAAGTTGAAAAATGGGACATATGTAAATAATCGTGATTATTTACAACTGGCAATTTTTTGCTTTTCTTTGGTCAACTGAGCATATTACACATGTTAATCACATCAATATAAGCATTTTTTTTTTAAATTTACACTCAAGATTCAAAAAGTCAATACAAAATTTAGTTTTTACCCAGTTTTTTGCCAGTTTGGTGATCCAAATCTTTTGGGCGCCCTTCACAAAAGTTGTTTGTACACATGCAATGAGTCAATGGTATGAACCTTGGTCAATTTGGAGCAGAAAATTAATAATCGTGATTATTAACTTCAGGCTTGAAATGAACACTATTTTGTAATTTTTTCATAGACAGTCTTTACATGAACTATTTTAAGCCTATGAATCAAGTCAAAATTTAATTTGGCCTAAAATGTCAAGAAAAAGTAAATAATCTGAGTTTTGGCCAACTATGGAAATTTTTACCTCGAAGTGTCCTTGAGCTTACCAACTGGTTCAGACAACTTTTAAGCTTACTCTCCAGTTGGATTGAGTGGTTGCGAGTCTTTTCGTGCTATTTCTAGCCGTAGACCTGAAATTCTACAACTTCCAATAACAACCCACACTTGATTCTTTCAGAGAGAGCAATGTTTTGAAATCCACCTCGGATCCTATTTACCCTACTCCCAGATTCTCATGCAATGGGGTTGTGGAAAGTGTCCACAAACACTCATTTTCTTGTCTTTTATGTTTTCCTGAGCATTCATCTTAAGAATTGTCTCGTCTACCAATCATTCTCAAAATCCTAATCTATTTCTACAATCCTACAATCCTAAAGGCACTCAGCAAGTACGATTACTTTTAAGCTACCTCTATACAGCAAAAGACGAGAATCTTAAGCTATGTGGTTTCTAAAAGAAAGTTTTGAACTCTAGGAGATCCTAGAGGAAGTTAATGGACAACTACACACGATGCTCTTGTTTTCCCTAGTTTAGGTCTATTCGTCCCCGGCAGCGGCGCCAAATGTGGCGCATGTCTAACCTCACCATCCTATCTTATTGTAGTATTAGCGAGAACCACGATTAAATTGTCAATCCATGGAACGAAACTGACTTGACTAGTGCAAAGAGGCTACAAGAGGTTGTCAATCTCTCGGAAAACAACTAACAACTCGCATCTAACTCAAGCTACACTCAAGTGACTGAAATCACCAAAAGCCAATCGCTCATCGACAAACAAATCACATCCCTTACAACATCAAATGACATCCAAACGTAACGAAACTTCTAGGACATGTTTATAAGACCTAAGCACACATGCTTATGGTCTCAAACCCCACTTTAGGTCAAGTTCAAAATTGTAATTATTAACAACAATGGATTTTTGATCTAGTCGTTTTTGACCCAGAATGCATTTAAATGCTTAGCAATGATGCCCCAATACCCCGCCTATTCTTAGTTTTTGATTTAAAAGTGTAAATTCCTAGTTATGATGAAATTAGGCCGTAGGTCGGCACGCCAAAAGCTAGAAATACCTTGATGTGTCTACGTCAATGCGTAGAGCTCTTACCTGCGGTTGCAATGCAACAAATACGACTGCAATGTAACAACCGGGGAGAGAGTAGGAAGCACGAGAAGGAAAGGAGTGAGCGCCGTTAGCTCACGCTATGTATTTCATTATCCAAAACTTGAAAATAACTTACAAAGATTGGATTTTATACCTTAGCCAAGGTTTTTGGTGGTCAAAACTAGTAATCTGGGAGTTCTACCAAAGATGGGTAATGACTGGATGATACAATCTGGAAGCTTGTAGCCCCGGCTCATTAATTACAGAGTTTATTCGAGAAAATAAGAGTTACAATATTCTCGATTTATAAAAAATAATAAGTGTTTTACAATATGAACTCCGAAAAATGGTATTTGTGGTATCTGTGTTAGCTTGCTGCTAACAGAAGTAAGGCTAGGATTTGTTTCACCTCATTTAACTGTTGCTCGTTTTCTTCATTCCAAGTGAAGATCTCTTGATGGGTAACTTGTTGTAAAGGGAGAGCCACTTGAGAGAACAGGTGAATGAACCTACTCAAATACCTCACCTTTTGAAGAAAAGAGACCAACTGCTTTGATGTGCTGGGAGAGGGAAAGCCACCAAGGCTTGAACCTTGCTTGGGTCAGCTTCAATGCCCTTGGTAGAGACCACATGGCCAAGAAGAGCAACCTTGCTTTCACCAATGTGGCATTTCTCCAGGTTGAGTTGGACACCCAAATCTTGCATCCTAGCTAGACCTTCATAAAATTTCTCCAAAGGAAGAGAGCGGGAGCTGTAGATACAAAAGTCATCAATAAAAACACGGATTGATAAGTTCCAAAGAATGGCTCAAAAACAAATGTCACATAGCGCGAAAAGAGGCCGCAGCATTAGTGAGACCAAAAGACAAAACTCTGTAAGCAAAACACCCCCATGGTGTGATGAACGTTTTCTTCTTTTGATCTTCTTCAATGATGCTAATTTGGAAGCAGCCTGAGTAGCCATCAAATACCATGTAGCACTCATGTCATGTTACCTCATTGAGAATTTCATCTTGAAAAGGAAGAGGAAAATGGTCTCTCTTTGTGGTTGCATTAAGGGTCTTGTAATCAACCCAAACCCTCCACTTACCATTCTTCTTTGGTGTGACTACCACTGGAGAAACCCACACCGAGTCTTCAACAAGATAGATGAAAACTCCTTCTAGGAGTTTCCTTACCTGTTTGAGCAAGGCGTCTTGTTGAATTACTCCTAGCCGCCTGAGCTTCTGCACTACAATTTTACTTCCCTCCTTGAGCTTAATGTGATGCTGAACTACTATGATGCCACTGATTTTATCATAATCATCAATGAACAATGTGTAAAATTACTTAGCATCAAAATATAATCTTCACGCTCCTTCCCATACAACTCACTAGAGAGCATTCGATGTAGCTTACTTGCTTCTACCATAGGTTGTATACCTGGTGTCTCCCCTTGATTTGATGGTGATGCATAAGGTTTCTCCATCCTCTTAGGGTCCTTAAGAATGACCACCCTCACCTCAATGCTACTGTTGCTTTCTTCAGTTACTGTTGACTCCTCCTCCAAAGTGGTTGAAGAGTAACTACTAGAAAACTCATCCATAGAGGTTTCTAGATCCATGTTTCGTTTTCGACCTGTCTTCATGTTATAAAGTACTGGCTTTCCTTTGGCATCCTTCATTTGGATTATGCCAGTGTCCTAGTCTTTCTTATCTCTCATAGCCATAAGCCAAGGCCTCCCTATAATGATAGGATAGCCCTCCCCTTTCTGTGGCATGACAAAGATGTCCACATCTACCTTGGTGTTGAGCGCCTTTATCCTAGCTGCATTTATAACACCAACACATTAAACTTTTACATTATTTGCCATTTTGGCTCGGCATGGTGCCAACCTACTCACCTCTAAAACCAAACAATGCATCGTTTTTTCACTCATGACACATATTTGTGCGCCATCATTGATGTAGATGTTACCATATACATGTGGTAGTGATGTGTGTGAACACACTAGGACTGCCGGGGCAATTTTTTCCTCTTTAGGAGGTTTTTTCTCCCGAGCATTGTATATACGCCCATCACTCTACGGCTATCTATCTTTCCATAGCACACTAAGTAACACACGAGATCTCTATTGTGTGCCTTGAGCTTCCTTCGTCTTCTCCAAGCTGTGTGCGTTTCTTTGCAACCCTAATTCCAAACAATTGGTATCAGAGCAGGTTGCATCCTCTCGCGCTTAGTCGCTAGCTACTCTAACATACGCCTGCTCACTTTCTTCGATTTTAGTGAGGTTTGGCGAGCGTTCACAGGTCAACAAATATTTCGGGAGTGCTCGTAGAGCTTAGTCTACTCAGATTTTTGATTCGGGCTCATTTCGGCCTCCATTTCCACTACAGGCAGCAGTGTTGCACGGGCTATTTCATTATTTTGTGTAGAGTTTTTGTCAATGCCGTTTTCTGCATAACAGGTGCCTTACAATCTTCTACGGTTTGTGCTATATAGCACATGTTGTTCTCGATTTTGTTTCTCCTATTTTCGAGCAGTTTTCACATCATGTGTAGCATTTACCATGGCTGACAACAACACAAATGTTTTTAAGATGTTTGCTGCTGAGGACCAGTTGGATGGGGACAATTACCCTATGTGGGCTTATATGATGCAACACGTTCTTGTGTCAAAGGGCGTTCGGAATATTGTGCAGGGCATTGATCTACATCTTGGTTCTGAGGATGTAGGCAATGTTGAGGATGTTGCAGGTCTTGCTACAAGGATTGCTTCTATTAGAGTTGTTTTGCCTACGACAGAACAAGCTCATTGGGATGTAAAGGATGCATAGGCTCATGCATTGATTGTGTTGTCTGTGAAGCGCACCATTGTTCCTCACATCCGTTCAGCAAAATTTGCAAAACAGTCTTGGGATATTTTGGTTGGTCTTTATTCAAGCCGCAATGAGGCTAAAATTGCTTTGCTGTGTAAAGAGATGGAGTCGAAGATTATGCATGAGGAAGATGATATGGACACTTTCCTTGCTAGTGTCAAGGATATCAATGAGAAACTTATTTCTGCAGGTGAAGTAATTTCAGATAGTTCCCTTGTGCAGACTGTTCTTAATGCCTTACCAGATTCTTACCAGACTTTTGCTAGTACTTGGACTTATGACCCAAGGAAATCCATAAGTTGTCAAGTTTGATGCATTATGCACATTGCTGTTGCAAGAGTCACTTTCCAGAAAAAACAGGACTAGACAGCGTGCATTTGAACAGGCTTTTATTGCTTCTCAAAGAAAGGGTGGTAACAGCAATGCAGCCACTTCTTATGGTTCTGCTGCGAGTGGCAAAACTTATGTTCCTGATGCTTTTGCTGGCAGCACTTCGTTTGGAAATTCTGGTGTTAAGGGTAAAAAGAAGATGCGTTGCCATTATTGTAAAGCTAATGATCACTTGATCAAGCAGTGTCCTAAGTTGAAGGCCAAAGAGGCTAAGAAGAAAGAGGGTGGTCCCATTGCAAATGTTGGTTCCACTACAAATGCAGCCATTGTTGAGTCTTCTGTGAAAGGAGACTGTGATGCTGATATCGATGCAAAATGGGCTTTTAGCGTAGAGTGCACTTGCAATCCTGCTGTCCATGATGCATGCTTGTCAGTTGCTGCAGATTCACATGTGTGGTATTTCGATAGTGGCAGTTCTTTCACACTTGTTGATGCACTTTATGTACCTGGAATCAAGAAGATTCTTTTGTCTGTATCTGCACTTGCTAGACCTGGACTTGTAGTCAAATTTATGGATGACAGATGTACAGTTCATGATCTTAGTTTTTGTGATGAAATCGTTGCATCTGGGCTTTTGTGCCGTGGGTTGTATAAGCTCACTTTGTATGACAAGTGTGGACAAAATTTTGCAATTGCAGTTGTAGATTCAAGGGCTATTTCAGACGCAAAACTTTGGCATGCACGTTTTGGTCGTTTGAATTTTGCCAGTTTGCTGCGTTTGTAGAAATCTGATATGGTTGCTTCTTTTCCGCCTCTTGAAGCACCTGTCAAACATGTTTGTGAAGGTTGTATTTTAGGTAAGATGCAGTGTTCTAAGTTTCCAAAGGATGGTTCAGTTCGGGCCACATGCAGGTTGCAGCTTATGCATAGTGATGTTTGTGGACCTATGTAAACTCCGTCCTTGGGAAATTACCTTTACTTTGTGACTTTCATTGATGATTACTCCAAGCATGCATGGGTATTTCCTCTTTAAGCGAAGTCCGAAGTTTTTATGTGCTTCAAAAAATTTCTGGCTATGGCTAAAAATGTCTCGAAATGTACTATGGGCACCCTCCGTTCCGATCAAGGGGGGGAGTATATGTCTCATGAATTCAATGCATTTCTGGCTAGTTGTGGGATAAAACACCAATGTACAATGCCTTATACACCTCAGCAACATGGTGTTGCTGAGAGGAAAAATAGGTCACTTACGGAAATGGCACGATGTATGGTCAAAAGTCAAGATGAGGCTTGAGGCCATCATGTGTGCCACTTATGTACTAAACATGTATCCTACAAAAGCTTTGCAATATATTACTCCATATGAAGCATGGCATGATAGAAAGCCTTCTATTGAGCACATGCGTGTTTTTGGCTATTTGGAATATGCTTTGGTGCCACAAACACAGCACAAAAAATTAGATGATAAGGCTGTCAAATATATTTTTGTTGGTTATAGTGTTGAATGCAAAGGTTACAGGTTGTATCATCCGCAAACAAAACGTATTCTGGTTTCACGGGATGTAGTGTTTGTGGAAGATTTTGTTCAGCCCTTGCTGTCATATACTAGAGATAATAATGTAAGCTCACAGGATATTTATGACACTTTGTTGCCTCTTTGCAGTGGTGAAAATATGAATGTAAGTTCCAACGAGGCAAATGTACAGCCTATGGGGATTTCTGAAAATGTTACAGATCAGCCTATTTATTGATGCAGATGTACATGGTGTACTTGATGAGGAAAGGGCTGAAAATGGGCAGGCTAGAGGTATGCCAAAATGGCTGGTGCACACTTTGCGTGACAGTAAATTGGATGCACCTTTGTCTAGTTGTACTCGTTCAGGCTCTTGCCATGCATCTTATGCATCAGATTGTTATGCTTTGGGTGTGTCTAGCTTACATGATGTTGAGGAGCCTCTGTCTTTTGATGAAGCACAGAATTCAAAAAATTGGATGGCTGCCATGCAATCAGAATATGATGCACTTATAGAAAATGACACATGGACTTTATGTGATTTGCCTCCTGGCAAAAAGGCCATTGGTACGAAGTGGGTTTACAAGTTGAAACGCAAGCCGGATGGTGAGATCGATCGCCATAAAGCTCGACTTGTTGCAAAGGGTTATGCACAACAGAAAGGCATAGATTATGAAAAGACTTTTTCTCCCACTTGTTGTATGACTACTGTGCATTTTCTATGTGCATTGGCAGCTCATTTTGGTTGGGATGTACATCAATCAGACATTGTTACTGCTTTCTTGAATGGTGACATATTTGAGGAAGTTTATGCAACACAGCCTCGCGGGTTTGTCATAAAAGGACAAGAGGACAAAGTGTGCAGATGTAAGAAGGCTTTGCATGGGTTGAAGCAATCTCCTCGTGCTTGGTATGAGAAAGTTGACACTCATTTGGTCAAACAAGGCTTTTGTAACAGTCCAACAAAAAGCACATTGTATGTAAAGCGTGAGGGTGATGTACTTCTCGTTGTATTTCTTTATGTCGATGATTTGCTGATCACTGGACCAAATGAGAGACGTATTGCTGAATTTAACGCTGATTTGAATGCTACTTTCAAGATGAAAGATTTGGGACTGTTGCATCATTACTTGGGTATACAATTTAAACAGTGTGATGGTGGTATTGCTTTGTGTCAGAAAAGTTACATAGAGACATTTCTATGTAAGTATGGACTTGAGGATTGCAAACCTATTGCCAGTACTCCCATGGAAACAGGTTTGAAGTTGAGTCTACATGATGCTGGCGATCCTGCCGATGTCACTCTTTATCAAACTACTGTTGGCTGCCTCATTTATGTATGCAACACGAGGCCGGATATTTAGTTTGCAGTCTCATAGGTTAGCAGATTTATGCAAAGCCCAGGGTCTAAGGATTGGCAGGCCGTCAAGAGGATTTTCTGCTATCTTAGTGGCACTTTACATCTTGGCTTGTTTTATCCCAAGGGGGGATCATTGCTGCCAGACTTACATGCTTTTTCGGACTCAGATTGGGTTGTTGTTTTGACACGCTGGTACAAATCGATTTGGTTGACCTCAGAAAGTGCTAATGGCAGATGCACGGCAGCAGGTAGGTGGATGGTCACAAGCTTGGTCATGTACTCGATGCAGGTTGGAGCTGGTGCATTGGAGATATGTATATCAAATGCGGCAATTTACAGGTTGATAGTGGTTTTTGGGAGCTCTAATAGCTGAAAACTTAAAGGCGTGTGTGCCGATTTGGTGGACAAGTTCACCGGGATCAAAGGTTACGATGGTCCTGGCAATCATAACTTTGTCGTCCGGGATCTCGATGCCCCGATAGTGTCTATGCGGATGCCTTGTGTTTGTTTGCGGCCATGATGGCCTTGGCACAGGGGCAAGAGCTCTTGTATTACAGGTATGCGGAGCTATATGCACGAATGAAGGCCGCGGGTTGCCTCTCGTGGGAAGGCGGCCCAAGTCGCAAAGTGGAATTAAAAAAAAAAAAAAAACTTGCCATGCTAGAAAAGGGAGGGCGAGCTGCAATCGGAAGGAGAAGGGCCGCCATCTGCGAGAGTTTGGACTGCTGTTGCAAGGAGTAAAGAGTGCCACTTGGTAAGCATGAGGAGGTGTTGCAGTTGGAGAGCTTGTGGAAGGGCCGCCCCTTGCATGGGGGTAACGGGAGGCCATCGAGAGGGAGGAGGGAGAGAAGAGGTGGAGCGAGCCAATGAGTGGCGCGTGAGCAGGAGCTGCAGAGGAGAGGCCACCATGGGCTGCATGAGGATGCCGCCAGAAGCAGAGGAAGGAGGAAGGGCTGAGGGCCTCCGTGTGTGATGGGTTGCGCCACTTGGTCGGCAAGTGGTGGTGAGCAGGAATGTGGACCATCAGGTGGAGCATGCAGCTCGTGGCAAGGAGAAGGGACTGCAGGAGGGAGAGTTGGGGCCGCCAAGGAGCAGGCCAGGGCAGTTACATCGAGGAGGGTGGTGGCTCTGAGGTGAGCGCAGTACAGGAGATGATGGCGCTACTAAGGGGCTGCAGGGCGGCCATCTGTTTCAGGAGAGCCGCCTTGGGGACGCTGAATATGACAGGGCAGGGCTGAGGAAAAAATCACCATCTATATGCAACGGGGCCGAGCAGGAAAAGCCGCCAAACTTGAGGAGAAAAGAGCTCCATTGGGGGGGCTACACATGAAGGCAACGAGAGAAGGCGGGTTGTAGAGCCGCCACAGGAGAAAGCAAGGCCTGAGGGGCCGCCAGTGCATGAAGAGAAGGGGTGACCGAGAATCGAAAGGTGAGATTAAAGGAGAGCCATTATGGTTGCATACGAAAAGCAAGAATTGTCAAAGCCATGGATGCCATCATTGTACCCACACATCTGTTTTTGGTGCTAAGTTTTTGTATGGTTTGTGGTTGTGTGCAGCGAGAGAGGGAGAGAGAGAATGATTGAGTGAGCTATGTAGTGTGTCGTTGAGGCGTGTGTTGTCTCTCAATGTGAGTGTGTTTACAAATGTGTGTGCATTGATGTGTGCGTCGGTAAAGGGATTGTGTGTAGCCGAAGTTGCTCGTAGGCAAGTCCATGGGGTGAAGGTTGGCGGATAGGATGCATGTGTACGTGTTTCTGTGTGGTTTGGGGTGTTGGATACTTGCTGGGCTATAGAGAGGCATGGAGTTTGTGTCCTGTGTGTTGTTCCATTTCCCCCATCCCATCAGTGGTGCCCCCCACTGAGGAGCTACTGATTGCTCCTTGGTGACGTAGAAGACGGTGTTGCGGTGATACCAGCTTCAAAGAACAAGTGCTGCTAAGAAAGATCTGGTCGGGTTCTTCGACTTTTATAGGTCCATGTATACAACTTTTTGAAGGGTGTTGCTATGAAGGTCTACAAGACAGGTTGGCTGACAAAGTTACAGGTGCAAAGCAGGGAATACTTGCCTATGTTTTACAGACGGATGATGATGATCAAAGCTATATTTTTGATCCTGGTGGAAGATTCATTACGATTGGGAGAGCCTATGGCTTTCCTATTGACCCGGGCGGGCTCTACAGCAGATGAATATCTCTATCTATCTATCTAGTGCTTCTTGTACATAGTATCTATGGTTGAGTATAAATTCTCAACGAGAGGTTGGGCAATGATGGTACAACTCGATTTGGTTGACCTCAGAAAGTGTCAGTGGCAGATGCACGGCAGAAGGTAGGTGGATGGTCACAAGCTTGGTCATGTACTCGATGCAGGTTGGAGCTAGTGCAGTGGAGATATGTATGTCAAATGCGGCAATTTACAGGTTGATGGTGGTTTTCTGGGAGCTCTAATAGCCGAAAACTTAAAGGCGTGTGTGCCGATTCGGTGGACAAGTTCACCGGGATCAAAGGTTGTGATGGTCGTGGCAATCATCACTTTGTCGTCGGGATCTCGATGCCCGATAGTGTCTATGCAGATGCCTTGTGTTTGTTTGCGGCCATGAAGGCCTCGGCATAGGGGCAAGAGCTCTTGTATAATTACAGGTATGCGGAGCTATATGCACAAATGCAGGCCGCGGGTTGCCTCTCGTGGGAAGGCGGCCCAAGTCGCAAAGTGGAATTAAAAAAAAAAAAAACTTGCCTTGCTAAAAAAGGGAGGGCGAGCTGCAATCGGAAGGAGAAGGGCCGCCATCTGCGAGAGTTTGGACTGCTGTTGCAAGGAGGAAAGAGCACCACTTGGTAAGCATGAGGAGGTGTTGCAGTTGGAGAGCTTGTGGAAGGGCCGCCCCTTGCATGGGGGTAACGGGAGGCCATCAAGAAGGAGGAGGGAGAGAAGAGGTGGAGCGAGGCACTGAGTGGCGCGTGAGCAGGAGCTGCAGAGGAGAGGCCACCATGGGCTGCATGAGGATGCCGCCAGAAGCAGAGGAAGGAGGAAGGGCTGAGGGCCTCCGTGTGTGAGGGGTTGCGCCACTTGGTCGGCAAGTGGTGGTGAGAGCAGGAAAGTGGACCATCAGGTGGAGCATGCAGCTCGTGGCAAGGGAGAAGGGACTGCAGGAGGGAGAGTTGGGGCCGCCAAGGAGCAGTCCAGGGCAGTTACATTGAGGAGGGTGGTGGCTCTCAGGTGAGCGCAGTACAGGAGATTATGATAGGGCAGGGCTGAGGAAAAAATCGCCATTTGTATGCAAGGGGGACGAGTAGGAAAAGTCTCAAAACTTGAGGAGAAAAGAGCTCCATTGGGGGGGGGCTACACATGAAGGCAACGAGAGAAGGCGGGTTGTAGAGCCGCCAGAGGAGAAAGCAAGGCCTGAGGGGCCGCCAGTGCATGAAGAGAAGGGGTGACCGAGAATTCAAAGGTGAGATTAAAGGAGAGCCATTATGGTTGCATACAAAAAGCAAGAATTGTTGAAGCCGTGGATGCCATCATTGTACCCACACATTTGTTTTTGGTGCTAAGTTTTTGTATGGTTTGTGGTGACGGCTCGGCTTGGGTCATTTTGTTTCTGCGTCTTGTCTCGTGCATAGAGCCCGTGGAAGCAGTGGCTCCGGGGCTTTTGTGTGTGTGTGCAGAGAGAGAGAGGGGGAGAGAGAATGATTGAGTGAGCTATGTAGTGTGGTTGAGGCGTGTGTCGTCTCCCGGTGTGAGTGTGTTTACAGAGTGTGTGCATAAAGGGATTGTGTGTAGCCGAAGTTGCTCGTAGGCGAGTCCATGGTGTGAAGGTTGGCGGATAGGGTGCCTGTGTACGTGTTTCTGTGTGGTTTGGGGTGCTGGATACCTGCTGGGCTATAGAGGCATTGAGTTTGTGTCCTGCGTGTTGTTTCATTGCCCCCATCTCAACGCGAGTGTCCACAAGTGGTTTTTGTTTCATGCTTGACAGTTCATGTATATCATGGTTGAGCAAGAAGCAACCTACTGTGGCCACTTCGAGTTGTGAGGCTGAGTACAAGGCAGTGTTCATAGCTACGGTTGAGTGTGTATGGCTCAGATGTCTTATGGCTGATTTGGGTGTCGGACAGGACACTACCAACACTATCTACACTAACAGTCAGAGTGCATTAGCAGTTGCGAGGAACCCAGTTTTTCATGCTCGCACAAAGCACATTGAGGTGTATTACCACTATGTCAAGGGGAGGCTCTCAGCAGGAGAGATCAACTTGGCTTATGTGCCAGCACAGGACAACCTTGCAGATCTTTCCACAAAGGCATTCTCTCGTGAGAAGCTTGAAGCTTTCCGCAAAGCTTTGGGTTTACTCCCCTTTGTGGACTGATCATGTCCTTAGGGCATGGCCGCACTTCCCTTTCCGCAAAGCTTTGGGTTTACTCCCCTTTGTGGACTGATCATGTCCTTAGGGCATGGCCGCACTTCCCTTTAATCATGTGCCAGCTCTCGTTCACCGCATCACTCCAGGGGGAATTTGTTACCATATACATGAACACACCAGGACCGTCGATGCATTTTTTTCCCTCTTTAGGAGGTTTTTCCCCCCGAGTATTGTATATATGCCCATCATTCAAGGGATATCTATCTTTCCATAGCACACTAAGTAACACACTCTCTATTGTGTGCCTTGAGCTTCCTTCGTCTTCTCCAAACTGTGTCTCTGCAATCCTAATTCCAACAGTAGATATTGGATATGAGTTGCCCTTTGATGTGAACATCCATCACTGGTAGTATGTCATCTAGATTCCTGCCAGAGATAGCCCCAACTATCTTTGGCTTTGGTCGTCTCGTACTATCCATCTTTGTCCATTGTCTCCTCACCCTAGGTGCCAGGTGGAGTAACTGAGGCCATGCAATTTTTGGGCCCTACACAAAAACATCTTGAACCAAATCATATGGTTTAGAACATTCACCCAAAGAGAAATCTACAATGTGAATTTTACGTCGTGACTTAAACGGCTTTTTGCTAGATTCCCCTTTAGTTTTTATCTTTTCTTGTTTTTGGGAAGATTCACCATGCCTAGCGCATGTTTTCCCCATGGAATATACTCCTTCAAACTTGGTCTTATCCTCCTTCACTTTCTCCTTTCCATTACCTTCAAGACTCATGACACTTACTGCCTGATTGCCAACTGGCTGTGGGGGTAAGGACGGAATGAGAGGTTGTGGTGGATGTGGTTGAATGGGTGGTTGTAGGATTTGCACGGGTGGTGCTTATTGTGGTGCCCTCGGTGGTGGTGGTCTTGTCCTTGGTGGTGAAACCTAGTTTTGTCTGGCTCCTCTGTTGAAATTTTGCCTCCTTGGGTGTGGGTAGTAATACATGCCATGGCCATTCTCCCCACAATCGTAGCAGTGGTATTCTTGGTTTTGCCTTTGTTTTCCTCTCCTTTGCTTTTCATTGTGGTTGTGTGCATTCCCTTGTTGTACCAAATGCACAGATAGATTCTCAAGCTGAGTAGTGATGCACCTCAACAGGTCTTGCTGCTCTTTTGATGCCTCTTGTGGTTGGGATCTCTGAGCGGATGTTGCAATTTTATTGGGGTTAGTCAGAATATGCTTGATTCCTTTGACTCATTGACTCTTGCTTGCATGTGCATCTTCTTGTATTTACGGAGGGATACTTCCTCTGTCAACTCATACATTGCAGGGAATCTCCCCTTCACCTTCTCTTTAAGTTGCGACCACATGCCAACAATGGGATGGTCCTTCTTCAAGAAACTAGGCACTCCTTCACCTTCCTCTAGTGAGGCAACCCATCGCTCCCACAAATCCACAAACTTGGATTCGTAAGTGGCATACTCTAGCAGACCGCCCTGCTTTAACTCAATGAGCAGCTGCCATAAATTTTCTAAGGTTGTGCCTCCACCAAACCTATTCACAAAGGAATCACGTAGTAAGTCCTATGCATCCTTGGTAGCTTAGGAAAAATCATTGCACCGAGACTTGGACTCTCTTTCATTAGTAGAGAGGAAAGATTCGTAGTCGTGAGGTATCATCATCCTTTGTGGAAACCACACAAGTGATGTCAAAGTTATCTAATAAATCAACGGTCTCTATCTCTTGTTGAAGTCCACATAATCCTTTGTATTGGGTTCAAAACAGATTGGGTGACAAGAGTCTACCTCAATCAGCTTTCCATTTTACATGCGGCGGTGATGCTTGGGTGGTCGTACTTGACTTGAACTCTCTAGGACTAGAGAGTGTAGGCCCACTTGCTTTCGCCAAATGCTTAAGGCTTTGTGGGTTGGACTTTGTGGTTGATGAAGTTGATGACTCTTCTCGTTCTTTCTTCACCTCCTCTATCGGCACTCATTGACACAATGCTTTGGTTTAATCAATGATGACATTTCCTAGCCCTCCCTCTTGACGCTCTTGATTTGCAATTAGCATGAGCAATGTGAGATGGGGAGCTTACCTCTTGGATATTGACGATGCTACAACCTGGCAGTAGCACTTCAATGAAGGCCTTGAGTGCTTCTACAGTCTCCTCTTCTTCAATCCTCCAATTTGAAAAATCTTGTAGCCACTCGTCCATGATTGATGACATGCATCCCTACTCTTTGTTGACTATAGGTATTTGCAAAGCCCTCCTCAGAGGGGGCACCAAATGAGAGGCAAAAGTGTAAAAACAAACCCGGTGGCCTCTACATCAAGACTACGTAGGATCGCCTCATCATGGGAGGTACACAATAGGGACGCCACCCAGCAAGATATGCGGCTAGGATGCATACATATACACAAGCAAACATGCCACAAAAAACAATTTCAAGATCACGTTCAAGTGTGAGATGGAGTGGTTGGAAAACAAGATGAGAGAAATGGTGAGTGAGTGAGAATGAATTTGCTACTCGTGCATGTAGTAAGGAAGCTTATGAGGTAAAGGAGACATGAAAATATACCCACTTATCATACCAGAGATGGAAAATCCGCACACCTTAACATAAGAAAAATGGAAAGAACAAGCCTAAACCATACTCATAGAGTGTTAAGAGCTTTGGGCTATGGCTATGGAGCCATGGTGTGCTACAACAGAGAAAGCGAGAAGAGGAGAGAGAGAAGAGACTCGACTTGCAAAACAACACACGAATCTCTTTGATTGATTGTCAAGTAAATAACTACAAAAACCATGCAAAACTTGAGTTCTAACTGAATCTCTATTGCATGCCCATAAGAGGCTTTTCCCACGGGCTGACCGACAAGGGTTTGGACCCAACAATCCCCCCCTCAAGCCCAAACTAGACAAGCAACTCATGATACCTGGAGTTTTTGGTATACTCATCAACCGTGAGTTTTAGGTTTTCTCACAACCAAGGATTTTTGGTGTATCCATAACCTGGTGCTATGATAAAACTCCCCCTTGAACAGATAGGGTGTAGGTCAAAAAATTAGCTACTAATAGATGGAGTTTTTGGTTCACTACCAAACCTTGGGTTTAAGGTGTACCTAGTAACCTCATGAGAAGTGGTAACAAAACAGGACTTGAGAAGATATGTTTTGGGAGGTCTTACCACTTATGTGTGGTAGTGTCTATAGCCCGTACAATTTATTTTGACTAAACAACATGAAAAGAGTTGATCTAAAAAGCTTCCTCGTCAATAGAATATATTGAAGATTCAATGTCTCCCGCAACCGCATGAATTTGATTTTTACCCTTTTGAAAGCATCTATTTGACGGATGATTTGTTTTACCACAATGAACACAAGAATTCTTCTTGAAACAGTCTTTCGTCTGATGATTGTTGCGTCCACAAATGGCACAAGATTTGGTTCCATTGAATGGTCGAGATGAAGCTGCTGTAGTAGCACATTTAGTGACTGCATATGCACTAGAAGTATAAGAAGAACTGGTGGGGGATACAACATTCGAGACTGTATGCACTGGGAAAAATAGTAGAATTAATACTAGGTACCCTGTGTTCTTCTTCCTGTAATGAATTGATGATACCATCCAAGGAGGGCAATGGATCTTTCTCTTTCAAAACAGTAACAATCTGATGAAATTTGTCAGTCAAACTTTTTAACAAAACTCTTCAGTCTATTGGCTAAAGCTGCAATGTTTTCATTTTCACGCATGCGGATGGAATATAATTCCATTTTTAAACTCATTTTTGAATACTTAGCTTTGGCACCAAAAAACTCTCTAACTCTATCCAAGTAGCACTTGAAGAATCAACATCATCCAAATAATGAATAAAATCGTCTTCTAAGGAGGTTAGAATGATACCAAAAGCTTGTTCGTCTTTCCTTTGTAGCTCAACAGATAATGCCCTTGTAACTGCAGCGGATGTACCAGATTCATCGGCTGCGAGAGGCTTGACCACGTTCCATAGGTTTTTGCGCATCAAATAGCCTTTAACTTTGATCTGCCAAGTGTGGAAGCCGGATCCATTGAACTTGTTGACTTTTGATGCCATATTCAATATGCAAAGGATAGCTTGGTCATGTTTGTTATGCTTGCGAAGAATGATCGTCGATCTTTGTTAATGGAATTTCGAATTACCTTTTAACATATCAGTGGATCCGTAGCATAAAATAACCAAGAAGAACCGCCAGCGAGCGATTGATATTCATTCAATAGCCCATTTGTAACGGCTTTAGCTTGATCATAAACCTTCAAAGTCACTTACGAGCACCGTTCTCTTAAAACCAAATCTTTTAAAGAGAAGCTACAGTCTTGAGATGTCGTCAAAACGTTGGTCGAGTCACACACTGACTTGAGAAGCTTGACAAGACTATGTGTTGATGAAGCCTAGCTACGGTGAGTGATGCTGGTGTGACAGTGTGAATGGGTTCTTCTCACTTAAATCCAAAGACTTTAAATAAGGTGGACAAAATTAATAAGCAGGAAATAACAAAGAACCAGAAATGGCAAATTCTCTTTAGTAGCAAGTAGCGCTGATAAAAAAAGCTATCGCAACAAGCTGTAGAGGGCGAGTTGGGAGAGGCTACAGTGTCGAGATTTGCTGATTAGGCCAAGGCGATGCTGTTCATGCATACTCTGCGCGATTTCAAGCAGGTTGACTGTGCTTCATTCCCTCTGTGTAATCCCCGGGGGATTCACTATGGAAAACTTACCGCACCACGTAAGTGCTGGGGAGGGTTTTTTTTTACAAGTTACATAAGCGTATAAGTTATGGGTAGGTCCCCAATAATTTATCTCCTAAGCTTAAAAATAAGAGAGGGGGTATCATATTTAGGGGGGAGGGAGGGACGTGATAAAATGAGAAAATGAAAGGAAGTATTTGTGTTTCAAAACCATGGCTTCCCAAAAGAGTCTTCCCTCAAACTTGTGAGTCAATAGCTACCAAGATCATGTAAGAACCAACAATGCTTTGTATCAATTGCTTGTTTTGTTATTATAGTTCATTTGTTGAGGGATGAAAGCAATAAAGAGTTTGTATATATGCAAATTTACACGGAGAACCTAACACAACTTTATAACCATGTTTTTGGAGTAATTTAGATGGGTCAGAATTGGACGAGTAGCTAGAGTGCAGGCGAAACGGGCACATAGTTTGACAGTCAAACTAAGACACATTGAGGGTACATCTAGTTATCAACAAAAGTGGTTCCTTAGTACATTGCTAGTCACTATGCTACACCCTCTTTGACTAGTTTTACCCAGTTAGATCATGTGAGACCTAAATTTTATATGTAAGATAGGGGTATGATAGTTTTTTGCATTGACTTTTGTATAAGCGTAGAAAGGGGGGTCATATTCCCTAATATGAGTTGTATATAGGGGTTTTATCAAAGTTGTTTGCTCGCAGGTGGAATCCTGTTTTGTATATAGAGTGAATCCCCCGGGGTGTAAGCGGCTGTACCCGCGAGGGTTTTGTCGAGAGGCGAGGCCCAGTAGGGCTTTGATACCAGTGTTAAGAGCTTTGGGCTATGGCTATGGAGCCATGGTGTGCTACAACAGAGAAAGCGAGAAAAGGAGAGAGAGAAGAGACTCGACTTGCAAAACAACACACGATTCTCTTTGATTGATTGTCAAGTAAATAGCTACAAAAACCATGCAAGACTTGAGTTCTAACTGAATCTCTACTGCATGCCCATAAGAGGCTTTTCCCACGGGCTGACCAACAAGGGCTTGGACCCAACACAGAGAAGTGTATCCCAAACAACACAAGGTGCGGCACCAAGATGAAGTGTTTTGATTGCTTACAAAAGATGAATACAATAGGTAGCATAGAGAAAAAAGATAAGAAGGGGACAAGACCGTATGAAGCATAATGGAGGGATGGGAGTTGATGGTGAGGAACATCATGAGTGTAGCCATCATTCTTCTTCTTGAAATTGTGCCTTCAATCCATCATTACAAGTGTGTGGAGATATGGTGCTCATTTTGTGCATGGTGATGTTGATGGTGTTGTGATTAAGTGATTAGGGTTCATGCTACTAATTAACATGTAGCACAAGGGTGTGTATGTGTAGGTGTGTGGGAATTTGGGTATGGGATAGTGTGCATATGGGATAGTGTGTGTGTGTGTGTGTAGTGTGTGCATTTACAAAAGAGGAGGCCTCCTTTTATAGGCCAAGAGTGATTAGGAAAGAGATTATGAGCAAGAGGAGTTATCACAAAGTAAACTCAGTTAGAGACATTCCCCCAATGAGAGAGCTCTGTGTCCCTTGCTTATTGACCAATTTCCTTCTAATCGCCTTCACCATCACGAGCTTTGTCTTCATGCCACCTTCCATAGCTTGAGTCCAAGAGATTTCTTATAATATCTGAAAGAATATTGATAAAATAAGAGAAAATACAACAATAATGGAGCGAAACCTATAAGAAATTGTGTGTGTGGAGTTGGATATCATAACTTCTTCCCATGTGTACAGATAGGACGCACCATTTTGGCCATATCTCCCAAACTGTAGCTGTAAACAAAAAAAAAAGGGTAGACAAATCAACTCAATGCCTACTACAACTTTGTTGTTGAAAACATTTTCCAATTTGGAAATAAAAAAATAGAGAAAAATTCCACAAAAATATGTGTCCGTCTTTTTTCTTCCAAAAGTCTTTCAAGTGGTTCCCTCTTGAATCCATGTGCAAGCCTTGTGTCCACAATTGAATTAGGCTTGAAATTGATGATAATTTGTTGAATCTAACTCCATAATGCATAAGGTTCTCTTCCCTCTCACTACTGACTTTTACTCTTCACCTGTAGTGACCGTCAAGTAGTGATCGTCGGGTAGAATTGGCATCCAGTGAAATTTTCTTTTTCATAGGGTTTGTTCCTACCTCTCCTTATTTTCAAGATCCAAATGTGTCAAAACCATAGCTATGTACAAAATAAATACATAGAATGTTTTTTCTAATTTCATGCATCAGGTCCTTCCTCCTCTTAGGGTCCTTGAAGCCTTGTTACCAAGTGCATACCAAGAGAGAGGTGGAGAAAAAAATTTGAAAAGCGGCCCTCATTAGCCCTCCTGTTGAAGCTAGAGGTATTTATGTCTGTAGCTCTGTACTTGATTCTTCTTCAGTTGAGGTGGAGTAGTCTCCCTCCTCACGGATTTCCATCGTAGGTGCTTGATCAAACCTCAAAGATTACTTCTTTAGTCTCCATCCATTAACACGTGTTTTGTTGAGCTTACCATTTGCAGTCATCAATCAGTATTGCCATTGTTGTAACACTTTCTAGTGACAAATGGGCCCTCCCATCTGGATAAAATTGTTTTATCCTTCATAGTGTCAAACTTGTTATCATACCTTAGGACCAACATACCTTTCTTGAGACATTTTACCCTAAGTCCCTTGTTAAAGGTAAGTCAACGTTGCTCTGTCTGTGCTGCATAATACTTGATAACATCTTCTCTGTCTAGTTGAAGTCTCTCTAGATCAAGAATGTGCTTGTGAAGATGAGCATTAGGGCATTGCATCTACCTAGCTAACACCCCGAGACTAGCCAATTGTACTTCAATGGATGGAAAACATGAGCAGGATCTAAGAAGAGTGCAAGGCTAAAATAGAATAAAGATGCTTACATCAAAAGAGTGGTAGTAATCAAGAATGTGAAAGATGATGGGATGTGGGGATCTAAGGATTTCATCAATCATATCCGCTCCAAATAGGAAAACAATCTTTTGCTAGTAGAATATCTTCCTATCAATGTACACATTTATATGCATGTGTTGCAAGAAACAGAAAGGAAAGACTTTTGGACTATTGTTATTATCCATGCTGGGTGTAGGGCAAGGCTTTGACCACTAGAGTTACATAACTTAAGTGTTGACAAGGTGACACCTTCACCACAGGCCTCTACCTCTTGTTGAAGTCCACATAATCCTCCATATTTGGTTTCAAAACAGACTGGGTGAGAAGAGTCTACCTCAATAGGCTTTCCATTTTGCATGCAACGGTGATGCTTGGGTGGTCGTACTTGACTTGAACTCTCTAGGCCTAGAGAGAGCGTAGGTCCACTTGCTTCTGCCAAATACTTTAGGCTTTGTGGCTGAAAAAGTTGACAACTCTTCTTGTTCTTTCTTCACCTCCTCTCTCGGCACTCATTGACAGAATGCTTTGGTTTATAGCAGTGATGACATTTTTTAGCCCTCCCTCTTGATGCTCTTGATTTGCGATTAACACGAGCAATGTGAGATGGGGAGATTACCTTTTGGATATGATGATGCTACAACCTGGTAGTAGCACTTTGATGAAGGCCTTGAGTGCTTCTGCAGTCTCCTCTTCTTCAGTCCTCCGATTTGAAAAATCTTGTAGCCACTCGTCCATGATTGATGGCATGCATCACTACTCTTTTGTAAGGTCTCTGACCCCAACCAAAAAGAGCACCCTTGTACCATGAAATGATCATAATGGAAAAAAGTTACTATTTTTAGCAGTTTTCCAGATTCTGTCAGTGCCATGATGTTTAGAATGTTATAAAGCTTGAAAATGTGAATTAAAATAATTTTTGTGAAAAATTTCCAAAAATAGTAAGTTTTTGGTCACCCGAACCGTCCAGTCTCGACCGTCTCGAAAAACTGCACCCGTACCCCAAATTTGAAAAAAATGCATTTTCGGACCCTGGGAGCTGCTAAATATGGCAGGTACTCGGGCCAGTACGCCTTAGTTATAGCTTTGTATGGCAATTTACTGCGTCAAAATCCGATTCGTATGACCCGTTTTAGCCTAGAACCAAATTTCCTAAAAATTGTCCGGGGAGGCACCGGGGGCCCGGGACTGTGTGGGAACAGGTTCCAGGCCACTCCAGATCATCTTTAGCAGCTAGGGGGCGCCCTCTTGCTTTGTGGGAGTCTTGGGAAAGCTGCCAAGCCTGCAAATCAGTCTCAGAACCAGTTAACCAAGCCAACCTGACACTTGGTGGGCAGAGAACTGGACTTGCCATGCTTAAGTGGAGAAGCTCCCAGATGCATTTAGCAACCCAGATCGATTTTCAGCTTGTAAGAGCCTATTTAAAGACGTGCATACACACACACACACACACTTATGATCACACACACACACACACACAGTGCATACACACACACACCCACATACATTGGGGAGGTGCTGCCGAATCACACAACTATTGAAGAAGAAGCTAGGAGGGAGGTGCTGCCAAATTTTCATCTCAAGAGGCTCGATTAGTTCAGAAAATCGAGAAGATTACCAGCTCTTAATCACGGTAACGACAGTTTAATTAATGCCATCTGAAAATCTCTTTCTCTACCATCAAAATTTCTCGTACATTATGCCTATTCCTAGCCGAAAATCTCTATGACTACTCTCTAAATTCTCCTTATTCGTACTCTATTATGTAATCATCATTCCATAGCTAAATTATCAGCCATTCTTCACTCTTGATTAATGATTAGAGCATAATTATCAGAATCTTCTCTCTCTAGATAGCATAGTAATTAATCGGTAAGCTAGTATTTGTGCAGATTGAAGAGAATCACTATTGTAATCACTCATTAACATTGCAGTTAAATTGAATTCATTTTTTTCTTATGCATTAAGACGTAATTAAGGAGAAATTAATCCGTCATTAAGTCTCTAAGAGATGGTTTTTCCTCACACCTATGCATGCGGTGACTCTGCACCCTCTAATTGCTAGGAAAGAGATTAATCATACTTAATTCATCTCTCTGATAATTCCATTAGTGAAATCCTATTATTCTTAATCATGTAAGCCAAGTAATTATCTTAGAGCCTGTTCCCATAGGATTATGTGCCATCCTTAATGATTGCTTATGAAAGAAATCTAGACTCTCATATAGGAGGGATTAATTGATGTCACTAATCTACCCATTGGACTGTTATGATGCTTGTGAACCTTAGCTCTTTCTCCAAGCTAATCATTTAAAGTAGTGAGAAATGGCCCCGGTTAAGAGGACGCGCTTCGGTGGTGCCCATGATCGCGAAGCAGGAACGAGTAATGTCAATGGAAAGGGGAAGGCTCCCATGGACGAGCAAATACCGGCCATCTCACGGGCCATTGATGAAGAAGTGGAAGAGGTAGATCATGTTTTTTTTTCAAGTTGTTTAAATTAACATTGCATACGCTAGTTAGGAATGCTCATATCCCCAAACATGTTGGAGAAATCCGACGGAAACCTCAGCATTGAATGCATAGTACATTTAAGTATAAAGTAGGAAAGAAATGATTGATGGGTATGCTGTTTGCAAGAGGAAAGAATGTTTGCTAGGGAAAATTTAGCTCGACATGTTCATTTTATTTCCAATGTTGAATCAGTCCTGACCCCCCTACTGATCACAGGGGGTGAAGTTCCTCGTTAAGGGCTCTTGAATCCACGACTTGCTTTCTATGCGGTGGATACCCACGACTTGCTTTCTATGCGGTGGGAACCCACGTCTTGCTTTCTATGCGGTGGGAGTGTCCATGACGTGCTTTCTATGCGGTGGACATACCTAGTTGTATGGGCAGCTAGGCGACAACGGGAGGAGTGAACTCTCGCTGGAGGGGGGATGTTGTACCTCCAGAACATTGGAATTTTTATGAATAAGTTTGAGTATAATTTTTACTAGAATTCTGTCTTGGTGTTGTTTGCAATATTGGTTGAAGGGCTGTTTTAACGAACCATGTGATTCGGAATTAAACAAGGAATATTTATGCTGAACAACCTTTGTGGTAGTAATTAGGTCACACGATGAAGTGTGAGTGTGGGGGTGGAAAGTGGGGGCTTGGCTCAGGTTGCCAATGCCTACGAGATGGGTGGTCCCGATTGGTCGGGAACTCTCTATCCCCATAGTGCTTACTCGATATTAGTAACGCTCATTGCCCCTAGAGCGGGGAATTCTCGAGAGTACGTGCCTCTGAAACATGGGGAAAAAGGCACTCGAGGCTTCTCTCGTCTTGGAAGGTGGGTCATAGGATCGCTAGATAGTTCAAGTACGCTTCCCCTGCGAGGTGGAGCTAGATCTCCTTGCTAGTAGGCTCGAACTCGACTCACTTTGTGATGAGAGATCGTCCGCTAGTCGAACCCTGAACCATTTTGTTTGCTTCCGCTATAGATCTAGTGGCCACCAGGTTTACCATCAGATCCGTTGTTTTGATACGACGGGGTGGGGACCTCACATCTGGTATCAGAGCCTAGGTTAGGCTGGGAAAATAAAGTCGTATTGTTTGAACATTTAAAAGAAACTGAAAGTATATAGGTAGTTGATCCGAATTCCTTGCATTGGTGTTGCAGGAAGACCCCGTGCTCGAATATCGGAAGTTCCAAGTGTTTGAGCTTATTTATGAGCAAGCTCGAAGATCCCCTGTTTACCAGTTCAGGCGAGATGTCATGGAGATACTGTTGAAGGCTTATACGCCACACTCCACTCGCATTGATAAAGGATGGGAACTTGATTGGACATTTCCAGGAGGGGTTTACTACATCAATGCTCGGAAGCTAGGATGCCTGGCTACCGACTTGAAGAAGATACGTTGGGGAGAAGAGTTGAGAGTAATAGAGATATTCTACTTGGTGCCCACACGATTGGATCAGACTGTTTCGGGCAACTCCAACCAAACCATCAACGACTGGCTCTTGGAGAAGGTCGCCAATGTGATCCCAGCAAACCGAGTCAAAACCTTTGGATTACTGAAAGCGGAACTCCGGCCCGACATCTTAGTTTATTATCCCCTCAAGAATGTGTATAAGAACTATTACACGAATGAAGTAGTGCATCATGTCAACACCATTTCCTAGGCGTATGTTATACGCAAATCCATTAAGCCATGTAATAAGCGGTCATCAGTCATTCTAAACCTTGAGGGGTTTCGATTGTAATAAATTCCCATCAATAAAGTGCTTTTTGTCTCTGAATCTCTGTCTCTTGATAAAGTGGAATTTTGAATTTTATTAAAGTATCGTGTCTCTTGAAATTCAAGTAATGGTAGCAAGAATTTCGTATAACCCATGTAGGTACCGCCTGTTGCTCTGTACTCGGCAGCGCAAGAGAAGAAGCTCCTCCTTAAGCAAGCCCAACCTCCGATCTTTAAGGGCGAGGGGCAAATGTGGAGAGAGATGCGGAAGTATGGATGGAAGCCATGGACGATTACTTTGAAGTTGCGGGAACCCAACCTGTAAATCAAACCATGCTTGCGATGTTCCGCCTGACTGGCGATGCCAAGATATGGTGGAAGAAACATTGCAGGGACATGGATATTAAGGGATCTTCCCAGTCCTGGGAAGACATCAAAGCTGTGATAATGGGACGTTATTTACCACCTGCCTATAGGACCTTGAGAATGAATGAATTCTTTTCACTTCTGCAGCTGAATTCAACGGTCGAAGAATACTATGCAAAGTTTGTCACTCTTCGGAGATATGCTCCTAAGATGACCTTGGAACAACAGGTGGCAAGGTTCTGTCAAGGACTAATCGATCCCTTGAACACTCGGCTGGAGGCTCTCAGGCCGTCAACACTACAGGATGCCTTGTTGAGGGCTAAACCTCTAGCTCTCGAAGTACAAAAGGCTAATCAGAATAGGAGGAATAATTGGGCAAAGAGGGCAAGGAACACTGCTTGGGACAACAGACCAGCCAACCAAACCTATAACCAGTGCCCTATTGTGGCTACCACCACAACCATGGAGTTCCCTGATGTTCGATGCTATGGTTGCGGCGAGCATGGACACTACAGATCAAATTGCCCCAGGAACATTCATGCAACCAACGCCAATGCCATACCCTTGAATACCCGTGGGCGTGGCCAAGCTAATGGAAGAGGAGGACGCGGAAGAATGAACAGAGGGCGAGGGCGTGGAGCTATCGCCAGAGTGAATGCCGCAGTAGTACAACCAACTGTGGGTGATGAAGCAGTGGAGAGAGCAACCCTACATGCTGCAATTGATAATCCCAATGGTTGCGAGCAATACGCAGTCATTCATACGCCAGGATCTCTCAGAGGTGAACAACTTAACTTCCTTATAGATTGTGGCACTACTCTTTCATTTCTTTCACCCAGATGCATGAGAAAGCTTAAGCTAGATAAGTATCCGTCAAGCAAACTAGTTGTCGAGTTAGCAAACGGCAAGGAGGTAGTATCTCAACACTCTGCAGGAAAAATTGACTTTGATTTAGGGGGACACCCAACTTCTGTCCAATTTCGAACCTTACCCTTAGGATTCTTTGATGGGATATTAGGGATGGACTGGCTAAAGCAAAATAGGGCCCACATACATTGTGCACAAGGGAATTTTACCTTTACAGATAACTTGGGTAATGAAGCCTTAATTCAGGGGGAAAATGGGAGACCTAAGGCTACTCTAGTTAAGGCCAGCAGACCTTTGAAGGGACTAAAGAAGGGTCAGCAAATATATGCAGTCAAACTCAATAAGGTGGACCAATCAGATACCTCACTTCGACCAGACTGGCTGAGGGAGTATGATGACGTATTCCCCGAGGACCTTACGAATCTTCCACCACACAGAGAGGTAGATCATGAGATTGAGACTATCCCTGGGTGTGAACCTATCTCAAAAAGACCTTATAAAATGTCACTTCCGGAGGCCATCGAACTCAAAGAACAACTTAGGCAACTCATTGAGCAAGGATTCATTCGACCCAGTACTTCTCCTTGGGGTGCTCCAGTTCTTTTCCAAAAGAAGAAGGATGGAACCTTAAGGCTATGCATAGACTATCGTGGATTGAACCAGGCAACTGTCAAGAACAAGTATCCAATTCCAAGGATTGACGAACTTTTGGACAGACTCCACGGCGCCAAAATATTTACAAAGATAGATCTAAGGTCAGGATATTACCAAATCAGGATCAAGGAATCAGATATTCCGAAGACAGCTTTCAATACTAGGTAAGGGCACTACGAATTCACAGTAATGTCTTTTGGTCTAACAAATGCTCCTGCAAGCTTCAATCGACTTATGCAGGATATTTTTAGACCTTACCTGGATGATTTTGTCTTTTTTTTCTTTGATGACATTCTAGTCTATTCTAAGAATGAAGCAGATCGCAAGGAACATGTTCGCAAAGTACTTGATCTCCTTCGAGAACACCAGCTTTACGCTAAGGAGAGCAAGTGCACTTTTTGCTCACCAAAGGTAACCTATCTTGGATTTGTCATTTTGGCTGAAGGGATTGCAGTAGACCCAGACAAAGTCAAGGACATCGTTGACTGGCCTCAACCCTCCACTGTCAGCGAAGTAAGGGGATTTCTTGGAATAACGGGATGGTACAGGATTTTTGTCAAGGATTATGCATGTATTGCTGCACCTTTGACGGAACTTCTGAAGAAAGGAATGAGGATCGATTGGAAGACCGAGCACGAGTCTAGCTTTGCTAAGCTAAAAGAATTCTTGGTCTCAGCTCCTATTTTAAAGCTTCCAGACTTCAGTAAAGAATTTGAAGTAGCGACAGACGCTAGTAAGTTTGCTCTAGGCGGAGTTCTTACTCAAGAAGGAAGACCGGTGGCGTATACTTCGCGAAAGCTGAGGGATCATGAGAAGAATTATCCCACTCATGATCTGGAACTTTTAGCAGTTATACATGCACTGAAGTTATGGAGACATTATCTTCTTGGACGCAAGTTTCAGTTGGTTACAGACCACAAGAGTTTAAAGTGGATTTTTACTCAACCCATTCTCAATATGCGACAACGGCGATGGATAGAGCTATTACAGGAATATGACCTTGACATAAAGTATAGACCAGGGAAGGAAAACGTAGTTGCAGATGGTCTTAGCCGAAAATCGTTTCTCGGAGCTATCTCCATTCCAAATAACCCTATCTGGGATAGAATCAAAGAAGCATCCCTCGAAGATCCAGAGTACCAACGTATGGCTTCATTAGTCCAGCAGAATAAGATGCCTGAAGCGAAAGATTACTCTCTTATGGGAGTATGTCTTTACTACAGACATAGACTCTGTGTACCCAGAGACCCAGCTTTAAAGAAGGCCATTCTATATGAAGCACACGATAGCCCTACATCCGGACACCCAGGCTATGCTAAAACTCTTCACACCGTCAGAAGGAGTTATTTCTGGTCTGGAATGAAAGGAGACATACTTCGATATGTGAGGCAATGTCTTTCTTGTCAACGGATAAAGGCCGAAAGAATCAAATTACCAGGGCAACTTCAACCTCTTGACATACCCCAGATGAAGTGGGAATGCATCAGTATGGATTTTGTTACAGGGTTACCTTCTACAGGAGGTTATGATTCTGTTTTCGTGGTTGTTGACATGCTCACAAAAGTGGCTCATCTAATACCCGTAAAGACGACCTTTACTGCTTCAGATGTTAGTCGGGTATTCATCAAGGAGATTTTTAGGTTACATGGTCTACCCAAGCGTATTGTCAGTGATAGAGATGCCAAGTTTACATCAAAATTTTGGACCTCTCTTTTCCAATCTATTGGGTCACAATTAGCCTTCAGCACAGCATATCATCCGCAGACTGATGGGCAAACCGAAAGAGTTAATCAAGTCATCGAGGACATTCTCAGAGCCTATTGTTCGCAAGAACCAAAGAAGTGGTTACAATATCTACCTTTGGTAGAATATGCTTATAACTCTTCCGAACACAGAAGCATTGGAATGTCACCTTTCAAAGCTCTTTATGGACAGGACTGTTTAGCACCACTGAACTTTTCAGATCCAACCATCAGAGTAGAAGCCTCTAGAAAGATGTTAGAAGATATGGAAGCACAGACTAGAGCCATTCGCCAGGACATTCAGGCAGCTCAGGATAGACAGAAGCACTATGCAGATAAGAATCGTTCGGAAAGGACTTTCAAGGAAGGAGATAAGGTTTTTCTACGAGTCCGACCTAAGAAAAGCAACTTATCACTAGGGAGATATAAGAAGCTTAGCCCAAGATATTGTGGACCATTTGAGATCGTTAAGGTTATAAGTGACCAGGCCTACAAGCTAAAGTTACCTGCAAACCTGAAGGTTCATGATGTATTCCATGTCAGCTTACTCAAACCCTATATTCCCAAACCTGATCAATTCTTGGACTCAGATCAGATAGTCATGCCAGCACAAGGAGTTCTCGAGCTCCAACCTGACTATGTACTTGAAACAAGAGAAAGGAAATTACGCAACAGAACTATCACGGAGCATCTGGTAAAGTGGAAGGATTACCCTGAAGAAGATGCAACTTGGGAAGACGAATCCACTCTCTTAAAAGATTACCCAAACTCATTCTTGAGATGAGGACATCTCAAATTTTTCACGTTGGGGAAGTTGTAAGGTCTCTGACCCCAACCAAAAAGAGCACCCTTGTACCATGAAATGATCATAATGGAAAAAAGTTACTATTTTTAGCAGTTTTCCAAATTCAGTCAGTGCCATGATGTTTAGAATGTTATAAAGCTTGAAAATGTGAATTAAAATAATTTTTGTGAAAAATTTCCAAAAATAGTAAGTTTTTGGTCACTCGAACCGTCCAGTCTCGATCGTCTCGAAAAACTGCACCCGTACCCCAAATTTGAAAAAAATGCATTTTCGGACCCTGGGAGCTGCTAAATATGGCAGGTACTCGGGCCAGTACGCCTTAGTTAGAGCTTTGTATGGCAATTTACGGCGTCAAAATCCGATTCGTATGACCCGTTTTAGCCTAGAACCAAATTTCCTAAAAATTGTCCGGGGAGGCACCGGGGGCCCGGGACTGTGTGGGAACAGGTTCCAGGCCACTCCAGATCATCTTTAGCAGCTAGGGGGCGCCCTCTTGCTTTGTGGGAGTCTTGGGAAAGCTGCCAAGCCTGCAAATCAGTCTCAGAACCAGTTAACCAAGCCAACCTGACACTTGGTGGGCAGAGAACTGGACTTGCCATGCTTAACTGGAGAAGCTCCCAGATGCATTTAGCAACCCAGATCGATTTTCAGCTTGTAAGAGCCTATTTAAAGACGTGCATACACACACACACACACTTATGATCACACACACACACACACAGTGCATACACACACACACACACCCACATACATTGGGGAGGTGCTGCCGAATCACACAACTATTGAAGAAGAAGCTAGGAGGGAGGTGCTGCCGAATTTTCATCTCAAGAGGCTCGATTAGTTCAGAAAATCGAGAAGATTACCAGCTCTTAATCACGGTAACGACAGTTTAATTAATGCCATCTGAAAATCTCTTTCTCTACCATCAAAATTTCTCGTACATTATGCCTATTCCTAGCCGAAAATCTCTATGACTACTCTCTAAATTCTCCTTATTCGTACTCTATTATGTAATCATCATTCCATAGCTGAATTATCAGCCATTCTTCACTCTTGATTAATGATTAGAGCATAATTATCAGAATCTTCTCTCTCTAGATAGCATAGTAATTAATCGGTAAGCTAGTATTTGTGCAGATTGAAGAGAATCACTATTGTAATCACTCATTAACATTGCAGTTAAATTGAATTCATTTTTTTCTTATGCATTAAGACGTAATTAAGGAGAAATTAATCCGTCATTAAGTCTCTAAGAGATGGTTTTTCCTCACACCTATGCATGCGGTGACTCTGCACCCTCTAATTGCTAGGAAAGAGATTAATCATACTTAATTCATCTCTCTGATAATTCCATTAGTGAAATCCTATTATTCTTAATCATGTAAGCCGAGTAATTATCTTAGAGCCGGTTCCCATAGGATTATGTGCCATCCTTAATGATTGCTTATGAAAGAAATCTAGACTCTCATATAGGAGGGATTAATTGATGTCACTAATCTACCCATTGGACTGTTATGATGCTTGTGAACCTTAGCTCTTTCTCCAAGCTAATCATTTAAAGTAGTGAGAAATGGCCCCGGTTAAGAGGACGCCTCTTGCTCATAATCTCTTTCCTAATCACTCTCTTGGCCTATAAAAGGAGGCCTCCTCTTTTGTAAATCCATGCACTACACACACACACACACACACACTATCCCATACCCACATACCCACACACCTACACATACACACCCTTGTGTGCTACATGTTAGTAGCATGAACCCTAATCACATAATCATAACACCATCACCATCAACCATGCACAAAATGAGCACCATATCTCCATACACTTGTAATGAAGGATTGAAGGCACGATATCAAGAAGAAGAATGATGAGAATGATGGCTACACTCATGATATTCCTCTCCATCAAGTCCCATCCCTCCATTATGCTTCATATGGTATTATCCCCTTCTCATCTGTTTTCCCTATGCTACCTATTGTATTCATCTTTCTCAAACAATCAACACACTCCATCTTGGTGCCATACCTTGTGACGTTTGGGATACACTTCATTGTGAGTATGTTTCATGCTTGTTCTTTCCATTTTTCTTATGTAAAGGTATGCGGATTCTCCACCTTTGGTATGATATGTGAGCATATTTGCATGTCTCCCTTACCTCATTATCTTCCTTACTACATGCACGAGTAGCAAACCCATTCTCACTCAATCACCTACCTCTCATCTTGTTTTCAAACCACTCCATCCCACACTTGGACATGGATCTTGAAATTGTTTTCCGTGGCATGTTTGATTCTGTATAAATATGCATCCTAGCCGCATATCTTTCTAGGTGGTGCCTCTATTGTGTACCTCCCATGATGAGGCCATCCTACATAGTCTTGATGTAGAGGCCACCGGGTCTGTTTTGCACTTCTGCCTCTCATTTGGTGCCCCCACTGAGGAGGGCTTTGCAAAGACCTTCAATCAACAAAGATGTGAGGTCCCCACCCCGTCGTATCAAAACAACGGATCTGATGGTAAACCTGGTGGCCACTAGATCTATAGCGGAAGCAAACAAAATGGTTCAGGGTTCGACTAGCGGACGATCTCTCATCACAAAGTGAGTCGAGTTCGAGCCTACTAGCAAGGAGATCTAGCTCCACCTCGCAGGGGAAGCATACTTGAACTATCTAGCGATCCTATGACCCACCTTCCAAGAGGAGAGAAGCCTCGAGTGCCTTTTTCCCCATGTTTCAGAGGCACGTACTCTCGAGAATTCCCCGCTCTAGGGGCAATGAGCGTTACTAATATCGAGTAAGCACTATGGGGATAGAGAGTTCCCGACCAATCGGGACCACCCATCTCGTAGGCATTGGCAACCTGAGCCAAGCCCCCACTTTCCACCCCCACACTCACACTTCATCGTGTGACCTAATTACTACCACAAAGGTTGTTCAACACAAATATTCCTTGTTTAATTCCGAATCACATGGTTCGTTAAAACAGCCCTTCAACCAGTATTGCAAACAACACCAAGACAGAATTCTAGTAAAAATTATACTCAAACTTATTCATAAAAATTCCAATGTTCTGGAGGTACAACATCCCCCCTCCAGCGAGAGTTCACTCCTCCCGTTGTCGCCTAGCTGCCCATACAACTAGGTATGTCCACCGCATAGAAAGCACGTCATGGACACTCCCACCGCATAGAAAGCAAGACGTGGGTTCCCACCGCATAGAAAGCAAGTCGTGGGTATCCACCGCATAGAAAGCAAGTCGTGGATTCAAGAGCCCTTAACGAGGAACTTCACCCCCTGTGATCAGTAGGGGGGTCAGGACTGATTCAACATTGGAAATAAAATGAACATGTCGAGCTAAATTTTTCCTAGCAAACATTCTTTCCTCTTGCAAACAGCATACCCATCAATCATTTCTTTCCTACTTTATACTTAAATGTACTATGTATTCAATGCTGAGGTTTCCGTCGGATTTCTCCAACATGTTTGGGGATATGAGCATTCCTAACTAGCGTATGCAATGTTAATTTAAACAACTTGAAAAAAAAATATGATCTACCTCTTCCACTTCTTCATCGATAGCCCGTGAGATGGCCGGTATTTGCTCGTCCATGGGAGCCTTCCCCTTTCCGTTGACATTACTCGTTCCTGCTTCGCTCACAAAGTAAAATCAATTAAAGGCATTCCCCCAATGAGAGAGCTCTGTGTGCTCTGCTTATTGACCAATTTTATCCTAATCGCCTTCATCATGGGGAGCTTTGTCTCCATGCCACCTTCCATAGCTTGAGTCCAAGAGCTTTCTTATAATATTTGAGAGAATATTGACAAAAGAAGAGAAAATACAACAATAATGGAGGAAAACCTATAAGAAATTATGTGTGTGGAGTTGGATAATAATGACTTATTCCCATGTGGATAGATAGGCTCCACCATTTTGGCTATATCTTCCAAACTATGGCTCCAAAAATTAATAAAAAATAAGGGCAAACAGATGACCTCAACGCCTATAACTTTGCTGTTGAAAACTTTTTCCACATGTTGAAAGACACATAGACGGACACAAAGTTGAAATATGTGTCCGTCTTTTTTCTTCCAAAAGTCTTTCAGGTGGTCCCCTCTTGAATCCATGTGCAAGCCTTGTGTCCACAAGTGAATAAGGCTTGAATTTGATAATATTTTGATGACTCCAACTCCATAATGCATAAGATTATCTTCCCTCTCACTATTGATTTTTACTCTTCACCTGTAGTGATTCGTCGGGTAGAATCGGCATCTAGTGAAATTTTCTTTTTCATAGGGTTTGTTCCTACCTCTCCTTATTTTTGAGATCCAAATGTGTCAAAACCATAGCTATGTACAAAGTAAATACATATATATTTTTTGGTGATTTTCACGTGTTAGGTCCTTCATGCTCTTAGGGTCCTTGAAGCCTTGCCACCAAGTGCATACCAAGAGAGAGGTGGAGTAAAAATTTGACAAGCGGCCCTCAACGTGACTCCTTATTTCTCCTTACTTTTTTCACGGCCATGCTTAATGCCACTTGCTTCCATGTCAACCTCATTTGAATTTGTCACCTCTACCACATGCACATTTGGATCTGGCAAAAGATGGAACTCCTTCTATTCCTCATGAAGGTGGTCTTGCTCCATTTGGCATTTGTAGAAGCCATGGTTGTTGACTAGTTCCTTTGACCTACATACATCAATGGATAATTCAAGCTAGATCTCCTTGGCTCCCCACAGGGTGAAGGAAAATTATACACCCCATGTCCAGATTCTCCACAATTCCAAAATTGCAAAATTCATGTAGGTCATGGCTCTTGCTCCTCTACATTCTTTGTTTGTCCCTTGGGACCTACAACTTGTGCAAGATGAATTGACAAGTTGCTTAAGGATTAATTTAACCTTTCAATCATCTCAGCTGCTACCTTAGGAATCTCTCTAGATGTTGATGCTTGTAATTTTTCCTTGGGTCTAGGACCCTCTATTGGAACCTCTCCCCTTAGGCACTTGAATTTTGTATACTTCTCAATAGCCCTAGTTTCAACTGCATCAAAGGTAGCAGGTGCAGCCACCTCAACTTTTATCTTGAGTGCAGGAAAGAGACCGGCTATGAACCTCTCCTTTTATAGGAACTCTGCACCATCACCAGGGTTAGCAACATTTCTCACACATACAACCCAAAGACATAGAAACTCTTATTTGTACATGTAGTAGTCATCTGAGTCATTTTGCTTGTAAGAAACAATGTCTTGCCATAGCTTTTGAGTGTTTTGGGGATCAAAGAAGTATCACTTGAAATGATCAATGACTTCCTTATAGTTTCCCTTAACTTACAGAGATAGAGAGTCAAAAGTCAAATCAAGTGCTAGCATCTTTCCTAAGGACCACTTCAAACATTTCTACGCATTCATTATCTCCTATCACTCTCTTTATGCGGCAAGACATTTTGAAATATGCGAGAATAGCTCGGCATCCTCACCAGGCTTTCCAAAAAAGAAAGGATATCCTGACATTTGGCTTTGGGCCTCCATTGAATCAATTTTAATATGACAAAACATTTTTTTCTTTCTTGAAAAGATTTACATAATAATGTTTTCTAAATTGATATCTATTCTACAACAAAATAAAAATATGCACATCAAATGATCTATGATAGTCAACAAGAGGCAGCATGAAAGGGTTTGGTGATGCAAGAATTTATCACACTCTTTGGTCACCAAAAATGAACACCATACGTTGTTGAAAATGGATCTTTCTACTAATTGCAACATTTATTCTAATGTATGGAGTGGAATGAAAAGGAAAAACATCTATTCTTGGGCCATTATCCATGGTCTATGCATGACCTAATGCTTAAAACAAAACAAAAATATAGACATTAAAACTAAGGTCGTACCTAATGAGAGACAAAATAAAAGGATTTACTAAAGCGTTTATCTCAGCTACCCTAAGAGGACTTAAAATTCTACAAATTACACGTCAAAATTGCAACTTAGTACTAACAATGATGTGTACCTTTTGCCTTGCAATGGGAATAAAAGGATCATATAAATTCTCGTGACTCATGTAAACTACTTGAATATTCTAAAGGTTGAACCTACACAAAAACATACACAAGCCGTCCTCCATGGAGGCACCAAAATTGAGGCGGTCTAGGGCGGACAACAAGAGAGGCAACCTCTAAACACCCCTCAGGGCTCCCGTGCTGCTCAATTGGGGCTGAGGATACCACAAACAAGAGAAACCACAACAAACCCACAGGCAACAATAAGTGAAGGGGCACCACCTAGTTATAGAGTGAACTAGGATGCCACAGAGGAGAATACCTGGGAAATACAAGCGGGAAGAAAGGGTCCACTATCACTAATATCAATGCTACAAATACACACACCAAACACACACACACACACACACACACACACACACACACACACACACACACACACACACACACACACACACACACACACAACAGAGAGAGAGAGAGAGAGAGAGAGAGAGAGAGAGAGAGAGAGAGAGAGATTTTTGTACAAGAATTTTGCTTCAATTTTAATGATTGACACGGGAGTATAAATAGCTTGGAGGAGAGTCAAGAGACACATTCAAGTTTGGTGATATTGCGATCTACACATTATCTTAGTGTTATGGAAAATGTCTCACCATACAACCCTCTTATAATATTTTCCAAGCGACATAACAAACACAAGAGCTCTTGAGTCACATACAAGCAAATACTATAAAAGACTGTAAAAAAATGAGAACATGTCACCTTAAACCAAACAAGATGAGGTTGCCAAGCGTGAATTGGAGAGACTCAAGAGGATTTTGAACCGCGATTGCACCCAAATTATTGATTTAATTGATGTGCAAGAGTATGCACACCTTTGATTGGAAGTTATGAATCACTCACTCCCTTGCGATGCTACAACTAGCTCAAGAATCTTTCATATACACCACAAGTAATGGTGTATAGAGATCTCACTCTCTCTCCCTATGATTAAGTTGGAGAATGTTATGCTCAAAGTAATGAGAAATAGTGTAGAGATCATACCATTTACAAAAGAAAAATGACTCTATTATAGCTGAGGAGAGCCCTTTTAGAATTATCTCCTAATCAACATTTACATAGAAAACGATGTTTATGAATTTTTATATATATTCTTATGAAGGTGGGGATCTCTTGTCTGTTGAGTCACATTGATGTGGGCTCAAGAGGAAATAATTATTGAGGTGAAATAGAGAAGATTCTAGAATGGTGAGTGATTTTTTGTGAGGTTGCCTACTCCAAGGTAGAGTAGTGTGGGTGCAATTTACAAGAAAGGGTTAGCAATTAATATCAGTAATCACTAAAAAACATTAGTAATATAATTACAATGGTTGGAATGACTTGAAGGGATGAGGAAAGAGGGGTGAATGAGATGGATGAATCGTTGAGATATCTTGGACTCACCCGTGTGTAGATTGTTGAAAGCGATCGTTGGTCTTCTTCATCTTCTTTTCTTTACGCCACCGCCATAGTTGAACACCTTCAAGAATATAAGGGTTTCTTGCTGATAAAAAAATCCCCATTTTGCAGAGTTCTAAGCATGGTTAGGTTGCTGAATTTTTATGCACTTTTGAGAAGATGAAATAAAATTGTAATATGGGAGTAATAGAGAGGGATATGGAGATAATGTATGTAGGTAGAGCTTCAAAAAAGAGATATGGGTGTGAGAGGAGAGGGTAATGGTAAAGAGGGTGAGAGAAACCATGGAAGGTGCAGGTTTGAGTGAGGGATGGAGAGAAATGAGTGTGTGTGTGTTTGTGGAAGTGTGAGAAGACTAGGGGTGACTTGTGAGAAAAAGTGGGCAGACTGGGGTCCACCATAAACTTCATATCTCACCGGTAGTAGTTCTAAAAATTATGCAAAAAATCAAGATAATTATGCAGCCCATGGGCTACCTTTTGTTTTTTGGTCACTTTGTCAAATTTTGAGTGGAGATAGGCACCAAAAATCTCACCAAAAAGCCTGTTTTTAATGCTTGCAAGACTCTTCTAGTGGCCCCCTTCTTTGTTGAATTTGCACAATGCATCCAAGAGTGAGAACCTCCATGAGTCATCTTGATACAAAGCATCCAAGTTATCTTTACACATGCATGGAGGAGGATCATTGGTGAATAAAGAAATATATACATGGTGGGAATAATGTATTGACTATTCATGGATTTTAGCTTAATGAGCACATGGTGTTAGAATAATGAGTACATAATAAAAATAGATGGAAGATTTATGGACAAGGAAAAAGATATTGGAATTATATGATATGGTCCCTTTTTTGTATTATTTTGGGTGAAAGAGAAAAAAGTATGTAAGTAAATGAAAATTATATAATAAAAGTGACTAAGGGAGTAAAAGGCAGTTTTTTTGTTTTCACACGGGTGAGGATAAAAATATGGAGATGGTTTTAAGAAACTATTTATGAGATAGTATGTACACATTGGTAACAAAAATATACTTTGGTGCAAGAGAATGAAAGAAAGCATACATGGATATAATAAAACACACACCTAAATATCTACAAAAATACCAAAAATTGATTTTAGAAAAATCCCTATACTTAGGCCCTATATACAACGAAATATTTACACACAAATGGGTCATAATATATTGTTAGTTTTTGTTTTTATTTTTATTTTTTAATTTTGACTCAACTAGCCCAATGACTAGCTAGCTGGGTGTTTTTTTAGGAGATATTGGAAAAATTCCCTAACTCACACACGCCTATGTACAGTAAAAGACTGAGGATAACCACAATGTTTGAGTGATTTTGATAGGTGAGGTAGCTCAGTATGGCAATTATAAAGAGCCAAAAAAATGGCCATCACCATCTCCCAACACAACCTATTTTTGCTCTCAGCAACACCATTTTGCTGAGGTGTATAGGGCTCTGTACATTGATATGTTATCTCATTACTAGCCAGAAATGTGTTAAATTCATTAAATTCTTGATTGGAATGGAGGGTGTCCATAGTACATTTAGAGATATTTTCAGTCATATCCAAAAGTTTCTTGAAGCACAAAAGCACTTTGGACTTTACTTTACATAGATACACCCATGCATACCTAGAGTAATCATCAATGAAAGTCACGAAGTAAAGGTAATTGCCCAAGGACAAAGTTTGCATAGGTCCTGTTGCTACTATAATGTATTGTGTGTGAGATCTGTATCTCAAAGGTATGATGGGACCAATGAAGTCAATGCCCCATAAGGCAAAAGCACGTACTTCCATCATTGGCCTTAGTTGCATTTCATCTCTCCGCAGGGGTGGTTTTGTTCGTTGACATTCATCACATCGTTTGACATAGGTCTCTGCATCCATAAATAGGGTTGGCCAACATATACCTGAGTTCGCACGAGCTTGGCCGTTTTATCAACAGAGAAATGTTTCCCTGGCTGTCTTGAGTGTGCTTTCTCTAAGATAATGTAATATTCACTTTCTATAGCACACAACCATAGTTGTTTGTCCTTTCCCCACCTATACAGTTGGTTGGCAATGAGTAGATGGCGTTTGGCCTCTTCTTCTATAGTTTTCATTCTTGCCTTGCCCCATCCCTCTGGGAAGGTCTTGTTTTTTAAGTACTCAGCTATATGAGTACTCCATTTGGGTGCTTATACTGCTTGAAACAGGGTGGAATGTTCCATTGGAGGTTGTTTTGTACAGTTATCACACAGTTTCACATATGCATGGACACTGTGTGCCATGTTTGGCCAGTAGACTCCCAGTCTCTTTAGTCGATGGCCTGTTTGCATTTCTCCATTGTGAAATCCCGTATTTTGTATTCACATAGTCCCAATATCCCATCCTTACCGTGTTTGTACACTCGTCTTGCTAAAAGATGGAGATTTCGTGTTTGATGTATAATTGATGTTTGTCTTTCTATCTATAATGACCCAATTGTGAGTAGAGGAATGACCTCTTCACTCCACCTTGAAACCATTTTGATGTTAAACAGATAAGAGTCGGGAAGATCATCATCGACACCTTCAGGTGCTTCCCCATGAAACAGTCATGAAAGATGATCTCATGTGTGTGTGTGTGTAGTCCCCTTTTTTACGACTACCGTGAAGTCAAACTCAAGCAATAGCATAAAGCAGTGAACAATTCTTCCAGTGTTGCAAGGTTTGTTTACTAGATATAGTATTGCTTGTTGATCCACAAAGAAAACAAACTTGTTTGCAAGAAGGTAGTGTCTAAATTTTTTGACAGCATATATCATCCCCAGACCTTCTCTTTCCATAGTGGTATAATTTTTCTTTGCTTTGTTTAGCTACCAGCTAGAGTAGCAAATAGGAAAATCCATTTTCTTCTCTCGTGGCTGGGCTAATATGCATCCTATGGCATAGGCTCATGCATCAACATGAGCATGAAAGATTTTGCTCCAGTCAGGGGCTTGCAAAATTGGAGCAAAAATTAATTGCTGCTTCAGTTTATGGAAAGTCTATTTGCATTCTTCTGTCCATTTGAACTTAGCAATGAGGGCATCCAACGGCTTATCTATTACAATATACATATATATGAAACGCCTGTAGTACCCACAATGTCCCATAAATGCCTGCACTTCCTTCATCTTCATTGGTCTTGGTAGTGTGGCAATTATTTGTACCTTCTCTTGATCAGTGGAAATTCCATTTTTGGACACAATGTGGCCCAAAATTTACCTTGTCTTACAATGAAGACGCATTTTTTCAGGTTTAAGCAAATATATATGTTTTGCACTTTTCAAAGACTTTTTCTAGATGAGTTATGTGGTCACTTTGTCGATGAGAGTGAGCACAAAGGTCATCCATGTATATCTCTTTAAATTGTCTGAGATATTCCTTGAATGCATGACTCATTAGTCTTTGGAATGTAGCAGGGGCATTTGTCAGGCCAAAAGGAATTACCCTGTAGGCAAATATACCCCACTCTATTGCAAAAGCTATCTTATGCTGATCTTTTCCTTTAATTGTCAAACAACTGATTGTAGACTGAGAACCCATCCAGAAAACTATAGGCCTCTTTCCCTGCTACCCTCTCAATAACATGATCCATTATTGATAGTGGATAGTTATCCCTGATGGTGGATGCATTTACCTGTTTGAGGTTTACATAATTACGCAGTTTGCCATTCTTTTTGGGTACTACCACAATAGGGGACACCCAATTGGTGTGTTCAATCTCGTAGATAAACTCAACATCTTTCAGTTTGTATATCTCTTCCATAATTTTCTTGACAAAAGTCTCATTGTATGTGTAAGGGCGTTGTCTGCGTGGTCTGGTATCACTCTTAAGGGGTATCGTGTGCTGACAGATCTCAGGATCTATCCCCTTTAGATCTTTTTATGACCATGTAAAGACATCTTTCTATTGTGTGATAGTATCGAATAGAAGTCACTCTTCTTCTTCAGTGAGATCCGTGGCGATGAATGCCGGTTTAGGCTCCTCGCCTGGTTCTGTTAAGTTGATGCATTTGGATTTTTTAGGCCTATCATATGAAGTTCCTGGTTCTTCGAGATTTTGTTTGGGTTTGTGCACCATGATTTTTCTACCTTGAATAGTGTACTTCTTAAAGTGGGAAGGTGCATTGAATTTATCATCGTTTGATTCTTCATCAGTTTCCATTTTTGTTGTCCAAACTTCCTTCAAAGCTCGTTTTAGTTCATTGTATTTGATTTTGTGCTCCATTTTGGAAATCTTTGTTGATTTCTCGGAATTGCACTCTTTTTTTGGGTTTTGTGTGTTCTTCTTTTTTGTTTTTGGTTTGGTTGAGTTAGGTTTCATGTACCTCTTTGAGGCAATCAATTGCTTCTACTAACCTTCAATATTGCGTTTGGTCAATTAACAACGGTACTGAGTCTTCCTTGGTTTTTTTTGGTTGTTTTTGTTTATCTCGATATCTGCGTTGTATTTGAGGATTTTGTTTCGGGAAATCATAGTAGATCGCCCTTCAATCCTTCCATTTGATGTTCTGACTTGAGCTACTAGACAACTCGTCGTCTGTGTTGTCCTCTAACAACTTATCAGTCGAGTCTTGGAAATCATCTTCATTCGTTTTGTCAAGGTCTCTTACTAAGATTTCATCCACTATGCATTGGCACTCGGCAACCCCCCTCCTCATCAGGGACTTCCCATTCTAATTCCAGATTTAGGTTGACACCCAACATCTGGAACAGAATGATATCATATCCTTCCTCATTGGAGAATTTGGTGAGGGTCACCTCGTTTACACAAACATCAAGAGTGGCTAGTATCTGTTGCCATCCAAAAGGTTCAAACATCTCTTTTGGAAAAGGCTTTGGTATATATGCTTCGTCTTTTGTAGTCCAATCAATAATGAAATCTTCCCTTTTTAAACTTCCACCTTCGGAAGCTTCTCTTGTCCACTGGTGAGCTTTGTTTTGCAGCCAAGCTGGTATTCCCCCTTCTTGGTCAGTTGTGGAGTTCAAGTCTTCTCCTGGGGTTCGTTCTACATCTCTATAGCTATGATCTGTGACACTAATTTTTGTAGTGGAGTCCTTGTTCCTTCGATAGATATAGTCGTAAACCCAATCTTGCACCATTTTGAGCTGACGCATGAATGGTCTGCCCAGCATGATGTCAAAATTGCTACTCTTGTCCAAATTCATAATAGCAAATGTGTGTTCATATGCCATTCTGCAAGAGGTTACCACAATCTGCTCCAGGATGCCAATTGGTCTTTCTAGATACCCATATGCTGATTGAAGTTTCATTCTAGTCTTTTGGAGAGTAGGTTTCCCACATTTTTCCCACATTTCTTTGGTATCTATGGCTATTCCAACCCCACTATCCAATAATGCTATCCACTTAACCTATTTGTAGTCCACCGGTAGGGTAGTATTTCCTTTTCCTTCTTCACCTTCACAATAATCCCCTACCTTGTTCACTAGTACTGGCTCATGTTTAATTTGTTTCAAGGGTTGTGTCTTCAATGTGTTTGGAGAAGCATTGGGTGGCGGAATTATCAACCCTATTTTTTTCAAAATTTTCCCAGCCTCCTCCCAAAGTTGCGGTCTAATTTGCAATAACTCTGACGGAGTTAGTGTACAACGGATAGGGGATGACATCAACTCATGAAGAGTTTTGGTATCCATCATCTTAGGATTGGCCTTCCATTGAGATGGTACTTTCTTCACCTCCAATCGGGTTTCATGGTTACCAATAAATGAAGGTAAAGTCTTCAATGACTGCGGTTTACTGTCTTTCGATATCGATGTACCTGCATCGCCATACAGTGATCTGATGTCATTTGGGTAGAGCTCATGATCCAAGTGCATCTCTGTGATGGGAGTTGACAGAAGTGTAGCACTTCCATCTTTTCTATTCCTGATCTTTTCCCATAGCTCCTAAGGCCATTGTTCTTCCGGAATTGGCAGTGGTGCTTGAGAATACCTTCTATCTGTCGTATTGGATGCCACCCTTGTATCCAATGGTGTTTTGTTTACAAAATTTGGTTGGTCTTCTTTTTCAATTCCCCACCCTTCTAACTCTTGAATTTTTTCTTGGATTAATACCTCAGTTTTTGGAGCAGTAGGAACTGATGGTTCCATAAGCGCTTGAGCGGCTTGGATGAGCTCCTTGCACATCTTTAGCCTCTCTTTCCCATAGCCTGGATGAGGGTACGTTAACCACCTATCTTCTTGGGTTTTTTTAGGATTTAACCTTGCATTGTAAGCTTTTAAAATTGCATCCAAAGGTTCAAAAACCTTGTCTACCAAGACGGATCCTCCCGATGGTATAATTGATGGTCTTTTTACGTCGTTGTTTTCCTTAAGGTCTCTTTCCCTTTGCAATTGTTCCTTTGTTTGCAGTAATTTGGTTTCCAATGCCATTTTTTCTTTTTCTCTTTTGGCTTTCATGATCTTGTCTTGTTTTTCCTTCCAGGATTTCCTAGGGGTTTGGACATACAAATTTTCTATCTTTGTTTGGCTCCTGGCTGGGACGTTCCTTGCTGCCTCATGTGCTTGGGCTCTCGTTACAACATTTATTAGAATGGTTGGTTCTGTTTTTGATCCACTTGAGCTTGGCACAATTCCCACCTTGTTCATGGTTGCTTTTCCTTTGTTGTCAGGGTTTTTTAGACAATGTGGAATGAGATAATCAGTGGTACATCCATCACAGAACCCAAAAAATTTTACCAGTTCTCCTTTGTTTGGACAAACTCTTGCCCAATGATCACCGCCGCATTCATAGCATGGTCCTACAGGTGTGTGGTGGTGGAGAAGCTTGTGGAGCCCCCACCGGCGGTGGTTGTCTTGCTCTAGGAGGATACCCCCTAGGTTTGTAGCCCTAGTTTGCCATGAACATAAGCATATTTTCATCGACCAAGTAATGGGTATTTGTTGGTTGTGCTATGTATGAGGTCTCAGGCATCTCTTCAAGTGACTATCCATGGAATGTGTCCCTCTGGAGCATATGTATTCCCATCAAATCCCCTCTTGTAGGTATTGTCTGAATCTTCCCATTATGAGACTACTTGGACCCTCCTGTGATTAGAAGGTCGCCCTATTTTCCTAGGGTAAAGGAGATTGATGTCCAAACACAGGTTGAGGTTTTTCCTGCCCTTGGATTGCGTTATTGGGGGGGTGGAAATTGTTACCCTCCATGTGGTCTATATTGTCTCTCTCTAACATAGTTCTGATTATAGAAACATTTGTGGGTTTCATGGTCTTTCCATTTTTGTTCGGTAGCACCCCACTTCAATACTCTCGGTGTGTTTACTCCTGGTCTTTGTTGAAGGTTTCACCACTAGGTTGGATGATCTCCTCCACAAGTGTTGCATTTTTGGCTGGGTGGTTGTTGTGTGTTTGGGTTCGTCCTGTTTCCTTGGTTTATCCTTCTGATCACTTTGTCAGTCATTTTATCAACGTCCGGCACAATTGGGTTTTACCCACCCAATTTCATCATGGAATCACTAGTGGTTGAAGAGGTGCTACTCATTCCCTGATATATGTCTTCAGTCACCTCCCCATATGCCTTGCAATTATCTACCAGATAGAACGCCTCTTTCATGACTTGCTCAAAAGTTACACATGCCTTCAAGTGCAAGTCCTTTTTGAGCGTTTCATTTTGCAATCCTTCTATGAAAAGGAATGACAATCTCTCATCCTGAGGTAGTTCTCAAGCAGGGCATATTTCTATATACTGCTTGAAACAAAGCAATGCTTCCTTCACCTTTTCTTTCTCCTTTTGTCTAAATGCATAGATCTGGGAGACAGTGTTATGCTTGATTCCCCTCTTTTAGAATTCCTCAGCGAACTCTCGGAGAAGTTGCTCAATACTTGGGAATTCCAAGCTGTTTAATGGTTGGAACCAAGTCAAAGTAGTCCCTTCTAACGTCAACCCAAAACCTTCATATTGAGTATGGAAATCAAAACATGTGTATATGGATCTCCTGATCCACTATAATTTTTGAGTACGCATTTTGCCACTTGAGATGGTCGCATTCGTCTGGACTCTGCAACCATTCTTACGACAGCTGATCCTCCTGGTGTGTCTTCTCTAGGTTCATAATATCCTCTTGGTACTACCAGTAGTATTCTATTCGCTATACGTTCGTCAAGTCAATCTCGTGTAATAGTCGAAGGGATTCTAGTGGTGTAAGTGACATTAGGAACAATACTGCCCCTATGTGTGTTCATGGAAGCCCTAGACACCGTAGATCCTAAATGGACTGTATTTGGGACTCGTTCATGTCCAAAAGACTCCTCCACCTTGGTTCTCACTGGGCCCACATGTACAGTCTTAGGTCTTCTGTGAGTAATCGTGGTTTTTATCTCTTCCGGATTTACATAGTATTGGTGGAGTGGTCCCCCAAAATATGTATATCTCTCTAATTTCTTACGATCCATTGGAGAGTACTTTTGGCCATACTTGTCTATTATGACCACCCGAATACTTCACCCCTCCATGTACATGAAAACATATAGGTTTTTATGGTGAGTCAGTTCCTTGATGTGGGGTTCGTCACATTTGTAATAGAGTGTTTGTTCTCCATTATTGAACTTATATAGACCCACATACGTGCTTTCTGTATTAAGGTGCTCTGTCTCATTGGTGCGTCTGAGCACCATGTTTGGGTTCTCCATTTTGGGTGGTTCATCAGCCAGCTTGTAATCTACCTTGTCCTTGGTGCCAGTCATCCCCCATTTATCCACAATAAAGGGGTTATGAACCACTAGGTACATCATTCCATCTCGGTCGAAATATCTATCCCCGTCATAATCAACATCTACAAGGTCTCTGAACTCACTCGTCTTATTTTACAACTTAACACAGTAGCGGTCCATTCCATCCTTATAGATTTTTGCCTTAAGCACATTTTCAAATTGAAACTTCAAATAAAACAATTTTCCATCAGATGCAGGTTGAGAAGGACCTGCTCCCATCGAAGTTGTTCCCTTAGGGTTTGACTTGTTAGAATCCTCAGTCATGAGGATGTATGATCTTTTTGATGAAGTGTTAGAGAATATCTCCTCTAAAATGGGTACTAAAGGTGGCAGTGGTCTCTGATTCACGCTTTCTTCCGTTGAGTAATTTCTCCCTTACTCAAAGATGTTGGGATTCCTATTCTGGTACAATCTTCTTGATCGCAAATTCATGAAGAATTGGTATTGCAAAATCCAAATCAATTTACCTCATAGCTACTTTGAATCCCCCATTTGATCTTACTTGCTGGATAGTATCCTCTAGTACCTGCAGCCTGTCAAAAATTGCTTGATAGCTGTGAGCTTACAGCCGTTCTTGTTAGTTCTAACTTTTAATCGACAAATTTTAGCTAGGTTTTTTAGTAGCACACAATTCCTCACACAACATCAACAATTTAGGTCCAATTTCAATTTTGAAAGAACCACCGGGGTACTGTGGACTAGCTCTTTGTGTGGTGAAATTCTGCTTCTGTTCTGACTCAAAGATACATGGATCACAATCCATGTTGGGAAGACAAATGGACTTTTGTTGGTACTACCAGGTTCAACATGGTTAGGAGGTCTTATGGTATCATTTTTTTTAGAAATGGACCTCTCGATTGGAAGCTAGGTCAATTTTGTCACTTTACTAGAGCTCCTATCAAATTTGGGCTTTTGGGATGATTTTTTGCACCCAAATTCAATTTTGGAAGGACCACTAGACTCTCTATGATGCCCTCTAGCTATGGTGCCAGTTTGGTATCAAAATGTGTCAGGGGAACATGGATCATGATTCATGTTCCTTAGTGTCAGAATGCACTGAAACTTGACCCACAACTAGTTCTTGGCGTTCTGATGTTGGCTATATGGTTTTTGAATGTTTTGGAGTTTTTTAGGTAAGCCAAAAGTCAACTTTAGGGTTTGTTCTAGTGGTTTTCCCCTTGATATGATTTTTGCCCCTTTTTGCCCTATTTTTGAACTTTTTTGATAAGGGTCCCTTGGGAGAAAATACTTCGAATGATATCACTCCTCTACTTGTCCAATATTAGCACAAAATTCCAAAAAGGTACATGGATTGCGATCCATGTTTGGCAAGATTTTGGACTGATACTTTGTGAGTTTGTGACAAAAGGTCTGGTGATGCTATTCCCCAAATCTTTTTGGATTTGATCAACTTTTTCCAGGTCAAAAGAAAGATTTTGTGTCTGTTTTGCAATTTTTGCAAACAGCTCATTTTTGGTATTTTGATCAGGTTTGTTTACTTTTTGTCTATGGCTCCTTTTGGAAAAGTTGTTCCCTTAGTAATCAGGAGTGCACTGGTCAAATTTCACTGTCAGATGTCTACCTAGAACATGGATTGCGATCCATGTTGGGAAGCATCTGGTTATGATTTTCGGTTTTGTTGGTTCTGTGCTTCTAGTTGATCCCAATTCTCTTCCCTTTTTGAATTTGGACAAGTAAAAGTTTAGTTTTTCCTTATTTTCCTCAATTTCCAAGGTTTTTCTGTGCTCAACAATTTCTTGATTTCAGTGATCTTTTAGCACTCTATTTCTGACCAAACTCAAGTTTCTGATACTTGAGAGCCTCTTCTAAGCAAGGGAAACAATTTTAGCACATCTTGCCAAAAAGGTACATGGATCGCGATCCATATTAGACTAGCAAATTGAAAATTTATTGCACAGTCTGTTTTTAGTAAGTGTTTCTATCCCCTTTCTGAAGGTATTGCTGGTTTTGGTTCAATTTTGAAGCTTTAACCATCATTTTTTCAACTTTTCAGAGTTATGGTCTTCAACACCCAAATAAGGTTTTTGATAGTTTTTTTCTCAATCCTTTTGGTCTCAATTGATGGTGTAATTTGTTACCTAACCTACTCCTATAAACTGAAATAAACGTGCAAACATAAATGAACTTAACAATACAAAAATGACAACGGAGTGTGTGGTGGAACAGACCTTTCCAAGCATTGGAAAATCAAAGAACGCAATACTATCTTGTACTTCACTCACACCTTTTTTTCCTCTTATGGAGTAGCACTAGCCAGTCTCTACTAAGCACTAAACCTAGCTGCTTCACTGTCTATGCGTAAGCGGGATGGTTGTCAAAAGCTTTGGATTGTATTTTTTTGTACACTGAGTCACTCACCATCTAAGGATCGGTTTCCCTGGTAGTGGCGCCAGTGTTAGCGAGTCGCCGCGACGGCGTCTGCAACATAGCTCATTCGTACTAACATAATGTTAATATGCAAGGAAGCAACTTCGGATGGGGCACGAAGACTTAATGAGAGTGTCGATCTCACCAAAGTGAACTTAGAGGGATACTCATACTACGATAAAAGAAAATCAACCACTTCCTAGTCAGAAAATTAGTATGCGTCCAATCTCACCGCTCTAGGTCATCATGCCTTTTCGGCATCCAAACAAATTAGGAATGCAGCAAAACTGAAGGAGAGGTATTACAACACCTAGGGGCACAATCCTACCAAGTTCTATCACCATCTGGGAAGGTACATAAATCATGATCCATCACAAAAAATGTGCAAAAAACTAAAACATAACTACTCGGAAAGGTCCCCCTTAAGCATAGAAACATTTATCCATGGTCAAAACATCAAAAAACTCAATTCTGTTGTGGTTCGCAATGTGTTGCTTGTGAGCTAAATGCATTGATTTGAAGGTTAAAATGGTTACACTTAGATTGTGGAGCAAGTGACAAGGAACACAATGTGCTATTTGGAAATGAATTTTGATGGCCAGTCCAGGAGAAAAGAGGATTACAATTTGTAGCAGCAAGAAGCTCTCGCAGTAAACGTTCAAAAAAATCCTTCTTGCTAATGATATCTCTTTTTTCCAAAACTAAGGGTTTTGAATTAAAGGTTAAGGGAGCTTTCCCACGGCCATTCTACCACTTACAAGGGTGTAGACTCAGAGAGGCTAAGAGGGTATGTCAAATTACTTTACAATTACAGATCATCATAAGCTGAACTACACGGCTTCTTTCAAAAAATTGAGCAAGTGTTACAGGGTTTGGTGTGCATCCCCCTGTCATGTGTCGGATCGTTGTATCCACCAAACACAAGTAGTGTATGGAATTAAAGGCAAAAAAAGCTAAGAAGAAAGAGGCTGATTCCACTACAAGGGCAACTATTGTTGAGTCTTATGTGAAAGGAAATTGTGATGCTAATGTAGATGCATAATGGGCTTTTAGTGTAGAGTGCACTTATGATCCTTGTGTCCATGATTCATGTATGCCAATTGCTACAGATTCTCATGTGTGGTGCTTTGACAGTGGTGCTACAAAGCACATTACATCTCATCGTGACTTGGTTACCTCTTTTGAGGATGTCCTTCATGGGAATGCAATCACTTGTTCCAACAATGCCTCTTATCTTGTCAAGGGAGTTGGAAAGATTGTGCTTACTGCTACAAATGTCAGTTCTTTCACACTTGTTGATGCATTGTATGTACTTGGGATCAAAAAGAAAATTTTGACTATTTGTGCACTTGCTAGACTTGGTCTTGTTGTCAAATGTGTGGATGACAGATGTATAGTACATGATCTCAATTTTGGTGGATAAAATTGTTGCATCTAGCATTTTATACCGTGGAGTGTATAGGCTCACTTTGTATGACAAGTGTGGGCAAAATTTTGCAAATATAGTTGTGGACTCAAAGGCTATTTCAAATGCAAATTTCCAGTTTGTTTGCAGATATCTGAGATGGTTGCTTCTTTTCCACCTCTTGAAGCACCTATCAAACATGTTTGTGAAGGATGTATTTTGGGTAAGATGCAGCGTTCAGTTTTCAAATGATGTTTCAATTAGGGCTACATGCACATTACATCTTGTGCATAGTGATGTTTGTGGACCCATGCAAATTCTATTCTTGAGAAATTACCTATAATTCATGACTTTAATTGATGATTACTCTAGGTATGCATGGGTGTATGCTCTTAAGAAAAGTTTAAAGTGTTTATATGCTTCAAGAAATTTCTGGCTATGGTTGAAAATGTCTTGAAATGTATGATGGGCACCCTGCATTTTGATCGAGGGGGGGAGTATATGTCTCATGAGTTTAATGCATTTTTGGCTAGTTGTGGGACAAAACACCAATGTAGAATGCCATATATAGCAAAATTGTGTTTTTGAAAGGAAAAGCAGGTCACTTACAAAAATGGCACGATATATGGTCAAAAGTCAAGCTTTGCCGCATTTGTTTTGGCTTGAGACTATCATGTGTCCACTTAACAGGTGTCTTAATTATGTACTTAACATGTGTCCTACAAAATATTTGCAGTCCATAACTCCATATGAATCATGGCATGATAGAAAGCGTTCTATTGAGTACATGTGTGTTTTTGGCTTATGCTTTGGTGCCACAAACACAACATAAAAAATTGGATTATAAGGTTTTCAAAGGCATTTTTGTTTGTTATAGGGCTGAAAGCAAAGGTTACAAGTTGTACCACCCGCAAAAAAAGGTGTTTCTTGGTCTCATGGGATATTGTGTTTGTGGAAGATTCTATTCAGCCCTTGCTGTCATGTACTAGAGACAATAATGTAAGCTCACATGGCATTTATGACAGTTTGTTGCCTCTTTTCAGTGGTGTAAGTTCAAATATAAATTTGAATGAGCAAATGTACAGCCTATGGGGGTTTTTAAAAATGTTACAGATCATCCTATTATTGATGGAGATGTACATGATGTACTTAATGAGGAAAGGGCTAAGAATGAGCAGGCTAGAGGTATGCCAAAATGGTTGATGTATACTTTGCATGACAATAATTTGGATGCACCTTTGTCTAGTCAGACTCGTTCAGGTTCTCGCCATTCATCTTATGCATCGGATTGTTATGCTTTGGCTATTTCTAGCTCATGTGATGTTGAGGAACCAGTGTATTTTGATGAAGCACAAAATTAAAAAAATTGGATGGCTACCATGCAATCAAAATATGATGGACTTATAGAAAATGACACATGGACTTTATGTGATTTGACTCTCGGCAAATAGGCCATTGGTACGAAGTGGGTTTACAAGTTGAAACACAAGCCGAATGGTGAGATTGATCGCTATAAAGCATAAATTATAAAGAAAATTTTGTTCGCACTTTTTGTATGACTACTGTGTGTTTTCTATGTGCATTGGCATCTCATTTTGGTTGTGATGTACAACAAACAGACATTGTTATTTCTTTCTTAAATGTTGACATATTTGAGTAATTTATGTAACACAGCCTCGCGGTTTTGTCAAGAAAGGACAAAAGGATCAAGTCTGCAAATGTAAGAAAACTTTGTATGGGTTGAAGAAATCTCCTCATGCTTGGTATGAGAAAGCTGACACTCATTTGGTCAAACGAGGCATTTGTAACAATCCAACAGAATGCACTTTGTATGTGAAGCATGAGGGCGATGGACTTCTTATTGCTCTTCTATATGTGGATGATTTGTTGATCACTAGTCCAAATGAGGCACATATTGCTGAATTTAAGGTTGAGTTAAATGCTTCTTGCAAGGTGAAAGATTTGGGGATGTTGCATCATTACTTGGGCATACAATTTAAATGGTGTGATGGAGGTATTGCGGGGGTATTGCCTTGTGTTAGACAAGTTACATAGAGACATTTCTATGTAAAGTTTGGACTTGAAGATTGTAAACCTATTGCCACTCCCATGGAAACATGTTTGAAATTGAGTCTTCATGATGCGTGTGGTCCTGCCAATGTCACTCTTTACCAAACTACTCTTGGATGTCTTATTTATGTATGCAATACGAGGCTAGATATTCAGTTTGCAGTATCACATATCAACAAATTTATGCATAGCCCAAGGTCTAAGCATTGGCTATCAAGAGGATTTTTTGGAACTTGAGTGTGGCACTTTACATCTTGGCTTGTTTTATCCCAAGGGGGGATCATTGATGTCAGATTTACATGCTTTTTCAAACTCAAATTGGATTGATTGTTTTGACACACTGTCATGCATTTTTTGAGTGAGAATAAAGTCACTAAGTCATGCCAAAAAGCTTGCCCACTAACCTCATGTATATATGCGTATATAGCCCTGCAAGTCTTGGAAGTGGCCATGTAAAAACTCATTTACAAAGGTGTGATTTTGCCAAGCTTGGGTGCTAATGTTTTAGGTTGTTCAAGTCCCCAAATATGGTTTTTAATAAATAATTTCAGCCGTTCTTTATAGCTCGTGACTAGGACATGAACATTTATGAGCATCCGAAGTGGGCGGTCTCAACTTCGAAGGTGATTGCGGGTGCATGGGACAAAGGCAATTGGGCAAACTTGATGATTGAAATTAGAAATTATGAGGTTTGAGAATTCTAGAAGTAGCCAAGGACTTGATCTCCAAGCCGTGTGTTACGGTGGTGTGTCATTCGATGACCGGAGCAGTGAGTTATGCTTGAAGAAAGTTTTCCGAGAAGCTCTTATGCTTTGGGAGAAATCTGGAAATTTGTTGGGCACAAGGGATTTGGGAGGATTGGGGAGGAGGTTTCCATGTGTGGTGGGGGGGATTATCCCATTTGGGAAGGAAAAAGTGGAGGTGGGGGGTATATAGCCTAAAGGGGGAGCCCATTATGGGTGTATCCAAGTGACAGGAGCCCTCAAGGCTTGCCATGGAGGGGCTTGTGGGCTTCATGGGGGAGAAAGGGTTCATTTTGGGAGTTCAAAATCAGTTGGATAGGCGCCTAACATATTTTTTTGGTCCCTGACCACTTGCCCCACCCCATTCCCTTGGTCAAAGGGTCACTGACACCTCATTTTTCACCCAAAAAAGGCCAAAATTGAGCCAATTAAAAGATGCCTACCAATAGAGCCTTGGCGGCTCAGGAGAGAGAAAAATCTTTGGGGATAAAAGATAAGGGAGTCCCCATTTTAATAGCTGCAACACCTGCACAACTTCCAAAGAGCTCATTTTTGAGCAAGAAAGAGTACTTCCCATGTTCGAGTGTCCATAACTCTTTCATCTCTCATCTGTTTTTTGCCTATGGATACTCTATGGACATCTCCACAAGACGAGCTTTGTCATTATTTCATTAGTTTTTCCTAATCCTGAGTGTATTCCATGCTTGATGGGTTTTTCATACATCTCTACAGGTGGTTATCACAAGTGTTTTTGGCATTGTAATAGTTTTTCCTTCCGATGGTGTGATTTGTGCAAGGCTATACAGGAACTTGTTTTCCTTCTTGTTTGCACACTATTATTTTTTTGGTTCCCCCACTGAGGAGAAAGTTCCTTCCACACATAAGTGGTAGGACCTCCCAAAACTATTTGTTCTCAGCCTATTTTAGTCCCGCTTCTTGTGAGGTTACTGGGTACACCTGAAATCCAAGGTTTGGCAGTGAACCAAAAAATCTAATTATTGGTAGATAATTTTTTTGACCTACACCCTATAGGTTTAAGGGGGGGTTACTGACCTAGCACCAGGTTATGGGAAAATTAAAACACTTGGTTGTGAGAGAACCTAAAACTCACGGTTGACGAGTACACCAAAAACTCGAGGTATCATGAGAGGGTCTGTCTAGTTCCGGCTTGAGGGGGGATTGTTGGATATTCAAGCCCAATCTAGTTTTAATTGGTAGTCTACCCGTGGACACAAGCCCTTATGCAATGCAGATAAGCATGCAGTTGCAAGTCAAGTTTGCATGGCAGTCTCTTTTGGCTTTATATTGTAAGGTTTGTTTTTACACAACATCAATCAAATCAACAATAGCGTTATTTTTTTTCTGAGTGTTGAATTCTCCTCTCTCTCTCTCTCTCTCGTTCTTCTTCTGCATGCACGCTCGCCATGGCTCCTCTTAGATGTCATCCCCCATAGGCTCTAGCCTAACAAGCCCAACCTGCTCAAAGGGATGCTAATACTAAACAGTTACAACAGTGAAATATGAAAAACATGATGACCATGATGCAAGAATTGCGACTCAATGTTCTTGGAGGTGGAGGTGGTTGTGATTGTGGACGTGGTAGAGGAATGACCCAGGCATGTGAAGCTCAGCCTAATGCAAATGGGGGTTGTGGACAAGGTGTCTTTGAGCCGCACATGAGGTTCATCCCTACCTGTCATAATTGTGGTGAGCTTGGTCATATCAGCACTTATTGTTCAAAGCCAACAAGGATGGGAGGTGAGATGTTTCCACTTCCCCAACAGATTCCTAACATGGCTAATGATTATGCATTGGATATATGGGGAGATCAAGGTATTGAACAAGAAAATTAGGTCGCAACCTCTGGTGGTCAGGTGGGTATTGTGCGGATTGAAAAGAAAGAAGCAGATATGATGTCCATAGGCAAAAGAGAGAGGAAAGGCTATGCCGCTTGAGGTCCCAGAAAAAATAAATGGAAAGAGAAAGAGGGTGAAGATGCAAAAGCCAAGAGGAAGAGAAGACCTCGTAGATGGTTTGAAGTAGGAGATTTACCTTTGGGAGAAAGCCAAACAGCTTACGGTGTCAAGGAAGGCCTAATTGGGAGAAAAGGAGATTGTACTTTTGGACAATTGATGAATATGGTGCCCAAACTCAAGAGGTAGTGGAAGTCATTAGTGAATCCAGAGAAAGAGCCGAAGCATGAACAAGTCAGAGTGTTGGCTATGGGAGAGTTACCCGATATTTGTCCTGTGGTGGTGAACACTTGGTAAAAAGGTGTGGGCATGGGAGAAGCCTACATTGATGGAGGTGCTCAAGTTTATGTAGTCACACAATCCTGTTGAGGCGGTCCAGGGCGGGCAACAAGAAGAGTGGCCTCTAAGCACCCTTCTAGGCTCCCGTGCTTCTCAATTGGGTTGGGGTTGGAAAAAACAACAAACACACACACAACCCGCAACCTAACCCTACACAAATTTGGGGCATCACCTAGTTTTAGATGCGAACTAGGACGCGGAGAGAGAGAGAGAGAGAGAGAGAGAGAGAGAGAGAGAGAGAGAGAGAGAGAGAGAGAGAGAGAGAGAGAGAGAGAGAGAGAGAGAGCTGCTTTGAAATGTATCGGCAGTGATCAAGCAAACACAACTATATATGTAAGAAAGAGAGAGAAGGGGGAGGGGGTGCTTGTTGCATTAATACCTTCTTACAAATCTGTCATGACAAGAAAAGCCACCCCAATCACTATCTTAAGGCCAAGGGAGTCCTCTCCACCCTGTCGCCCTCTTACAGTATGTGGGATTTATGGCTAAATTGATGACAACAACCAGAGACAAGCTATCAAGAACTTAAAAAAAACACCAAGACACTTACACATCATTGTTGTCCATTACTTCACATTGGAAGAGAGACAAAGTATCCAAGCTTAGTCCAAATCCACCCTCCTTGATTCAGCAAATGTTGGGCTTACACTAGTAGGAGAAATGATAGATTTCCTACTCTCAATTGAATGATCACTCTCTCTCTCTTACACTGGCATAGAGTTCCCTTGCTAATCACCCCTAATAAAACACATGCATATGCATAAGACAATGAGCTTCCACTCAAGAGCTCCTTCTAGAGAGGTTGAGCTTGGCTTCTCAAGCTATAGCATAGTGCTCTTGCTTATGGCTCCCCCCTTTTGTGCTAGCTACACCCTCCTTTTATAGCAATTTTGAGGGCTAGGGTTACTCCTCTGACCATGGTTGGGTTAGATTTTCAAAGCTTATATAATTTCTTTTGCATTGGAATTATCAAGAAGTTGGTGGGGATAGATGAAGAAGAGAGAGAGGAGAGAAGTGGAGGTGATAGGACTTTTCATAGTAGGTTAGTGTTAGTAAATTAGTAGAGTTAGTATTTTTATTGATTTACAAATGGAATTGGATATTTACAATGGGAGTATCCAATTAGGATACAAATAAGGAAGAACAAACTCTTAATAAGTAAGAAAATATGGATTTCTTACAATGTTGATGCTCCAAGTGTCTTGAGTAGGATCAATTTTGACGCTTGTTGACGGTCCACTAGCTTTGACGGTACGTTTTTTCTCCACTCTTGACCTTCCTCGGGAGCCAAGGTAAGTGAACATGAATAATCAATCACCATGATGCTGTCTTTCAAGAGAAGAGGCTGAATTTTGTGGTTTTTTTGATAGATATGGGTAATATGGATAAGGAAAAATGAGACTAGGTGGTCAATTTTGGAATGGAAGTGTGTGTAGGAGACATGAGTTCACCATGGTTTCTCTTATTCTTCAAGGTTGAGAAGAAGGTGAGTAGGGTGCAGAGAAGAGTGGTGAGACAGGTGGGGATGATGAGTAGAGAAGTGTGTGTGAAAGAGAAAAATGATAAAGTGGAAGAGGGAGTGTGGCTGCATAGCATGGGAAAACTGGGGTCCACCAATAAAATCATAGCTCACAGATCGTAGCTCAAAAAAATATGAAAAAATTTGAGGGAAAAGTTCAGTCCACGGGCTACAACTTTTGTTTGTATCACCTTTTCAAATTCAGAAAGCAAGTGACCTTTAAAAATTCAGGAAAACCGACTGTCTTTTTCTACTGCACAAAGTCCTTGTGGGGTCCTTCTTTGGATGATTCTTTTGAATGCCTCCAAGAGTGAGCCCTCCATAGTGCATGCATGTATGCCACATACCCTTGACCTTATTTGGTAGGAATATAATTGAAGATATTGGTGAGATCATGATATAAGTGAATAGTACAACTAAGAAAATCAAATATTGAGGGGTCTAAAAAGAATATGTACATGTCAAATATAAATAACATAGGTGGAAAAAATATAAAGGGGTCAAAATAAATCTCTCTCATTATAAGTCTACCATAAAAAGATGAATATTTGTGGTGGTCTAATTTATGAGAGTAATAGAGAATAGATGTAGAAAGGAAAAAATCACAATAGTCAAAAAATATACACATAAATAGAACTAGTTTTTTTGGATTTTTGTTGGGATGGAGTTACACAAAAACTAAAAGAAGCTTGCATGAGATTATTTTTATATGGAATAAAGAGTATGCAAAATGGTAAGAAAAAATATGGTGATGGTGAGTCAATGTACATAGCATAAATAACACACCCTAGGTAGAAATATTTAAATAAATACCAAATAATTATGAAAAATAATTTTATTTAGGCCCTATATACAATGAAATATTTACACGCAAATGGGCATTTTATACTTATATTTTTTATTTTATTATTATTTTTTGGCTCAACTAGCCCAATGACTAGCTAATTGAGGGTTTATTAAAAAGATATGGGAAAAGTCCCCTAACTCACACACACCTATATACAGTGAAAAGGTGAGGGTAACCACAGTGTTTGAGTGATTTGATAGGGTGAGGTAACTCACTATGGAAATTACAGAGAGCCAAAAAACGGCTATCATTAGCCCTCCCCCAGGATGATGGTATATTCATGTACCATCATAAAGCATCTTTTTCAGAGAGAGTGCTTCAGAGTCCTTGACAATCTCTTCATTGATTGGACCCTTGATATTTTGGTTTGAGTTACACTCATGTTTCACGAAACAATACTTACATGAGATAGCTGCCTTTTGACAGATCTTTGGTAGATCCTTTGGTAGAAGGCGACTCAAATAAGGCTTCAGGCGATACCCGTTCACCTTCCTGGAGTGCTCTTTCCCATTCAAGTCCATAAGTTGATAGTAACTTGAATTGAAAGCCTTCTTGACTATGTATGGCCCCTTCCATCTAGTTTCAAACTTGTCATCAAAATGATTATCGAGTCGATTGTCATACCTTAGCACCAGATCTCCTTCATTGATGCCTTTGTCCTTTAGTTTCTTGTCAAGCTTCTCCTTCGCCTGCGTAGATTTCCTCTTGTAGCACTCGTATGCTGCTTCTCTTTTTCACTCAAGCTCAGCTAAGGTAAGAAGTCGATCCATCCATGCTTCTTGATCATCTTGTGCTGCTTTTCCATGAAGTCGCATTGTCGGAATGTTGAGCTCAATTGGTTGTAAAGCCTCTTGACCATAGACCAAGTGAAATGGTGTAAACTCTGTGGCTTCCCTATATGTGGTTCGATACGTGCAAGGCACCATCCAAGAAGTCATCCCACAACTTTGTCTTGTTTCTCACCATCTTTCTAATGATGCCTGCAATGACACCATTAGCTTTTTCTACCAAACCATTTGATTGGGGATAGTAGGGTGTACTATGACGATGTAGAATGTGAAGTTCTTCACAGGCTTCTGTGAGCAAGACCTTTCTAAACCCTGGACCATTATCAGAAACAATCTCCGAAGGTGTGCCAAATCTACAACAAATGTGCGTGTAGACAAATTTTCTCACTATCCTCTCATTTACCTTTGCCACACTTTGTGCTTCCATCCACCTAGTCATATAGTCTACAGCCACTAAAATGTAGAGTTTACCATTTTTTGTCCTAGGCAGAGGACCCATAGCATCAATGCCCCACTTTTCAAAGGGTCTATTTGCAAGCACTATTTGCCTCGGGCCATGCACCAACCTTCTATTTCCATTTATCTGACAATTGTGACAGCTTTTACACCAATGTTGAACATCCACATGCAAACTTGGCCAAACATACCCCGCAAGCAAAATCTTCTTCACAGTTAACTCTTGGGCAAAATGACCACCACATGCCTCTTCATGCAAACCTTTTAGAATGGCTGGAATTTCCTTGATAGTTGGTATTCTTATGCACACTTGATCCTTCCCTCTTTGATAGAGGGATCCTTCTCGGAAGAGATATAAACTTTCCTTCTTCATGAGTCTCCTCTTCTGAGCTTTAGTGAAGTCTTGTGGAAACTCGCCCTCCAAAATGTAGCCAATAATGGGAGCCAATGACTCCAATCCCTGGTATCGCGGTTGCTTGACAGCTGCTGCCACCATGATGGCTTGCACTTCTTTCTCAACACATGTAACTGCTTGTTGTGCAAGTAAATCGGCATCTTCATTTTGTTTCCTAGGAATATGATATAGTTGCACTTCTTCAAATTGATTAAACAATCTACGAATGGCATGAACTTTTTTCCTTAGGCTTTCATTCTTGCATGCCCAAATGCCTTAAATTTGATTCACAATGAGAAGTGCATCCCCTTTTACCATGAGACGTTGTATACCTTGGCCAATGCATATCTTTAAACCATGAAGTAGTGTGTCGTATTCTGCTTCATTGTTGCTAGTTGAACCTGGTAGATTGACCTTCTCTTTCATGACCACCTCCCCACTTGGGTTGAGCAACACTAGCCATCCCCTTGCTTTCCCTGTGGCTCGTCGAAAAGCTCCATCAAAGAACAAGGTAAAAGCATTAGAAATACTTTTAGGTGGTGGCAATGGTAGGGTCTTTACTTCAGGCACCTTAATCTCCTTCTCATGTACCCTATAAGTAAGGATCCCTGCCAATTGTGCACTCACACTATCTTCTACTTTGAAAGAGTATTGGAACTCTTGCAATTCCATAATCCACTTTGAGATCCTAGTGCTAAGATTCATTTGAGATGACACCCAAGGAAACGAATTTTCTGCAGTGAGAATTACAAAAGGTTTTGGTAGAAAGTAGGATCTAAACTTTCTCACCGCAAACATGAGAGAAAGCATCATGAGTTCTGCCTCCGTGTAGGCTCTCTCCAAAGCATTTATGACCCTATTAGCAAAATAGATGGGTCGTATCCTGGTACTGTGGGGATCTTGTTGTAGTAAAATTGCACCAATTTTTTCCTTCCAAACACTAGAGCTAACAAAGAATGTGTACCCCCAACAAGGAGGCATGAGTGTTGGTAGCTCTGACAAAATGACTTTAATGTTACAAAAGTACTCTTCAAGCTCATAAGACCATGCAAATTCTACTTTTTGTGTCAACTTTTGCAAAGGGTGAAGCAACTCTAAAGCTAAGTGAATGAAGCGTGACATATACTTCACCATTTGAATGAATGAGATGACCTCTTTGAGATTCTTGGGTGATGGGAGCTCAATAAGAGCCTTTGCCTTTGAAGGATCCACCTCAATGTCTTTATAGGAAACCTTGTGACCAAGCAAGATCACTTCATCCTCACCTACGTGACACTTGTCGGGGTTGAGTTGACCTCCCATGTCATAGAGCTTCTTTAAACCTTCTTCTACCCTTTGTAGATGCAATGATTTTGAGCTATAAATGCAAAAATCATCAATAAAAACCCTAATGGAATTTCCAAAGAATGCTTGAAACACCATGTTCATGAAGCGTTGGAAAGTTGCAGGAGCATTTGTCAGACCAAATGGCATGACTCTAAAAGCATAACAACCCCAAGGAGTGATGAAGGTTGTTTTCAACTAATCTTCCAATGCGATACCTATTTGAAAGTAGTCTGAGTAGCCATCACACACAGTGTACTTCTCATGACCAACTACCTCATTTAGTATCTCATCTTGAAATGGGAGGGGAAAGTGATCTCTTTTTGTTGCCTCATTGAGTGGACGGTAATCCACACACACCCTCCACTTGCCGTTTTTCTTAGGAGTGACAACAACGGGAGAGACCCACTCTGAATTCTCCACTGGATAAATGAAACCTGCTTCTAGAAGCTTTCTTACCTCCTTGAGTAAAGCCTGCTCCTTGATGACTCCTAGCCTTCGTATCTTCTGAGCCTTAGGTGTGGCCTCTGGCTTCAACTCAATTTTGTGTTGAACAGCATCTACTCCACGCACATCGGTGTAGTCTTTAGCAAAAAGCTTAGGAAATTTCCTTAACACACCTTTGAGCTCCTCTCTTTCATCTTTTGTAAGTGTTGTAGACAACATACCTTCTAACATTCCTTCATCTTGTACATTTTGGTTCTCTTGGGAACCTACCTCTTCCAAACCTGGGCAAGAGGTCTCTTGGTTGGTTGGCTTAAACCTTACCCCCATGACTTCGATGGAAGACTCCTCTTCAGTAATGCTGCCGCTACTTTCTCCTTCTGAAGTGCTATCGGTCCAGCCTTCCTCCGTCTCACTTTGAGATGATTCTTCATGGAGATCCTCTTGGTGTTGCTCCTTCATGTCAAAGACAACCTTCTTATGATTTTCGTTCCTGCAAATTAATTTTCCACTCTCCCAATCCTGCAAAGCTCGCATTTTCATTAGCCATGGTCTTCCTAGAATAAATGGATAACCACTTCCCTTGGTCGACATAACATAAAAATCCACTGCCTTCTTAATGCCAAAGGCCTCTACAAAAACATTTTTACAAATGCCTACACACCTAGCTTTGCTATTGTTTTCCATCTTCACTTTGAATTCAGGTGTCTCATGGATGTGCATGCCTAGTCTTTGCATGAGCCCCTCTGTCATGATGCAAATTTGTGCACCCCCATCCACTAGACCTTTCCTAACCAATCTTCCCTTGATGTAACAATCTAGCACAGGTGTAATAACCTCATTCATTTCCGCTTGTGCAATTTTTACAACAGGCACACTCTCTTTTACCTTTCTCCTCGTGCTAACTGCCTTTGTTAAATCCCTCCTAACTTGTGGACATAATGCAAGAAATTGAGGCCATGAGATATCGGGACCCTTACCTCTCATGTCTTCCAAAAGGTTGTATGGAGCCATACCATGTCCAAGAGGGAAGTCTTGGAGGTTGATACGGCGTCGAGTCCTCTTAGCTTCCTTGGTCTCCTTTGCCTTCTTTTCTCGTCCATGGTCACTTTGTGATGTAACTCCTTCTTTCTCCTTACCTTTCCCTCGGGCACGCTTAATGCCATTTGCTTCCATGTCAAACTCTCTTGAATTTGTCACCTCTACCACATGCACATTTGGGTCTGGCAAAGGTGGAACTCCTTCCACTCCTTGTGGAGGTGGTCTTGCTCCATTTGGCCTTTGTAGAAGCCGTGGTTGCTGACTAGTTCCTTCACCTGCATTCATCACTGGGTAATTCAAGTTAGGTCTCCCTGGCTCCCCATGGGGCCAAGGACAATTATACATCCCATGTCCAGACTCTCCGCAATTCCAACATTGCAAGACTCTCCTAGGTCGTGGATCTCGCTCTTCAGACTTCTTTGCTTGTCCCTTTGGACCTACATCTTGTGCAAGGTGAATTGACAGGCTACTTGAAGATTCATTCAACTTCTCGATTACTTCAGCTGTTACCTCAGGAAGCTCCCTAGATGTCGATGCTTGTGACTTACCTTTGGGTCTAAGACCTTCTATTGGAACCTCTCCCCTTAGGCACTTGAGTTTCCTATATTTCTCAGCAGCCCTAGTTTCAGCTGCATCAAAGGTAGCAAGTGCACCCGCCTCAACTTTTACCTTAAGGTTAGGAAAGAGTCCGGCTATGAACCTCTCCTTCTTTAGGAACTCTGCATCATCACCAGGGTTAGCAACATTTCTCACCCATACAACCCAAAGACGTAGAAACTCTTGCTTGTACAAGTAGTAGTCATTTAAATCTTTTTGCTTATGAGAAACAATGTCTTGCCATAGTTTTTGAGTGTTTTGGGGATCAAAGAAGTATTTCTTAAAACGATTCAAAACATCTGTGTAATTCCCGTTAACTTCCTCAGGCAAAGAGTCAAACCAAGTGCTAGCATCTTTCCTAAGGACCACCTCAAACATTTCTACACATTCTTGATCAGTTACTATCCTCTTAATACGGCAAGACATCTTGAAATTCGCCAAAAATAATTCTGCATCCTCTCCAGGCTCTCCAAAGAAAAGAGGATATCCGGACATTTGGCGTTGGGCCTCCATTGAATTAGTTTCAAAGTGACAACACGTTTTTTTTTTTTCAATAATATTTTCTAAATTGCAATCTATTCTACCACAGAATAAAAATACTCACATCAAATGACCTATGATAATCAATAAGAGGTAGGATGACAGGGTTTGGTACGCGAGAATTTCTCCTACTCTTTGGGCACCAAACATGAACACCATACGTTGTTGAAAATGGATTTTTCTACTAATTGCAATGTTTACTCTAATGTGTGGAGTGAAATGGAAGGGGAAAACCTCTATTCTTGGGCCATTATCCATGGTCTATGCATGACCTAATTCTTAAAACAAAACAAAAATATAGACGTCCAAACTAAGGTCGTACCTAATAAGAGGTAAAATAAAAGGATTTACTGAAGTGTTTATCTCGGCCAACCTACGAGGGCCAAAAATTCTACGAATTACTCGTTGAAATTGTAACTTAGTACTAACAATTATGTGCACCTTTTGCCTTGCAAGGGAAATAAAAGGATCATACAAATTCTCGTGATTCATGCAAGCTACTTGATTATGCTAAAGGTTGAGCCTACACAAAACGTACACAAGCCTTCTTCAGTGGGGGTACCAATTTGAGGCAGTCTGGGGCGGGCAACAAGAAGAGTGGCCTCTAAGCACCCTTCTAGGCTCCCGTGATGCTCAATTGGGTTGGGGTTGGAAAAAACAACAAACACACACACAACCCGCAACCTAACCCTACACAAATTTAGGGCACCGCCTAGTTTTAGATGCGAACTAGGACGCGTAGAGAGAGAGAGAGAGAGAGAGAGAGAGAGAGAGAGAGAGAGAGAGAGAGAGAGAGAGAGAGAGAGAGAGAGAGAGAGAGAGAGAGAGAGAGAGAGAGAGAGAGAGAGAGCTGCTTTGAAATGTATCAGCAGTGATCAAGCAAACACAACTATATATGTAAGAAAGAGAGAGAAGGGGGAGGGGGTGCTTGTTGCATTAATACCTTCTTACAAATCTGTCATGACCAATCAAGGTGAGATTAGTATTTGTTCAACATAGCTTGAGCAAATTACACCACAACACATCACAAGAAAAGCCACCCCAATCACTGTCTTAAGGCTAGGGGAGTCCTCTCCACCCTGTCGCCCTCTTACAGTATGTGGGATTTATGGCTAAAACCAGAGACAAGCTATCAAGAACTTAAAAAAAACACCAAGATACTTACACATCATTGTTGTCCATTACTTCACATTGGAAGAGAGACAAAGTATCCAAGCTTAGTCCAAATCCACCCTCCTTGATTCAGCAAATGTTGGGCTTACACTAGTAGGAGAAATGATAGATTTCCTACTCTCAATTGAATGATCACTCTCTCTCTTACACTGGCATAGAGTTCCCTTGCTAATCACCCCTAATACAACACATGCATATGCATAAGATAATGAGCTTCCACTCAAGAGCTCCTTCTAGAGAGGTTGAGCTTGGCTTCTCAAGCTATAGCATAGTGCTCTTGCTTATGGATCCCCCCTTTTGTGCTAGCTACACCCTCCTTTTATAGCAATTTTGAGGGCTAGGGTTACTCCTCTGACCATGGTTGGGTTAGATTTTCAGTACTTATCTAATTTCTTTTGCATTGGAATTATCAAGAAGTTGGTGGGGATAGATGAAGAAGAGAGAGAGGAGAGAAGTGGAGGTGATAGGACTTTTCATAGTAGGTTAGTGTTAGTAAATTAGTAGAGTTAGTATTTTTATTGATTTACAAATGGAATTGGATATTTACAATGGGAGTATCCAATTAGGATACAAATAAGGAAGAACAAACTCTTAATAAGTAAGAAAATATGGATTTCTTACAATGTTGATGCTCCAAGTGTCTTGAGTAGGATCAATTTTGACGCTTGTTGACGGTCCACTAGCTTTGACGGTACGTTTTTTCTCCACTCTTGACCTTCCTTGGGAGCCAAGGTAAGTGAACATGAGTAATCAATCACCATGGTGCTGTCTTTCAAGAGAAGAGGCTGAATTTTGTGGTTTTTTTAATAGATATGGGTAATATGGATAAGGAAAAATGAGACTAGGTGGTCAATTTTGGAATGGAAGTGTGTGTAGGAGACATGAGTTCACCATGGTTTCTTTTATTCTTCAAGGTTGAGAAGAAGGTGAGTAGGGTGCAAAGAAGAGTGGTGAGAGAGGTGGGGATGATGAGTGGAGAAGTGTGTGTGAAAGAGAAAAATGATAAAGTGGAAGAGGGAGTGTGGCTGCATAGCATGGGCAAACTAGGGTCCACCAATAAAATCATAGCTCACAGCTCGTAGCTCAAAAAAATATGAAAAAACTTGAGGGAAAAGTTCAGTCCACGGGCTACAACTTTTGTTTGTATCACCTTTTCAAATTCGGAGAGCAAGTGACCTTGAAAAACTCAGCAAAACCTACTGTCTTTTTCTACTGCACAAAGTCCTTGTGGGGTCCTTCTTTGGATGATTCTTTTAAATGCCTCCAAGAGTGAGCCCTCCATAGTACATGCATGTATGCCACATATCCTTGACCTTATTTGGTAGGTCTATAATTGAAGATATTGGTGAGATCATGATATAAGTGAATAGTACAACTAAGAAAATCAAATATTGAGGGGTCTAAAAAGAATATGTACATGTCAAATATAAATAACATAGGTGGAAAAAATATAAAGGGGTCAAAATAAATCTCTCTCATTATAAGTCTACCATAAAAAGATGAATATTTGTGGTGGTCTAATTTATGAGAGTAATAGAGAATAGATGTAGAAAGGAAAAAATCACAATAGTCAAAAAATATACACATAAATAGAACTAGTTTTTTTGGATTTTTGTTGGGATGGAGTTACACAAAAACTAAAAGAAGCTTGCATGAGATTATTTTTATATGGAATAAAGAGTATGCAAAATGGTAAGAAAAAATATGGTGATGGTGAGTCAATGTACATAGCATAAATAACACACCCTAGGTAGAAATATTTAAATAAATACCAAATAATTATGAAAAATAATTTTATTTAGGCTCTATATACAATGAAATATTTACACGCAAATGGGCATTTTATACTTATATTTTTTATTTTATTATTATTTTTTGGCTCAACTAGCCCAATGACTAGCTAATTGAGGGTTTATTAAAAAGATATGGAAAAAGTCCCCTAACTCACACACACCTATATACAGTGAAAAGGTGAGGGTAACCACAGTGTTTGAGTGATTTGATAGGGTGAGGTAACTCACTATGGAAATTACAGAGAGCCAAAAAACGGCTATCACTGTGTCGAGAGACTAGGTCTCATTACATGCAAAAGCTCTGGGTTTTTGGCTTGAATAGAAAACCATGACAAAGTGAAGTGGTTTGGGAATGATTAAGAATTTGGAAGTTGAAGTTTTTAACGTGAAGGTTATAGTAAAATTTGATGTTATTCCAGCTGGCTTGGGAGATTTTCCTCTCATTTTGGGACGACCTTGGTTGAGTGTTATTGGTGTTGTGCAACATTGGGGCAAGGGCACAATCTGTACGTATGGCAGGAAGGGTGAAAAGAAGGTGTTTGATATGACTACCAAGCAACCTATGGCAGTAGAAGGTGTGAGTGATAATGATGAATCCGAAGTTACCAGGCAAAGACAATTTTGAAGATTTACAAAGTAGCTCTGCCTCCAGTTCCAGTGATGAGGGTGAAGTGTCATTCTGGTTGTTGGACTAGGAGAAGAGAGAAGTGGGTAAAATGTTGCAAGTGTCAAAGAATATAAATGATTCAAGCCGTTTAGAGCAACTTGAGGAGTTGATGTAGCCTAACCATGAATTTCCAGTGAAGAAATAGTTGATTCAAAATATGTTGAGCGCTGATTTGACATAGGGAGAAAGAAAGGAGCATCTAACAATGTTGGACAAGTTTCCAAATCTTTTCATCACCTCATATCAAGAAATAAAGGGGTTTGTGGGAGATCCTGTGAAGATTGAATTAGCTGAAGAGACAAAGCCAATAAGGAAGTTTTAAGAAGGATTGGTAAGGAGAAAATGAATGCTTTAAAGGAAGAAGCAGATAAGCTTTTGGATGCAGGGTTCATTGTGCCATTGGATAATGCTAAAAGGGTGAGCCCTATAGTAGCGGTCACTCCAAAGAAAGATGGGTGTTGGAGAGTTTGTGTTGATTTCAAGCCATTAAATGCAGTGACCAAGGGCGATCCTTACCCTTTGCCTTTCATTTATCAACTTTTAGATGTAGTAGTGTTTGTGATGGTTATTCAAGATATTTTCAGCTTACCCTTTCTCTTGAAGACCGAAAAAATACTACTTATATCATGCCATGGGGTTGTTTCTGCTTTTGCTGCCTTCCTTTTGGGTTGACAAATGGGCCGGTAGTTTTTGAAAGAAAAGTGGATTGGGGGTCCTTACTCTGTTCCTTGGGAAGTTTGTCAAAGGATTCATAGATGATTTTTGTGTATACAGTTCAAGGAAAGAGCATGTTCAAAAGCTTGAAATGACTTTTGCAAGGTATGATGAATGCGAGGGTCAGGTGAGCCCTAAGAAATGTCATTTGGCACATCCACGGGTGAAGATTCTTGAACATCGATTTGAAAAAATCAAATTGAAGCAGATCCAGAGAAAGTGGAGGCTTTGTTGTTGCTGTCATCTCTAAAAGATACCAAACAGTTGGTCATTTTCATATAGAAGGTTAAATATATGTCTCGTTTCATACCTTTGGCATCACAACTATTGTATCCATTGTTGCAACAAGTAGTTAAAAATGATCCCTAGGAGTGGTCTCGTGATTGTGACAATGCTTTTGACCGAATCAAAGAAGTCTTGAGTACACTACCCATTATGCAAGCTCCTCATTGGGAAAAGGAGTTTTATGTTAACCCATCAGTGGGAGATTATGCCATTGGGGCCATGTTATTGCAAAAGGGAAAGAAATCTCAGTATATGAAGCATGTTCATTATGCTAGCAGAGTGAAGACTCCTCATGAAAGAGATTACTCTGAAATTGAGTTGGTGATGACCAATATGGTTTATGCTTGCAAACAATTCAGACACTACTTGCTGCAAAAGTCATTCACCTTTCTCACCAATTATTCATTGCTTCCTCAGTTGTTCAATAATTCAAATAGATCAAAAGTCGTGATGCAATGGGTTGTTGAACTTCAGGAGTTTCAATTCACCTTCTTAGTGGAAGAGAGTACTCGGGCTACCTTGGCAGATTTACTCACTTATAAAGACACTCCTATTTTGGTTAAGGAAGAGGTGGTGTGAAATAAGAAAGTTGAGACTCTTGCCATCTCTAATTCTTCACTGTTATATTTTGATGTCTCTTATTAAAGAAGTCATGATGCTTCTTTGGGAGGCATTGTCATTTATGATGCACAAGGAAAACTTTTAAGAAAGCAAGGGCTGAAGCTTGATACAAAAAGTAACAATGAATCAGAGTACATGGCTCTTGAAGGTGGTTTACACATTTGTTTATAGTTGGGTATTAGACGCTTGCAGATCAAAGGAGATGCCTTGTTGGTCGTGAAGCAAGTATTGGGAGTATGGAAGAATAAGAATCCTAAACTAAAGAATTTATGCTTCAGGGTGAAGTCGTTGCTCAAAAATTTTGAAGCATGGACTTTACTGCCCAAGAAATGATCACTTGTGTGGTTGTGTTGAAGGCAAGTGCCCCTTTATATCATGGGAGGGAAGTGTTATCAAGGGAGATGGATTTTCTATTGACAGGTGTCCTACCTGAAGGTTTACCCATCCTCCAAAAATTATGCGTTTATTAGAAAAGCCAAGAAATACAAAACACTTGATGATGTGATTTACATGAAAGGAAGGTTTTGCATCATGTGCTGTGGAAAGAGGAAATCTACAAGATCTTGGAAGAAAATCATGAGGGATCTTGTGGAGGCCATTTTGCCATGAAGATCATGTTGCATATAATTTTTCAAGAAGGCTATGTATGGCCAAGCATTTAGCGGGATGTTAACCATTGATGCAAGTCGTGTTTACCTTGCCAGAAAATGGGAAAGAGAATTTTGAAGCCTGGATTGCGAAAGACAATTCTAGCTTTTGATGTGTTTGAAAAATGGGGTCTAGATGCTATTGGACCCTTACCTATGACTAGCAAAAGAAATGCTTACATTTTGATAGCAGTGGATTATTTGTCATGATGGATAAAAGCCAAGGCTGTCAAATAGATTATCAGTAAAGAAATGGGGAATTTTTCTATGAGCATATGTTGCAAATTTGGTCTGCCCCTAGAGCTACTTTCTGATAGAGGATCAGGATTTAGAGGAGAGTTGTTTGATTTCTTATGCAAGAAGCTCAATATACAAGATAGGTACAATTTTCCTTATTATCTACAATGCAATGGTCTCAATGAGAGGTTCAATGAAGAGTTGGTGAAGATCTTAACAAAGATGACCCAGACACATGGGAAGACTTGGGATTTGGAGTTGCCTTGTGCATTATGGGCCTACAAAATTGCTATCAAAACGAGCACATGATTTTCTTCTTACCACTTGGTTTATGGCAAGGAAGCTTTATTGCCAATTGAAGTGGAGATTCTTGCACTCAAGTTATTGTCATTGGGAGATGAAGAGCAAACAAATACTTGACAGAAAAGGTTGTTGGATCTACAATGTTTGCAATTGGACATAGTTTTAGCTTTGAGCTACTATGAAGAAGTCTCAAAGAAGGCTCAGCTAAACGCTAATGTGTAAAGGATAAGGGAATTTAAAAGGGTGATCTGGTGTTACGGTATAATAGTAAGTTGGACAATACCTTTCAAAAAAAGTTTCAAATCAAATGGGAAGGTCCTTTTATTGTTGTAAATAAGTTTGATAATGGTACATATCAGTTGGTAGATTTGAGTGGTGCACATCATATATATCGTGTTAATGGTTACAGATTTAAGAAATATTTGGCATGTTTGATGACAATTGTGATAGATGAGATGCTATCAATAGAGGAAGATAGTGTGAAGACATCAAAAAATGTGAATGAAGTTTTTGGGAATGAGCTGCAACAGTTGTTCACCCTAGAAACCTCTGCTTGTCATGAATGATCAAGCGAGATGGGGGGGGTTGGTAAACTATGTAAGGCATTTTTTTGGATGAGCATAAAGTCACTAAGTCATGCCGAAAAGCTTGCCCACTAGCCTCATGTATATATGTGTATATAGCCCTGCAAATCTTGGAAGTGACCATGTAAAAACTCATTTCCAAAGGTATGATTTCTCCAAGCTTGGGTGCTGATTGTTTGGGTTGTTTGAGTCCCCAAAACATGGTTTTTAATAAATATTTTCAGCCGTGCTTTATAGCTCGTGGCTCGGACATGTACATTTATGAGCATCCGAAGTGGGCGGTCTCAACTTAGAAGGTGGTTGCAGGTGCATGCGACAAAGGAAACTGGGAAAACTTGATGATTAAAATTAGAAATTCTGAGGTTTGAGAATTCTAGAAGTAGCCGAGGACTTGAGGTCCAAACCATGTGTTACAGTGTGTCATTCGATGACCAGAGCAGCAAGTTATGCTTGAAGAAAGTTGTCCAAGAAGCTCTTATGCTTTGGGGGAAATCCATAAATTTGTTCGGCAGAAGGGATTTGGGAGGATTGAGGAAGAGGTTTCCATGTGGTGGGGGGATTATCCCACATGGGAAGGAAAAAGTGGAGAGTGGGGGGTATATATCCTAAAGGGGGAACCCATTATGGGTGTATCCTAGTGAGAGGAGCTCTCAAGGCTTTCCATGGAGGGGCTCATGGGCTTCATGGGGGAGAAAGGTGCATTTTGGGAGTTCACACTCAATTGGATAGGCACCTGGCATCTTTTTTTGGTTCCCGACCACTTGCCCCCATCACATTCCCTTGGTCAAAGGGTCACCGACACCTCATTTTTCACCCAAAAAAGACCAAAATTGAGCCAATTCAAAGATGCCTACCAAGAGAGCCTTGGCAGCTGAGGAGAGAGAAAAATCTTTGAGAGTAAAAGATAAGGGAGCCCCCATTTTAATAGCTGCAACACCTGCACAACTTCCAAAGAGCTCATTTTTTAGCAAGAAAGAGTACTCCCCCATGTTCGTGTGGCCATAACTCTTTCATCTCTCATCTGTTTTTTGCCTATGGATACTCTATGGACATCTCCACAAGAAGAGCTTTGTCATTATGTGCTTAGTTTATCCTAATCTTGAGTGTAGTCCATGCTTGATGGATTTTTTAATAAATCTCTACAGGTGGTTATCACAGGTGTTTTTGGCATTGTAATAGTTCTTCCTTCCAACGGTGTGAATTGTGCAAGGCTATAGAGGCGCTGGTTTCCCTTCTTGTTTGCACGCTAGCAACTTGAGTGTCTACAAGTGGTTTTTGTTTCATGATTGGAACTTCATGTCTCTCATGGTTGAGCAAGAAGAAACCTATTGTGGCCATTTCTAGTTGTGGGACTTAGTACAAGGAAGTCTTCACAGCTATGGTTGAATGTCGATGGATCAGACGCCTTATGCTTGATTTGGGTGTTGGAAATGACACTACCAACACCATTTACATTGATTGTCGGAGTGCACTAGCGGTTGTGAGGAACCCAATTTTTCATGCTCCCACAAAACACATTGAGGTGCATTACCACTATGTCAAGGACAATTTTGTGTCCACGTTGACAAGAGAGACCTCTTTGAAAAAAGCTTGCAAGAAATGCTTGCCTTGATTCACCTTCTAATGCATTAAACCTGTTAGCTACTCAAGTACTAGCAAAAGTGGCAAAACGACATCATTCTTATTTCTATCCCCATTGATTGTATCACAAAACCTCATGAATTAACAAGAAATTCCATTAAAAGTCCAAATCTACATTTCTAACATATTGGGATGCAAGTACTCCATGAACTTGTTCAATTTGAAGTACTCACCATTGGCCAATTGCATTGCCGTTGCTCACTCTACCCAAAATTCTTCAAAATGATTAACAAAAACACCAAAATCTTCACTTACATCCTATCTAAGAGCCTTGACTTTTGTGTCCATGTTGACAAGAGAGACCTCTTTGAAAATATCTTGCAAGAAACAAACCCGTAGGTCCGGCCATGCTTGCCTTGATTCACCTTCTAATGCATTAAACATGTTAGCTACTCAGCTAGCAAAAGTAGCAAAACGACATCATTCTTATTTTTATCCCCATTGATTGTTAGGAAATAAGACGTAGCTAAATAGATAATTGAGTAGATTACTTAATGGAGAGAGACAGATTTACATACACGAGATTATGGAGTAGAGAGAGAGAGAGAGAGAGAGAGAGAGAGAGAGAGAGAGAGAGTACACACGATATACGTGGTTCACCCAATGTGGGCTACGTCCACGGGAAAGCAGCCACTCAGTGGCTTTAGTACTTCAAAACAAGAAGTAGTTTACAAAGGGATTATACCCTTAATGGAGCTCCCTCCTTGCTTCACTCTCACCACCTCACACTCACCTTGTTGCATCAACTTCACACTATGAAATGTGTGTAGAAATGGCCTCCTTTTATAGGCCAAAAGGGCTGCCCTATCTTATGAGAGACAGCCATGTGTAGCCGCCCTTGTGCGAATAAGTCCAAATCGGACCCTCCAATCCGCCCATGTGTGGCCGCCCTTGAGAAGACAAATCCGCTTTTGAATTCGGCCACCGGCCGTGGCCGGCCATTGAATTCGGCCACTGGCCACCGGCCATTGACTTCCGACCACCGGCCACCGGCCATTGACGTCCGACCACCGGCCATCGGCCATTGACTACCGGCCACCGGCCAACCGACCGGTTGTTTTCCGAACACTTTCCGGCCACCGTCCGGCCATAATATTCCAGAGAAAAAGAATATTCCGGCGAAAAAAAAAAAGTCTCGGGGACGGAAGTTGCCCTGATTCTTGTCCGTGAAAATTTTGGTTTCTGGTGAATTATATTCCTTCACGCACGATAGCTTCTCCTCATAATGGGGGCCTTACAAATGTGCGCTTTTACCACAGAAAATTACAAGGGTAACTCAGGCTCCATATTTAACATTGATTGTATCACACAACCTCATGAATTAATGAGAAATTCCATTAAAATTCCAAAGCTACTTTATTATTATTGATCGTCAAAGAGTGTAAAGGGGTCGAGGGCTTCCAAAGTTGTAATTAAATGCAATTCTTAAGCCTTATTAATGAGCCCAATTAGATTGAAATCCATTTCTTAAACTTTGGCTAAGGTATAAAAGACAATTTTTGTAACTTTGGACCTAAGCTTTTGGATAATGAAAGTGACTGTACACTGCAGCGCAATCCTGTGAGTTCTCTGTTTTTTTATTGTTCATGTCTCCCTTGTGCGGTGTTGCATTGTGATTTTGAGCATACCAACACACTCTTAGAGATGAAAGCTCTTCCTTTCTATGTTAATTCTATGCGATGAAGTTGTGTTTTTAATCGTGCCCGTCTACAAGCTATTTTCATTCCCTACGCACAATACACGCATCTAAATTGATTTTCGACCATAGAAATAGATAGAGCACGTTAATGGAGCCAAAGTTTATTGACCATAAAAGATGACAGGAGCAAGAAATGAATGCTAGTAGGTGCATGGCAAAGGGTTGGAGAAAATACAAAGATCCTGGGCAAACATGTAACAGCTATTGTGTATGGCTGATGAGGTTCTATAGGCCAAAAGGGCTTCAAAGTGGTCTAAATGGGATGGTAGGCAAGGATGTTCTAAGTGTACCGTCACTTGGATCATCTGCTAACTACTAGGAGTTTACGATCCCACTTTACAGGATTAACCGGGCCGTTAACGACACCAGACTTAACAGAATGTTAAATCAATCTCTAGTTGATGACAGTGATGGAAATTTCCTCCTGTCACTTTATCTCCTTCAAATACCTCGCGGATTTTGCAAGCTTCAATTCTGCTCACTGCCTCAATCATCAAGCTTCAGTAGTTATCAATTATCCTGCTTTGTGCGCTTTGCACTACCTTATTTGCCGTTCACGAGCCTCAACTTCTCCTTTACTCAACTTGCTCCGATTACCTTAACCCTTGATTGGCCTGCCTTGTGCTTTCCTCTTGCTTCTTTACTTAGGTCGATTCCTTTGCTTATGCTGAGAGAGAGCCCCTTGGTTTTGCGTCTCAAGCACGAGAGCGAGAGACTTCCTTTTTGCTTTGCCCTAATTCTTAGGCACGAGAGAGAGGTCGTTTTTGCCCTTCAACATGAGAGCCCTCACTTTGTTCTGCTAGCCAAGGACCCGTTACCTTCTTCTCCTCCTTCCTCGCTTCACCAAGGTCGAGAGTGAGAGAGAAAGTCTCCTTTTGTTTTTCTTTTCAAACGAGAGAGAGAGAGAGAGAGAGAGAGAGAGAGAGAGAGAGAGAGAGAGAGAGAGAGAGAGAGAGAGAGAGAGAGAGTCTTTGCTTCCTTGCTTACCCTTCTTTCTCCTCTCTTCTCCTTGAGTGCCCTTTGCATGCCAAGGACCAAGAGAGAGAGAACAAGCTTTGCTTGCTTGCCGGAGTTCTCCCTTCCCTCTTCTCCTCGCCTTGCCCTCGTTCCACCTCGTCTTCTTGTCTTCTCCCTTCCTTTGCTTACCAAAGACTAGCTGAGAACGAGAGGAAGCTTGAGAGAGAGAGAGAGAGAGAGAGAGAGAGAGAGAGAGAGAGAGAGAGAGAGAGAGCTTGCTTTGTTCGCCTTCCGAGAACCCCCCCCCCCCCCCCAGTATTCCCTCCTCTTATCCACTCGTAACCTTCTCCTCTTCTTCTTCGTTCCCCACCAAAAAAAAACTCCTTTCTCTTGCTTACCCGTTCACTTTCCCTATTATTAGCCCTCCCTAAGCAACGACAACGCCGTCGTGCTAGGGCCGTGGGAAGCGGGAAGATGATGTGGCAGGTCGGATCCCGACCAGTGCGAAATTTGCTGCAGCTCTGACCGAAAGTGTGCATGCTACTGAGCTACAATTTTTTCGCTTCTTCGCCAGGCTCATCCCAGGCTCGTACAGGTCGATGCGAGCTCGTTTTTCCTCCCTTGCTTTCTTGCGCGTTGTTGAACGCCATGGCCACACCTTTTTTTTCTTTTGTTTCCCAATCAAAAAAAATCATTTTCCCATTTCTTGGGTGGCCTTTGGCCCTTTTGACACCTCCTGGGCCGCCCCCTTCCTCTTAAGGTTATGGGTGGGCGGGCGGCCCTTTAACCCTTCATTCATAAGGGTAGCACATTTGGCATGCGAATTAACCAAGGCACCTGCACTGAATGCACTCCACGAGTCGTCATTTTGCACAATGATCTCATCAAGATCTTTTTGTGCTTTTGTAACGGCACCATAATAGGCATACACGTCGGACGAGGATGAGAACCCTAAACTGACAATACCATCACGACTTTAACTGCCCGTATCAGCATCTTGCACAATGCCACATGCTTCAAGATGCTAATATAGGTAATTGCATTTTGAGAGGGACCCTGTCTTTGCATTTGTTGAAAATAGCCAGCTTCCTGTCCCTGCCTCTGTTGGGTTTATCCCGCAATCATTGCATTCCAAGAGACGACATTCCAGACATGATACTCCTCAAGCACTTACTGCTCCCGCATATCAAAACGTGGATAAAGCTAAAAAATTCCCAGATAGCACTCTGATCGAGCCGACCGGACTGGTACGGAACCGGCCCCCGATGCATCTTTAATGGCCAATAACTTGGCATCCGGAACTCCAATCGTCGCTGATCTGAAAGGACCAACGCGCTTTCCAAAGTGAGCACTTCAGGCCCGTGCATTCACTTCATTTTTGTCCCCTCAGCTGCAGTTGCCCAATCCGGTACGGATCTGCAATTGACTTAAACTTCAAACTGTCATAACTTCTTCACCGTAGCTCCAATCGACGAGCCGTAAAGACAGGCCGGTAGAGCACCTCAAGCGCTGCAGTTTTAGATCATAATCTCCTATGTGTGCTCACTTCAATCATACTCATTTTTAGCATCATTGAGGTATCGGTTGGCCCTTTTAAGCCACATCTGGCATACCTTAATCATTAAACTTGGCCCTGATCACTGCTCACTAAATGTGTAGACTTCAAAGAAGCTTAACTTGCATTTCTCTGCTCCTTTTCTCTTCATTGCAGCGGAGCTGCACAACATTCACCCCCTCTAAACCTGCACAGCCTCCGGTCTGTGCCAACTGCACTTCAATCCTACATCTGTTATAGGTACCTTAAGCTCTTTGCCATCATCAGACTCACGTAACAGGTAAACATATGAAAAATTAAATAAGGCTTATACTCTATCATCAATGTTCTAGCTTAATAATTAGATAGTTGCCCATTAGAATTATTTGAACCATATCTGACGTATCTCCAAAGCACTCAATTATGGAAAACTTGTTTAGTGAACCGCGCCAGACTCAAGTGCTCCAGTTAATGATGCACACGGCTTGACCATTAAGCTGGCTTTAGGGAACCCTATCAAGCTCAAGTATGCCTTACGCTGTCTCCACACCCGTCAAGTCCTTTACTTCTGGTTTTGGTAACACAACTAACTTAAAATATCTGTTGGCCCTTTTAAGCTGCATCTGGCATACTTTAATCATTAAACTTGGCATGTTAACAAGCCCTGATCACTGCTCACTAAATGTGTAGGCTTCAAAGAAGCTTAACTTGCATTTATCTGCTCCTTTTCTCTTCATGGCAGCGGAGCTGCACGACATCGGTACCAGTACCTCACTTTGAAAAGGAGAGGATGTCACATGCACATCTAACCCTATGTGCATGTGGACAAGCTACTTCAGGTCTAGAGTTTAGGCCAGCTTAGGAAGTGTTCTGGCACCTTTGTGAGTTTGTTCACCGGCCGTGCATGTCTAGACACTCAGAGTAGTTGCATATCCTCTGGTTGCACACAGCATGATCATCAACATTACAGTTAGTATAGCCATCATGAGCATTTTACAGTGCATAGAACCCATTTTTCCTGTTTTAGCCATTTTTCACTTATTATTAATAAGTGACTTTGTTGGGAAACTGGGTATGGAAAATTTGATAAGCTCTATAAAAGAAACCTAGTGCTAGCACTATCTGGTTGAAGAGGCACCAAAAGTTTACCAACTTGCAGTTCACCTTCTCAGCAAGACCAGCAGATGACCTAGCGTTTCCAGCCAACAGCAGATCAAGACCAGTGTTCTGGCTCAGTTTTAGCCTAGCGTTTTCAGCAGTAGTAGCAGATCAATCCTAGCATTAGCAGATCCAAGAATTCTGGCCTGACATTTTTGCACTTGCAAAGTCACATCAGCGTTTGCAGATTCCCGACGAGCGACAAGATCAATCTATTGGCTTAGCGTTTTCAGTTTTTGCCACACGGTCAGATCAGCGAGCGTTTGCAGTTTCAGCCTGCTACTCGTAGATTTCAGCATCTGCGTTTTCAGCGTATCGTCGTCAAGTCGTCGTCATCGCCGACATAGAGTCAGAACTTAGCAGATAGCAGATTTTTAGATTTCAGCCCCTAGCGTTTTCAGATTTCATCTCGTCTCATCATCGTCATCATCGTCATCAACATCGTCAGCAAGTCCATTGCATCTAGACCATTGTACCAGATTTTTGCAATCAATAGCATAGACCTCTCTCTCCATAGAGAGTGGGGCCCTTGGAGGATGGTTTGACAACATTCTGGTGTTGTATTCTTCTCTCTCTCTCAGTCTCAGCACCTTCATTCATAGTGTTGTTTCACTTTGTTTGTGATCATTTGCACTCTCTCACTAAAGGAACGGAAGGCTCTCCCTTCCGTAAGTAAAAGGAACCCTTGAGCACAGTTCGAAGCACTCACCTCGAGCAAAGTTCAACATTCACTTGTGCTGCACCTTACATGGATGCTGTACAACTCCCATTCAAGTGTGATATGTCTGGAAAACGAGGTCTCCTCAAACTGGTCAAGAATCTGTCTCCACAATGGATGTGCATGCTCCTCTTTGGAAACTTCCTCCATGATGCGGTCTGAGAGGTTCATCATAAGAAAGGTGAAGACTCGTATGTCTCGATCCACCCACTCGTCGATTTGATCCCGAGTGGCAATGGGAAGGGTAGGCTGAGTAGCCAAATTGGTGAAATCATTCAACCATTTCCAGAGTCGATGGTAGGCAATGATTGTGCGTACTTGTGTCCTTCACACAACATAGTTATGTAAATTCAACTTCTTCTACTAAGAAAATTGGGTGAGGGCATAGTTGTTGGATGTTGCGTTGGTAGATGACGACGTAGTCGCAGAAGTGGAAGTCGCCGTGGTCGTAGTAGACATAGGCGGCGTCTTCTGGGATTGTTGTCCCTTCTGCTTCAGAGTCAACATGTCGCGTGCTCAAAGAATGGTCCCAAGGGTCAATGAATAAGATCTCAAGTTGCCGAAGAAGGTATCGTCTCCAATGCTATAGTAGTCCAAGATAACGGCTCAGAAAACCACCAGATGGTGTTTTGACGAGGAATGGAGTGATCAACCACGCAAAGGGCAAAAATTCAGCCTGTTGTCCACCCAAAAAAACACCTGCAAAGGGGCTCAAAACGCTACTTAACAGAGAATTCATCAGGCCTGTACGCTATCGATCAGTACAGGAGCATCACAAAGGTTGAGGTTATGGGATCCTCGCACTTCTCAGCTGTCAGATGGCTGAAAACAGAAAAAAAAGCAAGTAATTAATGCCAAGAAAGCGTCGATTTCTTAGATATTTGACCAAAGTGCGGATTTCCAGGTTCCAGCGAGACAGAAGAGGGTTCAAGCAGTGTAGGCCGTTCCCGTAGGTGCAAAAGCTCAGCGTTTTTTGGAAAAGCAACAACTTCTCAAAAACGCAAGCTGCTCCAAAGACACAGACCTGGTGCAGAAAATGCTAGGCATATCTAGTGCAGTTAGGGTGTGATTTGTTGCAAGGAGAGGGGCGCCTGCAGTGGGAGTTGCAGAGAAAGGCTGAAAACACCAAATCGTTGGTCTGCTGTAGAAACGCTGCCTGCTGCAAAAAGAGCTGCCTGGCTGAAAATAAAACACTAGGAAATTTGCACTTTTTTCGCGATGAAAACTTGTAGTAAGCGCTAGCAATCAGCAGAGGGATCGATGATTCTCCCAAGTATGGCGGCTGATACCATGTGAGAGTGAGCAACGGAGTGGGTGTGAGACCATGCACATCAAAAACAGATGCGCTACAAACAAACTCTCAACATAGAATGCCAAAATACAAAACCCCAAGCACTCCTTTTATAGGATATTGGGTTGAGGCAGGGCAAAAATGTGTAACTGGCTCAAAAATGTAAAAGCCCATAAAATTGCTAAAATATGTGTGCACTTAGCCAGACTAAAAAATGACCGGCCAAACACGTGCTAAAGTGTCTGCCCGTGCAACCTACGTGATGTGCAATTGGTGGCTAGCTCGGGACAATCACTAGCCGTACAAAAAGTGCTTTCTGGGCACCATACCAGAGAATGGAAATGTTGAGATACTCGTCTCAATCTGTCTGCCACAGAGATTCACTACAGCTAGAGTAGAGGAGCCAGCTATGAGACATGCTCCAATAGCCGCCCCTATTTACAGACAAAAATTTGAATATTCTTGGAATATTTCTTATGTAATCACTTCGTGATTTGGTAAAAATGTATCATTATTGGGTCTTGTGTCACAAACTGGTGGTGTGGCACGCCCCCGGACACACACACCCTGCAGGAAATGCGTTGACATGCTGATATGGCAGCGTACGGAGTGTACGGACCTGCAAAACACGTCGACAGGCTGACATGCTTGAGCCTACAAAATTCTGCGTTTTCAACTGACTGTACGGATTTTGGCTTTTTACAGAGCTGTACGGAATCAGCACTGGCAAATTTTGGAGAAGTTTGCTTTTAAATTTTAAAAGCTTTTAAGGCTCTTCCTTTGGGCATCCCTTGTAAGAATAAATAAGTCCTCAAGGACTCACTCCTCAGAGAATCTGGACGCAGAGTCTGAGAGTGAGTACCCGCGGACTCTCTTGTACTTTGCACACAAATTAATGTAAAAAGAAATACCGAAAGGGGTGCCAGTCTTTGGGGCCAATACGTCTTGGCACGGAACTATTAAAGTTTAGGCATCTCAAGTGAACTACTATCACAAACTACTGACGTGTCAAAGCCCTAAATAATGGAGCCAACTTACAAATGCCGGCCGAGGGGCCTAAACCCTAAGAAGAACATGTAACAGAAGAAGAAGTCCTACCAACTTATGGGAACCCCGTCCCAATGGGGCCCCAAGTGACATAAAGAATTAAAATAAATCAAGACCCACACACACATAGAAGAAGCGTAGGAATTGGTGACGTGGCAGATTTCTAGAAATTTCGCTGATTGCTGACGTGGCAAAACTGTACGGATTTCCGCTTTTCACACTGGCAGTGCTGACGTGGCAGGACTGTACGGATTTTTGTAAATTGTACTGGAAGCTTTTTGGCATTATTTTTGGACCATAAGCTTTTGAGTTTTGAAGGATTTTCATTGTAACTTCTTTTCAGGCCAAGGGCCTTTAAATATGAGGTTAGGGCTCATTCTCTGGCATGCTTCCTAGAGAAGGTGTAGAGTCTGGAGTACCGGCTTGTACTCTGTTGATGCAATATAAAGAAATACCGAAAGGGGAGCCAAGGTTTGGGGCCAATACTCTCTGGGGTGGAATTACGCCACTTCATGTTACGTGTTGTCTCTCTCTCAGTTCAGTTGTTATCAAAGTGCTAAAAGTCAGTTTAATCTGTTCTTTTCTGTTGGCACGTGGTGCGCGTCTTGTGACAATGGTATCAAAGCATTAGGCATGTGCTTTTCTGAAAGCATATTGGTCCTACCAAGGAGCAGACAGAGCCACTCCCACCCTTTCTTCATCGCGCATCGCGCGCACTCCCGTCTTCACCCCTCATGTCTTACAAGGCATAAGCCATTAAGATCACTTGCAAGAGAAGGATCCAAGATTTGTTTCGAGCTGTTTTTCTCAGAGACAATACCATGCAGATGTTGATAGCTACCAAGCAGCATACTCCAAGTACTTGGCAAGCTTTCAAGAAAAACTTACCCGAAGTTATATGGTTTTTGACATCTTCCTTCGAAGTGCAACTTCTGGTAGAGTGGGGTATCCTAAAATGATTGCCATGGAAACCCTGGCAGATTATATCTTGAAATTTCTCGACATCTCTGAGTAGATGTCTATTCTCGAGTTGATAACCTCGGAGGTCGGAGGTCGGAGGTCGGAGGTCGGAGGTGCGATTGCTATCTTCCGACTATCGTCACCGCCAAAGAAAACACTGTCTGTCTAGGAGCTGATGGACCATGTTGTGCTCAGCTACGACCTTACGGAATGAACCTAACCCTAATTTTTGGTGCAGGTTTCAGGATGGAAAGTCAGCCAACTTTTCAAAACTCCGCGGATGTCGAGATTGATTTTAACTTTGAAAACTGTTTGAGAACTTGTTTGGTGATCTTGTTTGGAATTTGTTTGAAATGGATGCTATCTGTTTTAAACCTGTCTTGGTGCCGATTTGAAATGTTTGACTCTGGTTTTAATATTGGTTTCATTGATTGGTGATTTTACTCTCAGGTGGAGAAGTGAGAAATACTGTTTTGATATTGTTTGAACCTCGGAACGACGCAAGCCGATGCCTGGGGAGCGTTCTGTTGTATGCTAGAAAACCTCCAAACGACGCAGGCAAATGCCATGGAGCGTTTGGTTGTATACTTGAACCTCCAAGCGACGCAAACTGCAGTCTAGGGAGCGTTTGGTTGTACAGTCCTTTGAGCTCATGGCCCGGACCTTTTTAGGTTATTTGCGTGGGGAGTGACAAGGTAGTCGTTGAGTAGCTTCATACCGCAGACTGTTTGTCTCCGGGGAGTGCTCAACATCGCTGTTTGTGGGGTCTTGTAACATGCATATGTAAGCATTTGTGTTGCATTGTGATGTGCCATTTACTGAATATTCCTAATTGGATGAGATTGCCTGGGTATGTAATTTTAGTGCATCAAGACACCCGAGAGATCAGTACGGTCTGGGTGTGATGGAAAATTTTACTACGCCAGAATATCAAGAGTTCCGATTTGGACGAAAGGAGAAGCTAACTCCTTGATCAAAAGAGCCGAAAGGGGAAGCTAACTCCTTACCAAAAAGAGCAAACTGATTGTCCCTCGGAATGACCATCGGAAATTTTTGAGCTATCTTGAGTTGTTTTGTAGATATGCTGTAATCGAGGACGATTACTCTCTTTCAAGAAGGGGATATGTCACAAACTACCGACGTGTCAAAGCCCTAAAGAATGGAGCCAACTTACAGATGTCGATCAAGGGGCATAAACCCTAAGAAGAACATGTAACAGAAGAAGAAGTCCTACCAACTTATGCGGACCCCGTCCGATGGGGCTCAAAGTGACATAAAGGAGTAAAATAAAGCAAGACCCACACACACACACAAAAGAAGCGTAGGAACTGATGATGTAGATTTCTAGAAATTCCGCTGATTGCTGATGTGGTAGAACTGTACAAATTTCCACTTTTCACGCTGGTAGTGTGTAAGGTGCAGCGGAATGTGAATGTTGAACTTTTCTCAATATGAGTGCTCTGAACTATGCTCAAGGGTTCCTTTTATTTACGGAAGGAAGAGCCTTTCGTTCCTTTAGTGAGAGAGTGCAATGGACACAAACAAAGTGGATGAACACTGTGAATGAAGGTGCATGAGACTGAGAGATAGAGAGAGAAGAATACGACACCAGAATGTTGTCAAACCCTCCTCTGAAGGCCCCACTCTCTATGGCGAGAGCGGTCTACTCTTGATTGCACAAATCTCTACAATGCTTGGACTTGCCGACGATGTTGATGACTATGAGGACGACGACGAGACGGACTGAAATCTGGAACTGCTAATGGCTGAAATTTGCAAATCTTTATCTGCTGAGTTCTGACTCTATGTCATTAACGATGTCGATGACGACAATGCAACGACGACGCGCTGAAAACGCAGATGCTAAAATCTGCGTTTTTCGGGCTAAATCTGTAAACTGCGCGGGATCTGATCGTGCAGCGAGGAACTATTGCGAGAAGGTGAGATCTGCAAGGTTTGGGGGTTCTACTGCGGCATCTAACTGCTGAAAACTGAAAACGTTGGTGCTTCTTGATATCCTGTCACGATGAATCTGCAAAACGCTAAGGACTAATCTGTAAACCAAAAACGCTAGGGCTGATTTCTGTCATGCTATGGAATTCTGCTAACGCTAGGGCTGATCTGTTGTCTTATGCCAAAACGCTAGGGAGTCCGCTGTCTTGCTATCGCCAGCTGGTCTCTGCAATGCAAAACGCTGGAAGGTCTGCAAGCCTGAAAATGCTAGCCTTGGTCCTTGGCTGAAAACGTTAGGTTTACCGCCGGTGGGGGGTCTTGTTGAGAAGGTGTTTGTTGAACGCGAGTCTCTTCTGCCTCTTCTACCCAAAAGTGCTAGCGCTAGGTTTCTTTATATACTTGCTCTTCTAATTTGCCCTACCCAGTTCCCAACAAAAGTCATTAAAAAATAATAACTGAAAAATGTCAAAAATAGGGAAAATAGGTCTATGCACTTTAAAAGTGCTCCTGATCGGTTCTGATGGAAATCTGATGATCATGTTGTGTGCAACCAGAAGATATGCATCTAATCTAAGTGTCTGGACATGCAGGGTCTGCGAACAGACTCATAAAAGTGCCAGATCACTTCCTAATCTAACTGAACTGAACCCATGTCATGAAGTAGCTAGCTTGTCCACGTACACATAGGGTTAGATGTGCACGTGACACAGTGTTGACATGGCAGGACTGTACGGATTTTCATAAATTGCACTGGCAGCTTTTTGGCATTCTTTTTGGACCAGAAGATTTTGAGTTTTGAAGGCTATTCATTGTAACTGCTTTTCAGGCCAAGGGCCTTTAAATATGAGGTTAGGGCTCATTCTCTGGCATGCTTCCTGGAGAAGGTGCAGAGTCTGGAGTACTGGCTTGTATTGTGTTGATGCAAAATACCGAAAGGGGCGCCAAGGTTTGGGGCCAATACTCTCTGGGGTGGAATTACGTCACTCTGGGTCGCGTGTCGTCTCTCTCTCTCTCAGTTCAGTTGTTATCAAAGTGCTAAAAGTTTGTTCACTCTGTTCTTTTCTATTGGCACATGATGCCCGTCTTGTGACAACTACCCAATGTGAACCCAATATTTATTTTGGATTTTAGGGATTTATTTCACTTATTTGTCAAAGTCTGGGTAGGGCAATTTACTGGGATTTCTATATAAGAAACCCTCACTCCCCATCGTATAATTATTTGTTATCTCATTGCCTTGGTTGATTCTTTTAGTGCATCTCTCTCTCTCTCTCTCTCTCTCTCTCTCTCTCTCTCTCTCTCTCTCTCTCCCGTGTCTTCTCACCTTGGTCTACACGCTTCCGCATTGCCGACTTTCATGGTATGAGAGCCTCGCAACTGAAGACCTTGGCGGAGCGAGGCGTCCCAGAGGAGAAGAACAAGAAGCCTTCACCAAAGACTTGTTTGGTCATTGCCTTGCTGCACCAGCGTTTTTGCCTATTGCTGCCTGGCGTTTTTTCTTTCAATAGCCAGCGTTTTGGAAAGCCCCTGCTGGTTCTGGCGTTTGGAAAGCCCTTGCAAGCCCCGGCATTTTGAAATGCATCCTTGCTGATTTCTGCCCACTACTTCCTCCCCCTCTCTTCCTGTAGGAGGTGCCCCAATCCCCTGCACCTTGCTACGTTTCAAATGTTGCAGAGGCAGGCCTTGCTGCACAGTGCTCTCTCAAATTCCCTTTGCACTACAACATTTCAAAATGCTGCATAGTTAGCACCCAGCAACGACACCCTGCCACACTTCCTCCAGCGTTTTAAAAGGCACACCACCAGAACCCCTCTTGGTGTAGCGTTTTAAAACGCTCACAACTCAGCAAGAGGGGCATCCTTTGGGTATTGGAGGCGACTCACCCACGGTGGCGGATTGACTTTGGGCATTGGCTTGGAAGCGGCGAGGCGACTTGCGAGTTGCGAGTAGTTGTGAAGCAGCTTGAGAGTGGAAAAAGAGGGAAAATTTTGTGCGGCTTGGGATTCGCGCAGCCACAATTTTGGAGTGTGAAACGGTACACGTACCAGGATTTCGCAACTTCACGATGGCTCCCCCTTTCTCGAGCGCCAGCGATAAGTTGAGCGGCGGAAACTACGCTCATTGGAATTTGATTATGCGGCTTTGGTTTACTCGGAAAGGGTTATGGGATATCGTCGACGGCTCGGAGCCTCGTCCACGAGGGACCCCCACAACAGGTACACCTACCTTCAAGATGACGAGCACACCAAAATGTGTGTCGATTGGGATGCGTCCAATGCGAAGGCGATGTCGGCCATTGTGGAATATCTTACGAAGGACTCATCTTCAGCCATGCACACCTTGAAGACTACCAGCAAAATGTGACTCAAGCTTGTCGAAATGTTTGATCGAGATTCCACGATGCGAGCATCACCCTTCTTGGACACTTATTTGAAATCCATTACCCCCGAGGAAGTTCCATGCAATCATTCCTGATGAAGATTAAAGTTGTCACGTGACACATCCAACTCTATGTGTCCGTGGACAAGCTACAACATGACCAGGGTTCAGTTCAATCAAGTCAGTCCAAAATAGGAAGTGATTTGGCACTTTTGTCATGTCCAGACACTTAGATTAGATGCATATCCTCTGGTTGCACACAACATGATCATCCGCATTACCATCAGGAGCTTTTTCCAGTGCATAGAGCCTATTTTTGATATTTTTCACTTATTTATTAAGTGACTTTTGTTGGGAACTGGGTAGGGCAAACATAGCGCTAGCATCCCACAGCAGAAGAGGCAACAAGAGCACTTGCTCAACAACAGGCAACTTCTCAAGCAAGAACCAGAAAAGCCTGGCATTTTTCAGCAAGAAGCAAACGTTTTCAGTCCCCTAAGACCAGTGTCTTGGAGCCAGCACTTCAGTGTTTTCATAGCTTGATATCAGTAATTCCATAGCCAGCAAGCCAGCAATCCAGTGTTTTCAACAACAACACTTCAGTGTTTTCCCAACTAGCTAGTCTAGTGTTTAAAAGGCAGCATTTCAACGTTTTCATAACCAATATGTGCAACGTTTTTGACAGCTTACCTCAGCGTTTTTGGGACAGCTTGCAACAGTGTTTCTATAGCATCAACTACAACGTTTTGAACCAGCAAGGACAACGTTTTTAAACTAGCAAGGCAGCGATTTGTAGCAGCAGAACTCAACATGTCAGAAGCAGCAGAATTCAGCAGAAGACCCATAGAGTTCAGCAGATAAAGAATAGCCCAGTAGATAGCATTTTCAGCCGCCGTCGTTGCCGTTCTCGTCGTCCTCATCGTCGACCTCGGCATAGCAACACTTAGACTCATTGCATCAGCCCTTTGTACCAAATTGTGCAATCAATAGCATAGACTTCTCTCGCCAATGAGAAAAGGGCCCTTGGAGGAGGGTTTGACAACATTCTGGTGTCGTATTCTCTTCTCTCTCTATCTCTCAGTCTTAGCACCTTCATTCACAGTGTTACCCACTGTTTGTGATCTTTTGCACTCTCTCACTAAAGGAACGGAAGACTCTCCCTTCCGTAAGCAAAAGGAACCTTGAGCACAGTTCGGAGCACTCATGTTGAGCAAAGTTCAACATTCACTTCCGTTGCACCTTACATTGGTATCAGAGCTTTGACAGTGTTCTGTATCACTCAAGGAAAGAAACGCATAATTTTTTTTTGCTTGTTGCGATCGCACATAACCCAAGTCCTCTTGGGCGTGTCGATTCCTAATCGTGTTTTTGAAGAGTGACAGGAAACCCAAAAAAGAAGGGCTTGTCTAGCCTCTCCTTGTGTCTCTTTTCACTCATTGAGAGCGAACCGTGCACTTAGTGGCCGGCCAATCGACCTGAGGTGGGAAAAAGCAACCTTAGTGTGAGCGCAAGGCCGCCAAGGAGTGTGCCCGCGGGAAAGAGCAGAACTCGGGTGAATAGAAGATCCTTCTCTAACACAGATTGCAAGCTAAAGAAGAACCTCAAGACCCCCAAGAACCTCAAGACTCCCAAGAACCCAAGACCCACAAGAACCCAAGTTCGTCGTGAACTTAAGAACCCAAGACTTTAGTGGATGGTCATCACCCAAAGCGGAATGGATACTTTGCATGGAGGTGATGAGCATGAGAGTGGTGAAGAAGAATTTTCCCCACCACGCGGTTTTTCTTACCCTCCCCCTTCCCCATCTACTCCAAGGATTGCACTAACTCCTATGGAGGCTTTCAACAAGATGAGGATGGACAGAAAGTTATAAAGCAACAAAATAATGGCAGCCATAGAACGTAAATACGAAGACAGAATGGTAGCCATAGCGCGTGAGCGCGAAGAAAGAGAAGCAAAATTTGATCGCGAGAATAAAGCAAGAATGCAAGAAATGTTGCGACTCTTTTCTCAAGTTCAGGCACAGATGCAGGAGATTCGGGAAAAGGAGACTCTTTCAGTGTCTTCTTCTCCAAAGCATGACACACAGGATTTGCATAATTATGATAAGCATGATGATTTGGATGATAATGACAAGCATGATGATTTGCACGAAGATGATGTGATTGTTCACAAGGATGATGTGTTAGTAGTTGATACTTTCTCTAGTGAAGCTAACCTCATTGCAAATTCGATAAATCACGAAGAATCGATCTTGGTTCTCGAGTCAAGGTCCACAAAACCCCCACATGAAGATTTGGTCAAACACGAAGAACCGATCTTGGCTCTCGAGCCTAGGTCCAAAGAACCCCCACATGTAGTACTATGTGTTTGCATGATTAGTCAGCACACATTGTTCGAGTGTTTCATTCGTGATCGTTTCCTGTATTTTAGTCAGCGCATCCAACCCTATGTGTCGTGAAGCTACAACATGACCAGGGTTCAATTCAGTCAAGTCAGTCTAGAATAGGAAGTGATCTAGCACTTTTGTGAGTCTATTCGCAGACCGTGCATGTCCAGACACTTAGATTAGATGCATATAATCAGTGGCGACATCCCCTACTTGGAGCCGATTTCACGGCCTTTACTGATCATCAAAGTTTACGCTACTTCTTATCACAAAAGCAGATTTCAAAAAAGCAGATGCGGTGGGCTAACATCTTGTCTTAGTTTCACTTTGTCATAAAATCTAATATCTACCTATTCCTAAAAGACTTTCTCATATTGAACTGATCATTTAATATGGGAGAGATAAATGGAAACAAGAGGTAGAATATAGTCATGTGCTTACAGATCTATCTCAACACGAGGCCAATGGCAAAGGGGTCCAAATGAGAGATAGTCTCTCAAAGATCAAGGCTACCAATGGAGCTTAAAAGATCTTAGGGTTAGCTTCATTAAGACCTCCAAAAGTTAATGTTAAAAGTCCTTAGATCTAGGACCATAGTCAAGCTAGGTCTGAGCTTGAGGTGGGAACCCGGCCCAAGCTCGAGGTGCTTGTCCTGCTTGAGGTGCTTGATTAAGGTGCTTGAGGTGCTTGACCTGCTGCATGATTAAGGTGCTTGAGGTGCTTTGCCATGCTTGCCTGAGATGCTTGTGGGAACACCCCTAGTCCAAGTGTAGTCATGCTTGATGACTAAGGTGCTTGAGCACCAAAGGTCAAAAAGATCCCTACAAAGAGGGGGGCGAGCCCTTTTCTTAGGGGCTAGAGAGAGAACACACACACACTCTCTCTCTCTCTCAAGGAAATCCCAAGTTTAAAGAGGTTGCAGGAACACATGTCAAGCCCCTACCCATGTTACCTCCATGAGGTGCTTGAACCCTATTGGCTAGGATTAAAAGGGGTCCAATGATAATTTACAACAATTATCTTTTTTTTTTCCATTTATCAAGTCCTCTCTCTCAAAGGGGAAAGGGGGACACTTGTCCCAAGACTACACCTATTGCTAGAAATGGCCCAAGCTTGTGATTGGCTAGGCTTGGCATAAGCCAATGAGCTTCAATGATGAGCTAGAAGAGGGGGTCAACCTAGCAAGGAGGGGGGTTGCTTGCAAGATATACACACACTCACACACTCACACAGACTCTCATTGTGTGCTATGCAAGGTGCAAGAGCTCCATCTCCTTCTCCGAGCTCCTTGAGAAGTTGAGAGCCTACAGCAACACTCTTGGCTATGGAATGCAAATCCAACCAAGAGCTATGCTTCAATGCTTAAGCTTTCCATCTTCTCCATCTTCATTAATATGGTATTATCTATGCTAAGCAAGAAGAGTGATGATAAGTGAGGAATTATGTCTTTCTCCTATGGAATACTTCTTCTTCCTCTTCCCTACCCTCATTCTCTGCTAGCTCTCTCCACCTTCGAAGGTGTTTGAGGTCTTGGGACTGAGGCTTGGGATAGTTAATGCTTTCTACAAAGTGCATGTTATGCTTATTGCAAGAAGGCTAATGGTTTATTGCAAGTAGATTAGTTACTTAATGCAAGTAGATTAATTGTTGCTTTAGGCACAAGTTGATGCATAAAAATATACATCTTCATGCACTCAAATGATTTAGGGAACACAAAGACTGATGATGTTCACAAGTTCCTGATTGTTTTCAAGCTAAGATTGATTATTGATATTACGCAAAATCTTGGTATATGAAGCTTCCACCTTCATACTGCCAAAGAGGTCTCAAGGAACACAAAGATTGTATTGTACCAAGTCTCTCTTAATGAGAGAATCTATAATACAAATGCCTTTTGGAGGGGGGACCGACTCCACATAAATCCGGTCCTCAACTGTTGTCAAATTCTCTAAACTCTTTCTCTCTCTCTCTCTCTCTCTCTCTCTCTCTCTCTCTCTCTCGCAAAAGTATTGCTCATGCCTAGTTAATTAAGTGTTATGATTAAGTTGCTACTACCAACTAAGTTCACCCTCTTTGCTCTCAAAGTTGCTCACTTTAATTCTCTTAATTCCGCTATTCTCTAAGTTCATAGGCCATTTCCATTCCATTGGTATCAGAGCATTTGGTTTCTCTTTTCTTGCTTAAGAAGAGAGGTCCTTAAGTAGCCTATAAATGGTTGATGTTGTTAATTATATTAGGGTAAGTGGAACTGGGATCTATTATTGGTTTTGTTGAGCCCACTATTTGGGGGATGGTGCACACCTTGGGAGCTTTGGACTTAATAATGGAGTCTTTTTAGACTTGCCTATAGCTTTACCATTATTGAGCCATAAGAAGTCCGAAAGGAGCTAGCCCTCAGAAACTCTGCTATGTTAGAGCTAGCCGTGGGTGTAGATACTTAAGAGCCGATTTTCAAAGGTTAAGAGGAGTGGCAACTAAGGTTTTGAATCGCCAAAGCATATATTAACTACATACATAAATTTTTGTTAACATGGCTAGCAATAATCAAGAGAGTAGAACGAACATTGATAACTTTGCTTTTGCAGATGAAGGTGCTAATGATGATGCTCCCATGTTTATCAATTGTCTTATTTCTAAGCTGCAACAAGCTATGGGAAACCCATCCCTACAAGGTGAAGTTTTCCAACAACTTCATAGTTATGGGATTCTCGAAACTCCCCCAAAAGAGAGAGCACCTGAGAAGTCTCTTCGAGAGATTTCCAAGAGAGGGCTCTCTACGGTGAGAGTAGAGGAGAACCCATACGAAGCGCTTAAATGTTTACTAGCGGGCTTACCTCCATCCAAGAAGAGAGGTGAAGTCTCTACTATAGCCTTCACCAAGGGAAGGAGAAAGAAGTGAGTCTCCCAATACTTCTGAAGATGTGGCTCCAAGAAGACGGCAGCCTCAACGATCTCCAATTCCCCCCAAGAGGGAAAGATTTCCGTAAAGTCCTCCTCCTCGTTATCACAAAAAGGAAGAGAAGTACCAAAAGAAGGAAAATGAGAGAAAGAGGTCACACTCTTCTCCATCTTCATCACCTTCCTCATATTCCAATGAAGGTAGCGGCTCTTCTCTCAAAGAGCCCAAAAGGAAAGGCCATCGCAAGTCCTATCCGGTATGGAGAAGGTCCAAGAAGCTGAAGAAGTTCAAGGAGGGAGTAAAGGACACCACTTTTCTTACCTATGATGGCACCTTTGGTGCTACATACAAGATCTTGGCCTTCATCCAACAGTTTGATGTGGCCTTTGGTGAAGAGGGCTTCATGGATTCCTCTAAACTGCGTCAGGTATCTATGCATTTTCAAAGATCCGCTCGTCAATGGTGGGCTAGCCTACGAGCTCAAAGGAAACCTCCAAGGGCATGGAAGGCTTTAAGAGCCTCCATCATGAAACAATTTCTGGCAAGCAACACTAAAGACAATGTCCTCACAGAATGGAAAAGCTTGAAACTCTCTCCCTACGAGTCTATCCAGAAGTATGTAGATAAGTTTTGGGATTTACTTCTCAAAGCCACTGTCTACAAAAAGATAGGCTTTGAGGAGCAAAAGCAACAATTTTGTGCGGGTCTTTCTGATGAGATGGCCGAGTATATTAACTCACAAAGGCCTAATACCATATCGGCAGTCATACACCATACTATGGTCGCCTCTCAAATGAATTTCCAACAAGGGGTTAAGAGAAACTCTAAGCCCATGGAAGTGAAGGATCAAAATGAGCCTAGAGGGAGTAATAATGCTCAAACTTCCTCCAAAGGAAACTCTAGCAACACCGATAACAAAGCTAAGGAGAAAGGAGTCTACAAAGGTAAGAATAGACTCTCTCCAACAAAGCTAGAGTGTTATCGTAAGGATAACAAATGCTACAAGTGTGGACAACAAGGGCATGTTTATCGTTCTTGTCCCCAAAGAAATGCATGCAACAAGCCGCCTTGAGTTTCTATGTTGGAAACTCCCAAAGAGGATTCTCATAGCAAAAGGCTTTTGTTTTTCCTATGCTAGGGATATGTACATACATGTTTTTCAGTCGGGTAGCATCCTATCCCTTGTAAATATGCATGCTTTTCACAAGTTAATGAAAATCTATATTTTCATATACATGATTTTTGTTAGAGAGTCTGTAAATGAATTTAATGTTTCAACCAGTAACAATAAAAAAAGACGGGAATCAAGGGGAATTAGAATTGTCTACATTCCTAAATGGATTCCAAAATGTTTTTATTGATGATACCCCCATGAGCTATCTCCACAATGAGGGGACAATGACCATGCAATGGAGCTTTTACCACGAAGCTCACTGCCTAAGAAGCCTCCTTATTGAGCTTTATAAGCTCCACAAGAGGAGTTCAAAAGGCAATAGCATGAACTGGTAAGTTTCGAGAGAGATTAGGCTTTCTTCTAATCAAAAGAAAAGTGAATTTTTCAAGAGATTCAATAATTAGGTCACATTATCTCTAAAGGTGGTATTTGTATAGATCCACAAAAGGTAGAGGTAATAAAAAGATGGCATAATCCAAGGAGTCTACATGAGTTGTGAAGCTCTAAAGGTATGAGTGAATACTAGAGATGCTTCATAGGAAAAATTCATGCTTATAGCAGGTCCAATACATGACTTTTTTTATTAAAAAAAAAAAACGTTAAGTATACATGGACTGCAAAGAGAGAAAAATACTTTTGAAAAGTTCAAAGAGAAACTTATCTCTCAACTAATGCTTACACTAGGGGATCTCTCAAAGCTATTTGAGGTCCAATGTAATGCCTGGATGCATGCCTTCGAGCAAAAAATTGCTTCAAGAAGGGAATACCATAGAATACAAGATTTAAAGACTCAAATCCAATGAGCGAATGTTGGACATATACAAAAGGAACTACAAGCTATTTTACATGCCGTTGACACATGGAAGTACTTCTTGCGGACCCCATCCATGATACAAACCAAGCTCTCCGACAATCAAATGAGGTGGGCAAATTTCTTTTTTTTTGCAATTTAAATTTTATATTGCTCACATTGCTGGCAAGTACAATCATGTAGCCGATGCACTTTCCCAATGGCCAAGGGTAGATAGGGTATCAATAGCAACTTACAATGAACTATGTTTTATGATAGTTAAATATGCTTCTAACCCAAGCTTTAGGGATATGATAATAGCATTTACAAATGGAAGAAAAAGAACCACTCACGTTGGAGGATGGTTATCTTCCATACCTCAATAGTCTATATCTTCCTCACTTCCCATGCTCCTCCCATATGTGGGGGAAAGAGGAATTCGAATTTACTCTACTAGGAGTAAAAGTATACTTGTATTGGCTTACCAAGAAACAAGAACATACAAGGGTATGTTTCAAAATGTATGGTATACCAAAAGATGAAGTATGATAGAAGGACCATGGCTTGCCAACATCTAATTGTGTCGGATAGAAATCCTACCATGACCACTAATTTTTTATAGAGTTTCTATCAGAACTAGAGTAACCATCTTATGTCGGCCTACTATTCCAACGGATGGCCAAGGAAAATCACAAAACTAATGATACTTGATCTACTAAAAGCCCGTGATTCAAAGTAGATCAATGCTCAAAATGGGAGAAGTACTTACCCTAACAACCATATGTCTCTAATAACGTGAACATACTTCTAAGGGGAAAATACCTTTCGAAGCTAAAGACGGAAGATCCAAAAGTCCCTTGTAGCTTAAGGTACTTGGGAAGATCTTCATTGCAAAGGAGTATAGCCGAGATCAAAATGAATATTTTTAGAAGATTAAACAGGCTATATTCATCTATTAGCTAGGCAAAAGAGGCTCCTGCCATTAGGCACAAAAGAGCCTTATCCTTTAAAGAAAAAGAAGAAAAAGTTGGTTCTTACTATAAAAAAAAACTTCCCCAAGGCTCATCTAAGGCAATTACACACAAGAATTCTACGGGCCATTAAAGGTATTATGCTAGGTCAGCACAAAGATACTATGGCGCCTTCTAAAATTTCAGGGCCATTCATCAGATGGCTTATCAATTAAAGTTTCCCAACTACTGGCTCATATATATCATTTTTCATGAGAGCCTATTCAAGCCTTATCAAGGAGATTCACCAATAGAGGCTATAAATGAAGACCCACCGGAGATCGAGGATGAAGCAAACGAGCTCCAACCCAAGTTCATCCTTCGACACGAACACAAGGTATTAAGAAATGGTAAGATTACTGACAATATCTTATTTAAATTAAGAATTATCCTTTCAAAGATGCTGAATGCATGAAAAGAACATAGCTTAAGGATAATATGAACCTTGTTAATGATGCTTACAATGACACAGAAGAGTAAGCAAATGTAAAAGAAATGCATTTTAAATGATCCATGTTTTTGTCTTACAAGACTCTCTTTTAATGTTTTGTGCACAAATTTTAAGAAGTATGCATACTTAGGATCATGTTTGTGGTGACTACGTCTCCCAAACACCAAGTAGAACTTGTACTCTACTTTGGAAGTATGATATGGACTAAAGAGCAGACATGCTTGCGGCAGACAGTGTCCCTCAAGCACCAAGTGGATTAGTCATCCACTCTGGAATGATGTCGTAGGGTAAAAATGGATCCTCTACCTGCTAAGACCAATGGACTAATGGGTGACACTTTACCATCTCTACCTCATAGTCGAGGACGACTATGATTTCAAGAGAGAGGTAATGTCATAAAATCTAATATCTATCTATTCCTAAAAGACTTTCTCATATTGAACTGATCATTTAATATGGGAGAGATAAATGGAAACAAGAGGTAGAATATAGTCATGTGCTTACAAATCTATCTCAACACGAGGCCAATGGTAAAGGGGTCCAAATGAGAGATAGTCTGTCAAAGACCAAGGCTACCAATGGAGCTTAAAATTTCTTAGGGTTAGCTTCATTAAGACCTCCAAAAGTTAGTGTTAAAAGTCCTTAGATCTAGGACCATAGTCAAGCTAGGTCTGAGCTTGAGGTGGGAACCCGGCCCAAGCTCGAGGTGCTTGTCCTGTTTGAGGTGCTTGTAGTGCTTGAGGTGATTGATTAAGGTGCTTCAGGTACTTGACCTATTGCATGATTAAGGTGCTTGAGGTGCTTGACCTGCTGCATGATTAAGGTGCTTGAGGTGCTTTGCCATGCTTGCCTGAGATGCTTGTGGGAACACCCCTAGTCCAAGTGCTTAGTCATGCTTGATGACTAAGGTGCTTGAGCCCCAAAGGTCAAAAAGATCCCTACAAAGAGGGGGGCGAGCCCTTTTCTTAGGGGCTAGAGAGAGAACACACACACACACACACTCTCTCTCAAGGAAATCCCAAGTTTAAAGAGGCAGCAGGAACACATGTCAAGCCCCTACCCATGTTATCTCCATGAGGTGCTTGAACCCTATTGGCTACGATTAAAAGGGATCCAATGATAATTTACAACAATTATCTAATTGTTTTTGCATTTATCAAGTCCTCTCTCTCAAAGGGGAAAGGGGGATACTTGTCCCAAGACTACACCTATTGCTAGAAATGGCCCAAGCTTGTAATTGGCTAGGCTTGGCATAAGCCAATGAGCTTCAATGATGAGCTAGAAGAGGGGGTCAACCTAGCAAGGAGGGGGGTTGCTTGCAAGATATACACACACTCACACAGACTCTCATTGTGTGCTATGCAAGGTGCAAGAGCTCCATCTCCTTCTCCAAGCTCCTTGAGAAGTTGAGAGCCTACACCAACACTCTTGGCTATGGAATGCAAATCCAACCAAGAGCTATGCTTCAATGCTTAAGCTTTCCATCTTCTCCATCTTCGTTACTATGGTATTATGTATGCTAAGCAAGAAGAGTGATGATAAGTGAGAAATTATGTCTTTCTCCTATGGAATACTTCTTCTTCCTCTTCCCTACCCTCATTCCCTGCTAGCTCTCTCCACCTTCGAAGGTGTTTGAGGTCTTGGGACTGAGGCTTGGGATAGTTAATGCTTTCTACAAAGTGCATGTTATGCTTATTGCAAGAAGGCTAATGGTTTATTGCAAGTAGAGTTACTTAATGCAAGTAGATTAATTGTATTGCAAGGTAGATTAATTCTTGCTTTAGGCACAAGTTGATGCATAAAAATATACATCTTCATGCACTCAAATGATTTAGGGAACACAAAGACTAATGATGTTCACAAGTTCTTGATTGTTTTCAAGCTAAGATTGATTATTGATATTACGCAAAATCTTGGTATATGAAGCTTCCACCTTCATACTGCCAAAGAGGTCTCAAGGAACACAAAGATTGTATTGTACCAAGTCTCTCTTAATGAGAGAATCTATAATACAAATGCCTTTTGGAGGGGGGACCAACTCCACATAAATCCGGTCCTCAACTGTTGTCAAATTCTCTAAACTCTCTCTCTCTCTCTCTCTCTCTCTCTCTCTCTCTCTCTCTCTCTCTCGCAAAAGTATTGCTCATGCCTAGTTAATTAAGTGTTATGATTAAGTTGCTACTACCAACTAAGTTCACCCTCTTTGCTCTCAAAGTTGCTCACTTTAATTCTCTTAATTCTGCTATTCTCTGAGTTCATAGGCCATTTCCATTATACACTTCCCGATGGTTTATGTTCAGGGACAGAAGAACTTGGTGGCAGATGCTTTGTCTCAAAGCCGCTAGTCTTGGCTATTTCTGTGATTCATCATAGAAGCTTCGAGGACATAGTTGATCAGTACGCCACAGATCCGGATTTTTTGGATTCATTCGAATACAAAATGGGAAGATAGTAGCGGGATATTTCATACGGGATGGCTACTTGATGAAGAAAACGATGTTGTGTGTTACACAACTGTTGAGGGAAAAGGTTCTGATTGAGTGCCATTGTCTACCTTTTACGGATCACCGCGGCATTGACACCACCTTGAAAGGTGTGGAACGTTACTTCTTTTGGCCAAGACGCAAGAAGGATGTGGACGACTTCGTACACAATTGTTTGGTATGCCAGAAGGTCAAGTTTGACACGCATAAGGCACAGGGATTGTTACAGCCTTTACCCATCCCCCCCCCGAAAAGTATTGCTATGGATTTAATTTTGATCTCCCGAAGACTCAAAGTGGTGGGCATGATGGCATTTGGATTGTCATCGACAGATTTAGAAAGCAAGCTCACTTCATTCCAGTGAAGAAAACGGTCAAGCCGGATCATTTAGCGAGACTGTTCATTGCACAGATTTTCAGACTATGTGGCATGCTTGAGACAATAGTCTTCGATAGAGATCTCGGATTCACGAGTTTGTTTTGGAGGGCTATTTGGGAGAACATTGACACACGGTTACAGTTCTCGTCATCTTTCCACCCGCAGACAGATGGCCAAATTGAGATTGCAAATTCAGTTGTACTGGATTTATTGAAGTCTTACATTTCTGATCAGAAGACTCAATGAGAATTTTTTTTGCCCTTGTGCAATTTGCCTACAATAACACGATCCACTCTTCGACGGGGAAGGCGCCATTTGAGATCATTGAAGGTGCTCCGAAGGTTCCACCCTTAGCACAAAAGATAATTTTTTTGAAGCCGACCAATACCCAAGGGACTTGGACACTGCATTTGCCAAGGTCCGGGAGGCTTTAGCGAAATCTCAGGAACGACACAAGAAGGCAACAGATCGACACCGTCGCGACTTGAAGTTAAAGAAAGATGTTTGGCTGCTCTTACGTTTTGAGAAGGCATGCCTAAGAAAGAAAAAGAGAAAGGAGCGGCTTTTTCCAAAGCTTAGCATGAGGTATTATGGCCCTTTCTAGATAAAAGAAAGGATAAATAATCTCTCATTTAGACTGAAGCTGCCCGATACTTGGAAGATTCACAATGCTTTTCATGTGAGTCTATTGAAGCCTTTTAAAGGCGATGTGCCCGAAGATGGGGAGCTTGATGAGCAACCCGAAGTGGAGGAAAGCGAGGAGAACAGATATTGGCACACAAGGACAAAAAGATAAAAGGTAAAGTGATTAGGCGGTTCTCGATCAAGTTCAAGAACTATCGTGCATTGGATGCGAAGTGGATGGAGGAGGAGGACCTAGCAGATACTCCTCAGATTTTGGAACTTTACCTTGAAGCATTCGATTTAGCTTAGTCTACTCCGATAGAACCCCAACTTCAGCGAGGGTGAATCTATTGCAGCAGGTTTGCACAAGAGGGGAGTCACTCCGCTCCTTTGTCAATGGATTACCCCGATTTTGAATAGAGTCATTGATGTCCCCTTTGGGTTTTAGGGATACTAAAGGGCTGAGTAGTATTTTGATGTATGACTTTATAATTGGAATTCCCAAAAATGAAAATGTTTGATTTGTACTCGACTTGTTTGAGTGTAGGAACTGAAAGACGAAATGACTGCAACATTTCGGTCTCATAAATCTCTATAGACATGATTGCAATAAGGATTAGTTAATCGGGCATCTTTGAGGTCCGGAATGGATTTAGATGCGATTACTAAATATGTTGCCGATTGGTCATGGTCTGAGATTTGGAATGAATTTGTCTATGATTTGTCATGTGATATGGGTGATGTGACTGTCGTCTTGTACAAGTGCTAGATGTGTCGAGTCTAATGCGTCGGTACTAATTGTCACTGTCTACTAAGATAGTTTATGGCCTCTGTTTGTTTTGCAGGCGTAATCGAGGGCGATTATAATTCTTTCAAGAGGGGGGTTATGTCACAAACTAGTGACGTGGCAGGCCCTCGGACACACACCCTGTGGGAAACGCGTCGACAGGCTGACATGGTAGCGTATGGAGTGTACTGAGCCGCAAAAAGCGCCGATAGGCTGACGTGGCTGAGCGTACGGAATTCCATGTTTTCAGCTGACTGTACGGATTCCCGCTTTTTACAGAGCTGTACGGAATCAGCATTGGCAGCTTTTGGAGAAGTTTGCTTTTAAATTTTAAAAGCTTTTGGGGCTCTGCTTTTGGGCATCCCTTGTAAGAATAAATAAGTCCTCAAGGATTCACTCCTCAGAGGATCTGGATGTAGAGTCTTAGGCTATGGTCACGCGAGGCTTAGTTTAGAGGAACACAACTCGACCAGCCGTTTGACAAAGCAGCCTTTTGCAGGTTTTCACTGGCTCAATTTTGTAACTATGCCTTTTAAGGCATAGTTTCAAAACTATGCCGGTTAGCTGCCGGTCATTGCTCCACTTCTCTCTCCTGCTGTTGCTCGTCAACCTCTCTCTCTCTACCCACTGCTGCCCGTCAACGTCTGCGGATCCGTACCTGCCATGGTTAGCACTGGTCGAGGCTTACGGAGAACTAAGCCTCGCGTGACCATGCCCTTAGAGTGAGTACCCGTGGAGTCTCTTGTACTTTGCACACAAATTAATATAAAAAGAAATACCGAAAGGGGTACCAGTTTTTGGGGCCAATACCTCTTGGGACAGAACTACGGGACCGTTTCGTCTTTGTGAACTGTTCTGAAGTGCTCTGCTGTGTCGCGGTGGAATCTTGACTTGGGGTGTCCAAAGTTTGTTACATCTTGATTGGCGACAACATGGAAATGCAGAGCAACGAAATCTGGTGATATTCGATAGTAGCAATGAGACAATTTGGCAGAGCTTTGAGCACCCAAGTGATTGCCTCTTGCAAGGGCAAAGGCTGAGGATGGGAATGAAATTGATGAGCAGCAACAGTAGGTATAAGGCAGAAATGCAAGCAGGGAGGCTTGTATACTACCAAGTCTATACCAACCCTTGGCCCTTGGTCTATTGAATTTATCTGCCAATAAGACTGTGAATAACTACCTTGAGGACACCGTGGGTGTATGTACTTGCATTGGACAAAAGTGCGCCTGTGAACCTTACATCGTCTCTCGCTTCTCCAAGCTGTGCAACTCTCAATGAGTCCCTAGTCTATGTTGAGGTTGATGGAGATCAGGTTGTGATTCGATTAATGCTCAGCCCAATGGATGTGATGAGGTTGGATAGTGATGGTGTGGTGCGAGTGCATAGTAGAGGGCAGCATCCCTGTAAGAGTGTTCTTGGAACACACACACACACACACATACCCTAACCTGGTATAGCATACAGATCTAACCTGCCCAACCTGGAAAGAATGTCTCCTCAGAGCTTAGGCCTCTGAAACGCAAGCATTTGAGAAGGCCTAGGTAGCAGGAGAACTCAGAGAGAGGAGCAATGGAGGGATAGCACCTGTCAAATCTGCTGTGGTTAAGATCCGGCCCTCGTAGCGTCCAGGAGCAGCCACAGATATGAGGTGAAAGGTACATCATCACTCTACTTTTTCAATTCACATTATTCCATTGTGAAGCACTCGAGGCGAACAAGTTTAGAATCGTGCACACATACACCCTGTAGCAAGCAGCAAAGGTAGAATATAAAAACCAATGGTGCTGGAGGTTGCGAAGAGCTGTGCCCATTGCTCAAATGAAATTGTAGGTGAAGCGTGCAGATGCAGGTGAGATTGCCAAGTTGTGGCAATGAAAAGTCATACTACACTGTTAGACTGGTTGCCACAACTGGGGACCTCACCCTCAAATCTTTTGTCTTCTAACGGTCGGATCCATATCTGGGGAGATCTGTTGCTGCTCCTCAACGCTCCGAGTGCCGGATCTAAACCACAGCAGATTGACAGGTATCACTCATCTCTTTGAGCTCTCATGCTACTAGCTTGACAAGCTTCAATCCTTGTGCTTCGGAGACACAAGCTCTCAAGGAGCTATTCCTTGCGGCTTGGGCAGCTGTACTAATGCTAGATCTGCATGCTAAATGTGTGTGTGTGTGTGTGTGTGTGTGAGAGAGAGAGAGAGAGAGAGAGAGAGAGAGAGAGAGAGAGAGAGAGAGAGTGAGTACGCTAAATCTGGTTGCTGTGCATGTATGGAAAGACCCTGTCGATTCACGTGGGTGTCTGCAAAACTGCATGGAATTTTGAGAAAGCTACCAGTCTTTCAGGTTAATTGTGCCAAAACATGACCATAGCGGTGTCTCTTTGTCCATTTGGCAAGGAGGAACTATGTCTGGCTCATCATCAATTGTTTAGTTCTTCTGGTAGACTCCCTTGGGGGGAACTTTGTCTTCAACCCTTGGCACAAAGCTTCGTTGTGTTGAGCTTCTGCTGAATGGCTTTACTTCCAAAGAAAGAAGATCATGAAGCTGGATCATCTGGAGATGGGTAGCTTGTCCCTCATTTTCCTTCTGGGAGTTCAAGCTACTTTGCAGCTTTGGCAACGGGGTTGTTGGTCCCTGGGACTTGGTTGTTTCTGAGTTGTCATGTTGGCAAAGTGCAACTTCGGACTTGGAAGGTCTAATCTTGCAATCAGACATCGCTTTATCTCTCACACCCAACCAAGCAGCCTTGCCACTATGTTGAAAATGCATTATCTGTTCTTCTTCTACAATTGTATGTGTAGGGACTTGATGCGCCGGCTAGCAGAGTGGGTGATGGTGGAAGAGATGGATCTATCCTAAAACTGCTTTGTGAGCACCATACCAGAGAATGGAAATGTTGAGACACTCATCTCAATCTGTCTTGCCAGGGAGATTCCACTGCAGCCAGGGTAGAGGAGCCAGCTATGAGACATGCTCCAATTGGGAAATGTACCCGCCCAGTGTTAGAAAAAAACCGGGGTCTAGTGTATTTTAACCGGCTGAAATTATATAATCCCGGTTAGATTTTGAGCTTGTTTTTAAGAAAACCGGCAAATTTACACAAGTTTTAGTGTAATTACCGGCAAAAGCTTCAAATTTTGACCTAAAAACCAGGAGAATTTCAAGTTTCCCCTTATTTTGATCGGTTAGGAAAAACGTATTTTTCTAGCCCTGTGTAACCCGCCCCCTATTTATAGACAAAAATTTGAATATTCTTGGAATATTGCTTACGTAATCACTTTGTGATTTGGTGTAAAAAGTGTACCATTAGATAATGGGTCTTGACTGTCTCAATGCCTCTTGAAGCCTCAAAAGTTGAATTTCCTTAAACAGAGCGTTCACATTTTTTTGTCATGCCAACTATTACTATTTTTTAATGGAGTGTCTCTAAATTGGCTCCTCTGATTTTCCTAAGGAAGGGGTGCTGCCCTCAACTTTGATCCCTTTTATGGCTTTGCCGTATAATGAGCAGGGATAATCCATGTCTTCAAGCTGTTAGGGTGAAAGAAATCAATTTTCTCTTTCAGAATAATGGCAGCAGGGTAAAGTGGCCAATAAGGGTAGGGGGAGGAGCACTACGGGATGTTTGGTGGAGTGGATAGCTTGTATGAGGGCGCATCTGGACCATGAGATGTTGTGATCAAGCCTTGTTGGCGAAAAGGCCCTCTTCTCCCCCTACCCCGTCACGAAATCCGCCCTCGTTTTTGTTACACTGCAAAACAATATCGCCGTTGTTCGCACTGTATATGCCATTTTTTTCATTGATTTTTTTATTGTGTATAGCGGACGACGGAGATCTTCCGATTGCGCCTCTTCATGCAGGAAATGGTGCAGTACATATGCATAATTTTGTCGCACACCTTAAGTGGCACTCTACTGGCCCCTTTACCCTAGCAAACCTTACTTGTAATTTTCTTTGCGGATTGTAATATGGAAGGTCCCACATCAAGTGTGCTGACTTAAAGCTTGGGGAATCGAAGGCTTGCTAACAAGGCTCGGGAAAAGGTAGGTTCGCTTTATTCAAAACCTATTCAAATCAAAAAATGGCCACCTCAAATATTTGCAAGAAGGATTTGAGGCCGGTTCAAAATTTAAAGTTTTTAGTTAGAAAAGTTTTAATTTATGTAGTTCTAAAATATGGCTTTCTCCTTCTCATATAGGGGTGAAAAGGATTCAAAGATGGCTACATAAAATTATTTTCTCGAGCCTTGCTTGATAATCGTTTGCAACATCTCATCATGACTTTCCATTTGTGACATCACAAAATGAAATCCATGTAAAGCTTGGTTCTTAAGAGAAGCATGCATAATGACATGGGCCTTTCTTGCACAATTGATGGAGATAGATCCAAGTTTTTCTACTCCCCTTTGCATAGCCTACGGGCATCCATCAATGAAGATTTTTATCAGGTAGCTAGCAAGCAAAGTACATACCTTCAACACGCAAGCATAGTTGATTGCCATTTGGAGAGTAGATTTGGCTTTGCACTCTTAGAGAACAACCTAGAGCAATCCAAGAGATGATGTTTCGGACGGGCTACATGTCAATCAAAGCATTGTCGAGCACAATACAATTTTTCCAAGGGTACATTACACTCGTTCAAAACAGCCCAGAGCTTGCTATTAGTGTAAAGGATCTCTGATCCATCACTCACCTGCTCCTTGTTGAAGGAAGGCTTTGAGAATACCCTACGCTTTCATGCATAGTGACATGAACCTTGATCGCACAGCAAATCGAGATAGATCAAAGGTTTTGTACTCCCCATCTCTTATTCAAGCAAACAGTCACAAGAAAATTTAGAAATTTTCTCATGTAGGAAAAGGGAGCCTTTTTCAGTGTTTTTCATATATTGCATAACATCATGAGCTTCTGTGAGGGAGGCACGGCATACCCAGCTAGGTACGATTGAGGGTAGGGGACCGCCTGTCCAAAGCTTCTTGTGAGTTTGGACTACACACAACGCTAAGAGATATGGAATGACGCATGAAGAAAGTTTGGAACATTCAATTTTCTATATGCCCCTCTTATGGAGCTTCTCCATCATGCTTTGCTTACCCTTCGACAAAAAGGGGATCCTATTTGGAGAATGCATGGATTGGATGCCCTACTTTGGAATTGTTGTAGAGGGCACATACTATGGTCTTTGGGAGTCATGTTGTTCACCTAATCCCCCATTTTCAAGCTCACTTGTTTCCCATAGCCTAGACAAAACTAAGTGAGGCATCTCTCCAATTCTAAAGGATGACATCCTAAGGTCATTGAGAACTTGTGCTTTCAAAAGAGGAGAAAAATTACATAATGCCACACACACTCAAGATGCAATGTGAATAGCCTAAGTTCCTAATGCATCCAATGACAACAGCCTAAAGGTTGTTTTCTCTACCCATGTTACCTTTTTTAATGACCCTTGGCTAACAGTCTGGCCAGAATTTGTATCATCTTGCACGGTCCCACATGATCAAATCGTAAGCCTCACTGATCACATTTGACCATCTACGTCTTTGTGAAGTGTCTTGCCTCAGAAGAGGTGTTTGACAAAGAATAAGAAGAAAAATCAAAGGTATCAATTTATGCATATGTGCAATAGGAAAGAAATTTAAAAGAAACCACTCATAGAGTTGGGATGTTTTGCACAAAAAGCTCAACCCTTCTTTCACTATTGTGCATTTGGATGAATTGCAAGGCCTGTGGAAAGTGTGACGGGTTTTAGGATTAGGGTTTTTGCATCGAGGTCATAGACACATCCATCCGATGCGTTCGTTTGGCCCACCTGAGATTCATTCTCCCTAGGAAGGTAGTCCATGCGAATCCCTCGGTCAAAGCCAAAATTTTGTGTGCCATGATTAGTTTTCTATAGGTGGTAGTTGCATGTCATCTGCGTGATGGTTAGAGATCTGAGGGGCTTTCAGGTCTTAAACTAACATTAAGTGAGTTTTGCAGTGACCGGCCGAGAGGCCTAGAACTTAGAAGAAGACAAATTCCCAACTTAAGGAGGTCTACCGAGGGGCCTAACCTAATAAAAGAAGACATCCGCGCTGCATAGCCCTGCGAAGCAAGTTTTCTCTCAACTCTCAACGACCCCTTAAGCTATATTTGCAGCACGGCCATGCCTACGTGTTGGCTCTTTACACCACACCGCCAATGTTATTGGTGGAGTACCTGACTGAAGCTTCAACCACGTAAGATCTGTCATCAAGCATGGGAAATGAGAGTGTGTGTGTGTGTGTGTGTGAGAGAGAGAGAGAGAGAGAGCGGCAGGCCACGATGTTGTCGAAGCAAGGTGGTAAAGCCAAACCCTTGAAGGCAGAAAAAAGAATATGACAAGAATGAGGAGTTTTTACATAAAAAAAGGACCTGAAGGCCAAATAAGCTGGTACGGGGCACCTTGCACCTTTACCTTACCGATGCAGGCTTGAAGAAAAGTGGCCATGGCGGAAAGAAATGTTATTATTGAAAGTAGTTTTGATGGCACTCCTTTTTGGCTTCCTAAAAGAAGCCTTAGAGGAGACTTGAGTTACGCATACTTTCAATGTTTTCAGCGATGATTGAGGCTTTTTTTTTTTTCAAAACTCACAATTGTAAGCGAATTATATTGATCATCCCACAAGGCCTTGTCATGCTCGTGTTGAGCCACGACATCCTCCAGGGACCATAATTACATCGTCTATCTAAGTAGCCACCCCTAACGACTCGTCCCCTTATCCTCGATACACAAGGTCAATTACCATGTTCTTGTGAGATCTTCTATTTACCAATGTCCAAGATTTTCCCCCTTCCTAGGCATTCCATTTGCTGACAACAAGGCACAGGTAGTCCTAAACCAATCCTCCGAGTTTTGCTTGCATCCGAGCGTCCATATTAGCACTTTGCTTTCTTGTATAATTTCTGCGAAGCTTGCCACCTTAGAACCTCCTTCAAACACACGACGGTTCCTTGCCTGCCATACATTATGTAAGAAGAAGTACCTGACGATTTGAGTGCTGATGAGGAGGGCAGGACTACTTGAATTCTTACCTCCAAGGAATAGACCACTTTTGAAAAAACCAATTTTTCATGTTCTTTGGACCTACTTGCATATTTTCCCTGCGAGGCCTTTGATAGTTGGGCATTCCATGAATAGGTGGGCCAGATCTTCCCAAGCCAACCTGCACCCCAAGCATCGATCTGACCCAATCCCTCTAACCTGAATCTTCACCCCCGTTGGTAGAGCACCCCAAATTACCTTCCATAAAAATACCTTCATGTGCTGCGAAACCTTTGGCTTCCATCTGTTCTCCATTACTTGCTCCCACCTTTCCTCCGACCATTGTTTTTTCCATATCTGTTAAGGGGGCTAGACGAATTCTTCTTATGCATCATTGCATGATAAATGCCTTTAGGATGGCGTTTCCATAGGAGACTGCTTCCGGGCCATTTCCAGGCATTCCAGTCAAACTCTGAATCACAGATTGACATCACTATATTGTCAAGCTCTTTCATCACTTTGTTGACAAGCAAGACCTCCAAGCTATTAAGTTGGTACTGGGTAACGAAAAGGTCAATGGTTTTTCAGCTCTTGCTCACTGTCCTGAAAGTGCTTAAGTCGATTTAGACTCTTATTATTTAGCTTCATGGCTGTTTCTATCCAATAGGGATTTTGTGGCGGATCTACAACTTTGGAGAGCTAGGGGGACCAAAATGGAGTTCTTGAAGTATCTGGTTTCTTCCCCCCACTTTAAGACTCCTATTGCTCTATTGCATTTTCTTACCAATTCTCTTGAGCTGCCCCCCAGTCTTAGGGTAGACCACGTCGGGGCTAGTAGTTTGTCATGAACCTCTACCCCTCTCCACTTTCCATCTTTCGAGCCAAGTTTCGCTGCTTCTATCATATCTCTGATCATGACAACCCAATCTTGATCCTGTTTAGCCAAGGAGACAACAAATTTGGCGCAACAAGCTTTTACATGGGCCACAGGGTTGAGAATTCCGAGGCCTCCGTGATTCACCGACCGAGCAACTGATTCCCAACTGGCCCATTGCCATGGCTTGGAAGATTTCGTGTTGTTTTTTCATAAAAACCTTTTTACTGGTTTTAAGAACTCTTTCCAGTGACACTTTGCCATCTTGAGAAGCGGGCTAGTGAAGGCAATATAGGGGATCATAAAGGCATTAATCACTTTTATCCGACTTGGGAATGGGAGAAGAGCATACTCCCACCTACTCATTTTTGTTTTCATTTTTTCAAGCACCCACTCAAATCTTTGCTTGTGAGTTACGTCCATCCCCAAGGGGGCTCCCAGATGTCTGAAGATATTCCCTTTTGTGACAATCTCCCCCGACTAGTCAAAAGGGTTAAATGTCACGTGACACATCCAACCCTATGTGTCCGTAGACAAGCTATAGCATGATCAAGGTTCAGTCAGTCCAATCAAGTCTAGATTAGAAGCGATCTGGCACTTTTGTGAGTCTATTCGTAGACCGTGCATGCCTAGTCACTTAGTGTAGATGCATATCCTCTGGTTGCACACAACATGATCATCAGTATTCCCTTCAGAATCCATCAGATTCAGTTAGGGGAATTTTCGAGTGCATTTAGCCTATTTTTCCTATTTTTGACATTTTTCACTTATTAATTTGAGTTACTTCCCAACAAAAGTAGGTAGGGCAATTTTGCTAAGTTAATATATAAGCAAACCCAAGTTAGCACTTTCTAGCAGAAGAGGCAGCAGGAGCACATGCTCAACAGGCACCTTCTTAGCAGAATCCCAACAGTACCCCCCAGCGTTTTTGGTCCTCTTCATCGCCAAGACCTCACTCAGCCTACCGTTTTCAGTTTCCCCCATCAACCAAACCCCGATGGTTGCAGATTTGCTTCATCGCCAATCTCCCCATGACCTTGGCGTTTTCAACCCTGCAACATCACCAACAATCCCAGATGGTCCAACGTTTTCACTAACGCTAGCAGTCAGCCCAGTGTTTTTGGTTTTCAGCCCTTATCGAAGCAGATGAGCAGCTTTTTCAAGAGTTAAGATTTGCAGCAGATTCAGCCCTAGTTGGTTGCAGAAGACCCCCATTTTCAGCCCTCGAAAACGCAGCCAAAACAGTCATTTTCAGCCACCCAAAACAGCCCAAAGATTAGTAGATTTTCAGCAGATAGAAGACCACAGATTTCAGCCCTAACGTCGTCGTCGTCATCACCGCCGTCGTCACCGACATAGTCCCAGATTGCATCAGTGCATTTCATCCGCATTGTACCACTTTGTGCAATCATAAGTAGACCACTCTCGCCGACGAGAGTGGGGCCTTCGGAGGAGGGTTTTACAACATCTCTGGTGTCGTATCTCTCTTCTCTCTCTATCTCTCAGTCTCATACACTCGCACGCACAGTGTCCATTCACTTTGTTTGTAATCATAGCACTTTCCATTAAGAACGGAAGGCTCTCCCTTCCATAAGAACTAAAAGGAACCTTGAGCACAGTTTGGAGCACTCATCTTGAGCAAAGCGCAAACAATCATTCCGCTGCACCTAACATTAAAGGAGTCATTTTCCGACAGGGAGATCAGCCTTGACTTCTCTATATTACACTGGGACCCCGAAGCTACTGAGAATATTTGTACAATCTCCAGAGCTTTCCTGATAACCTGGGGGCACGCCTTCAAGAAGAGGAGAGAATTGCCTGCAAGTAGTTGGCTATTTCTTGGTAAAGCCAGGCCTTTCAACTCCCCTCGTTCTGCACTAGCTTTGAGCATCGTGATTAAAGGATGTGATCCTATGGCAAAAAGCAGGGGGGCTAGAGGGCATCCCTGCTTAATAGACCTTTTGACCTCAAAAGAGCCCACAATTCTATCGTTAAATAGGACTGGCTTCCAGGCCCCAGGACACGTACCAAACGACATAGGCAAGGCCCAAAGCCCAGAGCTTCCATGACGGCTTCTATATATGTCCATGTTATTCTGTCATAAGCCTTATCAAGGTCCAACTGCAGAAGAATGCACTCTTGCTTTGTGAAAGTTGCCTATTCGATGCCCACCATTGCTTCCAAGATGTTATCGTAAATGGACCTTCCTTTGATGAACCCATGTTGATGGGGAGAGATGATCTTGGTTAGTAAGGGGGCTAGTCTGAGGGCTACTGCTTTAGCAATAATTTTGTAGGCCACCGACATCATCGTTATAGAGCGCCAATGTTTCAGTTGAGAACAACAAATCTGTTTTGGGATGGGTTTGATAAGCCCTCTCTTTACACTTATCTCCAACGACCCTTCAACAATGGCTTTGTTGGCCAACCTTGTGACTGGGACCTTGAGATCATTCTAAACTTCTCTAAAGAATTCCACCGTCATCCCATCCCAACCAGGGGACTTTTCCTTGCCAAGGGCTTGCAATGCTAGTGAACATTCATCTTCGGAAAATGCCCCTTCCAAGCTATTAGCTTCTGAGTGGGGAGTCTCCTTCTTGACACTCTGAAGTAAGGTACCTCTAGCTTCTTCCACTTCCTGGGACTGGATCTTTGGCCGTCCAATGATTTGACTAAGATAGCTCAACATTAGACCATCCATCTCATCTTGGTTATGAACTACTATCCCTTTCTCATCATAGAACGAGCAGACATGGCCCCGACTCTTCTTGATTTTTAAAGCCCTAAAAAACTAAGCTTGATTAGAGGCTTCAGGTTGTAGGAAAGTCTCCTTGGAGAGAAGCCTTGCCTTTTTGATATCGTTCAGGTACTCATTAGCAAGGTTAGATTTGGCTTCGAGCCATCTTTTGTGCTCATCCTCAATAGCCATTAGGGGAATTTTGAGGTCATTTTTGTGCCTTTTAGCGTGTAGAGAGAGAGTGGTCTCAACCAATGGTTGAAGAGCTTCCGTTACGGAACCTCTATTTTTGAAAACTCACAAAAAAAGCAAATAGTCTATCTTTACCGCAACTTTGAGCTGGTAAATAGCAATGTAAACAAGTAAAAGTGCAAAGGCATTTAATAGATGTCGCTTTTAGAAAGACGTACTTCTCATATTATATTGTTTTCATTTTGCACGTTGCCATCATAAAACAACGTTTGGATTATATCTCATGATCTTTTCCAGTTTTGAACCGTTTTTTGCACATTCTGCTTATTCTTCTCTTGAACTCAGACTAGACTTCTCTGCTCATTTCTTTTTTCACCATGGAATCTTCATCACGATCAAAACGACCAAGAACTTCCATTGAAGCCATTATCACTTACAACACGACTGATCAAAATGGAAAGAGTAGAATTTCTATATTCATGCCCATTGTAGTTTCTATAGACTTGTTCTCTAATGCTGAAGTCAGAAAATCTAGAACAATGTTTTCAGTGAAGACTTTAGACTCAGCAAATGTACTTGAATTTGTGGATGAGGGTTGGAACACCAAAACAGTGAATGGAATCACTTGTTATGTGCAAGCTGGCTCAATTGCTTGCAAATACATGATAGGGACACAAAACTTCATTATGTCATTTTATTACTGAAGATGGCACTATGTTGGTGGTCAGCTAACTCCACTTGATCAAGACATGGAGGACTTCATTGACAGCCCAATAGAAGACATTGATATATGGGTAAACAATGAGCATCTGTCAATTGTAAAGATAAGAGGCATGTGTAGCTTACAACAATTGAGATTGGACCTGCAAAATGATGAAATTGAACTGCCCACAACATTTTGCTTTCAAGTAAATGGTAGAAAGGTAACTATTATGCCTAAAAGTCTCTTGTTCTCTTATTGGTTCTTTATTTAACTTTGACTGTTTTTGTAGGTATCAAAAAGGAATGAAAACAGGCTACAGTGCAAGGACATCTTGGATGGCATTGTACATTTGGTGCCTTAAACATCCTTCAAGGCAATTTTGTAACACATGCCCTGCGAGGATCTTATTTTGTATCACATGACCTACAAGGATCTTATTTTGTATCACATGATTTAAAAGGATCTTTATTTTGTTATTGAAATGCAACTTTTTCAAACATCCAATGATTTGATTTTGTAACAGAGTCTTAAAACAAGTATTCAATTTCAAATATTTGCACTTACATACAAGGGTCCATACAAGGGCCAATTGGTTACAAGTGGGCTATAGAATAGACAATTGGATACAATAGAGAACTGAGAAGCTTGATACAAGTGGGCTACAATAAGCTAGAATAGTTTTTTGGCAGGAGTTTTCCTGTCCCTAGGGGACTTCCTTAATGGGGTTGGTGCTTTTGCAGGAGATTTTCTTTTTGAAGTGGGCTTGACTGGAGGGCTTGAAGGCTGCTTCCTCTTTCTCTTATCATCCATCTCTTCACTTGCCTTTTCCTGCTCACCACTCTCTTCTTCATCTTCCAGCTTTGCTTTCCCCTTCTCTTCAACATCATCATCTTCAAATACCTCTTGCAGTTCTCCATTTGCTTCAATCATATACTTGATAATCCTTGCTCTTGTCAACCATAGCACTCTCTGTTGATCTATACAAGGCAATAGAAAGCAAGTTTTAGGAACAATAAAATGAGAAAAAATACAGCTGGCAAATATGAAATATGCTATACTTCTATATCCTGATTGTCATTGCAGTATATGAAGTCCAAGAGGAGCTTGGCATTTGTCAATACCCTCCATCCACATGAATGGCTTTCAGGCTGGATTGGAACCTGCAATTCATTACATGTATTTTTGGGAAAAAATCTTTGAGGATAATCCATTGAAGTGAACAAAGCATAAAGAATTCCAACCTTCACCACTACAAAATGGATGTCATTCAGCATCTATAAATCTTATAGTAGCACTATCCAAAATTCTTTATAAATGAGGTTCTGCTTTACTAAAAGTATGTGCTTATGGTTTACAAAATGTGTCTGCTGCTATACTTACAATTTTGCTTGACCATGTACTCCAGCAAGAGAATTGACAAAGTAGCATTTTCTTTTCACAATATCAATTGCAATTAAACTCCAATGTGAGCTATAAAAACAAGCCTCAGTTAGCCTTCTAACGTGAATTAGCAAATTCTCTTCACAAGGTGTAGGTAGAAAACTTACCTCTCATGATAAGGAATCAAGAAAAATTCACAGATTTCCAAGTCCACATGAGTCAACCACTTTGTGAGCTCTCTAATGTTTGTCTCTGTCCTGAGAAATTGGGAGATAGCAGGGTCTAAAATCTCCACCTTTTGTTGAAGGTCTGGCTCATATGAATGCATCATTAACTTGGTAAAGAGTTCTTGTTATATAAAGAGTTCTTGCTATAAACAAAAATACAGAGGAAAACAAAAACAACCTAAGGCATGTGATAAGGAGTGGAGAATTCATCTCCTTGGTCCAGTCCTTGAGAATTTCCAAGGTCTCAGAGTCAAGTGAATTGTAATCCTCCCTAGGATCCTCCCCACTGAATAGAGTGACAACAAAACCAGTAGGATTGACACTCCTCAAGAGGGGCACTGGCTGAGGTTCCAACAGGTCAAGCTCCTTTCTCTCTGCAATTTCCTTGTCTTACTTGGCTCTCTTTTTCCTTTCCTTTTCCTCTTCTTCAGTAATATCAAAAACTCCTACTTCAGGCTCCTTGGGCTTCCTCCATGGAGGAATGTTGAGAATATTGAATGCCTTTATATCATGCATAGGGACAGGCTCCAAAATTTTTGAAAACCTGTATGTCAGCCTCCTAAGAGTGATCATGTCTTTGTCCATCAGAGTAATCCTATGGGCATGAGCTGCACAAATATAGGCATCTTGGAAAATCTCAATCATAAAGTCCTCAGAAGCCTCTTGGATACATGCCAATGCAGTACTAGTCCACCTCATGGAAATCTTATACTCCTCTACAACTTGTCTGCACAGTCTCTGGAAGGGCAGTTTGGGAATTGCAAGATTGATGGCCTTTATGGCCCTCCTTATCTCTCTTAGACATTTGACCCCTTGCTTGAACTTTCTCTTTGTAAGGAGAGGCTTAAGCTGCACAGGCTTGGAAGCTTTCCTCTGATGTGTATCTTTCCTTTTGCTTGTTTTAGGGTCGGGTAGAGAAGAATCCTTCCTCTGAGATTTGGTCTTCTTTGTGCCAGCAGAGGTTGGTTTTCCAGGATCTTTAGAAGTGGATGGTTGGTTTGGTAAAGTACTAGCTGAAGCTTTGCTAGGCTTAGGAATCTCTTCTTCATCTTTGGATAGAGGCTCATCAACTTTCCTTGCAGTCTTCTTGGTCCTTGCCATCTTCAAAAGGAATAGGAATGATTGTTGCACAACAAACAACAAACATTAGTAACAAAAAACAAACATTTTTTTCCTATTATGACACCCCGTGCGGGATAACCATAGCATTGGAAGTTTCCACCTTCCAAGCGGCTCGCGACCGAGTGACACCCCGTAGGCGAAATAGCAAAGCGAGGAAAAAGTTCACACATACAAAGATCGCGCACGGGGTGACGGGGTGACGATTGTTCTTCTTGGTCCTTGCCATCTTCAAAAGGAATAGGAATGATTGCTGCACAACAAACAACAAACATTAGTAACAAACAACAAACATTAGTAACAAACAACAAACATTTTTTTCCTATTATGACACCCCGTGCGGGATAACCATAGCATTGGAAGTTTTCACCTTCCAAGCGGCTCGCGACCGAGTGACACCCCGTAGGCGAAATAGCAAAGCGAGGAAAAAGTTCACACATACAAAGATCGCGCACGGGGTGACGGGGTGACAATTGTTCCAAGTGCGGGTAAAATTGGGTTGTGAAAGCGCCGCAAGAATCGGATAATAGCGCAGCAAGAATCGGAAAAAATTGGGCAAGAATGTGCTCGATTTGAGTGCTTCTCGGGCTTGTATAGGGCGTTATGCGCAACTCCCTAGGTGCACAACTCCCTAGGCGCATACTAGCCGTTGGGCACAAACTTAGAGGCGGAAACCGCTTGGCACACCCCCCGAGGCGGCATTTTTGGCCATATAAACAACCTACCCAACCCACTTTTCCGCTCATTGTCCTTCACAAGGCTAGAAATAAAGCCTCCAAGCGACACCCCGCGACACCCCGTGCGCGAATTTTGAAGGTGTCGACCGCTTACCCAGTGACACGCCGTAAGCGAATTTATTGAGTGCCAACTCTCTCCTCACCCTCACAGCTCGCATAGCAAGTGACACAATTTGTTGTAATTCTTTCTTGCTTGCTTAGATTTACAACTTGCATACTTGTTTGTAAACCATTATTAGTTTTTTGCATTATTAAGGAAGGGTAGTTTATTGATATATTTTAGTCATAGAAGAAATATATTTCTTAATGTCATGTCTACTTCTTAATGTCTTGATGGACTTCTCTTTTCTCTTTCTCAGACATTTGTGGATTGTCCTAATGGATACAGAGGATATGCAAGAGACTGCTGATGAGAGGCTGATGTCTTTTCTTTACAAAGTTAATGAACTTGCAAGATTTCAAAGTGTCAAAGAGATTTTTAATGATGCCTTTGAGCTTCAACTACTTGTGGATGGCTTCTCCACACAAATTAGTGAATTGATAGAGATATATACAGCATTGACCAAAGATCACAGGCTTGATAATCTTGTTCATTTTCTTGATATATGCAAAGCAGGTAGCTTGGCAAGGACAGGTATTGCAAAGAAGTGTTCAAGCCTTCATCCAGACTGGAAAAAGATCATAAAGCCTTGCAAATTTCATGGTAATATGCATTGCCAGTTGGTAGAGTATGACCTTGGACTTATCATTTTCTTCAGTGTACTCCCAACACCAGAGGGCAAACAGATTCCAAAGCACATTTCTCAGGCTGAGGAGGACCAGGAGGAAGAGGAGGAAGAGGAGAGGGAGATGGAGCTCCATGAAGAGGAAGAGAAACTACAAAGCATTGAGATGTTGGACATTGCAAAATTTAAAGCAGAAAACATCACTAAAGTGGAGAATGTTGACATTGAGGATGAAGATGTTGATCCTTTGCATTGCACAACAACATTTTCCACATACAAAGTTAACAAAAAGGAATATGTTTTGCTGAATGACATTCAGCATCTTTTTGATCTAAGGGAAGTTTTGGCTGAGTGGGGATGTAATGACATAGGATTCATTGATTACTCTTCTTGCCCCTTAGCAGTCTTGGACACAGAGGCAGAAAATTTTATTGACAGCTCAAGTGTTGGAAAGCTTGTGCAGGACATTGTTCTGAGATATGAGCAACAGGGTGTACGTTTTGAAGAGGAGTTCAATGAGATCCAAAAAAGGCTTAAAATAGAGCACATGGGAGAGGAAAAGACCAGAGATTATGAAGTAAGGGCAACTAGATCCATTGATATATGGGAACCTGCCTTTTTTGAGGAGGATGAGTCTCCTAAGGTATGTTTATGACCATTTTGCTTTGTCTAATTAATGTGCCAAACAATTAACCAAGACATATTTTTGCAGATTGAAATACTGGACACAGACAAATTCCTTGGCAGGGGGAAGGGTTCCAGACCATTAAATTTAGGAAGGAACCAGAGCTTGGGACACTTTATTGGGAAGCTCAACAAAGAGACTGTCATTATATTCCATAACAAGTTTACAAGAGAACCATTGCTGCCAATGCTTGCAATTAAAGCACTTGCAAAGGTTGTTGGTTCATATCAGCTTCCTCCAGGGTTAGAGAAGTTAATATTGGTGGAAAAGGAGGAAGCCATCAGAATTTTTGGACTCTTCCATGGACTTATTGGTTCTAGAGCTGGTTATTTTGCCACAATGGCATCCTATGTGCTTGCCCACATCCTATGGGACCTCATTTCTTGATGTACCTTCAAGACCATGATCTTTGATGGCATTGTGGAGAGCTTTCCACTGGTTATACTTCACATTGGATGAACCCTTCTTGGCATTTACCTTTCCTAGTTTGCCATGAAACCCTAGGAAAGCTCTGGCCTTCACACCACCAACAAAGACCTTTCTAGGCACATTGTTTCCATTTGAAGATCTCTTCAGGTCTGTTTCAATCTTAACCTTATTGAGTTCACATTTCTAAACAGCTTGCTATAACCATCTTTGCTAATGCCTACCTTATCCATAGTATATTGCACATCCTCCTTGTCCAAGCAAGAGCTCTACAAAAATCCCTCAATGCACTGCTCCTTTGCCTTGTTAAACTTCTTCTCTGTGAAAATATTTTTGGCAACCTTGGGAGGTAAAACATCACAATAATGTTTAGCTACCATTTCCATGTTTGATGTAGAGTTTGGTTGTAGCAAAGTCCTAAATCAAAAGGTACAAAATTAACTGATTATTGATCTTGTCCAAATGACACCAACAAAATAAACAAACAGTGATCAACTAAATTAAATCATTTAATAAAGAACAGCTGCAATAGGGTCTTAATAACAACCTAACAAAAAGATTAACAACCTAACAAAGAAAAGTAACCTACGCATATTAACAAAGAAAAGTAACCTAAGCATATTAACAAAGAATAGTAGCAACTTAACAATATAAAATAAGCATATATACCTTGCTGCTCTGATTCTCCTGCTGCAACCTCCTCCACCACGTCTCAAGGCTTCAATGTTCTTTGACTTCTTTTCTCTTTGTCTGTTTCCTAACATTGTATTCTTTCTTCTAGCTTGTTTGAGCTGAGTTTGTAGCTTTTCGTTGCTCTCTTTACATTCCTCAAGCTGTTGTTTAAGAGTATTTATCATTTGTTTGGCCAAATGATCTTCTAACTTAAGAATATCTCTCTCTACCGCAAGACTCTGTGTATAACCCAACAACCCTCTTTGACCATCACCCACAAATTTTATCAAAGATGAACAATTTGATAATGGGGGAGTGCTCTTTGTCATTGGGTCCACTGGATACAATCTTCCATCAGTCCAGAGATCAATGTGTTTTTTTTAATCTTGCCGCATTGCTTCAAATATGGACGAGGACACCTCTGCACATTTGTTTCTCTTGCGCACTGGACAATATTCTTCATTTAGCTCAATGTGTAGATGGTATAGGCTTCTCTTCTCCATGGAAGTCTATTAACAGTATTTGTTAGAGATAGTACTATAGAGAAAAGCTCTGCAGATACGAGGAAGAAGACGACACAGAAAAGGTTTGTTTCAGCAAGTGAAATTTTGAATTTTGGGCCAGAACTGACGTTTTCGTTAGTTTTGGAGGGAGTACTTTTTAGAATACTAAAGATCCTAGAAAGATTTAACAATGACATGTTTCCGCGGAGGTAAAAAGGACGCAAACTCACCTTTTTACAAACATTTCACTATTTTTTAAATAAAGTATGTATTCTCTCTCTACATCTTCTTACAGGGCACAAAAGTGACCTCAAAATTCCCCTAATGAAGCCCATTGGCGTTTATGGAGGTAAGCAATTGGGGGACGGTTATGGAGCGAGCTCAACAGAGCGAGCTTTGGAGCGAGCTTTTTTTTTTCATCCCACCACCACTACCTCCCATTGCCGCCCCTTAGCACCCATTGCCATCACCAGCTTAGCCCACCAATGGTGGTTAGTGGTGCTAGCTTACTACCACCATGTGCTGCCCCTAATCCTACAACCATAGCCCATTGCCGCCCCTGCCTCCGGTAAAGTAGCCAAGAACCTCCTCCTCCTTTTGTGTGTGTGTGTGTGTGTGTGAGCCCCTACCCTCTCCCCCCCCTCTTTCTCCCCCCCCCCCCCCCCCCCCCCCCCCCCTCTCTCTCTCTCTCTCTCTCCTCTCTCTCTCTCTCTCTCTCTCTCTCTCTCTCTCTCTCTCTGTTGGCCCCTTCCCTTCTCTCTCCACCCCCTCCCCCTCTCTCCCTCTCATGATCCCTCTAACCCATCCCCTCTACTTCCCTTCCCCCCCCCCCCCCCCCCCCCCCTCTCTCTCTCTCTCTCTCTCTCTCTCTCTCGTATGCCCCTCCCCTCCCACTTCTCTCTCTCGATCCCTCATCTTTCTCTCCCCATATTCTCCCGTTATCTCTCTCTTTCCCTCCCTCCAGATTTTCCCTCTCTCTCTCTCAGTTGTGTGTGTGGGTGTGGGTTTGCGTGTGTCAATAAAAAGAGGAAAACGGTATAACCTTTCTTAGTGTGGTAGATTGGTTATGCTATTTCCCTCTTGAATATCATGTCTTGAGTTCAACTACCATACCTTTGAGGTCTCTTGGGATAGTTTCCTATGACGTTAAAATCCTCTTTTTCTCGGGCATGTGTGTGTGGGAGTGGCTAAAAGAGGAAAACGGTAATAACCTTTCTATCACCCAAGTGTAGTAGATTGGTTATCCCATTTCCGTCTTGAATAACAAGTCTTGAGTCAACTCCCGTTGGCTGAGTTCTCTTGGGATAGTTTCCTATGATGTTAAAATCCTCTTCTTCTTCTTTCCCTGCCTCCATATCTTCTCTCTCTCTCTCTCTGTCTCTCTGTGTGTGACATTGATAAATTACCCCTTTCCAATATTTGTTGAACGCACCCTCATTGTCTCTCACAAGGAACCAAGATCACTCAGCTCACTAGAGAGGACTTGATTCAGTTAGACACTAGGAGGACATGGATACAGCCTACGTGTGTGCTTGGAATGAAGATGGTTTTCTACAGAGAGAATCTCCTTAAGCTTACAGAGGATGGTTTTGTGACCAAACCCGCCTACATGAACACTCATCTATCCCATGGATTACGATGTGTTATTGGACAGATGCGCACATCACCACTTCAATTAGAGATTGAGGCTGCCAGATTTAGAGGATTACCAAAAGAGGCTACGGTTGAGAGAGAGCAAGGTGTGGTGGAGAGAGAGAGAGAGGGGGGGGGGGGGGGGGGGGGGGGGGGGGGGGATTGTGAGAAAGAGAGGGGGGAATGCCTTCTACTTTTTTTTAAAAAAAAAGAGGGAAAGAGTGGGGGGGGAAGGGGTGCTTTAGATAAAAAGGAAAAAAGCACCCCCTTCCCCCCCACTCTTTCTCTCTTTAAAGAAAAAAAGTAGAGGGAAAGCAACCCCTTTCCCCCCACTCTTTCCCTCTTTAAAGAAAAAAAAGTAGAAGGCATTCCCCTCTCTCTCTCTCTCTCTCTCTCTCTCTCTCTCTCCCCCCACCACACCTTGCTCTCTCTCAACCATAGCCTCTTTTGGTAATCCTCTAAATTTGTCAGCGTCAATCTCTAAATTATGTGATGATGTATGCATTTGTCCAATAACACATCGTAATCCATGGGATAGATGAATGTTCATGTAGGCGGGTTTGGTCACAAAACCATACTTTGCAATCTTAAGGAGATGCTCTCTGTAGAAATCCATCTTTGTGCCAAGCACAACCATAGGCTATATCCATGTCCTCCTAGTGTCTAACTGAATCAAGTCCTCTCTGATGAGCTGAGTGATCTCGGTCCGTGTGAGAGACAAGGAGGGTGCGTCCAACGAATATTGGAAAGGGGGTAATCTATCCAAATCACTAGTGCTTGTGCTTGGAGTTTTTCTCTTTTTTTCTAAAGCACTCCCTTCCCCCACTCTTTCCCTCTGTAAAAAAAGAACAAGAAGGCACTCCCTCCCTCTCTCTCTCTCTCTCTCTCTCTCTCTCTCTCTCTCTCTCTCTCTCTCTCTCTCTCTCTCTCTCTCTTTTCCTCCCTCCATATCTTCCCTCTCTCTTTGCATCCTACTCTCTCTGTCTCTCTCTCTCTCACTCTCTGCCACATCTTGGTCTCTCTCAACCCTAGCCTCTAATGGTACTCCTCTAAATCTGCCAGCCTCACTGATGTTATGATGTGCGCACCTGTCCAATAACACATCATAATCCATGGGATATATGAATGTTCATCTAGGCGGGTATGGTCACAAAACCATCCTTTGTAAGCTCAAGGAGATGCTCTCTGTAGAAAGCCATCTTCGTGCGAAGCATACGCATAGGATGTATCCATGTCCTCCTAGTGTCTAACTGAATCAAGTCCTTTCCGATGAGCTGAGTGATCCCAGTCTGTGTGAGAGACAAGGAGGGTGCGTCCATCGAATACTTGGAAAGGGGGTAATCTATCCATGTCGAGAGAGAGAGAGAGAGAGAGAGAGAGAGAGAGAGAGAGAGAGAGAGAGAGAGAGAGAGAGAGAGAGAGAGAGAGAGAGGCATGGGGGGGGGGGGGGCATGGGTATAGAGTGATAGGAAAAGAGAGAGGAAGAAGGGAGTGGAGGACCTTGAGGAAGGGAGGGGGTTGCTGGAGGACAAGATGGAGGAAGTGAGGGCAGCTAGAGGAGTAAATGGAGAGAGGAGGTGGAGGAGAGGGAGGATTTTGGAGGAGGAGGCTAAGGAGGAGGAGCAAGGGAAGAGGAGGAAGCACATGGGCGGCGAGAGGAGGAAGGGGTGGTAGGGACGACGGTCCTAAAAAAAAAGAACTCACTCCAAAGCTCGCTTCATTGAGCTCGCTCGAAGACCTAACTCAAGCAATTGTACCTCCACAGTAAGATGTAGAAGGTGCACCTCCTTAGCTTTTTTGATTCGGGGGCCCGAGGTTTTGATTGCTTTCTGGATGCTTTGAGCAAATAGGTCCCATGCATTGTGTTTGTTAGTTCAACATCCTTTTTGAGCTTATCCCAGTGCTTTCTTGGTTAGATTCCTAAAAATAGGGTCTTTGAATAGGTGTGCCCCTGTTACTAATAGTTTTTTCCCACCTCTTGGGTATGCTCCTTCCCTTTATTCTTAAAATGTATGTGCAGAGGAATGTGATCCAAAAGGCTTTTTGTTGGGACTACCTTCATCTCCATCACCAACGGTATCTAGTCAGCTTGGTGTGAGCAATAACATTTGTCTAGCCTAGAGGCATTGCGGGCATACTGGAGACTTGTGCAGGTGAAACCAGGCGTATTGTTCCATGGGCAAACTTCCCATAAGTCGATGATCGCCCACTTTTCGCACACAATTTTCCATTTAGTCCTTTCCAAGACAGTCAACATACTGGAGGATCATGTTCTATCCCTGCTCTTTTCTACCATATTGAAGTCACCAACCAACAACCACTCACCTTCAACAGAGTAGTATCACTAAGATGCATCCACAAGTTAGCTCTATCTTTTGCATTGCAAGGGCCGTACACATTCACAATGGTGAAGGGATGCCCTTCCCATCTGATTCTAATCCCCAGGATTCTGTCAGATGGGTTTAGAACCAATTTCGGCTCCAATTGCCTGTCCGCAATGCTGAGTACGCCACTGAAACCGTTACTTCCTTCTCCATAGCAAACGAGTCTCTTTCCTAGCACCTGCTTTCTCTTGCTATGAGCATTCTAAGTGGTGTTCCTAGATGGCCCAATAGTTGACTGCCTTCTCCTTTTTTATTTCCTCCCAGAATAGGGTACTCTTCTTACGGGTTTTCAACCCCTTTACATTCCAAGATTGCATAGTGAGAGTCTCCATCATTAATGAGGGGTTCATTGGGATGGAGGAACGAATTCTTCAGCATCTGAATCATGCCCATCCCCCCCCTCTCCTTGGACTCAGGAGAATCCAGGGGTTCCAAGTCAAGGGATTTCTTTTCTTTCAATGCTGCAAATGGATTGTGTAGTGGGACAATGGACCCCCTCCTTTCCAAGGGGTGGAGGATGGAGTAGATCCTTTCACCTCCAGTGTTCTCACGACTTCAAGCACTTTGGAGTCCCTTGCCACTGATGACTTCACCCTTTTGGCTCTTTTCAGACTAGGGACTTGAACAGTCGTCACCGTTGTCACTGCCATAAATTTTGGGATAGCAATGGGAGTAATGATCATATTATTATTGCATGCACCTTCGGAGAGGGTAAGTGCGGTGTGGAGGTATCATTCTATGGACGGGTGGACCCGATGCGTCTGGTACCTTTTCAATGCTAGGAGTTTTTTTTCTTTTTAATTATTAAAGGAGATGGACCTTTGCGGCTGTGATTTTGAAATATGGGGAAAAAAGCGCAAAGGTCGGTCACTCAAGGTTTATACTCTTAGGTAGAATTGATTATAGATAGGGTTATGTTGGTCACGCTCTGCCATAGCAAGATATGATCAATCCTTCTCTAATGATTCATGCTTGTGGCTATGTAGTAACTAAGGCAATGTCCGTTGGTATTTCGTTCTCAGGATTGGAGAACTTTCAAAGGTACTCCGCTCCTCGAAAGGGGGAAGGAACCTCAAAGTATCACTCTACTTTCAATCTTCTATTCAGTGGCTAAATGTGATAAAACTTTGCTCACAGTCTGTCTATATATGCTTTTTGTGTGAGTTGGACTGGTGAAGGTCAACTTAAAGTCAAACCCTAAGTCCGACTTTGCGGTTTTTCAACATGAACTGTTTTTGGGCTTTTTGATCTTCTTTTGGCTTCTTTATTGCAACTTTGTTTTGGGAAGTATGTTTCTAGAGGTCTCTGCTACAAACTGCATAGATCTCTATCCAAATTCTAAGATGGGAGACATGGATCGGGATCCATGTTCCATCTCTTATGGTCATGAAATTTGGCCACCTGGTAGACTTTGCTGTTTGGAGCCTATTCCCAAAATCTTTTTGGATTTGGATAAGAAAAAGGTGGAAACCCCCAAATTTTGGTCAGATGGACTAACTTTGAGGGTTTTTCCACAACTTCCCTCTTCTGCTTTTTTTGTCACAATTAGCTCCCAAACTTTGGTTTCAATTGGTTAAAGTCAGTGTTTTTGAGTTGGACTCAGTTCTACACTGATAAGTCTCTAGGGGCATGGATTGCGATCCATGTTCTACTGCAAAATTTGCTAAAACTTTTAGTTTTGTTTACTCTAGACTCTATCAAGCACTAAAACCACATCTAGCTGCTTTACTGCTAATGTGTAAAAATGGATGATGAATTTTTGGGCTAACAAAAACTCTAAATATACACTAGGTCACTCACCACCTAAGGATCAATCCCTAGCAATGGCACCAATGTTAGCGGATCGCCGCGTGACGGACATCCATAGTATAGCCTTCTATCACTGATATACTCATGTCAATACTCAAATAAGTGAGTTGGATTGGGCACCTCAAGGGATTCACTAATACTGGGGAGGGGATGCCACTTGCGTGCATTATGCTAGGAAAACCGCCTTTATATACAGTCCTTACGTGGCAACCCATCTTTCTATCTATGGAGATTGAAATGCTAAGATAGACCCCTACTTATGGTCTCTAGAGTATTAACATGTACAAACAATTTAAGAGCTTATAAAATTTTTCAATAACTTCATGAAATGTTTTTGCCAAGTTTCCTTCTACAGAGAGAAAACTTTCAAATTCACATGCACTACCTACTTTGTATAATTTCCACATAGGACTTAAAGGATTTTTTATCAAGGCGTATACTCATTACTTTGGACTAAAATAACCTGCACAAGATTCATCCACTTTGGTACTGTGCATCTGCAAAGTATTATACATTATACATTGAATATAAATACTACACGAAAGTCTAAAAAAGAACATATCATAGTTTAGTTCCAAAAAATCAACCCAATCACACGAGCTCAAAAGTAAACTTTCCAATCGAAGACAACATTCTCCTATGTTGGAATCCACTAAGATCTAATAAAAAATTATCACGTTACTCTATTAGACAATAAGTGGCCTTTTTATCCTCTTTGAGAAACATATAACCTAACACATTTCTATACTCTAATCCCTCATCCAAGAAGACCACAACCTCCTTCATGGCCATACTAAAGAAGATATATTATTTGCATGCAACATTTATCACATATCTTTCATAACGTAAGCAAAATAAGTTAAAGAAGTTTACTTTAACTAGGAATGGAAATAGTATGGATGCTACAACCGGAGAGACGAGGTGGTCCTCCAAAATACCAAACATAACGTGCTACAATCCATAAAACAGACAAATTGGTATACCTGGCAATCCTATACCCATGAAAACATGTGCAGATACACCTCCTTAAGTGGAGTGCTACACCGGCACGACGAGAGAGAAGAGAAGAGAAGAGAGAAGAGAAGAAAGAGACAAGCACTAGGTGCAATCTCCCCTCTGCATGCAAGAGTGAGCATTTTCCTCGTGCACATATTTATTTATAAATTTTTTGAATGCTCAAAGTGAGTACATACTGGCTGCTCAAATATTATTAAAACTCCCTACTCTTATGTGGCATGCCTGTTTCTATTAAGAGTGAGTCCGTCAGGTTTGAATGCTTCTTCCTTAAATTAAGCCCTATCTCCACCAAAGGGGGAAAAAATTTGAAGCTATTCTCTTGGCTATTTTTTAATAATATATAATATAATTATGAGACTTATTCCTAGAGGAATCCCTAATGTTCATTTCTGTATGTTTTCCTTTTTAACAATCAAGCCCTTTCACCCGCGTTTAAGTTTTATATGAATCTTATTATTGCAATGCATGTTATGCTATTGTCTTAATCTACGGTGATGAATTTCTTTCAGACCTAGGATTTTCATGTCTTTGACATCATGGACAAAATGAAGGAGGAGTTACTTTTTCAGTTCTTTAGATTAAGTTCTTGGAAAGACATGTTTTTCACACACATGAGCCTACACCTTTGTTGGAATACCCCTCTCTAAGGGGAAGGTAGTGCATGCATATGTTTATGTATCTCAAGTGAATCCCCAATGTGATCCTATTATTTAATTCTTCTTTTGGGTCTTTATTTTACTTATTTGCCATGATAATGGGGCGAACAATTTTTGGGAGGGGTACTTAAGGTCCCCAAAGATATTATATAAGGGCACTCTACCCCCATGTTATAATCATCTAATTCATTTCCTTGGTTGGTTGGTTCAAGAAACTCTCTCTCTCTCTCTCTCTCCATATTTGTAGAAAGATGGTACCCTTGATGAGTTCCCAACTCCTAATGAGAAGTAATAGCCAAAAATTGAAATTTTGGAATCAATATCCTTCAAAATATATCACATTCCTAATAAAGAGGTTCTTGACTTTAAGCGACAATATGATAGCGAGCATCTTTTATGCAAGCAAGAATTCACATCGTTGCACTTGAAACAAATTTGCTTGAGTAGCCTATGCAAATGTAGCTATCTATTTCCTGTAATATAGACATGCAAAACGTGTTCATGCTCTCCCTAGCATACTTTTTCTAAAATATGAAGAATTTTTTCATGTACAAGAACGAAGCGTTTTCTTTTTCCACTATAGCATCTTTATAGGTGCTATCGACAACTGATTTTTTCCCACACTATCATTTTGAAAGGTTCCTTCAATAGTGAGAACAAAGATTTTTCTCTTCATACTTCCACTCTTCCATCATCTTCAAAGGTGCTAGCAACACCTAATTGTAGTTGGTGGAAAGAAAAATAGGAACTAGTAATTCTTTTGCTTAAACAAAAGATAACAAAGATTTCCAATTTCCTACTCTCGCTTCATCACCTTGAAAGGATCCAACACCATTATAGAAAGATGTTTTACCTTGCTCTTGCGATGAGAAACCAGTTTCAAATGTACAAGCAAGGCATGGACACGAAGTGAAAGGGTGGATGATAAGGTGGAGGAAGGAATGCGATTGATATCCAATAAAACTATAAGAGGAGTTGTTTATAGCCGCTACCATTGCTGCGGAAAAACAAAGGAAAAAGGAGAGAGAAAAAACTACGAAGGCGGAAATCACTGCGGCTATGGAAGCGATAGTGGTTTCTCAGCAATAAGCGCGGTAATAGTCGCGGAAATATACCCGCTTCTATTATCGCGATAGTTGCCACTTTTATTTACATGCTTATTGCCGCTACACGCCAATTCAAAAATAAAGGTGCTCATCTGGGCCACCCAAAATAAATGAGCACCTTTATTTTTGACTTGCATAAAACAATGAAACATCAATTGTTTTTTGGAAGAGTATAATAAATACCAAAGAATTGAAATTGAATTTACTTTACCTTGACAGTAGTTTGCAGAAGATCAACTATTTAAAAAAGTTACAATAAAAAGTAAATAGTTGTATATACATTTTGCCACATTGGGACTTTACGAAAGTTTGGACAAAATATTTTCTATCTAATCCTCCTCTATCTCGTCGTTGTCCAGAGGCATGTATGTTTGATCACTTTGACTCTACATAAACCCAAACCAAATTAAACAATTTTCAACAGATCAAAACAATTGATACAAAATTACTTGTTTAAACTTACCGCTTGTAGTGATCCAACCGCTGCGTCGAATTGCTCGCGAGAGATGTGGTTGTTTTCAAACAACCATCGCTGAGTATCAAATTTTGTATGTCGCTCCTGATACTTGACCATCTCTCTGGTTGGTCGAGAGAGAGTGATATTTTCCTAAGTTAGCAATAACAATACCAAATCATCAACTACAATCGTTATAATCACCGATTGACGTTATAATTCAATTAATCTTACATGTTTATCTTTCCAAGCTCCCTTGTCTCTTGAGCCATAGTGTGTGGGAGTTTGTCTTGCGCGAGCCTCGCGTTGTTGTCTGTATGATGAGCCCGTCGATCGCAGCTTGATCGCTCTTTTCTTGAATTGCCCACTCCTACTCCGCGTCTGCCATGTTACCACCACAATAACTCCTATCTTCAACTCTGACCTAGTTGGCTACTGCGAACCGCACATTGGACTACTTGTTTAGAAATGTCTTAATGTAGCCCTCCAACCATTGTTGTGAAAAACATTGATCGGAGGCGTTTGGAAATCTAGCTAACAGAGCGTCCTCAATGTATCGTGCATGATCGGGCAGTTGGTCTCTAAACTTTATAAAATAGTTCTTATACGTTGAATGTATAAGAATTTGTAGATAGCGTCAAAATGCCCTGTCCTGTGCTGTGCCGAAGTCCACCTCCCCTCCATATTTAACCCCGTCGTAGCGCCCATGCGTGTCTAGTAGGATGCGTCAGTATCCTCGTCCTCTGCATCAGGGGTGGCACGCTCTGAAAGTGGGGACTCTGTTCCCCCGCCACTACCAAAACATGCAAAACCACAAGATCCGCTGCCGCTTCGTCTCTCACGGCGCTCGCTGCCTTGAGACAAGCCCCGATGCGCATTGCCAGAGGAAGTCCGTCGACGATGTTCTGGCGAAGCAGGAGTGGAAAGAAGTGACGTAGGACCCTGTGATGCCATGGGAGTGGGAACCTACGATGCAAGGGGAGTAGGACCCTGCGATGGAATGGGAGTAGGACGATAGGAAGGGGCAGCAGAGTGAGGTGCCGTCGCTACGAGGCTCTGTAGGTAAGGAGTCCCTCCCTGACTCCCCCATGGTGTAGTCTGCGGAGAAAGGCCGTAGGTTGCAAGCTGCTGCGGAGTGTAGAGGCCAAACAAATCCTCCGTCAAATGGAGGTACTGCTGTCGTAAAGAGATAGCCCGTTGTAGGTCTGGATCTATGACCAGTGGAGGAACCTGAGAAGGATAGGTGTAGAATGGCCATGCCTGCAAATAACAAAAATAAACCTATGATACTCATGGTTTAGGGTTAACTAGGCAGAAAAATTCTTTATTTCTTTGCTTTTTCTCACCGACTCAAGACTCGAGTTCACTGGAGGTGATGTCCACCCCGGGTGGGAGCCCACCCGGGATGTGAACCAACCAAAAGAAGAGCTAGTTAGCTGCTCCCCACCAGTTGGTCTCTTGTCTGACATCTACATTACAAAGAGCAATAGGAGATTTAGCTTTTGCCCCCTACTCACTCATCTATACATACGTACACAAGTATATATGCACACAAGCACGTAGATACATATACATACTAGTAGACCTAAGTAGGGGCTAGTAGTGCCCAAGGTCAACTGCACCTCTTTAGATATCATCACAGTCTCAATCGTGGTAAAACCAAAGGTACATTGTGGTAATACATGCATGAGTGGATCAATAACTGCAACACCACAATTAAAAAAGGACTATACCCAAGAGGAAGCGTCTAACCTTCGGGTGCTATGCTCCCGTACTCAGTGCCTACATACATGCATAAACAAATATATATGTACACACAAATATATATACATACACGTAATGTGAGCACTCGCTCGTGCAGTTGAGAACTATGAAGCGGAAGCTCCATCCTAAAGTCATGCCTCTGCCTCCATGTAAAGCAAGCACTCCCAGAGAGAGAAGCCAAACATGGACGACATCTTCTGTCGAGGCATGGAGGTCTCGGCTAAGGTCATGGTGGCTTTGGACTTGGGCACTGTTTCCCACTTTCCCCTATTTCTCTCTCTCCCTCTCTATCTCTATTCTCTCTCTTTTCCTATTTCTCTCCCTCTCTATCTACTCTCTCTCTTTCCCCCTTTCCTTATCTCTATTTCTCTCTTTCCCTCTCTCTATTTACTCTCTTTCCCCCTTTCCTTATCTCTCTCTTTCTCTCTCTCTATTTACTCTCTCTCTCTCTCTCCCCCTCTTCCTCTCTCTCTCTCTCTCCCTCCCTCTTTTCCCTCTTTCTTTCTACCCCTCTCTCTCTTTCCCTATCTCTCTCTATTCCTCTCTTTCACTCTCTCTATTTACTCTCTCTCTCTCCCCCCCTCTCTCTCTCTCTCTCTCTCTCTCTCCCTTTCTATCTACTCTCTCCCTTTCCCTCTATTTACTCTCTCTCTCTCTCTCTCTCTCTCTCTCTATATATATATATATATATATGTATATATATATATATATATATGTATATATATATATATATATATATATGTATATATATATATATATGTATATATATATATATATATATATATATATCCCTATCTCCTCTATCTCTCCCTCTTTCTCTCATTCTCCCTATCTCTATCTCTCTCCCTCTTTCTCTCATTCTCTCTTTATCTCTCTCTCTCTCTCTCTCTCTCTCTTTCCCTATCTTTCTCTCATTCCCTTTCTTCTTCTACCCCTCATTCTCTCTTTCCCTATATCTCTCTCATTTCTCTCATTTGCTCTTTCCCTCTCTCTCTCTCTCTCTCTCTCTCTCTCTCTCTCTCTCTCTCTCACACACACACACACACACACACACACACACACACACAGCCGTTTTTTGACCTAGTAGACAGCAATTCACTCTTTTGACCATAACTTGCTCATCCGAACTCCGATTTAGGTGATCTATAGCTTCAATCGAAGAGCACGAAGCCCTCTACGCATTGATGTAAAGACAGAATTTTTCTGTGTAATGGAAGGCTTTGCTGTAACAGCATCTCAGAACTGAAAAAACTGTCAAAACTTTGCGTTTTTGTTGCCGACTTGAAGGCAATGTCAGACAAAACTCGCAAGGGTGGAAAAGCCATACTCTCCATGGAGAATGATGCAAAATCTCCAAGGAATTTGGATGCTAATCCAACCACATCGTCTACAACAACGGAAGCAATGATCATGGCTTACTTGATCTCGTTACAAGAAACCGTCAACAAGCAAGGTGAAGAGTTGCGCGCACTTGCAATGGAAAATGGTACTTTAAGAGTTCTCGTTGTGGAGAATGAGCACCTCAAGAAGGTTCTTGAAATGCAAACCACGCGCTTGATGCATCTTGAGAATGAAGTTCAAGAATGTAAACGCTCTCTTGTGGACATGAATGTAGTGAAAGAGCGCTTGAGCAAAGTTGAGAGTGATCATGTATTGAAAGAGGAAACGATAGATACAATACGACATGATGTATGTGAGATGAGAAATGCATCCAAATCATGGGCTGATATATGTAAGGATAATGTGGTTTCTACATCTCCTATCACGCAAGCCGTTGTCCAAGCAAAGAATGTAGAGAATGTGGACACTCAAGAATTGCAAGAACGACAAAAACGCTCAAAGAACATCGTCATTCGTGGAATCAAGGAGGAAAGCATGGAAACACCCCAATCTCTTGCGGTTGCTATTGAAGAGTTTTTTGCTACACACTTTGGCATGTCAGGAATCATGGCTTATGGTGCACATCGAGTTGGAAAACAAGGAGTCCCTTGCTCGGGAGAAAGACCTATTGTATGTACCATGGCTGATGAGGTAAAGAGAAAGATCATCTTTGACAATGGTTGGATCTACCTCAAAGGAACGGGTTGTAATGTATATGAGGATCGCACTCTTATGCAACAAAATGTACGTCGCAAAGCATACGAGGAAAGAAGCAAGAAAGTTAAGGTATCATCTCAAGAAGAAAAGGCACTTGAGGAGGATGCAAGTCCACCCAACAAATAGGGACACATGATCTATGAGACCAACTCACGCTTGCGAATAAGCTTTTGGAATTGTAACGGGTATCCATGGAATGCGGGAATTGGCATTGATGAGCTTACCAATGACTCCGATGTGATACTTCTTGTCGAAACATGGGAGCATGATGCGCAACGAATTCTTGGATTTGACAAATACGATGTACATTCTTTGATGTGGGCCAAAAATGCAAAGCAACGAAGAGGCCAAGGAGGCATAGCATGTATGACCAAAAAGGGTTTGAAAGATGTTTCCATTGTCAAAGAAGATAAGTATAAACGCTACTTATGGCTGAAAATCAGCCCACCAAATGGTCAAGTCATGTTTGTGGCCGGCTGCTACATTCCTCACTATGACTCCAACTTTTATGCTCGCTTGAATATGGATAGAGATCAGCCCTTTGTTGAACTAGAGGAAGACATTGCTTATTACAAGGATCAAGGTGAAGTCATTGTTTTTGGAGACATGAATGCTCGCACAAATATGTTACAACACGACACACAACAAGTCGACATGCCGTATGTATCAAGAAGAGTGGATGACTCATACATGTATAATCGAAGTTCTAATGATGCAAAAGAAGTGGATCACTATGGAAAGTCACTTCTACATATGTGCAATAGTACCGGAATGCTCATTGCAAATGGTGTATCTCTATGGAAAGGCACCAATGACTTTACATGTAGAAAGCACAATGGTGCTAGCGTGATTGACTATATGTTGTTCTCAGAAGCCACTCTAGAATGCATACAAAGCTTTACACTTGGTGAATGGAATCCGGAATCGGATCATAGGATGTTATGTATTGACCTCAAGTGTGGTAAACGGCCGAGCATGTAGCCTCCAATCATGATGTGAATCATTTGTACCTACGTCTAGACTTCAAACGAGCACTTATATATGCTGATATGGTGGACCAAATGTTAAGCATGATAGAGCATCAAGGGAGCCCAACATTAGAATGCAAGTGGAAAGTTTTCAAAGAAGTAATTTTCTCTTGTGCGAAGGAATGCTTTTCGGCGAAACACATGTCTTGCAAAAGGTCTAAGAAGGGTAGCACCAAGAAGAAATGGTTTGACATGGAATGTAGTCAAGCCCGAAAACACTTGCTAAGATTGGATGCAATCAAAGACAAGGAAGTTTACTTGGAATGTTCACACACATACAAAGCACTTGTTCAAAAGAAGAGGAGAAGGTGGGAAGTCGAAAAACAACTTCTTTTAGCACAAGAGAAAGCACATGCATGTGGCAAGTTTTGGCAAAATCTAAAAGGCAAGCGCGTTGAGAGCTTTGGTGACTTGACTCTTGAGGATATGTATATGCATTGTAAGAACCTCTATGAGCAACCCAATGTTGATAAGATGGAGGGTTATAGCTCCCTTCCATTTATGTCTCCCTTCTTTACCATTGAAGATGTATGCCGCGCGCTTGAGAAACTTGCTACTCGCAAGGCAGGTGACCTTCAAGGTGTCAAGGCTGAAATGATTAAATGGACAAGCAAGAAAACACGATATTGGATATGCGATATGTTTAACCTTGCACTTCAGTATGGCATGCCTCATGATTGGAGTGCAAATTGGATCAAACCTTTGCACAAAGGAGGAGATGTAAACAATGTGAACAACTATCGCACTATAATGGTTGGTTCTTTGATGGCAAAGTTATTTGGATGTATCATGGAGATGAAGATAAGAGAATGGGCTGAAAAGAATGGCAAACGTGCGCTTGGCCAAGCAGGTTTTCGAAAGCATCATAGCACTATTGATCACCTTGTCACTCTTCGAGTTCTTATGGAAGCGTCTCGATTGAAAGGAAAAAAGTTGTATTGTTGCTTTGTGGATTTCAAGAAAGCTTTTGACATGGTACCGCGAGGAAATCTTTGGAGACGTATGCAAAGCCTTCAAGTGCCGAGAGAATTTATGCATGCAGTCTTTCGCATCTACCAAAAAGTGATATGTCGATTACGTATGGGAGATGGAATTTCAGAATTTTTGCAAGCACTATTGGTGTCAAACAAGGATAGCCACTTTCCCCAACCCTCTTTGGGCTACTCATTGATGAATTGGAATACATGGTTCTTGATTTTATGCAGCAAGAAGGCATAGAAGAGGTTAAGATTGGAAATGCGGTGATCATGCTTTTGCTTTATGCCGATGATGTAGTGCTCTTGGCACATACCTTAGAAGATGCACAAAAGCTTATGAGTGTCTTGGAACGCTTTTGCCTACATAGCGGGCTAATCGTGAATGGATCCAAAACCAAGGTTATGCTTGTAAAGACCCTCAATGACGAAAATCCATGCATTGTATACAACAATGAGAAACTTGAAGTGGTAGATCACTTCAAGTACCTTGGCCTTGAGGTTCCATCCAATCATAAATGGAAGGATTGTGCAATGCGTCGCTTGGAAGCCGGAAAGAGGGCTTATTATGCATTTGAGAACATGTGCAATGCAGGAGAGATCAAGTGTTGGGCTCTCAAAAAGTACCTCTTTGACACATTGGTGACACCGGTGCTTCTTTATGGAGTGGAGGTGTGGGGTGGAAGCATCGGGAAGTCTACTTGGAAAGAGTTTGAGAATGTCCAAAAGCGTTTTCTCACCAACTTTCTCCAAGTCAAGACACAAACACCCTACATGCTCTTACTTCTTGAGTCCGGATCGCTTCCCATTGAGGTCTTGGGCATGGAAAGGGTTGTGGAGTACATGCGTAAGACACAACGTAGCCCTTTGCATCGACTTCCTAGAATCGCATATGAAGCAAGTCAAAAGGTTCAAAAGACATGCAAGAGCAAAATACTAAGTTCGGGGTGGATGCTTGATATCAAGAAATGGTTTGGAAGATGGGATGCATGTCACTTGGTCAAGGATGCGTCGATCGACTCCCAAGTTAATGAGGCCTTCTTACAACGCCAATGTATCATGGCTTGGGAGAAATCCGGAGGTTCTCGCTTCAGCCATCACACCACACACGTTGCCCCAAACTACAAATCTCTCTTCTTCTCGGAACGAGGTAACCGAACCCATTCCTACATCCTTGAGCCCATCCCGTTGAGTGCGATCCGCACCATTGCCTCCATTCGTCTTAGCTCCCATTCTCTACGCTGCGAGACAGGACGTTGGGGCACTGGCGAGGAGTGTCATCGACTTTGCACCTTATGCCCTCGTCAAGTGCGAGAGAGTGAGTACCACACACTACTTGAGTGCTCAGCTTTTGACCACATTAGGTCCTCTTTTCCCCATATATTCAGCCATGAGCTCTCCCTACATACCTTCCTCTCCCAACCACGATGTGGACTCTCTATTGCAACGCTCATTTCAGCCATTTTTGAGCATCGAGAGTCACTTATGAACTCCACTCACACCACGTGACATGTTCATTTGGTCCCATAGGTCATATTTGACCTCCCAGGACGATAATAGAACTATCTATCTATCTATCTATCTCTCGCGATCTTTCTGTCATTCCCTCTTTCCATATTTCTCTCTCTTTCCCTCTCTCTCTTTCTTTCCTTCTTTCTCTCTCTCTCTCTCTCTCTCTATCTATCCGTCATTCTCTCTATCTATTTCTCTCTCTCTCTCTCTCTATCTATCCCTCATTCTCTCTATTTCTATCCCTATCCCTCTCTTTCCCTCTTTCTCTCATTCTTTCTTTATCTCTCTCTCTCTCTCTCTCTCTCTCTCTCTCTCTCTCTCTCTCTCCATTTATCTCCCTCTCATTAATTCTCTCCCTCTTTCTCTCTTTATCTCTCTCTCTCTCTCTCTCTCTGTCTCTCTCTCACTCTCTCTCTCTCTCTCCCCATTTTTCTCCCTCTCATTAATTCTCTCTCTCTCTCTCTCTCTCTCTCTCTCTCTCTCTCTCTCTCCATTTTTCTCCCTCTCATTAATTATCTCTCTCTTTATCTACCTCTTTCCCTATCTCACTCTCTTTATCTATCTATCTCTCTCTCTCTCTCTCTCTCTCTCTCTCTCTCTCTCTCTCTCTCTTCTCTCTCTCTCCCTCTCTATCTATTTTCCTTCTCCTCTCTCTCCATTTATCTCCCTCTCTCTCTCTCTCTCTCTCTCTCTCTCTATTTATATCTAACAAACTTAACATTGCTATCTAACATTTTATTCAAACAAGCCGAGCAAAGAAATCATTCCTAAACAAGCCTAGCAAAGCAACCATTTCCAAACAAGCCGAGCAAAGCAACCATTTCCAAATGAACAAGGTATGTTATGGATTCTTTTTTCTTTTTTTTATGCGTGTGCGCGCGTGTGTGTGTAGTAGAAAACAAAAGGGAAAGAGGGGGGACGTGCTGTGTTTTGTGTTTACCTCTTTCTTTGTAGCACGATTGATCTTCGGCTAGGTTGAGCTTCCAAAGACGATGGCAGAAAACCCCTTTCGATGTTGTGCTTCCAAAGAAGATAGCGGAAACTTGGACGAAACCCCCGTCGACGAAACTTGGGAAGCTTGGAGAAGGAGAGAGAGGGAAGGGAGAGGGGGAAGGGGGGGAGGGGGAGCTTGGAGAAGGAGAGAGAGGAAAGGGAGAGGGGGGGTGGGAGAGGGGAGGGGGGAAGATTGGGAGCGATGTCGGAGAGCAAGAATGCAGAGTATGCAACAAAAAAGTGGCATACTTTTCGTTCTTGCCTATTTTAGGCGCCAAGCATTACCGTGGATATTACCGCATCTATTATCACGGCCGGTCATTCCAAACAGATACATGCAAATCCGAGGTTGAAGAGGGGGAGGGGGGTACAAACCACCCCCTCTACCCTTAGCTATACAATATTTCATTTTTTAGCCTTTTGCGTTTTTATGAAGATTTTTAATTTTTTATGAATACTTTATTTTGTAGTACTTTTAAATGTTTATTAATTGCATTTTTAAAATTCCTTTTTAGTTAAAAATAATTTTAGCACTCATTCTCAATTATTCCCTTTGATCTTAACTTTATGTAATTTTTTTAATGGAATTAAGGGCTTTTCTAATTATTTATTTTTTAGGTCACATGACTAAATAAACACCATTTCACGTGTGTAGGACATCGACTGGGATGATCGTGGTCCCCCTGGAGGCCGTGAGCGCGATCGTTGGCTCAAGGAAAAACTCCCTTGTCCTTGCTCAAGTGCAAAAGGGCAATCCCTCGCTTGAGGTGCATTGCTTTGGAGCACGTGGAGAACGAAGGGCTTTGGCATCCTCAAAAAAGCACTCGGAGAGATGATAGCACGACTCACCCGTCGCTTGAGGAGGTGACCCATTGGTTTCTGTTTGGTGGTGGTGCACCGGCACGCAAGGCCTAACGGAAGAGGCAAGGGCGACTGGGCGATTTGGGTGCATCGCATGGTGATCCTCCCATGGGCTCTACTTCGGCAGCTCCTATGGCGTCTCTGTCGCACTTTGAGGCAGATGAATGAGCACATGTTCGACCTGTGTGATGAGTTACTAGCTCATGAGCGCGACGTGTGCGAGGAGGACTGTCAACCCTACACTAAACGGGCTGCCAAAACGAAGGATAGATTGATGATGAGTGCCCGAACACCTCTTTACGAAGGTGCATGGTACATGGTGCTCCGAGCATTGTTGGAAGTCCTCAACTTGCAAGCAAAATTCGGTTGGAGTAATGCAAGTGTTGATGCACTACTTCTGTAAGTATGGAATGTGGCTTTTATATACTCTCCACTCGCTTTATGGTTCCGTCTTCTAGGAATTATGCTAATACGCATGTTTGTTGTAGTTTGATGGGCAAAATGTTTCCAGAAGATCACCAGATGCCTCCAGATCATCAACGAGCTAGATCGTATGTCACTGCACTTGGAATGGAGTATGAGCATATCCATGCACGTGTCAACGATTGCATGCTATATCGCAATGAGCATGCACATGCTACCTCATGTCCCATGTGAAAGGAGGCACGATACAAGACAGGAGTGAGAGGGACGCACCTACCCCGCAAGGTATTGAGACATTTTCCATTAATTCCTCGCATCCAACACATGTTTAAAAGAAGGTCTATCGTGAAGCTTCTCGCGTGGCACGCGAACCATCGCTCAAATGATGGAATGATGCGTGTCCCTGCCGATTCACCTGCATGGAGGCACATCGAAACTCAATGGCCAGAGTTTGGGTTGGAGCCTCGACACTTGAGGCTTGGGTTAGCAAGTGATGGTGTCAACCCCTTCGGCACTAAGTCTACTTCATGGAGCACTTGGCCTATGGTGATCGTCAACGCCAATATTCCACCATGGGAGACAACCAAGAAGGGCAATATACTTCTTTCCTTGCTTATGCTAGGGAAGTACAAAGTGTAAAATATTGACATTTACCTTGAGCCCCTCATCAAGGAGTTGGAGGAGTTATGGAGAGGCATTCGTGTTGTCGATGTCTCACTTGCAAAGGGGGGGAGAGAGGCGATTGTGAGGGGACTCCTTAAGAGCTTACGTAAGGTGGAGCAACGAAGAGAGTTAAAAGCGAAAGCCCCTATGTCAATATCCTTTCTAAGAGAGAAATCGAGTGCTCCTGACTTAGCAACCGCTAAGGGCAAACCCCTAGAAAGCAACATGGCATCTAGCTCAAAGGACACCCCTAGCACCTCAATCCTAGATGGAGTTTTCCTAAATGAGAACTGGGAGTACGAACTACAAACGGAAACTCTGACCAACCTATACACAGGTCATACCTATCACGTGGGTTGGTTAGATGTCCTACAATCCACGATGGGCGCTACTAGTGTGGAGGATCAACAACAAAGAGTTTGTGAGGTCATCCATAGGGTCATTGAGTTAGAGAGATAAAACAAGGGGATCAACATGCCTTCAACGGGTCTAATGAGATTCTTGGATACAGAAAAGGCTAAACAACTGACCTTATCGCAAATGGAGACTCCCTCAGTAAGTCCGATGGATCCTCCATATATTATTTCGCCAGGGGTCTCAGTGCAATGTGAGCCCGCAAGTGATAGCTTCACCTTTCCAAGTCTAGTTCATCTTTCCCTTGATGACACCACGGCTACCATGCCTACCCCAATGATGGGCATGCCGAGAAACATGCCATGGACCTCATTTGTTAGTAATGCACCGCTACATGGTAGCTCAATGCCTGCAACAATACCCACAAGTGTGTACCAATCATATACACCCATGGGTCCTCGTACTCATGTAGTCCCTATCCCTCCCATTGTTTCAACTACCTATGCTTCACAACCACAACACCCAAGTTCTTATTTCCATGGGACTATACTGGCTAGCGTTAGCATGTCACATCCGACATCTGCTATGCCTAGGGCCTCCCATATGAACTATGGACCACCACATGGCACAACATCGTACCCAACGTGGAACCCGAGGGCTTCCTATGCGCCAATCCCGATGCCAATACCTACTCCACATGTAGTCTCTGGAGCACCTCCACCCACGGTGCCTGCTCACTTAGGTGACTTGACAGCATTTGCTTAAGATATTGGTTGATCTATTGCTAAGAATATGCGTAACACGCCTGATAGAGAGTATAAAAGTAAGGCAGTACAAATAGCCAAGCTCACACAAAAATTTAGTGGTGATGGGGATGTGAGAAAGCATATCGAAGTGTTTGAACAAATATAGAATTCTCTAGGAGAACACAATGACCTATATAAGAGAAATTCTTTAAGCCTAACCTTAAGTGGAAAGGCTGGGGATTGGTATAGAACCCTAAGGGTGGAAGAAAAAACAATTTACCCTACTCTTAGGAGACTGTTCTTAAAAGAATACATATGAGAGGGAGCACTTTGGGGTGTAGCCTCTCAGCTCCAGAAAGCCCAACGAGAGGAAGGAGAGTCAGTGAGAGACTTTATTAGTCGCTTGAAGCATTTGAACTCTCGATGTAATCCAAATGAGAGGTTCAACAATAACCAATTGCTTGATAGATTCATTAGGGGGTTACGACATGAGGATATCTACAATGGTCTAGTCATTAGAGGTATCACCACTTGGGAAGCAGTCACCACCAATGCGATCCAATTGGAGGATAATTTAATGATTCAAGGAGAAAGAGTGTCTGTTGAGTCTAAATATATTAGCTCACAAGCATCGGGGCATCAGCCAATGACCCTAAAGCCTATTGCTAAGGAGCCAAAGATATCTGAGATGACTTTAGCAGGTCTCACCAAGGCTATTCAAGAGAGTCTTAGAGACAATCGTGCTCCGCAAAACAATCATATGTATCCAAGAAGGGAGCAACAATGGTGCTCAGTATGCTATGGACCCCATAGTACCAGTGAATGCCCTACTTTTAGAGTAAAATTCAATGGGAACTGTAATGCCTGTGGGAGGTATGGTCATCAAGCTAAGGATTGCATAGTATTTAAGTGCGCGATGGCCAATAGACCAACCTTAGCATGGACAAACACACCTCGAGTGCTTGCATTGATGCCGGCCCCACCTCTTGAACAAACATCACAACACATGGTCCCTAGGGCATAAAATGTTGTTCAAGCAACACCTTTACCACCTCCAGTGCTAGGACCGCAACCACCACATCCGAGAATCACTTCTGTGAACCAAGTGGGTTGTGAGTCATCTATTTCTTATTTGAAAGGCTGTAAGGAAGATATAGATCCTTGGAATTGGAGCTGATCTCTTGAGACAGCTAATTCCAGTGTTGAAAGATTTTAGCTACTAGTGTGGGAAGATTTCAGACAGCAGACTGGACAAGAATCAAAGACTAGACTGAAATGTGGATACTGAAATAAGAATCAGACATATGTACTGGAAATAAGGTTCAGATTCAGATTCAGATTCAGAAGACTCGACGAGAAGTAAGTATAACTGGAATATATGCCATGATTGGGATTACAGATCAAGATTACAACGAATATGATTACAGAGAGAAAGTACAGCCGACAATACTGCCAATGATGCTCAAGTACAATTATAGCGAAAGTGCTAACCCAACTGATAACAATTTCCAACCCGATAACAATGTAATGGGCCCTATTTATACACTTTGGGTTTACTGTAGTAATTACTAAGTAATTTGCTGCCCATCTTCTAAGAAGACGTTCCCACATAGTGACTATCCAGCCGTCTACATCCTTCCCTTCTTTCTTGAATTTTGGCAAGATTCCATTTTTTTTGAAAATTTCCCCTGTCTGAATCTGATGTGAGACTGAAAAATCCATCGTCCGGTTTTGATGTTGGGATGCCAGCTTGACCACTGAGAGAATGGCCATTCAAAGATTACAAGTAGGAGTTCAAGAAGGACCAGGGATTGCGAGAGGCAGCTGAAAAGGCCAGGGTGGAGCTCTCACCAGGCCAAGGTAGAGCTGTCATCTCTCCCTGCTTGCTGAAAAGAAAAGTCGCCACTGAATTCTGAGATGGAACTACCCAGTATCCTTTCATTGAACCGTCTTCCTTTTGCCTTTGCTCTTTGACCGAGACGGTGCCTGAGAAGTCCCAGCACCAGCATTCTCCTTCTGAATCAGTCGGTAAATGGCCTCCTGCTCAAGATGATCCCGCCAGTCGGTGGTCATATCTACTTCATAAGGCATGAGAGAATGGTAGGTTTTGATGTCAGGATCATAGAGTGTACACCTGCCCTTACTCAGTCTAGTTCTGGCCAGCTTATGCCAATGCGAAGCAGTATGGATCTATCCTTCTGGAAGAGGCTGATTAGTTTTGACTCGAGCTTCGAAAAGAATCTCAGCCATCTCCCTGTACTGTGGTGCTAGACCCGGCTTTGCTGCAATGTCTTTTTTAGGCAATTTGGAAGGTTCGACCGTAAGTTGTAGCAACTGATTAGTAATTCTGGTCAATCCTCTGACTTGAATCTTCCACTGGCCCATACACAGCTGAATCCTATGCAGCTCCTCTTTCATTGCCTGAATGTCATTGATTTGGAGAGCATCATTGAGCAACGTCTACCAAGTCTTCCATTCTACAGTTGACCGCTCATACCAATCCTGAAGCTCATCAGTAATTTTGAAGTATGTGAGACGATCAACTGGTTCTTGATGTTGAGGATAAACCACTGGAAAGAATCTTGGGAGCTCGGTTTCTCTTGCTCGAACAACATACAAGAGAACTGGAGAATCAAACATAAATTCTAAGAAATTGAGAACAACCTGGTTCTCCTGCTGCATCATCTTTCTGGTGACTCTCACTAGCTGGAACAGTGTTCGGAGAGAAGTTTCCTGTGCTCCTACTGACATTCGTGTTTGAGGTCCTCTACTAGTGGCTGTCTAGTCCTCAAGAATGGCTTTGACTCTCTGATCCAAGACACCTCTGGAACCTTGCATTTGTACCAAAACTTCCTTGAGTTGTACCCTAACATCCTTCATACAACGGTAAGTTGGTTTGTTACCCAGCAGAAGTTCCAGTTCCAAAGCTAGGGAACGACAATCTGCAGTAGACTGCCTTTGCCAGTGCGGGTTTACCACTCTCTCATCAGCATTGAGTATCCATTCAAGAACTCGTTCCAAGAGCAGCTGGACTGTACTGGGATGTGCAGGTAGTCGGAAAGCTTCTTTATCATGGAAAGCTGCTGATTTCCAATGTTCTACCATTGCCCTGGCTCCCACATATAGTCTTTGAAATCTTTCCAAGTCAGTCTAGAGAGTATCATCCTCCAAATACTGTCTGGTGATGGAGGCATGTTGATATCTCAATTGCCTATTCAAGGTAATGAGCTCCAGTGAATGTTGATAATCAGCAACTGGTCCCTCATCCTTTACTTTCATTTTCCCTTTAGCATCTCTGCTGAGATGGGACTGATCAGTTGGCTGATTCCCAGTGTTACTGGGCTGCTGCTCTTCAGTCTGCTGATTACCCGACTGGTGCTCTTTGTCCTGTCCTTCCCGCTGGCCCTCATTCTGGTCTGGCTGGTCTGGCTGTGATGGCCTCTTTCGTTTGGCCCTGTCCCACCAGTACCAGGTCCTGGAGGTGGAGATGGTGGTGGGCCATCATCATCATCCTTTGTATGCCCAGCTTCTTGATCATCCTCCTCCTGATCAGCTTCGTCTTCTTCATCCTCATCCGGGGAAGTCTGCTGCTCAATATAATCCATTATAGCTTGGTTCATGAGAGCATTATTGAACTCAGCCACCTTGTCCTACAAATCGCTCTGCATACTTTCCATCAAGGACTTTAAATTCTCTAAGTTGAAAACAACATTGCCTGAGGGATTTAAAATTTGAGACAAGCTATTGTAGATGTATCTTTCAGTTAGGGAAGCCTTCAGAGTTGTATGGTGCAATATCAGCTTTCTGAATTCCGCCCACTTCATCCTGAGCATTGTTTCAGCTCGCTCAGCAGCTCTCAGTGCTTCATTCCTTTGACTTTTGATGATCATGATTTCAGACTCAGCCTTAGCTATCTTTTTGTTTAACAACTCATGAATCCTTTCTGATTGAGCTTCTAGTACCCTGTGTTGTATGTTCTGCACTTCCTGGGCTTTCTGGAGTGTTTCAATCTGATGCTGTGCTTCTGCCAAGTCATCTTTGAGCTTTTTGACTTATTCTTCTGATCCAGCAGCCTCCACCAGTTGTCCCATGTAGCTGACAATGGTATTCCAAGAAGACTGTATAAGGAATGAACATCTGTCTTTGACTATGGTTGGATCAGAATCAACAAGCTCATATATTGCCACTGGAGCCACGTAGGGTAAAGTTGCATAATCAGCTTTGCTGAGCAGAAGATGCCCTCTCAATTTTTGAGTCTGCATTTGCTGTAGCTTATCCTGTTTTACTAGTTGCATAGGGTTACCAGTATCTGTAGGAAATCCACCAGGACAATCTGAGAACGCTGGACCTTTCCCTTTGTCCAGTTGACTCGTGCCTTTGTCCCCTAATTGGTCTGTTATCTTGTCAACAGTGACTGGTTTGACATAATCTTTCCCAGACCCAGTAGCAACTGTAGCCAAACATACCATGCCTTGAAAACAGTTTGAGATTTTAGCTTGGCAGTCTGCTGGAGTACATTATGTGAGAGAATTTGACAAAGGTTGATATGGAATTGTGGATCCAGAATCTTGGCCAATAGCATAGCAAACAATTTTTTGGATACATACGTTGGGTTGTTCTTAAGGCTTATTGCTTCAACTACAAACCTGTGAGCAGCGGAGGCTTCCAGTCCTGCTAATGGAACTCCTTGAGCACTGGCCTTGCACTTTCTTCTAGCTTTTTCATCCTCCTTTAGAGCGATACTTATTTGCTGCGCAGTTGCCACAGAAGGTTTGGGCTCATTGGGCATCCGGAATGCAAATGCAATGGCTTCTGGTGTCACTGACACCTTCCTACTATTCACCATAGCACTGCCACTTTCAACATCAAAGGAATCAAGAACTTGCTTGATGATATCTGAATCAAAATCAATCCTTGTAGCTTGCAACACAACTCGAAGATCCCATAGTTGTAGTAGAGTCATTGCTTGATCAGTAAATACATAACGATGGATTTTACTGTATGGGAGAACAGGAAGGCTTGCCTTTGCCTCAACAACTATAGCCTGGGTTTCCTCAAGAGTCTCCTGCATCTTCTCTGAGCGTTTCTAAGCTAAGAAGGAGAAGAGCCACAAGAAGCGAAGGACCAGTAGCAGTAGCTCTGCTACTGAAACTTTTGATTCCAGTGAAATGTCCAGTAGCTCCGAGAGCAGCTCCAATGAAAGAACAAAGGTGAAATCAAAGAAGGGATCATGGACTAAGAAAATTGAAGAGATGGCTAGGCAGATTGCAGAAATTAGTCACACAAGACAGCCGGTCCGAAAGATGGAGACTTGGTGTTCAAGATGCAAATCCAAGGACCACATCTCCACTGAATGTCCACAATGTACCTATTGCAAGGCCTTTGGTCACCTATGGAATAATTGTGGCATCAGAATTCACCATTTTAAGAAAGAAAAAGATCTGTCAGTGGCTGCCTACACTGAACTAGTGAAGGAAGAACCAGTCAAAGTAGCTCAAGAGGAGAGACCAGGTACCAGTGGTACTGGTTAAGGATGTGGTAGATACCAACCAAGAATGGGTAGAGGAAGAGGGAGACGCAACTTCCAGAACAGGAGCATGAATTGCTATACTTGTGGGAAGTATGGTCAGTTTGCAGCCCAAAGTCCAGATGCACTGGTAATGACTGCTACTGAGGCTAAGGCACCAGAGCCAGTCCCAGTCAGGGTGGTTACCAGGAGCAAGGGAGTAGTCATTGAAGAAATTCGAGACATTTCAGAAGTACCAGTCAACCCTAACAGCAGCAAGTGGGCTCAACAAAGGGAAGTTTGGAAGGCCAAAGGTAAAGAAAAGGTGGTAGATGAGTGGTAAGAGCAGCAGGAACTAGCAGCTAAAGTCACGGAGGATTTAGCTAAGAAGCTGCGAGAGCAGCCGGAAAGTTCCGAAGCTAGAGTCATTCAGAGGATACCAACCCAATCGACTGATAAAGATCAGTCAGTACCGGCCATGACAGAGACCATGCTGGCTATGGTACATGGACTAGCTAATGAAATGGGAGTGGATGGAAAGAGTAGAAGCACTATAAAAGAAGAGTGGCAGTGTGAAGATACCAGCTCTTCAAGCTCTGACAATTAGTCTGACCAAGAGGGAGAAGAAATTCATGTGAAAATTTGTGATATAATCGAGAAGATGACTGTAGAGCTGGAGGATATAAGAAAGACCTTGCCTGAGGTGGCTAGCTTTATCAGACAACACAGGAAGACTGAAGCAGAGGCCAAAGCAGTGGACCTGATGGCTGTCTGGGATGATGAAGTTCCACTTATTCAAGTAGACTACAAGGTCAGGAAGCAGTGGGAACCTCTCTTAAGCGTCATACTGGATGGAGGGGCAGGAGTCAACATAATGGGATCCCATCTTCAGCAAAGAATGGTATCACTTATATGAAACCAACACCATTCAAAGTAAGAATGGCACATCATAGGGTCGTTCAGGCGACGGGTATGATTGAAAACATGTAGATAAGAGTTGGGAGGGAGAAATTCAAAACCAGTTTCCTAGTCCTAGATGTGCAGGGAGCATATGGAATGCTACTAGGGCGCCCATGGTTAAGAACAACACATGCTGTTCATGACCATGCAAACCAAACTTTGACCATAGAAGGGGCCAGTGGTGGCAGAATCCAAATCCAGACCAACAACACCAGGACCTGGAAAAAGGAACTGAGGCCGAAGGAGTTGTGTCAGAAGTACAGAGCCAAGAAAATTCAGCAAATGCTAGCGGCTATGAATATATTCCCTTTGGCAGAAATCGACTTGAATGCAGTCTTGATGAACAAAGAGCAGGCTAACAAGCAGAAGAGACAATTCCCTGATCAATTTATCGAAGTCAATGCAGGGGAAAGAATAGTTCAGCTAACTAGAAGAATGGAGGAACCAGCTAATACTGGTATAGTAGAGGAACCAATATGTTCTGAAGAGTACCCACTGGATCAGAATAATGATTCAAAAATGAATGGACCATCCTGGGACTACGCTGAAGAATCGACCAAACGAAAAGGAGGCGGACCAAACTGGTTGCTTCCAGACGATCAGGAAGTAGAAGAGTGGAACCTGGGATCAGAGGAAAATCCCAGAATGATCAAGGTCAACAAGCACCTCAACCCGGCAATGAAGGAAAAGGCACGGAAAATGTTCCAGAACTATAAATATGTGTTTGCCTGGGAACATACATATTTGAAGGGAGTAGATACTGAAGTCTGTCAGCACCGAATACCACTGAAACCGGATGCTAGGCCAGTAAGATTGCAAAGATACCGGATGAACCCCAATTATGCAAAAAAGGTCAAGGAGGAGATTGATAATCTTCGCAAGGCTGGGTTCATTACGGAAGTAGCAAGCAGTGATTGGCTATTTCCCATAGTCGTCTTTCCTAAAAAGAATGGGAAATTAACACTAGGTTGGTAATGGGACACTTTTATGTCCTGGGACACTTTTATGTCCTGTTAAGTGACCATTTTCCTTGAATTATGTCAAGAGTTTCAAAATGGATTTTGAGGTGCTATCTATCTAGAAAGTTGTCTCATGAGCTGAAAAAAACTCGACATTTTTTTGGAGTATCAATTCCATCTTTAACCTTGTCCTTGCACAACATTTCACAACCTAAACTGTTTGAAAAAACGGGTCCTATTTTTGGCTTTTTTCAACTTTTTGCAACTATACCACTCTAGAATTCATGTTTGTGAGGTCTATAATGATAGAGAACTATCTTTAGTAGTCCTCAACATGTGGTGATGCTTCTAGGGAGAAATAAACATTAAAGTTGTAAGTTATGACCAAATCACATAAATTGTCAAATCCTGTTTTTTAGCCAATTTTAGCTCTTATATGATTTTTTTGGTGTCTTTCATGTTATCCAAATGCATTTTTGATTTTCTATGTCGCATATTGTAACATAAACCTAATATTCCTTGAGTTTTGGGGCACCTAATACCCTATTTTGCATAGTAGAGAACGATGGTTGATTTTTTCAATTATAGAAGAAAACGAAACATTCTAGTATATCAAGTATAGCTTTTTCAATATTGTTAGTTTCTTGTGACAACTACATGCATTTTGTAGGTAGTAACCATATTTAGTCATAAGGATCAAATTTGGCTAGATATTGAATAGTTTGTATGGGATTCTACAACTCCTAATGTGGAACCCAGTTTGTTCATGTTTGCTATATTTAGCACTTCATCTTTGTCCCTAGGAGTCCCCTTGGTAAGAGATGTATTATTCTTTTGACATCCTCCATGGATCCTTATGAACCTAAAGTACAATAGGGAACTAAGAAAACATACATATATTATTTGTATTGAGCGTGGCTATAAAAACTTTGACGATAGGTTTGCAGAATGGTAAAAATTCAACTTTTTTGTACCTATTTCTTTTGGCAAAACAAAAAATAGTGAGTGAGAAGCAATCATATGTTCAGATCACCAACCCATTGAAGTTAACTAGGAAATTTATCTCAAGTCCTGCAAAAATCTCTAATCTTATTTTTATGCAACAAAATGTAAGAAATGACTGTTTTGATGAAAATGTACTGGTCCATCAACTTTGGAGGCTTGGTGTGAACAAAAGATGAGAAATTTTACAAGTTTCTTATTTTTTCCATGTGTAGTAGGCCTTGAACTATAACCTCATGAAAGGATTTTACAAAATGAGTGGATCTACTATGGTTTTGGAGGTTTTTTTCAAAACACTGAAAGGACACTTTTATGTCCTGTTAGGTTACCAACCTAGTGTTAAGAATTTGTGTTGACTATAGGAAACTAAATGCCTAGACTATTAAGGATCCATTTCCCTTACCTTTCACTAACATGTTGCTTGATGAGATCGCAAAATATGAGATGTATAGCTTCATGGATGGTTATAGCGGCTATAACCAGTTACAGATCGCTTCTGAAGATAGAGCTAAAACCACTTTCATCACTGAGTGGGGAGCTTTCATGTATCTGGTGATGCCTTTTGGCCTGTGCAATGCACCAACTACTTTTCAACGGTGTATGATGGAGATGTTTAATGAATTTCTTCATCGGTTCCTCGCCATTTTCATGGATGAGTTCACGGTATATTCAGATGAGGAACAACACCTTCTATTCCTAGAGATGGTTTTTAAACGCTGTCAGGAGAAGAGGATTTGTTTGAATCCATTCAAATCTGTTTTTCTAATATGGAAGGGACAACTACTGGGACATGTGGTTTCCCGCAATGGAATAGAGATGGCCAATGACAAAATACAGTGTGTCCAGCAAGCTAAAGCACCTAGAACTGCTTTAGAGTTGAGTTCTTTTTTGGGTTATGTGAATTTCTATAGAAGATTTGTATACAAGTTTGCTTCTCAAGCAGTACCACTATATGAGCTTACAAAGAAGACCAGTAAGTTCAACTGGACTGCTGAGTGTGATGAGAGTTTCCAGTATTTGAAAAAAGCCATTACCAGTAAATGAGTCCTTAGGCAACTGAATTGGGATATTATTTTTCATGTACATGTGGATGCTTTAGGATTGGCAATGGGGGCAATATTAGCTCAGCCAAATGGCAGAACAGACTATCCGGTCTATTTTGCTAGTCGCAGATTCAGTCAGGCTGAACAAGGCTATACGGCTACTGAAAGAGAGGCCCTCGGAATGGTTTTTAGCACCACAAAGTTCAGGCATTACCTGTTGGGAAAGTTATTCCCTTTTTATGTGGATCATCAAGATCTTCTGTTTCTGATTAACAAAGTCATTATTCAAGGCAGGCTGACAAGATGGATGATGTTTCTTATGGAATTTGAATTCAGAATTTTCCATAAGCCTGGCCGAAACCACTGTGGAGCTGATTTTCTTTCAAGGAGTACAGAAGGATATTCAGAATCACCCTTGAGAGATGAGCCAGTGGATGCTGATTTATTTCAGTTAGAGGCAAAAGAATCAGTGGATCCTGAATGGTATGATATTTATCAATTCCTTTCCCAAGGTGCTTTTCCAAAGGATTGGAAGCAGAATCAGAAGAAAGCTCTGATCATAAAAATTTTGAAATTTACCATCATAGGAGGATTACTTTATCGACTAGGTGTGAATGGTATACTTCGACGATGTGTCCCTATGGAAGGAAGAATGCAAGTGATTTCAGAAGCGCATAATGGTGAGTCTGGTGGACACTTTTCCAACGAAGTAACCTACAAGAAGATTCTGCAAGCTGGTCTGTGGTGGCAAACACTGATTGCTGATGTCAGAAGTTTTTGTAAAACTTGTGACATATGCCAAAGAATGGGCCGACCAACAGCTGCAGATATGACTCCCTTAATGCCAATACAACCATTGGGAGTATTCATGAAATGGGGACTAGATTTTATGGGACCTTTTTAGAAGGTGACTCCCAAGAAGAACAAGTACATAGTGATGGCTACTTGTTATGTTACCAAGTGGGTTGAAGCTAAGGCTCTTCCTGACAACACAGCCAAGTCAACTGCAAGGTTTCTGTTTGAGAATATTGTCTGCCGATATGGATGTCTAGTAGAGATTGTGACCGATCAAGGAACACATTTTATCAATGACACTATGGAAATACTATTGGATATGCTTTCTGTCAAGCATCGGAAATCTACTCCTTACTATCCTAGATGCAATGGACAGGCTGAAAGTAGCAATAAGACAATAAAGACTATTCTCACTAAGGTGGTGCAAAAGAAACCAGACCAGTGGGATTTGAAACTTCAGACTGCTCTATGGGCTTATAGGACAGCTTATAAGGTAACTACTGGAATGACACCATTCAGAATGGTGTATGGTACTGAAGCTGTGGTTCCTATGGAGTTTGTAATTCCCAATCTGAGAATGGCTGTGAAGTATGGATTAGACTTCAACCATAATCTTAAGAAAAGGCTAGATGAACTGATGCAATTAGATGAACTCAGGCAAAGGGCTATATTGGAACAAGAAATTGTTCAACAAACGAAGAAAGCACTGGCATGATCGCCGAGTTAAAGTTCGAGAATTCGAGAAAGGAGATTTAGTGCTTCTATATAAGTCTAGACTGGGTCCAAAGAAGCCGAACTTGAAGATTGCCTGGGCAGGACCTTTTGAGGTAGATTGGGTCTTCTCCAATGGCACAGTCAGATTGAAAGATTTATCTTGACTGATGTTGCTGGGAGTATATAATGGAGCAAAGATCAAGCTTTATTATTCAGAGACCAGAGAAACTGGGTCGGAACAAGGTACTAAGGAACTGGTGGTTGTTGTTGATCAAGAGATACCGGAATCAGATATTTTTTGGACTTTTTCATGTGCAACCAGTTCCAACTTCAGAACCAGTACCAGAACGACCAGATCAGGCTGATCTTAGAATCAGTACCAGTATGGTCGAGCCAGACTGTAAATCACAGTTCAGTACTAGTATGGACACACTTTCCAATTTTTAAGCACCCAACGGTCAAATGGCATGCCAGTGGTAATTATTACAAGGATGGGTTGCAGTCTTGTCCAATGCATGTCTGCCACGACAACAACGACGCACACAAGTCTAGGAGCGGTGAGTGGTGGAGCTTTTATGGCGCGAACACGTATAACAGTCAAGCGAGTTAGCATTTTTTCTCATAAATCCCATGCGTGACGCTTTCCTCCTGTCAACCATTCGCCATTGCCGACCTCCGAGGTTTCTTCAATACAGCCGCAAACTTCAACCTCTGACAAGACAGTTGACTATCAGATAGTCTTGCAAGCAGCACCAGGAAACAGATTTGACACGACAAGTGAATCATCTCTCTTTCACCTGTTTCATCGTCATCGACCTCACAGTGTATGTGTGGACTATGCACAACTATCTTGGGCTTGGAGAGATTTTTGGTAACCCCCTTTCCTCTATCTCTCTCTCTCTCCCTCTTTCCATCTCTCTCTTTAGTTCACTCGTCTCTCTAACCATGATATGTATGCAGGGTTGTCCACATCGGGGCACAATGCATGTCCTACTTGCAGGCCATCGGTTGTGACGTAGAGGCCCGATTCCTTGCGTAAGGTAATCTATCCAAACAACCATCGTTTCTTACCCCAAGGGCATAACAAGCACAAGGCTCCAACAAATGGGAAGACTCTTCTAAAGCTCACGATGGCAGATTGGGTAACCATTTGGGAAGAACACCACAACAACATTCCGGCTCCGTGTCCTCCACCAAAAGGTATGTCAAAGTATTCCATATTTTTAAGGCTTCCATATTGGAAGGACTTAAAAATACAACACCTCTTGGATCCCATGGACATATTCAAGAATGTAGCCCAAACACTATGGGACCACATTATTGGCAAGAAGGACTCTTTGGGTGCGAGGGAGGATTTGAGGCTTTTAAAGCGTCTCCCTGCCTCTACTACTCCATGTCATGCCCCAAATGGAAATATTGTGCTTCCTAAAGCACCATGGATACTAGCCAAAGAATAATTAGACAAGGTGAAGGGTACCATTGACTCTATTCGCACAACAACAGGATACGTGAGGTCACTAAAGGAAGCTTTCACAAAAGAGAAGAAGGGTGGAAGCGTTCAATTGTATGGGTTGAAGTCCCATGATTGACACAAGATACTTCAGGTAATCTTCATACTCCCTCTTCTATCTATAGTTTGTGTGTATGACTATCACTCACTTTCCCTTTCCCTGATTTACATTGTAGTTCATTCTACCGTTGAGTATGTGTATATGTCGGGACAAGAAAGTCAGGGATGCTATTTTCAAACTAGGAGAGATAGTAAGGTACACCACAAGACTCCACTCAACTACACATTTTTTATGTACACAATAATTTCAACTAGCACTTAGTGTATCCTTATATGTTTTCTTGCAGATTTCTGAGCTCCAAGGAAATCAAAATAGATGCTATCCCTGCTCCTCAAACACTTGCAACTGAGACTGTGTGTGCCATTGAAGATGCATTTCCTCGATCAGTCCTTCTTAGTCAAATTCACCTCTTGGTTCACGTGGTGGAGGAGATCGCTATATGTGGAGTAGTGCATGCACGATGGATGTTCTTCTTAGAGAGATTTTTAAAGACTCTCAAAGATTTTGTGCGGCTACGGTCACAACTAGAGGCATGTATCATAGTATGTGGCACAAGTTGATCCTTCAATGCCTCGCATGTGGTCATACGAGGAAGATGCAAGGATGAATTCACACTTGCCAAGTGGAAAGGGGAAACTACTTAACATGGATATGAATCTATCCCAAGTGGTCAATAAATTTTGTATTCTCAATGCAAAGATTATGACCAAGTGGGTGGACTTGTGGACAGTGGCAAAGGCAAGGTGTTTGCAAGAGAGGGAAGCATGGAGAAAGGAGGGAACCCCCAGTGCCTAGACACCTTGCATGTTTCCCAGATCTCATTAGTGCATAGTGGATTCATGGGAGAATGACCAAGGTAAAAGCGCACGGAGAAAACATCACCAGGAAAGAATGGGAGTATGCACGAGGCTGCGTACCAAAGGAAGAGTACTCATATACCTAAACCATATTGTGACGCTATTTCTTGAAATTTTCTTTAATATGTATTTGATAAATTAATATATTTTTCTATTTTGTAGTGCCTTTCCTTTAACTCTATGTGGTCAAAGGGTCATCACTTTTGTAGGCGCCACATTGACGAGCGTAGAACCACCATGGATTGTGCCATCATGGGTAACTTTGACACAGATGGTGATGAAGCCAAGTACTGTGGAACTATTGAAAGGATACTAAAGGTTAGTTTTAGAACCTTTTATACCTTTATCTTCGAGTGCAAGTGGTTTGTAAATGTGTCTAGACGACATGAGAATGGCCTCTACATGGTGGACTCTAGTGTGCATCACACATGGAGGTATGATAATTTAGTTAGTTTTACGCGCAATTGTGAGCAGGTGAGTGACATGTACCTTTTTTATTCTTATTTGCTTGTAGCGTTAATTATACCAATGTTACTCACTTTGAGCTTCTATTTTATAGGTCATCTATATCCCAGCAATCCACCAACCAGAACTTTGGTTTGTAATTTCTGTAACACCTCAGGAGAGAACCATTTGTTCCACGAATGAAGTGGAGAATATCTTCGACCCTCTTCCACCTCCGACATTGGATGAGGTGGAAACAGAGGAGAGGGAGGTCAATGAATCAAGTCCGACGGGGCAGCAAGTCTTAGCGAGGATGATTGTCATGATGATGAAGATGATTAGATGGAGGATGACAAACTCGAAGATGATGAAGGCAATGCATCCACAAATGACAATTCCATTTCTCTCTTTATTGATTTAGGAGCCATGGGCTTAGAATTGGATGTTGCCTCATGTAGAGATCTTTTGGAAGATGATTCATGAACATTTTGCAGTTATGAAGTTTTTTGGTCGTGTAATCCATTCATCTCTCTCCCCCCTCTTGCTCTCTTTAGATTTGAGAATATGCTCAATTATGTTGATCAATTGACAATGATTATTTTAGTTGTAACCAAGTGTAATCTTATATCCCCCCCTCCTCCTCCCCCCCCCCCCTCTCTCTCTCTCTCTCTCTTTCTTTCTCTTCTTTTTTAAATTTGAAAGTTTTATACAATATTCTTTAACTTTTATTGAGAGGATGGAAACACCAAAATTTGAAGGGGAGGAGGGGGGGGGGGGGGGGGGGGGGGGGGGGGGGGGGGGGGAGGGGGAGCTAACCCAGAATTTGAAAGTTTAGGCGCTAAATTTGGCTGTCGGATATAACAGTGGTAATGTACGTGGTAATAACAGCGATAATCTATGCGGTAATAACAGTGGTAATGTAGGTAGTAATATGTTAAACACAATAAAACCCCCCCCGTCCTACTCTCTCTTGTTTCTCTACTTGAATTTAAACCTTCTCTCTATAAAACGCGGTAAAACAGCACGGTAAACACTTGGAGATTTTCATAGTGTAAATCTTCACTCCATAAGCCCAACACGCACAAAGATAAAGAAGGTGCCTACTAGGGCTATAGAAACTTTCAGGAGGCACTACTTCCATCGTTAGGCATGCAGTTCACCATGGTTAACATTTGAATAATGAGGAAGGATAAAGGGAAACTTTAGTATTTCCAAGCAGTGACACCCTGACTCGACAATCATCTAGAGTAGCAGCAAAGTCCACAGAGGCCAGATTCTTGTGGGTGCAACACCAACGCATGGACAACATTAGTGAACTGCTAGCCCACAATGACATTGTCGTCAACACCAACAGTTGCAATAGCCAGCAACAATCTAGCATCACCTCAGCATGGCCAGCAACAATAGCGAGAAACCCTCCCAGCCACTCACGGTTAGGTTTCATGCAACCACCACCATTCCAAACCACCCACCGTCACATGCCAAAAAAAAATTTGAATTAAAAAACCCGCCTTTTTCTCTTTTACGGGGGCATCATGGGCATGTGGCTGTAAAATTTTCTTGATGTGTCCATATCAACCGGCCGTTGCATGTTAGTAAGCACCCCACTCAATTCTAACTTGTTGCATGGACGGCCCTCAATCTTCCATCAATACCAACTTAACGGCTCATATTGCGGCTCATGCAGAAGCCACCACCCATTATTTCCACGCTTTTATCTCTTAGCATCCATAACGATGCACCACCCTCCCAAACTAGAGTTCTCTCTACCTCCAATTACCCACTTCAACTGACTGTTTCTCTCTCTCTCTCTCTTTTCTGTGACTCATGATGCCCACACCTTTAGCAGCCGTGAGCTGCCCACATTGACCACCCACCTCTTTGGGTGAAGCATGTTGGTGCCCAACCACACACACACACACACACACACACACACACACACACACACACACACACACACACACACACACACACACACACACACACACACACACACACACACACACACACACACACAAAACTAACCTCATCATCCCCCACAACGACACATTGAACCCTTCTACTTGCAAAAGACATCACTTATGTTCTTACTATTTTGGAGCATTTGCAACATCATGAGAAGCTCTTGCACTTGCAACCATATCCATTCCACACGCGGTAGCAGTAGCCCTTGGTGTAGCTCCCATCATCAATCTTCCCTAGCAATAGCAATCCCATTTGAAACTCCCAGAAGCATACCTTCTGTTCTCACCTTCATTAGGTCAATGAGGCGCTTAAAGGAAAGGGTTGGTGTCCACGTTGTCTTTCATAGCTCCTGCAACACACGAAAGCCCTAAAACCACTTTGTCACGTGCTCCGCAGAGTGAGGGTGTTCCACTCACCCCCCGGTAGTCACACTATTTCTTGCAAGTTCACGTGTTGCAGTGACAGTGTATCCAACCTTTAGCCTTGATTACATAAGCGTTTGTAGTAGCGTCTCGTTCACTTGGCACAACGGGGTGCAGGTTGTGCCACTAGATAGTTTTTGGTATGTCGGCTAGCAAACCAATTACAATGTGCTAATTGTTCACCCACTGATCGGATGACTCCTCAAGGTATGTGTACATCCAGCCAGCCGATGGAAAGGCAATCGAAGTGCATATGCGCTTCTCTCTAACTCCTTCGCATGCAGTCGGCTTCTTGAGCTCTTTACAACTCCATAAAATAAGTGACTGCCATTTTATTTTTTTAATAATATATATTATGATAATTGTCCATATGCATCTACACCTTGGACCACTCGCTCAATCATGCTAGACTAATCCCTTCACCACCAGATTTACGAGTTCAAGGCTCATCACTTAGATCCTTGAGGTTGAGAGGCATCCATACGTTCTAGTTGTGCTGCAAGACCCATTCAACAACATCGACCCCGACACATGAAAAGGGGTATGCATATTTACATTCCAGCTTCGCTTGAGTGATTGTGATGATTAACAAAGTTTATCATCAATTATGACACAAACATCAAAAAAGTCTATTGTGCGTGAGGCTACCGTGATAGCAGAAGAACACACAATAATCATCATGATGAAAGAAATCTCAGATGATGGTGGAGATCATATGTTACATATCAACATAAAAGAAGTTACCAAAGACAAAGTCACCATGACCGAGGCAATGAATTGTTGCATAGAGTTATTGAATGATTGTATTCCACTATGATTGGCCTTGAAAATATTTTTCTAAAAGTGTTTATATTTTTATTTTTGATTATCATATTCGTCATCCAAGCCATCATTGTCAACGTTTTGTTCATTCACGATAGTGCATAAACTCTTCATTCTCTCTCTCTCTCTCTCTCTCTCTCTCTCTCTCTCTCTCTCTCTCTCTCTCTCTATTTTTCCTTACCTGTGTGAAAAGGGCGCAATGATTTGCAAGAGTCGGCAGGTGGATGTTATCGTTTGAACTCATTTGTAGGGATTAAAATTTTATGTACTTGCCACTTTATGAAATTTTTTCTTGCTCACTTACTCTCATATTTTTCTACTTCTTAATTCTAGTAAAACTTGCTCAAGATCTTTTTTACATTCACGACACTTTTAGGGAATATATATGACTATTTGTCCCGCCAACATTTGTCATTCACCCACATGAGATTATTTTCACTACTTGTTTCATGTCCAATCTTGCACACAGAGCCACGCGGACCATAATGGGTCCTATTTCCTTTTGATTTTATTATAAGCATCTCATTAACGACAAGTAGTTTCTTATTCGACTGAGTATATTAAACCTTTTATAAAAGAAGGGGTACATCATTTTCTTACCCAATCTAAGCAAAATCACTCTAATCGTACTCGACCTCAGTAAGTAGTCAACGTAATTTTATCTTTTCTATCGAGTTGTCTGATTCATGTAATGAGTCCAAGAGAATGTCATACTTATATCTTTTATTTTGACCACCTGCAACAACTCACACTTTGCTCTTGTATTTTTTGGTTAGTGGAACTAGTTGATCTATGCTATTTAATTAGAACTGCAAAAATTTTCTTTCCGCTCAGTTATCTCACATTTGTCTCAGTTGTATACTAATCCCTTCTGTAGTTGTAATTGCAAGTTTATGACTAATTATTAACCCACACTACCACATTTTGGATCTGCTAGCTATACTTTGGTCTAAGTTTGCTAGTTGCATCACTTGTACCTCTCCCCATATGCCAACAATGGTATATATATTCAAATATAGTATACCCTCCTGGTATGTACATCAAATATGTCATTTCTCTTTTCATATTTCACTTGTCTGCATTGTGTTTTAAGTTGAATACTCAAACACTGCTAAGGTCATCACTTATAATTATATTGAAAGGAATTTTTATTGAGATGATTTGTCTATAAGCTATGCAGCTACTCATGCGAGCTAAGGTGTTATGGGATAGTCAACAACAATTTGTAAGGACTTTGATATACTACACCATGGTGTCAAACACATAGTAAATATTTTTCTTTTTTATGACTTGTCTAGTCCATTGGTCACGTACACACAGATTCACCAATTTAGGAAGTGTGTAAATGCTCATCATGGTGTAGATTCACCGATTTAGGCAACAACAGTTGTACATACAACTCTGTTCATTTCGGGAGCATACCAACAAAATATAGATTCACTATTTTAAATCACACCAAATGCCGATCCGCCAATTTAGGCAGCATTAGGACAGATTCGATGATTTAGACACCACGTCTCATTGGTGTAGATTTGCCGGTTGAGGCAACAACGATCACAAAATCATGCTGTAGTGACCGGCCACCACTATAGCTAGTATGATTTTGTTCCTCGGGGTATACAATTTGAAGGATATTTGGGATTTGAAATGGGTATATGTTGGTAGATATTTGGATTTGAAATTGGTATATGATGTTTTTTTGCCGCGACAGTATTTATGGAATTAGACTTGAGATTGATGAGAATTGATTATTGAATGATGAGTGTGACCAATGATATCCTGATTCATCACGGTATGACATATACTGCTTATTCTAGTGGTATGGGACACTAGAATAGGTAGTATGTGGATGACGGCACGCATAGGCAATGTTGTTTGCTTTAATATTTTTTTTTTGACTATGTGATATTTTGACACAGAATACTAATGACTGTTTTTTACAAGTATCGTTTGCAGATTCATACTTTGCAACTAAGGATAGTTTCTTTCCAACGGAGAGGTATGTAATGGAATTGATAGTTTTGAAATTTACTTCAGCTGCTGACAAGTGAAAAAATCTTGACCGATCTAGGCCTATGCGAACAAATATATATTTTGTACATTTTATTATTCAAGTGCTCTTTTATGAGATTTGGCCATTTATGACCGACCGGCCAGTTTGTACTCACTTTGACCGTTCAAGAAATCTATAAATCAAATACATGCAAGAGGGAAATGGTCACTCTTGCACGGGGGGAGATTGCACGCAGTGTGTGCCTTATTCTTAAAGACATGATCTAGCCTTACAATGCACGTAGAGAGAAGAATGCATGTGATGGGAATGTTACCATATACATGTGGTAGTGATGCGTGTGAACACACTTAAGAACGTCGGGCCTGTTTCCCTCACTAGGAGGTTTTTTCTCCAGTGCATTGTATATACGCCCATCACTCTAGGGCTATCTTATCTTTCCGTTGCACACTAAGTACTACACTCTCTCTTGTGTGCCTTGAGCTTCCTTTGTCTTCTCCAAGCTGTGTGTGTTTCCCTGCAATCCTAATTCCAACAATTGGTATCCAAGCAGGTTGCATCCTCTCGAACTTAGTTGCCTTTAGCTCCAACGTATGCCTACTCACTTTCTCTAATTTTTGTGAGATTTGGTAAATGTTTGCATAGATTTTTGACTTGGGCTCATTACGGCCTCCATTTCCACTACATGCAGTACTACATGGCTATTTTGTCATTTTGTGCAACATCTTTGTCAGTGCCATTTTTTGCATAACAGGTTCCTTATAGATTTCTACAGTTTGTGCTATATAGCACATGTTGTTCCGACTTTGTTTCTCCTCTTCTCGGGAAGTTTTCACATTAGGTGCAGCATTTGCCATGGTTGACAACAACACAGATGGGGAAAATTACCCCATGTGGCCTTATATGATGCAACATGTTCTTGTGTCAAAGGGCATTTCAAATATTGTGCAAGGCATTGATGTACATCTTGGTTTTGAGGATGTAGGAGATGCCGAGGATGCTATAGGTTTTGCTTCAAGGATTGCTACTGTTAGAAGTGTTTTTCCTGCACCTAGCAAGCTCGTTGGGATGTAAGAGATGCACATGGTCATGCATAGATAGCATTGTCTATGAAGCGCACTATTACTCCTCAGATTCGTTCACGCAAAATTTGCAAAACAGGGTTGGGATTTCTCATTGGTCTTTATGCAAGTCAGAATGAGGGAAAAATTGCATTGCTATGTAAAGAACCAGAGTTGAAGATTATGCATGAGGAAGATGAGATGGACACTTTTCTTGCTAGTATCAAGGATATCAATGAGAAACTTATTTTTACAGGTGAAGTCATTTCTGACAGTTCCCTTGTGCAGACTCTTCTTGATGCTTTGCCAGATTCTTACCAAACTTTTGATATTACTTGGAGTCTTATGACCCATGGAAATCTTGAAGTTTTCAAGTTTTATGCATTATGCACATTGCTATTGCAAGAGTCACTTTCAAGAAAAAATAATGTGTAGTTGAATAGGCGTTTATTTTTTCTCAAAGAAAAGGTGGTAATAGCAATGTAACCACTTCTTATGGTTCGTTTGCAAGTGGAAAATCTTATGTTCCTAATGCTTCTACTGGCAGCACTTTATCTAAGAATTCTTGTGATAAGGGCAAAAAGAAGATGCGTTGCCATTATTGTAAATCTAATGATCACTTGATCAAGCAGTGCCCAAAATTCAAGGCAAAAGAGGCTAGATCAACTACATGGTCCAATACAAGTACAACTATTGTAGAGTCTTTTGTGAAAGGAGATTGTGATGATGATGTAGACGTAGAGTGGGCTTTTAGTGCTGCGTGTACATATGATCGTGTTGTCCATGATGCATGCATGATAGTTGTTGCAAATTCACATGTGTGGTATTTTGCTAGTGATTCTACAAAGCACATTACCTCACATCGTGATTTGTTTACCTCTCTTGAGTATGTCCCTCATGGGAATATTCTCACTTGTGTCATCAATGCCTCTTATCCAGTTTAGGAAGTTGAAAATATTTTGCTTACTACTGCAAATGGAAATTCTTTCACACTTGTTGATGCATTGTATGTACCTTGGATCAAGAAGAATCTTTTGTTTGTATCTGCACTTGCTAGACTTGGACTTGTAGTCAAATTTGTGGATGATAGATGTATAGTACATGATCTCAATTTCGAGGATGAAATTGTTGCAACTGGCATTTTATGTCGTGGGTTGTATAATCTCACTTTGTATGACAAGTGTAGGAAAAATTTTCCAAATGTAATTGTGGATTCAAAGTTTGTTTCAGATGCAAAACTTTGGCATGGACATTCTGGGCATCTGAATTTTTCCAGTTTGCTGCGTTTGCAGAAATCTAATATGGTTGCTTCTTTCCCACCTCTTGAAGCACCTATCAAACATGTTAGTGAAGGTTGTATTTTGGGTAAGATATAGAGTTCAAAGTTTCCAAAGGATGGTTCAGGTAGGGCTTCATGCAGGTTGCAACTTGTGCATAGTGATGTTTGTGGGCCCATGCAAACTCCGTACTTGGGCAATTACCACTTTCATTAATGATTACTCCAGGCATGCATGGGTATATCCACATAAAACTAAGTCCAAAGTGTTTCTGTGCTTCAAGAAATTTCAGGCTATGGCTGAAAATGTCTTGAAATGTACTATGGGCACCCTCCGTTCCGATCGAGGGGGGGAGTGTATGTCTCATAAATTTAATGCATTTTTGGCTAGTCATGGGATAAAACACCAATGTACAGTGCCAAATACACCTTAGCAAAATGGTGTTGTTAATAAAAAAAATAGGTCACTCATAGAAATGGCACAATGTATTGTCAAAAATTCAAGATTTGCCGCATTTGTTTTGGCTTGAGTCCATCATGTGCGCCACTTATGTACTTAATAGGTGTCCTATGAAAGATTCGTAGTCCATGACTTCATATGAAGCATGGCATGGTAGAAATCCTTCTATTGAGCACGTGCATGTTTTTGGCTGTTTAGCTTATGCTTTGATGCCACAAATGCAATGCAATTTTTTTTGGTTATAGTAGTGCTAGAAGCAAAGGTTATTGGTTGTATAATTTGCAGACAAAGTGTATCTTGGTTTCACAAGATGTTGTGTTTGTGGAAGATTCTGTTTAGACCTTGTTGTCATATACTAGAGACAATAATGTAAGCTCACGGGACATTTATGATATTTTGTTGCTTCTTTTCAGTGATGGAAGTTCAAATGTAAATTCAAATGAGGAAAATGAATAGCCTATGGGGTTTCAGAAAATGTTACAGATTAGCCTATTACTCATGCAAATGTACATGATGTACTTGATGAGGAAAGGGCTCAAAATGAGCAGGCTAGAGGTATGCCAAAATGACTTGTACATACTTTGCATGATAGTATGTTGGATGCACCTTTGCCTAGTCCTACTCGTTCAGGTTCTTGCCATGCAAATACATCAGATGTTTATCCTTTGGTTGTGTCTAGCTTATGTGATGTTGAGGAACCTCTGTCTTTTGATGAAGTACAAAATTTAAAAAATTGAGAATGGCTGCCATGCAATCAAAATACGATGCACTTATAGAAAATGACACATGGACTTTATGTGATTTGCCTCCTGGCAAAAAGGCCATCGGTAAAATGTTGGTTTACAAGTTGAAACGCAAGCTTGATGGTGAGATTGATCTCTATAAGGCTGGACTTGTTGCAGAGGGTTATGCACAACAAAAAGGCATAGATTATGAAGAGATTTTTGCTCCCACTTGTCATATGACTATTATATATTTTTCATGTGTACTGGCAACTCATTTTGGTTGGGATGCACATCAATCACACATTGTTACTGCTTTCTTGAATTAAAATTGGGGATGGCTCCCATGCAATCACAATACGATGCACTTATAGAAAATGACACATGGACTTTATGTGATTTGCCTCCTGGCAAAAAGGCCATCGGTAAAAAGTGGGTTTACAAGTTGAAACACAAGCCTGATGGTGAGATTGATCTCTATAAGTCTCGACTTGTTGCCGAGGGTTATGCACAACAAAAAGTCATAGATTATGAAGAGATTTTTGCTCCCACTTGTCATATGACTATTGTGTATTTTTCATGTGCATTGGAAGCTCATTTTGGTTGGGATGTACATCAGTCACACATTGTTACTGCTTTCTTGAATGGCGGGAGCTCACATTAAGGGTTTAGGGTTTAGGGTTTAGAGAGTGAAGCAAGGCGGGAGCTCCATTAAGGGTATAATCCCTTTGTAAACTACTTCTTGTTTTGAAGTACTAAAGCCATTGAGTGGCTGCTTTCCCGTGGACGTAGCCCACATTGGGTGAACCACGTATATCGTGTGTACTCTCTCTCTCTCTACTCTATAATCTCGTGTATATAAATCTTTCTCTCTCCATTAAGTAATCTACTCAATTATCTATTTAGCTACGTCTTATTTCCTAACAACTGGTATCAGAGCAAGGTTTTCTCGTAGCTAAATTATCTCAAGGAAAGGATTCCTTGAATTGAGTGGGAGTTATGGCGGAGGAAGGGAAGCTCAAGATTGAGAAGTTCAACAGCAAAAACTACCAACATTGGAAGATGCAGATTGAAGATTATCTCTACCAGAAGGACCTCTATTTTCCACTAGGCGGTCTTGCGAAGAAGCCCGCAACAATGGCAGATGAAGCATGGATTGTCCTTGATTGAAAGGCACTGGGAACAATCCGGTTAAGCTTGGCGTCAACGGTGGCCTTCAATGTTTCGGAGATGAAGACCACGGAGGACTTGATGAAGTCACTTGACGACTTCTACGAGAAACCATCGGCATCCAATAAGGTATTTCTTATGAAGCGCTTGTTCAATCTAAAGATGGCAGAGAATGGTTCAGTTGCAGAACACCTAAATGACTTTAACACAAACATAAGTAGTGAAAATCAATTTCGATGACGAAGTGCGAGCTCTCCTTATACTATCATCTCTACCGAATAGTTGGGACAGCCTTGTGATGGCTGTAAGTAATTCTATCTCTGGCACAAATACTCTTAAGTTTGATGATGTTGTGGGTGTTCTCCTAAGCGAGGAAATGCGAAGGAGAAGCACAGGAGAATCATCAAGTGCTGCACTATCAGTGGAAACAAGAGGAAGGCTTAAGGAGAGGTTCAAAAACCAAAAGGGTCATGATCGCTCAAGGCGGAGCAAGTCACGCACAAAGTCAGTTCTTGAATGTTGGAACTGCGGCAAGAAGGGACACGTCAAGAAGGATTGCTGGTCCAAGAAGAAGAAGGAGACAGAGTCTCAAGACAACAAGCCAACATCGGAGGCCAATGTGGCAGGTAAAGTAGAGCAAGATGCTCTAATTCTCTCATTAGACAATGTGTTTAATTCCTGGATAGTAGATTCCGAGGCGTCATTCCATGCGACACCACACAAGCAACATTTCCAAGACTACACCAAAGGTAATTTTGGGTATGTATACTTGGGAGATGATGAAGCTTGTGAGATTGTTGGCAAAGGTACAGTTTCTGTCAAAACTGCTAACGGAAATGAATGGAAGCTTAAAGATGTTAGGCATGTTCCTTCTCTTCGCAAAAAATTGATCTCTACAGGAAAATTGGACGATGAAGGTCACAACATTGCATTCGGAAACAAACGGTGGAAGATCTCATAGGGATCTTTGGTGGTTGCCAAGGGTGAAAAAGTCGGTACACTTTACTTGTGTACTGTTAGCACGCAACCTTCAGCTTGTGCAGCAACTACAGAAGTTGACAGTGCGGTGTGGCACTACCGACTTGGGCATATGAGTGCCAAAGGAATGCAAATCCTTCAAACAAAGAAGCTTCTACTAGTTTTGAAAGAAGTGGACTTAGAGTTCTGTAAAGATTGTGTTTATGGTAAACAAAAGAGGGTAAAATTTCAAAAATCAGGAAATGAAAGAAAAAATAAAAAACTTGAGTTGGTTCATTCTGATGTTTGGGGTCCTGCAAGTACACCATCACTTGGTGGCTCATTGTACTATGTAACATTCATAGACGATGCGACTAGAAAAACATGGGTTTATGTCATGAAGAATAAATCCGATGTATTTTCCATATTTCAAAGGTGGAAAGCCTTTGTGGAGAATGAAACAGGTACCAAGGTTAAATGCCTCAGATCCGACAATGGAGGCGAATATTGCAGCCAAGCTTTTGAAAGCTTTTGTGCTAGCAATGGCATTCGGAGGCAAAGGACAACCCCAAGGACACCTCAAAAAAATGGGATTTCGGAAAGGATGAACAGGACAATCATGGAACGAGCACGAAGCATGCGACTACATGCAGGCCTACCGCTTGAGCTTTGGGTAGAAGCTATAAGTACGTCTGTGTACTTAATCAATCGGTCACCCTCAACGGCATTGGATGGGGGAGTTCCAGAAGAGGCATGGATAGGTAAACCAAAGAATTATGCATTTCTCAAAGTGTTTGGGTGTGAGGCTTTCATGCACATAGATAGAAGCCTAAGATCAAAGTTAGATGCAAAGTCCAAAAAGTGTTTCTTCATTGGCTATGGAGAAGGAGACTTTGGGTATCGCGTATGGAATCCTGAAGATTATAAAATCTTAAGGAGTAGGGATGTAATTTTTAATGAACAAAATATGTACAAAGATTACTTGGAAAGAAAACAAACAAAAGAAACAAGTGATGAGTACATGGAGCTTGAGGACGGTGAAGACTCAAGGACTGCAAACAGTGACAATGTGCAACAACGCCAACCAAATGAGGAGCCTCAACCTATTCCCCGAAGATCTACAAGAGCAAGTAGACCTCCAGAAAGGTTTGTTCCTTCCTTCAACCATCTCTTGATCTCAGATTCTGGAGAGCCGGAATCATATGAAGAAGCTATGCAACATGAATCCAAAGAAGAATGGACGAAGAGCATGCAAGTGGAGATGGACACACTACATCGCAACCAAACATGGGAGTTGGTTGAGTTGCCTAAAGGTAAGTGGGCACTTCAAAACAAATGGGTGTACAAGCTAAAGGAAGAAGAAGGTGGGAAGAAAAGGTACAATTCTAGGCTTGTGGTAAAAGGTTTTTCTCAAAAGAAAGGTATTGACTTCAATGAAATATTTTCTCCGGTTGTAAAAATGAACTCAATTAGGCTTGTCTTCAGCCTTGTGGCTGCTCATGATCTAAATCTCGAGCAAATGGATGTAAATACGGCATTCCCTCATGGTGACTTAGAGGAGGAAATCTACATGCTTCAACCAAAGGGGTATGAAGTAAAAGGTAAGGAGAAAATGGTTTGCAGATTAAAGAAGAGCTTGTATGGTTTAAAGCAAGAATCAAGACAATGGTACTTGAAGTTTGATCGATCGATGTTGGATCATGGATTCACAAGATGCAACTCGGATCACTGCGTCTACACGGAGAATTTGGGAGATGGGAAATTCATCATCCTAATGTTGTATGTTGATGACATGTTGATTGCAAGTGCTAACATGCAGGACATCAAAGACCTAAAAGAGGAGCTGTCCAAATCTTTTCAATGAAAGATTTAGGTGCTGCAAAGAGGATACTTGGTATGAAAATATCAAGGGACAGGACGAAGAAGACAATAAAGCTATCTCAAGAAGATTACATCAAGAAGGTACTAGAAAGGTTTGCAATGCAGAATGCAAAACTAGTTTCTACACCTTTGGCTGGTCATTTTAAACTAACGAAGGATATGTGTCCAAAGACACAAGAGGAGATAGCCTATATGTCTAAAGTTCCATATGCTGCAGCGGTAGGTTCTCTAATGCATGCTATGGTCTGGACAAGGCCAGACATTGCACATGCAGTGGGAGTTGTGAGTAGGTTCATGGACAACCCAGGTAAAGAGCATTGGCAAGCTGTGAAGTGGATACTTAGGTATCTAAAAGGGACAACAACAAATGCTTTGTATTTTGGAGGAACTGATATTTTTCTAGAAGGGTATGCTGATGCAGATATGGCAGGTGACAAAGATACTCGAAGGAGCACTACTGGCTATGTGTTCACGGTTGGAGGCACAGCAGTAAGCTGGGCTTCAAAGCTGCAGAAAGTGGTTTCACTTTCTACCACGGAAGCAGAGTATGTAGCAATGACGGAGGCAAGCAAAGAAATTCTGTGGCTTCACAGATTCTTAGAAGAGCTTGGATTCAAACAAGACAATTGTGTCTTGTACAGTGATAGCCAAAGCGCTATCCATCTTGCGAAGAACTCAGCCTTTCATTCAAGGACAAAGCACATTGAGGTGAGATATCACTTCATACGCACTCTTTTGGAAGAGGGACAACTAAATCTAGGAAAGGTGCATACAAGTGAAAATCCTGCAGACATGTTTACAAAGGTGGTCAACAAGGAGAAGTTGAGCTTTTGCTCATCTTCAATCGGCATTCAAGGATAAGAAGCCAGAATGGAAAGCAGTCACAAGTTTGGTTTGGAGATCAGTCTCCAAGTGGGAGATTGTTAAGTATGGAGCCTGATTTACCCTTGTAATTTTCTGTGGTAAAAGCGCACATTTGTAAGGCCCCCATTATGAGGAGAAGCCATCATGCGTGAAGGAAAATCACTCACCGGAAACCAAAATTTTCACGGACAAGAATCAGGGGCAACTTTAAAGGCCTCGGGGGCGGAGGCCCCCGAGACTTTTTTTTTCGTCGGAATATTCTTTTTCGCCGGAATATTATGGCAGGACGGCGGTCGAAAAGTGGTCGGAAAACAACCAGTCGGTTGGCCGGTGGCCGGTAGTCAATGGCCGATGGCCGGTGGTCGGAAGTCAATGGCCGGTGGCCGGTGGTCGGAAGTCAATGGCCGGTGGCCGGTGGCTGAATTCAATGGCCGGTGGCCGAATTCAAAAGTGGACTTGTCTTCTCAAGGGCGGCCACACATGGGCGGATTGGAGGGTCCGATTTGGACTTATTCGCACAAGGGCGGCTACACATGGCTGTCTCTCATAAGAGAGGGCAGCCCTTTTGGCCTATAAAAGGAGGCCATTTCTACACATATTTTATAGTGTGAAGTTGATGCAACAAGGTGAGTGTGAGGTGGTGAGAGTGAAGCAAGGCGGGAGCTCCATTAAGGGTATAATCCCTTTGTAAACTACTTCTTGTTTTGAAGTACTAAAGCCATTGAGTGGCTGCTTTCCCGTGGACGTAGCCCACATTGGGTGAACCACGTATATCGTGTGTACTCTCTCTCTCTCTCTCTACTCTATAATCTCGTGTATATAAATCTGTCTCTCTCCATTAAGTAATCTACTCAATTATCTATTTAGCTACGTCTTATTTCCTAACACCAACACAGGACAACCTTGAAAATCTTTTCACAAAGGCATTGTCTTGTGAGAAGTTCGAAGCTTTCTACAAAGCTTTGGGCTTACTCCTCTTTGTGCAATAATCATGTCCTCAGGGCATGGAACTTCCCTATACTCTATGTGCCAGCTCTCGTTCACCGCATCACTCACAAGGGGGATTTGTTACCATAAACATGTGGTAGTGATGTTTGTGAACACACTTAGGACCGTCGAGACATTTTTTCCCTCACTAGGAGGTTTTTTCTCCCATGAATTGTGTATACATCACTCTAGGGCTATCTTATCTTTCCATTGCACACTAAGTAATACACTCTCTATTGTGTGCCTTGAGCTTCCTTTGTCTTCTCCAAGATGTGTGTGTTTCCTTGGAACCCCAATTCCAACACGGAAATAGATTCCCTTAAAGAGGAGTTAAAAAATATTATAGGTGAATTCCCTCCCAAAGGAACAACAATTAAAGAAGAAACTAGTGAAGGGTACATGAAGGACAAAGGGCTCTACAATGTTTGGATTTCTCAAATGAGCCAACTATGGAAGGGAGGACTACTAGTCAAGATGTCCCTAAGGCTCCTTGACACAAGGTGATTCAAGCACATCAATTTCCATTGAAAATTCAATTGCAAAATTCAAGAAAGAGGTGATGAGACTTTGTAATGGTAGGGAGTAGGGTGCTTCCCATGTCCCTGCAAAGTTTCATGGATATTCATTGTTGTCTCATTGATCAAGCTACCTTGTACAATCGCCAATTTCTTACCACACGACTCCCTTAGGGCCCTCTGGCAAAACATTGGCATTTGCTCAGCTCCACACCAGCGAGCTAGTAAAAAAAGGCCATGAAACTTGGTAGGGATAGATATTGCACCATTTTACCCATCCTTGCAAAGTTTCATGGCCATCGCTTATCGTCTCACCAGTGTGGGGCTGCGCAAATGAGAATTTTTTGCCATAGGGCCTTCAACGAGCCCAATTGTAAGAAATTGACAATTGTGCAACCCCAGACGAATAAGAAAATAGCTGATGACTATGAAACTTTGCAGAGCAAAGAAGTAGGGTGCATTATCCACCATGCAAAGTTTTATGTCCATCAATCACCCTCTCGACGGTATGGGGCTACACAATTGTCAATTTATTACCACAGGGCCCCATGGCAAAAAATTTGTGTTTAGACGCTCCTACAGTGACGAGATGATAAGCAATGGCCATGAAACTTTGCAATGAAAAGGATTAGGCTGAATTACCTACTTGTGAAAAGTTTCATAGACATTGGTTACCGTTTTCTTGGTATGGGACTGCACAATCATCAAAAAAGTTTCACAAGGCTTGCTAAGGGCCCTATGGCAAAGATTGGTGTTTGTGTACTCCAGGCCAGGTGAGACGGTAAGTGATGGCTATGAAAATTTGCAAGAATAGGGAGTAAGATGAATTACCCACTTGTGCAAATTTTTGTAGACTTTGGTTATTGTCTTGCCTGTATGGGGTTGCACAATCGCCAGTTTTCTACCATAGGGCTTGCTAAGGACCCTATTGCAAAAATTTGACATTTTTGTAGTCCCACACAGTCGAGACGATAAGTGATGACCATGAAACTTTTATGGGGGCATGGAGTAGGGTACATTATCTATCCTTGCAAAGTTTGATGGACGTAGGATACTGTCTTGTTGGTGTGGGACTGCTTCTATTTTTTTACCATAAGGTCTTTAGCGCGCGAGCCTTATGAAAATAACAAAATGAAGTTTTTTAGTCTTAGATGGATGAGATGTTAAGTGATGGACATGAAACTTTTCAATGGTAGGAGTATGGTGCATTATCCACCTCTACAAAGTTTCATGGCCATCGGTTACCATTTCATCGGTATGAGGCTACACAATTGCCAATTTCTTACCATAGAACTCCCTTAGGGCCCTATGGCAAAAAATTTGCGTTTGTGCAATCCCAGACCAGCAAGATGATAACTGATGGCCATGAGACTTTGTAGGGGTAAGGAGTAGGGTGCATTACCCACCCATGCAAAGTTTTATGGTTAATGATTATTGTTCTATTGGTATGGGGCTACACAATTGCCAAGCTTATGGCAAAAATTAGCATTTAGACAATTCTAGACCAATGAGACAATAAGCGATGGCCATGAAACTTTTCAAGGGCAAGGACTAAGGTGCATTACTTGCTTCTGAAAAGTTTCATGACCATCGGTTACCGTTTCGTTGATATGGAACTGCACAATCGCCATTTTTTTGTCATAGGGCTTGCTAAGGGCCCTATGGCAAAAAATTGGTTCTTGCACAATCTTAAGCAGGCGAGATTGTAAGCGATGGCCCTGAAAATTTGCAAGGATAGGGAGTAGGATGCATTATCTACATATGCAAAGTTTCATGGCCTTTGGTTATCGTCTCGTTGGTATGGTGCTACACAATCCAATTTTTTTTGCCATAAGGCTTGCTAAGGGCCTCAGGGCAAAAAATTGGCATTTGCGTAATCCTCAAAAATCAAGACGAGAAGTGATGACCATGAACTTTACAAAGGTAGGCAGTAAGGTACATTACCCACCCCTATAAAGTTTCATGGCCATAGTTTATTGTCTTGTCAGTCTAGGACTACGCAAAGGTGGAAAAAATTTGGCATTTGTGCAGTCCTAAACCGGCAAGACAGTAAGCGATGGCCAAGAAACTTTGTAGGGGTGGACAGTAGGTGCATTACCTACTCCTACAAAGTTTCATGTACAATGTTTTGTGACCATTGGTTGCCATCTCACATTCTAGGACTGCAGGATTATTAATATCTTACCATGGGGCTCACTGAGAGCCCTATGGCAAAAAATTGGTGTTTGCGTAATTCCAAATTGTGAGATGATAACAAAAGGCGATGAAAATTTGTAGCAGTGGATATTACATTATGTTATTCACCCCTACAAAGTTTCATGGCCATCGCTTACTGTCTCAGCACTCTAGGGTTGTGCGAGCACAATTCTTTTGCCATAGGGCCCTCAATGAGCCTTGTGGTAAGAAATTGACGGTTGTGCAATCCCAGACACCCAAGACAATAAGCGATGACCACTTTGCAAGGGGGTGCATTACCGGTCCTTGCAAATTTTAATGGCCATAGGTTACCATCTTGTTGGTTTGAGACTGTGTAAACACCAATTTTTTTGCCATAGGTTGCTAAGGACCCTATGGCAAAAAAGTATCGTTGCACAGTTCCAAACCGAGAAGATGTAAGGTGGAGCCATAGATTGTTGTGTTCTCTCTAGTTCATTGGTGGAAGGTAAATGATGATAGTAGTTTCTGCAGTTTTTCATATTTTGGGTTCCTGAAGTTGGCGTCCACATTGAAATCACCTAAGATTATTATAGGAGAATTTTCTCTTCAAACGGATAAAACATTAGATAGTGTGTGAAGAAAGGAGGGCAATGGGGCCGATGGCTTTTGGTATAGTGTGATTATGGCGAGAGGGTGCATTGTTGGTACGTTGAGAGTTGCTATTATCAATTCTATGTTGATGGTGGAGATCACTTCATGCCTTTGTATGTTAATTGTTTCTTTGTAGAATACAGATAAACCAAAGGTGCTATAAGATTTAATATGCTTGTAGCTTGGTATATTTATGTTTTGGTGTGTTTGCACTTTGGTTTCTTGAAGGCAAAGAATATGGGAAGCCATTAAGCTTGTGTTGTTGGTTAAATTTTGAAAGTGTTTTTGGAGAGAAACAATATCTAGGGATTGTATTATAAAGCGAGATTGGATGAACTCCTAAAGGTTGCATGGAGATAGAATCCACCTTGAATGTGTGCTAAATTTCTTTCAAAACAGCTTGGTCTACTTTGATGTGGTCATTGTTTAGTCTATGAAGAAGGTAGAGGTTGTTAGGGTCACAAATACGTGATAGAGCCGTGTAAGTCAGCCCATGCAACCCGATTTTTCTTGGATTAAAAGCTAGAGTGTTTAGTGCCAAGCCTTGAGGACAGTGGATTGTTCTTGCAGCTGCTCGTTGTACTGGAAATTGTGTCATTGTGATAGTGTTCAATGGGTTCTTGCCTATTTGGAAATCACAAGTTATTTTCTTATATTGGTGTCCATTGTGGGTTTATCAATGGGTTGCAGAGTTGCTTATGTTCATATCTAGTGCGTTTTCCTACCTTGTTTTTTTCAAATTGGATCCATAATGTCTTTTTTGTAGCCGTGTTTGTAATTCCTTTGAAGATCCCATCTGCTCCATTGACAAGGCCATCAAGAATATCAATGTTTCCAGCACAAAGCTCTACCATAAGTCCTAGTTTGAGATGCAGAGATGCATAGAGGCATGTTATTAACTTAGGATCGCATGGTATTTGTATGGTCTTGCTACAATGTTTGTGTTGTCCATCACTTGTGAATCTATTAGTCCATTGTGGTCTAGTTTTCCTTTCCGCAAGCGTATCCAAATGGAGCCTAAGACTTTTTGTGTCATTATTTTAGTAGTCTTGAAGAAAAGGTTCTCTAAGTTTAGTGTGAACCTTGTGTCGCTATGATTCAGTTCCCACTGTGATACTTGATGATACTTCCATAGTTCTTGCTGATGGTATTTGCGGGGCTCATCATAAACTATTGTGAGGAAACTAGCTCTTCACAATGTTCATCCTTGAAAATGGTCATGATTCAACATGGTTTAGTTTTTTTACTTCATCTAGGGCCTCATTGAATCCAATTCCATGCAGTTGAGAGAATAACACTCCATTCCTATTGTTAATGTTTATGAAATATTTGCAAAATCGAGAATCCATTGGAGAATTTCTACTAGTAGTTATTCCTAAGGATGACCTATTTGATCTTTTAGACATCTGTGAAGTAAACATCAAGCATCCACATGTAGAGCATGGGTGTATTGCTGCATCAATTAATGCCTTGATGTATGAGGCCACAAATTTATTGTAGGTTGAGATGTTCTCAACCACAACAGGAGGGTGTATAGGTTGATTATTTACTAGCTGCATTTTTACTCGTGAACTTGCAGTGATTGAAGGGATGGTCAAAACATCTCCTTGTTGGCAAGTGGACTTAAACTGCCTAGCAGTTAATATAGATAGTGCATTATTGTGCAATCAATTCTTCCAAGGCATGTGTGTGTTCAGTATCCCAAGAGTGGTATTTTTGTTTACGCATCTGATTGTTTACCCCCAAGTAAAAGAAAAGGGAACCATGGTGCTCGACGACAATAATTTTGTGGAGTTGCATGGAGGTTTCTTAGCAATTTGGAAAGTTTTTTTCTTGGAGTTATCAATTGGTGTGCTTTAAAGTTCAATTTCAATGCAAATGAGAAGAAAGGGACCATGTCAAGCGTGTGGATCAATCTGGAATTATTTTCTGTGTTACTAAGTAAGATGCTCAGGAAAGGAGTGTGCACCTTATGTGTTATTACGTTATCTTGGATGGATTTAAACATTGCAACATTGATTTTTTCCAGAGATGAATATGATCTAATCATTTTGCTCAGAACAAGGAAAATGTCACTATTCATAGGGTGATGGTTGTAGAAATCTACATTCATTTCATTTGTTTTTATGTAGTAAATTGGATTAGTTGGAAGTTGTAAATTTGCCATGGTGAATGCAAATATAGATTGAAAAGCAAAGCGGGAACAAATTGTAGAAACTATAGAGGGAGGAGGAGGAGCCCAGGGAGGTCACCTAATAAAAATGTAATCTATCACGTGAGTTCAACAGAAGGGTATTTAAAGTTCTTGAAACTTACAGAAATATATATACAGAAGGGCATTATTTTTTCAAAATTGAGAAAAACTTACAGATTTTAAAAGAAAAGGGTACATTATATTCTTAACAAAATTCACAGATAAAGGGTTTTACAAACATCTCTTGAACGCACGTGATATGGTAGTTTTACACATAGTGAACCCCCCGAGAGGAGAAGGAAGAGGAGAGACATATGCAAATAGTGTGTGGAGCCTAGGAGGAACACTTAGGCAGGCAAGAAAATACATATGCACACAATTACAAGGAAAGACATAAAATTGGAAATATTTACATGTAGGTTTTGATATTTTGTAACTTTGTACATGTAGGTCTTGATTTGGATGGGAAAGCAAGGCATTAAGATGTGGTAGAAGAGGAATAAAGGCGAGTGGGAAAAAAGTAGTGTTTATTTACCATGGGAAGGGGAGAACCATAGAAATATGTGTGCCAAGTGTGAGGCTCATTCCTACACTAGGAGCGTGAAGCACTAGAAAGGTTCAAAAGACTTTGCCAAAGGGAACCTTCTACATATAGGAATGCAATCTGAATCTTAGACTTTCTTAGGTATCTTTTCAAAAAGTAGTCATAAGGCCGGAATTGTCAATAGTGAAGTCTCGAGACTGCAAAGAGGAGGCTAGAAGCTCAAGTGCGTTGAACAAATTTCCCTTATGCAAGTCAATGAAACTAGATTCAAGGCTCAATACCCAGTCCACTATGTCCCCCACTAGATGGAAATGTATAGATGTATTGTTGCCCAACAAGATTTCTCCTTCAAGCCTAGGAACAAGAACCACGGCTACATTCCTGGAGAAAACTGAGAAAAAAATATACTCAACATCTTAGAGGTGATGATTTGCATTGTGCACAAAAGTGGTCAACTAAGGCAAGTTTATATTTACAAAGGAAAATATGCCATTCACCTATACACAAGGAAGGAAGGAAAGTGCTAGGTGGGAAAAGTTTCACCACTTAGTTAAACTTTCATTGTGTGATTACATATTGTCCATAACAAGCTTCCTAGATGGAAATGTATAGATGTATTGTTTCCAAGAAAGATTTCTCCTTCAAGCCTAGGAACAAGAACCACAGCTACATTCCTGGAGAAAACTGAGAAAAAACTATACTCACCATCTTAGAGGTGAACCTTGGTTGAAACCTTGGTTGATTTGCATTGTGCACAAAAGTGGTCAACTAAGGCAAAGTTTATATTTACAAAGGAAAATATGCCATTCACCTATACACAAGGAAGGAAGGAAAGTGCTAGGCGGGCAAAGTTTCACCACTTAGTTAAACTTTCATTGTGTGATTACATATTGTCCATAACAAGCTTCCTAGATTGGAGCTTTATATGGGGCTTTCAACTCTTGCTTAAGTCGTGTGCTATAGACACTTGTAAGAATGGTGATGTCCAACACTAAAACGGTGTTGTTGCATCCAGAAAATGAGCCAATATTTTGTGCAACGAACATGGGATGATCCCCGCTTTCAAGGGTGTGCACAATTGAATAGTAGTCTTGTTTGTTAGCGTTAACAATGCTTAGCTAGTGTCCTTAAATATCTAATATCTAACCAACCCAAACGATTTCCTCATATTAAACTGATCATTTAATGTGGGATAATAAACGGGAACAAGGGTTAGAATATAGACATGTGCTTCCGGATATATCTCAACACGGGGCCAATGGTAAAGGGGCCCAAATGAGAGATGGTCTGTCAAAGAGCAAGGTTAAATAATGGAGCTCAAAAGAACTTAGGGTTAGCTTCATTAAAGACCTCCAATGGTTAGTGAGAACCTACACCAACACTCTTGTCTATGGAATGCAAATTCAACCAAGAGCCATGCTTCAATGCTTAAGCTTTCAATCTTCTCCATCGTCATTACTATGCTACTATGTATGCTATCAAGAAGAGTAATGATAAGTGAGGAACTATTTCTTTCTCCTATGGAGTGTTTCTTCTTCCTCTTCCCTATCCTCATTCCCCGCTATCTCTCTCCACCTTCGAAGGTGTTTGAGGCCTTGGGACTAAGGCTTGGGATAGTTAATGCTTTCTTCAAGTTTATGTTATGCTTGTGATGCATGAAGCTTTACATATTCATTGCATCACCTAGGTCACAAGGAACACAAAGATTGTATTGTACCAAGTCTCTCTTGATGGGAGAAATTATAATACAAATGCCTATAGGAGGGGGGACCGGCTCCATATGAATCTGGTCCTCAACTATTGTCATGTTCTCTAAACTCTCTCTCTTGCAAAAGTTTGTTCATGCCAAGTTAACTAAGTACCATGTTTATGTTGCTACCATCAATTAAGTTCACCCGCTATGCTCACAAAGTAATCTCTTAAAAGTGCTTCACCTAATTTCCTAATTCTGCTACTTTTAAAGTTCATAGGCAATTTCCATTACAGCTAGAATCACCATGAACACATCAAGATTTGTAAGTATGGGTGTTTAGAAAAAAGCAAAGTAGATTCTTTGGTGCTTACACTTGCTTGGCCTTCTGTGTTGGGTCCATCTGCGATAACTAGCTCCCCTTGAGAGACACCAATCTTAGAGTGTTAAGAGTGCCCTTGGATCACAAAAAAAGAAAGTGTTCCAAAATGTGTTCCTGTGACTTGTGTTTGTGTAGAGAGCAATTTAGCCAAAAAGTGATGTATCTTCACTTCAGGGAATAAGTTGAGGGTCACCTCGAAAGGGTTTGCCTTTGCGACTAGAGTCGAGGAATTGAAGGAGAGTGCATATGGTGAGGTGCAACCAGATCTTTTATTCTTCTTTCTCATTGTGACACTTCCACCTGTATGTATTCTTTAATACAGAGTTTTTTCACAAACTGTGGGATAAATTGATCGCTTACTACTAAAGTAATAGTGTCATTATTTTGTGCATCAACTAAGTCTAACTTTAAAAACCTGATATATTTAGCCACTTCCCCACTTTGTTTGTACGTTCCATATTGGTTGAGTATGCAATCCTCTAGAGAAAAGTGAGGGCTAGACTCTGAGATATCAACAATGTTTAGCAGAGGGATTTTGTTTGGCACAAAAGGCACTATGGACAATGTTGGAGTTCCAGTTTCTTGGTTCAAAGACTCCAAGCCACCTTTGGCAGAATCCTCAGGCAAGATAAATAATGTTGTGTCGATAGCTTTTTGGCTCAAGGAGTCCAATGCACCTTTGGTGAAAAGCTCTTATTTTCACTGAAGCTCAATGGCTAGGAGAAAACAATGCACATGGTTCAAGGCATGTCCCAGAAAAACTTATGATAAAACCTTATACATGAATGTAGCTAACTGGGAGCTTACTTTGAGCTGCTATGTTTTTGTCAACCTTGAAGAGAGCTCAAGAAACACCATCTTGCTGTGAAGCTTGCTTGAGAGGCTTCGGTGGGACACCAAGCAAAGAAGAAGAAATAGGACTAGAGGGAAGGTGTGCAAGCGTGGTGCCACTTAACGAAGCTCCAAGAGAGCTCTTGAGAACCTTCTTGCAAGGTTCTATAGATGATGCACCAATTTCATGGTGTGTGCCTTTGCAAACCTCTACTGCAATGCAACAAATATAGTTACATACATACCATTGGCTTAAATTATAGATTATAAAAACAATAATCAATAGGATAAATACAAATAACTTTGACAAAATGAAATAACACCTTCATCACACCATCATCAACGTCCATGCCTTGAACATCGCTTGTTGCTTCATCGTATCCAAGTTCATCAATGCATCCATGCAAATCATTAATAGCATCATCGAAAGAACTTGGGGTAGAGTTCAGGCAACCATGTGCTAGTTTTTGTGATAGAGGTGAATGAATGTCTAACAAAATGATGCCCTTGGTTATTTAGCTAATGCAAGAATGGAGCAAAGCCATATGATGGCACACAAAGCATGTAGAAAGCCTCTACAGGAGGTGATGGGGGCTTTTCACAAGCCAAGCTCCCATACCCCTCTTCTCTCGTCCCCACCCCATGAAAACCAATTAGGGAGGGAGTGATAAAAGACATTGGAAAAGTAAGAAAAAAAATAAAGTATGATTATGTAAATACATGAGAAAGGTAAAATAAGCCACCTCATGCCTGCGGGGCAGCCCATCCCCACCTTGCCTCCTTTTTCTTCACTGTTGCCCCGCCGTGTGTCCCTTTTTCTCTCCTCCACTCAAAAGGTCAACCCCTCTCTCTTCCCCTTGTCCTTTCTTCTTTCTCTCTCCCCTCAAGCTACCCCACCTCTCACCGATAATGCATTCTAACTCACCAATAATACATTCTAACTCACATGCCACCTCTCCTATCTTCCAAAAATAGTATACCCCACCCCCCTTTTCTCTCTCCTATCATATCCCATGACCCAAATATCCCCCCCTCTCTCTAAAGGGCGCCATGTCTCTTGTCCTGTAGCCAGATAACCTCCCCCATACTCACACACACTCAGTTTCACTGAAAAAGGTGCCCACAGACCCATCCCCACCCGGTGGTTACCTGATTTTTGTTGTGTTCACACACATCTGCACACAGATTCACCTCTGAACACACTCCCTTCTCTCCCCTCTTGTAATTACTTTATTGTCCATGTCAACTCTCACTTTTTTTCATCAACCCATCTCTCTCTCTTAGTCTCTCTCTCATGAGACTGCTGTTCTGGCACATATACACACAGCCAGACAAGTGGGGCCCACAGTCACATGGCCTATGAAGATAATGATTTCTTCATTTCTAAATTCTAGAATTTCTTCCCCGACCGGAAAAGTTACCTCTGAGGAAACAGGAGAGAAAATGGGCTCAGTGCAAGGGTTCAACTTCAAAATAAAAACCATCAAAGACGGGGTTCCCCAGGGACCCATCTGTGTGAACGTAAATAAAGCGTCAAGTTCATCAGCTACTTGCAAGCCAGGTATATCATTTGCTAGTATACTCAAGGGGCCTAACTCTAGGGATTGTGGAAAAGGCTTAGCAGAAGGGATGTCAAGTGCAGGAGATATCAAAAACCTGTTGAATGCAAAAGATAGACTTCAACAAGAGCTCTTGGAATTCAATAAAATGCTTGAGGCCGGCCCTAAAAACAACAAAAGAACTTGCTCCCATTCAGAATTCAATGGGCTGGTAGAAGACGGGCTGGCAGATCGAGCCTTCTCTGCCTTAAAAAAGTCCTTGCCACAGCAAGTGGAGGTTGCCGAGGCTATTACGGTATCGATTCCACCAACACTGATAAAAAAACAGCTAGCCAACCAAGCTAAGATGACGCTTGTATTTGGGTTCAATGGAAGAATCTTGAACAGGTTTGAGATGATCCAATGGCTTCAGGGCCCGCAAATTCTTGGTCATGGTGGAGCAGTTGAAAGTACTTCCTACCTCGCTAAAGATTTTTGCTCAATGAGATTCAAAGAGGCCTCCGATGTGGAAAAGATCCTCGACAAAGAGACCCTAGTATTTAATAGGACTACGGTGTGTGTGGTTCCTTGGGAGCCAGTGTTCGGCTCAGCTGAATCTTTGCAAGCGGTTCATCCGGTCTCGGTTGAGTTTGTTGGACTGCCTAGCTGGCTGTGGGATAATCTCAGGATGCTTGCTAGCAAACTGGGCACTCCCTTATTTGTACCTAGTAAGAGAGGGTTTGGCAGAACTTCAAACAGTGTTTGTATAGGATGGGATTCATCTAAAACACCACCTAAAAGCATGGTTATCAATGTCAAAGCTGTGCTTGTTACCATTCCGCTAAACTTTGGAACATACTTTGGGGCATGCTTTAAATGCAACAACTTTGGTCACTTCGCCAAGGATTTCCCATTGAATTCTAATGATACTGCAACTCCGACAGTACAGGCCCCCAATGAAATGGAATCCCCGAAGGGGGAGGGCTAGAGAAGCAGGGAGACGACAATGAAGGGACTAATACAAGGATGGATGAAGGAGGTATAGTATGTGAGAAGATGGTTACGAAGATGCAGGAAAAGATGGTGGAAGAATCGATTCCCATGCAACAAGATTCTGAAGGTACAGGAAATAATAATAGGATCATTACTCCCGCTGCTACCCCCAAATTTATGACAGTAACAACGGCGACAGCTATCCAAGTTCCTGGGCTGAAAAGAGCCAAAAGAGTGAAGGCAGTGGCAAGAGACTCCAAAGTGCTACAAGTCATCAGAACACTGAAGGTGAAAGGATCTAATTCATCCTCTACCCCTTCAAAAGGAGGAGGGTTCATTATCGCTCTGCACAATCCATTTGCAACACTGCAAGAAAAGAAATCCTGTGACTTGGAACCCCCGGATTCTCTTGAGACCAAGGAGAAGGGGGAAGGGGGGAATGATTCGGATGCTAAAGAATTCGTTCCTCTCTCCCAATGAACCCTGTATTAATGATGGAGTCTCTCACTATCCAATCTTGGAACATAAAGGGGTTGAAAACCCGTAAGAAGAGTACCCTATTCTGGGAGGAGATAAGAAAGGAGAAGACAGTCAACTTTTGGGCCATTCAGGAACACCATCTAGACGCCCATAGCAAGAGAAAGCAGAGGCTAGGAAAGAAAAATGGTTTTCTATGGAGAAGGAAATAACGCTTTCAATGGCGTCCTCAGCATTGTGGACAGAGAATTGGAGCCGAAAATGGTTCTTAACCACCTGTCCGGGGGATTAGAATCAGATGGGAAGGGCGGACCCTAACCATTGTGAATGTGTACGGCCCTTGCAATGCAAAAGATAGAGCTAAACTATGGATGCATCTAAGAGATAACCCTATGGAAGGGGAGTGGTTGTTGGTTGGTGACTTTAATATGGTAGAAAAGAGCAGGGATAGAACAGGATCCTCCAGTGTGTTGGCAGGCTCGGAAAGTTCTAAATGGCAAAGTTTGTGCGAGAAGTGGGCAATGATCGACTTGTGGGATGGTGGCCCATGGAGCAACATGCTTGGGTTCACCTAAACAAGCCTTCAGTATGCCCGCACTGCCTCCAGAGTGGACAGATTCTATTGCTTGCACCAAGCTGACTGGATACCGACGTTGATGGAAATGAAGGTAGTCCCAACAACAATCCTCTCGGATCACATTCCTCTGCACATACAATTTAAGAAGAATAAAGAGGAGGACCAGGACCCAAGAGGTAAAATAAAACTGTTGGTAACAGGGGCACACCTATTCAAAGACCCTCTTCAGGAATCTAGCCTAGAAAGCACTGGGCAAGCTAAAAAAAGATGTCGACCTCAACAAACACAATGCGTGGGACCTCTTTGCTCGGAGCATCCAGAAAGCAATCAAAACCTCGGGCCCCCGAATCAATAAAGCTAGGGAGGATCACCTTGGGCACTTGTCATGTCAGGACAAGGGTCCTACAGGGCAAGGCCCAACCTAGGGGGTCAGGGACCTAGGCCAAGGGCCTGGACTAGACCAGTGCGGACTGGGGATGTGCTTAGGGCAAGAGCTAGGAGCTAGGCCTATATAAGGGGCGGTAGGGAGGAGGATTCTATGTAGTTACCCTAGGTCTTACATTGGTATCAGAGCTCAGGGGGAGGAAGGAGCTATGGTGGAGGAGGAAGCCTTGCATGTTGTCATGCTTTCTCTCTCTCTTTATCTGATTCTCTCTCTCACTCTCTTTCTCTCTCTTTCTCAGGTCGTGGACCTTCCTTTGCATGCTTTTTGCATGCTCATGCTATTCTCGACGGTGGAGAAGCGCCCTTGACAGGCGGGGAAGGCTGGGCCGAGACCCAAGCAGCGTGTGCAGAGCCTCTTGAAGCGAGGGGAGACGGTTTTTTGACCAACGCCAAACACCGCAAGGGTGGTCTTGAAAGGTGCACGAGGCCGAGCTATGACATTCACGTCATAGGGCTGCAGCCCAGAAGGAATCACACCATGCGCTCTGTCCATTTCTTCCCTATGCGCAGTCGTTTACTCTGCCGCCATCGTTGAGGTAATTTTTTTCTTTATTTTTTTAAAAAAATCTTTTGGCCACGGCCATTTGGGCACCCATGGGCACCCCCTAGAGGGCCTTCCCACGGTTGCCCTCTTATCGAAGGCCTGCATGTTCACTGTCATGGGAAAGCATGGAGGGGCTATGGCGATTGCATGGAGGAGGGAGTGCAAATACATAATGCAGACATTCCGAAATGCGCAAGCATGACAAGCCCGATAGTGTTGATCACATCAGGATGATCCGGAATGTCTTGGAAATTAGGCGGGTTGTGTTCGATTGATAAGGGTTGGCACTACTTTTTTTTGCAACGGCAAACAATTTCAGTCATGTTGGAGACCCGCATGATCACGCAAGTTTGAATATCTCCAACATGTGGTCGCCAAGGCAAGTTGCATTCGAGCATTTATGCGGTAAGCAATAAATTTCAATTTTCTTTGTTAATTTCTTCAAGCACATGTTGCATCCCGTTCGACGTACAGCTGGTGCCAATCGTGTGGTTATCATACTGGCGTGCACGTATGGGTTGTCCAAGGTGTCTACACCTAGCAAGGTATGGGTTAGAAAACTTTGATTGCCTAGAGACAAGTGATTGTGTTGACGACCAGCATCAAGCATGGCTTGAATATGACCTGGTTATGATGTTTTTTAATGGTTAATATTCGTTGCATCATTTTTCCTTACGCAAGTACAACTTGATTCCGTAACAGCAAGGCTGTGCATTGCTTAGGAAGCATATTCTTCAGATAGAGAAAGTATTACCTCTATTGCATAGCTCTTGCATGCATCAGAGGAAAGAGCATCTCTATTGCATATCTCTACATGCATCAGAGAAAGTGCATCTTCTGCACTCCAAGCACAAGCATGGCTTGTGACAGTTATTTGAAGCATTAAATTTTGTTGCATACATTGTTGGTAAAAGCCCAAAGATAAGCTTGCAAACTCAAATCAAGAACAGCTTGACTCCCAACCACTTGGCTCTGAAGCACGACTTCTCGGCGATTCAATTTTGCTGCAAAAGTATAGCAACTTTCCAATGTTTTGGAATCTCAAGGAGATTGGCACATCCTATTGCTTGACTAGATGCAGGAGGCAAGTTGTTGGGCATGGCCGACTCCTGGTCACTATTTCTAGAATCTGTCAAAAGATGCTTGCCCCCATAGTACTGGCTAATTACAATTGAAATTGATCGACAAGGTTGACTTTCTTTTGCTATACGACATTGGTCTGTTAGTAGGAGTATCCGTTAGCTATGAGCTCTTACGAACTCCATAAATAATTATATGAAGCAAGGCTTCAACCTATACATCTTGTATATAAGCTGGCCACGTTTGGCATATGCTATGAGCATACAAAATTAGGAAGGAATAGGCAATGTGTTTGCAGGTTATTTCATCATGTACCAAACACGTGTATAGGATATACGAGGGTATGTGTGCAAATATGGCTATGGGCTGTTTTGGAATGAGTTTTTTCTTCCAAATTTCATGACAATTGGTTGCAGCAACAACCACCAGGTTAGCCAAGCTTAAGTTTTTCTTGTTTTTCCCTGTTTGCACCTTACTTGGCAATTACTGTCATTGTGCACAGCAAAATGCTTTGGTAATTTTATATGAAGCAAGGCTTCAAGGAACTGCCAAAATAGGGCATATCACTCACAGGATCCCTACCAATCTAAACAGCGCACGGCACATTAGGAAAAAATTGGACCCCCTTGGGGCCATGTAAGGATTCCTAATTTTAAGGGATTAAAGCTAATTTTGTAGGGGATGGAGGGAACAAAGACAATAAATAGGGATACTTTTGTAGCTCTCTCTCTAACTTCTCTCTAGATAGGAAAGGGGGGAAAGTAGGGAATGAGGGTGGTAAAGTAGGAGGAAGAGGGGGGATAAAGTAGGAGAGAGAGGGGGGTAAAAAGAGAGAGAGGAGTAAAAGTAGAGAGAAGAACCATTCTCTCTCTACCTATCACCAAACAAAGAGAGTAAGTAGTTATGACAAAATCCACTTTTCAATTCGTGCATCAATTCACCCCAAAAAAATGATTTTTTTATAAAATCTTCAAAATGGATCTGTTAAGCTTTCAAAAGGTCCCTATATATATATATATATATATAACAGTATTTTTTAAGAAGAATCTAGCTTTTATAAGCTCCAAATCTAAAATTCCTTGGGTCCCTCTCTACATTAATTCCACAAAGAGAGTAAGTAGTTATGACATCTTCCACTTTTCAACTCGTGCATCAATTCACCCCAAAAAATGATTTTTTAATAAAATCTTTAAAATGGATCTTTTAAGCTTTAAAAAGGTCCCTATATATATATATATAACAATATTTTTTTAGAAGAATCTAGCTTTTATAAGCTCCAAATCTAAAATTCCTTCGGTCTCTCTCTACATTACTTCCAAGAATAAATAGATAATGCCACATCATCAAAACGTCCATCTAATAACTCCTAAAAATGGAAAATTTTAAAATTTCCCTCCTTTGAGCTCAAAAATTGAACCTATATATGAAAAAATATATTTTTAAGTCTTTTTATCCCAAAAATTGTCTGTTTATCCCAAAAAGTATATCTTATCAAATTTTTTTCCCATCATAGCTTTCCACCATGTCTCTTCACCTGCGCCGTCATCTACTAGGTCAACTAATGTCAGTCTGCGTCTACTGATTGAATTTTCTCCCACAAAAAAAAATGACGAGAAAGCATCTCAACCGGCATCCGTACGACGGTTTCGAGGAGAAACCAATGTTGACTTGTGGCTTGATGGAGGGTTGTATCCAAAAGATCCGCTCGTGGGCTGTCATCTGACATTCTATACACTCCCAAGCTTAATCAAATATGTGGGAGAAGGAGAACGTGGTCTTCTTGGGTATTGTAAGAGATTGGACTCCAATCACGCAGGTGCGTCGGCATATTTCCGACAACAATGTCAAGTGTTACACATTGATTCCACAAATCTCCAACAACAACTACATTCCACAGAGAAACAACTCAAAGATCTTAAAGAGGAGATGAAAGCTACAGAAACAGAGGTAACTAAGCTACAAATTGCAATGATGCACCTAAAAGCCACTCCATTTGGCATGCGTGAGCGTAAGAGGGAGTTCTCTTCCATTGAAAACTTAGCCTCTAATGGAGGGGCACGTAAGAAGCGGATCACGGCAACCAGGTATTTTTATTAATTCACATTGTTCATAACTCTCAAATAATTTCCATCAATTTGTAACTTGGTTCACCTTTTGAAATAGGACATATATACAAATGTGTGTGGAAGTTTTAGACAAGAGGACCGTTGCAATCTTCTCCTAGGATGCATCTCAAAGGAAGATATACTTTACATCATAGGTTGTGAAAAGGCCAAACACATGAAAGATGCCATCACAAAGGATATCCTAAAAAAGATCTCTAACCTTGTGTCTAAGGATGATGTCCAGAAAGCTTGTGATGAGGTTGGGATCAGCACAAATGCATACCATTCACTTCATGGATTGATGAAAGATGCATTTCGAGAGCAAGGCATCACCGAGAATTTATTTCCTATTCCACATAGGGTCCGACTTGCAAAAAAAGCAAACAATGATCTCGTTCGGGAATCCCTTGGTGATACAAACACATTGAAGGATCCATGATGTACTCTTCCACGAGTGCCAAGTCACGTAATAATATAAAGGGAGGCAATACTATTCCTAATGGGGCAAAGTCTTTTGGTTATCATCAACTCAACAATATTTTTGTTGACTTGAAACGACTACAACGAGCTACGGTTAAATTTTATGCTTTGTCTCCACAGGGTAATACAAATTGTAATGTCATTTTTTATTTGTATTGAATATCATTTAGTATAACAATTCAATTCTTGTGTTGTTTCAGTACTTGGAGAGAAGCTCATATTAATTCTTAAGCTAGATGAATGTCAAATTGTCAAAGGACGGAGATTGGAACGTATGAGTGTGACACTCATGAATGAGGCAATGTTTTTTGCAAAAGTCGATGCTATCGGTGATCATTCTCAGAAACCATCATTTAGTGTACAATTGGAAAAAGAAATATGGTGGTTAGAAGCTTTTGAAGTTCCGAAAGAGACTCATGAGGTATTGGCATGGGTCTTCTCTATGATCCCGTGGATCACAGAGGTTATTAAGGCACAGCTAGAGGGAGAAAAGCTAGAAGTAGATAGAGTAGGTACATTTGATGTTGAGTGGCACTTAGGAGGTGATCTAAAAACAATCAAATGTATACTTGGGTGTAAACAAGGTGCTTCATCACTTCTTCCTTGTCCATATTGTCTACGAGGATACAAGGAGAGTACTCGTGGCTCAACGTGTTCAAAGAAAAGTGTCAAGGGAAGTCAGGCAACAGGGTCAATGGATGGTGATGCAAGGGATTGGGTGTGCTCGGTGTTGAAGTGTCCTATCATGGAGGTCCCCAATCGGTCGACAAAAGATAAAACATGGCATCCCATTATCAATTTTCCACTTACAAATGTACACTTTTGCACTTTGCATGCCTTTATGCGTATATTTGATCGCTTGTTAAAGCTTCACATAGAGTACGCTTTCACAATGAAACCACTTTCCAGATCCGTGGAAGCCATTGGAATGGTTGAAGCAATTATAAATTCGATTGGATGTCATGGTGGCAATGTTTCTATCATCGGTGAGGTGGAAAATATGGATGAAGTGCCACAAAAAGTATCTATGAATGGTGTGAAAGCACGTAGGTTTTTCAAGAAACCAGAGATGTGAAAGGAGAGGGGTGAGGAGGATGCTCCATGGGAGCTATGGAAAGCGCTTTGCAAGTGTACGACCGATCAAGATTCAAATCCCGTGCTTGTAAATCTATGTAGGCAAGTGTGGCACCACTTGGAGTTAGTGCTTCAAATCATGTGGAAACCCCAAACCACGAGCGAGCAACAAAATTTGTTCAAAGATCACATTTTGGATTTCACTAAAGCATTTGTGCAAGCATGGGAAGAGAGCAATATCACACACTACATGGTAAGTTACTTTGTTCAGTTCAAATTTTGATGCTATACATAAACATTCATTTGATCTAAGCATTTTTTCTTGATGCAGCATATTTTGTATGCGCATGGAGCATTCTTTATGTCAAAATATGGTTCATTAGACATGTGGAGCACTCAAGGAATGGAAAAATCACATTATAGAGACAAAGGTGTTTACTTTAAAAATACACGTCACGGTGGTGGAACTACGAGATCCAACTACATGAAGGAGATGTTTGATTGGTTTTTTCGTTGTTCTTTGGGGAGATGTCATGCCATAGAGCGAGCGCGAAAGTCAAGTCTTGCCAAGGAAGTTAGGAGACAATCTCGACTTACTGCTAAAGAGAAATGGAGAAACTCCATCGGACCCCTTAATCATGCCAGGTGGCGTGAAAATCGCCATAGAGTGGGCAAATGTTGGTTATCCAACATGTAAAACAAATGATGCTATGCAATGTAATGTTTATGTTTGTAGATGTCTTTGTTGAGTTGCATATAATACTTCTCCATTTATCCATTTTTTTGTTTTTTATGTTTTGATGATATTAAGAGTTTTTTTAAGTGGCGTGGTCAAGTGTGAAGAGACCTATTTTTTTTTAAATAGGGGGCTTTTAGAGAAGAGGGAGTCTCATTTTCAATCTTGCCCCTTCTTACACAATGGCACGAACAAAGCAAACAGCAAGAAAAGATCAACCTTTTTTTGACTCACCCTCACTCATCCGTCCAAGGTTCTCAAAAACCACCTTGGATACACGAACAAGAGCTCCTAGAAGAGATGGAGAGGGAATGGTTAGGTGAAGAGCAACAAGATGGACAACCTTCACGTAAGAAGAAACGGGTAGTGACATCAGACACAGAAACCGAGATGGACAACGAAGCACAAAGCCCACCATGGAGCGGACAGGAGATCCCAAGCAATCATCGAGTCGCGGCTGGGAAGACATTGCCACATGGCTTCGGCGCTCTACCGTCAGATCAGCCTAGAGGTGAGCATGAGTTACTAAATGAAGAGGATTTTGAGGATGTAGAAGACGAGCCAGTTGGAGCGCAGGGTGGAGTTGAAGATCCAGTCGGAGTACATGGTGACCTTGAAGATGCGCAAGCTCCTCCTCGCAAGCCCTCTCGTAGAAAGAAAAAGTTTTTCAAGGTTCGCCCTCGCAAGGCCCATGTCCCAGATCCTACCATCCCTCAACAACGGGCTTCTGCTGTGAAGCGACGCATTCCAAAGGCCTTGCAAGAGATTTGTCACTATCAAAAAACTTCAGACCTTCTCATCCGCAAGGCACCATTTACACGTTTGGTGAAAGAAATCATGCAAAGTTATGGAATGGCGTTTTGAGTTCAAGGTATCGCCGTAGAAGCTCTGCAAGAAGCGGCAGAATATCATCTAATTGCTCTTTTTGAAGACACTAACTTGTGTGCTATTCATGCAAAACGGGTGACAATAATGCCCAAGGATATAGCTCTTGCACGTTGAATCAGAGGAGAGAGAGATTGAATTTGACTTTTATGCAATTTTGGCAATGTAAAGATATCTGTTTCAAATATAACGAGTCGTGTACATTTGTGTTTTAAGTGATATGAGTAAAACTAAGTAGAGAGAGCGAGAGAGAGAGAGAGAGAGAGAGAGAGAGAGAGAGAGAGAGAGAGAGAGAGAGAGAGAGAGAGAGAGAGATGTCGATACAAGAGCTGTCAACCAAGTGTGGTTGATTGAATAACCAAAAAAGTATAATGTCATTGTATTCTTGTAAACCTAGCCTAGAGAAGGTTAAAAAAAGCTGTCTGGGGGCCTGCCGCAAAGGTGCGCGAGAAGGCAAAAGTAACAGTTACTTTTGCCTTCTCGCGCGCCTCTGCGGCAGGACCCCAGACAGCTTTTTTTAACCTTCTCTAGGCCAGGTTTACAAGAATACAATGATATTATGATTTTTTGGTGTTATTTATATGAAAAAAAACTCTTGATTTTGGTTCAGAGAATTGCACAATCATATCACAAGATAGAACCAACCACCTATTGTCTATTGTACCATAAACTCAATACAGAAAATGTAAAGTACCAATTAAAATCAAGTCCCATTCGAAATTTGAAATAGCAAAGTACAAAGATGTGATATATCTCATTACAAATTTGAAGGAGTTAATTACAAGATATATGCAGCTATTGAGTGCTTGAGCCATCTAAGATATGGCGAGCAATGTTTTCTCGGCGCTCTTCGTCGCAGGGAAGCTGTTTGTGCAGCACATCCCAAGCAATTTGTTCCACATTGATTAGACCTGTAACTTGGCTTAAGGCCACGTTACAAAGCACACAACCAGGAATGTGTGTTGCAAATGCAGCACTGGCCATAGATTTATTTACAAGATATATAACTTGGGAGGCTTGAGATATGGTTGACAGGCATAGGATGCGGCTCATTGCTTTCATCATTGACACCCAAAATTGACCACAAGGAGTGTACTCCTTGTGGATTATCGCAAAGCTGTCCTGGGGGAGCTTGCCAAGGGAATGCGCAAGAGATGACTGTCATCCAAAATCTTGGCGCCTACCATCTCCTCCTCGACCTGCATGCTCATCCAGCTCCACAACATTCTAGAAAGAAATCAATAGGTAAATAAGATTTCAGAATGCAGCAATGAAAATTAACATAACCACCAAACAAAAATTAATTAATACCTCTTGTTTTTTGTCATCCTCATCGTTTATGTCTTTGCTGTCAAGAGAAATAGATGAATTGGGAGCCATAGCGACACTCTCAAGTTCATCTATATGAACATGCATAGGAGTGCGTTGGGCTTCAAGCAATGCGCATGTAGCTACAAACTCATCCTACGACACAGATGAGTGCGGTGCATCTGTCACCGCCACCATTGCCAACTCCATTGTATCTACCACACTCTCTCCAAGTGGTAGGAGGCTTCGATCCCAGGGGATCAGAGGAGGAGTCAATGGCAGAGGACTCTACAGTGACACAGAGGATGGACAGGCACTCATCCATGCGGATGTCAAAAGTCTTTTCAAGCTCATGTAAAAACAAATATTCCTCCCCATTAATGACAATTGGGGAGAGATGTTCAAAAAAAACCTCCGGAGTTAATGTCTCCTCCGGCCCATTTGCAGCGGGCTTAAAGGATGCTTCTGCACCCTCATCACCCATGGATTTGGCGGCATCCATGACACGTCCTGGGTAGGTTAGGGCAAGAATATTACCCTCTTTGCTTGCATCCCAGGGCGCTGTAATGGGCTCCTTTGTGTCCTTGACGACACCCCCAAGGCGCAAATGAGGCAAACTCACCTCACATCTTTCAAGCTCCTCCGCAAGAAGAAACACAAAAGTCGCCAAGCGACTTAGAAACTGGGTGCCGACCTTCTTCTTTTTCAAACGTGAATCTTCAATGTACTGACATGCCTCACCCGCAATTGCACAAAATCGCTGAAGTGGCTGGGTGAAAGGCCGATCGCCTTTGTGTATGTAGCAAAGCAAATCGCATGGAATCCACAATTCCCCTTGTCCGACAATTGGTACAACATACTTGTCGATGTAGATTTCAAAAAATTCCAAGATAGGCTGAAAAGATTGGCTGTTTAGGTGAATAGTTGCGTTCACATCAGGGAATTGGGTGAAGAAATTGTGGAGATCATCACGATCTTGCCACTCGGTTGTTTATAAAAACGCTTGGAAGCGTTGTAACACCGTGGCTTCGGGAGGGGTGGAGGAGGATGCCATGATGCTAGCTCCTAAGATAGGAATGCAAAGAGTTCTAGAGCTCAAATGAGAGTGTGAACAGGCTATGTAGGTGAATTGTGAAAATGGTAGGGTTTAGGAGGCTTTATAAAGCGCCCTCCCCCCCCCAAAAAAATAAAAATAAATAATAAAAACAATAATTAAAATATTAAACAATTTTCATAAAGTAACACAAATAACAGGAAGTTATAAAAAACTTTCAAATTAATAAGAAATTTAAGTACAAAACATAACTACTCTAATGATAAAATTAGATTCTCTTCCATCATCCACGCCTTTTCAATTTGAATCATACTCTCCATGAGGCTACCAATCTAGCAAAAAAAAAAGAAATAGCATACCCACCTTAGAGCAGGGAATAATCCAAAGAACATAAAGATAACATAATTAAGAGAGAAAAATCATTCACCTTACGTCGCCCGATGCAAAATTTTGTATCTTCTCCATGCTCTAAACCCATTATCACTAAGTACTCCCGCACATTGGCCAATGTCCAATGCTTGTTCACTTGGACGGTCTCAACAGCACCACTCGATAATTTGATTGCAATATCAAATACCTCAATTGTAGCATCGGTGGATTGCAATGGAATCCATTCACCAAGCTTGCACATCCATCTTTCATAGAAGTACCGCACGTAAAGGGTGGAGCGCACCTTGATGAAACGGATAGCAATGCCGAAACTTCCAACCTGACACCGAAAGTGATCTCCGTTGTGAAGTCCTTCAAAATACCCCCACTTCTCGCCAAGGATGGCTTCCAATGTATCGTAATGGAGATCTTACGGCAAACATACATAGTATTTGTATGATGGAAAGGCAAAGATCCAAATATGCTAGCAAAGACATGAGCAGGACAACACCATCCAAGCCCAACGGAACGCGAGGCTTTTACAAATTTTAATGATGCTCTCACATCAGCTACAATCTTGGCTTTCAAAGACATTATAGTGAATGCATCTGGCTTTGGCCACTCCATGCTACTCAAGGTTGTAGCCTCCAAAGTTTGTAGCTCTCCGTAGCCTTGCTCATCTGTAGGTACGATGTACTTGTGGGTGTAGAAGAACACCCTTTGTCTTGCAAGGTTTGATGAAGTTGTGTTGGAGAAGAGCATATCCCCAAGACTTGCATGCATGGCCGTAAATGTGCCTGAAAGGCACGAGAGAGGTTGCTCCTCCAGAAGGCTAGAAGGGAAAACATCTACATAGAAACAAAACAGCTTGTGAGATATAAAAAGTCCAATTTTTTGTTACCACCAAAACCATTGAAGTACAAGGGACATACAATTACAAGGAAAATCCCTTGGGTTGGTGATCCCTCGTAGACGCATGTGTCCAAACATGAAGACATGTTGAACAATTGCCATCGTACCCTTGTCTCTTACTTGCTTGAAGCCTATTAGTCTTCCCTTCCAATGGAGATCAACGTTTGTTCTTTCACAAACACGATGGGGACCGATTGTGGAAGGTTGCATGTAGACCCACGCACCTTCTTGAAAAACCTGAGGTTCCCATTGCTGCTCCTCATTCTTCGAGTTGTGGAGAACCATACTTTGAATGATGGGTTTGGGGCGTCTATTTTGACCATTGTTTGCCATGGATGCTTAAGTAGAAGCTTGAAATTGCAATGGAGAGCTTGGGGAAGGAGGGAGACAGAGTTTAGAGAGAGAGTGGGAGCTTAAAGTTGCAATGGAGAGCTTTAGGAAGGAGGAGGGAGACAAAGTTTAGAGAGAGAGTGGGAGCTTAAAGTTGCAATGGAGAGCTTGAAGAAGGAGGAAGGTGTAAGAGTTTAGAGAGAGAGTGGGAGCTTTGTGTTATGGAAAGGGGCTATGGAGGAAGGGAGTCTTGGAAAAAAGGTTCTAGAGTGAGAAAATGACTTTTTGATCATAGGGTAGGTTTGGGGGGAGTTTTGGATGGAATATTTTGAATTTAATATTTTTTTTAAAAAATTGAAATTTTAGGGTTTTTGCAAAAAAACGTATCTGTGGACCCACCACTCCCCCCCCCCCTTCCTCTTTTTCCCCCTCCCTCTTTTACCCATCCACCTCCCTGTAGGATGCAAAGCAATAAATGAGTGGACAACCCTATTATTCTCTCTACTTTCTTAGGTTCTAAACTTATATACATTCCTCTCTTCCTATTGGCTGGAGCCTAATTAACCTTGATCCTATATGGCCCAAGGAGAGTCCAAATTTTTCCTAATGACTTAGGGCTTTGGTTCTCACGTTTGAGGCAATCACTCTCTCCAAGGGCCGCTTAAGAATCTGTATGCAAGGCATGCTAACCAGGTGGCATGAATTCCACTGCTTCAAAGATTACGCTTCCGCTATCACACCAGGCACTCTGTCACTACACAATACCACTTAATGGAACCTACATCTAGGACTTATTTCACAGGCAAAATGTCATATCAAGTAAAGTCACGACCCCATACATGGTAAGTGGGTCAAATTGGAGCTTGTGTTTTCTGTTCCCACTCTCGATGAGAGCATTCACATGCAAGATTGTTGCATGCTTATAGGATAAGCTGCAAGTCAGGCATAAGATGCGTCAAAGCACACAGATTGGGCACAACATATACAAAGTCATCACTTAAGGAAAGTTCCTAAGCCCAATGCTTTCTCTCTCTCTTTCTTATTTCTCTCCATGAATAATGAAAACTTTCTAAGCAGTTTTTGAAACATGTTTTGTTTGGGAATCAGCATAAGCCAAGGTTCTCTAACTCTCAGCTAGAAATTGGGCAAGACACCCTCTACATTAGTCTTCATTGTTTCGTCGATTGAACACTACTTTCCATAAAGGCTATGAGCCACACACGCTGGCTAAAGAGCCATTGACAGATCTTGGGTAAGATCCAACTACTTCCATTCCTTGGGTTATTGTTCTTAGGATCGAACATATTTTCCCAGTGGAGTACACATCGAACATCTTGACATTAATGGACGAGCACGAGTCTTGTCATTTCAGAAGATTTCTTGCTCTCTCTATAGCACTACGAGTGTCTATGGACATACTGTTCTGGGGTAAGACCCGGCGGGTAATTGTTACATCACCCCATAGGCATTAAGGATCACAGTTTGTGATCTCCATTGAGGATCACAGTTGATCTCTCCCAGTTATACTTTCAAGGAAAGAATTCCGCAATCTACCAAACGCGGTAGCACACGGACACACTTTTCAAGTTGATTCCAATCATTTTGTACACTGTTGACTATGGGTTACCGTTACCTGCTAGTTGAGCAGTTTCTACAAAGGGTCTTACCAAGGAGTTGTTTGCATAGATTCTACCCAACGGGTTTGGATTGCGAAGCCAACACCCAGGGTTTTCAGTGCAATGTTGCTTTGTTTTTTCACAGGTGGGAGACGTACTCCTCTGTCTTTGAATACGGGTAACTGAACATTCAGTTCAATCTCCAGGTACGCATCTATTGATTTGGTGTTATTCCAGTTTTTAGTCTGCATTACTTGGGCTTTTCAAGACTTATAAGTGCACTTGAATGTTACAGAGCCATGCCAAGGGCATGTCGGCACAAAGTATTTTGGGCCAAGTGTCCAATCTATCTTTCTGCCTTATGCTGTTACGAACCTACTTGTAGGGTTCAATTGGGCACATGTTGTCACATGGGATACAACATGGTCTCAGAACTCAAGGAGTGCGGTTTAGCCAGTGTGGAGTAAGGCTAATGAGGGTCCCTCTCACTCCCATCGTAGAGTGTTTGCAGTTACCTCCACACACAAGTACATCTTGTACTTGAAGGATGTTCTTTTTTACACATCCTTACATGAGACATATTCCACATATGGAGAATATGAGTCTCTAGACTGACACTGGCACCATTATTTCAATTATGTGTCACAACAAAGTCCCTAGGTGCTGGTCACATCTGTTTTCTAGACCATTTTTAGCACGACGTATCAGGAGCAATTTCGTGGCCAAAAATTGTCGGATACTTAGAATGACTTGTTAAGGTCCAAGTACTGCTAAACAACATTACAGATGGTTGTTTATACATATAGCAAGGCTATAATTTGTTAATGAAAAAGTTTCATTGTCTGTACCTAGAAGTGATCAATGTTTCACCTTCTAATGTGATTCAGAAGTTTCAGCAAGGCTTGCAAAAGATTGCAACTAAAAGTATTTAGTTTCTTTTCAGAACTATTAACATTCCTTTTAATGTGTGATAGGCGCATCACATTTGCCATAAGTATTGGCAAGGATCATTATGGATATACAGGTTCGGGGTAGTTTTTACTAAATGCATGCACACTAGGTGTTATGGGCCCTAGTGTTTAGCAAAGGCTAATTTGGAACGGCATGCACATTCCTCAGGTTGTTTTTTATGAAGCATTTTTCACTATATGTGCACTATCTCTATGAGATTACTTTTGGGTCTACTAATCACCAATAGAGGTCATGCCTTGGTTTGGGTGTTTGGATTTTTTCAAGTTTACCACGATGGTTATTTTGGACATTGTTGATTCCTCACCAATGTTATACACTACGGTGATTCCCCGTTTACCAGTCATATGGGACGACTGTCTGTAAACCGTGAGAAAAACACACCTCAGTACTGTCAGTTATACAAGGGGATAGGCAGATTACAAAGAGTAATCTTGTGCTAAAGGATCTACTAAGAGCATACGTTAGCACGACGCATTTCTGAATAGATGATTTTCTCCCTATTCTAGAATTTGTTTAAGTACAGTTTTCGACTTTGAACACCTGTTGTGGTGGGGTTGGGGATTGTGTCAATACTTTCATACGTCAGGGACTTACCAGGTGTGCTGACAAAGTATGTTGGCAAGTAACCTTCATTTGGGATGAACATGTAGTTATTTATGTTCCAAACTATTCAGAGTTCTAACACGAGGACACTCCCTATTTATGAACTTTTCAAGATACTCAGGTGAGTAGGAAATCGGGCTCACAACTACATGGAAAGTTATTCCAAGGTTTCCTTGCATTATTCCAGTACCTTCAGAAGATCTGAAAACTAGTTATGCCTTTGTACAACTCTTAGTTGTGGTTACTCCTTTATAGTACTCAAGTGAGTTATAACTGGAGTTACCATTTAGACCCAAGTGACTCTTAGTTGTGGTTACTCCTTTACAGTACTCAAGTGAGTTATAAATTGAGTTACCATTTAGACCCAAGTGGTTGCAAAAGGACAACAATGTTAAAAATCAAGATGTTCCTCTTGGTTTCATTGAACCTCCTCATTGCACCAATTATCGGTCATACAGACAACTAGCTCATGTATGGGATGTCAATACAGAAACCATCAGTATTCTTAAGAAGATATTACTACTTGTGTTTTTGAGGATGAACACTCTTCCTTAAGGGGGGAGTAATGTGAGGAGAGGGTCCTACGGGGCAAGGCCCAACCTAGGGGGTCAGGGACATAGGCCAAGGGCCTGGACTGGACCAGTGCGGACTGGGGATCCGCTTAGGGTAAGAGCTAGGAGCTAGGCCTATATAAGGGGCGGTAGGGAGGAGGATCCTATGTTTAGTTACCCTAGGTCTTACATGTCAGCGGAGGTACAACTGCTTACCGTTATAAAAGCCGATGGCCATGCTACTGAGGTCGAACACAAACGATGGCTTGAAGCCAAATCAAATCTCGCTAATAAGTAGTTAGAAGATATAAAAAAGGCGATACTTCTCTCTAGGGAGATCTATCTACAATCGGAAGCCTCCAATCAAGCTCAGTTTTTTAGGGCTTTAAAAATCAAGAAGAATCGGGGCCACGTCCGCTCGCTAGATGATGAGAAAGGGACAGCAGTTCATAACCACGATGAATGGCTGGGATGATGCTGAGCTATCTCAGTCAAATCATTGGACAGCCGGAGACCCAGTCCCAAGAAGTGGAGGAAGTCAGAGAGACCTCACTTCAGAGTGTTTAAAACAAAATTCCCCACTCAGAAGCTAATAACTTGGAACGGGCATTTTCTGAAGACGAATGTTCACTAGCATTGCAAGCCCTTGGCAAGGAAAAGTCCCTTGGGTGGGATGGGATGACGGTGGAATTCTATACAGAATTTTGGGATGATCTCAAGGCCCCAATCACAAGTTTGGCCAATAAAGCCATAATCGATGGGTCGATGGAGACAAGTGTGAAGAACATGATAAACTTAAAGATGGAGATGATGTTGAGCTCTGAATGTAAGCTACAAGGGTGGTTTTCTTACCATTCTATCTTTATGTTGGAGATGAACCCTTGCAATGCCCACACACTATTCACACCTCCTCTTGTTGTGGTATGCAATTCATGTGAGCTTATACTTTTGCCATCTTCGAGAGTAGAGGTTAAAACAGGAAGTTGTTGATCGCCCAGGTGTCCACATGCAGGTGGATTCGATAGCAACTTCACTCCTGCAGCGGACATGGGGCCCCAAGGGCTTAACTGGCACACTTTTGGCATTCCTTGTGCAAGAGGCATTGTGGACGCTAAAGGCATTGCTTCATCCGGCTAAGTCTTATCATTTGGGCGTTCACGTATTTGGCATGGCCACCTACAACCGCATGTCCTTTCTATGCAAAGGCATGCTCCTCATGTATCCTCAATATGTTGCCTCCCAATCTCTCTCTTCTCTTCTTTGTCTAATCACGACTGCCGCAGATACTCATCTTGGAGCAATGTGCTGCTCAATACCCTTTACCCATCAACAAAGTCTCCCTCTCTCTGACCAACAACCTTTGTGGCTGACGGCGTAGTACCTGCATTGTCTACACGGTCCAAAGACTAGAGCTTTACCAACTAACAAAACACGCATACATGGGAGTGCCATATCTTGCTTCATTTGGCCGAAGGAGCCCAGGCTGGAGAACACATCAGGAAGACAAAATCGTGGTTGATAGGGGCAAAATCAAGAAGAAGCTCCGATAAGATACTAACTATCACGCTCACTACCTAGAGTCAAAAAACAGTAACTGTTGGGACGCAAGCTGAAACTTCATCATCGTTTTTTTGTTGCAGTCACTCTATTGAACACCCTAGGGATGGAAGCTTTTGCTTTGCTCACTTGCAGGCCACAGCTCACTTTAGCCTCATTCTCACTGAGTTCTTTGGATGCCAGTAGTTTCCATGGTGCCCGTCGGACCCTCTCTCCACTTCTCGAGTGGAATTGATCTCCACAAAATCACGAGTGCCACAGAGAAAAACGAGAACCACAGTCATTAATGTATTTGTGCTCTTTGACTTTATTGATTTTCGGTAGGCTTAAGCTAGTCATAAAATGATTGTAATGGAGAGCAAGTCGATCAAACATGGTAGCAAAAAAAAAAAGGGTGAAATATTTGTAGGAGACAGTGGAGAGAGCGTGTAAGTGCACATGCTCACAATAATCTGCATATGGGTGCTTCACCCTTGGGAAAATCCCTCAGGATCAGTATGATTGTATGCACCCAAATCACTATCATCAACCTCATGCACATCAATGACACAAAAGATAGCCTTTTCTCTAGAGCATTCAAAAATTGTTTTACACCGACAGTGATTTAACTTTAAGCCTGACAGGAAACTCTCTTCCCTACATTAATTGATCTAAATCTTCGTTGTGTACTGCTAATAGGTCAAAATTTTTTGTCGTTATCCATTGTCTCTTAGCACTTGCACATAAAAAAATATGATCTATTTTGTATAAATAAACTATCCAAATCTGTAAAATCTACAAAATTTGAAAGAAGTTTTCTACTAAAAAGGAGAACATTTCTCTCTCCTCACATACCCTCGGCCAGATGATGTAAGATTATCTCCTTAGCAATACTTTAATGTAATTTCATTTGTAGTTTGGTACGCTTCCGATTATTCCACTATTGCACTATACGTTCCCTAAATTTGTTACTGGAGTTTAGACGGCTATGATTATTTATGATTAGGTACTTACTCTTATGTTGAAATTAAAAACCAAACTCCTCGCATCATGAGTCATACTTTTGTTTGTATTCGAATATGGACCCATCATCATCACCATATACCTGAGTATTTAGTACGCAGTTAACCTATTAATAAATTAAATAAATTTTTTTTTTTTAGGGCTTTGTCTTTAAGAAACATGTTTGCAGATAAACCTAAGTACAAGGCTACCATATTGTAGACCCTCCAGCTATAAATTCCCTTACCTTGGTTATGGGTTCTGATAAATTCATGCTTATTATATTTAATTTCTTTTCAGTAAGTCTTCTTATAGATATCCTCACAACTCTATAACACGAATTGTCAGTTTTAAAATCAATAGGCTCAAGATATTCCGCCTTTTGGCCAAGTAAATTTAGTGTATGATTAGATTGTTGTTGAATTTAACACAAAGTTGTTTTTAGTGCTTTGTTTTTTTAGACAAGTTTTGCAGATAAAATCTAAATACAATGTTCTCATATCAAGCTCCAGGTATGTCATTTCTTAATGCATTCTGATAATACCCCTCTTGAAACATCATTTCAATTATTCTTGATAAGTAAGATCTATCTATGTATCTTTAGACCTCAAAGTAATATTATCTAATTCACCACAAATACCTATCCCATCTCTTCTCTTACCTTGACCCCTCCAAATTCCCCCACCCTTCACTACATCTCCTTATGCGCAAATCCTCTAGTTTAATAGTGGTTTGATAAATTAATGTTTATTATATTTGATCTCACATACACAATTTCAAACACTCATCATAGTCGACCTCGGTAAGTACTCAACGTAATTTTGTCATTCTCTGTCAAATGGTATGGTTCATGTAATGAGTCCATCAGAATGTCATCCTTACATCTTTTATTTTGGCCAACTGCAACAACTCGTAGCTTCATTCTTGTAAGTTTTTTTGGTTAGTGGCACTAGTTGATCTATGCTATTACATTAGAACTGCAAAATTTTTCTTTTCGCTCGATTGTATCACATTTGTCTCAGTTGTATACTAATCCCCTTTGTAGTTTTCATTGCAAGCTTATGAATAATTATTAACTCCATACTCACACTTTTAAATGTATTGAAAATAATTTCTTGAGATGATCTGTCTATAAACTATGCAGCTCCTCATGTGAGCTAAGGTGCTCTGGGATAGTGCACAATTATTTGTAAATCCTTTGGTGATATACTGCACTATGATGTCCACAACGTAGTAAATATACTTTTTTTTTCCCTTTATGTCTTGTCTAGTCCATTGGTCACAAGCACACAGATTCGCCGGTTTAGGCAGTGTGTAAATGCTCATCCTAGTGCAGATACGCCGATTTAGGCAGCACACTGCTAAATTGCAGATTCATGATTTTTAAACTGATACAAAATGCAGATTGGCCGATTTAGGCACCATTAGTGCAGATTCACCGATTTAGGTAGCACGAATTATTGGTGTAGATTCGTCGATTTAGGCAACACCAATCACAAAATCATACTGCAGTGGCTGGCCACCACTGCAACTGGTATGATTTTGTTACACGGGTATAGAAAATGCAAGATATTTTGTATTTGGATTATATTGTGGATTGGAATTGGATTGGAATGTCGTATCTGATGATTATTTTGTCACGGCAGTGTTTATGTGATGGGACTTGACATTTATGAGATTGATGATGAGTGTGACCAATGATATCCTGATTCATCAGGGTATGACATATATTGCTTATTCTAGTGGTATGGGACACTAGAATAGGTAGTATGTGGGTGACGGCAGGCATAAGCAATGTTGTTTTGTTTCATAAATTTTTCATTTTACAACGTGCTTTTTTTTGACAAAAAATACTAATCACTATTTTTGACACAAAATACTAATCACTATTTTTGACAAGTGTGGTTTGTAGATTTTATCTTCGCAACTGAGGACAGTTGCAAAGATAAAATCTGCAAGGACATTTTATCTTCACAACTGAGGACAGCTGCTTTCCAACAGAGAGGTATGTAATGGAATTGATATTTTTATTAATTATTGCAACTGATAGGTGGAAAAGACTAGACCAAGCTAGGCCTATGCGAATGGAAATATACATATATTGTACATTTTATTATTCAAGTGCTCTTTATGAGCTTTGGCCATTTATGACCGTCCGGCAAGTTTGTAATCACTTTGACCATTTAAGAAATCTATAAATCAAAACGTGCAAGAGGGAAATGGTCACTCTTGCACGGGGGGAGATTGCAACCAGTGTTTGTGTTGCTCTTCTCTTCTCACCTCTCCTCTCTTCTCTCTAGCCGTGCCGGCGTAGCACTCCATTCTAGGAGGTGCATCTACACACGCTCTATTACTTCTCTCTTGCACTCTGTCTTTCTTTGTTCGTGTATCTCACGATTATGCGACTATGTGGTTGCCAGGTATGTCGATTAGTCTCTTTTATGGTTTGTAGTATGCTATATCGGGTATTTTGCAGGGAACTCCACGCCTCTGGCTGTAGCACTCGCAGGGATGAATCCAAAGGTAGGGAAGGGAAACACATAGACGGAAAAAGGTTTTGGCGACAGGAGCGGGAGGTGAGGACTAGGCAATGAGGGTAGAGATATTCTTGAAGGCATCTTTCAATTAATATATTTAATTTTAAGTGAGCTAGTAGGAGCCACTTTTAAAAAATAGATGATACAATTCTATATTAACACTAGGTTGGTAACCTAACAGGACATAAAATTGTCCTTTGCTGGGTCCAAGAAAAACTTAACAACTCCTAGAAGAGGTGTCTATTCACAAAACCCTTCATTGAGATTATTCACAAGACCCATGTGCTTCAGGAAAAATTATAATAATGTTGAAATGTGTAATCCAATGGAATAACTAAGCCCTCAAAGTAAGTGCTTTTTTACAAACAACAAAAAACAAGGAAGTCCATTAGTGCATAGCTTAGTGCTCTAAAAACAATTTTGTTCTAGTCATTCCAACATTTTTCCAGGAATCTATAATAGTATAGATTTCAAATGGAAGAGTCTCTATGACCTCAAAAAATCTATTAGAAGTCTCACATTTTACTTGAAATTAGCATGTTTTTAGACAGTTTGAGGTGTAAGTGCATGTACGGTTACAAATGGCTAATTGATCATTCAATTTAGTATACAAAGCACTTTATGAGCACTATGACTCTTGCTAGATATCACTCACACAAAAAAGTCACTTCTTTTCATCCTCCATTGATAATGACAAGGAGATTATGAATGAGAAGTTCTTCCCAGCTATAGAACACTGTAATACTAGTAAGTTATATTGCAGAGGAACAAATTTGCAAGCTTGAATCAAGGTCCTCCATGATAATTTTCCATGTGCACCATGAATAGGGATGACCAAAAAACATTATGCACATTAGCAATTAGAAACCATTTTATAACAATGTATTTTTTTCTACAAATATAAAGATTATTAGAGCCATTCTAGAAGGACAAAAGATAACATGTCAAAGCACTAACTTTACAACAAGAAAAATTTCTTCCAACCTAATATGCATACCACATTGGTCATCATCACCACATTTGAAAAGACTTGCACATACTATTGTTCAATGAATATAAGTTACAATGACCATAGCCTCCCACAATGATAGATAGACCTAATGAGCAAAACCATACAACCATGTGAAAGAGATCCATATGTACATTGGCCAAAAGGATAGCCATAAACTATAAGCATTTGGAAGTCTTTAAAATCACAAGTGCCATTCTAGCATAGTTATAACCATAACAAGGCAATAGTGCCATCATAATCATATCATGGCACATGTTGCTATTCCATGTTTCAAGAGAAACATATTCTAAAACCCATTAGTGATACCATAAGCTTCATGAGACAGGAGCTACCACATGTTCACAAGACCATAAGCCATCCACAACATCATGTCAACAATACTTGGCAAGATGTAAAATGCTTGGCGCGATTAAAAACACCAAGAAGACCGAGACGGATCACAAATTTTGGTAAGATAGAGAACACTAAGCAAACATACTTGTTACCTAAGAAAACCACTTTAGTGCGTACATAAATCATAAGCACCACAAACCCTAGAAAGCACTTGGCAAAGGGCTCACACACCCTTCCGTACATAAACCACATCAAGTTCCTCCAGTGGAGTATTATCAACAAGCGGCACAAACCCTAACAAAGTTGGGCATGAACATTAACCTCATCGACTCGCTCCACCTAACCATCATACACAAGATCACAAACCTTGGCGTACATAAACCACAAATACTTGCTCCAAATGAACATTACACACTCATGAACTTTGCAATGATGAGAGGATGACAAGAAAAGAAAGAGCAAGCCCTTTACAATGGGAGAGCAAGCATCTATTGTCGCCATATGTCGCCTTACCAAAACATAATCGTCCAAAATTTGTTCCTACAGTTGCATTAGGAGAACCTTGGACTCAATTTTGGGCCCTGTAAGAAACGCCAACTCAGCATAGAGAGAGGTAATTATGAAAAATGCAAAAGTTTTTTTTTGGAATTCTATTTCTCATAGTACATACGTAAAAGTTTTCTCAATCACTTAAATGCATGCTCGTACAAAATGCTTTTCGAAAGCCCAACTTAAGTGTACACAAAATTCCATGTTTGTGAATCTTAATGAGCGATGTGATGTGCGTAAGAGAAAACACATAAGAGTTGTTTTCAAAATACAAAAATAATGCCACGGAATAGAGGCACAAGTATCAAAAATCACCTTTTTATGAAGTACTCGCAATTTAAATTCGAACAGATTGTACTTGATAGTGATTGATAGGTACTATTTAAGACTATGAACGAGTCAGAACCAAGAGAATAGAGGTGCTTGAGGGGTCTCTCGGACCTCTATTCGCTTGGTTCTGACCTTATGAGGCCCTAGGATTGAGATATAGCACTTTTTAAACCCACGGATGCACCCGGAACGTCCAAAAACCATAGGATAGCTCTTTAAAACACTGAAATCTGACATCTCTAGCTCAAGATATAGCATTTTTAAGCCTAGGGCCTCATGAGGTTAGTACCAAGCGAATAGAGGTCCTAAAGACCCCTCAAGGGCCTCTATTCGCTTGGTACTAACCTCATGAGGCCCTAGGCTTAAAAATGCTATAGCTTGAGCTAGAGACGCCAGATTTCAGTGTTCTAAAGAGCTATCCTATGATTTTTGGACGTTCCGGATGCAACCGTGGGCAGCCGTGGGCTTAAAAAGTGCTATATCTTAATCCTAGGGCGTCATAAGGTAAAAAACAAGCGAATAGAGGTCCCAGAGACCCCTCAAGCGCCTCTATTCGCTTGGTTCTGACTCCTTCATAGTCTTAAATAATACCTATCAATCACTATCAAGTACAATCTGTTCGAATTTAAATTGCGAGTACTTCATAAAAAGGTGATTGATACTTGTGTGAGATGCACAAGTACAAGTACTGATAGCAACAACGGGTCATAAAAAGGCGTTCGGCGCTTGTCCCAGATGTCATTATCAAACGCCTTACTTTTCTGATGATAGTGACAATTTCACCAAAATGGTTTTCATGGACATTTTCAAAATGAGAAAAAATGTTTTTTCAACGTAACGTTAGCCTTCTTCCTATTGGCTAAGGAGCATTCTCTCACTAGAGTTGAAAGGCCCGAAAATGAGTCCATTTCTTTCCTAATGTTACCATAAACAAGTGTAAAAACACTCCAAGTGAACCCTGGCAAGAGAGAACTAGACAACAAACCAACAAGATAAATCATGAGACCCTGGCGAGATAAATCATAAAACCTTGGCAAGAACTCATAAAACCCCTGGCGAGAAAGGCAAACCATAATTTCAAGAGGGAAACACTAGATCAAAAGTAGGCTATTTTAGAACCGCTATTATAAGTGTTAAAACGCAGACACAACCCATAACCTGGCAAAACGCAGACACAACCCATAACCTGGCAATTCACAACCCATAACCTGGAGACAAAAACCCTGGCGAGATTGTAAACCCTGGCCTAGCAAGACAACAAACCCTGGCCAGACAAAACCCTGGCGAGGCACTACCATGAAGTATAAAACCATAACCGTTGGGAGAAACCAACCATCAAAAAACAAGAATGGAGGACATAACCATAGACAAGTTCACATAGCCATAACCAAAGGCATCCTCTATCACCGGTCACTTACACACATACGGCCTAAAAGCATTATTTACCAGTTGTTCATGCATATGTAGCATAAACTCAAACCTGAAGACATCCCTCTTGCCATAGAGGTCTTTCCAAATGATCCAACAATTTGTGAAGGCGGAATCCATGAGACCCCAAAAACCTGAATGCCACCACTTAAAACCATGCATTGTACTTTGCAAGCTATAACCACTCCCAAGAACCATACTATCAAATGTGTCATAGCCAGCCTTACATGCATTGTATTGCACCGCAACATCAGGACATACAACCTCCCTCCTCTTTCCATCACTCATCAAGCGCTTTACCTCACCTTTATGCATTCCATAGAAATTAGAAGCAAACAAAATTTCTTTCTTGTCCATCCATGTGCAAGCAAGGACACCTTGCTTCTTGCAATATGCAAACCGGCAAGCACCTCGTGCTTGCTTACCCAAATGTAGCATCTTTGCATGCGGGAAGTACTTTCTATTCTCCACATAAGTACCTGTACCACCTTGGCCCTCATGAAGCAAGTGCTCAAGAATCTTAACGGAGGTAAAATACCTGTCAAAAAACACATGATGACCCTTCCTTGGAAGGGATTTTACCAAATTTGCAACTACATGAAAAGACAATTCCGGGCATGGCAATTTATCATAGATTTGAAATGCATGATTATACCCCGTTGATGAATCACATAGGTTCCATACCTGTATGCCAAACTTATGCGGCTTCTTTGGATTGTAAACCCTACATGGGTTCAATTTGGATTTAGAGGGAATTATGCGCTCATCAACAGTGACACACTTGCCTACATTGTAATGCTTTTGAAAAGTGTAATTCAGCCACTCCTCCAAATCAATTAATTGCCACAAATTGTGCTCTCTACATCCACGAGGTGGCCTTTGTGCATTGTCTCATAAGTGGAGGAACCGTTTAATTTGCTGAAATGTGGTTTGGCTCATCTTCTCATCAAAGTTAGGAAACAAGAGTGAGCCTACCACATCATCCTTCCAATAGTGTTTCTTGGAAGGCATGTAGTGAAGTGCCATGCCCAATGCTATGCCCATGAAACGCATAAAAGAGTGACGATCAATAGGAACCCACCTACGCATGGAGTCATGCAAGCTCCCACACCTTCTCCTCTCTTTTTCTGCATACGTGTTTGTCTCACTTACAATGTGATCAATGAGATCTAGTGGAAACAACATTAAAAAAAAATGAAATTCACAAAACTCACGAGGTAAATGACCCAAATCGGGTCCATGGACTCCATTGAAGGGAGGGAGAGTCCTAAATGTGCCATGGGGCTCTTGCTCAAGGTCATCACCACTATGCCATTCCGGAGGAATAACATCAACAAAGTCATTATCCGCTTCGGGAGAGTCATCAAGGACCAGCCCTTCTGCCTCCAAGGCCTCATCATCACCACCTTCAACCCCCTCACCCTCCGATGCATGCTCATCATTGCTTTCCTCCTCATCAAATACATCAAATGGGCTAGGTGAGGGACTAGCTATACCTCCTGCATGCGGTAGTTTATGTTTACGAGGTTGGCCACCATTTCGGCCACTATATTTGCTAAATTCAGGTTATGGTCCTGAGGCATCATTACTTGTAAGCGTGCTACAGCCTTTGGGTCTACCCTGGTTTCGTGGTTTGGGTGGCCTTCCATGCCGCTTTGCAATCAGTGTGGCCTCCACCGGAGTGCTTTCAAAATCAGGACTGCTAAGAGGAGTATCCTCTTCAAGATGGTAGGAATGGCTTCCCTCCCCCAATGCATCCTCAGCAAGCTTCCTCCACATTTCAACCATAGGTGCATGACTAGATTGACCAATTTCATATGTAGAAGAAACAGGTGTCCTTGCATGGCTTACCTTGCTTATTTTTCGAGGAGGAGTGAGATTCAGGGAGCTTTGAACAAGGTACTCGCAGATGCCATTCCAATTTGCAGCATAGGACTTCGGATCCCCCTCAAACTAACATGCAAATTTTTGAGTTTTTGCATGGTACTTGTGTAGCACCCCAAAGAAGAACACCTCAGCATGATTATCCCCAAATTCTTGTTGTGCCCAAGAAGCCCCAAACCAGGCCGTGGGTACTTGTAGCAGGGCACCTTCTTGGGCCGCGAGAAACTCAGAGGAGCGTCCAGCACGGTTGCAGCCTACCTGCGCAGGTGAGTAGCGCCTTTGATTGAGCTCCATGCGCGCAGGAAAAATTGATCCCTGCACCCGTTCCTCGGCCTCTGTTTCTCAGAATTTTGGCTCTCCTCACGCTGCCCTACCCCAATTGCTTGAGTTGGGGCTTTCATTTGGAGCCCTTGGATCTAGGCAAGATCGTACGGGCCTCAATTCTCCCAGATCTGGAGCCCCCATGCATGAATTCGAGCTTTTGGGGAGGCACGACACTCAATTGGAAGGTGGCTGTTGCATGCAATTATCCATGCTTAGAGTGGATAGTTGATTAATTACTCAAATTAGAAGGCATGCAAAAATGCTAAAAGAAATTCCAAGTTTTTTTCAAGTTTGTCCTCACCTACCCCGATTGGTCAATCTATGTTATCTAACTTGAATTTTTTGAATTAATTTGTCGAACTTTTCCAGTTAAAAGGACATAAAATTGTCCTAGGACATAAAACTGTCCGCTTACCAACCCAGTGTTAAATCACAACAAAAATTCCATATGGTTGTAGGCACTTACTTAAACTTAATCTCCCTAGTTCCTCTTAACTTAGTAGGCCTTCGTGCCTTCTCACCTTGTTTATGCTCTCTTTCTCATACTTTCATCAAAATGAGAGCAATCAATTATTGAGTATCTAGTTCATATACACTAGCTCAATAAAACAATGTTGAAGAAATTTGACATTGCCTTGTTACTTAGCTAAAAGAGATATGCAAGGATTGCCTTAGCTTAGTCTTGAGCCGATTGAAAATCAAGACTAGCTAGCTGCAAACTATGGTAAACGGAAGAAAAACCGATGAAATATGTGAGAAAGTCGTCCAAAAATTTTGCAAATCTCAAAAAAATTGCTAGTATTTTTGGTTTTCTTCTTTGTGAGGAGGAAACTGGATCAGCAGCCGCTTAATAAAAGAGACTTTCTCGAACGTTAACACTGATTGGAATTAAGCTATAAATGCAAGAAATGTAAATACATGTGAAGTTGTGAAATAAAAAGAACTAAGTATGTCGCTACAATCTTTTTTTTCGTTTCTTTTAATAGGAATCTCCACAGATGCTCCCAACCCTATGAGGAGAAAAGGGGAGGAGATGCCACGTGTAGGAGTAGGGGGGAGAGAGAGAGAGAAGAAGAAGAATAATAATAATAAGAATTCTTTGGTAGCCTCGCTCCACGACAGTCGTCGAAGATTAAGGGCGCCGCCTCTATTTGGCCAGTGGAGCAGTAGGTGGGTCACGTTGTCTGCGCACTGGAGGACGAGCCGCACGCAGGTCAGAGACAAACATAGGGAGCTTTCTCTCTCTCTCTCTCTCTCACGCCAATGATCAGGCTGCTCATGAGTTCGTCATCATGATGCACCCTTTGACGCCTATGGCCCACAACTCGGGTCTCATCCATTTATTTCCATCCGGATGTGTAGGTACTCCACTCTCTGGCGATAGGTTGGGTGTGAGAATGTCATGCAGGTCCTCCACTCTCTGGTGTGGGTAGCGTAGATCCGCAAGCGACTCTCTCTCTCTCTGTCTCACTCTTGGTACAGTGGAAAATGGCACTGATAGGCATGATGGGGATCACATGACGATGAAGAAGAAAGAAGCGACGCTCAGAGCCGGGTAGGGAGAGTGCAGAGGAAGAGGATGAGGACGAGAACGAGGGACAGATAGCATGAGCTAAACGAGGGGTAGAGAGCTTATGCTCAATGCATGGCAAGGCAGGCATGGAGGAGGACATAGTGAGGTAGGGCAAGGAGCGGAGCATGTGCATCGACTCCAATTGAGCTCCCTGTTATAAAAGTTAAGCGGTTGAAGGAATCTTCGTGACAAATTAATTAATATAGATGTGTGTGTGTATAGAATTTATTAGAATTATGCAAAGTGAAGCTTTACTTTAGCATTTAAAACAATAGAATGCCAAAAAAAACATGTGTGTGTGTGTGTAAAATTCACTAAAATTATGCAAGGTGAAGCTTCACTTTAGCATTCAAAAACAATAGAATGCAAGAAAAATAAAGACATGTCAAATAGATGTGAAATGAAAAGTAAGTTTCCATCACGCAATCAAAACAATGAAAGTCTCCCTAACTCAACACAACATAGATGCGAAATGAAAAGTAAGTTTCCATCGTGCACTCAAAACAATGAAAGTCTCCCTGGCTCAACACAACAGCAAGGGTTTCTTTTAGAAAACCAAATATATTGAAAGTTTTAGAAAATGTTAGGAAGTTTTAGAAAATGTCCGAAGTCTCTTTTCTCTTCAACCAGAAAAAGTAAGGGTTTCTTTTAGAAAACCAAATATGTTGAAAGTTTTAGAAAATGTTAGGAAGTTTTAGAAAATGTCCCAAGTCTCTTTCTCTTCAACCAAAAAAACAAAGGACCGAGTTTCCAAGAGATATTTTGCAAGCTCATTAAAGCATGGTGGGAAAGTTTAAACAAAGTTCCTAATTCTTTATGAGTCGAATAAGATGCAAGGAGTCAACTCCTACGTCAAAATGAGGGCTCACCAATGTTAACTCGAGTGTGCGGAAAGAAACAATTTTAAAGGTACACGAAATTCCCTTTAGGATAGATTCAAAATGGAACTTTTTTGCAAAATAATCAGCATTTTTTGCAATTTAACTTTATATTCTTGAATTTTTAAAGTGGATTTTCTCCTTCTCCCTCGCTGATTTGGTTTCTCAAACGGATCAAGGCTAATATGAGGCACACTTTTCTTGAACGTTAATAAGCACAGACTGTAGAGCACAATGCACATGGGAAATTAAGATCCATTTAATGGAAACGATGGCAGCATTAAATCGCAAGGCTAGTGCTCATGTGCAACAACAGCACATGCACATAGTGAATAAAGCAGACAACATTCAATCTTTCCTTGATTATGAGAAAGTAGTACTATTTTTATTTTTTTTTCTCAAGGGTTATAGATGTTGGGAGTCCATAATTGGACGATCTGTGCGTTGATAGCATTACCAAGTGATTAAAAGCTGTTGTATTGTGCGGTGCGGCAAATTTTTGCTCTCGATTTTTCCACAGCTAGGAGCCCGGTGCTGACCTGGCTCAAGTTTCGAACACATATCCCCCGACACCGGGCGCGTGGTTAGCACATCCGCCTGCCAATGTGGAGGTTGTCGATTTGAATCCCAGTCGAGAGACGTGAAAGTCAATGCTGTCTGTTTTTTGTGGAGCATCATCTCCCTCGAAATCTATGAATCTCTGCCCGTAGTCGATCACATGGCTTGAGGTTCATTAAATACCCCGTGCCACTTAGTGTTGTGGGGGGGCGGACTTCTAAAGGCTGGAACTACCTGCCTTCGTGAGCTTTTGGAAAGAGAGAGGGGCTTCTAGAGGAGGTGGCGCATCGGCCCCTATTCTCCAGCACAGAGAGAGAGAGAGAGAGAGAGAGAGAGAGAGAGAGAGAGAGAGAGAGAGAGAGAGAGTATCTCCTATAGTATCTTTTGTTTTTTAGTATTGCAACATACATACTGGAAACTTCTTCTTATTAAATACACACGAATCTTCCCTGGCTTCCTACCTGCAAAACCAGTAAATGTGCCTTCGGAGTCGAACGCAGGTACCCTCAACAAAAATAATCACGCCAACCACCTCAGCCAAGTGTCTTCAATGTTGGCATTTTGTTACTATAATTTCAAAAAATACTCCTTGACACCCTTCTAGCCCCTTGTTCGCGTGTGTTTGTTGCCTGCTACTCAGCTTCACTCCACCACACCACCGCCCTACTGCTCAGGTCCCTTCAATCAAATCGACATCGACAACGACTCTAGCACCCACGCAAGATTCTAGTACTATTTACTTTTTACCAAATCGTAGACACGCACTCCCAATTGCTAATAATAATCTCTCCTTGGAAACACTCGCTAGCAGAAAAGCGGATTTTCTCCTTTTCCTCCTCCCTTCGACCGCTTGTTTCATTTTTTCAAGCGGCTCAAGGCTTAGCTGAGGCAACCGAACATTGAGCGGTCATGTTACTTACTAGGAGTACTTGGAAGAAACCTTCCAAAGAATATAGGAATGCTCCGAATACAAAGTTTCTTCTTGTATTAGAAAGAGAATCGGCAAAAGAGATTTCTCTTGTGAGCTCACCATCCGCTGAACGATGAAGTGAAGTCGAGATACAATTTTTGCAAATCCTACAAGCAATGAATGACTTCAGTTTTTTCCTTGAGGACATCTAGGTATTTCACTAATATTCTCGACGTAATGTGAGACATTGCTCTTTATAAAAATCATTACCTTGGCATGGCGTTGCTGACGGGTGACTCCCGACAAACCATCGTCTTGGCCACGTTTTAGTTTACAACATTTCCCTAGCAAGTAAGTGAAAATAAGGGCACACTTGAAATTCTCCCAGTTTTAAGGTCGAAGTTTGAAGCTTTTGCTTGCAATTACACTCTAAAGCTTGTTTGGCATTCCCGAATTCCTTGAAGGCAAGCTCAAAATCTAGTTGAGATTTTACAATTTCAGCCGATTAAGAAACATTGCGCCCCATCTTTTTCAAAACTTTGAGCCAAAGCCCAATGCATTTGCGATCGAGATCCCAATTCGTAGGATTTTGGCACTATTTTCTTGTATACTTTATCGACTTCACTTCCTTTTCCCACGGCTTGCAATCGACTAATCTCCATTTCAACTGGCTCAAGGCTAAGCGAGGTAGAGCTTTACCGAACATCGGTGCCAAGGGAATGTTTTCTTAAGCTCGACTTCAAGGAAGCCTGCAATAGTTTATACACTTCATAAATATCAGCAAATCGCTTAGAATGTAACCTAAAAATTTGGAAGGTTTTTAAATTGCCCTTATTTTATTTGAAAAGTTAAAATGTTTTTGGTGAGCCCTGATTTCAATGTACGAATTGACCCCCTTGGATGTTATTTGACTCACAAAGAATTAGGAACTTTCTTTACAGTTTTTGGTTAGCCTTGAATGAGCTTGCAAAATATATCTTGGAAACTTGACTTGTCTTTTTGGCATGCTAAAGGCCTCTCTATGGCTTTATCATGCGGAACGAGTGATTCAAGTCTCACGCGTACAAGTCAAACGACATGTTACAGAAGATTATGAAGCGAATATGATTTTTGATGTAGATGTAGAAATTATTATTGATGAATTTTTGAATTTATTAACTTCTCTTGAACCAATTGATGAAGACAAAGATAAGGACATAATTGCAGATTTTGAGTCACAAGATGATTATGCTTTTTTTTAATTCTTTGCTGGATGATGATATGCCAATTGCCGGTCATGAAGTGGCAATTTTTTAAGATGATTCTGAAGAATTTTGGAATTCGTTATTGGAAGATGATTACAATCTCAAGCAAAAATCCTCTCCAGTGATTCACAAAGTTGAAGTTACCCCATCTGAAGAGAGCCTTGAGAAGATTTCCTCTTCGCCAAATATTTCGCAGTTATTGGAAGATTTTGAGCGAGAAGTTTCACATCACATAACGGATTTTGAAGATCAATCTCTTGTTGCAGTCAACCTGATTAAGCCAGAATCTTCTAAAAAGTCTTTGAATAATGGAATGACATGGGATTAAGTAGTCAAAGCAAAAAGGTTTTGCAAGAAGCAAAGGTTCAAGACAAAGGTTTCAAATAACTCAAAGATTGAAGATTTTTGAAGATTCAATGCTTTCCTGAGTTCTATCAACATCAAAAGTCATTTCTTTGACACGGGCTCTCATTTTAAATGGGAGAGAATGTCACGATTGTGACTATGTTGTAGTATTACATCTACTACTAGTTGCAGACACGTAAAGTGCCATGCCAAGGAGAATCCCTACGCTTGGATGGTCATGACCCTTCACTCAAGAGACATCTGTAGCGCGGATAGTGTGTCGTGCTCTCTACAGTGGGTGCTCCTCAGTGCTATGTGCGTGACAATCTCACTCAAAAAACTGAAAACAAAGGAACAAAACATAACAACTGATCACACAGAGACACAACAGCAGACCAGAACATAGGACTCGACTATCTCAAAGAACCGATACAGACTCTAGCGTGGCAGCACACTCAGCTCCAGCCCAGAACTCACAGGTACAATGGAGGTGTCGAGGCTCAAATGTGAAGGGATGGTGAAGACGTGCTGTGTGTATAGACTCGATATCCAAAATGACGACGCTGGACCATATATCTAGAAGATGATAATCATAACCAAAACAACTATTCCTTATATGTACAACCATAAAGAGACACCAACAGCTCATAAATGTCATCCATCTAAGCCTATCTCCAGACTGAGTGGTAGTGGTGACTTGGCCACGATGTGCACTAGAACCACCGTCGTATCCCTGCCACGTGTCACTACCCAGCTCGGGCAGCCTAGAGAGTCTGTCTAGTGTGAACCAGACCAGACCAACTGTACTTACTATGTGTCCTGTCAAAGTAACACTGTAGCCTGCTAGAACATGCCTCTTCGACAAAAGCCACACTCCTTCGACGACTGGTCACGGTTGCGACTCTTCGTCCAATGGTTGCAGCTCTTCACAGAAAGGATGTGTCTTTACGTCTAAAGTCACGTCTCTTCACCATGAGACGTGTCTTTCCATTTGTGTCTCTTTGTCTCCTATATAAGGAGCCTATTGTACTCAGTTCTCAAGCATTCATCCAATCAATCAAACACACATTCAACCTCTTGAGTCTCAGTTTGATCTTAAGTTTTAAGTCTTAATTATAGGATTAGCACCACTAATCCTCCATGTGTGGTGCATGTCACTTATAGTGAGTCCACTTTTATTAGCATTTTAGGCCATTTTTGGATCGTGGGTTTTTTGGCCGATTAGGGAACTTTGTTATTTTCCTATATACGCAGTCCCCCCCCCTTCCCCCCTCGATCTTGTATTATTGGCATATTATCACTAGTGTAGAACTTCCATCGTTTGGGCTACACCTCTCTCAAGCATTTTCTCTCTCTAGAGTACCTGTAGCATTTTCTTTCTCCTCTATCTAGCGTTTTCTTGCTCCAACATTTTCTCTCTTGGAGTGTGTGCCAACAATCTCTCTCCCTTTAAACCAAAAAACCACTACCATATGTACAATTGTCTTATTCCTGCCTACTACCAATCCTCAAGTGGGTTGTCCCACCCCCTCCATAGTCTGACCTCCTGGATCAAACACCTGGATTTTCTCTCTTTTGTCCATCTGTATCACCCTTCAATAGTGCTTTATCCAAACAAGTAGCCATCCATGCACACAATAAGCCCATAGCACCTTTAACATACCTGGCTCTACCAGCACACCATTTGATCCAACAAACGCGTCTGACCCTCCCTCCAAACCATGTAAAGTAGAGCTCCCCTCAAGGGAACCTAGTATTTGGCAGATAACACACTTCACAGCTGCACTTACAAGCATACTTTTCAGCCACAAGTTACATACCTCTTTTGAAAGCTTGGGCACAACCTTGGAATCTCCAGAATACACCATAGAGCACACTTGGTGCATTGGTTCCACCATTGGCTCCATACTCTCCGTCACCTCTTCTCCGAACTTAATGCCACTATCATCAAGCCCTTCTTCATCGATTGGCCCTTAAAGATCAACCACCACCTCCACCTTGTCAGCTATATCTACCTGGGCTTTGCCTTGGTCTCCTTCTATAGCCAAGCTTGCTTCATCTTTCACAGCAAAACTCTGTACCTGCTGCACCATGGCAACACATTCCATAACAACTTTCATCAGCATGGCCATCAGCATGGCACCACATAGCATCTTTACCTGCATGTCCACTCTTGTAGGCCCGAATTCCTCCACTTGAACTTCATCAAGCACATCGGTTGGCACTCTCTCCTATTCCTCCAACACATCTTTCACATATTTATCCACATGCAAGAGATCAAACTCCTCTACCTTGAGAAAGACGAATCGGTATCCCATGCCGCATCAGCACCCATAGAACTTCTATCATTCGTTTCTACCTCTTCTGTCTCAAGATCGGGGACTTGCTCCACCTTTCCTGCTTCAACTTCATCTGCAAACCGCACTCTTTGATCTCTAACACACACCAATGGAGCTTGAACATCCATACCTAAGTTTGCTTGTGAATCTTCTACCTGGTCTGGAACCACTTGCACTTCTTTCACAATTGGAGATTCCCTAATTGGCATCTTCGGCATCGAAACCACTCTATCTCTTTGTAGCCATAAAACCTTTGGATCCTCTCACATCGGCACTTCCCTTTAAACCAACCTCGGCTTCACTTCAACAACTTTGACTAGCCTAGTCACTACAACATTTGACAGACCCTGCCTGGCTTGCCGCTTCTTCAAGATCTTCTTCGTTCGGCCTCTTGCCAAGTTAATTGCTTCCACATATGTCACAAGACTATCCATCTTGACCTTATCTCTAACCTCCTCATGTAGGCAATCCATGAATTTTCTCAATTTCAGATAATCAACATTTTTCATAGCAATTACCTCTATCAAATGTCTCCAAAGGGCTTTGAATTTCCATTCCAAAGCTTAAAAATCTCCGTCCAAACTTTTCTTTAACCCATCCGGATACCAGCTTCCGCTTTACCTCATGTAACTGCACATCCGACACATATTGGCATCGAAAAGCTGCTTCTAAAGTCATCCAGTCCGCACCTTTTCTTCATCTCGCAATGTGTTGTACCATCTTTTATCTTTATTGTGAACTAAGAACGGATTAACTTGAGTCGCTCCTTCTTCCCTTGACAACTTACTCTCTAGCACATAATCCTGTAGCCAAGTTTTCGAATCTTCCATCCAAGTGAAAATCGAAAAACCCGACCACGCCATCTTATACAACACCTACTCTTCAAAATCTGCACTTCATTAGCTCCAAAACCATGACTCTGCCTTCGAATAGGAGCAATCAACATACTCCTCGGTGGGGACACCAGAAGATAGAAAGGGGGAAGGGGAACACACCCAACACACAAAAAAATTCCTCTATGTAGCCCAGGGCTTCCATAGCTTCTCTATCATCTAGAAAACACCCTTCAAATTGCACACCTCTGCGTACAGATCATTGTCTCCACGCATATCAACGCACCACGCATGTACACTTCGCACAATCGATAGAGAACAACCATTCCAATTTCGCCCACTTATAGCAATCTCACTACACACACCTCTCTCGCTTTTTCTCTCACAGACACAAATGGCCCGGGGAGCACACACCACTCATACACCAACACCATACACCTTGGAATAGAGCAAAGATGCGAAGGGGGCAAAGGGAGAAGAAACGGCACAGAATCTGGCAATAAACTGCTTCATCTTCGACAAGAAGACACCATATACAATCAATCACAAGAAAGTTTCGTCGACACGGCCTTGACGAGCCAAAAAAAGCCCTATGGCAGCCTTAAGAATTCTTCTCCGCAAAGCTCTCCTTCTCTTCACAAGCACTATCCAAAAAACCTCTCCTGTTGGTGCCCTCGTTGGCCCAAGCTTCCCCAAAACTGTAAAATTTTCAGCAACTTCGGCTCAAGACACGTGTGACACCCTTGCTTATCTCGGCTTGCTTGGAAATCAAGCATCACGTGATCTCCCTCTCCCTTGGGTTGTCACGATGGCGTGACAAGGGGTGGGACACCCCCTCCTACCTCAATAAAATATATGGCCCCGTTGAGGCCGCGAGAACAACCCCACACGGACACCGCCACATCATCACCTATGCACAATCGACGGCAACGGCATGAAACCATCCAGCCCCGCATAATGACCGCGCCCCCCATATCTGTCGCCTACCACCCGTGAGTAGTGCCTACACCAAGGAGCCATGGCCAAGCTCCTCAAGAGACTCTCTCCAACTCCTCCGGCCCTACATGGCACCCTCCCATGTGGGACTATAGCCCGCCATGTGAGGCGCCTAGAGGCAAGGCACCCCTTGGGGTCTCCACCTTCGTGTCTATCCGTTCAAATCAGCTTTGACCACCTGTCACCACTTGCCCTGTCCATCTAGGATCTGCAAACCACTTCAACTTTGAACTGACATATCTTCCACACCGTATCTCCGTTTGAGGAGCCATCTAGGGCAGCTCGCACAACACTTTGAGTACTACAACCAAAGAAAAAACCAGCACTTTGGACATCTGGACTTGCCATCCCAATTAGCCCACTTTGGATCCCTTTTGGCCTAAGGAACCTCATCAAAAATACATCCCAAATACCACATGCCTGCCCAGCCTTTTCACACTTGCTTCAGCACTCCAGCTTACACCTGTAGACGTGCATACCCCTGCCTGTGTCCTCTGTTATGGTCAACACACTTTGGCTGCACCAACGGTGAATCACCCCAACAATCCCAGCTTGTAGCGGATCAGCCTCAATGTTTTAAGATTCCAACCCTTACCCTCGCTAGAAAGTGACTCGGATCTGCCTTGCGAGCTTCTTGTTGCAGCCTAGTACTTTGGTAGCCCATCAAGCCTCCCCATGGCCATTCCCTTGCCGGCATTGAGTGCTCACATTGCTATCCATCATCGGCATCATTGAGATCCGCATTTTCAGCCCTGCTTTACATGAAAGATCTGCTCTGTTTTATGCTTCAGATTTGTGTTTTTGTAGCCATCTTTCAACCTTGCATTCCTCTCACATCAAGAGAGAAACTCATCCCTAGATCTACCCCTTGGTGGCTATCCGCAATCCCACACCCGAGAAGGATCCAAAGGTGCATGAAATCAGCCTCATAGGTGTCTCGTCTTGAGGAGTGGCGACAATCATCATTCGAGTTGATAGAGTCTACACTTGAGATATTGCATGTGTGTACATTCCATTTACGCAATATAAAGCAAATACCACATCACAATGGTGAGGGGGGCCCTTGAGAGGGTTGGTTGGGACCCCATGTCATTCTCCTCTTCTCTCTCTCTCCACATCTCTGCCGCTCTCTCTCATTCCCTCTCTGCAAGGAAAAGTAAAAGCAACCATCCTTCAAGATGAAGGAAAACACTAACGCAAGGAAAGAAAGGAAAGGATTTGTGGAAGTGTAACACCTAGATCTTCACCATTTCAATTCCTTTGCACCTTACATGGGAACACTTCCAATGCCGACACCTAGCAGACACTGAACGTGTTTCTGTGCAATCCAAGGGTATGCAACTAACTAAAGTGTCTGGACATGCACGTCCTGCGAACAGGCTCACATATCAAAGGTGCAACAGGAAAGGGTGAATCAGGTGGTGATCTAATCTACAACTGCAAGCAAACCTCCTCTCGGGACCAGGCAACCAATGGATCTCAAATCTATTGCGAAAGATCTTGGAATCAACCTCCTACCACTTACCGCCCATTGAATAGGCACATGTGCAATCTGCAAATGCTAGATCTACATGTAGAATTTCAAAGCAGAGAGAAGAGAGTCCTCACGGTTTTTTCTAGTTGTGCAGTTCTTAGGCGAATAAAGCAGTTTTTTGGTTGAACATGAATGTTCTATTAGGAGGTTGGGCAATGATGGTGCTGCCAAAGTGTGTCGACCATGTTGAGTTATATATAGTGTCTCTATATATAGCACCCTGGTCCCCTCTATATAAACTCATCTCGTGTAGTCATTGGAAACACTTTGGGGTTTGCATATGATGGTGTTGTCTCTCTCTCTTCTCGTCTACCTGCGCTCTCTCGCTCCAGTTCAACATGGTATCAGAGCATACAATCCAAGGCGTTAAGGCATGGTGGGCAGTGACGAAGCTTCATGAAAAAACAATTAGAATTTCATCAGTAGTTGATCTCACAAAGTATCACGCAATACACAGCCAAAGATAAGTCAAATTATCTGTTAATTAAAGTTTGTCTTTTGTTTCGTTTATGGTCGTGTTGTAGTTGATGCAGAAAGGTTAATTGTGGATATGATATTTCAAGGCGGTTGCTCTAGCGCAGACTTATAATATTTTACTTCTAGGCCACCACGGAGCAACTTTATGTATAAGCGCAACTTGAATATAGCAGCCTGATGTATGTACAAGCGAAGCCTGATGTAGTGTATATGGTGAGCTTTCTGTGCTCTTTACCGCAGGAAGAGCATGATAGAGATCTCTGCATGTAAGTGGTTACGCAAGCGACTACTTTTGCTATATTTAGATGGTTGGATATTGATATAAACGCCTAAAATTAATGCAAGTAGTGCCAAATCAGGCAACGTTGCCCTTCACAAATGCTTTAATCGACTGACCGGCTATTGTGGGCATGCCCAAATGCTTTTTTAATCGCGTTGCTCAAAATAGGGGTGCCATCTCTACAGCGCATCCTAAGTAAACTGCTGCATGTCCGAAGTAATCGGCTGTAGTTAGCAGAAGCTTTTGAGCTTCTGCTGGACACGAATTCGATACCTCTAGTGTCCGTTTTCCGTTGTGCTAAAGGGATCTTAAGTGGGCCTGTATTCCTCCTATGCTGGTGAAGTCTCGTGTCTAGCTCTGATGCAAACGAAGGTAGTTTTACCCACCTCCCATGCTGACAAAGTTATACGTATTTCTTTGTTGTCTTATATGCACCATCGAGCTATCCCAGCTTTTAAGCGCATGATTAGATGCCGCATACGAAGGTTCTACTTTAATTGTGGGTATTAGGTAGCGCAGGTTTATCCGTTTTTCTTCTAGGCCGCCTTGGTACAGTCTGATTGTATAAGAACAACCTGATGTATGTATAAGACATGGTTAATCCAGCAGAGCCAAGGTGGTTTGTGTTTGATCCGGTGTTGCATCGTTTTGAGTCGCAGCTTTTGCATTGCTTCACGATGGCTACGACCTTCACTAAGATCTACCAGTCCCGGCTTAATAAGTGCCTTGAAAGGGCTACGACCACCGGACCCAATATTCAACAACGGGTCAAGGGCATCTATATTGACGTAGAAATGCCAAGGATCACTATAGAGACAATTTTCTCATGCTATGTGTAGCAAGATTCTACCTAGCACATGTTTCTTTTGTCTTCAATCACATAGCCTAGTATAGCGTGAAATGTTGTCCACAGGCTTCATGTACATCAGAAACGATAAGGTTCACCAAATGGAGTTTCATGATGTCACGGGTGAAGTTACATGATGAGTCTTTATTATCTTCATCCATGGTTCAAGGTGATATTATTTGTTGTGTTTTTATTTTCTCCATTGATCATGGCTTTGGTTCTTGATACATGCTACTAATCTCGTCACGATTTTCATAAAATATTTCACGTGATTTTACAAAGCAGATATCTATTGACTCGTCATTGTCTTGAGGTTTTGTAGATTTTGCGCAAAACTAGCGTTTGTAATGTCATGGTAGGTAAAGCCATGATGGTGATTACTATTTTGCAATTTTTATTTGATTTGAAGAAAACATCTCTGATGCCATGGTATGTAAAACCATGATGATTGGTATTTTCAAGCTTTTCTGAGCGTCTCTTATGACATGGTGAATACCGTGATGCCATGGTACGTAAAGCCATGATGATTGGTATTTCAAAGTTGTTATTTATTGAAAGCATTTTTGGTGCCATGGTACGTAAATCCATGATGATTTCTATTTCAAAAATTTTCTAAGCGTCTTAATTAACACTAGAATGGTAACAGGACACTTTTATGTCCTTGGACACTTTTGTGTCCTGTTAAGTGACCATTTTGCTTGAATTATTTGAAGAGTATCAAAATGAATTTCTAGGTGCTATATATCCACAAAGTTGCCTTATGAGCTGAAAAAAACTTAGCATTTTTTTTTAAAAGTATCGATCTCACGATTAACCTTACTCTTGCACAACATTTTTGAACCTAAACTGTGTGAAAAAAAGGGTCCTGTTTTTGGCTTTTTTTCAAATTTTGGCAACTATACCACTCTAAACTTCATGTTTGTGAGGTTTAGATGGTTAGAGGTTAGGCCTTCATAGTTCTCAACATGTTTGATGCTTGTAGGGAGAGCTAAGTGTTAAAATTGAAAGTTATGACCAATTTACAAGAATTGCATAATCCTGTTTTTTGGCCAAAATTAGCACTTTTATGATTTTTTTGGTGGCCTTCTTGATATCCAAATTCAATTTTGATTGTGTAAGTGTAATGTATAACATAAATCTAATCTTCCTTGCGTTTTGGGGGACCTAATATGCTATATAGCATAGTATATGATGATGGTTGAGTTTTTTGATTTGCTGAAGAATACGATACATTTTAGAGTAGCAAGTATAACTTTCTCAATATTGCTAGTTTCTTAGGCCAATTGTGTTTATTTTGTAGGTAATAACCATATCTAATCATAGATTACAAACTTGGCTAGATATTGAGTAGTTTCTATGGGTTTCTAGAGGTCATAATGCTAAACCCAGTTTTTTCATGTTTGCTGTATTTAGCACTTTATCATTGCCCCCAAGGTTCCAATTGTAAAAGATCCATTATCCTTTTGACATGCTCCATGGGTCCTTTTGAATCCAAAGGCCCAAAGGGAACTAAGAAAACATGTATATAGTATCTGTATTGAGCGTGACTATAGAAACTTTGATGATAGGTCCGCAGAATGGCAAAAATGCAACTTTTTTGTACCTATATTTTTTGCCCAAAAAACAAATAGTGAGGTAAAAGCAACCATATGTTTTGGTCACCAACTCATTGAAGTTAACGGGGCATTTTATCTCATGTCTTACAAAAATCCCCACTCTTATTTATATGCAATCAGCTGCCGTAAGAAATTGCTGTTTTGGGCAAAATGCACTGGTCCATCAACTTTGGAGGCTTGTAGTGACCAAGGGATGAGAAAAATTACAAGTTTCTCATTTTTCCCGTATGTAGTAGTTATTGAACTATAAGCTCATGAAAGGAATTTTCAAAATGAGTGGATCTACTATGGTTTTGGAAAATTTTCCCAAAACCCTGAAAGGACACTTTTATGTCTTGTTAGGTTATCATTCTAGTGTTAATGCCATGGTGAACACCATGATGCCATGGTACATAAAGCCATGATGATGACTATTTTTAGTTGAGATCTTGGGGGTCCCAATGTATTTACATGCATACTTTGTATATATTTGTGCACAAGTGATTACATTTATGTTACGTTTGTTGCTATGTCGTCTACACATGTGATTGCATCGGCATTATATTTGTTTCTATGTCGTCTCTAGAGCAGCGTCGTGAACCGTCTCTAGAAAGGGCACATTGTAAAATAGGAGTGATGTAGCTCCTTTGAACATTGTAAATATATATTCAAAACATTTTAATAAAACGGTGGGTATATATAGAGCTGTGGGTTTTTCCCTTGAGCCCCCAAGGGTTTTTTCATCCACAGTTAGGGACCTTCATTTGAGTGGGGGTGTTGAGCTATATATAGTGTCTCTATATATAGCACCCTGGTCCCCTCTATATAAAATCATCTCGTGTAGTCATTGGACACACTTTGGGGTTTGCATATGATGGTGTTGTCGCTCTCTCTTCTCGTCTACCTGCGCTCTCTCGCTCCAGTTCAACATACCATAACAGAGGGCACAAGCAGGGGTCTGTATGTCTACAAGTGTAAGTTGGAGTGTTGAAGTAAGTGTGAAAGGCTTGGGCAGGCAAGTGGTATTTGGGATGTATGTTTGATGTGGTTCCTTAGGCCAAAAGGGCTCCAGAGTAGGCCAATTGGGATGGTAGGTCCAGATGTTTGAAGTGCTGGATTTTTGCTTTGGATTGTAGTGCTCGAAGTGATATGCGAGCTGGTCAAGACGGCTCCTCAAACGAAGCTACGGTGTGGAAGATAGGTCAATTCAAAGCTGAAGTGGTTTGAAGATCCTAGACGGATAGGGTAGGTGGTGACAGGCGGTCAAAGCTGATTTGAATGGATAGACGTGAAGGTGGAGACCCAAGGGGTGCCTTGCCTCTGGGCGCGCAACGTGGTAGGCTATAGTCCCACATGGGACAATGCCATGTGGGAGCAGAGGGTATAAATACCATAGTTACCCAGAACGGGAAATCGGAACGGGCAACATGCATGAAATGCCATTCATTCTTTTGGATACTCACGTCTGAAACACGGAATGGGGACCCGGAACGGGAAATTAGGATGGACATGAAAATGGCCATTCCCTGTAACTATGATAAATACCGGAGTGGGCGGTGTTTGATGTGAACGAGTTGGGAGTCTCTTGAGGAGCTTGACCATGGCACCTTGGCGCAGGCACTGCTCACGGGTGGTAGTCGGCAGCTATGGGTGGTGCTACCGTTATGCCGTGCTGGATGGTGTCATGCCGTTGCTGACGGTGGTTGTGCACAGGTGATGATGTGGTGGTGTCCGCCTGGGGTTGTTCCCGCGGCCTGAATGGGGCCCATATCTTCTACTGAGGAAGGGGTTTCTCACCCCTTGTCACATCGCCGTGACAACCCAAGGGAGAGGGAGATCATGTGATGCTTGATGTCCAAGCAAGCCAAGATAAGCAAGGGTGTGCTCACACATGCCTTGGGAGCCCAAGTTGTTGAGAATAGTTGTGGTGCACATGCAATGAAAGCTAAAAAAAGGAAGTGGTCGTCTAAAAAAAGGAGGGTGGTTGCATACACCTATAAGGGCCAATTTGTGCAGTTTTGGGGAATCTTGGGGCCAACCAAGGCACGAAAAGGAGAGGTTTTTTGTACAACCCTTGTGAGAAGAAGGAGAGCTCTGCGGAGAAGAAGTCGAAGGCTGACATAGGGTTTTTTTCGCTTGTTGAGGCCGTGCGGATGAAGCTGGCTTGTGACCGATTGTATATGTTGTTTTCTTGTCGAAGGTGAAGCAATCATTGCCAGATTCTGTGTCGTTTCTTCTTGCTTCCCCCCCCCCCCCCCCCCTTCTCATCTTTGCTCTGCTCCAAGGTGTATGGTGCTGGTATGTGAGTGGTGAGAGAGAGGTGTGTGTTGTGAGATTGCTAGAAGCGAGCGAAATTGGAATGGTTGCTCTCTTGAGATTGTGCAAAGCGTACGTACATTGATATGCTGTAGACGATGATTTTTATGTAGAGGTGTGCAGTTTTAAGCGTGTTTCCTAGTGGATAGGGGTGTTGTGGAAGCCTTGGGCTATAGAGAGGAAATTTTTTTTGTGGTGGGTGTGTTCCCCTTCCTCCCTTTCCATCGTTGTGGAGCAAAAGCTCGAAGGTTGATGCAAACGTTTGGGTGCTCCTATGGAAAACGCTAGGGCTGATCTGGGCGATAACTATAATATGAGGAAACGCTAGTTGGATGATTGTCACAAAGTGATGACGTGGCTTCTTCTATACACACATACCCTCTGGTGGGAAAACCCTAACCCTAATTTTGGCGTGGTTGCAGCCTGCAAAAAAGCTAACATGGCAGGTGAGCAGATTGCTGCCGAAAATTGCGGGGCTGGAACCAGCGCAGCTTTTGTTTTTTTTAATGCTACGCAAAGCTTGCTGCTTTTATTCTATGCAATGGAAAGAGAGAAAATCCTTTTGCTTTATTTTATTAAGAAATCGTGGGAAAGAAACTCTTTTGCTTTTATTCAAAGGCTCAAGAGAGAGAGAGAGCTTGAGAGAGAAAGGTGGAACTGCTTTGTTTTACAAGTTTTTTATTTTCAACGTTTAGCTTTTGGGGCTCTGCTTTTGGCATCCCTTGTACCTTTAAATAAGCTGGCAGGGCTTCTCACAACTTAGAGCATTTGGACGCACAGTCTGAGTGTGAGCGCGTGTCCACACTCTTGTACTTTGAACTCAGATTAATACAAAAAGAAATACCGAAAGGGGCGCCAGTCTTTGGGGCCAATATCTCTAGGCACGGAACTCTGCCGGGCCAGTGTTGAATCAATTGTGAACTGTGAACTATTTTGAAGTCGTTATGTGGTATTGTCATGGTAGAGTCTTGACTTGGAGTGTCCAAGTTTGTTACAATGGTATCAGAGCACGGCCGATTTCTCTTCTACGAGAAATCCGATCCCAATTTTTTTTTCGCGGCACCTATGGCTTCAGGCAAAGATCAATCGACTCCCTGGGCATCCAGAGATGCGGGAAGGGATCACAACCAATATTCTGGCAAGGAGTATGGCCCGCCTCGGCCTACTCAGGCGGAGCGTTGTCAAGAAGTCGACAGTCTTGCCAGGAAGGCAAGACCGCCGACTTGCCAGGAAGGCACCGGGCCTCATGCTGTGAGAGTTTGTGAGGAATCTCAAGGGTTATGAGAAGGAGCTAAGATGTAGATAACATAGCTTCTAGAGCTAAAGAAGAAATGTAGCCAAAGAAGCCGCTCACTTTCCCTTACAAACACACACGTGATGGAGAGAACTCATGAACGATAGTCAAAACAAAACAAAAATGAAAACATCAAGATTACGATCATATCGTATCATGGGTAGGATAAAAGGGTTAATGGATGAGTTAATGATATTTAATCTTTGTTGTCCAAATAAACTACGGATTGCTCTTTGGAACTGTAGCTTTGTGCTTACTATAATGTATATGTTTTGTATAGCGATTGGGATTAGTTGTGAGTACAAATCCTCTTGATTCATAATAAAATAACCACATTCACATCAAAAGAGAAGTCATAGTCAATAATAGGTAGTATGATGGGATCTGGTGAGAGAAGTATTTCGCTTAGCCTTTCAGGACCAAATAGAAACACTATGCGTTGCTGAAAGTGAATCTTTCAACTAATCCAAATGTTGACCCCAATAGATTGCACATAATGGAAATGAAAGAAATTACTTCCATGTGGATTATGGTTATTCATCAATGATATACTTAGTATGTTCAAAGATAAAGGCGTGAAAGAAGTGAAAGGGGAAGAAGAAGAGAGTTTCTCTCCCAAGCCCTATTGTTGCCCTTAGGCAATAAGGATACTGCGGGGAGAAAAGTACCTGTAGCAAGGAGATTCTAGAGTTTGTGGAAGAGAATGAGAACCTTAAGAGAGAGAGATGCTTGTGAAAGATGAAGATATGGTTACTAACCTTGTGCACATAATTGTTTCCCGCAAGAAGGTTGTGCCAGTTACATTGACAAGATTGTTGCTTGAATACCTTCCAATGAAACAATTAGGACACAACAAGAGAGATGAAAGGAGTAAAGATAGAATTAGAGATAGAACTAAGTGTGGTGGTGGTATTAACGATAGATAATGAGAGATGGAGATAGAGTTAGAGACAAGTATTGGACTAGATATGCAAATGAAAGAAAAACTAGCAACATATATCTTATATGAGAGCAATCGCCACCACCTTAATGGAGAGATAAGATGAGGCAAGACTTCCGCATTTCTTCAAGAGAAAGTGTGGCACTAAGATAAGTGTGTCACTATGGAATTGAGCTATTCTCACTCACTCATAACTTGCCCCCAATGAAGAGAAGGTTGCCCTTTTTATAGGTGAGGGAGTCATGTTTTACATAATCACTTGATTACGCTAAAGAATTAGCCCAAATCAAATGTTCTTTGTATATTTCTTAAAATGGGCAATATTAAGACTCAAAATATCATGAAATTCAGAATTTTTGGTCACTGAGGCTCCATGTGGGTGCATGATGTATGTGGGCCCCACCTAGTTATCTTTTGTGTGGCTCCAGCAGGGGGTCCCAACTTGTGTGTCTTGTCCTTCAAGGCATCTTTGAGGTGTCATATTCACATGCTTGTGTCTTTTATCCTCCAAATATTTTATTTTATAAAAAAAGACCAAGATTACCTCTTTTCCCTTGATTCACCTGTTTACCATCTCTTCTTGCAGTGTAGTTGTGAGAGGATTTTTCATTGTTTTCCCTGTAACGTTTGACTTGTAACTCGGATTGACATGCTTTAAAATGAAAAATTGGCCTACTAAAAGAGCTTGGCTTGGTTTTGGCCTTTTCTCCACGCCCTTAGGTCAGGATTTTCAAATTGGGATGGTCCAAGAAGCTTTGGATCTTCCTTTTCATAAAGTCTTCTAGTAGGCCCCTCCCTCTTGTATGTATCGAAGCACTACAAGAGGTTGTGTGCTCTTGTGACGCTTATAGCGACGAAAATACATTGGGTTTTTTAAACCCCCAGCGTCGCTAAAAGCGTCGATACGAGAACGTTGCTATAGCCGTCGCTACCGCAGTCTCTATCAGCGTCGCTATAGGCGTCGCTATATAGCGACGCATATAGCGATGCTATAATGACGCATATAGCGACGCTATAACGACGCATATAGCGATGCTATAACGACGCATATAGCGATGCTGCAGGGCCATAGATAGCGACGCTTATAGTGACGCTGCAGTGCACAATCTAGCGACGCCCATAGCGACGCCCGAGATTAAAAATTTTTGGTGGCAGGGGATTCACCCATCAACCATATTGAATGTTTCATTGGTCTATTTATCTTTGAAAAAAAGTACAAAGGTAAATATAGACCCAAAATAGTCAGCCACAAGACAATATAATCATTAACTCCATCATCCATAGTACGTATTATTTGCAAAATAAAGATACAAAAATGACAAGCGTGAATTGATGGAAGTAAATAAATGACAATTGTACACAGCAGCAAAATCACTTGATTGTTAATCATTGCAAATGTAATAGTTACAAACCATTATCATTATTTAAAAAATATACATGGTTTTCAAAAATACATAGTTACATGGTCTCATGATACATAAGCTAGGACAAAAAGAAACTAATGCTATCTAGCTATGGCTAAACTGACGTCGTCTAATCAGACGTCTCATCGTGTGCAAGCGGCGTATCTGTCGGATTCTGAAAAGAAAAACAATAAGATAGCTTTTTGTAAGTATAAACATATAGCGAGCGACGTTTATAAAACAATAGAATAAATAGAAAAGAATAAACCCTAATACTAACCATGCCGCCGCGAGAAGTCAGGATGTCTATAAGGGCGTTTAAGCCATTCCTGCCTGCGTACTCACGCTCATACGGAGTGGGATCACGTCCTGTAAACGACCACTGTCAAAACATACAAAGAATCCATTATGTTAGAATTTGAAATCCCATAAACCCTAAACTATCGAACATAGATGCGAAAACACTGACAAAATCGGCCTCAAATGATGCCCACCCGTCGCTCCCCAAGTGGTGCGAGTTCCCTGCCTCTACTCGTGCTCTGGCTGCCTCCTTTTGTTGCTTCGACTTGTCGGGATTCTCGCGCGCTTCTTTCTTTGCATGCTTCCAATCTTCTTTGGCCAGCCAATCTGGTATGTTCCATCCATGCTTGATTGCTTTTTGCACTTCGGAACGTTTATGCTTGCAGTATTCCCGCATTCGAACCTTCATCACATCTTCATTGAAGCGGTCATCCCGTGTTGGAACGGGAAACTCGTCATGAAGCATGCTGATGACTCTCTCTTTTAATTCATTCGGTACTTCACTCCAGGTGTTTAGCATATATGTAGTGTCTAAAAACCTGAGAGCAAAGACCACGCATGCGCGAAATCACCTTCTTGCCGTCATCATCCAAGATGATTCCGTCGCTGAAGTCAATGGAGTAAGGCAAGCCCTCTCACCGCTGACGCGTGAACCTGGGTGTCTCAACAGGGGTCTCTAGCGGCGTGTCAACGGGGGTACGGACGCCAGGTGTCTCCACTGGAGTCTGAGCCCCGAAGCAAGGAGTGTCCACTGGAGTGACTCTTGGAGGAGTGGCTAGTGGTGTGTAGCTATGGGGAACGGCACTCAGCTGTGAAAAACCTGGTGTCGATGGCGATGCCGTGGCTAGTGTCAGGACGGGCAAAGAAGGGGAGGGTAAAGAGCCTCGTCGAGCATGAGGCGGTGTCGAAGCATTGGTGGCGCCACCCCCACAAAAACCGCCACCGCCACCACCACCACTAGAGCGCCGGTGCCTAGACGAGTGTGAAGATTGTCTCGTCGACACCGAAGCTTCGGAGCGCGCTGAGGACTCCGAAACAGAGGGAGATGCGGATGGAGTAGGAACGCGCGATGGTGCGCCTGGGCGATGACGCTCCACGTACCACTGTCTCTGCTGGGGTGACAAAGAAGAAAGAAACTCATCATCATCCATACATGCATTAAACACACGAACATTTAAACTTAATATTGAATGAATGGAGTAGAAAACATGGACAAGTAGATAGATAGAGAGAGAGAGAGAGGAGGATGTGCTCGTCGTCTCTGCTAATGAGAACATACCTAGAGCATACGTACCTGGAGTGGACGCAAAGACCATTAAATACAATGACGCAATGACGCATATGAATACAATGACACAATGACACAAATACTTAAAGAGCCGGAGAATCGTACAAGAACACTCCAGTGCTTGTAGCTTTGGAATGTTCAAAGTCTAGCAGCAACAGAAAGCGTTCTTCTTCTATTCAACTTGAGTGATGAAAGAGGCAAGTGCATAACTCTGAATTTACAAAATGGAGTACACTTGTTCAAATACAATATTTATGGTTTTAAGAGATCTCTCTCTCATCCTCGCATAGCTCAGCATAAATTCCTATATCTATATAGAGCTCTCCGTTTAAACATATGTCCTCTGTTTCATTTTATAGATCCTCTTCATGCACCCCATAGAGAGTAGAAGCTTGATGTTCGTATGGCATCACCTCCACGGCTTCTGATTGGGCATCTTCTCCGATCTCCTTTATTGATGCCGCTGTGATTGGCACATGGTAGCCTTCATACATCCGTGCACTACGAGGGGCTACCTATATGACATACCACCATTTTGATGCAGACTTTGTGGGATGAAATATCACTTGCCATAGCCACATAACTTACATGAGATCTTCCAAGCACATAAATTCTAAAACACACATTAACTATTTACATAATTACTTGTTCACAATGCTCGGGTAGTACGAAAGTGTCTCTTAGATCAGTCCATTTCTTAGTTGAATCCACCTCAAGAAAACCAGACTCTCCTCTACGCACAATAGCGTTGCGACCCTCCATGATTATCTCGAACCACTGCATGTCGAACAAGTCGACAAAAAATCCTCTATAATCGATCCTCAAAATCTCTTGTAGCGTGCCGAAGTAAGTGAGTTCCGCCACCACAGGATCTACATCAGAGGACCGTCGTTGACTAGACTGTTCAAATTTTTCCATGATTCCACAATCTTGAGTAAAACGTTTTTTTCGATCTGTTCCACCCTAAAATGTCGACCTTTACACCATGCTACTGTGTATGACTTATACTACAACCAACAAAGATTATCAGTGGCCGTTCAAACATCTAGAAAGTTACTAGTCGTACATTGCAACCTTACCTTGGTCGCACAACCCCTAGAGTACTCCCACTCTTCCTCAATCACTTCTTCACCGCACTGTTGTGCGCTTTTCAGTTGGTTGTGCAACCATCTTAAGATCATGAATGTTGGTAGGCTCTCCAGACCCGTCGGATAGTGCATCGGTGGTCGTCTTCCCCGTCTCCACTCGATTCTTGCCCTTTGTCGCTCTTGCTTTGCATCCTCATATTGTGAGATCCACTTCTGCATGACTGGATTGTGAAGAATGCAAAATCGGTTGATTTTAGCCTCTAGATCTTTCGTCATCTTCTTCTCAACAAGGAGATTGCACATGACAATTCCAGATATGCGCTCATCATCTATGGTTCGCCATAGAGTGTCCCGGGCTTTATCAAATCCGTCTAGCCACTCTCCAATGTACACTAGGGACTCTGATACTAGCCAACCTTCTGCCATGCTACCCTCCGGACGTGCCTTCTGACGCACATATCCCTTCAACATTTTCATGAAATGTTCTAAAAAGAACATCCATCTAGAATGTACTGTGCCGGCTATTTCCACCTCATCAACTATGTGAACAAGAAGATGCACCTGAATGGCTAGCATGATAGTAGGAAAATGTTTCTCAAACATACACACAACCTCCGTAGCGTTTAGTTTGGCGAACGGTATGGAGTCTACGTTGATCTCCTTTTGTGAGATCCATTGTACCAACTTTGCAAGTTTGTAGATTGTGTTACGGACGTCAAGAGACAGACATCCCTCAATGGAAACCGGTAAAATAAACTACAAAACGCGTGCAACAATGATATTAAAGTACGTACACACACGAATTTGTTACACAATTCTCACTATGATATACTCCACTATGAACATACTTGACACATTTTATGCCAGTCGTGTGACTTCAAACCGGTAAGCTTTCCTTCTTTAGTAAAACACGTTCGGAGCGAGTGCATTACGCCAGTGGGGGTCCGCAAAGATCGAATGGTCTCTTTTACTTTGCGTTCTTGGGCTTCTGTGAAAATCCATGGTGCTTTAGGGAGTTTTATCGATCCATCGGACGCTGTTTGCGGCCAATATTGCTCCATACGATCCACATTTCTAAGGTCAACTCTGGCTCCCAAAGTATCTTTCTTGCCGGTCAGATGGTCCCATATTAGATTACCCATATTCTTGAATATGTGCATTGGATCGAGCAAGTGATTGATCATGAGTCGGGGCCAGTATGGTAACTCGTACCATAGAGATAGTCTCTTCATCCCTGGGGGCAATCCGTCATCACACACTCCTTCTGCTATAACCATGCTTGTGCAGACATCCTCGGTGGATCTCTTCCCAAAAAGTCGTCGCGTAACACATGATTCTCTGGAAGATACGCTTGATGACCTTTGTAGATTTGCTTCTTCAGTGAGGGCGCCCTGCGTGCATTCAGTCTAGGTCCACATGTGACACATGCTCTGTATCCGCTTGTTTGAAGCCCTGCATGTATACACATGATAATAGATCAACTTGAGAAAAAGCAAGATTTACAGTGTCTGAGTGAGGAGTGTAAATAGATCACCTGAGCATTCTATTAGTCCGGTATTCTGTCACTTGAGCATTCTGTTAGTAAACTAATTGTAATAGATCACCTGAAAAGCACTGTGACGCTAGTGTCACTCCATCCAAACTTTGTCTACATGTTGAGAAGAACCAGGAGCGCTTTCAATCTATACACACGTGCTCCATTATACAATGGCGTATCGGCTTCACTTTTCATATCATCATAGACAAGCCTTTCTGAATCCATGATCGTCTCGATCATTTCATCAACTTCGGGCTCAAACATTGCCTCGTTGGGAATGTGGTCTGCATGATCATCCCCCGAGCTGCTAGAGGCTACATCTTGTGGCCTCACATATGCTACTTGACCAAAGCGCCTGCGAACACGTCTATTGGGTTGCAAGATTGCTTCCTGTTGCCCAGCGTCAGAGTCCGATGAGTTATAATTGGCAACAACTCGATCTATAATAGATGGATCGAACTCGCCAAATTCGCGAACGTGCTGCAAAGAAACGCGTCTTGTCCGTCGCACATCATGCTTGCAATGGTTACAAGGACATAAGATCCTCGTTGAGAGATAGGTGTTTCGGTTGGACGGCCGTACATCCTCGTCACTACTCATAATGAGGGCAAAAATCTTATAACCTGGACAATAAATTTAATCTTCTATTGGCATTATTCATCTTTTATCTCTCTCTCTCTCTCTCTCTCTCTATGTTCACACTGTAAACTACCTCACATTCTCTAGTCATGTCCAATCCCCACACACCTCGGTCTAGAGGTGCACGGAGATCAGAACCACCGGGTTATAATCTCCTCTTTATTGGTCAATGCCTATATTTGTGGGTACAAGAAATCTACACACCCACGTCTACATGATACTGCATGTAGTGGACAAAACCCCTTTGCCTCTTCTCTAGATGTAGAATTTCACAGCATCTTAGCATATTTTCATAGTAGATCTTTGTTTGTAGCATGCAGGTACGTCATTCTTGCAATGTAGTTGATGTCTGCTCAAGGCACTTAATTCTTATTCTAGATTTGACGGGATGTGGTGTGTGTGTGTGTGACCCTTGGAATCGTCATCTTGCATCACTAATTTCTGTGTATGCTCAATTTGCTCTTCCATTAGCTGATTATGACGGCTTATTGTATGGTAGCAGCAGTCGAACATGCAGGTGGAATTGCTGGTCCGCATGGACTGTCGAGACTGTGAGCGCAAGAAATTTTCTCACCATTTCTTCTAACCTTATCTTAAACGATTTCTTCGATATTTCTTCTAACCTTAATTAAATAACCTAAATCTATTTTAATATAACATATATAAACCTAAATCTAATCTAATATATTTTAAATCTAAATCTAACGTAAATAAACCTAAATCTAATCAAACGTAAATCTAACTAAAAATAAACCTAAATCTAATTTAATTTAATTTAAATAAACCTAAATCTAATTTAACGTAAGTCTACTAAAACCCTACTTAATCTTTAACTTCTTTTGGGATAGTTTCCTACGGCATTAAAACTCTCTTCTTCTTGTGTGTGTGTGTGTGTGTGTGTGTGTGTGTGTGTGTGTGTGCCAATAAAAAGAGAAAAATGGTATAACCTTTCTATCACTCAAGTGTGGTAGATTGGTTATGCCATTTTCCTCTTGAATAACAAGTCTTCGTTTCAACTCCTCGTCGGCTAGATTTTTAGGTCTCTTTAATTAGTTTCCTACGACGTTAAATTAAACTCTCTTCTTCTCGGGTGTATGTGCACGCCAATAAAAAAAGGAGAAAAATGGTATAACTATTCTATCACCGAAGTGTGATAGATTGGTTATGTCATTTTCCTTATGAATAACATGTCTTGAGTTCAACTCCTGTCGACTAGATCTTTAAGGTCTCTTGGGATACTTTCCTACGATGTTAAAACTCTCTTCTTCTTCTTCTTCTTCTCTCTCTCTCTCTCTCTCTCTCTCTCTCTCTCTCTCTCTTTGTTTTATATATATCTCTCTCTTTCTCTCTTTTCCTCTCTCAATGTGTGTGCATTCTTTGATTATGCATGTGTGTGTGCGCTTTTTTGGTTTATGCATGCTCTCTCTCTCTCTCTTTTCCTCTGTCAATGTGTGTGTGCTTTCTTTGATTATGTATGTGTGTGTGTGTGTGCGCATTTTTGGTTTATGCATGCTCTCTCTCTTTTCCTCTCTCAATGTGTGTGTGCTTTCTTTGTGTATGCATGTGTGTGTGCGTTTTTTGTTTATGCTTGTGCTCTCTCTCTCTCTCTCTCTCTCTCTCTCTCTCTCAAAAACACAGTGTGTGTGTGTGTGTGAGTGAGTGAAAGAGAGGGAGAGAGAAAGAGGGGAAGGGACCATGAGAGTGAGGAGAGGGAAGGAGCATACCTGGCTCTCCTTCCTCTCCTCGTGTGTGTGTGTGTGTGAGAGAGAGAGAGAGAGAGAGAGAAGGAGAGAGAAAGAGGGGAAGGGAACATGAGAGTGAGGAGAGGGAAGGAGCATACCTGGCTTTCCTTCCTCTCCTCGTGTGTGTGTGTGTGTGGAGAAGAAAGAGAGAAAGAGAGAGAGAGAGAGAGAGAGAGGGAGAGCGTTACCTTGCTTGGTTTGAGCGTGCGTCGAAAACTCAAATCTGAGATCTGAGTTTTCGGACGCTCTCGGTTATTTTTTTAGCCCTGTCGGCGTCGCTATATGCGTCGCTATGTTAAAAGTAACATAGCGACGCTCATAGCGACGCCGTGTATTTTCATGTTTGAGCGTCGCAGTATGAGCGCCACTAATGTTAAGAATGGCTTGTAGTGAAGAAGGTATGCATTATTGAAGGGTTATATTACTAAATAAATGTGAAAAGAAGAAAATAATTTATATATGGTAGGGTATAGCTGAGATATTAGAAGAAATATACAAATGCTTTTCCCCCATACAAAAAGAGGTACAATCATTGATTCTTCTCTTGCAGTACTTTCTAATAGTAATGTACATTTATGTTACTTCAAAGGTAAATACTAAGGTATGATAGAAAGCTTTTATTTATGCATATGAGTATTATATGAAGTATACTTATGCGTCAAAAAGTCACAAGATAAATCGTTTAATGCCCGTTTCCACTATATACATGCCACAGCATGACAGCGTTGAGAGATGGAGTGTCAACAATTGATCAACGACGCAACAAAGATGATGCTTAATTTTGACAAGGACCCGAAGATGGAAAAATATATGAGCAAGACCTATTTGGAGGAGGTGCACACGCAGTGGCAGAAAACCACAACACCACTCCCAAAATCCGCTCTCAGGAAACCTCTTGCTTCCAAGAAATATACAGAGAAGGAATTAGAAGAGGTGGTTGATGCACTAATTGCTCAGCTTTTTTCGGCGCAAAACAAAGCTAAAAAGCAGGAAAAAAAGCAGAAGAAAGGCATTGACTTCTTGGTTATTTCGGTCGTCAGTCGACTTTTGAAAAGGCAAAGAAAGAGAAGAAGTGTGTTCGATTTGAAGGAGTACCTAGTTCTTCTTATTTTTCTTCTAACAGTTCTTCTAGCTCATCTGACTTGAGCAAACAAGACTGAAAAGGTAACAAGCGCGAAGCAAAGAGCAATGCTTCGAAAAGGGCAAGAAAAAGACACAGAGGTCTAAACCTCACCCAATGAGTGACAGTTCTAGAGAGGACTCGTCTAGTTCAGACTCTGACGACAACAACTTTTATGCAAAGAAGATGAATTTTTATAAAGCCAACCAGTATGACTTTCTGGAAGACAAAAGCAAGAAAGTCCGAGAGTTTAAAGAAGGTGGACAGTTAATTAAATTTGACACGTTTTGGGGATATAGAGATGGTTCGAAGGCTTTGTCTTTTGTATAGTAGTTTGACATCACTTTCGCGGGCGGACGCTACTCAGAGCACTCTAAGATGCGGAGAGCTGCCTTTTACTTTAAGGGGAATGCTCGAACTTGGTGGTTCACGCTTCTTTTAAACAAGACTGCGCCAGTTAAATGATTGAAATTCAAGAAGTTTTTGATTTCTTCTTGGCTGACTCAAGAGTATGAACGCGATATACGAGCTGCTTGGAACCATCTTCGGATGACCAATAAATATATAGTGGACGCTTATTGCGAGAGATTCTGGAGCTCTTTTCTACTCGCCTCTTCATTTAAGAAGATCTCGTTCAAGGAATAGATTGAGCGGTTTACCTTGGGTTTACCTACAGAGATCCAAGATCACTGCTTGGAACAGAAGTCAGCTTCTATTCAGGAGTTGATGAGTCATGCGAAACGGGGTTTTTCCATCCACTCTAGCAGTTTGACTTACCCCACCAACGAGATCATGACTCAAAAAGCTGAACAGACTTTGACAAATGAAAGTAGAAAGAGAAAGAGAAACTCAGAAAAGAAAGATGCACGACCCAAGCTTACTCCTCAGAAGCGGGCTCGCTTCATCAGGGAGGGGAAGTACTTTGGATGCGGGGAAACTGGACATATCTCCACGAAGTGCCCTAAAAAGTCACAGAAAGAACAGAACGACAAGGACGATGAAAGGCCTGAGAGTTCGAGAGCAGTTGAGGAACGTGGAAGAAAAGGCAAGATGAAAACACGACTGGTGCCAGATTGCGTGGATACCAATCCTAGCATGATGGATGAGAGTACAGAACTTTGCCGAGCTTCGGGCAAAGTGAAAGACCAAGAGGCCCTGATCTTCTTTGATGGAGGAGCCAAGGCCAACTTCATTTCACCGGAATTGGCGACGTGGCTCGAGATCACTCCCGATTGGATGGGACCACTTGCGGAGGCAGTTCTAGTGGCACCCGGTAGGGACGTAGCCATTACCCCTGTCATTGGCAAACTTCGGTTGCATTGTCAGGGGTATTTGGGGCATGAGGACTTTTAAATAATGCCTTTGGAAGGTTGTGATGTTCTCTTGGGAATACTCCCTGGTACCACAAGAACAACGCTGTGGTCGACTATCGGGCGAGGAAAGCGACATTGCTACAGAGAAGGGCAGAACCATTGTACTTGACATTAAACTAAAGGGTGAGTCTGTCCCTATTGTATCGGCTTCGGCCATTTCTAAGTTAATGAAATCTAGTCTGGTTGTTCACTCGATCTTTATGAAAGAGTTAAGTGATGAGGATAGGACAAATATGTCTCAACTTGATAAAGAACGCCAAGAATTTTTGCACTCTCATTCCGATTGCTTCTCAGAGGGCCTACCAAGAAAATTACCACCTGCTCGTCTTGAAGATTATACCATTGATCTGATTGCTGGAAGCACACCACCGAATCGGCCACCTTATCGTGTGAGAGAGCACAGAACGAAGAGATTATGAACCAAGTGAAATACCTCTTAGAAAAGGGTCTTGTCCAGCCTAGTACTTCATCGTATTGCTCTCCAGTGTTGTTGGTTTTGAAGAAAGACGGATCTTGGAGAATGTGCATCGATTATAGAGCTCTCAACAAAATCACCATTAGAAATATATTTTTTGATTTTTAGGATCGATGATATACTCGACAGATTACAGGGATCTTCGTGCTTTAGCAGGATTGACCTGAAGAGTGGATATCATCAGATCCGAATCGCGCCAGGATGTTGAGATGTCGAGCTCTACATCTTGAGCTGGCATCCACTACGGGTCTTGGCCGCTTACGACATTTACTCACTGGCGCGTTAGGTGACCGACATGGAGGATCTCTGCCAATGATTCTACAGATGGACTACACTTATAGTGCCAGCCTAGTACGCTTCTAGAAAGTTCACACTTAGTGACCGCATGTACATATGTGTTACTTTTCAGTTTTAGCACTTAGTCATTTTGTACTCTCTTTTCTGTGAGAAGAAGAAGAAGCTTTCCATCTCTGTGTGGTGTGTGCTTGTCTTGTGTAGCTCTGTTGCATCCTCTTTCTTTACATGGTATCAGAGCCTAGTGCAGGCAAGAGAGGCTAAGAGAGCAAGAGCATCACAATCCCTTTGTTCGTAATCCATGACCAGATGCAAGTTTCTGAACAGGTCTCCAAAGTGCAGTACACAGAGATTTACTGTACAAGTACAGTGGTTGTATGTACGCTTGATTGTGGACACTTGTTGAGTGTAGAAAGCGTTACAAGTACCACGATAGAAAGTTCAACAGATTTGCAGGTTTTTGCGGATTGCAGCTATTTTGTCTTAGTGCTTCAAGATGTCTGACGGTTTCAGTCAGATTGTCACTGAGAAGCTTGAGAAAAATAACTACCCTGCATGGAAGTTCAAAATAAATCTACTAGCAGAGATGCAGATGACAACAAAAATGAGTGCATGTTTGTTATGCAGCATGTAATGAATACAATGACTGCAGAGAATTCCACCCAAGATGATGTTTGGTATGTGGATTCAGGTGCCTCTAATCACATGACGTCTCGTGGAGAGTGGTTTAGAGATATGCGCAAACCAAATGTGTCAGGCTATGTGCAGACAGGAGATGACACAGCTCACCCCATTGCTCATGTAGGGGACATACCTCTAAATATGAAGAGTGGGAAATCAAAGTACTTACCAGATGTAATTCACGTCCCAAACATTACAAAGAATCTTGTTTCGGTTGGATAAATGGTTGAGCAGGGTTTGCAGGTTCGCTTCAATCCGAATGGCTGTTATGTAGAAAATTTCCAGAATGGCTGTAAGCTGATCACAGAGGGCAAATGTGTGGGCAGAATGTAGACATGCTTGAGGTAAAAGCTGCATTATTTGCATAGGGCACAGGTGTTGTGGTTGATGTTTACATTTGGCACAAACGCATTGGCCATGTCAATGAGCAGAGATTGCGTAGCATGCAATCAAAACAGATTGTAAAAGGTTTGCCCAAATTCAAGGTGGATGGTATGCATAAAGTGTGTGCAGCATGCCAGTTTGGAAAACAGTCAAAGGGCTCATTTCCACATGAGCCCAATGCATGTAAAAAGCCACTTGAGGTGGTGCACACAAATGTTTCGGGTCCAACCGATACTGCAAGTATACATGGTTGCAGGTATTATGTCTCTTTCATTGATGACCATACAAGGAAAGTATGGGTCTACTTCATGCGTAACAAAAGTGAAGTGTTTGGTCACTTTTAGGACTTCAAAGTCATGATTGAGAAGGAGACAGATATGCAAATCAAGACATTGAGGTCAGATGGAGGGGGAGAGTACTTCTCCAATGATTTTTCAGATTTTCTGCGAATGCATGGTATACGCAGGCAGTTTACATGCAGATATACTCCACAACAGAATGGGGTCGCAGAAAGGAAAAAACAGGCACATTGCAGAGGTTGCACGTGCATTGATGAATGAGAAGAACATGCCTCATCATTTCTGGGCTGAAGCTGTAAATACAGTTGTGTACATTATGAACAGGACACCTACAGCTGCGGTGCATGATGTAACACCTGAGGAAAAGTTTACAGGTACAAAGCCTGATTTGGCACACTTGAAAGTGTTTGGTTGCATAGCTTACGTGCATGTACCAGATGAGTTGCGTAGGAAATTGGATCCTAAAGCAAAGAAATGTATTTTGTGGTATATTCCCTTGAACAAAAGGGGTACAGGTGCTACAATCCTACTACACCAGAATTATGAGTGAGCAGAGATGTAGTCTTTGATGAGATGAGCAGCTGGTACAGTAATACACATGGCACTATTGGGGCTGATGTAAAAGATGATGTGGTTCTGCAAAATGTGAGGCCACAGTCACAGGTTTTGAGTAGACCACAAGAGTCTTCTTCTCGTGGCTCTGTTGAGAAGCCATGGAATGGTAGACTACGTACGCAGGTTACTCCACCAACAGGTACAGGGAATGTATCACAAAAAGGAAAGGAAAAAATAGATGTACCTCCCTTTATGGCTGATGCATCATCAGGGTTTTCACATGTAGACATGGATTCAGATGGTTTTGAACAAAGTCTTGATGAGGAATTTGGAATTCCGGCTGTTAGGACACCTGGTGTAAGGAAAGTACAAGAAGATGCTAGAGGGCAAAGGAGTGACCCAGGACCGCGCAGATCTAATAGAGTCAGAAATCCAGTTCAAAAATTGACTTATGTGGGTATCTAGCGCATCACCAAGCCTACATGGCTAAGGTGATACAGGATGTGGAGCCCACATGTTTTGAGGATGCAGTTGGAAATGTGCATTGGGATGATGCAATGAACGAAGAGATGGCTGCATTGGAAGCAAACGACACATGGGAGTTGGTGTCATTGCCAAGTGGCAAGAAAGCTATTGGCTGTAAATGGGTGTATAAAACTAAGCATAAGTCTGATGGTAACATTGAGCGTCACAAGGCAAGGCTAGTCGCAAAGGGTTATGCAGAGACGTATGGCATAGACTATGAGGAGACCTTTGCTCCAGTGGCAAAGATGATGACTGTGAGAGCTATCATAGCAGTGGCTGCATCTAGAGGATGGATTATGCATCAAATGGATGTAAAGAATGCCTTCTTGAATGGTGAGTTGCAAGAGGAAGTGTATATGGATCAGCCACCTGGTTATGTCGATCCAGGTTACCCAGATTATGTATGCAGACTTCTCAAAGCTTTGTATGGTTTGAAGCAGGGCTCTAGAGCATGGTATGATAGGATTGTCAAGTATCTTGTCAGTATTCGGTTTAGGAGAGCTCATGCTGATCATTCACTCTATGCACGTGAGAGTGATGTGGAGATTGTGGTCATTACCATATATGTAGATGACCTTATTATTGTGGGTGACAATGCTATGGAGATTGACCATGTGAAGGGTCTTCTCAAACAGGAGTTTGAAATGAAAGATTTGGGCAAGTTGCGCTACTTTCTTGGCATTGAGGTGATCAGGACTCGAGAGGGTGTATGGCTGTCACAGAGACAGTATGCTTTGGATATGTTGTCAAAGTATGGTATGGATGATTGTAAGCCAATTTATATTCCCTTGGATGTGAATGCAAAGCTGAGTGCTGAGAAGGGTGATGTTGTTGAGGATGTCAATATGTACAGGAAAATTGTGGGTAGTCTAATCTACTTGACTATCACGAGGCCAGACTTGAGCTACACAGTAGGCTTGGAGAGTCAACTCATGCAGTTTCCGAGGAAGCCACATTTGGATGGAGTACGACGCACACTTCGGTATGTGCAAGGGACTCTTGACTACACTTTGTTCTATGCAGCAGATGCGCCATTAGCATTGTATGGGTATACAGATGCAGATTGGGCAGGTAGCCTTGTTGATAGGAGATCTACGAGTGACTTCATGTTCTCTTTTGGGAGTGCTGCTGTTACTTGGAGCAGCAAAAAGCAGCCTACGATTGCTTTATCGAGCACAGAGGCCGAGTACAGAGGTGCAACAGTTGTGACGTGCGAGGTAGCTTGGCTACGCACATTACTTGAGGACTTGGGAGTGCAGGTGGACCAGCAGATTGTCATCCATTGTGACAACCTCAGCAGCATGCAGTTTGCTAGGAACCCAGTGTTCCATGCCAGGACCAAGCACATAGAGGTCCATTACCACTACGTTCGAGAGCGAGTTTTGGCGGGCGACATCGACTTGGTCTACGTCAGCACAGAGGAGCAGATAGAGGATATCTTTACCAAGGCCCTCTGAGCTGAGAAGCTTCTCCGTTTCCGGACTATGCTTGGACTCTGTGACATGCAAAGCTCGAGGGGGAGTGTTGAGATGTCGAGCTCTACATCTTGAGCTGGCATCCACTACGGGTCTTGGCCGCTTACGACATTTACTCACTGGCGCGTTAGGTGACCGACATGGAGGATCTTTGCCAGTGATTCTACAGCTGGACTACACTTATAGTGCCAGCCTAGTACGCTTCTAGCGAGTTCACACTTAGTGACCGCATGTACATATGTGCTACTTTTCAGTTTTAGCACTTAGTCATTTTGTACTCTCTTTTCTGTGAGAAGAAGAAGAAGCTTTCCATCTCTCTGTGGTGTGTGCTTGTCTTGTGTAGCTCTCTTGCATCCTCATTCTTTACACAGGACGTCTACAAGATAGCCTTTCGGACGACTTTTGGGTTGTTTGAGTTTTGGTGATGCCTTTTGGCTTAACCAATGCTCCTGCGACATTTAACCGGATGATGGAGAGGATTTTTTGAGAGTACAGGCTATTTGATGGCACTTTCTTTGACGATATCATTGTTTTCTCCAAGAATGAGGCAGATCATAGAGATCATCTGCTTCAGATCTTTCAGGCATTACGAGATCACAAGTTAGTGATTAATGCAAAGAAAAATGAAATTTTTGCACGAGAGATACACTTTTTGGGACACATTGTCTCAGCAGCGGGAGTGCAAATGGATCCGGCAAAGATAGATACTATCCGTGATTGGCCCGATTTGAAGAATGTCCATGAAGTTAGAAGCTTCTTGGGACCGTGTTCGTACTACATGAGGTGTTAAAGAATATGATGTTAAAGAATATGTCCATTGTGCTATGGGCGGCTGGACACTGACTATACTATGTTGTAAATATACTTTGGATAATAGTTCAAAAAAGAAGAAGAGAAGAGCAGCTCGTTGAATGGCTGCTGCAGGGTAACGATTGTGTGTGTGTGTCTCGATGTGTGTTGGTGTGTATGCGTAGTCTTCTTTTCTACCTTCTCCATCACCTGCGCACTCTACAAAGTGGTATCAGAGCTCAGTTTAAGGAGCTACAGTCAATACACAGGTTTCCGCAGCTCTGGAAAACAACAAAAAAGAGAGGTTTTTTTGTCATAACTCCCTCACCCGAACTCGGAATACAGTGATCCAGGAGTCTATCTTTATGTTTTTGGGAGTTTCGGACGCATTGGCATACTCAGATTTGCCAAAATCTGCAATTTTCTATAGCAAATAGCCAGTTCACACAAGCATAGGAGATGTCCAGTTTTGCACTCGGCAGTAGATTTACAGGTTACAGGTGAAGAATTCAGCATTTACACAGGTTTTGGAGAGCGACATAGAGCTTTTGCATCATGATATTGTGTTATCAAAGATTATGTTTGGTTGTTGTGGGTCCGTTATGGACAGCCGCCTATGTAAGAAAGGTTGTGGGAAGAAGTTGAGGCGGTTATATTGTCAGATTCAGTACTTTGTGGTTATGTATGGATATGCGGTCAATGTATTTTGGAAAACTGCAGCCTTTGTGAGGGTCGAGTGAGGTTTTTTGAAGCCTTGCCTTGGGAGCTTTGGTACCTTGGCAAGGTGGATTAGGTACTGGAGCGAACCCCCGACTAGCCCCGGGAAAGACCTCATATGTCGTTTACGACTATGGGAAGAAGGTGGATGTATGGATATGTGGTACAGGACAGCGTATGGATTGAATTTGCATACAGGTCCATGTGGACATTGTTTTAGAGTATTTATGCATAGTACTGAGTCAGCTTGTGGCAAAGTGAGTCAGTGGATTTTCCCTTGGCAGTGAGAGATTTTCTGTCAGTGTTTATGAGAACTTTGGTTGAGATTGTCACTTGAGATATTGTCCAAATACAAACGAAACTCTGCCGAAATTTTGTCAAAATCCTTTGGAAGAAATTGAGAGAGTGAAGATGGCAGAAAGTTCAACTCAAGTCACACAGATTGTTGGAGAGAAGCTGACCAGAGAGAACTACATCATATGGTCTTACAGGATGGAGAACTTTATCATGGGCAAAGGTTTATGGGATTATATTACAGGTGAACAAGAGTGTCCCGAGGTTGGTTTGGAACCAAATAGAGAGAATTTTGAAGCACATAAAACATGGCAAGCAAGAGTAGAAGCTTACAAGAAGTGGATCGAGAATTCAAGGAAAGTGATGCATTGGATTTCACTATGCATTAGTGACTTCTTTATACCACATGTGAAGAAGTTTCAATCTCCAAAGAAAGCATGGGAGATACTAGCAAGAATGAACAGCTCCAATATAGAACCACGAAAAGTTCACTTGAAGCAAAGGTTACATTGTGTATGGCGAAGAAATAGATCCATATCAGATTATGTGACAGAGATAAAGTAAATACAGGAAGATCTTGCGAGCATTAATGTTGAAGTTCCAGATGATGACTTAGTTTCAGTGACATTGAATGGTTTGGGACCGGAATACAAGTCATTGGATACATCTATATCTGTTCGAGGACACATGCCTGATTTTGAAGAGTTAGTAAACCTTTGTTTGCAAGAAGAGGTGAAGTTAAGCAAGTCAGGTCCTTCTACATCAAATAACAATTCCAGAGATCAGGTTTTTTACTCTAGAGGTCGTGGAAACAATAGAGGTGGAAGAGGAAACTATGGTCGTGGAAACAATGTTGGAAGAGGTCAATGGCAAAACCAACAAAGTCAAAGTTACAACAATTATAGCCAAAGAGGCAGGGGGAGAGCCCGAACTCGTCGACGTGGAGGTGGAGGATTTGTACATCCTCAAAGAGATGGATATTGTAACAGATGTGGCATTTATGGTCACTTTGAAAGAGAATGTTACACAAGGCTAAATCAAAATTGTGATCGTGGTGGAAGAGGCCGAGGTTATGGCAGACATGGAGGAAACTTTGCTGGATACAATCCTCATGATCAAAATATATATGACAATAGATCGAGTGGAAATTTATTTCCTATGGAGCATGTTGTTGGAAGCATGGTGGAGCCACATCATACAGATGATTGGTATTTAGATAGTGGTGCCACAAATCATATGACATATCATGGTGAATGGTTTGACAGAAAAGAGAAGTTAGAAGAGGATGAGTTTGTCGCTATAGGTGATGATACTATGCATCGGATTACACATGTTGGTTCAGTTCCATTGCTAGGAAAAGACGGAACATACAACACATTGGGAGATGTTCTATATGTGCCTTCAATCACAAAGAATTTAGCATCAATTGGACAAATGACAGATCAATGGTTGCAAGTCCGTTTTAATCGTTATGGATGCTTCATAGAGGAGTTTCACAAAGGCAGACCAGGCAAGATATTGGCACGTGGAAGAAAGAAAGGTCGCTTGTTCTCATTGGAAGCTGGAGATCCATGTTTACACAGTGGTATGTATGCAAACAAATCAGGCACTCAAGATGATTGGGCAAATTTATGGCATAAGAGAATTGGTCATGTCAATTTTAGAAGACTAAAGCATATGCAATCAAATCAAATTGTACGTGGATTACCAAAGTTTGGTAGATTGAATTTTGATCATGTTTGTGAAGCTTGTCAATTTGGAAAGCAATCTCGTTTACCATTTCCAAAGAGGGGGAGAATTAGCCAAAGTCCTTTGGAAATTGTTCATTCAGATATTTGGGGACCTTATGATCATGCTACACCAAATGGTTGTCGATATTTTATCACATTCACAGATTATTACAACAGAATGACATGGGTTTACTTTCTAAAGGCAAAGTCAGAGGCATTTGAGGTATTCTTGGAGTTCAAAGTTATGGTTGAAAAAGAGAACAGTTGTCAAATTAAATGCCTACGTACAGATGGAGGGGGAGAGTACATGTCACACAGTTTTGATGATTACTTACGTGAACAAGGCATAAGAAGACAGATTACTTGTAGCTACACACCACAACAAAATGGAGTTGCTGAGAGAAAGAATAGAGTCATAACAGAGATTGCAAGAGCCATGATGAATGAGATGAATATGCCATTAACATATTGGGCTGAAGCAGTTCATACAGCAGTACACATTATGAATCGAACACCAACAGCTGCCATTCATGAAATTTCACCTTATGAGAGACTTTATGGGATCAAGCCAACAGTTTCCTACATGAAAGTTTTTGGATGTGTTTGCTATGTTCATGTGCCAAATGAAGCAAGAAAGAAGATGTGTTTGCTATGTTCATGAAGCCAAATGAAGCAAGAGTATAGCAGTGAAGTGTATATTCTTGGGCTACCCAGTTGAAAAGAAAGGTTACAACTACTATGATCCTACGACAAGACAAGTTTATGTTAGTAGAGATGTCAGATTTTGTGAGCATGAACCATGGTATAAACCAAAGCCAGTGATGATAGAAGATGAGTATGAAGAGCAAGAGAATGTGCGTCATGTTGTTGATAAGCTAGGACCATCAACAAGAACTATTTCAGGACCACATATGGCAGAGGAGAGTATAGGAAGTGTCAACCCATGGAGCGGTCGTTTGCGAGATAAGAAGCAAGACGAGAAAGGCAAGAAGAAAGTGGTTGAAGAGAGTTCTAGAGATGAAAGCCTCAATGAAGAGCATGGTTTACCACATTTGAGGACACCTGGCAATAAGCATATTGAGAAATATGTACCCCCATATGCAAGAGTTAAAGAGAAGAGTGCACCACAGTTGAGAAGATCAGAGAGGGTGCGTTATCCAGTTGATAGATTGACATACAACGGTTACATGCGTACACATTATGCATACATGGTCTCACATGTGCAACATAAAGAGCCTCCATGTGTTCAAGAGGCAATTGGAAAATCAGAATGGGAGTCAGCTACGGATGATGAGATGGATGCTCTTGTGAAGAATGACACTTGGGATTTGGTTCGCTTGCCAAGTGGAAAGAAAGCAATTGGTTCAAAATGGGTATACAAAGTCAAGTGCAAGTCAGATGGTAGTGTGGAAAGATACAAAGAGAGGCTTGTTGCTAAAGGTTATGCACAAACAAAAGGTCTTGATTATGATGAGACATTTAGTCTAGTTGCAAAGATGACAACAATCAGATTGGTGATAGCAATGGCAAGTATGTTCGGTTGGAATTTACGGCAAATGGATGTGGATAATGCATTCTTGAATGGTGACTTGGAAGAAGAAGTTTATATGATACAGCCAGAGGGTTATCAACATCCAAAGTTTCCATATTATGTGTGTAAGTTGAAGAAAGCATTGTATGGTTTGAAGCAAGCATCTAGAGCTTGGTGTGAAAAGATAACCAGATTCTTGAAGAAGATTGGATTTAAACAGTCTACTGTTGATCACTCATTATTTTTGAAGCATGTTGATGGAGAGATCGTCGTTATTGTTATCTATGTTGATGACTTGATTCTCACTGGAAGTCATGTTGAGCAAATTTTGCATGTCAAGAAGAGTTTGTTGAGAGAATTCAACATGAAGGACCTTGGTGAGTTGAGATATTTCTTGGGAATTGAAATTGTCAATACTTTATCAGGAATTTGGATGATACAAAGACAATACGCGTTGAATATGCTTGAGAAGTATGGAATGACAGCGTGCAAACCGGTTGATACACCTCTTGATCAAAATGTGAAGTTGTTTGATGATGGACATTACATTGAGGATGTCACTATGTATCGCAAGATGGTTGGAAGCCTTATTTACTCGACAATAACAAGGCCAGATTTGAGTTATGCAGTGGGTGTTGTGAGTCAATTCATGCAAAATCCATGTAAAAGTCATCTTGATGCAGTGAGACGGATTATGAGATATGTGAAAGCCACTGTCAGTTATGGAATGTTTTATGAAAAGAATGGGAAGCTTTGTCTTTATGGTTACACAGATGCAGATTGGGCAGGAGATTTTATGGATAGAAGATCTACAAGTGGTTATGCATTTTCCATTGACAATGGCATGATAAGTTGGAGTAGCAAGAAGCAATCAACTGTAGCATTATCAAGTACAGAAGCTGAATATCGTGGAGCAGCTTTGGCAGCATGTGAAGAGTCATGGTTGAAAGTGCTTATGGTAGAATTTGGTTTTGACTATCTTGACAGTGTCATTATATATTGTGACAATATTAGCAGCATCATGTTGGCAAAGAATCCAGTCTACCATGCTCTCACTAAACACATTGAGGTACATTATCACTTCATTAGAGAAAAAGTTTTGGCAAATGAGATTGATTTGGTGTATGTGAAGACAAATGATCAAGTTGCGGATATATTCACAAAAGCTCTTGGAAAGGAGAAGTTTTTCTACTTTCGTGAAGCATTGGGAATCCATCATATGCAAGCTCACTCTGAGCTTGAGGGGGAGTGTTAAATAATATGATGTTAAAGAATATGTCCATTGTGCTATGGGCGGCTGGACACTGACTATACTATGTTGTAAATATACTTTGGATAATAGTTCAAAAAAGAAGAAGAGAAGAGCAGCTCGTTGAATGGCTGCTGTAGGGTAACGATTGTGTGTGTGTGTCTCGATGTGTGTTGGTGTGTATGCGTAGTCTTCTTTTCTATCTTCTCCATCACCTGCGCACTCTACATGCGGTTCATTCAAAAGTTTGCAAAGGTTGCTTCCCCTTTGCATATCTTGACACAGAAAGGAGTTCCTTTTTCGTGGGGACCCACAGAGGTGACTGCCTTTCAGACTTTGAAAGAGAAATTGACTACGGGACCAGTTTTGACTTTGTCGGACTTGCAAAAGTCATTTGAAGTATATTGTGATGCTTGTGGTCATAGTCTGGGTGCGGTCTTAATGCAAGAAGGCCATGTCATTGCTTACGAGATCCGATTGTTCTCAAGGCCGAAAATGACAGCACAAATTTATGAGAAAGAGCTTTTTGCGGTTATCCATGCTCTTATTCAGTGGAGTGTACTACCTACTCAGAGCGGATTTTACTGTCCTTATAGACCATCAGAGTTTGCTCTACTTCTTGTCACAGAAGCAGCTATTGAAAAAGCAGGTGCGGTGGGCGAACATCTTGTCATAGTTTCACTTCCAGATTGTCCATGTTCAGGGACAAAAGAATGTGGTGGTAGATGCTTTGTCTCGGAAGCCGTTGGTTTTGGCTATTTCCGCGATACATCGTAAGAGCTTCAAGGATATGGTCAACCAATATGCCACATATCCAGATTTTGCAGACGTTTTCACACGGATACGGGATGCAGAAACAGTAGCAGGATATTCCATTTGGGATGGCTACTTGATGAGAAAAACCATGCTATGCATTACACAGCCGTTGAGGGAAAAGGTTATGAGACTGAATGACACTGTCCACCTTTTATGGGTCATCGCAGCATTGCTACCACCATGAAAGGGGTAGAGAGATACTTCTTTTGGCCAAGACTCAAGAAGGATGTGGAAGAGTTTGTGCGCAGTTGCTTGGTATGCCAGAAGGTCAAGTTTGACAGGAATAAAGCACAGGGATTGTTACAGCCTTTGCCCATACCCACCCGTCCCTAGGAAAGTATTGCAATGAATTTCATTTTTGATCTCTGGAGAACACAGAGTGGTCATGATGGTATCTGGACTGTTATTGAAAACTTAACAAGCAGGCTCGTTTCATTCCAGTAAAGAAAACAATCAAGCCGGATCACTTAGTGAGACTGTTTGTGGCCCAGATCTTCAGATTACACGGCACGCCTGAGACGATTCTCTCCGACAGGGACCCCAGATTTACGAGTTTGTTTTGGAAGGCAATTTGGGATAACATTGGCACACGGTTGCAGTTCTCGTCATCTTTCCACCCGGAGACAGACGGGAAATCTGAGATTGTCAATTCAGTAGTTTTAGATTTATTGAAGTCATCTTGGATCAGAAGACTCAATGGGAAAAGTATATACCTTTGGTGGAATTTGCCTACAATAACACGATACACTCTTCGACGGGGAAGGCGCCATTTGAGATTGTTGAAGGTGTTGCGAAGGTTCCACCCTTCCTGAGCACGAAAGATAATATTTTTGAAGCTGATGAGTATACGCGCGATTTAGACATGGCTCTTGCCAAGGTTCGCGAGGCTTTGTAAAAATCTCAAGAATGACAGAAAAAGGAAGCGGATCGCCATCGTTGCGATTTAAAATTGAAGGAGGGTGATTGGGTGCTCTTACGTTTTGAGAAGGCACGCCTGAGAAAGAAAAAGGGCAAGGAAAGGTTTTTTCCAAAGCTTAGTATGAGATACTACGGACCTTTCCAGATCTCTGAAAAGATCAATGATGTCTCCTTCCGACTGAAACGGCCTGACACTTGGAAAATTCATAATGCATTTCATGTGAGTCTCTTCAAACCTTTTAAAGGTGATGTGCCTGACAATCGGGAGCCCGATGACCAACCCGAAGTAGAGGAAAACGAGGAGATCCTTGTTCTTGAACAAATTTTGGCACATAAGGACACAAAGAATAAAGGTAAAGTCCGAAGGCGGTTCTTGGTTAAATTCAAGAACTATCCTGCATTGGATGCGAAGTGGATGGAGGAGGAGGACCTAGCAGATACTCCTCAGATTGTGAAACTTTACCTCAAAGATTTTGGTTTCGCATAGTCTATTCCAAATGGAACCCAGAATTCAGCTTGGCCAGAGATTTGGTGCAGTGGGATGCACAAGAGGGGAGTTACTTTGCTCCTTTGTCAACAGATGCCTTGATCTTTGTATACTAGAGTCACTGATGTCTCTTTGAGATTCAGGGATACTAGGAGTTGACATTATTCTGCTTTATGACTTTATGAAATGGAATTCCTGAATATGAAACTGACTTGTTCTTGACATGTTTTAAGTGCAGGAATTGATAAAGGAAATGACTACAGCATTTTGGTCTACATGATCTCGAATAGACATGGTTGCAATAGAGGTTAGTCAATCAGGCATTGATGAGGTCCTGAGTGGATCTAGATGCGATTGCTAGCTACATTGCCGACAAATCATGGTCTAAGATCCGAATGAATGTTGAATGTCATGTGATGTCTAGTGATGTCCTGTGATGTCGTGTGATGTGACTGTCGATTGGTACATGTGCTAGATTTGTGTTCCTAGTGCGTAGGTACTAACAGTCAGTGTCTGCTAAGATGGTTTATGGACTCTGTCTGTTTTTTAGGCGTAATCAAGGGCGATTACAATGCTTTCAAGAGGGCGTATGTCACAAAGTGATGATGTGGCTGCCTGCTATACAAACACACCCTCTATTGGGAAAATCCCAACCCTAACTGGGAAATCCTAACCCTAATTCTAACGTGGCTGTGCAGCCTGCGAAAAAGTTGATGTGGCAGGTGAGCACATTGTTGATGTGGCAGCCCATTCGCACCGAAAATTGCAGGGCTAGAACCAGCGACAGCTTTTGTTTTTTTCTATGCTACGCAAAGATTGCTACTTTTTTTCTACGCAATGCAAAGAGAGAAAATCCTTTTTCTTTATTTTCTTAAGCAATAGAGAGAAAGAAACTCTTTTGCTTTTATTCAAAGGCTCAAAAGAGAGAGAGCTTGAGAGAGAAAGGTGGAACTGCTTTGTTTTATAAGATTTTCATTTTCAGCTTTTAGCGTTTGGGGCTTTACTTTTGGCATCCCTTGTACCTTTAAATAAGCTGGCAGGGCTTCTCACAACTCAGACCATCTGGACGCAGAGTCTGAGTGTGAGCGCCTGCCCGCACTCTTGCACTTTGAACTCAGATTAATACAAAAAGAAATACCGAAAGGGGCGCCAGTCTTTGGGGCCAATATCTCTAGGCACGAAACTCCGTCGGGCCAGTGTTGAATTAATTGTGAACTGTGAACTGTTTTGAAGTGGTTATTTGGTGCTATCGTGGTAGATTCTTGACTTGGAGTGTCCAAGTTTGTTACAATGACTCCCTATATAGGCTAGGAATTGGGCTTATAAATTTTTTAAGGCTTAGGTAGGGCAAACTGTCCATGAGACCCAACAAAATAAATTATAAATATGATTTATTAATATATTGGAGGACGCGGTCAGTTTATGGGTGAAACTGTCGCACATCTGCCCACCTGGGAATTCGATCGATGCGGGGAATGGCTCGTTAGTGTAATAACATGTTCAAACGCGCGTACAAACCATTTATGCAAGAGAGTTCTAAAACTAGAGAACCTTATCTAATGGACTCGTCTGGAAATGCAGGTCCTGGGAGCAAGCTCAAAAATTGCCGGTACTAATCCTCCTAGGATTCTAGATACTTTGAAGACTCTTCGGCTTGATGTCTTGGACTGACACAATGATTGGTGGTTCTTCTTTTATATTTCTCCTTGGAAGTCCACCCTTCTTGCGGCAACTCATCATGTCCACTTTGGAAATGCTATGTGCCTCCTCTAGATGCTCCAAAGGAACGGTCATGTGAGGTCTCATCTTCCGAAATTTGACCATCCTTGTTTGAGTGCCTTGAAATCCACACAAAACTAGAATGAATTTTCTTGCTTATGAACAAAGCGAAGTGGTAACTCAAAAGACCGTTGTCGTGCTGTGGCACGTATATAGTGGGAACCGGCATTAAACGATTTATCTTGTGACTTTTTGACGCATAAGTATACTTCATATAATACTCATATGCATAAATAAAAGCTTTCTACCATACCTTAGTATTTACCTTTGAAGTAACATAAATGTACATTACTATTAGAAAGTACTGCAAGAGAAGTATCAATGATTGTGCCTCTTTTTGTCTGGGGGGAAAGCATTTGTATATTTATTCTAATATCTCAGCTATACCCTACCATATATAAATTATTTTCTTCTTTTCACATTTATTTAATAATATAACCCTTCAATAATGCATACCTTCTTGGATACATACAAGAGGGAAGGGCCTACTAGAAGACTTTATGAAAAGGAAGATCCAAAGCTTCTTGGACCATCCCAATTTAAAAATCCCGACCTAAGAGCATGGCGAAAAGGCCAAAACCAAGTCAAGCTCTTTTAGTAGGCCAATTTTGCTGTTTGAAGCATGTCAATCCGAGTTACAGGGAAAACAATAAAAATCCCTCTCAGAACTACACTGCAAGAAGAGATGGTAAACAGGTGAATCAAGCGAAAAGAGGTAATCTTGGTCTTTTTCCATAAAATAAGATATTTTAAGGATAAAAGACACAAGCATGTGAATGTGACACCTCAAAGATGCCTTGAAGGACAAGACACACAAGTTGGGACCCCCTGCTGGAGCCACACAGAAGATGCTTAGGTGGCCCACATACATCATGCACCCACATGGAGCCTCAACGACCAAAAATGCTGAATTTCATAATATTTTGAGTCCTAATATTGCCCATTTTAAGAAATATCCAAAGAACATTTGATTTGGGCTAATTCTTTAGCCTAATCAAGTGATTATGTAAAACATGGCTCCCTCACCTATAAAAAGGGAAACCTTCTCTTCATTGGGGGAAAGTTATGAGTGAGTGAGAATATCTCAATTCCATAGTGACACACTCGTCTTACTTCCACACTTTCTCTCGAAGAAATGCTGAAGTCTTGCCTCATCTTCTCTCTCCATTAAGGTGGTGGCGATTGCTTACATCAATCTTGTCAATGTGACGGACACAACCTTCTTGCGGGAAACAATTATGTGCACAAGGTTAGTAACCATATCTTCATCTTTCACAAGCATCTCTCTCTCTTAAGGTTCTCATTATCTTCCACAAACTCTAGAATCTCCTTGCTACAGGTACTTCTCTCCCCGCAGTATCCTTATTGCCTAAGGGCAACAAGAGGGCTTGGGAGAGAAACTCTCTTCTTCTTCTCCTTTCACTTCTTTCACACCTTTATCTTTGAACATACTAAGTATATCATTGATGAATAACCATAATCCACATGGAGGCAATTTCTTTCATTTTCATTTTGTGCAATCTATTAGGATCAACATTTGGATTAGTCGAAAGATTCACTTTCAGCAACGCATAGTGTTTCTATTTGGTCCTAAAAGGCTGAGCGAAATACTTCTCTCACCAGATCCCAACATACTACCTATTATTGACTATGACTTCTCTTTTGATGTGAATGTGGATATTTTATTATGAATCAAGAGGATTTGTACTCACAACTAATCCCAATTGCTAGACAAAACATATACATTATATTAAGCACAAAGCTACAGTTCCAAAGATCAATCCGTAGCTTATTTTTACAACAAAGATTAAATATCATTAGCTCATCCATTAACCCTTTTATCCTACCCATGATACGATACGATCGTGATCTCGATGTTTTCATTTTTGTTTTGTTTTGACTATCTTTCATGAGTTCTCTCCATCACGTGTGTGTTTGTAAGGGAAAGTGAGGGGATTCTTTGGCTACATTTATTCTTTAGCTCTAGAAGCTATGTTATCTACATCTTAGCTCCTTCTCATAACCCTTGAGCTTCCTCACAAACTCTCACAGCAAGAGGCCCTGTGCCTTCCTGGCAAGACCGCCGACTTCTTGACATATTTTTTGTGAACCCCACGCGAATCTGCCAGGGTGAGAGTTTGTGGGTAACCATGGGTGATCATGTTGAGCAACAGGGTATGCATTTTGACCCAGCAATAGTGCAAATGTTTCAAGGATTTGCAATGTTCATGCAACAACAACATGCTACTGAAAGAAGGGAGATTTTAGCAACAAAGGCCATACAAGCGGTCGTCAACAGAATGGATTAGTTCAATGGCAAAGATGTAACCAAGTACTTACGCGAGTATGTGAAGGAGATGGAGCTTTATATCGCGTGTAAGAAGGTGAAATGATTCAAAGCTTTGAGCTAGTTGTTGCTCCAGAAATTAGGGAGCATGTTAGGGCAATTAAAGATGGGCATGGGAGAAATTGGGAAGAACTCAAAGTAGATTTAAAGGAGGAATATTTCATGGAGGACTCGGAGAGAGTGACCAAAAGGACATGCTCAGAATGGGTAGTCCAGCCAAAGCAAGGAGTTTTAATAACAGAGCTACTTAGGGAATTTGAGAGGCACTATGCACAACTTACCAGGACAGAAAGGGCCACTCTAGATGCAGAGAAGACATATCTTTTTTTACAATCCGCAGGTAAAGAGTTTCAAGAAAATTTGGAGCTTCTTCTTGAAGATAAAGATGCTGAGCAAGGACTAAAGACCGACTGGAATGAAGTTGAAGGTGTTTTCTCATTGCTTGCCAAACGACAAAGAAGAAGGGACAAGATGGTAGTAAACACTACAAGTCCTTCAACCTCAACTTCTGACAAAATGGTAAAGCCTTTTTATATAGCTCCTAAGTTTGATGAGTCTATCCTAGATGAGCTTGTGAAGGGAATGTCTGACTTGAAAGTGAAGCTTGTAAAGCTTGATGAAAAAGGCACACCATCAGGGCCACTTCTTAGGCAAAGACAACGGCCCAATGAAGGGTTTGTTAATAGATGTATTTGGTGTGATAGTATAGACCATGTAAGAAGGGATTGTGATGATTTTAGTGATGCTTTGTCAAAAGATGTTGTCTTTTTAAAGGATGGTAAAATCCACTTAAGAGAGACAGGTCTACCCTTGAGAACTAACTTTGGGAAGGGGGGAATGCAAACCTTAGTTGAAGATATGGCAACTAACCATGCTAGCTCTTCAATTGAGGAATCTACTTATGGAGTAAAAATTGAGCATCTTAGTGATGAAGATGTGAATAACCATCATGGTCACATTTGGCCAAATGTCATGCAATTAGCTAAAAAGGGAAAGCTTACAAAAGAGATTCTACATGAAGTAGGTGATTGCATACATCTAGAAACAGGATGGAATGATCCAGTGGACTCATTGTCAGTGCATGCCTACATTACAAAATGCCAACAAAATGAGGCTATTGTAGAAGAAAAGCGCAGGCATGAGAATGCTGATGAAGGACCATCAAAAAGAGCTTCTAGAAGTGGGGGAAGAAGTGACTCAATGCCTTCCCAAACAACCCCAGCACAAGGAGCGTCTCCACCTGAAGTACTCATGGAGGAGTCTACAACAGGAAAGAAGAAAGAGCCAACAAAAGGTAAGACAAAAGGCCCAACTTATAAACTACAATATGATATTGAGGTTGCTACAGATTTAAAGAAAGTCTTGGGGTAAAGGATTTTGAATAGCAAGATTGAGTTCACTTTGGGAGAAGTCCTTGGCATTGCAAAGCGTGAATTCCACGAGGAGATCATTGACATCATCAAGATAAAGAGGCAAACTCTTGCCGAGGTTTCTCGTCCTCCACAGGTTGATGGAGAAACCTTGAAGACACAAGGGATGCAGCTGCAAAATAAGGAGGATGATGGAGTTGTGGTAGGATGCTACCAATCTAGTGGGAGCGTGAAGCAAGTGCATTTCTCAAATGATGATGAAGAAGTTGAAGCTATTCCTAGGAGGTACTATTCACGAACTCACTAGGCAAGGGCTACTACAGAAACTTTGGTCAAGGTAGGTGATCTTGAAGAGCCATTTGTTGCCTTGATTGACCATGGTTCAAAAAAATAAACATAATGTCAAAGAGTCTCTACAACAAGTGAAAATGGCCGATGGACACAGATCTCATGGTTGGATGGTGAAAGTGGCAAACAATTCATCCGGTGAATTGTATGAAGCATGTCCAGGTGTGAAGGTGACAATAGGTGATGTAAAGATTGACCAAAAATTCTTTGTACAGGATACATCTTCATATCATCTTATCCTTGGACAACCCTACATTGTGGGAGTTCGAATGGAAACAAAGGTAATGGATGGTGGTTCGGCATATGCTAGGATACGTAGCAAAGATGGTAAACGAGCTGTTCAATTTCTCATAGTTTGTGTAAACCATGAAATAAATCGTGACAACCTCAGAGAACATCCTCTACCAAAGGTGAGCAAAAGAGTTTCATGATCATAGAGAAATGATGGGTTTTGGACAAGTACCATTGTAAAGTGGGATTGCAGTGGTATAGAAAGAAAAAGGGTCTCGCCTGGTCCAAAAATAGGGGAAACTTTTTCAACGAGCTCCTTGGTAACAAGGAATGGATCAGTATGTTTTACAAAACTTGAAGATTTGAAGAGATGTGAGAGGCAATAGGTGCATAATGTACAAATAGGCATGAAAAAGAGTGGGTTGCTAGAGCCTACTGAAAATGTTTTGGGTTTGTGTAAACAAGTTTCTTTTGTAGATACTATGGGTGAGCTTGATGCTATAATGGGGTCTAGTTTGCATCTTGAAAATGAAGTTGTGGAAGTTTGATCTATAGAAATGTATCAAGTAATATAAGCCTTTAAAGAAAACCAAACAGTAGTCCTAGAAGTCCATGTTGAAACTAAATACAAGAGTGTAGCAAAGAAGGTGAAACCAGTAGCTTAACCCTTACCACCCAACAATAGGGAAAAGATTGAGCAGGCTTCTTTACAACCAAGTTTGAGGAATCCTAAAAATATTGGGCATACCTTCACAAAGGAGTCTTTCCAAGAGTTGTAGATTGGTCGCAAGGAGTTTCTAACACAGGAGGAAACAAAGTGCTTCAAAGAAATGCTTTCAAACCATGGTAAGGCTTTTGCATTTGAGCCACATGAGATAGGATGTGTTGATCCTTCTATTGTAGCTCCTATGGTAATTTTCACAATACCTCATGTGCCTTGGAGTCTGCGGCCTATTCCGGTTTCAAAGGCTCATTTGCCAAAGTTAGTAGAGCTACTGAATGAGAAAATCAAAATGGGAATCTTGGAGCCTTCTTTTTCTCCATACTCAAACATGTGTTTCACAGTTCCAAAGAAGAATGGTTCTCTACGCTTCATCCAAGATATGCAACCAGTGAACAAGGTTACAATTAGAAATGTAGGTACATGTCCAATTGTGGATGAGTTTGTAGAGACGTTTGTAGGGAGGGCAATCTACTCAATGGGGGATCTCTACTCAGGGTATGATCAATTTCAGCTTGCAATCAAAAGCAAAGACTTGACAACCATGAGGACACCTTTGGGTTTGGTAAGGATGTGTACCTTGCCACAGGGAGCAACCAACTCGGTTGCACATATGATGAATGGGATGAATAAGGTCTTACGTGACTTTATTCCTCAAATCACAATGCTTTTTGTTGATGATTTTCCTATCAAAGGATGTGAATTAAGTGACAAAGATGAAGCTTTGGATCTCAAGGGATGTCGTAGGTTTGTGGTAAATCACATAAATGATTGTGATAAAATTTTGTCTAGGTTGGACGAAGTGAATCTTACATTGTCAGGGAAAAAGTCTATGTTTGGTGTCAATGAAGTGCTCATTGTGGGGTACATGTGCGGGCCATATTTCCCAGAAACCTTGTCCAACAAAGGTAGATGCCATCCAAAGAATGAAAGAAACATGCACTAGCATCACTGAGGTTAGAAGGTTTCTGGGAGCATGTGTCTTCTATGTTATTTGAATTCCACATTATGCACATGTAGATGATCCTCTTTATCAGTTTTCTTAGAAAGAATCAAAAGTTTAAATGAACAGAAGCACATGTAAAATCCATGAAAAATCTAAAGGAGTTGCTCCAGTCAGCACCAACTTTGAGAAAGGTAGACTATGAGTGTCAAAGGCTAGTAATTGTGGCAGTAGACACCAGTCCTACAGGGATTGGATGGGCAATAGGGCAAGATGACGAAGAAGGACACATGTATGTGGTAAGATTTGGAGCAAAGATACTAAGTGCTCGCCAAAGAAAGTATCCACAAATAAAGAGAGAGATATGGCGTATGGTTACAGCCTTAGAAAATGGGAAAGAGTGCCTAATTGGTGCATGTGTGGTTGTAGAAACAGATTGTCTACCCCTTCTTGGGATGATTACAAGCTGCACAACACCAAACATTGCCTACATTAAGTCCTTAAATCCCGAGTTTAAGCACATTGCAGGTAAAGACAATACAGTGGTAGATATGCTATCAAGGGCAAGGTATGAAGATGAGTCACAAATGATTGATGAGGGAGATGAGGTAGGCACAAAGTTCTATTCTATCTCTCATGTCAAAGGTAAAAATGTCTGCATGATTAATTCACTCGAATTGTTCTTGAAAGATCTTTATGAAGGTGATTGGCTTCTTATTGGAAGCTACTTGAGTACTCTAACAAAACAGGATGATTGGTTTGAACAAGAATTCAAGAGGATACGCAGAAAAGCATATGGGTACTTTTTGAGGGATGGTTACTTGTGGAAGCATCCTAAACAAAAGGGTGCTACACCACAACGGGTTATACGTAAAAAAGAGACCCAAGTAAAGCTCATGCAAGAGTTTCATGAGAGTCTATGGGCTGGACACAGAGGTGTGTGGGCAACCTTCTCCAAGTTGAAAGAAAAATACTGGTGGAAGGGTATGTATAAAGATGTATCTCAGTTTGTAGAGTCGTGTGTAAGTTGTCAAATGTATTCAAATGTCCAACATCGTGATGGATTGCACCCTAAATATCCACTAGCCATGCACTATAAATGGGTTGTGGATCTAGTCACAATGCCTTTAGGACTCTGGCAGATGAGATACTTGCTTCTTGCACGAGAGGACCTAACTAACCAGGTTGAAGGAAGAGCATTAAGAGATAAAACCACAAAAGCTATCTGCAAATTTCTTCTTGATGAGGTGATTTGTCGTTATGGCTGTGTGGGAAAAATCACTGCAAATAGAGGTGAACTGGATGCCAAAGAAGCAAGGGAGTTCTTTTTTAGATTAGGAATCAAGCTTTCTCTTACTATAGCTTACAACTCTGAAGGAAATGGAAAGAGTGAAAGAGGGCATCCTCCTATCATCAAAGATTTGGCCAAGGCTTGCGAAGGAAGAGTTGGTGAGTGGCCAAAACTTTTACCATATGCTTTATGGGTTGATCGTACAACACATAGCTCACAAAATTTCTACATGCCTACAGAGCTAATGTATGGTCAAAAGCCAGTGATGCCGATTGAAGATACAATTCCTACATGGAATGTACTACCTTGGCAAGAGGGGATTAGCAGGGAAGGTCTCCTTGCACTGCGTATAAGGAAACTAGAGACAAGACCTGGAGACATTGAAGCTGAAAAAGAACGACTAAAAAATGCAAGGTTGAAAAACAAGGACTACTTTGATAAGCAACATTGACTCAGGAGCAAAGCAATTGACAAAGGTGACTGGGTTTTAGTGTATGATAGTAGCCTTGATAACCAGCACACAGTCATGCATAAGTTCTCAAAAAGATGGTTTGGACCGTATGTTGTAAAGCATGTGCATGAAAATGCTACTTATAGCTTGTTTGAACTAGATGGTACAGAAGTAAAGATTCCCATTGCGGGAAAAAGGATCAAAATGTTTAAGAGAAGAGGAGACAATGATCTAGAAGATGTTGATGAGGAAGAAGAGAAAAACATAGGTGAAGATCAAAGTGAACATGAAGCTCTGGAATCATCCAGTGAAGAAGAAAGCAAGGAAGATGTACAAGAGGGCTGATCTTACAAAGAGACAATGTGGCACATACCAGAGGATGTGCAGATTTAGAGGGGGTGGATGTCGTGCAGTGGCACGTATATAGTGGGAACCGGCATTAAACGATTTATCTTGTGACTTTTTGACGCATAATTATACTTCATATAATACTCATACACATAAATAAAAGATTTCTACCATACCTTAGTATTTACCTTTGAAGTAACATAAATGTACATTACTATTAAAAAGTACTGCAAGAGAAGTATCAATGATTGTGCCTCTTTTTGTGTGGGGGAAAATCATTTGTGTATTTCTTCTAATATCTCAGCTATACCCTACCATATAAAAATTATTTTCTTCTTTTCACATTTATTTAATAATATAACCCTTCAATAATGCATACCTTCTTGGATACATACAAGAGGGAAAGGCCTACTAGAAAACTTTATGAAAAGGAAGATCCAAAGCTTCTTGGACCATCCCAATTTGAAAATCCTAACCTAAGGGCGTGGAGAAAAGGCCAAAACCAAGTCAAGCTCTTTTAGTAGGCCAATTTTGTTGTTTGAAGCATGTCAATCCGAGTTACAAGTCAAAAATTACAGGGAAAACAATGAAAAATCCTCTCACAACTACACTGCAAGAAGAGATGGTAAACATAAGAATCAAGTGAAAAGAGGTAATCTTGGTTTTTTTCCATAAAATAAAATATTTGGAGGATAAAAGACACAAGAATGTGAATAAGACACCTCAAAGATGCCTTGAAGGACAAGACACACAAGTTGGGACCCTCTGATGGAGCCACACAGAAGATGCCTAGGTGGGGTCCACATACATCATGCACCCACATGGAGCCTCAACAACAAAAAATTCCAAATTTCATGATATTTTGAGTCATAATATTGCCCATTTTAAGAAATATCCAAAGAACATTTGATTTGGGCTAATTCTTTAGCCTAATCAAGTGATTATGTAAAACATGGCTCCCTCACCTATAAAAAGGGCAACCTTCTCTTCATTGGGGGCAAGTTATGAGTGAGTGAGAATATCTCAATTCCATAGTGACACACTTTCTCTTGAAGAAATGCTGAAGTCTTGCCTCATCTTCTCTCTCCATTAAGGTGGTGGCGATTGCTCTCATCAATCTTGTCAATGTAACGGGCACAACCTTCTTGCGGGAAACAATTATGTGCACAAGGTTAGTAACCATATCTTCATCTTTGAAATCATATCTCTCTCTTAAGGTTCTCATTATCTTCCACAAACTCTAGAATCTCCTTGCTATAGGTACTTCTCGCCCCGTAGTATCCTTATTGCCTAAGGGCAACAAGAGGGCTTGGGAGAGAAACTCTCTTCTTCTTCTCCTTTCACTTCTTTCACACCTTAATCTTTGAACATACTAAGTATAGCATTGATGAATAGCCATAATCCACATGGAGCCAATTTCTTTCATTTCCATTCTGTGCAATCTATTAGGGTCAACATTTGGATTAGTCGAAAGATTCACTTTCAGCAACGCATAGTGTTTCTATTTGGTCCTGAAAGGCTGAGAGAAATACTTCTCTCACCAGATCCCATCATACTACCTATTATTGACTATGACTTCTCTTTTGATGTGAATATGGATATTTTATTATGAATCAAGAGGATTTGTACTCACAACTAATCCCAATCGCTAGACAAAACATATACATTATAGTAAGCACAAAGCTACAGTTCCAAAGAGCAATCCATAGCTTATTTGGACAACAAAGATTAAATATCATTAGCTCATCCATTAACCATGGTCAAAATCTTGTGAAGAATTTTGACTCAACAATGATCAATGAGAGAGATATATAAATGCATGGGTACATACCAAAGCACATCTTTTAAATATGTGGAGCTTCCAAATGCGAGAGCTATCAAAGTTGACAATGTAGAAGCATAAAGACCAAGGGGGAGAGAGAGAGAGAGAGAGAGAGACAGAGAGAGAGAGAGAGAGAGAGAGAAAGAGAGAGAGAGAGAGAGAGAGAGTCTCCTAAACCAATCAATCTTGGAAATGAATAATTGAGTGTATAGTGCAATGTAGGCAAGTGGTTGCATATATAGCAGTGTCAATAAATTGGCTACCCAAACTTTAACAAATAAGTAATATAAATACTGTTAACCATCGGTGTCCACTTCTAGTAGTCATGGGACAGACTTGTTGGTCCAATAGGAAAAGGGTAAGAGTGATCGCCGATGAGAGGTGCACCCTAACTGTAACATTCAAGGGTTAGTTGGCTAAGCATGGGTGCCGAAGTGTGAATGAGAGAGCTCATATAAAAGTCACTTAAACCTAAAAATTACTCATTTTCTCATTTGTGCAATTGAAGAGTGCTCTTGCTCCATCTCCATCTTCTTCTTCATCTCCTTGTGTGTGTGTATATGAGAGAGAGAGAGAGAGAGAGAGAGAGAGAGAGAGAGAGAGAGAGAGAGAGAGAGAGAGAGAGAGAGAGAGAGAGACGCTCTGGTTGTGTGCTAGAGGCCAAGTAACTAGCAAGCACTTCAATTTGGCAACATTTGCTCAAACCATCAGTCAATCTACTGCTAAGAATATGCATAACATGCTTGATAGAGAGTGTTTGAACAAATATGCAATTCTCTAGGAGAACACAATGACCTACATAAGAGTAACGCTTTAAGCCTATCGTTAAGTGGGAAAGCTAGGAATTGGTATAGAACCCTAAGGGTAGAAGAAAAAACAATTTACCCTACTCTTAGGAGACTGTTCTTGAAAGAATACATAAGAGAGGGAGTGCTTTGGGGTGTCGCCTCTCAACTCCAAAAAGCCCAACGAGAGGAAGGAGAGTCATTGAGAGACTTTATTAGTCGCTTGAAGCATTTGAATTCTCGTTGTAATCCAAATGAGCGCTTCAATAACAACCAATTGATTCATAGATTCATTAGGGGATTATGACATGAGGATATCTACAATGGCCTATTCATTAGAGGTATCACCTCTTGGGAAGTAGTGACCACCAATGCGATCCAATTGGAGGATAATTTAACGATTCAAGAAGAAAGAGTGTCTATTGAGACTAAATCTACTAGCTCGCAAGCATCACTACATCAGCCAATGACCCTAAAGCCTATTTCTAAGGAGACAAATATATCTGAGATGACTTTAAGCAGATCTCACCAAGGCCATTCAAGAGAGTCTTAGAGACAATTGTGCTCCGCAAAACAATCATACGTATCCAAGAAGGGAGAAACAATGGTGCTCAGTATGCTATGGTCTACATAGTACCAGTGAATGCCCTAATTTTAGAGTAAAATTCAATGGGAGGCATGGACAGACACACCTCAAGTGCCTCCATTGATGCCAGCGCCACCTCTGAACAAACGTCACAACACATAGTACCTAGGGCCCATAATGTTGTTCAAACAACACCCTTACCACCTCTAGTGCTAGGACCTTAGCCTCCTCATCCACAAGTTACCCCCATGAACCAAGTAGGTTGCGAGCCATCTAGTACTTATTTGGATTGTGAAGAATACATAGACTCTAGTATCACATATGGAGTCGATATGCTTGAGGAGTGCCCTGAGTACTACATGGAGGACCAGTGGAGACAAGTCAAGCATGTATATCAAGCCACTGCTCTTGCAGAAAGAGTAAAAAACATGAATAGCTTTGCCAAGAGACCACCTCTTCAGTGCTACAAATGTGGTGGACCACATCGAGTAGGTGAGTGTCCTATTAGAATGCAAAAGAATGCTACACTAGTGCAAGCAAGTCAAGGAGCCACATTGCTGATTCCAATACTCACTTGTAATTGTTGTGGCATAGATCATTTGATTGCACAATGTCCTAACAATCCAAATGCACCAAAGATTACACCATCAAACTCAATTGAGATTGCCGATGGGACACCACAACCTACAGTTGTACCACCAGTAAACGCACTCACACGGTCAATGCTCCAAAACCAAAATTACATCCTTCAAGAGAGAGATGTCGTGTCCATTGGCCGAGTGAAGGAAAAGAAAACACGAAGGAAGAGATCCCTTAGTGCTTCAAGCTCAAAACCTTGTTCAAAGACTAACATAGGGACATGGGAGGATCTTGTGTATATGAATGACCCCGACGATGACTCAAATTCGATAGAGACCACGGAAATCAAAACCTTTACTATAAAGGGAAAATCTAGTGAGGAGCATTAGGGGAGGGGATCGAGTGAAAATATTGTTAATGAAAGAATGAGGGAATTGCAAAGGACACCAATTTTTTTTTCAAAGTTAACCCACCCAATTGCAAACCCCCAAGATAAGCCACAAGGGCTGAAAATTGAAAATTGCAAACAAGTGATCGGAACCTATCCAAACTCAATAGAGGAAATTGAACGAGTCCAACATTTGAGGGGTTTGGTGGAGGAGACTCAACAAGAGTTAGAGACAAAACCCAAGAATATCAAGATGTCGGACACAGTGCTTCCCACACAAGTTCAACCTCACAAGAACCACAAGCCGTTAGCCATACCCAATATCATTTGGGAAGAGAGTGAAGGTGGGACTTCCGAAAATGGACATACATATTTCCTTCCAGAAAGAATGTTTAGTGAGGGAATGCCCGACCCCCTTGAGGAAGTGGAGACCCCATCTTCACCATTCTCTTGTCAAGGTCCTGCATCCCACAAGATGCCAATAAATGTTGCCAAGCTGATGGATTTCACGTTCTCAAAAATCCGCACCACTATCATATCCAAGTTACACGGAGATCCAGAGTTATTCCTAGTACTTCGAGCATTTCTCAATGGAAACTTACAGGCTGAATTACCGCAGTTTGCACATATGAATATGCCTGACTTGGTAATGAATGATGAGGAAAAATTAGCACCGTCATCGGACCTAGAAGAACATGAGTCTGTAGTGGAGATACTCGTTAATAAGTTGGGGCAATACTTTTAAGGTGATCAATCTAATGCACCCTTAGCAATCACTAAGTTTAAAGGATGAACTGTGAATGGAATTGTTGATGGTGGTGCGGGATTCAATATTGTAACAAAAAGCTGTTAGGAGTTTATGGGGAGACCTCATCTTGAAGTCACCAATGTAGTGGTAAAAATGGCCATTGGAACTATCACTACGCCTATTGGAATGCTGAAAGATCTTAAGATCAAGGTCTTGGGACACAAGGTAAGGTAGACTTTCATTATTATGGATTTGTCCAAGCATTCTATGTCGTTTGAGATGATCTTAGGACGTCCTTTCATGAGGGATGCAAAAATGGTGCCTGATTGGTCCAAAAACCATGTTTATGTACGATTCAAGGAGTCTGTCATTCGAGTTGATCTTGTAAACGGTTGAGCGCGTCCTTTAGGGAACAAATTTATAATTGTCAATTGATCAGACACCACAATTCACTCAGCTCCAGTGAAGTATTGTTACACATGTAAAAAGGACACGGATATTGGAAAAACTCTCCTTATATGGATGTCCTGCATGGAATGGACGAGTCAAAGGAGTAGATTGGGTACACCTAGCAGCAACTATAGATACTTGGGGAACTGGAGGAACAACCTGGGTAACACCAAAGGGGGAGGAGATCCCACAAATCATACCAATAAACATGTTAGGTGTAGCGCATATAACCTCTGATGATAAAAGAGAGGCAGACCTACCTAAGAGTGAAACTGATGATACCTTAGGGGATTCTGACCAACACACCTCATGAACGGAATCTTAGGGAGAGATTGATTCAGGGCTAGAGGAAATGAAGAATGAATCAAGTCAAGAAATTAAACACTCAAGGCCTAGTACAACAGCCTATGGTGATTTATCCGAGAGTGAAGAGGGTACAAGCGAAGACATATCAAGAAAGTCTGATTCAAACATAACCCAAAATCAAAACCTCAGCAATAAAAGAAGGGCATACAATAGACAATGATATCAAGAAAATATGAGAGCCAAGATAAACAAAGAAAGATATACTGCAGAATAGCTTAGTTATGTAGGGGCATGTGATGCTCATCATTGAAAGCTGGTAGATAATTGGGTGAACACCTGCAAAATCTCATGTGGTGTAGTCCACAACCCCTTGACCTTGCCCAACTAGAGATTGCAGACAAGCCAAAACTAAATTGCACTGCTCAAAGACGAAAAAACCGAGAGTTACAAGCCATCCATCTGAAGAAAGCACCCAAAGAACAGGTAGAGCTTAAAAAGATCCGAGCAAGAGTTGAGTCTCAAGAAAGACAATAACATCTTAGATGCCAATGAGAGGCTAATCTGGGAATCACGAAAGCATTCTTTGAAGACACTACTGATGATTCATTGGAATATGAGCCACCTCCACGATATTCATTTGAACTAAATAGCCTCTATGGGAGAGTACTATATAATGCATTATTGGATACAGGAGCTCAACATAATTTGTTATCCTATGGAGTTTGGTGTCAACTAGAAATACCACCCCTATCCACAAGCACCATCCAAGTCAAGGGTGTCAATAAGAAGATGTTGGACGGATACACCACGACGGACGTCAGCACAGCGATAAGTCACCAAGATTTGTCAGCTAAGGACGACGCTCGACTCGCAGGCGCGTGGAAGCAAGCATAGAGTGTCAACCTACACTCCCTAAGGTCCATGAACCATCCCAACCCAAAATCACGTAGGATGTCTGGCCGAAATTTGCATGTCATCGTTTCCAACAACTAAAGTGCCTAATGTGTAGCTCTACTCAATGCGAACGCGTGGATATGTTGTAATGCAAAAACAGACAACGAATGCTCACCGAACCTGGGGAGGTCACCTAATAAAAATGTAACCTATCACGTGAGTTCAACAGAAGGGTATTTAAAGTTCTTGAAACTTACAGAAATATATATACATAAGGGCGTTATTTTTTCAAATTTGAAAAAAGCTTACAGATTTTAAAAGAAAAGGGTACATTATATTCTTAACAAAATTCACAGATAAGGGGTTTTACAAACATGTCTTGAACGCACATGATATGGTAGTTTTACACATAGTAAACCCCCCGTGTCACCGAATCACCAAATGAAGCTCGTAGATGGTGCTCGCAAAACCGGACCGTACGCGCGCAATGTAGGTATTGGCGTGTAGCTCTCGTCGGGGGAAACACGTTGCACTTCTCCACACTCGATTTTGACCACCGGCGCACGCGTAGCATCAAGATGAAGCTCTCACTCTCTCTCGTACACAGTATGCTCACTCACAGACTTCAAAATTTTTAAAATAACAAAGGTTTTTTTTCATTAAGGTCAAAAAGTGGTATATATACGTTACAATCTCAAACCCTAATGTTCCAATTTAACCATCTACTCACTCTAAATGTCAAAACTAGGATACAATCAGGAAACTTCTGTAAGCCCCAATATTTATAAAGGTGAAATGTTGGGTTTTCTTAATAAATAAATAATTACCAAAAATAATAATCCGCCGAGCAGTCATTTTCTGTAGGGTGTGTCCAGCTTCTGTTGGGGTTCTTCAACACAAACAGAACTAAAGTGTTGACAACATGTCACACACACTAAAGACAGAGTAAAAACAAAGGCAAATACCTTCAACTCATCAGCATTTCATCATTCATCAACTTTCGACATAGCAGATTGCAGAACAAGCATGAAGCATAGAGCAAGAGACTACACAGTTGATTCATCTTGGTCCACAGATAACTTCCATTTCAACCCCAAAATTACATTCTCGCGTGAACCAGCATGACCTTTAAATAGGAACTTCTAGCAGTTATAGCAGCTACATCCGATTGACCAAAATCCGACTAAGTGTTGATTGATCAAAATCCGACTTATCAAAGTCCGACTAACTAAGTGTTGATTGACTAAGACATAAGTACAGTAATGGTCTGGTGCAGGGTCAACACCTGGCACAGCCCGGTGGTGGATTTCCTTGAAATCCGACTTGGATTCACAATCCCTTGATTTGCATATTCTCCACCACCAACATTACTCTCTACACTGGTTCAGCTTCATTCTGAGCATCCACATCTGGCTCAGCCATACCTTGCTCTTCAACTACTGACTCAGGTGCCACTATGCCAATAGGTACAGTTTCCACTGCTTCAAGCACGTCAACCTGCTGTTCAACCTGCTGATTCATCTCTGCATCATCCTTCAATTCTTGACCTTTCTCAATCTGTTCCTCCAACTGAACATCAGCCATATCCCCTTGCAATTCTTTCATCTTTAAATCCTGAGCTAATTTGAACCACATGTCTCTGTCCTTTTTGACATCCTCTAACTCCTGCAGTAATTGACCCTCATGCTCACTTACAAATCCCTGCTTCATTGTCTCATATGGATGCTTTATTGCTACAACAATTCTTTTCTTCATAGACTTCCACACTTCCTGAACTGCTTGCAACAGCTGTTCTTTCAAGACAAAAATTTCTCCCTCTGACATAAGCACTGCATTGACATCCACATCCTCACCTTTTACTTGCTTCTCCAATTCCTGCAAAGGAATCAATCTCTGATGTAACATTTGAACCTGAACCTGCAACTCAGCATTAGTCTTTGACAAATGCTCCATTTCCTCATTCAATCTGGCATCTAACTTCATTGTCCAATCTCTGAACAGTCCCAAAGACATTTTTATTTTTGAAACTTCTGCATGATGCTTTTTCACCATATCCTCTAACTCCTTTTGATGTACTTCCTGAATTTGTGCCAACTGCAAAGTCATAGCTTCCAGCTCCATGTCCTTCTGCTTTACTTGCACTTTACCTACTACTGAATCTGCAACCTGTTTCAGTTGCTCCTCCATTTGTACCTGCTGACCCAGCACAAATTCTTGCACCAACTTAAGCATCCTTATAGCACTGCCAGCATCTTCACATCTGCCTTCAGTTTTAAAAGATGTACTTGGAGTAGCAAATTCAAAATCTAAAGCTTTAGCAACACCCTGCTCACCAACACTCACCTTTCTCTTCTTGGACAAAGTAAATGTTTTTCCCAACCTTACTGGTGTTTGAACATCTGCAGGGACTTTTTGTGAGAAAACAGATAACTCACCAAAGTCTTGAAAGAAATCTGGGCTATCCACAGCTTCTCTAGCCTCCTCCTCTGTGTAACCAGCCTCCATCAAATCTTGAAATTGCTTTCTCTTTGCTGGTTCTCCATCAAAAATCTTGTCCAATTCATCAACCTGCTCTTTACTTTTGTTCTTCTGAAGTTCCGACTTAGCAACAGTAACACAGATATTTGGCACCACTGTTTCTCCTGCTTTCACCATCCCAACATACTTGAATAATGCAGCTAGGAATGGAGCCAATCTACTACTGCACTGACACTTCCTCCTATCTGGAGTAAACACTTCTGCACGAATTTTTTCATGGACCCAATGTTCCCAACTGAAACAACCTCCCTACTCGCAAATGCCAATGGAGCATAATTCTCTTTTGACATATAGTCAAATTTAGCTAGAAAACACACCCTCTCAAAATACCACTTTAATTGTTCCCTGTGGCCATACTCCACATTTTTGAGCATGTAATACAACCTTGCTCCTTCTCTAGACCCAAACTCCTTCTTTAAACAATCATCTAAACACTTAGGTGGAACAGCTACTGTTGTGAATGGTAACTTGAAAACTGCAGCAATCACCTGTGGGCACAACACAATCTTATCAGATATTGCTCCTCCGGTCTTCCTCAGCAACTCTGCCTGTGACTTTGCATAAAAATTTCCTTTCCATTCTTTCCATGGCAACATTGCATACTCATAAAGTCCCAACTGTCTGAGCCACTTCTCATTCTTCTCTCTATCAGCTTCCATCTCAATCTTGAGATTTGTGTACGGATCCATCAAACTCTGCAGCATTTTATTTGCCGACAAAGGTGGCAGTTATTCCTCTAAGAACTCTTCTTCTTCCTCATCGCTTACATCCACCCTCAGGTTAATTCCCTTTCTCCTCAGCCTTGTTGCGACAGGATTTGCCGACTCAGTTTCAGCCTCGGGTCTCATGGCTGCTGCTATAGGCTTTGCTTTAGGGGCCATAGGACTTGATGAAGGAGTAGATGAAGAAGGCGATTGCAAGAAGTAATCAGCAGCTAAGTACTTGCACGGTGAAGAGACTAACATTTCATGCAAATGACGCTGCATGTATCCGCTGAATGACCTCTTTGACAGCTCCCGTGCCCCAATAATTACCTCTAGCGGCGAATAATCTCCCCGCAAACCCAAATATTGTTGATCATTAAACCGTTTACTTCCAGGTTTCAGAATTCCGATCCAGTAAATGCCGATGGACCAGATTCCGATCAACCAACATCCGATGAACCACACTAGATGACTGCATATTGAATTATGTTTATGTGAATTGAATCTCCACTCATCAAAACCTTGCCAAGCACTCCTCTTGCCTTCCTTCATGACTTGTTCTCTGTTGAAACCCTTATCAATATCACTTCTAATACCATAGTCACCTGATAGCAATGCTTGTTGACTCTGAAAATCTGTTAATTCAACTGCCTCACACAAAGCAGCTTCTACCACTTTTGGTGTGAACCAGTCAAGGTGAGGTGGTTTACCTTGAAATTTCTTTAACCTGAATCCATTAACTAGTTTGTCCACTCTAGTTCCAAACACATCAGCAACTATAAATGTGCCTTGGCCTAAATCTTCAACAATCTGATAAGGACCCTTATACCTCAAAGTCGATTTCCCTGGGAATGGACCAAGCCTAGAATTATACAGCATCACCCAATCTCCCACTTTAAACAGTTTGAACTTGACATTCATAGCTACCTAGGCTTGTCTTATCCTCTGGATAATCTCAGTGATGTAAGAACTCACCAGACTGTCCTCTTCTAGCTGCATCAAATACTTACTTCTATGATTTACTGACAATGCACGAGACATTTTCTCAGCAGAAATTCTCAAGCTAGGTACCACAAATTCCATAGGTACTACAGCTTCCGACCCATAGACCAACCTGAATGGTGTCATCCCTGTGGTGACTTTGAAAGCAATTCTGAATGACCACAGAGCTGAATCCAACTTCAGGTCCCAATCCTTATGATCATCCTGCACAATATTTTTCAGAATTTTAACCAGAATTTTGTTGCTACTCTCTACCTGTCCATTGGCCTAGGGATGATATGGGGTAGACATCTTGTGTAATAGCATATGAGTTTTAGTCAGCTCATGTATGACCTCATTCAAAAAATGTGTCCCCCTATCACTCACCAACTCAACTGGACACCCAAATCTTCTCATAATGTTATGATACAAAAACTTTGCCACATGGGCTACTTTGTTATCCTTCAGTGCCACAGCTTCCACCCACTTAGTACAATAATCTGTAGCAACCAAAATGTACCTGTTCCCAATAGAGCTAGTAGGCTTCACTGGTCCTACAAAGTCCATACCCCATTTTTGAAAAGGTTCCAGGGGTAGAATAGGATGATCTGACATCCTGTCCCTATTGTCTGGTTGACCAAGCTTTTGACGCACCACACATCTTTTGGCATACTCATGTGCATCTTTTAACAAAGTAGGCCACCACAAACTTGCTTGCAAAATTTTCTTTCTTGTAATGTCTCCTGAAAAATGTCCACAAGCTTGTCCATAATGAGCTTCCTGTAGAACTGCTGACTGTTCAAATTTTGGAACACACCTTCTTATCACTTGATCAATACCCTTCTTGTATAATGCTCCTGCAATCACCAAAAATGGTCTGCTTTTCAATGCAAATTTCTTCCTTTGATCAGGTGAAAACTCTCCTGGCATAACCCCATCAGTTAGGTACACCACCATCTGATCATCCCAAGAATCTAGAACTTCCTGCTGAACTGAAAATAAACATGCATCAGGTAACTGATCATCCTGGAGATTCCCCTGTTTCCAGTCTGCTCAAATAATCTGCCATAGCACGGTCTTTCCCAGGATTATGAATAATCACAAACTCAAATTTATGCAAAAGCAACATCCACCTTGCTAATCTCCCTGTAAGCATAGGCTTCTTGACCAAGTACAACAAATCTTGGTGATCAACATGAAACATCACCCTGTTACTGAGTAAGTAATGCCTGAACTTATTCAATGAATATACCACGCCCAAATCTTCTCTCTCAGTCACAGTGTAATTCTTTTCTACTGGTGTCAACATCGTACTTGCATAATACAATGGTCTATACCATCCCCTGACCTTTTCCTGCATCAACACAACTCCAATTGCAATATACGATGCATCAACAAAAACATGAAAAGGCAATGTCCAATCAGGAGGCTGCAGTATTGGTGCTACTGATAGCATTTTCTTTAACATTTGAAAGGCTATCTCCTGTGGTTCATCCCATTTAAAGGCAACATCTTTCTTTGTAAGATGAGTCAAAGGTGCACATATATTAGCCAAATATCTAATATACATTGAGTGACACTTCACCCAGCCCACAAACCTGTTGAGCTCCTTCACATTCTGAGGTGATTTGGCTTCCTGAATTGCTTCAATCTTTTTGGCATCAATGGCCATCCCATCAGCAGATACTACATGTCCCAATAAAATACCACTCCTGACTGCAAGTACACTTTTATATGGATTCAAGGCCATGTGAAACAGTCTGCATCTTTCCAAACATAAATTCAAGTGAACCAAATGCTGATCCTTCTTTCCATACTGAAAAGTCATCTATAAAAACCCTCATAAAATCCTCAAGATAAGGTTCAAATGTCTTATGAGCCACAAAGTTGAAGGAAGGTGGACCATTATTCAAACCAAAACTCATCACTGTATACGCAATGACGGGAGCAAAGCGAGCCCCGAACCCCGACGGCCTCTAAAACACCAGGGACCGAATGGCGCACCTCGAGCCTATCATGGTAAAGAAAACAGGGGGCACCACCTAGCTTCAGCGGCTAGGACGCAAACAACACACCACCATAACAAAGTTTTCATCCAAGAGAGATGGATGCTTGGGAGTAATGATGAAGAGGAAAGGGAATGAGATCAAGTGAGAGAGAGAGAGAGAGAGAGAGAGAGAGAGAGAGAGAGAGAGAGAGAGTGAGGGAGGGGGTATAGCGGCTTAGTACTTAGGCACCACAAAAGGATGGCGAATCCGCACACCCTTCACACATACACAAGCTCACTCCAAAACACAAGACTAGGTGGAGATTCCGCACCTCACATGGGCAAAACATTGCAAGAAAACATACTCACAAAACCTCAAGCTTTATTTAGAGAATTAGGCGATGAAATGGGGAGCATAGGGTAGGGGAATGAGAAGGGAGAGAGTGGTAGAGCACATGGCGGATAGGTGGGAGTTGATGGCGAAGACTCGCACGAGGATTATGGCCATCATCCTTCATTTAGTTGCCCTTCATCTTCCATAGCCAAGGGTGTAGAGGTCATGCTCAAGACAAGCATGGTGATTGCGGTGATGGTGATGGTGTGGGTGTGTGTGTGTGCACTAGGCACACACAGTGCATAGTGTGTTCTTTGGTGATGTTGTGTGTGTATTTAGTGTGATGGTGACCCCTCTTTATATAGGGGAGGAGGGGGGAGAAATTCTAGAATTTAGAAATGAAGAAATCATTATCTACATAGGCCATGTGACTGTGGGCCCCACTTGTCTGGCTGTGTGTATATGTGCCAGAACAGCAGTCTCATGAGAGAGAGACTAAGAGAGAGAGATGGGTGGATGAAAAAAAGTGAGAGGTGACATGGAGAATAAAGTAATTACAAGAGGGGAGAGAGGGGAGTGTGTTCAGAGGTGAATCTGTGTGCAGATGTGTGTGAACACAAGAAAAATCAGGTAACCACCGGGTGGGGATGGGTCTGTGGGCACCTTTTTTAGTGAAACTGAGTGTGTGTGAGTGTGGGGGAGGTTATTTAGCTACAAGACAAGAGACATGGAGCCCTTTAGAGAGGGAGGGGGGTATTTGGGTCATGGGATATGATAGGAGAGAGAAAGAGGGGGTGGGGTATACTATTTTGGAAGATAGGGTAAGTTGCATGTGAGTTATAATGCATTATTGGTGAGATGTGGGGTAGCTTGAGGGGAGAGAGAAAGGAGAAAGGACAAGGGGAAGAGAGAGGGGGTTGACCTTTTGAGTGGACGAGAGGAAAAGGGGCACACGGCGGGGCAACAGTGAAGAAAAAAGGAGGCAAGGTGGGGATGGGCTACTTTTTTCTTACTTTTTCTTACTTTTTCCAATGCCTTTTATCACTCCCTCCCTAAGAGGGGGTTTTCATGGGGTGGGGACGAGAGAAGAGGGGTATGGGAGCTTGGCTTGTGAAAAGCCCCCATCATTAGCCCTCCCCTTTTGGCTAGAGGCATTCATGTCTCTAGCTCATCTGTTTGATCATTATCGTCGGAGGTGGCGGCTGATGGTGTGTCCTCATCTGGAATGTCAATTGGTGGAGCCTGGTCAAATCGAAGAAAATAAGGTTTAAGTCGCCAACCATTTACCCTGGTTTTATGAAGTTTTCCATCAGCCTCCATAAGCTGGTAGCTTCCATTGGCATAATTTTTCCTGACGATGAAAGGACCTTCCCATCGGAGTAGGAGTTTCTTATCCTTGCGCGTGTCGAAGCGATTGTCGTAGTGGAGCACCAACATTCCTTTCTTCAATTCTTTTTTCCGGAGATGCTCGTTAAAGCTAAGCCGTCTATGCTCTGCTTGTGCTGCATAATAATTTATTGCTTCTTCTCTGTCCAGCTGCAGTCTTTCCAAGTTGATGATGTGATCTCTCAAATGCATGTTGGGCTGTTGAAGATGGCTTGCCATTACTCTGAGACTTTGTAGTTGCACTTCAATGGGCAAGATTGCTTCCTTACCAAATACTAGATGATACGGTGTGAATCCCAAGGATGTACGAAATGAAGTTCTGTAGGCCCATAAAGCTGGTAGTAGATACTTATCCCAGTTTCCAGGATGATTGTTTACCTGCTTGGTAATAATTTTAGAAACCATTCCATTTACCTTTTCAACTAGGCCATTACATTGAGGGTAATATGGTGAAGAGTGCTTCCTTGTAATGCCCAGTTTCTGCATTAATTCTCCTACCAAGTCTGCTCTGAAACCTGGCCCTCTATCAGAGATGATCTCTAAAGGTTTGCCAAACCTACAACATATGTGCTCGTAGATAAATTTAGATACCTCTACCGCTGTGATTCTAGTGGTGGCTGTAGCCTCTGCCCATCTAGTCATGTAGTCGACCCCATGATAATGTAGAATTTTCCTGAGTTGGCCCTAGGTAATGGCCCAATGGCATCGATACCCCATTTTTCAAATGGGCCATATGAGAGAATAGGTGTCTGTGGTTCAAGCATAAGTGACCTAGTGCCGGCCTTTTGACACAACTTACATGTTTTACACCAGTGGTGTACATCACGGTTGAGGCTAGGCCATATGAAGCCTGCTTGTAAGATTTTCCTACTTGTTATGTCTAGGGCGAAGTGACCACCACAAACCCCGTCGTGACAGCTAGCAATTACTCCCGTGATTTCCTGAGAGAGAGGGACCTTCCTGAGTATTTGGTCCTTACCCTTACAGTACAAACCGTCATTGAGGAGTCGATACCTTGTGGCCTTCCGCGTCAGCCATTGCTTCTGTCCCTTTGTTAAATCTGATGGGCATTCCCCTGTTTCCAAAAAATGCATGATGTCAGGCAAGGCATCACTTCCTTGAAATAGAGGGAGCTTTAGTTTTATTGCTCCAACCACCACTTCCTGTAGTCTTTCACTTGCTAGGGCATCTGCTTCTTGGTTTTGAGCCCTTGGGATATGGTGTATTTGAACTTCTTCAAACTTACCCAACAAGGTTTTTACACCACTTGAGTGAGTCCTTAAACTAAGATTCTTGCATGTCCATGCTCCATTTACTTGCCTTACCAGAAGTAGAGCATCCCCAAATACATTAAGGCGTTGTACACCTTGTGAGACGCACCATTGTAGACCCTTGGTTAGTGCTGCATACTCAGCTTCAATGTTAGAATGTGAATCTAACAATTGGCCCAACGAAAATACCTTTGTCCGTTTGTCATCAAAGACCACTATGCCTACAGCTGTTTTGTCGGACGCTTGCTTGTAGGGTCCATCAAAGTAGAGAGAGTATGCTCCTTCTACCATCGGTGGTACTGGAGGTAATCGGACTTCTCCTTCCTTAGATTGCTTCTCCTTCCCTTCAAAGACTTGGTAGGTCATGAGTCCCCCAAACTTGCCCTTGTCGTTCTTTCTACCTGTACCGTGTAGTCAAACTCTTGCAGACGAACTAGCCATTTAGTAATTCTAGCAGACACATCCATGTGTTGTACAACATAGGGAAATATTTCATCCGTGGTTAGAATCACAAATTGCTTAGGCAGCAAATATGACCTAAACTTTGTAGTTGCAAAACTAAGAGCTAGGACTAAGTGTTCCACATGGGTGAAACCTTTCTCTCCTGCTGTCATCATTCGACTAGAGAAGTAGATTGGCCTCATGAAAGATGTCGTCGTATCCTTTTGGAGTAGCACAGCCCCCAATGAGTCATCACCAACACTTGAGGTGACATAGAATTTTTCATCCCACTTAGGTGGTGAGATAGTTGGCAGAGTGGCTAAGACCTCCTTTACCTTGTTGTAGTGATGTTCGCTTTCCTTGTCCCAAGTGAAAGTTGATCTTTGAGTGAGTTGTTGCAGTGGTAGAACAAGTTGTGATAGTAGATGTATGAATCTACTTAAGTACCTCACCTTCTGTAGAAAAGAGACCAGTTGACGTGCGGTCGTTGGTGAAGGTAGGGCTATGAGTGCGGACACCTTACTTGGGTCGGCGTTGATACCTCTTGCTGAAATTTCATGGCTTAGTAGAATGACTTTACTCTCCCCAATGTGACATTTATCCACATTTAATTGCCCACCTAGGCTCTGCAACCTGGCCAAACCTTCAGTTACCTTTTCTAAATGTGAAATACGGGAGCTATATATACAAAAATCATCAATGAACACTCTTATGGATGTTCTAAAGAATGGTTGAAAAACATATGTGACATATCTTTGGAATGTGGCAGGTGCATTTGTGAGACCAAATGGCATAACCTTGTATGCAAAACAAACCCATGGCGTGATAAAAGTGGTTTTTAGCTGATCTTCCAGGGCTATGCATATTTGAAAGTATCCAGAATAACCATCACAGACGGTATAGCATTCAAAACTCGCTACTTCATTCAGAATTTCATCCAAGAAAGGGAGAGGAAAGTGGTCTCTCTTTGTAGCTGCATTTAGTGGTTTGTAGTCAACACAGACCCTCCACTTACCATTCTTTTTAGGTGTCACCACTACGGGTGACACCCATTCTGAGTTTTCTACAGGATAGATGCATCCCGCCTCCAACAGTTTCCTTACCTCAGCCAAGAGTGCCTTTTCTTGTATGACCCCCAGTCGTCGTAGCTTTTGCACAACTGGTTTTACCCCTTCCTTCAGCTTAATATGATGTTCCACCACTGTAATGCCTGTGATTCTTTCATAGTTGTCAATGAACAGGTTAGGAAATCCCATCAACTTTGCAAAAAACTATCTTTCTCCTCAAGTGTTAATTCCGTAGACAACATACCCTTCAACCTACTTCCTCCTAGGCCAGGTGATTTGCTCTCCTCTTCATTGGGTTGCCCTTTTGGTGATGGATCACCAGTTGTGCTTACCCTTTGTGGATCCTTCATAATGATACCCATCACATCAATGGAATTGTCACTTTCTTCGGTGGATGTGGTCTCCTCCTCAGAACTGGAAGATTCGCTAGTGGTTTCATCTGCCGATGTTTCCATATTCATTTGCTTCTGCTTGCCAATCCTCATGTTGTAGTAGATTGTCTCCCCTTTCTTACCGGTCATGCGTAGAAGGCCAGTACCCCAGTCCTGTTTTGCCTTCATGGCCATCAACCATGGCCTTCCCAAAATTAGTGGATAGCCCTCCCCCTTAGTAGGCATTACAAAAACATCTACCTCTACCTCAGTGTTGAAAGCTTTGATTTTCATGGCACTTACCACACCCACACACTTTACTTTTGCGTGTTTGCCATCTTTGCCTTGCATGGAGAGAGCCTGTCAACCTCGAGCCCTAATCGAAGCATCATAGCTTCACTCATTACACAGATTTGTGCACCTCCATCAATGTAGGTGTTTCCAACCCTCTTTCCTTTTATGTTTACGTCGACAATTGGAAGGATGTCATCCATGTTGCATCCCGAAATTTCTCCGGCTACCTTTGTTTTGGAGCGTCTTGTACTTACCATTTTAGACCATTGTCGCCTTACTTTTGGTGCAAGATGTAGCAGCTGTGGCCATGTAATCTTCGGTCCTTGCTCTGCCACATCCAATGTTAGATCATAGGGCTTAGAACTTTCCCCTAGCTAGAAGTCGGTGATGCCCAATTTCCGTCGTGGCCTGGATGGCCTCTTGCTAGTTTCTCCTCTCATGCTTCTCTCATCATCTGATTGTGTAGCTTTCTCCCTCCTAGCTCTTTTCACAGTCATGGCTTCAAGTGGTTCTAAAAAGGTTACCTTCTCCTTACCCTTGTCCCTCTCCTTTGCTCTGGGTGGATCCACTACTATGGCTTTTCCTTTCTCTTCTAGCCTTATGATGTTTACAGGGCGATCAGGTGGTGGGGTTGGTGGAAGAGGTGGGATGGATGCTTGTAGTGGTCTCTGGGGTGGACGTAGAATTTGTGTTGGTGGGGGTGGTGCTCGGGGTGGGGGTGTTCTTTCTCTAGGGGGTGACAATTGGTTCCTCCTACCTCCTCTATTATAGTTTTGTCGTGGTTTGGGACAGTAGTACATACCGTGACCGTCTTCTCCGTAGTTGTAGCAATGATACTCCCTGTTTTGTCGTCATGCTCTTCCAGGGTCTTGATCTCTTTCTTGACTCCTCCCTTGTTGTATTAAGTGGACAGACAAATTTTGCAGTTGGTCAGTAATATGGGCCAACATATCTTGTTGGTCATCTCTTACCCCAAGAGCCGGTGGTGGTGGTGGAATGGTGGTTGTCGTAGTTGCTGGTCGACGCGATGTTTCTAATTCTGTTGACTCGGTTTCTTTGGCTTTCATTCGCAGCTTCTTGTCTTTAAGGCGAGCAATCTCAACGGCTAACTCGTACGTAGCCGGGAATCTACCTTTCACCTTCTCCTTGAGAAGAGGCCATAAGCCATGCGTGAACCGATCGTTTTTTAGAAAATCGGGTGCAGCTTCCCCCCTAGCCAGTGACTCAACCCACCATTCCCACAAATCCACAAATTTGGACTCATAGGTGGCATATTCTAAAAGACCCTCCTGCTTCAAGTCTCTCAACTTGTCCCACAAATTTTCTGAAGTGGTACCTCCCCCAAAGCGCCTCTTAAAAGCGGTTTTTAAGGGTTCCCAATCATCCTTGGTTTCTTGTGGAAGTGCATTGTACCATGATCTAGCTTCTAGCTTCATGAGATGCTTAAAGATTCTAACTCGGGATTCATCCGTATCTTTGTTGCTCACTACACATGCTACTTCAAAGTCATCTAGGAAGTCTGTTACCAAATCCTCCCCCTTCTTTCCTTTAAATGTTGGAAATGCTACGCTTGCCATGATTACTGAGAGAGAGCTAGAAAGACACACTGCTTAACTTGCAAAAGTTTTTTTCTTCTTTACAAGGAGGCGTGTATACCCTCTTATACTAGGACATAGATTAAAACTTCAAACGGTACATTGCCTTGTACCAAAGGTAAGACAAATGGTTGATCTGATGCCAGAACCTCCAAAAACCGCTCCCCACCCGGCATGGTGTCAATGACGTGCTGGTAGTGAGCCTTCAAATCCAGTATTACCTTGATTGAGCGTACACGTGTTGGTATGTGTGATCTGTCTTGAGGTAGGTTGTACTGATTCATGTGAAGCTTAGAGGTGCTTAGTCACTGTCCAAGCTTGTGGGAGAGGGTGGTGTTCTTTCCTGAAACAAACTCAGTAGATCCCTAGTTTCTCTAGTGAGAGTGTGAGACAATGCTTCCGTTATCTGTGCTGCAGCATCAGGTGCGACTTGAAAACTGACTATGATAATTACCTCGGTGACTTGAGTTACCCGATTCTCAAAGTAGAATAGTGTTGATTCTTTATTGTGTAGAGCTCCTTCCATTTTGTTGTTGTGGGTTGGTTGTAGGTTGCGGACATGGTTTCGACTTTCTCCTTCTTCTTCTTGGCACTTGGCCTATGTATATCCACTGGGTTTGGCGTGTTGGTTGACTCTCCCAGTGCAAATCGATTACCGTTACGCCTGGCACTTGAGCTTCGATGGAGATGCGGAGTTCGTCTAGTTGTGCTTGGAGCTCTTCTTCTTCTGTCGTCCAATTAGCAAATCCTGCTAGCCATTCATCCATTCACAATAGTTTAAGGGTTTCAGTCTTGTAAACTGAAGGGTTTCATGAAAAGATCCTCAGTGGGGGCACCAAATGACGGGAGCAAAGCGAACCCAGAACCCCGACCGCCTCTAAAACACCGGGGACCGAATGGCGCGCCTCGAGCCTGTCATGGTAAAGAAAACAGGAGGCACCACCTAGCTTCAGCGGCTAGGACGCAAACAACACACCACCATAACAAAGTTTTCATCCAAGAGAGATGGATGCTTGGGAGTAATGATGAAGAGGAAAGGGAATGAGAGAGAGAGAGAGAGAGAGAGAGAGAGAGAGAGAGAGAGAGAGAGAGAGAGAGAGAGAGAGAGAGAGAGAGGGAGGGGGTATAGCGGCTTAGTACTTAGGCACCACAAAAGGATGGCGAATCCGCACACCCTTCACACATACACAAGCTCACTCCAAAACACAAGACTAGGTGGAGATTCCGCACACCTCACATGGGAAAAACATTGCAAGAAAACATACTCACAAAACCTCAAGCTTTATTTAGAGAATTAGGCGATGAAATGGGGAGCATAGGGTAGGGGAATGAGAAGGGAGAGAGTGGTAGAGCACATGGCGGATAGGTGGGAGTTGATGGCGAAGACTCGCACGAGGATTATGGCCATCATCCTTCATTTAGTTGCCCTTCATCTTCCATAGCCAAGGGTGTAGAGGTCATGCTCAAGACAAGCATGGTGATTGCGGTGATGGTGATGGTGTGGGTGTGTGTGTGTGTGTGCACTAGGCACACACAGTGCATAGTGTGTTCTTTGGTGATGTTGTGTGTGTATTTAGTGTGATGGTGACCCCTCTTTATATAGGGGAGGAGGGGGGAGAAATTCTAGAATTTAGAAATGAAGAAATCATTATCTACATAGGCCATGTGACTGTGGGGCCCACTTGTCTGGCTGTGTGTATATGTGCCAGAACAGCAGTCTCATGAGAGAGAGAGACTAAGAGAGAGAGATGGGTGGATGAAAAAAAGTGAGAGGTGACATGGAGAATAAAGTAATTACAAGAGGGGAGAGAAGGGAGTGTGTTCAGAGGTGAATCTGTGTGCAGATGTGTGTGAACACAAGAAAAATCAGGTAACCACCGGGTGGGGATGGGTCTGTGGGCACCTTTTTTAGTGAAACTGAGTGTGTGTGAGTGTGGGGGAGGTTATTTAGCTACAATACAAGAGACATGGCGCCCTTTAGAGAGACAGGGGGGTATTTGGGTCATGGGATATGATAGGAGAGAGAAAGAGGGGGTGGGGTATACTATTTTGGAAGATAGGGTAAGTTGCATGTGAGTTAGGGTGCATTATTGGTGAGTTATAATGCATTATTGGTGAGATGTGGGGTAGCTTGAGGGGAGAGAGAAAGGAGAAAGGACAAGGGGAAGAGAGAGGGGGTTGACCTTTTGAGTGGACGAGAGGAAAAGGGGCACACGGCGGGGCAACAGTGAAGAAAAAAGGAGGCAAGGTGGGGATGGGCTACCCCGCAGGCATGAGGTGGCCTATTTTACCTTTCTTATATATTTACATAATCATACTTTTTTTTTTTCTTACTTTTTCCAATGCCTTTTATCACTCCCTCCCTAAGAGGGGGTTTTCATCGGGTGGGGACGAGAGAAGAGGGGTATGGGAGCTTGGCTTGTGAAAAGCCCCCATCAGCAAATGCTCCCCACTCAGTGATGAAGGTTGTCTTGTGTTGGTCTTCTAGATCTACCTTAATCTAATTGTAACCTGAAAAACCATCAAGAAAGCTATACATCTCATGTCCAACTACTGCATCCAACAAAGCATCACAAAATGGCATAGGGAATGGATCAGTAATAGTTGCAGCATTTAACTTCCTGTAATCCACACACACCCTCAACTTCCCATTCTTCTTTGGCACAAAAATAATTGGTGACAACTATGACACTTCATTAACTGGCTTGATGAATCCAACTGCCAATAACTTATCTATTTTCTGCTTTACTTGCTTTGCAAAATTGGGGTTCATTCTGTATCTCTGTTGTATGATTGGTTTACCATCCTCTCTGAGATTAATGTGATGTTGATGTAGTTTAGGATCAATGCCCTTTACCTGTGAATAATCCCAAGCAAATACATCTTTATACTCCTGCAATAGCTGAATCAAACCTTTCAAAAATTCCCCTTCAGCATGGATGCTAATTCTGACCATCTTGGGATCTTCTTCAGTTCCCAAATGAAACTCTCTAACTTCATCCTCTTTTACTCTGTTGGAGGTACCAAACCTTTTATCATAGATTTTTTCAGCCATTACCCTTGCTTCCTTCTCCTCTTGATCAATTTGCTCTTTCTGAGGCACCTCGGAATGCCGATCCATCATCTGCAACACTTCTGATCCAGCAATCTCCTGGCCTAGAACTATTTCTACTTCTTCCTCACTTTGATCTTCAACCTTCTGTATTATCCCTTCTACATCAACCTCAAAGAGAGGCACAATAGTGGGATTAGCTCTCAAAAATTCCTCCTCTTCATCATCTTCCACTGCATTTGCCAAGTTATGGTCTGAGCACATAATGGTTTAGTCTTTGGAGGGATTTGTTTTCTTCCCTGCATTGATATAGTTACTGACTGCTTCCCCTTTTTCATCATGACAACATTTTCTCCCCAATCCTGCTTAACTCTAGCTTGTCTAAACCAGGGTCTTCCCAACAGCATCTTGTAGGAAGAATTTGAATCCTTCATTCTAAGTACCACAAAGTTCACAAAGAAAACCATACCTGCAATTTCAATTGCTTGCTGCTTGAGAATGCCTAAAGGATGGACTCTCCTCTGGTCTACCATCTTCACTTGAAATGGTGCTGGAGCTAATGTTCCTCCTAACTTCAATCTTCTATAAACCTCCTTAGGAAGTATATTCACCCCTGATTCTCCATCCAAAAGCACCTCTTGAAATAGAATGCCTTGAAACATTACTGCCACCACAGGTACTACAAAATCCACATCTGCTGGATCAATCTGCTGCAGCATTACTTCAGGATTTTGGTTTGCCAACACTTGGTCTTGCTGACCCTGAAGCTTCTTCAACAATTTCTCTTTAAAGGCTGGAACTATACATAATAATTGATCTAATGACAATTGCAAGGGAGAGTTCACCAGCACCTCAAACCAATCTTTGTCTTCTTTTGTTGGCATCAAACCTAGCTTGTCAGGCTTATGCTGCTTCTTGGATACCTCCAACTCTTCATTCTTCTCTTCTGCATATTGAACCTGCTCTCTCTGCACTTTTTCATGAACCTTATCTTTCACATCTTTCTGCTCTCTCCAATTAATTGGTCCCTTAGCTTTTGCTCTTGTGACTGCCAATGCTTCAACTTCTTCCACCTGACCACATTGGTAACAATCACAATACCATCCTTCTTCATGTTCCTTATGCTCAGCTTGATGTACTATGACTGGCTCTGGTTCCTGCTGCTCCTGAATGTCCACCAAAATAACATTGGCCTGAGCTGGTTGATGATGCTATGGTTGCTGCTGCACTCCCTGTTGGTCTGCCTGACCAGGCCTCACAATGGGCATCCCTCTTTCTCCCCTGTGTCTAACCCATAATTCACAATTAAGACCAACCCAATGGTCTAGTGATCCACAATAGACACAAGGAATCACTCTATCTCCTCTTCTCTGATTATTGTTTTTCTCTCTCCAAGGAGGTCTTGGAGGTCTCGGTGGTCTATAAAATGGTTGTCTTTCTCTAAATGGAGCTACCTGATTTGCTGCAGCTTCACCTCTACCTCTTCCTGTATTTGGCTGCTCTCTATTCCTGGGGTTAATAAACCAACACCTAGAGGTGGCATGTCCTTCTTTGTCACATATTTCACAATACAAATTAGCTTTGGGTGCCAACACTGAATAACCAATGCTCTTTAATTTACTCACCAATTCCCCTTCTTGAGTTGCTTTATCCTTTTTGGACTTCTTCTTTGTGCTTTTCTTCTTCTTCTTTGACTTTTCTTCAACATCACTTGACTCAGTGTCATCATCTAAATCAGCATCTTCATCAGTTTCATGGGCATCAGTGGAGTCTGACTGATCATCAGAATCCTCATCCTCTTTGGACCTGCTCTTCATTTTGGGTCTGCCAAGTCTTTTCTTGACTCTAACTGCTGCATCAACTAGTGCAGCAAAACCTGTACCTATATCCACACTTGCCACAACATTCTTTAAATCTTTCCTCAAACCTGTCAAAAAATATCCTGCCAACATCTCATCAGTGGGTCTCTCATTGCCCTGAAGTCTCTCAACCAAAACTCTCAACTTTTGAGCAAAATCTTTTACCACCATATCCCTTTGTCTGATCACCCTGAGTTTCTTCAAAATGTCTATAGGAGTCTTCTCCTTTCTGAATATCTGTAAAAAAGCTTCTTTCAAATCATTATAGGTAGCAAAATGAGCTATACCATATTGGTTAAACCAACTCATGGCTTTGCCTTCTAATGTAGCTATAAGTTGCTCCATATTTGTTTGGTCATTATGCAAGGCCTGATAACCACTAGCCTGCCACTTTGTTTCAAACTGGGCAGCATGACAATCTGCATCTTCTTTGAACTTTCCTCTAAATTTGGCTGCTTTCACTGTAGGGTTTGGATGTGCCAAGGGAGGATTTCTGGGTGGTCTCCTAGGTCTTTGCCTGGTAGCCCCCTGTAGTGGGTCGAATTGAAGCCTTCTTCTTGTCCCTGCAAGTCTTCTTGTCAAGGCAAGTGCTCCAACAAATTGCCTCACGTGCCTCCCATATGCTCTCACAGAACCCTCAGCCCCTTGGTTCAATAACTCCTGTTCACTGTCACCGAAATCCTCCTCTCCATCAGAGGCATCATCATAATGAAAAGGATCAATATCAGGGTTTTCTGCTCGTGCCCATGCCCTCGTATAATAAACTCTGGCTACTCTCCTCTCTTGTTGTAACATACATGATTCTCCACAGATTCACAATAGCAGGATCGCCAAAGTGTTGGGGTTCTTCAACACAAACAGAACTAAAGTGTTGACAACATGTCACACACACTAAAGATAGAGTAAAAACAAAGGCAAATACATTCAACTCATCAGCATTTCATCATTCATCAACTTCCGACACAACAGACTGCAGAACAAGCATGAAGCATAGAGCAAGAGACTACAAAGTTGATTCATCTTGGTCCACAGATAACTTCCATTTCAACCCCAAAATTACATTCTCGTGTGAACCAACATGACCTTTAAATAGGAACTTCTAGCAGTTATAGCAGTTACATCCGATTGACCAAAATCCGACTAAGTGTTGATTGATCAAAATCCGACTTGTCAAAGTCCGACTGACTAAGTGTTGATTGACTAAGACATAAGTACAGTAATGGTCTGGTGTAGGGTCAACAGCTTCTAACACTCCCCCCCTCCTTGTTCATGTCATCCCCGACATGGTTGTTGAGCTGCTTCTTCATCTTAGGCTTTCTCTCATCTTGAGCAGTGACTCATATCTTGCATGTTGAGCTAGTAGCATCAGGGCCAAATATATCTGTGCTGATTGTGAAGAAGCCGATGTAGAAAGCTTCTTCAAAGGCATGGAGGTGATAGGATGGCAAAAACATGATCCTTTTATACAATGCATGTATCACCTCCTTGGAAGGATGACTAGACACATCATATGCACATCTGTATGTATCTTGAAAGAAGAAGATATTGCCTGTCGCCTGGCCTGGTTTGAATGTCTCGAAGACTGCCAAAAGTGTTTTGCAAATCTTTCTCATCATAATGCAAGATAGGGCAGGCGAGCCAGTGAACAATTTGATGGCGCCCGTTAGGGTTTTCACCATGTACTGAACACATATTCTCTCGCCTGCCTTCAAGCCTGGCAGCTTCGAGTAATTTAGCCAAGTAGGTTGGCTTCTTTGCAATAGCTCATGGGCCTTCCATGTCCGCATCCTTGGTAGAGGGCAGAAACTTAGGTTATCTTTGATGACTTTAGGTGCCTCTACCAGATGGACTAGATACTGTGGATACTTTGTTAGCCATGCCTTTCTCCACCTGGGTTGAGAGTCGACTATCAACTTTACCCCTTCTGGCTTGGAGATGTCTGCTTTGTACAGTGGCACTGTTGGCTCCTCTCTAATTCTCTTGTTGATTGTGGCAGCTTCATATTTCATCGGATATGGGAGAGAGGGCTGTAGCCATTCACGCCGAAGGTTGCTGGCATCTATCTTCTGAATAGTCATTGCTTTAAAGACCCTCTGCTCCCATTCCAAAGCTTCTCTGGCTGTGTCTTTGACTGCTGCTTCTATTGCCTTTTGCAGCTTCTCTTCTTCTTCTTGTGTCAAATCTTGTGGCTCTTGAGAGGGTCCTACAAGGATTTCCTCTTGCATGGTGGTGTCCACTGGATCTGCCACATTCTCTATGTCTATTCCCCGGGGAGGTCACCTAATAAAAATGTAACCTATCATGTGAGTTCAATAGAAGGGTATTTAAAGTTCTTGAAACTTACAAAAATATATATATAGAAGGGCATTATTTTTTCAAATTTGAAAAAAACTTACATATATTTAAAGAAAAGGCTATATTATATTCCTAAAAAAATTCACATATAAGCGGTTTTACAAACATGTCTTGAATGCACGTGATATGGTAGTTTTACACATAGTGAACCCCCCGAGGTCTATTCCCTCCATGGCTACTGGGCCAATGCTAAATTGTTGCTCTTCTATTTGCTGCCGGCCTTTTAGCTCTTCTATCTGTTTTTGAAATGTCTTCTTTTGTGCTTCAACTTGCTCTCCCATATTCACAAGGTCGTTCAAATTGGCATTTATCTTTTCCGCCTCCTCGAGCTTTGTCTTCATGGTTTCTAGCTCATTCTACATTGCTTTGTGCTCTTCTTCCATGCGGGTTTGCATGACCATTGACCCCTCGGCCATCACCAGCCTCTGCTGTTTTTCTAAGGTTAACTCCTTTTGGAGCTCTTTCATTTGTTCTTCATAAAGCTCCGTCTCTGAAGTGGTGTGAGTCGAGCTAGCAGCTCCGACTCTGGCAGGATATGCCCGTAGCCGTTGGATGGTTTGATCTTTGACTTTAATCTGGTCTTTTAGCTCAATGACCCTCATCCTGGCTAGCTTCCTACTCTATCTCTGCCTTCTCTTTGGCATTCCTCATGAATTCCACTTCCTTGGATTCTTCACCAAGTTGTAGGGTTAGGTTGTCCCTTTCCCTTTCTGCATCTGTCAATGACTTGCTGAGTTTTCCGTATTCTTCTTCAGCTCTTTGAAGTATCTGAGCTGCTGCCTGATTCTCTCGTTCCATATCCTGGCATCTTTGTAATGTCATGGCCAGACAAGCTTGCAGCTCTTCTTCTTTCTCTATATGCTCTTGGTTCTGTCTTTGTAGTGTGTCTACTTCGGATTTGATAAAAACTTCATTGGCTTTGAGATTAGCAACCTCACTTTCCATGGCCAATGATTTTTCCCTAAGCCTGGTTAGTGTGTGCATCACCACATCCCAATCATTGGTGGGTGGCTGTAGGTCCACTGTATCACTGGCCATCTCTTTTAGTTCCACTATCCGCAGGCTCTGCATCTGTTCTTTGGGCCTTGTGCTTGCCAAGTCAAATGCTACTATGGCTACCTCTTCTCTTGAGTATCCCGTAGCTAGTAGATCACAAAATGTGCTAAACCTTCTTTCCTCTGGATCTATCTTTTCCTCTTTCTGTTCATCTTCTTTTTGCTGCTCTTGGTCTTGGCTCTTTTCTTGCTGAAAATCTTCTTGTTCCTCCTCCTTTTGTTGGGTTTGTGGAGGGCTACGAGAAGGTGGTGATGGCGGTGGGCTGGACTCCGGGCTTGACGGTGGAGTTGGTGGCTTCTTTTTGAAGTCCCGGTCCGCCTTGGTCTTCCGCTCTCTTTCCTGGCCTTCCTACTCTTCTAGCAGTTGCCGTCGTACTGCATCCACTTCTTCTTCTGTAAATGGGATGTTAGGGATGTTTTCTGCTGTAGCATCCAAAATCTCAAAATTCTTAATGTAATCTTCAAATCTATCTTTGTGCACTCTTCGGGATGATCGCGACATGGCTTCCAAGGAAGGCTTCCATAACTCACTCAAATCTCCCTTGAGTGCTCTTTCGGCTCTGAAGCTTTCCATTAATCTTTTGAGCCATGCCGCATTTGTGATTTTGTCTCTTTGACCGGAACTTGTACAGTTTCCTTCTTTCCCTTCTTCAACTCAAGCTACTCCTCTTGCACGATCTCTAACCGGTGCTTCAATATTGTGGCAACTCTGGGTGCTTTGGGCTGTTCATCCTCTTTATCTTACTTGAGCCTTAGCCAGTCATTCTGTGATGGAGGGTGAGGCCATCTTCCCTTGGCGTGCAATGCCCCATAAACCACTTTTGTTATTAGCTCACCCGGCACAATGTAGGTTGGGTTCTTGTTTCCCATCTTCACAAGATTGTCATGGATGTAGGTAGCATAGTTGATCACCTTTGGCTTGCTCTTCTGCATTGCCCAGGTGAAGGTTAAGGCAATTGCTCCAGGCGTCATTCTGTACTTCTGTGGCCGCTTTGTACACATGTGGAAATACTGTTTATACAGCTGGCTCATGATAGCCACTTTAGGGTTTGCAATGTCTTCAAAGGTGTAGTTGCTCTTCTTTTCAGAGTACACCTTGACTTCATCTCTTCTTTTGGTTACACTATCCCCTTTGTTGGAGAGGTCTAGTGCTACTGCCACCACTCTCTCTGTGATTACAATTATAGTGTCCGGCTTGCCCTGCAGATCCGTGACTCTGGCCACTCCATCTTCTTTGATTGTAGTTACGAATTCCCACACTCTTTTGATGTCGATTCCTGCTGGCACAGCTTTAAAATAGTTATGAAGATCTATCTTCTCCAGGTACTCTGCCATCTTGCTTCTGACAAATTCATTGAGCTCCCGAGGTAACATGGGTAGCTCTATTGCATTTCCTTCAGTATCTTTGAACACACCTTGGTAGATCTCCAAATCATTTGACTCTAGCGAGTCCTCCTGAATCCATGTGCTGGTTGGCTTTAGAGTTCCTTCTAGGATGACAAATGGCTCGACTTCTTCCAAGTAATCTTTTATTGTCATCCTCTTCTTTTTTGCCGATGATTTTGTGGTTGCCATGGATCCTGTTGCACTCAGTAGTCCAAAGTTAACGTTTTTTCCATATCAGCTTGAGAAACTGAGTTTTAACTATCCAAATGACTTGAAAATTGAAAATAAAACTTAAAAGGAACTTGTAAAACCATGCATGTGCTCAAAGTATCCTTCTGGACAAAATTTATCATTTAGACATGCTATGCGTAGGATGTCTTTTTGATTAGTTTTTGGTGAAACTTGACATGCAGGTGGTCCTTGGCCTGTGAAACATGGCTATGTGATTTGAATTGGGTTTGGGCATCAAAAAGTGCATATCTAGACAGATTCAGGCTTTTAGGCTCACAAATTGGTAGGATGTCCACAACAAGTGGAAAATGATATTCAAATGGGTTGAAATTTGGTATATGAGCTTCTTGCACTATGGTAATGGCTCCCATGATGTCAATCTTTGCATAGAAGTTCAAAATTGAGCTGGAGACATCCTACACGTAGGATGTCTTTTTCATCAAAATTGCTTGAGATTTGTTGAGTGGGTAGCTCTTGGCATGTGGAACATGGCCTTGCTCTTGGATTTTTATTTGAACAAGATTTGGTATTGGTAAGACCATGTGTAGTGTTTTTGGGCTCAAAAAGTGTATCTTGGAGGTATTGGGGGCCAAAAGTGATGGGAATGGCTTGAAACTTGATATATGAGCTCTTGAAGGTGATATGAAGAGATCTGGAATTGAAAAACACCATCTGTGGGCCAAAAATGTCATTTAGACATCCTTCGCGTAGGATGTCTATTTCATCATTTTTTGCATGTGACCACACAGATAGCTTGGAAATGTGCCCATGAATGTATTGTGCAAGTTTCATGTGATTTGGACAAGTTTTGGTAGGTCTATGCTCCATTATTGCCTGTATGCCCTGACTTTGCGTTTTTTCATGCATATGAGGTCAATTTTTGTCCATATGTGATGAAACTTGGTGGCTAGCATGTAAAGGATATTCAGAAACTTTGTGTGATGAGAGATGTTGGGGTTGGTGCCCAGAAATGGCCTTGAGACATCCTACGCGTAGGATGTCTCCTGATGAAGATTTTGTGGAGACTGCTATTGGTGCCTGCCCTTAGTCTCCCTGAGTCCCTTTTAAGCCCTATTTCAACCAAAAAGTTAAATAGATAGAAAGTAACTCCTTGTGTGAATTTCAGAGCCTCCGAGCCGTTTTCTGACCTTTGGAGTGCTTTTCGGCGATGAAATTTCTTGATGTTGGTCTCCATAGCTTCCCTTGGTGATCCTTGCCATATGGTTTTTGTCGACTTTGGCTTCAGCGGAGCTCTGTTTGGCAATTTGTCACTCTGGAAGCACCCGTGGTTGAGTTTTCATGTCTTCGATGACTTGTGGTGGTCTGCCACCATAGGAATTGGTTGTTGATGGTCTAGGAAAGCCGCTCGTGAAGTTTGGTGGCAAACGAACATGCGGTTTGGCCGCGAGAGCTATTTGACGCTTTGTGTGTCTGATGCCGTTTTTGAAGTTTAGTGCCACTTCTGGTCACCTTTTGGTCATGTCGGCTACATAGACCTGTCGAGCATGTCGAGATGCTCCTACCCATGAATTTTGGTAGCATTTGGGCGCCTTTCCGCCGATTTCCCATTTGGTGGCCTCTTGCGGGGCTCTAGGAATTAGGGTTTTTCCCGATGGTTTTCTACTACCTTTGATCATCCAAGACTGGTCTCCTATGCTAGGGTAAGCCTTCGATGAAGTCTCATTGCTTTTGGGTTAGCCGTTAGGTGGCCACTTCTACTTGTAGGTCTCTACTGCCCGCTTTCTATGTGAACCCTACGCTAGTTTTCGCGACAAAACGACAAACATGCGCGAAAAGCTCAAGGTAGTGAGCCTACCTCTCATGTCTGAATCCTGTCGGGTAGTCGTGCACGTCGTAGAAGCTGCTGGAAGTTCCGTTCGCTCTAGGTGGCAGAAGCTCTCTCTCAAAAGTCAATAGTGGAAATGAGCTTAAAATGAAGTGAGAATTTATTATAATGGGGGTCCCCGAACCACTTTTCATGAAATTTTACATGTGCTCCCAACTTCTTGCGAGATGCGGTTTAGGCTCAAAAATTTCTTGATTTGGACTCCATTTGCCCAGTTTACGAGAAATTTGACGTTTCGGTCAAAATCTGGCCAAATCACGCTTTCTGCTCAATTCTCATAATTGCACCCCCACTGTACCATAGATTGTCCTATAGTCACTGATCATCCCTATATTTTTTGTTTTTCATTACGACCGTTTTTCACCTGCTTTTGTATTTTTGAATTTTTTCTGCCAAAAATTAGTAAAATTTTAAAAAAATAGCAAATCAAATCCAAAAAATCCCCAAAAATCATAATAAATCAAAAACATCACCGCAAAACACTATATACACTCACATGAAATATTTATGGTTGGATTTCTCTGTTTTACCAATATTTTGCCCGAAAAATGGCTATTTTTACTTATATACACACACCTAGGGGCTTGATTTGCTGTTTGGCCCCATAGACTTGAAGATTCATGCTGTATAAGGGCATATGTACTTGGGTTAGTCCGGAAAATTTTGCAATCAAATGACAACCCTTAAAATAGTCGAAAAACATGCCCTTGTTTGCTTTTTTTGCAATTGGGTCCACATTTGAGAATGCTTCCCCCCCTCCTAGCCGAAGTCCTCCCGGACGACAAGGTATCACCTCAGTGTATGTGCCGTGCATGGTTGAAAACTCGTGCTAATGCTTGGCGGTGTAATGTGGCCCTATATTATGCATACTCGGTCCATGCATGGAAAAATTAATGATGTGCAAGAGAAGGGTATAAGCAAGATGCTTATTGGCATTCGCCGTCGAGGTTTCCTGTTGGTTGTTGATTTGGTCGGCAGATTTTCTTTGCAAGAAAAAGTTGTAACTCTACCGCTCTTTGTTTGATCGTTTTTCTTGCAACAGTCGCGAGGTTTGCCGCTACTGTCGATATGGCCATAGTCGTCTCCTTGGAGAGAATTTTCGTGGCGGATTTGGCCATAGACTTTGTCTATTTTTCTTTCCATTTGTAGCTTTGCCTTGCCGATTTTTGTAGGATTATTGCTACTGTCGCGATTTTCATTGTTTTGCTACTGATTGGCACCCACATAAGTCGGTTTGTCGGATCCTTATGTTGTGTTTGTCTGCCTTCCGATGTTGCTTGTATTGAAGGGAGTTCCTTTTGCTTCGGTTTTGGGATCCAAATGCGAGTCGTATTTAAGTTGTTGCTGAGCATTTTCTTTGGGATCCATATCTTTTTTATTCCCTTGGTTTTTGGTTGAACCGTCTGCTTCGGTTGACTTCTTTTGTTGTCTTGTTGTTTGTCTGCCATGTCATTTCTATCCTTCCTCACCCATACTTGTTTTTCTCGTGTTGCTAACCTTGATTTTTTCACTGCGGTCGGTGACGTTTTATACTTGTAGTGAACATGGTTGGCAGTTCCCTATTTTTTAGCCTTGGGTATCATGTTGTTCTTCAGTGGCACCCTTCCTTTTGGCTCTTTATCCAGTGATTGCATTGCTGGCAGCTGATTCTTACGGGGTTGCTGAGCAAAGGCTACCACCTATTGTTCTTGTGCATGTTGAATCTTGACTGCATTCGCATTCCAATCTATCTGCACATTATACTCTTTTTGCCAAGGTTGTCCCAACAACATGGGGTGTTGTGTGCTCTCATCCTCAACCACATAAAACTTGTGTGGGTAAATATATTGATGTATTTGTACATGCAATATAATCCAGCCCAATGATTTCAGCGAATGTGATGTACTACTTTCTAACACTTGTGGAGTAGGATGTAGTTGACCTTTGGGCTTGATCTGTTTGTATAATCTGTAAGACATTAGATTTGCTTGAGCTCCAGAATCAAGCAATGCCATCGATTCAACTTGGTTGCTACCCACTTTGACTGCAATTATTGGCTCCACTGTGTCTTCATCAAAACGCGTTAGTCGAATGGCATTGATTTGCAACAGTGATCCACATTGTTGTCTTTGTCGTAGAACTAGTCTTTTTGCAATGCGTTCTTTTGCTTCTGCTTGGGTTTCTTCTCGTACCTTCTGTCTATCCTTAATCCGTTGTTTTTCTTGATGGATTTGTTGAGGCATATCCTGTGTTAGTGGTAAATGATATTTCTTTAATAGACATCCACTAATCCAATTTGGCATTTCTTCTCCTGCTAATGTAGAAAGCTTGACAACTCCGCTTTGTGATAGGTCACTAATCACAAAGGGTCCCATCCCTCGCTTCTTAAGTTTCTTGGCATGTTGCTTCAAGGTATAAACAAGTACATAATCACCTGTTTTGAACTCTTTCGTGCGCACATGCTTGTCAAAAAACTCTTTTTGTCTTCTCTTTTTAGCATAGATTGAAGCTACAGCTCGTAAGAAAAGTTCATCTAGCTTTTCAAGATTATCTATTCTTGAAGAGAGCTCATGCCCTGTCCGTTCTAAGCTTTTTGCTACTCGTAGAGTTGGAAATTAAAACTGTATAGGTAATATAGCATTTAGGCCAAACACCATGTTGTACGGTGTCGATCCTATTGATGTTTTGTAAGCTACCCTGTATGCCCATAGTGTTGAGTATAGCTGTTGATCCCAGTCTGTCCTTAATTCTGATACAATTTTAGTGAGAATCGTGCATAGTGTTTTATTTGTGGCCTCAGCTTGTCCATTAGCCTGTGGATGATATGGAGCAGATTTTCTATGTATGACCATGAATTCCTCTAGTAGATATTCAATGATTTCATTAAGAAAATGTGTCCCTCGATCACTAACAATTTCTATTGGTAATCTGTATCGTACGAAGACAATCTCATACAAAAATTGTGCAGTGGTTCGTTCATCTACTTTTTGTGTTGCCTTGGCTGCCCATTTTGTGAGATAATCCGTAGCCACAATGATATATTGGGTATGGGTGCGATATGGAGGGGGTGAAATAGGCCCCACAAAATCAATGCCTCATTTTGCAAATTCCCTTGCTCCCATCATTGGCCGTAGTGGCATCTCATCTCTCTTTATCCGCACCTTGGTGCGTTGACAAGCGTCACAACGCTTTACAAACTCTTCAGCATCCATATGCAATGTAGGCAACTACCAAATTTCGGTAGTTTATTTGTCAACCTAGAAAGAAATTTTTAAGACCTTTCTTCTACCATAGGTTGGTTATGAGGGAAAGAAAACCTTGGATGTTTCTCCATGCCAATATACAATCCCTATGGGGAGAATTATGTTAAGTTCTAAGCTATAATTCTAGTAAAAATTCAAGTTGTTCTGCCAAAAAAATCATAAAATTCTTATATCCTTTTGTAGACATGGCCTTTTTCATGTTTATAAAAGTCAAGTGTAAGTACTTAATGCTACAAAACAATAGAATGCCCTTCAAAGACTAGTTTCCATGTCACAAGCAAGTTATAGACATAATTTCATACTTGAGCATGTGCTGAATAAGAGAATAATTTTAGCCTTCCAAAGGTCCCCTCATGGAATTGGGACTATTCTAGTGTAGTTTGACAACTAAAACTAGCTTTATATGTTAACACCAAGAAAGTACGTATTTTTTTGGCTTCCTAACTCAGTTAAATCTCATTGCTTGAACTCTATCTTGAATGTTTTATCGTGCAAAAACTCTTGGAAATCTTTTATTCTCCATAGTAACATTGAAAGCAAGGTTTTAGGTGCTGTAATTGCGTCTATACCATGTAACTTGATAATTTTAGTGGATCTACGTGGAAAGTTTGACATTATTTGAGGTTTTAAATGCTTATGTCTCAAGAATGAAAATAGCAGAGTTTTCTCTTCAAGCAATTTTGAATATTTTTGTGTTTGTATCATGTAGTTTGATACTTTTAGTGGATCTATAGGGAAAGCTTGACATTATTTGAGGTTTGGAACGCTTATGTCTCAATAATGAAAATATCAAAGTTTTCTCTTACGCAATTTTAAATATTTAAAATAATCATATTATTGTTGCATACCAAAGCCCTTCTCCTTGCCACCTTGAGTCCTCAATGGAGAGGGTAAAGCAACGTATCACTTTCTAAAACTCACAGAAACATCAAAAACATATTTTTCTTTGTATACAATGATATACTCAAGATGGCCATATCAAACACATAGAGCTTGCCGTTATTTTATGTACTTGAAAGTAAAAAAAAACTCACATGCAGCTTTCAATTATCAATAGCACAATTGTGGAAACATTACGTAATATGTTCTACAAGGTCACTTCATTTTTTCTTGAGCTTAGAAAGTCAATTTCTTCAAAGCATCAACCATAGTCTTAGGAGGGTTAACTTGATGAATAGTTAATGATAGTGGTAGCTTCTAAAATGCAAGGTTATATTTTTAAAGGACACTCTAATTGACATATTTAATCATACCAAGAGGGTTTCTTAAATACATCGTCTAATGAAAGTAGCATTTAGTTTAAATCTGTGGAAAAAGGAAACTTGAGTGTCCTGTTTTGGTACCAAACTACTGTAAAGTGAGTCCCATATGGAAGTATGGTGGAGAGTTGGCACAATGTCTTTATAAGAAACAAGGTGAGGAGTCACAACTCATGAAAACTTACTGATGTTCAATGGGGATGAGAGTTATAGGGAGTAGGTCCGGATGGGTACTTACAATCACATGTAATTTTTGTTTTGCTTTAATGTGAAAATATATTGTCTATTAATCAGAGATAATCACAAATGCCTTATATGTTATAGAAGGTCCCACTCAAACAACATGGTGAAAGGCTCACATTGGAATTCAAAAAAAAAAGCCAAACAAAAAAAGTAAAATAACACCAATAAGACAAACAGACTCATTGAAAGTCTAAAACAACAAAATATTCGTTTTTTTACCATACTCACAATTGCGAGAGGATATGATTTATTGATTTAGAAAAGAAATTACAAACACCCTGAGCAATGTGCTCCTTGAGAGGGAATCATTTCCAAAAAGGGGACTATACAAATGTGCAATAGAAGATTGACAGAGAGCTGTTAAGTATTACCACTCCAATAGCTGATGCAACGAAGTGTATGTTTCCATTTTCTGGCATTAGGGGCAACCCCTCTCTTTGATCCTACTAGACAAATGAACTCAGTGCTCTCACTTACAACATCATTGAATTGAGACATAATAATGTTTTTCTCAAATACGCAAAGGCTCCAGGTTTTACATCTCTATTTCAGACAATAGTATCGAATAATTTGGATGCTTACTAGTTACATTATGGAAACATTGTGATAGACAAGAAGCTTTGGGTTGTTTTCACCTATCAAATGTGGATCTAGGGATTCTACAATCACCCATGCTTGCAATTTTAAGGCATGTGCCATATTGCAAGATATACCTTGCATTGCCGCGGTTGGTGATTCTTTGATACATACATATATTGTGTTTGTTAGGACAACATATTTTTCATGTCATTCTTAGTGGATAAAGAAACTTCATTGTATCTTTCTAGTCCAAACCTCAAGGGGAGGATTGTAAGGTGTGAGTTTTTTGCTACAGCCACTAGAGTGTGAGTCAAGGAGAGACAAAGGTGGAATTATCCCACATGTATTGGTGCAAAGTTGTAGAGCTACTGAGCTCATGAATAAGAAAACCCAATTCCATTTTTAATTGCATCTCCCTTGCTTATGGTGAGTTAGTGATGCCTTAGCAAATACTCAAGATCGTGTTTATGAGTCCAAGTTAAATGATCTTGGGACCTAAATTGTTTGAGTGATAATCTAGCCAACACACACACACACACTCACTTGTGTGTGTAATGTTTCTCTTTCATCCACCCTAGCTAGCACGATCCCATTCCCATCATCAAGGTATTTTAAGTTTCTAATTTATTTTGAGATTATAACATTTCCTAGACTTAACTTTTCATGCCTAAAGGACTTTAAGAGAGTTTGTTTGCTGATTAAATTTTGTAAGAATTCACATCTTAGGCTCACTTGCAATGTTTGTGTATCGACCAGTTTCTCATGACATATTGGGTATACTAATTTTAGAAATCTTTATCATTAGGAAGAGAATGGGGTATAGAAGGGCCTCTTTATTTGATAGTTTAAGGGAGTCAAACCTCTAGTATTAAAAAAGTAATCAAAGGACAACATTATATTTCAAATAGGCAAAATTGATAGTTTATTTGAGTTCAAATTTCTCCCCCCAAAAAGAAATTTAAAGTCTAGAGAGCAAAACCATAACATATCCACGGAAATAGCTCGATATGTAGATCACAAATCTATAATCTTCACTCAAATTGGAGATTGCATGTAAGAGTTATGGAAGGCCAAAAATCATAAAGTTGTCCACCGCCTTACTTGGGGGGGCAAAGTGTATCCTTTGACTACTCTTACACCTCTCTTACACACCCACCATTCTTGGACACATGGAATGCACCTATTCGTCAAAATTTTCAACACCTCCATAATCTCATGGAAAATAAATAGGCCCTCCTAGACCCCATCCTCTTCCTACTCTCCTTTTTACAAAAATTGCAGTATCACCTAGGTGTCTAATATGATGTCAAAAGGGTTGATCAAAGGCCATGTGTTGCAGGAAAATAGCATGGGCTCAAGGAATCTTATGATACAACACTTTGTATTGAATAACATTATGAATATGACACATGAAAAACATTAAGAGATAAAAATATCCCTTCTTTTTAACTTGCAATATTGTTTTTACCGGAATCTGACTAATGATTGTGTGTGAGAGAATTGAGTTGACGGGTAGTTCCTTGAGCTGATATTATAGAAAACTTAAGCATGCTTCCCAAGAATTACTTGTATATATGTATCTGTGTATGTGCTATTTGTAGCATCCATGTGTTGAGAGAGAGAGAGAGAGAGAGAGAGAGAGAGAGAGAGAGAGAGAGTTAAAAGTTACATATTAAAAATCACACCTACACATTAAACTTCTAGTAGCATGACATGTCAGTAGATGATGGAAGTTATGGCACTCCCCACCAATACAACCAATCCCACACCCTAGTTCATGTATGAGTATATTATATGTCAATATGGCTATCCCTTGGAGATCATTTTGGATTAGGGGGCTCATTTCATAAATGATACTATCTAGATAATGATTGATAAATTTTCTCTATCAAGTATAAAATCCACACCGTATTATTCAAGATACAATGTATAGGTTGAAAGTAGTAACAAGACCATCAAGTCTATTCTAACAAAGGTTGTTCAGAAGGAACCCCATAACTAGGATGAGAGTCTTCAGATAGCTTTGTGGGAATATCGAACAACATACAAGATTACCACTGGTATAACACCGTTCAAAATGGTGTATCAAAGAAAGTGAGTCATGGTAATGGAATATCTTTTTCCCAATCGTAGACTTGTAGTAGAACATGAAATGGAATATAACTTGAATATGAAGAAGAGACTGGATGAATTACTGAAGTGAGATAAAATCAGGCAAAGAGTGATGCTAGAATATGAGTCAATCTAGCAAAGAGGGAAATATTGGCATGAAAAAAAGTTGAAGGTGAGGGAGTTTTGAAAAGAAGATCTAGTATTGCTATATCAATCCAAGCTAGGACCCAAAAACCCACAAAAAAAAAACATTAGTTAAAACCTTATGAGGTTGATTGGGTCTTCTCAAATAAATTATTCAAGGTATCTAGATTTTTGCTACTTGGTGCATATAATGGGGCCAAGATAACACTTTTTTATTTAGCACTAGAAAACTCAATTATTAGATGCACCAAATTAAAAATTGAGGTCATGAATTTATTCTTGATAGGATCTAAACAAAGGTAACAAGGATTCTTAGAGTAGTGCAAACTCATTAGGAATTTGTCTCAAAAACATCATCATTAGAGTGGACCACTATCTAAAGTAGCCATAGCACCAGAGTTTGAAGTGGCTAATGGCTATTAGAAATGCATGGAAGACCAAAACCTCTTGGGAATCAAGACAATAGTTATTACAAGGACTGGTGATAGATGCACATATGCCAATTAAGAATGGTTGTTATCTCCCCAAGGCACAAGAGGAGTGGGTTGTTTATTACTTGAATTAGAGCTAGCATGCAATCAATGTGTGATCCTAAGAACATTTCAATTCTTTTTGTGCATAGACAACCATCTACACAAGGGCCTTTTGCATGCAACCATTGTGCAAGTGATAAACCCTATCCATGCTTGGTTTCCATCACCAAGTTTCTCTAGAAAATTCATGTTCTCAACCCAAGGCACTTCTTAGACTTCAAATATAGTGAAAATCGCTCCCAAGAGCTCCATATCAATGCAGCTAGATTAGCAACATGATATCTAGAGCTTGCATATGCACTCCAGCCTTCAACAAAACCAGAACAATGCACAACCATTTCTTATTGGAGATATGTAAGTAACCATTGACGGATGAAGAGAAGTTGTTACTCAACAACTAGGGCATGACACTCCTATAGAGACTTTGCTAGAAGTAGCACAAATATCCATTGAAATGTCTATGATAGAGTAGGTAGTAAACACTTTTAATTTCACCACTACTACAATAACCATCAATGGAAGGCAAAATTAGTTGACTACTATAATCATTTTTCATATTTTCACAATACAATATGATTAGAAAGCAAACCTTGTACAATTGATTAGATCAACAGTTTTCTAAATGAAACATAAAAGACAAAAAAAAAGAGGAAATCAGGTGGCCAAGAATAGTCTCAGAAGCCTTTCAATAGAAATCGGAACAATGACAAATTGGACAAGCATTTTGGAAGAGCACTACAATAGTGATGCACCCCCATCTACTCCGTCAAAAGTTAAATTGAGGTACTTCATATTTTTAAGGCTTCTATATTGGAAGTACTTAAAATTTCAACACCTCTTAGATCACATGAACATACTCAAGAATGTTGCTCACACCCTTTGGGACCTTATGTGAAGAAGGGACTCATTGGGGGTGAGGGAGAATTCGACAACCTTGAAATGTCTCCTTGCATCAACCACTCCATGTGGAGGCCCCAATGTAAATATTGTGATTCCTAAAACCACATTTTAACCAAAGATGAGCTTGATTGAGTGAATGCCTCCATTTCCTCTATTTACACACCAATAGGATACATGAGATTACTAAAGAGAGATTTCACAAAGGCAAATAAAGGTGGAAGCATTCAATTGTATGGGCTAAAATCTCATGATTAGCACAAAATGTTACAGGTAATTGTCCAATGTTTACGTTGTCACTCATTGAGTTTACATCTTAAAATTTTTCTATAACTAAAACAATATCTTCTCTTAATATTTTGACATTCTAGTTCATTGTGCCCATAAGTATGACTAAAAAAATATCTTGTCTTAATATATTGACATTGTAGTTCATTATGCCCGTGAGTATGTGGGTGTTGTTACCATATACATGTGGTAGTGATGTGTGAACACACTAGGACCGTTGGGGCATTTTTTCCCTCTTTAGAAGGTTTTTTCCCCCGTTCATTGTATATAAGCCCATCACTCTAGGGCTATATATCTTTCCATTGCACACTAAGTAACACACTATCTATTTTGTGCCTTCAGCTTCCTTCGTCTTCTCCAGGTTGTGTGCGTTTCTCTGCAACCCTAATTCCAACAATTGGTATCATAGCAGGTTGCGTCCTCTCGAGCATAGTCGCCAGCAGCTCCAGCACACGCCTACTCATTTTCTCCGATTTCAGTGAGCTTTGGTGAGCGTTTGCAAGTCGACTCAAATTTCTTATTCGGGCTCATTTCGGCCTTCGTTTCCACTATAGGCAGTACGGCACAAGCTATTTCGTCATTTTGTGCAGAATTTTTGTCAGTTTCGTTTTCTGCATAACACGTACCTTACAGTCTTCTATGGTTTTTCTATATAGCACGTGTTCTTCCTGCCTCGTTTCTCCTCTTTTCGAACAGTTTTCACATCAGGTGCAGCATTTACCGTGGATGACAACAACACAGATGTGTTAAAGATGTTTGCTACTGCTGAGGATAGATTGTATGGGGACAATTACCCTATGTGGGCTTACATTATGGAACATGTTCTTGTGTCAAAGGGCGTCTAGAATATTGTGCAGGGCATTGATGTACGTCCTGGTTCTGAGGATGCAGGCGATTTTGAGGATGTGGCAAGCCTTGCTACAAGGATTGCTGCTATTGGAGTTGTTTTGACTACGACATAACAATCTCGTTTGGATGTAAAGGATGCGCAAGCTCATGCACTAATTGTGTTGTCTATGAAGCGTACCATTGCTCCTCACATTCATTCAGCAAAATCAGCAAAACAGGCTTGGGATATTTTGGCTGGCCTTTATGCAAGTCGCAATGAGGCTAAAATTGCTTTGTTGCATAAAGAGCTGGAGTCGAAGATTATCCATGAGGAGGATGATATGGACACTGCCCTTGTTGGTGTCAAGGATATCAACGAGCAAATTATTTTTGTAGGTGAAGTCATTTCAGATAGTTCCCTTGTGCAGACTGTTCTTGATGCCTTACCGGATTCTTACCAGACTTTTGCTAGTACTTGGAGACTTATGACCCAAGGAAATCTTGAAGTTGTCAAGTTTGATGCATTATGCACATTGATATTGCAAGAGTTGCTTTCTAGAAAAAGCAAGACTAGACAGTGTGCAGTTGAGCAGGCTTTTATTGCTTCTCACAGAAAGGGTGGTAGCAGCAATGCAACCACTTCTTATGGTTTTGGTGCGAGTGGCAAAACTTTGGTTCCCAATGCTTCTACTGGCATCACTTTGTCTGGCACTTCTGGTGATAAGGGCAAAAAGAAGATGCATTGCTATTATTGTAAAGCTAATGATCACTTGATTAAGCAGTGTCTTAAGTTCAAGGCCAAAGAGGCTAAGAAGAAAGAGGGTGGTTACACTACAAACGCAGCCACTATTGAGCCTTCTATGAAAGGAGATTGTGATGTTGATGCAGAATGGGCTTTTAGTGCAGAGTGCACTTACAATCATGTTGTGCATGATGCATGCATGTCAGTTGCTACAGATTCACATGTGTGGTATTTCGACAGTGGTGCTACCAAGCACATTACCTGACATCATAAATTGTTCACCTCTCTCGAGTCTGTCCCTCATGGGAATTCAGTCACTTGTGCCATCAGTGCCTCTTATCCGGTTCAGGGAGTTGGAAAGATTGTGCTTACTGCTGTAAATGGCAGTTCTTTCAAACTTGTTGATGCACTGTATGTACTTGGGATCAAGAAGAATCTTTTGTCTGTATATGCACTTGCTAGACTTGGACTTGTAGTCAAATTTGTGGATGACAAATGTACAATTCATGATCTCAGTTTTGATGGATGAAACTGTTGCATTTGGGCTTTTGAGCCATGGGATGTATAAACTCACTTTGTATGACAAGTGTGGACAAAATTTTGCAAATGCAGTTGCTGATTCAAGGGCTATTTTAGATGCAAAACTTTGGCATGCACATTTTGGTCATCTGAATTTTGCCAGTTTCCTACGTTTGCAAAAATCTGATATGGTTGCTTCTTTGCTATCTCTTGAAGCACCCGTCAAACTTGTTTGCGAAGGCTGTATTTTGGGTAAAATGCGGCGTTCTAAGTTTCCAAAGGATGGTTCAATTAGGGCCACATGCAGGTTGCAGCTTATACATAGTGATGTTTGTGGACCCATGCAAACTCCGTCCTTGGGCAATTACCTGTACTTCGTGGCTTTCATTGATGATTACTCTAGGAATGGTTTTTCACTTTAAACGAAGGCCAAAGTTTTTATGTGCTTTAAACAATTTTTGGCTATGGCTGAAAATGTCTTGAAATTTACTATGGGCGCCCTCCGTTCCGATCGAGGGGGGAGTATATGTCTCATGAATTTAATGCATTTTTGCTAGTTCTGGGATAAAACACCAATATACAGTGCCTTTTCAGCAAAATGGTGTTGCTGAGAGTAAAAATAGGTCCCTTACGAAATTGGCACGATGTATCGTCAAAAGTCAAGCTTTGCTGCATTTTGTTTGGATTGAGGCCATCATGTGTGCCACTTATGTACTAAACAGGTTTCATACGGAAGCTTTGCAGCCTATTACTCCATATGAAGCATGGCATCATAGAAATCCTTCTATTGAGCACATGCGTGTTTTTGGTTGTTTGGCATATGCTTTGGTGCCACAAACACAGTGCAAAAAATTGGCTGATAAGGCTGTCAGATGTATTTTTGTTGGTTATGGTGCTGAAAGCAAAGGTCACAGGTTGTATCATCCACAAACAAAGCATATTCTGGTTTCACAAGATGTAGTGTTTGTGGAAGATTCTGTTCAGTCTCCTTACTATCATGTACTAGAGAGTGTAATGTAAGCTCACAAGACATTTATGACACTTTGTTGCCTCTTTTCAGTGGTGGAAGTACGAATGTAAATTCCAATGAGGAAAATGTAGAGCCTATGGGGGTTTCCAAAAATGTTATAGATCAGCCTATTACTAATGCAGATGTACATGATGTACTTGATGAGGAAAGGGCTGAAAATGAGCAGGCTAGAGGTATGCCAAAATGGTTGGTGCATACATTACGTGATAGTAAATTGGATGCACTTTTGTCTAGTCGTACTCGTTCAGGCACTCACCATGCATCTTATGCATTAGATTGTTATGCTTTGGCTGTGTTTAGCTTACATGATGTTGAGGAACCTCTGTCTTTTGATGAAGCACAAAATTCCAAAAATTGGATGGCTGCCATGCAATCAGAATATGATGCAATTACATAAAATGACACATGAACTTGATGTGATTTACCTCCTGGCAAAAAGGATATTGGTACAAAGTGTGTTTACAAGTTGAAATGCAAGCCAGATGGTGAGATCGATTTCCATAAGGCTCGACTTGTTGCAAAGGGTTATGCACAACAAAAAGGTATAGATTATGAAGAGACTTTTTCCCCCACTTTTCGTATAACTATTGTATGTTTTGTATGTGTATTGGCAAGTCATTTTGGTTGGGATGTACATCAATTAGACATTGTTACTGCTTTCTTGAATGGTGACATATTTGAGGAAGTTTATGTAACACAACTTTATGGTTTTGTCAAGAAAGGACAAGAGGACAAAGTGTGCATATGTAAGAAGGATTTGTATGGGTTGAAGCAATCTCCTCATGCTTGGTATGAGAAAGCTGAAACTCATTTGGTCAAACAAGGCTTTCGTAACAGCCCAATAGAAAGCACATTGTATATAAAGCATGAGGCTGATGTACTTCTCATTGTGGTTCTTTATGTAGATGGTTTGTTGATCACTCGACCAAATGAGAGACATATTACTGAGCTTAAGGCTGATTTGAATGCTACTTTCAAGATGAAAGATTTGGGACTATTACATCATTACTTGGGTATACAGTTTATGCAATATGATGGTGGTATTGCCTCGTGTCAGAAAAGTTACATAGAGACATTACTATGTAATTTTGGACTGGAGGATTGCAAAACTATTTCTACTCCCATGGAAACATGTTTGAAGTTGAGTCTACATGATTCTATGATCCTCCTGATGTCACTCTTTACCAAATTGTTGTTGGCTGCCTCATTTATGTATGCAACATGAGGCCGGATATTTAGCTTGCAGTCTCACAGCTGCACAGATTTATGCATAGCCCAGGGTCTAATCATTGGAAGGCTATCAAGAGGATTTCTCGCTACCTTAGTGGCACTTTACATCTTGACTTGTTTTATCCTAAGGGGGGATCATTGCCACTAGACTTACATGCTTTTTTCAACTCAAAGTGGGCTGGTTGTTTTGACACATGAGTGTCCGCAAGTGGTTTTTGTTTCATGCTTGCAGTTCATGTATATCGTGGTTGAGCAAGAAGCAACCTACTATAGAAACTTTGAGTGGTGAGGTTGAGTACAGGTCAGTCTTCACAGCTACGGTTGAGTGTGTATGGATTAGACTCGCTGATTTGGGTGCTGGACAGGACACTGCCAACACTATCTTCACTAATAGTCAGAGTGCATTGGAAGTTGCAAGGAAGCCAATTTTTCATGCTCACGCAAAGCACATTGAGGTGCATTACCACTATGTCAGGGAGAGGCTCTCATCAGGAGAGATGAGCTTGGATTATGTGCCAACACAGTACAACCTGGCAGATCTTTTCACAAAGGCACTGTCTCGTGAGAAATTCAAAGATTTTTGCAAAGCTTTGGGCTTACTCCCCTTTGTGGATTGATCATGTCCTCAGGGCATAGCACTTCCCTTTACTCATGTGCCAGCTCTCATTCACCGCATCACTCCACGGGAGATTTGTTACCATATACATGTGGTAGTGATGTGTGTGAACACACTAGGACCGCGGGGCATTTTTTCCCTCTGTACGAGGTTTTTTCCCCCGTGCATTGTATATAAGCCCATCACTCTAGGGCTATCTATCTTTCCATTGCACACTAAGTAATACACTCTCTATTGTGTGCCTTGAGCTTCCTTCTTCTTCTCTCCAAGCTGTGTGTGTTTCTCTGCAACCCTAATTCCAACAGGTGTAGGGACAAGAAAGTGAGAAAAGATATTTTCAAACTTGGCAGGTTAGTAAGGTACCTCATATCTCCATTCCACTAAAATTTTCTATAAACACTCAATTCTCCACATGAAGTTAGTGTACTCTTGTGGGTTATCTTGTCGATTTGTAAGCTTCAAATAAATAGAAATAGATGCCATCTCTACTACTCAAATGCTTGCCATGGATACAATGCATGGCATTGAGGATGCATTCCCTCGATCCAAATTTGTTAGTCAAGTCCATTTCTTGGTTCATGTGGTTGAAGAGATAGCTATATATGGAGTAGTGCAAGCACGATGGATTTACTTCCTTGATAGATTTTTAAAAACTCCCAAAGATTTTTTACAAGTATGGTCCCAACCCAAATCATGCATGACCAAAGGATGGATTGTGCAAGAGGCATTTGTATATATCTTAGAGTATTTGTCTTCTATTGATCCCTCTATGCCTTGGATATGATCAAATGAGGAGGATGCAAGTATGACTTCACACTTGCCAAGTGTAAAGGGAAACTTAATTATCATGGACACGGATCTACATCAAGTGATCGACAACTTTTGCATCCTCACTACAAATATATTGTGACCAAATGAATGGACTTGCGGACAATGGAAAAGGAAATGCATTTACAAGAGAGGGAAGCATGGAATCAAGCCTCGGAGGGTTCACCTTTTAGACATGTTAGTTACCACAAGAGTTCAAATGAAATGGTTTTTTAATTGCTAAAATTTAAATTTTTTAACAGGATTATATCAACAAAAGGGGTTCTATAATTGAGTTTAGAGAAAACCCATAAGTTTTTTAAGAAAAGAGGTCATTTTAATACCTTAATCATGTAAGTAAAGAGGTTTTTTTAATACCCTTTGAACGCACGTTACATGAATAGTTTCTTAAAAGTGCACCCCCCAAGAATCAAGCTCATGGAGACAAGAGGAACCCCTCAAATCCTTGACACCTTGCATGTTTTCTGGATCGCATTAATCCCAAGTGGATCCATGAGAAAATGACCAAATAAAAGTCACGTAGAGATGCCATCACCAAGACAAAGAATAGGAGTATGTACGAGGCTGCATGCCAAAGGTAGATTCCTAATATACCTAAACCATATTGTAGTTCTTACTTGAATTTATCTCTATAGTTGATTGTATAATGTTTTCTATTCTATAGTATTATCTTTCCTTTAGCTCTATGTGCTCAAAGGGTTGACACTTTTATACATGCCACATTAACGAGTGTCAAACCACCATGGATTTCGCATCATGGATAACTTTGACATAGATATTTATGATGCCAAGTATAACCACCATAGATAGTGATGATGACTATTGAAAGGATACTAAAGGTCAATTTAATAACCTTACATACCTACATATTTGAGTGCAAGTGGTTTAAAAATGTGTCTAAAAAACAGGAGAATGGAATCTACATGGTGGACTCTAGTGTGTGCATCACACATGGAGGCGTGACAATTTAGGATTTCTAGGCGATTGTTGTGAGCAAGTGAGTGATTACCAAGTTTAACTTTATTTGTTTGTACCATTTAATACCAATGTGAATCACTTTGAGCTTCTCCTCTATAGATCATCTATATTTAATCAATCCTCCAAGTTTACCTCTATTTGTTTGTACCATAATATCAATGTGAATCAATTTGAACTTATCTTCTATAGTTCATCTATATCTCATCAATCCACCACCCAAAACTTTGGTTTATAATTCTAGTAACACATTGAGAAAGGACCAACTTCTCCTCTAATGAAGTGGAGACCATCATCGACCCCCTCCCAACTACTACTTTGAATGAGGAGGATAGCGAGGGGAGAGAGATTGATAAATCAAATCTCACCCGTCAATCTTATCAAGGAAGATAATTGTCATGATAATGATGATGAGAGGAGAGATGAAGAATTCAAATATGATGAAGCCAACACATCTACAAGTGATGATTCAGCTTCTCTCTTTGTTGATTTAGGAGCCATGGGTTTGGATTTAGATGATGCCACTTGTAGAAGATGATTCATAAAAATTATCTATATTTTATTCTATGATTTTTTTTGTCTTGTTGTCTCTCTCTCTCTCTCTCTCTCTCTCTCAAAAAACGCAGCCGTTTTTTGACCTAGTAGACAGCAGTCCACTCTTTTGATCATAACTTCTTCATCCAAACTCCGATTTGGGTGATCTATAGCCTCAATCGAAGAGCACGAAGTCCTCTACGCATTGATGTAAAGACAGAAATTTTCAGAGTTATGGAAGGCATTTCTGTAGCAGCATTTCCGAAGTGAACAGGTTCAACAAAATTGATTCTCATCTCCTATTTTACATACAATGTCTTCCGGCACTCGCAAGGGTTCTTCTTCTTCAACAAGGTCCATAACCATTGTGGAAAATGATCCAAAATCTCCTAAGTGTGGAGATAGCAACACAACCACCCAACCAACGACATCGGAAACCATGATCATGGCGTACTTGGTATCATTGTAAGAGACCGTAAACAAACAAGGCGAAGACTTACGAGCACTTGCAATGGAGAATGGCACACTAAGGGTACTTGTGGTTGAGAATGAGAATCTCAAGAGGACACTTGAGATGCAAAAAACACGTTTGATGCAACTTGAAGAGGAAGTCAAGGAATGTAAACGCTCTCTTGTGGACTTGAATGCTTTGAAGGAGCGGATGAGCAAAGTAGAGCATGACCATGTATTGAAAGAGGAGAAATTTGACATTATGAGCCGGGATGTATGCGACATGAAAAATGTATGCACAAACAAGTCTTGGGCTGATGTATGTGGTAGCAATGTGGTTTCTAATTCCTCACTCATGCAAGCTATGGTTCAAACAAAGAATGTTGAGAATGTGGATGTGGAGGAGTTGAAGGAACGGGAGCGACGTTCCAAGAACATTGTTATTCGTGGAATTCCCGAAGAGAAGTTAGAGACACCTCCTTCTCTTGCCATTGTTATTGAAGATTTCTTCAAAACCCACTTTGGCATGTCCGGAGTTATGGTCTATGGAGCACATAGAGTGGCGAAGCAAGGAGCTCCTCGCTCAGGAGAACGGCCAATTTTATGTACCATGCCGGATGAGACCAAGCGAAAGATTATCCTTGATAATAGTTGGATCTATTTGAGGGATACAAAATGTTTTGTATGTGAAGATCGCACTATTAAGCAACAAAATATGCGTCGCAAGGCATATGAGGAAAAGAATAATAAAAACAAGGAGATCTCTCATGAAGAAAATGTGCCCAAGGAGGAGGCAAGTCTCTCAAGCAAATAGGGATGCGTGACCTATGAGACCGAGTTACAATTGAAAATATGCTTTTGGAATTGTAATGGATACCAATGGAATGCGGGGGTTGGCATTGATGAACTAACAAGCAAAGCCGATGTTGTACTTCTTGTTGAAACTTGGGAGCATGATACACAAAGGATTAACGGCTTGGAGGATTACAATGTACATTCATTGATGTGGTCAAACAATCTCAAGCAATGAAGAGGACAAGGAGGGTTCGCATGTATGGTTAAGAAAGGATTGGAAGATTTTGTATCAATTGTGAAAGATGACAAGTACAAACTTTATGTATGGCTGAAAATTATGACACCAAAAAGAGCACCCATTTTTGTAGCCGGTTGCTACATTCCTCATCATGATTCTCCCTTTTATGCTTGCATGGATAGAGATCAACCATTTTCTGATTTGGAAGAGGACATTGCTTATTTCAAAGGTGAAGGTGATGTTATTGTATTTGGGGATATGAATGCTCGCACAAAAACATTGCAACATAATACTCAAAAATTTGATATTCCATACATTTCAAGGGAGTTGGAGTAAGTTCACTTGTATGATCGTACTTCAATGGATGAGAAAGAGCCGGATCACTATGGAAAGTTACTTTTACACATGTGTAATAGCACGGGTATGCTCATTGCCAATGGTATATCTTTGTGGAGTGGAACCAATGGATTTACATGTAGGAGACATAATGGGGATAGTGTGATTGACTATATGCTACTCTCTGAAGCCATCATGTATCGCATAAAGAGTTTTATGTTTGGTCAATGGACCCCGGAATCCGACCATCGCACCTTATGTATTGACCTTTCATATGGAGAAGCAACTAAGCATGATAATCTCAGCCAAAGGAAAGAGAAGTTATCACTATGTATGGATTTCAAACGGGCACCAAAGTACATTGAAATGGTTGAGCAAAAATTATGGATGACAAAGCTTCAATGTGATGCACCATTGGAAACTAAATGGGAAGCTTTCAAGAAAGCTATTTGTTCTTGTGCGGAAGAATGCTTTGCCATAAAGCATCTCCATGGTATCAACAAAGATAGATCACGCAAAAGGTGGTTTGATAAAGAATGTCAAGATGCTCGAAAGTCCTTGATAAAGCTTGATGCAACTATGGACAAAGACAACTATCAAAGTCATTTGCATACATACAAGGCATTGATTCAAAAGAAGAGAAGAAAATGGGAAGTAAAGCAACAAGAATTTCAAGTCCAAGAAAAGGCACATGCATGTGGAAGATTTTGGAGAAACTTGAGAGGCAGCGGGTTGAGAATTTTGGTAACTTGAGTCTAGTGGATATGTACACACATTGTAGGCAATTATATGAGCAAGCAAATACTGAAAAATGCCATTTTATGGTTCACTCCCATGTATGCCGTCTTTTTTTACTATTGAGGATGTATGCGGTGGGCTTGAAAAGTTGGCCACTCGCAAAGCGGGAGATCTTCAAGGTATCAAGCCGGAGATGATCAAATGGATGAGAGATTTTACCCATGAGTGGATGTGTGATATGTTCAACCTTGCACTTCAACATGGTATGCCTTATGATTGGAGTACTAATTGGGTTAAGCCTTTGCATAAAAGAGGGGATGTAAAGAATGTAAGCAACTACCGGACTATAATGATTGGGTCTCTTATGGAAAAGTTGTTTGGGTGCATAATGGAGATGAAATTGAGTGATTGGGCTGAAGAGAATGACAAGCGTGCAAAGGGACAAGCGGGTTTTCGTCGATTCCATAGCAGCGTTGATCATCTTTTCACTCTTCGTGTTCTCATGGAGGAAAGTCGGTTGAAAGGCAAGCGATTGTATTGTTGTTTTGTGGACTTTAAGAAAGCCTTTGATATGATTCCACGTAAAAATTTGTGGAGAAGGATGGAAGAACTCCAAGTGCCAAGTGAGTTTATGCTTGCGGTTTCTCGAATCTATGAGAAGGTGATTTGTCAATTGCGCATGGGAAGAGAAATTTCAGAAATTTTTGTAAGCACTATTGGGGTTAAACAAGGATGTCCATTGTCACCAACTCTCTTTGGTCTATGCATCGATCAATTGGAACAAATGGTACTTGACTTTATGCAAGAAGAAGGCATTGAAGAGGTCACTATTTGCAATGCGGTAATCATGCTTTTGTTGTATGCGGATGATGTAGTGCTTCTAGCACACACTTTAGAACATGCACAAAAGCTTATGGTTGTCCTTGAGAACTTTTGCTTGCATAGTGGGCTGATTGTAAATGAATCCAAAACAAAGGTTATGCTTGTGAAAACCAACCATAAGGAGAAGCCATGCATTGTGTACAGCAACGAGACACTTGAAGTTGTTGAGAGCTTTAAGTACCTTGGCCTTGAGGTTCCATCCAATCACAAGTGGAATGAATGTGCTATGCCTCGTTTGGAAGCGGGAAAGAGAGCATATTATGCATTTGAGAACATGTGTAATGCGGGAAACATCAAGTGTTGGATTCTCAAGAAGTATCTTTTTGATGCATTGGTGACACCGGTTCTTCTTTATGGAGTTGAAGTGTGGGGCGGGAGCATCCCAAAGTCTACTTGGAAAGAGTTTGAGAATGTCCAAAAGCGTTTTCTTACAAACTTTCTCCAAGTTAAGACACAAACACCATATATGCTCTTACTTCTTGAGTCGGGATCTCTTCCAATTGAGGTTATGGGCATGGAAAGGGTTATGGAGTACATGATAAAGATGCGTCAAAACCCCTCACATCGACTTCCTACAATTGCATGGGAAGCAAGCAAAAAAGTTCAAAAGACGCATAAAAGCAAGATCTTGAGCACGGGATGGATGCAAGACATAAAGAAGTGGTTTGGGAGATGGGATGCATTACACTTGCTACATGATGCTTCAATTGACTCTCAAGTGAATGAAGCTTTTCTACAACGCCAATGTATTACGGCATGGGAGAAATCCGGTGGGTCACGCTTCATACATTACACCACCTATATTGCCCCCAACTACAAAACCATCTTCTTCGCTGAGAGAGGAAACCGTACTCACAGTTACATGCTTGAGCCTATTCCCTTGTCCGCGATACGCACTATCGCAGCAATTCGGCTTAGCTCCCATTTCCTTCGATGCGAGATAGGGCGTTGGGGCAATGGAGAAGAGTCAAATCGATTGTGCACATTATGCTCACTGCAAGTTCGAGAGTCTGAGTACCACACACTACTAGAGTTCTCAGATTTTGATCACATCCGAACTTGCTTCTCTCACATTTTTAGCCATAACTTAGACCTACACACTTTCCTCTCCCAGCCAAAGTGTGGGCTCTCCATTGCGACTCTCATCACTACAATTTTGGAGCATCGAGAGTCACTCATCAACCATACACATACTACATCACATGTAACTTTGGTCCCATAGGTCATATTTGACCTCCGAGGACGATAATAAAATCTATCTATCTCTCTCTCTCTCTCTCTCTCTCTCTCTCTCTCTCTCTCTCTCTCTCTCTCTCTCTCTCTCTCTCTCTTATCACCACAGTTTTGGAGCATCGAGAGTCACTCATCAATCATTCACATACTACATTATGTGTAGCTTTGGTCCCATAGGTCATATTTGACCTCTGAGGAAGATAATAAAATCTCTCTTTCTCTCTCTCTCTCTCTCTCTCTCTAATTTTATCAAGGATGCTAATTTAAGTTGCTTCTTGTAATTCAATAAAGATTGACATTTCTATTTGTAAATTTAATCCTTTGTATGTGATTAATATAAGGATTAGACTTTTACCATTTTCTTTGTCCATTTTTATTAAAAAATAACATGCTCAATAATTTATTTTTGTAAAATAGGAAGAGGTACTCAAATTTGATTTTTTAGATGCAAAGCGTTGCACAATAATGGTAGAGATAATGCTACTGCTTATAAATGCAATAATAAAAACAATAACAGGCATGGTAATAGGTGCGATAATGCTATATTTACAAAAAATTCCCTCTTGCCCCCCCCTCTCTCCTCTTTGGCCACCCCATTTTGGACTCTCTCACTAAAAAACATGCTTAAATTTCAAGGCAGCCTCTCATACACTCTCGTTTTTTTTTTTTGCTTGCACAAACAGGTTTGCGACATTGTATTGTGCTTGATTACTTGCATGAAAAACTCCTCCACAAAGTCTTACAATAGCGCTTCTATGTTTCCATAATCTTCCTCTTTCAGAAGCTCGAGTTGTGCCTTCCTAAATTAATATAATACCTTCAAAGATAATGTGGAAATTTACGATGTGTTCAGCTCTCAACACCTATTTACACAATGTGGAATGTGCACGGGAATCCCTTCATCCACTATACTTTGGTACCATGCATTATACGACTTAAGATGGATGCATGGGCCTTGCATCATGGACATATCTCATCACTTCCAAAGCTCCTAGGAAAGCTTCTTCATACATTGTAGGTGCTAGTGTTCTAGGTATAACTCTCAATACTTCTCTCTAGTCACAACTGGCATCCCTTTCTTGGTAGGGTGTGGCATCTATGACCCTATAAGGGTCATAGATCCACTTCTCATAGGATCTTGTTCTGACAAGTAATTCCCTCTCATCCCCGGATGTGGAGATCATGGTGCTCTTGACCTTGTCATGTGTGTGTTTTCTACATGTGTGGTTGAATCTTTGTGACTTGATCCATAAAGCTTACCTCTCTTTGGATCGGCTTTCTATTGGCCACTTGATTCAAGTAAATGACAAAGATGGTTCTATACCACATATGTCTACATATGCGTATCTGTACTCATTGTCTACCAAAATAAGTGATCCCCATAAGACTATAAAGTTTCCAATTTGGTAGTACTATGTACCAAAGTTGGTATTGTGTAATATAAAAGATAACATATGGCATTATCTGACTCCACACGAACCTTATAAGAAAGAAAACATGAAAGAACAAATACTTTATAAGAAAGAAAACATGAAAGATTTCTACTAGGCAATACCAAAATGGGTAGTATTATACATAGCGTTTGGAAGTATAAAGTACTAATTTTGATAGTATGGAGTACCAAAATTGGTGTTGAGCAGTATAAAAACTAACATTTGGTTTTATACTTAAAAAAATACAACAAAAAAGATTGTTAAATTTTATAAGATAGACAACATGGTTGATTTGTAGTAGACAGTACCAGATTTGGTACTACTCGACAAACCATTTCGTAGTATATGGTATCCAATTTGGTAGTATGAAGTACCAAACTTTGGTGTTGAACAAAACAAAAACCAAAATTTGTATTTACACAACAAGATTATCTGACTCCTTCACAAGACAGCATGCAAGACTATATAGGCTTGACCAATGATAGATGACAATGACAAAAGAACAAAAATATGGTTTTAGTTCATGTAAATCCAATACAATTTGTACACACAAGGGGCTAATTCTTGCAGGCATGCGGATTCAAACCATGACTTGCAAGGTGATTTGGTCCTTTTAGAATAAAAGCTCTGATAGAGTGGCTAAGTTAGATTCTTCACCTGCATATTCACTGCCCATAGAAGTTGTATCTCTCACAGCCTTACCTCCTTCTAAAATTTCAATCTTATCAATCTCCATCCCCCCCTTTGCATCCCCCCCCCCGCCGCCAATACTTTATGCCTGTCCAGTCACCTTTGTTGTCCATTGTTTCTTTGAATCCTCCTCCTCTCCTTTCTCCTTCTTGCCATCTTTGATGCTTTTCCCCTTCTTGTAATTACCTCCCACCATGTCTGCTTCTTGGATGATGAAGATGAAGTTGAGACAACTGACAAGAGGTATTACTATAAGAGTCATTGGGAAAGCGAAACTAAAAAGACCGTGGTAAGAGTGGGAGGCTCTGAATAGCCATACACTACACTCATAGATCATGTGTCAAAGATTAACCTCATTTCAAAGAGTCTATATCAAAAAGGAAAATAGAAAATTGATATAAATCATGGATGGATGATTTTTGTAGCAAATAATTTGTGGGGGGAGCTATATGGAGCTTGTCCAAACATAAGGGTGACTATAGGAGACATGAAAGATGACCAAAACTTCTTTGCACAAGAGATGTCTACATATCCTCTTATCCTTGGAAACCATATATCACTGTTATTTTTATGGAAACAAAGGTGATGAATGATGGATCAACTTATGGTAGGCCCTAAGGAGTAGGGATGGGAAGGGTTCAGTCCAATTCTGTACTATTTGTGGACCATAAAAGAAACTGTGACACTCTTAGAGAGCAATCCTTGCCAAAGACAAACAAAGAATTCAAGAACTATAAGGAGATGAGGGGTTTGGCTATTTATCATTGTAGAGCGGGATTGCATTGTTACAAGAAGATAAATGTTCTTGCATGATATATATGCAAAGGACATGTTTTCTACACATTTTGTAGGATTAATAGACTATGGATCTATCTTTTTTACAGAGTGTGAGGACTTGAAGCAGGCTGAAATACGACACAAAAATAGTGTACATAAAGGGATAAAGAACAATGGTTTTCTAGAAGATGATGAATGTATTATAGGTGTGTCCGATGAGTTTTTTGAGTTTTTATTTGTGGATACTATGTGAGACTTGGTCTTTAGCGGATTGCAATTTACATGTTGGAAATGATATTGTGAAAGTATGCTCCATATAGATATACAAAGTCATTGGGGGTTTCAAAAATGTTCAAGGTGTTGATGTACAACTGGAGACCAAGTATAAGTATAAGGCATTACCTCTACCAAAAGACTGTGAGGATAAAATGGAGCAAGCTGCTTTGCAGCCTAGTCTTTGTGACCCAAGCAAGGTTGGACATAAGTTTATGCAAGATACTTTGAAGTAGCTTAAGGTTGATTGCAAGTGTTGGGGTGTGTGACACATCTGCACAACCACAACCCTCTCTGCTTTGGAAGCATACACATTTGACATCACCGATTAGGTAATTAGATGCCCTTACCATGGGAGGAAATATGGAAGGATCAACATACCCTCTCTCATGAAGCTTAAATGAAAATTCCTTTTTGTGTTTTGTAATAATTTCTTCAAAACATATTCTTTCAACCTCTATCAAAATGTCCTTGGTAAAAGGGAATGGCATTATGGAGGAAATGTTAATGAGCCATTCATGATGTGTTTGGTAGGTTAATTACAAAGAGAATAGAGAGATAGAGATATTGACACTAATGCTAATAGAAAATCATGACTAGATTGATAGCAAATACTACATGAGAATGGTGGATACAAAATAGGTGCAAATGATGGATAAGGAGAGATACAAAGTGACTACCATAGGCTTATTTTATAGAGTTGGAAGAGGGCATCTAATGAACTAATCAGTATGTCAAATCTACAGGCTTCCAAGGTAGAGAGGGTTCTCATTTGTGGTAGTGAGGATGTGTCACACACCACAACAAGCTTCCCTGTGTGGGTCATAGTAGCAACCAAAAGTACAAAGTTATCCTCCCGAGAGAAATTTCAACTAGGTGTAGGGCCAAAGTAGAAACATCCTTCCATAGAAATTTTCAACTAGGTGTAGGATCCAAATACGCATATGCCTTGAGAATTTGACAGGAGTATATGGCCAATTACACCTAAAATTGGGATGCAAGGGTTGGTCTTGTGACCCCAAAACCAAATATGGGTGTGTATCTTGTAACCACTCTGCCAAAGTCATTTTCTTGTCAATAATGCAACTTATGCAATACTTGAGCTCATTGAAACAGTAAGCCTTGGCTGCCTTAGCTCTAAAGAGGTCTGAATCAACCTCAATGGGGCTCAATAAAGAGCTATGATTGGGACCTCTTATTGACATTGAAAGAATTATAGAAAACAAGCTTTCATGCATATATTTACCTAGTCTAAAATTTAATGCAGAACCAACTCCAAATGACTATTAATGCAAGTAAAATGCCAAACACACTAATACAAAATTGGAAGTTCTCAATTAGTGAGCTTATTAGGAGAATGCTAAATAAAAATTGAGCTCCTAATTAACTACAAGGGTGGTGGCTCAAGAGACAAACTCAAGAACATGTCCACACTATTTAATTAAGTGCTAATTAGAAGTTGGAAAGATGATAATAGAGAGACTAGTAGGCCTAGACGTGAACCATCGGCTTTAATACTACATGAAAGGGAATGGTGTTATGGAAAAAATGTTAACAAGTAGTTGATGATATTTTTAGTAGGTTAATTACAAAGAAATTAGAGAGGTAGCGATATTTACACTAATGCCAATAGAAAATCATGATTGATTTGATAGAAAATACTACATGCAAATGGTGGATACAAAGTAGGTGCAGATGATGGCTAATGAGATCAAGATGGTGGGTATCTTGGAGCCTTCTTGTGCTCTATATCCAAACAGTGGTTCAAAGTTCCAAAGAAAAATGGTTTTCTTGTGGGGTCACTTATAAGTAAAATCACTTAATCACGTGCATTTGAAGGGTATTTAAAAAATCCCTATACTTACATGCTCTAAGGTAATAGAACAATCCGTTTTTCTTGAGAAACTTACTTTTTTTTTCCTACAATGAGATAAAAACCCCCATTTGTAAATATAATTATAATTCTTTTGCTAGTAGAAACCCCTTATGTTGAACTCGTATGCTATACTAACATACCTATGGGTGACCCCCCTAAGGATTCTTTACGCTTTATCTAGTATATGCAGCCTATGAAAAAGGTTACAATCAAGAATGTGGATACATGGCCAATCATACATAAGTTTGTAGAGGTATTTGTAAGAAGGGCAATATACTATATGGGGGATTTGCACTCAGGGTATGAGCAGTTCCAACTAGCTATGGAAAACAAGGACTTCACTACCATGAGGACACCTTTGGGTTTGGTGAGGATGGGCAACTTACCTTAGGGAGAAACTAATTTAGTTGCACAAATGATGAATGGTATAAAAAATTTCTTATGCCACTTCATATCTTAAATTAGGATGTCCTTTCTTGATGGTGTGTCAATCAAAATATGTGATGTAAGTGATATAGATGTGGCTCTGGACTCAAGGGTGTGCCACAAGTATGTGGAAAATCATATCAATATTCGTGATAAGATCTTGTTAAGGTTGGAACAAGTGAGCCTTACCTTGTCTATGCAAAAGTTATTGTTTGGAGTGAATGAAGTTCCTATTGTGGGACATATGTGGAGGGAGTCTTACCAAACGCCAAGCAAGATTTTTTGAGCAAAGTAAAAATTGAGCAAAGTCCATAAAGAGAATTGCAACAACCACAACCAATAAAGTCATCTAAAAAATGAAAAAATGCTAGTCGTTTCAAATTTACTCTTCAAGCAATGCAATTTTAGCCTCATTGTGACTTGCATAAAGACCAGCGAAAATATCACAAGCCTCTTTGTTGTAGATTTTGCTGAACGAATGTGAGGAGTAATAGTGCACTTCACAAAAAATGTAATCAATGCATTATCCTATGCATCTTTTACATCCCAACAAGATTGTTCTTCTGTAGGCAAAACAAGTCTAACAGTAGCAATCCTTGCAGCAAGACTTGCAACATCCTCAACATTGCCTACATCCTCAGCAATAGGATTTACATCAATGCCTTGCACAATATTCTAGACACCCTTTGACACAAGAACATGTTGCATCATGTAAGCCCACATAGGGTAATTGTCCCCATCCAATTTGTCCTCAAACATCTTGAACACATCTAAATTGTTGTTGGATGAAGGTAGAGCCCAATAAGAAGAAAGAAACCAGGGTTGGAGAGGATGTATATGACGAGGTTGGAGAAGTTGGAGCTAGGTTTGGAGAGGGGTTGAATGCTCAAAGAGATTTTACATTAATCTAGACATTTCATTCAATTGGAAACGGGTTGGAATGATCCATTCAATTCTTTGCCATCACATGTATACATTGGCAAATGTCAAACCAATGATTTCACTGATAATAAAGAGAAACATAGGCGTGAGAATGGGGATGAAGGAATTTCAAAAAGGTCCATGAGGGGTGAAGGAAGAAACGACAAAGTGCCTCCTAGATCAAATTCTCTCAAGAAATGCATATACTTGAGGTAAGGCAAAGGGTCCAGCTTACAAGATCCAATCGATAAAGAGGTAGCGACAACCCTCCCTGGGGGTCTATGTACAAAATATACAATTTACACTTTTATGCAATTTTCAATTATACATCAGAGTTGAGGAATCATTTGCATAGGGGAGGATTTCTCAGCGCCTGACCAAGCATGAAGTTTAGGCCATGATCCGGATTGCATCCAGAGGTACCTAGAGTCTAGTGCTACCCCTGAATGGGTGTTATGAATGAAAGCATACTCAAGAAAAATATAACATTGTGGAGGGTGAATATATGTGTACACCGCATTGCAGGAAGAGAAAGAATATAGTGGAGGGTGAAATAGAGTGCACAGAGACATGAGAAGATGACAACAGAGAATCTTTAAATGCCCATCTAAATGGAACATGCAACCATGCATTAATGCAATGACTGGGTATACCATAACATTAAAAAAAAAAGTTCATGAAAAAATAGCTAGCAGAGCACCAAATTCTCTGTAGGGATTGACCGGTCCACCCATCCACTTCCGCTCTACTATGGAAAAAGAGAGTTTCACTTTGTCGGGAGCGAGCTAGAAAACCTCCAACATAAGCTAAGCCAGACATAAGCTGAGGCCGCTTCACCTCCCTTCATGAACCCGAGCTCTGAAATAATCCCAAGTACTAGTAGGTGGTAGGGTATCAGCACCATCCATACCAATTTAGGTGCCATGCCTCTTCAATGGCCAACACGGAGTGTTTAGACAAATCCAAGGCAAAATCCGTGACACGTTAGCCGTGTAGGTCATTAAACCCTTGACGCACTAATTGTGTAGATGAGCCTAGCAAAAAGAAGAAGACCTAGGAAAAATCCCTGATGCAGCAAATCCGTAGGTCAACGACCCTTTGGTCTAAGGATAGCCGATGTAGGTGATCCTAGTCTTGTAATGACGCTGCCATGAGAAACATAACACATGAATCCAATCACAATAGCATTTCTCGTATGCACAAACAATCTTTTCCAAGCAGTTAGGTTGTATAGGGTCTCTACCCTTACACATCTGCCATAAACCACCCAAATCACTTCATGATCCAATCCCAAAACCATAAATCATAATCCAATCACATCACACAGGCGAGCAATCCACCCAACATGGGTGGGGCACCACCAATCCTGCATAACCACTTTAGAACATAACATGCCTGCAAAATTTTCGGCAGCATTACCATATCCAGAAAGAAAACCCATGAGGCACACCGGCTTACACCATAGAATATCAACCATAGTCCATAAGGGAATCTCAGGCCTTAACCATGAATCATAATCACATTGAACCAACTCCCACACTTGGAGTTTGTTACATCCCCTACAATCAATCGAAGTCCACACACATGTGACCCTTAAGACATGATTCTTTCATGCATAAAAAGATTTTGATTAGCAACTAATCATGATATAAAAATCCAATTTTTACCACATCCAACCATGCAAAGTTGATGCATCACATCTGCACTTCACCCCCCTAGAACATATAGCTAGTTTTGACCTAGGAAGGTGGAAAGCAATCACAACCATGTATATGATACATCCACATCAATCCATGAGTTACCATACATCACATGATAACATTCCATCACCATAAACATGATGCAAAACAGCTTCGACCTTTAGGTCAACCACAAACCATAACATCACACATATGCAAAAAACAACTTTTTAGCAAAAAGCATATGCAATTGCAAGTACTAGACCTCAAAAAAATGCATCAAGCTCATCTCCATAATATACAATATCACTCTATCACATAGCTTTACCCATACAGTACTCACACAACAAACGGTAACCCGAAAAGAAAGCCACTTTAATCATATTTGCCTATGCGGTTCGGGATGTTTAACCATATACTCTCACATAAGTTTACGGCCATCTAATAATTGAAATCAACTCATCAAAACAAACCATAAAACATATAAAAAAGATCTCGATTAACTCTTGACGCCATATGGTACCCCTCCTAGGTAGCACCCCTTTGTGTGTAGGTAAAACCGGTTCTACAGCGATTAATAACTCGCATTTCCGAGGTGATAACGAAGACCTTAATTCATTTATCATCAAGCTTTTCAATTTTTAAAGTGGTTTTGCCCATCCGGTGAATCTATATAGTGGTTCTCCAGGAGCCTCTAGTCAAAAATTTTGGTTGTGTAGTCGACAACAAGCTATTTTTTGACCATATCTCTTAGCTCGTGCATGTTTTTCACATGAAAACTAAGAGGGAAAATTTTCTAAATTATGTGTTTTATCTCTGGTATAAAGGGTTTGGGATGATTCATAATGGTTTGTGGTTTTTATGATAAAAACAGTGTTCCTACCGCCTCTATGACGTGAAACAAAAAGCGCTTTTTATGAATGTATGTGATCATAAACACATCATGTGCATAAATCAACGTATTAAACATGATAAAATAATCATGGGGTAACTTTGTATGCACTCGATTGATCCATACATGCACTCGTATGCGAGAAAAACAATCACCGAGAGGGTGATTACTCAGTAAAATGACATAGAGAGAGAGAGATGATGGCTATGGAGTTTAGAGCTTTTCAGTGAGCCTTAGAATCGATTAGGGGCTGTTGAAAGGCTTCTTTCTTTGCCACAAGAGAGCGTTGATGAGAGCTACGTAGAGGTATCTTCCACAAAAGCCATGTTAATTAAAAAATAGTATTTTTGGCGAGAAAAACTTGTTTCCGACATAAGGGTAATAGCCAAAAAGGTAGAAAAAAGGAGAAAAGGAAAGGGGGGGGGGGGGAAAGGGAAAGAGGAACTACACCAGAGTCCACACCAAACGCGTTTCGCTATATTATCTCATCAATGGTGTAAACAAAAAGGGAGGGAGGAGGGGGTTTAAGTAGGGAGTCAAGGTTCAAAGACCTGTACCAAGTACCATAGTTAGGGAGGAGAGGCTAGTTTGGAAGGTGAGTAATTCCTCTTTTAATGTGGGGGGTATAAGAAAAAAAGGTGGGAAAAGACTTCTAGGTGGTGGGAAGTAAAAGAAGGGAGTACAAGTCACTTGGGGGCTTATTTTTAAGGAGCGCCTTTGTAAAGGGTAGTCAATCAAAATTTAAACGAGCCCTGTGTGAAAGTTAGAAAGAGGTATAAGGGACAAATGAAGGGAGGAGTTAGTGGAGTAAGTGGAGGGGAGGATAGCAAGGTTAGGTAGGGTCGGGTTTAAGGGAGAGGAGGGTGCCGAGATTTGGATCATTAAGTCAACATATGATTGGTTTGGGAAGGTGCGTGAGTTCGGGATCACTATTGAGAAGTTTAGTGAGGGGTTTGTCGATGGTGTGGGAGAGGTTACGTGTGTGGGTAAGGGGGGAGAACGGAATTTTTACAATGGTTGGTGAAAGCTTGGTGCTAAGTGTTTTCTGAAGTAGAGATGGTCTTACCTCATAAGAGATAAAAAGGAAACAAGCTTCCAAAAGGGAGGGGGGATAGACTTTATCTCTGAGTTTTCTATAAAAGAGGTTGTGAATAGTGATGAAGCCTGCAAGAGAGCTTTCCCAAACAATGTACCTTTTGAGTTCTGCAAGGATGAAAGAAATTTTTTGGTGTGTAGGATGCCACGACTGCCAAGGAATGTAGTTGTAGGAGTTGAGGCTTTTTTGATGGCAGTGTGAATCAAGAATACCGCAGGTGACAAAAGTGGGTCCTTTGAAGAAGTGGATATCCAAAATGAAAGCCTCTTGAGAAGATATGGAAGAGGTGATTCTAATATGCTCTTGGAGAGGATGTCCATAGTTTTGAAGGATCTTACTTAAGCCGGAAGTAGGACCATCCCAAATACCGAAAGCATCATCGATGAATCTTTTGAAGTAAAGAAGGGAAGGGGAGTCGAGTAGTTTCATGCCTTCTTCTAGGGAACAAAGGAAAAGGCATGTGTAAACCACTGCAAAATTTGATCCCATTGTTGTGCCTTTGGTTTGATGCCACACTTCGCCTTTGAAAGAGAGATAGTGGTGATTTAGCATGAGAGAGGCTAGGGACACAATGAAATGCACTTTGGGTTAAGGGAAAAAACTTTGGATGGAATTTTTGAGGGCTAAGAGTCCCTCCATAATGGGGATGCTATGATAGAAGGACTCTACATCAAAAGTGAAGAGGATAATATTCGGAGTAAGGGGGGTGGATATAAAGTCCAAGACAAGGGAATGGGAATCTTTAAGGTGTTGGTTTTTAGATAGGAGGATAGGGTAGATTTGTGCGTGGAGCCATTTGGAGGCATTTTCTAAAATATATCCCTTATAAGAGCAAATAGGGCGTCCTACAAGGAATGGTTTATGGATTTTGGGTAGGAGAAAAAAGGGGCAAGGTTTTGGCTTAACTAAAGAAGAGGAGAGGATGAAATCCCTTTCGTGGTTAGGGAGAAGGGGGTAGTTCAAAATCATAGCGGTGAGGAGGGAGGTAACAAAAGCTAGAGGAGGGGAAGAAATTACAGAATAGGTAGAGGTGTCCATGAGGTGACGAAAGGCTTCTTTTTCATACCAAACTTTGGAGAGGACAACGGGACCAAGGTTTTTATCCGCGGGTTTGATTATAATGCTTCGGTTATTTCTTAAGGAAGATAGGGCATTATTGAAAAAAGGTTTGGTGTGAAAAGGAGGAGAAAAGGAGAGAACAGAATTGAGGGGAGTGAACACATTATTAAAAGCTAAGTTTAGAGCGGAGGAAAGTAGAGGTGGATTCCAAGTAGGATTAGGAATAGAGAGAGAGAGGGTAGAGGGAGGGGAGGAGTCCTTAAAAAACATTCGAAGGTGGAAGATTCTTTTAAAATTAGAGTAGGATTTAAGAATGGAATCGGGAGAGGGTGGGGTAGAAGGAGGGATATAATTGAGCCCAAGACCTAGGAGTTTATGTTCGGAGGAGGAAAGGGGGTGACTTGAGAGGTTGTGAGAAGAGAGGTTTGTAATTTTGTGCTCAAGAGTGAAGATAGAAAGATTGCTTAGCATCAAAATTTTAAAAAGGTGAGGGTTAGTAAGAGGAAGCCAAAATTTATGACACGTTTTTCTAGAGTGGGAGGGATGGGGGAGGAGAGGGAAAGTACAAGGAGGAGGGATCCAAAGGTGAGGAAAAAGAGGGCGTTTTGAGAAAATCAGGTGGACCCAAGAGGTAGGGTGCTGTAGCCCTATTTCGTCCTCCTCCATTGCATGTTTTTTGAGCCTTTGGGGAGGCTAAACTTTGGATGTAGCGGCTTGGTTTGGGGCAAGCGGGAAGGTTTGGCGGAAGGAGTAAGGTTGCGGGTTTCATCCAAGGCCATAGCCGTGGGAGAAAGGGTTAAAGATGAGGTGGAGGAAAGAGGAGAGGGGGAAGCCATAAAACCGATAGTTTTGGGTTTGATGTGGTCTCCGAGAGCCGTCGGCTAGCAATAGTCACCCTGTTGCCCACTTTCTGCTAACTCTCTGTTGTCGACGTCGATGCCGATGCTGCATGCAGGTGTTGACTTTTTGCGTGCAGGTGCAGGCGTCGGCGTCGACAGTAGAAAGTGGGCAACAGGGCGACTACAGCTAGCCGACGGCTCTCGGAGACCACAGCAAACCAAAAACTCTCAGTTTTATGGCTTCCCCCTCTCCTCTTTCCTCCACCTCATCTTTAACCCTTGTTCCAGCGGCTATGGCCTTGGATGAAACCCCCGACCTTACTTCGGTGGATCATACACCCGCCCCCTCCCCCTTTGCGGTTTCCCATAACCTAAACACCCCGCCCGTTGATGTAATCGCTTTTCCTGGCTTCGTCTCGGCGGCTTGCCTCTTAAACCCTCCCTCTTCAAACCTAACCTCTCCAATGCTAACAACAAACATCCCCATTACCTCGACTAAAAAACATTGTTTAGTCTGGAGGAGATTATGGGTCTCACCGCTAATCTACCTATAGAGGATCTCGAGCAACTCTCTATTCCCTCCACCAACAACCGCGGCAAAGATAACCCCGCCCTTTTTTCTCATCCCGGCTTGGCTAGCCCTTCCACACATGGCTTTACGAGTTCCTCCTACCCAAAACATGGCGGTGTTTTCTCTAAATTTACTCAAAGCGGAATCCTCATTAATCCCCCCCTTACCTTCCCCTCGTCATTCGGCTCCTTCTCGGCTAGCTCTTCAAACCTTTCTCCCTTTTCACCATCCCTCCCCATCCTACCCGCTATAGAGAAACCCTTGGAATTCAACAAAATTGTATCTCTTTCTTTGGAGGAATTTAAAGCCCTCAATATCAAACTTAACAAAGCCAAATCCCACCTCACGCACCTTCAAAGCCTTCACGCTAACCAAAAGGCCCCTCATAGTCTTTGTATGAAAACCCCTCGTCTTACCTTGGAAGACATTCATGCACAAGCGCTTTTGAGCGCTAAGCTAGAAGCACTAAACATTCAATTCCAACTAGTTTCCACTAAGGCATACATCCAAGCCCAAACTTTACTCATAAAAAATCTTCAAAAAAGCTTTGATGACTACCACGATATTGTGGAAGAGAGGCTTCTAGAACTCCCTAAAAAACTTGCACCCATCTCCTTCCCTAGGGTGCTTCCCTCGGCTTGGGCCAACCAACTCCTTTTTTGGAAACAAACTTAGCCTCTTCCTTGAGCATGGTGGCTCGTAATGCTAGGAAGAGGTCACAAATCTCTCTCCAAGAAGAAGTGGAATCCCTTCCCAAAGAGGAAACCGTGGGTGAATTGGTGCATCACGAGGTCACCACACAAATGAAAAGCTCCTCTCTCCTCCTCATAAACTCTCTTTTCCCAAACGCCCTCACCACACTACCCATTCCAAGCCTCCCACCTTCCAATCCAAACCTTCCAAACCATACCCTTCCTTAGCTAGAAATTCCCATGAAGAATCCACTCATCAACCATTTAAAAAACCAAAACCCTCCTCCCCTAATTTATACCCTCGCCACTCCACCCCCTCTTGTAATCTCCCCATTTTAAACACTCCAAGAAATCCCTCTCCCTCTTCTAGCAACCCTTCTCCCTTACCCTCTCTTCTCCAAACTCCAAACTACCCACTCAGAACTCCTTCCCCCAAACCTCCCCTCTTGCCCTAAACCAAGCCGCTACAGCCAAAGTTCAGCCTCCCCAAAGGATCAAAAAACTTGCAATGGAGGAGGACGAAATAGGGCTACAACACCCTACCTCTTGGGTCCACCTTCTTTTCTCAAACCCCCTCTTTTTCCTCACCTTTGGACCCTTCCTCCTTGTACTTTCCCTCTCCTCCCCCATCCCTCCGACTCTAGAAAAATGTGTCATAAATTTTGGCTTCCTCTTAATAACCCTCACCTTTTTAAAATTTTGATGCTAAGCAATCTTTCTATCTTCACTCTTGAGCACAAAATTACAAACCTCTCTTCTCACAACCTCTCAAGTCAGCCCCTTTCCTCTTCCGAACATAAACTCCTAGGTCTTGGGCTCAATTACATCCCTCCTTCTCCCCCATCCTCTCCGGATTCCATTCTTAAAGCCTACTCTAATTTAAAAAGAAGCTTCCACCTTAGAATTTGTTTTAAGGACTCCTCCCCTCCCTCTACCCTCTCTCTCTCTATTCCTAATCCTACTTGGAATCCACCTCTACTTTCCTCCGCTCTAAACTTAGCTTTTAATAATGTGTTCACTCCCCTCAATTCTGTTCTCTCCTTTTCTCCTCCTTTTCACACCAAACCTTTTTTCAATAATGCCCTATCTTCCTTAAGAAATAACCGAAGCATTATAATCAAACCCACGGATAAAAACCTTGGTCCCGTTGTCCTCTCCAAAGTTTGGTATGAAAAAGAAGCCTTTCGTCACCTCATGGACACCTCTACCTATTCCGTAATTTCTTCCCCTCCTCTAGCTTTTGTTACCTCCCTCCTCACCGCTATGATTTTGAACTACCCCCTTCTCCCTAACCACGAAAGGGATTTCATCCTCTCCTCTTCTTTAGTTAAGCCAAAACCTTGCCCCTTTTTTCTCCTACCCAAAATCCATAAACCATTCCTTGTAGGACGCCCTATTTGCTCCCATAAGGGATATATTTTAGAAAATGCCTCCAAATGGATCCACGCACAACTCTACCCTATCCTCCTATCTAAAAACCAACACCTTAAAGATTCCCATTCCCTTGTCTTGGACCTTATATCCACCCCCCTTACTCCGAATATTATCCTCTTCACTTTTGATGTAGAGTCCCTCTATCCTAGCATCCCCATTATGGAGGGACTCTTAGCCCTCAAAAATTCCATCCAAAGTTTTTTCCCTTAACCCAAAGTGCATTTCATTATGTCCCTAGCCTCTCTCATGCTAAATCACCACTATCTCTCTTTCAAAGGCGAAGTGTGGCATCAAACCAAAGGCACAACAATGGGATCAAATTTTGCAGTGGTTTACACATGCCTTTTCCTTTGTTCCCTAGAAGAAGGCATGAAACTACTCGACTCCCCTTCCCTTCTTTACTTCAAAAGATTCATCGATGATGCTTTCGGCATTTGGGATGGTGCTACTTCCGGCTTAAGTAAGATCCTTCAAAACTATGGACATCCTCTCCAAGAGCATATTAGAATCACCTCTTCCATATCTTCTCAAGAGGCTTTCATTTTGGATATCCACTTCTTCAAAGGACCCACTTTTGTCACCTGCGGTATTCTTGATTCACACTGCCACCAAAAAAGCCTCAACTCCTACAACTACATTCCTTGGCAGTCGTGGCATCCTACACACGAAAAAATTTCTTTCTTCCTTACAGAACTCAAAAGATACATTGTTTGGGAAAGCTCTCTTGCAGGCTTCATCACTATTCACAACCTCTTTTATACCAAACTCAGAGATAAAGGCTATCCCCCCTCCCTTTTGGAAGCTTGTTTCCTTTTTATCTCTTATGAGGTAAGACCATCTCTACTTCAGAAAACACTTAGCACCAAGCTTTCACCAACCATTGTAAAAATTCCATTCTCCCCCCTTACCCACACACGTAACCTCTCCCACACCATCAACAAAGCCCTCACTAAACTTCTCAATAGTGATCCCGAACTCATACACCTTCCCAAACCAACCATATGTTGACTTAATGCTCCAAATCTCGGCACCCTCCTCTCCCTTAAACCCGACCCTACCTAACCTTGCTATCCTCCCCTCCACTTACTCCACTAACTCCTCCCTTCATTTTTCCCTTATACCTCCTCCCTTTATTTTTCCCTTATACCTCTTCCTAACTTTCACATAGGGCTCATTTAAATTTTGATTGACTAGCCTTTACAAAGGCCGTCCTTATAAATAAGCCCCCACGTGACTTGTACTCCCTTCTTTTACTTCCCACCTAGAAATCTTTTTCCACCTTTTTTGCTTGTACCCCCCACATTTAAAGAGGAATTACTCACCTTCCAAACAAGCCTCTCCTCCCTAACTATGGTACTTGGTACATGTTTTTGAACCTTGACTCCCTACTTAAACCCCCTCCTCCCTCCCTTTTTGTTTACACCACTGATGAGCTAATATAGCGAAACACATTTGGTGTAGACTCTTGTGTAGTTCCTCTTTCCCTTTCTTTCCCTTCCCCCCCCCCCCCCCTCTCCCTTTTCCTTTTCTTCTTTTTCCTACCTTTTTGGCTATTACCCTTATGTCGGAAACAAGTTTCGCTCGCCAAAAATACTATTTTTTAATTAACATGGTGATGAGAGCTACGTAGAGGTATCCGCCACAAAAGCTTCTGGAGAGCGCGTACATCGTGAAACGAGAGAGAAGATAATAAGAAAGTAGAGAGAGAATATCCTTCTCCTTCTTCTTCTTCTTCTTACCGAGAGAGAAGAGCTCATGGAGATGGTGATGAAGAGCTTGCACCACTCCGTATAATAGATATATATAGCCTTGCGGTAGTAGACAGAACAAACGGCACTGAAAACGGAGCACTCTATGCCAATTTATAAGTTCTGCAGTTGGTGAGAGTGATGCCCAGCTATAGGTAGTGCTAATTTTCAGCCTGTAATAGCCTCCTTCTTCTCAAAAAAGACTCTAGTATTTTCTAAAATCATGGCATAGCTTTTGGTGGTCAACTCTCCCACTTAACATTCAATGTTTGTAGAAAAATTGGCCATCTGAGTAGTATCTGGCCAACTAATGGAAATCGTAGCTAGATTATGCCACACCATAATATCCCGACATAAGTATGACTTTCCCGTACTACCCCGATGTATTTATGATATCGCTTTTTATAAAAATAATTCTCGTAAAAATCCCGTTTGGTCCCATTTTGGCTCCGGGTGATCATTTTAAATCCGATGAAGACTAAAATTAATAAGCACATTGCTTTTCAAAAACACCAAAAAGCTAAAAAATAGAGGATTTTTCTAAAACTCAACCAAACGTCCGTCTAACCTACTGGAACATGAAAACGACCTTGCTTTTTACTTTAGAACCTTCCAATATTGTCAATCAAGCATATTAAGTCAAAATTTGTCAAAATAGATATTGAAAGCTATTATTCTTATTCTTAGAAAAGACACAAAAAATGGGGATCTTATATCCTCCCACACTTGAAAAGTTTGAGGTGTCCTCACGTCGACATGAAATCTAGATAATTTAGTCTCATTACCCATCATGTTCCCAAGTGGCATCTTCCTGAGGATACATTGACCATTTAACGAGGTGTTTAATAATGGTTCGATTACGTAGAGGCTTGGTTCGGCTCTAAAGTATTACTTCGTGATATACTTCAAAGGTTTCATCTCAATATATGTAGATAATAGAGAATCATCAAGAATATGTTGCAGATCAGGTACATACTTCTTGAGCAAACTGACATGACTACCTTTATGTGTGGTGGTAACAAGAGTTTGTAAGCTTGATCATTAATCCACTCTGTGATTACAAAAGGTCCACAATATCTGGCACTTAGCTTCTTACACTTATCCATTGATAAAGAACTATGTTTGGGTTTCACTCTCAAATATACCCTATCGCCCTCTTCAAAAAGTCTGACGGATCATTTTGAATAACTCTTTTGTCTATCTTGAGCAATCTTAATATTTTGTCATATAAGATCGGTTTGTAGTTGCATTTCATCCAACATTTCTTTGGATGCTTGAACTCGTATGAGAGGGTCTATCCATTTGAGTGGAGTAAGACACTCTTGTCCATACAATGCTTGAAAAGGAGACATTCCAATTGAGCGTTGGAATGATGAATTGTACACAAATTCAACCAAATAAAAATATCTAGTCCATTTACTTTGTTCATGCATATCAATAAGATCTGAACATGTCTTCAATGACTTGATTTGTTCTTTTTGTCTGCCCATCAGTTTGAGGATGATAAGCATTACTAAAGGCTAATTGGGTTCTTGTAGATGAGAATAAGGCTTTTCAAAAATTTGAGGTGAACTTCGCATCACGATAAAAAATTATCCTTCGAGGTAAACCGTGATACATGAAAACACCTTTCATGAAGACTTGAGCTATATCCTTAGCCGTAAATGTTGTCTTGACTGAAAATAAATGGGATCTTTGTAAGCATATCCACCACAAGAATAGACTCGTATCCCAGAGATGTAGAGAGTAATGTAATAAAATTAATGGATATGCATTCCGATTCCATTTGTGGAGTAGCAATACGTTAAAGCTAACCGGGGTATCGAATTCGTTCAGCTTTAATACGCTGGCATGTTAAACATCTTGTAATATAGCTCAACACATCACGCTTTAATCCTGGCCAAAAGAAACTCTTTCTTACAGTAGAGTAAGTCTTAATGCATCCTAGATGTCCTGCTATAGGTATATCATGAGCTTCATGTAATATTGATAGCCATTTTTTGGTTCTCATAAAATCTTTTAAGAAGCCACTTCACCCCACAACAACACCCTAGCACAATGACTAGGCTCGCTTTTTCATTGTAAATAGTGTGCGTGCGTTTAGGGTTTTTATCACATTTTTTAATCAAATTATTGAGCAAGTCATTGGGTTAGGAGAAAAAAAAAATTATAATATTACGGTCCTCTTTATATGTAAATATTTTCTATCAAATAAAGGACCTACGTATAAAGGGTTTTTTTTCAAATTTTTTCTATTTATATAAATATATATTCCTAGGTGTGCGTTATTAGGCCTAAGTATGCTAGCTTCCATCGCGTTTCATTCCTTATACATATTTTACATCATTCTATCCCTTAATCTCTACTCACAAAAGCTTTGAAAAAACCTTTGTATGACTTCACCGTAAAAATTCACCAATAACCTTATCGGCTCCGTCATATTTTTTTTCATCCCTCCCAGATAAATATTCACAAGTACATAGGTTTCATCTTCAAATAAATTCCATAAAACACTCAAAGTAGAGAATAATTGAGGGTCCCTTCCCTCATGATTTTCCTCCTTTCATTTTATATTTTTTTTGCCACCATGCATCCCATTTGTCCATTTTTCATAACTAGCTAGCCTATCACAAGTATATATTATATTTGATACTTATCCTATACCATACATGTGTGCAAGCTCCTTGGAAATATTAGGTCATGGTTCATGTATGGGGGGCTCACTTGGAAGACTACAAAGGACAAAGAATCAAATAGTGGCCCACTTCAAGCCTTATTAGGTGCTGTAGGGACAACGTTTTGCTCGAATTTTGGCACCTTTTTTTATCCGAATCTGAGGATGTGTCCAAAAGAGAAAATGTAGCTCGTGAGCTGAAGTATTTTCATAATGTTTTCAGAAATTTTGAAGTCAAGGGCAATTTTACATGAAATTTATGGAAAACTTCAAAACTGCCACCTCATACACAAAAAAATCTTCCTATTTTCTCTCACCCTTCCACATACCTACTCACTCTTACACACTCCTCCCTCTCTTTCCCACACCCAAACCTGCAACTCCCATAATCCTTGATTTCTGTTGTGCCATTTCATGCTTGGCGGTTTGAGCGCTTGTTGAATTGTTTGCCTAAAAAGTCAATTGTAAGAGGGTGCTCGGTGAGAGGGCTCCCGTGACCCTAAGACAATTTGTGTATTGGCACCAAGGTCAAGTTTTGTGTTGTCTCTCTGTTTCTCACCAGGCTTTGTGTGCATCTAGTCTTTAAGGCTAAGAATGAGTTGCTCAAGGTAATTTGTGCTCTTTACCTCTCGTTGGTGTGGTGAATGTTTGTGTTTGGTTTATGTGGCTATCTTGCATTCCCCTACCTTTGTGTGTTTGAGTACAAGGAGATATCGTGCGCGTCCTAGTTCGCATCTACAACTAAGTTGTGCCCCTTTTCTTGTTTGGTTTGTGGATGTGGGTTGTTGTTGTCTTTGATTGTGCTTGCCCAGTCCCAATTGAGCAGCACGGGAGCCTCAAAGGGTGTTTAGAGGCCACTCTTCTTGTTGCCCGCCCCGGACCGCCTCAATGTTGTTGCCCCCACAGAGGAAGGCTTGTGTATTTTTGTGTAGGATCAACCTTTAGCATAGTCATCTAGTTTTCATGAATCACGAGGATTTGTATGATCCTTTAATTCCCATTGCAAGGCAAAAGGTGCACATAATTGTTAGTACTAAGTTGCAATTTCAACATGTAATTCGTAGAATTTTAGGTCCTCTTAGGTTGGCTGAGATAAACGCTTCGATAAATCCTTTTATTCTTCCTCTCATTAGGTACGACCTTAGTTTGGACGTCTATATTTTTGTTTTGTTTTAAGAATTAGGTCATGCATAAACCATGGACAATGGCCTAGGAATAGAGGTTTTTCCCTTCCATTTCACTCCACACATTAGAATGAATATTGCAATTAGTAGAAAGATCCATTTTCAACAACGTATGGTGTTCATGTTTGGTGCCCAAAGAGTAGGAGAAATTCTTGCATCATTAAACCCTCTCATCCTACCTCTTGTTGATGATCATAGATCGTTTGATGTGTATATTTTTTTGTTTGTTGTAGAACAGATTGCAATTTAGAAAACATTACTGTGTAAATATTTTTAAGAGAAAAAAAACATGCATCACTTTGAAATCAATTCAATGGAAAGCCAACGCCAAATCTCTGGATATCCTCTTTTCTTTGGAGAGCCTGGAGAGGATGCATAATTATTTCCAGCAAATTTCAAGATGTCTTGCCGTATCAAAAGGATAGTAACTGATCAAGAACATGTAGAAATGTTTGAAGTGGTCCGTAGAAAAGATGCTAGCACCTGGTTTGACTCTTTGCATGAGGAAGTTAAGGGGAATTACACAGAAGTTTTGAATCGTTTCAAGAAATACTTCTTTGATCTCCAAAATACTCAGAAACTATGGCAAGACATAGTTTCTCATAAGAAAAAAGACTTAGATGATTACTACATGTACAAGCAAGAGTTTCTACGTCTTTGGGATCTATGGATATGAAATTTTTCTAACCCTGGTGATGGTGGAGAATTTCTAAAGAAGGAGAGGTTTATAGCCGGGGACTCTTTCCTAAACTTAAGGTAAAAGTTGAGACGGGTGCTCCTTCTACCTTTGATGCAGCTGAAACTAGGGTTGCTAAGAAATATAGGAAACTCAAGTGCTTAAGGGAAGAGGTTCCCATAGAAGGTCTTAGACCCAAAGGTAAGTCACAAGCATCAACATCTAAGGAGCTTCCTGAGGTAACAGTGGAAGTGATTGAGAAGTTAAATGAATCTTTAAGCAGCGTGTCAATTCACCTTGCACAAGCTGTAGGTCCATAGGGACAAGCAAAGAAGTCTGAAGAGCAAGATCCATGACCTAGGAGAGTCTTGCAATGTTGGAATTGCGGAGAGTCTGGACATGGATGTATAATTGTCCTTGGCCCCGTGGGGAGCCAGGGAGACCTACTTGAATTACCTAGTGATGAATGCAGGTGAAGGAGCTGTTCAATAACCGAGGCTTCTACAAAGGCCAAATGCACCGAGACCACCTCCACAAGGGGTGGAAGGAGTTCCACATTTTCCTATCCCAAATTTCAATGTTGTAGAAGTCACACAATCCAAAGAGGGTGACATTGAAGCAAATGGCATCAAACGTGGGCGGGAAAAGGTAAGGAAAAGGAAGGAGTAACATCACAAAGTGACCATGGACGAGGAAATAAATCAAAGGAAACCAAGGAAGCCAAGAGGACCCGATGCCACATCAACCTTCAAGACTTCTCTCTTGGACATGGTATGTCTCCATACAACCTTATGGAGGACATGAGAGGTAAGGGTCCAAGCATATCATGGCCTCAATTTCTTGCATTGTGCCCACAAGTTAGGAGGGATTTAACAAAGGCAGTTAGCACTAGGAGAAGGACCAAAGAAAATGTTCCTATTGTTAAAATTGCACATGCCCAAATGAATGAGGATATTACACCTCTGCCAGATTGCTATATCAAGGGAAAACTAGTTAGGAAGGGTCTAGTGGATGGGGGTGCACAAATTTGCATCATGACAGATGAACTTATGTAGAGACTAGGCATGCACATTCATGAGCTATAATCAAAGTGAAAATGGCAAATAATAGCAAGGCTAGGTTTTTGGGAGTTTGTAAGAATGTTTCTGTGGAAGCTTTCGGCATTAAGAAGGCTGTTGATTTCTATGTTATGTCTACAAGGGGAAATGGATATCCATTTATCCTAGGTAGACCGTGGCTAATGAGAATGCAAGCTTTGCAGGATTGGGAAAGTGGAAAGTTGATTTGCAAGAATGACAATCACAAGAAGGTTGTCTTTGACATGAAGGAGCAACGTCAAGAGGAGCTCCAGGAGGAATCTTCCCAAAGAGAAAGTGGGGATGATTGGACCGATGAAACCTTGGAAGAAGAAAGCAATGGTAGCACTACGGAGGAGGAGTCATCCATTGAAGTCATGGGTGTAAGTTTTAGGCCAAATAACGAAGAGACAACTTTCCAAGGTTTAAAAGAGGTAGGCCCCCATGAGAACCAAAGTTTGCCTGATGAAGAAATGCTAGATGGTATGTTGTAGACTCTTACTTGGGAGGAAAGAGAGGAATTCAAAAGTGTGCTCAGAAAGTTTCCTAGGATTTTTGCTAAAGATGACACAACTGTACGTGGAGTGGATGCCATTCAACACAAGATCGAGCTAAAGCCAAACCTAAAGCACAAAAGCTACCAAGATTAGGAGTCATCAAAGAGCAAGCACTACTCAAAAAGGTGAGGAATCTTCTAGCAGCAGGGTTCATCTACCCCGTAGAGAATTTTGAGTGGTTCTCTCCAGTTGTGGTCACTCCAAAAAAAAAAGGCAAGTGGAGGGTATGTGTCAATTATCATCCACTCAACGAGGCAACAAAAAGGGATCACTTTCCCCTCCCATTTCAAGATGAGATTCTTAATGAGGTAGCAGGTAAAGAAAAGTACATGGTATGTGATGGCTACTCTGCTTACTTTCAAATAGGTATTGCATCAGAGGATCAATTAAAAACAGCCTTCATCACTCCTTGGGGTTGTTTTGCTTTTAGAGTCATGCCGTTTGGTTTGACAAATGCTCCAACAACGTTTCAAAGATTCATGAACATGGTGTTTCTAGAATTCTTTGGGAAGTCTATTAGAGTATTCATAGATGATTTTTGCATCTATATCTCTAAATCATTGCATCTACAGAAGGTAGAAGAAGGCTTGAAGAAGCTATATGATATGGGAGGTCAACTCAATCCCGACAAGTGCCACATAGGTGAGGATGAAGTGATCTTGCTTGGTCACAAGGTTTCTTCCAGAGGCATTGAGGTAGATCCAGCAAAGGCACAAGCTCTCATTGATCTACCATCTTAAGGAGGTAATTTCATTTATTCAAAAGATGAAATACATGTCACACTTCATTCAGTTGGCATCAGAGTTACTTCACCCCCTCCAAAAGTTGACACAACATGTAGAGTTTGCATGGTCTGATGAGCTTGAAGAGTACTTTTCTTGTATAAAAATGGTTTTGGCAGAACTACCGACGCTCATGCCTCCACGTTGGGAGTTTACATTCCTTGTTAGCTCTAGTGTGTGTAAAGAGACATTGGGTGCGGTATTGTTGTAGCAAGATCCTCATAGCACTAGGATGCGGCCTGTCTACTTTGCTAGCCAGGTCATGAATGCACTTGAAAAGGATTACATAGAAGCAGAATCTATGATGCTTTCTCTTGTCTTTGCAGTGAGAAAGTTTAGATCCTACCTCCTACCAAAACCATTTATCATAATCACTGGCTGAAAACTTGTTTCCTTGGGTGTCATCTCAAATGACACTAAGTCCCAAGATTTCAAAATGGATCATGGAATTGCAAGAGTTCCAATACTCTTTCAGAGTAGGAGAGAGTGTACGTGCACAATTAGCAGGGATTCTCACCTATAGAGTGCATGAAAGGGACATCAAGGTGCCTGAAGTGAAAACCCTACCCTTAACACAACCAAGGCATTTACCTAGTACATTCACCTTGTTCTTTGATGGAGCATTTAAGAAGACTACAGGAAAAGTAGGGGGAGAGCTTGTGTTGCTTGATTCAAATGGTGAGGTTGTTATGAAAGAACATGTAAATTTGCCTGGTTCCACGAGCAACAATGAAGCAGAGCATGGCATACTAATCCATGGTTTGCAGATGTGTGTTGCTCAAAAGATACGGCATCTCATGGTAAAAGGGGATGCACTTATCATTGTGAAGAAAAATCTAGGTGTTTGGGCTTGTAAGAATGAAAGGATAAGGCAAAAGGTTCATGCCATTCGTAAACTCTTCAATCAATTTGAAGAAGTACAATTGTATCATATTCCTAGGAAACAAAATGAAGATGCTGATTTGCTTGCCCAAAAAGCAGTTGCATGTGTTGAGAGTGAAGTGCAGGTCATCATGGCAACAACAGTGATAAAGAAAACAAGGTACCAGGGGATGGAGTCATTGGCTCCCATTGTGAGCTACATTTTAGAGGGTGAGTTTCCAGAGGGCTTCACAAAGGCTCAAAAGCGGAGGCTCATTAAGAAGGCGAGCTCGTATTTGTTTTTGGAAGGTGCCCTCTACCAAAGGGAAAAAGATAATGTTTGTAGGCAAACACCGACAACCAAGGAGACTCCAGCCATTCTTGAAGGTTTGCATGAGGAAGCGTGTGGTGGTCATTTTTCACAAGAACCCATTGCAAAAAATATTTTTCTTGCCGGGTATGTTTGGCCAAGATTGATGTTCAACGTTGGTGTAAAAGCTGCCACAATTGTCAGATTAATGGAAACAAGCATCTGTTACATGGTCCACGTCAGTTAGTCCTTGCAAATGGTCCATTTGAAAAATGGGGCATTGATGCTATGGGTCCATTACCTAGGACTAAAAATGGAAAATTGTATATCTTGGTGGCCATAGACTACATGACTAGGTGGGTAGAATCTCAAAGTGTGGCAAAAGTAAATGAGAGGACAGTTAGCAAGTTTGTGTACACTCACATTTGTTGCAGATTTAGCACACCTTTCGAGATTGTTTTCGATAATGGTCCAGGATTTAGGAAGGGCTTGCTCACAGAAGTTTGTGATGAGCTTCACATACTACATTGGCATAGCACACCCTACTATCCTCAGTCAAATGGTTTGGTAGAGAAGACTAATGGAATCATCCGGAAGATGGAAAAGAACAAGACAAAGCTATGGGATGACTTCTTGGATGGAGCATTGTGGGCCTATCGGACTACCTACAAGGAAGAAGCAGAGTTCACACCCTTCCACCTAGTTTATAGTCAAGAAGCTTTGCAACCCATCGAGCTCAACATTCCAACAATCCGACTTCATGGAAAGGTGCCACAAGGAGAAGAAGCAGCATGGGAAGATCTTCTTCTCACCCTAGTAGAACTAGAATGGAAACGGGAGGCGTCTTATGAATGCTATAAAAGAAAGGCTACACAAATAAAGGACAAGCTCAACAAAAGGTGAAAGACAAAGGGATCAAGGAAGGAGATTTGCTACTAAGGTATGATACTTGCCTTGACAATCGCTTTGATGTGAAGTTCAATACTAGATGGGAGGGTCCCTACATTGTAAAGAAGGCCTACTGTTCACGCTACTATCAACTCATGGATTTGGATGGCAAAGAGCACCCCAAGAAGGTGAATGGGTATCGACTAAATCCCTACTTGAATCGAGTTCTACCAGAGGATCTACAAGAGTATCAAACAACTACAATACCATGTCAGTCTTTGAGCTTAGCACTACGAGATGAAGATTCAATTAAGGAACCAAATATCACGAAGGATCGAAAAACACTCTCATTGGAAGATATGCCTTTTGAGGGTACATGAATGTACCATCATCTAGGGGAGGGCTAAATGATAACCATTTTTTCGGCTCTTATAAAATCCTTTAAGAAGCCACTTCACCCCACAAAACACCCTAGCACAATGACTAGGCTCGCTTTTTCATTGTAAATAGTGTGCATGCGTTTAGGGTTTTTATCACATTTTTTAATCAAATCATTGAACGAGTCATTGGGCTCGGAGACAAAAAAAAATTATAATATTACGGTCCTCTTTATATGTAAATATTTTCTATCAAATAAAGAACCTAAGTATAAAGATTTTTTAAAAAAGTTTTTGTATTTATATAAATATATATTCCTAGGTGTGCATTATCAGGCCTAAGTATGCTAGCTTCCATTGCATTTCATTCCTTATACATATTTTACTACCATTCTATCCCTCAAGCTCTACTCACACAAGCTTTGAAAAAACCTTTATGTGCCACTTCATCGTAAAAATTCACCAATAACCTTATCGACTCTGTTATATTTTTTTCCATCCCTCCCAAATAAATATTCACAAGTACATAGGTTTCATCTTCAAATAAATTCCATAAATCACTCAAAGTAGAGAATAATTGAGGGTCCCTTCCCTCATGATTTTCCTCCTTTTATTTTATATTGTTTTTTCCACCATGCATTTCATTTGTCCATTTTTCATGACTAGCTAGCCTATCTTCTTATCCCACAAGTATATATTATATTTGATACTTATCCTATACCATACATGTTTGCAAGCTCCTTGGAAATATTAGGTCATGGTTGATGTATGGGGGGCTCACTTGGAAGACTACAAACGAAAAAGAATCAAATAGTGGCCCACTTCAAGCCTTACTAGGTGCTGCAGGGACAACTTTTTGCTCGAGTTTTGGCCCCTTTTTTTGATCCAAATCTAAGGATGTGTCCAAAAGAGAAAATGTAGCTCGTGAGCTGAAGTATTTTTCATAATTTTTTCAAAAAAAAAAATGAAGTCAAGGGTGATTTTACATGAAATTTATGTCCGACTTCAAAACTGCCACCTCATACACCAAAAAATCTTCTTATTTTCTCTCACCGTTCCACATATCTACTCACTCTTACACACTCCTCCCTCTCTTTCCCACACCCAAACTTGCAACTCCCGTGTCCTATTTCACCCTCTTCACCATTGCCACTTATCTCACACCTCCATAGCCTTCATCCTCCATTTCTACACCCCTCTGTGTTCCCCTTTCTCTCTACATATATGTCCATATTACCATATCCTCTTCAGCTTTCTAAAGAACTCCAAAAAATCAGAGAAAATCCAAGGTTAACCTCTGCAAATGAAGGATTTTATCATGAATTATCCAAGGTTTCAAGATAACATAGCTTCATCGCTCGACACGTGCAACTTCGCCATGCTGACCGCTTCTTCTACCGATGCTGTAAAGAGATGAATGTCAAGTTCTTCAAAGCTTCAGCCTCTCTTTACAAGCTTATCCCTTCTCTAAGTTTGCTCATCACATATCTCACCCTTTGGTGAATGATTCTGTAAATATTTTGTAGTGATTATTACTAACCACTAACCACTAACCTTATTCTAAAAATACACCCTCTACAATCTTTTAGAGTAGGCACTCCCAAATTATTCACTCAATCCTCTCTTCTTTCACCCCCAATAATTCTCTTCCCTTGAGCCCACATCCATGTGACTCAAAGAATAAGAGAGAACCACCCTCATTTAAAAATAGAAATATCCATAATCTTTGATTTCTTCGAATAAACTTGATTAGGTCTAATCCTAATCGGGGCTTCTAAAACCTATAAATAGAGCCCTTCTCTCCCTTGTAAATCAACACATGATCACACTACACCACACCATTCTCCACACATAACACACCACTCTTCAAGCCTAGTTGTGTAGAGTGTGTGCATTGTGAGCGCTCTATTCCATCACTACACTTAGGTGCATGGAGAAGCTTGAAGTTAGTTATGCCATGTAGAGGAGGGGAGTGATGCCATACTCTTCATCACACTTGTAGCCTGCTCTTGTGCATAAATAAGATTTATAGTTTTGGGTGCAATTGTATGCAGCAACTATGACTCTTATTTCCAAATTGACTTGATAAGTTGGCTCATCAGGTGGTTGAAGGTATATTGTCCTTGAAGTCTGTTGTGACATTTCATGCTTGGTGGTTTGAGGGCTTGTTGAATTGTTTGCCTAAAAAGTCAATTGTAAGAGGGTGCTCAGTGAGAGGGCTCCCGTGACCCTAAGACAATTTGTGTATTGGCAACAAGGTCAAGTTTTGTGTTGTCTCTCTGTTTCTTACCAAGCTTTGTGTGCATCTCGTCGTTAAGGCTAAGACTGAGTTTCTCATATTGATTTGTGATCTTTACCTCTCTCTTGTGTGGTGAATGTTTGTGTTTGGTGTATGTGGCTATCTTGGATTCCCCTCCCTTTGTGTGTTTGAGTACAAGGAGATATCGCGTGCGTCCTAGTTCGCATCTACGACTAGGTGGTGCCCCTTTTCTTGTTTGGTTTGTGGATGTGGGTTGTTGTTGTCTTTGATTGTGCTTGCTCCAGACCCAATTGAGAAGCACAGAAGCCTCGAAGGGTGTTTAGAGGCCGCTCTTCTTGTTGCCTGTCCCAGACCGCCTCAATATCTAAAGTTTGATTCCACCATGATTTGGAATACAAAGACGATTACCAAAGTAAAGGCCATCTCCTTCAACATGAAAGCCTTTGATTTGCCTTTCTTGCTTCTGTGTGCGATTATTTAAGTTCATCAAGTACTGGATTTTTAGGTAATGCGGGTCCTGAGTCATGCTTTCTTGAATAAGGTCAATTAAAGAAGTAGTAGAAGTTGTGATAGCCGCTACAATACTCTTCCGGCTTAAAACATCCGCCTGCCACAAGATTTTTTTTCCCACGTTTATATTTTATTCCAAAATCATAATCTCATAACAACGCCATCCATCTTTGTTGCCGCATATCAAGGTCAGGTGGATGTAGATCCACTTTAGGCTTTTATGGTCAGTATGTAGTTCAAATCTCCTTCAAGAAGATAATGTCGCCATACTTTAAGATCATGCACAATGGACAATAATTCCATGTCATGTGTAGGATAATTTAACTCATGTATACGTAACTTACGAGATTCATAAGCTACTGGTTTTCCTTCTTGAGACAAAACGCCACCAATTGCTTGTCCACTTGTATCAGTGAGCATAGTGAATGTCTTTGAGAAGTCTAGAAGTTGTAGTATGGGAGCATTCACGAAGGTTTCTTTGAGTTTCTCAGAACTAGCTTGAGCATGTTCATTCCAAGTAAACACTTTAACCTTCTCAAGCATATCAGTCAATGGAGATGAAATCTTAATATAACCCTCAATAAATGTACGATACCATCCTGTCAAACCACGAAAACCACATATTTCTCGTACTGATTTCAGTGTAGACCAAGCTATGACAGCTTCAATTTTACTTGGATCAGTAGAAACACCATCCTTGGATACAATAAATCCCAAATATTCCACCTTGTCATTGAAGAAGATGCATTTGCTACGTTTGGCATAAAGTTGATTTTTACGGAGAAGTTCAAGTACTCACCACACATGTTGTTCATGTTCTTCAGTGTTTCTTGAGTAAACTAGGATATCATCAAAGAAGACAAGAAAAAAATCATCAAGATGTTCTCAAAATACGTCGGTCATGAGACGATTAAAAGTTGCAGGAGCATTAGTAAGTCCAAAAGAAATAAGTGTAAATTCATATCGCCCAAAACGAGTAATAAATCCTGCCTTTGGTATGTCCTCCTCCTTGATTTGGATTTGGTAATACCCTGACTTAAGATCAATCTTTGTGAAGCTAGAAGATCCATGTCATCGGTCTAGCAGTTCATCAACCCTTGGTATTGCATACTTATTCTTGATTGTGACCTGCTTCAATCCACGCTACTCAATACAAAGAGATAGAGTACCATCCTTTTTTCAATTAAAGAGAACAGGAGTACTCCATGGAGAAACATTGGGTCGAATGAAGCCTTGTTTAAGGAGTTGAGTAAATTTATCCTTGAGTTTCACAGATTGAGGTACCAACATTTTGTAAGGTCTACAAGAAACTGGTTGAGCTCCTAGAGTAAACTCTATTACATGATCAACATACGCTTGGGTGGTAGCTGTGAAAGTTCTTCAAGAAATAGATCATCAAATTTTGTTATCCATTCGGGTTCAGGTAAATCTATCTTCTTATCCTTAGGGTTAAGCTTTACTACATAAATCCTCTCGTTCTTTCTATGACTCTTCATAAGTTTGGTAAAGTTCACTAGTCTGAGCTTAGGCTTCCCCCATTTCTCAGTAACTATAACCCTAGATTTCTTATCATTTTCAAAAGTCAATGAAGCATCTTTAAAATGTATGTGAGCATCATTGGCTTTAAGCCAATCCATTCCTAGAATTCCATCATAAATTCCTATGGGTAAGACTCTGAAGTTTGCAGAAGTATTATGACCATCCAACACAAAATTCAAGTTACCCCTGAAGTAGAGGATCTAACCCTCCTACCCGTAGCTAATTCTACTGTAAGGTCTATATCAGGGTGTTCAAGAAAAATGAGGTTTCTAATAAACTTAGGAGATATGAAAGAGTGTGTACTCCCTGAATCAATCAATAAGGTAAAATGGTTACCTTGATACTTTGTTGGGGTTTGAATTACTGAAAATTGTTCATTCACTCCTTGATGCTCAATTGCAGCATGAACATACGCATTTGCCTGATTTCCTTCACCTCTAGCCCCTTCAGCTCTGCTAGCTTGAGGTCTTCCTTGAGGTGTTTGATTTCCTCCTCCTCCTAGACATAGTTGCCGAGTAACATTCCTGTTGTTGTTATTGTTGATAGGCGGTCCATTTTGAACAAAAGGTGGATTGGTTGACCTAAAATTCCCTTGGTTTTGAGGTTGTCTCTGGTTTTGGTTAAAGTTTTTTTGATTGAAGTTCCTCGGAACTACCGATGGTCTGTGTCTAATGTTTCCGAAATTTTGATTCAGATTGAAGTTTCTATGTTCATAATTGTCCACCAATCCCGATGAAGCTTGAATTGTTAAATGGACAACCCTTGTATTGATGACCAGGATCAAGACAAGTGTAGCACAAAAGATCCTGTCTGGCCTTCATACTTTATAAGTTCTCTCTTCTTTGTTGTGGATTGGGTGTGTGTGTGTTATCTCTCTAGCCCCTTCTTGTAGGGATCACCCCCTCCTTGTAGGGATCCTTGTTGACTTTGTGGAGCACCTCACCCTCAAGCACCTTAGTCAACAAGCATGTCAAAGTACCTCAATCTTGGGTAGTGTTCCCATAAGCACCTCAAGCTCCGTTGTCACCAAGCATGGCAAGTATCTTAGTCGGCAAGCGCGACAAGCGCCTCAATGACCTTGGTCCTCAAGCACAAAAATCACCTCAATCACCTTAGTCATCAAGCACGACAAGCACCTCAAGCTTGGGCCGGGCTCCCACCTCAAGCTCAACCCTAGCTTACCTAAGGTCAAAGGACTTTTAACACTAACCCTTGGAGGTCTTTAATGAGACTAACCTTTATTCTTTAGGCTCCATTAGCTAACCTTTCTCTTTGACAGATCATCTCTCATTTGGGTCCCTTTACCATTGACCCCATGTTGAGATAGACCTGAAAGCACATGTCTATATTCTAACCCTTGTTCCCATCTACTCTCCCACATTAAATGATCAGTTTAATATGAGAAAATAATTTGGGCTGGTTAGATATTAGATTTTTATGACATGCGTCAAGTCAAATTGGTTCAAGATTGGGGTTATGACCACTTCTACTTGAGGCATAAAGGCATAACAACAAGGGTAAACACAAAAGACCATAGTTATAGAGACATTATTCAAACCCCAATAAAAGAATATGTTGTAACTACAGAATCCAATAAAAAATTACCTCTTGATTGATGAAACAAACACATAATTGTATGTGTGAAGCATGTAATTGTGGAAGTCTGTAAAGGGAAGACTGTATCCTAGACCGATCAGGAGATGATGAAAGCTACATGTGAGAGCCATTTCCAGAGGAATTATTTGAACACTTTGGATGTGAGCAAATATTGGTGACTCTAGATGTATGTGTTAACACCCACAAAATTTTGAAATAAAGATGATTTTGGCATAATGCCCTCCCAAATGGTGAATGCTATCTTGGAGCAAGAAGTGGAAACTAAGACAACGGAAACTAAGGGAATGACACTACTAAGCAGGAGCTATTGAGTAGCTCAAAAGAGGAGGATAGATTGAAACAAAATGAGGCAATCTTCTATGATTTTCCAAATAAAAATTCAAAAAGACAACAAAGATATGAAGCTAAATAAGAAAGAAAACAACAAAATGGACAAGAGAAATCAATGCCTTGATTATTGAGAAAAATGCAGTGCTTATCTTATGCTCGTGAGAGTAAATGATTGTGTCCAAGACAAAATCACAAGGAAACCATTGAAATTTGTTTCTTTAAACACAAATACAAAGAAGAACACAAAAAAGAAACCTAAAGACATAGCAGAGACATCAACAAAAATGCTCAAAACTGAACAAAAATACGAATATCAAAAGCTGAAAGAGACTCTAAAAGAAGTTTGGACAACAAGGATGGAAAGTGCAAAGGAGTTTGGCATGGAGAAATTTGACCCACCCTCTCACTATAGAAAGTACACCATTCAAGACAAACAAATTGTGATTCAACGGGCAATGAGGGAACTCAAGGAACTAGGTAAATCTTATGATGGACCTCAGAATGCAAAGAGGATTCACCTAGTTGAACCAGGGAGATAACTGAGACCAACATACATAGACACGGTGTCGTGTCAGTGCACTTCCACAGTGGGAAATAGGACCAAAACTTGCAGATGAGCCTTATTTTCATGATATGCTTAGCAAGATGCCAAGAAGTAAAAAAGTACTTCACGAGCTTTTTGAAATTTGTCTCTTGCAATGAAATAGGATATACCCAAGGCAATGGCGAAGAAGCTATAGAAGATACTTGTTGTGTGTAGCAATGCTTTGGTTCGAAATCATGTGTCCGACAATGCTTATCCACATATATGCCTAGTGTGGTGCTTTTACAAAAGCCGATGAAGTTCTTGGTAGGATCTTGAACCAAAATGTCATCGTGTGGAATGACTTGATTGTGGAGTAGTACTCCACATGTGATGGCGGGGCTATTAGTAAAAAAAGATTGAGAATCAATGCTTTGGTTGAGATATAGCCCAAATAATGAGGTCGTTGTGCAGGAGCAATGTCTTATTTGAAGTTTCTGTTAGGAGATATATTTAACATATAAGGTTTTACTAAAATAATGGCCGCCAACTGCAACTGAAGAGGGGGCAATACTGCATATAAAATGGGGGAAGTTCAAGTGCATGATGGGACAAGAGGAGCGGCATTGCATGGGAAGAGAGAGCGGAGATAGCGGCCAGGAAAAGGTAGAAGAGAGAGTCCACCAGGGCGTGGAAATGGAGGGAACTGCTAGCATTATATTACAGAGAGGAGGAGACAGCACAACAGGTCAAGGCAATTGAGGAGGGTATGGGGGTCCTCCAGTTGAAGGAGGCCGTGGGAAATTGAGGTGATCGAGAGCTTCAAAGGGTGGAGCTGGTGGAGTTGGGAGTTGCCTTTAGTAGATGCAGATGGTGATTGACATGAGCAGGACCTTGCCTTCGGTAAGCCCATACTATAGATGAGCAAGGAGAACACCAAGGGGTGGTTTTTTTTGGGGTTTTTCACATGCATCATCTGTAGGGGGGGACCCGAGTCCTTGAGAAGGGTGAGTTCCCTGAGGAGGAGACAAAGGTATTGTGAACTTGGGATCATAGGGGAGCGGATGATGCAAGGGGGGCGACTTGGTAGCACTGCAAAGGCTAAGAGAAGGGGGCTGCATAAAGGAGAACCGTTTACAGGGCAGTCACCAAGGGCTAAGAAGGGCCATGAGCTAGAACCTTGGCCTGCAAGGTTGTAAACAAGGCTACAAGCACGAGGAGAGAGGGTGGCTCCAAGACTAGTACGCTAGAGGGGGGTCACCTTGGGGTGTTAAGAGTAGCGCTACATAGAGGGGATAGCGAAGTTGGTTGATGATTGGAGAGCTTCAAGGGTGGAGAATGATGGGACTGAAAAGGATGTTGCCTAAGAGTGTGGGAGAGAGCGCTATAGGAGGGTGTTGAAGGGGGGGGGGGGGCTGTGAGGGCACAAGGGGAGGACGTTCTAAAGTAGTGCAAGGGGAGGAGGTGCCGGAAGCTGCATAAGGAGGTGGTCAAGAGAAATCACTAGGGTGATTATGGGATCATTCACGGATGCATGATAAGGTGAAATGTAGCAGAGAGGGCGAACGATTTAGGACTTCGTTTCATAAAAATACACATTTGTGGGGCCTAAAGAAAGATCAAAGTTATCAATAGCAAGGGTGATGGGTTGAAGGTAGCAAAAGGTCGTTTCGCTACTAGCGAGGGCAGGAAGGTGTTGAGAGGACAAGAGCTGTCTCAGAGCTCCGCGAAGGCAAGAAGGGTAGGGATGACAAAAGAAGGAAGTGTTGGAGAAGATAGCGGCCGAGGGTGTGCATAAAAAGGTGACATAGATGCGATCTCTAGTCTCTCGCTTTAATAAAGCCCAAGCTCATATATTAGCTTCCATATCTAATTTATCTGTCTCTCAATTTCCATTAAACTCCATAGCTCTCTTTCATGTACAAGTGTCATAAATATAGGTATTTGTAAAGGATTTTGATATAAATAGTGTTGTGATTTTGTCTCTTGATGTATTGATGCTTTTACTCCATTATGCATGTAAAAATCACCTCTTGTTACTCTCTTCTCCAATTACGCCATCTATACCATACACACTCTCACAGTGTGGTACTTGTGTGTTCCCGGTTACACAAAACCCACTCCAACATTTTTGGTAAACCCGACGTGAAGCAGCCAGGGTGAGAGATTGGAGGGATGACAAACATAGTGCAATGGCCTTATGCAGGTAAGAAAGGGAAGGAATTTTTGGATCTTTTGGATGATGCACTCGAGGGATTTTGAGCTCCGTATTTCTCGAGAAGGTGACAAATTGATCCAAAACATCATGCAGATGAAGAAGATTTGATGCAATTGCTTGATGAGGCTTTAAAAGGTTTTGTGCCTATTTCAAGTGGCATTCAAGTAGTTACCCAATATCAAAATTGCGTTATGAATGTCACAGCACCATATGTGCTGTTTTTAGATGCTCAGAACTCTTCAACTAGAGGGGGTGATACTGAACTATTCATATTTACATCATTGATATACATTCTTAGCTCTTTGATTTAGTCTTTTGACATAAGTGCAAAGTGTATTACCTATGAATGTATCTTGTTATATGCGTACTTCCATACAAATGTCATATGGGTGGTTGGTACTGTTTGATCCAGGAGTCTATCATGGTGCACCTGCTTTAAGTTGGTTGCATATAGTTGGTCGATGTATATGATGTGCAACCCTAGAGCATATTGAAGTGTAGATCGAGGTTCAAGGATATGTAGTCATTTTTTTCTTGCAATGGGTAGCTTACATGGCTGCCTTTCATTCGATCTCTTTGAAAAATCTAGATATCTTCGTATCTTTTGGATTGATATCAGAAGAGAGGACTTGACGGCCATTTCACGTGCAATAGAAGCAAGAGCATAGTTGAGCTTGACAAAGCTTCGAGAATCAAGCTTGATGGTCAAGACGTGTGCACAATTAGCTATGGCATAGTTGAATTTAGCAGGGTAGTCAAGATAAGAGGGTTTCAATCTATTCAATGTGTTGGATATGCCATGAATATGGAATAAAGAGTTGTGAAATGTAGACTAGATGATGAGTCTAGATCATGGAGCAGATAAAAGAACTTGGCATAAATCGGAGGCTGTGCACGTTCAAAGGCGGTGGATGTCATGTCACTGTGCTTCCACGGTGGGAAATAGGACCAAAAGTTGCAAATCATGATTATTTGTAGGATATGCTTAGCAGGACATCGAGAAGTAAAAAAGTGCTTCGGGAGCTTTTTGGAATGTGTCTCTTGCAGTGCATTCATAGCGAGATATGCCCAAGGCAATGGTGAGGAAGCTATAGAAGATACTTGTTGTGTGTAGCAATTCTTTGGTTGGAAATGATGTGTCCGACAATACTTATCCACATATATGCCTAGTTTGGTGCATTTACAAAAGCGGATGAAATTCTTGATAGGATCTCAATTCAAAATGTCATCATGTGGAATGACTTGATTGTGGAGTAGTACTCCACATAGATGATGGCGGGGCTATTAGTGAAAAAAAGATTGATAATCAATGCTTTGGCTGAGATATAACCCAAAGAATGAGGTCTTTCTACAGAAACAATGGCTTATTTGAAGTTTTTTTTTAGGAGATACATTTAATATATAAGGTTTTTCTAAAGGGTGGCCACCAACTACAACTGAAGAGGGGGAGCTACAGTGGGGGAAGCTCAAGTCCATGACGGGACAAGAGGAGAGGCATTGCATGGGAAGAGAAGGCAGAGATAGTAGCCAGGAAAGGGTAGTCCGCCAAGGCAATGGAAAAGGAGGGAGTTGATAGTGCTATATTATCAAGCGGAGGAGACGGTACGGCGGGTCACAACATTTGAGAAGGGTATGGGGGTCCTCTAGTTGAAGGAGGCCGTGGGAAATTGAGGTGGTCGAGAGCTTCTAAGGGTGGAGGAAGAATTGAGATCTGCCTTCAGTAGCTGCACATGGTGATCGACATGAGAAGGACCTTGCCTTCAGGAAGCCCACATGACCGTAGATGAGCAAGAATAATGCCAAAGGGTGGTCTTTTTGGGGGGGTTTCACATCCGCCGTCTGTAGGGGGGGACCCAAGTCCTTCGAGAAGGGTGAGTTTCCTGAGGAGAGGACAAAGGCATGGTGAACTTGGGATCATAAGGGAGCAGATGATGCAAGGGGGCCACTTGGTAGCGCTGCAAAGGCCAAGATAAGGGGGCTGCATAAAGGAGATCCGTTTACATGGCAGCCCGCCAAGGGCTAAGAAGGGCCGTGAGCTAGAGATTTGGCTTGCAAGGTTGTAAGCAAGCCTAGAAGCATGAGGAGAGAGGGTGGCTCCAAGAGTAGCACGGTAGAGGGGGATCACCTTAGGGTGTTGAGAGTAGCACGGTAGAGGGGGATCACCTTAGGGTGTTGAGAGTAGCACACCATAGAGGGGATAGGGAAGTTGGTTGATGATTGGAGAGCTTCAGAACTATGAAAGGGCCGGCAAAGTGCAGAATGATGGGGATGCAAAGGGTGGTGCCTAAGATCTTGTGAGAGAGCACTACAAAAGGGAGTTGTAAAAGGGGATATGAGGGCACAAGGGGAGGAGGTGCCAGAAGTTGCATAAGGAGGTGGTGAAGAGAAATTGTTAGGGTGAGCACGGGACCATTGAGGGCTACATGAGAAGGTGAAACGTAGCAAAGAGGGAAAACAACTTGGGACTTTGATTCATAAACATACTCATTTATGGGGCCTAAAGAAAGATCAAAGTGATCAACAACAAGGGAGATGGGTTGAAGGGAGCAAAAGGCCGTGTACTACTAGCAAGGGTAGGAAGGTGTTGAGAGGACGACAATTGTGGATCATAGGGCCGCGAGGGAAGAAGGGTAGGGACATCGACAAAAGGAAGTGTTGGAGAAGATAGCGGCCAAGGGTGTCCATAAAAAGGTGACATAGACGTGATCTCTCTCTCACCTTCATAAAGCCCAAGCTCATATATTTGCTTCCATATCTAATTAATATGTCTCTCAATTTCCATTAAGCTCCATAGGTCTCTTTCATGTACAAGGGTGATAAATGCAGGTATTTGTAAAGGATTTTGATATAAAGAGTCTTGTGATATTGTCTCTTGGTGTATTGGTTCTTATACTCGTCCCTCTCCTTTAAACATGTGAAAATCACCTCTTGTTACTCTCTTCTCTGATTATGCTCTCTCTACCATACACACTCTCACAGTTAGGCACCTCGTTTGTTCCCGGCTACATGAATCCCACTCCGACAATGGACCTTATAGAGGAGGAAGAGAAGCTCTTAATAGCTACTCTCAAGTAGTATAGCGATGTGTTTTCTTGGTCATATAACGACCTTAAGGGAGTGGATCCGAGTATATGTCAGCATACTATACCCCTTGAGAGTGATGCCAAGATACACAAACAACGTCCCTACCCTTATAATGAGACATTCACAAAGAAAATCAAAGAGGAGATAGATAAGTTTAAAGAGGTGGAGTTTATCTATGAGATGGAACACACAGATTGAGAGTTGCCAATTGTGGTAGTGACAAAAAATAATGAAAAATTGCAAGTGTGCATGAATCTCAAGCAGATAAACATAGCCACCATAAGTGAAAACTATCTCTTACCCATCACAATTCATGTGATTCAGAGAGTTGTGGTCAAGGAATCTTACAGCTTTCTTGATGGCTTTTTAGGCTATAATCAGCTTACCATAAAGCCAAATGATTAACATAATAAAACATTTGCAACAGAATGGAACATATTTTCTTATAGAATGATGTCATTTGACTTGACCAATACACCTGCCACATTTCACAAGTTAATGAGTCATGCATTCACACTACAAGAGGCTATTCATATTAGCGAGGCTCGCACAGCGACGCTCAAAAAAAAAAATTCCAGGCGTCGCTATGAGCGTCGCAAATTTACTTGTAAATTTGCGACGCTCATAGCGACGCCGGTTGGGCTAAAAAAAATAACAGAGAGCGCCCAAAAACTCAGATCTCAGATCTGAGTTTTTCGGCGCCCTCAAGCAAAGAGTAGGTAACGCTCTCCCTCTCTCTCTCTCTCTCTCTCTCTCTCTCTCTCTTTCTTCTCCACACACACACACACACACACACGAGGAGAGGAAGGAGAGCCAGGTATGCTCCTTCCCTCTCCTCACTCCCATGTTCCCTTCCCCTCTTTCTCTCTCCCTCTCTCTCTCTCTCTCTCTCACACACACACACACACACATAGTGTTTTTGAGAGAGAGAGAGAGAGAGAGAGAGAGAGAGAGAGAGTACAAACATAAACAAAAACGCACACACACATACATAAACAAAAAATGCACACACACATTGAGAGAGGAAAAGAGAGAGAGAGCATGCATAATTAAAAAACGCACACATTGAGAGAGGAAACGAGAGAGAGAACATGTATAAACAAAAAACGCACACATTGAGAGAGGAAAAGAGAGAGAAAACATGCATAAACAAAAAAACGCACACACATTGAGAGAGAAAGAGAGAGAAACTAATTTAACGTCGTAGGAAACTAATTAAAATTAAAAGACCTAAAGATCTGGCCGACGAGGAGTTGAACTCAAGACCTATTATTCAAGAGGGAAATAGCATAACCAATCTATCATACTTGGCATGGGTGATAGAAAGGTTATACCATTTATCTCTTTTTATTGGCACACACATCCACACACGCGTACACACACAAGAAGAAGAGAGTTATAATGCCGTAGGAAACTATCATAAAAGACATTAAAGATTAGGTTAGATGTAGATTTACGTTAAATTAGATTTATGTTTATTTAAGTTAAATTAGATTAGATTTAGGTTTATTTTTAGTTAGATTTACGTTTATTTACGCTAGATTTAGATTTACGTTATATTAGATTAGATTTAGGTCTCCATAGACTGCGATGCCTGCATGAAGCGGGTGAAGAAAGCCCTCAATGGAATATAGGATATTGCTGCCTTCACTCATGGTGGGCTCCGTCGATCCAAAAGTACTGGTGAAATGTCTTCAGAAGATAGGGAAGAAGGTGGATCTTCAGGGTGGCAAGAGTCACTACATCCCCGACAATGACCATCTAGACAACCTCTAGTCATTCAATAGCAACTTCAAAGTTAGTAACAAGAGCAAGAACGGTCCAAAGGGCCAATTTGCTGTCGTCAGATGTGGATGGAGATGAGGCAGCGTCACCGCCGGAAGTTAACTCTCACATCTTTAGTGATGAGAATGCCAACTCTTGCCGAGTTATGTGAAAAATTATGTGTTAAATCAGTTTTAAGGTTCTTATAATCCCTGCTAGTTTAGTTCTTTGTTTTTAATATAACATAATTTACGTTAGATTTAGATTTATGTTATATTAGATTAGACTTAGGTGCATTTAGGTTTACCCACACACACACACACACACACACAAGAAGAAGAGAGGTTTAACATCGTAGGAAACTATCCCAAAAGACGTTAAAGATTAGGTTAGATGTAGACTTACGTTAAATTAGATTTAGGTTTATTTTTAGTTAGATTTATGTTTATTTAGATTTACGCTTATTTACGTTAGATCGAGTCCACGCAAGAATTACTTACGGTTTAGGGTTTAGAGCTAGACGAACAGTGAAAAGATCTACTGTGAAAAGATGTTAAGATGCTGTGAAGTGCTACAGCTAGAGAAGAGGCAAAGGGGTTTTGTCCACTACATGCAGTATCATGTAGACGTGGGTCTGTAGATTTCTTGTACCCACAAATATAGGTATTGACCAATAAAGACGAGATTATAACCCGGTGGTTCTGATCTCTGTGAACCTCTAGACCGAGGTGTGCGGGGATTGGACATGACTAGAGAATGTGAGGTAGAGAGAGAGAGAGAGAGAGAGAGAGAGAGAGAGAGAGAGAGAGAGAGATAAGACTAAGAATGCCAATAGAATATTAAATTTGTTGTCCAGGTTATAAGATTTTTATCCTCATTATGAGTAGTGACGAGGATGTGGGACCGTCCAACAGAAACACCTATCTCTCAACGAGGGTCTTATGTCCTTGTAATCAATGCAAGCATGCTGTGTGACGGACAAGACGTGTTTCTTTGCAGCACGTTCGCGAATTTGGCGAGTTCGATCCATCTATTATAGATCGAGTTGTTGCCAATTATAACTCGTTGGACTCTGACGCTGGCCAACAAGCAGCAATCTTGCAACCCAATAGACGTGTTCGCAGGCGCTTTGGTCAAGCAGCATATGTGAGGCCACAAGATGTAGCCTCTGACAGCTCGGGGGATGATCATGCAGAGCACATTCCCAACAAGGCAATGTTTGAGCCTGAGATTGATGAAATGATCGAGACGATCATGGATTCAGAAAGGCTTATCTATGATGATATGAAAAGTGAAGCTGATACGCCATTGTATAATGGAGCACGTATGTCTAGATTGAAAGCACTCCTGGTTCTTCTCAACAAGCAGGCAAATTTTGGATGGAGTGACACTAGCGTCACAGCGCTTTTCAGGTGATCTATTACAATTAGTTTACTTTAATAAAACTCTAAATGTATAATGATCTGATAGATTTTTACACGACTGTATCGTATTTTTATGTTGTGTAGATTGCTTAAAGAGCACATACTACCAGCTGACAATGTGATGCCAGATTCCTGAGATGAAGCAAGACAGATTTTGCGAAACTTGGGGATGGATTACAATTCTATCCACGCTTGTCCTAATGACTGCATTCTTTTCAGAGGGGAATACATAGACATGGAGAAGTGTCCGAAATGTGATTCCGAAAGATATCGAGTAGATCTCCATGGGACAAAAATTCCACAAAAGGTTTTGTGACATTTTCCTCTGCTTCCTCGCATCAAGCATTTCTTCGAATATAAGTCCATGGCCGCCCTAGCATCATGGCATGAGGAGAATAAATCTTCGGATGGTGTGCTACGAATTCCTGCAGATTGCGCAGCCTGGAAACATATAGATGGAACATGGTCGGATTTTGCCAGGGAAGCTCGAAATTTGCGCTTAGGCCTGGCTATGGATGGTGTAAATCCATTTGGTCAAAGATCAACATCTTACAGTGTATGGCCCGTTGTCATCGTCAACTACAACATTCCCCCCTGGTTGACTACGAAGAAGGGGCACCTATGGCTAAGCTTGATTGTGCCAGGGCGATATAAAGTGAAGAATATGGATGTGTATCTTCGTCCACTATTGGAAGAGCTACAACAATTGTGGATTGGCATAGAAGTGGTGGATATGAGCCGACACACAGGACGACGGAATGCTTTGATCAGAGGCATTCTAATGTGGACCATGCATGACTATCCCGGGCTAACAGAATGCTCAGGTGATCTATTGACACTCCTCACTCAGACACTGTAAATCTTGTTTTTTCCCATAGTTGATCTATTATCATGTGTATACATGCAGGGCTTCAAACAAGCAGATACAGAGCATGTGTCACATGTCGACCTAGACTGGATGCACGTAGGGCGCTCTCAGTGAAGAAGCAAATCTACGAAGGTCATCAAGCGTATCTTCCAGAGAATCATGTGTTACGCAACGGCTTTTTGGGAAGAGAGCCACCAAGGATGTCTGCACAAGCATGGTTAGAGCAGAAGGAGATGTGCGATGACGGATTGCCTCCAGGGATGAAGAGACTATCTCTATGGTACGAGTTACCATGCTGGCCCCGACTCATGATCAATCACTTGCTCGATCCAATGCACATATTCAAGAATGTGGGTAATCGACTATGGGACCATCTGACCGGCAAGAAAGATACTTTGGGAGCCAGAGTTGACCTTAGAAATGTGGATCGTATGGAGCAATATTGGCAGCAAACAGCGTGTGATGGATCGATAAAACTCCCTAAAGCACCATGGATTTTTAAAGGAGCCCAAGAACGCAAAGTAAAAGAGACCATTCGATCTTTGCGGACCCCCACTGGCGTAATGCACTCGCTCCGAACGTGTTTTACTAAAGAAGGAAAGCTTACCAGTTTGAAGTCACACGATTGGCATAAAATGTGTCAGGTGCGTTCATAGTGGACTTTAATATCATTGCATAAAATGTGGACTTTAATATCATTGTTGCACATACTTTACAGTTTATTTTACCGGTTGCCATTGAGGGATGTTTGTCTCTCGACGTCCGTAACACAATCTACAAACTTGCAAAGCTGGTGCAATGGATCTCACAAAAGGAGATCAACGTAGACTCCATACCCAAGCATTGTGAACAAGTAAGTATGTAAATAGTTAACATCCCCCTTTTACAAGTTATGTGCTTGAAAGCTCTCATGTAAGTTATGTGGCTCTGGCAGGTAATATTTCATCCTACAAAGTCTACATCAAATTGGTGGTACGTCATAGAGGTAGCCCCTCGTAGTGCAAGGACGTATGAAGGCTACCATGTTCCAATCACAACGGCATCAATGGAGGTGATCAGAGAAGATGCTCAATCAGAAGCCGCTGCGGTGGTGCCAGACGAGCATCAAGATGCTACTACTCTATATGGGGTGCATGCAGAGGATCTACAAAATAAAACAGAGGATATGTGTTTAAACGGAGAGCTCTATATAGATATAGGAAGTTATGCTGAGTTATGCGAGGATGAGAGAGAGATCTCTTAAAGCCACAAATTTTGTATTTGAACAATTTTTCTCCGTGTTGTAAAAGCTCTGGCTCTCTAAGTACCTTCCATGGTGTATAACGCTCTTTTCTACTCGCGATCACATCTTTTGATTGAAAATTCTGAGTTTTCAACTTGCCTCTTCTATCACTCAATTCATTGCGTCATTGTATTTATATGCGTCATTACGTCATTGTATTTAATGGTCTTTGCGTCATTGTCTACTCTATTCATTCAATATTAAGTTTAAATATTCGTGTGTTTAATGCAGGTATGGATGATGAGGAGTTTATTTCTTCTTTGTCACCGCAGCAGAGTGGTACGTGGAGCGTCATCGCTCTGGCGCATCATCGCGCGTTCCTACTCCATCCACATCTCCCTCTCTTTCGGAGCATTCGGCGCGCTCCGAAGCTTCGGTGTCGACGAGACGATCTTCACACTCGTCTAGACACCGGCGCTCTAGTGGTGGCGGTGGCGGTTGTTGTGGGGATTCCGCCGCCGATGCCTCCACATCTCCTCGTGTTCGAAGAGGCTCTTTACCCTCCCCTTCTTTGCCCGCCCCCACACCAGCCACAGCATCGCCATCTACGCCAGGTTTTGCGCGGCTGACTCCGCCAGGAGCCACCCCACTCGACACTCCTCGCTTCGGGGCCCAGACGCCAGTGGAGACACCTGACGTCCGTACCCCCATCTACACGCCGCTAGAGACCCCTGCCGGGACACCCAGGTTCACGCGTCACCGGCCAAAGGGCTTGCCTTACTCCATCGACTTCAGCGGCGGCATCATCATGGATGATGACGGCAAGAAGGTGATCTCGCGCATGCGTGGTCTTTGCTCTCAGCTGTTTAGACACTACATACTAAACAAATGGAGTGAAGTACCAAGTGATTTAAAAGACAGAGTCATCAGCATACTTCATGATGAGTTTCTCGTTCCAACACGGGGTCAGCGCTTCAATGAAGACGTGATGAAGATTCGAATGCGCGAATACTGCAAACACAAGCGTTCCGAAGTGCAAAAAGCAATCAAGCATGGGTGGAACAGGCCAGATTGGCTGGCCAAAGAAGATTGGAAGAATGCGAAGAAAGCAGCGCGCGAGAATCCCGACAAGTGGAAGCAACAAAAGGATGCAGCCAGAGCGCGAGTAGAGGCAGAGAGCTCGCACCACTTGGGGAGCGGTGGATGGGCATTATTTGAGGCCAATTTTGTAAGTGTTTTTGCATTTCTCTTTATGTTCGATAGTTTAGGGTTTATGAGTTTTTTAATTCTAACATAATGAAATCTTTGTATATTTTGACAGTGGTCGATGACAGGACGTGATCCCACACCGTACGAGTGCGAGTACGCAGGCAGGAAGGGCTTAAACGCCCTAAAGGACATTCTCAGTTCTCGCGGCGGCATGGTTAGTATTAGGGTTTACTCTTTTCTATTTTTTGTATTGTTTTATAAATGTCGTTATGTGTTTATACTTACTGAAAGCTGTCTTATTGTCTTTTTTTGCAGAATCCGACAGATACGCCGCTTGGATGCGATGAGACGTCTGACTAGACGACGTCAGTTTAGCCGTAGCTAGATAGCATTAGTTTAGGTTTCTCATAGCTTATGTATCATGAGACGGATTTTATACGTCTTTTTGAACCATGTATATTATTACATTTGTCACCGCAGTTCATTTTGCCAATCAATTCTTTATGCCTATGATGTTGTACAATTGTCATTATTACATTTGCCAATCAATTCATTTTGCCTATGATGTGTACAATTGTCAATTTTACGCTTGTCAATTTTGCAAACAATGCATCTTGTGGGTGACTATTTTGGGTCTGCCCTGTCACCAAAAAAATTCTCTCGGGCGTCGCTATAACCGTCGCTATTTATGGCTCTAGAGCATCGCTATAGACTTCTGTGTAAACGTCGCTATAACCGTCGCTATGAGCGTCTCTATATAGCAACGCCTATAGCGACGCATATAGCAACGCTCTCGTAGCGACGCTATTAGCGACGCCGGGGGTTATAAAAACCCAGTGTATTTTCGTCGCTAACAGCGTCACAAGAGCACACAACCTCTTGTAGTGTCAAAGACTATCTAAGACAATTCTTAGAAATTTACATGGATGACTTATGTGTGCATTCTCTACTAAGACAAACATGTTGAGCATATAAAAAAGATCTTGCGAATTGAAACTTATCATATCTACTTGAACCCAAAAAAAATGTGTCTTCATGGTAAGACACGTAAAAGTTTTACGGCACATTGTGTTCAAAAATGGAATTTTTAGAGACCTTGAAAGAATACAAGTCATTGTTTCTCTTTCAGGACCCATAAAAACTAGAGAGCTACAAGCCTTTATGGGCCATTGTGGCTACTATCGAAGGTTTATCTATATGTATACAGTCATTATAAAACCTCTCTATGCTCTCATTAGAAAGTTTGAGTGGTCTAAATAGTGTGAAGAAGAGTTTCAAAAATTGAAGCAAAGATTGAGTTTTGCTCTAATTTTTAAGGCTCGTGATTGGGAGAAGGTCTTTCATGTCCACGTAGATGCATCAACATATGCAATTGGATGCATCCTAGCACAACTTGGAGAGAACAATATGGATATTTTCCATATGTTACTCCAATAGACATCTTAATAAGCCTAGCTAAACTTCAGAAACACTACAACCACTCAGAGCAGTTCTACATGGAAAAATCAATCCACAGAACGTATTAACTCTCCATAAAACCACCCCAAGTATGAATGGATTTCCAAATCTAAACCGAAAAAGACACCAATCTCCCAACAACCACTTGGAAATGAAGATCAAAGCCACCACATCAACAACAAACTTTGAATTTTCCACAACTAGCACAAAAGTGAATATCCAAAGCTAGGCCAAACTAGAACATCAACTAGCCAAAAGTACTCACAAAACCAATCATAAAAAAACGAGTGTACCATCTTCAACATCTTTTGTACGAAAAATGTAGTTTATATGAAGCCGCACCATAAAAACCACTAAATCATCAGCTCAGTACCCGCATCTTGCACGACATATTGCTCCCCATTGTATAGGCCACATACCACGGTCTTGCATAGACACACTGTTCATGCCCATGCACATTGCAAAAACCTTCATCTAGGATGACTCAAAATGGGAAGGGATACTAGGAAGAGAATGGGGTCTAGGAGGGTCTCTTTATTTTCCATGAGCTTATGAAGGTAATTAACATTTTGACGAATAGGGATATGCCATGTGTGGGTGTGTAAGAGATATATAAGAGTGGTCAAAGGATGCATCCCCCCCCCCCCCCCCCCCGAAAAAGGAAGTGGACAATTTTATCTTCCATAACTCCCACATATGATCTCCGATTTGCACAAAGATCATATATGTGCAATCTACACATCAAGCTCTTTCCGTCTAAGATATGCTACATGATATGGTTTTATTCACTAGATTTTAAATTTCATTTTGGGGAAGAAATTTGAATTCAAATAAACTATTCGTTTTGCCTGTTTGAATTCAAAAGATGTCCTTTGATTACTTTCTTAATACTAAAGGTTTGACCTCCTTAAATTACCAAATAACACTACAAGAGGTTCATCACACTTGTGATGGATGTAGCAATGAAAATACACGGGGATATTTTTTCCCCCGACGTCACTATAAGCTTCGTTATACATGTCGCAAAGAGGGCATCACTATATGCATATCTATATAGCGAAGCATATAGAGATGGAAATAGCGATTCCGTAGTTGCCAATTTAGCGACGCATATAGAGACACTGCATGTCCAAAAATAGTGACAGATATATAGCACTCGAGAATAAAAGAATTTGGTGGCATGGAAATACACCCCATCAACCATATTGAACATAAAGTTTCCAAAATAAGGATGCAAAACTGACAAAATTATATTGGCAAAAGTGAATTGACAAAATTAAAAAATTATAAACATCATAAGCAAAATACTTGATAATTACGCTTTGACTAGAATGTACTTGTGACAACACAATTGTCATTATTGAAAAAATACATCGTTGACCAATAGTTACAAAATTGACGTACACACGTCATCTCCTAATACATGCTATGAAAAAAACTAGTGCTATCATGGCTACGGCTAGATTCATGTCGACTAATCTCATGTCTCATTGCATCCCAATGGCGTGTCTGTTGGATTCTGCAAAAAAAAAACAATAAGACTTTCTGTAAGTATAAACATATAGTTAAAAAATAGTCTAATTTTTATCTTATTATTAAAATACAACAAATATAAGAGAGTAAAGTTAAATACTAACGAATCAAGAGAGAGAACTCAAAATGTCCATAAGGTTGTTTAAGCCCTTTTTGCCCGCATACTCACGCTCGTATTGTGTGGTGTCACATCCAGTCATTGGCCACTGTTCAAAACATACAAAGAAAACATTATGTTAGAATTTTAAAGTACAAATACCCATAACTAACAAACCTAAAGGGAAAGACAAAACACTTACAAAGGCAGTCTCAAATGATGCCCATCCGATGCTCCCCAAGTGGTGTGAGCTCTCTACTTCTACTCGCGTTGTGGCTACTTCCCTTTGTTGCTTCCTGTAACATTTAATGGTCTAATAACTTGTGTGTAGAGGAAAATAGCATAGACATAGTGAGCATTTCATTAAGAATAGATTCCTAATGAGCATAGCAAGAGTGCTTGGATGGAGAGAGCAACAAAAGCATAACACCTAGTTAGATGGGCATGAACAATATTTCAAAAAGAGAGAGAAATTAAGCTATTGACAATAGTTGAGGGCCTGATTTTCATGGATCCGGTCCCCCCTCCAAAAGGCTTTGTATTATACGTTTCCCCCCATCAAGGGTGGCATTTTACAATACAATACTTTGTGTTTCTTCAATAACTTGTTGGTGCAATGAAGATGGAAGCTTCAAGCACCAAGCTCACAATTGAAAACACAACATCAATTCTCTCATGGTCTAAGACCTAAGACCTCACACACCTTCGAACATGGTGAGAGCTAGCGGGGTATGAGAGCAGATCGAGAGGAAGGAGGAGTATTCTTACGAGAAAGTAGTATGTCTCCTCACATAATCACTCTTAGAATAGCTTAGTAATTATCATGGTATAGGAGATGATCATGCATTGGAGCTTGGCTCTTGGTTGGATTTGCATCACAAAGCCAAGAGTTGTTGGTGTAGGCCTCCCTTCTCACAAGCTTGGAGTAGATGATGAGATTTCCATTAAAGCTTGAGAAGGAGTTAGTATTATTTTCTTCACACAAGAGCTTGTGTGAGTGTGTGGTGATAATGCCTTGTAGAAATCAGCCCCCTCTCTCTCTTGGTTGATGCATCTTGCTAATTACTCATGCTGGCATCCTATTGGCCCCTGCAAAGCTTAGCGAATGACAATTACGATGCATAAGTGATAGCCTTGTGACATGTGTTCCCATTTCCCCTTTTGAGAGATCTTTAGGTATTTAAATAAATCAACTAATCTTTCATTGGACCTCTTGGTCTTCTGGCCAATAGAATCAGGCGACCCATTGGGCCATTGAATGCTCATTGGACCCCTTGGGAGACTATCCAAAAGTCTTCTATAGAGCTTAATTTCTCTTGGTTCTTTTATCAAGTGTTTTTAAATGAATTAAACTAAATTTACTCTAGACTAATTCTCATTGGTTCAACTCTATGGCCATCCAATAGGACTTGAATGCACCTTGGGGGCAAATGAGCTAGGGAGCTGACATGCGTCCCCTATGCCCATTCTGTAAAGGGAGCTTGCAAGAGTGTGTGTGTGTATTTCTCTCTCATACCCTACATACAAGGCTTGTGCCCTCCTAGATAGGGATGTGGGAAGACTTTTGAGTCTTCCCACAAGCATCCAATTTTCCTAAAGTTTGACCATTGGAGATTAGCTTTGAATTTTGGAACCTTAGCATTTTGGAAGTCTTAATGGGTTGAACCTTAGTGTTTTTGAATCCCATTGTTGCACATTTCTCTTTTGCAGATGGCCCCCCTTTGGATCCCTATTGTGAACTCGTCTACTAGCCTAACCAATATTCTAGCTTTTCCTCCCCTGGTACTTCCCCATATTAAATGATCAGTTTAACATAAGAAAATCATTTAGGAGAACTAGTTATTAGTTATTATGACACTACGTCTCTCTTGAAATCATATTCATCCTTGAATATGAGGTAGAGAAGATAAATCCTAGTCATTAGTCTGTTTGCTAGCGGGTAGAGGATCCCTATTTTACCCTACGACATCGTCCCAGAATGCATGACTAGTCCAATTGGTGCTTGAGAGCGTTAGCTGCCATAAGCATGTCTGCACATTAGTCTATATCAATCTTCCATAGTAGAGTGACAAGCTGTACTTGGTGTTTGAGATACATCATCTCCACAAACATGATCCTAAGCATGCATACTAAAAATATGTGTGCACTATAAAGAGAAAGAGAATCTTATAAGACAAAAACTTTTTTCATTTAAACATTTGTACATTCGGTTACTCTAGAGAAGCATTGTAAGCATTGACAAGGTTTAGGTTATCCTTTAATTGTATGCCTTGCATCCATCTAGCATCTTCAAAAGGATAGTTCTTAACACTAGAATGGTAACATGACACCTTTATGTCCTTGGACACTTTTGTGTCCTGTTAAGTGACCATTTTGCTTGAATTATTTGAAGAGTATGAAAATGAATTTCTAGGTGCTATATATCCACAAAGTTGCCTTATGAGCTGAAAAAAACTTAGCATTTTTTTCTGAGTATCGATCTCACCATTAACCTTACTCTTGCACAACATTTTTGAACCTAACTTGTGTGAAAAAACGGGTCCTGTTTTTGGCTTTTTTCCAATTTTTGGCAACTATACCACTCTAACCTTCATGTTTGTGAGGTTTAGATGGCTAGAGGTTAGGCCTTCATAGTTCTCAACATGTTTTGATGCTTTTAGGGAGAGCTAAGCGTTAAAATTGAAAGTTATAACCAATTTACAAGAATTGCATAATCCTGTTTTTTGGCCAAAATTAGCACTTTTATGATTTTTTTGGTGGCTTTCTTGATATCCAAATTCAATTTTGATTGTGTAATTGTAGTGTATAACATAAAGCTAATCTTCCTTGAGTTTTGGGGGACCTAATATGCTATATAGCATAGTATATGATGATGGTTGAGTTTTTTGATTGCTGAAGAATACGATACATTTTAGAGTAGCAAGTATAACTTTCTCAATATTGCTAGTTTCTTAGGCCAATTGTGTGCATTTTGTAGGTAGTAACCATATCTAATCATAGACTACAAACTTGGCTAGATATTGAGTAGTTTCTATGGGTTTCTAGAGGTCATAATGCTAAACCCAGTTTTTTCATGTTTGTTGTATTTAGCACTTTATCATTGCCCCCAAGGTTCCAATTGTAAAAGATCCATTATCATTTTGACATGCTCCATGGATCCTTTTGAATCCAAAGGCCCAAAGGGAACTAAGAAAACATGTATATAGTATCTGTATTGAGCGTGACTATAGAAACTTTGATGATAGGTCCACAGAATGGCAAAAATGCAACTTTTTTGTACCTATTGTTTTTGCCCAAAAAAAAATTAGTGAGGTAAAAGCAACCATATGTTTTGGTCACCAACCCATTGAAGTTAACGGGGCATTTTATCTCATGTCCTACAAAAATCTCCACTCTTATTTATATGCAATCAACCATAAGAAATTGATGTTTTGGGAAAAATGCACTAATCCATCAACTTTGGAGGCTTGTAGTGACCAAGGGATGCGAAAAATTACAAGTTTCTCATTTTTTCCATATGTAGTAGATATTAAACTATAAACTCATGAAAGGATTTTTCAAAATGAGTGGATCTAATATGGTTTTGGAAATTTATCCCAAAACCCTGAAAGGACACTTTTATGTCTTGTTAGGTTACCATTCTAGTGTTAAACCTAACCAGATATCATTGGATAATCTTACCGCCTCTCAATATCTTGTCTTCATGTTAGAGAATGGACTTGGGCTACAGATCCTTTTCTCTCGATCTTCAGTGGGTCTTCAAGTGGCTCTCCTTTGTAAGGATTTAGTAGACTCACATGGAAAGCATTTTGTATGAGCCAATGACTGGGCAACTTGAGTTGATAGGCCATCTCATTGATTGGTCTAAGAATCTAGAAGGGACCATAGTACCTTTTTGCTAATTTAGCATAGTACTTTTGGTGTCCCGTAGGATTCTTGTCCGTTGTGTGCCTTAATCGAGCCTTGGGAAATTTAAGCAAGACCCAATCATTTTGTTTAAAGGCTTGATCTCTTCGGTGCTTATCAGCAGTAGCCTTTTTCCTTTGTTGTGAGATAGAGATAGCATCCTTAATCTTTTGCAAAGATTCTTGTAGGTCTCGGCTATACTCATCTGTAGTGAAGATCTTCCTGTGTACCTTAAGTAGCAGGGGACTTTTAGATCTTCCCTCAATTACCTCAAAAGGTGCTTTTCCGGTGGAGGTATGTATAGTATTAGTATAGGCATACTCCACTAGCGGTAAGTACTTCTCCCATTGGGACCTTTGATCTACTTCCGTTACGTAGGCTTTTAGTAGATCAAGAATTGTCAAGTTAGCTATTTCACTTTGTCCAACTGTTTCAGGATGATAGGCCGAAGAGAAGCTAAGCCTTGTCCCTAAATTCTCAAAGAGACCCTTCCAAAAAAATACTGGTCATTCTAGGATCTCTATCCGACCCTATGGACATTGGAAAGCCATGGTACTTGAAGATTTGTGATATGAAGAGGGTTGCCATTTGATGGGCTTTGATAGTCTTTTTGACAGGTATAAAATGAGTTTGTTTGCTGAACCTGTCTACTATCGTCCATATTCACATACTCCCATGGATAGACCTGGGCAATCCAAAGATAAAATCCATGGATATGATGTCCCATGGTGAATTAGGGATTGGCAAAGGTTGAAGCAATCCATGTTGCTTGCCTCTATCAATATTCGTCTTTTGGCATACCGCACATTTAGAAACATAATCTTGTATTTTCTTTCATGGTAGGCCAATAGAAATATGTTTCTATCCCTTTTAGGGTAGATTGAATCCCTCTCTACCCCGCATAAGGAGGAGCATGATATTCGTACATTACTTTCTTGCGTAGTGAGTTAGTAACACATAGTCTATTGCCATAGAGAAGATAAGCATCTTGTAAGGTAAATGGTCCCTCTTTCTTCCCTAGTGCAAGGGCTGAAATAAAATCTCTAAAATCGGAATCAATAGCATACTCATCTATCATAGAAGATAGATCATTGTGAGTTACTATGGAAACCGCATTCACTCTCAACCGTCTTGAGAGTGCATCGGCTACTTAATTATGCTTGCCAGCAATGTGAGCAATATGAAAATGAAATTGCGAAACAAAACTTTCCCACCTCATTTTTTTTGTCAAAGAGTTAGTCTATGTCATGAAGTACTTAAGGCTTTGGTGATCTGTCCGCAAAATGAAAGGAATCCCCAATAAATAGTGCTTCCATGATTCTAAGGCATGTAGAACTGCGAGGAGTTCCTTTTCATATATGCCTAGAGCTTGCTCAATAGGGTTGAGCCTTCGACTTTAATAGGCTATGGTGTGCCCTTCTTGGAGCAAAACAACTCCAAGGCAATCACCACAAGCATCACATTGGACCTCAAATGGCTTTGAGAGATCCGGCAGTGTAAGCACAGGTTGAGAGATAAGCTTTTCTTTAAGATTTTTGAAAGTATTGTTCTCCTTGGCAGACCATGTATACCTAACGTTTTTCTTTTTTAGGTCATGTAATGGTCCCACAATTTGTGAGAACTTTTCTATGAAGCCTCTTAAGTATTCACACATACCTATAAAGCTTCTTGGTTCATGTAGATTCCTTGGATTAGGCCATCCTTTTATTACCTCTAGATTTGATGGATCCATTTGAATTCCATCTTGAGAGATAATGTGACCTAAATACTGAATCTCTTGTAAGAGAAACTCACTTTTATTTCAATTAATATAAAGTTTATTCTCTTGTAAGACTTGAAATACTACCTGGAGGTGTTGCTTGTGTTCATCTAGTGAATTAGAGTAGATGATTATATCATCAATAAACACTCCAGTAAAGGTTCGGTGAGGCCTAGATAGCTTCTTCATCAAGCGGTTAAATGTCCCTGGTGCATTGGTCAAGCCAAAAGGCATGACAATGTATTCGTAAAGACCAAACGTAGTGTGAAATGCGTCTTTACAATGTCTTGATCAACTATCCTTGTTTGATGGTAGCCACTTTTTAGGTCAATCCTACTGAAGTAGGTTGACCCTTGTAGCTTATCAAATAGGTCTTCTACCGGTGGAACAAGAAACCTATTCTTGATAGTGATCCTATTTAGTGCTCTATAGTCGACACACATACGATACGTGCCGTCTTTCTTTTGCACTAATAACACGGGTGAGCCAAATGGAGATGAGCTAAGCCTAACCATGCCCTTCTCAACTAACTCATGCACTTGCCGCATAATCTTCTCTTGTTGAGCTTGATAAACTCTTTAAGGATGTTTATTAGGCGGTGAACTTTCTTGGAAGAAGTTCAATTGCATGGTCATCATTGCCTCATTTAGGAGGTATTTCACAAGGGATTTCCTCAATAAAAACATCTTGAAATCCCTTGAGAAAATTGGATAACTCTAATTCCTTGCAATTTTTAATATTTTCTTTTTCTAAAGCATTAGGTTCATTTTGAGAATCTTGAACAAAAACTTTGGCATCGGTAGCCAAAAACTGCTTCATGATGGAATCTCTTAAAGTTTTCCATGTTTGTGGACCTTCACCGTTTTCTCGTAGGCTAGACCACCATTTCCTGGCAGACTTTTGAAAATGCATAGCTACATGATGTAGCTTAGAGGAGCTCATGAATACCTCATCTCCAAACGCCACATCGAATTGTTGGATGAAGGCCAAGACTTTGTCCATAGCACCAAAGGTGCCATCTTAGGTAAGAAAAGAGATGATGTTTCCTCCATCTTTGAACTTTTTGAGTTTAGACGACCTCTTCCATGCGGCATAGGATTTCCTATGGCCTCTTCTTTTTGGTGGTTCGAAAGTTGCACCATCACTTTCTTCATAAGAGGAAGAGGATGAAGAAGATGGAGAAGAGGTTGACCTCTTTCTTGCCTTTTTCTTCCCTTGTTCCTCCTTGTCTACACCATCAATTTCTTCATAAGAGGAAGAGGATGAAGAAGATGGAGAAGAAGGTGACCTCTTTCTCGACTTATTATTCTCTTGTTTTCTGTCATCCCTCTTGAAATATGGTGTGGATAAGTGTGTGATGGTCTTCTCCATTTAGGGGGCGCTGGAGAGCGTTTTTCCCGCCGTCTTCATGGAGTCATCTCTGCTGAGGTGGTAGGCGTCTCACTTCTTTTTCGTTATTTTGGTGGGGACTCTACCATTGAAACTTGAGTTCTCCTTTGAGAAGGAGATGCATCCTGAAGTAGTAGATCTTTGAGCCCTTCGTAGGGATCCTCTTCTTCTTCCCTTATCGGAGAGAGGGCTCTTTTGGAAGTCTCACAAGGAGGATTCCTAGGTACTCTCTCTTCTTCCCTTATCAAAGAGATGGCTCTTTTGGAAGTCTCACAAGGAGGCTTGATAGGGTTCCTTGGTGAGAATTTTGGAGAATCCCATGAGCACATAGCTACCGTTGCACTTCACTTTGGAGGGATGGATTGTACCCATGGATCGTTTAAGTCTAGTAGCAAAGTAATTGAAAAGCATAGGGGCATCATTAGTAGCCTTCTCATTAGTGAAATCAAAGCTATCAACATTAATTTAACTCTCTTTACTATTGTCATCCATTCTAACAACTTTTATGTGTAAATGTTTTTAGTGTACTTTGGCACTTCAAGCCCTAGTTTCTACTCCTCTTAACCCCTTTAGATAAGGACTCAAGCTCCTGTACCCGTGGCTTGAATGTCATTAATTGCAAGGAATAGAAGAGAGGTCTTTCACCACCAAAACAGTATTGGCTCCTGTCAAGCTTGTAATAGCTCAATAGAAGTTAAGCCGTAGGCTCGTAGGACTCCACTATTAAGACAATAGCTCTCAACGGTGATGCCCCATTATCTGCACAAAGCAGGTGCACTGCAAGGCTGAAAAATCCCTATTCTACTTACTTAATTTAAGTTAATAATCCAACCATTTATAGTCAGCTTGAGGACCTCTCTTCTTGAGCGAGAAAAGAGAAACCTTGTGCTCTGATACCAATGTAACATTTAATGGTCTAGTAACTTGTGTGTAGTGGAAAATAACATAGACATAGTGAGCATTTCATTAAGAGTAGATTCCTAATGAGCATAGAAAGAGTGCTTGGACAAACAGAGAAACAAAGCAGAACACCTAGTTATATAGGCATGAACACTACTTCAAAAAGAGAGAGAAATTAAGCTATTGACAATAGTTGAGGACTAGATTTTCATGGAGCCGGTCCCCCCTCCAAAAGGCTTTGTATTATAGGTTTCCCCCATCAAAGGAGACATTTTACAATAGAGTACTTTGTGTTCCTTCAATAAATTTGCTTTTTACGAGGGGTAAAGAGAAGTAGTATTTCCATATTTGTGAAAGAGAAGGATATAATACAACACAATGCTGGTATAATCCTAATAGCAAGAGTAGACCAACTCCTAATGCATGTAGAGGAATAAATGATGCTGAAACTAATCAAGTAGCTCCATTCAGGTGGATACCACCATTTCAAAGACCTCATTGACCTCCAAAATTAGCTTAGAGAAATCAGGAAAATAATCAAAAAAGACCACCAGAAGTAATGACATGTGTTTATTGTGGTGGACCAAATCATTGGGTTGGTCTGAATTGTACTTTGTGGGTCAAGCATACAGAGGAAAGAGGAATTCCAGTAGTGCCATACAATCAAAATAACCAACAAGCTAATTCACTAAAATAGCAACAAAATCAGCCACATGCTCAAGCAAATGTGATACTAATTTATATAATTGAGCAACAAGCACCAGAGGAGGTATATGAAGAAAATCAGGAGTAACAAATAAAAGAGCATTGTGATGAGTGGGCTTGAGATTGTAAACAATGTTTTGAAAGTCAGGATCTGGATGTAATGATTGTTACTAGGTCTAAATCAAAGGGACCTATTAGTTGGAAATTGCAAAAGGGAATCAAATATCAAGTTCAAAAACAGGTTCATAAGAAGAAAAAAATGAGGTTTTGGATGACATAATTTCAGACAATTAGGCATTAGGAAGAGAATGGAGTCTAGGAGAGAGTCTTTATTTGACAGTTTAATGAAGTCAAACATTTAGTATTGAGAAAGCAATCAAAGGACAACTTTTGAATTCAAACAGGTCAAATGGCTAGTTTATTTGAATTCAAAATTTTCCCCCAAAATGAAATTTAAAATCGAGCAGGAAAAAGTATATTATGTACCATATCTATGGAAAGAGCTTGGCGTGTAGATTCTAGATCTATAATCTCTGCTCAAATCGGAAATCATATTTAGGAGTTATGGAAGGCCAAAAATCATAAATTTTTCCTCCCCCTTTTTGGGGGGAAAAGTGCACCCTTTGACCACTCTTACACCTCTCTTACACACCCACCATTCTTGCACACGTGGCATGTATCTATTCGTCCAAATGTTAATCACTTACATAATCTCATGGAAAATAAAGAGGCCCTCCTAGACCCCATCCTCTTCCTAATGGAGGACTAGTTCAATCACCAATATGCATTAATAGGAAGATGATGGGGTCTAGGAGGGCCTATTTATTTGTCATGAGCTCAAGGAGATGATAAACATTTTGATGAATAGGTGTATGCCCTGTGTGCACGAATGGTGGGTGTTTAAGACATGTGTAAGAGTGGTCAAAGGGTGCACTTTTCCTCCCAAAAATGAGGTGGACAATTTTACGATTTTTGGCCTTCCGTAACTCCCACATATGATCTCTGATTTTAGTAGAGATCATAAATCTGCAATCTACACGTTGGAGAGGGGGAATGGGAAAACACACCCATCACCACACAGAGGGAGCTGCCTTCTATAGCTCAGGGCATACACAACACCCCAATCCACTCAATAAGCACCTTTGACTCACACAATTCCCGATACTGCACACACATCCAACCACAACTCGACGCACCCGCGCTCTAACAGACCATCAATCAACCCGCAAGCATAAAACGGCCACAATTTACCATCTACCCTTGCACACAAACACCACACACTCTCTCTTTCTCTCTCTCTGCACACACACTCATCGGGTGGCACACCCGCCATCACACACCCGATACCACACGCAATAGAGCAGAGAAGGAGAAGGGGAGAAGGAATAGCATGACAAAAACTACCATTTTCAATGGAGGGACATTATTCTCTGCTAAAAAAAACACCATAGCCACACTCGGCTTAAAAAAATACATAGGGGGAGGCGCCCTCTCGGTCCTCTGAAGAGAACCCCTCCTTGTTTTCTCTTTCCCTCAAGGTACACACCCTCTTGCTGGGAGCAAAAAATGCCCTAAAATGTTTTAAAAAAACCCCTTTATAGGGAGGGAGCATCCATTTTTTGCATTTTCTTTATTTGACGACACTTGGCGACATGCTTGCATGGTCTCTCTCTCACTCTCACTCACCTGCCATAGGAACCCCTCCCCTTATGAGCAATAGCTACCTTGCCATTGAGGGGGGGAGACTTTTGATTTCAAAAAGGGGGGGCCCTAGCGGGCGCAATGCAGGAATAGCCCCTATCAAGTGTGATGCAACATCATCATTATTGCAAGCTGCTGGATAGCACAAGGGACGCCACAAGCCGCCGCTATCGGCTTTGCCGCTGCCAATAGCTCTCAAAATCGTTGTACAATGAACCAGTGGCACCATCAATCGCAGTGCCCTCTCGGGGGGCTCGCCATCGCCACAGGGTGAGGGAGCTCCTCTCTCTCCCCCTTTGCATACCAAATGATGTTCACGGCCCAACCAATAAATCTCGGGCGCCCTGCCTCCTCCATCGTAGGTGGGAGATATGTCGTGCCATGTGGAAGCCTGTGGGGGACCTCATCCCTCAAGGCATATGAAACCCCTCAAAAAAACATTGAAAATGAAAATTTTCCCCCCACTTCAGAGCCTTGCTTCCTCCTACTCAGTGATTACATGCCCAAATCGGAAAAACCCAATAAAAATTCCCCTCTTGGACTTTGAGCCGCTCAACTCTCGCCACCGCTTGATCCTCCCAAGGCCGCAAACCGAGGTCGTCAAAAATAAAATAAAAATATGGTACCTTTCTCCGAGCAATTGCCCCAAAATTTGTTTATCTATAACTTGGAGCTCAAGGCTCAGAATCACGTGCCGTCAATTTTTTTCTACTCCACATGATGCATGCTACCCTCGAGAACCTTGGCAAGGTCAAGCCAGATGGCGCATCCTCCTATGCGGGCAAGTGAGCATAGACCCGACCCCCGAAAAATCTATCATAACTTGCTAACCAGAGCTCCGATTGGCAATCGGAGAAGATAGGCATACTCAATAATTTGAGTTCTCCACAAGCATCCACTAACATCATCCTAGGCCACCTACCCGCAGTTGCCCTACCCGTCGGGGATTTGCAACTCCTTCTAACTTTGAACTGCAGTATCTTGAGCACCGGGGTTCCATTTGACGATCCGTTTGGACCGGCTTCTAGAGCACACTAAACACTACATTCTAGAGCATTGACTTGACACTTTGGACACCTTGACCTCTCATCCCATATGGACTAATCTTGAAGCTTTTCTGGTCTAAAAAACCACATTGAGCATACACTTTGGCTACCCTTTGGCTGCCCGGGACCTTGGTACCTGCCTTAGCCTTTTGCATTGCACTTGCTTGCTGCCTTTTCTTGGCATAGACCACTTTCCATATTGGACCAACTTTGGCTGCACCATCATTGCCCAGCCCCCTCGTCGAACATTTATGTTTGACCAAAAGCATATGTGCAGAACTTTAAAACTCACACACCAAGGTGACAACTGAAAGCACTCAAAAAACCATAACTCTATGTACAAGAAATGTACAAAAGGTTTGTCCTTTTCCTCTCGCACACCGTGTGCTTTAGGTAGGTTTCCCACCCCCTTGCATTTCCTATCATCATCCCTCTGGGTCAAACACGTACATGTGGTCATCACCATCCTTCTCTAGCAGCTCCATGTAGTACTATATCCATGCAAATATCCAATGGTGCACATGGAATGCAACTAGTACACCTTCACCACTCCAAGACTCTACAGGTATCCAATATGCTTTGTATAGAGCAGCATCATGCTCACTATCTTGCTCAACGGCCATACCTGCAATCCTCTCTCAACTATAGAGAAGATAACGCCTCCAAAGACTCCTCTAGCTGACGAATGGCCCATTGCACTTTTGCTTCCATCATCGTCCATCAATAATGAGCCGTAGACCTTCGTTATCAGTTTCTCCATTCCCATAGCCTATTTTTTCTCCTCATGCACAACTGGCAGCACCTGTTCTTCATTCAAAGGTTCTTCTATTAGCTTTGCGCTCCACTCCAATCTTGCAACATCTTCAACCAGCGCATCTTCAAGATCATCCACATAGGTAGAACCATATGGTGTTAAGTATAAGGCCTGATTTACCCTTGTAATTTTCTGTGGTAAAAGCGCACATTTGTAAGGCCCCCATTATGAGAAGAAGCCATCGTGCGTGAAGGAAAATCACTCACCGCAAACCAAAATTTTCACGGACAAGAATCAGGGGCAACTTTAAAGGCCTCGGGGGCCGAGGCCCCTGAGACTTTTTTTTTTCGCCGGAATATTATGGCCGGACGGCGGCCGGAAAGTGGTCGGAAAACAACCGGTCGGTTGGCCGGTGGCCGGTAGTCAATGGCCAATGGCCAGTGGTCGGAAGTCAATGGCCGGTGGCCGGTGGTCGGAAGTCAATGGCCGGTGGCCGAAATCAAAAGCGGACTTGTCTTCTCATGGGCGGCCACACATGGCTATCTCTCATAAGAGAGGGCAGCCCTTTTGGCCTATAAAAGGAGGCCATTTCTACACACATTTCATAGTGTGAAGTTGATGCAACAAGGTGAGTGTGAGGTGGTGATCAAGGGTTTAATCCCTTTGTAAACTACTTCTTCTTTTGAAGTGCTAAAGCCATTGAGTGGTTGCTTTCCTGTGGACGTAGCCCACATTGGGTGAACCACGTATATCGTGTGTACTCTCTCTCTCTCTCTACTCTATAATCTCTTGTGTGTGAAATCTATCTCTCTCCATTAAGTAATCTACTCAAAAATCTATTTAGCTACGTCTTATTTCCTAACAACTGGTATCAGAGCAAGGTTTGCTCGTAGCTAAATTATCTCAAGGAAAGGATTCCTTGAATTGAGTGGGAGTTATGGCGGAGGAAGGGAAGCTCAAGATTGAGAAGTTCAACGACAAAAACTACCAACATTGGAAGATGCAGATTGAAGACTATCTCTACCAGAAGGACCTCTATTTTCCACTAAGCGGTCTTGCGAAGAAGCCCGTAACAATGGCAGATGAAGCATGGATTGCCCTTGATCGAAAGGCACAAGGAACAATCCGGTTAATCTTGGCGTCAACGGTGGCCTTCAATGTTTCGGAGATGAAGACCACGGAGGACTTGATGAAGTCACTTGACGACTTCTACGAGAAACCATCGGCATCCAATAAGGTATTTCTTATGAAGCGCTTGTTCAATCTAAAGATGGCAGAGAATGGTTCAGTTGCAAAACACCTAAATGACTTTAACACAAACATAAGTCAACTTCGATCAGTGAAAATCAATTTCGATGACGAAGTGCGAGCTCTCCTTATACTATCATCTCTACCGGATAGTTGGGACAGCCTTGTGATGGCTGTAAGTAATTCTATCTCTGGCACAAATACTCTTAAGTTTGATGATGTTGTGGGTGTTCTCCTAAGCGAGGAAATGCGAAGGAGAAGCACAGGAGAATCATCAAGTGTTGCACTATCAATGGAAACAAGAGGAAGGCCTAAGGAGAGGTTCAAAAACCAAAAGGGTCGTGATCGCTCAAGGCGGAGCAAGTCACGCACAAAGTCAGTTCTTGAATGTTGGAACTGCGGCAAGAAGGGCCACGTCAAGAAGGATTGCTAGTCCAAGAAGAAGAAGGAGACAGAGTCTCAAGAAAACAAGCCAACATCAGAGGCCAATGTGGCAGGTAAAGTAGAGCAAGATGCTCTAATTCTCTCATTAGACAATGTGTCTAATTCCTGGACAGTAGATTCCGGGGCTTCATTTTATGCGACACCACACAAGCAACATTTCCAAGACTACACCAAAGGTAATGTTGGGTATGTATACTTGGGAGATGATGAAGCTTGTGAGATTGTCGGCAAAGGTACAATTTCTGTCAAAACTGCTAACAGAAATGAATGGAAGCTTAAAGATGTTAGGCATGTTCCTTCTCTTCGCAAAAATTTAATCTCTACAGGACAATTGGACGATGAAGGTCACAACATTGCATTCGGAAACAAACGGTGGAAGATCTCAAAGGGATCTTTGGTGGTTGCCAAGGGTGAAAAAGTCGGTACACTTTACTTGTGTACTATTAGCACACAACCTTCAGCTTGTGCAGCAACTACAGAAGTTGACAGTGCAGTGTGGCACTACTGACTCGGGCATATGAGTGCCAAAGGAATGAAAATCCTTCAAACAAAGAAGCTTCTACCAGGTTTGAAAGAAGTATACTTAGAGTTCTGTGAAGATTGTGTTTATGGTAAACAAAAAAAGGTAAAATTTCAAAAATCAGGAAATGAAAGAAAAAATAAAAAACTTGAGTTGGTTCATTCTGATGTTTGGGGTCCTGCAAGTACACCATCACTTGGTGGCTCATTGTACTATGTAACATTCATAGACGATGCGACTAGAAAAACATGGGTTTATGTCATGCAGAAAAAATCCGATGTATTTTCCATATTTCAAAGGTGGAAAGCCTTTGTGGAGAATGAAACAAGTACCAAGGTTAAATGCCTCAGATCCGACAATGGAGGCGAATATTGCAGCCAAGCTTTTGAAAGCTTTTGTGCTAGCAATGGCATTCGGAGGGAAAGGACAACCCCAAGGATACCTCAACAAAATGGGATTTCGGAAAGGATGAACAGGACAATCATGGAACGAGCACGAAGCATGCGGCTACATGCACGCCTACCGCTTGAGCTTTGGGCGGAAGCTGTAAGTACGTCTGTGTACTTAATCAACCGGTGAATTATGCATTTCTCAAAGTGTTTGGGTGTGAGGCTTTCATGCACATAGATAGAAGCCTAAGATCAAAGATAGATGCAAAGTCCAAAAAGTGTTTCTTCATTGGCTATGGAGAAGGAGACTTTGGGTATCACCTATGGAATCCTGAAGATGGTAAAATCTTAAGGAGTAGGGATGTAATTTTTAACGAACAAAATATGTACAAAGATTACTTGGAAAGAAAACAAACAAAAGAAACAGGTGATGAGTACATGGAGCTTTAGGACAGTGAAGACTCAAGGACTGCAAACGGTGACAATGTGCAACAACTTCAACCAAATGAGGAGCCTCAACCTATTCCCCGAAGATCTACAAGAGCAAGTAGACCTCCAGAAAGGTTTGTTCCTTCCTTCAACCATCTCTTGATCTCAGATTCTGGAGATCCGGAATCATATGAAGAAGCTATGCAACATGAATCCAAAGAAGAATGGACGAAGAGCATGCAAGTGGAGATGGACTCACTACATCGCAACCAAACATGGGAGTTGGTTGAGTTGCCTAAAGGTAAGCGGGCACTTCAAAACAAATGGGTGTACAAGCTGAAGGAAGAAGAAGGTGGGAAGAAAAGGTACAAGTCTAGGCTTGTGGTAAAAGGTTTTTCTCAAAAGAAAGGTATTGACTTCAATGAAATATTTTCTCCTTCATGATTCTCTTCCAACACTCTGTAAAGCTCCTCCCGCCAAGGTACATGTCTCAACACGAGATCAGCTCCTTTCATGTATAAGACATCACCAATCAATTTGTACCTGTATGATCTACGCACAAAGCCATACTTCTTAGACTTCTGAATCTCCTTTGGAATGATTCCTGTTAGAAAAAACTCCTCTTCTTGAGCCAAACTTTCCCGGCCATGATAAAGAGGTAAAGTGGTCCTCAACACGAATAGCTCCCCAATCATGCCTTGAGCTGCTTCATGTGCCTCTCCATTTAGAGCACGTTCAATGTGTCTGATGATCCATGGTTCGAACTTTTTTAACAGGCCTTTAATTCTGAAGCACATTTCCTTCAATGAGGTGTTCTTGCTCTTCCACACACCCAGCACTTGCTTCACCACTAACAAGGCATCACCTTTTATGCTCAACCTTCGAACCCCATGCTTCAAACAAATGTGTAATCCGGCTTCCAGAGTATCATATTCAGCCTCATTGTTACTATGAGCATTCAATTTGAACCCTCTCTTGCATACTAGCTTCCCCTCTGGATCATAAAGTGCTATACCCCCTGAAGCTGCATCATGGCTCTTTCTGTATGAACCATCAAAGAACAACACATGTGCATTGCTGATCTGTGGCACTTCTTCAACTACCTTTCTCACCACCTCTTCCTTAACAACAAGAGGATTCTCCTTGTAGGTCAACAAATCAGCTAGGGTGGCCCTTATACTATCTTCCACTAGAAAAGAGAACTCAAACTCCTGCAGCTCAATTACCCATTTCTTCATCACATTTGACATGTTAGTACCATTAATTAACTGTGGCAAAAAGGCATAACTCGTCAAGAAAAAAAAAGGCCGTGGTAGCAAGTAATGACGAAATCGTCGACAAGCAAATATTACACTGGCCATCACTAGCTCTACTTCCGAGAACTTTCTCTCCGCTACCAACTTCACTCGACTTGCACAATACACTGGCCTCATATAATGGCTGCCCTTTCCCTATTGCAATAGCATGGCTCCAATGGCATCATCCCCTACTGATGGATTTACATAAAACACTTTCTCCCAATCAGGAGCCTGCATGGCTGACAACCCCCCTAACACCTCTTTCACCTCTTGAAACACTTCTTCACACTTGTCATCCCATTGCAATGGATCATGCTTTGCCACTTGCTGTAATGGATAAAGAAGCTGCGAAGACAATGGAATAAACCGTGCCATGTACTTCACTTTGTGTATAAAAGTTTCCAATTGCTTCGTACTCGTAGGTGATGGAAGAAGAATAATAGACTTAACCTTATCTGGATCAGCCTCAATGCCATTTTCTAACACCATATGGCCCAATAACTTCACCCTTGGCTGTGCTAGATGACATTTCTTTGGATTTAGTTGTCCTCCACATTCATCATATCGAGTCAATACCATCTGCAGCTGCTCATGGTGTTCAGCCCTACTGCTATAAACACAGAAGTCATCCATAAAAGCTTTAACACAACTACCAATGAATGGTTCCAACACCCAATTTGCTCTCTCTTGATAGAAGGAAGGTCCATTTGACAACCCAAATGGCAATACTGTGTAGCAATAGCAGCCCCATGGCGTAATAAAAGTTGTCTTTGTGCGGTCTTTAAGAGCAATCTTCAATTGAAAATAGCCTGAAAAACCATCACACACACTGTACCTCTCATAACCTGCCACTGAATCCAAGATCTGATCGATGAATGGAAGAGGATATGGGTTCTTCTTAGTGGCTGCGTTTAAGGGTTTAAAATCTACAAAAATTCTCCACTTCCCATCCTTCTTTGGACTGACTACTACTGGACTCACCCATTCTGTGGTCTCGACAGGGACTATGAACCCTGCCTTCAACAACTTGTCCACCTCTTCTCGCAAGGCTTCCATTTGCTCTTGACCCATCCTTCTTAGCCTTTGCCGCACTGGCTTAGCACCTTCTTTCAGCTCTATATGCATCTCTTCACCATTGAACCCTTTGATCTCTTCATATGAAGTAATGAACAAATCAGGAAAACTAGCCAACATGTGCAAATATATATCCTTCTCCATAGCTGAAAGGTCTCCACTGATCATTTGTGTCATCAATTCCTTCTTCTTTGACAACTCAACCTTGGTTTGCATCAGCCCTTCAATCACTTCATAAGGCCCTTCACTTTCATCTTCAACCTCATTCGCAAATGCAACTAAACCAAACTCCTGTATTTCTTTGTCCATCAAAAGAAATGCAACATTAGCATCCTCATCACTGCTGGTAGTGCTATCACTATCCTCATCTGTCACCGTGGAAGAGTCTTCATCACTAGACTCATCCTCATCTTCATAAAGCTCCTCTAATCGTTTCCTTGTGTCCATATTATAAAGCTTCTTGGTACCTGTCTTTCCATAGAGGCTAATCGTACCATGTCGCCAATCTTGAACAGCTCCCACTGCACGTAACCATGGTCTACCCAGTATAATAGGATATTCTCCCAACCCTGCTTGCATCACATGAAAATCAACCACTGCCTTTGCATCATATGCCTCCACTTCTAAGCTCTTTACAACACCCAAGAATTTTACTTTTTGATGGTTTGCCAATCTGATCCGAAAACCTGACACCCCAGCCACTGTGAGACCCATCTTCTCAACGCATGAGTGTGTTATGACACATATTTGGGCTCCGCCATCCACATAACCTTGTCCCAAATTTTTCCTTTTATGCCACACATCTACTATTGGACAAATGTCTGGTAGCTCATCCATTGCCAACACCTTTACTGAACCTCTCTCTGGCTCCTTCTCCATTGGGTTAACCATCCTCTTCCACTGTCGCTTTAGCCTAGGCACCATCTCTATAAGCTGTCCAAAAGTAACATCTGCCTTCCTGCTCGTCAAATCCTCCTTCAAGTCATAGCTTAATTGCCCATCCCCTAGTGGAAAATCTGAAACATGAAACTTTCGACGAGCTCTCCTTTTCCTCTTGGCCTTGATATCCTCGCCTTCATGGCTCTTTCCTTTCTTCTTACTAGGACCTGGGGCACTTCTTCCTTCCTTATCCTCTGTGGTCCTCTTCCCAATAGGCATCACTAATGTATCCTCTAGCTTTGATGCCTTCTCCAAGGTGACTACACTTAGCACTTTTGTCTTTCCCTTTTCCTCCTGGGTCAGTCCAGTGGTTCCTTCGTCTCCCTTAATTTCGATGCCATAATCATTTGACCTAGTTAGCACCTGTCTTGGCAATGGATACATGTCTCCCCCCATCCTTGGTGGCTTATCACATTGCGGGCTGATGTGACCCAACTCTCCACAATTGTAACATGTGGGCGTCTGTCTCCAAAACCTACCATTGCTTTGTCCAACACCATTCCTAGGCCTTTCTTCACCTCCTGGCTGATTTGCAAACCTCCCTCGACCTCGATTATTTCCCACTTGGCCTAGCATGTTTAGGCTGAGATTCTTCATCAAATCTACCATTTGCCTCATGTCTTGCCTTAGCCCATCATCTTGCACTGCTAGCATAACCTGAGTAGTAACAGGAACCACTGGTTCGTGATGAACCCCTGACATGCGACCTTGTAAAGACTCTATAGGCTGAAATTCAGACCTCATGGGCAAAGACTCCACCCCTAACTGGCTCATTTTCCTCAACTTCCACTCTTTGTTCCTTGATACCTCTAGTGCATCTTCATATGTCCTAGGCTTCTTTAGCTCCACTCTCCAACGTATATTCTCCCAAAGACCATCCAAGAACCTGTCCTTCTTCATCATGTCAGGCGGGGGTACCTATGGTGCTAAGGCCTTGCACATTCGCTCCCATGCCAATGAAAACTTACGTATGTACGCATCTACTGGCTCACCTTCCTTTTGCACAAAAGCCTATACTTCTTGCCACACTTTGTCAGGATCTTCTATCTTCACAAACTCCACTTCCAACCCATGTCGTAGATTGTCCCAACTCAACCTTACAGGTGGATCAGCCACACGCAACTCCTCTTCAAATGCTTTAGACCAAACTCGTGCATCACTCTTCAAACAAATTTGGAGAAGGCGTAACATTTGTGTAGGGTCATGAATCTAGTTGCTAATGCAGGCAACCTCCATCTTTTCCAAAAATTCTTCCACATCTTCATCACTTCTTCCATGAAACTCCGGATAAGAGAAAGCCATGGCTACCCAAATTATGATGCTTTGAGAACCCCTTCGAACACACGTGCAAGAACCCAAAACTTTTCACTACCCAATCCCCAGAAACTTCAATGGAGCTCAGCTTTAGATAAGGACAAACACATGCACATCAAATGAGTTTTCATAGTTAATCATCGGAATGACAACATGCAAAGGACATTCCAGGATCTCTCTCAATCTTCTTGGCCCAAACATAAAGACTATGCGCTGCTGGAAAAAGATCTTCCTGGACACATGAACATTAATCTGAATTCTTTGAGTTAAATGAAAAGCAGTGAACTGAGGGCCATTTTGATCATCCATTAAAGCCAACCATGAAGCTCCCAAGAAGGCACACCTGACTCAACCTCTAATTTTGCCAAAATTTCAGCAGCATAACAGCATAAATGGCTCAAAATACCAAAAAACCAGTCATCATAACTTGGAAAAATTTTGGCAGAGTTTCCCCAGAAATAGAGCAGTAGGAACCCAAAATATAGACTGTATATGTATGCATAAACTGTCAACAATAGAACCCGAGCATCAAATAGGACTCACTAGTACATAGCCTATGGCGAGGTCACGAAAAGGGTGCTCCAGCTACCTGTATCACCGAAAGGATCTCCACATTTGAGAATCCCCCAGCTCAATAAAACCTCACACTATCGACCCTCACACGAAGGCTAATGCAAATCGCGTATAGTCAAGTCTCAGAAATGACTATCTTCCAGACCAAGTCTCAAAAATGGCTGGGACTGCCAAATAAAACCAAATATGGCTCCACAAAGGCATACAATGGTAGTTTCCACAAGTAACATACAATCCAACAGATTCCAACAGACAATGCGCTCAAACAGGCGCCAAGTGATGCATACCCACAACAACTGCAAGTGACATCACTGCTAGTATATCAATGTACTCCAGCTACCTATACCTGTGTGAATCACTTGTACCTGTACCTGTCCCTGTAACCTGTAACCTGTAACCTGTAATCTGCAACCTGTAACCTGTAATCCCGAATCTCGAAGCTTGAAGCTCGAAGCAGAAGGTACTCGAAGAAGATCCTCCGTGGGGGTGCCAAAAGAATGTGAGCGGGATGGAAACACACACAACACCTCTATAACGACCCGACACACACTCTTGGGAATGATACACACACACACGCTATGGGGCACCACTCGGATTACACAACACACCTGGCCGAGACAGGGAACACACCTCTAGAGTGAGAGGAGAGAGACTATCCACTTGCCCACTCCACACAGACACACACACACACACACACACACACACACACACAAAAACTCAGCTCAAAAGAGGAGAACTTCTGATGTTTAGATACAAATGAGCTTGGGCCAACACCAATGGGGCAAACAACTCACACAATATGGGTAAAAGATACCAGATACAATCACAAATTGGAGAAGAAGCTTCACTCACCGGAGAAGATTACACAGAAAAATAGAAGAAAAAGAGTGAGGAATTTGGCAAAATGGACAGCGCCATCGCGTCCGGAACGGCCCAAAACCCCAGTCTACAATGTCAAAGTGCTCAAATCCGACCTCGGATGAGCAGTTTACGGCCAAAACAAGCTCCAAAAATCCCAAAAACACACTTGCGGCTGTTCCTCCTCTCTTCTCCATGTTTTTTCTGGTCTTCTCTCATTTTTTTCAGTTCCCCCACTTAGCTTTATTAGTTGGGCACCCTTGTCCTTTTAGATGACCTCAAACAGACCCCGAATAGGCCAAAAACTGACCTCGCAGTGCATAGTTGTCACCCTGCTGCATCCATGCGCACACCTGGCACTCATTTCTTTTCAATAATGCGTCTCACAACCACATGAAGTGGCCCCAAAAAGTGGTCCTAATGATGACCTTTCTGCATAACTCTCACAAGAAAACACCACTTTGTGTCCGTATTCATCCACGTGCAAATATTGACCCCGTTCGCCCTCTTTACGCCACTAGATGCCATCTGACGCACCTGCTTACCTCATGTCGTCGGCCCGCGGATAGCTTCCTCGAGAAGTTTTACGCGCTATAAACTCCTCATTATTGTAGAAAAAACATACTGGTACTGGTGATAGTGAAAATCGATGCACTATGTACATGTTGTCCTACATGTACACATGTGGGCCCCACGTAACCACCTGGCTATGGAAATTGGGCAATCCTTTATTCGATGCACCATGCATGTGTATGTACATATGCGCAATCCCTTTCTCCAAAAAAATCCTGAAAACGGCATTCCCTCACGGTGACTTAGAGGAGGAAATCTACATGCTTCAACCAAAGGGGTATGAAGTAAAAGGTAAGGAGAAATTGATTTGCAGATTAAAGAAGAGCTTGTATGGTTTAAAGCAAGCATCAAGACAATGGCACTTGAAGTTTGATCGATGGATGTTGGATCATGGATTCACAAGATGCAACTCAGATCACTGCGTGTACACAGAGAATTTGGGAGATGGGAAATTCATCATCCTAATGTTGTATGTTGATGACATGTTGATTGCAAGTGCTAACATGCAGGACATCAAAGACCTAAAAGAGGAGCTGTCCAAATCTTTTTCAATGAAAGATTTAGGTGTTGCAAAGAGGATACTTGGTATGAAAATATCAAGGGACAGGACGAAGAAGACAATAAAGCTATCTCAAGAAGATTACATCAAGAAGGTACTAGAAAGGTTTGCAATGCAAAATGCAAAACTAGTTTCTACACCTTTGGCTGGTCATTTTAAACTAACGAAGGATATGTGTCCAAAGACACAAGAGGAGATAGCCTATAAGTCTAAAGTTCCATATGCTGCAGCGGTAGGTTCTCTAATGTATGCTATGGTCTGGACAAGGCCAGACATTGCACATGCAGTGGGAGTTGTGAGTAGGTTCATGGACAACCCAACTAAAGATCATTGGCAAGCTGTGAAGTGGATACTTAGGTATCTAAAAGGGACAACAACAAATTCTTTGTATTTTGGAGGAACTGATATTTTTCTAGAAGGGTATGCTGATGCAGATATGGCAGGTGACAAAGATACTCGAAGGAGCACTACTGGCTATGTGTTCATGGTTGGAGGCACAACAGTAAGCTGGGCTTCAAAGCTACAGAAAGTGGTTTCACTTTCTACCATGGAAGCAGAGTATGTAGCAATGACGGAGGCAAGCAAAGAAATTATGTGGCTTCACAGATTCTTAGAAGAGCTTGGATTCAAACAAGACAATTGTGTCTTGTACAGTGATAGCCAAAGCGCTATCCATCTTGCGAAGAACTCAGCCTTTCATTCAAGGACAAAGCACATTGAGGTTAGATATCACTTCATACGCACTCTTTTGGAAGAGAGACAACTAAAGCTAGGAAAGGTGCATACAAGTGAAAATCCTGCAGACATGTTTACAAAGGTGGTCAACAAGGAGAAGTTGAGCTTTTGCTCATCTTCAATCGGCATTCAAGGATAAGAAGCCAGAACAGAAAGCAGTCACAGGTTTGGTTTGGAGATCAGTCTCCAAGTGGGAGATTGTTAACACTAGGTTGGTAACCTAACAGGACATAAAAGTGTCCTTTCAGGGTTTTGAAAAAAACCTCCAAAACCATAGTAGATCCACTCATTTTGTAAAATCCTTTCATGAGGTTATAGTTCAAGGCCTACTACACATGGAAAAAATAAGAAACTTGTAAAATTTCTCATCTTTTGGTCACACCAAGCCTCCAAAGTTGATGGACCATTACATTTTCATCAAAACAGTCATTTCTTACGTTTTGTTGCATAAAAATAAGATTAGGGATTTTTGTAGGACTTGAGATAAATTCCCTAGTTGACTTCAATGGCTTGGTGATCAGAACATATGATTGCTTCTCACTCACTGTTTTTTGTTTTGCCAAAAGAAATAGGTACAAAAAATTTAAATTTTTACCATTCTGCAAACCTATCATCAAAGTTTCTATAGCCACGCTCAATACAAACAATATATGCATGTTTTCTTATTTCCCTATTGTCCTTAAGGTTCATAAGGAGCCATGGAGCATGTCAAAAGAATAATACATCTCTTACCAAGGGGAATCTTGGGGACAAAGATGAAGTACTAAATACAACAAACATGAAAAAACTGGGTTCAACATTATGAGTTGTAGAATCCCATAGAAACTATTCAATATCTAGCCAAATTTGATCCTTATGACTAGATATGGTTACTACCTACAAAATGCATGTAGTTGTCACAAGAAACTAACAATATTGAAAAAGGTATACTTGATATACTAGAAAGTTTCGTTTTCTTCTATAATTGAAAAAATCAACCATTGTTGTCTAATATGCAAAATAGGGTATTAGGTGCCCCAAAACTCAAGGAATATTAGCTTTATGTTACAATATGCAACATAGAAAATCAAAACTACATTTGGATATCATGAAAGCCACCAAAAAAATCATAGAAGAGCTAAAATTGGCTAAAAAACAAGATTTGACAATTTTTGTAATTTGGTCATAACTTACAACTTTAACATTTATTTCTCCCTGGAAGCATCTGGACATGTTGAGGACTATTAAAGATAGTTCTCTAGCATTATAGACCTCACAAACATGAATTCTAGAGTGGTATAGTTGCAAAAAGTTGAAAAAAGCCAAAAACATGACCCGTTTTTTCACACAGTTTAGGTTGTGAAATGTTATGCAACGGCAAGGTTAAAGATGGAATTGATATTCCAAAAAAATGTGGAGGTTTTTTCAGCTCATGAGACAACTTTCTAGATAGATAGCACCTCAAAATCCATTTTGAAACTCTTGACATAATTCAAGGAAAATGGTCACTTAACAGGACATAAAAGTGTCCCAGGACATAAAAGTGTCCCATTACCAACCTAGTGTTAAGTATGGAGCGTGATTTACCCTTGTAATTTTCTGTGGTAAAAGCGCACATTTGTAAGGCCCCCATTATGAGGAGAAGCCATCGTGCATGAAGGGAAATCACTCACCGGGAACCAAAATTTTCACGGACAAGAATCAGGGGCAACTTTAAAGGCCTCGGGGGCGGAGGCCCTTGAGACTTTTTTTTTTGCCGAAATATTCTTTTTCGCCGGAATATTATGGCCGGACGGCGGCCGGAAAGTGGTTGGAAAACAACCGGTCGGTTGGCAGGTGGCCGGTGGTCGGAAGTCATTGGCCGGTGGCCGGTGGCCGAATTCAAAAGCGGACTTGTCTTCTCAAGGGCGGCCACACATGGGCGGATTGGAGGGTCCGATTTGGACTTATTCGGACAAGGGCGGCTACACATGGCTGTCTCTCATAAGAGAGGGCAGCCCTTTTGGCCTATAAAAGGAGGCCATTTCTACACACATTTCATAGTGTGAAGTTGATGCAACAAGGCGAGTGTGAGGTGGTGAGAGTGAAGCAAGGCGGGAGCTCTATCAAGGGTTTAATCCCTTTGTAAACTACTTCTTCTTTTGAAGTTCTAAAGCCATTGAGTGGCTACTTTCCTATGGACGTAGCCCACATTGGGTGAACCACATATATCGTGTGTACTCTCTCTCTCTCTCTACTCTATAATCTCTTGTGTGTGAAATCTATCTCTCTCCATTAAGTAATCTACTCAAAAATCTATTTAGCTACGTCTTATTTCCTAACATATGGCTCAACCATCACATATTGTAGACCCACTTCATCCTCATGTTCTTCAAACACATGCCTTGCCGTTGCCTCTCCAAATAGGGAAGAAAGAGGATCATCCTCTACCGCATCATTCTGTAGCATAGCCTCAAAAAAACCTTCCTTCTCATTCTGTTGAGCCCTACCATCACCTACCTCCACCAGCTCAAACATGGGCCAATTTTACCATCCTCGTAGGGTAGACTAGTAACCACCACTCCATCTCTTTTCTCTTATTCCACAATTGTAGCAGCTTTTCCTCTCTTGTTCAATCTTCGTACCTGTTGTACAACCATGGAATACTCCACAACTACCTTTATAAACATCACCATCAACACAATACCTCTTAGTACTTTCAGGAAATATGACATAGCTAAGTAGATAATTGAGTAGATTACCTAATGGAGAGAGATAATTTACACACACAAGAGATTATAGAGTAGAGAGAGAGAGAGAGAGTACACACAATATATGTGGTTCACCCAATGTGGGCTACGTCCACGGGAAAGCAGCCACTCAATGGCTTTAGTACCTCAAAACAAGAGGTAGGTTACAAAGGGATTATACCCTTTTGGAGATCTTGCCTTGCTTCACTCTCATCACCTCACCCCACCTTGTTGCATCAACTTCACACTACGAAATGTGTGTAGAAATGGCCTCCTTTTATAGACCAAAAGGGCTGCCCTCTCTCATGAGAGGCAGCCATGTGTAGCTGCCCTTGTGTAGATAAGTCCAAATTGGACCCTCCAATCTACCCATGTGTGGCCACCCTTGAGAAGACAAGTCTGCTTTTGAATTCGGCCACCGGCCACCAGCCATTGATTGCTGACCACCGGCCACTGGCATTGACTACCGGCCATCAGCCAATCGGCCAACCGACCGGTCATTTTTCAACCACTTTTTGACTGCCGTCCGGCCATAATATTCCGGCAAAAAGGATTATTCCGGTTTAGGCTCGAGACTGGGCGTGAAAATTTTGGTTTTGAGCGAGTGATTTTATTTTCCGGCGAGTTATTTTTCTTCATGCATGATGGCTTCTCCTCATAATGGGGGCCTTAAAAATGTGCGTTTTTAACACAAAAAATTACAAGGGGTAGATCAAGCTCCATATTTAACAAGTACCTTCATCTGCATGTCCTCCTCTCCATGCTTGGACACTTTCACCTGCTCTTCATTCACATTTCCTACCATTAAATCTTCATGCACAACATTAGAGAGCTTCACACTTACCATCTTAGCTTCATCGGGCTCCGTTTGCTCACCATAGGATGTGGACTCATCCTCCAAGCTATCCTCTTTACCTATCTCCCAAAAGATGGAGCTTGCACCATCATCATCATCACCATAGGCTGACTCCATATCAGCATCATCATCCTCCTGCTGCTTCAAAAAAACTAGGCCACCGTCTTGGTTTTGCACACTCTCTTCCTCTTGCTTCAAGTCTTTTGCATCTGCAAATTGGCTATCATCTGCTACGCTCTCATACGAGGATTTAAAAAGAACAAGCTTTAGTTCCCCTTTAGGCTGCACTTGGATCCTAGCATTGGCCACTTTCTCCACACATAGGTTCTCCTTGACACAAAGATTATCTTCGCTAATAACCTCGACTGCCACTGGCACTGGCCTTTCACAAACAGGAAACTCCAAAGGCACATAATTGACCATCGGCCTTACCTCAACAGGCTTTGCATTTTGAACTCGTAGAACCATCCTTGGTTGAACCATCAAGCACACTGCCACCGTAATAGGCACATAATCATGAGGCTTCAACAAGCCCAACTCCAGCTTTCTTTTTACCTTTTTGCTCTTTATCTTGGACAAATAAACCATCCTTTCATAGTTATCGGCATCGAACTCCACCTTTTCTCTGATTCTTGGATGCAGGAAATCCAAAAATGTTGACACTTTGAACAGTTCATGGCCGGCACCCCGTAGCTACCTCTAGCTGTCTCCAACAGGCTTCAAATCGCTCAACAAAAATAGCAAAATCTTGAATTACATCTTGGCATAACGCCCTTAGCTTTGCACCCGCTTCCTCTTTTGCAGTAATCACCTCTCAAAACTGCTTTAAAAATTGACTTTGCAACCTTTGCCATGTTTCTTGATCAATGCTCTATAAACCATCGAACCACACCTTGGCTCGCCCTCGCATCAACAGCGGCACCGTCTGCAGACTTTTTTCATCCGTCGACATACACATCGACAACAGCCATAACTCAAAATCTGCAACCAATTCTCATTATCTTCAATGCCCGTAAATATGGGGCCAAAACGTGGCTCCACCATCTGTGTCAGCTTCAAATTCTGCCACTGAACACTTCGACCCTCAGCCAACCGCTTTGTCGGCTAAAAAACACCACTCCAAACAGCAAATTGGAGCATCACACAACTCCTCCATGGGGACACCAGAAGATGGAGAGGGGGAATGAGGGAACACACCCAGCACACAAAGGGAGATGCCTCCTATAGCTCAGGTCATACACAACACCCAAATCCACTCAGTGAGCATCTTCAACTCACACAATTTCTGATACTGCACACACGAGCAACCACAACTCGATGCACCCACGCTCGAAAAGACCATCAATCAACCTGCAAGCATAAAACAGCCGCAATTTACCATCTACCCTTGCACACAAACACCACACACTCTCTCCTTGCACACACACTCATCGTGGGGGTGCACCTGCCATCACACACCCGATACCACACACAAGAGAGCAGAGAAGGAGAAGGGGAGAAGGAATAGCATGAGAAAAACGACCATTTTCAATGGGGGACATCATTCTACGCTAAAAAAAAAATACCATAGCCGCACCCCTCCTTGTTGGCTCTTTTCCTCAAGGTACACACCCTCTTGCCGGGAGCAAAAAAGGCCCTAAAATGTTCAAAAAAAACCCCTTTATAGGGAGGGAGCATCCATTTTTGGCATTTTCTTCATTTAATGACACTTGGCGACATGCTTTCATGGTCTCTCTCTCACTGTCTCTCACCTGTCATGGGAACCCCTCCCCTTATGAGCAATAGAGACCTCGCTATGGGGGGGGGGGGGGGGGGGGGGGGGGGGGGGGGGGGGGGGTGACTTTTGATTTCAAAAAGGGGGGCCCTAATAGGTGCAGTGCAGGAACAACCCCTATCACGTGTGATGCCAGGTCATCACTATCGCGAGCTGCTGGAGAGCACAAGTGGTGCCACAGGCTGCCGCTACCGGCTTCGCCACTTCCAACACCTCTCAAAAATGCAGTATAGTGCACCACTGGCATCGTCAATTGCAGCGCCCTCTCGAGGCTCTCCATCGCCACGGGGTGAGGGAGATCCCCTTTCTCCCCCTTTGTGTACCAATTGATGCTCACGGCCCAGACCATAAAGCCCGGGCACCCTACCTCCTCCAACGTATGTGGGAGACATGTCGTTCCCCATGGCAGCCTGTGGGGGACATCCCTCAAGGGCATATAAAACCCCTCAAAAAAGACATTGAAAATGAAAAAATTTGTCCCACTTCAGAGCCTTGATTCTTCCTACTCGGTGATTACATGCCCGAATCGGAGAAACCCACTAAAAATTCACCTTTTGGACTTTGGCCCCCTCAGCTCTTGCCACCTCTTGATCCTCCCAAGGCCACAAAACGAGGTCATAAAAAAAATAAAAATTATCAGGTACCTTTCTCCAGGCAATTGCCCCAAACTTTGTTCATCTATAACTTGGTGCTCAAGACTCAAAATCACGTGCCATAAATTTTTGTATACTCCACATGATTCATGCTACCCTTGAGAACCTTAGCGAGTCCAAAAAGATTCGAGATGGCGCATCCTCCTATGTAGGAAAGTGGGCATACCAACCCTCGAAAAATCTTCAAGTGATCATAACTTGCTAACCAGAGCTCCGATTGGCAATCCAAGAAGACAAGCATGCTCCATAATTTCAGTTTTGCATATCCATCCACTAACATTAGCCTGGGCCACCTGCCCCCAATTGCCCTACCCGTCCGGGATCTACAATACCTTCTAACTTTGAACTGCAATATCTTGAGCACCTTGGCTCCGTTTGACGAGTCGTTTGGACCAGCTTCTAGAGCACACTGGGCAGTACATTCCAAAGCATCGACTTGGCACTTCGGACACCTTGATCTCTCATCCCATTTGGACTCATCTTGAAGATTTTTTGGTCTAAAAAACCGCATTGAGCATACACTTCCGCTACCCTTTGGCTGCCCGAGACCTTGGTACCTGTCTTAGCCTTCTGTAGTGCACCTCCATCCTACCTTTGCCTGACATAGACCACTTTCCAGCTCGAACCAACTTTGGCTGCACCAATGTTGAGCTCTTTCTATAGATATGCTACATGATATCGTTTTACCTGCTAGAGTTTAAATTCCATTTTGGGAGAGAAATTTGAATTCAAATAAACTAGTCGTTTTGCCTGTTTGAATTCAAAAGCTATCTTTTTATTACTTCCTTAATACTAAAGTTTTGACTTCCTTAAATTTCCAAATAAAGAGGCCCTCCTAGACCTCATTCTCTTCCTAATGGGAATACTTAATAGATATTTGAGTAGCTTACATAATGGAGAGAGACAAATTTTCACTCACAAGAGATTATAGATTAGAGAGAGAGAGAGAGAGAGAGAGAGAGAGAGAGAGAGAGAGAGAGAGAGAGAGCACACACAATATATGTGGCTCACCCAATGTGGCTCACACAATATATGTAGCCCACCCAATGTGGGCTACATCCACGGAGAAGTAACCACTCAATGGCTTTAGTACTTCAAACAAGAAGTAGGTTACAAAGGGACTATATCCTTATAGAGCTCCCGCCTTGCTTCACTCTCACCACCTCACACCCACCTTGTTGCATCCACTTCACACTGCACCACAATGCTTCACAATCCATTTTTGTGTGTAGAAGAGGCCTCCTTTTATAGGCCAAATATACCCTCACTCATGAGAGGCCGCCCTATGTAGTCACCATTGTGTTGACAAGTCCGACTTGACTCTCCAATGCGCCCATGGGTGGCCGCCCTTGAGAAGACAAGTCCATCTTGAATTCGGCCACCGACCACCACCCATGACTTTTGACCACCAACCACCAACCATTGACTATCGGCGTGACCGGCCAACCGATCGACTATTTTTCGACCACTTTTAGGTCGCCGTCCAGCCAAAAGATTCTGACAAAAAAGAATATTCTGATGGCCACAAAAAAAAAAATCGGGAAGTGATTTTTCTTCACACAGAATGGCTTATCCTTATAATGGGGGCCTTACAAATATGTGTTTTTAATACAGAAAATCACAAGGGGTAAATCAGACTCCATACTTATCAATATCCCACTTGGAGACTGATCTCCACAGCAAACCTATGACTGCTTTCCATTCTCACTTCTTATCCTTGAATACCGATTGAAGATGAGCAAAAACTCAACTTCTCCTTGTTGACCACCTTTGTAAACATGTCTGCAAGATTTTCACTTGTATGCACCTTTCCTAGCTTTAGCTGTCCCTCTTCTAAAAGTGTGTGTATGAAGTGATATCTCACCTCAATGTGCTTTTTCCTTGAATGAAAGGCTGAGTTCTTTGCAAGATGGATAGCACTTTGGCTATCATTGCACAAGACACAATTGTCTTGTTTGATACAAGCTCTTCTAAGAATTTGTGAAGCCACAGTTTTTCTTTTCTTGCCTCTGTCCTTGCTACATACTCTGCTTCCATGGTAGAAAATGATATTACTTTCTACATCTTTGAATCCCAGCTTACTGCTGTGCCTCAAACCGTGAAGACATAGCCAGTAGTTCTCCTTCGAGTATCTTTGTCACCTGCCATATTTGCATCAACATACCCTTGATGAAAAATATTAGTTCCTCCAATATACAAATCATTTGTTGTTGTCCATTTTAGATACCTAAGTATCCACTTCATAGCTTTTCAATGCTCTTTACTTGGATTGTCCATGAACCTACTTACAACTCCCACTACATGTGCAATGTTTGGCTTTGTCCAAACCATAGCATACAAACCATAGCCTAGACTTGTACCTTTTCTTCCCTCCTTCTTCTTCCTTCAGCTTGTACTCCCATTTCTTTTGAAGTTCCCACTTACCTTTAGCAGCTCGAGACTAGCCGTCGTGAAAATTTTGGTTTTTGGCGAGTAATTTTTCTTTACGCACGATGGCTTCTCCTCATAACGGGGGCCTTACAAATGTGCGTTTTTAATACGAAAAGTTACAAGGGGTAAATCAAGATTCATACCTAACAAGCCCTCAATAAAAAGGAATGATAAGTACTAGTTTGAGGTATTAATCAACACTCCACTACCGTTGTCATTAGATCAATTGTTATGTATGGTTCTAGCGTTTAAAGAAAGATTGTCGAATAAATTCTTACCAACCAGTTCAAGAAAACCACATGGTTGAACCAGTCGTAGACAACATTGATCCAGCAGATGTGGAATTTTTAGTCCCATTTATTAAGTGGTTTTTTAAGGCACTTTGTTTATAGATGTATTGTTGGATGGAGGGTGTGGAGTTAACATATTGATTGAGTCAATATACCACATGATGAAGTTTGGCAACTTGGAACTAGCACCATTTCAGGCGAAGATCGCATACTATAGATATAAAATTTTGGGTGAATTTTGTTGTTTTGAAGATGGAGAAAGACATTAGGAAGATTATGGGGTCTAGGAGGGCCTCTTTGTTTCCCATGAGCTTAAGGAGATGATTAACATTTTTACAAATAGGTGTATGCCATGCGTGCAAGAATGGTGGGTGTGTAAGAGATGTGTAAGAGTGGTCAAAGGATGCACTTTCAATCTTATGTTTTTCAGCCTTCTGTAACTCCCACATATGATCTCCGATTTGAGCGGAGATCATAGATCTGCAATCTACGCGTTGAGCTATTTCTATAGATATGCTACATGATATGGTTTTACCTGCTAGATTTTAAATTACATTCTAGGGGGAAGATTTTAATTTAAATAAACTAGCCGTTTTGCGTGTTTGAATTCAAAAGCCGTCTTTTGATTACTTCCTTAATACTAAAAGTTTGACTTTCTTAAACTTCCAAAAAAAGAGGCCCTCCTAGACCCCATTCTCTTCCTAATGTGATACCTCCTATGACATGTTATTGGGGAGACCTTGGTTCAGATTGACTAAAGTCAAGCACGATTGGGGTGAGAATAAGGTTTTTTTGAAGAAAGGGACATATGTAATTACAATCCCTATGTTGGGGAGAAGTAACATTCCTTTTAAGGAGAGACCATTGTATGCTCAAGCCATTAATTTGGTAGAGGAAGTTGAAGATGATGAGGAGGAAGCATTTTTGAAGGCTAATCCAACCATTGACCTTGTATTTGAAGTGGATATAGAAGGAATTTTTGAGAAGGAAGATGAGTAGAATGGTTGTATTTAGACCTAGCTCCCGGACAAGAAATATAGGGATCATAGGTACTACAGATGGTCGATCGAAATGTGGCATCTAGCTCAAAATAAGCGTTAAAATAGGAGGTTTCTTTGTTCCTCCTATAGAGTCTGTATCTTTCTTTGCAGCCTTGCATTTTTCATTTTTGTTGCTTGTGTTTCCTCTTTGGCATCTCAATCATCTAGCTTACTGAGCTAGGACACTGCCCGTTCGCACTTGAACTAAATCTTGATTTTTTCCAAACGCTATTCTAGGTCAAACTTACTAATTAAACTATCTTCATCCTCATGATTACAGATCTCGAGTGTGGTGACATTGGGCCTCCTTCTTGAGGAGTCTATAGTTGTGAGGTCCCACGCACTGACTCTTTGCCTTGTTTGTGGTCCTATACATGGTGTTCTCTCTCCCTTTTTTAGTGTTGATCATCTTCCACAGAGTCTTTATGCTCAATATGTGCCTATTCTTGATCTTCTAGGTTCTTTCTTATGTCTTCTTTCTCTTCATCCGCAGGAGGTGGTGTCACTGACTTTCGTGAGATCTGTTGCTCAATCTCTATCTCAATGTCTTATTGTTGGTTAGTAGCATTTCCCTCCCTTGTGACATTTATTCTTGAGTAGTGTTATGGACTTTGGGAGAGTCTATTAGAGATTTCAAATCAATCTACTTTTTGCCTCTTTGACTACTCTACTTCTCCGTACTCATCTTTCCTTTTGATCACTTTATGGTTGTGCTATCTAAATGTCTCAATGAGTTCTACATTTTTAGTAGTTTTTCTTTGTCTATATTGTCGGATATTCTCTAGCTACTTCACTTTTATTTTCCCTAACTTCTTATCAAGCTCAAGATCACCTTCATCCTCTGCATCATTTCTCGCTTCATCTATGTTTTTCTTTTCTTCAGCCATCTTCCTCAGTGTCTCCTCCCGCAACCACTGAGCCTCTTCCATCGATCTCTAAGTTTGCGTTTTGTGTATCTGCTTGGCTGTTTTGCGTTGTTTTTTACTAGAGAGATTGTGATAAAATCCTACTCCTCCTCTTGTGCTATTGTGGACTAATATTCAGATGGATTATCCCTATTTCTTGGTTTGATTTTTCCACTAAACCCCATATGAGACTCTGTAGCTTCGATGTTCGCAATCTTTTCTCTTGAGCTCTATCCTCTTGTTTGTCTTTTTGATGTGGTAGTAGATGAGATTTCCGCTGACTGGTTTGCATGGTCTACCTTGTGCAATAGATCCAATTGTGATTTTTATGGATGCAATTGATCAATCATACCAAGGGCTTGGTTTGAAATCCTCTTCAACACCAAGATTACATTCTTGCTTCAACCAGATTCTCCGAGATGTAATTCCCTAGGTCGCATCAGATGACCCGTTGCTCTACCAACCCCATGGCCATTACCACCTCTATGTGCAAGTTTGGCTTGGTGTAGCGGGGGTTTTTTATAACCTTGATGTGCTGCAAGATCGTTTATAGGGGCATTTCTATTTTGGTGTAGATCAAATCTTTTTATGTGAACTTATGTCGTTGTTTCTTCATAAATGAGTTATCATTGTTGATGGCTTTGGAATTGTTGATTGGATAATGGTTTTTGGCTGGTATGTGGAGTGCATAATTGATGAGCTCGTTAGTTATCCTAGCCTTGATGTCCAATTGCACCATCTTTTTAGTCAATGTGGCTTCAACATTGTATTGTATTGAGCTCATGAGCTCGTGGGATCTCTAAACGCTAGCTCCACATGGCGAAAGTCAAAAGGATGTATCCAGATGTAGTTCTTCAATGACCTCTTTTTGTTGGTGTAAGGTCCCCAATTCCCTTGGAAACATGGTTGTCTTTACTTTGATACCATCATCCGCTTGATGTCCAATTGCACCATCTTTTTAGTCAATGTGGCTTCAATATTGTATTGTATTGAGCTCATGAGCTCGTGGGATCTCTAAACGTCAGCTCCACATGGCAAAAGCCAAAAGAATGTATCCAGATGTAGTTCTTCAATGACCTCTTTTTGTTGGTGTAAGGTCCCCAATTCCCTTGGAAAGATGGTTGTCTTTACTTTGATACCATCATCCGCTTGATGTCCAATTGTACCATCTTTTTAGTCAATGTGGCTTCAATATTGTATTGTATTGAGCTCATGAGCTCATGGGATCTCTAAACGTCAGCTCCACATGGCAAAAGCCAAAAGAATGTATCCAGATATAGGCCTTCAATGACCTCTTTTTGTTGGTGTAAGGTCCCCAATTCCCTTGGAAAGATGGTTTTCTTTACTTTGATACCATCATCCGCTTGAAACTTGCCGATAAATATGTTTGTTAGAATCTTGACCAGCTCTTCCTCTGAAGTGTGTGCCTTCTCATTAGAGCATATGTTGATGACTTTTTAAGGGGATAATTCCCACTCTTTTTGAGCTCTTCTTCCAAGCATTGTGGTGAAACAAATTGAGTAGCTCCAAAAATTTGTCAAACAGTTGTCAAGAAAGTTAAAGAAAAACACAAACTTGACCATAAAATGAAAAATGAGCATAACTTAATCAAAACATGTCTAAATTTGACCAAACTTCACCAGTGCATCTAAGACAACTACATGCATTAGGTCATGTGGTCATAAGTTAGATTTGTGTGTGAGGTATATGTATTGCAATCCATGTTGGAACACATTTTCGACTTCTAATGATACCATCTAATTAAGGATGATATGGTATAAAACCTTTTGGATTTAGATCACTAGTTTGAGATTTATGCCAGTTCTTGGAAAATTTCCGTAGACTTAGAGAATTTTGGCATTATGTCTAGTGTTTTTGAATCCCAATGGTTGATACTTTAGGGTTAGGCTTTATTTGGAAACTAGGACCTCATGGTGGGATTTTGATTTGGAAAAGTGAAAAAGGTATATGGATCGTGATCCATGCTTGGTAGCCTTGTGAGGTGAAACTTGGTACACATGTTCCTATAGTCTATCCTAGTACACTGTTGAACTCTTTTTTGATTTGTACCTATTTTGCATAAGTTTGCCCAATTTCCCAGTTTATAGACCAATTTGGTTTAACTTTGCCATATTGGGCTTTTGATCGCATCTTTGACATTAGGAAAAAAATGGAGTCTCCATGGGCCTTGTAAGAATCCCTAATTTAAAGGAAGCCTGCCAAGATTAAGGGGGACAAAGGCTTTGAATGGGGCTATTTTGGTAGGGTCTCCTCCACCTTTGACCCCCAAAAAGGTAGGGGGAAGGGGGGGGGTAACCATTTAAAAAGTAGGGAAGGGGGGGGTAAACCATTTGAAAAGTAGGGGGGTAGGGGGTCTTCTCTCTCTAGATTTTTGGCCAACTTGTAAGTGGCCTCTTAACTCTCCCATGCCACCTAAGCAAATCCGTGGGTCAAAGAGGTCAAAAAAATGACTTTTTTCAAAAACTTTCAAAAAAACTCTATTCCCCCCTAAAAAGTACCCCCAACATATACACATAATAAAAAAAATATTTTTAAGTTAAATTACTCATAATTCAACAGTTTTTGACTCCCTCCAAAACTTTTAGGAAATTCCCCCTAAAATTGAAAACTTTCCCTCCTAATCTAAGCTCCTCTCCTACACCCATCCCCCTTGCACCTGCACCTGCTGCTGCACCTACACACCCATCCCTCCATCCTTCAAGCTCCATCTCTCCATCCTACAATTCCTCTTGACGACGTGACCAATGTCCCAGCAAGCTCTTCACGTGGTAGGTCTCCAAGGATTTTCCTACGCCTACCTCAAGAGTATGTTCCGACAAAGAAAATATGCTTGGGTACATTAAGCCAACGAACGCCGCGCTCAAGGGGAGAAGAATGTGGATCTCTGGACAGACGGATGCTTGTATCCAAAGGATCCTTCTCTCAATGTTCATCCGTCTTTTACAAACATTCCATCACTATTGCAATACGTTGGAAATGGAGAGCAAGGTTTGTTGGGCTACTGCAAGAGACTCAACAAACACGAGATTGCGCGGTCCGAGATCTACTTGCATCATTGGCAGTTGCTCAATGGGAGTTTCCACAATCTTCAAGATCAGATGCAAACAGCTACTAGTGCGCTTGAGGAGGCAAAGAGCACCATCACAACCAAGGAAAATGTAATTAAAAAGCTTGAGGATACTCTTTCACACATGGAGAGTACTGCCATGGGAGGTAGGGTGAGGAAACGAGAGTTGTCCAAAATTCAGACTCTTGCACCACGTGGAGGTGCAAGAAAACGAAGGGTGACAGCTATGAGGTAACATGTTCTGTCCCTCATGTTGTTTAAGTCTAATACCGCTCATCATTAATGTTTTGGGCAATAGGAACTTCGTCCAAGAAACGTGCGGCGGCAAGAATGCGTCAGCTACGGCTACTTTACTTCGTTCTTGTTTCAACAAAGAGGATTTTATTGTGATGCTTGATGCTCCAGAGGAAGAACACTTGAAAGACGCAATCACTAAGAGAGTTCTTAGTGATTTTTCTAATATTGTCACTGATCTAGATGTTCAGGATATTTGTGATGCTGTTGGGATTAGTACGAAGGGCTATCAAGCAATACATCAAGTGTTAAAAGAAGCATTAAGAAGTTGAGGAGTCACGGAAAACCTATTTCCACTTCCTCACAGAGTGGCGATTGCCAAGAAGGTGTCAAATGAAGATGTTGTTCACCGATTAGGGGACTACTTGTATATTGAAGACACGATGCCTCTTCAGCCGCTCCGTAGCAAATCAGAAGGAAGGAAGGGCCGTGGAAAGGGAAGCGGTGCTGTTTCTAACAGTGTGTTGCAGACCGAAGGGTTTGTTTACACCAAATTCAACAATATCTTTGTGGACTTGATACGATTGCAGCAGTCCATGGCTGTTTTCAACAATTTGAGTGATGCAGGTTAGTTTAGAGTTGCCTACATGCTCTATGATGTGTCATAACATGCATTGTGAGGCTTTATATTGTTGGCATTTCTTGAATGCAAGCTTGTGTTCGTGATGAAGTTGGATGAGTGTGTAATTGTTAAAGGGAGAAAGTTGGAGAGAATGAGCATCACGCTTATGAATGAAGCCCTAGCTTATGCCAAGCAATCTTGCAGTTCGAGTGAAGCAACAAAGCCCTCTTTTAGTGTGCAATCAGAGAAGGATATATGGTGGCTTGGTGCAATTGAAGTTCCGAAAGAGACACATGAAGTCCTTGCATGGATTTTCTGTAGAATCCCATGGGTCACAGAGGTCATTAAAGCTCAAATAAACGGTGAGAAGCTCATGGTTCCAGGACGTGGGGAGTTTGATGTTGAATGGCATTTAGGTGGTGATCTAAAGACCATAAAGTGCATGCTTGGATGCAAACAAGGTGTAAATTCTTTACTTCCCTGACCATTCCGTACGAAAGGGCACAAGACAAGTCGAGTAACTCAAGTGGAAGGTCACGACGAAGATAATGATGACCATATAAATAGGGAGTGGCAAACTTCGGTTCTTTCATGTGATATGCTGCAGGTGCCCAATAGGGATAGCAAAGATCCTGGGTGGAACCCCATAATTCCCTTCTCCCTCAACAATGTTCACTTTTGTACATTGCATGCGTTTATGCGAATATTTGATAGGATCCTAAATCATCACATTGATTATGCTTTCACAATGAAGCCCCTTTAATGGTCAAAAGACTCCTTGCAGGGGGTGGAGACGCTCCTTAATGAGATTGGATGTCACCGATCAAGGGTGAACATTGTAGCAGAGACTTGTAGGGAGAAGACATATGAGGTGGCACAGAAGGTTTCCATGAATGGAGCCAATGCACGTCGATTTTTCAAGAAGATGTCAAAGTATCCAATGCATGTATCCAAGGCAAGTGTCGATCTAGCAAGTGAGAAGTGGTGGGAGTTGTGGAAAGATTTGTGTTCATGCACGACGGACAAAGATCCCAATGTGGAGGTTGCTAACCAACGCAAGCTAGTATGGTCATCCTTTCAAAAGGTTGTGCAATTGATGAATCTTTCAAGCACCACCGTTGAGCAGCGAGAGGAATTCAAAAAGGTGCTTTATGAATTCACAAAGGTCGCTAAGGACGGATGGTCGGAAAGCAAGATTACACACTACATGGTTTGTTTTAACGGACTTAATACATATGCAATGTTTGAAAATGCAACTTTTCTATTAGCTTATCTCCTTTTTGGTTGTTTTAGCACATTCTCTATGCGCATGGTGCATACTTCATGGACCGCTATGGTTCGCTTGATATATGGAGTACACAAGGCATGGAGAAGTCCCACTATCGAGAAAAAGGAGTCTACTTCAAGAATACTCGGCATGGTGGTGGTAGTTCACACTCCAACTACCTCCAAGAGATGTTTAACTGGTTTTTTAGGCACACCTTTGGGAGAACTCGTACTATTGAGAAAGCAAGAGAGTTCATGTTAGCAAAACAGTTACGCAACGCCTCCCGTACTGCAACATCCGAGAAGTGGAAACGCTCGCGAGCGTCCCTAGGCCATGAAGCTTGGCGTGCAACTAAGTATCGAAAAGGCAGCGTTTGGGCATCGCGTCAGCCGTCCGCATGATCCAGGTTTAGTTGTTAAATTCAATTGGTTTATTTGAGTTTCACTCAATTGTTCGCATAGTGTGAAAGGGCCCAAATCTCAAAAAAACCTATTTAAAGGTTGAAGACGCTCATTTTTTCATTTTCCCTACTAGGTGCTACCATGGCAAGAACAAAAAAAACGGCTAGGATTGCATATCCAGAGGGGCCGGATGGCCAACGACTCAAAGGTACAGCAACATAAGCTGGAACTTCACAAGCTCAAGGTGAAGTCCACACAGAAGAAGCTGGAGCTTCAAATCAGCATGGCCAGTCCTCTACAGTAGCAAAAGAGAGACGGAAGCATCGCCTTGTTGTCTATTCATCAGACTCCAACGATTCTGATGGCAACATGGAGGATGAGAGCGACCAAGGCAATGAAACAAACATCCAAAATCAACCGTCAGAAGGCTCCGAAGAGACGCAAATGGATGAAGATGCCCCATGGGTTGGCGTCCAAATACAAACTTATCATGCTCACATGTCTATTGGGGGTAAGATACTTCCTAAAGGGAGTGGACCTACACCATCACATCCGGTCAATAGTGAAGAGCACGAATCAGATGGAGAGTGGGTGGAATCAGATTATGAGGTGTTGGAAGTGCCTGTGCAGAAAAAAAAGAGAAAGAGCATTGTCTACAAGAAGAGGAAGCAAGCTGCCCCAACTCGTGCCAAAAATGCACCTCCACGTCGACCTCAGAAGGTATGAAAGCGCAGCCGTGATTTTGCGGAGATTCGACACTATCAAAAGAGCACCGAGCTCTTGATTCGGAGGGCCCCTTTTGCAAGGCTATGCAAGGAGGTTTTGCAATTGTACAACACTCAGTTTCGGATGGGCGTCGTGGCCATAGAGGCAGTCCAAGAGGCAGCAAAGCAATATTTAACTAGCATATTTGAGGATTCTAACCTCTGTGCCATCCATGCAAAGCATGTAACCATTATGCCCAAGGATATGCAGCTTGCTCGCCGTTTGCGCCATGAGGAGTAGCTTGTAATTAGGCATCAAACCTTTTTGTATTTACGGAACTCCAAGATTTGGAAGAATGTGAATACAAGCGTCTTTTGATTGTATACCCCACTCTGTGCATTGTATTGGGAAGAATTTGAATATAAGAGTCTTTTATTGTATACCCCACTGCGCATTGTATTGTTTTAATTCTGTACCATGCAATGTAGCACTCGTCCAAGTTTTGTCTACCTTCTATTGTATGTATGTAGACATTAGCTTGTTATTGTGAAAAATTGCCTACGTTTAGCACCTTGGCTAAGTGGGGCATGCACTTCCTCATATATCCATGCTATGTGACTCACTATTGCATGGCAAAAGCATCTACAAGGTGTTGAAAATGGCTTGGAATGCCCCCAAACTGGCTGCCACAAGGGCACACATTTGGGGCTTCCAGAGGCCTATGGATGGACACAATGCGCGCCCTTGTGGAAGCCTTTCCTAGTGCTTTCCAGACACTTTCTAGTGGTTTCCTGACAATTTTGACAACAAATAAGTATGTTTTGTTTGCTTCAATGCTTCAATTAGCATAGATACTTCTGGCAATCATCCCCCCTTAGTCCATGTCAGTCCTATACTCCAAAAAGGGCTAGATATTGCCACATAGTTTACTCTTGTGGTTTGTTAATACAACTTTAGGTATCTGGGGCAAGATGGGCTTAAGGTTACAACTGTGCAATAATGTCTTTCTGTTTTGCAGCTGTGTATTAATGTCTTCTCACTCTGTTTTGTACCTGGGTATGCTCCTAGATGTGTCCAAATTCATCTGCCACAAGCGCGCGCATTTGCACACTTCATCTGCTGATGGAAGGCTCCAATGCGCGCCCTTGTGGCAGCATATTTTAGGGACTTCCAAGCCCTTTACTATGCACATCCATAACTTTGGAAGCCTAGATATAGCAATGTATGCATTTTATAAATTTTAATGCCTGCCAAACCCTTTAATAGTCATAGTAGAAATTATGGTGCTTCTCATACACAATGGAAGCCCAACATATAAGAAATTCAAAACCTTGCAAGAAAGAGAGTCATAGATAGCAAAAAGTAGTTTCATTAAAGAAATCAATGCTTTACATGATATCCGGCTTTTGCTTTAGGATCTTTCTAATTACAATTTTCTGGCACTTGGCCTTTTGGGGTGGCTCCCTGTTAAGTAAAGTGGTTGTGATTTCTTGGGTGTCATTAACCCCTACAGCTTGGTTCATGCCGACATGGGCAATAAAGCACCCGCGAAAGTTTACACCAAAAGTGGATATTGCAAAAGCTTTCTTTACAAGCACTACAAGGTTGGCCGTTTGGGCAAGTGTTGTTAAACACAACACCTTGGAGAGTGAACGGAGAGCAAAAATGTTGTAGCGACCATTCGGAGAGTAGTCGGCATGGACAAACACCACGACACCAGTGGGAAGTGTACCAAGGTAGTGAGCAAGTGCCGCTTGAGGTCCGAACGGCGTCCTCCTCCCCCCGGACCGTTGCGCCCAGGCGTCAACCTCCAGAACATCCTGCAAAACATAGGTTTTCTGAGATAGGGCACAGAATTATGATATAACATTAACAAAATCATTTGTAACAATCAAATGTAAGTGAGCATCTATACCTCTTGTCTACAATCCTCCTCATCGTCATCCGGGTGCAAGTAAAGATCCACGCTTGACTTCCCCTTTGGATCAAGCAAAACACGTATTGCAGCAGGTGGTGGTGTATCCACTCTTGCGCGTTTAGCCAAACACATGGCTTGTACGGACACAAACTCCTCCTCAAAGACCTTGGCCTGCTCAGCCCCTGCCACCACGGCTTGTGCGATCGCCACTGTGTCCGCCAAAGTATTCCCCATGGGCAGTAGGAGATCATCATCATGGGAGGTGGTGGTATCAACCTCAAACTTTCCATGGGCATCAAGGATGGCGAAACACTCATCCATGCGAAGCTCAAAGGATTTCTCCAGATCGTGCATAAACACAAACTCCTCCCCACCCACCACAATGGAGGAGAAGCGGGTAATCTCTACCTCATGGATGGCATCCCGAGTGGTGGTTCCTTCTGCCGGTCCCGAGGATGAACCGACTGATGGAGAGGCCTCCAAGAGGCCTTGCATCCCTATAGGGTAGGTCAAGGCAAGCGTCCTCTCCTCTGCGGATGAGTCAATGGCCGCGGGCTTGGGGTCCTTCACATCAGCCAATACCCCGCCGATCTGCACGTGTGGTAGCACTACGTCAGGGCCTGCTGGGCACTCGTGAAGGAGGAAGATCATTATGGACTGAACAGAGAAAAAATTGTTTCCGATCCTTCCCTTATGCATTGCTCGCACATCATCAGCTTCAAGCCGCACATATTGTCCGGCGGGTTGTGCTATGGTGGCAAAGCGTGCAAGCCGCTGATGAAATGGCTTGTCCCCTTGGTAGATGTGGTGGAGAAGGCCTTCAAGGACCCATTTCCCTGGCCGGTTTGGTAACTCAACAATGAATCTCCCCATGCACGTGGAAATGTATGAAGTAATGTGCTCAAGAGATTGAGAGTGGAGGGTCAAAGTGGTTTCCAAATCGGGTTGGGTTGTGAAAAATGCTTGAAGCTCAGGGCGATTTGCATGCCCAACCTCAGTAAGGAATGCATCTAAAGCACTAGTAGCAGCCATGTCTTCTCTTTGCGTGATTGGGTATGCTAGGTCTCTCTGCAATGCTGGGATGAAAATGGTGAAATGAGGAGGTGGTCCTCCTTATATAGACATATTCCATCTCGAAAAAAATAAAAAATATGCATTTAAAAAATAAATTTACACCACCTTAAAACTCAAGTACAAAATCAAGTACAACACCTTATAACTTTTCAAAATATTTAATAAAATATCCAATATATAAACGATTAAAGTTACAAGCCAATTCACTTAGACAAGATGATTTCGTCTGTAGCCCAATCTTTGTAAACAAGCATAGTGGCCTCCATCCGCCTTCCAATCTATACAACCAAAAAATGGGCAATCAACATACAAAAACCCACAAAAATTAAGAAAAGGTAGCTAAGCAAGCACAAAGCAGACCTTGCGTTGTTCCAGTTTGAAACTTGCATTACCGACATCCTCGAATCCCATTATGACAAAGTGTTCCCGAAGATTGGCAAGAGTCCAATGTGGATTCAGTGCAACCACCTCCACCTCGTTATTGGGCATGCGGACACAAATTTCAAAGGATTGAACCTCTTTGGCTGTCAGCTGCAAGGGTATCCATTTGCCACGTTTGTGCATCCACCTCTCGTAGCTAAACCATGCATACAAGGTGCACCTTGCTTTCAAATACCGAAGGCAAAGCTGTGTGGGGGACACATTGCACTTATAACGGTCACCATCATGCAAACCGTCAACATAGCCCCAATTGACACCTAGAATGGTGTCCATTGCATCTATGTCAACTTCTTTGCAAACAAACATTGTTGGTGTTTCTACAATCGGCAGAGAGCGGAATGCATGCACAAACAAATGAATGGGACAATGCCAACTGAGACCCACCGATCTGGTTGCCTTACCAAACTTTAGGGACCCTTGGAAATCTTGCAGCACCTTGCGCTTGAAAGAAAGCAAAGCCCAATGGTCTGGAGTTGGCCATTCTGCACTCTGGAATGAGGGTGTTTCCACAGCTTCTAACCTACCATAGCTTTGGCTTGACTTCGGCACCACGTACTTGTGGGAGTACATGAATATTCGCTGCTCGGTAAGTTTTTTCAATGAAACATTAGGAAACATAAGCTCCCCAATGTGAGCATGCAAAACCATGAACGTGCCTGAGAGGCACTCAAGCGGCTGCTCCTCAACTAAGCTGGATGGAAAAACATCTTTACAAATGCCCTTAGTTAAACATAATGATCACATAAACGTAAACATGACATATGCATGGGATAGCTAAACCATGAAAACTTACAATGAGGTGCAAATTGAGTTGAAGCTCTCTTAAGGTGGATCTCAGCTGCACTGTAGACGTGTTGCACGATGGCCACCATTCTGGACTTTGTTTCTTTGAATGCCAATAGCCGGCCCTTCCAATGACGTTCCAATACACCTCGACACCGTACGCGATGAGGTCCATCACGTGACCGTTGCATGTAGTACCCATGCACCCTTCTTGAATACTTGTGGGATCCATACCCCCTCTGAGTCTTTTGTGTTGTGCAAGACAATCTCCTCTATCTCTGGTTTGGGCCGTCTATGCGTGGACATGCTTGGGAAGTTGGGCTTAGGAAGGGATTTGAAAGAGTTAAGTACTGTGGAGAGAGAATGAGGAGCTGAGGGGAGGGTGAGGTGAGCTGCCTATGGTGGCTATGGTGGCTTTGACAGTGGAGATAGAGAAAGAGGGGAGGAGTGAGAGGTAGAGAGGTAGAGAGGATAGTGGAGCTGTGGGACTGTAGAGGGTTGATGGAGGTGTGAGAGAAGGGGGAGCTATGGAGAGAGAGGAAGAGAGTGGTGGAAAGCTTTTGGCTATGGCTGCCTTGACTGTAGAGAGAGAATGGGAGGAGGGAGAGTGTGGGAGAGAAAAGTAATGAGGGAGAGAGAGAAAAGTGGATTTTGGGAGGAAAATATGACTTTTTAAAGTTAGTTTATGTTTTGGGGCAGTTTTGGAGTAAAATGGGTCAACTTTGGAACTTTTAAAAAAAATTCAATTTTTAGGGTTTTTAAGCATGCACGTTTTTTTTTTGGGGGTCCCTCTCTCTTTTATGACACCTCTCTCCTCCTATTTACCCCCCCCCCCCCCCCCCCCCCCCCAGCCTACCTCCCACCTCTCTCTAAGAACCAAGCATTGAAGAGGGAGACAATTAGGCTGCACCCCTACCATTCCTCCCCCTCTAGGTGATATCCCAAGAGCCTTCTCATTGGTTCTCCCTTAAGCCTTCACTAATCAAAAAGGCCCAAGGAGAGTCCATATTTTTCCTAATGATCTCTCCTTGTGGTTGTCCTGTTTGAGATTTTGTAAGTGTAATGATTTGAAAATGAAGTTCGGTCTCCACTCTATCTGTCTGTCTAGTTTCACCATGGCTGGGATTTGTTTAAGCCTTACACTCCTACTAGCAAGTTTGATGCATTTTGCAAGCATCTTTTGCACCATTTTTTATACTCTAAGCTTACCACTCTTTCAAAGCAATAACTCAACCAAAACCATATACTTTTGCATTTGCACTATGCAATTGCTTAGCTATGACATATGAACCACTTTATGCATCCAAACATTGAAATTCTGACATACATTCCCACACAAATTGCACTGCTAATTTTCACTCAATTCTTGGTAAATCAGCTTAAGAAATTACATGGATCCCGATCCATGTTTGGTGATCAATTTTGACCAAACTTTAAGTGAAGGATCTGGGCATGTTCCCTAGCCTATTGGTCAACAACTTTTCGATTTTGCATCACTTTTTTACCTCATGAGTCAAAAAGACCATTTGGAGACTGATTTTTTGTTTTCTCTTTATTTTTGGTTGATCCAAGGTCCATTTTGTCCAAAATTGTTAGGGCACATTCCCTAGAAGGCTATATCCAATTTTATGTGTACCTTTTACCCTTGTATGGCATGTTGGGGGACATGGATTGTGATCCATGTTCAACAATTTTTTTTTATTGTGATCATATCAGTGTTTAGGCGCTTTCAAGGGGGTGATTTTTCACTAGAAATCTTTGGCCTTAGAAGTGGGGGGACATGGATCACGATCCATGTTCCACCACCTTTTCCAACTATAATCATATGGCTAGATTCTACCATATTATAGGAATCTAGTTGTGAAAAAATATTTGAATTTGGACTCCATTTGATGCCCCAAATGACCTCTAGCAATCTGGAAATGTCTACCTTTCATCTGATTGGTATAGTTGATTTGATGGTTCTTATGCAAATTTGACCATATACAACTTATCTCGTACTGATAAGGATCATACATATGAAATCTAGTCCTAAGTGTCCGTAGCAAATTTGTTTTTGGCAAGAGGCTCTATGACACAAGCTCTCTCTCTGCACTGGCGATTAATTGCCGTCGGTTTTGCAATTCCATTCCGTCGTAAGTTGGCCCAAATTTTGACATGTGCCCAATCCTTCCAAAATCGAAATGCTTAAAGCTCTTCCTTTTTAAATTTGGCGTTTTCTTTCAGATCTTGATTCCAATGTTTGGCTCTATTTACTAATTTTTTATCCTTATCAGATTAAAAAGAAACAAAATTACTAAAAATTATTATCACTCTTTCAAAATTTACCCATAAATATTTCTTACATTCTTATGTACACAATTTCACTTTAGGCATCTTATTGTTAAAATTTGTCTTTATGGCTCATTATTATGCACAATAAGTGATAGATTATACTAAAAACCAATAAAAACTCAAAAATTTAAGCAATTATCACACTTTGTACACTATACGCATGATCTTTCATCATCTTACAACTTTTAGATATTACAATAAGATACTCAAGATACTATTACTCCCATTAGGAAGAGGATGGGGTCTAGGAGGGCCTCTTTACACTACAAGAGGTTCTTCAACGTAGCAACACTCACATGTGGAAAATTTACAGCATCGCTATGATTGTCGGTATCGTCTTTGTTGTATAACGATGCTCATGGAAATGCCTATAGAGACACCGACCCTGAAAAAAATAATCCGCGAGTGCCAAAAACTTAGATCTTGTTGGAATTAGGGTTGTAGATAAATGCACACAGCTTGGAGAAGACGAAGGAAGCTCAAGGCACACAATAGAGAGTGTGTTACTTAGTGTGCAATGGAAAGGTCGATAGCCCTAGAGTGATGGGCGTAAATACAATGCACGGGGGAAAAACCTCCTAAAGAGGGGAAAAATGCCCCGGTGGTCCTAGTGTGTTCACACACATCACTACCACATGTATATGGTAACAAATCCCCCTTGGAGTGATGCGGTGAACGAAATCTGGCACATGAGTAAAGGGAAGTGCCATGCCCTGAGGACATGATCAGTCCACAAAGGGGAGTAAGCCTAAAGCTTTGCAGAAAGCTTCAAGCTTCTCATGAGACAATGCCTTTGTGAAAAGATCTGCAAGGTTGTCTTGTGTTGGCACATAAGCCAAGCTGATCTCTCCTGCTGCCTCCCTCACATAGTGGTAATGCACATCAATGTGCTTTGTGTGAGCATGAAAAATTGGGTTCCTCTCAACTTCCAATGCGCTCTGACTGTCAGTGTAGATAGTGTTGGCAGTGTCCTATCCAACACCCAGATCAGCCATAAGGCATCTGAGCCATACACACTCAACCGTAGATGTGAAGGCTTCCCTGTACTCAGCCTCACAACTTGAAGTGGCCACAATAGGTTGCTTCTTTCTCAACCATGATATACATGAACTACCAAGCATGATACAAAAACCACTTGTGGACACTCTCGTGTCAAAACAACCAACCCAATCTGAGTCCAAAAAAGCATGTAAGTCTGGCGGCAATGATCCCCCCTTGGGATAAAACTAGCCAAGATGTAAAGTGCCACTAAGGTAGCGGAAAATCCTCTTGATAGCGTGACAATGCTTACACTCTAGGCTATGCATAAATCTGCTGAACTGTGACACTGCAAACTGAATATCCGGCCTCATGTTGCATACATAAATGCTGCTTTGATTGCCAGGTTGGAGTCCACTTGGGAATGAACTCTAGGCCTTCCCTAATCTTGGTTTTAAGATGATTTTGTAGTATTTTCAGCACTTGAGAAGGTATTTGGAGGCATGTGACCATGTATTTGAGATTTGTGGACAACTTGATGACTATAAGAAGGGTTTTCTCTTCTTGTTGGCTTGCCAATATAGACACTTTGAGCTCTTGAAGGTACTTGAAAATTTGCTTATGGATGATGCTATGTATGACATATGTGGTAGTTGGGAAAAGACAAAGTATGCTCTTTTGGAGTTTAGCAAATGTCTTGCAAGTGGAGAAGTAGGTTATGTTAAGGAATATGCATCTCTATGGGATAAGGAAGGCATTGTATTCGATAGCACATGCAAAAGGGATGAGATCATGCAAATTGTGAATGTGAACTTCCAATATGAAGAAGCTCATTTGGGTAAGCCTATGGCAGAGTATGCACTGTGGAAGCTTGAGATAGATCTTTGTGACCAAGAGGTCAAGAGTGATAATGAAGGATCATGTGATTGTGTGGAAGATAAGACTATAGATGAGATGGATACTTGTCATGTGGGTTTGAATGCTACAGATGCTCTCATGGATATTTCTCTTGGTGATGAAAGTGCTGATTTTGATGACTTGAATGCTGATTTGGAGTCTTTTTCTATGAATGATGTTAAGGTGAATGAAGACTATGTCTCTACATATGGGTTATTTGATGAGCTCCCCATGGTTATCGATAGTGATGAGAGTACTCATGCTACATATGATGCTTTGGTGTCTCATGCCTCTTTTGATAATGCAAAAATTGAGATCTTTGATGATTATCAATATCCCATTGGTATGCATGAGATGGTGTCACATGAAGATTATGTGTCTACGTTTGGCTTGTTTGATGAGATTGAGGACATTTCTAATGATGCCAAGCATAGAGATGAAGAGCATGCATCCCTGGTGAATTCTGATATGGTGGATGGTACTATGCCTCTTATGATTTGTTTTGAGATGCAAAAAAATGAAGAAGTTTCTATGGGAGATGATGCTATTGTGGATGGTGAGAGACAATACTTTTATGATAGTTTGTCTCTAGTTATGCAAAGAAAGGATACTATGTATTGTGTCATGAGTGAGAGCTGCTTTGATGTTTATTTGAAGAGAATATTGAGTACCTTTGAGAAATACTGTGATGCATCCTTAACATGTGTTTATGATTGTCAATCCAATAGCTTGTGGGAGATGAATTGCTTTGACTGGAATCGTTATGAACATGGTACCCAACTCATTGTATGTTCTCTCTTTTATGATGAGGTGTATGGTAGATATGTTGGGAGGTACCGTGCCGATATCACTGATTTTGAGAATGTTCATTTTTCAAATGATGGCATGCAATGTTATGTGTTTGATAGAGGTACGTGGGATATACTTGATTTCACAAGTGCATGAGCTTTTGCTTCAAGCGAGGTAGCTCTTGGTATATCATGTGTATGGTTGTTACATGAAGAATGGAAGTGGGTGGTGAGAGTAGCCACACTTTTTGGATTTTATCATAAGAAATAATTCCTTCTTGGGATTCAGACTATAGAGTGACTACTTGATGCTAAAATGTGTACATGAAACACTTGAAAGTGTTCCATGCTTGTTGGGGGGGCAATATGTGACGTGTTTTGGCGAAATGGTGCGGACCACCCCAAAGTCTTTGAGATATGTTTTTTAATTCTTTTAGGGGCCTTATATGTAAATAAATCATGCTTGTACAAAGTGTACAAAGGCGGTGTGTGCCCAGCTCTGTCTCTACGCATGCGGGCCAATTGTGCAGGGTACATAGTTTTGTTGTTTTTGTACATAGAAGTGTCGAGACTTCAAACTGTGAGTTAGTTATTTGAAAATATGAATAAAAACTTAAATTTTATCATCTTGGGGTCATGAGTGTTGAGGGATATTCAACTGTGAAGAAGAAACTATGTGTTGCTGCAGCCTGGGGTGAAGGGTTGGGGTTTTGGTGTAGAGGTGTCCCTCTTGCCTTGCGAGAGCCTGGTGTGGTGAGTTGAGAGTGTGTCTCTCATCAATGGTCTGATGAAAGTGGGTGCTTATCTCTGCATATTGACCTCTCTTCATCTTGGTTTGAGGTATGGCAGCCATGTTGTTTGTGGTTCCCTTTGGTGCAGCTAGTCGAGGGTAGACTATGCGCTGCAATTCCTTGCTTGTACATACGTAAAAGGGCAAGGTTTTCCCCAAGTTTTCTATCACTTTTTCTGAGTGTTTTTGGTGAACTTTGAGGGCTTTCAAAGTGAGCTTGATTTGGATGGGTTTTGGTCAAGTTATGTGTATATATGAGAGCGCCTATGGAGTCTCTACTAGCACATGGAAGGGTGTTTGAAAAGAAGTGAAGCTCTTGGTTTTATGAGGAAACGTGCAGAGATTTCCATTGTTTTTATTTACTTTTTTACTTTGGGTTTCTTGGTTCCCTTGCTTCCTTTGGTGCATCCAAGTATAGTGGGAGTTGTAGCGGTGTAGAGGGAAGCTAGTCGAAGCTAGTCGAGGCTGCGTGCGATTGAGGCTGTCAAAATTCGTGAGAGAAGATCAGCCCATATTATCTTGAGAGAGATATACTCTTTATACTCTTTTATTGGTGTTGGTTTGAGGTGTTGTAGAGGCCAACCCCCCAATCCTTCACAACATTGCACTTCTCCGCACTCGATTCTGACCACCGGTGCGCGCGTAGCGTCAAGATGAAGCTCTCACTCTCTCTCGTGCACAGTATGCTCACTCACAGACTTCAAAAATTTTAAAATGACAAAGGTTTTTTTTCATTAAGGTCAAAAAGTGGTATATATACCTTACAATCTCAAACCCTAATGTTCCAATTTAACCATCTACTCACTCTAAATGTCAAAACTGGGATACAATCTAGAAACTTTTGTAAGCCCCAATATTTACAAAGGTGAAATGTCGAGTTTTCTTAATAAATGAATAATTACAAAGAATAATAATCCGTCGAGCAGTCATTTTCCGTAGGGTGTGTCCAGCTTCTAACAGAAGAAGACCATTTTTTTTGGAATCCTACACACTCCTATTTTTTATGACAATGGAACCGTGGTTAAAAGCTTTTTGGTCATGCACGTTGGTTCTATGGAGGGTAATATAAAACTGAGGTGCAAATGGATGTCTGCAGTCAAATGTAATATTGATTGGGAGACCAGGATGGAGAAACCAACTCATGGCCCTACGGCTCAACGAATAACACTTGAAATTTCACTTCTTCATAACACAAAAAACAACAAAATATTGCCAATCCAAAAAATCACAACATCCTTGCTTGTAGCACAACCCTCTAAAGCTGCAACTTCCATGGCTACAATAGAAAGTGCTACATCAAAGGATCCACGTGATATGACCAAGGGTACATATCAATGGGTCCCCAAGGTATCATTATCGGACCCCCCTATGGTTTAAATTAGTTCACAAAGGAAACCTCAAAGGAAGGCGTCCACTCAGGTTAAGAAAGTGAAAACCAAATCATGTTGGATTCCCAAATAGCTATTAGAAGCCCAAGGCTACTATGATGGAAATGATCAAATTTAGGTACCTAAACATAAATCGTGTCATTCTCTATCCACTACAAAACCATGTGAGTCAAACCTTGTGATTCCAAAGCTGATGGAAAACCATGGGAAGGGAAAGATCACAAAATGCTACACACCTATTCCAGAGCTAGTTTGGGTTCCAAGGCAAAACCAATCTATTCGTCTTAGCTCAGGAAAGGGGGAGTTCCATGAAGCTTCTAGCTCCTCATGTAGTGCATCCATAGAGGTAAAAGCTTCTACAAAACCTCCACCTACCATAGGCAGCCTCCATGAAGCTACAAAAGATTTGACACCTCCCATTGTTCAATTATTACCTGATGCACTACTTCAAGTTCGTTCATGGGAGAGTACCTTACCACCCTTGCAACTCGATGAGGCACCCAAGGTAATAGAGAACTATTGGCTAAAATCCTCACCTATTACCAATTGGAATAACCGCTTCCAAAAAGTGATGACATCCTTTTAAAGTATGATCTACCCAAGGAAGGGGGAAGTCTTCATTCACGTCAGTCTATTGAATTATTTCCCTCTTACCCTTCTTTCCTTGACCCTTGAGCTTTCCGATTTTAGGGATTGTATATATAGATATATAGTAACTAACCACCCTAGTTATATTAAAAAAAAAAGAGCAAGAGCAATTAGCAACTGAGTGTGCACAATACTAGTCAAAATCATTGACATAGACCTACACATGTCACATCAGGTACAGTGAAACAGAAACCTATCACACCAAACACCTAACCATTCTCTATTTGTGCTCATAGATATGAATAATTCTTACGGTATTCTTTTTACCTATCCCCAGTAATGCATTTATGTTATCCTCACATTTCCTCTGAATGGGATTTGTTTTAAACACTTGCTTGTGAGAGAAATGTTGAGGAGCTAGAGTGGCTGGTCCGCCTCTTTGACTACGACGGATCTCTATTCTATCCAGGAAGTTTGCCCAATTGCCCAAGTGTACCCTTTTTTCCACGCTGAGTATGCACGCGTAGTGACATTCCTAATACTATTCTGCATGGAAGAGGACAAGGACGATAATGGTGATTGGATAGACGCGACATGCCCTTACCAAAGAGTATTACACCTACCTTGATGATGAGGATGGTGGTTTAGCCTTAGAGCTACCAATCGAGCTCTCAAACCTCCATTTACTTTGATCCTCATTACGCGAGTGATGGAGGGTAGGTAGGATTAGTACGATATATAGGAGTGTTTCTATTTTAGAGTTTAGTGATTAGCAAAGTTCGTTTCTCCCTTTGATGTGACTCTAGAAGGTGGATGTTTGGCGGTGACTATTGTACAGTTTGTGACTACATAAGGATGCCTTCGAAGGACAAAGACAACGGATGTTTACATGTTACAATGGATGTTCTCCATTATATTAGGTGTACTACTTCTTTTTATCTATGCTTTCCACAGTTACATGTTTGCATCTTGTCATTTGAGTTCTAACAATACATAAAATTTATGAAGTTGTGACATTGCCAATTTAGATGCTATAATTTTTTCAAACTTCTAGTATCTTGTTCTTCTCTTTGAGTTTGGTCTATTACTTGGCTTTAAGTAGGTATCTGGACCTTAAGCTAAACTAGGCCACTTAATTGCTGACTTTAATTCCTAAATAGTCTATTAATTGTAGTAACTTTAGTAATGTTTTAGGCTATGAGGATATAGTTCTCTCTAGCTTATTCCTCCTAAGTGTGACTTGTGTCGTGGAAGTCCATGTGTTAAGTTGGTATTTGAGACCTCAAGTCTCCCGGCTAGTTTATGCTCAAGCTGGTATTTGAGACCTTGAGTCTCCCAGGTGCTTCTGGTATTTGAGACCTCGGGTCCCCTAGCTACTTGTAGAAATTATGAAAACAACAAAAAAAAGAAAGAGAAAAATAGAGAAAAGAGAAAGCAAATAGCACAAACTTCCTTGTATTTTATGTTGATCGCACTTAAGTGGTATAAGTGACAATATTACTAGTCTTTAGACCCCTACGAGCATTCCTAGGGTTAACTACGCTTTAGTCGACATTTTTTAATTAATGTTGGTCAATCTAATACTTACTTTATCCCTAGCTCTTGTATACTTCACTTAGAGTCAACCTAATAGACCCTAACTCAATTGCATTTCATTCAGGGACTACGCTTGTTCTAGTTGGCAATCTTACAATTCATGATTTTTTTTGCATTTCCTAGAATATCATGTATGCATCTCACTTATTGTATGCCTCCAAATGCTGCCTTTGAGCTTTCACAATGTTGTTTTTCTTCTGACACAAGTACTCCTATTGTGGATCCCAATGCTGCAATGTTATATTTTGAGGACGGAATCTACATCACGAAGGGGGGCATGTTAACCACCGGCTTCCACTTCTAGTAGTCATGGGCCGGGCTTGTCAGTCGAATAGAAAAAGTGTAAGAGTGATGGCAGATGAGAGGTGCACTCTAACTGGAACATTCAAAGGTTGGTTGGCTAAGTATGGGCGTCCAAGTGTGAATGGGCGAACTCATATAAAAGTCACCTAAACCTAAAAATCACTCATTCTCTGATTTGTGAAATTGAAGAGTGCTCTTGCTCCATCTCCATCTTCTTCTTCATCTCCTTGTGTGTGTGTGTGTGTGTGTGTGTGTGTGTGTATGGATGAGAGAGAGAGAGAGAGTGTGTGTATGTGTGTGTGTGTGTGTGTGTGTGTGATGGAGCATTGCAACAACATGACGGTGGCGAGGCGGTTGAGCGCGGCACGGTGGTAGCTCCCTCTTCTTTGCGGTGAGAAATCCTCCATGAAGGCGATTGTAGGGCGGTGAGTGACACACCCTTGCTCTCTTGAGCTTGCTAGACTAATCTGGTTGTGTGTTTTCAGCCATTTGTGGCTCACACATAGTGTACGAAAATTCCCTTGCTTTGACATGTGTGATAGATGCGCACAAATACCTAAAAGAAAACTTAAATAATGGGACCACATTGGGTAGTTCATTTGAGATTCCAAAACTCTAACACCCTCTTTGCACCTCATAGTGGATATCAATAGTGAGACCAAGTCAATGAAGAAGCTACCATGGACACCCGAGTAGAAGGCCTTGGACTATTGGACACCTCAATTTTGCTACCCTCAACTTTCTTCTTTAGAAGAATTCCATCTTGAGCATCGATTTCAGTTTTTAAAATTTGAAATGTAGACCACACTATGTCCCATAATCCCCATTTGTGAGCTATGAACACATCACGTCCAAAATTAAATACTCCAAGATAATGAATTGTAGAACACATCCTGTCCACAATCCAATAAAAAACAATGGATTGTTACACTGATTTATAGAGTTTTAAGTACATTTGATTCATTCCCTACTAGATGCATATACAGATCATTGTTTTCCCTATGTGCCACTCACAAGCCTCTCTTTGGATGAAGCTAGTGACATAATCAATCTCCATGTGACTAGAAGGTGGGAGACCTTACGAATGTAGAGTCCACTACACCACTAGCCTCTTTGTTGTCCTTCCCTCAGTCACTAGGTCCACTTCTTTTGTCTTGATGCTTGCTTTTACCTTTATCATTTGTAAAATCTTTGTTTTGTCTTTGTCTTTGGATATGCAATCCTTGGCCAAATGACCACGCTTTCCAAAATTGTAACAACGGTTCTTGGTCCTCTTCCTGGAGATCAAAGAAGCAAGTGCTTCCCCACCCATCTCTGAAATTTGAATTTTTCCTTGATTGTCAAAAGGCAGCCTCCTCAATGAGAAAAGAGTTGAGATCATCAAATTCTATCTTTTGCTTTGTGACTTATAGACAAAGTGTTTTAATCATTGTTTCATACACCTCAAGTAGATTTGTGAGAGCTAAATGAGCTAGCTGAGTACTCATCAAATCACTTTTCATAGCTAATAATTGATCATGAATAACTTTAGTCTTCATAAGAAATGATTGCATGGAACTTTCTCATGGAAACTGGATGGAAAATAATTGTCCAAGTAGGGTGACTGCTCACATCCTAGAATCTTGATCAAACATTATGACAAGCAGCTTATACCACATACTGTTGATAGTCTTCAAAGTCTCAATATATGGTTTGAGAAATTTCCTTTGTAAGAGATTCCACAATGGTCTGCATTACCTCCACATTAGCCACATCCCAATCAACACGTGATTTGAGATATTTTTCATGTTGAAGGTTGGTATACCTATTGTTGGGATCCCTCATGCAATAGGGCTCCCAGCCGTTATGAGAACTTAAATCTCATGATCAAATTCCAATGAGTGTAGTTATTGTTGTTCAATTTGTCATTGACGCTCGAGTGAGGGGGGCATGTTGAAGTTGCATGATCTGGTAATTTGATAAGACTTCGTGCACTCCAAGGGTGGCTGTAGTAATCCCAAGACACAAAAAAGTCTCCAAGCTGCTTTTTCAAAAGCTTCTTTGTTGCTTTCTCCATGCTCCACCTCCTACAATCCGCAAAAAGTTTCCTCCAAGATACAAAATGACTCTCCTCTGGTGCCTTTCTCTTGGGTGCCAATATCCGTGTCTTGGGCTCTAGGTAACCAAGGCATAGGGCCGTGGACTCCAATGGCTTGCCTGATTGGCATTCTGAATTCCTATAGATAGGGCCCCATCACCAAGAGACCCCGTAGGAGGACGCATGTCAAAATGAAGTGGCAAGGGAGGTGTTGTCGCTAGCAATGGGAGGGCAAAACTGTTGGCATGTAGCAAACATGCTACCTTTTTACAATGCAAGCACAACTTGGTCACTAACCATAAGGAGAAGGTGGAAGCACCATTCTCCACAACAAGCGACAGGTAGGAAAACATTTTAAAATGCTGATGTAGGAGAGGGGGTTCCAAAATGGGAAGCAACGGGTTCTATCTGGTGCCCTAGACGGTCTTGCATTTTAGAACACTACTACAAGGGGGTTGGGCACTAGTAATAAAGGGATGGAAGGTTCCTCATGAGCTCTCTTCACAACAATGTTAATCCAACAAATCTCTTCACCAACACAACTTTGATACCATGTCAAATTCAATGATGCGGACGCGTAGAGACCAAGGGGGGGGAGAGAGAGAGAGAGAGATTAACCTGAACCAATCAACCTTGGTAATGAATAATTTAGTGTATAATACAATGGAGGCAAGCGGTTGCATATATAGTAGCCTCAATAAATTTCCCTCCCCAAGATTTTACAAATAAGTAAAATAAATACCTAAAAGCCAAAGACATAATGGGACCACATTGTGTAGTTCACTTGAGTTTCCCAAACTCTAACAAGATCTTGGCTAAAGAGGATTGCATTTTAGATAGACCAGTAGAAGAGAAAGATTATATTCCAGAGCCATTTTTAGAGGAATTGTTCAAACCTTTTGGCTGGGACTAGATATTGGCTATTCTAGATATATACGTGAATGAAGCAACCCCAATGAGATTTTGTGATGAAGAGAGTTGTGACATAGCACCCTTCCAATTGGTGAGTGTTATCTTGGAATCAGGGTCAAATATCAAGGACTTAGATGCTTAGAAAACAGATGAGTGTAAATACATAGTTGATGAAATTTCCATCAGAGATCTACGTGATCAAATCAAGAAAAAATTCCAAGATTCATGAGGCAATGCTATTCTAGAGATAAATGTAGAGGATGAGCTATCAAATAGCTCTGAAAACAAAACAAAACCAAAGGACAAAGAGGTAATCTTCTAAAGTTTATTTAAACAAAAAGGTAGAAGGCAAGAAAGGTACCACACTAAGCAAGTAAGAAAACAAAATCACATACAAGGAAAACCTATGACTTTTATAAAGAGAAAAGTGCATTATTTGATGCTCGTAGGAGCAAACAATTGTGTCAAAGACAAAACTACACAAGGATACGGAAAACATGCTTCAACAAAGACCAAACCCAAGAAGTGGAGCAAAACAACGACCTTTTTTTTGCACTGCATCACATGATCGGATTCAAATTTTGAGAAAACCATTGTTTTCATTTCATTGATCTCTACTGTGGATACCTACATTGCAAGCACTTTGTGAAAAGCAATCAACAATTTCTACAAATTTTGAGGCGACATATCTCACTATCATAGTGTCCTATTTCTACGTAAGTTTTCTAATAGGAGGTGATGCGTAAGTTTTCTAACATTGTCAGTGATGTTGATGTGCAGAAGGCATGTGATGAAGTTGTCATTATTACAAAGGGTTACACTATACTACATGGCCTCTTCAAGGACGCTTTGAGGGAATGAGGAGTTACTGAGAATGTATTCCCAGTGCCGCGCAAGGTGAAACTTGCTAGAGGGGCGTCCAATGAAGATGTGTGTCATGTCTAGGTCACTATTTGCACATTGAGGAGACAATGCCCTCATCTATCATTGTACAACCTCCACGAAGTGCTAAGAAAGCTACCAATGCAAGGAATTGTGCTGATAATATTGACAAGGGTTCTCCTTACTCTATGTCAAATAATAATTTTGTTGATCTAAAGAGGCTCCAACAAGCAATGGTTGTATTTTATGCACTACCTTGTAATGGTGAGGAAAGAATCATGTGATGTTTCTCTTTCACTATCGTTGTATGACCTTCACTTATTGACTTTCTTCTCTTGCAGTGTTTGGAACTAAGTTGGTTATTATTTTCAAGCCTGACGAGTGCCAAATTGTGAAGCAATGAAGGCTAGAGAGGATGTGTCATATTTTTATTGTTAAGACCTCAAGAAGACAAGTGTAGCAACGGTAATTTTATCCTATAGGATGCAACGCACCCCCCAAGTGCTGCTACAAAACAAAGTTTTACAGCAAGATGGGCAAGCGGCACTACATAGGCAACCTTGCAAACTGCATTGTTTTAGCAGAGCCTTTGCTGATATTTGACATTATTAAAAGTATGTGGAACTTCTCATCCAAGGTCTCCTTTTGCACAAACATGTGGGGAGATTGTGCAAAGCTACAACACTGAGATACGCATGCAGTCCATCGGCCTCAAAGGACTCTAGAGACCGCAGATGCATACTTGGTTTGAAAATACCAACTTGTGTACCATCCATGCCAATCATGTAGCTATAATGCAAAAAGATCTGGCATTATCCTATCAGATACAAGCAAAATTGTAGCTAGTAATATGTACAACACCTGTCACCTTTTTGCAATGGATATGTAATGACTTCAAATTTGGAATTGAAATGATGCACTCATTTTGGAATGTGTCTTTTCTTATGTCATTTAAGCTCTTTGTATCTAATTTGTGTTCAATAATTTTTTATAAGTCTTTTGTACATTGTTGGGTGGTTCTTGCACCCCATGCCATTGAACATGGGGGGGGGGGGGGGGGGAGAATTTTGGATGAGTATTTTGTTGGCTAGTGCTACAAAACCTTTACAACACGCTTCATGTTCCATTTGCTAGAATGCACACATCATACATGTTTTGTCCTTCGTGGTGCAGAAGTTCCCTGTTCACAAGGAAGCGAGTTTTTGGGCCTAAGAGGTCTCCTCTTAGGCCCAAAATCATTGGCTTGTGGAAAGGGGCCTTCTGCACCACCAATGCCAAAACAGGGATGATGTGTGTATGTCAATTGGAAAATAAGACCCAACAAAATAATCATTGACAATGTTTTTGGTATCAGTGCCTTCCCAACCTTCTGTACTTGTAGAAGACTGAGAAACAACCAAAATGCCTTTGATTGACATCTGGAAAGCACTAGATATGCTTGTTTTGGCCCAAACACTGTTAAAAACCCATGTCCCCAAGACTTCAATTTACACTTGTTTTGCCCAAAATTGGTGCCTTGTGGATAGGGTTTTTTTGCAGTTTCTGGGAAAAATCCAACACAACGTTAGCATTAAGAATAGCATTTGAAAGCTAATGACACATCTTGTGACAATTACTTGTCTGTACACTAACCCCTCCATGTGGCAAGTTGGGACCCCCGACATTGTCACAATAGATAGAGACTGACCCACAAAGCACTTGCACAATCATAGCTTTTAAATTTATCTAATGAACACCATGAGGTCTATACCAAATAAAGATTCAAGGAAGCTAATAAAACTCACAATAAACTTTCCCATTCAGAACTAGAAAATTAAATTTCAATGAATTCCATGTATCTACACCAAATTGTAAGTCAAGATAGGAAAGTACACGTGGAATAGATATTATATTGATACATGAAATTACAAAAGGAGCTCATTAAAGGTTTTCTGCTAGGAGGCACTGTGCAACTTCCTTGCGTCTTGCTTCAGGATTAAGTAGGATGGAAGTTAGGACTGAGGCCGGTATGGCTTGTGGGTCTTCCACTCATAAGGCTTGATTGATAGCTACAGGCTAAGACCTTGCCACAAAAACCTTTGCCAAAAGTGGCCATTGCAAGGGATTTGTTTACAAGAAAAACTACTTGCACAATCTGAGGTATAGTAGACAAACATAAGATCTTGTTGACAGCCTTCAAGACCCTCAAAGAAAAATGTCCATCAAGGGAGAAGTCCTTGTGGATAATGCAAATGTCACCCATGTAAGAAACTAGGCTCTATTGGATCCTCCTCCCAACCTCCCTTTGTAGGTGGGCTCCTAGCCCCTTGCCCTAGACGGATCCCCTGTCCACACTGCCTAGCCCGGCCCTTGGCCGTAGTCCTTGCCTAGCCTAGTTCTCAGGGTACGGGACCCGTGTCCTGACATTACTTCCCCCTTAAGGAGGAGTTTTTGTCCTCGAAAACACAAGTAGTAACATCTTCTTAAGAATACTAGTGTTCTCTTTATTGACGTCCCATAAGTGATCCAGGTGTTTGTATGACCGATAATTGGTGCAGTAAGGAGGTTCAATGAAACCAAGATGAATATCCTGATTTTCAACATTGTTGTCCGTTTGCAACCACTTGGGTCTAAATGGTAACTCCATTTATAACTCACTTGAGTGCTGTAAAGGAGTAACCACAACTAAGAGTCACTTGGGTTTAAATGGTAACTCCATTTATAACTCACTTGAGTATTGTAAAGGAGGAACCACCACTAAGAGTTGTCCAAAGGCATAACCAGTTTTTAGATCTTCTGAAGGTACTGGAATAATGCAAGGAAACCTTGGCGTAACTTTCCATGCAGTTGTGAGCCAGATTTCCTACTCGCCTGAGTATCTTGAACAGTCTGTTACATGTTCATCCCTAATGAAGGTTACTTGGCAACATGCTTTGTCAGCACACCTGGTAAGTCCTTGACGTATGAAAGTATTGACACAATCTCCAACCCCACCACAAGAGGTGTTCAAAGTCGAAAATCATACTTAAGCAAATTCTAGAATAGGAAGAAAATCATCTATTTAGAAATGCGTTGTGTTAACGTATGCTCTTAGCAGATCCTTTAGCACAAGATTACTCTTTGTAATCGGCCTATCCCCTTGGATAACTGACAGTATTGAGGTGTGTTTTCCTCACGGTTTATAGACAGTCATCCCAGATGACTGGTAAACGGAGAATCGCAGTAGTTTACAACCATTGTGGTTAACTTGAGAAAATATACAAACGCCCAAACCGAGCCATGACCTCTATTGGTGATTAGTAGACCAAAAAGTTATCTCATACAGATAGTGCACATAGAGTGAAAAATGCTTCATAAGCAGCAATCTTAGGAATATCCATGCCGTTCCAAAGCAGCCTTTGCTAAACACTAGGGCCCATAACACCTAGTGTGCATGCATTTAACGAAAACTAACCCGAACCTGAATATCCATAATGATCTTTGCCAATACTTATGGCAATTGTGATGCGCCTAGCACGCATTAAAAGGAATGTAAATAGTTCTGAAAAGAAACTAAATACTTTTAGTTGCAATATTTTGCAAGCCTTGCTGAAACGTCTGAATCACAATAGAAGGTGAAACATTGATCACTTCTAGGTACAAACAATGAAACTTTTTCATTAACAACTTATAGCCTTGCTATATGTTTAAACAACCATCTGTAATGTTGTTTAGCAGTACCTGTACCTTAACAAGTCATTCTAAGTATCCGAGAATTTTTATCCACGAAATTGCTCCTGATACGTCGTGCTAAAAATGGTCTATAAAACAGATGTGACCAGCACCTAGGGACTTTTTTGTGACACATAATTGAAATAATAGCGCCAGTGTCAGTCCACAGACTCATATTCTCCACATGTGGAATATGTCTCGTATAATGATGTGTGAAAAGGAAAATCCTTTAAGTACAAGACGTACTTGTGTGTGGAGATAACTACAGACACTCTACTACGGGAGTGAGAGGGACCCTCATTCATTGCTCCACACTGGCTAAACCGAACTCCTTGAGTTCCTAGACCATGTTGTATCCCATGTGACAACATGTGCCAAATCAAACCCCACAAGTAGGTTCGTGAAAGAATAAGGCAGAAAGGTAGATTGGACCCTTGGCTCAAAATAATTTGTGCTGACATGCCCTTGGCATGGCTCTGTAGCATTCAAGCGTACTTATCCGTATTCAAACGGAGAGGAGCACGTCTCCTACCTGAAAAAACAAGCAGCATTCCACTGGGAACCGTGGGTGTTGTCCTCACAATCCAAGCTCCTGGATGAGAATCTACGTAGTCAAACCCCTTGATAAGACTCTTTGTAGAAACTGCTCAACTAGCAAATAACGGTAACCAACATAGTCAACCGTGTACAGGTTGATTGGAATCAACTTGAAAAGTGTGTTCGTCTGTTACCGCATGGTAGATTGCAGAATTATTTCCTTGAAAGTATAACTGGGAGAGATCAACGATGATCCTCAATGCAGATCAAATTGTGATCCTTAATGCCTATGGGATGATGTAGCAATCACCCACGGGGTCTTACCCCAAAAAAGTATGTTCCATAGACACTTTGTAGTGCTATAGAGAGAGCAGGAAATCCCCACAAGAGAACTGCCGAGCTCTTATGGACAGCCATGCTGTCGCAACTGATTGCTACATCTAGACTTTCTTGTACAAATCAGCTGTGCTGCGGTGGAGTTGAAGATTATCAAAAACTCAACTTGAGTGTCGCGCTGAAAACAAGTAGTGCAGAAATGACACCCGAAACATCCGTATTGACAAGACTGTTGCTTGTCTGGGGGTATATCTTGAAAATAAGCACCCAAAGAATGCCAGTAGTTGGGTCTTACCCTTGTCCGGACATCGGCGCTTAGCCTATTTGTCTCATAGCCCTGATGCAAAATAGGGTTCAATCGACGAACTGATCAAGACTAATTTGAGTAGTGCTAGTTGTTAGTTAGAGCACCTTGGCCGAAGCTGACTCACGAGCAGAATATGTATCAAAAGCTTGTTATATTATTCCCTTAAAGAGAGAGAGAGAGAGAGAGAGAGAGAGAGAGAGAGAGAGAGAGAGAGAGAGAGAGAGAGAGAGAGAGAGAGAGAGAGAAGAAGAAGAGCACGCTCAGCTCAGGAACTTTCCTTAAGGTTGTAGAGTGTGTACCCAAGCTGTGTGCCCTGACGCATCTTATGCCTGACTTGCAACTTATCGTATAAGCAGTCCACAATTTTCTGATATGACTCTCTCATCGAGAGAGGGAATAGGAAAACATAAAACTCATTCCGGACCACCTACCTGGTAGGGGTCGTGATTGTATGAGGATGACTTGTCATTGGCACTGTGCCTGGGAGTCAAGTCAAAATTTTTGGTTCTTTTGATTGTTGTTGTGTTGACAGAAATAAAAAAAAAACACATTAAACAATCCATCACGTAAACTCTGTCCTTGACAGAGTTTCGAGTGTGATAGCGGAAGCATAATCTATGAAGCGGTGGAATTCATGCCACCCGGTTAACATGCTGTGCATGCATAATTGTAAGCCCTTCAGTTTCTCAAATTGGCGTGCCAATGTCCTTGATGCCAAGTCAATGGGCAGTATCGTGGCATGCGTGAGAAGCCTGGTTATCCCGTTGTAACCAGTCATCCTGAAATGTTGATGGAGAAAAAATCGTTCCATAACTGCTCATAGCCTTTTTTGCTACACGAGAGAGAGTTGTCGCGTGTATATATATACGTCCCTTGTATCATATACATCCATCTGGCATGTAATTAAAGAACCTACAAGCAGATTACCAATTTCCTCCCAAGTTTGTATGCTTATAGCATATACCAAACATGGGGAGTCTCAATGCAAGATTCCTAACTTGAAGCCTTGCTTCACAGAAATTGAAGCCTTGCTGATAGCCCACTGAGGCGGTTGTTGACATGCAGAGAGCATGACAAAAAGAATCAACCTTGTCGAGGAATTTCAACTGAAATGAGCTAAGACTGTGTGACAAGCATCCTTTGGCAACGGCTAGAAATAGTGACAAGGAGTCGGCCATGCCGAACAATGTGCCTCCTACATCAAGGCAAGCAGTAGGATGTGCTAATCTCCTTGAGATTACGAAACATGGCAAATTGGCAAAAACGAATCGACCTTGTCGAACAATTTTAGCTAAATGACCTTGTTGAATATCTCAACATCTTGAGAATTATAAAAATATATGCATAACTGATGTATTCTCTGCCAATTTCTAGAAAAGGTGACAGTAGGCAGTCATGCCGAGCAACTGGGCAACATACATCAAGTCGATCAGCAAGCCAGATCAATCTCCTTGAGATTCCAGAACAATGACAACTTGCTATGCTTTTGCATCAAACCGACCCAGCTGCCGTGCTCAAAGCCGTATAAGTTATCACACATACACCATGCATGATACACTTTCTAGTCTTGTCGACGGCCATGTTTGTTCGTGTACATGGTTGACCTTGGCAAGCGATATAAGGACATAACCATTGAAAGCACTTTGCTTAGCCCCAAAAAACTTGTAAAACAGAGGCAACAATTGCTTGCCATGCCAAGAGTACGAAAGGATCTGCAAGATTTCATGCAGAATGTAAAACAGAAATGTGAACTTGCTTACCGATTCTTATCGCCTGCTTCGAGTGGTGGAACAAAGTCATCATAATCCCGACTCCGCAGAATTCGAAAAAAAAATAAATCTACAAACTTCTTGGTCTTCGTAAGCACGCCGGTGTTGAAGCCAAACAAGAACAGCTTGAAAATAATGAGCAAATCGGCAGTTGATGATTCACTCGAAAGCACGGAGCAAAGTCGAGTTTCCAATAATCTGGTTTGCGTCGTATGATTCACTCGAAAGCACGGAGCAAAGTCGAGTTTCCAATAATCTGGTTTGCGTCGTATGCAATACACCAGTTAGTTTTGGCACTGGTCGACGAAGGTTTCAGTCGTCAAGAAGCTAAAATATATGAATCAAACTGCAAACGCTTCCGATGCGGTTTGCATCATAGGCAATCACTAAAACGATGAAAAATTAGCCAATTGGTGGCTTGTCAAAACTTCCAAAAACTGTGTGCAACAAGTTCGAACTGCTGAAAATGTCGCAATCAACAGCAATTTGTTTTGATGATGCCCACCGAATCGGAGAGGAAAACAGTAGATGAAAGGAAGGCCTGCCAAGCAACGCAAAGGCGGGCCTGATCCCTTATAATGTCCAATAGGGTTGTCCGAGTGGGAACAGCCAACCCTTAAGGGTTTTTTTTTTTTAAAATTTGACGAGCTCTGCTCTGTAGATAGCGCGGCCGCTTGCGCAGGATTCAAAAGAGGGAGAGCTCGTGATGGCGAGCCCTACTGAAGTTGGGCAAGAGACGGGAAATCTGTTGCTTCTCCTTGCGCTCCAACTGAGCCCGATCTCGAAGGATTTGAAGCAGGTCCAAAACCTCCCTCGTCCTCGACTAGAGGGTGCTGCACACGCTCTGCCTTGGCTTCTTCTTTCTCCTCCAATTTGAGGTTGCATGCACATGCCAAGCCAAAAACGGCTGGCTCTCCATGCCTGTGTCCTAAAAAAGGAGTGTCTATGATACCAGTGTAAGAAACTAGGCAACTAGGCTCTGTTGGATCCTCCTCCCAACCTCCCTTTATAGGTGGGCTCCTAGCCCCTTGCCCTAGATGGATCCCCTGTCCACACTGCCTAGCCCGACCCTTGGCCATAGTCCTTGCCTAGCCTAGTTTTTAGGGTACAGGACCCGTGTCCTCACAACCCATGGGTAGTTTGATAATGTAGTTTGCAAGTGCTACTTTTGGGACAAAAACATTGCTCTCTCCCACCTTGCCCATGGGTAGTTTGTCAGTGTAGTTTGCAAGTGCTACTTCTGGGCCATAAACATTGCTCTCTCCCTCCTCGCGAGCTACCCACACCTCCATGTCCAAAAGATCCTACAAAAGTTCCTGTTAGGAAAATACATTGGGATGGCCAATTACACAAGGAAGACAATTACCGCATGCTGCATGTCATTGTTGTCCATGGTTGGTGTGAGGTAAAGGTTGAGGGATGATATCCTCTCATCAAAAATGTTTGGGGCATCAGAGTGAAGTGACTCAATAGGAAGAGGTTGTTAATTATTCACAAGCTTGGCTTGGGTTGACAAGAAATCCTCCTCCGTGACGTTTGCCTGCTCTACAACTGCAATATTTGAAGTGACCATGGCAACTGTGTCAACGACTGCAAGCAATAACTTGCATAGCTTTAGAGACATCATTTTGCATTGTAATATGAATGTCAAATGTCACAAGATTACCTTCAAGGCTTTGGAGAGGTATCCATTTCCTAGTCTTACACATCTACCACTCCTAGTGGAAGTGTATAGAGAAAGTTGTGCAGACTTTTAAGTACCATATTTGAAGCCCCTAGCTTGTGTGATCACTAACTTGCGTGGTTTCAGAGACATTATTTGGCGTTGTAATATGATTATCAAATGTCAAAAGATTCCCTTCAAGGCTTTGTAGAGGTATCAAAATCCGAGTCTTACACATCCACAACTCTAGGTGGAAGTGTATATACAAAGTTGTGAAAACTTTTAAGTACTCTATCCCCAATACCTAAAGACCCTAGCTTGCATCAATATCTATCTCCTTGATGCATACCCTCTATAAATCCCCAATTCTCTCCTAACAAGGGTTGGAATGCTTCAAAAGACATATTCTTGCGTATAAACATAGTGGGTGTGACATTGAATGGCAGGGACTAAAATAATTCACAAAAACATGTACGCGACAACATTGACCTAGACCTATAAACCTAAAAGCCTGCTCAAACTTCAAGAAGGAAATAATGCCAAAAATCATCTTCTCTTTCATGGATAAGATGGATGAGAAACATCAGGTTGCAGCCACTCCATGCTAAGAAGTGATCGCATGTCAATTCCATTGATCTTACCATAACAACGCTCATAGGTAGGCACTATTGTGTGTGTGTAGAAGAAGATTTTTCTTTGCAAGAGCATCGATGGTTTCACATTGGGAAGCATCATGGAACCAATGTCAACATGAAAATCTTGAAAGGTTCGAGAGAGACTTCTTAATTATTGTTGCTCACCAAGTTTGATGGAAATATATATATACATAGACATCAAATGGCCCTAAATAAACATACTAGCATACTTGAACACATAGGTCAACTCAATGCATATGTTTCGTGCAACAACAAAGAGAAGTAACTTACAGCTAGGTGGAAAAAGTCTTCGATTAGTGTGCTCCAGATGCCTATTCGGCATTGAATACACATGTTGAACAACAACCACCGTCCCAATGATTCTATGGTCTTTGAACCCAAGCAACCTCCCTTTCCAATGTTGATCCAAGTTGCCACAATCTTGAACATGATGAGGCCTGGTGGGTAAAGGTTGCATGAAGACCCAAGCACCTTTGAGGAACACTTGAGGCACCCACTCCCCATTAGAATGTATGGTGTTGTACAAGACAACCCTTTCTACCTTATCTTTTGGATTTCTGTGAGTAGTATAGTTTGACATTGCTATAGAGAGAAAGGGGCTACAATAAGAGGGTTTGATGGTGGTTTTGAATGAGCTAGAGATGGATGAAGAATGATTAAATGTTTTTGGGGAGGGGGAGATACAGAGGATTAAACCTTCAATGGAGAACCTTGGAGTGCAATATTGTAGCCATGGCAAGGAGCCAAGAGGTGGTTGATAGAATTTTTGTAGGTGCTCCAGCCATGGGAAGCTTCGAGATGATGAGCTAAGAAGGTGTACCTTAAAGGGTAAAAGAGGGCTGGATAAGTTTACCCCAATGCCGCATCCATGTCCATGGATAGCTTGTAGATGATGGGCTATGAAGTGGTAGAAGAAAGGGTAGAAGAGGTGCTTGGAGTGCAATATTGTAGCCATGGCAAGGAGCCAAGAGGTGGTTGATAGAATTTTTGTAGGTGCTCCAGCCATGGAAAGCTTCGAGATGATGAGCTAAGAAGGTGTACCTTAAAGGGTAAAAGAGGGTTGGATAAGTTTACCCCAATGCTGCATCCATGGCCTTGGATAGCTTGTAGATGATGGGCTATGAAGTGGTAGAAGAAAGGGTAGACGAGGTGCTTGGCAAAGTCTCCACAAGTGATGCATCCATGGAGATCTTAGGGAGAGAGGATAGTGGAGGTCTAGATGAAAATGGGAAAGCACGTAGAGAGAGAGAGTTTGTTTAGATCATGAGTAGCTATGGAAAGATTCCATATGTGTTGTAGCCATAGCCATGGATAGCTTGTAGATAATGGGCTATGAAGTGGTAGAAGAGGTGCTTGGTAAAGTCTCCACAAGTCCTGCAACCATGGAGATCTTGGGGAGAGAAGAAAGTGGAGGTGTAGATGAAAATGGGAAAGCATGTAGAGAGAGAGTGTGTGCTTAGATCGTGAGCAGCTACGGAAAAAATTCAATTTGTGTTGCAGCCATGGAAAGCTTCCATATGTGTTGTAGCTTTGGAAAGGTTGGAGGAGGAGAGAGAGAGAGAGAGAGAGAGAGAGAGAGAGATAGAGAGAGATAGAGAGAGAGAGAGAGAGAGAGGGACGTGTGTAAGTGTAGAGAGAGAGGAGGAGGAGGTAGAATGGAGGGTAATAACTGAGAAATGTAAATTTTGGTGAAAGAAAATAGGTTTTTGACCATGTATTTTGTTAATGGAGCTTTTGGGGAGTGAAAAGTGAGACTTAGAGATTTGTTTAAATTCTGAAATATTAGGGTTACTTTATTAATGCACATGAAAATGGAGGGAACCCTCCCCCCTTTTTCTCTCTCTTTCTAGGGGAAAAAGCTATAATGAGGGGAACAAATAGGCCCCCATGGCCCCTCCTACCCTACTATTTTGAGGCTCTAGCTGTGGCCACCACCCTCTTCCTATTGGTCCATGCTTAATCACCCCTTAAGCGAAAGGACCCTTTTGGGGTTCATATTTTTCCTAATGGAACATAACCATAAACCTAACTCTAAATTTAACCGTAATCTTGAAGCTAAGCTTCAATCTTAAAACTAAATAAAAAATATAATCTTAAATCTAAACCTAAGCTCTCATCACTAATTATCTTTAAATATCCCTAACTATGCTCTAAACCTTAAATATAGACTTAAATCCTTGACCTAAACCCAAAGCTCTAGCATTAAATGTAAACCTCAACCCTAACGTAAAGTCTAACTTACATAAAAAAACTAAATCCTAAACCTAGGACTCTCTCTCTCTCTCTGTATCTCTCTTTATATATATATGTTTCTCTATCTCTCATTCTTTCTCTTTCTTTCTGCTTTTCTCTCTCTCTATATATATATATCTCTCTCTCTCTTACTAAAGATATATTAGTTGACAGAGCCATTGAACTTGGGAGAGATAAACGTCCACGACATTGATCGAGGCTTCATCAGGGGATCAAGACTACTCCAACGTGATATGAAAGACACGGAGTACATTTATTTACAAAGACAAATGTTGATGAAGCTCTTCACTGACCGATGCACTGCTTTCTTGGACAACACAAACATTAGATTAGATCCACAAGCAGTTTATCAAATTGGTCTTATAAATCATTTTGACATTTTGAAGACGTTTAATATGATATTTCATTCATATCTCTTTCTCTCTCTCTCTCTCTCTCTCTCTCTCTCTCTCTCTCTCTCTCTCTCATTCACACACACACACACACACACACACACACACAAAGGGGAAGTGAATATGAGAGATAGGAGAGGGAAGGAGAATACCCGGCTCTCCCTTCTCTCCTCATGTATGTGTATGCGTGAGGGAGAGAGAGGGGAGGGGGGGGGGGGGAGAGGGTATACTTGTTCTGCAGGAGCGTCAAAACTTAGATCTACAGATATGTTACCATATACATGTGGTAGTGATGTGTGTAAACACACTAGGACCGCCGGGGCATTTTTTCCCTCTTTAGGAGGTTTTTTCCCCCGTTGTATATACACCCATCACTCTAGGGCTATCGATCTTTCCATTGCACACTAAGTAACACACTCTCTATTGTGTGCCTTGAGCTTCCTTCATCTTCTCCAAGCTGTGTGCGTTTCTCTGCAACCCTAATTCCAACAATTTGTATCAGAGCAGGTTGCGTCCTCCCGGGCTTAGACGCCAGCTGCTCCAGCATACACCTGCTCGCTTTCTTCGATTTCAGTGAGGCTTGTCGAGCGTTCGCAGGTCGACAAATACTTCGGGCAAGCTCGTAGAGCTTAGTCTGCTCAGATTTTGATTCGAGCTCATTTCGCCCTCCGTTTCCACTACAGGCAGTACTGCACAAGTTATTTTTTCATTTTGTGCAAAGTTTCTGTCAGTGCCATTTTCTGCATAATAGGTGCCTTACAGTATTCTACGGTTTGTGCTATATAGCACGTGTTGTTACCGCTCCGTTTCTTCTATTTTCGGGCAATTTTCACATCAGGTGCAACATTTACCATGGCTGACAACAACAACACAGGTGTGTTCAAGATGTTTGCTCCTCATGACAGGTTGGATGGGGACAATTACCCTATATGGGATTATATGATGCAACACGTTCTTGTGTGAAAGGGCGTCTAGAATATTGTGCAGGGCATTGATGTACGTCCTAGTTCTCAGGATGCAAGCGATGTTGAGGATGTTGCAAGGATTGTTGCTATTAGAGTTGTTTTGCCTACGACAGAACAAGCTCGTTGGGATGTAAAGGATGCACAGGCTCATGCATTGATTGCGTTGTCTATAAAGCGCACCATTGTTACTCACATCCGTTCAACAAAATCTGCAAAACGGGCTTGGGATATTTTGGTTAGTCATTTTGCAAGTCGCAATGAGGCTAAGATTGCTTTGTTGCGTAAAGAGTTGGAGTCGAAGATTATGCATGAGGAAGATGATATGGACACTTTCCTTGCTAGTGTTAAGGATATCAATGAGCAACTTATTTCTGCAGGTGAAGTCATTTCAAACAGTTCCCCTGTGCAGACTGTTCTTGATGCCTTACCAGATTCTTACCAGACTTTTGCTAGTACTTGATGCCTTACTAGATTCTTACCAAACTTTTGCTAGTACTTGGAGACTTATGACCCAAGGAAATCCAGAAGTTGTCAAGTTTGATGCATTATCCACATTGCTATTACAAGAGTCACTTTCCAAAAAAAACAAGACTAGGCAGCGTGCAGTTGAACAGGCTTTTATTGCTTCTCAAAGAAAGGGTGGTAACAGCAATGCAACCACTTCTTATGGTTCTGCTGCGAGTGGAAAAAATAATGTTCCTAATGCTTCTGCTGGCAGCAATTCATCTGGAAACTAGGGTGATAAGGGCTTAAAGAAGAGTGTCCTAAGTTGAAGGCCAAAGAGACTAAGAAGAAAGAGGGTGGTTCCACTACAAATGCAGCCATTGTTGAGTCTTCTGTGGAAGGAGACTGTGATACTGATGTTGATGTAGAATGCGCTTTTAGCACAGTGTGCACATACAATCCTGTTGTCCATGCTGCATGCTTGTTAGTTGTGCTGCAGATTCACATGTGTGGTATTTTGACAGTGGTGCTACAGAGCACATTACCTCACATCGTGAATTGTTCACCTCTCTCGAGTCTGTCCCTCGTGGGAATTCAGGCACTTGTGCCAACAATGCCTCTTATCCGGTTCAGGGAGTTGGAAAGATTGTGCTTACTGCTGCAAATGGCAGTTCTTTCACACTTGTTGTCTGTATCCGCACTTGCTAGACTTTAACTTGTAGTCAAATTTGTGGAAAATAGATATACAGTTCATGATCTCAGTTTTGGTGATGAAATTTTTGCATTTGGCCTTTTGTGCTTTGGGTTGTATAAGCTCACTTTGTATGACAAGTGTGGACAAAAGTTTGCAAATTCTATTGCAAATTCAAGGGCTATTTCAGATGAAAAAATTTGGCATGCATGTTTTGGTCATCTGAATTTTGCTAGTTTGCTGCGTTTGCAAAAATCTGATATGGTTGCTTCTTTGCCGCCTCTTGAAGCACCTGTCAAACATGTTTATGAAGGCTATATTTTGGGTAAAATGCAGTGTTCTAAGTTTCCAAAGCATGGTTCAGTTCAGGCCACATGCAGGTTGCAACTTGTGCATAGTGATGTTTGTGGGCCCATGCAAAATCCGTCCTTGGTACGGGTGCAGTTTTTTGAGACGGTCAAAATTGGACGGGTCGGGTGACCAAAAACTTACTAGTTTTGTAAATTTTTTACAAAAATTATTTTAATTCACATTTTGAAGCTTTAAAACATTCTAAACATCATGGCACTAACAGAATTTGAAAAACTGCTAAAAATAGTATTTTTTTTCATTATGTTTATTTCATGGTACAATGGTGATCTTTTTGATCGGGGTCAGAGACCTTACAGATGGGGACGTGGAAAAACAGGGGAACAAGAGACGTGATGGGGGACGCGCTTTAAAAAACACTAGTTCTTTGCAAATTCAATACTAGTTCTTTGCTTTAAAAAACACTAGTTCTTTGCACGACAGAGTACACCATTGGTGTGGTAATCAAGCATCAATCATCCTCACCAAAGGGCAAAACATAATGATGTACAAGTGAAGAGTGGATAAGTAGAGTTTAATAGAAATGAGAGTCAAAAAGGGAAGGACTCAAGTCAAGAGTCAAGACTCGAGACTCAAGAGGTCTAGACTCTAGACTCTACATGTTGGCCCATGGTGCCAACTAAATGTCAATTGGCTTTGCATATTCCATTTGATCCAAAAAAATCATCCTCAAGTGGTGTTGTCTCAATCTATGCCTCTACATCTATCTGTGTCTCTAGGATAGGATCATCCTCTGCAAGTGTCCACTCTGCGAAATCGTCACTTTGGTATGACTTGGAAACCATCTTCAAATCTGATGAGACATATATGAGATCATTGGCTTTCTTCACATCAAGACGATTCCTCTTCTTTGAGGCTACATGAGCATATACACTCCAAAGTTTATCCAAGAAAATCGTAGTGCATGCTTGGCTAAGAATGGGAATAGCCAAATCCTGTAAACCACCCAATCTCCTCCCACCAAAGAGCACTCCCCATCTCAAAGCGATATGCTTGTGCATTGGGCATGTGACAAATTTCTCCCTTTCCATTCCTGTAGACATTGATTTGCCTCCGAATCTCCGTCCTTTCCTTTGGGTTGGCAAGGCACGCAAGGATGGTTTGCCAACCATTCATCACCTCTTTGTCCTTCCATTGGTTCTATTGTTGGAATTGTGGATCCACTACATAAGCGGCCGTATGAAGAGGAGAATGGTAGGCATTCCACCTTGACACACACAATTCTTGGATTTCCTCATATCTACGTTATCAAGATTCAAAACAAAGTTACAAACTCAAGAGAGTAAACTTGTAAAGCATATGAACTTAAAAGTGACTCATGCGACGTGAATACCTATCGGGGTCAGTCACAAGTTTTTCAAGAGAGTCAATCATGGTGTTCATGGCCTCATATATCTTGCTGATGAAAGGCTTCATGGAATCCAACACCAGCAAAAGGTGGATGATAGGCTTCACCATTTGGAGATTATCTTTACTTCCTCCCACCATTCCGGCATGTCGGCCCGTACTCAGCATGCCACTCTGTTGACACTTTTTGACTCGGGCATTGCCAAGAACTCATCACTAATGAAGAGTCCCCTCAATGAGAAGAGCTAGCTTTGACCTCTTTGAAAATTCAGCCCTCACCTATTTAGAAAAATCAAGTTTCAACATTCAAAACGAGAATTGGCCTCCATATTGAAATTATATTCGAATTGAAATGAGATTGGTTAACACTTAATGATTAGCTTTTGATGATTATTGAAAAAAGTCACCATTGAATTTGCATGTTGAATGATTGGGAAATCCACTCCAAGGCGCCTATATCTTTGAGAAGATTGTTGAGGCAATGAGCCATGCAATATGTGACCGTGGTTTGTGGATAAAGGGATTTGATGATGGCTCCAGTGGCACAATTGCTATTTTCTCCATCGATGACGATAGAAATCATGCTTTCCCGCCTTCTCAATGGTAAGCGCCCACTCTGATGCAAGTACTTGCGCACTCTTCCCGGTCCCCGATGCATCATGGGAGTCAATGAAATACATCTCCCCCCAAGAATATGCCACCATGCTATGAATGGAGCGGTGATGGGTAATCACGCCACCCATCCACAATCAGGGATACCCCATTCTTCTTCCATGAAGCCCTTGTGGATGCCATGCCCCCTCCACCAGGATTTTCTCCCTGTCAAGAAGAGTGGTGTGCAAGCTCTCTGAAGAGGGAGGGACATAAGTGGGTCCAAAATCTCCGATCTTCCGTGCCATTTCTTTAAAATATGGAGATCTTTTATGTCAAAAAAAGAGTGTAAATGAGACTTGAGTGATATGCATTGTATAAATTAAAGATTAAAGCTTAAGCCTTAGAAGTTAAATTTTAAAGAGCTTTCCGCACTACATTGAAAGCAATATGGTCGTGGTAGAAAAATCTTGCTACGGCGACATCTATCTCCTCTTTCAAGGCCGGTTTCCAACTATCTCCAAGAGTTGCTTGTTGCTGCTTGGGTGGATGAGAATGAGGGAAAGATTACAATGAAGGGTTGGTAGAGAGTGGAGGTGGGCGGTCACCGTCGGTGACGGTTGATGCACAAAATAATGCTGAAGAAGGGGATGCCAATGCTCAGATGAAAGCCACTGTGGCCATCTCCCTGGGATTCACCATGCAATGCTTGGTAAGATTCTTCTTGGCTTCTTTTATAGCCTCAAGAGTCTTCTCAAGGTTTAGGAGCTTTTGCTTCTCCTCTTCCGAGCCGGTTTGCGGGCAAAATTGAAGTTGATGTCCTTTTTCATGAAGGAAGTGGCGCGCACCTTCCTCACAGAACCATTGTGCTCGTAGCCACAACGGCGGCACTTCCATGGATTGCTTCCACCTCCAACACCGGACTTGGGAGCAATCACCTCATTCCACCATGTCCATGTGAAGTCATTTTGTGAAAGGGGGTTGAGAGGTTACAGCGGGGCCGGAGGAAGGAGAAAGAGGAGGGCTTAGAGAATCTTCCGATCCATTTTGAGATGCCATTGATGATAGATATTAGAGAAAGCTTGAAGAGAAGGAAAGAGGGGTAGGCTTCAAGGCTCAAGCCTTTGACCTGAAGAGGAGGGGAGATGGGAGAGGGAGAGAGAGAGAGGAGAAAGAGACTCAAGGGTGGAGCCTTGGAGGGCAACTTCAAACTTGGCTCTTGGCACTTGCAAGGCTGGGGCAATGGGAACTTCAAGGAAGTGGCCTTGAGGCTTGGGTATGAGACTTGAGTCTTAGGTGCTCTTAAGTAGAAAGAGCTGCCCCCAAAATGGGGGTTTGAAATTTGAATTTTGAAAGGCCCCTCAAAATGGGCGTTTGAATTTCAAAACTCCCGTCCCCGTAGGCTGTAGCTCGCCCCCTTGCCAGCGTCCCATCCAACGGTATCACCGGGGACGTGCGTCCCAGGACCCGTCCTACCCCCCATCCACGCTGAGCGGCGTCCCCCCATCTCAAAAATGCATCCCTGTATTCGTCCCAGGATCTCTGGTCTCATCCCCACACAAATGGGCCACGTCTCACCGTCCCCTGTTTCTTTGCTATGATCCCCAAACGTCCCTGAGAACAAGGAAGAGTGATGACGTGCCAAGCCACTTTGGCCCAGGCTATCTGAGTGTCACGTCCTTACCAAAGGAAGTTCCTGATCAGCCTCTCTACCTGGATGATGCAGGAACTCGAAAAGATCCAACAAGAAGTGATGTACTAGATAGTAGCCAACAACACCTATTCGGCCACTACCACTCTGCCTGCTAGAGAGAGTCATGTGGAACTCTAATATAACAACTTTCTCCTGATGGACAAGAGGAGGGAAGCAATTTTATTCTCAGGAGACAAATCCAAGCCAACATGACAACCCAAGTACTAAACTGTGGTCTATGGGGGAATCCATCTGAAACCCTCACCTGGCAGCCAATCAGGCGTAAAGGCACTACCAATCAAGAAAGCCACTGCCTTTCTCCACTTGATCAGTGTGCCTGATACACAACAAAAGGTCTCAAGAGCCTACTCACACCTGTGAAGGTTGGCCTCTTGTCCCTCCAAGTACAAGGCTGAGTCATCTGGAAACTCAGCATCCAGTAGCTCATCTCCCCGAATAGGGAGCCCTAAGCCAAGTAGACCAACCTGTTGTGAAACGAAAAACGTGCTCATTGTCTCAGTATAGAACAGAAAGAGGAAGGGGGCTAGAGAGCTGCCCTGTCTGACCGAACGTGTGAGCATAATGCAATCTCCTCTACGACATGACAAAAGTACCTGACTGTGTGCCCGTTTGTAAATTGTTGGCACACCTCTGATCCATGCATCTCAGAAGCCCATCCTGCATAAAGCTCCCTCCAAAATGTCCGACTCAACTCTATCGTAGGCCTTCTCAAAATCGAGAAGAAGTATCACTAGATCCTCACCATGGAGGCGTGCGAGGGCAGATACTTCCCAGAAAGTGAAGATGTTGCCAAGAATACTACGCTCCTTGAAAAAACCTGTTTGTGTCCCATGTATGATGCTCTCTAGAAGTTATTGAATCCTCAAACTTAGAGCCTTAGCGAAAATTGTGTAGGCTGAGTTGAGGATGATGATGGGCCTCCACTGTCGAATCTCATCCAAGGAGCCACCCTCCTTGCGAATGAGGTAAATCAAGACCTCACTCATGCTATCAGGCATCTCTCCTATGTGTAGGATGTACTGAAAAGCGTTGCACAGATATGAGCCAAGCAAGTCCCAATACTCTTAAGAAAAAGTTGGGAGTCAAACCATCATCATTTAAATAGCTACCATGGGGAAGTGCTCTGAGGGCCGCGTGGAGTTCCTCTAACTGGAGAGGCAACTCGAGCCTCTGGCGCATCTCCTCAGTCACAAGACAAGGCATCTCGACAGCTACAATGGGGAAGTGCCCTGAGGGCCGCATGGAGCTCCTCTAACTGGAGAGGCAACTTGAGCCCCTGGCACATCTCCTTAGTCACAAGACAAGGCATCTGTGTGCATCTTGAGGCTTTGATTGAGGCTTTCCAGACAATAGGTCATGGTAAAAATTGGTGGAAACTATACGCATGTCCTTTGGATCTGAAGCAACTAACTTGTCAGGCCTCCTCAATCGGCTGATCGTGGCATGCGCATGTCAGGCCCCATTGTCTCAAAGAAAGACCCTGTCATTTTGTCACCCACCTGGGTCCACTGAGATGCCTATCGATGAAAAGAAAACTCCTGGTGCCTCTTCTTTGTGCTGACAAGATCTTGGCGAGCCTGTTGTAACTGCTCCTCCAACCAAGGACTGTCTGGATACTACTCCTCCATCCTCTACAAGGAAGCAACACCCCGTCGGAGACATTGCTCTCCTCTCGCTGCAGCCAGGCAAGCCGTAGACTCCTGGAGAAATAGCTGACTAAGCTAAGCAAGTCCAGATGTAAGGTGCAGCAGAATGAATGTTGAACTTTTCTCAAGATGAGTGCTCAGAACTGTGCTCAAGGGTTCCTTTTACTTATGGAAGCGAGAGCCTTCCGTTCCTTTAGTGAGAGAGTGCAGTGGACACAAACAAAGTGGTGAACACTAATGAAGGTGCTGAAATATGCAAATCTTTATCTGCTGAATTTTGACTCTATGTCGATGACGATGTCGATGGCGATGATGCGAGGACGATGGGTTAAAAACGCAGATGCTAAAATCTACATTTTCCGGATTGAAACTACAAACTACACGGGATCTGACCATGTGGCGAGGATCTACTCTGTGGGAAGGTGAGATCTGCGAGGTTTGGGACTTCTATTGCGGGTGCTAACTTGCTGAAAACTAAAATCACTGATGCTTGCGGGGATTCCGTTGGGAAGATCTGTAAAAAATGCTGAAGTGTCTTGCAGATGCGAAAATGCTAGGGCTGAAAATGGTCTTGGTGTGGAGAATCTACTAACGCTAGGGAGTCTTCTGCTTCTTCCTGTCGCTAGGTTGTTTCCAATGCAAAAACGTTGACAGATCTGGTACAAAAACGCTAGCCTTCTGCTGCAATGCAAAAACGCTAGCGCATCTAAGGGTTTTGCTGAGAAGTTGCCTGTTGAGCGAGTGCTCCTACTGCCTCTTCTCCAGAAAGTGCTAGCTCTAGGTTTCTACTTATACAAACTTAGCAAAACTGCCCTACCTACTTTCCCACAGAAGTCACTTAAACATAATAAGTGAAAAATGTCAAAAATAGGGAAAATAGATCTATGCACTATAAAAATGCTATTGATGGGTTCTGATGGAATCTGATGGTCATGCTATGAGCAACCGGAGGATATGCATCTAATCTAAGTGTCTGGTCATGCACGATCTGCGAATAGACTCACAAAAGTGCCTAGTAGCTTCCTATTCTAGACTGACTTGACTGATTGAACCTTGGCCATGCTGTAGCTGCTCCATAGACACATAGGGTTGGATGTGTCACGTGATACCCCCTCCTTTTCAAAGTGAGCTACTGGTACCAAACTGTATGGTGTCAAGGGAGATCGCCAACAACATCCGGAATCCTTGAAATGACTCTTCATCGGCCCACTCTGAGGTGTGGGCCGTGTGATACTTGAACTTCATTAAGGTCTACAACGCTTGCTTCTCTAGGCCGCGCCAAAAGGGACACAAAGTCATCTGTGGATCCTTCCACGCTTCAACTTCATCTAGAGTCATGCTTCTTCCTTCTTCAAGAATCTCCATGGCTGAAAATTCCTGAAACCACTTCCAATACAAAAACATGAACATACCTATTCCATGTAAAGTGACTTGAAAAAATCTCGTTTTCCTCAAAGACTGTGTATGCAATGTAGTTGAACAATTAGACAGAGTGCCAAAGCATTCACCACACACACACAGACAATGAGGTCGAATATTGTATTCTGATAAATCAATCAACTGTCACAACTCACAACGGAAATACCCATGCTTGGTGCTCATACTTTCATGTGCTCTTTCTACAACTGTGTCGTGCCAAGGAAGAGACATGGAATGTGACTTCCTTGAATTCATACTTTTTAGCTTTTCATGAATAATCCGCATACATCCCTGTTCATTTATGAGTGAAATGTGCTCAACATACAATATGTCATGCTTAGGAAAAGGGATCACATAAAGACGTTGACTAAAATACAGGAAACGATCACGAATGAAACATTCAAACAATGCGTGCTGACTAATCATTCGAACACATAATACTTCCTGTAAAGGTTCTTTGGACCTAGGCTCGAGAGCCAAGATCGGTTCTTCGTGTTTGATCAAATCTCCCTGTGGGGGTTCTGTGGACCTCGAATTGAGAGCCAAGATCGATTCTTCGTGATTGATCAAATCTGCAATGAGGTTAGCTATGCTAGAAAACGCATCAACTAAACCATCATCCTTGTGAACAATCACGTCTTGATCATACAAATCATCATGCTTGTGAGAAATCACATCTTGATCATCATGCAAATCATCATGCTTGTCATTGTCATGCAATTCTTCATGCTTATCCTTATCATGCAAATCATGTGTGTCTTGGTTTGGACAAGTAGAGACTGAGAGAGTTTCCTTTTCCTGATTTTGTGCAAAGTGCACGTGCACTTGAGAAAAGAGTCTCAACATCTCTTGCATTCTCGCTTTGTTCTCGCGATCAAATTTTGCTTGTCTTGCTTTGTCTTCCAAGTTGTACTTACGCTCTATGGCTGCCACTCTTTTTTCGTAGTCATGATCTATAGCTGCCCTTATTTCTTCGTACTTACAATCAATTTTTTCTTTTCTTGCTTCACGTTCTAACTTCTGGCCCATAAACATCTGCTCCAAATCCTCCATAGGATCTGGTGCAATCCTTGGCGTAGATGGGGAAGGGGGAGGGTCGGAAAAACCTCCTCGTGGGGAAAATTCTTCTTTGCCTCTCTCATGCTCATCACCTCCAAGCAAAGTGTCCATGCTCCTTCGAGTGATGACCATCTACCGAAGTCGTGGGTTCTTGCGGTCTTGCGTTCTTAAGTTCACAAGGAACTTTGGTTCTTGGGGTTCTTGGTTTCTTGAGGTTCTTGAGGTTCTTGAGGGTCTTGAGGTACTTCTTTCGCTTGCAATGATCCTTCTCTAACCCGAGTTCTGCTCTTTTTCACGGGCGCACCTCTTGGCGGCCTTGCGCTCACACCAAGGTTGCTTTTTCCCACCTCATGTCGATTGGCCGGCCGCTTAGTGCACGGTCAGCTCTCAAACAGTGAAAAGAGGCACAAGGGGAGTCTGGAAAAGCCCTTGTTTCTTGGGATTCCTGTCACTCTACAGAGACACGATTAGGAATTGACATGGCCAAGAGGACTTGTGTTACGTGCGACCGCAACAGCTAAAGCTCTGATACCAATGTACGGTGCAACGAAAGGAATGTTGAACTTTTCTCAAGATGAGTGCTCCGAACTGTGCTCAAGAATTCCTTTTACTTACGGAAGGGAGACCCTTCCGTTCTTTAGTGAGAGAGTGCGATGGACACAAACAAAGTGGTGAATACTGTGAATGAAGGTGCTGAAATCTGCAAATCTTTATCTGCTGAATTCTGACTCTATGTCGATGACAATGTCGATGGCAATGATGCGATGACGACGCGCTGAAAACGCAGATGCTAAAATCTTCATTTTCCAGGCTGGAACTGCAAACTACTAGGCTGGAAGGTGAGATCTACGAGATTTGGGACTTCTATTGCGGGTGCTAATTGCTGAAAACTGAAAACGCTGATGATTGTGGGGATTCCGTCACGAAGATCTGCAAAAAATGCTGAAATGTCTTGCAGATGCAAAAACGCTAGGGTTAAAAATGGTCTTGTTGTGGAGAATCTTCTAACGCTAGGGAGTTTGCTGCTTCTTGTTGTCGCCAAGCTGTTTTCAATGCAAAAACCTGATCTGGTCCAAAAACGCTAGCCTTCTGTTGTGATACAAAAATGCTAGGGCATCTAGGGGTTCTGCTGAGAAGTTGTCTGTTGAGCGAGTGCTCCTGCTACCTCTTCTCCAGAAAGTGCTAGCGCTAGGTTTCTACTTATACAAACTTAGAAAAATTTCCCTACCTACTTTCCAACAAAAGTCACTTAAAAATAATAAGTGAAAAATATCAAAAAGAGGAAAAATAGTTCTATGCAGTGTAAAAATGCTATTGATGGATTTTGATGGAATCTCATGGTCATACTGTGTCCATCGTGAGGATATGCATCTAATCTAATTGTCTGGTCATGCACGGTCTGCGAACAAACTCACAAAAGTGCAAGATCACTTTTATTCTAGACTGAATTAACTGACTGAACCCTGGTCATGTTGTAGCTTGTCCACGGACACATAGGGTTGGATGTGTCACGTGACACCAGAGGCCGCTCTATCAGAAGGAGAGTCCTGTAAGTCTAAGCCCTCTGTCCAAAGAGCCGCCACTCTCTCTAAGCGCAGAGTCCAGCAAGACCCTCTCAGGGATGCGAAGCATCGTGCTCCCTCTCCTCTGTCTATATATCACTGTGAGGATCACTGGTGCTTTATCCGAAAAAGAAGTCCTGGCTTGAATGCCAACTGGCCCACCCAAGTCAAAGAAATGGTCACTAGTGTAGAAGCGATCTATTCGAGATAGATTCACTCCTCCCACTGTGCGGTCTGAACAAGAAAAGGCCAGGTTGTCATACATAACCTCTCCTAAGCTGACAACTCAACTGCATGCATAGTAGTATGGCTACCTCCAATCCTATCAGAGGGGTTCTCCAACATGTTGAAGTCGCTTAAATGCACCATTGCTCTGTCTGCGGTAGAGACTCTACAATATTGGACCAAAACTATGCACATGCACTCGCCACATTGGGTGCACAGATGTCCAGGAAGACCATGAGGCAACCCAAAACCTGCATAGTAATCCACTGAGCTCTGCCTGGCACAATAATCCCTTTGCCCAAATGGCCTGCTGCAAAGAAATCGTAATAGTCATACATAACCCACCCTGGATGCCACTAGGTCCAAATGCAACAGACCAAAACGTCTCATAGCGACTGTTTGTGGGTCACCACGACGGACGTCCATAGCATAGCTCTCATGCATCAACATAAAATATCAATACAAGGAAAGAGACCAGGATGAGGCATGGAAACTCACTAGGGTTTCATTCCTAATGAAGTGAACTCGATGAGATGCAACTACTAACTCTGCAAGCAAATCATACGCACTAAATCCAAGTAATCTGCTTGAGTCCTTCTACACAGCTCTACAGTCGTCACAACCGTTTACCATGCAAATCATATCGGATTCGTACGAAACTTGAAGGGAAGCTATAGGGGACTATTTTGAATCTATCCTATCACTGTCACAGCATTCTAGAGAGGTACATGGATCGCAATGGTTCGTCCCAAAGTCAGCAAAAACAGTGAACAGATGATCCCAAAGGGTCGTTTTAGGGTCCTTGAAGCCTCTCCTAGGGTCAAAACAACATACAATACGCCTTTAAACACTCAAAACAACGATTTAAGGTCTTAAACGCATAGTTGAACACCTACATCGAATCTTGAATGCTTACACTTGAATGGAAGAGCAAAGTAAGAGGAACACAATGCAATAAACGAATCTGAATTCGGATTACCGTAGCCACAGTAGCGAAGATTATAAGTTGGAGCAAGAGGAAGCTCTCAAACATACGCTGTCTTCTTCAAAACTTGTGATAAAAGATGATGATGTTCAAACTTACAAAACTGACCTTTATAGTTTAGGTCTTTACAAATGGCTTGTCCGGCCAAAAAGTCCTAAACTTCTAACTGGATCTCCACTATACAAATGCTCTCGGAAAAATAATCAAAAATTTCTTTACAATTTCTCGTCTTAGAGAAGCTCTTTCACAAAAGAATGAGATTTCCGCAAAAGTGTAGATTCCCTAAAAAAATGTGACTCTTTCTCTAGAGACCATTGCTTCGTCTGCCCAAACACTCCCCCCTTACTTATCGTTGTACGTCCTCGTGCATGTTCAGAGCTTTGGTCGTTGATGGGGCTCCAAGGAGGCAAGTTTTGCTGAAAAGCTTCGTGTGATGAGTACATCCTCCAGGTCTTCTTGTTGTTGTCTGAAAGGGTTTTCACTTACCGTGTGCTGGTATGTTATGTACCATGCCTTCAGGTCCTTCGTCATAGGATGAAAGATTCTTGAGTCGATTTTGAAAAAACCTGTGACGAAGGCCTCCTCGAATGTCTGCCAAGTAATGTGACGGCAGGTACATAAGTCTGGAGTACATTGCCATTAGGATATGTCATGGTGGTGAATCTTGCAAATTCCAGCAAATTCCTCTATGCCCTTCTAATAATAGATTCCACGGATGATCGTCGCCTTCAGTGTCTTTGAACACCTGGATGCAGGTGAGGATCATCCGGGCTATCTTTACCAGCATCTAATAGGCTACATCGGGGAAATCCCGCAGCAAAGTGATTGTCGAATTGAGGGTGTTTACTAGGTAGGCTACCAAAGGAGGGTTTTGCGCTGTCAGGACTGGGTAGTTCAGTCTCTGTCTCTTCGAGCCTCTCCATGCTGCAAAGTCCTTCCATGGCCTTCTTCGAGGAATAGGACAAAAGGTAGGATCTATTTGGATGTGTTGAGGAGCATTGTGGTAATGTGTTAAATCCTGCGGCCTCTTGTCAAGCCACTTCTGCCTCCATTTCGGGTGATCTTCGATGAGAACATGAGCTTCTTCTGCTGTTAGTGCTACACCTTCGTAATTTCCTTCTTTGTTTCGTGGCAGGGTCGGCCGCATCTTTTCCTTCCATAAATTGGCTTCGTGGCATATCAAAGGAAAAGGTAGGTAGTCATGGCCAAACCCTTGTACTTGCTCTTTTGGCTGTAAGAATGACAGTGCCACTGACTCCATTATCTTTACTTCATAGAGCATGTATTCTTTGGCTGGACCTTCCGGCATCTCCTTAATGTTTTGGGTGAGATCATGTGTAATATCTATGCTTGCCTTGGCTGATCCATGTCCTTGTTCTCCTTCATGTGAAGTTTCAGGCAAGTCAGGCATGTCTTGAATAGACAGCAGTTGCGGTTGGACATGGGCTTCATCTGTTCTGATTTGTTGTTGAGAAATCAATGCTTCTTTTTCTTTCAGCAGTGTCTCGCTGATTTGCTTCTGCGTCTCTAATTCGGCTCTCGCTTCTGCCAATTGCTGCTCCAACTCTTTTACTTTTTTCTCGTTGGCCGCCGTCTGGGCCATCATTCCCGAGAAGAGAAACTGTCTTTGAAGTTCCTCTTTCAGCGCTGCTAGGGTGTTCACTGCTACATCATTGTCTGATGTGGAGACCAATGCTCCAGCAGGTTCTTGGTTCGCCAGCAAGGTTGATAGAGTACTTTTGACAGTGAGGTATGAACTATTAATCCTATAGAACCTTGCGCTTTCATAATCAAGCTGCTCCGTCGCTTTCTTTACCCTTGGTGTCAAATCTTGGCATTCCGTTTCCTTGGTTTTCAACTCCGTCCTGACATCCACTAGGTCTCTGATCAGAGACTGAGTCTGTTGCCGCTCAGTGTCTCTTTCCTTCATTGTGAGCTCCAATTGTGGCCGCAGGCTCTTTAACTCCTCTTGCCCAGATTTTTGCATGTGTTGAGCCTCCTGTACCAGCCTTTCCTTTTCTTCTAGCACCACATGCTGGCATTGGAACAGTTTTTCCAGATCTTGCAAGGTTTTTCTGTAGTCAAAATCAGCCATAGCTTGACAGGCTTCTTGGTACCCTATTGCTTCAGGAGGGGGCATAGACTCTTTGTGTGTAGATGATGGAGGAGGAGGTCGTGGTTCTTGGGTTGATGAAGAAGGAGGAGGAGGAGGTGGTGATTTCGGCGAGGGAGGAGTAGGATCCATTTGTAATTCTTCTATAATTTCCTCCACTTCTTGTACGTGCCTCTTTTCCGGTGCATCTTTCCTTGGCTGTGAAATAGAAGCGTCCTCTTTTCTTTTCTTTAAAAGCTTTATTATTCTTTGGCAAGTCAATTCCGTCGCTTGTCGTGCTTCCACATTCTTCTCTCTTTGAGCTTTCTTTAGTTGCTCTGCTTGGTTCGTGTCTTCAGCCACTTCTTTCTCCTTTGTTCCTTCAGTGGACTAAGAAGAAACCTCCACTTCTGCACCCTTTTGTTCCGTGGCTAACCTTTGTTTTTCAGCCTGTATTTGATCTACCTTTTCTACTCTTGCTTGTTTTTCCTTCTCGAACCTTCGTGTTTCTGTTTGTTGTGTTGCAGTAGCCCTTGCCTTTCTGTCAGCCCGCAACTTTGTCCTTATTTCCTCAATTCTTTCTTGGGCCTCTGCATATAAGTTTTGAAGTTCGGACCTCGGCACTGTACTTATTTCCCGTCCTCTTCTCACGAGCGGTGTGGTGGTTCCTCCCTCCTCACTTTCTTCAAATTCAAATGGTCCTTTTTCTTTTGACACTTGGGGGTTTCCCTCGTCTTCAGTATCTGTCTTTTCTTCATCACTTGAGCTTTTGTTGGATTCCTTGATCAAGCACGATGATGTTGCGCTACTGGTCATCCTTACTGAGTGAGCAATCAGCTTTGCGTTCTGAATCAAGGCCGCTTGAGAACTGGCCGCCCCGCCGGCAGGTCTTCAATCATTCCCAAAGCTTGGTATGCTATTCTTGTTAGCATTGTCCCTGCACTCATGTAGCTTTCCTTTTCGCCGAGCCCTTCAAATTTTCTTTGACCATGGTTTCCAAGATGTAAGAACCATAATCCCATCGGATGGTTCTGTTTTCAGCTGTTGCTAGAGCCATGACCACTGCAATGTGCAGAATCGGCTCGGTGTAGCGAGGAGGATTTTGTACCCTAAAATGTTACGAGATCAATCTCAATGGTTACTCCAGATCACCGTATATTATGTCCCTGTACTTGTACTTTTTTCCTTTTGCTTTGATAAACGCTTTCTCGTTGTCTGGTGACTTGGTCTTTGCCAGCAAGTCATGTTGCCCTGGAAGGAAGTGCAAAGCTTCGTTGATGATGTCTTTTGCGATCTTTACTTCCACCTTTGAACCATCCTTGTCAGTGAGCATTGCTTGCCCATCATACTATATCGAGCTCATGAGCTTGTGGGCCCTCATGTAGTCTGTTCCCCATGGCTGCAATCTGAAAAACTGCTCCAAATGAATAGCCCGCACGGCTTCGATGATCTCTGACCTTCGGTGGAGATTCCATATTTCCCGTGGCATGATGGTCGTCTTTACCATGTCACCATGAGCATCCCTAAACTTCGCGATGAAAATGTGAGCAGAAATCTGAGCTAGTGTTTCATCCGAGATGTGAGCTTTTTCGTTCGTAGAGAGCTCATCCACTTCATATGGTGCTGCCATCCACTACCTTGCTTGCTTTTGGCGAGGCATTCTATGTCATTAGAATCACAAGCTGTCAGGACTTTCCTTTCGCAACCAGCAGCATTTAGACTTTTAGTAAAAAGCAATTCAAAAGTTAAAACTGATCATAACTTGAACAAATCTCATCCATTCTTGTCCATATTTCACCAGTGGGACTAGGAAGACTAGAGCTACGACTGATTGAAATCTCAGCCAAATCTAGGCTTGAGGTACACCGATCGCGACCGTAGTACCATGACCAAAACAACATTTGATCACATGAGTGGTTTGCTGATAGCTAGAGGGTCATTTTGGTCCACTCTGTCTTTTATTTGATTCACTTTTGAGTTTATAAGTCCCAATTTTGGGTTACAAGGGAGTTTTGGACTAGACTTTAATTTTTCATGGGTTTTTGATGTCCAATTGGCTTGAAGCTTGATGTGTGACTTGAACAAGATGTGTACAACAGATCTGTTAGGTTTTGGTCAAAATCTGATGCTGAGGTACACCGATCACGATCGTAGTACCTTGGATTTTTAGGGTGAAAACTAGATGGATTTAGTCTCCTATGCCTGCCTAGCCCACTGATGATTTATTTTCAAGTTTTGGACTTAAAATGAACAAATTAGAGCAATTTTTCACTGTCTGACCTTATTTTACTAATTCTAACCATATTAGGTTTTCCTTATGAATTCTGGTTGGAGCCTGGAGTTAGTTGATGTTAGTTTTTGAGCTTTTACTGCTTCCATGATGTGTTGCTATCATCAGCCTACTCCGTTGTCTGATTCTGACTCGATCAGACACTTTTTACCCCGTCTTTGGAGATTTTCCAGACTTGGGTATTTTTCAGGCATTCTTTGGATACCATTGGGATAATTGGGCATCTCTAAGTCGCCTTTTAGTATTTGACATTAGATCGGCCAAATTCTTCCCTTGTGTGATCACTCCAGACTCAAATGGTCATCTCCGTCCTTGTAGTAGATTCTGAGCTCCATTCAGGGTTTTCTACTACTGTGCTGACTCCTTGTCGGACGGGTATGCCTTTCAAATCATCCGTCATAATTTTCAGTCAAATTTTGGTAGTTGTAGATCAAATTTCCGGATCCGAGTGTGTTTGACAATTTTGGCCCATTCTATGAGCAAACTTTGTGCATTTCTTATGAAAATTCAAGAGAGTGTACTCCTCCATGAGTTCTAAGCCTGGGCCATGTCAAAATTTCTAAAATCTCAAACTAGGGGCACCGATCGCGATCGTATCATAGATCCCAAATTGATTTTTGACACAGCAGGTTGTTGGCGAAGTTGAGAGAAGGCTTTTTGCAATTTTTGTGTCAAATTTGGTGAGTGAGGTACACCGATCGTGATCGGTGTACCACCACCAAATTGAGATCTGATCACATGGCTTTGTTCCTGACAATGTGGGGAGCACATTGATGTTTTCTGTCCCTGAAAAAGTTTTGTCATGATGCCTCTAAGGGCCCTTGACCTATTCGACTCAATCCGGCTTTGATTTGGTCAATGCGCCCGTTTGTGCAATGTTTCGCGCTTGCATGTGTAATATACTTGATCTTTACTTGACAAGGAACATACCTGTGAAATCTGGTGTGAAATGCCGACTCCGATCGTCCGTATGGAGTAGAAATATTGCAGCTCGCTCTAGGTCAAGAAGCTCTCCTCTTCTCTCACAGAATGGAAATTGAACAATGAGCTAGATTTTTGGTCTACCTGACCCATATCTTCCCGAGGTTTTCGTGACATAGGGCTAATTTTCCTTACCTTTGATCTCGAGATAATTTGTATACCACCTGTGGGTTGAACCGTTCGTCATTCTAGCGTCGTATCACCGTTTGATGCGATTCTGGGGAAATGTTGTCATGATCATTAAGGCTGAAATTCGACTTTTGGCAAGCATCTCTGAGGTTAGTGGTAGGTTGTACTTCTTTAATTTGCAGCCACTAATCCAATTAGGCATCTCCTCTCCCTCTAATGTCACAAAATTAATGGCACCACTAGATGATATGTCATGAATCACATAGGGTCCATTGCCTCGCTTTTTGAGTTTCCGGGAATGTTGTTTCAAGGTATACATTAAGATGTAATCCCCCGTAGCAAATTCCTTGCTGATAACATGTTGATCAAAGAATGATTTCATGTTTCGTTTTTGCGCATGGATTGATGCAACTGCTCTCAATCTAGTTTCATCCATTTTTTCCAGGATATCTATTTGATTGGATAATTCATGGCCCGTCCATTCTAATTCTTTAGCTACCCTAAGTGTGGGGATAAGAAATTCAAGTGGCAAAATCGCTTGAATTCTATAAACCATGTTGAACGGATTTGTTCCGATTGAGGTTTTGTACGCTACTCTATATGCCCATAAAGCTGAATGCAACTTCAGATCCAAGTCGGCTCTCGATTCACTAACAATTTTTGTGAGAATTATCACCAAAATCTTGTTCGTACTTTCTGCTTGGCCGTTAGCTTGTGGATGATAGGGAGTTGACTTCTTGTGAATTCTCATGAATTCATCCAATAGGAATTCAATCACTTCATTGACGAAATGAGTCCCTCTATCGCTCACTATCTCTATTGGTAAGCCATACCTGGTGAAAATGTTCTCATACAAAAACTGTGCTGTCGTTTTTGCATCATTTTTGGTTGTTGCTTTCACTTCAACCCACTTTGTTAGATAATCTATTGCCACAATAATGTATTGAGCGTGCATTTTATATCCAAAAGGCGCAATTGGTCCTACAAAATCTATTCCCCATTTTGCAAACGCTCTTGCCCCCATCATTGGTCCCAAGGATATGTCATCTCGTGCTCTAGGAATCTTTGTCCTCTGGCAATCATCACATCGTTTCACAAACTCTTCGCCGTCCATGAATAGTGTAGGCCACCATATGCCAGCAATAAGAATTGCTTTGGTTGTTTTGTCGCTGAGAAATGTCCTCCAGCTTGTCTGCCATGTGCTTGCTCTAAAATAGGAACGTATTCCTCTTCTATCGCACACATTCTCAATTGATGGTCTTTTCCTCTCTTGTAAAGATTGTCATCAATCAATAAATAGTTTTCTGCCTCTTTCGTGATTGTTTTGATACGTGATCTACTCATCCCTTCAGGCAGTATTCCGGTGGTGAGGTATTCTACAATGTAGTTACTCCATCTGGGTGCTACAGATAATTTTAATAGAGTCGCGTGTTCTATCGGCTTTTGAAAAGTGCAGACAATACATGATTTGATATGCTTATGAACACTTTGTTGCATTTTCGGCCAATATACACCCATTCTCATCAATCTTTGATACGTCTATGCATGCCCATTGTGAGTCCCTGTTGTTTGTACATGAGACTGGTTTAGATACAAGTCCTGTTCACTTGATTCAACACAAAGCCTAAGGATTTGATCCGATCCCTGTTTGTATAGCCTTCCAGCCAGCATTACCAATGATCTAGATGTTGCAATGGTAGATGGTTGTCTTGTCAAATTCAATGACCCAATAGTCAACAAAGGAATTACATTCTCGCTCCATCTTGGAATCATTTCTATGTTGAAGAGATATGCATCTGGAAAATCATCAACTCCTACAGGGTTTTCTCCATGCACCATTCTAGATAAATGATCCGCTCTTTGGTGTGTAGTTCCTTTTTTGACTACAACCGTGAAGTCAAACTCAAGCAGTATGATAAACCATCGTACAATCCATCCCGTACTGCAAGGTTTGTTTACCAAGTACAGCAGTGCTTGGTGATCAATGAAGAATACAAATTTATTGGAAAGTAGGTAATGTCTGAACGTTTTCACAGCATAGATCATACCCAGACCCTCCCTTTCAATTGTTGTGTAATTCTTCTCTGCACTGATTAGTTGTCTACTGGAGTAACTGATTGAAAAATCCATGTTATTTTTTCCAGGTTGTGCAAGTATGCATCCTATAGCATATGTTGATGCATATACATGGATGTGGAATATCTTTTCCCAATCTGGAGCGTTAAAAATTGAAGCGGATATCAATCTTTGCTTCAAAGTTTGAAAAGCTTTCTCGCACTCATCTGTCCACTCAAATTTAGTTATCAACGCGTAAAGTGGTTTCGCAATTATAGTGTATGAGTAGATAAATTTGCAATAATATCCACAATGGTCCATAAATGCCTTTACCTCCTTTATCTTTATTGGTTGTGGTAGATCAACAATTACGCTGATCTTCTCCATGTTTGTTGAAATACCATTTTTGGACACTATATGTCCCAATATTTTTCCTTTCCTTACCATGAAGACACATTTCTCCGGATTCAGGCAAATCCGATACAGTATGCATTTTTTGAACACTTTGGTCAAGTGCTCTATGTGCTCCAATCTTACGAGAGAGTGAACGCACAAGTCATCCATGTAAATTTCTTAGAACTGTTTTAGATATTCTTTAAAAGCATGACCCATCAGCCTCTGAAATGTGGCGGGTGCATTCGTTAAGCCAAAATCCATTACTTTGAATGCAAAAATGTCCCATTCAGTTGCAAAAGCCTTTTTGTGCTGATCCTCTGGCTTGATTGCGAGTTGGTTGTAGCCTGAAAAGCCATCTAAGAAACTGTAAGCTTCTTTTCCTGCCACTTTTTCTATTACATGATCAGTAATGGGTAGGGGATAGTTGTCCCGAATTGTAGCAGCGTTTACTTTCTTGAGATTGATGCATACTCTCAATTTTCCATTTTTCTTTGGGACAACCACAATCGGTGAAACCCAGTCAGTGTGCTTAATTTCGTAAATAAACTCTACCTCTTTCAGCTTATCTATCTCCTCCTTGATCTTCCTTGCAAACGTCTCATTGTAAGTATAAGGACATTGTCTGCTTGGTTTGGCGTCATTCTTAAGGGATATTGTGTGCTGACAGATTCTTGGATCCACCCCCTTAAGATCTTTGTATGACCATGCAAATACATCTCTATACTATTTTAGAGTAGCTATCAAAAGCTTTTCCTCTTCTTCAGTAAGATCCGTGGCAATATATGCAGGTTTTGGATCTTCTCCTGGCTCCGCTAGATCTATTCATTTGGCTTTTTCAGGACCGTCGTATGATGTACCAGGTTCCTTCAATTCTCTCATCGGTTGTTGCACTATGATTTTTCTATCTTGTATGGTATACTTCTTATAATGGGACGATACATCCATCTTGTCAGAACTCGTGTCCTCATCTGTTTCCATTTCAGTTATCCATATGTCTTTGAGGGTCTGTTTGAGCTTATTGCACTCTATTTTCCTCTTTGTTTTGGTCATTCTAGACCTTGTTTCCCCTTCCTTATGTGTCTCAGTCGTTTGCTTTTCGCGCTTGTTCTTCTTGTTGTTTTTCCATGGTTTAGTTTTGATAAACCGGCCAGTGACCTTGTCTTTGACACAATCGTCATCTTTTACAATCCTTAGATATCCCGTTTTGTCATTGACAAGAGGCATGGGTTTATGCTTATTCACTCTTGATTTCCTTGTTCTCTTTGATCTATACCACTCTTGTCGACTAGGTTTTTGGTTAGGAAACTCGTAAAACCTATTCGGTCTCGACATATACTTCCTATCCGTCTCTGATCCACTTGATCTTTCGTCATCAGCATCTATCATTTGGATTTAATCACCCAGTGATGGAAGGTCATCGCTTAGTGAGTCTGTGAATTCCTCCTCTGTTCAATTTCTATCGTCCATTACAGATATCTCATCAACTATTCTTTTACACTCAGTCTCACGTAGTGGTTCTTCTTGTTTCTCGCTATCTGATTCTGACTCAAGGATGACGCTAGCCATTTGCAACATTACTAGGTCGTATCCTTCATCATCACAAAATTTTGTAGGCATGCATTCGTTAACACATACATCCAAGGTTGACAATATTTGAGTCTACCCAAATGGCTCAAATAAATGTTCAGGGAAAGATTCTGAGAGATAAGCCTTGTCTTCTACTGACCTTTACAACACACATTTCTCTTTGATTAAGTCTCCACAATCAGATGCTCCACACATCCAGACATGTTCTTTCGTTTGTAACCACGCAGGTGTTTCTTTTCCATTCACAGTGGTCTCTATAGCTGTGATCCTTCATGTTGATTTTCGTTATTAGCTCCTCATCCCTTAGGTAAATTTGTTCGTACCCCCAATCTTGTATCGTTTTGAGTTGACACATAAAAGGTCGCCCCAAAATAATGTCAAAGTTGTTCATTTTTCTGAAATCTACCACGACAAAGGTATGCTCATAGTTAATTCCACACGAAGTTACAACTATTCCCAATGGTCTCTCTACATACCCATCTGCGAGTTGCAGTTTCATTCTCGTCTTTCTGAGAGGTGGACGGACCCATTTCTCCCAGATTTGCTTTGTAGCAATCGCAACTCCCGCTCCACTATCTAGGATAGCTATCGTCTTTATATCCTGATATTCAACAGGTAAGGTTGTATTACCTTCCTCACCTTCACAATAATCTCCGACCTTGTTTAAGGGCACAGGTTGGGCTTTGGGTTGACCTTCCCGTTTGTTTTCTTCTACCGTAGGGTTTGTCTCAAGAGGAAATTTATTCCTTTAATCTCCAAATGTTTCCCCATGTCTTCCCAGAAGTGTGGTCTGACTCTCAAGAATTCTGACAGTGTGATTGTGCATGTTACAGGTGTCGACAACATCTCTTGAAGACTTTTTTAGTCAATCATTTGTGGAATATCTCTCATCTGGGATGGAACTAATCTTATCTCCAATTGTGCCTCGTGTTCACCTATAAATGAAGACAGGGTTTTCAAAGATTGAGCTTTGCTTTCCATTGAAACCTCCGTTCCTGCATCTCCATACAGCGATTGTATATCTCCTAGATAAAATTCGGTGTCCATGTTAACCTCAGGAACTGGTGTCAACTGTAACGTCGCACTTCCATTCTTTCTATTTCTAATGGTTTTCCATAAGTGTTGTGGCCATGGTTCTTCCACTTCTCGAATTGGCATTATAGTCATTGACTTAGCATCATCAGTGGTGTTCGGCACCACTCGGTTATCCAATGACAATATAGTTTCAAGCCTGGGTCCGTTTACTTGTTTTGATTCATCAATCTTCAGTTTTTCTCGCCTTTTGTGAATCAACACTTCTTGTTCTAGGGTTCTAATCGCTTTAGGTTCCATCAATGCCTGGGCTCTTTCAATAAGGTGTTTACACATTTCCAAACGCTTCGTTTCCACTTCTGGTTGAGGATAAGTCAACCATCTCTGCTCTAAGGTTTGTTTTGTTTTTGCCTTGCTTCATACGCTTTTAATAGAGCATCTAAAGGCTCTAGCACTTTCTCGACCAAGACTGATCCCCCTGAGGATGCTTTCCTCGGCTTGTTGTTGTCCTCAGCAGTTTTACTATCTCTCTCTTGTTTCAGTTGCTCTTTTGTTTCATGTAATTCATTTTGCACGGCAATTTGGGTTTTTATCCTTCTTGTTTTCATTCTGTTTCGTTTCGCCTTCCAGGATTTCCGCTGTGTTCTCACATATAAACTCTCGTTTTCTGTGGGTATTGGCAACTCGACCTTTTCTTCCAATGGCTTGTTTTTCTCTAAGTCCTTGGCTTGGGCTCTGGTTACCACATTGATTTGGATCATGGGTTCGGTTTCTAATACACTGCTTGCACTTGGTAACACCCCCACAATATTCATAGTTGCTTTTCCCTTGTTGTTCGGATTCCTTGGGCAATTTGGCAGTATGTGATTCACACCACACCCGTCACAAAACCCAAAAATTTTCACTCTTTCGCCTTTTAAAGGGCAACTACACTCCCAATGATCTGTACTTCCACAGTTATAGCACGGTGCAATTGGTGGTTGATTTTGAGGAGGTGGTCCCATAGGTTGTCCCACCCTATTAGGATATCCTCTTGGTTTGTAGTTCTGGTTCACATGAACATTTGTGTTCTTTTGTCCACCAAATATTGATCCCTCAAAGGTTGTGCTACATACATTGGTGGTGCCATACCCTCGTTATTTCCCCACGGTGGATAGGCTTCGTCTGCGTACATCTGTGGTTCAGGTTCAATTACGTAAGGCTCATTCGGTTCCTCGTAATAAGAAATTTGAGGTATATTATTTGTTCCTGGTGATGCTTCGTAAGGTTGAGCATACCTAATCATGGTCCTATTTTCCTGTGTAAAGGAGGTTGTTGATCCAACACAGGTTGAGGTCTGTCTGCTCCTCCTACCATATTCACATTTGGCCCAACTTGATATCTTGGAGGAGGTGGCTGGGGTGGTCCTGCTGGAGGTCCATACGGCCTTTCCCTCACATAGTTTTTGTTGTAAAAAAACTCATCCGTGCCATGGTTCGTCCATTTTTTCTCTATGGCGCACCATTTCAGTACTCGTCCATTCACAACTGGTGCTTTCGACTGTTGTGTGCACCACGGCGTCGGGTGATCCCCCCCACATATATCACATTTCCTCGTTTGAGACTGTCTCATCACCGGATTTGATCTCATATGTTGCTGCATTCTCTTCGTTACTTCCTCTATCATTTGGTCAGCTGCCTGTCGGCATCAAAGAAGCCTGAGCATCTTTCTTGGTAGAGGGTTCACTCTTAATAGATAAAGAGCCACTGGTTACTGAATCAGTATCCTCTGACACTTCCCCATATGCTTTGCAGTTATCAACAAGATATAACGCTTCCCTTGTAACCTGTTCAAATGTGCTATAGGCTTTCAAGTGAAGGTCCTTTTTCAAGGTTTTGTTTCTAAGTCCTTCAATGAAGAGCAGAGACAATCTCTCGTCCTGCGGTAATTCTCTCCTTGGGCACCTCTCAATGTATTGCTTGAATCTCAAGGATGCTTCCTTCACTTTTTCGTTCTCCTTTTGTTTAAAAGCATATATCTGTGATACAATATTATGCTTTATACCCCGTTTTGAGAATTCTTCCGCGAACTCCCGCAATACATGTTCAATATTCGAACAAGTTTTAGGGTTCAAATATTGAAACCATGTTAAGGCCGTCCCTTCCAAGGTCAGCCCGAATCCCACATATTGAGTATGGAAATCAGTGATCTCCTCTGCTCTTAAGACTTGCTTGAAGAGCGACACATGGGCATATGGATCCCTTGATCCGCTATACTTCTTTGGCATGCACTTCGCTACTTGGGATGGCCTCATCCGTCTATGGTCTGCGACCAATCTCAATTCTCTCGTGTCTCGACTTAATCGTTCTTGTACATCATGGATGTCGTGGGTTGCTCTCGTTGGCTCCCCTATCACGAATCTACTACCAGGAGGCAAAAGTGATGGTGTGGCTACAAATGTCGGACCTACTGCGGTATGTGTAGAGATAGAAACCGCACTACCTAGATTTGTAGCCATTGACTCTCTAGGATGTAATGTTCCCATGGGGTTTGGCATAGAATATTGAGGTTGATTGAAAGAATCAGCTACATGAGTCCTCTCTCCTCCTATGTCCATCGGGTCTGGCATGACATCTGTGGGCTTGGAGTGACATAATAGTGGTGGAGTGGTCCCCCAAAGTACGTATATCCTTCCAACTCCTTTTTATCGATTGTTGCGTATCGTCTTCCATATTTGTCGTATGCGAGGCTTTTCGTTTCTGATCCCTCTGTGTAGGTGAAGACATAAATTCTTTTCCGCTGTCAAGAAGTCGCAAGTCTTGCCAGGAAGGCACTGGGCCTCTTGCTGTGAGAGTTTGTGAGGAAGCTCAAGGGTTTATGAGAAGGACCTAAGATGTAGATAACATAGCTTCTAGAGCTAAAGAAGAAATGTAGCTAAAGAACATGCTCACTTTTCCTTACAAACACACACGTGATGGAGAGAACTCATGAAAGATAGTCAAAACAAAACAAAAATGAAAACATCGAGATTACGATCATATCATATCATGGGTTGAATAAAAGGGTTAATGGATGAGTTAAGAATATTTAATCTTTGTTGTCCAAATAAGCTACGGATTGTTCTTTGGAACTATAGCTTTGTGCTTACTATAATGTTTATGTTTTGTCTAGCGATTGGGATTAGTTGTGAGTACAAATCCTCTTGATTCATAATAAAATAACCACATTCACATCAAAAGAGAAGTCATAGTCAATACTAGGTAGTATGATGGGATCTGGTGAGAGAAGTATTTCGTTGAGCCTTTCAGGACCAAATATAAACACTATGCGTTGCTGAAAGTGAATCTTTCGATGACTAATCCAAATGTTGACCCTAATAGATTGCACAAAATGGAAATGAAAGAAATTGCCTCCATGTGGATTATGGTTATTCATCAATGATATACTTAGTATGTTCGAAGATAAAGGTGTGAAAGAAGTGAAAGGAGAAGAAGAAGAGAGTTTCTCTCCCAAGCCCTATTGTTGCCCTTAGGCAATAAGGATACTGCGGGGAGAGAAGTACCTGTAGCAAGGAGATTCTAGAGTTTGTGGAAGAGAATGAGAACCTTAAGAGAGAGAGATACTTGTGAAAGATGAAGATATGGTTACTAACCTTGTGCACATAATTGTTTCCCGCAAGAAGGTTGTGCCCGTTACATTGACAAGATTGCTGCTTGAATACCTTCCAATGAAACAATTAGGACACAACAAGAGAGATGAAAGGAGAAGTAAAGATAGAACTAGAGATAGATCTAAGTTTGGTGGTGGTATTAACGATAGATAATGAGAGATGGAGATAGAGTTAGAGACAAGTATTGGACTAGATAGGCAAATGAAAGAAAAACTAGAAACATATATCTTACATGAGAGCAATCGCCACCACCTTAATGGAGAGAGAAGATGAGGCAAGACTTCAACATTTCTTCAAGAGAAAGTTTGGCACTAAGATGAGTGTGTCACTATGGAATTGAGCTATTCTCACTCACTCATAACTTGCCCGCAATGAAGAGAAGGTTGCCCTTTTTATAGGTGAGGGAGCCATGTTTTACATAATCACTTGATTAGGCTAAATAATTAGCCCAAATCAAATGTTCTTTGGATATTTCTTAAAATGGGCAATAGTAGGACTCAAAATATCATGAAATTCAGATTTTTTGGTCGTTGAGGCTCCATGTGGGTGAATGATGTATGTGGGCCCCACCTAGGCATCTTCTGTGTGGCTCCAGCAGGGGGTTCCAACTTGTGTGTCTCGTCCATCAAGGCATCTTTGAGGTGTCACATTCACATGCTTGTGTCTTTTATCCTCCAAATATCTTATTTTATGGAAAAAGACCAAGATTACCTCTTTGCACTTGATTCACTTGTTTACCATCTCTTCTTGCAGTGTAGTTGTGAGAGGATTTTTCACAGTTTTCCCTGTAACTTTGGACCTGTAACTCGGATTGACATGCTTAAAAAAGAAAAGTTGGCTTACTAAAAGAGCTTGAATTGGTTTTGGCCTTTTATCCACGCCCTTAGGTCGGGATTTTGAAATTGGGATGGTCCAAGAAGCTTTGGATCTTCCTTTTCATAAAGTCTTCTAGTAGGCCCTTCCCTCTTGTATGTATCCAAGAAGGTATGCATTATTGAAGGGTTATATTATTAAATAAATGTGAAAAGAAGAAAATAATTTATATATGGTAGGGTATAGCTGAGATATTAGAAGAAATATACAAATGCTTTTCCACCTGACAAAAAGAGGCACAATCATTGATACTTCTCTTGCAGTACTTTCTAATAGTAATGTACATTTATGTTACTTCAAAGGTAAATACTAAGGTATGGTAGAAAGAATTTATTTATGCATATGAGTATTATATGAAGTATACTTATGCGTCAAAAAGTCACAAGATAAATCATTTAATGCCCGTTCCCATTATATACATGCCACAGCACGACATCCACCCCCTCTAAACCTGCACATCCTTCGGTATGTGCCACATTGTCTCTTTGTAAGATCAACCCTCTTGTACATCTTCCTTGCTTTCTTCTTCAGTGGATGATTCCAGAGCTTCATGTTCACTTTGATCTTCACCTGTGTTTTGCTCTTCTTCCTCATCAACATCTTCTAGATCATTGTCTCCTCTTCTCTTAAACATTTTGATTCTTTTTCCCACAATGGGAATCTTTACTTCTGTACCATCTAGTTCAGACAAGCTGTAAGTAGCATTTTCATGCACATGCTTTACAACATACGGTCCAAACCATCTTTTGGAGAACTTATGCATGACTGTGTGCTGGTTATTAAGGCTACTATCTTACACTAAAACCCAGTCACCTTTGCTCCTAAGTCGATGTCGCTTATCAAAGTAATCCTTGTTTTTTAGCCTTGCATTTTTGAGTCATTCTTATGCAGCTTCAATGTCTCCATGTCTTCTCTCTAGTTGCCTTATACGTAGTGCAAGGAGACCTTTCCCGCTAAGCCCCTCTTGCCAAGGTAGTGTACATTCCATGTGGGAATTGTATCTTCAATCGGCATCACTGGCTTTTGACCATACATTATCTCCGCAGGCATGTAGCCAGTTACTGAGCTATGTGTTGTACGATCAGCCCATAAAGCATATGGTAACAGTTTTGGCCACTCACCAACTCTTCCTTCGCAAGCCTTGGCCAAATCTTTGATGATAGGAGGATGCCCTCTTTCACTCTTTCCATTGCCTTCAGGGTTGTAAGTTGTTGTAAGAGAAAGCTTGATTCCTAATCTAGAAAAGAACTCCCTTGCTTCTTTGGCATCCAGTTCACCTCTATCTGCAGTGATTTTTCCCACACAACCATAATGGCAAATCACCTCATCAAAAAGGAATTTTCACACAGCTTCTGTGGTTTTAGCTCTTAATTCTCTTCCTTCAACCTGGTTAGTTAGGTCCTCTCATGCAAGAACCAAGTATCTCATCTGCCAGAGTCCTAAAGGCATTGTGACTAGATCCACAACCCATTTATAGTGCATGGCTAGTGGATATGTAGGGTGAAATCCATCACGATGTCGGACATTTGAATACATTTGACAAGTTACACACGACTCTACAAACAGAGATACATCTTTATACATACCCTTCCACCATTATTTTTCTTTCAACTTGGAGAAGGTTGCCCACACACCTCTGTGTCCAGCCCATCGACTCTCATGAAACTCTTGCATGAGCTTTACTTGAGTCTCTTTTTTACATATAACCTGTTGTGGTGTAGCACCCTTTTTTTCAGGATCCCTCAAAAATTACCCATATGCTTTCCTGCATATCCTCTTGAATTCTTGTTCAGACCAATCATCCTGTTTTGTTAGAGTACTCAAGTAGCTTCCAATAAGAAGCCAATCACCTTCATAAAGATCTTTCAAGAACAATTCAAGTGAATAGTCATGTAGACATTGTTACCTTTGACATGAGAGATAGAATAGAACTTTGTGTCTACATCATCACCCTCATCAATCATTTGTGACTCATCTTCATACCTTGCCCTTGATAGCATATCTTCCACTGCATTTTCTTTACCTGCAATGTGCTTAAACTCGGGATTGAAGGACTTAATGTAGGCAATCCACCACAACATAGCAATGTCTAGTGTTGAGCATCTTGTAATCATCCCAAGAAGTGGTAGACAATCTGTTTCTACAACCACACATGCACCAATTAGGTACTCTTTCCCATTTTTCAAGGCTGTAACCATACCCCATAGCTCTCTCTTTATTTGTGCATAGTTTCTTTGGTGAGCACTTAGTACCTTTGCTCCACTATCTTACCACATACCTGTGTCCTTCTTCATCATCTTGCCCTATTGCCCATCCAATCCCTGTAGGACTGGTGTCTACTGTCACAATTACTGGCCTTTGACACTCATAGTCTATCTTTCTCAAAGTTGGTGCTGACTAGAGCAACTCTTTTAGCTTTTTCATGGATTTTACATGTGCTTCTATCTATTTAAACTTTTGATTCTTTCTAAGCAACTGATAGAGAGGATCAGCTACATGTGCATAATGTGGAATCCAAATAACATAGAAGACACATGCTCCCAGAAACCTTCTAACCTCGGTGATGCTAGTGCATGTTTCTTTCATTCTTTGGATGCTAGTGCATGTTTCTTTCATTCTTTGGATGGCATCTTCCTTTGCTGGACAAGGTTTCCTACCATATGGCCCACACATGTGCCCCACAATGAGCACTTCATTGACACCAAACATAGACTTTTTCCCTGAAAATGTAAGATTCACTTCTTCCAACCTAGACAAAATTTTATCACAATAATTTATGTGATTTACCACAAACCTGCGACATCTCTTGAGATCCAAAGCTTCATCTTTGTCACTTTCTTCACATCCTTTGATAGGAAAATCATCAATGAAAGGCATTGTGATTTGAGGAATAAAGTCAGGTAGAGCTTATTCATCCCATTTATCATATGTGCAACCAAGTTGGTTTCTCCCTGTGGCAAGGTACACATCCTTACCAAAACCAAAGGTGTCCTCATGGTTGTCAAGTCTTTGCTTTTGATTGAAAGCTGAAACTGATCATACCCTGAGTAGAGATCCCCCATTGAGTAGATTGCCCTCCCTGCAAATGCCTCTGCAAACTCATCCACCATTGGACCTTTACCTACATTTCTAATTGTCACCTTGTTCGCTGGTTGCATATCTTGGATGAAGCGTAGAGAACCATTCTTCTTTGGAACTGTGAACCACCTGTTTGAGTATGGAGCACAAGAAGGCTCCAAGATTCCCATTTTGATTTTCTCATTTAGTAGCTCTACTAACTTTGGCAGATGAGCCTTTGGAACCAGAATAGGCCGCAGACTCCAAGGCACATGAGGTATTGTGAAAATTACCATAGGAGCTACAATAGAAGGATCAACACATCCTATCTCATGTGGCTTAAATGCAAAAGCCTTACCATGCTTTGAAAGCATTTCTTTGAAGCACTTTGTCTCCTCCTGTGTTAGAAACTCCTCGCGACCAATCTCCAACACTTGGAAAGACTCCTTTGTGAAGGTATGCCCAATATTTTTAGGATTCCTCAAACTTGGTTGTAAAGAAGCCTGCTCAATCTTTTCCCTATTGTTGGGTGGTAAGGGTGAAGCTACTGGTTTCACCTTCTTTGCTACACTCTTGTATTTAGTTTCAACATGGACTTCTGGGCCAACTGTTTGGTTTTCTTTAAAGGCTTCTATTACTTGATACATTTCCATAGAGCAAACTTCCACAACTTCATTTTCAAGATGCAAACTAGACCCCATTATAGCATCAAGCTCACCCATAGTATCTACAAAAGAAACTTGTTCACACAAACCCAAAACATTTTCAGTAGGCTCTAGCAACCCACTCTTTTTCATGCCTATTTGTACATTATGCACATATTGCCTCTCACATCTCTTCAAATCTTCAAGTTTTGTAAAACATACTAATCCATTTCTTGTTACCAAGGAGCTCGTTGAAAAAGTTTCACATATTTTTGGATCAAGCGAGACCCTTTTTCTTTCTGTACCACTGCAATCTCGCTTTAAAATGGTACTTGGCCAAAACCCATCATTTCTCTATGATCATGAAACTCTTTGCTCACCTTTGGTAGAGGATGTTCTCTGAGGTTGTCACGATTTTTTTCATGGTTTACACAAATTGTGAGAAATTGGACAGCTCGTTTACCATCTTTGCTACGTATCCTAGTATATGCTGAACCATCATTTATTACCTTTGTTTCCATTTGAACTCCCACAATGTAGGGTTGTCCAAGGATGAGATGATATGAAGATGTATCCTATACAAAGAAGTTTTGGTCAATCTTTATATCACCTATTGTCACCTTCACACTTGGACATGATGCATACAATTCATCGGATGAATTGTTTGCCACTTTCACCATCCAACCATGATCTGTGTCCATCGGCCATTTGCACTTGTTGTAGCAACTCTTTGATATTATGTTTATTTCTGAACCATGGTTAATCAAGGCAACAAGTGGCTCTTCAAGATCACCTACCTTGACCAAAGTTTCTGTAGTAGCCCTTACCCAGTGAGTTCGTGAATAGTAACTCCTAGGAATAGCTTCAACTTCTTCATCATCATTTGAGAAATGCACTTGCTTCACTCTCCAACTAGATTGGTAGCATCCTACCACAGCTCCATCATCCTCCTTATTTTGCAACTGCATCCCTTGTGTCTTCAAGGTTTCTCCGTCAACCTGTGGACGAGCAACCTCAACAAGATTTTTCCTCTTTCTCTTGATGATGTCAATGATCTCCTCGTGGAATTCATGCTTTGCAATGCCAAGGACTTCTCCCAGAGTGAACTCAATCTTGCTATTCAAAAGCCTTTCCTCCAAGACTTTCTTTAAATCTGTAGCAACCTCAATATCAAATTGTAGTTTATAAGTTGGGCCTTTTGTCTTACCTTTTGTTGGCTCTTTCTTCTTTCCTGTTGTAGACTCCTCCATGCATACTTCAGGTGGAGACGCTCCTTGTGTCGGGGTTTTTTGGGAAGGCATTGAGTCACTTCTTCCCCCACTTCTAAAAGCTCTTTTTGATGGTCCTTCATCAGCATTCTCACGCCTGCACTTTTCTTCTACAATAGCCTCATTTTGTTGGCATTTTGTAATGTAGGCATGCACTGACAATGATTCCACTGGATCATTCCATCCTGTTTCTAGACTATGCAATCACCTGCTTCATGTAGAATCTCTTTTGTAAGCTTTCCATTTTTAGCTAATTGCATGAAATTTGGCCAAATTTGACCATGATGCTCAATTTTTACTCCATAAGTAGCTGCCTCAACTCAAGAGCTAGCATGGTTGGTTGCCATATCTTCAACTAAGGCTTGCATTTCCCCCTTCCCAAAGTTAGTTCTCAAGGGTAGAACTGTCTCTCTTAGGTGGATTTTACCATCCTTGAAAAAGAAAACATCTTTTGACAAAGCATCACTAAAATCATCACAATCCCTTCTTACATGGTCTGTACTATCACACCAAATACATCTATTAACAAACCCTTCTTTGGGCTACTGTCTTTGCCTAAGAAGTGCCCTTGATGGGGTGCCTTTTTCTTCAAGCTTTGCAAGCTTCCTTAGGAGCTATATAAGTAGGCTTTACCATTTTGTCAGAAGTTGAGGTTGAAGGACTTGTAGTGTTTACTAGGTCATCTTGTCCCTTTTTCTTTGTCATTTGGCAAGCAACGAGACAGCACCTTCAACTTCATTCTAGTCGGTCTTAAGTCCTTGCTCAGCATCTTTATCTTCAAGAAGAAGCTCCAAATTTTCTTGAAACTCTTTACCTGCGGATTGTAAAAAAAGATATGTCTTCTCTGCATATAGTGTGGCCCTTTCTGTCCTGGTGAGTTGTGCATAGCGCCTCTCAAATTCCCTAAGTAGCTTTGTTATTGATAGTCCTTGCTTTGGCTTGACTAACCATTCTAAGAATGTCCTTTTGGTCACTCTCTCTGAGTCCTCCATGAAATATTCCTCCTTTAAAGCTACTTTGATTTCTTCCCAATTTCTCCCATGCCCATGTTTAATTGCCCTAACATGCTCCCTAGTTTCTGGAGCAACAACTAGCTCGAAGCTTTGAATCATCTCACCTTCTGACACGCGATGCAGCTCCATCTCCTTCACATACTTGTGTAAGTACTTGGTTACATCTTTGCCATTGAACTAATCCATTCTGTTTGATGACCGCTTGTATGGCCTTTGTTGCTAAAATCTCCCTTCTTTCAGTAGCATGTTGTTGTTGCATGAACATTGAAAATGCTTGAAACATTTGCATTGTTGCTGGGTCAAAATGGATACCCTGTTGCTCAGCCTGATCACCCATGGTTACCCACAAACTCTCACCCTAGCAGATTCGCATCGGGTTCTCCAAAAATATGTCAAGAAGTCGACGGTCTTGCCAAGAAGGCACTGGGCCTCTTGCTGTGAGAGTTTGTGAGGAAGCTCAAGGGTTATGAGAAGGAGCTAAGATGTAGATAACATAACTTCTAGAGCTAAAGAAGAAATGTAGCCAAAGAAGCCGCTCACTTTCCCTTACAAACACACACGTGATGGAGAGAACTCATGAAAGATAGTCAAAACAAAACAAAAATGAAAACATCGAGATTACGATCATATTGTATCATGGGTAGGATAAAAGGGTTAATGGATGAGTTAATGATATTTAATCTTTGTTGTTCAAATAAGCTACAGATTGCTCTTTGAAACTGTAGCTTTGTGCTTACTATAATGTATATGTTTTGTCTAGCGATTGGGATTAGTTGTGAGTACAAATCCTCTTGATTCATAATAAAATAACCACATTCATATCAAAAGAGAAGTCATAGTCAATACTAGGTAGTATGATGGGATCTGGTGAGAGAAGTATTTCGTTGAGCCTTTCAGGACCAAATATAAACACTATGCGTTGCTGAAAGTGAATCTTTCGATGACTAATCCAAATGTTGACCCTAATAGATTGCACAAAATGGAAATGAAAGAAATTGCCTCCATGTGGATTATGGTTATTCATCAATGATATACTTAGTATGTTCAAAGATAAAGGTGTGAAAGAAGTGAAAGGAGAAGAAGAAGAGAGTTTCTCTCCCAAGCCCTATTGTTGCCCTTAGGCAATAAGGATACTGCGGGTAGAGAAGTACCTGTAGCAAGGAGATTCTAGAGTTTTTGGAAGAGAATGAGAACCTTAAGAGAGAGAGATACTTGTGAAAGATGAAGATATGGTTACTAACCTTGTGCAAATAATTGTTTCCTGCAAGAAGGTTGTGCACGTTACATTGACAAGATTGCTGCTTGAATACCTTCCAATGAAACAATTAGGACACAACAAGAGAGATGAAAGGAGAAGTAAAGATAGAATTAGAGATAGATCTAAGTTTGGTGGTGGTATTAACGATAGATAATGAGAGATGGAGATAGAGTTAGAGACAAGTATTGGACTAGATAGGCAAATGAAAGAAAAACTAGAAACATATATCTTACATGAGAGCAATCGCCACCACCTTAATGGAGAGAGAAGATGAGGCAAGACTTCAACATTTCTTCAAGAGAAAGTTTGGCACTAAGATGAGTGTGTCACTATGGAATTGAGCTATTCTCACTCACTCATAACTTGCCCGCAATGAAGAGAAGGTTGCCCTTTTTATAGGTGAGGGAGCCATGTTTTACATAATCACTTGATTAGGCTAAATAATTAGCCCAAATCAAATGTTCTTTGGATATTTCTTAAAATGGGCAATAGTAGGACTCAAAATATCATGAAATTCAGATTTTTTGGTCGTTGAGGCTCCATGTGGGTGAATGATGTATGTGGGCCCCACCTAGGCATCTTCTGTGTGGCTCCAGCAGGGGGTTCCAACTTGTGTGTCTCGTCCATCAAGGCATCTTTGAGGTGTCACATTCACATGCTTGTGTCTTTTATCCTCCAAATATCTTATTTTATGGAAAAAGACCAAGATTACCTCTTTGCACTTGATTCACTTGTTTACCATCTCTTCTTGCAGTGTAGTTGTGAGAGGATTTTTCACAGTTTTCCCTGTAACTTTGGACCTGTAACTCGGATTGACATGCTTAAAAAAGAAAAGTTGGCTTACTAAAAGAGCTTGAATTGGTTTTGGCCTTTTATCCACGCCCTTAGGTCGGGAGTTTCAAATTGGGATGGTCCAAGAAGCTTTGGATCTTCCTATTCATAAAGTCTTCTAGTAGGCCCTTCTCTCTTGTATGTATCCAAGAAGGTATGCAGTATTGAAGGGTTATATTATTAAATAAATGTGAAAAGAAGAAAATAATTTATATATGGTAGGGTATAGCTGAGATATTAGAAGAAATATACAAATGCTTTTCCACCAGACAAAAAGAGGCACAATCATTGATACTTCTCTTGCAGTACTTTCTAATAGTAATGTACATTTATGTTACTTCAAAGGTAAATACTAAGGTATGGTAGAAAGCTTTTATTTATGCATATGAGTATTATATGAGGTATACTTATGCGTCAAAAAGTCATAAGATAAATCGTTTAATGCTCGTTCCCACTATATACGTGCCACAGCACGACACAGCTTGTTCACTCGGCTATTTTAAGGCTACCCACCAAATACTTTTGTATTCAAACCCCAAAAAGTCAAGTTTTTACCAGTTCTTGGTTGGAAGTGTCTGTTTTCCTGAATCTGTGAGTTTGACTTGATTTTGGTGTTTGTTTTGGGATATGAAAGCTATCTGGGGTTGTCCTGTGTACAGGCTCTCCCTTTGTATAGTCTATACCCAATTTGATGTATATGATTCTGATGAAAGTCAATTTGTATGTCAATATATCAATTTCTGACTTGGATCAATACTCAGATGGTTTGACAGGTATTTTGAGGTTTCTGGCTCTTGGTCTAGTATACTTTTATATTTATATACACCTGAGGATCCCAGAGATGAAATCTGGTCAAAATCTGGCACTTAGGTACACCGATCGCGATCGTAGTACAAAGGCCAAATCAGACCAATTTTGGTGTGCTTGTTGGAAAAGGTGTTCTGAGGCTATTTCCCCATTCACTTAGCATTTGGATCACTAAAAGCCAAGATTTTGCGCTTTTTGGGTTTGTTAGGCTAGTCACTGTTAGGCCAAGATTTTGCGCTTTTTGGGCTTGTTAGGCTAGTTTTGCCCGAGTAGCCTGATTTTCCTGATTTTTGATCTTTCTGGTTGTGGTTGCTTTAGAAAAACTTGTTTAGAATCTTATGAGGAAGGCACACAACAATTCTTGTCCACTTCTAGCACAGAGATACACCGATCGCGATTGTAGTACATGAGCCAAATCTGATGAAATTTAGTCTGCTCCCTCTGATAAGTATTTTACAGTGTTTTTTGCTTCCACTTGGTGATTTGAATCAATATCAACTCTGTTTGGTCAGATTTTCTAAATTTCAGAGTCTTATGGCCTTTTTGCCAAAGTTATGGTTTCCTGGTTTCTCGAGTCTAACTTTTGCCCCAAATCTGACTGGAATGCGAATTACTTATCCTACTCCTAAGTATAGAAATGAAAGAACATAAAGAAATGAATCAAACAATACAAACAAGATGGATTTCGGGTGTGATTTCAGTACTCAATCGAATTAGAGAAATTGAAGAGAAAAAATGCTTTGAACACTCTCACTCACAGCTCCCTAAATCTCCTAAGAGAGGATCTAGCCGGTCCACTGACTCTAGACTCCACTAAGCTCTAAACCCCTATCTAGCAGCCTATCTGAGGTGTAAAATGGATTTGTGGATTGATCTTCTTTTAAGGAAGCTAATTGCGCACTCGGTCACTCATCACCTAAGGTACATTCCCTGACAGCGGCGCCAATGTTTGCGGGTCGCCGCGACGGACGTCCATAGCATAGCTCTCACGCATCAACATAAAATATCAATTGAAGGAAGCAACCAGGATTAGGCATGGAAACTCACTAGGGTGTCATTCCTAATGAAGTGAACTCGATAAGATGCAACTACTAACTCTGCAAGAAAATCATACGCACTAAAGCCAAGTAATCTGCTTGTGTCCTTCTACACAGCTCTACAGTCGTCATGCCCGTTTACCATGAAAATCATATCGGATTCGCACAAAACTTGAAGGGAAGCTATAGGGGACTATTTAGAATCTATCCTATCATTGTCACAGCATTCTGGAGAGGTACATGAATCGCGATCGTTCGTCCCAAAGTCAGCAAAAACACTGAACAGATGATCCAAAAGGGTTGTTTTAGCATCCCTGAAGCCTCTCCTAGGGTCAAAACAACATACAATATGCCTTTAAAAACTCAAAACAGCGATTTAAGGTCTCAAACACGTAGTTGAACACCTACACCAAATCTTGAATTACACTTGAATGGAAGAGCAAAGTAAGAGGAACACAATGCAATAAACAAATCGGAATTCGGATTACCGTAGCCACAGTAGCGAAGATTACAAGTTGGAGCAAGAGGAATCTCTCAAACGTACGCTGTTTTCTTCAAAACTTGTGATAAAAGATGATGATGTTCAAACTTACAAAACTGACCTTTATAGTTTAGGTCTTTACAAATGGCTTGGCCAACCAAAAAGTCCTAAACTTCTAACTGGATCTCCACTATACAAATGCTCTCGGAAAAATAATCAAAAATTTCTTTATAAGTTCTCGGCTAGAGAATCTCTTTTAGAAAAGAATGAGATTTCCACAAAAATGTAGATTCCCTGAAAAATGTGACTCTTTCTCTGGAGACTATTACTTCGTCGGCCAAATAGCGACCATGCAAAATCTGACCACACCGTCTAATGCGACTCTCACAAAGATGATGCTCTTTTTACCATATCCCCAATCTCGAAGTCATGAATTCCTAGCTTAGTAGCTAGCTCAACCAACATAAAGTTGTGGGTGGATCCATGATCAAATAGTATGAAAGCATCATGTTATCTTACTTTTCCCCAAGCATAAGAGAGTGGTGCTTCTTTGCAATGACCTTCCTCTTTTAGAGTTGTTAGGGTATGCCCATGCTAGTGACACTACATAGGAAAGATCCCTAGTCTACTAGGATGGATGAAATAATGAATTGGTCCAATAGGAAAAGGATGCAATCTCTTCCCTCATGAAGATGGCATCCTTTAATGTTAAGCCATCCCACAAGGCTGTTTTCTTTTTATAATTGGTTACTCAGTTCAAAGCTGGATGTTTGTATGGTGCAAGAACATAAGTTGCACCATAGAGAAGGAGATTGTACGCACTATAAAGGATATACAATGCTTTATGGTGGAAAAAAAGGCCAGTACTCAAGTACCCTTAATTACATTCAAGATTCTTTCAACCCCTAATGGATCCTTGACCATGAATCAGGAAGGTGCTCAATTTTCCATATTCACTCAGAATTTGGCCACATACAACTGGTCAATATATATGCAAGCAATGTTTCCAGTGATAGCCGTTTTTCGGCTCTTTGTAATTGCCACAGTGAGTTACCTCACCCTACCAAAATCACCCAAACACTGTGGCTATCCCTACCATTTCACTGTACATAGGCGTGCGTGAGTCACGGGATTAGCTAGTCATTGGGCTAGTTGAGCCAAAAAAATAAAAAATATAAGTATATTATGGCCCATGCGTATGTAAATATTTCTTTGTATATAGGGCCTAAATAAAAGATTTTTTCATAATTATTTTGGTATTTATTTAAATATTTCTACCTAGGTGTGTGTTATTTATGCTTTGTACATTGCCTCACCATTACCACAATTTTTCTTACCATTTTTCATACTCTTTATTCCATATAGAAATATTTTCATGTAAGCTTCTCTTATACTTGGTGTAACTCCACCCCAACAAAAATCCAAAAACACTAGTTTTATTTATGTGTATATTTTTTCACTATTGTGATTTTTTCCTTCCTACATCTATTTTGTTTTTTTTTCTAAAAAATTAGAACACCAAGAATATTTATCTTTTTATGGTAGCCTCATAATGAGAGAGATTTCTTTTGACCCCTTTATATTTTTTCAACTTATATTATTTATATTTGACATGTACATATTTTTTAGACCCCTAAATATTTGATTTTCTTAGTTGTACTATTCACTTATATCACAATCTCAACAATATCTTCAATTATAGACCTACCAAATAAGGTCAAGGGTAGGTGGCATGCATACATGCACTATGGAGGGCTCACTTTTGGAGGTATTCAAAAGAATCATCCAAAGAAGGACCCCACAAGGACCTTGTGCAGTGGAAAAAAACGGTCTGTTTCGCTGAATTTTTAAAGTTCACTTGCTCTCCGAATTTGAAAAGGTGATACAAACAAAAGTTGTAGCTCGTGGGCTGAACTTTTGCCTCAAATGTTTTCATATTTTTTTGAGCTACGAGCTGTGAGCTATGATTTTATTAGTGGACCCCAGTTTTCCCATGCTATGCAGCCACACTCTCTCTTCCACTTTATCATTTTCCTCTTTCACACACACTTCTCCACTCATCATCCCCACCTCTCTCACCACTCCTCTCTGCACCCTACTCACCTTCTCCTCAACCTTGAAGAATAAGAGAAACCATGGTAAACTCATACCTCCCACACACAATTCCATTCCAAAATTGACCACCTAGTCTCATTTTTCCTCCTCCAAGTTACCCATATCTTTCAAAAAAACCACAAAATTCAGCCTCTTCTCTTAAAAGACAGCATCATGGTGGTTGATTACTCAGCTTCAATTACCTTTTCTCTCAAGGAAGGTCAAGAGTGGAGAAAAAATGTACCGTCAAAGCTAGTGGACCGTCAACAAGCGTCAAAATCGGCCCTACTCAAGACACTTGGAGCATCAACCTTGTAAGAAATCCACCTTTTCTTACCTCTTAAGAGTTTTTCTTCCTTATTTGTATCCTACATGGATACTCCCATTGTAAATATCCAATTCCATTTGTAAATTAATACTAACTCTACTAACACTAACCCACTATGAAAAGTCCTATCACCTCCATTTCTCTCCTCTCTCTTTCTCCACCAACTTCTTGATAATTCCAAGCAAAAGAAATTAGATAAATTGCTGAAAATCTAACCCAACCATGGTTAGAGGAGTAACCCTAGCCTTCAAAATTGCTATAAAAGGAGGGTGTAGCTAGCACAAAAGGGGGGAGCCATAAGCAAGAGCACTATGCTATAGCTTGAGAATCCAAGCTCAACCTCTCTAGAAGGAGCTCTTGAGTGGAAGCACATTGTCTTATGCATGTGCATGTGTGGTAATAGGGGATTAGCAAGGGAACTCTATGCCATTGTAAGAGAGAGGGTGATCATTCAATTGAGAGTAGGAAATCTATCATTTCTCCTACTAGTGTAAGCCCAACATTTGCTGAATCAAGGAGGGTGGATTTGGACTAAGCTTGGATACTTTGTCTCCCTTCCAACGTGAAGTAATGGACAACAATGATGCGTAAGTGTCTTGGTGTTTTTTGTTAAGTTCTTGATAGCTTGTCTCTGGTGTTGTCATCAATCTAGCCATAAGTCCCACATACTGTAAGAGGGCGACAGGGTGGAGAGGACTCCCCTGGCCTTAAGACAGTGATTGGGGTGGCTTTTCTTGTGATGTGTTGTGGTGAAATTTACGCAAGCTATGTTGAACAAATACTAATCTCACTTTGATTTGTCATGACAGATTTGTAAGAAGGTATTAATGCAACAAGCACCCCCTCCCCCTTTCTCTCTCTTTCTTAAATATATAGTTGTGTTTGCTTGATCATTGCCGATACGTTTCAAAGCAGCCCGAGCTCTCTCTCTCTCTCTCTCTCTCTCTCTCTCTCTCTCTCTCTCTCTCTCTCTCTCTCTCTCTCTCTCTCTCTCTCTCTCTCTCTCTCTCTCTCTCTCTCTCTCTCTCTCTCTCTACGCGTCCAAGTTCGCATCCAAAACTAGGTGGTGCCCCAAATTTGTGTAGGGTTAGGTTTCGGGTTTGTGTGTGTGTTGTTGTTTTTTTCCAACCTCAACCCAATTGAGCAGCATGGGAGCCTAGAAGAGTGCTTGGAGGCCACTCTTCTTGTTGCCCGCCCCAGACCACCTAAAATTGGTGCCCCCACTGAGGACAGGCTTGTGTATGTTTTGTGAAGGCTCAACCTTTAGCATAATCAAGTAGCTTGCATGAATCACGAGAATTTGTATGATCCTTTCATTCCCATTGCAAGGCAAAAGGTACACATAATTGTTAGTACTAAGTTGCAATTTCAACGTGTCAATCGTAGAATTTTAGGTCCTCTTAGGTTGGCCGAGATAAACGCTTCAGTAAATCCTTTTATTTTGCCTCTTATTAGGTACGACCTTAGTTTGGACGTCTATATTTTTGTTTTGTTTTAAGCATTAGGTCATGCATAGACCATGGATAATGGCCCAGGAATAGAGGTTTTCCCCTTGCATTTCACTCCACACATTAGAATAAACATTGCAACTAGTAGGAAAATCCATTTTCAACAACGTATGGTGTTCATGTTTGGTGCCCAAAGAGTAGGAGAAATTCTTGCATCACCAAACCCTGTCATTTTACCTCTCATCAACTACCACACTTCTTTTGATGTACATGTGTTCATTTGATTTTAAAATGAAGTGCAGCCCGGCAAAATAGTGTGTATGTTTGTTTTTTCTTTGTCCAAGTTGTTACAAGAAACAAAAAAACGATCATTTGTTCTAACTGGGAATGTGTGTGCAGTGAAAGTTCAATCCTTAGAGATCTAGCTCTATTACCAATTGAGTTGCAGGAGCAAGTAGTAAGGCGTCTCCCTCATAACAAGAGGGTGGTGAAGTTAAGACAGAAGGTCCTACGCGTGGATTCCATTTTCCTCTTGTTGTTGGGCACTAAGGAAGACCGTGCATTCATCTAGCTAGTGTGTGCCCTAAGATTGGTAAATAGAGTGAAATTTGGTGTTTGGCGAGTGCATTTTTACCATCAAGGAAGACTCTTCAGGAAACTTGCGGCCAGAGTTCATGCTTCATAGACTCACATTTGGTGAATTTTTCCCTCATTTGCGTCTTATTAATAGTCTTCCTTTCGCTTTCAACAAAGGAGATAGGGAGCTATTCAGAGCTTGTCTTAATAAAGAGAGCGTAGAGAAGATTGCAAATTTGTATAAATTCTCATCCTTCTCTACTTTCTATGACACTTTGTTCATAGAGACATTGTAAATCTCTTTATGCTTTTGAATGATTTAACCATAATCCTAAGGAGTTTTTGTCCAGGAATTTTGTAGCACAAGTGGTGTCTTTAAATCTTGCAAACTTGATTGGACTTGATGAGGATGTTCTTTATGAAATTGTGAGAAGGTTGCCTCACTCCGACTGTGTGGAACTCGAAGGAAAGGAGCTCCTAGTCAATTGCTACTTTCTCACGGCCTTCGACGAGCATGAAGATCTAGTTTTTATACAAACCGCTTGTGCGTTGGGAATTGTAGAGCAAGTGCAATTTATCACTTGGGACGTGGTTGCTCTTTTGGATCCAGAAAATGAAGTTCTAGAGATTTCTGTTTATCGCCTTAGCTTTGAAGAATTTCAACCCTTCTTAGAGCTCATCAATAGTCTACCTTTTTGTTTTGATCAAACAAATCGAGACCTTATTGAAGCTTGGATAGCTGAAGAAGAAAACCTAGAGTGGTATTTTCTTACTTCTTCATTTGCAGGCGAGTGGTTCTAAATCTCTATTGTATCCCTTATTGTAACTCGTGTTGTAATCTTTCATAATAATGGAGAGCCAACGCCAAATGTCTGGATATCCTCTTTTCTTTGGAGAGCCTGGAGAGGATGCAGAATTATTTTTAGCAAATTTCAAGATGTCTTGCCATATCAAGAGGATAGTAACCGATCAAGAACGTGTAGAAATGTTTGAGGTGGTCCTTAGGAAAGATGCTAGTACTTGGTTTGACTCTTTGCCTGAGGAAGTTAAGGGGAATTACACAGAAGTTTTGAATCGTTTTAAGAGATACTTCTTTGATCCCCAAAACACTCAAAAACTATGGCAAGACATTGTTTCTCATAAGCAAAAAGACTTAGATGACTACTACTTGTACAAGCAAGAGTTTCTACGTCTTTGGGCTCTATGGATACAAAATATTGCTAACCTTGGTGATGGTGCATAATTTTTAAAGAAGGAGAGGTTCATAGCCGGACTCTTTCCTGACCTTAAGGAAAAAGTTGAGGCGGGTGCACCTGCTACTTTTGATGCAGCGGAAACTAGGGCTGTTGAGAAGTATAGGAAACTCAAGTGCTTAAGGGGAGAGGTTCCAATAGAAGTTCTTAGACCCAAAGGTAAGTCACAAGCATCAACATCTAGGGAGCTTCCTGATGTAACGGCTGAAGTGATTGAGAAGTTAAATGAATCTTTAAGCAGCCTGTCAATTCACCTTGCACAAGTTGTAGGTCCAAAGGGACAAGCAAAGAAGTCAGAAGAGAGAGAGCCACGAACTAGGAGAGTCTTGCAATGTTGGAATTGAGGAGAGTCTGGACATGGGATGTATAATTGTCCTTGGCCCCGTGGAGAGCCAGGGAGACCTAACTTGAAGTACCCAGTGATGAATGCAGGAGAAGGAGCTCGTCAACAACCAAGGCTTCTACAAAGGCCAAATGGACCAAGACCACCTCCACAAGGGGTAGAAGGAGTTCCACCTTTGCCAGATCCAAATGTGCATGTGGTAGAGGTGACAAATTCAAATGAGGTTGACATGGAAGCCAATGGCATTAAGCGTGGCCGAGGGAAAGGTAAAGAGAAAGAAGGAGTCACATCACAGAGTGACCATGGACAAGGCAAAAAGGCAAAGGAAACCAAGGAAACCAAGAGGACTCGACGTCGTATCAACCTCCAAGACTTCCCTCTTGGACATGGTATGGCTCCGTACAACTTGTTGGAAGACATGAGAGGTAAGGGTCCTGATATTTCATGGCCTCAATTTCTTGCATTATGTCCACAAGTAAGGAGGGATTTAGCAAGGGCAGTTAGCACTAGGAGAAAGGTAAAAGAGAGTGTGCCTGTTGTAAAAATTGCACAAGCTGAAATGAATGAGGACATTACACCGGTGCTAGACTGTTACATCAAAGGAAGATTGGTTAGGAAAGGTCTAGTGGATGGGGGTGCACAAATTTGCATCATGACAGAGGGACTCATGCAAAGACTAGGCATGCACTTCCATGAGACACCTGAAATCAAAGTCAAGATGGCAAACAATAGCAAGGCTAGGTGTGTAGGCATTTGTAAAAATGTCTTTGTAGAGGCCTTTGGCATTAAGAAAGCGGTGGATTTTTATGTTATGTCGACCAAGGGAAGTGGTTATCCATTTATCCTAGGAAGACCATGGCTAATGAAAATGCGAGCTTTGCAGGATTGGGAGAGTGGGAAATTAATTTGCAGGAATGACAATCATAAGAAGGTTGTCTTTGACATGAAGGAGCAACGCCAAGAGGAGCTCCATGAAGAATCATCTCAAAGTGAGACGGAAGAAGGTTGGACCGATAGCACTTCAGAAGAAGAAAGTAGCGGCAGCATTACTGAAGAGGAGTCTTCCATCGAAGTCATGGGGGTAAGGTTTAAGCCAAGCAACCAAGAGACCTCTTGTCAAGGCTTGGAGGAGGTAGGTCCTCAAGAGAACAAAGGTGTTCAAGATGAAGGGATGCTGGAAGGTATGCTATCAACAACACTTACAAAGGATGAACACGAGAAGCATAACTTATCTATGATGGTGGTAATCTCCATAGCCTGGATTGTCGCAAGCTAGAAGGAGTTCAAATGTGTGCTAAGGAAGTTTCCTAGGCTTTTTGCTAAAGACTACACCGATGTGCGTGGAGTAGATGCTGTTCAACACAAAATTGAGTTGAAGCCAGAGGCCATACCTAAGGCTCAGAAGCTACGAAGGCTAGGAGTCATCAAGGAGCAGGCTTTACTCAAGGAGGTAAGAAAGCTTCTAGTAGCAGGTTTCATTTATCCAGTGGAGAATTCAGAGTGGGTCTCTCCTGTTGTTGTCACTCCTAAGAAAAACGGAAAGTGGAGGGTGTATGTGGATTACCGTCCACTCAATGAGGCAACAAAAAGAGATCACTTTCCCCTCCCATTTCAGGATGAGATACTAAATGAGGTAGCTGGTCATGAGAAGTACACTGTGTGTGATGGCTACTCAGGTTACTTTCAAATAGGGATTTCATTGGAGGATCAATTGAAAACAACCTTTATCACTCCTTGGGGTTGTTATGCTTTTAGAGTCATGCCATTTGGTCTGACAAATGCTCCTGCAACATTCCAACGTTTCATGAACACGGTGTTTCAAGCATTCTTTGGAAAGTCAATTAGGGTGTTCATTGATGATTTCTGTATTTATAGCTCAAAATCATTGCATCTACAAAGGGTAGAAGAAGGTTTAAAGAAGCTCTACGATATGGGAGGTCAACTCAACCCCGACAAGTGCCACATAGGTGAGGATGAAGTGATCTTGCTCGGTCACAAGGTTTCCTATCAAGGCATTGAGGTGGATCCTTCAAAGGCAAAGTCTCTTATTGAGCTCCCATCACCGAAGAGTCTTAAGGAGATCATCTCTGTCATTCAGAAGGTGAAGTATATGTCACGCTTCATTCACTTAGCCTCGGAGTTGCTTCATCCTTTGCAAAAGTTGACACAACAAGTAGAATTTGCATGGTCTGATGAGCTTGAAGAGTATTTTTGTAACATTAAAGTCATTTTGTCAGAGCTACCAACACTCATGCCTCCTTGTTGGGAGTACACATTCTTTGTTAGCTCTAGTGTTGGAAGGGAAACAATTGGTGCTGTGTTGCTACAACAAGATCCCCACAGTACAAGGATGCGACCCATCTACTTTGCTAGTAGGGTCATGAATGCTTTGGAGAGAGACTACACAGAAGCAGAACTCATGATGCTTTCTCTCATGTTTGCGGTGAGAAAGTTTAGATCCTACCTGCTACCAAAACCTTTTGCAATTCTCACTGCAGAAAATTTGTTCCCTTGGGTGTCATCTCAAATGAATCTTAGTACTAGGATCTCAAAGTGGATTATGGAGTTGCAAGAGTTCCAATACTCTTTCAAGGTAGAAGATAGTGCGCGTGCACAATTGGCAGGGATTCTCACTTATAGGGTACATGAGAAGGAAATTAAGGTGCCTCAAGTAAAGACCCTACCATTGCCACCACCAAAAAGTATTCCTAATGCTTTTACCTTGTTATTTGATGGAGCTTTTCGTCGAGCCACAGGGAAAGCAGGGGGAGGGCTAGTACTGCTCAACCCAAGTGGAGAGGTGGTCATGAAAGAGAAGGTCAATCTACCAGGTTCAACTAGCAACAATGAAGCAGAATATGACACACTACTTCATGGTTTAAAAATATGTATTGGCCATGGTATACAACGTCTCATGGTAAAAGGGGATGCACTTCTCATTGTGAAGCAGATTTTAGGCATCTGGGCATGCAAAAATGAAAGACTAAGGGCCAAAGTTCATACCATCCGTAGGCTATTTAATCAATTTGAGGAGGTGCAATTATATCATATTCCTAGGAAACAAAATGAAGATGCTGATTTACTTGCACAACAAGCCGTTGCATGTGTAAAGAAAGAAGTGCAGGTCATCATGGTGGCGGCTGCTGTGAAGCAACCGAGGTACCAGGGATTGGAGTCATTGGCTCCCATCATTGGCTACATTTTGGAGGGTGAGTTTCCACCAGACTTCACAAAAGCTCAGAAGAGGAGACTCATGAAGAAGGCAAGTGCATATCTCTTCCTAGAAGGCTCCCTCTATCAAAGAGAGAAGGATCAAGTGTGCAGAAGAGTACCAACTATCGAGGAAATTCCAGCCATTCTAAAAGGTTTGCATGAAGAGGCATGTGGTGGTCATTTTGCCCAAGAATCAACTGTGAAGAAGATTTTGCTTGCGGGGTATTTTTGGCCAAGCTTGCATGTGGATGTTCAACATTGGTGTAAAAGCTGTCACAATTGTCAGATAAATGGAAATAGAAGGTTGGTGCATGGCCCGAGGCAAATAGTGCTTGCAAATGGACCCTTTGAAAAGTGGGGCATTGATGCTATGGGTCCTCTGCCTAGGACAAAAAATGGTAAACTCTACATTCTAGTGGTTGTAGACTATATGACTAGGTGGGTGGAAGCACAAAGTGTAGCAAAGGTAAATGAGAGGAAAGTGAGCAAATTCGTCTACACTCACATTTGTTGTAGATTTGGCACACCTTTGGAGATTGTTTCTGATAATGGTCCAGGGTTTAGAAAGGGATTGCTCACAGAAGTCTATGAAGAACTTCACATTCTACATCGTCACAGTACACCCTACTATCCCCAATCAAATGGTTTGGTAGAAAAAGCTAATGGTGTCATTGCAGGCATCATTAGAAAGATGGTGAAAAACAAGACAAAGTTGTGGGATGACTTCTTGGATGGTGCCTTGTGGGCGTATCGAACCACATATAGGGAAGCCACGAAGTTCACACCATTTCACTTGGTCTATGGTCAAGAGGCTTTACAGCCAATTGAACTAAACATTCCAACAATGCGACTTCATGGCAAATCAGCACAAGATGATCAAGAAGCATGGATGGATCGACTTCTTACCCTAGCTGAGCTTGAGTGGAAAAGAGAAGCAGCATACGAGTGCTATAAGAGGAAATCCACACAGACAAAGGAGAAGCTTGACAAGAAACTGAAGGACAAAGGCATCAATGAAGGAGATCTTGTGCTAAGGTATGACAATCGACTCGATAATCGTTTTGATGCCAAGTTTGAAACTAGATGGCAAGGACCATACATAGTCAAGAAGGCTTTCAATTCAAGTTACTATCAGCTTATGGACTTGAATGGTAAAGAGCACTCCAGGAAAGTAAACGGGTATCGCTTGAAGCCCTATTTGAGTCTCCTTCTACCAAAGGATCTACCAAATATCTGTCAAAAGGCCACTGTCTCATGTAAGTATTGTTACATGAGGCATGAGTGTAACTCTAGCCAAAATTCTGAGGGGCCAAACAATAAATATCTCGTCAAGGACTCTGAAGCACTCTCTTTGGAAAAGATGCTCTATGATGGTACATGAATATACCATCATCTAGGGGGAGGGCTAATGATAGCCATTTTTCGGCTCTTTGTAATTGCCACAGTGAGTTACCTTACCCTACCAAAATCACCCAAACACTGTGGCTATCCCTACCATTTCACTGTACATAGGCGTGCGTGAGTCACGGGACTTTTCCCATATCTTCTTAAAAACCCCTCAATTAGCTAGTCATTGGGCTAGTTGAGCCAAAAAAATAAAAAATATAAAAAATATAAGTATATTATGGCCCATGCGTATGTAAATATTTCTTTGTATATAGGGCCTAAATAAAAGATTTTTTCATAATTATTTTGGTATTTATTTAAATATTTCTACCTAGGTGTGTGTTATTTATGCTTTGTACATTGCCTCACCATTACCACAATTTTTCTTACCATTTTTCATACTCTTTATTCCATATAGAAATATTTTCATGTAAGCTTATCTTATACTTGGTGTAACTCCACCCCAACAAAAATCCAAAAAAACTAGTTTTATTTATGTGTATATTTTTTCACTATTGTGATTTTTCCCTTCCTACATCTATTTTGTTTTTTTTTCTAAAAAATTAGAACACCAAGAATATTTATCTTTTTATGGTAGCCTCATAATGAGAGAGATTTCTTTTGACCCCTTTATATTTTTCCACTTATATTATTTATATTTGACATGTACATATTTTTTAGACCCCTAAATATTTGATTTTCTTAGTTGTACTATTCACTTATATCACAATCTCAACAATATCTTCAATTATAGACCTACCAAATAAGGTCAAGGGTAGGTGGCATGCATACATGCACTATGGAGGGCTCACTCTTGGAGGTATTCAAAAGAATCATCCAAAGAAGGACCCCACAAGGACCTTGTGCAATGGAAAAAAACGGTCTGTTTTGCTGAATTTTTAAAGTTCACTTGCTCTCCGAATTTGAAAAGGTGATACAAACAAAAGTTGTAGCTCGTGGGCTGAACTTTTGCCTCAAATGTTTTCATATTTTTTTGAGCTACGAGCTGTGAGCTATGATTTTATTAGTGGACCCCAGTTTTCTCATGCTATGCAGCCACACTCTCTCTTCCACTTTATCATTTTCCTCTTTCACACACACTTCTCCACTCATCATGCCCAGCTCTCTCACCACTCCTCTCTGCACCCTACTCACCTTCTCCTCAACCTTGAAGAATAAGAGAAACCATGGTGAACTCATACCTCCCACACACAACTCCATTCCAAAATTGACCACCTAGTCTCATTTTTCCTCCTCCAAATTACCCATATCTATCAAAGAAACCACAAAATTCAGCCTCTTCTCTTAAAAGACAGCATCATGGTGGTTGATTACTCAGCTTCAATTACCTTGTCTCTCAAGGAAGGTCAAGAGTGGAGAAAAAATGTACCGTCAAAGCTAGTGGACCGTCAACAAGCGTCAAAATCGGCCCTACTCAAGACACTTGGAGCATCAACCTTGTAAGAAATCCACCTTTTTCTTACCTCTTAAGAGTTTTTCTTCCTTATTTGTATCCTACATGGATACTCCCATTGTAAATATCCAATTCCATTTGTAAATTAATACTAACTCTACTAACACTAACCCACTATGAAAAGTCCTATCACCTCCATTTCTCTCCTCTCTCTTTCCCCACCAACTTCTTGATAATTCCAAGCAAAAGAAATTAGATAAATTGCTGAAAATCTAACCCAACCATGGTTAGAGGAGTAACCCTAGCTTTCAAAATTGCTATAAAAGGAGGGTGTAGCTAGCACAAAAGGGGGGAGCCATAAGCAAGAGCACTATGCTATAGCTTGAGAAGCCAAGCTCAACCTCTCTAGAAGGAGCTCTTGAGTGGAAGCTCATTGTCTTATGGATGTGCATGTGTGGTAATAGGGGATTAGCAAGGGAACTCTATGCCATTGTAAGAGAGAGGGTGATCATTCAATTGAGAGTAGGAAATCTATCATTTCTCCTACTAGTGTAAGCCCAACATTTGCTGAATCAAGGAGGGTGGATTTGGACTAAGCTTGGATACTTTGTCTCCCTTCCAACGTGAAGTAATGGACAACAATGATGCGTAAGTGTCTTGGTGTTTTTTGTTAAGTTCTTGATAGCTTGTCTCTGGTGTTGTCATCAATCTAGCCATAAGTCCCACATACTGTAAGAGGGCGACAGGGTGGAGAGGACTCCCCTGGCCTTAAGAAAGTGATTGGGGTGGCTTTTCTTGTGATGTGTTGTGGTGAAATTTACGCAAGCTATGTTGAACAAATACTAATCTCACTTTGATTTGTCATGACAGATTTGTAAGAAGGTATTAATGCAACAAGCACCCCCTCCCCCTTTCTCTCTCTTTCTTAAATATATAGTTGTGTTTGCTTGATCATTGACGATACGTTTCAAAGCAACCCGAGCTCTCTCTCTCTCTCTCTCTCTCTCTCTCTCTCTCTCTCTCTCTCTCTCTCTCTCTCTCTCTCTCTCTACGCGTCCAAGTTCGCATCCAAAACTAGGTGGTGCCCCAAATTTGTGTAGGGTTAGGTTGCGGGTTTGTGTGTGTGTTGTTGTTTTTTTCCAACCCCAACCCAATTGAGCAGCATGGGAGCCTAGAAGAGTGCTTGGAGGCCACTCTTCTTGTTGCCCGCCCCAGACCGCCTCACCAGTAATAGGATCCCTCTTTGGCAATGGCTAGGAGATTTTAATTGGACTCAAGGCCTTATTGGGGGGATTTTAATATGGTACAACAGGGTGCCCATACTACCTCCTTGAGCTTTGCCATGCCAATATCTAAGACTCCTTCTTAGACACACCTTCAAGCCCATCTTAAGGATGCTTCAACGTTGGCTTCTAGATTGTCTATTGGGTTTACCTTTGAAGGAGTACGAGCGGAAGTGAGACGTGAGAGAGAGTGCAAGAAGAAGAGCACGACGATATGGTGAACTTGCTCTACTATAATGTGTAGAGCATAGTGAGTTCTTATTAGGTTTTTACAAAAGAATATGTGTACATACCTGGCGGCCCGCCCACTTACCTGGGCGACCACATTGGGCTTTATACCCCAACAACCTCCCACTTGAAGTCCAATGTGGTACTTTAAGTGTGAGAAAAGCTACTATACAAGCTAATATACAAGAGATGTAGAGAAGTGATGTACTACCCTTCACCTAACTGCTTGCGAAAATGCGCAAAGCTCTCTGAGGGAAGTCCTTTTGTAAGTAGATCAGCAGGATTTTCTGTGGTGTGAACTTTGACAAGCTGAAGTTGCTTATCCTCGAGCATTTCCCTGATGAAATGATACTTCACATCCACATGCTTTGTCTTTGAGTGATAAACTGGATTGCGAGCCAATTGTATAGCACTTTGACTATCACAATATAACACAGGCATCTCTTCTTTGATTCCCAAATCTGTTACTAGTCGATTAAGCCAAATTGATTCTTTGCATGCCTCTGATGCTGCAACATAATCATCCTCTGTAGTAGACTGAGTAACACAATCTTGTAATCTAGAACGCCATGATACTGCTCCACCAGCCAATGTAAAGACATACCCTGACGTAGACCTTCGGTTGCCTAAGTCACCTGCATAATCTAAGTCTGTAAAACCCTTTGCACTTAGCTCCTGACTCCCATAGCATATACGCATACTCTTTGTAGCTTTCAGGTATCTCAATATTCCTTTCACTGCCTCCCAATGTTTCTTGCCTGGGTTTGACATGTATCGACTTACTACTCCCACTGCAAATGCAATGTCTGGGCGAGTAGCAATCATTGCATACATCAAACTACCCACTGCAGACGCATATGGAATCTTATCCATTTCAGCCTGTTCTTCCTCTGACACAGGACAATCTTGTTTGCTAAGTCTCACATATGGTGGCAATGGAACACTCAGTGCCTTTCCCTTCTCCATATTGAAACGTTGCAAAACCTTGTCAATATACTCTATTTGAGATAACCAAATCAACTTCTTTGATCTGTCTCTCTCAATGCGCATACCAAGTATATGACTTGCCTCACCCATGTCTTTCATGTCAAACGATTTTGCCATCTTTGACTTCAAAGCTGAAATTTCTTCCAAGTGCTTGCCAGCAATCAACATGTCATCCACATACAAAATAAGGATCAGCCAACTACCATCCTTAGCCTTCTTTGTATATAGACAGTGATCGAACTCACTACGTTTGTAGCCTTGAGAAAGCATAAACTTGTGGAATTTATGGTACCATGCCCTCGGTGATTGTTTTAAGCCATAAAGAATCTTTAACAACTGGCATACCCAATCTTCCTTGCCTTTCTCAAAAAACCCTTCTGGCTCCTGCATGTAAATTTCCACATCTAAATCACCATGCAAGAACGCTGTCTTGACATCCATTTGGTGCAACACCAAATCTAATATGGCAACCAATGCAAGAAAGCATCTCAATGTAGTCATCTTGACCACCGGAGAGAAGACTTCATCAAAGTCAATGCCTTGTTCTTGCTTAAAGCCCTTGGCAACAAGCCTTGCTTTGTACTTTGGCTGACTATCATGAGCGGTGATCTTATACCTGTAAACCCATTTACAAGGTAGAGCCTTTTTGCCCTGTGGTAATTTAACTAGCTTCCATGTCTTGTTTTTATGCAGAGCTGTCATCTCTGACTGCATGGCCAATTGCCAATTCCCGGAGTCCTTCATTTGCACTTCTTCCTTGTAACATGAAGGCTCATTGCAATCAGTCAACATGACATAGTTCATAGATGGAACAAACCTATCAGGAGGTCGTGTGACACGTCCAGATCTACGCACAATAGGTGGCTCAGGCTCACTCACAACCTGTGGTTCCACTCTATCCTGTCCTTGCTCCTCTTGAGCCCTGACATTTTGTCTTGCACGTGTAGGTCCAACTTCTTGGAAGACAACTCTTCTAATCTCCTCAACCCTCTCTGGTTTAGAATGATATTTGGATTCATTAAAGTGAACATCATTGCTACGGACAACCTTTCTGGATTCGGGATCCCAAAGTCTGTACCCCATCTCACCAGAATTACCATAGCCTAGAAAGACGCACTTTCTACTCTTTGGCTCAAGTTTGTTCCTAAATTCCTTTGGAACGTGAGTATATGCCTCACAGCCAAAGACTCTGAGATGCTTGTATGAGGGCATTTTGCCTGACCATACCATCTCTGGCACTGAATCCTTCTGCAAAACCTTGCTAGTAGATCTATTTACAAGATGAACAGCTGTTGATACAGCTTCAGCCCAAAATCCATTTGGCAGCTGTGCATTAGACAACATACTTCTGACCTTCTCTTGTATGGTCCTATTCATCCTCTCAGCAACACCATTTTGAGGAGGATTGTAAGGAGCAGTTTGTTCACGTTTTATACCTTTTGACTCACAAAACTCCTGAAAGGCCTTTGAAACATACTCTCCACCATTGTCAGTGCGTAAGCATTTAAGCTTCTTGCCACTCTGATTCTCCACAAGTGTCACAAACGTTTTGAAAACACTAAACGCTTCATCCTTGTGCTTGAGAAAGTAAACCCATACTTTCCTCCAGTAATCATCTATAAATGTCATAAAGTAAGAAGCTCCCCCTAGAGATAGGTTAGGCATAGGTCCACACAAATCACTATGAACAAGTGCCAACTGTGTATCTCTTCTACTGCTTCTATGCTTATGTGGCTGCTGTGTTTGCTTACCATACAAACAATGTTCACAGAATTCAAAATCATTAAATGAAAAGCCAGACCAATAACCAGAACGAGACAAGATTTCCATTCCCTTCTTGGACATATGTCCTAACCAGCTATGCCACAAAGAAACGTTCGGCTGCTCGGTTACATTGATTACATTTTTAGAGACATTTGATACATAAATCATGTAAAGTCCTCCAGACTTTACTCCATGTGCTACAAACATAGAACCCTTGGATATCTTCCACATGTTCTGTCCAAAAGTGGTGACGTAGCCAGCATCATCAAGTAAACCTGTGTTGATCAAGCTCTTTGTAAGTGCGGGAACATGTCTCACATTCTTCAGCGTGAAAGAAGAGCCATTTTGAAACTTCAATTGAACATCTCCAACACCTAAGATCTCACATGTCTGTCCATTGCCTAGCCGAACATGATCTTTAGTGGTCACATAAGAGGTAAACCACTCCTTGTTTGGAGACACATGAAGTGATGCCCCTGAGTCTATAATCCAGTCACTCAGTGCATTTCCATCAGATACTGTAAGAAGAGCTGAGTCTATTGTATTCTTCAAGAAGTAGATGTCTCCTGACACTAGACTGTCATCCTCTGCAACAGTGTTTGTCACATTTATTTCTTGAATCTTCACTGAGGACTTGTTATTCTCACCATGGTCTTCAGCTTTCTCTTTGCCTTTTTCTGCTTTCCATTCTCTGCAGTCTCTTTTCATGTGACCCTTCTTGCAACAATGGTAGCATTCTATGTCACTCTTGCCTTTAGCACTGCGGGACTTGCTACGAGACTGTGATTCCTCTTTCCACCTTTGTACTTTTCTTTGGTCCTTCCCCTGACAACTAAGGCTGTTCCTTTGCCTTTTTCCATTGCTTTCTATTGGTTTCTTCCGTAAGCAGACTTCCTTCTACACGTGCTATGTTCAAACCATCTGGAGGTGCAAAATTACTCAAAGCTGTGCGAAAAGTGTCCCAACTTTCCAACAATGTGATCAACAGGAACATAGCTCTAACAGGTTCATCAAACTTGACACCTTGAGCTGACAACTGACTATAGATTGTGTTGAATTCATTCAGATGATTGGACATAGGTGTCCCTTCTTTCATCTTCAAGTCAACAAGCTTCTTAAGCCAGTATACCTGTGAAGCTGCAATCTGCTTCTCATAAAGATCACTCAGCTTTAACCATGCTTGATAAACCGACATCTCGTCTGCTACATTGACGTAAACGCTTTCTGCCAAAGTCAGCATAATGGTAGAAAGTGCCAATTCATCCATTTCGCTCCATTCATCTTCGTCCATATCTTCTGGTTTTATCCCCTTGAGCTTTATAGGTTTTATCTGCTTCTTTTGTACCAACACGTGCCAAATCTGCTTCTTCCACAATGGGAAATTGCCATACCTATGCTTCCACAATGGGAAATCTGCCATACCTACGCTTCACAGTGGTTTACTTTCCTGGGAAAAATTCGGCAGAGTTTCCCCTATAAACTGACCTTTGAACCAATATCAACCTGTCAAATGAACCAAGAAAGCTTCAGATTCTGCATAAATTTCGGTAGAGTCTCCTTTGTAAAATGGCTCTGGTGTACTAAAAACAGACCAAAAAATAGCTCAAAAAACCACTGTCTCTCTAACACTGTAAGCTGTGGGTAAACCTGTCCTACACCTGTACTGTCTCTGACTGTCCTGTCACTGTTCTGTAAGCATAGACTGCGACAATGCCTCAACGGCAGTAAAGCAAAGATGCAATCCCAACTGTCTAACTCACAGTCAATACATCCTAGCTGCCTATCTAAGGGTGCTCGAGGGATCGCTCCAAGACCTGTATCACCGAAAGGATCTCAACATTCGAGAATCCCCCAGCTCAATAAAACCTCACTCGACCCTCAACAAAGGCTGCAGTAAATCTGACAGTACATAGACTTCCCACAAAGTCATACATCCACAAATTTCCCACTGTATGCTGTAACCGCAGCGGCGGTTGTTTGCTGCGTGACTCACAGCCAGCAAACCCTCAACAGACATACATCATCTCTGACAATACATCCCATGTGGAAGTACCTGCAATGTCAGGATGAAATCTGGAATATCAAGCAGCAAACACAAGCTACCTGATGAACTAGTGGATGTCGCCTACAGTCTGTGTGTAGATGCGCCTGTGTCGTATGTGACACGCCTCCAAGAACTGTGAGCTGTCCTTCGATGTGTAGACAGCCACAAATCAACACTCTGGGAGTGTCCATATCCTCAGCACCTGCAGTCGTAGGCCGAAAACCCCAAATTTGCAGAGTCGGATCTGCACCCGCCGAGACCACGTAGTCGAAAATGGCCTGCACATACCTTTGTTGAAGCCGAACGGTGGCCGAGATGACCTCAGAATGAAATTCTGACAACACCGAGCCCGATGGGCTCGCCCACGAGATTTGGGGCCGTTTCTTTGCCTGTCAAATTTCACTCCAATCTGAGCTGGTGACTCTAGCCTCCTCCAGTGTTGCCCCGAGCCTCGATCTGATCTCTGATACCAGTTGAAGGAGTACGAGCAGAAGTGCGACGCGAGAGAGAGTGCGAGAAGAAGAGCACGACGATATGGTGAACTCGCTCTACTGTAATGTGTAGAGCATAGTGAGTTATTATTAGGTTTTTACAAATGAATATGTGTACATACCTAGCGGCCCGCCCACTTACCTGGGCAACCACATTGGGCTTTATACCCCAACAACCTTTCATTCTCTTTCTCATGATACCACTTGGTCACGACTTGATAGACTCTACTACATTGGGGTTGCTTGGCTACCTAATAATGATGACATGTTTGTGGATGTTGCAACAACATTTTTGGATCATTTTCCCTTGGTTCTTACTCTCTCCAATCTGGAGCAATATCCTTCAAATGAGTTTGGGTACTCCAGACCTTTAATGAATAACAACTTGCTATTGAATCATCGAGACTTTAAAGCAGAAGTTCACACTACTATTGCTAATGCTCCTAATGACAAAACCCCTAGGTTATGTGGATTGTCCAAAGAATTCATAATGGTATACTGGGATGTATTGAAGACGATTGTGGTTCCAATCATTAATGTTGTGTGGATCTCCCAAAACATGGATCCTGCACTCAAATAGGGCATCATCAAACTCATCCCCAAAACAACCTTCCCTAAAACTCTAGCGGACCGGTGACCTATCACCGTGATGGGGATACTGTATAAAATACTTGCAAAATCCATTACTCTCATGATGGCCCCGAACTCAAAAAACTCATTCACCCAGCTCAAACAGGTTTCATTGGAGGGAGGTCAATATTTAATAACATTTTGATGGTTAAGTTGGGCATAGAGCATGCCTTATCTTCACAACAAGACATGGCAATGTTTGCCAAGGCATTTGACACAATGTAGTGGGACTTTGTGCAACAAACCATACACGGTATGGGGTTTGGCCCTCGAATCAGCAGGTGTATTTTTTTTCTTGGTGAACATGCTTACTCTAGGTTGATCATTAATGGTAGACTCTCTAAGAAAATATATATTTCCAGATTGGTAAGACAAGGATGTCCTGTTAGCCCTCTTTTTTTTTCTGTGGCCTCCCACTCTTTATATACATACCTCGGCAGAACAGGGCTATTTACAAACCCTCAAATTAGGAGGTAAGGATATCCCGGGCAAAGGGTTTGCGGATGACACCTTTCTATTTTTGAATCTCCACGGCATCAATATTCACAGATGTATGAAAACTCTAGATATGTATGCTCTTGCGGTTGGTCTTACACTAAACCTATGTAAATCTTCTTTGATTGACATATCTTCAAGGGAATTTGACTCTCTAATTTGGTATGGGAAAAGAGTTCCTAAGGGTCATGTTTTTAGACACCTCGGCTACCCGATTGGGGTCACGGTCTCTCAGCAACACTTGCAAAAGTGGTTTTTGGAGAGAGTGTTGGCTAAAATGGCTTCTTGGCACTGTGATGAATGGCCTTTACATGTCAGGCTCAAAATTGTTAAGAGTATTCTCATGCCTTATCTATGTTTTACTTGCCCTTGATCAACTGGTCTGATAAAATGCTTCAGAAATGGATCTCGGTTTTGGCTAAATTTTTGTGGAATTTCTCTTGCTCTTGTAATGCTTTGGTTGCTTGGAACAAAATTGCAGTACCATACTCTCAAGAAGGCTTAAACATTTTGAAACTGTAGGTCCATTCTCATGCAAGGAGGAGGGCCTCCCTTATGAAACATATGCTAGATTTTGATACCAAGTGGGCTTTATGCTTGTGGAAGTTGGTTGACAAACCAGTTGTTTAGTTCCATGGAATCTGGAATATGTCAGCCTAGGATAAAGTATTCTCAACTGCTCCTCTTAAAATAGGATACGATGTTTCAAGTATGCTAGTATCTTCTTGGAAGATTATATGCTCTGCTTTGTTTTGGCAAGGTAGGGCGAGGTATACAGGAATCTCATTGGGGGAGGAGAGCTTGTTCTGGAGCTTTGCTTTTAAAACTCCACTTGCCAGATGTTGGGAAATGTTGCACTGTCAATGCACAAAAATGGTCTTAATCAAATTCAGCAGATGGTCGATTCTAACCTCGATTTGAAACTCTTTTCTGTTGCCAAATGACAATATAGACTAGGGTTTGATAGACCCTTGGAAATTACTTTCTACTCTCTTCTCCTTAACTTCTCTATATTTCTCTCTATGTCTCTTCCTATCTCTTTCTCCCCACCAAATAGGCATTAGGTTTGACAGCTTTTAACGATATTGTACCTTAGAATGGAGGCAAAGTTATACCTTGAACAAGGAGCTTTTGCGAAGAGATGCTTCACAAGAAGCACAATAAAGAAGCTCTTCTTCATAGCACTCTATAGAAGCACGAGCACTCTTGCACTACGCACAACACAAAACGATGACTACATCTACAACCATAACTCTTTATCTCTACTCAAAATGATGGCTTTATTACGTATATGTATATATTTGTGTGTACATATATATTTGTTTATGCATGTATGTAGGCACTAAGTACGAGACCATAGCACCCGAAGGTTAGACGCTTCCTCTTGGGTATAGTCCTTTTTTAATCGTGGCATTGCGGTCATTTATCCACTCATGCATGGATTACTGCAATGTACCTTTGGTTTTACCACGGTTGAGACTGTGATGATATCTAAAGAGGTGCACTTGATCTTTGGCACTACTAGCCTCTACTTAAGTGTACTAGTATGTATATATATCTATGTGTTTGTGTGCTAATATACTTGTGTACATATTTAAAGATCTGAGTGAGTAGGGTGGGAAGCTTAATCTTATATTTCTCTTTCTAATGTAGATGTCAAATGGGAGACCAACTGGTGGTGAGTAGACACCTGGCTCTTCTTTTGGTTGGTTCACATCTAGGTGGGCTCCCACCCGGGCTCCCACCCGGGGTGGACATCACCTCCAGTGGACCCGAGTCTTGAGTCGGTGAGAACAAGCAAAGAAATAAAGAATGTTTCTAGCTAGTTAACCCTACACCATGAATGCCAGGTTTATTTTTACTAGTTGCAGGCATGGCCATCCTACACCTATCCTTCTCAGGTTCCTCCATCAGTCGTAGATCCAGACCTACATCAGTCTCTTTATGAGACCGGTACCTCCAAGAAACAGAGAATTTGTTTGGTTGCTACACTTTGCAGCATCTTACGACCTATGGTATCTCTCCGCATACTACACCATGGGGAATTAGGGAGGGAATCCTTACCTACAGAGCCTTGCACCGACATAACCTCAATCTATAGCCCCTTCTTATCGTCCTACTCCCCTTCCATCGTAGGATCCTACTAGCCTTGCATCAGAGGGTCCCACTTCCATGGCATCACAGGGTCCTACGCCACTCCATTCCACTCCTACTTTGCCAGAACAACGTGGACGAACTTCCGCAAGTAGGGTGTGTCGATGCTCATCTCAGAGCAGCGAGTGTCGTGAGAGATGAAGCGGCGGTGGATATTGTGGTTTCGCCTCTTTTGGTAGTGGTGGAGGAATGGAGTCCCCACTTTGAAAGTGTGCCACCCCTGGTGCATAGGACAAGGATACTGATGCACTCATGCTAGACATGCATGGTTGCTACTACAGGGTTAAATATGGCGGGGAGGTAGACTTCGGCATAGCACAAGGCAGGGCATTTTGATGCCATCTACAAATTCTTATACATTCAACATATAATAATTGTTTCATAAAGTTTAGAGACCAACTTTCTGATCATGCACGATACATTGAGGACCCTCTATTAGTTAGATTTCCAAACGCCCCTAATCAACGTTTTTCACAAGTGGTTGGAGGGCTACATAAAGATATTTCTGAAAAACAAGCAGTCGAGTGTGCGGAGCGTAGTAGCCAACGAGGTCAGAGATCCATACAGGAGTTATCACGGTGGCAACATGGCAGACGCGGAGTAGGAGTGGGCAATTCAAGAAAAGAGCGATCAAGCTATGAGACGGGCTCATCATACAGACAACAACGCGAGGCTTGTGCAATACAAACTCCCACGCAGTATGGCTCAGGAGGCAAGGGAGGTTGGAAGGACAAATATGGAAGATTGATCAAATTATAACGTTGTCAGGAGTTTTTTGGAGCAAGTGATTGCGCATATGTACATATACATGCATGGTGCATCAAATAAAGGATTGCCCATTTTCCTTAGCCAGGTGGTTATGTGGGGCCCACATGTGTACAGGTAGGACAGGGTGTACATAGTGCATCGATTTTCACTATTACCAGTACCACTGTGTTTTTCTACAATAATGAGGAGTTTATAGCGTGTAAAACTTCTCGAGGAAGCTATCCGTGGGCCGACGACATGAGGTCAGCAGGTGCGTCAGATGGCATCTAGTGGCGTCAGGAGGGAGAACGAGGTCAATATTTGCACGCAGATGAGGACGGACACAACGTGGGTGTTTTCTTGTGAGAGTTACGCAGAAAGGTCATCATTAGGACCACTTTTTGGGGCCACTTCACGTGGTGGCGAGATGCATTATTGGAAAAAGCTGAGTGCCAGGTGTGCGGATCATGCAAAAAGGTGACAACCATGCACTGCGAGGTCAGTTTTTGGCCTATTCGGGGTCCGTTTGAGGTCATCTAAAAGGCCAAGGGTGCCCAAGTAATAAAGCTAAGTGTGGGAACTGAAAAACAAGAGAGAAGACCATAAAAAACGTGGAGAAGAGAGGAGGAACAGCCGCAGGTGTGTTTTTGCTCATTTTGGAGTCTGTTTTGGCCGTAAACTGCTCATCCGAGGTCGGATTTGAGCACTTTGACATTGTAGATTGGGGTTTTGGGCCGTTCCGGACACGATGGCGCTGTCCATTTTGCTAAATTCCTCACTCTTTTCTTGCTGTTTTTCTGTGTAAGTTTCTCCTATGAGCGAAGTTTCTGCTCTAGTTTGTGATTGTATCTGGCTTATTTTACCCATATTGTGTGAGCTATTTGCCCCATTGGTGTTGGCCCAAGCTCAATTGTATCTGAACATTAGAAATTCTCCTTTTTTGAGCTGATTTTTTTTTTTTGTGTGTGTGTGTGTGTGTGTATGTGTGGAGTGGGCAACTGGATAGTCTCTCTCCTCTCACTCCAGAGGTGTGTTCCCTGTCTCGGCCAGGTGTGTTGTCTAAGCCGAGTGGTGCCCCATAGTGTGTGTGTGTATCTTCCCAAGAGTGTGTGTCGGGTCGTTATAGAGGTGTTGTGTGTGTTTTCATCGCGCTCACATTCTTTTGGCGCCCCCACTGAGGATCTTCTTCGAGTACCTTTTGCTTCGAGCTTCGAGTTTCGAGCTTCGGGGTTGCAGATTACAGGTTACAGGGACAGGTACAGGTACAGGTGATTCACACAGGTACAGGTAGCTGGAGTACAGTGATATACTAGCAGTGATGTCACTTGCAGTTGTTGTGGGAATGCATCACTTGGCGCCTTTTTTGAGCGCATTGTCTGCTAGATTGTACGTTACTTGTGGAAATTGCCATTGTACGCATTTGTGGAGCCATACTTGGTTGTATTTGGCAGTCCCAGCCATTTCTGAGACTTGGTCTGGAAGATAGTCATTTCTGAGACTTGACTATATGCGCTTTCCATTAGCCTTCATGTGAGGGTCAATAGCGTGAGGTTTTTATTGAGCTGGGGGATTCTCAAATGTGGAGATCCTTTCGGTGATACAGGTAGCTGGAGCACCCTTTTTGTGACCTCGCCATAGGCTATGTACTAGTGAGTCCTACTTGATGCTCGGGTTCTATTGTTGACAGTTTATGCATACATAGACAGTCTATATTTTGGGTTCTTACTGCTCTACTTCTGGGGAAACTCTGTCAAAATTTTCCCAAGTTATGATGGCTGGTTTTTTGGTATTTTGAGCCATTTATGCTGTTATGCTACTGAAATTTTGGCAAAATCAGAGGTTGAGTCAGGTGTGCCTTCTTGGGAGCTTCATGGTTGGCTTTAATGGATGATCAAAATGGCCCTCAGTTCACTCCTTTTCATTTAACTCAAAGAATTCAGATTAATGTTCATGTGTCCAGGAAGATCTTTTTCCAGCAGCGCATAGTCTTTATGTTTGGGCCAAGAAGATTGAGAGAGATCCTGGAATGTCCTTTGCCTGTTGTCATTCCGATGATTAACTATGAAAACTCATTTGATGTGCATGTGTTTGTCCTTATCTAAAGTTGAGCTCCATTGAAGTTTCTGGGGATTGGGTAGTGAAAAGTTTTGGGTTCTTGCACGTGTGTTTGAAGGGGTTCTCTAGCCATGGCTTTCTCTTATCCGGAGTTTCATGGAAGAAGTGATGAAGATGTGGAAGAATTTTTGGAAAAGATGGAGGTTGCCTGCATTAGCAACCAGATTCATGACCCTACGCAAATGTTACGCCTTCTCCAAATTTGTTTGAAGAGTGATGCACGAGTTTGGTCCAAGGCATTTGAAGAGGAGTTGCGTGCAGCAGATCCACCTATAAGATTGAGTTGGGACAATCTAAGGCATGGATTGGAAGTGGAGTTTGTGAAGATAGAAGATCCTGACAAAGTGTGGCAAGAAGTACAAGGTTTTGTGCAGAAGGAAGGTGAGCCAGTAGATGCGTACATACGTAAGTTTTCATTGGCATGGGAGCGAATGTGCAAGGCTTTAGCACCACAGGTACCCCCGCCTGACATGATGAAGAAGGACAGGTTCTTGGCTGGTCTTTGGGAGAATATACGTTGGAGAGTGGAGCTAAAGAAGCCTAGGACATATGAGGATGCACTAGAGGTAGCAAGGAACAAAGAGTGGAAGCTGAGGAAAATGAGCCAGTTAGGGGTGGAGTCTTTGCCAATGAGGTCTGAATTTCAGCCTATAGAGTCTTTACAAGGGCGCATGTCAGTGGTTCATCATGAACCAGTGGTTCCTGTTACTACTCAGGTTATGCCAACAGTGGTCACTACAGCAGTGCAAGATGATGGGCTAAGGCAAGACATGAGGCAAATGGTAGATTTGATGAATAATCTCAGCCTAAACATGCTAGGTCAAGTGGGAAATAATCGAGGTCGAGGGAGGTTTGCAAATCAGCCAGGAGGTGAAGAAAGGCCTAGGAATGGTGTTGGACAAAGCAATGGTAGGTTTTGGAGGCAGACGCCCACATGTTATAATTGTGGAGAGTTGGGTCACATCAGCCTGCAATGTGATAAGCCACCAAGGATGGGGGGAGACATGTATCCATTGCCAAGACAAGTGCTAACTAGGTCAAATGATTATGGCATCGAAATTAAGGGAGACGAAGGAACCAGTGGACTGACCCAAGAGGAAAAGGGAAAGACAAAAGTGCTAAGTGTAGTCACCTTGGAGAAGGCATCAAAGCTAGAGGATACATTAGTGATGCCTATTGGGAAGAGGACCACAGAGGATAAGGAAGGAAGAAGTGGCTCAGGTCCTAGTAAGAAGAAAGGAAAGAGCCATGAAGGCGAGGATGTCAAGGCCAAGAGGAAAAGGAGAGCTCGTCGAAAGTTTCATGTTTCAGATTTTCCACTAGGGGATGGGCAATTAAGCTATGACTTGAAGGAGGATCTGACGAGCAGGAAGACAGATGTTACTTTTGGGCAGCTTATAGAGATGGTGCCTAAGATAAAGCGACAGTGGAAGAGGATGGTTAACCCAATGGAGAAAGATCCAGAGAGAGGTTCAGTAAAGGTGTTGGCAATGGATGAGCTACCAGACATTTGTCCAATAGTAGATGTGTGGCATAAAAGGAAAAATTTGGGACAAGGTTATGTGGATGGCGGAGCCCAAATATGCGTCATAACACACTCATGCGTTGAGAAGATGGGTCTCACAGTGGCTGGGGTGTCAGGTTTTCGGATCAGATTGGCAAACCATCAAAAAGTAAAATGCTTAGGTGTTGTAAAGAGGTTAGAAGTGGAGGCATATGATGCAAAGACAGTGGTTGATTTTCATGTGATGCCAGCAGGGTTGGGAGCATATCCTATTATACTGGGAAGACCATGGTTACGTGTAGTGGGAGCTGTTCAAGATTGGCGACATGGTACGATGAGCCTCTATGGAAAGACAGGTACCAAGAAGCTTTATAATATGGACACAAGGAAACGATTAGAGGAGCTTTATGAAGATGAGGATGAGTCTAGTGATGAAGACTCTTCCACGGTGACAGATGAGGACAGTGATAGCACTACCAGCAGTGATGAGGATGCTGATGTTGCATTTCTTTTGATGGACAAAGAAATCCAGGAGATTGGTTTAGTTGCATTTGCGAATGAGGTTGAAGATGAAAGTGAAGGGCCTTATGAAGTGATTGAAGGGCTGATGCAAACCAAGGTTGAGTTGTCAAAGAAGCAGGAATTAATGACGCAAATGATTAGTGGAGACCTCTCAGCTATGGAGAAGGATATATTTTTGCATATGCTGGCTAGTTTTCCTGATTTGTTCATTACTTCATATGAAGAGATCAGAGGGTTCAAGGGTGAAGAGATGCATATAGAGCTGAAAGAAGGTGCTAAGCCAGTGCGGCAAAGGCTAAGAAGGATGGGTCAAGAGCAAATGGAAGCCTTGCGCGTAGAGGTGGACAAGTTATTGAAGGCATGGTTCATAGTTCCAGTGGAGACCACAGAATGGGTGAGTCCAGTTGTAGTCAGTCCAAAGAAGGATGGGAAGTGGAGAATGTGTCTGGATTTTAAACCCTTAAACGCAGCCACTAAGAAGAACCCATATCCTCTTCCATTCATTGATCAGATCTTGGATTCAGTGGCAGGTTATGAGAGGTACAGTGTGTGTGATGGTTTTTCAGGCTATTTTCAATTGAAGATTGCTCTTAAAGACCGCACAAAGACAACTTTTATTACGCCATGGGGCTACTATTGCTACACAGTATTTCCATTTGGGTTGTCAAATGGACCTTCCTTCTATCAAGAGAGAGCAAATTGGGTGTTGGAACCATTCATTGGTAGTTGTGTCAAAGCTTTTATGGATGACTTCTGTGTCTATAGCAGTAGGGCTGATCACCATGAGAAGCTGCAGATGGTATTGGCTTGATATGATGAATGTGGAGGACAATTAAATCCAAAGAAATGTCATCTAGCACAGCCAAGGGTGAAGTTATTGGGCCACATGGTGTCAGAAAATGGCATTGAGGCTGATCCAGACAAGGTTAAGTCTATTATTCTTCTTCCATCACCTACGAGTACGAAGCAATTGGCAACCTTTATACACAAAGTGAAGTATATGGCACGGTTTATTCCATTGTCTTCGCAGCTTCTTTATCCATTACAGCAAGTGGCAAAGCACGATCCATTGCATTGGGATGACAAGTGTGAAGAAGTGTTTCAAGAGGTGAAAGAGGTGTTAGGGGGTTTGTCAGCCATGCAGGCTCCTGATTGGGAGAAAGTTTTTTATGTAAATCCATCAGTAGGGGATGATGCCATTGGAGCTATGCTATTGCAAAAGGGGAAGGGCAACCATTATATGAGGCCAGTGTATTGTGCAAGCCGAGTGAAGTTGGTAGCAGAGAGAAAGTTATCGGAAGTAGAGCTAGTGATGGCCAATGTAATATTTGCTTGTCGACGATTTCGTCATTACTTGCTACCATGGCCTTTTGTTTTCTTGACGAGTTATGCCTTTTTGCCACAGTTAATTAATGGTATTAACATGTCAAATGTGGTGAAGAAATGGGTAATTGAGCTACAAGAGTTTGAGTTCTCTTTTCTAGTGGAAGATAGTACAAGGGCTACCCTAGCTGATTTGTTGACCTACAAGGAGAATCCCCTTATTGTTAAGGAAGAGGTGGTGAGAAAGGTAGTTGAAGAAGTGCCACAGATCAGCAATGCACATGTGTTGTTCTTTGATGGTTCATACAGAAAGAGCCATGATGCAGCTTCAGGGGGTATAGCACTTTATGATCCAGAGGGGAAGCTAGTATGCAAGAGAGGGTTCAAATTGGATGCGCATAGTAACAATGAGGCTAAATATGCTACATTGGAAGCCGGATTACACATTTGTTTGAAGCATGGGGTTCGAAGGTTGAGCATAAAAGGTGATGCCTTGTTAGTGGTGAAGCAAGTGCTGGGTGTGTGGAAGAGCAAGAACACCTCATTGAAGGAAATGTGCTTTAGAATTAAAGGCCTGTTAAAAAAGTTTGAAGCATGGAGCATCAGACACATTGAACGTTCTCTAAATGGAGAGGCACATGAAGCAGCTCAAGGCATGATTGGGGAGCTATTTGTGTTGAGGACCACTTTACCTCTTTATCATGGCCGGGAATGTTTGGCTCAAGAAGAGGAGTTTTTGCTAACAGGAATCATTCCAAAGGAGATTCAGAAGTCTAAGAAGTATGGGTTTGTGTGTAGAGCATACAAGTACAAATTGATTGGTGATGTCTTATACATGAAAGGGGCTGATCTCGTGTTGAGACGTGTACCTTGGCGGGAGGAGCTTTACAGAGTGTTGGAAGAGAATCATGAAGGCGCATGTGGTGGCCATTTTGCTCTAAAGATCACCTTGCATAAGATTTTGCAAGAGGGGTATGTATGGCCTAGTTTGCACAAGGATGTTCACCATTGGTGTAGGTCTTGCAATAGGTGTCAAGCGTTTGGGAAGAGAGTGTTGAAGCCAGAGCTACGAAAAACCATTATGGCGTTTGATGTGTTTGAAAAGTGGGGGATTGATGCAATAGGCCCGTTACCTATCACAAGCAGGGGAAAAAGCTATATCTTGACGGCAGTGGACTATCTTTCTAGATGGGTAGAGGCTGTAGCAGTAAAACAGATCACTGCAAAGGATGTGGCAAAATTTGTGTATGATGAAATATGTTGCAAGTTTGGGGTGCCATTAGAGCTACTTTCAGATAAGGGGCCAGTATTTAGAGCTAAACTGCTAGACTTCTTATGCACAAAGATGAAGATTAAGCACCAGCATACCACTCCTTATTACCCGCAGTGTAATGTCTTAAATGAAAGATTCAATGGTGAGTTGGTACAAATTCTTTCTAAAGTGACAGAGCACCAAGGAAAGAATTGGGATTTGGAATTGCCTAGTGCATTATGGGCTTACCGTACTTCGGTGAAGACAGGTACAGGGTTTACTCCATTTCATTTGGTGTATGGAAAGGAAGCACTATTGCCTGTGGAGGTAGATTTCCTGCGGTCAAGATGTTAGAGAAGTTGCTTGGGTCGCCTAGTGATGCATTCAAAGAGAGGCTCTTGCAGTTACAAAGAGGTCCAGTTGGATAGGATGAGCGCATTGGAGCATTATGGGCAGATGCAGGATAAGGCTTTGGCAAAGATAAATGAAAATGTATCAAGAAACATGACTTGGTTTTGCGCTACAATAGTAAGTTGGACAACACCTTCCAAAAGAAGTTTCAAATTAAGTGGGAAGGCCCTTTCAAGGTAGTGGAGTGTTTTCCAAATGGCACATATCAGCTGGCTAACCTGGATGGTGTTCTACATAAGTCAAGGGTAAATGGGTTGCGTCTTAAATTGTATCATGCTAGATTGATGATGGTGGAGCAGATGAGCTGTCTGTGGATCAAGCAGTGTTGGTGAGGGATGAGGAGACCTGTGATGCGGCGAGTCTCATATCTCTCTTTGCTGCTGCTGATCATGAATGATCTAGCAGGCTAGGGGATGGGCAAATTATGTCAGGAGTTTTTTGGAGCAAGGGATTGCGCATATGTACATATACATGCATGGTGCATCAAATAAAGGATTGCCCATTTTCCTTAGCCAGGTGGTTATGTGGGGCCCACATGTGTACAGGTAGGACAGGGTGTACATAGTGCATCGATTTTCACTATTACCAGTACCACTGTGTTTTTCTACAATAATGAGGAGTTTATAGCGTGTAAAACTTCCCGAGGAAGCTATCCGTGGGCCGACGACATGAGGTCAGCAGGTGCGTCAGATGGCATCTAGTGGTGTCAGGAGGGCGAACGAGGTCAATATTTGCACGCAGATGAGGATGGACACAACGTGGGTGTTTTCTTGTGAGAGTTACGCAGAAAGGTCATCATTAGGACCACTTTTTGGGGCCACTTCAGGTGGTGGCGAGATGCATTATTGGAAAAAAGCTGAGTGCCAGGTGTGCGGATCATGCAAAAAGGTGACAACCATGCACTGCGAGGTCAGTTTTTGGCCTGTTCGGGGTCCGTTTGAGGTCATCTAAAAGTCGAAGGGTGCCCAAGTAATAAATCTAAGTGTGGGAACTGAAAAACAAGAGAGAAGACCATAAAAAACGTGGAGAAGAGAGGAGGAACAGCCGCAGGTGTGTTTTTGCTCATTTTGGAGCCTGTTTTGGCCGTAAACTGCTCATCCGAGGTCGGATTTGAGCACTTTGACATTGTAAACTGGGGTTTTGGGCCGTTCCAGACATGATGGCGCTGTCCATTTTGCCAAATTCCTCACTCTTTTCCAGCTTTTTTTCTGTGTAAGTTTCTCCTATGAGCGAAGTTTCTGCTCTAGTTTGTGATTGTATCTGGCTTATTTTACCCATATTGTGTGAGCTATTTGCCCCATTGGTGTTGCCCCAAGCTCAATTGTATCTAAACATCAGAAATTCTCCTCTTTTGAGCTGAGTTTTTTGGGTGTGTGTGTGTGTATGTGTGGAGTGGGCAACTGGATAGTCTCTCTCCTCTCACTCCAGAGGTGTGTTCCCTGTCTCGGCCAAGTGTGTTGTCTAAGCCGAGTGGTGCCCCATAGTGTGTGTGTGTGTGTATCTTCCCAAGAGTGTGTGTCGGGTCATTATAGAGGTGCTGTGTGTGTTTTCATCCCGCTCACAACGTCGATCGGTGATTATAAAGATTGTACTTGATGATCTGGTATTGTTATTGCTAACTTAGGAAAATATCACTCTCTCTTGACCAACCAAAGAGATGGTCAAGTATTGGGAGCGACATACAAAATTTGATCATCGGCGATGGTTGTTTGAAAACAACCACATCTCTCGTGAGCAATTTGACGCGGCGGTTGGATCACTACAAGCGGTAAGTTTAAACAAGTAATTTTGTATCAATTGTTTTGAGATGTTGATAATTGTTTAATTTGGTTTGGGTTTATGTAGAGTCAAAGTGATCAAACATACGTGCCTCTAAACGACAACGAGATAGAGGAGGATTAGATAGAAAAATATTTTATCCAAACTTTCATAAAGTCCTAATGTGGAATAATGTATATACAAGTATTTACTTTTTATTATAACTTTTTTAAATAGTTGATCTTCTATATATTAAATTGTCAAGGTAAAGTAAATTCAATTTCAATTCTTTGATATTTTTTATACTCTTTCAAAAAAAATTGATGTTTCATTGTTTTATGCAGGTAAAAAATAAAGGTGCTCATTTGGCCACCCAAAATTGGGTGGCCCAAATTAGCACCTTTATTTCTGAATTGGTGTGTAGCGACAATAAGCGCAATAATAGACGCGGCAACTGTCGTGGTAATCGCAACAGGTATATTGCAATGACTATTACCGTGCTTATTGCTGAAAAACCACTATCGCGTCCATAGCCGCGGTTATTGCCACTCCCGTAAATTTTTCTCTCTCCTTTTTTCTTTGTTTTTTTGCGGCAATGCTAGCGGTTATAGACAACTCCTCTTATAGTTTATATGGTCATTTTTTTGGGAAAGCTTACTCTTTATAGACAACTCCTCTTATAGTTTATATGGTCATTTTTTTGGGAAAGCTTACTCTTTATATTACAGTAATTTACAATCTACTATCACACTCACATCTTTTGTATGATCCATACCACTCTATCTCTGAAGGCTTGATCTGTTAAAGAGAGAGCATCTTCCATCATCATTTTTCTAATGAGAAACAGGGGATCTGTATGATTGACACTCTGGCTTCGATCAAATTTACATTGATTTCTCATATTCCATACAAACCATAAGAAGCATACTCTGAAGGACTGCAATTCAAACTCAAGTGCTAGATCTTTTGGGAATTGGAGCTTGAGAAAAGTCATCTAACACCTAGATATAGAGATCCCCCAAGCATCATACCACATCCATTTTGCGCACTTCCACCATTCCATGACAGGCTTTGATGACGAGAATACATGTCTAGTAGTTTCAGGACAAGAGCATCTGATGCATTTTCCAGAGGTAATACCCTTTTTCTTTAGATTCATGGTAGTGGCCAATACACCTCTAAGAACTCTCCACAAAAAAAATTTGAATTTAAACTGGTTAGGAATCAACCATACATCTGCAAGATTTTTTTGCCACCAATATGCATCCCAATGAGGGGACCATTGTGAGTTACATCTCACAAAAATATCTGGGTTTGGTAGCGACATAGCATAAAAGGCCGAGCATGATTAGGAATGTTCCAATATTGATGTCTTTCTTCCAGATTGAGAGCATATGTAAGAGTCAAGCAGTGAATATGATCACAAACTTGATGCCAAGGTATCCTAAAGCCAAACCCTAGTCTATATTGTCGTTTGGCAACAAAAAAGAGTTTCAAGTCAAGGTTAGAATTGACCATCTGCTGAATTTGATTGAGACCTTTTTTGTGCATCAAGAGTGAAACCTTTCCCAACAATCTAGTAGGTGGAGTTTTAAAAGAAAAGCTCTAGAACAAGCTCTCCCCCCCCAATGAGTTTACTGTATACCTCGCCCTACCTTGCCAAACCAAAGCAGAGCATATAATATTCCAAGAAGATACTAGCATACTTGAAATGTCGTGTCCAGTTTTAAGAGGAGTAGCTGAGAACACTTTATCCCAGGCTGACACATTCTAGATTCCATGGAAGTGAACAACTGAGTTGTCTATAACCGCTAAAAAGCAAAGAAAAAAGGAGAGAGAAAAATTTGCGGGAGTGGCTATGGAAGCGGTAGTGGTTTCTCAGCAATAAGCGCGGTAATAGTTGTGACTATATACCCGCTTCTAATACTGTGGCAGTTGCTGCATCTACTACCGCACTTATTGCCACTACATGTCAATTCAAAAATAAAGGTGCTCATTTGGGCCACCCAAAATTGGGACTTTACGATACATTATGCCACATTGGGACTTTACGAAAGTTTGGACAAAATGTTTTTCTATCTAATCCTCCTCTATCTCGTCGTCATTCAGAGGCACGTATGTTTGATCACTTTGACTCTACATAAACCCAAACCAAATTAAACAATTATCAACAGCTCAAAATTACTTGTTTAAACATACCGCTTGTAGTGATCCAATTGCCACGTCGAATTTCTCACGAGAGATGTGGTTGTTTTTTAACAACCATCGCCACGTATCAAGTTTTGTATGTCACTCCCAATACTTGACCATCTCTTTGGTTGGTCGAGAGAGAGTGATATTTTTCTAAGTTAGCAATAACAATACCAAATCATCAACTACAATCTTTATAATCACCCATAGACGTTATAATTTAATCAATCTTACATATTTGTCCTTCCAAGCTCCCTTGCCTCCTGAGCAATAGTGCATGGGAGTTTGTCTTGCACAAGCCTCGCGTTGTTGTCTGTATGATGAGCCCTTGATTGCTCTTTCCTTGAATTGCCCACTCCCACTCCGTGTCTTCCATGTTGCCACCGCGGTAACTCTTGTCTGGATCTCTGACCTGGTTGGCTACTACACGCCGCACACGCGACTGCTTGTTTTTCAGAAATATCTTTATGTAGCCCTCCAACCACTGTTGTGAAAAACATTGATTGGGGGCATTTGGAAATCTAACTAACAAAGTGTCCTCAATGTATCGTGCATGATCGGGAAGTTGGTCTCTAAACTTTATAAAACAGTTCTTATATGTTGAATGTATAAGAATTTGTAGATGGCATCAAAATGCCCTGCCCTGTGCTATGCCGAACTCCACCTCCCGGCCATATTTAACCCTGTAGTAGCACCCATGGGTGTCTGGCATGAATGCATCAGTATTCTCGTCCTCTGCATCACGGGCGGCACGATTTCAAAGTGGGGACTCCGTTCCCCTGCCACTATCAAAAGAGGTGAAACCACAAGATCCACCGCCGCTTCGTCTCTCACGGCGCTCGCTGCCTTGAGATGAGCGTCGCCACGCGCTGCTTGAGGAAGTAGGAGTGGAATGGAGTGGCGTAGGACCCTGTGATGCCACCGCAGTAACTCGTGTCTAGATATTTGACCTGGTTGGCTACTACGCATCGCACACTCGATTGCTTGTTTTTCAAAGATATCTTTATGTAGCCCTCCAACCGTTGTTGTGAAAAACGTGGATCGGGGGCATTTGGAAATCTAACTAACAGATATTCCTCAATGTACCGTGCATGATCGGGCAGTTGGTCTCTAAACTTTATGAAATAGTTCTTATACATGGAATGTATAAGAGTTTGTAGATGGCGTCGAGATCCCTTCCCTGTGTTGTGTTGAAGTCCACCTCCCCGCCATATTTAACCCTGTAGTAGCACCCATGCGTGTCTGGCACGGATGGGTCATTATCCTCGTCCTCTGCGTCAGGGGTGGAACACTCTCAAAGTGGGAACTCTGTTCCCTTACCACTACCAAAAGAGGCGAAACCACAAGATCCACCGCAGCTTCGTCTCTCACAGTGCTCGCTGCCCTGAGACGAGCATTGACGCGTGCTGTTAGAGGAAGTTCATCCACGGTGTTCTGGCAAAGCAAGAGTGGAATGGAGTGGCGTAGGACCCTGTGATGCCATGGGATTGGGACCCTGTGATGCAAGGGGAGTAAGACCTAGCAATGGAAGGGGATTAGGATGATAAGAAGGGGCTATAGACTGAGGTGCCATCGATGCGAGGCTATATAGGTAAGGAGTCCCTCCCTGACTCCCCCATGGTGTAGTCTATGAAGAAATACCATAGGTCGCAAGCTGCTGCGGAGTGTAAAAACCAAAAAAAATCTCTATCTCTCAGAGGTACTGGTCTCGTAAAGAGAGAGCCCGTTGTAGGTCCCTGGATCTACGATCGATGGAGGAAGCTGAGAAGGGTAGGTGTAGGACGGCTATGTCTTCAAATAACAAAAATAAACCTATGAAACTCATGGTTTAGGGTTAACTAGCAAAAAATATTCTTTATTTCTTTCTTTGTTCTCACCGACCCAAGGCTCGGGTCCACTAGAGGCGATGTCCACCCCGGGTGGGAGCCCACCTAGGATGTGAACCAACCAAAAGAAGATCCATTGGCTGCTCCCCTCCATTTGGTCTCTTGTCTGACATCTACATTACAAAGAGCAATATAAGATTAAGATTTCCACCCTACTCACTTATCTATAAATATTTACACAAGTATATTAGCACACAAACACGTACATACATATACATACTAGTAGACCTAAGTACAGGCTAGTAGTGTCAAAGGTCAAGTGCACCTCTTTAGATATCATCACAGTCTCAACCATGGTAAAACCAAAAATACATTACGGTAATCCATCCATGAGTGGATCAATGACCACAACGCCATGATTAAAAAAGGACTATACCCAAGAGGAAGCATCTAACCTTCAGGTGCTATGCTCCCGTACTTAATGCCTGCATACATGCATTAAAAAAAATATATGTACACACAAATATATATTCATATACATAATGTAGCCATAGTTTTAAGTAGAGATAAAGAGTTATGGTTGTAAATGTACCTATCATTTTGTGTTGTGCGCAGTACGAGAGTGCTCATGCTTCTGTAGAGTGCTATGAAGAAGAGCTTCTTTATTGTGCTTCTTGTGCAACACCTCTTCACAACAGCTCCTCGTTCAAGGGATTACTTTGCCTCCATTCTGAGGTACGGTATCGTTAAAAGATGTCCAACCTAATGCCTATTTGGTGGGGAGAAAGATATCGGAAGAGAGATAGAGAGCAAGATAAATAAATTAAGGAGAAGAGAGTACAAAGTAGTCTCCAAGGGTTTGTCGACGTCAAGTGAAGAAGGTCTTTTTCATAGCACTCTACAGAAGCAAGAGCATACCCGCGCTACGCACACCACAAAATGGTTGCTCTACCTATAACCATTGCTCTTTATCTCCCTATTTCTTTATCTTCCCCTCTCTACCTATCTCTTTCTGCCGGACGGATATCTCTATTGCTCTCTCTCCCTCTTTCTCCCCACGGAGATCTCTATTTCTGTCTCTCCCTCTCTTTCCCTCTCCCTCCCTCTTTCTTTATCTCTCTATACCTCCCTCTCTCTCCTCTCCTCTTCCTCTTTCTTGTCTTTCTCTCTCCCTCTCTCCTCTCTTCTCTATCCCTATCTCTCTTTCTTTCTCTGTCCCTCTTTCCTCTCTCTCTCTCTCTCTCTCTCTCTCTCTCTCTCTCTCTCTTTCCCCTCTATCTCTCCCTCTACCTCCACCCTCCCTCTCCCCCCCGTCCCCCCCCCCCCCCCCCCCCCCCCTCTCTCTCTCTCTCTCTCTCTCTCTCTCTCTCTCTCTCTCTCTCTCTCTATTTCTCTCCCTCTCTATCTACTCTCTCTTTCCTTCTCCCTCTCTCCCTCTATCTATTTCTCTCCCCCTCTATCTCCCTCTCTCTTTGTCTCTATTCCTCTCTTTCCCTCTCTCTCTTTCTCTCTTTCTCTCTCTCTCTCTCTCTCTCTCTCTCTCTCTCTCTCTCTCTCTCTATTTCTATGTCCCCCCCCCCTCTCTATCTCTTGGAACATTCACACACATACAAAGCACTTGTTCAAAAAAAGAGGAGAAGGTGAGAAGTCAAAAAACAACTTCTTTTAGTGCAAGAGAAAGCACATGCATGTGGCAAGTTTTGGCAAAATCTAAAAGGCAAGCGTGTTGAGAGATTTGGTGACTGGACTCTTGAGGATATGTATATGCATTACAAGAACTTCTATGAGCAATCCAATGTTGATAAGACGGAGTGTTGTATCTCCCTTCCCTTTATGCCTCCCTTCTTTACCATTGAAGATGTATGTTGCACGCTTGAGAAATTTGCTACCCGCAAGGCAGGGGACCTTCATGGTGTCAAGGCTGAAATGATTAAATGGAGAATCAAGAAAAATCAATATTGGATATTGGATATGTTTAACCTTGCACTTCAGCATGGCATGCCTCATGATTGGAGTGAAAATTGGACCAAACCTTTGCACAACGGAGGAGATGTAAACAATGTGAACAACTATTGCACTATAATGGTTGGTTCTTTGATGGCAAAGCTATTTCGATGTATCATGGAGATGACGATAAGTGAATGGGCTGAAAAGAAACAAACGTGCGCTAGGCCAAGCAGGTTTTTGAAAGCATCATAGCACTATTGATAACCTTATCACTCTTCGAGTTCTTAGGGAAGCATCTTGATTCAAAGGAGAAAAGTTGTATTGTTGCTTTGTGGATTTCAAGAAATCTTTTGACATGGTACCGCGAGGAAATCTTTGGAGACGTATGCAAAGCCTTCAAGTGCTGAGAGAATTTATGCATGCAGTCTTTCATATCTACCAAAAAGTGATATATCGACTACGTATGGGAGATGGAATTTTAAAATTTTTTGCAAGCACCATTGTTGTCAAATAAGGATGCCCACTTTTCCCAGCCCTCTTTGGGCTACTCATTGATGAATTGGAATGCATGGTTCTTGATTTTATGCAACAGAAAGGCATAGAAGAGGTTAAGATCATAAATGCGGTGATCATGCTTTTGCTTTATGATGATGATGTAGTGCTCTTGGCACATACCTTAGAAGATGCACAAAAGCTTATGAGTGTCTTGGAACACTTTTGCCTACATAGGGGTGTCCTGTCACTCCGCTCCCATGACAAGAAAATGAGTAACGGAATTCCAATCAGGTGTATTTGAATCTTACATGATTATTCAGCAGTTATAAGGGCTTGCTAACAAGCCAATTTTTAAGCTAAAAGTGTGCATATGCGCCTCCAAGGGCCAAAATATGTCTTGGTATTGCTAAACAATTAGTATTTTTGAAGTGGTCATAGATGGGATTTTATTAATCAAAGTTGAAGTACTTGAAGAGCTCTACATGCCTGTCTTTATGGCTCGTCAATCGGAGCTATGGATAAGAAGTTATGACAGTTTTAAGTTGAGTCAATAGTAGAACTGTACTAGATTGAGCACCTGCTGATAAAAGCTCAAAGATGAAAGGAATGCATGGGTCCAAAGTGCTTACTTCCAGGAGCATGTCGGTCTTTTTAGTTTGTCAATCGGGGTTTTGGTCGGCAAGATATGGCCAATTTAAGTATACTCGGGGACCGGTTCCGAACCGCCCTGGTCGCCTTGATTAGTCAAATTCATCTGGCTTAATGCAGTGTGGTGCCCGATATGTATGCCAAATGTGGGCCGATGTAGAAGCATTTTTTATAATATATCTAATGCCTAGCCTTGTCGGCCACTGATACTTGCATCTTGGAAGCTATGAAGCCATTCAAAGCACCAGGACGAGCAACAAAGTGATATTGCTAGTCGAAAATGTTGGAATTGAAGTCATGACCGACTTTGATTTGGCCGGCATGTCATCCCTTATAATGGCCGTGACCGCACACTAGAGAAGCTTAGCAAGCTTGGCCGAAATGTATGCCTAAATGGTACCCGAAGGCCGCCAATGGAGAAGCTTATCAAGCTTGGCCCACATGTATGCCAAGTGTGGTGCCCCTACAAGGAAACAAAGGGCCTTTACTAAATGGCTTCCCACCCAAGCCAACTTAGAAGCCGCCCATTCAATTAAAATAGGTCTTTGTGTTTGGAGGGAAAAACTCCATGGCGTGTAGTTCAGATGACGAGCGTAGGAAGGAGAAGAAGAAGACGCAACGAGCTGTGCTTTACTCGGATGCCATAAGTCGAATTCCATTAAGAGTCGTGATTTTCCATAAGTCGAATTCCATTAAGAGCTTTTAAGCAAGAACTTAAGCTCGGTTTATTTCCTAAACTCTCGACACCTTGAGCTCTTAGCCTAATCTCTTGAGCAAAACCAAGCCTAAGCTCATTTTCCATTAGGCTTTCCTATGCTAAACCAAGCCTAATCCTAAACTGATTACTCAAGCAAAGCCTAAGCTCAAATTCCCTAAGCCAAAGCCTCAATCTTAAGCCAGACTAAGCCAAAATTCGATTTCATTAATCATAATCTCATAATTCAAGCCTAAGTCAGTTTATCATAAGCCCACTTAAGCCAAGCCAGGCTCAGCCGGATTTCATGAAGCTTCCTTAAGCCGTGCCTAATCACAAACTCTTAACCCAAGCCTAGTCGTAATCTGGCCTAAGACATAATCTTAAGCTCTCCAAGCCATAATCTCCAAGCCATTAACCCGAAATTAATCCGGTAACCATAAATTGGATTGGACCACCCAAGGCTTTGGAAGTTGAAGGCAAAAGACAATCCAAGGAAGTTCTTTACTGATTGTCTTGATTAGCACCTGGATAAATACATGTTAAACTTTGTAAAGTGCATAAACATTTGCAATAACATCTGATTAAGCAAGGATACTGTTGTTATTAGGCTTAAGCTAAACTATCTATTTTGAGCTTTGTTCCAGTTAATTGTGTCTACTGCAACTCTTTGCCCCGCACCTCTCACAGCCAGGGGCCCCCGATGCCTTTGCAGCTCACACCTTTCGAATACAAATCCCCCGACATTCTTGGTGAACCCAACGTGAAACGAGCTGGGGTGAGCAGTGTTTGTGGAGAAAGATGTCGACACCGCAAGACGCAGCCATGCAGCAAATGATGCAGCAATTTGCTGCTTACATGCAACAACAATTGGCTGCCCAACAATAGTATAATCTACAAGAGAGGATCCGTAAAGCTCGGCACACAGTTACCAAGAAATTAGAACGATTTGAATGCCAAGATATTAGCAAGTTTTGCAATATCTAAAAGCAGGCAATGAAAGATAATGGAATTGATGATCAGAATGCAGTGGAAAGATTCCATTGAATTGCACAGTCGGACCCTAGGAGCTGAATAAAAGAAATTCAAGCGGTTCGAGGCCCGAATTGGCAGGACTTCAAAAAGACGGTTTAGGAGGAATAGTTCCTTGAGGATTCGCAAAGGGTAACTAGACAGAGATTTATGAAGTGGGTGCAGAAGAAGAACAAAAATCTATCTGCACGAGAATTAATACGGGAATTTGAGAAGAAATTTGAGCAACTGTCCTCGACAGACCAACATTCAATGAAGGATCAGAAGGTTGAACTGTTCATTCAGGCTACTGATCCATGACTTCAGAAGAGTCTAGTGCAGTTGCTGGAGGATTCAACAGAAGAGTTAGGCTTAACATCCGACTGGAAGATAGTCATTGAAGCAGTAAACATGATTGTGAAATAATAGATGAGAGTATGAGATTCGATAAGCTAATCGTGGCTGACATCATGGATGTTGTGGAAGGGGAACCTAAGGAGAAAACAACCTCGGCAATACCCAGCGTGGCAGAGCCATTTCTTGACAAATTGGTGAAAGGTATTCAAGAAATAAATTTGAATTTTAAATCTGTAAAATTTTAAGGGCTAGTTGCAAAGGGGTCTACTTCTGAGCCTAGACAGCGGCCTCTACGCAAAGGCTGGGACGGATGCATGTGGTGTGATAGTTAGTGAAGACCACAAATAGGTTAAAGAATGTGATGAATTTGATGAAGATTATAAAAGGAACGTGGTGTTTTGGAAGGACAAGAAGATACACCTTAGGACAACAGGTGAGATGCTCCACTTGGACTTTGGTAGGGGCGGCATGAACAATATAGTTGGAGATCTAGCATAATGTTGCTCTTGTGGAAGCAGCTACATATGGGCTGTAAGTCTGTGGGAAGGGTGATGATGATGGTGTACGTACCAAGGGTCAATTGTGGCCTTATGCTTTGAAGGCAACAAAAATGAGGAAGGTAACTTATGGGAAGCTGCAACAAGTAGGGAATTCAATTCAAGAAACCACAGGGTGGATTGATCGAGTGGATTCCTTCTCAGTGTATACGTTCATTGTGAAGTCTCAAGCTAATGAGGCTATGGTGGAGGAAAAGCGGAAAAGAGATGAAGAAGCTCTTGGGACATCGAAAAGTACAACGAGATTCAACAACAAAAAAGAAGAAAGTCCTACTCCGAAGCCCGCTCTTGAAGTGGCGATGGAGGAGGCACCCAAGGACAAAAAGCAAGGTAAACCCATGGGACCCTCATGTAAGCTTAAGTATGACATTGAATTAGCTACAAATTTAAAGATTTTTTTGAAGAACGCATTCTGAATAGCAAAGTGGATCTCACATTGGGTGATATTTTGATTATTGCCAAACACGAGTTTCACAAGGATATAATAGATATTATCAAAAGAAAGTGACAAATACCAAGTGAATAAGAGCCAGAGTCAGTTAAGAGCGAGGTGGTTCGCCACATTGAAGCAATTTTAGATGACTATGAAAAGTATTTGGCAAATCTTGAAGAAGAAGAAGAGTCGAGGTATGTGGTGGTGTCAAATCCAACTGTACCAGAGGTAAGGCATGTTCATTTCAATGAAGATGAAGATAATGAAAGTATACCAAGGAGTCACTTTTGAAGGACTCATTGGGCAAGAGAAACAACCAAAACTGTTGTAAAGCTTGGCGACATTGGGCAAGAGCAACAACCAAAGCTGTTGTAAAGCTTGGCGACATTGAAGAACCGGTCTTAGCACTCATAGATCACGGATTGGAGATCAATTTGATGGCAAAAAGCTTGCACAAAAAGGGGAAATGGCCTATTGATGTGGGCCATGCTTGGTAGATTCAAGCTGCTAATATGCTTCTAGGCGACCTCTATGGTGCATGTGCCAATTTTAAGGTAACTATAGGGGATGTCTGTGATGAGAAAAATGTCTTTATACAGGAGCATTCATCTTATCCATTAACTTTGGGGAAACCCTACATTACGGCTGTGTGAATGGAAACCAAGGTGTTGGATAATGGATCGGACTATGCCATGGTTTGAAGCAGAGATGGTAAGAAAGCAGTACAATTCTTGACTGTATGTGTTGACCATGCCAGGAACAAGAATAGTCTACGTGATCATCCAATGCCAAAGATACACAAGGAGTTTAGAGAACACAGATTTGCACAGGATTTTCTTGGAGTGCCATTATAAAGCGGGACTATGGTGGTACAAGTGAGAAAAAGTTCTCGCAAAGAGAAGATTTTCAGGGTTTTTGGGGTTGACATCTGAAGGTTCAATATCTTTCAGAAAATTTAATGATTTCCCAAAGTGGGAAAAACTGTATGTTTGAGGTATCCAAAGTGAATTGCAGGGTTGTGATGTGCTTGAATCAGGTGATGTGATTTCAAGAATCTTTGAAGAGGTATCTTATGTAGATACTATGTCAGAGCTTGAGGAGATCAATCAAAACAGGTTACAAAGCGGAATTGAAGTGGTGGTTCAGGTCCATTCAATGGACATGTATGATGAGTTAAGTATATATGAAGCACTTATGCATATTGAGGATGATTCAGAGGAAATAGTTGAAGCACAGGTAGAGACAAAATATAAGAAAGTGAGGCGAGTGGCTACACCGGTGCCAGAAGAAAGTGATGGGATGATCAAGGAGGCTTCTCCCCAGCCTATACGCAGGAATACAAAGAACATAGGGCATAAGTTTACTAAGGAGACATTGCAGCAGTTGAAGTTTGGAGAAGATGGTTTCCTCAACGAAGAGGAGATCAAATGTTTTCAAGGTATGCTCGAAAAACATGATAAATCTTTCGCTTGGGTGTGTGGATCCTAATGTTGTTTCACCTATGGTTATTTTCATTGTTCCACACATGCCATGGAGCTTGCGTCCTATTCCAGTTCGTAAAGCTCACTTGCCAAAGCTTATCAATTTGCTTAATGAAAATATTCAAATGGGAATTTTGGATCCATCATGTGCACATATTCTAACCGATAGTTTACTATTCCAAAGAAAATTGGTACATTAAGGTTCATTCAGGATATGCAACCAGTTAATAAAGTAACAATCTGCAATGTGGGTACTGGTCCAGTTGTGGATGAATTTGTTGAGGCCTTTTCAGGTAGATCTATTTACTCCATGGGTGATCTTTATTCAGGATATGATCAATTCCAGTTAGCTTTGGAGAGCAGGGATCTTACTACAATGCGTACTCCTCTTGGTTTGATAAGGATGTGCACTCTACCACAGGGTGCTACTAATTCAGTAGCTCATATGATGAATGGCATGAATAAGGTATTAAGGGACTTTATCCCACATGTTACTATGCCTTTCATTGATGATCTACCAATTAAGGATTGTGAAGAAGGCTCAAAAGATGAAGCAAAAGATCAGAGGGGGTGCCGACAGTTTCTTGCTCAACATATTGCTGACTGTGATGCTATATTATCGAGGCTTGAAGAAGTTAACTTAACACTTTCAGGTCAAAAATCAACTTTTGGTGCTAAGGAGGTCCTAATTATGAGACATATGTGCAGTTCTAAAGGAACAAGGCCAAGTCCTGCAAAGGTCGAAGCTATCCACAAGATGAAGGAAACATGTTCTTTGGTTACTGAAGTTCGTTGATTCTTGGGTGCGTGTGAGTTCTATTGTATTTGGATGCCACACTTTGCTCATGCTGCAGAGGTGCTGTACCAATTGCTACAAAAAGGTAAAAGTTTTTTTTGGGAAGAAGTTCACACACAAGCTATCAGGAAATTAAAGAAGATGCTTCTTAAGGATCCAACCTTGAGGAAAGTTGATTATAAATGTGACAGGCCAGTTATTTTAACAGTTTTTGACACTAGCCCGACAGGTATTGGATGGGCTATAGGTCAAGATGATGCTAAAGGACATAGGTATGCAGTGACATTCGGAGCCAACGTGCTCAATGCTTGTCAACGAGGTTATCCACAGGTTAAGAGGGAACTTTGGTGTGTTGCTACTGCTCTAAGGACCGATAAAGAATACTTTATTGGAGCTTCTATTGTGGTGGAGACAGATTGCTTGCCACTGATAGGGATGATTGAAAACTACTCTACTCTGGACATTGCCATGCTACGATGGATAGCCTATATAAAGTCTCTTAACCCTTAATTTTTCCATATTGTAGGTAGAGATTATACTCTTGCAAATATGTTATCAAGAGCGAGGTTTGAAGATGAAGAAGAGATGCTGACCACGAGTGATGATGTTGGCTTGAAGTTCTACACGTCCTCTTATCTACATGCCACTTGTGGAAACATTGCTCATGTTTTTGAAGTATTTTTTGAAGAATTTTATGACGGAGATTGGCTTATGATTGGCCGCTACCTAAGTACTCTCACTATACAAGAAGGATGGAGTGACTGAGATTTTAAGAAGATCAGGAAAAGGGCCTATGTCTATTTCCTGAAAGAAGGACATTTATGGAAGCAACCGAAGCGCCCAGGAGGGGTACCACAATGAACTATTTGTCACAAAGCAACTCAGCAGATAGCAGCAGGTGATCAAAGAGTTTATGAAAGTCTATGGGTTGGACACAGAGGAGTCTAGGCAACCTTTGTCAAGATTAAAGACCGGTATTGGTGGAGAGGTATGTACAAAGATGTGGTTCAATTTGTGGAAACATGCTTAATATGTCAACAGTACTCTAATGTGAGACATAGAGATGGATTGCATCCCACCTACCCACTGGATATGCACTACAAGTGGGTGGTGGACCTTACTACAATGCCAGTAGGAGTGTGGCAGATGAGGTACATTGTTCTTGCCAGAGAAGATCTTACTAATCAGGTTGAAGGCAGAGCTTTGCGTACCAAAGCTACCAGTTCACTATGCAAGTTCTTGCTTGAAGATGTTATCACCAGAAATGGATGTGTTGGCAGGATTACTGCAGATAGAGGAGAGTTGGATGCAGATGAAGCTCGAGAATATTTTGCTCGTATGGGAATTAAACTCACTCTCACCACAACATATAATCCAGATGGTAACGGGAAAAGTGAAATAGGATATCCGCCTATTGTTAAAGCTTTAGCGAAGGCGTGTGAAGGACATATTGGTGATTGGCCTAAACTCTTGCCATTTGATTTATGGGCTGATCGTACTACACACAGTTCAGTTACAAGATTTATGATGTTTGAATTGATGCATGGGCAAAAACCCATTATGCCTATACAGGAAGCGGTTATGACTTGGACCATAATGCCATGGGAAGAGGGAAACAGTGAGTATTCTTGAATCGGTCATAGCTAGGATTTTATTGATCACACTTGAACTACTTGAAGGGCTCTACATGCCTGTCTTTACGGGTCGTCGATCGGAGCTACGGATACGAAGTTATGATGGTTTTATGTTGAGTCAGTAGCAGATCCGTACCAGATTGATCACCTATTGATAAAAGGTCAAAGATGAAAGGTATGCATGGGTCCAACGTGCTCACTTCTAGGAGCATGTCGGTCTTTCTAGTTCGTCAACAATCAGGGTTTTGATTGGCAAGATATGGCCAGTTTAAGTATCACCAGGGACCGGTTCCGAACCGCCCTTGTCGCCTTGATCAGTCAGATTCATTTGGCTTAATGCAGTGCAATGCCTTATATGTATGCCAAATGTGGGCCGATGTGGAAGAATTTTCTATAATATATCTAATGACTAGCCTTGACGGACACTGATACTTGCATCTTCGAAGCTATGATGGCATTCAAAGCACCATAACGGGCAACAAAGTGATATTGCTAGTCAAAAATGTTGGAATTGAAGTCATGAGCGGCTTTGCTTTGGCCAGAATGTCATCCCTTATAATGGCCGTGGCCACACACTGGAGAAGCTTAGCAATCTTGGCCAAAATGTATGCCTAAATGGTGCCCGAAGGCCGCCAATGGAGATGCTTAGCAAGCTTGGTCGGCATGTATGCCAAGTGTGGTGCCCTTACAAGGAAATAAAGGGACTTTAATAAACTAAATGGACGCCCACCCAAGCCTACTTAGAAGCCGCCCATTCAATTAAAAAAGGGCGTTGTGTGTGGAGGGAAAAACTCCATGGCGTGTAGTTCAGATGACGAGCGCAGGAAGGAGAAGAAGAAGATGCAACGAGCTGTGCTTTGCTCGGATGCAGTCGTCCAAGAGACAAGAAATTCTCACCATGGCGGCGTGAAGCCTTTCGACACTGGTTCGGGCGCATTTCGTGCCGGCCCAACTACCCGCCTGCCATGTCATTGAAGGGGTACCCATTAGAGACATCGCTAATGGGTAGGCCTCTTTTAGCAAGAAATTAAGCCATGCAAGATATAAAGGGAATGGGGTAATCTCTTGAGCTCTTGTATGTTCTTTTCTCGGCCCCTTCTCCTTTTTGAGCGCTCTCTAGGAGCAAGCCATAAGTCGAATTCCATTAAGAGCTCTTAAGCAAGCACTTAAGCTCGGTTTATTTCCTAAACTCTCGACACCTTGAGCTCTTGTATGTTCTTTTCTCGGCCCCTTCTCCTAATTGAGCGCTCTCTAGGAGCTCAGTGGGCGTATAAGATGAGATGCCTTTGTCACACCCTCTAGCGGGCCGCCATAGATATTGTATATTCTCTCTCTCTCTCTTTCAAATATTCTTTCTCTCTCTCTCTTTGCTTGTCCACACCCCAGCCCCGGCGGGCCGCCATATTATACCCATCTTCCCCTCTCGTCCACACCCCCTTCGGCCTTATACCCCCCCCCCCCCCCCCCCCCTCCCCCGTGTTTTCTTCCCCAACCTTGGCGGACCATGTTAGTGCCTGATCTGTCAGGGCATTCATGGTATTCAGGATATTATATTTTAAACTGTAACTAAAGACCTTTAACTTTTGAACCTTAGGGATATGTGGACATTAGTACTTATATTTTTGGGTAGTTGTGAATGTGTCTTGTGGTGTCTCAGGACAAGGGGCAATTATGGGCATTCCTGTCGATGCAGTTCTCTCTCTCCTGCTCTAGTACTGCTGTTTCCTGTTGTGTAACTGAATGATGATGATGAAGATAATGTGATGGCAATCTATTTCCCTCTTATCTATGATGTTCTGTACTCATTTACTTTGCAGTATTGTGTATGAATACTCAGTTTACTGTTCTTGATTCCTGTAAACTGCATGTTTCCTGCATTGAATACCTGTTAGGGTTGTGTGCCCCTAACATTTGGCAATCCTGTTGTGCGTGTCCTAATCGACATGGGAGAGAATTACAGTAATCTCAAAGAAAAACGATGAGTCGGTTATGATGCGAAGTTTCTTTCTCGTGCTCTAACCGCCACTTTCTCTCTAAAGCGGTTCTTGCAACTGGTTCAAATTCAGCCTGAAGCATATGGCCCTCAAGAATTCAAGAGGTTCTTGACATGTTAGTCGACCTAGACTACCTGCAAGAATTCTTGAATTGTGTAACCTCGCAGGAAATGTCTGAGGAACATACATCAAAGTTATTGGAGGATTTCTTCCCGAATCTGCCAGGGGAAATCAAATTACAATTGTTGACAAGTTGCAAGTGTTTATAGGCGTTCTTGACAGTTTCTGTGCAGTCTGCAGTTTGCATTTTGCAGTTTGCAGTTCAACTGTTTACATATTGCAGATTATAGCATTCCAGTTTGCAGAATGCAGTTTCAATTTTTCAGTTTGTAGAATGCAGTTTCAGTCTTTCACTTTACAGACTACAGTTTCAGGTATTTCAGTTTGTAACGCAGTTTAAGTAGTTTCACGGTTTAAAGAGGTACAAATGCTCTCTATTCTTTTGATGGGTGATTAATGGCAAAGAAGAAGAAGAAAAAGTGTGATCTTTGTCAAAAAGATGGGCATTGTGCAAAGCAATGTCCTTACATGTGCAAACCTTGTCAAAAGGAAGATGTATGTGTCAAATACTGTATGCATAAACTGTGCAAGAAGTTGTATCGAATTGTCAGATCTTTTCGAGATGCATCAGATCATGAGGAACTATGTGATGCACAAGAGGATTTGGATGATTTTTCTAATCTTCTTGACAAGGTGGAAGACTACCATGAAGGTCGTGAAGGAAAAAGAAGAAAGTCGTGCTCTAGTATGCGCAGGATACAGGTGTTACAAGAAGCAATTGAAGGCTTGACAGAGAAGTATGAAGATCAGTTTCAGGAGGAAGACGAAAGTGATGATGAGTGGGGAGTTACAACACCAATGTTCCCCTTGGTTGGGAAAAATCAGGTACAATCATGTTTAACTTCTCCAAATGCACTTGGTGTAAGTCCGAAATCAATGAAAGAAGCTCGAGCACAAAGCCATCCTGAAGAATTCAAGAAGGTGATGTTGGAAAGGGCAGAAGAAAAGGAGCATCCTGAGAGCCAAATAAGCCAAAAGGAGCACTTAGTATCCCAAAACCACAGTCCAAATAGACTCAAGGGTTTGCACAATGTTGAAGTACCAACAGTTTTTCAGGCACCTGCAGTTTCAAAAACTGAAGTTTCAAAGACTGAATTTCAATTTTCAGCACATGAAGTTTTTCAACCTAATTTTGATGTTCTTGAATATGGGATCAAAGTTCTAGATACTCATATTTCTAAAGAGAAGAAGTTGATTCAAGAAGGAGAGTTTGTTCAATGCAAGGGAGATGAAGTCCAAAAGATGATGAAGGAAGAAGGAGGAAGCCAGGAGCAACTCATGAGCCAAAGGAGCCAAGAGGATTGCCAGCTACCCCCAAACCTCACATCGAAGAGACTCACCTCTTTGTAGGAAGAGAAGGACAGTTGCCCAAAAGAAGAATTATTGGTTAAGAAGAAGGGAATACAAGTGGGAGTGAGCGAGAGAAGCCACCAATATCCCATACAAACCCATATACCAACATTTGACATCAATCTTGAAGAGGTTGAAATTCAGGGAGACAACAGATTTCAGCGTAATGCAATGGAAGAGCTGAAGATAGATAAAGACATAATGTGTGCTACTGATAAGGATGATGTGATGAATCAGTTTTTGATGAATCTTGATGAGGAGTATTCGAGAGGTGACAGTCCGGAAGGTGTTTGTGTTGATGGAGAAGAGTTTTTTGGAGTTTTGAAGACTGAAAGCCAATTTCTAGGAGTGGATATGAGTTATTCAGGTTGTGAAGACAAGGATCTTGACCTTCAGATCCCTGAATTACCAATTTTGATACCGAAGTTCCTTGATTTGGAAAGTTTTAGAATTCAGGTCCCTGATCCGCAGATTACTGATTTGCAAAGAAGTTATGTACCTGAACTTGCTGAATTTCAAAGTCTTGTTCTTTCTCAAGAGAAGATGATAAATAATCTCTCATTAGAGCTAGAGGATGAGAGGCATTCAAGTATGGTTGCGGCAAATGAAGCGCTTTTCAAAATCAGTCAACTTCAAGAAGAGAAGGCATCATTGATGGTGGAGATTTCTCAGGTTCAAACTGAAGCCGACTTGCATATTTCTTATTGTTATGAAGTTCATGATGCTCTTAAGCAAGTTGTTTTGGATAAGGATAATCAAATTGAGGACTTGAAGCTTCAATTTACTCAAATCAATAATGTGGAGTTTTCTGCAAATCTTGATGTTACAGAAGGTTTCTTGAATGATGATGTTGTTATCAATGATCTTTATGATGTTGGTGCTTTTACAAATTCAGTCATGGATATTGGAAGTCCATCTTTTTTCAATGAACTTCAGTTTCTTGATGATGTTCTTGATGATTTATACCAAATTCCTGATGTCAATGGTTTTGTTGATGCTGAGGAGATGGTTTTGACTGATGATTATGCAAGTATTTTGCAAGTTCCCGATGATGGTGAAGTTGGTTTTTCTGAAGATGGTTCTACATTTCTATGTGATGTTGTTGATGGAGGAGATGATGTTGATATTCTTATATCTCATTGGTTTTATATCTTCATGCTTGATGACATAAGGGAAGTTTTTCAAGGAGCAGAAGTCAAAAGTTTTCAGTTTCAGGGAGATATTACTGATTGGACAGTTTTGCAGCTACAAAGTGGATTTCTTTCTATTTTCAAGCAGAAATGTGAGCAAGCCATCTTGGTGGTGTTTTCTATGTGTAAAGAAGAGTTCACTTTGTTATTTTTAAGCCTTGAATCAAATCAGTTTGATGAAGAAGCAGATCAATTTTGGTTTTTCTTGAATCAAGATTTTCAAGAAAATCAATTGTTTTGCCATGCGGAGTCTAAATCAGGTCTTCGATTGTTGCATCTACATGCAGAGATATTGGATGTGTTCAAGAGGCAGTGTCTAATGGTTGCAAAGTTTACATCCTACCTTGAATATTTCTTCATTCTTCTTGAAGGGAAAGCTGAACATGAACCTGCTGACCTTGAACGTAAACTTGCTATTGAATTTGGATATGTACTTGAATATGAAAATGGGCCTAAAGATCTGAAATCACTTGAAGAAGAGAAGAGTTTTCTACTTTGTAGAAGGTATCTCAATTCAACACATGTGGAGAAAATAAAGATGAAGATGGAAATGAGAGACTACATGAAGGAAGTTTGGGAGAAAATGAAAGTCATGGTGTATGATGTGGTGAGTAAACCATATCAGATGTTTGCAGAGGAGGAGATGAAGGAGGAAAACTTGTTTTTGGAGAAGCAAAATACTAAACTGAACCAGCAGTATACTGACATGAAAGGGCAGTTTGAGGAACTGAAGATGCAGCTGCAGCAACAAGGAGGCCAACAATCTGAGTAGGTGTTTGTGAATAAAAATTATGAAGTGTTTGCAAGAACTGATGTGGAAGCAGGAGTTTAGGAGTATATTACTGAAGACACAGGAAAAGGTGCAGCTGCAGGACAGGCTAAAGATGTTGCAAAGGAGGACACAGAAGCTGCAGGAGGAATTCATAACTTAAATGATCCAGTGCAAATGATTGTGGATGAGAAACTCTGTCAGGAGACTGAAAACACTAATGAGGTAGTTACAGTTCAGGTGGATGCAGAGGTTGAAGAACTTGACAGGGAAACTTCAACTGCAGTAGCAGTCTAACAACAAATTGAATTCAAGGATCAGCTGGTGGATGAATTTTTGATCAAGGGATATTGTGGGTTCTCACAATGTTTGAGAAACATTGCCCACCAGGTGTGCCAGGTGTTAGTGCCTGATCTGTCAGGGCATTCATGGTATTTAGGATATTATATTTTAAACTGTAACTAAAGACCTTTAACTTTTGAACCTTAGGGATATGTGGACATTAGTACTTATATTTTTGGGTAGTTGTGAATGTGTCTCGTGGTGTCTCAGGACGAGGGGCAGTTATGGGCATTCTTGTCGATGCAGTTCTCTCTCTCCTGCTCTACTACTGCTGTTTCCTGCTGTGTAACTGAATGATGATGATGAAGATAATGTGATGGCAATCTATTTCCCTCTTATCTATGATGTTCTGTACTCATTTACTTTGCAGTATTGTGTATGAATACTCAGTTTACTGTTCTTGATTCCTGTAAACTGCATGTTTCCTACATTGAATACCTGTTAGGGCTGTGTGCCCCTAACAGACCACCAGCCTAACACACACCAACTTCCTATCTTCACCTCCCACTAGCTCTCTCTCTCTCTCTCTCTCTCTCTCTCTCTCTCTCTCTCTCTCTCTCTCTCTCTCTCATGGGAGAGTGGTCCCACAAGCCATGGAAGGAATCCACTAGCTCTATCTCTCTCTCTCTCTCTCTCTCTCTCTCTCTCTCTCTCTCTCTCTCTCTCTCTCTCTCTCTCTCTCTCTCTCTCTCTCTCTCTCTCTCAATTCCCTTCCCCACACACCACACACACACCCTATCCTCCCATCCCTCCCTCACCACCTCACACCCTCTCTCACTCTTTTTTTCCCCCATGGTGGGAACCCGCCGCTAGGAACAATCTCTCTCTCTCTCTCTCTCTCTCTCTCTCTCTCTCTCTCTCTCTCTCTCTCTCTCTCTCTCTCTCTCTAATATAATATAATATACCCCCCCCCTCGTTGACTAAACTCCCCCCCCCATTTGCACCCTCTGTCGAACCTGCCTGCACCCACGCTCTCCCTCGCCCTCGGACTGAGCCCATGCGGGCGCCCTTGAAGAAACACCACACACATACTCTATCCTCCCATCCCCTCCTTATCACCTCACCCACCCTCTCTCTTACTAGCGCTGTGCGCACACACCTGCAGCCCGCCTCTCCGCTCCTCGCACTCTCTCTCTCTCTTCTCAACCCGTGCAGGTGCTGCACCCGAATCACAGACACACACACCCACATACACACGCACACAGCCACCCACACACGCTCGTGCACACACTCTCTCTCTCTCTCACTCCATCCCTCTCCCCGCCTGTGCTTTGCCAAGCAGTGAACCACCAAGTTTTTTTATTAAAAAAATTATATATATAATGCTTCTCCACCCGTTCCCACACACGCTCGTGCGCATACATATACATACACACACACACAATTACGCACATATATATACATACATACACCTGCTTACCCACTCAAACATACACACACACACACGTATAAACGCACACACCAATGGTAAATACAAAAAAACGGAGGATTCAATGGTAGCGACGACATTGACAAGAAGGAGGACGACCCAAATTACGCGACACCGACACCAAAAATAGCAAAGGCGTCGAAGGCATGCCCCGATCGACCCCGAAGAGACGAACGCGCTACACGGATGCACCGACAAAGCCACCATTTATCGGCATTATGCAACCACGACGCCCTCTTCAGTAAACCGTAGGTTATTATCATCATTTTTTTCAGTTTTCACCCAAGCCTTGTAAAAAGATCCCAACTTGTAAATTCTCATGTTTCTAGGTGATGGTCACAAAGGCCCACCTAGAGGTTTTCCTTATAATAATTCCCCAAGACAAAGCAACGGTCAACCACCCAAGGCCCACCGCCTTGCTTTGTCTCCCCTGATTAGATTACCCTAATCGAGCCAGATTACCCTAATCTAAAGCAGCGAACACCTATAAAAGGCACCAAGAGGTCACTATCGGGGGGGGAAGTTCAGGAGAGGTCAACACTTGGTAGTTTTTTGGTGGGAGGAATTGGAAATATATGAATCACAAGAGAGGGGACTTAGCATAGTGGTTTGCTTTGGGAATTGTATGATGTAAAGGAAGTGATGTTCACATCTCGACTCCAACGGTCGATGCACACACTCATGTTAGCAAGTTTTCACGTCAATGAGTCATCTCTAGAGAACGCACCAAGTAGACTCACTATCTCTCCCTCTATCTCCATCACCATGATCTGCCACCTCGCTGGAAATAAGGTTGTTGTAAATATGGCAAGAGAATAATTCTCCCTCACACCCCCAAGGGTTTTCACCACCTGTCTATTCTCTCTACTCTGTGTGTGTGTGTGTGTGTGTGTGTGTGTGTGTGTGTGTGTGTGTGTGTGTGTTTGTGTGTGTGTGTGTGTAGATTTCGTGATATTTCAGATCACCGTTGTCTGTATCCTAGCGCGCTGAAAGCTAGGTGGTGCCCCTTGTTCGCTTTACCCTGATCGGCTTGCGGCGTGCATCGGCTCCCGGCGTTTTAGAGGCAGTGGGGGTCCGTGTCTCGCTTTGCCCCGCATCACTATCTCTCTCTCTTTCTCTTTCTCTTTGTCTTTCTCTCCCTCTCTATCTATTTCCCTTCTCATCTCCATCTGTCTCTCTCTCTATTTATCCCTCTCCATTTACCTCCCTCTCTTTAAAATTATCTCTCTTTATCTATTTCTCTCTCTCTCTCTCTCCCCCCAAAATGAAGTCGAAAGACTTCGCGAAGAGAACGACGAGCTGAAACAGAGAATCGCTACCATCGAGACTTGACTCAACACAATGGAAAACGGCAAGAAAGAGGAGATAGAGCAGATGGAAGCCAGACTCAACAAAACAACGACAGAGGTAGAAACCACTCTCACAAAGGCGATCAAGAATCAAGTGCAAGAGGTTATCTCCAACAAAATCAAAGACCATGTGGCATCCATGCTACGCAAGCGACAATGACAAGAGGACATCTCCCTCAATGTTCGTATCGGCAGGCTCCCAAGTGACTAGAAAGGGGATGGAGATCACAAGTTTCAGGACTGTGTTGCCCGTATCCAAGCAGTAACCCCCTTGGTACAATGGGATCCAACAACAATCACCTTTCTTACACATGAGCATCGCACCAATCATTCAATCCTCACCTTTAAGACCAAGGTGGATCGAATCAAACTCCTTGAGCACTCAAGGATACTAAAATTTGGTTTGCCTATTGTTTGGAAATATGATATGTATGCAAGGTTGTCCACATCGAGGCACAATGAATGTCCTACTTGCAAGCCATCATTGGTGATGGAGAGGACTGATCTCTTACACAAGGTAATCTATCCAAACAACCATTGTTTCTTACCTGAAGGGCATAACAAGCACAAGGCTCCAACAAATGGGAAGACCCCTCTAAAGCTCACGATGGCAGATTGGGAAACCATTTGGGAAGAACACCACAACAACAATCCAGCTCCGTGTACTCCACCAAAAGGTATGTCAAGGTATTCCATATTTTTAAGGCTTCCATATTAGAAGGACTTAAAAATACAACACCTCTTGGATCCCATGCACATATTCAAGAATGTAGCCCAAACACTATGGGGCCACATTATTGGCAAGAAGGAATCTTTGAGTGCAAGGGAGGATTTGAGGCTTTTAAAACGTCTCCCTGCCTCTGCTACTCCACGTCATGACCCAAATGGAAAGATTGTGCTTCCTAAAGCACCATGGATGATAGCCAAAGAAGAATTAGACAAGGTGAAGGATACCATTGCCTCTATTCGCACACCAACAGGATACATGAAGGTTGCTAAGGGAGATTTTACAAAAGCGAAGAAGGATGGAAGCATTCAATTGTATGGGTTCAAGTCCCTTGATTGGCACAAGATTCTTCATGTAATCTTCATACTCCCTATTCTATCTATAGTTTTTGTGTATGACTATCACTCACTTTCCCTTCCCATGATTTACATTATAGTTCATTTTGCTGGTGAGTATGTGTATATGTCGGGATAAGAAAGTCAGGGACGCTATTTTCAAACTAGGAGAGCTAGTAAGGTATACCACAAGACTCCACTCAACTACACCTTTTTTATGTATATACTAATTTCAAGTAGCACTTTGTGTATCCTTGTGTGTTTTCTTGCAGATTTATGAGCTCCAAGGAAATCAAAATAGATGCTATTCCTGCTGCTCAAACACTTGCAACAGAAACTGTGTGCCATTGAAGATGCATTTCCTCGATCGGTCCTTCTTAGCCAAATTCACCTCTTGGTTCACATGGTTAGAGGAGATCGCTATATGTGGAGTAGTGCATGCACGATGGATGTTCTTCTTAGAGAGGTTTTTAAAGACTCTCAAAGATTTTGTGCGGCTACGGTCTCAACCAAAGGTATGTATGCCCAAAGGGTGGATTGTTCAAGAGGCATTTGTTTACATATCAGAGTGTTTGGCACAAGTTGACCCTTCAATGCCTCATGTGATCATATGAGGAAGCTGTAAGGATGACTTCACATTTGCCAAGTGGAAAGGGGAAACTACCTAACATGGATATGAATCTATCCCGAGTGGTCAATAGCTTTTGTATTCTCAAAGCAAAGATTATGACAAAATGGGTGGACTTGTGGACAGTGGCAGAGGCAAGGCGTTTGCAAGAGAGGGAAGCATGAAACAAGCACTTGGAGGAAGGAGGGCACCCCAGTGCCTAGACACATTGCATGTTTTCCAGATCTCATTAGTAGAGAGTGGATTCATGAGAGAATGACCGAGGCAAAAGAGCGCGGAGAAGACATCACTAACAAAGAATGGCAATATGCACGAGGCTGCGTACCAAAGGTAGAGTACTCATATACTTAAACCGTATTGTAATTTTTTTTCTTGAAATTAGCTTTAATATATATACTTGATAAATTAAGATATTTTTCTATTTGGTAGTTCCTTTCCTTTAACTCTATGTGGTCAAAGGGTCGTCACTTTCGTATGTGCCACATTGACGAGCATAGAGCCACCATGGATTGTGCCATCATGGGAAACTATGACACAGACAGTGATGAAGCTAGGTACTACGGAACTATTAAAAGAATAGTAAAGGTTAATTTTAGAACCTTTCATACCTTCATCTTTGAGTGCAAGTGGTTTACAAATATGTCTAGACGACATGAGAATGGCCTCTACATGGTGGACTCTAGTGTGCATCACACAGGGAGGTAAGACAATTTAGTTTTACCATTCAATTATGAGTAGTTGAGTGACATGTACCTTTTTTATTCTTATTTTCTTGAAGCATTAGCCATACCAATGTTACTCACTTTGAGCTTCTATTTTATAGGTCATCTATATCCCAACAATCCACCAACCAAAAATTTGGTTCGTAATTCTTGTAACACCTCGGGAGAGAACCATTGTTTCCACTAATGAAGTGGAGACTATCTTTGACCCTCTTCCACCTCCGAATTTGGATGAGGTGGAAACAGAGGAGAGGGAGGTCAATGAATCAAGTCCGACGGCAGCAAGTCTTAGCGAGGATGATTGCCATGATGATGAAGATGATGAGATGGAGGATGACAAACTCAAAGATGATGAAGGTAATGCATCCACAAACGATAATTCCATTTCTCTCTTTATCAAAATATACAAGTCACCTTGAATTCATCAAACCGTATTTCTCAAGTGGAAGGACAAATATTTGAACGTTGAATCATGCCTTTGATGCACCAAACCTCAATTTATTGATAATGGAGGAACATCTATAGTAGTGGTTTTGAGCTTTTTGAACTCACGTTGTCTCACTTGCAATGTGTAGCTTGAAAGATTCTCTCACACCAAAAGTGAAGCTCACAAAGTGGTTGCTACTCCTAAGTCTCTCCTCACGCATAGAGTGTTGGGGTGCTATGTGAGATATTGAAGGTTATTTTACAAGAAGGAGAGGGGCCTATTTATAGGTTTGAGACCCTCATTAAGATTATTTGGAAATCCTACTTTACAAGCTAGCAAATCAGGATTATGATTTTTTTTAATATCAAACCATTGCGGGCTTTGTTTTTCTGCTTGAGTCATGGATGTGGGCTCAAAAGAGAGCATTATTGATGAGATAAGGTGAAAGTAGAGTTGTAAAGAAGGAGAGAGAGAGAGAGAGAGAGAGAGAGAGAGAGAGAGAGAAAGAGAGAGAGAGAGAGAGAGAGAGAGAGAGAGAGAGAGAGTTACTATGCACATGTCTTGAAGTGAGCTTTCTTTTATGGTTAGGTCAATGGCTATTTTGTGCTAGTATGTTTGCGGTTAGTGTTAGTAATCACTAGAATGTTAATGGTATATTTACAATGGGTAGAATGAGGTGGATAGTTGAAGTAAAATGGTTGAATGAAGTGAGGAAATCCTTGTGATGGTGAAGCTTGAAGAAGTTTCGGACTTACTGTGTAGGTTCTTAAAATGACTATCGATCCTCTTCTTCTTCTTCTCTTCTTTATGCCACCGCCGTCAAGGTTGATTATTATGATGAAAAAGGCAATTAGGTTGATGAGATCTCTCAATTTTCAGAGGTTAATCATGGTTTACATTCTGAAATTTTATGTATTAGAGAAGGGGTAAGATGGAATTGTACTTTGGAAGTAATAGAGAGAGGCATAGAGATGGTGTATGTACATGTAGAGCTCATATGAGAGCTATGGAAGTGAGAGGGGAGGTTAATGGTGAAGAAGGTGAGAGAAACCATGGAAGGTGAAGGTTTGAGAGAGGTATTGAGAGGAATGAGTGTGTGTGTGTGTAGCAGTGTGGAAAGAGGTGAGAGAAGACTATGGGCTACTTGTGAGAAAGTGGACAAACTGGGATCCAATCAAAAAATCATACCTCACCGGTGGTAGCTCCAAAAATTATACAAATTTTGAGGTGATTATTCAGCTATTGGTCCACATTTTATCTTCAAACCACCACTTGAAATTCGGAGTGGAGATGGATATAAAAAATCCCACCAAAATGCCTATTTGTTTTCACAAAAAAGTCTTCAGTGGCCTCCCTTTTGTTGAATTTGCATATTGCTCCAGAGGTGAGCCCCTCCTTGCATTAGAGCATGACCTAATTGATTCTTAGGGGTTTGAAAATATGCATAGTTGTGGATCATGCATAAATATAATATATGGATATAATGAAAAAAAACAGGCTACTATATATAAACAATTCATGGAATCTAGAATGGTGTGGGTTGTATATATAAAAAAAATAAATATACAAAAAAATAGGGAATCAAATGAGGAGGGCCCTCATTTGTTTTTACTGATGTATATTTATATACAAGAAGTAAGAAGAAATACCTATAGAAAATATAAATTTAATGAAAGGCAATGACTGATGGTAGAAGGTTTTTTTGAGGTTTTTCCTTGGAGTGGATTCACACCAAAAATAAGAGAAGCTTGCATGAAATGATTTTTTATAGAATACATAGGTAAGAAAGATTATGGTAATGGTGAGTAAATGTAAATAGCATACTTAGGAAAATAATGTAACCTAAGGAGAAATGTTCAAATAAATATCAAAATAATTATGAAAATTCTCTATATTTAGGCAGTATATATAATGAAATATTTACACACAAATGGGCCATAATATATATATATATATATTTTGTTTTTTGTTTTTGGTTTTTGGCTCAACTAGCCCTGTGAATACTTAGCTGAGGGTTTTAAGATGTATGGGAAAACTCCCCTAACTCACACACGCCTATGTACAGCGAAAGTGAGGATAACCACAGTGTTTGAGTGATTTGATAGGGTGGAGTAGCTCACTATGGAGATTTTGAATAGCCAAAAAATGGCTATCAATAGGTAGCAAGTGAAATCACAATCATAAAGCAAGTAGGAAATAAGATAGAATACCAAATTTGTAGAAGCATTTACTCTATAGATGCAATTCATACACCACCATCTAAGAACAATACCCATCCCTCTTTAGAGATCCATGCCCCTGCCCCAGTTTCCCAAGATAGTAGAACAACACACTTTGGGTTGATTCTTACTTGAGATGCGAAAACACAGAGAGAACTCTCTACAGACACTAATCGCACATGGAAGAGGACTACAACAAAGATAGATCACAAATTTCATCCACGGATCTTCCCCTTCATCCATCATTTCTCAATGAGCGATGACACTACAATGATATGATAGACTTCAAGACATCTAGAGAGATCAAGTTCATGGTTAGGATCTCTAGACTCTATCATAAAGAACTACCAAAGATACCAGCGATATGTGACAAAGAAGGAGCAGATCGACTTGCCCATTTCCAAGCACACCCAAAAAGATTCATCCAAGAGGCACTTGCTCCTTGTTCATTGATATACACCATCCTAAACCCTCAATATGATCTCGTATGGAGCTAGATTCTCAAATCATTAGCTTATCTAGCTGATACCTCCTAGTTGTAGTTCACACAACTAGTAACTTAGTTATTCTCATGTAAGCACTGCCTTTTGTTTTTGAATACCAGAGAATACACCACTTTGTACATTGATTTGTCTCATGATTGAGCTCGTCCCTTAGTAGACATTAGTATAATCTCTCTCTCTCTCTCTCTCTCTCTCTCTCTCTCTCTCTCTCTCTCTCTCTCTCAGGCACACACACACACATACTACTCTCTCTCTTCAATACCCATACCCTAGCCCTAGAGAATTGGCTTTTCATCACCCTCACCACATAATAATTGTTTCAGCTCTCTCTCCCTTTTTCATACATATAGAACCCTAGTATAGCACTTCGAGCTTATCATCATCCTCGACCTGCTCATAATGCTCAAAATCCAACAACCTATCCAACTGTACACATTGCAAATATAGAAGCCTTTCCTTGAATGCATCATTGGTCCCTTCTTCGAGCTTTATCATTATCTTCAAAGATGGTATCTCCACCTCAATAGGAAGTAAAGCCTCTTTGCCAAAAACTAGAAGGAAGGGAGAGAAACTAGTACCTGATTTGATGGCAGTCGTATAATCCCATAGAGCACAAGGTAGCTCTAAATCCCAATTCTTCACATTGCTTCTTGTCATCCTTGTAAGCATCCTTATGAGCTCTCCATTAAACCTTTCATTCATGCCATATTGGGGATAATATGGAGTAGTAAACCTACGATGCACATGAAGTTTCTCACATAGATAATCCACCAACTCTCCCATGAAACCTGGACCCTTGTCATAAAGTAACTCCAATGGCATTCCAAATTTGCAGCAAAAATCTTCATATATAAATAAAGAAAAATCTTTGCACGTGATGTGCTTAACAGCTTTGGCCTCGGCCCACGTGGATAAATAGTCAGTAGCAGTAAGTATATAACATTTGCCTCTAGCTCTCATAGGTAGAGGACCTATTGCATCAATACCCCACTTCTCAAGCACATCATAAGCCACAATGGTGCCTCTAATTTTTTATTTGAGAACCCTATTTGCCATGATTTGACACTCTTTACAAGACTTGCACCAATGATGAACATTGTGTTGAACGCTTGGCCACACATAACCTTCCTGCAAGACTTTATGCAAAGTGACCACCACAAGAACCCTGATGATTCTCCTCTAAAATTTTGTAAATTTCCTCCTTCCAAGGAACTTATCTCATCACAAGATCAGACCCCTTCATATATAAGGCATCACCAAGTAGCACATACCTTTTAGCACGACGTAGGAAGGCGTACTTTTTTGACTTCTCCAACTCTCATGGAAGCATACGTGTTTGTAGAAACTCTTCCTCCCTCTCTAAGGATTCCCTTCCCAAATAAAGAGGAGAATCAGAACTTATCACATACAGTTGCCCAATTGAAGCTTGCACTGACGGGAGCAAAGCGAACCCCGAACCCCGACAACCTCTAAAACACCGGGGACCGAATGGCGCGCCTCGAGCTTGTCATGGTAAAGCAAACAGGGGCATCACCTAGCTTCAGCGGCTAGGACGCAAACAACACACCACCATAACAAAGTTTTCATCCAAGAGAGATGGATGCTTGGGAGTAATGACGAAGAGGAAAGGGAATGAGATCAAGTGAGAGAGAGAGAGAGAGAGAGAGAGAGAGAGTGAGGGAGGGGCTATAGCGGCTTAGTACTTAGGCACCACAAAAGGATGGCGAATCCGAACACCCTTCACACATACACAAGCTCACTCCAAACACAAGACTAGGTGGCGATTCCGCACACCTCACATGGGAAAAACATTGCAAGAAAACATACTCACAAAACCTCAAGCTTTATTTAGAGAATAAGGCGATGAAATGGGGAGCATAGGGTAGGGGAATGAGAAGGGATAGAGTGGTAGAGCACATGGCAGATAGGTGGGAGTTGATGGCGAAGACTCGCATGAGGGTTATGGCCATCATCCTTCATTTAGTTTCCCTTCATCTTCCATAGCCAAGGGTGTAGAGGTCATGCTCAAGACAAGCATGGTGATTGCGGTGATGGTGATGGTGTGGGTGTGGGTGTGGGTGTGTGTGTGTACACTAGGCACACACAGTGCATAGTGTGTTCTTTGGTGATGTTGTGTGTGTTTAGTGTGATGGTGACTCCTCTTTATATAGGGGAGGAGGGGGGAGAAATTCTAGAATTTAGAAATGAAGAAATCATTATCTACATAGGCCATGTGACTGTGGGCCCCACTTGTCTGGCTATGTGTATATGTGCCAGAACAGCAGTCTCATGAGAGAGAGACTAAGAGAGAGAGATGGGTTGATGAAAAAAAGTGAGAGGTGACATGGAGAATAAAGTAATTACAAGAGGGGAGAGAGGGGAGTGTGTTCAGAGGTGAATCTGTGTGCAGATGTGTGTGAACACAAGAAAAATCAGGTAGCCACCGGGTGGGGATGGGTTTGTGGGCACCTTTTTCAGTGAAACTGAGTGTGTGTGAGTGTGGGGGAGGTTATTTAGCTACAAGACAAGAGACATGGCGCCCTTTAGAGAGAGAGGGGGGTATTTGGGTCATGGGATATGATAGGAGAGAGAAACAGGGGGTGGGGTATACTATTTTGGAAGATAGGGTAAGTTGCATGTGAGTTAGGGTGCATTATTGGTGAGTTATAATGCATTATTGGTGAGAGGTAGGGTAGCTTGAGGGGAGAGAGAAAGGAGAAAGGACAAGGGGAAGAGAGAGGGGGTTGACCTTTTGAGTGGAGGAGAGGAAAAGGGACACCCGGCGGGGCAACAGTGAAGAACAAGGAGGCAAGGTGGGGATGGGCTACCCCGCAGGCATGAGGTGGCCTATTTTACCTTTCTTATATATTTACATAATCATACTTTATTTTTTTCTTACTTTTTCCAATGCCTTTTATCACTCCCTCCATAAGCGGGGGTTTTCATGGGGTGGGGACGAGAGAAGAGGGGTATGGGAGCTTGGCTTGTGAAAAGTCCCCATCATTAGCCCTCCCCTTTTGGCTAGAGGCATTCATGTCTCTAGCTCATGTGTTTGATCATTATCGTCGGAGGTGGCGGCTGATGGTGTGTCCTCATCTGGAATGTCAATTGGTGGAGCCTGGTCAAATTGAAGAAAATAAGGTTTAAGTCGCCAACCATTTACCCTGGTTTTATGAAGTTTTCCATCAGCCTCCATAAGCTGGTAGCTTCCATTGGCATACTTTTTCCTGATGATGAAAGGGCCTTCCCATCGGAGCAGGAGTTTCTTATCCTTGCGCGTGTCGAAGCGATTGTCGTAGCGGAGCACCAACATTCCTTTCTTCAATTCTTTTTTCTGGATATGCTCGTTAAAGCTAAGCCATCTATTCTCTGCTTGTGCTGCATAATAATTTATTGCTTCTTCTCTGTCCAGCTGCAGTCTTTCCAAGTTGATGATGTGATCTCTCAAATGCATGTTGGGTTGTTGAAGTTGGCTTGCCATTACTCTGAGACTTTGTAGTTGCACTTCAATGGGCAAGATTGCTTCCTTACCAAATACTAGATGATACGGTGTGAATCCCAAGGATGTACGAAATGAAGTTCTGTAGGCCCATAAAGCTGGTAGTAGATACTTATCCCAGTCTCCGGGATGATTGTTTACCTGCTTGGTAATAATTTTAGAAACCATTCCATTTACCTTTTCAACTAGGCCATTACATTGAGGGTAATATGGTGAAGAGTGCCTCCTTGTAATGCCCAGTTTCTGCATTAATTCTCCTACCAAGTCTGCTCTGAAACCTGGCCCTCTATCAGAGATGATCTCTAAAGGTGTGCCAAACCTAGAGCATATGTGCTCGTAGATAAATTTAGCTACCTCTACCGCTGTGATTCTAGTGGTGGCTGTAGCCTCTGCCCATCTAGTCATGTAGTCGACCCCCATGATAATGTAGAATTTTCCTGAGTTGGCCCTAGGTAATGGCCCAATGGCATCGATACCCCATTTTTCAAATGGGCCATATGAGAGAATAGGTGTCTGTGGTTCATACATAAGTGACCTAGTGCCGGCCTTTTGACACAACTTACACGTTTTGCACCAATGGTGTACATCACGGTTGAGGCTAGGCCATATGAAGCCTGCCTGCAAGATTTTCCTACTTGTTATGTCTAGGGCAAAGTGACCACCACAAACCCCGTCGTGACAGCTAGCAATTACTCCCGTGATTTCCTGAGAGAGAGGGACCTTCCTGAGTATTTGGTCCTTACCCTTACAGTACAAACCATCATTGATGAGTCGATACCTTGTGGCCTTCCGCGTCAGCCATTGCTTTTGTCCCTTTGTTAAATCTGATGGGCATTCTCCTGTTTCCAAAAAATGCATGATGTCAGGCAAGGCATCACTGCCTTGAAATAGAGGGAGCTTTAGCTTTATTGCTCCAACCACCACTTCCTGTAGTCTTTCACTTGCTAGGGCATCTGCTTCTTGGTTTTGAGCTCTTGGGATATGGTGTATTTGAACTTCTTCAAACTTACCCAACAAGGTTTTTACACCACTTAAGTGAGTCCTTAAACTAGGATTCTTGCATGTCCATGCTCCATTTACTTGCCTTACCAGAAGTAGAGCATCCCCAAATACATTAAGGCGTTGTACACCTTGTGAGACGCACCATTGTAGACCCTTGGTTAGTGCTGCATACTCAGCTTCATTGTTAGAATGTGAATCTAACAATTGGCCCAACGAAAATACCTTTGTCCCTTTGTCATCAAAGACCACTATGCCTGCAGCTGCTTTGTCGGACGCTCGCTTGTAGGCTCCATCAAAGTAGAGAGAGTGTGCTCCTTCTACCATCGGTGGTACTGGAGGTAATCGGACTTCTCCTTCCTTAGATTGCTTCTCCTTCCTTTCAAAGACTTGGTAGGTCATGAGTCCCCCAAACTTGCCCTTGTCGTGCTTTCTACCTGTACCGTGTAGTCAAACTCTTGCAGACGAACTAGCCATTTAGTAATTCTAGTAGACACATCCATGTGTTGTACAACATAGGGAAATATTTCATCCGTGGTTAGAATCACAAATTGCTTAGGCAGCAAATATGACCTAAACTTTGTAGTTGCAAATCTAAGAGCTAGGACTAAGTGTTCCACATGGGTGAAACCTTTCTCTCCTGCTGTCATCATTCGACTAGCGAAGTAGATTGGCCTCATGAAAGATGTCGTCATATCCTTTTGGAGTAGCACAGCCCCCAATGAGTCATCACCAACACTTGAGGTGACATAGAATTTTTCATCCCACTTAGGTGGTGAGATAGTTGGCAGAGTGGCTAAGACCTTCTTTACCTTGTTGTAGTGATGTTCGCTTTCCTCGTCCCAAGTGAAAGTTGATCTTTGAGTGAGTTGTTGCAGTGGTAGAACAAGTTGTGATAGTAGATGTATGAATCTACTTAAATACCTCACCTTCTATAGAAAAGAGACCAGTTGACGTGCGGTCGTTGGTGAAGGTAGGGCTATGAGTGCGGACACCTTACTTGGGTCGGCGTTGATACCTCTTGCTGAAATTTCATGGCCTAGTAGAATGACTTTACTCTCCCCAATGTGACATTTATCCACATTTAATTGCCCACCTAGGCTCTGCAACCTGGACAAACCTTCAGTTACCTTTTCTAAATGTGAAATACGGGAGCTATATATACAAAAATCATCAATGAACACTCTTATGGATGTTCCAAAGAAAGGTTGAAAAACATATGTGACATATCTTTGGAATGTGGCAGGTGCATTTGTGAGACCAAATGGCATAACCCTGTATGAAAAACAACCCCATGGCGTGATAAACGTGGTTTTTAGCTGATCTTCCAAGGCTATGCGTATTTGAAAGTATCCTGAATAACCATCACAGACGGTATAGCATTCAAAACCAGCTACTTCATTCAGAATTTCATCCAAGAAAGGGAGAGGAAAGTGGTCTCTCTTTGTAGCTGCATTTAGTGGTTTGTAGTCAACAGAGACCCTCCACTTACCATTCTTTTTAGGCGTCACCACTACGGGTGACACCCATTCTGAGTTTTCTACAGGATAGATGAATCCCGCCTCCAGCAGTTTCCTTACCTCGGCCAAGAGTGCCTTTTCTTGTATGACCCCCAGTCGTCGTAGCTTTTGCACAACTGGTTTTACCCCTTCCTTCAGCTTAATATGATGTTCCACCACTGTAATGCCTGTGATTCTTTCATAGTTGTCAATGAACAGGTTAGGAAATCCCATCAACATTTGCAAAAAACTATCTTTCTCCTCAAGTGTTAATTCCGTAGACAACATACCCTTCAACCTACTTCCTCCTAGGCTAGGTGATTTGCTATCCTCTTCATTGGGTTGCCCTTTTGGTGATGGATCACCAGTTGTGCTTACCCTTTGTGGATCCTTCATAATGATACCCATCACATCAATGGAACTGTCACTTTCGTCGGTGGATGTGGTCTCCTCCTCAGAACTGGAAGATTCGCTAGTGGTTTCATCTGCCGATGTTTCCAGATTCATTTGCTTCTGCTTGCCAATCCTCATGTCGTAGTAGATTGTCTCCCCTTTCTTACCGGTCATGCGTAGAAGGCCAGTACCCCAGTCCTGTTTTGCCTTCATGGCCATCAACCATGGCCTTCCCAAAATTAGTGGATAGCCCTCCCCCTTAGTAGGCATTACAAAAACATCTACCTCTACCTCAGTGTTGAAAGCTTTGATTTTCACGGCACTTGCCACACCCACACACTTTACTTTTGCGTTGTTTGCCATCTTTGCCTTGCATGGAGAAGGCCTGTCAACCTCGAGCCCTAATCGAAGCATCATAGCTTCGCTCATTACACAGATTTGTGCACCTCCATCAATGTAGGTGTTTCCAACCCTCTTTCCTTTTATGTTTACGTCGACAATTGGAAGGATGTCATCCATGTTGCATCCCGAAATTGCTCCGGCTACCTTTGTTTTGGAGCGTCTTGTACTTACCATTTTAGACCATTGTCGCCTTACTTTAGGTACAAGATGTAGCAGCTGTGGCATAGGGCTTTGAACTTTCCCCTAGCTGGAAGTCGGTGATGCCCAATTTCCATCGTGGCCTGGATGGCCTCTTGCTAGTTTCTCTTCTCATGCTTCTCTCATCATCTGATTGTGTAGCTTTCTCCCTCCTAACTCTTTTCACAGTCATGGCTTCAAGTGGTTCTAAAAAGGTTACCTTCTCCTTACCCTTGTCCCTCTCCTTTGCTCTGGGTGGATCCACTACTACGGCTTTTCCTTTCTCTTCTAGCCTTATGATGTTTACAGGGCGATCAGGTGGTGGGGCTGGTGGAAGAGGTGGGATGGATGCTTGTAGTGGTGTCTGGGGTGGACGTAGAATTTGTGTTGGTGGGGGTGGTGCTCGGGGTGGGGGTGTTCTTTCTCTAGGGGGTGACAATTGGTTCCTCCTACCTCCTCTATTATAGTTTTGTCGTGGTTTGGGACAGTAGTACATACCGTGAACATCTTCTCCGCAGTTGTAGCAATGATACTCCCTATTTTGTCGTCGTGCTCTTCCAGGGTCTTGATCTCTTTCTTGACTCCTCCCTTGCTGTATTAAGTGGATAGACAAATTCTGCAGTTGGTCAGTAATATGGGCCAACATATCTTGTTGGTCATCTCTTACCCCAAGAGCCGGTGGTGGTGGTATGGTGGTTGTCGTAGTTGCTGGTCGACGCGATGTTCCTGCTTCTGTTGATTCGGTTTCCTTGGCTTTCATTCGCAGCTTCTTGTCCTTAAGGCAAGCAATCTCAACGGCTAACTCGTACGTAGCCGGGAATCTACCTTTCACCTTCTCCTTGAGAAGCGGCCATAAGCCATGCGTGAACCGATCTTTTTTTAGGAAATCGGGTGCAGCTTCCCCCCTTGCCAGTGATTCAACCCACCGTCCCCACAAATCCACAAATTTGGACTCATAGGTGGCATATTCTAAAAGACCCTCCTGCTTCAAGTCTCTCAACTTGTCCCACAACTTTTCTGAAGTGGTACCTCCCCCAAAGCGCCTCTTAAAAGCGGTTTTTAAGGGTTCCCAGTCATCCTTGGTTGCTTGTGGAAGTGCATTGTACCATGATCTAGCTTCTAGCTTCATGAGATGCTTAAAGATTCTAACCCGGGATTCATCCGTATCTTTGTTGCTCACTACACATGCTCCTTCAAAGTCATCTAGGAAGTCTGTTACCAAATCCTCCCCCTTCTTTCCTTTAAATGTTGGAAATGCTACACTTGCCATGATTACTGAGAGAGAGCTAGAAAGACACACTGCTTAACTTGCAAAAGTTTTTTTCTTCTTTACAAGGAGGTGTGTATACCCTCTTATACTAGGACATAGATTAAAACTTCAAACGGTACATTGCCTTGTACCAAAGGTAGGACAAATGGTTGATCTGATGCCAAAACCTCAAAAAATCGCTCCCCACCCAGCATGGTGTCAATGACGTGCTGGTAGTGAGCCTTCAAATCCAGTATTACCTTGATTGAGCGTACACGTGTTGGTATGTGTGATCTGTTTTGAGGTAGGTTGTACTGATTCACGTGAAGCTTAGAGGTGCTTAGTCACTGTCCAAGCTTGTGGGAGAGGGTGGTGTTCTTTCCTGAAACAAACTCAGTAGATCCCTAGTTTCTCTAGTGAGAGTGTGAGCCAATGCTTCCGTTATCTGTGCTGTAGCATCAGGTGTGACTTGAAAACTGACTGTGATAATTACCTCGGTGACTTGAGTTACCCGATTCTTAAAGTAGAATAGTGTTGATTCTCTATTGTGTAGAGCTCCTTCCATTTTGTTGTTGTGGGTTGGTTGTAGGTTGCGGACATGGTTTCGACCTTCTCCTTCTTCTTCTTGGCACTTGGCCTATGTATATCCACTGGGTTTGGCGTGTTGGTTGCTCTCCCACTGCAAATCAATTACCGTTACGCCTCGCACTCGAGCTTCGATGGAGATGCGGAGTTCGTCTAGTTGTGCTTAGAGCTCTTCTTCTTCTGTCGTCCAATTAGCAAATCCTGCTAGCCATTCATCCATTCACAATAGTTTAGGGGTTTCACTCTTGTAAACTGAAGGGTTTCATGAAAAGATCCTCAGTGGGGGCACCAAATGACGGGAGCAAAGCGAACCCCAAACCCCCGACGGCCTCTAAAACACCGGGGACCGAATGGCGCGCCGCAAGCCTGTCATGGTAAAGCAAACAGGGGCACCACCTAGCTTCAGCGGCTAGGACACAAACAACACACCACCATAACAAAGTTTTCATCCAAGAGAGATGGATGCTTGGGAGTAATGATGAAGAGGAAAGGTAATGAGATCAAGTGAGAGAGAGAGAGAGAGAGAGAGAGAGTGAGGGAGGAGGTATAGCGGCTTAGTACTTAGGCACCACAAAAGGATGGCGAATCCACACACCCTTCACACATACACAAGCTCACTCCAAACACAAGACTAGGTGGCGATTCTACACACCTCACATGGGAAAAACATTGCAAGAAAACATACTCACAAAACCTCAAGCTTTATTTAGAGAATAAGGCGATGAAATGGGGAGCATAGGGTAGGGGAATGAGAAGGGAGAGAATGGTAGAGCACATGGCGGATAGGTGGGAGTTGATGGCGAAGACTCGCATGAGGGTTATGGCCATCATCCTTCATTTAGTTGCCCTTCATCTTCCATAGCCAAGGGTGTAGAGGTCATGCTCAAGACAAGCATGGTGATTGCGGTGATGGTGATGGTGTGGGTGTGTGTGTGTGCACTAGGCACACAAAGTGCATAGTGTGTTCTTTGGTGATGTTGTGTGTGTTTAGTGTGATGGTGACCCCTCTTTGTATAGGGGAGGAGGGGGGAGAAATTCTAGAATTTAAAAATGAAGAAATCATTATCTACATAGGCCATGTGACTGTGGGCCCTACTTGTCTGGCTGTGTGTATATGTGCCAGAACAGCAGTCTCATGAGAGAGAGACTAAGAGAGAGAGATGGGTTGATGAAAAAAAGTGAGAGGTGACATGGAGAATAAAGTAATTACAAGAGGGGAGTGTGTTCAGAGGTGAATCTGTGTGCAGATGTGTGTGAACACAAGAAAAATCAGGTAACCACCGGGTGGGGATGGGTCTGTGGGCACCTTTTTCAGTGAAATTGAGTGTGTGTGAGTGTGGGGGAGGTTATTTAGCTACAAGACAAGAGACATGGCGCCCTTTAGAGAGAGAGGGGGGTATTTGGGTCATGGGATATGATAGGAGAGAGAAAGAGAGGGTGGGGTATACTATTTTGGAAGATAGGGTAAGTTGCATGTGAGTTAGGGTGCATTATTGGTGAGTTATAATGCATTATTGGTGAGAGGTAGGGTAGCTTGAGGGGAGAGAGAAAGGAGAAAGGACAAGGGGAAGAGAGAGAGGGTTGACCTTTTGAGTGGAGGAGAGGAAAAGGGACACCCGGCGGGGCAACAGTGAAGAAAAAGGAGGCAAGGTGGGGATGGGCTACCCCGCAGGCATGAGGTGGCCTATTTTACCTTTCTTATATATTTACATAATCATACTTTATTTTTTTCTTACTTTTTCCAATGCCTTTTATCACTCCCTCCATAAGAGGGGGTTTTCATGGGGTGGGGACGAGGGAAGAGGGGTATGGGAGCTTGGCTTGTGAAAAGCCCCCATCAGCACTGCACCATGTGCTTCTTCATTTTTAGACCTGTCCACATGCCTTAAACTCCAAGCTTCAAAATGATTAAGCAGATTCTGCACTTGAAAACACATATTTTTCAGCCTTGGATTTTTACTTTGCCACACCCCAAGTACTTGCTTAACCACCAAAAGAGCATCACCTCTTACCCTCACATGATGTATGCCAAGCTCAAGGGAGAGGTTGAGACCTTTCTCCAAAGTAGCATACTGAGCTTCATTGTTGCTTTGTGCCGTAAGCTTCAAACTCCTTTTAGTTACCAAATCACCTTGAGGATCATAAATTACAACACCTCCCGAAGCTTCACCATGTGCTTTGTAAGAGCCATCAAAAAACAATAGATAGGCATTATCTATGTTAGGAGAATCCATGTGTTGCTTCTTCACTGCGTCCTCCTTAAGAAGAAGGGGGCTTTCCTTATAAGTAAGAAAATCAGTCAATGCAGCCCTTGTACTCTCCTCAACAAGAAAAGAGAATTGGAATTCCTGTAGCTCCACAATCCACTTCATGAGCCTCTTTGACAAAGTAGGGCTATTCAACATTGAGGTAGAAGAGTGTACCTAGTGAGGAATGTGAATGGTTTAGGGAGAGGGTAGTGCCTAAACCTTCTTTATGCATAAATCACACTCACCATGATGAGATCCACCTCAGTATAGCCTCTTTCCACATCTACCTTCACCCTACTAGCACAATAGATAGGCTTCATGTAGTGGGAATTGTTACCTCGTTGAAGAATCATAGCTCCAATGGCATCATCACCTACTGATGGATTCACATAAAACTCCTTATCCCAATTAGGATCTTGCATATCGGAAAGAGAACCAAGAACCTCTTTGATACCTTGAGAAACCTCTTCACATTCATTTGTCCATTGTAGAGGATCCAACCTTGCTACTTGTTGTAGAGGATAAAGAAGTTGAGAGGACAAAGGAATGAACCTTGCCATATACCTCACCTTTTGAATGAAAGTAGAAAGTTAATTTGTATCTTAGGTGATGGGAGGAGCACCAAAGCCTGCACTTTGTCAGGATCCGATTCAATCCTATTCACTGTAATCATATGCCCCAAAAACTTCACTCTTGATTGAGAAAGATGACACTTGTTTGGAAGCACACAATAACAAAAGCATCCCCATGGTGTGATAAATGTGGTCTTATTTCAATCTTCTAAAGCCAAGGTGAGCTGAAAATATCCAGAGAATCTATCACATACACTATACCTCTCATGCCCTGTAATAGAATCAAGTATGCCATCTATGAAAGGAAGAGGGTATGGATCCCTCTTCATGGATGCGTTTAGAGGCTTAAAATCAACACATATCCTCCACTTTCCATCCTTCTTGGGTGTGACAACAAGAGGACTCACCCATTATGCAGTACTCACAGGACACATGAAACCTGCCTTAAGAAGCTTGGCTACCTCTTCCTTTAAAGCATTAAGTTGTACCTGTCCCATTCTTCTTAGCTTTTGGTGTACAGGCTGAGCTCCTTCCTTGATTGGAATGTGAATTTACTCTCCCTTAAAGACTCTAATTTCCTCATAAGAAGTGATGAATAAATGGGGAAATTGTTGTATCATATGTAGGTACTCACCCTTATCATGACTAGTCAAGTCGGGAGACAACATACCTTGTATCAGCTCCTGTTTGATATTAGGTTGAACTTTGGGTTGCATCAGCTCTTCAATTTTCTCATAAGGACTAGATATATCCTCATTCTCCATAAGGCCAAGATATCTTTGTTTCTCGTCATGCTCTTCTTCAAGAAACAAGGAGGAAACATCTAGATCACTATCGTTTCTATCTTCCACTTCACTCCAACATCCCCATTGTCTTCTTCTTCACTTGAGTACTCTTCTTCATAACTTTTCTCATCAAAATTAGCAACCAAATATTTCTTGCTAGCCATGTCAAACCTCTTCTTATCAACCCTTTTATTGTAGAGAGTGATGGTACCATGTCCCCAATCCTGTACAGCTTTGGTTGCCTGTAACCATGGTCTTCCAAGGATGAGAGGGAAAGCACCAATACCTACGGGCATAACATGGCAATTGACTAGCACTTTAACATCAAATACATCCACCTCCAAGTCACTTATAACTCCCAAGCACCTCACCCTTGATTGGTTGGCAAGCTTTATGCAAAAACATGAATTCTTCGCCATCTTGAGTCCCAACTTTGATACACAAGCTTGAGTAATAACACATACCTGTGCACCTCCATCAATATAAGCCTCTCCAATGCACTTAATCTTATGTCATGCATCCATAGTAGGACATATATTAGGTAGCTCATTCAAAGGCAGGACTCTCACTGACCCCCTTGCAGGCTCCTTCTTCATGGGGTGTTAAGGCGGTTACGTCGCTAGCGGAAGCTAAATAGCGAGAACTCAACCAACAACAGAATTTGTCAAACGAGGACGAAGCTTGACCCGCAGGCGCATGGAAACAACTAGGTGGGTGTCAAATCACCTACTCGACCTTCTAATGACAATCACTACTAAGGAAATCAAATCTAAGTTCTAAAACACGCAAGTGACTGAAATCCGTACTATGAACGAATGCTATACGAAACAGGATCTAGAATCATTGAATCGATCTCAAACTCAAGGGGAAGTCTATGCACTAGGTAAGAACAACACCCTAAAGACTTGAACTGCAAAATCAACCTATAACCACTCCGTGCGGCAAACGCGTATGAAGACAGGCCAAAAAATACAGGTGACCGAAACTTGACCCCGATGGTACTAATGTGTAGCTCTACTCGTTGTGGTTCTATAGATATGCTGCATGCTCTATTCCGACACACGAGTTGGAAGAAAACTCACACCGAAGCTCGTAGGAACTTACCACACGTAGAAGCCGATAGCGCGCACTCTTGGTATCTGTGCGTAGCTCTCACCGTTGCTAACACAATGGCGGTGTCGCTTCTCCAATGGCGGCCCCGTAGCTCGCGTAGCAAGGAGATAAGACTCTCTCTCTCTCTCTCTCTCAGACACAGTCGCGGCGCTCAAAAACTCACTTTGATTAATAATTGAATCCCCCTTAGGTTACAAAACTTTGGCTTATATACCTCAGCCTTGGAGGTGAGAACATCTCTAATTATTTACATCAACAGGTGAAATTACTTCGGGATTACAAGCTGGAAACTCAATTGAGTCCCGTTACTTAATGAATGGCTCAAATCAAAATTAATGTCGGAAAGACATTTATTACAATCACTGGTTACAAAATGATGGGTGTGAGCAAAAATGCGGGTGTGATCCTCTGCTGGCTCAACACTCCCCCCCTCCGTGTTCATGTCGTCCCTGACATGACTTTTAGGCTTGGTCAATAGAGTCCTGTCGTCTTGAGCATCTGCAAATGTGATTCGTAGCGTAGGTTGCCGATGGTCAAGGTTGGGCCGAATATTTTGCTTTCGTGAGTGAAAAAGCCGGTGTAGAAAGATTCTTCGAATGTTTGCATGTGGAAGCTAGGTAAAAACATAATTCTTTGGTACAAGAGATGTAACACCTTTGGTGATGGCTGCAATGAAAGATCATACATCATATCCGTCACTGTGTCAGCCGTCGATAGTAGACTTGAGGTCGTGGCTTTATCTGGCGCGAACACTTCAATGCATGCTAAGAGAGTCCTGCAGATTTTCTTTAGCATCTGACACAAAAGGTCAGGAGAGCCAGTAAAGAGTTTGATGGTGCCCGTTAGGGTTTTCACCATGTAGGCTTTACCTATTCTCTCTCCTTCCTTTGGTCGTGGCATCCTGGGATAATTAAGCCAATTTGGCTTCTTTTCTGCAATCCTGCCATGCTCTTTCCAGTTTCTGACTCTTGGCACCGGGCAGAAGGTTGCATCCTCCCGAATCTCCTTTGGAGCCTCTACCAAGTAGATGAGGTATGCTGGGTATTTGTTCAGCCAACCTTTCCTCCATCTAGGTTGAGAATCTACAATCTTCTTTGATTGTTCATCCTTTGTGATGTCGCCTTCGTAAAGAGCGACATACTGCTCCTCCTCTATTCTCTTTTTCATCTTTATCACTTCAAATTTCATCAGAGGGAAAGGCAGGCTGGGTTGCATCCACTCTTCATGGAGCACTTTTGTGTCTAAACCTTGAAGTCTAATGGAGATGAGGAGTCTCCTTTCCCATTCCATTTCCGCCTTGGCACTTTCCTCTGTTGACTTTTCTATTTGGTCCTGGAGCCTTTGTTCTTCTTCTTCAGAGATTCCTGAAGTCAAGGCCACTTCTTGAACTGGGGCTGGATCTTCAATTGTGGTTGCCTCTCCAGTTTCTGGTAGCTCTATGGCTGCTCCCCCTGCTTCTTCTTGTGGTGTCTCTGTTTCTCTTCTTTGTTGCTCTTGGAGGTCTTGGAGCTGTTTGCGGAGGGCCTCATTTTCTGTCCTTAGTGTTTGGTTTTCTGATGTGAGCCTCTCCTCTGCAGCCAATGATCCCTCCGCCATGTGCAATCTTTGCACTTGCTCTAATCTTAGCTCTCTTTGTAAGCTTCGGACCTGGTCTTCCAGAGCTGGTACAAGAGCTCCCTCTTGTTCGGTTCCTGCTCTGCTAGCTCTAGGGGTAGTCCTGAGTCTAGTGATTGTTCTTTCTTGAAGTTCGACTCTTTCCCTTAGCTCAATGAGCTCATCCTTGGCTGCCTCCAGCTCATCTTCTATTCGCTCCTTTGCTTCCTGTGAACTTGTTACCTCTCTTGAAGCTTCGGCTAGTTGGAGTATCAAGCCGTCTCTCTCGTTTTCTGCGTCGTAGAGTGATGCTTTATGACTTTCAGATTCAGTCATAGCATCCTCTAATTTCCTCTGCAACTCGGCTTCCTTTTGTTTTGCTGTCTCAAGTGCTACTTCCTTTGCTCTGGATCTTTCTTTAATCTTGCTGAGCAGTTCATGCACCATGTGCATGTCTTTTTCATCTTCATCTGTCAACTTGACAGCTCTTTCTGCCACCTCCTCCAATGGCTTCGGCTCTTCTAGTATGTTCTGTTCGTTCATTTTTTCTTCACTCTCCATTGTACCCTTTGTCTTTTCCTTCGTCCCTTTCCGATCATCTTGTTTTTGTAGGGATATCCCATAAACTGCCTCCAGGGCCTCTTCTTCACTGTATCCAATCGCTACCAGATCCTCATAATCATCTTTCTTTTGCTGAACTGGATCTATCTCCTTTTCCTTGGTCCCGGTCTCCGGCTTTTCCATAACTTCTGTTTCTATTTCTATTGTGGTTTCCTCCACAATCATTTCCATCTTCTTCGGGCTTGGTACAACAGTAAAAGAGGGCTGATTGTCCTCAGTCATCTTGGCTTTCCCTTTGTTTGCTTGCCCGTCTTTCTCTTGAGGTTCAGTAGACTCATCTACTTTCTTCTTTCCCCTTGTCGTCCTTTTCAGCTCAGCTTTTAAAAGCTGTACTTCCTCTTCAGTATAAGGCTCGACAGGTTGCTGCTCTCAGTATGGCCTCCGACTCCTCATAAGCTCTAATATATTGATCATATTGATCAACATGTGGCCTGGCTGAGCTGGTTCCGACTTTACTGGGGTCTGGCACCCACATTTCTTCAAAGTCCCCCTTTAGAGCTCTTTCCGCTCTAAACTGCTCACCAGCCTTTCCATTCTTGCGGCTTTTTGACTTTTGGTTTGCTTGGGATCGGCCTTCTTCTTCACTTTCTTCTTGAGCGGCTCGTCCACAGCCTCTTCAGGTTCTGAAACTATTTCTAGTTTTCGGCGTGCTCTTGTGGACGCCCTCTTGGATACTTCTTGCTGTTCTTCCTCCTCATCGGCTTCTCTAAGCCACTCATTCTGGGAGGGAACCCGTGGCCCTTGATCCCTAGCTCCAATAGCTTCATAAGCTATTCTTGTCAGAATTTCTCCTCCTCCTATGTACTTTGGCTTCTGGTTGTGCATGGCGATTACTTGCTCGTGGATGTATTGAGCATAATTCACCTCTTTTGGCACGTTGCTCTTCAGTGCCCATGTGATGGTTGTCGCAATGGCATGGGGTGGTGTAGTATACTTCTGCGGTCTTTTACTGCACACATGGAAAAACTGGTTGTATAACCGGCAAAGGGTTGCCGCTCGTTGATCTGCCATATCTCCGTAGGTTGTATTTTGTTTCTTTGATCCATAGACCTCTATGGCCTCCCTTCTTTCTCTGACAGAACTCCCTTTGTTGTGCAGCTTCAATGCATCTGCAATGAGCTGTGGAGTGATCTGTACTTCAACTGTTTCTCCATCCATGGCTGTCAACGTGGCTTTCCCATCCTTCTGAATGGATGTTGCCAACTCATACACTCTTCTTGTGTCTACACCTGATGGTCTCGAGGTGAAGAACCTGTGTAAGTCAGCCTTTTCCAGGTATCTGCTGATGTTCTCTGATCTGCTATAATCCACTAATTCTCGTGGGATCATAGGTACATCGACCGATTGCCCTTGAGGATCTCTGAAAGTCCCCTGGTAGATCTTTATTCCCTCTTTTTCTAGTACTGCTTCCTCCACCCAAGTCTTGGTTGGCTTGAGGGTTTCTGTTGGAATATCAAAAGGTTCTGCTTCTGCAAGAGCATCCTTGATGGTTGGTCTTTTTCTCTTAGTTGCCGATGACTTAGCGGAATCCATGGATCCTGTAACTCCAATTTCAGAAGTTAGCGTCTTTTTAGTACTGAAAGCCGAAATGAAGCTTTTAACTATTCAAATGACTTGAAAATTGAAACATGAGCTATTCAGGGCCTAAGGATGCAATGTAGGTGAAAAAATATGCAAACTGGGCTCAAAAACATGCTTGAGACATCATACGCGTATGATGTCTTTTGTGTCAGAATGACTTCATATTGGTTGTGCTTGTAGCTGATAGTGTATACATGAGTATCATATGCTTGGATTTGAGTTTGGATCCCATTTGGTCAAGTTTTGGCCAGTTTAGTCCAGTTCAGGCTCTTGGCAAAATTTTGAAAGGGAAATGGATTTTATGATCCAAATTGGGTAAAACTTGGTGGATTACCTTCAAATGGCATGTAGAACACTTCTGTTTGGTGGTTGAAGCCCTGAGGTGCCAAAATCACATAGTGAGACATCATACGCGTATGATGTCTTTTAGTGCATTTTTGGACCAATTTTCTCTATAAGCTTGGATTTGGCTTTAGATAGGCTTATTCAGTGGATTTATCAAGTTTGGATAGAATTTGGACTAAAAATGGCTCTGGAGACATCATACGCGTATGATGTCTTTTTCATCAATTTTTCATGGGATTGGTTCTGTGGACTCTCCATGTGCTAGTGAAGGACTGTTTATACTCAAATCTTGGTTTGGACTTGAATATGTTGGATTTGGGACAAAAATAGGCTTTGTATGAAGGATTTTCTCTTAATTGGGCTAATGGGGTGATCCACTTGACCAAATGGTTCCAAACTTCATATGTAGCATGTATTAGATATATATAATGGATGTATGATGACAAATGAGCATTTTTGGCTCTGTAAGTGCAAATAGACATCATACGCGTATGATGTCTTTTGTGTCAAAATGGTGCTTTTTGGTTCCAGATAGCTTGTAGATGTGTTAATCAACAATCCTACAAAGTTTCAATGAGTTTGGAGTTATTTTGACAAAATTAGGACCAAAAATCAATTTTATGGCCTACTTTGCGTCTTTTTGGTTTTCCTTGGGTTTTCTAACTCCAATTCTCATGATACTTGGTTCATAGGATGTGATTAACATGTGGAATGAGGCTATGCACTCAAATGTTGAAATGGATGTGAAAATCATGCTGTGAGACATCATACGCGTATGATGTCTTTTCTTGAAATGTTGGTCTTTTTGTGCAAAGAATGCTTTGTGCTAGTGCCCTAAGCCCTGCTAACTAGTTTTCAACTTAAAAAGTCATCAGTTTAGCTAAAAAGCCCCCTTATAGGCATTTCAGTCTCCGAAGTCGTCTTTTTGCCTTGGAGTTGAATTTCTTCAACTTTTCTTCTTGAGAGTTGCATTTCCAGCTCATTGGATATGTTGTGAAGCCACCTATTTGGTTGAACTTGACTTTGGCTCCCCGTTCTCCATCTTTCTCCATTTGGTTGCCCGAAAGCGTCTTTTTCACCATCGGTAAGTGAATCAGCTTTCTTTTGGGTTTTGCTTGCAAACATAAGTCATCCATGTATATTTGAAGCTGCTTGTGAAGTTTCATGTCATTTGGTCGTCAATTTTAGCCGTTATGCCAAAATGACGCTTTGTGTGTCCGCAGCCGAATCGGTTGTTCCGACCTACTTTTGGTGATCCAAACCCGGAGATACTCCATGGTTGCATTGCCCTCGATGTTGTTAAGCTTCCTGAGAAGTTTTGTGTCGTTCCGACAACTTTTTTCTGTTTGCCTCTTGCAGGCTCTGTTGACCTAGGGTTTTTCCAGTCGTTCTTTCTCGAGCTTTGAGTGCTAGAAACTCATCTCCTATACTAGGGTAACCCACCTCTAAGTTCTTGCAAGGTTTGGTTAGGCGGTTGTGCCCCTACCTAGCGTTCTTCCCCATTCCCCGTCTGCTCTTGTTTCTTGGTTTTGGTGAGTTTTCGCGACAAAAGTTAACGATAAGCATCAAAAGCTTATGGCAACGAGTCTACCTCTCATGTCTGGTGTCCTCTGAGCTCTCGTAGCAGTCGTAGAAGGCGGTAGAAGGTCGGATGCTCCTGTGTGCTCTTTGCTCTCTCCAAGAAGGTAATAGTGGAAATGAGCTTGATAGTGAAGTGAAAAATACTTAACTTCGGGCTTCCCGGATCACTTGTTACCAAATTTGACATGTGCTCCTATCTCGTCGTGAAATGCACTTTAGGATTTGAAATTTCTCAATTTGGACTCCGTTTGACCTGTTTCTGAGAAATCTGTCCACTTTGCCAAAATTCTGTCATTTCGGGCTTTCCGCAACTTTTTCAGAATTGTACCCCATTTTTACCATGGGTTGCCCTTGTCATTAGGATCATCACCGTCTATTCTTTTCTTTTTTTTCTCATTTCACCTGCTTTTTTATTTTTCTTTTATTTTTATTAAGAAAATCATAAAAAATAAAGGAAAATAGCAAATTGAAGCCAAAAAATTCCAAACATACACGATAAATAGCTGGTAACCCTGTGTATATGAATATACACTTCTTTGTGATTTCTTGGACTTGGATTACCACTTTTTTCCACTTTTTAGCTCCAAAAACACTCTTATTTAGTGATATTTACACATCTAGAGACCCAAATTCATCATTTGATCTCTTCTTGTTGCAAAACAAGGTATATAAGGGCATAAATATTATCAATATCCGCAATCAAACATAAAAAATTGCAAAATCATGTAAGACACTGCCCTTGTAATATAATTTTTGTTTTTCTTTTTTTTTGTTTTTTTTCCGCTTGTAGCTGCTTTGTAGCTCCTGTATACCTCCCCCCCTCCTAGTCTGAGTCCTCCCGGACGACTATGAAGTGTCTGTGGGTGAAGCATTGTAGTTGTTTTGGTCATAAGTTCCCAATGCAATTGTAGAGCGATGATACAACAGTCTTTCCAATAAAGCTGCTCTTTGTTTGATTGAAGGATTGGTGGTCGGGTTTTGGGTTGGTTTTGGCACTTCGGTAGTAGAATCAGTAGATGGATTCTTCGTTACCTTGTTGTCTTTTTTCACAATCCAAATCTGCTTCCGCTTTGCTTGTGCTTGCCACAAACTCTTTGCGACCCAAACCTGCTTTGTTCTGTGTGTTGATTTCCTCGCCTTGAAATACCTAGGAGTTTCCGTTGATTGTATTGAAGGGAGTTCCTGTTTACAAATCTTTGGGATCCAAATTTGCTTGCTATAGCTTTGTGCCGTCATGAACTTCTTTGGAATCCAGATCTGTTTCACTGTCCTTGATTGTCTGGAATCACTCTGTTGTCTGGTATTGAAGACTCTGTTTTCCACCTTTGTGTTCTCTGGCACAACCTTTTTTGGTCTCCATACCAACTTTGACTCCGTTTTTTTCCAAGGTTGAGCTGTTATATTATTGCTTGTCTTCCTTATCCACTGTTGAGAATTCCTCGTCGAAGAGTAATCCGGTTGTATAGAAACTTTTGGTTGCCATTGCTTCTTCTTTTTCTCTGTTTGTTGTTTGCCCTTGTCTTGGATTCTTCCTTTGGAGTTGGCTCTTCTCCTTTGGTGAACTTAACTGATTGACTTTCACCTTCGTATTTGATAAGCACTGATTTAGAACTCCAGTCAATCATTGCATTGTATTGCTTCTGCCATGGTTGTCCTAGCAATAATGGATGTTGTGTAGCTTGGTCTTCAACCACGTAAAACATATGAGGATACACATACTGGTTAATCTGTATATGTAAAACTGTGCATCCGACAGTTTTGATTGAATTCTCAGAGTAACTCTTTAACTCTTGCTTGGCAGTTTGTAGTTTAGTGTCATTTGTCAATTGTCTATACAAACTGAGTGAAAGTAGGTTAGCTTGAGCTCCTGAATCCAATAGTGCTCTGGCTTTGATTTGGTTGGTTCCTACTTTGCATTCAATGATGGGTTCTTCTTTGTCATTATCCATTTCTGTTATACTGACTGCGTTTATTCGTATTGCTCCTTCATTGCGCTGTTTCTGACGCAGTAGTCTTCTTTTCTCCATTCTTTCCTTCGCCTCGGCTTGCGCTTCCTCCTCAATCTTTTTCTTTTTCTGGACACGCAGCTTTTCTTGATGTATTTTGAGAAGCATGTCTTGTGTTAGCGGCAACAGATACTTTTTCACTCTGCATCCACTAATCCAATTGGGCATTTCTTCTCCGTCTAATGTAGCAAGCTTGACGGCTCCACTTGGTGATAGATCTTTAATCACCAGAGGTCCCATCCCTCGCTTTTTAAGCTTCTTAGCATGCTGTTTCAGAGTGTAAACTAGGACATAGTCCCCAACTTTAAACTCTTTAGTCCGCACATGCTTATCAAAAAATTCCTTTTGTCGCCTTTTTTGAGCGTAGATAGAAGCTACTGCTTTTAGGCGAAGCTCATCTAGCTTTTCCAGGTCATCTATTCTATCAGAGAGCTCGTGCCCTGTCCACTCTAGATCCTTAGCCACCCTTAAGGTTGAAATCAAGAATTCTATTGGTAAGATAGCATTTAGCCCAAAAACCATGTTATATGGGGTCGTTCCTATTGATGTTTTATATGCTACCCTATATGCCCATAATGTTGAATGCAACTTCTGGTCCCAGTCAGTTCTCGACTCAGATACAATCTTCGTAAGGACCGTGCATATGGTTTTGTTTGTTGCTTCAGCTTGTCCGTTTGCTTGTGGATGATACGGGGCTGATTTCCTATGGATTACCATGAATTCATCTAGAAGGATCTTATCACTTCATTTATGAAATGTGTGCCTCGATCACTCACAATTTCTATTGGCAATCCATATCGTACAAAGACGTATTCATATAGAAATTGTGCCGTGGTCCTGGCATCTGCTTTTTGAGTTGCCTTTGCTTCGACCCACTTTGTTAGATAGTCTGTAGCCACAATGATGTATTGTGCATGAGTCTTATATGCAGGAGGTGAAATGGGTCCGACATAATCAATCCCCCATTTTGCAAAAGCTCTTGCCCCCATCATTGGTCTAAGCGGCATATCATCTCTTTTAAGTGGTACTTTGGTCCGCTGACAGTCATCACACCGTTTAACGTATTCCTCAGCGTCCATATGTAATGTTGGCCACCATATTCCTGCGGCTAAGACAAGTTTTGCTGTCTTATCACCTGAGAAATGGCCTCCACCTACTCCTCCATGAGCTTGCTCCAGGATTATCACATACTCAGACTCTGATGCGCAAATCCTAAGCTGGTTGTCTTTACCTCTCTTATAGAGTTGATCTCCTATTAAAGCGTAATCTCTAGCTTCTGTCTCTACAGATTTCTGACGAGCTTTTGACGTTCCTTCTGGGAAAGTTCTATTTGTGAGATATTCAACAATATACTGACTCCATTCTGGAGCGATCATTATCTGATATAATGTGAATACTCGGCTGGCGGTTTTGATGAACATACAATACATACAGTGACATATTCATGTACGCTTTCTTTCATTCCTGGCCAATAGACTCCCAATTGTAACAAATTCCTATATGTGTTCCTTCTTGAACAATGAAATGCACATTCCTGAACATGTGCTTCGCGCAGATATATATTATATTCCTCAGGATTGATGCATAGTCGTAAAACATGATCATTTCCCAATTGATACAACCTTCCTGCAATCAATTGAAGATTCTTGGATTGCTGAATAGCAATATGTTTCAGGTTGTATTCTCTTCTATCGAACTCTCCTCCATAGGTTAATAGGTTAACGACATTTTGAGACCACTTCGGTATCATTTCTATGTTGAACAAGTACGCGTCTGGCATGTCGTCATCTACTCCTATAGGGTCTTCTCCATTCGTCAATCGCGAAAGATGATCAGCTCTAAGATGTGTTTTTCCTTTCTTTACTACTACCGTGAAGTCGAATTCCAGTAAGATAATGAACCATCTCACTATTCTCCCGGTATTGCATGGTTTATTCACTAGGTAGAGCAAGGCTTGGTGATCCGTAAAAAACACAAACTTGTTGGCTAGAAGATAATGCCGAAATTTCTTCACAGCATATCATTCCTAATCCTCTCGCTCTGTTGTGGTGTAATTCTTCTCTGCATTGTTGAGCTGTCGACTGGCGTAACAGATAGGAAAATCCATGTTTCCTTCTTCTGGCTGAGCCAGAATGCATCCTATTGCATATGCCGAAGCATCTATATGCACATGGAATATCTTCTCCCAATCTGGTGATTTCAAGACTGGAGCAGTAATGAGTGCCTCTTTCAATTTCTTGAACGATTCCTCACACTCCTCTGTCCATTCAAAGTTCACTATTAGCCTGTAAAGTGGTTGGCCTATTATAGCGTACATGTAAATGAATCGTCTATAATATCCGCAATGTCCCATAAAGCTCTGTACTTGTTTCGCATTGGTTGGTCTAGGCATATCCACTATAACTTTTATCTTCTCTAAATCCGTGGATATTCCGTTTTGTGAGACAATATGTCCCAGAATTCTGCCCTGTCGGACCATAAACACACATTTCTCAGGATTGAGACAAATGCGATATGTCCTACATTTCTCAAATACTTTTCTTAGGTGTTCTAGATGCTCATCTCTCAGTAGAGAATGTACACATAAGTCATCCATGTATATTTCTAGAAACAGCCTTAAGTATTCTTTGAAAGCATGCGTCATCAGCCTCTGGAAGGTTGCGGGAGCATTGGTTAGACCAAAAGGCATAACCCGATAAGCATAAATTCCCCACTCCGTTGCAAAAGCTGTTTTATGTTGATCTTCCAGTGCTATGGCTAGCTGGTTATATCCTGAAAAACCATCAAGAAAGGAGTATGCTGTTTTCCCTGATACACGCTCTAGAACATGATCAGTTATCGGCAGGGGATAATTGTCCCTGATTGTTGCAGCATTCACTTTCTTTAAGTTGACACACACTCGGAGTTTTCCGTTCTTCTTAGGTACTACCACAATCGGAGATACCCAATCAGTGTGTTCAATCTCGTATATGAATTCAGCTTCCATTAGCTTATCTATCTCTTCTTTGATTCGCTTAGCAAACGTATCATTATATGTGTATGGTCTCTGTCTGCTAGGCTTTGCGTCTTGTTTCAGTGGGATTGTGTGTTGGCATATCGATGGGTCAACTCCCTTTAAGTCCTTATAAGACCATGCAAACACATCCCTGTACTCTCTGAGAAGACTCAAAAGTCTCTCTTCCTCGCCTGGAGACAAATCTGTGGCTATGTACACCGGTCTAGGGTCTCACCTGGAGCTGCTAAATCAACTTTTTTTGCATCCTCCGGTCCGTCATAAGATTCGTTCTCCTTCCTCTCTCGAATAGGTGGGGTTAATATCACCTTCCTATCCTCTATTGTGAATTTCCTATAGTGAGAGGGAACATCCATGTTTTCCTTGATTTTGACGTTTTCGTCCTCTCCACTCTCAATTTCTGTCGTCCAAACTTCCTTCAGAGTTTTCTTGAGCTCTCTGTACTTGTTTCTACGTTCTAACTTGGACTCCGTGTGTTCTCTGTTGCGCTTGTTCTTTTCTGATTTTTCTGTTTCAGTTTTCGTTCCATTATTTTGAACTTGATTTCTTGAGCCTCTTTTGTCTTTTCGTAAGCTCTTTTGATCACTGCCTCTCATTCTTCCAGAAATCTTATCCTTAACACAATCTTCAGCCTTTACTAGCATTAGGAATTGATTTTTTCCTCTTATTCTAGGCATCGGATTGGTTCTAACCCCTTTTGTTTTTTTCTTTGCTCTATAGTGTTTCTGGCGTTGTTTAGTTTGGTTCGGAAAATCATAAAATCGGACATCCGTTATAGTTTCTTCGTTTCCGCTTGAATTGTCCGTTGACTCGTTGTCTGCTTCATTTCCCCACTCTGGATGATCGGGAATGTCGTGAAACACCTCTTCTTCATCTTCCTTTTCCAGTGTATCGTTCTTTTCAGTTTCTTTTTTGAGTACAGTTCTCAACATGAAATACGGAACCACGTCGTACCCGTCCTTGTCGCAAAATTTCGTTGTGGGACCATCCGGAATTGCACAAACATCTAGGGTTGCTAGAATGTGTGTCCATTCTAATGGTTCAAACGTGTCCTCTGGAAAGGGTTCTCCTACATAAGTTTCGTCTTCGATAGCCCTTTCTAAAACACATTCTTCTCGTTTCAGACTTCCACATTTCGAAGCTCCACACATCCATAACTCCTTGGGTTTACCTAACCAAGCTGGAAATTCGGATCCCGCCAAAGTAGCTGAATCAAACTCCTCTACCGGTGTTCGGTTCACATCTTTGTAGCTATGGTCTTTCAGGTTCACACGTGTAGTGGTTTCCATATTTCTCAGGTATATGTGATCGTAGCCCCAATCTTGGACCATTTTCAACTGTCTCATGAATGGTCTTCCCAGTATGATATCATAGTTATTCTCCTTGCCAAAATCGACAATAGCAAAAGTATGTTCGTATTCAATGCCGCAAGAAGTCACTACAACTTTCTCTAATAACCCCATAGGTTTCTCCATGTGTCCATCTGCTAATTGGAGTTTCAACCTAGTCTTCCTTATTGCTGGTTTCCCCCATTTTTTCCAGATTTCTTTTGTAGCAATGGCTACCCCAGCTCCGCTGTCTAGTATTGCCATTGTGTTCACTCCTTGGAATTCAACTGGTAAGGTTGTATTCCCCTCTTCACCTTCGCAATACTCTCCGACCTTGTTTAAGGGTACAGGCTTAGCGTTCTTTTGTGGCTTGCTCAGCTCCTCATGCTCTCTTGCAATCTCGATGTTGGATCTTTTATCCCGAATTTCTCCAAGCATTTTCCTACAGTGGTCCACATATGTGGTCTTAGCCTCAAAAGCTCAGCTAGAGTGATAGTGCATGTCACTGGTGTTGACAAAATCTCTATCAATCCTTGCGAGTCCATGACTTTTTCTGATGAGATTTTTCGTGAGGGAAGTGCTCTAATCTCGGATTTTGCTTCATACTCTCCTAAGTATGAAGGTAAGGTTTTCAGTGAATGAGGTTTGCTCTCCATTGTTCTAACAGAGCCCCCATCTCCCCAGTAAGATTGCAGATCCAAGTCCACTTGAGATCCTGCCTCAAATTCCACTATGGGAGGATTCCTGATGTCCTTTTCCCAATTTGTCTGATTAGCTTGGCAACTTAGCTCGTTTGCAAAGTTTGCCTCTCTCACTTGTTTCCAAAATTCATTGTAATCCTCATCTCTTCCGTAAGACCTCTGTATGACTGGATGAAAACTCTCTATCTCCTGATCGGTTGTGTTCAATACTATGCGGTCATCCTTTTGTGTATTTTCAGGCTTTTGTGCACTGGGAGTCTTTTCAGCTACCCGTGAAACGATAGTCTCTTGCTGAATTGGGTTTTCCTTTCCACAATTCATTGTTTCTTTTGGTGGTTCTAATAAGGCTTGTGCAGTCTCGATCATTCTCTGGCACATTTCAAGTCTCTGCTTTTCCAATTCCGCGTTTGGGTATGTCATCCACCTCTGTTCTTGTGTTTGGTTGTTCTTTAACCTAGCTTCGTAAGCTCTCATCAGTGCGTCCAATGGTTCGTGTACTTTGTCGACTAGCACTGATCCCCTGAGCTTAAGCTCGTTGTTTCTTTGATACTCTTTTGTTTCGTTCTTTCCGGGCTCATCTCTCGTTTCCCGTTTTGACTCTCAAGTTTTTCTAATCTAGCTTTAGTTTGCTTTAGTTCCTCAGCTAGAATAGCGTCTTCACGTTCTTTTCTCAACTTCATGCGTGCTTTTCTAGCTTTCCATGTGTTTTTCTGACTCCGCGGTCCTTGACTAACCACTTCAGTCGCTAACTTTCCATTCTCAGGTTCTCTAGTGGTTTTCTTAGCTTGAGCTCTAGTAACAATTTGCGTTGGTATCAGAGTTTCATTTTCAGACCCACTGCTGGTAGGAATAGTTTCTAGCATATTCAATGTCGTCTTTTGCACTTTGTTTGGATTCTTTGAACAATCCTCAATGAAGTGAGTAACCCCACACTCAGTGCAATAAGCGTTGATTCTAATGATTTCCGTATGTGGGCAAACATTCATCAGATGGTCACCTCCACACTTGTAACAGGGTCCTAGTGTTGGTCTTGGTCCCATTTGATTCGTCCTTTGTGGATATGATGGTCTTTGTCCTGTTAACCCTCCATGAGCTATGAACATCAAGGTTCTTGCGTCCAAATTGTATCTCTCTTCATCAGAAGCACTTGTAATTGTTGGTATTCCAACATTCCCTATCATGCCCCATGGTTCTGGTTGTTTGGGTTCTTCTAGTGGGTAATACATAGTTGGAGACATGTGTGCACCCGATTCTTCATAATAGGCTTGAACAGGCACTAAGGCTTGTTCTTTCTGATTCTCTAAGGTTGGTGCATATCTAATGCCCACTGGTCTTGCTCCTGGTAAAGGTGGTTGTTGTCCCAATACCGGTTGCGGTCTTTCTATCCCCATAGGTCCAGGTACATTTCCCATTGGGTATCGAGGTACTGGATGTATCTGAGGTGGTGCTAATTGAGCTGGAGGTGCATACTGGCTCTCCCTTACATACCCTTTTTTGTAATAACACTCCTCTGTTGGATGATTTGTCCATTTTTGCTCAATCGCACACCATTTCAGTGGTTTTGGCAATGGTTTTTGGTATGGTGCCATCCTTTTTAGAGCATCTTCTATCATTTGCTCTACATTTGGCATGGTTGTTGTTTGAACATTCTTTTTAGTGGTAGTCTCGCTCGCTACGGAGGAGGAGCTACTGGATGCAAAATCTGTATCCGCTGACACCTCTCCATAAACCGTACAGTTATCCACTAAGTACAATGCCTCTCTCGTTACTTGCTCGAAACTTGTACAAGCTTTCAAGTGCAAGTCCTTCTTGAGAGTGTCGTTCCTCAGTCCCTCAATAAAGAGAACAGATAGTCTGTCATCTTGTGGTCGTTCACGTACTGGACATCTCTCAATGTATTGTTTGAAGCGAAGTGAAGCTTCCTTCACTTTTTCGTGTTCTCTCTGTTTAAAAGCATATATTTGTGAGACCGTATTGTGCTTAATCCCTCGTTTTGAGAATTCCTCAGCAAACTCTCTTAGCAAATGGTCAATGTCATGGAATCCCCCTATGTTCATTGGTTGAAACCATGTCAATGCAGTACCTTCTAGAGTAAGACCAAATCCCTCGTATTGTGTATGGAAATCTGTTATCTGCTCAGCTCTTAAGACTTGCTTAAAGAGTGACACATGTGCATACGGATCTCCTGAACCACCATACTTCTTTGGCATACACTTGGCTACTTGAGATGGTCTCATACGTCTATGATCTGCTACCAATCTCATTGCTCCTGTGTCCCGGCTAAAGCTTTCTCTAGCATCATGGACTTCATGGGTTACCCTCGTCGGTTCCTCTGCCCTGAATCTACTACTGGGAGGTAAATGTGATGGTTCCGCTTCAAACCTTGGACCTGGAGTGGTATAGGTGGGGATTGGAACTGCACTACCTCGATTCGTCTCCATTGACTCTCTGGAATGTAATGATCCCATTGGTCCAGGCTTCGAGTACTGAGGTTGGCTGAAAGAGTCAGCAACCTGCGTTCTTTGTCCTCCTGTTGTCATTGAGTTTTGCACTCCAGTTGTTGGTGCTGGTCTATGTGAGCTAGAAGTAACATAATACTGATGTAGTGGTCCCCCAAAGTATGTATATCCTTCTAATTCTTTCTTGCCCATTGTTGAGTATTGCCTGCCATACTTATCGTAAGCAGCAATTTTCACTTCCGATCCCTCTGTGTAGGTAAAGACATAGAGTATTTTTTTGTCTGTCAACTCTCCGGTGTAGGGTTCTTCACATCTATAATAGAGATCTTGCTCCCCATTATTATATTTGTATAGCCCCACATAGATGTTATCAGTGTTGATCCTTGTAGTTTCATTCTCTCTTCTTAACCTCGCATTAGGGAAGTTCATTATTGGTGCTTTCTCCTCGAGTTCTTCGTCTATTTTGGCTTTGGTGCCCATCAATCCCCACTTGTCCACAATGTTAGGGTTTAGGACTACCAAGTACATGGTACCCTCGTCATCTAGATATCTATCTCCGCTATAGCTCACAGGCACTAAGTCCTTGAACTCACTAGGTCTATCTTCTATCTTTACACAATAGCGGTCCATTCCATCTTTGTAGATCTTGGCACCTTGCTCATTGTCGTACTGGTATTTTATGAACAATAGCTTCATGGTGGCGGAAGGGTTTGATGATCCTGCTGCCATATTTTCTCTGTTGTTCAGGTTCAAGTGTTCCAGTTTTCGGTGAAAATCTCGTAAGATCTCTCCGAAGAAGTATCAGAGACACTTCCTTCAAAGATCGGCTCTAATGGTTGCACCCAACTTTGGTTTACACTTCCCTCGGTTGATATGACACTTGCTGGTTCCCCTTGTTTTGGTTGATTATTCCGGAGATTCCTGCCCGATCTCAAATTCATCAATTCCCCTAAAGGACTGTAACTTTTCTGTCTCGGCAATTTGTTTTCCCCAAGTTTTTGTGGTCAGAATTGATCCAAACTGATTGATACTTGGTCAATTGTTTAATCTTGTCAGTTGGACATCTTCTGTTTCATCAAGTGAGAATTTTGTTACTGTTATGCTGAAAAAGACATTATACGCGTATGATGTCTTTTTTCACAGATTTTGACTATTTTGGTTATGCTCACTCTCAATGACCCCTTTATGCTCTGTTCACTCACAAAATTCAGTTTGAACTCTGTTTGAGCAAGTTATGGCTAATTTAGGCTTTTCTTGGCAATTTTCCGCTTTTGACTTGTTTTTTGGGTCAATTGTTATCCAAATGGGATGAAACTTGAAATATAGCCTCTAGATAGCTATTACAATGGATCTGTGTTGGCAAAGTATCAAAATATGTCCAAAATTAGGTCAAAGACATCATACGCGTATGATGTCTTTTTCATCAATTTGGGTCCAAACTTGATATTTATGCTTTCTACAGTGTTTGTAACAATCTTGTCAGGTCAGATTTCAAAAATAAGTAGTGGAAGTGCCAAAAGATATTATACGCGTATGATGTCTTTTGTCCCAGATTTTGACTATTTTTGGTTTTAAGCCTTCTCCAATGTTTATAATTGAGTTTCAAGTGTTTTTGTCAGGTTTGAATGTAAAAACAAGATTTGAATCCAAAATTTCCTATTCTTTGCGTTTCTTGGACTCCGACTTGTCTTTTTGGGTTTCTTTGAGTGTTAATGCTCTTGTTTTAACTTGATCTTAGGGTAAAACCCCCCTTCTAAACACTCTGGCAATGTCAAATTTTCAATTTTAGGCTCTGTTTAGGTCCTAAGACATCATACGCGTATGATGTCTAAAGTTGCAGATTTCCAGTTTTTTAGCACAGAACTCTTCCAATAGCTTTTTTAAGTGCTCAGCAACAATCAGTTACACAGAAAATTTTTCTGAACTTTGTGTATTGCATATTTCACTACCAAAGCAACTTTTTCAGTGATCTAACATGCAATCAAACACATCAAGCAAATAGAACACCAATTGATAGCTCTAGATCAGGATCAAATCAGGCCCTACCTAAGCTACTTCTAATCATAAAATGGATTTTTTGCAATTGAAAATATAAAGAGATTTACTACCACACAAGGAGTAGCAAATGCTTTTTATGTCAACAACCACTTAAACACCATCAAAAACAATCTAATCTAAGCTAAACTAAAAATACTGTCAACACGGAAGACCCAGGAATACCCCACTTCCTAGTATCTCTCGAGACCTTCGGAGTCCACCACTCCTAGATCTTTTCTAACTAAAGTATACAAAGTAGTTTATACGACTCACCTCGTAGGATTAGTCTAAGGTCACCTACTTAGGGCTCTCGTCCCCGACAGCGGCGTCAAATGTTAAGGCGGTTACGCCGCTAGCGGAAGCTAAATAGCGAGAACTCAACCAACAACAAAATTTGTCAGACGAGGACGAAGCTTGACCCGCAGGCGCATGGAAACAACTAGGTGGGTGTCAAATCACCTACTCGACCTTCTAATGACAATCACTACTAAGGAAATCAAATCTAAGTTCTAAAACACGCAAGTGAGTGAAATTCGTACTACGAACGAATGCTATACGAAACAGGATCTAGAATCATTGAATCGATCTCAAACTCAAGGGGAAGTCTATGCACTAGGTAAGAACAACACCCTAAAGACTTGAACTGCAAAATCAACCTATAACCACTCCGTGCGGCAAACGCGTATGAAGACAGGCCAAAAAATACAGGTGACCGAAACTTGACCCCGATGGTACTAATGTGTAGCTCTACTCGTTGTGATTCTATAGATATGCTGCACGCTCTATTCCGACACACGAGTTGGAAGAAAACTCACACCGAAGCTCGTAGGAACTTACCACACGTAGAAGCCGATAGCGCGCACTCTTGGTATCTGTGCGTAGCTCTCACTGTTGCTAACACAATGGCGGTGTCGCTTCTCCAATGGCGGCCCCGTAGCTCGCGTAGCAAGGAGATAAGACTCTCCAATGCACTTAATCTTATGTCATGCATCCATAGTAGGACATATATTAGGTAGCTCATTCAAAGGTAGGACTCTCACTGACCCCCTTGCATGCTCCTTCTTCATGGGGTTTACTACATGCTTCCATTATCTCTTTAACTTGGGACACCTGTGCACCTCCATCAATATAAGCCTCTCCAATGCACTTAATCTTATGTCATGCATCCATAGTAGGACATATATTAGGTAGCTCATTCAAAGGCAGGACTCTCACTGACCCCCTTGCAGGCTCCTTCTTCATGGGGTTTACTACATGCTTCCATTATCTCTTTAACTTGGGACACATCTCCATGAATTGCCCAAAGGTAACATCAGCCTTTCTACCCACCAAATCAGCCCTTAAACTATAATTTGGTTGCCCTTCTCCCAAAGGACAACCAGATGCATTGTAATGTTTCTTGGGTTTTCTCTTCTTTTCTCTTTACCTGTACCTGTTTCAACCTGTTTCCCTCTTTTATGGTTGGGACTTCCATCACTCATGTCATGATCTCTTGCAGCCCTCTTACCTACAATCATGAACATAGCTCCCAAATCATCCTCTTTCTTCTCCAAATGGATTATGTTACCACTTTTGTTTTGCCCTTCTCTTCAACTGTCAAACCGCTTGGCCCTATTTCCTCTTTAATCTCAATACCATAATCTTGAGCTCGAGAAGGAATTTGTGGAGGAAGAGGAAACATGTCACCACCCATTATCTTTTGCTTGTCACATTGAGGGATTCTATGACCCCATTCACCACACTTGTAACATTGAAACATATCTCCTGTTCCAACCATGCCTTTTCCTCTACCACCTATAAACCCCTCATTGCTTCCATACCCACGTCCATATCCATAGCTTTGACCTCTTCCACCTCCCATCATATGCACTCTAAGACTCTTCATAAGACCTACAACCTCTTGCATCTCCTTGTGAAAAGCATTCACACCATGAGAACCTTGTTGATCATTACCTGGCTCCCTGATGAGGATCCTTGGTTACTCTATTACTTTCACTTCAACCTTTGGCTCGACATTGATTCCAAGTTGATGAAGACGCTCTGCTTTCCACTCTTTATTCTTTGCAATCTTGATTGCCTCCTCAGAGGTCCTTGGCTACTTAAACTCTACCTTCAAGCATAGGTTACTCTTCAAACTTGCAAGAAATCTGTCCATCTTCAACATGGTTGGATGAATTTCAGCTCCCAAAGATGTACACCACTTTGTCCATAACGCATTGAATGCCTTCACAAAGTCTTCTATGGTCTGGCCTTCACCCTGTACCACTGCCATACCTTTTGTGTGTGGGTCTTCCACCTGTTGAAAATGTGTAAGAAAAGCATGCCTTACCATTACATAAGTCATAACTTGAGGAGGTTGGGCTGATTGTGGCTCCTTTCCTTAGCCTTCCAACCATTCCCTAGCATCTCCCTTCAAACAAAAGTAGAAGATTCGTAGCACCAACGCTGAGTCTTGCTTGTCAGCAAGAAGGCAAGAAAACTCCATTATCTCAATGAAACCTTTGGAACTTTCATTTGATTTTCCACTAAACTCCGAAAAATTAAATGCCATTTCTTCCAAAACCTGTCAAATGAAGGTAACTTGAAGAGATTTCTCGGTAGCGGGCACCAAAACACTGTTGGGAAACAAGTAAATTGAAACACCTGTATAGCGATGTCACCCAAGAGCGTTGAAAAAGAACTACAAGAACACCAAAAGCCTTGGAAAATCCCTTTGAAACACCACCAATCCAATAAGAGCAGACCCTTCGGAATTTACTAGCCGTCGCCCACCCAAGAGACTATGTCACCTAGGAGCAAAACCCTGTCAAAGCACGAATTTACATCACACACCGACCAATGCATATGAAGACAAGAGCCTCTCCTTTCACATTTGAACGACACAAACCCACAACTTCAATATGAATTACACAATTCATAGATACATGCCCTCCGAATCTGTCTGCACACAATTTGCCACTAGGCTGCCATAGCCATAACCTTGCAGAGAACTAGTCGTAACCTGAAGAGAACAACTCCAATTGGGGCACTTTAAATCTTGGGAGAAACCTTGAAAAATGACTGGAGAGAAATATGAAGATGACTCGATTTTGATCTACATGCCGCTACATGAACAATTGATGCGAACAGGGAGCTGTCCCAGCATGACAATACATAGAGTAGGCAAGGCAAGGGCAAAAACCATCAAGAAGGCACAACGAGCTCAAACCTACAAGTTTCTGAACTTTGGCTGAAAATTTTTAATTTTGTACATGAGTTTAAGTTATATACAAGTCTCGCTTCAAAAACTCACTCAGTAGCACAACAATTGTCACTAGACTAGCGACTTGTAGTGCATGTACATGTGCTTTCTAAAGCAAGATAAAAAACCCACAAAAATAAATCCCACACACCCTTTTGACATCAGGCGTCATGTCCGTATGTACAAATTTACCAAAAACGGGGTGTCAGAAATGCGTCCAACAACGTGATAATCATATAATTTAAAAAATGTGTATTTATGGTTAGACAAGGCAAAATTCTCAAACATATTGTATCAAAAAATGGTACAGCCATAGAAAATAAAGTGGCAGTGATTGTTGAAATGGCTATACCAACAAACATTAAGGAAGTTCAAGCATCTATGGGACACTATGGTTATTATTGTATATTCATCTACATGTATGCAATCGTTGAAAAACCCATTTATGACCTTATCACTCAATTTGAATGTACAAATGAATGTGAGTAATCATTCCAAAATCTTAAACAGGTGTTGACCAAAACACCAATACTAAAAGCTCCAGACTAAACCAAAGTGTTCCATGTGCCTATGGATGCTTCAAGTTTTTCTATTGGTTGCATCTTAGCTCACACAGGCGAGGGGACCATGGATTTTCCTATCTCCTATGCTAGTCAGCAACTAAACCAAGTAGAAAATAACTACACAACCACTAAAAGAGAAGGTCTTGGTATGGTGTATGCAGTCAAGAAATTTGGACATTACTTGTTAGCTCTAGCAAGTTTTTCTTTTTGTAGACCATCAAGCCTTACTCTATTTTGTGAACAAGCCATGTAATGCAAGAAGGATTGTGAGGTGGTTCATAATCCTACTTCAATTAGACTTTACAGTGGTAATGAAAAAGGACCCCACGCACCAGAGTGCGGATCATTTGTTAAGGCTCACAATGGGGGAAACACCCAAAGGGGTACATGATGATTTACCAGATGCATATTTGTTCTCTGTGGAAATGATTCCAGGATGATTGAAGGGTTTTGTATCCTTAATGACCATAGCTCAAGCAGATTCTCAAATACCACTTCCTATGACACCACAATTGATAGAGCAATCTTCCATATAACAATTGTTGGACAAATAATTTATCTTCCTATCTTGGAGCAAGCACGAGCGCGTCTAGAGGGGGCCACTCCTGTCATGAGACCACAGACAAGGCTATATTGATAGCAGGCATCTGGTGGAGAACATTGTTTGCCGATGCCAGAGAATTTGTTTGATGATGTGACTCATGTCAATGAATGAAGATGCCAACATGAATTGATAGTATGTCACTACAACCTATGATGGGAGCACGTACATTTGCTAAGTGGGATATAGACTTTGTAGTGAAGCGGTCCGAGGCGGGCAACAAGAAGAGCAACCTCTAGACACCCTTCAAGGCTCTCGTGCTGCTCAATGGGGCTGGGGCACAACACAACACAAACCAAAACAACAAACCCACAGCCAAATCCCAACTACACAAGGGGCACCACCTAGTTTAAAAGAGAACTAGGACGCAAAAGAGGAGAATCGTTAGAGCAACCCACAAACAAGCAAGGAATTTACACTAACCCTAACACCAATGGAACACTCTCACACACTAAAACACGAGAGAGAGAGAGAGAGAGAGAGAGAGAGAGAGAGAGAGAGAGAGAGAGAGAGAGAGAGAGAGAGAGAGAGAGAGAGAGAGAGAGAGAGAGATGGTGCTCGGGCTGCTTTGAAGTGTATCAATAATGATCAGGCAAACATAAATATATATATGTAAGAAAGAGAGAGAAGGGGGAAGGGGGTGCTTGTTGCACTAATGCCTTCTTACAAATCTGTCATGACCAATCAAAGTGAGATTAGTATTTTTTCAACATAGCCTGAGTAAATTACACCACAACACATCACAAGAAAAAAGCCACCCCAATCACTGTCTTAAGGCCAGGGGAGTCCTCTCCACCCTGTCGCCCTCTTACAACATGTGGGATTTATGGCTAAATTGATAACAATACCCGGAGACAAGCTATCAAGAACTTAAATGAAACACCAAGACACTTACACATCATTATTGTCCATGACTTCACGTTGGAAGGGAGACAAGGTATCCATGCTTAGTCCAAATTCACCCTCCTTGATTCATCAAATGTTGGGCTTACACTAGTAGGAGAAATGATAGATTTTCTACTCTCAATTTAATGATAACTCTCTCTTACATTGGCATAGAGTTCCCTTGCTAATCAACCCTAATACAACACATACATATGCCTAATGCCAATGAGATTCCACTCAAGATCTCCTTCTCAAGAGGTTGAGCTTGGCTTCTCAAGCTATAGCATAGTGCTCTTGCTTATGGCTAGCTACACCCTCCTTTCATAGCAATATTGAAGGCTAGGGTTACTCCTCTAACCATGGTTGGGTTAGATTTTCAGCAATTTATCTAATTTCTTTTGCTTGGAATTATAAAGAAGTTGGTGGGGAAAGAGAGAGGAGAGAAATGGAGGTGATAGGACTTTTCATAGTGGGTTAGTGTTAGTAGAGTTAGTATTAATTTACAAATGGAATTGGATATTTACAATGGGAGTATCCATGTAGGATACAAATAAGGAAGAAAAACTCTTAAGAGGTAAGAAAAGGTGGATTTCTTACAAGGTTGATGCTCCAAGTGTCTTGAGTAGGGCCAATTTTGACGCTTGTTGACGGTCCACTAGCTTTGACGGTACATTTTTTCTCCACTCTTGACCTTCCTTGAGAGACAAGGTAATTGAAGCTGAGTAATCAACCACCATGATGCTGTCTTTTAAGAGAAGAGGCTGAAATTTGTGGTTTTTTTGATAGATATGGGTAATTTGGAGGAGGAAAAATGAGACTAGGTGGTCAATTTTGGAATGGAATTGTGTGTGGGAGGTATGAGTTCACCATGGTTTCTCTTATTCTTCAAGGTTGAGGAGAAGGTGATTAGGGTGCAGAGAGGAGTGGTGAGAGAGGTGGGGATGATGAGTGGAGAAGTGTGTGTGAAAGAGGAAAATGATAAAGTGGAAGAGAGAGTGTGGCTACATAGCATGGGAAAATTGGGGTCCACTCATAAAATCATAGCTCACTGCTCGTAGCTCAAAACAATATGAAAAAATTTGAGGAAAAAGTTCAGCCAACGAGCTACAACTTTTGTTTGTATCACCTTTTCAAATTCGGAGAGCAAGTGAACTTAAAAAATTCAGCAAAAGTGACCGTTTTTTTCCACTACACAAGGTCCTTGTGGGGTCCTTCTTTGGATGATTCTTTTGAATACCTCCAAGAGTGAGCCCTCCATAGTGCATGTATGCATGCCACCTACCCTTGACCTTATTTGGTAGGTCTATTATTGAAGATATTGTTGAGATCATGATATAAGTGAATAGTACAACTAAGAAAATCAAATATTGAGGGGTCTAAAAAATATGTACATGTCAAATATAAATAATATAAGTGGAAAAAATATAAAGGGGTCAAAAGAAATCTCTCTCATTATGAGGCTACCATAAAAAGATAAATATTTTTGGTGTTCTAATTTTTTAGAAAAAAAACAAAATAGATGTAGGAAGGGAAAAATCACAATAGTGAAAAAATATATACATAAATAAAACTAGTTTGTTTGGATTTTTGTTGGGGTGGAGTTACACCAAATATAAGAGAAGCTTACATGAAAATATTTCTATATGGAATAAAGAGTATGAAAAATGGTAAAAAAAATTGTGGTAATGGTGAGGCAATGTATAGAGCATAAATAACACACACCTAGGTAGAAATATTTAAATAAATACCAAAATAATTATGAAAAAATCTTTTATTTAGGCCCTATATACAAAGAAATATTTACATACGCATGGGCCATAATATACTTATATTTTTTATATTTTATATTTTTTTGGCTCAACTAGCCCAATGACTAGCTAATTGAGGGTGTTTTATTTCAGTAAGGAGATATGGGAAAAGTCCCCTAACTCACACGCACCTATATACAGTGAAAGGGTGAGGGTAACCACAGTGTTTGAGTGATTTGATAGGGTGAGATAACTCACTATGGAAATTACATAGAGCCGAAAAACGGCTATCATTAGCCCTCCCCCAGGATGATGGTATATTCATGTACCATCATAGAGCATCTTTTCCAAAGAGAGTGCTTCAGAGTCCTTGACGAGATCTTCATTGTTAAGCCCCTCAGAATTTTGGTTTGTGTTACACTCATGCTTCATGGAACAATACTTACATGAGATAGTTACCTTTTGCTCTGGTAGATCCTTTGGTAGAAGGCGACTCAAGTAAGGCTTCAAGCGATAGCCGTTTACCTTCCTGGAGTGCTCTTTCCCATTCAAGTCCATAAGTTGATAGTAACTTGAATTGAAAGCCTTCTTGACTATGTACGGCCCCTGCCATCTTGTTTCAAATTTAGCATCAAAACGATTATCGAGTCGATTGTCATACCTTAGCACAAGATCTCCTTCATTGATGCCTTTGTCCTTCAGTTTCTTGCCAAGCTTCTCCTTTGTCTGTGTGGCTTTCCTCTTATAGCACTCGTATGCTGCTTCTCTTTTCCACTCAAGCTCAGCTAAGGTAAGAAGTCGATCCATCCATGCTTCTTGATCATCTTGTGCTGATTTGCCATGAAGTCGCATTGTTGGAATGTTTAGCTCAATTGGTTGTAAAGCCTCTTGACCATAGACCAAGTGAAATGGTGTGAACTCCGTGGATTCCCTATATGTGGTTCGATACGCCCACAAGGCACCATCCAAGAAGTCATCCCACAACTTTGTCTTGTTTTTCACCATCTTTCTAATGATGCCTGCAATGACACCATTAGCTTTTTCTACCAAACCATTTGATTGGGGATAGTAGGGTGTATTGTGACGATGTAGAATGCAAAGTTCTTCACAGACTTCTGTGAGCAATCCCTTTCTAAACCCTGGATCATTATCAGAAACAATCTCCAAAGGTGTGCCAAATCTACAACAAATGTAAGTGTAGACGAATTTGCTCACTGTCCTCTCATTTACCTTTGCCACACTTTGTGCTTCCACCCACCTAGTCATATAGTCTACAGCCACTAGAATGTAGAGTTTACCATTTTTTGTCCTAGGCAGAGGACCCATAGCATCAATGCCCCACTTTTCAAAGGGTCCATTTGCAAGCACGATTTGCCTTGGACCATAAATCAATCTTCTATTCCCATTTATCTGACAATTGTGACAGCTTTTACACCAATGTTGAACATCCATATGCAAGCTTGGCCAAACATACCCCGCAAGAAAAATCTTCTTCACAGTTAATTATTGGGAAAAATGACCACCACATGCCTCTTCATGCAAACATTTTAGAATGGCTGGAATTTCCGCGATAGTTGGTACTCTTCTGCACACTTTATCCTTCCCTCTTTGATAGAGAGAGCCTTCTAGAAAGAGATACATGCTTGCCTTCTTCATGAGTCTCCTCTTCTGAGATTTTGTGAAGTCTGGTGGAAACTCACCCTCCAAAATGTAGCCAATGATGGGAGCCAATGACTCCAATCCCTGGTACCTCGGTTGCTTCACAACAGCCGCCACCATGATGACCTGCACTTCTTTCTTTACACATGCAACGGCTTGTTGTGCAAGTAAATCAGCATCTTCATTTTGTTTCCTAGGAATATGATATAATTGCACTTCTTCAAACTGATTAAACATCCTACGAATGGCATGAACTTTTGTCCTTAAGCTTTCATTCTTGCATGCCCAAATGCCTAAAATCTGTTTAACAATGAGAAGTGCATCTCCCTTTACCATGAGACGTTTTATCCCTTGGCCAATGCACATCTTCAAACCATGAAGTAGTGTGTCGTATTCTGCTTCATTGTTGCTAGTTGAACCTAGTAGATTGACCTTCTCTTTCATGACCACCTCTCCACTTGGGTTGAGCAACACTAGCCCTCCCCCTGCTTTCCCTGTGGCTCGACGAAAAGCTCCATCAAAGAACAAGGTAAAAGCATTAGGAATACTTTTTGGTGGTGGCAATGGTAGGGTCTTTACTTCAGGCACCTTAATCTCCTTTTCATGCACCCTATAAGTGAGAATCCCTGCCAATTGTGCACGCACACTATCTTCTACCTTGAAAGAGTATTGAAACTCTTGAAACTCCATAATCCACTTTGAGATCCTAGTACTAAGATTCATTTGAGATGACACCCAAGGGAACAAATTTTTTGCAGGGAGAATTACAAAAGGTTTTGGTAGCAGGTAGGATCTAAACTTTCTCACCGCAAACATGAGAGAAAGCATCATGAGTTTTGCTTCTGTGTAGTCTCTCTCCAAAGCATTCATGACCCTACTAGCAAAGTAGATGGGTCGCATCCTTGTACTGTGGGGATCTTGTTGTAGCAACACAGCACCAATTGTTTCCCTTCCAACACTAGAGCTAACAAAGAATGTGTACTCCCAACAAGGAGGCATGAGTGTTGGTAGCTCTGACAAAATGACTTTAATGTTACAAAAATACTCTTCAAGCTCATCAGACCATGCAAATTCTACTTGTTGTGTCAACTTTTGCAAAGGATGAAGCAACTCCGAGGCTAAGTGAATGAAACGTGACATATACTTCACCTTCTGAATGAAAGAGATGACCTCCTTAAGACTCTTCGGTGATGGGAGCTCAATAAGAGCCTTTGCCTTTGAAGGATCCACCTCAATGCCTTTATAAGAAACTTTATGACCAAGCAAGATTACTTCATCCTCACCTATATGGCACTTGTCGGGGTTGAGTTGACCTCCCATGTCGTAGAGCTTCTTTAAACCTTCTTCTACCCTTTGTAGATGCAATGATTTTGAGCTATAAATACAGAAATCATCAATGAACACCCTAATTGACTTTCCAAAGAATTCTTGAAATGCCATATTCATGAAACGTTGGAATGTTGCAGGAGCATTTGTCAGACCAAATGGCATGACTCTAAAAGCATAACAACCCCAAGGAGTGATAAAGGTTGTTTTCAATTGATCCTCCAATGAAATCCCTATTTGAAAGTAACCTGAGTAGCCATCACACACAGTGTACTTCTCATGACCAGCTACCTCATTTAGTATCTCATCCCGGAATGGGAGGGGAAAGTGATCTCTTTTTGTTGCCTCATTGAGGGGACGGTAATCCACACACACCCTCCACTTTCCATTTTTCTTAGGAGTGACAACAACAGGAGAGACCCACTCTGAATTCTCCACTGGATAAATGAAACTTGCTGCTAGAAGCTTTCTTACCTCCTTGAGTAGAGCCTGCTCCTTTATAACTCCTAGCCTTCGTAGCTTCTGAGCTTTAGTTGTGGCCTCAAGCTTTAACTCAATCTTGTGTTGAACAACATCTACCCCACGCACGTCGGTGTAGTCTTTAGCAAAAAGCCTAGGAAACTTCCTTAGCACACATTTGAACTCCTCTCTTTCATCCTTTGTAAGTGTTGTTGATAGCATACCTTCCAACATCCCTTCATCTTGAACACCTTCGTTCTCTTGAGGACCTACCTCCTCCAAGCCTTGACAAGAGGTCTCTTGGTTGCTTGGCTTAAACCTTACCCCCATGACTTCGATGGAAGACTCCTCTCCAGTAATGCTGCCGCTACTTTCTTCTTCTGAAGTGCTATCGGTCCAACCTTCTTCCGTCTCACTTTGAGATGATTCTTCATGGAGCTCCTCTTCGCGTTGCTCCTTCATGTCAAAGACAACCTTCTTATGATTGTCATTCCTGCAAATTAATTTCCCACTCTCCCAATCCTGCAAAGCTCGCATTTTCATTAGCCATGGTCTTCCTAGGATAAATGGATAACCACTTCCCTTGGTCGACATAACATAAAAATCCACCGCTTTCTTAATGCCAAAGGCCTCTACAAAGACATTTTTACAAATGCCTACACACCTAGCCTTGCTATTGTTTGCCATCTTGACTTTGATTTCAGGTGTCTCATGGATGTGCATGCCTAGTCTTTGCATGAGTCCCTCTGTCATGATGCAAATTTGTGCACCCCCATCCACTAGACCTTTCCTAACCAATCTTCCTTTGATGTAACAGTCTAGCACCGGTGTAATGTCCTCATTCATTTCAGCTTGTGCAATTTTTACAACAGGCACACTCTCTTTTACCTTTCTCCTAGTGCTAACTGCCCTTGTTAAATCCCTCCTAACTTGTGGACATAATGCAAGAAATTGAGGCCATGAAATATCAGGACCCTTACCTCTCATGTCTTCCAACAAGTTGTACGGAGCCATACCATGTCCAAGAGGGAAGTCTTGGAGGTTGATACGACGTCGAGTCCTCTTGGTTTCCTTGGTTTCCTTTGCCTTCTTGCCTTGTCCATGGTCACTCTGTGATGTGACTCCTTCTTTCTCTTTACCTTTTCCTCGGCCACACTTAATGCCATTGGCTTCCATGTCAACCTCATTTGAATTTGTCACCTCTACCACATGCACATTTGGATCTGGCAAAGGTGGAACTCCTTCTACCCCTTGTGGAGGTGGTCTTGGTCCATTTGGCCTTTGTAGAAGCCTTGGTTGTTGACCAGCTCCTTCTCCTGCATTCATCACTGGGTAATTCAAGTTAGGTCTCCCTGGCTCTCCACGGGGCCAAGGACAATTATACATCCCATGTCCAGACTCTCTGCAATTCCTACATTGCAAGACTCTCCTAGTTCCTGGCTCTCTCTCTTTTGACTTCTTTGCTTGTCCCTTTGGACCTACAGCTTGTGCAAGGTGAATTGATAGGCTGCTTAAAGATTCATTTAACTTCTCAATCACTTCAGCCGTTACCTCAGGAAGCTCCCTAGATGTTGATGCTTGTGACTTACCTTTGGGTCTAAGACCTTCTATTGGAACCTCTCCCCTTAAGCACTTGAGTTTCCTATATTTCTCAGCAGCCCTAGTTTCAGCTGCATCAAAAGTAGCAGGAGCACCCGCCTCAACTTTTACCTTAAGGTTAGGAAAGAGTCCGGCTGTGAACCTCTCCTTCTTTAAAAATTCTGCACCATCACCAGGGTTAGCAACATTTCGTATCCATAGAGCCCAAAGACGTAGGAACTCTTGCTTGTACAAGTAGTAGTCATCTAAGTCTTTTTGCTTATGAGAAACAATGTCTTGCCATAATATCGGAGTGTTTTGGGGATCAAAGAAGTATTTCTTGAAACGATTCAAAACTTCCGTGTAATTCCCTTTAACTTCCTCAGGCAAAGAGTCAAACCAAGTGCTAGCATCTTTCCTAAGGACCACCTCAAACATTTCTACACGTTCTTGATCAGTTACTATCCTCTTGATATGGCAAGACATCTTGAAATTCGCTAGAAATAATTCTGCATCCTCTCCAGGCTCTCCAAAGAAAAGAGGATATCCAGACATTTGGCGTTGGCTCTCCATTGAATTGATTTCAAAGTGACGCGTTTTTGTTTTTTCTTTCTTTAAAAGATTTACACAATAATATTTTCTAAATTGCAATCTATTCTACAACAAAATAAAAATATTCACATCAAATGACCTATGATAATCAATAAGAGGTAGAATGACAGGGTTTGGTGATGCGAGAATTTCTCCTACTCTTTGGGCACCAAATATGAATACCATACGTTGTTGAAAATGGATTTTTCTACTAATTGCAATGTTTACTTTAATGTGTGGAGTGAAATGAAAGGGAAAAACCTGTATTCCTGGGCCATTATCCATGGTCTATGCATGACCTATTTCTTAAAACAAAACAAAAATATAGACGTCCAAACTAAGGTCGTACCTAATGAGAGGCAAAATAAAAGGATTTACTAATGCGTTTATCTCTACCAACCTAAGAGGACCTAAAATTCTACGAATTACTCGCTGAAATTGCAACTTAGTACTAACAATTATGTGTACCTTTTGCCTTGCAATGGGAATGAAGGGATCATACAAATTCGCGTGATTCATGCAAGCTACTTGATTATGCTAAAGGTTGAGCCTTCACAAAACATATACAAGCCGATCCTCCGTGGGGGCACCAAATTGAAGCGGTCCGGGGCGGGCAACAAGAAGAGCAACCTCTAGACACCCTTCAAGGCTCCCGTGCTGCTCAATGGGGCTGGGGAACAACACAACACAAACCAAAACAACAAACCCACAGCCAAATCCCAACTACACAAGGCGCACCACCTAGTTTAAGAGCGAACTAGGACGCAAAAGAAGAGAATCGTTAGAGCAACCCACAAACAAGCAAGGAATTTACACTAACCCTAACACCAATGGAACACTCTCACACACTAAAACACGAGAGAGAGAGAGAGAGAGAGAGAGAGAGAGAGAGAGAGAGAGAGAGAGAGAGATGGTGCTCGGGCTGCTTTGAAGTGTATCGTTAATGATCAGGCAAACATAAATATATATATGTAAGAAAGAGAGAGAAGGGGGAAGGGGGTGCTTGTTGCACTAATGCCTTCTTACAAATCTGTCATGACCAATCAAAGTGAGATTAGTATCTGTTCAACATAGCTTGAGTAAATTACACCACAACACATCACAAGAAAAAAGCCACCCCAATCACTGTCTTAAGGCCAGGGGAGTCCTCTCCACCCTGTCGCCCTCTTACAGCATGTGGGATTTATGGCTAAATTGATAACAATACCCGGAGACAAGCTATCAAGAACTTAAATGAAACACCAAGACACTTACACATCATTATTGTCCATGACTTCACGTTGGAAGGGAGACAAGGTATCCATGCTTAGTCCAAATTCACCCTCCTTGATTCAGCAAATGTTGGGCTTACACTAGTAGGAGAAATGATAGATTTCCTACTCTCAATTTAATGATCACTCTCTCTTACATTGGCATAGAGTTCCCTTGCTAATCACCCCTAATACAACACATACATATGCCTAATGCCAATGAGCTTCCACTTAAGAGCTCCTTCTCAAGAGGTTGAGCTTGGCTTCTCAAGCTATAGCATAGTGCTCTTGCTTATGGCTCCCCCTTTTTTGTGCTAGCTACACCCTCCTTTTATAGCAGTTTTGAAGGCTAGGGTTACTCCTCTAACCATGGTTGGGTTAGATTTTCAGCAATTTATCTAATTTCTTTTGCTTGGAATTATAAAGAAGTTGGTGGGGAGAGAGAGAGGAGAGAAATGGAGGTGATAGGACTTTTCCTAGTGGGTTAGTGTTAGTAGAGTTAGTATTAATTTACAAATGGAATTGGATATTTACAATGGGAGTATCCATGTAGGATACAAATAAGGAAGAAAAACTCTTAAGAGGTAAGAAAAGGTGGATTTCTTACAAGGTTGATGCTCCAAGTGTCTTGAGTAGGGCCAATTTTGACGCTTGTTGACGGTCCACTAGCTTTGACGATACATTTTTTCTCCACTCTTGACCTTCCTTGAGAGACAAGGTAATTGAAGCTGAGTAATCAACCACCATGATGCTGTCTTTTAAGAGAAGAGGCTGAATTTTGTGGTTTTTTTGATAGATATGGGTAATTTGGAGGAGGAAAAATGAGACTAGGTGGTCAATTTTGGAATGGAATTGTGTGTGGGAGGTATGAGTTCACCATGGTTTCTCTTATTCTTCAAGGTTGAGGAGAAGGTGAGTAGGGTGCAGAGAGGAGTGGTGAGAGAGGTGGGGATGATGAGTGGAGAAGTGTGTGTGAAAGAGGAAAATGATAAAGTGGAAGAGAGAGTGTGGCTGCATAGCATGGGAAAACTGGGGTCCACTAATAGAATCATACCTCACAGCTCGTAGGTCAAAAAAATATGAGAAAATTTGAGGCAAAAGTTCAGCTCACGAGCTACAACTTTTGTTTGTATCACCTTTTCAAATTCGGAGAGAAAATGAACTTTAAAAATTCAGCAAAACCGACCGATTTCCACTGCACAAGGTCCTTGTGGGGTCCTTCTTTGGATGATTCTTTTGAATACCTCCAAAAGTGAGCCCTCCATAGTGCATGTATGCATGCCACCTACCCTTGACCTTATTTGGTAGGTCTATTATTGAAGATATTGTTGAGATCATGATATAAGTGAATAGTACAACTAAGAAAATCAAATATTGAGGGGTCTAAAAAATATGTACATGTCAAATATAAATAATATAAGTGGAAAAAATATAAAGGGGTCAAAAGAAATCTCTCTCATTATGAGGCTACCATAAAAAGATAAATATTTTTGGTGTTCTAATTTTTTAGAAAAAAAACAAAAGAGATGTAGGAAGGGAAAAATCACAATAGTGAAAAAACATATACATAAATAAAACTAGTTTTTTTGGATTTTTGTTGGGGTGGAGTTACACCAAATATAAGAGAAGCTTACATGAAAATATTTCTATATGGAATAAAGAGTATGAAAAATGGTAAGGAAAATTGTGGTGATGGTGAGGCAATGTACAGAGCATAAATAACACACACCTAGGTAGAAATATTTAAAGAAATACCAAAATAATTATGAAAAAATCTTTTATTTAGGCCCTATATACAAAGAAATATTTACATACGCATGGGTATTTTTTATATTTTATATTTTTTTGGCTCAACTAGCCCGATGACTAGCTAATTGAGGGTTTTTTATTTCAGTAAGGAGATATGGGAAAAGTCCCCTAACTCACACGCACCTATATACAGTGAAAGGGTGAGGGTAACCACAGTGTTTGAGTGATTTGATAGGGTGAGATAACTCACTATGGCAATTACAGAGAGCCGAAAAACGGCTATCAGTAGGTTATGAGGAAGCGCATATTTGTATTTTGAATAGAAAAGAAACAAGGAAACCGATTCCTCCCGTTCCACCCCTCACTACCCTTTGAATTCAATTCCTAGCACATAATGAGGTTGAGACTGATGAAAAATGACTGAATGGTCTTGATATGCAGATCATAGTGAATTTGAAAGAGAATTAAACAGTCAAGGCCTTAGTAGACACATGTGCTAGAGTCAATGCAATCAACTTTTCTACTTATCACAAAGCCACTACTCAACCACTTGAGTATTAGCGGGATAATGTCAAGGGATGCAAGCAAAAAGTCACTCCAACCTTAAGGAAAATCAACTTGAATATCATGGTTCCTGGATTCTCATACCCCCATACTTTCATGTGCATAGCGGATGAACATATGAATGAAGGCCTGATCTTAGGAGTTCCAAGGATGTGAACCTATAAAGCAATCCAAGATTGGGATGCCAAAAATTTAGAGTTTACACTTAAAGGAGGATATCTGAAGGTGCCATTTTCATACAACAAGGAAGAGTGGGAAGAATCTCTTAGTAATTTATAATCAACAAAGCGCAAGCCATCGGATACACTTACAACTATTGCTTCTCGGAACTGCATAACCCTTTGCAACAAGTCGAGCATTATAGCGATCAATCTCACCATCTGACTTGCGTTTTACCTAGTAAACCCACTTTGTACCATGTGTCATTTTCCTTAAGTGCATCATATTTTGATTCCATGGTAGCCATTTAATTTTTTTTATTTTGTGCTTCATCAAAAGACAGAGGTTCCTCAACATTATGTAAGCTATATGCATGGCAAGAACCTGAACGAGTACGACTAGACAAAGGTGCATCCAATTTACTGTCACACAAAGCATGCACCAACCATTTAGGCATAACTCTAGCCTTCTCATTCTCAACCCTTTTCTCATCAAGTACATTATGTACACTGCATCAGTAATAGGCTGATCTATAACATTTTCAAAAACCCCCATAGGCTGTACATTTGACTAATTAGAATTTACACTCGACCTTCCACCACTGAAAAGAGGCAACAAAGTGTCATAAATGTCCTTTGAGCTTACATTATTGTGTCTTGTACATGACAACAAGGACTAAATAGAATCTTCCACAAACACAACATCCTGTGAGACCAAGATACGCTTTGTTTTTGGATGATACAACCTGTAACCTTTTTTTTCAGCACTATAACCAACAAAATTACATTTGACAGCCTTATCATCGGATTTCTTGCGCTGCATTTGTGGCACCAAAGCATATTCCAAACAACCAAAAACACGCATGTGCTCAATAGAAGGCTTTCCATCATGCCATGCTTCATATGGAGTGATAGACTGCAAAGCTTTTGTAGGACACTTGTTAAGTACGTAAGTGGCACACATGATGGCCTCAAGCCAAAAGAAATGTGGCAAAGCTTAACTTTTGACCATACATCGTGCCATTTTTGTAGGTGAAGTATTTTTCCTCTTAGTAACACCATTTTAGTGCGGCATATAAGGCACTGTACATTGGTGTTGTATCCAATGACTAGCCAGAAATGCATTAAATTCATGAGACATATACTCCCCCCCTCGATCGGAACAGAGGGTGACCATAGTACATTTTGAGACATTTTCAGCCATAGCGAGAAATGGTTTGAATCACAAAAACACTTTAGAATTATCCTTAAGAAGATATACCCATGCATACATGCATCAATCATCAATGAAAGTCACAAAGTAAAGGTAATTGCCCAAGGACAGAGCTTGCATGGGCCCACAAACATCACTATGCACAAGTTGCAACCTTCACGTGGCACAGATTGAACCATCCTTTGGAAACTTTGAATGGTGCATCTTACCCAAAATATAGCCTTCACAAACATATTTGATAGGTGCTTTAAGAGGTGGCAAAGAGGCAACCATATCAAATTTTTGCAAGTGCAGCAAATTGGAAAAATTCAGATGCCCAAAACATGCTTGCTAAAGTTTTACATATGAAATAGTCTTAAAATCCACAATTGCATTTGAAAAAAATTCCCACACTTTTTATATAAAGTGAGCTTATACAACCCACGGCATAAAATGTCAGATGCAACAATTTCATCACCAGAACTAATAGCATGTACTGTACATTTGACATCCACAAATTGGACTACAAGACAAAGTATAGCAAGTGCAGATACAGACAAAAGAATCTTCTTGACACCAAGTACATACAATGCATCAACAACTATGAATGAACTTCCATTTGCAGGAGTAAAAGAAAAATCTTTCCAACTTTTGCTGAATGAATGTGAGAAGTATTTTACTAAGAGGTGAAGTATTTTTCCTCTTAGTAACATTCACTTGTTTACCTCGAGAAGTATTTTAATGGGCACAAGTGAATGAATTCCCATGATGGACATCCTCGAGAGAGGTAAACAAGTCATGATGAGAGGTAATGTGCTTTGTAGCACCACTATCAAAGTACCACACTTGAGCATCTACAACAACTAACAAACATGCATCATGGATAGAAGGATCATAAGTGTACTCTTCACTAAAAGCCCATTAAGCATTAACATTAACATCACAGTCTTCTTTCAGAGAATACTCAACAATAGCTACATTTGTAGTCGAACCAGCATTAGTAGTGTAACCAGCCTCTTTCTTCTTAACCTCTTTGGCCTTCAACTTAAGACATTGCTTAATCAAATGATCATTAGCTTTAGAATAATGGCAACGCATCTCCTTTTTCCCTTATCACCAGAATTCCCAGACAAAATGCTACGAGTAGAAGAATTAGGAACATGCAATTTACCACTCGCAGAAGAACCATGAGAAGTGGATACATTGTTGTTATCGCCTTTTCTTTGAGCAATAATAAATGCATGTTTAATTGAATTATTTCTAGTCCTATTTTTTCTGGAAAGTGACTCTTGAAACAACAATGTGCATAAATCATCAAGCTTGACAACTTCCGGGTTTCCTTGGGTCATAAGTCTCCAAGTACTAGCAAAAGTTTGGTAAGAATCTGGCAAGGCATCAAGAACAGTCTACACAAGATAATCATTTGAAATGACTTCACATAAAAAAATAAGTATCTCATTGATATCCTTGACACCAACAAGGAAAGTGTTCGTGTCATCTTCCTCATGCATAATCTTTGACCCTAGCTCTTTACGTAGCAATGCAATTTTTTCCTCATTGTGACTTGCATAAAGACCATCTAGAATATCCCAAGCCTATTTTGCAGATTTTGCTGAATGAATGTGAGAAGTAATAGGCGTTTCATAGACAAAACAATCAATGCATGGGCCTATGCATCTTTTACACCCCAAAAAAGCTTGCTCAGCCATAGGAAAAACAACTCTAGCAGGAGAAACCATGCCACCAAAACCTACAACATCCTCAGAACTAGGACGTACATCAATGCTAAGCACAATATTCCAGACACACTTTGACACATGGACATGTTGCATCATGTAAGCCCACATAGGGTAATTGTCCCCATCCAAGGTCTATCCTCTACAGAAAGAAAACATCTTGAACACATCTATATTGTTGTTAGCCATGGAAAATGTTGCACCAGTGGATGTGAAAACTGCCTGAAAAGAGGAAAAATAAATTAGGAACAACACCTGCTATATAGCACAAACCATAGAAAACGGTATGGGACCTATTATGCAGAAAAGGCAATGACAAAAATTCTTCATAAAATGACAAAATAGCATGCATATTATTGGCTATTGTGGAAACAAAGGGCGAAAAGAGCCCAAATCAAAAATCTGAGCAAACCAAACTCTATGAACTCTCCCCGAATATTTTTTGACTTGCAAATGCTTGTTCAAGCTCACAGACATAAGAGAAAGTGAGCAGGTGTATGTTGGAGTTGTTGGTAAGTGCATTTTAGTCCTTTGAGAGAGAGTTCTAGCTAGTGGACTTTTGGTGACCTTTTGCGCGCTTCTACGCACCGTTTTGTTGTCTTTAATTGATCCATCCATGAGGGGTAAGTTCCTAATTGTAAACAAGAAACATTTTGATCATCACTTTATCAACCACCAAGGTTGTAGGGGGCATGGAAATAGAGGGTAATCTAGGAACATCTAAGAACAAAGATGCTTACATTGACCACACCAAACATCCAAATCATACCAAACTTGAACTAGCTCGGATTCTAGTAAGAGAGCACATCAGTAAGCTCCAAAGTGAAAAAATTGCCAAAAAAGTTGACCAAATATCTTAGGCATGCCGAAGATAAAATGCTCATCTCTAGACCAAAGTTGACCCATATACAGACTCCATCATAAGAATAATTGTGGATAATTGGAGGTGCATTATAGTCCACCTCGTTGGGATAAGGGAAAAATGACCATATTCCCACCACAAAGTGATATTTTGCACTTTTGTGCAAAATATTGATCCATTTGATCTCAAAGTCAAGGGGGAAACTCTACACACTACACACGATCCCTACTAACCTTTAGTGGGCACACAACTACCGGTAGTGACTCCAAATCAAGTTCAACTCAAAATAGGATAGTCAACTTCATTGGGATCAACACCAAGTGGAAGACATACAACCAAGGCCATCACCCACCATAACTCACATAGTAGAAGCTAGATATGGCAATTTGGGGGCATAAATGATAATAATGCAAGTTCTATCCTTAGGTGCACAAAGATAATCTGCCATGTTTGAAGCAAATTTTGCACACTTTTTAACATAAGAATGATCCCCTTAGTTGACACATAGCCTACACCACCTTGGTGCACTCTTCTCATGCATGTATTACCCTATGTTACACTTTACCGCCCAAAAGATGCTAAAAGCGGATAATCTTTCATGTTTGAAGCAGATTTTGCACACTTTTTAACATAATAATGATCCCCTTAGCTGACACATAGCCTACACCACCTTGGTGCACTCTTCTCATGCATGTATTACCCTATGTTACACTTTACCGCCCAAAAGATGCTAAAAGCGGACACAACTTACTTTTAGCTTAGCAATTGAACCTAAACTTTATCGTTAGCCAAGTTTCAACCCTACAAAGCCACTTAAGTTGAAAGAAGCCTAAAAGGACCCAAAATCACACAAATCTATCTTATGTGTGCCTAAGATAGCACTGTGACTAGAGGGGCCTGACTCTTCACAAAAAATTTCATATGGCTCACATAAAAAACCATGTCAACTTTCATCAAGTTTTGCAAAGCATAACTCATTCAAACACCACAAGATCTGATAGCAAAAAAAGTGGACATAGGGTTTCCCATATCTCTTACCACAGAGGTCTAAAATCCCTCATACTTCATGCATATCACCTACAACACATACACATCATGCACAACCAATATGGCACCAGCTTGCATGTACACACGCACACACTTACATCTTAGGCATGCCTAAAATAAAAAATGGCAAAATTTGTGTTTTTAGTGCACATTGATTGCTTTAATAGATTTTCTACTTGCTTGGAACTACTGGAACAAGGTTGATAACCATATTTGGTGGTTTTGTATCACAATATCTCTCATCAACTTCAAGAGCTCCAAAGGAGAAAAAAATGAAGGCTAAGCTGGCTGAGCTTCCATCGTATCAGATAGAAGAAGATTCCTTAAAGGAGGCAAATGTTACATGGATGGCCAAAGAAGAGCTAGAGAGCCAATATGTAACATTATATCATGGAATATTCAAAAGTGCACAAGGATATAGGGTAGAAGTGAAAATGTTGCCCAAGGAAGCTCAAGACCATGCAAAAGAAGATGCAATTAGAACACTTTGGGCGAATATGAGCCTCAAAGACTACATACAATTGGAACCTTGTAGTGTAGACTACAAGAGAGCTTATGAGATGATGCATAACATCATTGAAGAAGGTTGGGATACTATTATTAGACTTGAAAGATGCTATCATAGAGGTAAACATCACAGGGGATCAGGTAGCAGATGCTTTAAGACTACTCAAAGGGGGGAAAGCTAATGAGAGACCACAAGGTGCCTACCACTGGCACATTCACTAGAAGATCCACATCATTCTTGGATCTTAAGCAAAAGGAGATAGAGCAGTCACTTAGAATCCACCATACACTTCCATTTCACCGCAAAGAGGCCACAAAGGTACACTGTTTTGCTCATGCAAGGGATTCTACCTTTACACATGCATCCAAGAAAGAGGGAGCCACTCAAGTAAAGCATGCCCACTATATTCATACCACATTGATGCATGTAAAGAAGCTAGGAAACACTTGTTTCTTGGGGATCTTTAAGTACTCACAATAGTAGCCTATCATGCTATCCACTAGGCATAACACCTACCACCAACCCCGAAATAGAATTTATGGCTAGCATACAAAAATGGTGGTGAAGAAAAGTACAAACTAGGGAACTACCAATGGCCACAAGGTTAAGGAGGAGACTTTTCAATGTCTCAAAACAAGAGGCAACCACAGCAACTGCGGCCGCAGCAAAGGAAACAAAAAGCGATAAAGAAGAAGAGGAGGAGGAAAATCCCCTAGAAATAAAAATTAGAGAAAGAGGGAAAGCCCAAGTCGAGGAGGCAATGCCAAAGAAGAAACCTTGCCTTGTTGCATTAGTAGAAGAGCCGACCCAAAGAGTGGTAAGGGTAGAAAGAGAAGTAGCCACATTTGAGCTCGAGAGAGGGCTCAAAGGAGATCTCAAAGATAAGTGAAAACCCTCACCCAAGTGTTTCAAAGTCCATTCCAAGAATCCTATGTACTTGTGTGCATATGTCGCACGTGTCAAAGCAAGGGACTTGCCATACACTGTGTGCGAGCCACAAATGGCTACAAGCACACAACCAGACTATTCTAGCAAGCTCAAGAGATCAAGGGTGTGTCACTCACCACCCTACGCTCGCCTTCGTGGAGGATCCCTTGCCACGAAGAAGAGGGAGATACTGCCGTGCTGCGCTCAACCGCCTTGCCGCCGACGTGCTGTCAAAATGCTCTCTCTCTCTCTCTCTCTCTCTCTCTCTCTCTCTCTCTCTCTCTCTTTCTCTCTCTCTCTCTCTCTCTCTCTCTCTCTCTCTCTCTCTCTCTCTCACGTATACACACACACACACGAGGAGATAAAGAAGAAGATGGATATGGAGCAAGAGCACTCTTCAATTGCAAAAATGAGAGAATGAGTGATTTTTAGGTTTAGGTGACTTTTATATAAGCTCGCCCTTTCACACTTGGGTGCCCTTGCTTAGCCAACTTACCCTTGAATGTTCCAGTTAGAGTGCACCTCTCATAGACAATCACTCTTACCCTTTTCCTATTGGACCGAGAAGCCCCCGGCCCATGACTACTAGAAGTGGATGCTAGTGGTTAACATGCCCCCCTTCCTGATGTAGATTCCGCTCTCAGAATATAACAGCGCAGCATCGGGATCCACGATAGAAGTACCTATGTCATAAGAAAAGGAACATTGTGAAAGCTCAAAGGCAGCATGTGTAGGCATGCAATAAGTGAGATGCATACATGATATTCTAGGATATGCAAAAAAGAAATCATGAATTGTAACATTGCCAACTAGAACAAGCATAGTACCTGAATGAAATGCAATTGAGTTAAGATCTATTAGGTTGACTCTAAGAGAAGTACACAAGAGCTAGGGCTAAAGTAAGTACTAGATTGACCAATGTTAATTAAAAAAAAGTCGACTAAAGAGTAGTTAACCCTAGGAATGCTCGTTGGGGTCTAAAGACTAGTGATCTTGTCACTTATACCACTTAGGCGTAATCAATATAAAATACAAGGAGGTTTGGGCTATTTACTTTCTCTTTTCTCTTTTTTTTTTTTTGTTGTTGTCATAGTTTCCACAAGTAGCTGAGGGACTCAAGGTCTCAAATACCAACAGCAGGGAGACTCGAGGTCTCAAGTACCAGCTTAACACATGGACCATCACTTGTACTACATTTATGGTTTCTTTCCCTTTGTTAACACAAGTACTTCTTGGCTCAAGTACCAGCAGGGAGACTCGAGGTCTCAAGTACCAGCTTAACAGCAGGGAGACTCGAGGTCTCAAGTACCAGCTTAACAACAGGGAGACTCGAGGTCTCAAGTACCAGCTTACACAACACAAGTCACACTTAGGTGGAATAAGCTATAGAGAACTATATCCTCATAGTTTAAAACATTACTAAAGTTACTACAATTAATAGACTATTTAGGAATTAAAGTCAGCAATTAAGTGGCCTAGTTAAACCTAAGGTTCTGATACCTACTTAAAGCCAACTAATAGACCAAACTCAAAGAGAAGAACAAGGTACTAGAAGTTTGAAAAAATGATAGCATCTAAATTGGCAATGTCACAACTTCATAAATTTTATTCATTGTTAGAACTCAAATGACAAGACGCAAACATGTCACTGTGGAAAGCATAGATAAAAGAAAGTTGTACATCTGATATAATAGAACATCCATTGTAACATGTAAACATCCATTGTCATTATCCTTTGAAGGTATCCTTGTGTAGTCACAAACTGCACAATAGTCACCACCAAACATCCACCTTCTAGAGGCACATCAATTGGCAAAGGTACCAACCCTTATTGAACACAATTAAAAAACATAAGGAACCTTAACCTAATTATTCGCACTCCCCCTAGAGAGTCAAGGGAATAGGATATTGTAGAGATTGGGGGGGAACCCTAAGGCTAAAACCCTATCCTCGTTGTCAAGAAAAACAAAGTCATCATCCGTGAGACCATATGTGCCATTCGTGTAACCATGTAAATTTTACTCATCATAAGAGGCACCAATGTTTACTAAGAAGGTCATTAGACGTCTATATTACAAGCCTAAATATGACAAAAATGTCTAGTATGTACAGATGAGACAACATGGATAGTCAATGTCTAGGTATTCGCCTAACATGGGGCCGATATTGAAACCGCCTATGGCTATGGAGAGACCACAACCTCAACAACCACCTCTACTACGAAATAATGTTGTGCCAATTAAGTACATGCTTCTTGAAAGGCAATAAGTGCCCTGAGGGTCCACCTAAAATATGTAGGTGTAGTATGTGAGTTCACTTGGAGTGGTTTTTTATATACCAAAGAGTTACAAAATTACATGTACAAGAGGGGTATAAAAGTGGAAAATTGAAAAAAAGGTTGCAGGTTTATGAAGGAAGAGGGATTGTGTGTGTGTGTGTGTGTGTGTGTGTGTGTGTGTGTGTGTGTACAGGGGTTTTAAATAAAACTCTTGAACACACGTGATATAGGTATTTTTGAAATGTGGACTCTCTAAGGTAAGTGAATGAGCAATTTCCAATACCAATCATGCCTTACAATCAAGCAGGTTTATCAGTCATTGGAGTAGAGGATGAGTGGTACACTGATTCACCTCCTACCATGGTAGAACAAGTTTGTTAGGCACCTCTAGATGCAACACCATCTTACTTTATTGCAAATCAGGGAGCCATACCACCCATGGTAAATCAAATGCCTAAGCCAAGAATAGGAAATTGCCATAATTATGGTTCAGAGATGACCATTGGAAAATGATTGTCCAAAGCCAGATAAGAGTGCTAGACTAGTTGAGGCCTTTTGCATGCAATGTGGTAGAAAAGGTTGACATTTTCCTGATGATTGTCCTAGAAATCCAATTAACAAAGGGAAAGAAACCATAAATGTAGTACAAGTGATGCCAAGAAGCTCCTCAAAACAGTGAACCCACGATTTTGATTCGAGTAGTTACCAAGGCATAGGACAAGAAAAACATGAAAAACAATGCGAGCAAGTCTCAAACGACCAAAAAGCCTTCTTAAGACTCTAAGAACAAGATACATAGATGATACAATCTTAGAAGACAAAAAAAAAAAAAGGAAAGTTCGAGAGAAAATCCAAAAAATGTTCGAGGAAAAGTTTAAAGAATTGAAACCAAGGCCGAGAGGATCCGTGTTGGTAGGAAAAATATATAAGCCAATCAATGCAGCCTTGGAAACCTTCCAAGTAAGACTTAAAGCGGGTCAAACATCGGAAACCAAATGGAAAAACTACCCAAAACTTGACATGGAAACCATAAAGCTTGAAGCTTTTATAAAATCTTGGTACAAATCAGGAAGTCCTTGATCGAAGCACAAAAACCAAAACTAGAAATCATAGAAAAACCAGCTGAAACAAAATTAGGACTTGTAGAAAAGAAAGACGCTAAAGAACTTGGGGAATCTTTAGTACAAACATACAAATATAAGAATGAGTTAGGGAAGTAAACAACAAAATAATAACTTTAAAATCATCTCCAGTCTATGGAAGTTTGTCTATATCAACCACCCATGGAGCTAGACGAACAATCTACGTAGTACGGAGATTGGGGATCATAGAAATCAAGCTATCAAAGGCTTCGACACTCTAGACACTACCCTCATACTTGGGAGAAGATGAAGAAAAAGTCACTAGTCTATAAAACCACAAAATTGAATAGACCATGCAGATTTTGGACTCGACTAGGACTCGAGGGGTGCACCATGTAATCGGGGGGTGAACTATTCAGTAACCCTCCTTATATAATGTGCATTCATGGGGTAATTAAAGCCCCCCTTTTTTAACATGCATGAATGAATAAAATTATCCCTTATTTTTAATTTTTTTCCAAAATTGAATCTAAAACCCCCTTATTTTAATGTATCTTTGTAAAATTGCCTAAAAGTTTTGCATTTAAAAACCCTCCTGTAGAACTCACATGGACATTACATGATTACATAGTGCACCCCCCAAGTATGTAATCATGTTAATGTACCACGTGATCTCAACAGGAGGGGTTTTAAAATGCAAAAAAAATACGCAATTTAATAGAAACAATAAAATAATGGGTTTTAATATTCAATTTTGAAAAACTCCTAAAATAAGGGGTCATTTTATTCATTCAAACATGTTACCTAAGGGTTCAGCTTCTTCGTGAGAAATCTCTAGCTTTAGGAGATTGCCCTCTCAGAGTGGTATCTACTTCAAATTCCATGAGCTGTAGGGCATGTTTGTCTCCCATTGAAAAATCAGCTTGTTCTTCCCTTAATATGGTTACATGTGCCTTGGCAGCCACTTGTGCTTTGCTCAGTTCATCTTTGAGTTGATCAATTTCTTTTGGTATCTCTCCTCTTGCTGCATAAAACGGATTGAGAGCTCCCTTCTTTGCATTTGCTTTATCTTTAGCTCCATTTCAAGGTCTCATATCTTTTTTCCCATAGCTTTATATGACTCATATGTTCCTTGTAATGTGGCTAGTGTGGGGTTTTCCTTGAGCTGATTTAGAAAATTGTTTTGCTCTTGGCAACAACGCGCTTTTGATTGTGATAGCTGAGTATTTGGAATATTTAGCTGGAGTTGTAGACGTTGTATTGTGGAATCTGAATCTTCTAAAGAAGTGGTTGCTTCATTGAGCTCTTGCTCTTGCTGCTAATTCTTTGTTTGGAGAGCTTCCAAGTCCATTATGGACTTTTCAGTTAGTTCGGCTAGCTCCCCTTTGAATTCCATGGCTTCTTTGTATGCTTCATTACAAGTGTTTGCCATGTCAAGCCTGTCATTTGAGTGCCGTAGTCTCTTATACAAATTGTGGACTTGTTAGTGGTGAGCATAGATCTTATCTCTCATTTTGTCAGCCACATCATGCGCATAGTGGGCATATTCATCTATGTCTTCCAAACCTTCCAGGTTCTTGAGCAATAAGATTTTCTCTAAGGCCTGTCGTATAGATGCTCTACATGGCCAATAGCATGATAGTCTATCTATGTTAGTACTTATAGAGCTCCCAAGCAAGTGATGTTCCCTGGCTTTTTCACATGGGTGAGGGTTGTGTAAACATATTGGGCATGGTTCACTTCAGTCATTCTCTCTTTCTTTCATGCTTGAGGGAATGTAGAAGCCACGCCATGATTTGGAGCCATGTATGTGGGAGGTTACTTTGCATTGAAATGAAATTGCTGGTGATAGAGTCTAAGTCCCCACTCTATCTCTTTTTGCTTTAGGTCAAAAAGTGAGGTTGATCTACTGGTGAAGATGTCGATTGTAGGCAGTTGTCAGTCTTTGATTAGTTTTCCACCTTTTTGCAGCTTTAGGGCATCTACAACTTGACCCTCTATGATGATTACTTCTATTGGGGAGTCATTCAAATCTAAATTGTTGCCCTCCCTTCTTCTGTGATGTTGTGTAGGAGCTCATAAGCCCTCTTGTAGTGCACACCACAAGACTCCAGCTCTATGTAGTCCTTGAGGCCAATTTTCTCCCAAAGTGGCTTGACCTTCTCTTCTTTGACAAGGTCCTAAGATTCCTTTGGAAACATTTGGACTTCTACTATCACTGTGAACTTTTGAAGGTGCCATGGTAGACACTGACATGATAACTCTCTAGCAAGTCATGTGACATTTGCTCCTTTTAGTGAGTCTTCCTCCATTTGATATGGTGGAAGCTCAACCAACTTTTCTTTTATGGTCTTCTTCTTTGGATCCCTTGAAGTAAATGAGAGTAAAACTGACATATTATTATCAAGTTTGTTGGTCAGACCATTTCCAGCAAGTCCCAACCAAGTAGAAAAGCTAATAAGGAAAAAACGATCACTATAAAGTACAATTCTTGCAAACTATATCTTAGGCGTGCCTAAGATGTAGATCTGTGTAAGTGCATGCAGATTGGTGCTATATAATATTCAAAGGAATTGTATGAGTTTCGGGTGATGTGAAAAAAGTTTGATAGCTTTTGGACACTTGTGGTGAGAGTTATATACAAATTGTGTCTGCTTTACCAAGTTATATACAAACCAAGTTCCTGATTTTTGCAAGGCATTATCACACACACACTCACACAATCTCATGTGTGAAGTAAAGAAGACTATCTCCTTCTCAAGCTTTAATGGGAAGCTCATCATCTACTCCAAGCTTGTGAGAAGGGAGGCCTACACCAACAACTCTTGGATTTGTGATGCAAATTTAACCAAGAGCCAAGATCCAACGCATGGTCATCTCCTCCACCATGCTAATTACTAGTCTATGCTAAGCTATTAAGAGTGATTATGTGAGGAGACATACTTCTTTCTTGTAAGAATACTCCTTCCTCTGGATCTACTCTCATAGCCCGCTAGCTCTCACCATCTTGGAAGGTGTGTGAGGTCTTGGGTATGAGACTGTGAGGGAATTGATGTTGTTTTTTCAAGTGTAACCTTGGTGCTTGAAGCTTTCATCTTCATTGCACCAGCAAGTTATTGAAGGAACACAAAGTATTGTATGGTAAAATTTCTCCATTGATGGGGGAAACCTATAGTACAAAGTCTTTTGGAGGGGGGACCGGCTCCATGTAAATCCGGTACGCAACTGTTGTCAATAGCTTAATTTCTCTCTCTTTTTGAAGTATTGATCATACCTATCTAACTAGGTGTTATGCTTTTGTTACTCTCTCCACCCAAGCACTGTTGTTATGCTCATTAGGAATCTATTCTTAATGAAATGATCACTATGTCTATGTTATTTTCCGATATACACAAGCTACTAGACCATTAAATGTTACATTGTTATCAAAGAAAAGGTCTCTCTTTTCTTGCTCAAGAAGAGCGGTCCTAAAGATGACGATAAATAGTTGGTATTATTAATTGCAATTGAGTAATTAGAATAAGGATTTTTCAGCCTTGCAATGCACCCACTTTGTGCAGACAACAGGGCATCACTATCGAGAGCTATGGTCTTAATAGTGGAGTCCTATCGTGCTTGCTTATGTCTTAACCACTATGGAGCTATTAGAAGCTTGACAAGAGTTGGTACTGTTTTGGTGGTGAAAGACTCCCTCTTCTATTCCTTGCAATTGATGATATTTGAGCCACGGGTACAGAAGATTGAGTGCTTTTCTAAAGGGGTTAAGAGGAGTAGCAACTAGGTCTTGAAGTGCCAAAGTACACCTAAAAATTTTACACCTAAAATTTGTTAGAATGGATAACAATAGTAAAGAGAGTGAATTAATGTTGATAACTTTGATTTTGCTAATGAGTAGGCTACTAATGATGCCCCTATGCTTGTCAATTACCTTGTTTCTAGCTTCAACAAGCCATGTCAATCCATCCCTCCAAAGTGAAGTGCAACGGTAGCTACGTGCTCATGGGATTCTCCAAACTCCCCACCAAGAAGAGAGAGTACCTAGGAAGCCTCCTTGCGAGACTTCCAAAAGAGGCCTCTCTTCGATAAGGGAAGAAGAAGAGGATCCGTACGAAGGGTTCAAGAATCTACTACTTGATGACGCATCTCCTTCCCAAAGGAGAACTCAAGTTTCAATGGTAGAGCCCCACCAAAAGAACGAGAAAGAAGTGAGTCTCCTGCCACCTTGGTGGAGATGGCTCCACGAAGACGGCAAGCAAAATTCTCTCCAACTCCCCCTAAATGGAGAAGACCATTGCACACTTCTCTTCACCATGATTCAAAGAGGGACGATAGAAAACAAGAGAAGAAAAACGTGAGAAAGAGGTCACCCTCTTCTCCATATTATTTAACCTCTTACCCTTATGAAGAAAGTGATGGTGCAGACAAGGAGGAACAAGGGAAGAAAAAGGCAAGAAAGAGGTCACCCTCTTCTCCATCCTTCTAAAATTCTTCCTCCTTTGAAGAAAGTGATAGTGCAGTTTTTGAACCACCAAAAAAAAGAGGCCATATGAAATCCTATGCCGCATGGAAGAGGTCATCCAAGATCAAAAATATCAAAGAGGGAGGAAAGAACATCTCTTTCCTTACCTACGATGGCACCTTCGGTGCTACAGACAAAGTCTTGGCCTTCATCCAAAAATTTGATGTGGTGTGCATAGGGACCCTTGGAGTCAGTGTGTGTGCATGGATTCCTTCTCAAGTTCTACCCCGACAGTGACCTCTCTGTGATTTTTTATAGGTGCACGCTGCATTAGTTTAACATAAACTGACTAGGTTTAGGGCCCTAAACTGGAGAGACAAAGCAAGAAGTCGGGTCCCAGGTGGTTGACTGGTGCTTTGTTTTGGGAGGAATTAGAAAATGATACTCTCCTACGTTGGCCTTTTTGAACACCACCTAGAGAGAGGTGGAATATACAAATGGTTTTTTACAAGGTTTGGCTTGAAAAAAGAAAATGGATTACCCTACGGATGTTTACTGAGGAAGTGCGTCGTGGATGAGATGCTGATGAATTGCAAGTTTTACTAATACATCGGTGTAGCGCGCTTGTCAACTTCGGTGATGGCATGCCTTCATCGTCTTTCTTTGAATTGTGGTCGCCATCGCATATTTTTGGTCCGTTTGTCGATGCATCATCGTCTGTTTTAGTTGCTTTTTTTGCTTCCGTGCATGCCGTGTGTGTGCGTTGTTGGTGCGTATGGTGTATGTGCTCATGCATGTAGTGTATGTATGTGGGTGTATATGTACGTGCTTGGAGGTGTGTCTATATGTGTATCTATATGTATATGTACGTGCTTGTGGGTGTGTCTATATGTGTATCTATATGTATATGTACGTGCTTGTGGGTGTGTCTATATGTGTATGGAAAGAGAGAGAGAGAGAGAGAGAGAGAGAGAGAGAGAGAGAGAGAGAGAGAGAGATTCTTACATAGAACGAGAGATGGAGAGAGAGAGGGGCTGAACGCGCGCGTGTGTGTGTGTGGGTGTATGGAAAGAGACGAGAGAGAGGGTTGAATTTAATACATAGAACGAGAGCGAGAGAGAGAGAGAGAGAGAGAGAGAGAGAGAGAGAGAGAGAGAGAGAGAGAGAGAGAGAGAGAGAGAGAGAGAGAGAGAGAGAGAGAGAGAGAGAGAGAGAGAGAGAGGGAGAGGGGGGCTGAACGCGCGTGTGTGTGTGTGTGGGTGTATGGAAAGAGACGAGAGACAGGGTTGAATTTAATACATAGAAAGAGAGAGAGAGAGAGAGAGAGAGAGAGAGAGAGCTTGTCATCTTTCGATAATGAAGGGGAGAGAGAGAGAGTGGCGGCCCCTCTCTGAGTGTTTAGACAAGGAGGAAGGGTGGTGGTTGAAGCCTGCAATAGGAGGAACAAAATATTTATTTTTGTTCTTTTATTAAGCTCCCCTCGTTGGGGTTGGTTCCCATGATCGCGGCTTCAAAAGCCGGCCATCATTAACCCTCCCCTTCTAGCTAGAGGCATTCACGTCTCTAGCACTGCTTTTGATTCTCTAGCGACAGAGTTGGAGGGTTCTCCCGCCTCTGGAATATCTACCATGAACTCTTCATCAAACCTTAAGAAGTACCTTTTGAGCCTCCATCCATTGACTCTGGTCTTGTGAACTCAACCATCTGTCTCCATTAATTTGTAGATACCATTGGCGTATCGCTTTTTGACGATTAATGGCCCTTCCCAACTGGGCTGAAACTTCTTATCTTTCCTAGTGTCAAATCTGTTGTCATATATCAATACTAACACTCCTTTCTTCAGAACCTTTTCCTTAAGCCCTTGATTGAATGTGAGTCAGCGTCGTTCTGCTTGCATTGCGTAGTAGTTGATCGATCTTCCCTATCTTACTGAAGCCTTTCTAGATCCAAGATGTGGTTGCAAAGATGGGAAATTGGGCACTGTAATTGACTAGCCATGACTTGAAAGCTAGCAATTGGGCACTATAATTGACTAGCCATTCTACCTTGATGGGTAGAATGTCCTCTTTTCCATATACCAGATGGAAAGGGGTGAAACCTAGTGATTTGTGGAATGTTTTGCAATAGGCCCAAAGAGCGGCCATGAGATGCTTATCCCAATCACTTGTGCGGTTATTCACTTGGTTTGTGATGATCTTATAGATCATTCCATTTACCTTTTCTACTAGACCATTGCACTGTGGATAGTATGGAGTGGAGTGTCGGCGTGTGACACCTAGCTTCTTCATCAATTCTCCCACCAAGTCGCCTCTAAAAACCTGGCCCTCTATCAGATATTATCTCCAGAGGTGTACCAAAGTGGAAACATATGTGCTCAAATATGAACTTTGCCACTTCTTGGGATTTAATGCCTACGGTGGTTGGCTCTTCCGCCCATCGAGTCATGTAGTCTACACCAACTAGAATGTATAGTTTACCCAACTGGGCCCTTGGTAAGGACCGATTGCATCTATTCCCCACTTCTCAAATGGGCTATATGAGACTATAGGAGTCTCTGTCTCATAGGTTAGTGTTTGATCACTGGATGCTTGACAAGCTCGGCATGTTTTACACCAATAATGCACATCCCTGTTCAGACTAGGCCAAGAGAACCCTGCCTGTAGAATCTTCCTACGAGTAATATCTAGACCAAAGTGGCCTCCGCAAACACCATCATGGAAACTTGAGATCACCTTCGTGATTTCACTGGAGATTGGCACTCGCCTGAGAATCTAGTCTTTGCCCTTGCAGTACAAGGTGCTCTTTACAAGGTGGTATCTTGTTTCCTTTTGGACAAGCCATTTTTTCTGGCCCTTGGTATATCTAGGGACATGAAATAACTGCACCGCTTCAAACTTTTTTTAAAGATCCATAACTTGTCATAATTGGCCAAGAAGAACCTATTTTTTACAAAACCAAGTGCCATTTATCTACTTAATCAAGAGCATGGCATCGCCAAATACATTTAGGCACTGAACCCTTTGAAAAAAAACATTGTTCGAATCCAAGAATTAGGGTCGCATACTCTAAAATTATGATGCTAGCTGCAGCATGGTCCACAATTCTTTTGTAAGCTCCAATAAAAAAAAAAGAGTGAGCTCCTTCTAGCTTAGGAACTTCCACCATTGGTGTCACTCCTTTTCTTTCTGTGTTGACCTTTAGCTTCTTCTCATAGTGACGATGAGTAAGAATACCTGCTAGGCTAGCTCTGGTGAAGTTCTCCACTTGCATAGTGTAATCAAACCTTGTAATCTAACGAGCCACTTAGAGATTCTAGATGAGACATCCATGTGTTGCATCACTTACAGAAAGACCTCTTTCATTGTTAGAATTACAAAGGGTCTAAGCAATAGATAAGAGCGGAACTTTGTAGTCGAAACATCAATGCAAGCACCATGTGCTCTACCATGGTGAATCCTTTTTCTTATGGGATCATGACGCGACTAAAGAAGTAGATAGGACGCATGAAAGAATTTTGGGGGTCCTTCTACATTAATACGGCTCCAAGTGTATCACTTTATACATTAGGGTTACCATAAAATGGCTCGTCCCATCTAGGGGGTGTAATGGTGGAAAGTGAAGCTAGGATCTGTTTCACTTCGCTAAAATGTGCTCATTTTCTTCACTCCATAGGAAGACATCGCTGTGGGTGACATGTTGTAAAGGGAGAACCACATGAGAGAGCAAGTGCATGAACCTGCTCAAATACATTACCTTCTGAAAGAAAGAGACCAACTGCTTAGCTGTTGTGGGTGATGATAAAGACACTAAAGCTTGAACCTTGCTTGCCTCAAGTCCTTTGGCTGAAATTACATGGCCGAGAAGTGTGACCTTGCTTTCACCAATGGGACACTTATCTACGTTAAGCTGGCCACCCAAGGCTTGAAGCCTAGCCAGGCCATCATAGACCTTGATCAAAGAGGGGGCGAGCCCTTTTAGTAGGGGATGAGAGAGAAACACACACACTCTTACAAAGCTCCTTTTACACAAAGGGCATAGCGTACACATGTCATCTTCCTAGCCTAGTTGCCCCCAACGTGCATTCAAATCCTATTGGATGGCCATAGACCAATGAGAATTAGTCTAGAGTACATTTATTTTAATTCATTTAAAAATACTTGATAAAAGAATCAGTAGAAATTAAGCTCTTTAGAAGACTAGTGGACAATCTCCCAAGGGGTCCAATGAGCATTCAGAAGCCCAATGGCTTGCATGATTCCTATTGTCCAGGAGACTAATGGGTCCAATGAGAGATTAACTGAATTATTTAAATACCTAAATCTCTCACAAAAGGGGAAAGGGGGGAACATGTCACAAGGCTACTACTTATGCTCCTTAATTGTCATTGGCTAAGTTTTGCAGGGGCAATAGAATGCCAGAATGACCAAATAGCAAGAGAGAGAGAGAGAGAGAGAGAGTGATAGGGATGATTTTTTCAAGGAATTATCACACACACACTCACACAATGTCATGTGTGAAGTAAGGTAGACTATCTCCTTCTCAAGCTTTAATGGAAAGCTCATCATCTACTCCAAGCTTGTGAGAAGGGAGGCCTACACCAACAACTCTTGGCTTTGTGATGCAAGGGCCAACCAAGAGCCAAGCTCCAATGCATGCTCATCTCCTCTACCATGCTAATTACTAAGCTATGCTAATCTATTAAGAGTGATTATGGGAAGAGACATACTTGTTTCTCGTAACAATACTCCTTCTTCCTCTCGATCTACTCTCATACTCCGCTAGCTATCACCATATTCAAAGGTTTGTGAGGTCTTGGGTCTGAGACCATGAGGGAATCATCATATCTCATAGGGATAGTGTGCTGGCAGATGGCAGGATCCACACCCTTGAGATCTTTGTAAGATCATGCAAAGACATCCCTATATTCATTTAATGCTCTAATGAGAAACTCGTCTTCCTCTTGCTACAAAGTCGTAGCTATGTATGCGGGTTTTGACTCTTCTCTAGGCTCTCAAAGGTCAATTTTATTGTCATTTTAGGCCCCTCATAATATTTCCCTAGTTCTTTTGATTGTCACAAGGGTTTCTCTACAACGATCTTGCAATCTTGCAAAGTCTATTTTTTATAATGAAATGGAACATTGATTTCTCCTTGTTTGTCATTGTCCAATTCCATCTTTGTGGTCCATACTTCTAACAAAGGTTTGCGTTCTAGTTTTGTCATCAAAGGTTCTTTTTCTTTGGTCTTATCAATCTTGTGTGCCTTTGGTTTTGTTTCTTTTTGGCACTCTAAATGCTTTAGGTCTGGATGCTTCTAGTTATCTTATCTTTTATGCAGTCTGTTACATCTACTTTCATCAAGAATTGAGTTTTGTTTTCTAGTGCAGGTTTCGTGGTTTTCTTTATTAAGTTTTGTTTTGTTTCCTATGATATATCTGTTGGCGTCTTTGATGTTGGTTGGAAAATTGAAAAAAAGTCTTTGTCTCCCCTGAGTAGAAGTTTGTCTCTTACGTATTCTTTTTTCGAGTCTGATTCCTTTGTTGTAGTCATTTCTTCTTCAAACTCATCCGTGGCATCATAGTAGTGATCAGAGAATACATGTTTCTCCTTGATCATTTCAATAAATACCATCTAGATTGGGACTATATCATAGCCCTATTCATCACAAAAGTGTGTAGGTGTAGATTCATTAGCACACACATCCATTATGGCCAAAATATGGATCTACTCAAAAGGTGCAATCAGGGAATGGTTTAGGTATGTAATGTGCATCATTCACTTCTCTGTCTAAGACATAGTCTTCCCTTTGTAAACTACCAAATTTAGAAGCCCCACATATCCAAATTGGAGTGTCTTTATGTATCCATGATGGAAGTTTAGTCTCCGTAGAGGTCTTAGAGTCCAATTTCTGTGTCGGTGTTCTTAAGACATCCTTGTAAGAATAATCTTTCAAGCTCACTCAAGTAATCGCCTCTACTTGTTTAAGGTAGAGATAATCATTTCCCCAATCTTGAATTTATTGTATTTTTCTCATGAACGGTCTTCCCAAGATGATTTCATAGTTGAGTTTCTTTCCAAGGTCTACAATGGCAAAAGTGTTGATAGACGATTTTTTAAAAATCAACGAAAAAAGAAGAAAAAAAAACTTATTTTTCCTCTCCTGGAGCCTTGGCGACACTGTTGAAAGGCTCGGCACCGCCTGATCAATCCTCACAACACCTCTATGGGCATAACCCCCCCCCCCCCCCCTTTTTCTCTCTCTCTCATTTTCCCTAAATACTTCTCTCCCTTTCTCCCAAACCTTACCCCCCCCCCCCCCCCCCCCTATTGGCCACCCCCCGCCAGGCGCAAGCCGCAAGCACTCACCCCGACCCCTCTCTCGTGCTCCCTCTGTGTCGAGCCGCATAGGAAACCCCCGACTCTCCCGTATTCTTACACTCACCATCTTCCCCTATCACACTCCTTCCCCACCCCCCCCCCCCCCCCCCCCCCCCCCCCCCTCTTCCCCACCCGCTCTCCTCACCCTTCCTTTGGCTTTACTCCCCCCCCCCCCCCCCCTTGGCCCGCTATCCCCCCCCCCCCCCCCACACCATTGACTTCTATTCCCCCCCTCTCATCCTTGAGACAGCATGCAAAACGGAGGATAAGACAACGCCCCCCCCCCCCCCCCGCCCCACGGTGGGCACCCGCCCTATGGGTTTCCCCCTCCCTCTAGCACCACCTCATCCTCTCTCTCTCTCTCTCTCTCTCTTTCGTTTCAGCCCGAAGGCGCAGCGCACGGAGCCATGGAGCCCATGCTTTCCCACACCACACACTCACCCCTCATCCTCACCCTCTCCCTCATCCTCACACTCACACACACACACCCCAATCCCCCTCTCCCTCTCTCGCGCTCTGTTTCGGCAGCAGCCGCCCGCCATCTCCCTCTTGTCCTGTACAGGCGCAGCGCATTTCTCTCTCTCTCAACACCACAACACACACACACACACACACACACACACACACACACACACACACACACACACACACACCATTTCCCCCCCCCCACCCAAAGCATGCGTAGCTGCCGCTGGCCGCCGAACAGAGAAAAACTATATATATAAAAACACATATATAATATAAACATTATGTACATAAGCCCCCTCCCGTTCCCACCGCACACTCGTGCACACATACAAATACACACACGCCCTCACGCACACACACACCCATATACATATATATATACACATCCGCCCACACGCACATACGTACACACACATGCATATATGCACCAAAAATACCAAAAAAACGAAGGACTTCACGACTACGATGACCACAAAAAGAAGAAGGATCCAAAGCACGCGCCGCAAACAACAAAAAGAGGAAATGCGCCAAAGGCATGGCCCGGCCGGCCCCGAAAAGAAGTACACTCGACACCGACACACCGGCAACACACCATTTCTCGGCAACACACAACCACGATGCCATTCCAGTAATTTATAGGTTATTTTCATCATTTCTTGAGTTTTCACCCGAGCCATTGTAAAATTCCCATTTTTGTAAATATCCTCTCTCTAGGTGATGGTCACAAAGGCCCACCTAGAGATTCTCATCTTTTAATAACCTCCCAAAACAAAGCAAGCGTCAACCACACCGGCCCAACCACTTGCTTTGTCTCCCCAATTAAGATTACCCTAATCACACTGGGATTACCATAATCCAAGTAGCCAACACCTATAAATTGGCACTGAGAGGTCACTATCGGGGGGGGGTAGTCCATGGGAAGTCAGCACTTGGTAGAGTGTGGTGGGAAGAGTTGACATTATCACCATCACGGAGAGGGGGCTTGTGTGTTGGGTTTGCCTTGGGAATTGCACCATGCGAAGGGAACCACGTCCATCTCTCGACTCCAATGGTCGATGCACACACATATACACGCTCTTGGTAGCAAGCTCCACAATCATTGAGTCGTCTTAGAGAATGCACCAAGAAGTTTTCACCACCTCCTCTCCCTACCTCTCTACCACCATGGAGTTACATTTGTAAATACTGCAGAAATAACTCTCCCTCACACCCCGGAGGGTTTTCATCATTTGCAAATCTCTCTCTTTCTCTCTCTCTCTCTCTCTCTCTCTCTCTCTCTCTCTCTCTCTCTCTCTCTCTCTCGGTGTGTAAGTTTGCGGTGTTCATATCATCATGGTTTGCATCCTAGCCGCTCAAAGCTAGGTGGTGCCCCTTGTGTTCTTTATCGTGACAGACTCAAGGCACGCCATTCGGCCCCCGACGTTTTAGAGGCCTTCGGGTTCGGGGTCCGCTTTGCATCCGTCATTTGGTGCCCCCACTGAGGAGGGCTTTCTAAGACCTTCAGTTTACAATGCTGGAAGTGACGCCCACTATCAATCATGGACGAATGGCTGAAGGAATTTTCTAACTAGAGGACGAAAGAAGAGGAAAGGAAGGAGGCACTAGCCGCCTTCATTGAGGTGCTACTGCCAAGCTGCAGTGTCATCAGCATTCAAGAGGTAAATTCTCCATCTCGTGTTGCTCGTTCTAACCATAAGTTGAGAGCATCAAGTGGGAGGTCGGTGAAATTCCATCATTGTTGTTGATGGGGGCTTTTCACAAACCAAGCTCCCATACCCCTCTTCTCTCGTCCCCACCCCATGAAAACCCCCTCTTAGGGAGGGAGTGATAAAAAGGCATTGGAAAAAGTAAGAAAAAAAAAAGTATGATTATGTAAATATATGAGAAAGGTAAAATAGGCCACCTCATGCCTGCGGGGCAGCCCATCCCCACCTTGCCTCCTTTTTCTTCACTCATCCCCACCTTGCCTCCTTTTTCTTCATTGTTGGCCCGCCGTGTGTCCCTTTTCCTCTCCTCCACTCAAAAGGTCAACCCCCTCTCTCTTCCCCTTGTCCTTTCTCCTTTCTCTCTCCCCTCAAGCTACCCCACCTCTCACCAATAATGCATTCTAACTCACCAATAATGCACCCTAACTCACATGCAACTTATGCTATCTTCCAAAATAGTATACCCCACCCCCCCTTTTTCTCTCCTATCATATCCCATGACCCAAATACACCCCTCTCTCTCTAAAGGGCGCCATGTCTCTTGTCTTGTAGCTAAATAACCTCCCCCATAGTCACACACACTCAGTTTCACTGAAAAAGGTGCCCACAGACCCATCCCCACCCAGTGGTTACCTGATTTTTCTTGTGTTCACAGACATCTGCACACAGATTCACCTCTGAACACACTCCCCTCTCTCCCCTCTTGTAATTACTTTATTCTCTATGTCACCTCTCATTTTTTTTCATCAACCCATCTCTCTCTCTTAGTCTCTCTCTCATGAGACTGCTGTTCTGGCACATATACACACAGCCAGACAAGTGGGGCCCACAGTCACATGGACTATGTAGATAATGATTTCTTCATTTCTAAATTCTAGAATTTCTCCCCCTCCTCCCCTATATAAAGAGGGGTCACCATCACACAAAAACACACAACATCACCAAAAACACACTATGCACTTTGTGTGCCTAGTGCACACACCCACACCCACACCATCACCATCACCGCAATCACCATGCTTGTCTTGAGCATGACCTCTACACCCTTGTCTATGGAAGATGAAGGGAAACTAAATGAATGATGATGGCCAGAATCCTCATGCGAGTCTTCGCCATCAACTCCCACCTATCCGCCATGTGCTCTACCACTCTCTCCCTTCTCATTCCCCTACCCTATGCTCCCCATTTCATCGCCTAATTCTCTAAATAAAGCTTGAGGTTTTGTGAGTATGTTTTCTTGCAATGTTTTGCCCATGTGAGGTGTGTGGAATTGCCACCTAGTCTTGTGTTTTGGAGTGAGCTTGTGTATGTGTGAAGGGTGTGCGGATTCGCCATCCTTTTGTGGTGCCTAAGTACTAAGCCGCTATACCCCCTCCCTCACTCTCTCTCTCTCTCTCTCTCTCTCTCTCTCTCTCTCTCACTCACTTGATCTCATTCCCTTTCCTCTTCATCATTACTCCCAAGCATCCATCTCTCTTGGATGAAAACTTTGTTATGGTGGTGTGTTGTTTGCATCCTAGCCGCTGAAGCTAGGTGGTGCCCCCTGTTTGCTTTACCATGGCAGGCTCGAGGCACGCCATTCGGTCCCCGGTGTTTTAGAGGCCGTCGGGGGTTTGGGGTTCGCTTTTCTCCCGTCATTTGGTGCTCCCACGGAGTAGGGCTTTCTAAGACCCTTCAGTTTACAATGCTGAAAGTGACGCCCACTATCAATCATGGACGAATGGATGAAGGAATTTTTTAACTGGAGGACGGAAGAAGAAGAGACGAAGGAGGCACTAGCCGCCTTCATTGAGGTGCTACTACCAGGCTGCAGTGTCGTCAGCATTCAAGAGGTAAATTCACCATCTCGTGTCACTCGTTCTAACTATAAATTGAGAGCATCAGGTGGGAGGTCGGTGAAGTGCCATCATTGTTGTCAACCAAGGCACACTGTCAATGAGTGCCAGCAAGGAAGGCAGCGAAAGGGCTGAAGTCATCTACATAGACATTCATCGCAAAGAAGTCATTCACATCAAGGAAGGGAAGCAAACGGTGAGACCTCTTTTCCGTAAAGAAACTACAGTCAAAGTTATAACTCCAAAGTGGCCTAAAGGGGCTGCTCAAGCCAAAGGCAAGGAGAAGATAAGCCAGTCTGGAAACACATGACCCCGAAGGGAGAAGCATCTGGCCAAGCAAGTGCTTCAAGCTCAGAGAGCCGGGTTGTACCCAGTTTTCCAAAGAGAAAGTCATCCGAAGCTAAGCGGCAAAAGGTCGCCTACCGATTTGCACGACGCATGCGAGTGCTACCAATCCACTTCGACAATCCGGAAGAAGAAGTGGTAAGAAGATTCCCATGTCCTAGAGAAGAGTGGTTCGGCTACTGCTCTCGTTGTTTTGGAAAGAGAGTGGAGGATCTTCCTCCTCTCCCTATACAACTTATCCTGAAGAAGCTCTCTACCACGGGAGAAACCCAGTGGGCTGGGGACGAGTTGCAACTGAATGGAGTAGAATTCATGCAACACGCCGACTACGGAAATTACTTGCAATTGTTGCTAGCCAAGAGGATGGGAGTGGTTAGACGCGTCGCCATCACCCCGTACGTGCTGAGCAACGAAGGAAAGGTAGAGCCCATGAAAGGCGATGACCTATTGTGGATGTGCCGACTCATCAACACGGGCACGGTAAGAGTATAAGTAAGTATTTTATCCTCTGTGCATGATGGAAAACGGGCCAACGGCATTCCCGTTCAGATTCTTGCAGCATATGCATGTGAATATCTATGTAGATAGGAAAGTCTTCTACCAACAGAAGATCGTACACCTATTCGGTGCGGTGGTACTAGGAGAAATCCTCAATTCCCCGAACCCTATCATTCTCCCCATATTAGATTACCATCATTTCTTTAATGTTTCTATCTTTATCTTGTTTTAACCTATCCACCCACCCCTGTAAAAAGCTGCTATGAGCCGCTACTGTTAATGTAATGTTAAAAAAAAAAAAAAGAGGTTTGTAATTTCCTGAGTCACTACCATGGCAAGTGTTTCTTTCCCCACGTTCAGTGGAAAGAAGGGAGAGGATCTCACCACCGACTTTTTGGATGATTTAGAAATTGCTTGTATCGTCTCCAACAAAGATGACGACGCTTCACGACTTAGAATTTTTCCTCTACTGATGAAAGTAGAGGCCAAGTCCTGGTATAATGCATTGCCCCAGGCCACCAAGAATGCATGGGATGTGTTAATGGCTGCTTTTGTAAAGAGGTTTGGTGGAGGCACAACCTCGGAGAGGCTATGGCGGTTACTGACAGAATTAAAGCAGGGAGGCCTGCTGGAGTATGCCACCTACGAGTCTAAATTTGTGGACTTATGGGAGAGATGGGCTGCCTTGCTGGAGGAAGGTGAAGGAGCGCCTAGTTTCCTAAAGAAGGACCGTTTCATTGCTGGTCTATGGTCGCCTCTTAGAGAGAAGGTGAAGGGAAGGTTTCCTGCAACATATGAGTTGGCAGTCGAAGTAGCCCGCCTTAAAGACAAGAAGCTACGCATGCAAGCAAGAGTAAACGAGTCAGAGGAAACAAGCTCGGCCCAACCAACCCCAGTGACTGCAACAGCCAATCATAGAGTCCAACCACAGGAGGCATCAGAAGAGCAAGACCTGCTGAGTCGCATCACCACCCAACTAGAGAGTTTATCTGTGCATCTGGTGCAGCAAGGGCATACACCTAGCAGGAACCCAGAACAAGGAAGAGGACAACGAAGGCAGAACCCAGAGTACCACTGTGACAACTACGGGGAAGATGGTCATGAAATGTACTACTGCCCACACCCGAGCAGGCAGAATTTCAATAGAGGGGGGAGACAGAATCAGATCTCTCCACCAAGAGCAAGACCACCGCCACTCAGGCAACCAATCCCACCTGTTCAAATCACACTACCAACGGTGCAACCACAGCTGGCCACACCAATTCGATGCCAGTCACCAATGCAACCACCACCACAATCACCACTTACAATCATCCTACGCCCACCACCAATTGGTACCCGCACACCAAGTATCATTGGTCTTGCAGAAGAGGTCAAGATGAGTGTAACAGAAGAAGGATCAAGTAAGAAGACTATTCAAAGAACTGAAGCAGTGGAACAAGAGGTTAAAGAATCAAAAGATGCTACCCAAGTGGGGGAGGTAAGTCAAGAAAATTGTGTTACAAATGTGAGTACATCTTTAACCTTGAATGAAATAGGCACCAAAGCGATGAATCGACAACATTGGGCAGTAAGTGTAAGAAGGTGTAAAGTGTTGATTAGGCCTCGTCAGAGTAAGAGGAATGCAAAGGTCATGAAAGATACAAGAGAAGAGGAAGACCAGCCTGCTAGCAAGGCTTTGCAGAAGGTGGACAACATATCAAGCAAAGGGGAGGGCTTTGAAAACGGAAGCCTGTGCACCATCATGGACCAAGGACAGTGTAGCAAGCTAAAGGAATCTTGCATCAAGGCAGTTTCACTTAAGGACCATAACGAAGAGGTAAGTATGACTGAAGGTTTGGAGTTGGATATTGCTCCAGAGGCTTGGCAGCCGAGTAAAACTTTATTGTGTAGTGTTATAGACTTGGAGATGGGTAATGCCTCTAGTCTACTGAAGGGTGTTATAAACTTGGAGATGGGTAATGCCTCCAGTTTATGTGAGGGTGTTTAGAGTAAGTTTGATGATCAATATGCTGCCAACCTTTTAAGGATGTTCCAAACTCCTCCACAACACAGCATTTTGTTTGCATGGGATGCATCAGACCTATGGCTATGGCTAGCTGCTCTAACATATAGAGAGAAGATCAGTATGGAGATAAGAGCAAAGGAGCCATGGATAGACAAAAGCCTAATAGAATGCAAGAAGGAAGACCTCATTCGCAATTTGGTACAATTTTTTACAAATAGTGCATCCTCTCTTTGAAGAAAGGTAAGTGGATTACGCTTGAATTTAAGCCGCAAGGTAGGTGGCTTTCTATTAGCATCAGTAAAGGAAGCTGACATGTTTGAGCACACCCAAAAGAAGCATGATATGCTTGCAGTTTTTTCTAGTCATGGCAGTAAGCAGGACTCTGAAGACAACTTGAGCTCACCACACCAACAAGGCGGCCATATATGGTGGATTCTTGGTACACTCTTGGGAATCATAATTTTTGGTTCTGTCTTTGCAAGAGCCAAGATGCTCATTTCCCCTCTCGCTACTGGTGGTTACAAATTTGGTCCAATTTGGCATGCAAATTTTATTGTTCGGACACTGCAGACAATGATCTTATTTTTCACTTGGGATCCAGAAGGACACAAGCACAAAGTTCTGGAAGCCATGGGCTTCCCCTTTAATCACCCGACACTATTCCAAGAAACAAGCTATCACCCGGACCTGTTACAGATCAACGAATATCCTAGAAATCTCACCAATGGCCAAATGGAATGGATACTTCAGAAGGAAACTCGATATCGGATCCTACAGCTAAGCGGAAGAAGAAATAGATGAGCTAGAGGCATGAATGCCTCTAGCCAAAAGGGGAGGGCTAATGATGGGGGCTTTTCACAAGCCAAGCTCCCATACCCCTCTTCTCTCGTCCCCACCCCATGAAATACCCCTCTTAGGGACGGAGTGATAAAAAGGCATTGGAAAAAGTAAGAAAAAAAAATAAAGTATGATTATGTAAATATATGAGAAAGGTAAAATAGGCCACCTCATGCCTGCCGGGCAGCCCATCCCCACCTTGCCTCCTTTTTCTTCACTGTTGCCCCGCCGTGTGTCCCTTTTCCTCTCCTCCACTCAAAAGGTCAACCCCCTCTCTCTTCCCCTTTTCCTTTCTCCTTTCTCTCTCCCCTCAAGCTACCCCACCTCTCACCAATAATGCATTCTAACTCACCAATAATGCACCCTAACTCGCATGCAACTTATGCTATCTTCCAAAATAGTATACCCCACCCCCCCTTTCTCTCTCCTATCATATCCCATGACCCAAATACCCCCCGCTCTCTCTAAAGGGCGCCATGTCTCTTGTCTTGTAGCTAAATAACCTCCCCTACACTCACACACACTCAGTTTCACTGAAAAAGGTCCCCACAGACCCATCCCCACCCAGTGGTTACCTGATTTTTCTTGTGTTCACACACATTTGCACACAGATTCACCTATGAACACACTCCCCTCTCTCCCCTCTTGTAATTACTTTATTCTCCATGTCACCTCTCATTTTTTTTCATCAACCCATCTCTCTCTCTTAGTCTCTGTCTCATGAGACTGCTGTTCTGGCACATATACACACAGCAAGGCAAGTGGGACCCATAGTCACATGGACTATGTAGATAATGATTTCTTCATTTCTAAATTCTAGAATTTCTCCCCCTCCTCCCCTATATAAAGAGGGGTCACCATCACACAAAAACACACAACATCACCAAAGAACACACTATGCACTGTGTGTGCCTAGTGCACACACACACACCCACACCATCACCATCAGCGCAATCACCATGCTTGTCTTGAGCATGACCTCTACACCCTTGGCTATGGAAGATGAAGGGCAACTAAATGAAGGATGATGGCCATAATCCTCGTGCGAGTCTTTTCCATCAACTCCCACCTATCCGCCATGTGCTCTACCACTCTCTCCCTTCTCATTCCCCTACCCTATGCTCCCCATTTCATCGCCTAATTCTCTAAATAAAGCTTGAGGTTTTGTGAGTATGTTTTCTTGCAATGTTTTGCCCATGTGAGGTGTGCGGAATCGCCACCTAGTATTGTGTTTTGGAGTGAGCTTGTGTATGTGTGAAGGGTGTGCGGATTCGCCATCCTTTTGTGGTGCCAAAATACTAAGCCGCTATACCCCCTCCCTCACTCTCTCTCTCTCTCTTTCTCTCTCTCTCTCTCACTTGATCTCATTCCCTTTCCTCTTCATCATTACTCCCAAGCATCCATCTCTCTTGGATAAAAACTTTGTTATGGTGGTGTGTTGTTTGCGTCCTAGCCGCTGAAGCTAGGTGGTGCCCCCTGTTTGCTTTACCATGACAGGCTCGAGGCGCGCCATTCGGTCCCCGGTGTTTTAGAGGCCGTCGGGGTTCGGGGTTCGCTTTGCTCCCGTCATTGTCAACCAAGACACATTGTCAATGAGTGCCAGAAAACGAAGGTAGCGAAAGGGTTGAAATCATCTACATCAACATTCATCGCGAAGAAGTCTTTCACATCCAGGAAGGGAAGCAAACGGTGAGACCTCTTTTCCCTAAAGAAACTGCAGCCAAAGTTATAACTCCAAAGTGGCCTAAAGGGGCTGATCGATCCAAAGGCAAGGAGAAGATAAGCTAGTCTGGAAACACATGACCCCGAAGGGAGAAGCATCGGGCCAAGCAAGTGCTTCAAGCTCAGAAAGCCGGGTTGTACCCAGTTTGCCAAAGAGGAAGTCATCGGAAGCTAAGTGGCGGAAGGTCGCCTACCGATTTGCACAACGCATGCGAGTTCTACCAATCCACTTCGACAATCCTGAAGAAGAAGTGGTATGAATATTCCCATGTCATAGGGAAGAGTGGTTCGGCTCTCCTCTCGTTGTTTTGGAAAGTGAGTGGAGGATCTTCCTCCTCTCCCTGTACAACTTATCTTGAAGAAGCTCTCTACCATGGGAGAAACCCAGTGGGCAGGGGATGAATTGCAACTGAATGGAGTAGAATTCATGCAACACGCCGACTACGGAAATTACCTGCAATAGCTATTAGCCAAGAGGCTGGGAGTGGTCAGACGCGTCGCCATCACCCCGTACGTGCTGAGTGACGAGGGAAAGGTAGAGCCCATGAAAGGCAACGACCTCCTGTGGATGTGCCGACTCATCAACACTGGCATGGTAAGATTATAAGTAAGTATTCCACCCTCTGTGCATGATGGAAAACAGGCCGAAGGCATTCCCGTTCAAATTCCTGCAGCATATGCATGTGAATATCTATGTAGATAGAAAAGTCTTCTACCAACAGAAGATCGTACACCTATTCGGTGCGGCGGTACTAGGAGAAATCCTCAATTCCCCAAACCCTATCATTCTCCCCATATTAGATTACCATCATTCCTTTAATGTTTCTATCTTTATCCTATTTTAATCTATCCACCCACCCCTGTAAAAAGCTGTTATCTGGTGCATCAAGGGCATGCACCTGGCAGGAATCCAGAACAAGGAAGAGGACAACGAAGGCAGAACCAAGAGTACCACTGTTGCAACGGAGGGGAAGATGGCCATGGAATGTACTACTGCCCACATCCGAGGAGACAGAATTTCAATAGAGGGGGGAGACAGAATCAGATCTCTCCGCCAAGAGCAAGACCACCACCACCTAGGCAACCAGGACCAATCCCCCCGGTCCAAATCCTTCGACCACCTGTACAACAGCAACCACCATCCCAACCTCTCATTCCGCCACTACCCCCACCACCTGTTGTGAACCAAGCGGTGAGTGTTATTATCTTGGAGGCTAAAGGGAAGGCAAATGTAGAGGAATCAGTTTGAGAGAAGCACAAAGGGAAAGCGAAGGTAGAAGATGTGGATGCTATGGGAGTGAAGCATGAGAGGCACGAGGAAGCATATCAAAGAGAAGAGAAGATGAAAGGGAAGGCCGAGTCTAGCAAACAAGCAGCTAAACTGTGGCGGAAGATAGACATCGTGGACTTCTCACTAGGTGAGTATGAAAAACCCTATGACTTAGTTCAGGATGTGTTAATGCAGGGCCTGAAGATAACTTGGCCCCAATTACTCCACCTTGCACCCAGAATGAGGAGGCAATGGACAAAAATGGTAAGTACCAGGAAATCAAGGCCCAGGATAGCTGGGGCTATCTCTGGAAGGGATCTCGACGACATCCTACCAACCATGGACGCTCACATCAAGCGGCAACAAATTTCAAACGTCTACATAGATGGTGGCGCGCAAATATGCGTCATGAGTGAAAAGATGATGCACCATCTAGGCTAGGAGGTAAGTAGGCCAGCACCCTGCCGAGCCAAGATGGCAAACAATGTAAGAGTGAAATGCATGGGTGTTGTAAATGCGGTCAAAGTAAAAGCATTCAATATAGAAGTGGAGGTGGACATCTTCGTCATGCCACACAAAGGAGAGAGCTACCCCATCATTCTTGGGAGGCCTTGGCTTATGGCTATGGAAGCTAAACAAGACTGGAGCACCGTGATGTCTCAGATGAGGGAGGCTAAAGGGAAGTCCATATTCTACAACATGAGGACTGGAAAGCAGCGCAACATGCTCTTGGAGGCTTCAGAAGATGAGTCCAACAGCGACTACTTGTCTACCTCAGGAGAAGAGACAACCACCACTGACGAAAGTGACAGTAGCATCAAAGTAATGGGGGTCATTCTTAAAGACCCAAACAGATTGACACAATCTGAAACACCCCTAACAAACCAAGAGGGATCATCAAGTATGCAATCCTTGGAGGATGCAGGTAAGCTACAAAAAATGCTCTCAAAAGAGTTAACCAATGAAGAAAGGAAGGAGTATGTCTCCATGCTAGGTAACTTCACTACTTTGTTCATTGATGGCTATGATAAGATCACAGGAATTACAGTGGTACAACACCACATAAAGTCCAAGGAAGGCAGTAAACCCGTAGTACAAAAGCTCAGAAGACTTGGAGTAATCCAACAAGAGGCATTGCTTAAAGAAGTGAGAAATTTTCTATAAGCAGGTTTCATCTACCCTGTCGAAGACTCAGAATGGGTCTCCCCAGTAGTAGTCACACCAAAAAAAAATGGTAAGTGGAGAGTCTGTGTGGATTATAAACCTCTCAATGGAGCCACGAAGAGGGACCAATTTCCCCTCCCATTCCAGGATGAAATACTCAATGAAGTGGCAGGTCACGAGCAATACACACTGTGCGATGGCTACTCAGGATACTTCCAGATTATCATTGCAGAGGAGGATCAGAAGAAGACAACCTTCATCACACCTTGGGGATGTTTTGCCTACAGAGTGATGCCGTTTGGCCTCACTAACGCCCCGGCCACATTTCAATGCTATGTGACTTTTGTTTTCCAACGCTACTTTGGAACATCAATACGGGTTTTCATAGACGATTTTTGCATTTATAGCTCACGAGCCCTTCATTTAAGCAAGGTCTATGATGGCTTAACCAGGCTGCAAACCTTGGGTGGCCAACTCAACGTGGATAAGTGTCACATTAGTGAAAGCAAAGTCACTCTCCTTGGTCATGTAATTTCAGCAAAAGGGATTGAGGCTGACCCTAGCAAGATTCAGACCGTGGTGTCTTTATCGTCACCCACCACCGCCAAGCAGCTGGTTTCTTTCCTTCAGAAGGTAAGATACTTAAGGAGGTTCATTCACCTACTATCTCAAGTGGTCCTTCCCCTACAACAACTCACCTAGAGGGATGTCTTCTCATGGAGTGAAGAGAATGAGCAGCAGTTTACCGAGGTAAAGCAAATCCTAGCTAAGATTCCTACTATTTCACCTCCTAAGTGGGGCGAACCATTTTATGTGACCCTAGTGTGGGAAGTGATACACTCGGAGCAGTGATAATGCAAAAGGACCCCAAAACTTCTTTCATTGGTCCTATTTACTTCTCTAGTCGTGTCATGACCCCGTCAAAAAAGGGATTTACCGAAGTAGAACACATGGTTCTGGCACTAATGTTTGCTACCACAAAGTTCCGCTCCTATCTCCTGCCTAGACCCTTTGTAATCATGACAATGGAAGAGGTTTTTCCATATGTAATGCGACACATGGATGTCTCATCTAGGATCTCAAAGTGGTTAATTAGACTACAAGAGTTTGACTACACCATGCAAGTAGAAAACTCCACCAGGGCTAATTTAGCAGGAATTCTCACTCATCGCCATTATGAGAAAAAGCTGAAGGTCAACTCAGAAGAAAAGGAAGAAACACCAATGGTAGAAAGTCCTAGGCTAGAAAGAGCTCACTCTCTTTTCTTTGACGAAGCATACAAGAGAACAATGGATTAGTCTGCATAAGGCATAGTCATTTTCAATGAACAATAAGAAAGAGTATTCTCCATCGGGAAGTTATTACACTCCCACTCCAATAATGAAGCAGAATATGCAGCCCTAATTCTTGGGTTGGAACAATGTATTTCACGAGGAATTCAACGCCTAAATGTATTTGGTGATGCTTTGCTTTTGATAAGGCAGATAAATGGCATTAGGGATTGTAGAAATCAAGTTTTACTTGGTCAACTTCGCCAAGTTAAGGACCTTCTAAAGAAGTTTGAAGCAGTGAAACTATTCCTTGTTCCCAGAGCAGAAAATCAAGAGGCACACGCTCTAGCTAAAGAAAGAATACAAGACATTCCCGTAGGGGTGATCAAACTAAAGCTACCCCTCTTTCAAGGTAGTGATGCTATGCCTGATGTCATCATCTTTCTATATACAGGAGAATGTCCAGCAGGACACACCAAAGGCCAAAACAGTGGCTCGTAAGGAAGGCTACTAGGTACCGCCTTGTAAATGACCACTTGTATTGTAAGGGCAAGGATCAAATTCTCAGGCGGGTGCCAACCTGCAGTGAAATCACAGAGGTAATTTCAAGTTGCCATGATGGCGTCTGCGGCGGTCATTTTGCTCTAGATATCACCAGTAGGAAGATTCTACAAGCAGGATACTCTTGGCCTAGCTTGAACAAGGATGTACACCATTGGTGTAAAACATGTAAGGCTTTTCAAGTGGCCAGTGAGATCGAACATTAACCTACGAGCCACAAACTCCTATCATCTCATATGGTCCATTTGAGAAATGGGAAATAGATGCAATCAGTCCTTTACCAAGGGCCCAATCAGGTAAACTGTACATCATAGTGGGTGTAGACTACATGACTCGATGGGCAGAATCAACAGCCACCACCCGCATTACAGCCCAAGAGGTGCCAAAGTTCATTTTTGAGCATATCGTTTGCCGTTTTGGCACTCCTCTTGAGATAATATCAGATAGAGGACCAGGATTCAGAGGCAATTTGGTGGGAGAACTGATGAAGAAGTTAGGCATCATGCGCCGGCATTCCACACCATACTATCCACAATGCAATGGTCTGGTAGAGAAGGTAAATGGAATGATTTGCAAAATCATCACAAAACAGGTGAAAAATCACATAGGGGACTGGGATAAACATCTCATGGCAGCTCTTTGGGCCTACCGAACAACATTCCAAACATCACTAGGTTTCACCCCTTTCCATCTAGTTTATGGGAAGGAGGAAATTCTACCCATTGAGGTACAAATAGACAGCTTATGAGTTTTTTCTAGCCAGATACATCGTCCGATTGTAAACCTCCAAAACCACATCTTGGATCTAGGAGAGACTCCAACTGGATAGGGAAGAAGCAATCAATCACTATGCAGCACAGGCAAAACGACGCCGGCTCACTTTCAATCAAGGGCTTAAAGAAAAAGTAATGGGAAAAAGGTATGTCAGTACTGAGACACCACAACAGATTTGACACTTGGAAGGATAAGAAATTTCAACCCAGGTGGGAAGGGCCATTCATCATCAAGAAACTCTATGACAACAGCAGTTATAAGCTGATGGAATCAGATGGGAGAATTCACTTGACTAGGGTCAATGGATGGAGACTGAAAAGGATTTTCTTAGGTTTGATCCAAAATTCATGCTAGACATTCCAGAGGAGAGAGAACCCTCTAACTCTACATCTGAAGAAGCAGAAGAAGGGCTAGACGCATGAATGCCGCTAGCCAAAGGGAGAGAGCTAATGATAGCCGATTTTTGAAAAATCAAAGAAAAAAGAAGAAGAAAAAACTTATTTTTCCTTTGTTGGAGCCTTGGCAACACTGTTGGAAGGGTCGGCACCGCCTAGTCAATCTTCACAACACCTCTACGGGCATAACACCCCCCCCCCCCCCCCCCCTTCTCTCTCTCTCTCTCATTTTCCCTACATACCTCTCTCTAATATCCTCTCTCCCTTTCTCCCAAACCTACCCCGCCCCCCCCCCCCCCCCCCCCTACTGGCCACCCCAACCCCTCTCTCGTGCTCCCTCTGTATTGAGCCGCATAGGAACCCCCCCACTCTCCCGTCTTCTTACACTCACCCTCTTCCCCTCTCACACTCCTTTTCCCCCCACTCTCATTACTCCCCCCCTCCCCCCTTGGCCTGCTAATATTCTTCTCCCCCCCCCCACGATGGGCACCCGCCCTATGGGATTCCCCCCCCCCCCCCCCCCCCCTCTCTCTCTCTCTCTCTCTCTCTCTCTCTCTCTCTCTCTCTCTCTCTCTCTCTCTCTCTCTCTCTCTCTCTCTCTCTCTCTCTCTCTCTCTCTCTCTCTCTCTCTCTCTCTCTCTCTCTCTCTCTCTCTCTCTCTCTCTCTCTTCCGTTTCAGCCCGAAGGCGCAGCGCGCAGAGCCATGGAGCCCATGCTTTCCCACACCACACACTCACCCCTCATCCTCACCCTCTCCCTCATCCTCACACTCACACACACACACCCCAATCCCCCTCTCCCTCTCTCGCGCTCTGTTTTGGCAGCAACCGCCTGCCATCTCCCTCTCGGCCTGTACAAGCACAGTGCGTTTCCCTCTCTCTCAACAGCACACACACACACACCCCATACATACATACACACACACACCCCATACATACACACACACACACACCATCCCCCCCCCCCCCCCCACCCAAAGAATGCGTAGCTGCCGCCGCTGGCCGCCGAACAGAGAAAAAAATATATATATATAAACATATATATAATATAAACATTATGTACATAATCCCCCTCCCCCGTTCCCACCGCACGCTCGTGCACACATACAAATACACACACGCACTCACGCACACACACCCATATACATATATATATACACATCCGCCCACACGCACATACATACACACACGTGCGTATACGCACCACAAATTCAAAAAAAATGAAGGACTTCACGACTACGATGACCACAAAAAGAAGAAGGATCCAAAGCATGCGCCGCCAACAACAAAAAGAGGAAATGTGCCAAAGGCATGCCCCGGCCGACCCCGAAAATAAGTACGCTCGACAGCGACGTGTAGAGTGCGTAGGTGATGGAGAAGGTAGGAAAGAAGACTACACACACACACCAATACACATCAAGACACACACACACCATCGTTACCCTGCAGCAGCCATTCAACGATCTGCTCTTCTCTTCTTCTCTCTTTGAACTATTATCCAAAGTATATTTACAACATAGTATAGTCAGTGTCCAGCCGCCCATAGCACAATGGGAATATTCTTTAACATCATATTCTTTAACACTCCCCCTCAAGCTCAGAGTGAGCTTGCATATGATGGATTCCCAATGCTTCGCGAAAGTAGCAAAACTTCTCCTTTCCAAGAGCTTTTGTGAATATATCCGCAACTTTATCATTTGTCTTCACATACACCAAATCAATCTCATTTGCCAAAACTTTTTCTCTAATGAAGTGATAATGTACCTCAATGTGTTTAGTGCGAGCATGGTAGACTGGATTCTTTGCCAACATGATGCTGCTAATATTGTCACAATATATAATGACACTGTCAAGATAGTCAAAACCAAATTCTACCATAAGCACTCTCAACCATGACTCTTCACATGCTGCCAAAGCTGCTCCACGATATTCAGCTTCTGTACTTGATAATGCTACAGTTGATTGCTTCTTGCTACTCCAACTTATCATACCATTGCCAATGGAAAATGCATAACCACTTGTAGATCTTCTATCCATAAAATCTCCTGCCCAATCTGCATCTGTGTAACCATAAAGACAAAGCTTCCCATTCTTTTCATAAAACATTCCATAACTGACAGTGGCTTTCACATATCTCATAATCCATCTCACTGCATCAAGATGACTTTTACATGGATTTTGCATGAATTGACTCACAACACCCACTGCATAACTCAAATCTGGCCTTGTTATTGTCAAGTAAATAAGGCTTCCAACCATCTTGCGATACATAGTGACATCCTCAATGTAATGTCCATCATCAAACAACTTCACATTTTGATCAAGAGGTGTATCAACCAGTTTGCACGTTGTCATTCCATACTTCTCAAGCATATCCAATGCATATTGTCTTTGTATCATCCAAATTCTTGATAAAGTATTGACAATTTCAATTCTCAAGAAATATCTCAACTCACCAAGGTCCTTCATGTTGAATTCTCTCAACAAACTCTTCTTGACATGCAAAATTTGCTCAGCATGACTTCCAGTGAGAATCAAGTCATCAACATAGATAACAATAACGACGATCTCTCCATCAACATGCTTCAAAAATAATGAGTGATCAGCAGTAGATTGTTTAAATCCAATCTTCTTCAAGAATCTGGTTATCTTTTCACACCAAGCTCTAGATGCTTGCTTCAAACCATACAATGCTTTCTTCAACTTACACACATAATATGGAAACTCTGGATGTTGATAACCCTCTGGCTGTATCATATAAACTTCTTCTTCCAAGTCACCATTCAAGAATGCATTATCCACATCCATTTGTCGTAACTTCCAACCGAACATACTTTCCATTGCTATCACCAATCTGACTGTTGTCATCTTTGCAACTGGACTAAATGTCTCATCATAATCAAGACCTTTTGTTTGTGCATAACCTTTAGCAACAAGCCTCGCTTTGTATCTTTCCACACTACCATCTGACTTGCACTTGACTTTGTATACCCATTTTGAACCAATTGCTTTCTTTCCACTTGGCAAGCGAACCAAATCCCAAGTGTCATTCTTCACAAGAGCATCCATCTCATCATCCATAGCTGACTCCCATTCTGATTTTCCAATTTCCGCTTGAAAACATGTAGGCTCTTTATGTTGCACACGTGAAACCATGTATGCATAATGTGTACGCATGTAACCGTTGTATGTCAATCTATCAACTGGATAACGCACCCTCTCTGATCTTCTCAACTGTGGTGCACTCTTCTCTTCAACTCTTGCATATGGGGGTACATATTTCTCAATATGCTTACTGCCAAGTGTCCTCAAATGTGGTAAACCATGCTCTTCATCGAGGCTTTCATCTCCAGAACTCTCTTCAACCACTTTCTTCTTGCCTTTCTCGTCTTGCTTCTTATCTCGCAAACGACCGCTCCATGGGTTGACACTTCCTGTACTCTCCTCTGCCATATGTGGTCCTGAAATAGTTCTTGTTGATGGTCCTAGCTTATCAACAACATGACGCACATTCTCTTGCTCTTCATACTCATCTTCTATCATCATTGGCTTTGGTTTATACCATGGTTCATGCTCACAAAATCTGACATCTCTACTGACATAAACTTGTCTTGTCGTAGGATCATAGCACTTGTAACCTTTATTTTCAATTGGGTAGCCCAAGAATATACACTTCACTGCCTTTGGCTCCATCTTCTTTCTTGCTTCATTTGGCACATGAACATAGCAAACACATCCAAAAACTTTCATGTAGGAAACTGTTGGCTTGATCCCATAAAGTCTCTCATAAGGTGAAATTTCATGAATGGCAGCTGTTGGTGTTCGATTCATAATGTGTACTGCTGTATGAACTGCTTCAGCCCAATATGTTAATGGCATATTCATCTCATTCATCATGGCTCTTGCAATCTCTGCTATGACTCTATTCTTTCTCTCAGCAACTCCATTTTGTTGTGGTGTGTAGCTACAAGTAATCTGTCTTCTTATGCCTTGTTCACGTAAGTAATCATCAAAACTGTGTGACATGTACTCTCCCCCTCCATCTGTACGTAGGCATTTAATTTGACAACCGTTCTCTTTTTCAACCATAACTTTGAACTCCAAGAATACCTCAAATGCCTCTGACTTTGCCTTTAGAAAGTAAACCCATGTCATTCTGCTGTAATAATCTGTGAATGTGATAAAATATCGACAACCATTTGGTGTAGCATGATCATAAGGTCCCCAAATATCTGAATGAACAATTTCCAAAGGACTTTGGCTAATTCTCCCCCTCTTTGGAAATGGTAAATGAGATTGCTTTCCAAATTGACAAGCTTCACAAACATGATCAAAATTCAATCTGCCAAAATTTGGTAATCCACGTACAATTTGATTTGATTGCATATGCTTTAATCTTCTAAAATTGACATGACCAATTCTCTTATGCCATAACTCTGCCCAATCATCTTGAGTGGCTGATTTGTTTGCATACATACCACTGTGTAAACATGGATCTCCAGCTTCCAATGAGAACAAGCGACCTTTTTTTCTTCCACGTGCCAATATCTTGCCTGGTCTGCCTTTGTGAAACTCCTCTATGAAGCATCCATAACGATTAAAATGGACTTGCAACCCTTGATCTGTCATTTGTCCAACTGATGCTAAATTCTTTGTGATTGAAGGCACATATAGAACATCTCCCAATGTGTTGTATGTCCCGTCTTTTTCTAGCAATGGAACTGAACCAACAAGTGTAATCCGATGCATAGTATCATCACCTGTAGCGACAAACTCATCCTCTTCTAATTTCTCTTTTCTGTCAAACCATTCACCATGATATGTCATATGATTTGTGGCACCACTATCTAAATACCAATCATCTGTATGATGTGGCTCCACCATGCTTCCAACAACATGCTCCATAGGAAATAAATGTCCACTCGATCTATTGTCATATATATTTTGATCATGAGGATTGTATCCAGCAAAGTTTCCTCCATGTCTGCTATAACCTCGGCCTCTTTCACCACGATCACGATTTTGATTTAGCCTTGTGTAACATTCTATTTCAAAGTGACCATAAATGCCACATCTATTACAATAGCCATCTCTTTGAGGATGTACAAATCGTCCACCTCCACGTCCACAAGTTCGGGCTCTCCCCATGCCGCTTTGGCTATAATCATTGTAACTTTGACTTTGTTGGTTTTGCCATTGACCTCTTCCAACATTGTTTCCACGACCATAGTTTCCTCTTCCACCTCTATTGTTTCCACGACCTCTAGAGTAAAAAACCTGATCTCTGGAATTGTTATTTGATGTAGAAGGACCTGACTTGCCTAGCTTCACCTCTTCTTGCAAACAAAGGTTTACTAACTCTTCAAAATTAGGCATGTGTCCTCAAACAGATATAGATGTATCCAATGACTTGTATTCCGGTCCCAAACCATTCAATGTCAGTGAAACTAAGTCATCATCTGGAACTTCAACATTAATGCTCGCAAGATCTTCCTGTATTTGCTTTATCTCTGTCACATAATCTGATATGGATCTTTTTCCTCGCCATACACAATGTAACCTTTGCTTCAAGTGAACTTTTTGTGGTTCTGTATTGGAGTTGTTCATTCTTGCTAGTATCTCCCCTACTTCCTTTGGAGATTGAGCCTTCTTCACATGTGGTATAAAGAAGTCACTAATGCATAGGGAAATCCAATGCATCACTTTCCTTGAATTCTCGATCCACTTCTTGTAAGCTTCTACTCCTGCTTGCCATGTTTTATGTGCTTCAACATTCTCTCTATTTGGTTCCAAACCAACCTCGGGACACTCTTGTTCACCTGTGATATAATCCCATAAACTTTTGCCCATGATAAAGTTATCCATCCTGTAAGACCATATGTTGTAGTTCTCTCTAGTCAGCTTATCTCCAACAATCTGTGTGACTTGAGTTGAACTTTCTGCCATCTTCACTCTCTCAATTTCTTCCAAAGAATTTTGACAAAATTTCGGCAGAGTTTCGTTTGTATTTGGACAATATCTCAAGTGAAAATCTTAACCAAAGTGCTCATAAACACTGACAGAAAATCTTTCACTGCCAAGGGAAAATCCACTGACTCACTTTGCCACAGACTGACTCAGTACTATGCATAAATACTCTAAAACAATGTCCACATAGACCTGTATGCAAATGCAATCCATACGCTGTCCTGTACCACATATCCATACATCCACCTTCTTCCCATAGTTGTAAACGACATATGAGGTCTTTCGCGGGGCTAGTCGGGGGTTCGCTCCAGTACCTAATCCACCTTACCAAGGTACCAAAGCTCCCAAGGCAAGGCTTCAAAAAACCTCACTCGACCCTCACAAAGGATGCAGTTTTCCAAAATACATTGACCGCATATCCATACATAACCACAAAGTACTCAATCTGACAATATAACCGCCTCAACTTCTTCCCACAACCTTTCTTACATAGGCGGTTGTCCATAACGGACCCACAACAACCAAACATAATCTTGGATAACACAATATCATGATGCAAAAGCTCTATGTCGCTCTCCAAAACCTGTGTAAATGCTGAATTCTTCACCTGTAACCTGTAAATCTACTACCGAGTGCAAAACTGGGCATCTCCTATGCTTGTGTGAGCTGGCTGTTTGCTGCAGAAAATTGCAGATTTTGGCAAATCTGAGTATGCCAATGCGTCCGGAACGCCCAAAAACATAAAGATAGACTCCTGGATCATTGTATTCTGAGTTCGGGTGAGGGAGTTATGACCAAAAAACCTCTCTTTTTTGCTGTTTTTCAGAGCTGCGGAAACCTATGTATTGACTAGAGCTCCTCAAACTGAGCTCTGATACCACTTTGTAGAGTGCGCAGGTGATGGAGAAGGTAGGAAAGAAGACTACACACACACACCAATACACATCGAGACACACACAGACCATCGTTACCCTGCAACAGCCATTCAACGATCTGCTCTTCTCTTCTTCTCTCTTTGAACTATTATCTAAAGTATATTTACAACATAGTATAGTCAGTGTCCAGCCGCCCATAGCACAATGGGCATATTCTTTAACACGACGCACCGGCAACACACCATTCGCCGACAACACGCAACCACAATGCCATTCCGGTAATTTATAGGTTATTTTCATCATTTCTTGAGTTTTCACCCAAGCCATTGTAAAATTCCCATTTTTGTAAATATCCTCTCTTTAGGTGATGGTCACAAAGGCCCACCTAGAGATTCTCATCTTTTAATAACCTCCCAAAACAAAGCAAGGGTCAACCACACTGGGCCCACCACTTGCTTTGTCTCCCCGATTAAGCTTATCCTAATCACACTGGGATTACCATAATCCAAGTAGCCAACCCCTATAAATTGGCACTGAGAGGTCACTATCGGGGAGGGGGGGGGGGGCAGTCCATGGGAAGTTAGCACTTGGCAGAGTGTGGTGGGAAGAGTTGACACTATCACCATCATCGACAGGGGGCTTGTGTGTTGGGTCTGCCTTAGGAATTGCACCATGCGAAGGGAACCACGTCCATCTCTTGACTCCAATGGTCGATGCACACACGTATACACGCTCTTGGTAGTAAGCTCCACAATCATTGAGTCGTCTTAGAGAACGCACCAAGTAGTTTGCACCACCTCCTCTCCCTACCTCCCTACCACCACGGCGTGCCATTTGTAAATACTCCAGAAATAACTCTCCCTCACACCCCCGAGGGTTTTCATCATTTGCAAATCTCTTCAGTGTGTAAGTTTGCAGTGTTCATATCATCGTGGTTTGCATCCTAGCCGCTTAAAGCTAGGTGGTGCCCCCTGTTCGCTTTACTGTGACAGGCTCGAGGTGCGCCATTCGGCCCCCGGCGTTTTAGAGGCCGTCGGGGTTCGAGGTCCGCTTTGCGTCCGTCAGTGTGTTGGTAGTCAATCCCACAGGAGTTGACTATCATTAGGCAAAATTTGGACTCACAAAGGGGCCCTTTAAGGAGTTTGATTTTACCTCTCTCTACCAAAACGGGCGCATGTATAAATTTTTGCAAACAAACTCCAAAGCTGGCGGAGGTTTGACAGTTAGAATATCCTCTTCAAGTTCTATCTACTGATATATAGCACGCCATGAGATTCCTCATATTTTAGAAGATTCTTTTTTTGATTCACTTAGATTCCGAGATGGTTGTCACATCATAGGTGAATCAGAAAAAAGAATCTTCTAAAATATGAGGAATCTCATGGCGTGCTATATATCAGTAGATAGAGCTCAAAGAGGACATTCTAACTGTCAAACCTCCGCCAACTTTGGAGTTTGTTTGCAAAAATTTATCCATGCGCTCATTTTGGTAGAGAGAGGTAAAGTCAAACTCCTTAAAGGGCCCCTTTGTGAGTCCAAATTTTGCCTAATGCACATTCTCTAGTAATCCCATTGGTTTCTCTATGTGTCCATTTGCCAATTGTAGTTTTATCCTTGTTTTCTCTATTGCTGCTTTCCCCAAGCTTCCCATACACCTTTGGTCATTGTAAGGTCTCTAACCCCGACCAAAAAGAGCACCCTTGTACCATGGAATAAACATAATGGAAAAAGTTACTATTTTTAGCAGTTTTCCAAATTCTGTCAGTGCCATGATGTTTAGAATGTTTTAAAGCTTCAAAATGTGAATTAAAATAATTTTGAAACTTTTTTTCAAAAGTAGTAAGTTTTTCGTCACCCGACCCGTCCAATTTTGACCATCTCGAAAAATTGCACCAATACCCCAAATTTGAAAAAAATGCATTTTCGGACCACGGGGGCTACTAAATATGGCAGGTACTCGGACCAGTACTCCTTAGTTAGAGCTTAGTATAGCAATTTACGGCATTAAATCCGACTCGTATGGGCCGTTTTAGCCTAAAACCAATTTTTTCTAAAGTTGTGCGGGGAAGCACCTTGGCTCGAGACTGTGCGGGAGTAGGTTCCAGGACACTCTGAGCCAGATTTAGCAGCTAGGGGGCACCCTCTTGCCTTGTGGGAGTTGTAGGTGAGTTTCCATGCTAGAGAGTGGGTGTGAGAGCCAGTTAGACTAGCCAACTGGACACTTGGTGGATAGGTAACTAGACTTGCCAATGCAAGGTGGGAGTGCTCACTCAGATGCTTATAGCAACCAAGATCGATTTTCAGCCTTGAGGAGCCTATTTAAAGGTGTGCTCACACACACACACAGTACACACACACACACCTACACACACCTTGGGGAGGTGCTGCCAGCACACAATTTTTGAAGGAGAAGCAAGGAGGGAGGTGCTGCCGAATCCTCGCTTTGAGAACTCATTTGGATCAAAAAATCGAGAGGATTTTCAACCCCTAATCACGGCAATCATGATTTAATTTATGCTCATCTGTAATTCTCTTCATCATTCTCTTTATTCCTCGTCTACTATGCTTAATCCTAGCTATAATTCTCGATAGCTGCTCTCTAATTTTACATAGCTATACTCCATTACATAATCATCATCCAATTAGCTAATTTATGCAACCATTCATTACTCTTTATCAATGATTAATACATGATTAGGAGAGATTTCTCTCCCTAAGCAGCATAGTAATTAATTGTCAGCCGCGGTAATAATGTAGATTTGATGAAATTCATCCTTTTACTACTCAATAGTGCTGTAATAAAGTTAGATTCAATTTTTTTCTCACACAAATTAATCCATCATTAGGCCACCAGAAGAGAATTTTCTATCACCTATGCATGCGGTAACTCTGCATCTTTCTAATTGCACTAGGACAGTGATTAAGCTTGCTTACTTCATCTCTCTTGTAAATTAATTAGTAAAATTCTGAAATTCTTAATCATTTAAGCCAAGTGATTCAACTTTAGAGCCGGTTCCCATAGGACAAGTAAAGTATTACCCATAAAAATTACTAGGTCTCGAAGGAAAAATCTAACCCTCTTGCATAAGGAGGATTGTTCAATGATTCTAATCTGCCATTTGGATTGTTATGAAGCTCTCGGACCTTAGTGCTTTTCTTCAAGTTTATCATTTAAAGTAGTGATTATAAAATGGCCCCGGTTAAGAGAACTCGCTTCGGTGGTGCCCACTACCATGAGGCGGGAACGAGCAACGTGAACGGGAAAGGAAAAGCTCCCATGGACGAACAAGCACCGTCCATCTCACGAGCCATTGACGAAGAAATGGAAGAGATAGGTCACAATTTCATTCAAGTTGTTTAATTTAAAATTGCACACGTTTAGCTAGGAAAGAACATATCCCTAAACATGTTGGAGAAATCTGACGGAAACCTCGGCATTTGAATTCATTTGTACATTAAAGTCTAAAGTAGGAAAGAAATGATTGATGGATATATTGTTTGCAATAGGAAAGAATGTTTGCTAGGGAAAATTTAGCTCGACATGTTCATTCTATTTCCAATGTTGAATCAGCCTTGATCCCCCTATTGATCACAGGGGGGGGGCTCCCGACGATTTCGTAGTAGCTAAAGTTACTAGCTTAGGGCCTTTACCCACGACTTGATTTCCATGCGGTGGGAACACACGTCTTGCTTTCTATGAGGTGGGAATGTCCATGTCGTGCTTTCTATGCAGTGGACATACCTAGTTGTATGGGCAGCTAGGCGACAATGGGAGGAGTAAACTCTCGCTGGAGGAGGGAAGTTGTACCTCCAAAACATTGGAATTTTAATGAATAAGTTTGAGTAGAATTTTTACTAGAGTACTATCTTGGTGCCGCTTTGCAATACTGGTTGAAGGGCTGTCTTAACGACATTGTGAATCGGAATCTAATCAAGGAACTTTTATGTTGAACAACTTTTGTGTTAGTAATTATGTCACACAAGGAAGTGTGAGTTTGGGGTGGAAAGTGGGGGCTCGGCTCAGGTTGCCAATGCCTATGAGAAGGGTGGTCTTGATTGGTCGGGAACTCTCTATCCCCATAGTGTTTAAATCGATACTAGTAATACTCATTACCCCTAGAGCGGCGAAGTCTCAAGTGTACGTTCCTTTGAAACATGGGGGAAAAGGCACTCGAGGTTTCTCTCCTCTTGGAAGGTGGGTATTAGGATCGCTAGATATTTTAAGTAAGCGTCCCCTGCGAGGTGGAGCTAGATCTCATTGCTAGTAGGCTCGAACTCGAGTCACTTTGTGATGAGAGATCGTCCCCTAGTTGAACCCTGAACCACTTTGTTTGCTTCCGTTATAGATCTAGTGGCCACCAGGTTCACCATCAGATCCGCCGTTTGATACGGCGGGGTGGGGATCTCACACCTAGTATCAGAGCCTAGGTAGGCTGAGAAATAAAGTCGTATTGTTTGAATATTTAAGAGGAACTAAAAGTATATAGGTAGCTGATCCGAATTCATTGCATTGGTGTTGCAAGAAGATCCCGTGCTAGAATATCAAAAGTTCCAAGTGTTTGAGCTTATTTACGAACAAGCTCGTCGATCCCTAGTTTACCAATTCAGGCAAGATGTTATGGAGATACTGATGAAGGCTCATACGCCACACTCCACTCGCATCGATAGAGGATGGGGACTTGATTGGACACTTGCAGGAGGGATTTACTACATCAACGCTCGGAAGCTAGGATGCCTGGCTAGCGATTTAAAGAAGATACGGTGGGGAGAAGAGTTGAGGGTGGTGGAGATATTCTACTTGCTACCTACTCGATTAGACCTGACTGTCTCAGTCGACACCAATCAAACCCTCAACGACTAGCTCTTGGAGAAGGTCACCAATGTAATCCCAACAAACAGGGTCAGAACTTTTGGAGTACCAAAAGAAGAATCCCGGCTTGACACCATAGTTTATTATCCACTCAAGGATGAGTATAGGAACTACTTCACGAGCAAAGTAGTGCATCATGTGAACACAATCTCCTAGACGTATCTTATATGCAATCCAAAAAGCCATGTAATAAAGTGATCACGAATTATCCTAAACCTTGAGGGGTTTCTATTGTAATAAATTTTCATCAATAAAGTGCTTTTTGTCTCTGAATCTCTGTCTCTTGATAAAGTGGGATCTTGAATTTTATTTAAGTCTCGTGTCTATTTTGAAAATCATGGTATCAAGAATATCGTATAACCCATGTAGGCACCGCCTCTTGCTCTACGCTCGACAGCGCAAGAGAAGAAGTTCCTCCTTAAACAAGCCCAGCCTCCACTCATTAAGGGTGAGGGGGCAAATGTGGAGAGAGATGCGGAAGTGTGGATGGAAGCCATGGATGATTACTTTGAAGCTGCGGGAACCCAACCCATGAATCAGACTATGCTTGCGATGTTTCGCTTGTCTGGCGATTTCACGATATGATGGAAGCAACATTGTAGGGACATGGATATTAAGGGATCTTCCCAATCCTGGGAAGACATCAAAGCTGCAATAATGGGACGTTATTTACCACCTGCCTATAAAACCTTGAAGATGAATGAATTCTTTTCACTTCGGCAGCTGACTTCATCTGTCGAAGAATATTATGCAAAGTTTGTCACTCTTCGGAGATATGCTCCTAAGATGACCTTGGAACAACAAGTGACGAGGTTCTGCCAAGGACTAATCGACCCTTTGAATACTCGGTTGGAAGCTCTCAGGCCGACGACACTACAGGATGCCTTGTTGAGGGCCAAACCTCTAGCTCTTGAAGTACAAAAAGTTAATCAGAACAGGAGGAATCATTGGGCAAAAAGGGCAAGGAAGACTGCTTCGAACAACAGACCAGCCAACCAAGCATATGACCAACGTCTTATTGTGGCTACCACCACAACCATGGAGTTCCCAGATGTTCGATGCTATGGTTGCGGCGAGTATGGACATTACAGGTCCAAGTGCCCCAAGAACACTCAGGCAACTAGCGCCAATGCCATACCTTTGAATGCCCATGGGCGTGGCCAAGCTAATGTAAGAGGAGGACATGGAAGGATGAACAGAGGGCGAGGGCGTGGAGCTACCACCAGAGTGAATGCCGCAATGGTACAACCAACTGTGGGTGATGAAGCAGTGGAGAGAGCAACCTTGCATGCTGCAATTGACAACCCCAATGGTTGTGAGCAATACGCAGTCATTCATACGCGAGGGTCTCTCAGAGGTGAACAACTTCCTTATAGATTGTGGTAGCACTCTTTCATTTCTTTCACCCAGATGCATGAGGAAGCTAAAGCTAGATAAGTATCCAACAAGAAAGCTAGTTGTAGAATTAGCAACAAACGGCAAGGAAGTATTATCTCAGCATTCTACAGGAAAAATCGACTTTGATTTACGGGGACACCCAAATTCTGCCCAATTTCGAACCCTACCCTTAGGATTCTTTGATGGGATACTAGGGATGGACTGGTTAAAGCAAAATAAGGCCCACATCCATTGTGCACAGGGAAACTCTACCTTTACAGATAACTTGGATAATGAAGTCTTAATCCAGGGGGAAAATGGGAGACCTAGGGCTACTCTAGTTAAGGCCAACAGACTCTTGAAGGGACTAAGACAGGGACAACCAATTTATGCGGTAAAGCTCAACTAGGTGGACGAATCAGATACCTCACTTCGACCAAACAGGTTGAGGGAGTATGATGATGTATTCCCTGAAGACCTTACGAATCTTCCGCCACATAGAGAGGTAGATCATGAGATTGAGACTATCCCTCAATGTGAACCTATCTCAAAGATACCTTGTAAAATGTCACATCCAGAGGCCATCGAACTCAAGGAACAACTTAGGAAACTCATTGAACAAGGATTCATTCGACCAAGTACTTCTCCTTGGGGTGCACCAGTTCTTTTTCACAAGAAGAAGGATGGAACCTTAAGGCTATGCATAGATTACCGTGGACTGAACGAGGTAACCGTCAAGAACAAGTATTCAATTCCAAGGATTGAAGAACTCTTGGACAGACTCCACGGTGCCAAAATGTTTACAAAGATTGATCTAAGGTCAGGATATTACCAAATCAGGATCAAAGAATCAAATATTCCAAAGACAGCTTTCAACACGAGGTATGGACACTACGAATTTACAGTAATGTCTTTTGGTCTAAAAAATGCTCCTGCAAGCTTTAATCAACTTATGCAGGATATTTTCAGACCTTACCTGGATGATTTTGTCTTGGTTTTCTTTGATGAAATTATGATCTATTCTAAGAACGAGGCAGATCATGAAGAACATGTTCGCAAAGTACTTGATCTTCTTCGGGAACACCAACTTTACGCTAAAGAGAGAAAGTGTACCTTTTTCTCACCAAATGTCAATTATCTTGGATTTGTCATATCGGCTGAAGGGATTTGAGTGGACCCAGACAAAGTCAAGGATATCGTTGATTGGCCTCAACCATCCACCATCAGCGAAGTAAGAGGATTTCTTGGAATAACGGGATGGTACAGGATTTTTGTCAAGGATTATGCACGTATTGTTGCACCTTTGAAGAAACTCCTGAAGAAAGGAATGAGGATCTAATGGAAGACCGAGCACGAGCCTAGCTTTGCTAAGCTAAAAGAATTATTGGTCTCAGCTCTTATTTTAAAGCTCCGAGATTTTAGCAAGGAATTTGAAGTAGCGACCGATGCTAGCAAATTTGCTCTAGGTGGAGTTCTTACTCAAGAAGGAAGATCGGTGGCGTATACTTCGCGAAAGCTAAGGGATCATGAGAAGAATTATCGTACTCATGATTTGGAACTTTTAGGAGCTATACATGCGTTGAAGTTATGGAGACATTATCTTCTCGGACGCAAGTTTCAGCTGGTTACAGACCACAAGAGCTTAAAATGGATTTTTACTCAACCTATTCTCAACATGCGACAACGGCGATGGATAGAGCTATTACAGGAATATGACCTTGACATAAAGTATAGACCAGGGAAGGAAAATGCAATTGCATATGGACTTAGCCAAAAATCATTTTTCGGGGCTATCTATTCCAAATAACCCTTCTTGGGATAGAGTCAAAGAAGCATCCTTGGTAGATCCAGAGTACCAACGTATAGTATCATTAGTCCAGCAGAATAAGATGCCTGAAGCTAAAGATTACTCTCTTATGGGAGGATGTATTTACTACAGACATAGAATCTGTGTACCCAAAGACCCAGCTTTAAAGAAGGCTGTTCTGTATGAAGCACATGATAGCCCTACATCTAGACACCCAAGCTATGCTAAGACTCTTCATGCTGTCAGAAGGAGTTATTTTTGGTCTGGAATGAAAGGAGACATACTTCGCTATGTGAGGCAATGTCTTTCTTGTCAACGGATAAAAGCTGAAAGAATCAAGTTACCAGGGCAACTTCAACCTCTTGACATACCCCAGATGAAATGGGAATGCATTAGTATGGATTTTGTTACAGGATTACCTTCTATAGGAGGTTATGATTTTGTTTTCGTGGTTGTTGATATGCTCACAAAAGTGTCTCATCTAATACTCGTAAAGACAACCTTTACTGCTTCAGATATTAGTCGAGTATTCATCAAGGGAATTTTTAGGCTACATGGTCTACCCAAGCGTATCATCAGTGATAGAGACGCCAAGTTTACATCAAAATTTTGGACTTCTCTTTTCCAATCTATTGGGTCACAATTAGCCTTCAGTACATCGTATCATCCGCAGACAGATGGGCAAACTGAAAGGGTTAATCAAGTCATCGAGGACATTCTAAGAGCATATTGTTCGCAAGAACCAAGAAAGTGGTTACAATATCTACCTTTGGTGGAGTATGCTTATAATTATTCCGAACACAAAAGCATTGGAATGTCACCCTTCAAAGCTCTTTATGGACAGGATTATTTAGCACCACTGAACTTCTCAGATCCAACCATTAGCGTAGAAGCCTCTAGGAAGATGCTAGAAGATATGGAAGCTCAGACTAGAGCTATTCGCCAAGACATTTAGGCCGCTCAGGATAGACAGAAGCACTATGCAGATAAGAACCGTTTGAAAAGAACTTTCAAAGAAGGGGATAAGGTTTTTTTGCAAGTCCGACCAAAGAAAAGAAACTTATCACTAGGTAGATATAAGAAACTAAGCCCAAGGTATTGTGGACCATTTGAGATTGTTAAAGTTGTGAGTGACCAGGCCTACAAGCTAAAGCTACCTGCAAACTTGAAGGTTCATGATGTGTTCCACGACAACTTACTCAAACCCTATATCCCTAATCCTGATCAATTCTTGGATTCAGATCAGATAGTCATGCTAGCACAAGGAGTTCTCGGGCTTCAACATGATTACATACTTGAAACAAGGGAAAGGAAGCTACGCAACAGAACTATCACAGAGCATCTAGTAAAGTGGAAGGATTACCCTGAAGAAGATGCAACTTGGGAGGACAAACCAACGCTCTTAAAAGATTACCCAAACACATTCTTGAGATGAGGACATCTCAAATTTTTCACGTTGGGGAGGTTGTAAGGTCTCTGACCCCGACCAAAAAGAGCACCCTTGTACCATGAAATAAACATAATGAAAAAAGTTACTATTTTTAGCAGTTTTTCAAATTCTATCTCATTTCCATGATGTTTAGAATGTTTTAAAGCTTCAAAATGTGAATTAAAATAATTTTTGTAAAAAATTTCCAAAAATAGTTAGTTTTTGGTCACCCAACCCGTCCAGTTTTGATCGTCACGGAAAACTGCACCCGTACCCCAAATTTGAAAAAAATGCATTTTCAGACCCTGGGGGCTACTAAATATGGCAGGTACTCAGACCAGTACGCCTTAGTTAGTGCTTAGTATAATAATTTACGGCATTAAATTGCGACTCGTATGGGCCGTTTTAGCCTAAAACCAATTTTTCCTAAAGTTGTGCGGGGAGGCACTAGGGCTTGAGACTGTGCGGGAGCAGGTTCCAGGACACTCTGAGCCAGCTTTAGCAGCTAGGGGGCACCCTCTTGCCTTGTGGGAGTTGTAGGTGAGTTTCCATGCTAGAGAGTGGGTGTGAGAGCCAGTTAGACTAGCCAACTGGACACTTGGTGGATAGGTCACTAGACTTGCCAATGCAAGGAGGGAGTGCTCACTCAGATGCTTATAGCAACCCAGATCGATTTTCAGCCTTGAGGAGCCTATTTAAAGGTGTGCTCACACACACACACACACACACACACATGCTCACACACACACCCAGTACACCTACACACACCTTGGGGAGGTGCTGCCGGCACACACAGTTTTTGAAGGAGAAGCAAGGAGGGAGGTGCTGCCGAATTCTTGTCTTGAGAACTTATTTGGATCAAAAAATCAAGAGGATTTTCAGCACCTAATCACGGTAATCATGATTTAATTTATGCTCATCTATAATTCTCTTCATCATTCTCTTGATTCCTCGTCTACTATGTTTAATCCTAGCTATAATTCCCGATAGTTGCTCCCTAATTTTACATAGCTATACTCCATTACATAATCATCATCCAATTAGCTAATTTATGCAGCCATTCATCACTCTTAATTAATGATTAATATATGATTAGCAGAGATTTCTCTCCCTAGCCAGCATAGTAATTAATTATCAGCCATGGTAATAATGTAGATTTGATCAAATTCATCCTTTTACCACTCAATAGTGTTGTAATTAAGTTAGATTCAATTTTTTTCTCACACATTAAGATGTGATTAAGGCAAAATTAATCCATCATTAGGCCACTAAGAAGAGAATTTTTTATCACTTATGCATGCGATAACTCTGCATCTTTCTAATTTCACTAGGAAAGTGATTGAGCTTGCTTACTTCATCTCTCTTGTAAATTAATTAGTAAAATTTTGAAATTCTTAATCATCTAAGCCAAGTGATTAACTTTACAGCCGGTTCCCATAGGACAAGTAAAGTATTACCCATAAAAATTACTAGTTCTCGAAGGAAAAATCTAACCCTCTTGCATAAGGAGGATTGTTCAATGATTCTAATCTGCCATTTGGATTGTTATGATGCTCTCGGACCTTAGTTCTTTTGTTCAAGTTTATCATTTAAAGTAGTGAGTATAAAATGGCCCCGGTTAAGAGAACTCGCTTCGGTGGTGCCCACGACCGTGAGACGGGAACGAGCAACGTGAACAGGAAAGAAAAAGCTCCCATGGACGAACAAGCACCGGCCATCTCACGAGCCATTGATGAATGAATAGAAGAGGTAGGTCACAATTTCATTCAAGTTGTTTAATTTAACATTGCACACGTTTAGCTAGGAAAGAACATATCCCCAAACATGTTGGAGAAGTCCGACAGAAACCTCAGCATTTGAATTCATTTGTACATTAAAGTCTAAAGTAGGAAAGAAATGATTGATGGATATACTGTTTGCAATAGGAAAGAATGTCTGCTAGGGAAAATTTAGCTCGACATGTTCATTCTATTTCCAATGTTGAATCAGTCTTGATCCCCCTACTGATCACAGGGGGCGGCTCGCGATGATTTCGTAGTAGCTAGAGTTACTAGCTTAGGGCCTTTACCCACGACTTGCCTTCTATGTGGTGGGAACCCACGTGTTGCTTTCTATGCGGTGGGAATGTCCATGTCGTGCTTTCTATGCGGTGGACATACCTAGTTGTATGGGCAGCTAGGGGACACGGGAGGAGTAAATTCTCGCTGGAGGGGGGATGTTGTACCTCCAGAACATTGGAATTTTAATGAATAAGTTTGAGTAGAATTTCTACTAGAGTATTGTCTTGGTTCCGCTTTGCAATACTGATTGAAGGGCTGTCTTAACGAACATTGTGAATCGGAATCTAATCAAGGAACTTTTATGTTGAACAACTTTTGTGGTAGTAATTAGGATACACAAGGAAGTGTGAGTGTGGGGGTGGAAAGTGGGGGCTTGGCTCAGGTTGCCAATGCCTATGAGAAGGGTGGTCCCGATTGGTCTCGGGAACTCTCTATCCCCATAGTGTCTAAATCGATACTAGTAATACTCATTACCCCTAGAGCGGCGAAGTCTCAAGTGTACGTGCCTCTGAAACATGGGAAAAAAGGCACTCGAGGTTTCTCTCCTCTTGGAAGGTGGGTCTTAGGATTGCTAGATAGTTTAAGTACGCTTCCTCTGCGAGGTGGAGCTAGATCTCATTGCTAGTAGGCTCAAACTCAACTCACTTTGTGATGAGAGATCGTCCGCTAGTTGAACCCTGAAGCAATTTGTTTTCTTCCGTTATAGATCTAGTGGCCACCAAGTTCACCATCAGATCCGCCGTTTGATACGACCGGGTGGGGACCTCACAGTCATTATGGCAATGCCTGCTCCATGTTCTAAAATAGCCATGGTTGTTACATCATTGTATTGTATTGGAAGGTAAGTGTTTCCCTCGTTTCCTCAAAGGACACCCCATTTGTTATACATATCAACTAGAGCATTGCCAAATATTTCTTTCAAGCAACCCGTGTCAAGCTAGGCCAATACGCTCCATGAGATAACATTTCTGACAAAGATCTCATCAAGAACTTTTTGTGATTTTGTAGATAATCACCTCATTTGACATGCATATCAGCCAATATATTTCAAGGCATGTTATCTTTACACAGCAGTCCTTGATTAACAATATCATTGTTGGAGGTCCCTTCGTTGCAATATCTCCAATGACCAACAAAATTATCAATCCGGAGGGATGAGCTACCCGGCTAGAGCATGGAAACACTCACACGGTTCGTGAGCTAATTATGGCAACAAAAATGGTTAACTCTACGAGGTGAGATTCTTGGCCTGTGGAGGAGCTAAGCCACAATGAAGGGCAATCTCCATATCCACTTATCTTCACCTCTAATCAACCCAATCACACACACTATGATTGCAAGATGAAAACAACACTAATCCTATCATGCAACACACTAATTGCAAGCACACACACACTAATTGCAAGCACACACACACAGATCTATTGAGCACCACACTCCAATCAAACCTACATGCATACACAAGCAAAGAGGGAAATCACACAAGATTAGAGAGGGATTAACCACTAATTAGTTAAGATTTAGCTAATCTAAGTATCATAGGCAATCATAAGAAGCATGAGATAGGCATAGTGAAAGAGAATGAATCATTGATTAATGTTAATCAAATCTCATGAGCAAGGAGAAGCTCAAGGAATCCATAGCCACACACCTCAAGAGCTCTCACCAAAGAGTGCTCTCAATAAATGAGCTTGAGAACCGTAATTTCTTTTACACACTGCCTTATATACCTAAGTTAAAAACATGAAATGTCCGGGCGGCCAAGGCCTTTAGGGCTCCACCACTTACTGAATCTGCTACCTAGGCACACTAATTGACCTATTCTTTACAGCTTGGAACTTCCATTGAGCCCATAATACATTAAAATATTACAATGGATTGAAATAAATTGGGAATTTACAATACGTGACCATTTTGGGAAAAGGTGAAAAATGTGTAGCTCCAATCTTTACTGCTTCTTTGTGTTGATCTTTGATGTGCATTCGTACGTCTTTGTTCTTAAGCAGCTTATGTTAACTGACGCTGACTCAATTAACATTCCCCCCTTCCGATTTTAATACCCGTCCTCGGGCACTGTTGAAAGGTGTCTATGGAGGCTGTGAAAGGTTTGGTTGGTTGTTGATGGGTTGATTGTCTTCAATCGGCGTTGAATTTTTTGATGAGGTTCAATTTGTTGCAGCATCTGCATTGGTCCGAATATGTCTGATGTGAGAGATGATGTTTCATTTGTCCGTTGTAGTGGCATAATGGTGAGGCTACTGTTTATTTATGAGAAGTATGTACAAGGGAAGTAGAATGATGAGGTTCTAAATTAGGGTCTAATACTTGGATGACCAAAGGGAAAAAACCCAGTGGGAAAAAAGTGCCTGTGGGATATGCACATTATTGGAGTACTTATTAGCATGGAAAATATTAATAAAGTACTCAAGGAATTAATTGATGATAGATATGGAATTAAAAAATGTGATATCCGTGGAAGTGTACTGGGCCGATACCAATTTTCCAAGGTCAACACCAAGCGATGGGGAGTGTTGGGCAATCGCCAAGCCTATTATTCACTCGGTGTTGACTCCGTTGTTACATGTAATGATTTTAACCCCAAGGTTAGTACCAAGCGATAGGGAACGTTGGGCAGTATCCAAGCATCCTATTCGCCCCATATTGACTCAACTGTCGTATGTAATGACTTTAAGAGCAAGGTCAACACCAAGTGATAGGGAGTGTTGGGTAGTCCCCAAGCTTCCTAGAGTCCCAGTAGGTGACTCAACTGTATTTTTGTGATCACATCACCATGGTCTTCATCGTCAGTTACACCAAGGTTAGCACCAAGCGATAGGGAGCGTTGGGCAATCCCCAAGCTTCCTATTCGCTCAGTATTGACTTCACTGAATTTTGTCTTTTTGTTGTTGCTTATCATATCCCAAGGTCTTTGCCGTCACGTGTAATGGATTTAACATCAAGGTCAACACCAAGAGATGGGGAGTGTTGGGCCATCCCCAAGCTTCCTATTCGCTCAGTAGTGACCCCACTGCATGGCTTTGTTGGTTAGCATGAAATTGGTTTGTTGCGTGTTGTAGTCCACTCAAGGTGCATCGGTGGAAGAAAAAAGAGTGTCTAATGCATATGTCCAATGATGGGACATCCTATTTATGCATACACAAAAATGCATGGGAAACACTATGCTGTGCATGAAAGATTTTGAGGGGTTATTCAAAAAGATGGTGTAGCTATAAAAGCATATGACATGGCTTTACAAGCTGGCACCCCTTTAAGAATGGTTTTTGTTGTCAAGGATATGTGCTCTCATCTTACTGTGCACTGTGCGTGAGTGTTGGACTCTACGAAGCTCCACCAATTGTAAGTTAATAGACTTCGACTCTTGTGCTCATCTCATCCAGCATGAGCGACACGACTCAGATATGCTCAACTCTTCAAGCTTGAGCGAAGCATAATAACTATGACTCTTAGCACAGAGTTTAATATGACTTGAAGCTTTGGGACTAATGCTTTGCTCATTTTATGGCTTAGTAGCCCGACTTTGACTATGCCAAAGAGTGTTTTTTGCACCCTGGCAACTTGACTTTTTACATTCTTGTGCTTACTACAAACATTTCTTTAAGTAAAAGTAAGCTTGAGTCCTCAAAAAGAGGATTAGTGAAGGACCAAGTTGGCATCGAAGGTTTCTTTTACCATACCTGTCTTATCATCTTTGAATATGCATTCACGTTGGTTTGGTTGTCCTAATTCTTTGACTGTGAAGACTCCATTATCTTGATTCTCCAATTGGACCTGTGGATAGGAGTCTTTGTTGTTTTTGTAGGCCTCTGTTGATCGTTGACATTTTACTTTTGACTAGTATCATTGGAAGACTTAGGAGTCCAAACCTTTTGAGGACCTTTGTAACTCCTTTGTTGACTTGTTGAGCTCTAGGTCTTGTTGAGCTGTTGAGATCTTCATGCAAGTCTGATGTAGTTGTAGTTGGCTTGTGGTTGACTGGTAGCCAAATCTTTGTATAGCCTGTGTAGAATCCTTGTCCAAGAGGAACATTCTTTGAGATTTGTCTTTGTTCTGTATCCTCTTGAGAGTTGTGGATAACTTTAGCATCTTTTGATGTTGTTCTATTGTATACCTGCTTCTTAGGTATCCTAGGATATTGTCGAGATTGATACCTTGTGGGCCTTGTTTAATGGGAGGGACTTGACATTACTTCATATTCCCTAACCTACGGTTTTGGTACCCTTATATGTCTGTTACCTCTATAGTACTCCTATTCCTTTAAGCTCCAATGTGATGCTATCTATCCCATGTGTTTGTCCTTCTATGTTGATTTCATGTCTTTAATCCAAACTGGATCATTGACTTTAACTAAACTGCTTGAAACAAACACTTGCTTGACTTTCCTTTATATTCTTTGGCTGATATATCTTTTCTTTTCTGGGTGTCTCCTTAGAGGTTTCAGTTGTGTCAGCAGTTCACTTGAAATTTTAAAAGCCTGACTTGCTTGAAGAAGCTGATCCATGAGGGTTCTTTGATGTAGAGGCATATGTTGTCACATCTTCTTTGCTAATCGGTGGAAGTTCCACTTTAGCTTTACCTTTGTCTGTAATTTTGATCTTTGTTCCTTCTATCTTTGGTGGCATTCGCTACTCAACAGCTATCGTGATTTCTCTTTGCTCTGTTTGATCTGCACTTGCTATTGTCTGATCTACTTTAAGCTCTTTTGAAGTTCTGATTGATGGAGATGAATCATCCTCAATAAGATCTGCTTTGATATCAGTCTCCATTTGAACTGTGCTTGAGGACACTGTGCTGTCGTCTGTGGATGACCATTGTTTTTCTTTATTATTTTTTGTTTGTGATGACTCCATCATGTTTCCATTTTGTATCTCTGACATCTTCTAGGCCATTGGCATTCCCATTATGATGTCGTCTGGCATATCACGTGAAATTGAGCTATGATGATCTGTGAGCTTACTTCAATGGTGGTGGAGATGATTCCCCAACATTGTGCTCGTTTGTTTCCTGATATGCTCACAAATTCCGGAGCATCTTCCAAGTGTGGTTGGCCACATCTTTTCCAAGTGGGAAAGGACATGAGGTTCTTGTCTAGTTGAAAATCTAGCTTCACTTCACTTGACAACTTTTCTTGGTTTTCACTGGTGATGTTGCACTTGATCTTCTCAAGATTTCTTGCTATAATGATTGCTTTTGCTATGGCAGCGTCCTTTGGTTGAGCTTTATCTGAGTTTTCTTTGCTTTGATCACCTGCGTCAATCAATGTTGTCTCCATTGGCTGTAATACTGCACTTTTTGTTTGCAATTGCTGAGCATTGTCTGCCTGCATCTGAGTAACTTTTGATCTTAATAGATCCACTGTACTTTCTGGCAGAATTTGTCTCTTTGGAGGAGATTTTGGCGGTGACCTTTGTGTAGCTTTCTGGACTTTAGCTCCCATTGACTTTGACTTTCACTACAAGAGGCTATTCATATTAGCGACGCTCAAAAAAAAAATTCCCGGCATCGCTATGAGCGTCGTAAATTTACAAGTAAATTTGCGACGCTCATAGCGACGCCGACTGGGCGTAAAAAAATAATAGAGAGCGCCCAAAAACTCAGATCTCAGATCTGAGTTTTTCGGTGCCCTCAAGCAAAGAGCAAGTAACGCCCTCCCTCTCTCTCTCTCTCTCTCTCTCTCTCTCTCTCTCTCTTTCTTCTCCACACACACACACACAGACGAGGAGAGGAAGGAGAGCCAGGTATGCTTCTTCCCTCTCCTCACTCTCATGTTCCCTTCCCCTCTTTCTCTGTCCCTCTCTCTCTCTCACACACACACACATAGTGTTTTTGAGAGAGAGAGAGAGAGAGAGAGAGAGAGAGAGAGAGAGAGAGAGAGAGAGTACAAACATAAACAAAAACGCACACACACATACATAAACAAAGAATGCACACACACATTGAGAGAGGAAAAGAGAGAGAGAGCATGCATAAACAAAAAACGCACACATTGAGAGATGAAAAGAGAGAGAGAACATGCATAAACAAAAAACGCACACATTGAGAGAGGAAAAGAGAGAGAAAACATGCATAAACAAAAAAACGCACACACATTGAGAGAGAAAGAGAGAGAAACTAATTTAACGTCGTAGGAAACTAATTAAAATTAAAAGACCTAAAGATCTAGCCGACGAGGAGTTGAACTCAAGACCTATTATTCAAGAGGGAAATGGCATAACCAATCTATCATACTTGGCATGGGTGATAGAAAGGTTATACCATTTATCTCTTTTTATTGGCACACACATCCACACACGCGCACACACACAAGAAGAAGAGAGTTATAACGTCGTAGGAAACTATCCTAAAAGACGTTAAAGATTAGGTAAGATGTAGACTTACGTTAAATTAGATTTAGGTTTATTTAAATTAAATTAGATTAGATTTAGGTTTATTTTTAAATAGATTTACGTTTATTTACGCTAGATTTAGATTTACGTTATATTAGATTAGATTTAGGTCTCCATAGACTGCGATGCCTGCATGAAGTGGGTGAAGAAAGCCCTCAATGGAATATAGGGTATTGCTGCCTTCACTCATGGTGGGCTCCGTCAATCCAAAAGTACTGGTGAAATCTCTTCAGAAGATAGGGAAGAAGGTGGATCTTTAGGGCGGCAAGAGTCACTACATCCTCGACACAATGACCATCTAGACAACCTCTAGTCATTCAACAGCAACTTCAAAGTTAGTAACAAGAGCAAGAACGGTCTAAAGGGCCAATTGCTGTTGTCAGATGTGGATGGAGATGAGGCAGCGTCACCGCCGAAAGTTAACTCTCACATCTTTAGTGATGAGAATGCCAACTCTTGCCGAGTTATGTGAAAAATTATGTGTTAAATCAGTTTTAAGGTTCTTATAATCCCTGTTAGTTTAGTTCTTTGTTTTTAATATAACATAATTTACGTTAGATTTAGATTTATGTTATATTAGATTAGACTTAGGTTTATTTAGGTTTATTTAGGTTTACCCACACACACACACACACACACAAGAAGAAGAGAGTTTTAACGTCGTAGGAAACTATCCCAAAAGACGTTAAAGATTAGGTTAGATGTAGACTTACGTTAAATTAGATTTAGGTTTATTTTTAGTTAGATTTACGTTTATTTAGATTTACGCTTATTTACGTTAGATCGAGTCCACGCAAGAATTACTTACGGTTTAGGGTTTAGAGTTAGACGAACAGTGAAAAGATCTACTGTGAAAAGATGTTAAGATGCTGTGAAGTGCTACAGCTAGAGAAGAGGCAAAGGGGTTTTGTCCACTACATGCAGTATCATGTAGACGTGGGTCTGTAGATTTCTTGTACCCACAAATATAGGTATTGACCAATAAAGACGAGATTATAACCCGGTGGTTCTGATCTCCGTGCACCTCTAGACCGAGGTGTGCGGGGATTGGACATGACTAGAGAATGTGAGGTAAAGAGAGAGAGAGAGAGAGAGAGAGAGAGAGAGAGAGAGAGAGAGAGAGAGAGAGAGAGAGAGATAAGACGAAGAATGCCAATAGAATATTAAATTTGTTGTCCAGGTTATAGGATTTTTATCCTCATTATGAGTAGTGACGAGGCTGTGGGACCGTCCAACCGAAACAACTATCTCTCAACGAGGGTCTTATGTCCTTGTAATCAATGCAAGCATCTTGTGCGACGGACAAGACGTGTTTCTTTGCAGCACGTTCGCGAATTTGGAGAGTTTGATCCATCTATTATAGATCGAGTTGTTACCAATTATAACTCGTCGGACTCTGATGCTGGCCAACAAGCAGCAATCTTGCAACCCAATAGACGTGTTCGCAGGCGCTTTGGTCAAGCAGCATATGTGAGGCCACAAGATGTAGCCTCTGATAGCTCGGGGGATGATCATGCAGAGCACATTCCCAACGAGGCAATGTTTGAGCCCGAGATTGATGAAATGATCGAGACGATCATGGATTCAGAAAGGCTTATCTATGATGATATGAAAAGTGAAGCCGATACGCCATTGTATAATGGAGCACGTATGTCTAGATTGAAAGCACTCCTGGTTCTTCTCAACATGCAGGCAAAGTTTGGATGGAGTGACACTAGCGTCACAGCGCTTTTCAGGTGATCTATTACAATTAGTTTACTTCAATAAAACTCTAAATGTATAATGATCTGATAGATTTTTACACGACTGTATCGTATTTTTATGTTGTGTAGATTGCTTAAAAAAGCACATACTACCAGCTGACAATGTGATGCCAGATTCCCGAGATGAAGCAAGAAAGATTTTGCGAAACTTGGGGATGGATTACAATTCTATCCACGCTTGTCCTAATGACTGCATTCTTTTCAGAGCGGAATACATAGACATGGAGAAGTGTCCGAAATGTGATTCCGAAAGATATCGAGTAGATCTCCACGGGACAAAAATTCCACAAAAGGTTTTGCGACACTTTCCTCTGGTTCCTCGCATCAAGCATTTCTTCGAATGTAAGTCCATGGCCGCCCTAGCATCATGGCATGAGGAGAATAAATCTTCGGATGGTGTGCTACGAATTCCTACAGATTGCGCAGCCTGGAAACATATAGATGGAACATGGTCGGATTTTGCCATAGTTGATCTATTATCATGTGTATACATGCAGGGCTTCAAACAAGCGGATACAGAGCATGTGTCACATGTGGACCTAGACTGAATGCACGTAGGGCGCCCTCACTGAAGAAGCAAATCTACGAAGGTCATCAAGCGTATCTTCCAGAGAATCATGTGTTACGCGATGACTTTTTGGGAAGAGAGCCACCAAGGATGTCTGCACAAGCACGGTTAGAGCAGAAGGAGATGTGCGATGACGGATTGCCTCCAGGGATAAAGAGACTATCTCTATAGTACGAGTTACCGTACCGGCCCCGACTCATGATCAATCACTTGCTCGATCCAATGCATATATTCAAGAATGTGGGTAATCTACTATGGGACCATCTGACCGGCAAGAAAGATACTTTGGGAGCCAGAGTTGACCTTAGAAATGTGGATCGTATGGAGCAATATTGGCCGCAAACAGCGTCTGATGGATCGATAAAACTCCCTAAAGCACCATGGATGTTGAGAAGAAGATGATGGAAGATCTAGAGGCTAAAATCAACTGATTTTGCATTCTTCACAATCCAGTGATGCAAAAGTGGATTTCACAATATGAGGATGCAAAGCAAGAGCGACAAAGGGCACGAATCAAGTGGAGACGGGGAATACGACCACCGATGCACTATCCGACGGTTCTGGAGAGCCTACCAACCTTCATGAGCTTAACATGGTTGCACAACCAATTGAAAAGCGCACAACAATGCGGTGACGAAGTGACTCAGGAAGAGTGGGAGTACTCTCGGGGTTGAGCGACCAAGGTAAGTTTGCAATGTACGACTAGCTAGTGACTTTATTTCTAAACGTTTGAACGGCCACTCATAATCTTTTTTCGTTGTAGTATAAGTCATACACAGCAGCATGGTGTAAAGGTCGACATTTTAGGGTGGAACGAATCGACAAAAAGCGTTTAACTCAAGATTGTGGAATCATGGAAAAATTTGAACAGTCTAGTCGACGACGTTCCTCTGATGCAGATCCTGTGGTGGCGGAACTCACTTACTTCGGCACGCTGCAAGAGATTTTGAGGATCGATTACAGAGGATTTTTTGTCGACTTGTTCGACGTGCAATGGTTCAAGTAGAGGAGAGTCTGGTTTTCTTGAGGTGGATTCTACTAAGAAATGGATTGACCTAAGAGACACTTTCGTACTACCCGAGCATTGTAAACAAGTAAATATGTAAATAGTTAACATCCCCCTTTTACAAGTTATGTTCTTGAAAGCTCTTATGTAAGTTATGTGGCTCTGGCAGGTAATATTTCATCCTACAAAGTCTACATCAAACTGGTGGTACGTCATAGAGGTAGCCCCTCGTAGTGCAAGGACGTATGAAGGCTACCATGTGCCAATCACAACGGCATCAATGGAGGAGATCAGAGAAGATGCTCAATCAGAAGCCGCTACGGTGGTGCCAGACGAGCATCAAGATGCTACTACTCTATATGGGGTGCATGCAGAGGAGCTACAAAATGAAACCGAGGATATGTGTTTAAACGGAGAGCTCTATATAGATATAGGAAGTTATGCTGAGTTATGCGAGGATGAGAGAGAGATCTCTTAAAGCCACAAATATTGTATTTGAACAATTTTGCTCCGTGTTGTAAAAGCTCTGGCTCTCTAAGTACCTTCCATGGTGTATAACGCTCTTTTCTACTCGCGCTCACATCTTTTGATTGAAAATTCTGAGTTTTCGACTTGCCTCTTCTATCACTCAATTCATTGCATCATTGTATTTATATGCGTCATTACGTCATTGTATTTAATGGTCTTTGCGTCATTGTCTACTCTATTCATTCAATATTAAGTTTAAATATTCGTGTGTTTAATGCAGGTATGGATGATGAGGAGTTTCTTTCTTCTTTGTCACTGCAGCAGAGACAGTGGTACGTGGAGCGTCATCGCTCTGGCCTATCATCGCGCGTTCCTACTCCATCCGCATCTCCCTCTCTTTCGGAGCATTCGGCGCGCTCCGAAGCTTCGGCGTCGACGAGAAGAGCTTCACACTCATCTAGACACCGGCGCTCTAGTGGTGGCGGTGGCAGTTGTTGTGGGGATTCCGCCACCGATGCCTCCACACCGCCTCGTGTTCGACGAGGCTCTTTACCCTCCCATTCTTTGCCCGCCCCCACACCAGCCACAGCATTGCCATCTATGCCAGGTTTTGCACGGCTGACTGTTCCTAGCAGCTACACACCTCTACCTACACCGCCAGGAGCCACCCCTCTCGACACTCCTCGCTTCGGGGCCCAGACGTCGGTGGAGACACCTGACGTTCGTACCCCCATCGACACGCTGCTAGAGACCCCTGCCGGGACACCCAGGTTCACGTGTCACCGGCCAGAGGGCCATCCTTACTCCGTCAACTTCAGCGACGGCATCATCATGGATGATGACAGCAAGAAGGTGATCTCGCGCATGCGTGGTCTTTGCTCTCAGCTGTTTAGACACTACATACTAAACAAATGGAGTGAAGTACCAAGTGATTTAAAAAACAGAGTCATCAGCATACTTCATGATGAGTTTCCCATTCCAACACGAGATCAGCGCTTCAATGAAGACCTGATGAAGATTCGAATGCACGAATACTGCAAACACAAGCGCTCCGAAGTGCAAAAAGCAATCAAGCATGGGTGGAACAGGCCAGATTGGCTGGCCAAAGAAGATTGGAAGAATGTGAAGAAAGCAGCGCGCGAGAATCCCAACAAGTGGAAGCAACAAAAGGATGCAGCCAGAGCGCGAGTAGAGGCAGGGAGCTTGCACCACTTGGGGAGCGGTGGATGGGCATCATTTGAGGCTGATTTTGTAAGTGTTTTCGCATTGCTCTTTATGTTCGATAGTTTAGGGTTTATGAGTTTTTTAATTCTAACATAATGAAATCTTTGTATGTTTTGACAGTGGTCGATGACAGGACGTGATCCCACACCGTACGAGCGCGAGTACGCAGGCAGGAAGGGCTTAAACGCCCTGATGGACATTCTCAGTTCTCATGGCGGCATGGTTAGTATTAAGGTTTACTCTTTTCTATTTTTTGTATTGTTTTATAAATGTCGTTATATGTTTATACTTACTGAAAGCTGTCTTATTGTCTTTTTTTGCAGAATCCGATAGATACGCCGCTTGGACGCGATGAGACATTTGACTAGACGACGTCAGTTTAGCCGTAGCTAGATAGCATTAGTTTAGGGTTTCTCGTAGCTTATGTATCATGAGACGGATTTTATACATCTTTTTGAACCATGTATATTATTACATTTGTCACCGCAGTTCATTTTGCCAATCAATTCTTGATGCCTATGATGTTGTACAATTGTCATTATTACATTTGCCAATCAATTCATTTTGCCTATGATGTGTACAATTGTCAATTTTGCAAACAATGCGTCTTGTGGGTGACTATTTTGGGTCTATTATCTACCCTTGCACTTTTTTTAAAAAGTGAATCAAGTACAATATGCTTGATGGGTGGCAGGGCATTCAATGCCCTGTCACCAAAAAAAAATTCTCTCGGTCATCGCTATAACTGTCGCTATTTATGGCTCTGTAGCGTTGCTATAGACTTCTGTTTGAACGTCGCTATAACCGTCGCTATAAGCGTCGCTATATGCGTTGCTATAAGCGTCGCTATATAGCGACGCGTATAGCGACGCATATAGCGACGCTCTCGTAGCGACGCTATTAGCGACGGTTTTAGCGACGCCGGGGGTTACAAAAACCCAGTGTATTTCCGTCGCTAACAGCGTCACAAGAGCACACAACCTCTTGTAGTGTTTTGTGCCACATGTTCTTGCAGCTTCAGGCTTTGCATCATCTGCAGATAGTCTTTGACTTCAGTCGTACTATCCATAGTACAAGATCATGATCTTGCTGATATTTGTTACCATGTGCATCTTGATTTGCATATGTGAGCTTGATCACATGTAGTTGTTTGAACACTATGGGCTTTGTCGGCTTTTGACTTTGACTTGTGGAGATTAGCTTAAACTTTTGTCCATGATGATCTTCATAAAAGCATTTATCTGTAGATTCTGGTAGAATTTTCACCAATTGGAAACTTCTAACAACCATATAATCTTTCATTGGTTTTTTCTTTGAAGAGGTCTGTTGGCTGGAAGCTCTAGGGCTTCTAACTAGTGAGGCGGTCTGGGGCGGGCAACAAGAAGAGTGGCCTCCAAGCACTCTTCTAGGCTCCCATGCTGCTCAATTGGGTTGGGGTTGGAAAAAAACAAGAACACACACACAAACCCGCAACCTAACCCTACACAAATTTGGGGCACCACCTAGTTTTGGATGCGAACTAGGACACGTAGAGAGAGAGAGAGAGAGAGAGAGAGAGAGAGAGCTCGGGCTGCTTTGAAACGTATCGGCAATGATCAAGCAAACACAACCATATATTTAAGAAAGAGAGAGAAAGGGGGAGGGGGTGCTTGTTGCATTAATACCTTCTTACAAATCTGTCATGACAAATCAAAGTGAGATTAGTATTTGTTCAACATAGCTTGCGTAAATTTCACCACAACACATCACAAGAAAAGCCACCCCAATCACTGTCTTAAGGCCAGGGGAGTCCTCTCCACCCTGTCGCCCTCTTACAGTATGTGGGACTTATGGCTAGATTGATGACAACACCAGAGACAAGCTATCAAGAACTTAACAAAAAACACCAAGACACTTACGCATCATTGTTGTCCATTACTTCACGTTGGAAGGGAGACAAAGTATCCAAGCTTAGTCCAAATCCACCCTCCTTGATTCAGCAAATGTTGGGCTTACACTAGTAGGAGAAATGATAGATTTCCTACTCTCAATTGAATGATCACTCTCTCTCTTACAATGGCATAGAGTTCCCTTGCTAATCCCCTATTACCACACATGCACATGCATAAGACAATGAGCTTCCACTCAAGAGCTCCTTCTAGAGAGGTTGAGCTTGGCTTCTCAAGCTATAGCATAGTGCTCTTGCTTATGGCTCCCCCTTTTGTGCTAGCTACACCCTCCTTTTATAGCAATTTTGAAGGCTAGGGTTACTCTTCTAACCATGGTTGGGTTACATTTTCAGCAATTTATCTAAGTTCTTTTGCTTGGAATTATCAAGAAGTTGGTGGGGAAAGAGAGGAGAGAGAAATGGAGGTGATAGGACTTTTCATAGTGGGTTAGTGTTAGTAGAGTTAGTATTAATTTACAAATGGAATTGGATATTTACAATGGGAGTATCCATGTAGGATACAAATAAGGAAGAAAAACTCTTAAGAGGTAAGAAAAGGTGGATTTCTTACAAGGTTGATGCTCCAAGTGTCTTGAGTAGGGCCGATTTTGACGCTTGTTGACGGTCCACTAGCTTTGACGGTACATTTTTTATCCACTCTTGACCTTCCTTGAGAGACAAGGTAATTGAAGCTGAGTAATCAACCACCATGATGCTGTATTTTAAGAGAAGAGGCTGAATTTTGTGGTTTTTTTTATAGATATGGGTAATTTGGAGGAGGAAAAATGAGACTAGGTGGTCAATTTTGGAATGGAGTTGTGTGTGGGAGGTATGAGTTCACCATGGTTTCTCTTATTCTTCAAGGTTGAGGAGAAGGTGAGTAGGGTGCAGAGAGGAGTGGTGAGAGAGGTGGGGATGATGAGTGGAGAAGTGTGTGTGAAAGAGGAAAATGATAAAGTGGAAGAGAGAGTGTGGCTGCATAGCATGGGAAAACTGGGGTCCACTAATAAAATCATAGCTCACAACTCGTAGCTCAAAAAAATATGAAAAATTTTGAGGCAAAAGTTCAGCCCACGAGCTACAACTTTTGTTTGTATCACCTTTTCAAACTCGGAGAGCAAGTGAACTTTAAAAATTCAGCAAAACCGACCGTTTTCCACTGCACAAGGTCGTTGTGGGGTCCTTCTTTGGATGATTCTTTTGAATACCTCCAAGAGTGAGCCCTCCATAGTGCATGTATGCATGCCACCTACCCTTGACCTTATTTGGTAGGTCTATAATTGAAGATATTGTTGAGATTGTGATATAAGTGAATAGTACAACTAAGAAAATCAAATATTGAGGGGTCTAAAAAATATGTACATGTCAAATATAAATAATATAAGTGAAAAAAATATAAAGGGGTCAAAAGAAATCTCTCTCATTATGAGGCTACCATAAAAAGATAAATATTCTTGGTGTTCTAATTTTTTAGAAAAAAAAACAAAATAGATGTAGGAAGGGAAAAATCACAATAGTGAAAAAATATACACATAAATAAAACTAGTTTTTTTGGATTTTTGTTGGGGTGGAGTTACACCAAGCATAAGAGAAGCTTACATGAAAATATTTCTATATGGAATAAAGAGTATGAAAAATGGTAAGAAAAATTGTGGTAATGGTGAGGCAATGTACAAAGCATAAATAACACACACCTAGGTAGAAATATTTAAATAAATACCAAAATAATTATGAAAAAATCTTTTATTTAGGCCCTATATACGAAGAAATATTTACATACGCATGGGCCATAATATACTTATATTTTTTATATTTTTTATTTCTCAACTAGCCCAATGACTAGCTAATTGAGGGTTTTTTAAGAAGATATGGGAAAAGTCCCGTGACTCACGCACGCCTATGTACAGTGAAATGGTAGGGATAGCCACAGTGTTTGGGTGATTTTGGTAGGGTGAGGTAACTCACTGTGGCAATTACAAAGAGCCGGAAAACGGCTATCAGTAGCCCTCCCCCTGGATGATGGTATATTCATGTACCATCATAGAGCATCTTTTCCAAAGAGAGTGCTTCAGAGTCCTTGACGAGATCTTTATTGTTTGGCCCCTCATAATTTTGGCTAGAGTTACACTCATGCCTCATGTAACAATACTTACATGAGACAGTGGCCTTTTGACAGATATTTGGTAGATCCTTTGGTAGAAGGCGACTCAAATAGGGCTTCAAGCGATACCCGTTTACTTTCCTGGAGTGCTCTTTACCATTCAAGTCCATAAGCTGATATTAACTTGAATTGAAAGCCTTCTTGACTATGTATGGCCCTTGCCATCTAGTTTCAAACTTGGCATCAAAACGATTATCGAGTCGATTGTCATACCTTAGCACAAGATCTCCTTCATTGATGCCTTTGTCCTTCAGTTTCTTGTCAAGCTTCTCCTTTGTCTGTGTGGATTTCCTCTTATAGCACTCGTATGCTGCTTCTCTTTTCCACTCAAGCTCAGCTAGGGTAAGAAGTTGATCCATCCATGCTTCTTGATCATCTTGTGCTGATTTTCCATGAAGTCGCATTGTTGGAATGTTTAGTTCAATTGGCTGTAAAGCCTCTTGACCATAGACCAAGTGAAATGGTGTGAACTCCGTGGCTTCCCTATATGTGGTTCGATACGCCCACAAGGCACCATCCAAGAAGTCATCCCACAACTTTGTCTTGTTTTTCACCATCTTTCTAATGATGCCTGCAATGACACCATTAGCTTTTTCTACCAAACCATTTGATTGGGGATAGTAGGGTGTACTATGACGATGTAGAATGTGAAGTTCTTCACAGACTTCTGTGAGCAATCCCTTTCTAAACCCTGGACCATTATCAGAAACAATCTCCAAAGGTGTGCCAAATCTACAACAAATGTGAGTGTAGACGAATTTGCTCACTGTCCTCTCATTTACCTTTGCTACACTTTGTGCTTCCACCCACCTAGTCATATAGTCTACAGCCACTAGAATGTAGAGTTTACCATTTTTTGTCCTAGGCAGAGGACCCATAGCATCAATGCCCCACTTTTCAAAGGGTCCATTTGCAAGCACTATTTGCCTCGGGCTATGCACCAACCTTCTATTTCCATTTATCTGACAATTGTGACAGCTTTTACACCAATGTTGAACATCCACATGCAAGCTTGGCCAAACATACCCCGCAAGCAAAATCTTCTTCACAGTTGATTCTTGGGCAAAATGACCACCACATGCCTCTTCATGCAAACCTTTTAGAATGGCTGGAATTTCCTCGATAGTTGGTACTCTTCTGGACACTTGATCCTTCCCTCTTTGATAGAGGGAGCCTTCTAGGAAGAGATAGAAACTTGCCTTCTTCATGAGTCTCCTCTTCTGAGCCTTCTTGAAGTCTTGTGGAAACTCACCCTCCAAAATGTAGCCGATAATGGGAGCCCATGACTCCAATCCCTGGTATCTCGGTTGCTTGACAGCTGCTGCCACCATGATGACCTGCACTTCTCTCTCAACACATGTAACTTCTTGTTGTGCAAGTAAATCGGCATCTTCATTTTGTTTCCTCGGAATATGATGTAGTTGCACTTCTTCAAACTGATTAAACATCTTACGAATGGCATGAACTTTTGTCCTTAAGCTTTCATTCTTGCATGCCCAAATGCCTAAAATCTGTTTAACAATGAGAAGTGCATCTCCCTTTACCATGAGACGGTTTATCCCTTGGCCAATGCACATCTTCAAACCATGAAGTAGTGTGTCGTATTCTGCTTCATTGTTGCTAGTTGAACCTGGTAGATTGACCTTCTCTTTCATGACCACCTCTCCACTTGGGTTGAGCAACACTAGCCCTCCCCCTGCTTTCCCTGTGGCTCGTCGAAAAGCTCCATCAAAGAACAAGGTAAAAGCATTAGGAATACTTTTTGGTGGTGGTAATGGTAGGGTCTTTACTTCAGGAACATTAATCTCCTTTTCATGCACCCTATAAGTGAGAATCCCTGCCAATTGTGCACGCACACTATCTTCTACCTTGAAAGAGTATTGAAACTCTTGCAACTCCATAATCCACTTTGAGATCCTAGTACTAAGATTCATTTGAGATGACACCCAAGGGAACAAATTCTCTGCAGTGAGAATTACAAAAGGTTTTGGTAGCACGTAGGATCTAAACTTTCTCACCGCAAACATGAGAGAAAGCATCATGAGTTCTTCTTCTGTGTAGTCTCTCTCCAAAGCATTCATGACCCTACTAGCAAAGTAGATGGGTCGCACCCTTGTACTGTGGAGATCTTGTTGTAGCAACACAGCACCAATTGTTTCCCTTCCAACACTAGAGCTAACAAAGAATGTGTACTCCCAACAAGGAGACATGAGTGTTGGTAGCTCTGACAAAATGACTTTAATGTTACAAAAATACTCTTCAAGCTCATCAGACCATGCAAATTCTACTTGTTGTGTCAACTTTTGCAAAGGATGAAGCAACTCCGAGGCTAAGTGAATGAAGCGTGACATATACTTCACCTTCTGAATGAAAGAGATGACCTCCTTAAGACTCTTCGGTGATGGGAGCTCAGTAAGAGCCTTTGCCTTTGAAGGATCCACCTCAATGCCTTTATAGGAAACCTTGTGACCGAGCAAGATCACTTCATCCTCACCTATGTGGCACTTGTCGGGGTTGAGTTGACCTCCCATGTCGTAGAGTTTCTTTAAACCTTCTTCTACCCTTTGTAGATGCAATGATTTTGAGCTATAAATGCAGAAATCATCAATGAACACCCTAATTGACTTTCCAAAGAATGCTTGAAACACCATGTTCATGAAACGTTGGAATGTTGCAGGAGCATTTGTCAGACCAAATGGCATGACTCTAAAAGCATAACAAACCCAAGGAGTGATAAAGGTTGTTTTCAATTGATCCTCCAATGCAATCCCTATTTGAAAGTAACCTGAGTAGCCATCACACACAGTGTACTTCTCATGACCAGCTACCTCATTTAGTATCTCATCCTGAAATGGGAGGGGAAAGTGATCTCTTTTTGTTGCCTCATTGAGTGGACGGTAATCCACACACACCCTCCACTTTCTGTTTTTCTTAGGAGTGACAACAACGGGAGAGACCCACTCTGAATTCTCCACTGGATAAATGAAACCTGCTGCTAGAAGCTTTCTTACCTCCTTGAGTAAAGCCTGCTCCTTGATGACTCCTAGCCTTCGTAGCTTCTGAGCCTTAGGTATGGCCTCTGGCTTCAACTCAATTTTGTGTTGAACAGCATCTACTCCACGCACATCGGTGTAGTCTTTAGAAAAAAGCCTAGGAAACTTCCTTAGCACACATTTGAACTCCTCTTTTTCATCCTTTGTAAGTGTTGTTGATAGCATACCTTCCAGCATCCCTTCATCTTGAACACCTTCGTTCTCTTGAGGACCTACCTCCTCCAAGCCTTGACAAGAGGTCTCTTGGTTGCTTGGCTTAAACCTTACCCCCATGACTTCGATGGAAGACTCCTCTTCAGTAATGCTGCCGCTACTTTCTTCTTCTGAAGTGCTATCGGTCCAACCTTCTTCCATCTCACTTTGAGATGATTCTTCATGGAGCTCCTCTTGGCGTTGCTCCTTCATGTCAAAGACAACCTTCTTATGATTGTCATTCCTGCAAATTAATTTCCCACTCTCCCAATCCTGCAAAGCTCGCATTTTCATTAGCCATGGTCTTCCTAGGATAAATGGATAACCACTTCCCTTGGTCGACATAACATAAAAATCCACCGCTTTCTTAATGCCAAAGGCCTCTACAAAGACATTTTTACAAATGCCTACACACCTAGCCTTGCTATTGTTTGCCATCTTGACTTTGATTTCAGGTGTCTCATGGATGTGCATGCCTAGTCTTTGCATGAGTCCCTCTGTCCTGATGCAAATTTGTGCACCCCCATCCACTAGACCTTTCCTAACCAATCTTCCTTTGATGTAACAGTCTAGCACCGGTGTAATGTCCTCATTCATTTCAGCTTGTGCAATTTTTACAACAGGCACACTCTCTTTTACCTTTCTCCTAGTGCTAACTGCCCTTGTTAAATCCCTCCTTACTTGTGGACATAATGCAAGAAATTGAGGCCATGAAATATCAGGACCCTTACCTCTCATGTCTTCCAACAAGTTGTACGGAGCCATACCATGTCCAAGAGGGAAGTCTTGGAGGTTGATACGACGTCGAGTCCTCTTGGTTTTCTTGGTCTCCTTTGCCTTTTGGCCTTGTCCATGGTCACTCTGTGATGTGACTCCTTCTTTCTCTTTACCTTTCCCTCGGCCACGCTTAATGCCATTGGCTTCCATGTCAACCTCATTTGAATTTGTCACCTCTACCACATGCACATTTGGATCTGGCAAAGGTGGAACTCCTTCTACCCCTTGTGGAGGTGGTATTGGTCCATTTGGCCTTTGTAGAAGCCTTGGTTGTTGACCAGCTCCTTCTCCTGCATTCATCACTGGGTAATTCAAGTTAGGTCTCCCTGGCTCTCCACGGGGCCAAGGACAATTATACATCCCATGTCCAGACTCTCCGCAATTCCAACATTGCAAGACTCTCCTAGTTCGTGGCTCTCTCTCTTATGACTTCTTTGCTTGTCCCTTTGGACCTACAGCTTGTGCAAGGTGAATTGACAGGCTGCTTAAAGATTCATTTAACTTCTCAATCACTTCAGCCGTTACATCAGGAAGCTCCCTAGATGTTGATGCTTGTGACTTACCTTTGGGTCTAAGAACTTCTATTGGAACCTCTCCCCTTAAGCACTTGAGTTTCCTATACTTCTCAGCAGCCCTAGTTTCCGCTGCATCAAAAGTAGCAGGTGCACCCGCCTCAACTTTTACCTTAAGGTCAGGAAAGAGTCCGGCTATGAACCTCTCCTTCTTTAAAAATTCTGCACCATCACCAGGGTTAGCAACATTTCGTATCCATAGAGCCCAAAGACGTAGAAACTCTTGCTTGTACAAGTAGTAGTCATCTAAGTCTTTTTGCTTATGAGAAACAATGTCTTGCCATAGTTTTTGAGTGTTTTGGGGATCAAAGAAGTATCTCTTAAAACGATTCAAAACTTCTGTGTAATTCCCCTTAACTTCCTCAGACAAAGAGTCAAACCAAGTACTAGCATCTTTCCTAAGGACCACCTCAAACATTTCTACACGTTCTTGATCGGTTACTATCCTCTTGATACGGCAAGACATCTTGAAATTTGCTAAAAATAATTCTGCATCCTCTCCAGGCTCTCCAAAGAAAAGAGGATATCCAGACATTTGGCGTTGGCTCTCCATTATTATGAAAGATTACAACACGAGTTACGATAAGGGATAAAATAGAGATTTAGAACCACTCGCCTGCAAATGAAGAAGTAAGAAAATACCACTCTAGGTTTTCTTCTTCAGCTATCCAAGCTTCAATAAGGTCTCGATTTGTTTGATCAAAACAAAAAGGTAGACTATTGATGAGCTCTAAGAAGGGTTGAAATTCTTCAAAGCTAAAGCGATAAACAGAAATCTCTAGAACTTCATTTTCTGGATCCAGAAGAGCAACCACGTCCCAAGTGATAAATTGCACTTGCTCTACAATTCCCAACGCACAAGCGGTTTGTATAAAAACTAGATCTTCATGCTCGTCGAAGGCCGTGAGAAAGTAGCAATTGACTAGGAGCTCCTTTCCTTCGAGTTCCACACAGTCGGAGTGAGGCAACCTTCTCACAATTTCATAAAGAACATCTTCATCAAGTCCAATCAAGTTTGCAAGATTTAAAGACTCCACTTGTGCTACAAAATTCTTGGACAAAAACTCCTTAGGATTATGGTTAAATCATTCAAAAGCATAAAGAGATTTACAATGTCTCTATGAACAAAGTGTCATAGAAAGTAGAGAAGGATGAGAATTTATACAAATTTGCAATCTTCTCTATGCTCTCTTTATTAAGACAAGCTCTGAATAGCTCCCTATCTCCTTTGTTGAAAGCGAAAGGAAGACTATTAATAAGACGCAAATGAGGGAAAAATTCACCAAATGTGAGTCTATGAAGCATGAACTCTGGCCGCAAGTTTCCTGAAGAGTCTTCCTCAATGGTGAAATGCACTCGCCAAACGCCAAATTTCACTCTATTTACCAATCTTAGGGCACACACTAGTTGGATGAATGCGCGGTCTTCCTTAGTGCCCAACAACAAGAGGAAAATGGAATCCACGCGTAGGACCTTCCGTCTTAACTTCACCACCCTCTTGTTATGAGGGAGACGCCTTACTACTTGCTCCTGCAACTCAATTGGTAATAGAGCTAGATCTCTAAGGATTGAACTTTCACTGCACACACATTCCCAGTTAGAACAAATGATCGTTTTTTTGTTTCTTGTAACAACTTGGACAAAGAAAAAACAAACATACACACTATTTTGTCGGGCTGCACTTCATTTTAAAATAAAATGAACACATGTACATCAAAAGAAGTGTGGTAGTTGATGAGAGGTAAAATGATAGGGTTTGGTGATGCAAGAATTTCTCCTACTCTTTGGGCACCAAACATGAACACCATACGTTGTTGAAAATGGATTTTCCTACTAATTGCAATGTTTTTTCTAATGTGTGGAGTGAAATGGAAGGGGAAAACCTCTATTCCTTGGCCATTATCCATGGTCTATGCATGACCTAATGCTTAAAACAAAACAAAAATATAGACGTCCAAACTAAGGTCGTACCTAATAAGAGGCAAAATAAAAGGATTTAGTGAAGCGTTTATCTCAGCCAACCTAAGAGGACCTAAAATTCTACGAATGACACGTTGAAATTGCAACTTAGTACTAACAATTATGTGTACCTTTTGCCTTGCAATGGGAATGAAGGGATCATACAAATTCTCGTGATTCATGCAAGCTAGTTGATTATGCTAAAGGTTGAGCCTTCACAAAACATACACAAGCCTGTCCTCCGTGGGGGCACCAATTTGAGGCGGTCTAGGGCAGGCAACAAGAAGAGTGGCCTCCAAGCACTCTTCTAGGCTCCCATGCTGCTCAATTGGGTTGGGGTTGGAAAAAAACAACAACACACACACAAACCCGCAACCTAACGCTACACAAATTTGGGGCACCACCTAGTTTTGGATGCGAACTAGGACGCGTAGAGAGAGAGAGAGAGAGAGAGAGAGAGAGAGAGAGAGAGAGAGAGAGAGAGAGAGAGAGAGAGAGAGAGAGAGAGAGAGAGAGAGAGAGAGAGAGAGAGAGAGAGCTCGGGCTGCTTTGAAACGTATCGGCAATGATCAAGCAAACACAACTATATATTTAAGAAAGAGAGAGAAAGGGGGAGGGGGTGCTTGTTGCATTAATACCTTCTTACAAATCTGTCATGACAAATCAAAGTGAGATTAGTATTTGTTCAACATAGCTTGCGTAAATTTCACCACAACAAATCACAAGAAAAGCCACCCCAATCACTGTCTTAAGGCCAGGGGAGTCCTCTCCACCCTGTCGCCCTCTTACAGTATGTGGGACTTATGGCTAGATTGATGACAACACCAGAGACAAGCTATCAAGAACTTAACAAAAAACACCAAGACACTTACGCATCATTGTTGTCCATTACTTCACGTTGGAAGGGAGACAAAGTATCCAAGCTTAGTCCAAATCCACCCTCCTTGATTCAGCAAATGTTGGGCTTAAACTAGTAGGAGAAATGATAGATTTCCTACTCTCAATTGAATGATCACTCTCTCTCTTACAATGGCATAGAGTTCCCTTGCTAATCCCCTATTACCACACATGCACATGCATAAGACAATGAGCTTCCACTCAAGAGCTCCTTCTAGAGAGGTTGAGCTTGGCTTCTCAAGCTATAGCATAGTGCTCTTGCTTATGGCTCCCCCTTTTGTGCTAGCTACACCCTCCTTTTATAGCAATTTTGAAGGCTAGGGTTACTCTTCTAACCATGGTTGGGTTACATTTTCAGCAATTTATCTAATTTCTTTTTCTTGGAATTATCAAGAAGTTGGTGGGGAAAGAGAGAGGAGAGAAATGGAGGTGATAGGACTTTTCATAGTGGGTTAGTGTTAGTAGAGTTAGTATTAATTTACAAATGGAATTGGATATTTACAATGGGAGTATCCATGTAGGATACAAATAAGGAAGAAAAACTCTTAAGAGGTAAGAAAAGGTGGATTTCTTACAAGGTTGATGCTCCAAGTGTCTTGAGTAGGGCCGATTTTGACGCTTGTTGACGGTCCACTAGCTTTGACGGTACATTTTTTCTCCACTCTTGACCTTCCTTGAGAGACAAGGTAATTGAAGCTGAGTAATCAACCACCATGATGCTGTCTTTTAAGAGAAGAGGCTGAATTTTGTGGTTTTTTTGATAGATATGGGTAATTTGGAGGAGGAAAAATGAGACTAGGTGGTCAATTTTGGAATGGAGTTGTGTGTGGGAGGTATGAGTTCACCATGGTTTCCCTTATTCTTCAAGGTTGAGGAGAAGGTGAGTAGGGTGCAGAGAGGAGTGGTGAGAGAGGTGGGGATGATGAGTGGAGAAGTGTGTGTGAAAGAGGAAAATGATAAAGTGGAAGAGAGAGTGTGGCTGCATAGCATGGGAAAACTGGGGTCCACTAAGAAAATCATAGCTCACAACTCGTAGCTCAAAAAAATATGAAAAATTTTGAGGCAAAAGTTCAGCCCACGAGCTACAACTTTTGTTTGTATCACCTTTTCAAATTCGGAGAGCAAGTGAAGTTTAAAAATTCAGCAAAACCGACCGTTTTTTTCCACTGCACAAGGTCCTTGTGGGGTCCTTCTTTGGATGATTCTTTTGAATACCTCCAAGAGTGAGCCCTCCATAGTACATGTATGCATGCCACCTACCCTTGACCTTATTTGGTAGGTCTATAATTGAAGATATTGTTGAGATTGTGATATAAGTGAATAGTACAACTAAGAAAATCAAATATTGAGGGGTCTAAAAAATATGTACATGTCAAATATAAATAATATAAGTGGAAAAAATATAAAGGGGTCAAAAAAAATCTCTCTCATTATGAGGCTACCATAAAAAGATAAATATTCTTGGTGTTCTAATTTTTTAGAAAAAAAAACAAAATAGATGTAGGAAGGGAAAAATCACAATAGTGAAAAAATATACACATAAATAAAACTAGTTTTTTTGGATTTTTGTTGGGGTGGAGTTACACCAAGTATAAGAGAAGCTTACATGAAAATATTTCTATATGGAATAAAGAGTATGAAAAATGGTAAGAAAAATTGTGGTAATGGTGAGGCAATGTACAAAGCATAAATAACACACACCTAGGTAGAAATATTTAAATAAATACCAAAATAATTATGAAAAAATCTTTTATTTAGGCCCTATATACAAAGAAATATTTACATACGCATGGGCCATAATATACTTATATTTTTTATTTTTTTTATTTTTTTGGCTCAACTAGCCCAATGACTAGCTAATTGAGGGTTTTTTAAGAAGATATGGGAAAAGTCCCGTGACTCACACACGCCTATGTACAGTGAAATGGTAGGGATAGCCACAGTGTTTGGGTGATTTGTGTAGGGTGAGGTAACTCACTATGGCAATTACAAAGAGCCGAAAAACGGCTATCACTAGTGTAGAATTTCCTGGTACAGAAGCTGAGCTTGGTGAATTTGCAGCTCCCCCCTTCCTAGGGTGATCACTATAGCCTGCTTCATTGTATGAGTTCAAAATTGTTTGGCTCTGATTTAGTCTCAACTTTTGGGACTGTGAAGGCACACTTTGGGTAGCATTGTTGATGTTTGGAATTTGTAAACCTTCTACATAGTTTCCTATGTATCTCCTTGAAACATGACAAATTATTCCCCAAGTCAAGCTATAGATAGCATTATCTTTTCCTTGATATTGTCTATCCCATGGGTCTCCTATGATATGGTCTTTTGTGGTCTCAGAACCCAAGGCGTCATAGATGCTAGACTCTCGTCTATATCTACGACTGTTTTGGTCAAAATATATGCTCATTTGATCACAACATCGAAGCTTGATTTCCAATGGAGGGGCGTTTGGCTCTAAACAGATTTCCGGGTTCACTCGGATAATATCCTTCAGCTCTAGAGAGGATGGGATATAATAGATTCTTTACTCTGAAATAAACCATTCTTTATGATCTATCATTGGACTCACTTCTATGAGTTGGTATGTGGGTCGTTCAAACACAAGTTGATCCTTTTTGTACAGTTTCCCTTTTCGGTCTACATAGTGTGCATATGAATTATGTGTACCATACAAAGCTAACATCATTTTGTTTGATGTGTCCCTTAACTCGTGAATGAATGCACGCTTGTGGAATTGGATGCATAATCATTTGCAAACCTAGCAGTCTTTTCAACCTTCGGTGATATCTCGACATCTTGACTAAATTCATGTAGAAATTTGTTGTTCAAAGAATCAATTTTAAGTTTTTTAGGTGTCTATGCATCTTTATGCTGATTTTGAACTTGTAGTGTTTTTACTGGTGCTTCTATTCGTAATCCAGAATCATCTGATTGCATGAAAAGTGACGAGTTAGATGCACTTACATCGAGATTTGCATTTCCAATTTTCTATGTATCTTGCTTGGCAGTTGATGTATCCCTGTTGTCAGGATTTCTTTGACAATCTTCAGAAAAATTTCCACCTTTCCGTCCACAATCTGAGCAATACACCATGACTTGTGGTATTTCATTAGGTTCTGTCATGTCAAGCTCTAGCTGAGAAGTTTCAGCTTCTGTACTTGCCAAGTTGTCGGCATCTTCTTTCAGAACACTAAGCATCAAGTTGTAGAATGCTCCATCTTGACCTTTGTACCGTCTTTGGCTTGGTTCTCCAATTAGACTGGCTTCTATTGGTTTATCTGTTGGATCTTTCATTTTTGGTTCTCAATTATAGATCTGACCATTGTAATCCATGTACAATGAGCCTAATTGCATATGCACTAAATTATTGCTTGGCGGATTTGTGCAGATTTTTGGATAAACAATTGGGTTGACTTTTTAAACTTCTATCTACACCTCATCTTTGGGCTTGCAATACCTGACTCCATTGAAGTCAGTCAACATCTGAAAGTTCTCTGAATCTAGCTTTACTCTGATCAATAAGATCTTGGCTTCTGTGGTACTTTTACTGCTCATTAGATATCTATGGCCTTTTGAATCTGTGTATAAGATTTTGTCTCCATTGTAGCCATATAGTTGTAAAATCTGGTCGGTTGCAGTTGCACTTAGGTTGCCACTTCTATTGGATTGTCATGCTGTACTTGAACTCTCGGATCGATTTGAGTCCATGTTGACTGGTTTGTAAAAACTGTCTCCTAGCAGATTTTGGTATCAATTAGCAAAATTTCTGCTGCTCGTACTAGCTTAATTTGCATTCACATGTGAGTTGTCCCTATTCATCCAATTAGAAGCTAATTTGCAATGTAATTACTTGCATTAGCCAATTTCTAGCATGCACAATTTTAAAATTTGTCTGCCGCTCAACTACTTCGAGTTGAGCTTTTTTCTCGCTTTCTTCGGCTAATCTCTGGTTCACTTTGCTCGGTTTGTGGCTCATCTGGATTTTTCCCGGTTTATTTGGTGTGCGATACACTACTTTTCGGCTTCCCTGGCATTGCTATTTTTCTCGGCGTTGCTTTTTGCTTTTCGGCCTCGTTCTGGCTTTTTCTGGCACTTTCTGCGACTTTCTTTTTATTTTTTCAAATTATTTGTGAAATTTTGAATTTTCTGGTTTTTTTGTATTTTTATGATTTTTTTGGGAAAATTTTAATTTTTTATAGTTTTTTGATAATTTTCTAATTTTCTTGGAATTTTTACGAGTTTTTATGAGCTATTTATGATTTATTAAATTTTTTTGATCAATTTTGGACTTTTTTAGGATTTTTAGTGAATTTTTTGAGTGGTTTACTTTTTTTTTGGTGAATTTTTGATTTTTTTATTTTTTTGTGAATTTTCTATGTTTTTTTAGTTTTGTTTTAATAAAATTTTCTAAATCTTTGTAATCTTCTTTTTCTCTTCTGAGTTTTCTATTTTTTATAATTTTCTAACTCTTTTTTTTATTTTTTATTGGGTTTTTGAAAATTTTTATTGTTTTTATGATTTTATATGGTTTTTATTTTATTTTATTTTATTGACTAATATACAAATAAATGAAATGAAAGTGAGAAAAAAAAAGAAAATGAAATTGAAATGAAATGAAATTTAAAGGCAAAGAAAACGAAATGAAATGAAATTGAAACAAAATGAAATGAATCAATACAAAAGTCAATGACACAAAAAAGGGTGGGTTCACACGCCACGAAGCGCGAGAACGGCGACGGAAGCGAAAGAAGAAAGAATAAGAAGATCATTTTAGCGGTGTAGGAAACTATCCCAAGAGACCGTAAAGATCTATCCGACGAGGAAAGTCCATGCGCCAAAAGGCATGCTCGGAAACCAAAAAAAAAACCGAATTTAGGCCGAAAATTAGCCGAAACGCTGAAAATCACCCAAAAATCCAAAAATTCGCCAGAAAATTCTAGAAACCTTAGAAAATCATCGTCATTTACAAGAAAACACTTTCGACACGGAAAAACACATGGAAAATAGCAAATTTTTATGAAAATGCCAATTTCGACAAAATTGTCCACCCGGTCCCCGAAAATAGTAGAACGCTCTGAAATTGACCACGGAGGGCACAAATGCAAACAAAATGATGCCGCAATTATGCACACACAAAATAGGTTGTAAAGATCGCAAAATCAACTTTTTCAAAAATTATCCAAAAATTAATGCAAAAATTAGCAAAAAAATGCCAAAATTTTACAAAAATTATCTGAAAATTTTTCAAAACATTTCTACAAATTCTCCGCACATTAGGAATAGTGCAGCCAAATAAAATTACACAAATCACATGGATTCAAATGCCAAACAATTTTATCAATAAAATCAAGAGTAGGCAATCAAACCTGCAGTATTATCGACAAATTTAGGTCAAAATTTGACGCAATTAAAATGTGTAAATCCCTGTTTTGAGCATAAAAACACACAAATTAATCATTGCACACATCAATGATGCAATCAAAATATGAATCAATCATGCAAATTTTACACTTTTTAGGTACACACACACACACACACACACAACAAAAAGGCAGTTTCTACCAATCTTTAGGTGCGCACACAAAAGGGTTAAATTTGTCAAATTTGCAATATGAATTCACAAATCAATAGTTGGACATGAGCACAACTCAAATCAATCATCACAATTGAAAAATCATGACGCACACATTGATTTTTAGGTGCACAAACATGGGCAAAATAGTGCACACACCTAAAATTAGGCATAGACACTCATTAGAATGCACACACACTTGAAATTGACCATCCAAGCATGCAATCAACTCAATTAGGCACCCAATTAAGAACCTACAATCACCAATTAACAATTGAAACTTGTCAAATCATACGCCACCAAATCTTAAAAATTTCGGCATTATGATGGCGTGAAAACAAAAAATCGCAAAATTTTCAATCCACATTGCATCAACATTACATTGCACCAACATAGCATAGCATTACATTACATCATCATGGTGGGATCCCTTCGCATTTGCTTAATTTCCCTAGAGTCTCCTTACTGCAACCTGGCCGAGTATATCTTGCAATTATTGTTCTGCATAAGATGACATTCTGGAACTTGGTCAAAGTCAAAAATTCCCAGATGGCACTCTGGCCACCGACGAGACTGGAACTGGCCCCCGATGAAATCTAATATGACAATATCTTGGTAATTGTAAATCCGATCAGTAATCTGAAAATGATGACGAGCTCCACAAAGTGAGCACTACAGGCCCATGCATTCACTTCAGCTTTGATCCTTCACCTCCACTTGCCCAATCCGGTACAAATCTGCATCAACTTAAACTTCAAACTTCTATAACTTCTTTACCATAGATCCAATCGATGAGCCGTAAAGACAGGTCGGTAGAGCACTTCAAGCACTCCAGTTCTAAATCATAATCTCCTATTTATGGTTATCTAAAGCATACTCCTTTTTAGCATCATCAAGGCATCTATTGGCCCTTTAAAGTCGCATCTGGCATACATAAAGGTTAAAACTAGCTTGTTATCAAGCCATGATCATTGATAAATAACCAAGTAGACTTCAATCAGGCACAATGTGCATCCTTCCGATTATTTTCCCATCATGGAAGTGAATCTGCACAATATCCACCCCCTTTGAACCTACACAACCTCCGGTTTGTTCCAACTACACTTCAATATGTATCTGTTATAGGTACCTTAAGCTCTTTGCCATCATCTGACTCACGTAGCTGATAAACATATGGAAAATAATGTAGGGATTATACCTATCATCAATGTTATAACTTAATCATTAGGTTGCTGCCCACATAAAAAATATTTGAACCGTATATGCCGTATCTCCAAAGCACTCATTTATGGAAAACGTGTTTATTGAACCCCGTCATACTCAAGTGCTCCAGTTAATGATGCACATGGCTTGACCATCAATCTTGCTTTAGGGAACCTTGTCAAGCTCAAGTATGCCTTACTCTGTTTGCACACGGAATGTCCGTCAAGTCTTTTACTTTAAGTTCTGGTAGTAGAACCAGCTCAAAAGATATGAAGATATCTATTGTCGATTATCCAAAGAAGTCAACTACACTACAAGAGGCTATTCATATTAGCGACGCTCACACAGTGACGCTCAAAAAAAAAAAATCCCGGCGTTGCTATGAGCGTCGCAAATTTACAAGTAAATTTGCGACGCTCATAGCGACGCCGGCTGGGCTAAAACAAATAACAGAGAGCGCCCAAAAACTCAGATCTCAGATCTGAGTTTTTCGGCGCCCTCAAGCAAGGAGCAGGTAACGCTCTCCCTCTCTCTCTCTCTCTCTCTCTCTCTCTCTCTCTCTCTCTCTCTCTCTCTCTCTCTCTCTCTTTCTTCTCCACACACACACACACACACACACACACACGAGGAGAGGAAGGAGAGCCAGGTATGCTCCTTCCCACTCCTCACTCTCATGTTCCCTTCCCCTCTTTCTCTCTCCCTCTCTCTCTCTCTCTCTCTCTCTCACACACACACACACACACACACATAGTGTTTTTGAGAGAGAGAGAGAGAGAGAGAGAGAGAGAGAGAGAGAGAGAGAAAGAGTACAAACATAAACAAAAACGCACACACACATACATAAACAAAGAATGCACACACACATTGAGAGAGAAAAAGAGAGAGAGAGCATGCATAAACAAAAAACGCACACATTGAGAGAGGAAAAGAGAGAGAGAACATGCATAAACAAAAAATGCACACATTGAGAGAGGAAAAGAGAGAGAAAACATGCATAAACAAAAAAACACACACACATTGAGAGAGAAAGAGAGAGAAAGAGAGAGAAACTAATTTAACGTTGTAGGAAACTAATTAAAATTAAAAGACCTAAAGATCTAGCCGACGAGGAGTTGAACTCAAGACCTATTATTCAAGAGGGAAATGGCATAACCAATCTATCATACTTGGCATGGGTGATAGAAAGGTTATACCATTTATCTCTTTTTATTGGCACACACATCCACACACGCGCACACACACAAGAAGAAGAGAGTTATAACGTCGTAGGAAACTATCCTAAAAGACGTTAAAGATTAGGTTAGATGTAGACTTACGTTAAATTAGATTTAGGTTTATTTAAGTTAAATTATATTAGATTTAGTTTATTTTTAGTTAGATTTATGTTTATTTACGCTAGATTTAGATTTTTGTTACATTAGATTAGATTTAGGTCTCCATAGACTGCCCTCAATGGAATATAGTGTATTGCTGCCTTCACTCATGGTGGGTCCGTCGATCCAAAAGTACTGGTGAAATGTCTTCAGAAGATAGGGAAGAAGGTGGATCTTCAGGGCGGCAAGAGTCACTACATCCCCGACAATGACCATCTAGACAACCTCTAGTCATTCAACAGCAACTTCAAAGTTAGTAACAAGAGCAAGAACGGTCCAAAGGGCCAATTGCTGTCATCAGATGTGGATGGAGATGAGGCAGCGTCACCGCCGAAAGTTAACTCTCACATCTTTAGTGATGAGAATGCCAACTCTTGCCGAGTTATGTGAAAAATTATGTGTTAAATCAGTTTTAAGGTTCTTATAATCCCTGTTAGTTTAGTTCTTTGTTTTTAATATAACATAATTTACGTTAGATTTAGATTTATGTTATATAAGATTAGACTTAGGTTTATTTAGGTTTATTTAGGTTTACCCACACACACACACACACACAAGAAGAAGAGAGTTTTAACGTCGTAGGAAACTATCCCAAAAGACGTTAAAGATTAGGTTAGATGTAGACTTACGTTAAATTAGATTTAGGTTTATTTTTAGTTAGATTTACGTTTATTTAGATTTACGCTTATTTACATTAGATCGAGTCCACGCAAGAATTACTTACGGTTTAGGGTTTAGAGTTAGACGAACAGTGAAAAGATCTACTGTGAAAAGATGTTAAGATGCTGTGAAGTGCTACAGCTAGAGAAGAGGCAAAGGGGTTTTGTCCACTACATGCAGTATCATGTAGACGTGGGTCTGTAGATTTCTTGTACCCACAAATATAGGTATTGACCAATAAAGACAAGATTATAACCCGGTGGTTCTGATCTCCGTGCACCTCTAGACCGAGGTGTGCGGGGATTGGACATGACTAGAGAATGTGAGGTAGAGAGAGAGAGAGAGAGAGAGAGAGAGAGAGAGAGAGAGATAAGACGAAGAATGCCAATAGAATATTAAATTTGTTGTCCAAGTTATAAGATTTTTATCCTCATTATGAGTAGTGACGAGGATGTGGGACCGTCCAACCGAAACACCTATCTCTCAACGAGGGTTTTATGTCCTTGTAATTAATGCAAGCATGCTGTGCGACAGACAAGACGTGTTTCTTTGCAGCACGTTCGCGAATTTGGCGAGTTCGATCCATCTATTATAGATCGATTTGTTGCCAATTATAACTCGTCGGACTCTGACGCTGGCCAACAAGCAGGAATCTTGCAACCCAATAGACGTGTTCGCAGGCGCTTTGGTCAAGCAGCATATGTGAGGCCACAAGATGTAGCCTCTGACAGCTCGGGGGATGATCATGCAGAGCACATTCCCAACGAGGCAATGTTTGAGCCCGAGATTGATGAAATGATCGAGACGATCATGGATTCAGAAAGGCTTATCTATGATGATATGAAAAGTGAAGCCGATACGCCATTGTATAATGGAGCACGTATGTCTAGACTGAAAGCACTCCTGGTTCTTCTCAACATGCAGGCAAAGTTTGGATGGAGTGACACTAGCGTCATAGCGCTTTTCAGGTGATCTATTACAATTAGTTTACTTTAATAAAACTCTAAATGTATAATGATCTGATAGATTTTTACACGACTGTATCGTATTTTTATGTTGTGTAGATTGCTTAAAGAGCACATACTACCAGCTGACAATGTGATGCCAGATTCCCGAGATGAAGCAAGAAAGATTTTGCAAAACTTGGGGATGGATTACAATTCTATCCACGCTTGTCCTAATGACTGCATTCTTTTCAGAGGGGAATACATAGACATGGAGAAGTGTCCGAAATGTGATTCCGAAAGATATCGAGTAGATCTCTACGGGACAAAAATTCCACAAAAGGTTTTGCGACATTTTCCTCTGCTTCCTCGCATCAAGCATTTCTTCGAATGTAAGTCCATGGCCGCCCTAGTATCATGGCATGAGGAGAATAAATCTTCGGATGGTGTGCTACGAATTCCTGCAGATTGCGCAGCTTGGAAACATATAGATGGAACATGGTCGGATTTTTCTAGGGAAGCTCAAAATTTGCGCTTAGGCCTGGCTATGGATGGCGTAAATCCATTTGGTCAAAGATCAACATCTTATAGTGTATGGCCCGTTTTCATCGTCAACTACAACATTCCCCCGTGGTTGACTACGAAGAAGGGGCACCTATGGCTAAGCTTGATTGTGCCAGGGCGATATAAAGTGGAGAATATGGATGTGTATCTTCGTCCACTATTGGAAGAGCTACAACAATTGTGGATTGTCATAGAGGTGGTGGATATGAGCCGACACACAAGACGACGGAATGCTTTGATCAGAGGCATTCTAATGTGGACCATGCATGACTATCCCGGGCTAACAGAATGCTCAGGTGATCTATTGACACTCCTCACTCAGACACTGTAAATCTTGTTTTTTCCCATAGTTGATCTATTATCATGTGTATACATGCAGGGCTTCAAACAAGCGGATACAGAGCATGTGTCACATGTGGACCTAGACTGAATGCACGTAGGGCGCCCTCACTGAAGAAGAAAATCTACGAAGGTCATCAAGCGTATCTTCCAGAGAATCATGTGTTATGCGACGGCTTTTTGGGAAGAGAGCCACCAAGGATGTCTGCACAAGCATGGTTAGAGCAGAAGGAGATGTGCGATGACGGATTGCCTCCAGGGATAAAGAGACTATCTCTATGGTACGAGTTACCATACTGGCCCCGACTCATGATCAATCACTTGCTCGATCCAATGCACATATTCAAGAATGTGGGTAATCTACTATGGGACCATCTGACCGGCAAGAAAGATACTTTGGGAGCCAGAGTTGACCTTAGAAATGTGAATCATATGGTGCAATATTGGCCGCAAACAGCGTCTGATGGATCGATAAAACTCCCTAAAGCACCATGGATTTTCACAGGAGCCCAAGAACGCAAAGTAAAAGAGACCATTCAATCTTTGTGGACCCCCACTGGCGTAATGCACTCGCTCCGAACGTGTTTTACTAAAGAAGGAAAGCTTACCGGTTTGAAGTCACACGATTGGCATAAAATGTGTCAGGTACGTTCATAGTGGACTTTAATATCATTGCATAAAATGTGGACTTTAATATCATTGCTGCACATACTTTACAGTTTATTTTACCGGTTGCCATTGAGGGATGTTTGTCTCTCGACATCCGTAACACAATCTACAAACTTGCAAAGCTGGTGCAATGGATCTCACAAAAGGAGATCAACGTAGACTCCATACCATTCGCCAAACTAAATGCTGCGGAGCTTGTGTGCATGTTTGAGAAACATTTTCCTACTACCATGCTAACCATTCAGGTGCATCTTCTTGTTCACATAGTTGATGAGGTGGAAATAGCTGGCACAGTTCATTCCAGATGGATGTTCTTCTTAGAACGTTTCATGAAAATGCTTAAGGGATATGTGCGTCAAAAGGCACGTCCGGAGGGTAGCATGGCAGAAGGTTGGTTGGTATCAAAGTCCTTAGTGTACATTGGAGAGTGGCTAGACGAATTTGATAAAGCCCGGGACACGCTATGGCGAACCATAGATGATGAGCGCAATATATCTGGGATTGTCATGTGCAATCTTGGTGTTGAGAAGAAGATGACGGAAGATCTAGAGGCTAAAATCAACCGATTTTGTATGCTTCACAATCCAGTGATGCAAAAGTGGATTTCACAATATGAGGATGCAAAGCAAGAGCGACAAAGGGCACGAATCGAGTGGAGACGGGGAAGACGACCACCGATGCACTATCCGACGGTTCTGGAGAGCCTACCAACATTCATGAGCTTAAGATGGTTGCACAACCAATTGAAAAGAGCACAACAATGCGGTGACAAAGTGACTGAGGAAGAGTGGGAGTACTCTCGGGGTTGTGCGACCAAGGTAAGTTTGCAATGTACGACTAGCTAGTGACTTTATTTCTAAACGTTTGAACGGCCACTCATAATCTTTGTTCGGTGTAGTATAAGTCATACACAGCAGCATCGTGTAACGGTCGACATTTTAGGGTGGAACGGATCGACAAATAGCGTTTTACTCAAGATTGTGGAATCATGGCAAAATTTGAACAGTCTAGTCGACGACGTTCCTCTGATGCAGATCCTGTGGTGGCGGAACTCACTTACTTCGGCACGCTACAAGAGATTTTGAGGATCGATTACAGAGGATTTTTTGTCGACTTTTTCGTCGTGCAATGGTTCAAGATAATCATGGAGGGTCGCAACGCTACTGTGCGTAGAGGAGAGTCTGGTTTTCTTGAGGTGGATTCTACTAAGAAATGGACTGACCTAAGAGACACTTTCGTACTACCCGAGCATTGTGAACAAGTAAGTATGTAAATAGTTAACATCCCCCTTTTACAAGTTATGTGCTTGAAAGCTCTCATGTAAGTTATGTGGCTCTGGCAGGTAATATTTCATCCTACAAAGTCTACATCAAACTGGTGGTACGTCATAGAGGTAGCCCCTCGTAGTGCAAGGACCATGTGCCAATCACAACGGCATCAATGGAGGAGATCAGAGAAGATGCTCAATCAGAAGCCGCTGCGGTGGTGCCAGACGAGCATCAAGATGCTACTACTCTATATGGGGTGCATGCAGAGGAGCTACAAAATGAAACGGAGGATATGTGTTTAAACGGAGAGCTCTATATAGATATAGGAAGTTATGCTGAGTTATGCGAGGATGAGAGAGAGATCTCTTAAAGCCACAAATGTTGTATTTGAACAATTTTGCTACGTGTTGTAAAAGCTTTGGCTCTCTAAGTACCTTCCGTGTATAACGCTCTTTTCTACTCGCGCTCACATCTTTTGATTGAAAATTCTGAGTTTTTGACTTGCCTCTTCTATCACTCAATTCATTGCGTCATTGTATTTATATGCGTCATTACGTCATTGTATTTAATGGTCTTTGCGTCATTGTCTACTCTATTCATTCAATATTAAGTTTAAATATTCGTGTGTTTAATGCAGGTATGGATGATGAGGAGTTTCTTTCTTCTTTGTCACCACAGTAGAGACAGTGGTACGTGGAGCGTCATCGCTCCTGCGCATCATCGCGCGTTCCTACTCCATCCGCATCTCCCTCTCTTTCGGAGCATTCGGCACGCTCCGAAGCTTCGGCGTCGACGAGACGATCTTCACACTCGTCTAGACACCGGCGCTCTAGTGGTGGCGGTGGCGGTTGTTGTGGGGATTTCGCTGCCGATGCCTCCACACCGCCTCGTGTTCGACGAGGCTCTTTACCCTCCCCTTCTTTCCCCGCCCCCACACCAGCCACAGCATCGCCATCTACGCCAGGTTTTGCGCCGCTGACTGTTCCTAGCAGCTACACACCTCTACCTACTCCACCAGGAGCCACCCCACTCGACACTCCTCGCTTCGGGGCCCAGACGCCGGTGGAGACACCTGACGTCCGTACCCCCATCGACACGCCGCTAGAGACCCCTGCCGGGACACCCAGGTTCACGCGTCACCGGCCAGAGGGCTTGCCTTACTCCGTGGACTTCAGCGACGGCATCATCATGGATGATGACGGCAAGAAGGTGATCTCGCGCATGCGTGGTCTTTGCTCTCAGCTGTTTAGACACTACATACTAAACAAATGGAGTGAAGTACCAAGTGATTTAAAAAACAGAGTCATCAGCATACTTCATGATGAGTTTCCCGTTCCAACATGGGAGCAGCGCTTCAATGAAGACCCGATGAAGATTCAAATGCGCGAATACTGCAAACACAAGCGTTCCGAAGTGCAAAAAGCAATCAAGCATGGGTGGATTAGGCGAGATTGGTTGGCCAAAGAAGATTAGAAGAATGCGAAGAAAGCAGCGCGCGAGAATCCCGACAAGTGGAAGCAACAAAAGGATGCAGCCAGAGCGCGAGTAGAGGCAGGGAGCTCGCACCACTTGGGGAGCGGTGGATGGGCATCATTTGAGGCCGATTTTGTAAGTGTTTTCGCATTGCTCTTTATGTTTGATAGTTTAGGGTTTATGAGTTTTTTAATTCTAACATAATGAAATCTTTGTATGTTTTGACAGTGGTCGATGACAGGACGTGATCCCACACCGTACGAGCGTGAGTACGCAGGCAGGAAGGGCTTAAACGCCCTGATGAACATTCTTAGTTCTCGCGGCGGCATGGTTAGTATTAGGGTTTACTCTTTTCTATTTTTTGTATTGTTTTATAAATGTCGTTATATGTTTATACTTACTGAAAGCTGTCTTATTGTCTTTTTTTGCAGAATCCGACAGATACGCCGCTTGGACGCGATGAGACGTCTGACTGGACGACGTCAGTTTAGCCGTAGCTAGATAGCATTAGTTTAGGGTTTCTCATAGCTTATGTATCATGAGACGGATTTTATACATCTTTTTGAACCATGTATATGATTACATTTGTCACCGCAGTTCATTTTGCCAATCAATTCTTTATGCCTATGATGTTGTACAATTGTCATTATTACATTTTCCAATCAATTCATTTTGTCTATGATGTGTACAATTGTCAATTTTACGCTTGTCAATTTTGCAAACAATGCGTCTTGTGGGTGACTATTTTGGGTCTATTATCTACCCTTGCACTTTTTTTAAAAAGTGAATCAAGTACAATATGCTTGATGGGTGGCAGGGCATTCATTGCCCTGTCACCAAAAAAAAATTCTCTCGGGCGTCGCTATAACCGTCGCTATTTATGGCTCTGGAGCGTCGCTATGAGCGTCGCTATAGACTTCTGTGTAAACGTCGCTATAACCGTCGCTATGACCGTCACTATGATCGTCTCTATATAGCGACGTATATAGCGACGCTCTCGTAGCGACGCTATTAGCGACGGTTTTAGCGACGCCGGGGGTTATAAAAACCTAGTGTATTTCCGTCGCTAACAGCTAACAGCGTCACAAGAGCACACAACCTCTTGTAGTGCTAGAAACTAGCCATGTAAGCTTATTGAATGCATAACCAAAAACTCTTCTAACTTAGCATAGTCTAGAAACCAGAACCTTGTACCAAGCAGCTTGCTACAACAGATATTTGGTACTCTTCAAATATGCAACTTGCACTTCAGTAGCCCCAAGGATCAAATGGGAAACCAATCATTTGCCCCACTGTGAGCATTCCTTTAGAAATTTGCACCATCCTCTAGGATCATAGGGAAAATACAAAAAATTCCAATAAGTAGAGCATAAACATAAATTAACCCACAAATCTCATGAAAACCGCCTAGATCATCTGGCATATAAGTCAATTGCCCCAAACATGCATATCTCTGTCACCTCCTGGGTCAAAAGATAGCTCAAAATCTCCTACATCATAGGGTAACATCAGATCCCACATAACATCAGCTATCACTAGATACTGCCATATCCCCTCTGCAGCTGGCTCATCCAATTGTCAATCATCAATTCACAGGTAAAAGCATTGGTAGTGCACCTTCACTCTCACTAGTATCGGAATCCCAATTATGAATATCTGAATACATCAAGTCTTTGGAAAAACTCTCTTCATTAGGCTCGCAAGATGCATCGAAAAACAATTCTCTATCTTGTTAGAGGCTCAAGATCAAGTAGAGCATCATCCAACAACTACATAAGGTCATCATCTGATGCATCTGAACAAACTGTCTCCCTGGAGGATTCACCATGGAAAACTTACCGCACCACGTAAGTGCAGGGGAGGGGGGTTTTTTTAACAAGCTACATAAGCGTATAAGGTAGGGGTAGGCCTCCAATAATTTATCTCCCAAGCTTTAAAATATGGGAGGGGTTTATCATATTGGGGGGGGGGGACCTGACCTGAGTTGATTACTTGTAATGATTTGGTCACCGGTGTGCACTAGAACTCGATGAATTATGGGAAATTTTTTATCAAGTCACACATCAAATTTTCATCAAGCCGGTCATAGATAAGGGCGGATTTGGAGCAGGTCAAGGTTTGATTTAGACCAACTTTGGATGGGTCAAAATTGGATGAGTATCCAGATTGCAATCTAATCGAGCACATAGTTTGATAGTCAAACTAAGACTTATTGAGGGTACATCTAGTTATATACAGACGTGGCTCCTTAGTACATTGTCAGTCAGTATGCTACACACTCATTGACTAGTTTTACTTAGTTGGATCATGTGAGACCTAAATTTTATATGTAAGATAGGTGTATGATAGTTTTCTTCATTGATTTTTGTATAAGCATAGAACGGGGGGTCATATTCCCTAATATGAGTCGTAAATAGGGGTTTTATCAAAGTTGTCCGCTCGTCGGTGGCCTCGCGTTTTGTATATAGAGTGAATCCCCCGGGACTGGCTCATGCATGAATCTAGATTGATTGGTATCCTTCACATCTATATTTGAGAACCCTTGCAAAGCTTCATTCAATAAGCACATAAGATCTAGGTCCACCGCTTCAGAAGGTTCCTCCATCTTGCACATCTCAGGCTACTGTAAACTAAGATTTCCACATATGACATGCATACTAAACACATCTATTGTAAACTACTCTTCAAGTCTTTCACTCTCATCCAAATATCTTTGCACTTCTATAGCACAAAGTTCAGCATGCACATTGAAAATTTCATCTACTGCCCTGTCTATATCATCAGTACAATGAAACCAATCATATTCAACACCAAGAGATTTCATTTCACTATGCATCCCCTCTAAATCAACATCATCAAGTTCATGATCATTCTGCCATACTGTGAGCCCTGTGTCACTAAATCTTGATAAAGAAGAAGTTTGCTCCCCTTCTAAATCATCAGCAAATTCACGATCACTTTGCCACATCGGTAAATCAACATTTTTTAGATCTTCAAACACATACTCTTACTTAACCAAGTCCTCAAAATCTGGTAAATCTGGTATACCCAAATCCATGGTCTTGCTGCTCTCAATTGAAACCTTGGTTTGACCTATAATATTTGTATCATCAATCAACTCTATGGTAGAATCTGTACCAGAAAACTTTTGCTCTAATTCTGAGTCACTAGCAAAAGTATCAGTTGTAACCAAATCTTCATGCATGTCTACTTGAATATGGTTGCACTCATTCACCTGCACAATTTCTTCTTGAGCTTTAGCCACTTTGTTATTTTGATCGCCTGATTTCTTTTCGTCCTGTACTGCATGTATATGTTCTTTGCAAAATTCACCCTGTGTATCTTGAGGCTGTAGAGTCTCAACCTCAAAGACTTTTACTTCATGCAAGGCATTTGCTAAACCCAGCTTTTCATACACAACTTCAACTATGTCTTCATCATTAGCCTATAAGAAGGTAGCATCTTGTACAATACACTCATCAATCACAGCTTCTAATTTTGATTGTACTTGTCATCAAATAGCTGCGTAGTTTGGTAGATTTTGACTATGTTCTTCATAGCTTGCATAATGCTCATAACTTACTCGTGCAATAGCTTCTTTGAAGTATTCCCAGTTCTTGTTGCAGGTTTTGGTAACCTCTTGGATTTGCTCCTTCAAATATGAACTCACTAACTACTCAAAAGATCTGATCATTAACTCTTCTCGTATCCCTCTTAACTTGGTTTCTGACTCATAACACTCAAGGTAGCCTTCTGGATCATATCCATCGAAGACTCGCCTCTCGTCATATACTGCATCTAAAGCTGCATCCAAAGCTTCATCCAAAGCTCCATCCATTTGATTCTTCTTCTTCATGAACTCCATTTCAAGTAGAGAGACATGAACCAACTGAAGTATCTTTGAAAAATCTAGAAATGTTGACTTATCATCAAAACCATTTGCACTTCACTATGCTATCAACTTCATCATGTGCTCTAAATTCTCCATATGTACCTCCCACACCTGCTCGTTTCACGTCGGGTTCACCAAAAATGTTGGGGGATATGTGTTTGAAACGTGGGCCATGTAGGCACGGGGCCTCTGGTTGTGAGAGGTGTGATAGAGAATAAGAACAACAGGTGAAAATGGCTATGGCAATCACCATAAACTTCAATTAATTCATTCAAGCTCTAAGTACATTATGATCAATAGCCAAGGCGGGCTGTTAGCAGCACCGACACTTGGGTTCACTCAAAACTAGGAGTTTAGGCTCCCTTTACAATTACATGGGCCATTAAGAGCTTCGTGATTTATCAAAAAGGATTAATTAGATCTAGGATGTCGTTGATGATCAATTTCCTCCGTGTCGAATTTTCCTGCTTTGAATGTTGTTGAACTCTGTTTATTTGAATTTCTTTCTCTTACCATTGTTTCTCCCTACTTGCTTCCGAGAGAGAGAGAGAGAGAGAGAGAGAGAGAGAGAGAGAGAGAGAGAGAGAGAGAGAGAGAGAGAGAGAGAGAGAGAGAGAGAGAGAGAGAGTCTTCCCTTGCCGACTCCTTGCTCCCCTCTTCTCTAGCTTATATCAGAGAGAAAGAGTTCCCTTCTTAACCTTCCAGCTTCAACTTTTGCTTACCTTGGACTCCGGATCCGGCTTCAGCTACGACTTCTACCCCAACTCCTACTTGGACTGCGGTTGTAGCTCCACCCTCCCTTGCCTTTGTTCGAGCTCTTCCCCTTCAAGCACGAGAGAGATAGTTCCCTTCCTTTCCATGCACTCCTCTGTCGCTTATGTCCAAGAGCGAGAAAAGGGCCTCCCTTGCTTCCCTCTTCTTCCCCAACTCCTTGCTTATGTCTGAGAGCGAGAGAGCACGAGAGCATCTTTGCCTTTCTTATCCACAAGAAAGAGAGTGCCCTCCCTTGCTTGCAACTACTGGCTTCAACTCCTTCCGTTGTGTTCTCCTCATGCTCCCCTTATTAATGCAAAAATGAATCCCTCTTCTATGTATGGCTTGCCCCGCTGCTTGTCACGGTGGCGTGACAAGGGCCTTGCTGACATGGCATGCCGAGGTCGACCTTCACCAAATCCGACGCAAACGGTGTCGAAATCGGGCGCCTTGGCGAGCTGAAGCAATCCCGCTTCATGGCGGAGATCATGTGGAGCCTGAGACAGCAGGCACGAGTGCTTTATTCACCCTTTGTTCCTTATCATGCTACCTGCACGCCCTTCTTTTTCTTCTTTTTCTCTCTATTCACATTATTCCCTCCCTTCCCTTCACTTAAATTGGGTGGCCACCTCAAATTTATGGGCGGGCGGCCAATCCTTGCATCTTTGGGCGGCCAGTTTTCCTCAAAGGACACCCCATTTGACATACATATCGACCAAAGCATTTCCAAACATAGCATCTCTCTTTCAAGGAGCCCTTGTCAAGCTAGGAATATCCCACAATCAATACACTCCATGAGACGACATTTTGGACAAAGAGCTCATCAAATACTTTTTGTTCTTTTGTAAATAATCACCTCATTTGACATGCATGTCGGTCAATATATTGCAAGGCACGACATCTTTACACAACAGTCCTTGATTAACAATATCATCATGAATTTTGTTGCCCTCTTCAGCATCTTAGATAATTCCATGTCTTTAAGACGCACGTATAGATGATTGCATTTTCCGGAAGGCATTCCCTTTGCATTTGGTTAATTTCCCTAGAGTTTCCTTACTGTAGCCAGGCTAGGTATATCTTGCAATCATTGTTTTTCGTAAGATGACATTCAGGAACTTGGTCGAAGTCAAAAATTCCCAAAGGGCACTTCGGCGGAGCCGACGAGATTGGTACGGAACTGGCCCCCGATGAAATTTAATATGGCGATATCTTGGTAATTGTAACTCCGATCACTGATCTGAAAAAACTGACGCGCCCACAAAGTGAGCACTTGAGGCCCATGCATTCACTTAATCTCTGATCCTTTAGCTACACTTGCCCAATCTGGTACAAATCTGCATCAACTTAAACTTCAAACTTCCATATCTTTATACCGTAGCTCCAATCGATGAGCCATAAAGAGAGGCCGGTAGATCACTTCAAGCACTACAACTCTAGATCATAATCTCCCATCTATGATTACCTCAAGCATACTCATTTTTAGCACCATCAAGGCATTTGTTGGCCCTTAAAGCCGCATCTGGCATACATAAAGCTTAAAACTAGCTTGTTATCAATCCATGATCATTGATAAATAACCAAGTAGACTTCAATCAAGCATCCTTCTGATATTTTTCCATCATGGAAACGGAGCTGCACGACACCGTTCTACATGAACTAACATTTTTGGTTAGTACAGAGCTTAAAATTTCATTTGTATGTTCTGCTTCTTAAGGGTGATAGGGTGAAGATTTGTTATGGATTACCATAAAGTCATCTAGTAGGTATTCTATCACCTCATTGAGGAAATGCAATCCGCAATCACTTACAAGCTCAATAGGAAGTATGTACCTTGTGAATATGCATTTGTACAGGAACGAAACAGTAGCTCTAGCATCGTTTTTCCTTGTGGCCCATGCCTTGGCCCATTTGGTCAAGTAATCTGCGACCACAATAACATATAGCGCTTGATTTTGTATGCAGATGGTTGTATTGGACCCACAAATTCTATACCCCACTTCGAAAATGCATGTGCTCCAAACATAGATCACAATGGGATACAATCAATTCTTGTTGGTATTTTTTCTTCTTGACATGCATCGCATCATTGAAAAAAATCTTTTACATCGGCAAACAAAGTTGGCCACCAGATGCCTACCATCATATATAGCTTTGTTTATGGTTTCACGAGAGAAATTACCCCGTTCTAGATTTTCGTGTGCTTGCTCCAAGATAGGAAGATACTCCTCTTCATTGGCGCAGAGTCTAAGTTGTCAATCGTTCCCTCGTCACTCTCGATAGAGCTGATTCCCAATCATTGTATAGTTGGCTACCTCAGTCTCTATTGCCCCTCTTCGTCTTTTACCCATGTCTTTTGGGAGTATCCTCTTGTTCAAATATTGTACGAAGTATCTACTCCATTGTGGTGTTACTAAAGTTTGAAATAACATGGCATGGGGTATGGAGGCTCTATCTTTACATTGAGAGCAATCATTCACATAATGATTCATATCTTTCTTCATGGTAGGCTAGTAAACTCCCAACCAAGTTAACCGTTCTAAGGTCTGATCTCGTGCAAAATGTAGACCTACTATTGTGGTATTATCTTGACTCAAGTAGGATTCATGTTCCGTAGGATTAATGTACAAGAGTAGGATTCCGTCCTTATTTTTTCACTACAACCTTCCAGCCAACAATTGATATAGGGCAGATTGCTCAATCAATCGTGGTGTAATAGGGATTGGTATTTGGGGAATCTACCTGCGCTATGTTCATTAAGGACACAAGATCTTACGACCATCTTGGAACCATTTCCAAAGAGAACAGATATTCATCTGGTAAGTCATTGTCTATCCCTTTAGGTGCTTCCCCGATTGGTGAGTCTTGACAGATGATCTTCTCTTTTGTGTGTAGTGCCTTTTTTGACTACAACTGTGAAGTCAAAGTCAAGTAACATGATAAATCATCTTAATGTCCTTCCACTATTTCACACTTTGTTCACCAAATAGAGTAAGTCTTGATGGTCAATGAGAAAGAAAAACTTGTTAGCTAACAAGTAGTGTCAAAACTACTTGAGTAAATACACCCTACCAAGACCTTCTCTTTCCATGGTTGTATAGTTCTTTTCCACTAGGTCTAATTGTTGAATGAGTACGAGCGGAAGTGCGACGTGAGAGAGAGTGCAAGAAGAAGAGCACGACGATATGGTGAACTCGCTCTACTGTAATGTGTAGAGCATAGTGAGTTCTTATTAGGTTTTTACAAAAGAATATGTGTACATACCTGGCGGCCCGCCCACTTACCTGGGCAACCACATTGGGCTTTATAACCCAGCAACCTCCCACTTAAAGTCCAATGTGGTACTTTAAGTGTGAGAGAAGCTACTATACAAGCTAATATACAAGAGATGTAGAGAAGTGATGTACTACCCTACACTAACTGCTTGCAAAAATGCGCAAAGCTCTCCGAGGGAAGTCCTTTTGTAAGTAGATCAACAGGATTTTCTGTGGTGTGAACTTTGACAAGCTGAAGTTGCTTATCCTCGAGCATTTCCCTGATGAAATGATACTTCACATCCACATGCTTTTTCTTTGAGTGATAAACTGGATTGCGAGCCAATTGTATAGCACTTTGACTATCACAATATAACACAAGCATCTCTTCTTTGATTCCCAAATCTGTTACTAGTCGATTAAGCCAAATTGATTCTTTGCATGCCTCTGGTGCTGCAACATATTCAGCCTCTGTAGTAGACTGAGTAACACAATCTTGTAATCTAGAATGCCATGATACTGCTCCACCAACCAATGTAAAGACATACCCTGACGTAGACCTTCGGTTGTCTAAGTCACCTGCATAATCTGAGTCTGTAAAACCCTTTACACTTAGCTCCTGACTCCCATAGCATATACGCATACTCTTTGTAGCTTTCAGGTATCTCAATATTCCTTTCACTGCCTCCCAATGTTTCTTGCCTGGGTTTGACATGTATCGACTTACTACTCCCACTGCAAATGCAATGTCTGGGCGAGTAGCAATCATTGCATACATTAAACTACCCACTGCAGACGCATATGGAATCTTATCCATTTCATCCTGTTCTTCCTCAGACACATGACAATCTTGTTTGCTAAGTTTCACATATGGTGGCAATGGAACACTCAATGCCTTTCCCTTCTCCATATTGAAACGTTGCAAAACCTTGTCAATATACTCTGTTTGAGATAACCAAATCAACTTCTTTGATTTGTCTCTCTCAATGCGCATACCAAGTATATGACTTGCCTCACCCATGTCTTTCATGTCAAACGATTTTGCCATCTTTGACTTCAAAGCTGAAATTTCTTCCAAGTGCTTGCCAGCAATCAACATGTCATCCACATACAAAATAAGGATCAGCCAACTGCCATCCTTAGCCTTCTTTGTATATAGACAGTGATCAAACTCACTACGTTTGTAGCCTTGAGAAAGCATAAACTTGTGGAACTTATGGTACCATGCCCTCGGTGATTGTTTTAAGCCATAAAGACTCTTTAACAACTAGCATACCAAATCTTCCTTGCCTTTCTCAACAAACCCTTCTAGATACTGCATGTAAATTTCCACATCTAAATCACCATGCAAGAACGCTGTATTGACATCCATTTGGTGCAACACCAAATATAATATGGCAACCAATGCAAGAAAGCATCTCAATGTAGTCATCTTGACCACCGGAGAGAAGACTTCATCAAATTCAATGCCTTGTTCTTGCTTAAAGCCCTTGGCAACAAGCCTTGCTTTGTACTTTGGCTGACTATCATGAGCGGTGATCTTATACCTGTAAACCCATTTACAAGGTGGAGCCTTTTTGCCCTGTGGTAATTTAACTAGCTTCCATGTCTGGTTTTTATGCAGAGCTATCATCTCTGACTGCATGGCCAATTGCCAATTCCCGGAGTCCTTCATTTGCACTGCTTCCTTGTAACATGAAGTCTCATTGCAATCAATCAACATGACATAGTTCATAGATGGAACAAACCTATCAGGAGGTCGCGTGATACGTCCAGATCTACGCACAATAGGTGGCTCAAGCTCAACCACAACCTGTGGTTCGTCTTGCACGTGCAGATCCATCTTCTTGGAAGACCACTCTTCTAATCTCCTCAACCCTCTCTGGTTAAGAATGATATTTGGATTCATTAAAGTGAACATCATTGCTGTGGACAACCTTTCTAGATTCGGGATCCCAAAGTCTGTACCCCATCTCACCAGAATTACCATAGCCTAGAAAGATGCACTTTCTACTCTTTGGCTCAAGTTTGTTCCTAAATTCCTTTGGAACGTGAGTATATGCCTCACAACCAAAGACTCTGAGATGCTTGTATGAAGGCATTTTGCCTGACCATACCATCTCTGGCACTGAATCCTTTTGCAAAACCTTGCTAGGAGATCTATTTACAAGATGAACAACTGTTGATACAGCTTCAGCCCAAAACCCATTTGGCAGCTGTGCATTAGACAACATACTTCTGACCTTCTCTAGTATGGTCCTATTCATCCTCTCAGCAACACCATTTTGAGGAGGATTTTAAGGAGCAATAAGTTCACATTTTATACCTTTTGACTCACAAAAGTCCTGAAAGGCCTTTGAAACATACTCTCCACCATTGTCAGTGCGTAAGAATTTAAGCTTCTTGCCACTCTGATTCTCCATAAGTGTCACAAACATTTTGAAAACACTAAACGCTTCATCCTTGTGCTTGAGAAAGTAAACCCATACTTTCCTCGAGTAATCATCTATAAATGTCATAAAGTAAGAAGCTCCCCCTAGAGATAGGTTAGGCATAGGTCCACACAAATCACTATGAACAAGTGCCAACTGTGTATCTCTTCTACTGCTTCTATGCTTATGTGGATGCTGTGTTTGCTTACCATACAGACAATGTTCACAGAATTCAAAATCATTAAATGAAAAGCCAGGCAAATAACCAGAATGAGACAAGATTTCCATTCCCTTCTTGGACATATGTCCTAACCGGCTATGCCACAAAGAAACGTTCGACTGCTCGGTTACATTGATTACATTTTTAGAGACATTTGATATATAAATCATGTAAAGTCCTCCAGACTTTACTCCATGTGCTACTGTCATAGAACCCTTGGATATCTTCCACATGTTCTGTCCAAAAGTGGTGACATAGCCAGCATCATCAAGTAAACCTGTGATGATCAAGCTCTTTGTAATTGCGAGAGCATGTCTCACATTCTTCAGCGTGAAAGAAGAGCCATTCTGAAACTTCAATTGAATATCTCCAACACCTAAGATCTCACATGTCTGCCCATTGCCTAGCCGAACATGATCTTTAGTGGTCACATAAGAGGTAAACCACTCCTTGTTTGGAGACACATGAAGTGATGCCCCTGAGTCTATAATCCAGTCACTCATTGCATTTCCATCAGATGCTGTAAGAAGAGCTGAGTCCATTGTATTTTTCAAGAAGTAGATGTCTCCTGACACTAGACTGTCATCCTCTGCAACAGTGTTTGTCACATTTATTTCTTGAATCTTCACTAAGGACTTGTTCTTCTCACCATGGTTTTCAGCTTTCTCTTTGCCTTTTTCTGCTTTCCATTCTCTGCAGTCTCTTTTCATGTGACCCTTCTTGCCACAATGGTAGCATTCTATGTCACTCTTGCCTTTAGCACTGCGAGACTTGCTACGAGACTGATTCCTCTTTCCACCTTTGTACTTTTCTTTGGTCCTTCCCCTGACAACTAAGGATGTTCCTTTGCCTTTGTCCATTGTCTTTCTATTGGTTTCTTCAGTAAGTAGACTTCCTTCTACACCTGCTATGTTCAAACCATCTGGAGGTGCATAATTACTCAAAGCTGTGTGAAAAGTGTCCCAACTTTACGGCAATGTGATCAACAGAAACATAGCTCTAACAGGTTCATCAAACTTGACACCTTGAGCTGACAACTGGCTGTAGATTGTGTTGAATTCATTCAGATGATTGGACATAGGTGTCCCTTCTTTCATCTTCAAGTCAACAAGCTTCTTAAGCCAGTATACCTGTGAAGCTACACTCTGCTTCTCATAAAGATCACTCAGCTTTAACCATGCTTGATAAGCCGACATCTTGTCTGCTACATTGAAGTAAACGCTTTCTGCCAAAGTCAGCATAATGGTAGAAAGTGCCAATTCATCCATTTCGCTCCATTCATCATCGTCCATATCTTTTGGTTTTATCCACTTGAGCTTTATAGGTTTTATCTGCTTCTTTTGTACCAACACGTGCCAAATCTTCTTCTTCCACAATGGGAAATTGGTTCCATCTAGCTTCTTGATATTGTAAAGAGCAGTGTCCTGTGATCCAGCCATAGATACGCTTCACAGTAGTTTACTTTCCTGGGAAAAATTCGGCAGAGTTTCCCCTTTAAACTGACCTCTGAACCAATATCAACCTGTCAAATGAACCAAGAAAGCTTCAGATTCTGCATAAATTTCGGCAGAGTCTCCTTTGTAAAATGGCTCTGGTGTAGTAAAAAAAAGACAAAAAAATAGCTCAAAAAACCACTGTCTCTCTAACACTGTAAGCTGTGGGTAAACCTGTCCTGCACCTATACTGTCTCTCACTGTCCTGTAAGCATAGACTGCGACAATGCCTCAATGGCAGTAGAGCAAAGATGCAATCCCAACTGTCTAACTCACAGTCAATGCATCCTAGCTGCCTATCTAAGGGTGCTCGAGGGATCGCTCCAAGACCTGTATCACTGAAAGGATCTCAACATTCGAGAATCCCCCAGCTCAATAAAACCTCACTCGACCCTCAACAAAGGTTGCAGTAAATCTGACAGTACATAGAATTCCCACAAAGTCATACATCCACAAATTTCCCACTATATGTTGTAACCGTTGCGGCGGTTGTTTGCTGCGTGACTCACAGCCAGCAAACCCTCAACAACAGACATACATCATCTCTGACAATACATCCCATGTGGAAGTACCTGCAATGTCAGGATGAAATCTGGAATATCAAGCAGCAAACACAAGCTACCTAATGAACTAGTGAATGTCGCCTACAGTCTGTGTGTAGATGCGCCCGTGTCGTATGTGACACGCCTCCAAGAACTGTGAGCCGTCCTTCGATGTGTAGACAGCCACAAATCAACACTCTGGGAGTGCCAATATCCTCAGCACCTGCAGTCGTAGGCTGAAACCCCAAATTTGCAGAGTCGGATCTGCACCCGCTGAGACCAAGTAGTCGAAAATGGCCTGTGCAGAACTTTGTCGAAGCCGAACGGTGGCCGAGATGACCTCAGAATGAAATTCTGAGAGCACCAAGCCCTTTGGACTCTCCCACAAGATTTGGGGCCGTGTCTTTGCCTGTCAAATCTCACTCCAATCTGAGCAGGTGACTCTGGCTAACTGCAAATGCTACCCCGAGCCTCGATCTGAGCTCTGATACCAGTTGAAGGAGTACAAGCGGAAGTGCGACGCGAGAGAGAGTGCGAGAAGAAGAGCACGACGATATGGTGAACTCACTCTACTATAATGTGTAGAGCATAGTGAGTTCTTATTAGGTTTTTACAAAAGAATATGTGTACATACCTGGCGGCCCGCCCACTTACCTGGGCGACCACATTGGGCTTTATACCCCAACAATTGTCAACTAGAATAGGAGTGTGCGCTCCTTGCCGCACTGTCGAAGCAAGGGACTTGCCAATACACCGTGTGCGAGCCGCAAACGGCTCCAAGCACACAACAAGCCTAAACTAGAAAGCTCAAGAAAGCAAAGGGTGTGTCACTCACCGCTCTACGCTCGCCTTTGTGGTGGATTCCTCGCCGCGATGAAGAAGAAGCTGCAGTCATGCCGCGCTCAACCGCTTCGCCGCCATCGTGCCTTCGTAATGCTCGATCGCACACACACTCTCCCTCTCTCTCTCTCTCTCTCTCTCTCTCTCACACACACACACACACACACACACACACACAAGGAGGTGAAGAAGAAGAAGATGGAGATGGAGATGGAGATGGAGCAAGAGCACTCTTCTATTGCACAAATGAGAGAATGACTCAATTTTAGGTTTAATTGGCTTTTATGTGAGCTCACCCCATTCACACTTGGGCGCCCATGCTTAGCCAACTAACCCTAGCATGTTCGTGTTAGAGTGCGCCTCTCATCGGCGATCACTCTACCTTTCCCTATTGGACCGACAAGCCCGGTGCCTGACTCTACTTAAATAAATAATACGGTTACAGTGTCCGTCGTAGGCGATAGGGTGTCCGTGAGCCACGAGGGTTAACATTGCCCCCCTTCCTGATGTAGATTCCGTCCTCGGAAGCTATTGAGTTGAAGCTTGGTATGTCCATGTTGTAGAGCATCTAGATTTGAATCTGCAAGGCAAAGTCATTGTTTTAGCAAGCGGAATTATATTGCCATAAATCATGAGGGGAATGTAAAGTACATGTGGAAATGAGTAAATGCAAGATTTATGAAATGTTAGACTGCCATTAAGGACAAATAAATTTCACTTTGAGTAAATTAATTAATCAAGAGTTTAGAGCTTATGGATGAGTCTATCAATTAGTTAGCTATGACTAAGGTTAAAACAACTACTCTAGTACTAGCTAAGCTAAGAAGATTATCTAAATGCAAGATTCCCTAATTATGCTTTTCAGCTTTGATTAGCCAACTTGCTCTCACAACTGAAAACAAAAGCTTGAAATGTTAACTGTAAGCTCAATGGAAGTCTTTTAATTATTTATTTTTTTTAATACTTTTTTACTTTGGGTCACAATCATGTGACGTGTGTGCTTATTTTGTATGTCCGGGGTTTTTTGCTTCTCAAGGAAAATCGCCCACACTAGGAACCTCTAGGGCTCTAGTACCATAGACAATACATGTGAGTGAAGTACCAATTCAAGCCAGGATTTCTCTTCCAGCGTAAGATTTTTCATTTGTGGCACTTATGTTTTTTTTTTTTTGCTTCCATTTCCTTGGTATTCGCACTAGTGTTTTTTGTTGTTTGAGTGAGCAAGCCTTTCTCTGCCTAAAACATTCCTAAGGTCTCAAATACTCGGATAATTTTATTAGCTAGGCCTAGTGGTCAAGTAAATGAGTTAACCTAAAGTCACGGTCTCCTAATCTCCAGGCTCATCCATAAGATTAAACTGGAGTTCAATCAACTTAAGCAAAGACAAATTTATACATCGATAATGGCAGATAACAATCATAACTATTGCACTCAAACAAAGAATGAAAAATCATTATTAGCAATCACACATATCCACCAACATGAATCATGGAAAGTAGTACACCTGGAGGTATGGAGTGGCTCATTTCGTTGAAGCAGATGTCCTCAGCCATGTGGATGGAGATCCATATAAGTCCTACCTAACACATCCAAAAACAGGCACTATACCTCTAGGAGGCATGTCAGTGTGAAAAATTAAAACTCCTAAAAAACAAACTCAAAACACAATCTAGACCCCTAACCTACCTATCTGTCACCCCTTTTAGAATCAAGGAAAGAGGATATTATATAAACCGGGTGGCCACCCTAAGGCTAGGCCTCTATCCTCATCATCTAGATAAATAAAATCGTTGTCCGTGAGGCCATAGTCCTCCTCGGTCTCTATTAGTTCCTCTTCATCATCCTCTTGTGCAAGCATGCTAATCAAGAACCTCGCGATGCGTGGATACTCATCTTGTGCAAAAGAATAAGCATGTGACATTGGAGACACATTCGCTACTGGGTAGGGATCACTAGTTAGCCATAGACGTATCAGCCATTCTAACTCCTCAAAATTTCTCTCACATGCAAGGATCTCTATCAAATCCCATTCGCAAGAAAGTATAGGGTAGCATACGTAGAACACTTGAGGAAAATACAAAGGGTACCTTTCATCAAAAATAGAAGTGCATGCCTCTGGTGAAGTAGCCATTTCTGACAAGACAGATAGATTTGGTTAGGCCTTTAAAACATAAGAGTTGTTTTTGTGTGTTGCTTGAATTGACACGGTGAATTTGGACTTATATGTAAGATCTGATAGGGTGCTCTCTCTTTGCTAGTCGCTCTTGCTCTTTACTATTTTTGTTTTTTGTGAGTATAAGGCTATATATATACATTCCCTAAGATTGGAATTGAGAGGTCAGGGAGGAAGGTTGAGAGGGGATCGAGTGAATGATTGATGTTAGCAAACACTCCCCCCTTCCTTGGGTAGATCATACCTTTTGGAATGAGGTCGTCACCCTTTGAAACCAATTGTTCCAAGTTGTTATGGGTGAAGGTTTTAACCAATAGTTTTCGACCGCCCTATGCGTTTCATCTAGTTGCAAGGGTGGTAAGGTACTCTCCCATGATTTTATTTGCAACGTTGTTGTAGGTGGTGAACTTACCCCGGGAGGTGCAAACTCTTTTGTGCTTGTATGGATATGTACAGTGGTAGGTGGAGGTTGTGTCGAAGATTCTATTTGCGTATAGGAACTACATGAAGAGCAAGAAGCTTCATTTGATTTCCCTGTTCCTGAGCTAGGTGGAACAAATCGTTCTTTCTTTGGTACCCAAACTAGCTCTAGATCGGGTGTGTAACATTCCATGATTTTTTCCTTTCCGCGATTTTCAATTTGTTTTGGAGCCACAGGATTGGGTTTACATGGGCCAGGTGACAGGTAAGAGTACACTTTACGTTTGGGCACCCAGATTTGATCATTTCCTTCATAGTATCCTTGGGCTTCCAATAGTCGTTTAGGAATCCAACGCAACGTTTCTTTACATTTCTTGGAGTGAGTGGTACGGTTCTTACTAGGTTTTCGTTTTTTTGCATCAACCATGCTCACTACAGAGGCTTTAGGGACCCACTTGTATGTTTTCTCTGTTATATTAGGATGGTTCTTGTGTGTCTCAAGCTTTCTTTCAACTACATCAGTTGAAGCTCTAGAGAGTTGGGCTATGGGGACGTATGGTTCAACCTCCTGGACATGCAATGTCTTGGGTTTTATTTCCTTAGGCAATATCTCAGGGACTATGGCTTGAGTGGTAGGGCTAAGAGTTGGTTTTTGCGTTGTAACACCCCCAGTCCCCCAATCAATAGTGCATTTGGTGGCTATCATCCACGTGCGGCCTAGGCTAATATTACCCTCCATAGTTCCAGTAGGCATGACCAAAAAGTCTTGAGCTACAATTCCATTGTCATAACTGACAGAAGTGTGCCAGATTCCAAAAACCGTAGTTTTTTTCTTGTTGACATCCTTGACTTGGATAATACTCTCAGATAGAGGTGGCTTCCCTAACTGACACCACACCCCGTAGAATAGCAGATTATATTTAGCACCCGTGTCCAATAAGGCGTTATATAGCACTTTTCCATAGGCACTATTTAACTCAATAGGGTATCGTAGAGGTGTGTCAGAGTCCAACCCATCCTCTTCGATTTCCATGTGGAATGCATTTGTGACTCCAAGGTTAGCCTCTCGTTTTTGTCTTATACGTTGTTGTCGCTCCTTAGCCTCAGCTTGATCTTGTATCTTGTTTAACTCGGTTTGTGCTTTGGCGGCCTTCTTTTGATGAATGGCCCGTAGTTCTTCTTGGCTTAAAGGATCATAATATCTTTTGAATTTACTCCCATTGAGGAATCCAATGGTTTCAACTCCATCAAGAGTTTCCACACGAAGGGTACCTTGTGGGGTAATTTCACATACTCTATATGGTCCTTTACCAGCATATTTCAACTTTTTCTTCTCTTTACGTACTCCATACATAAGGACTTTATCACCAACTTTGATGTCCTTGTCCTTCACATGGCGATCAAACCACTTCTTTCTCCTATCCTTTTCCACAAGAGCATTTTGCACAGCCAACTGTCTCTCTTCGTCTAGTTTTTCTAAGATAAACAAACGCTCGGTTAAGGGGTTACCATTCCATCCTTCTTGCGAAGCTACCCTAAGACTAGGAATGACAAACTCCCAAGGCATAACCGCTTCTTGGCCGTATACCATTTTGAATGGCGTACAATTAATAGCCACTTTATAAGCAGTACGATAAGCCCATAGAGCAGATGTCAACTTCAAATCCCAATCAGTGCGATGAGCTTCTACCGTCTTGGTTAAAATAGAGATTAGAGTCTTGTTGGTGCTCTCGGCTTGTCCATTAGCTTGCGGGTAATAAGGTGTAGACTTATGGTGGGATATCATAAAGGTCGTGGTAAGCTCTCTTATTACCTCATTTATAAAATGGGTATCATTATCACTAACAATTTCAAAAGGGCAACCAAATCTTGTGATAATGTTCTCAAAAAGAAACTTAGTTGTTGTCCTCGCGTCAGCTTTTTGTGAAGCCTTAGCTTCAGCCCACTTTGTTACATAGTCGGTAGCAACTAGAATATATCGAGATTGAGTGTTGCGAGTTGCGGGACTAATTGGACCTACAAAGTCTAAGCCCCATTTTTCAAATGGTTGGGTTACCTTAATAGGATGTAAGGGCATTCTGTCTTTGCGCTGTGTGGTCTTGTAACGTTGGCACTCATCGCACCCTTTTGTAAAAAGTGATGCATCCTTAAATAAAGTTGGCCACCAATAGCCTGATTGCAGCACCTTTCTAGCAGTCAGGTCTCCTGAAAAATGACCTCCTGCTATGCCCATATGTGCTTCTTGCAAGATATACAAATATTCATCCTCGCGGGCACAACGCCTAAGAATATCATCCTTGCCTAATCTATACAGAGTTCTGGCAATCAAACAATAGGGTTCACATTCTTTTACTAGCCTTCGAGCGATATCCTTACGAAGTTCCTTGGGTGGAAAACCATTAACTAAAAAGTTAACAATGTTCTCACTCCATTCAGGCATAGTCTCAACTATGAATAGGGAAGTATCGGGTAATTCATCATCAACTCCTGTAGGGGCTTCACCATTGGGTATGCGAGACAAATGATCATCCATGACGTGCCTTTTACCGGGTCTCACTACAATCGTGAAATCAAACTCCAGAAGAATTAACAACCATCGTGTGATTCTTCCTGTGGAGCATGGCTTGTTTACCAGATACAGCAACGCTTGATGGTCCACATAAAATACAAACTTGTTTGCCAGAAGGTAGTAGCGAAATTTCTTTACTGCATAAACCATTGCCAATCCTTCTCGCTCTGTAGTGGTGTAGTTCCTTTCAGCATCGTTCAATTGACGGCTTGCAAAGCTAATGGGATAGTCCAATTTATGTTCTCCTGGTTGAGTGAGAACACACCCAATAACAAAGTTTGATGCATCAATATGCACATGGAAAATGACATCCCAGTTAGGTGTCCTTAAAATCGGAGCACTTGCTAGTGTCTTCTTCAATTGTTCATAGGCCTGGTCACACTCTTTAGTCCATTTAAATTCAATGAGAAGCTTGTACAAAGGGCGTGCTATTTCAGCAAAAAATAAAATAAACCGTCGATAATAACCCACGTGTCCCATGAACCTTTGAACTCCCTTGTAATTGGTTGGTGGTGGTAACTCTAGAATCACTTTAATTTTGCTCTCATCGGTTGAGATACCATTCTTGGATACTATATGCCCTAAAATAACTCCATGCTTGACCCAAAATTGGCATTTGAACGGGTTCAATGAGATACGATATAACCTACACTTTTCAAACACCTTCCGCAAACATGATAGATGTTCTTTCCAAGAAGAGTAAACACAAAGGTCGTCTAAGAAAGCTTCACAAAACTCTCTCAAATATTCTTTAAAAGCAGTGTTTATTAATCGTTGGAATGTAGCAGGGGCATTTGTTAAGCTAAAAGCCATCACACGAAATGCAAACACGCCAAATTCTGTGATGAAGGCAGTTTTAGCTTGGTCCTCTAGCGCTATCGTGATTTGGTTGTAGCCTCAGTACCCATCTAGAAAGCTATAAGCTTCCTTGCCTGCAACTCTTTCGAGTACATGTTCGGAATATGGTAGGGGGTAATGGTCTCTTCTAGTAGCTGCATTAACTTTTTTGAGGTCCACGCACACCCTGAGTTTCCCATTCTTTTTTGGCACGATAACTATCGGAGACACCCATTCAGAGTGTTCAATAGGATATATGAACCCACATTTGATAAGCTTTTCTAGTTCTTCTTGAATGATCTTTGCGTACTTAGGATTCATCGGGTAGGGTCTTTGTTGTACGGGCTTCGCAGTGCTAATCATAGGGATTGTATGTTGGACCACAGAAGGTGGAACACCTTTCATATCATGGTATGTCCAAGCAAATACGTCCTTGAATTCCTTGAGAAGCTGTTTGAGGACCGCCTCTTCAACTTCTGTGAGGTCTTGGGCAATAAAAACAGGTTTTGATTCTTCACCGGGGTCAGCTAATTCTATTTCTTTAACTATTGCCGGACCATCATAGATTCCATTATTCCCATCGATAGGTATTCTTTGGGCTTTTGTGTACACAACCTTTGCTTCCCCTGTGGTGTAAGATTTGAAATGTTCTGGTGCAGGATGCAAGTCTGTGGATTCTGGTTGTGCTTTGGTTTGTGCCTCCATTTCTGCTTTCTTGTGTTGTTGAGCTAACTCTTGGTTTTGACGCCTCCTTGCAGTGCGGCTCAACTTTGGCTTGTCTATGATCTCTAATTAAGCTATGTCATGGGGTCGTGGTCTACACCACATAACATTTTGGAGATATTCACCCCAATTGTCTACCAATTTTCGATGAGCATCACATGCTCCTATATAACTGATCCATTTTGCTGAGGATCTCTTCTTTTTTATTCTAGCACGTACATTGGCTCGATATCGATGCCTCTTAAGGTTTTTCTTTTTCTTATTTGAGACCTGCTTTTGATTTGCATTTAGATCTGGCTCACTAAAGGAGTCCTCGTTGGTGTCCTCTTCACTCTCAGGGGAGCTATCATCGGTTGAAGTGCTCGGTCCTTCCGAATGTTTTGACTCTGAACTTGCTCCACTCTCTAATTCATGAGATTCAGAATCCGTTTCACTCTGGAAGTCAGTGTCCAAGTCGTGTTGGTCAAAGTCTTCTATTGAGCTATCGGTGTCACTGTCAGATTGGTCCACAATTGCCTTGCCCTTAGAAGATGCATGTATGGCACTTATCATGTTCAGAGGTGCAATTTGTGGTACCTCTTCCCCCTCTGGTGTGACCCAAGTGGTTCCTCTATTTCCCCAGGTATCTATGGTTGCAGCTAGGTGTACCCAGTCTACGTTGTCTGATTCCGTCATACCCGGTAACACATCCATGTAAGGAGAATCTTGGCCAATGTCTGTATCCTTCTTACAAGTGTAACAATATTGTAGTGGGGCCGAGTGAACGGTGGTGTCAGAGCGATGATCAATAATGGTTTTACTCCCTAAGGGGTGTACCTTACCAGTCACCAAATCCACTCTAAGGACAGAGTCTTGGAATTGCAAATAGACATGATTTTTAGACCAATCGTGAACCATTTGTGCTTCCCTCATGAATGGTCGTCCTAAAATCATTTCATATGACATAAGGTGTTTAGAGAAATCCATTACAATGAACGTATGTCATACCTTGTGTCCTAGAACTTTGATCTTAAGATCCTTGAGCATCCCCATAGGTTTGGCTATGGTACCATTTGCCATCTTTACCACAATGTTAGTAACACTGAGGCGGGGTTTTCCCATGGATTCCCAACAATCTTTTGTAACGATGCTAACTCCTGCACCACCATCAAGAATTCCTTTTATAGTTAATCCCTTGGTAGTGATCGGTAGGGTCGCATTAGACTCGTCGCCTTCAAAATACTGCCCTAATTCGTTAATGGGTACCTCGATCACAGAATCGTGTCCATCTAAGTCAAGTGATTGCACATGATTTTCCTCATCAATCATAATCGAGTCAGGCCTATTTGGTTGCGCAAACTGCGGTAATCCCGTTCGTAGCTCTCCGTTAAGGAATGCTCGAAGTGCAAGGAATAACTCAGGATCTCCATACAGCTTTGCTATGATCGTGGTTCGGACCTCAGAAGACATGAAGTCCACTAGTTTGGCAACATTCATTGGCATTTTGCAGGGTGTAGGTCCTTGACTAGGAACTGGTGCGGATGGCATCTCATATTCCTCAATGGGATCAGGTATTCCTTCGTTAAACATCCTTTCCAACAAGAAAGGTGTATGCTCACTTTCTGATGCCCCGTCCTCACTCCCTTCTTGGATGATACTAGATATGGCTAATGGTCTATGGTTCATGTGGGGTGGATGAACTTGCGTGGGAAACACTGTGTCATGAATTTTGACATGCATGGGTTCTGGTTCTAGTTTCCTTTGAGTCTCCTCCACTAAACCTCTTAGATGTTTCACCTGCTCAATCTCGTCTACTGGGTTTGGGTACGTCCCAATCTTCTTTTTACGATTCTTCCCTTTTTGTCCCTGCGGTTTATCTTGGGGGTCTTGGATTGGATTTGGAAACACTTGTGGTGTTTTCAGAGGCTCTTTATGGTTTTCTCTTATTCGGTTTTCATTTGGTTCCATGTTATGGTTTTCTTTGTCGGTCTTTCCCTTTGTGGTATTGGTTCTAGTCTCCATTGTCTCGATTGAATCTGAATCATCCTCGAGGTCATTCATATACACGGGGTCATCTCCTGTTCCTATGTTTGTTTTGGAACTTGGCTTTGAATTTCCCGTATTCTGCGACCTCTTCCTTCGTGTCTTCTTTTTCATTGCTTGGATAACTGACGCGGTATCTCTCTCTTCGAGGATATGGCCTGGCCCTTGAAGCATGGACCGTGTAATCGCATAAGCGGGTGCGACGGGTGGTATTGGCGATGTCACACTAGCAATTTCGACCAAATTTAGGGGTGTGATTTTAGGCGCATTTGGGTTATAGGGGCATTGGGCAATCAAGTGATCTATGCCACAACGATTACATGTGAGTATTGGCATTGTAGACGTGCTCCCTTGATTCATTTGCATCTGTGCAGTATTCTTTTGCAGCCTAATAGGGCACTCCGCTGCCCGATGTGGTCCACCACACTCGTAGCATTGAAGAGGTGGCCTCCTAGCCTAGGTGTTGATATTTTGACCTCTGGATACGAGAGCAGCAGCTTGATAAACCGGCTTGACTTGCCCCCAACAATCTTCCATGTAGTATATAGGACACTCTTCCAATGTATCAAGTATGTAGGCAATACTAGTGTCTATTTCCTCCTCACAGCCATCTGCATAAGCATTTGATGGCTCGCAACCCACTTGGTTCATAAGGGCGACTCTTGGATGCGGGGGTTGCGGTCCTAGCACAAGAGGTGGTAGCGGTGTAGCTTGTACAACATTTTGAGATCTAGGGACCATGTGTTGCGGTAGTTGCTCAACAGGTGGAGCAGGCATCAATACAGGAGCTCGAGGTGCATCCGTCCAGGCTACAGATGGTCTATTTGCCATCATACATTTGATCATTAAACAATCCTTAGCTTGGTGACCATACCTACCACATGCGTTGCAAGTTCCATTAAATTTTACTCTAAACGTAGGGCACTCACTAGTGCTATGTGGACCTAAGCAAATGGAACACCATTGTTGCTCCCTTCTTGGATACATGTGACTATTTTGAGGGGGTCGATTATCCTTAAGAGACTCTTGGATTGCCTTGGTGAGGTCTGTCAAGAATGTCTCAAATACCTTTGGCTCATTGGCAATGGGCTTTGCAGTCATGGGTTCATACTCAATGGCTTGTGAGCTAGTGGATCTCGTGTCGGTAGACACCCTCATGCCTGCTATCATCAAGTTGTCCTCCAATTGGATTGCATTGGCAGTGACATCTTCCCAGGTTGTGATACCTCTAATCACTAGTCCATTATAGATTCCTTCATTCCTGAACCCTCGAATGAATCGATCAAGCAGTTGGTTATTGTTGAAGAGCTCATTTACAGGGCAACGAGAGTTTAAGTGCTTTAGACGACTAATGAAGTCCCTTACTGACTCTCCTTCCTTACGTTCGGCCTTCTATAGCTGAGATGCTACACCCCAAAGCACACCTTCTCGTATGTACTCCTTTAGAAACAACCTTCGAAGGGTAGGGTAGATTGTTTTCTCGTCCACCCTTAGGGTCCTATACCAATCTCTAGCCTTCCCACTTAATGTCAAGCTTAAGGCATTGCACTTATGTAGTTCGTTGCGTTCCCCTAAGGAATCACATACTTGTTCAAACACTTCAATGTGTTTCCTAGCATCTTCGTCCCCATTGAATTTTTGCGTGAGTTTGGAAATTTGTATTGCCTTACTTCTAGGCTCTCTATCAGATGCATGACGCATATTTTCCGCGATAGATCGACCTATGGTTTGAGCAAACGCTGCCAAGTCACCTATGTGAGGAGGCAGGGCCGGTGGAGGTACTCTTGGAATCATATGTGGGAGAGGGACGGGTGCCGGTCTTGGCATATGTGTGGATGATGCAGGATATGGAACATAACCGGGCATAGGTCCACTCGGATAAGGGCTAGGGAGCGGCACTCGAGGAGCATAAACAAGTGGTACAATTGGAGGTGTGGGGGCCATGTGTGCATAAGGGGCTAGAGGCACATACGGTCGAGGCCCCATATTAGGTACTACGACACTAGGTAGTGGCACTGCGCTAACCGTAGATGTCATCGGTACATTCTCTGTCAGGCTTATCCCTGGAGTGAGCACTGGGTTTTCCTTAATAGAGGGTTGAGCCAAGTTAGGGAAGCTAAAGTTGTCGCTCGGAGGCTCAGATTGCATAGAGACCCCAGGTGAAATGACGTAAGATGGGTCCATGGGGCTCATTAGAGGAGTCTCCATTTGTGATAGAGTAGGCTGTTGAGCCTTGCTCGTATCCAGAAATCTCATGGGGCCAGTTGAGAGTATATTTACCCCTCGGTTTTGCCTTTCTGATTGAATAATGCCATGGATAACATTACAGATCATTTTCTGTTGATCTTCGATGCTCGTGGCACTAGAGGTGGATTGTACAATCTCTATCCATCCTACATGGTAGGCGTGGCCAGAGTGTAGATCCGTCAACACCTAAGTGTGGAGGTCGTATGTCCAATGATCATTAATGAACAATCCTTCTAGAGTCGACGTGTTAACGGTTTCTTGTGAGGTAGAAGCAATGTTGCTCCCCGTGGTTTTACTTGTCACCAACGGTACTCTAGAGGGAACTTCTGAAAGAGGCAGCTCAACAGGGCCTTCTTGGTAAGAAGTTGGCAGGATATCCACATGGACACTCTTTGGGGGTGTGGGGTCCACGTGCGATGTGAAAGGAGAGTCCACTTCCCCACCCCCTTCGTGTGCTTCATTTGCATCAGGTTCCGAGCGAGTAGCTCTACCTAATGTTTCCATGAAACGGCTAAACATACTAGTACTAGGCTGTGGAGCTTCGGGAGGTGCATGGCCTTCTCTCTCAGTGTTTTGGGTAGGGTATGCTTCCATGATTTCTGAGTCGGAGGAGGAATCACTAGCGGCTATTTTAGGGTCTTGGGTGGTGCTACCTTGTGTCCCCGCTGAGGGTCTAGATCCTATCGTGGATGGGTAATGGGTGTCCGTATGAATAGAGGCACCCTCAATATGCTCGTGTTCTAGCACCCGCCCAGAGCGTAAGTGCATGTGCTTTTGATACCCTAAGGTGTCAAAAAGCTGATCTAGGAGGCCTTGTGACTAGTTTTTAGCGTGTTTTTTGTTTGTTTTTTTGCTAGATTTTTTAGAGCGTGTCGTGGAATGGGCCGTGTGATAGCTCGAAACGGCGCATCGGTCAGAGGGTCGTGCCGTGCTTTACAGCCCTCCGTTTGGTCACTCTATGTCCTCGGAATTCCTAAAACTGTCAATTTCCAGTAGGGAACTAGGCCCAAACTAGAAAGTCTAAGGGTGCAAGTGGGAAGAGAAGGGAGGAGAGTGGAGGACTTGTCCTACATGCTCTCATTCTCTCTTGAGGGAGTAGGGTATATATATAAGAGTGAGTCTAGTATATATCATAAGACTGAGGACTGAGGCCTGGGCTTGGGCTTGGGCTTGGGCTTGGGCTTGGGCTTGGGGAAATGATCCCGATCTATCTTTTATACAGACCAACCCGTACGTTTTTATAACTCACGTTTTTTATTTTCGAAAATTTAACCTCCCACTCACTCGCGTTTTTATTTTCCGGAATTTTTTTTATTTTTTTTCAGATTTTTTTTTTCAAAAAAATAGTGTTTTTTTTTTAAATGCAAAAAACGCAGAAATTGAAAAAACGCAAGAAATGCAGAAAATTGAAAAAACACAGAAAATGCAGAAAATTGCAGAAATTGGAACTTGACAGAAAATTTAACACAGAAAATGCAGAAATTGTAGAAATTGAAACTTGACAGAACCAGAAAATGCAGAAAATGCAAAAACGCAAGAAATGCTAACTGTGCAGTGCAGTGCAACGCTCGATCGCACACACACTCTCACACTCTCTCTCTCTCTCTCTTACTGCAAACCACTCATACAAGAAGCACAAAGTGCCTCTTGGGCTTAGTGCAGGGCTATTCCCCGGCAACGGCGCCAAAAATGTGCACTCCTTGCCGCACTGTCAAAGAAAGGGACTTGCCAATACACCGTGTGCGAGCCGCAGACGGCTCCAAGCACACAACAAGACTAAACTAGCAAGCTCAAGAAAGCAAAGGGTGTGTCACTCACCGCTCTATGCTCGCCTTCGTGGTGGATTCCTCGCCGCGATGAAGAAGAAGCTGCAGTCGTGCCGCGCTCAACCGCTTCGTCGCCGTCGTGCCTTCGTAATGCTCGATCGCACACACACTCTCCCTCTCTCTCTCTCTCTCTCTCTCTCTCTCTCTCTCACACACACACACACACACAAGGAGGTGAAGAAGAAGAAGATGGAGATGGAGATGGAGCAAGAGCACTCTTCTATTGCACAAATGAGAGAATGACTCAATTTTAGGTTTAATTGGCTTTTATGTGAGCTCACCCCATTCACACTTGGGCGCCCATGCTTAGCCAACTAACCCTAGCATGTTCGTGTTAGAGTGCGCCTCTCATCGGCGATCACTCTACCTTTCCCTATTGGACCGACAAGCCCGGTGCCTGACTCTACTTAAATAATACTACGGTTATAGTGTCCGTCGTAGGCGATAGGGTGTCCGTGAGCCACGAGGGTTAACAAGGAGATAGGAAAATCCATGGTTCCCTCTCCAAGCTGAGCTAAGATGCAGCCGATAGCAAGACTCAAAGCATTAGTATGCACATGGAACACTTTTTTACATTCTAGAGCTTTCAGTATTGTTGTTATTCCTCACATTCATCAATCCATTAAAAGTGAGTGATAAGGCTATAAAGGGGATTATCAAATACTACATACATGTAGATAAATCTTTGCTAGCAATCACAATGTCCCATAAATGCCTGAACTTCTTTGATTGATGTTTGCCTAGCCATTTCAGCAATCACTGCCACCTTTTCCATGTCTGTGGCTATACCATTTTTGACACAATAATATAGCCAATAATTTTGCCTTGTCTAACCATAAAAATGCATTTTTTAGAATTTAAGCAAATCCTGTATAGACTGCATTTCTCATAGACACATCATAAATGTTCAGAGTGACTTTCTTGTTTTGTGGAGTGCACACAAAGATCATCCATGTATACTTCCAAGAAAATCCGTAGATATTCCCTAGAAGCATGGCTCATTAGCCTTTGGAATGTCGCTGATGCATTGGTAAAACCAAAAGGCATGATTCGATAAGCAAAAATCCCCCATTTGATGGAAAAGGTCATTTTATGTTGATCTTTGGAATCTATAGTCAACTAGTTGTATCCAAAGAAGCCATTAAAAAAGCTATATTCTTCTTTACCAGCTACTCGTTCTAGCACATGATCTGTGATATGAAGAGGATAGTTATCTCGTATAGTGGTGGGGTTCACCTTCTTGAGATTTACACACACTCTAAGTTTGTCATTCTTTTTAGGCACCATAATAATTAAGGATACCCAGTAAATGTGTTCTATTTCATAGATGAACTCAATCTCCTTGAGTTTCTTGATCTCTTCCTTGATATTTCTGGAAAATGTCTCATTATAGGTGTATGGTCTTTGTCTTCTCGGCTTAACATCATATCTCATACGGATAGTGTGCTGCCACATGTCCCCCTTGAGATCTTTGTAAGACCATGCAAGACATCCCTATATTCCTTAAATTCTCTAATAATAATCTTGTCTTCCTCTCGCTACAGAGTCGTAGCTATGTATGCGGGTTTTGACTCTTCTCTAGGCTCTGCAAGGTCAATTTCATTGTCGTTTTACACCCCTCAAAAGATTTCCCCGGTTCTTTTGATTGTCACAAGGGTTTCTCTACAATGATCTTGCGATCTTGAAAAGTGTATTTTTTATAATGAGATGGAACATTGATGTCTCCTTATTTGTCACTGTCCAATTCCATATTTGTGGTCCATACTTCTAACAAAGCTTGTTTCAACTCTTTGTATTTTGTTTTGCGTTCTAGTTTTTGTCATCAAAGGTTCTTTTCCTTTGGTCTTATCAAGCTTGTGCGCCTTTGATTTTGTTTCTTTTTGGCACTCTAAATGCTTTGTGTCTGGATATCTTCCAATTATCTTATCTTTTATGCAGTCCGTTGCATCTACTTTCATCAAGAATTGAGTTTTGTTTTCCAGTGCAGGTTTCGTGGTTTTCTTTTGTTTTGTTTCCTATGATATCTTTGTTGGCGTCTTTGATGTTGGTTTGGAAAATGGAAAAAAAAAATATTTATCTCCCCTAAGTGGAAGTTTGGCTCTTACATACTCTTTTTCCAAGTTTGGTTCCTCTATTGTAGTCGTCTCTTCTTCGAACTCATCCATGGAATCATAGTAGTGATCAAAGAATACATGTTGCTCCTTGATTATTTCAATAAATACCATCTAGATTGGGACTATATCATAGCCGTATTCATCACAAAAGTGTGTAGGTTAGATTCATTAACACACACGTCCATTATGGCCAAAATATGGGTCTGGTTCAATCAAGGAATGGTTTAGGTATGTAATCTGCATCATTCACTTCTCTGTCTAAGACATAGTCTTCCCGTTGTAAACTACCAAACTCAAAATCCCCACATATCCAAATTGGAGTGTCCTTTATGTATCCATGATGGTAGTTTAGTCTCCGTAGAGGTCTCAGAGTCCAATTTTTGTGTAGGTGTTCTGAAGACATCCTTGTAAAAATGAATTTTCAAGTTCACTCGAGTAATCGCCTCTACTTGTTTAAGGTAGAGATAATCATTGCCCCAATCTTGGATTAATTGTATTTTTCTCATGAACGATCTTCCCAAGATGATTTCATAGTTGAGTTTCTTTCCAAAGTCTACAATGGCAAAAGTGTGCTGGTAGTCAATCCCACAGAAGTTGACTATCACATTTTCTAGTAATCCCATTGGTTTCTCTATGTGTCCATTTTCCAATTGTAGTTTCATCCTCGTTATCCTGATTGCTGGCTTTCCCCAAGCTTCCCATACAACTTTGGTCGTTATGGTAATGCATACTCCATTGTCTAAAACAACCATGGTTGTTACATCATTGTATTGTACTGGAAGGGTAGTGTTTCCCTTGTTCCCTTCACTGTAGTCCCCTACCTTGTTCATGGGCACAAAATTGACAGTTTTTAGTATGTTCCTCTTTGTTTTTCAAATTTTCCAAGTTCATTTGAGATGTTCCCTTTAATCCCATCTTTTCCATGGTGATTTGCAAATCTCCCCATAGGTGTGGTTGTAATTTTAGTAGCTTACCCAAAGTGATTGTGCACTAAATTGGTGTTGACATAATGGATTGAAAAATAGCCACATCCAAGGTTTTTTCTGGACTAGTTTGTTTTGTTGTTTTCTAGACCATCGATTTCTCTTCATTCTCACCTAGGTAAGAAGGTAATGTTTGCAGTGTTTCAGCTTTTGTACAGCCCAACTACTCTGATCCCCAATCTCCATACAAGGACTGTTCATCTAGCTCCATGGGTGGTCTTTTAAGTTGAACTTCTTCAATTGATGTTGATTTCAAAGTCAATCTCTCATCTTTTTCTTCTCTAACTCTTTCCCACATGTGGTTTGGCCAATATTTTTTGAATATAGGCACTCCATCACATCCTTCTTCACTATCAACTTACTATCATTGTAGGGATTGTGTGTCATCATTCTCCAAGTTTTTCAATTCACCCTTTTCTTGAGCTTTTCCTCTAATGGCTTTGGTCACAAGTTGTGCTAGTTTTCCTATGATTTCTAGCCGCGGTTTGTGTTTTTTGAGCATGATTTGCACCAGGTTCTTATAAGCTTCTAATTTGGTTGTTTCCATATCAGGTGTTGGATAGTTTTTCCATTTGTTTTTGAATGTTTGATCGGCTTTTGACCCAACTTGGAAAGCTTACAAGCCCGCTTTGATTGGTTTGTAAATTTCATCGAATAGTATCCATCCAACCGATTTTGGTGTAGGTTCCTTAAAACCTGTTCAAAGAGTCTACATCTTTTTCTTAACCTCCTTCTGTATCTTTCCTTCGGCTTCATTCCGTAGTTTTTGTCTCTTGAGTTTGTATCATTTGGGTCTTTCTTTCCTCAAGTTTATGGATGAATTGTTGGATTTGTCAGATCCACTTGCGTTATTATGTTTGTTTCTCTTGGCTTGTGCTCTAATAATCACTCAAACAAGAATTGTTGGTTCCCCTTCTTATGAACTACTTGGCACTACTTGAACTACATTTATAGCGGTTTTTGTTTTTTTGCTCGATTCTTAGGGCAATCTTTAGGAAAGTGTCCACTTTTGCATCCACAAGCTCCACAATATGCCTCTGTTGGTCTTGCATTCTTATTTGGTTCACGATAGTCATTTTTCTAATGGTCATCCGCTCCATAGTTATGGCAATTTCTAATTTTTGGTTTGGGCATTTGCTTGATCATATAGGTGGTCTAGCTCCCTGATTTTCAATGAAGTAAATAGGTGTATATGCAGGTGCTTGGTACATTGGCTCTACAGGGACTAGTGCCAATTGATTATACCACTCCTCTTCTTCCCTCATTATTACCAAACTCGTTTCAGAGAATGGAGTAATAGGTACTAGAGCCTGTTCATCCACTTGTCCCTCATGCAACATATACTTGACCAATATAGCATTATTCCCTTGGAGTGGTGGTTGTTGGCCTAATACTGTTTGTGGTCTCTCCATATTCATAGGCAATGCTTGCATGCATGCAATTTCAAAAGAATAAAGATAGGGCTCAAAACCTTCAAACCTTCAAATGACAATAGCTACTTTCATGAAAGAAAATCATCTGCCAATGACACAACACAACAATTTTCACATGCAAAGGAGGAACACCAACCTCTGGATTTTGTAGATGACCGAGTCTCATCCTCGCCAAAAACCACTCCATACTTAGCTGATTTCTCTATAGAGAAGCTCCCCTTGCTCTCTCTCATGTCTGGGGTGTTGATGCTCCAAGGAGAGTTTGTTCTTGTGAGCGGAGACCTTGCATCTATGGTCCGGCTTCTTCCCCGTGTCTGGTGATGCCTTGGTAGAAACCTTCCTTGTAGGTGTTCTCATTGTCACGATGGTGCACAACTAGAGACCTCGCTAGCTGGTGGTGCAAAGCCTTTGCTGCTTGCAAGGGAGCTGCAAAGCCTTTGCTCAAAAAGGCTTGACGCAAGTTCTATCATGAGAGAGGTGCAAAGCCACTCACATGGGATAAAAAATGAGAACCTCAATCACACAAATAAAAACTTACAACTCCCCATCCATGATTGCCCCACCCACGTTCTCTTTCAAAACAACTTTGACATATGTAAAAGTACCAACTAGGTAGAAACAAAATAGGTCAATTTTTGGACCACCAATCACGGATTTAATATTTACGTGATCAAGTGAAATTTCTTGTGATCACAATGCTTATTATCACATTCACATAATCACAATTAATGTGACCACAAAAAAGCCGATAAGTGGTGATGTGGAAACCCACCAAAACCTCGTCGGGGTATGTGTTTTTCTCGATAAGCCCATTGGGAAACTAGAAGAACGCTAAACCGAGCCCACCAAGAAATGAAAAAACATGGTGGGCGTACAAAACTGGACAATTACTATATGTTAAAGGGAATGCACATGAATATTTAACGTGATCACATATTTTGAAATGTGATCACTCAACATTATTATTGTGATCACATATTCATGATCACGTAAATGAAATCCTTGCCACCAAGGTAGGCTTTTAGCCAAAGGTCCTTGGTGAGTACAACTACTCCCAAGACACATCTACACAGCGGAAGTTGACACACCTTAATCGTGCGGTTTCTTTTTTTTTTTTGGACAATTCTACTGAGCATTGAGGTTTTTCCTAGTTTAGGTCACCTCATCCCTAGTAGCGATGCCAAAATGTGGGGCTCCTTGAATGCCAAGCCTCGCTATCTTATTGTAGTGACAATGAAAACCATGAACATAAATATCCTATTGTGGAACAGAGTTGACTTGACTAGTGCATGGAGAGTAAAAAAGGTTATAAGTCTCTCAAAAACCACACTCGTTCCATATCTTACTCAAATCTACACTCTATTGTATGTCAGGTGTAGCAATAGCTATCTACAACACCGCCTACAAATCTCAATTGTTCACCAAGAAAACAAATTCCAATCGAGACAAAACTTATAAAAAGGGTAGAAAAAACCTAAATACATATGCCTGAGCCCTCAAATCCCCATTTTGACCACTTGGAAAAATTGCACTTGTTATCTATAAACAAGATTTGACCTAACCATTTTCAGCCTCGAATGCACCCTAGAGATTAGCAATGATGTCCCTACACCCCTCCAATGACTAAAATGCAGTTCTATTATGTAAATCCTAAGTTATCAATAGATTAAGAAGTAAGTGAGTAGCAACAAAATGCAGTTTTACTATGAGAAAAGCACAATGTTGCAAAGTGCTTTCACCTATGAACGCAATGAAGCAGAGGACACTTCACGACAGAGTTATGAGCTTGAGAAGAAAGCAGGAGAGTACACTTCTCTGAGAAACAATTGTACTGCTAATTATAAAAAAGGGCTCCTTTAGGTTTTACAAAAAATTGGCTTTTATACCTTTGCCAAAGGTTTTGGGTTCAAAAACAAGAAATTGTTATACCTCTTTGCAGCCTAAGATTCCATTGATACAATCTAGAATCATTTAGCCCAACTGTGTCTGGGTCATAATCACATAATTGTTTACAAATTAGCTTTGAGAATCAATGAATTACAAAGGTTGAAGGCTATAGATATCCAAATTGATCAAAAAAAGTGAAATTCACATCATAAGCTGGATATATGTAGGATATGATATTAGCTATGTGTTAACATCAAGCACTTTAGCCTATCTTCTCACATACACTTGAAGCCATAGCCACACTTGTCCATCCCAACAAGGATTTGCAAACCACTTTTCCATTGAAGTTCTAATATCTCAACCATTACAACTCTGAGTGACATTGAACCTACTCGGAGAACACTTTGAAGACCACCTTTTGCACCGTAATCTCTGCACTTTGGACACTTTGATTAGCCATCTTGATTAACCCTACAATAGACCTTCTTGGCCCAAAAAACCTCATGAAACATATATTTTTGGATACATCTATTTGCTCTTGACCTTCATACTACCTGCTCTTGCACTTGAGTGTGAATTTGTAGACACCCTTAGCATGGCTTGTTCCCACTCCTAGCTCTGACATACTTCTTCTATACCATCATTACCCCAACCACTTCTTGAACATTTATATTCAACCAAAAGTGTGTTTATTGACTCTGAAACTACAAAGCTAGTGAAAACTTGAGAAAACAAAAAAATTGCAACCATATGTGCAAAATTTTATACTTACTTCCTATGAATCCTCTTTAGGCAGGTTGTCCAACCCCTTCAACTACAACTTGTTGCACATTTGGTAATAATTCCCTATTAAATTATAACTTAAGATGCACATCATTCACCCTGTGTTTGAAATGTTTACCATTTAACCGCACTAGCTGATATGTACGATTGTGAAAAGCTTTCTAAACCCTGTGTTTGAGATGTTTACTATTTCACTGCACTAGCCAATAGATGCCATTGTGAAAAGCTTTATAAGACCTGTATGGTCCCATCCATTTTGTCTTGCACTTCTTCTAGAAGGTGAAGATAAGACATCTCGCATACTTCATCACTAGATCTCCCTCCTCTATCTTCTTCTTTGGCAATCTCTCATTGAACTTGGTATTTCACTTCTCTCTAAATGCTCATTCCGTTGCCCCTACCGACGATGATATCATCACCTGTATCGATGACCAAAACCTGCAAAGTTTTTTTGGACAGGGAGGGTTAGGAACTAATGTTGCATGTACTGCAGCAAAATAAAACAACCCTCTCTGCCCAAAGGAAGAGTGCACAAGCAACCACACTCCACCTACAAGCTGACGCTAAAGAGCGAGTGTATGGAAATTAGCAAAATTGTAAGAATAACATAACTTTTTAACAGAATTAAAACATGAGTCGAAAACTGTAAAACCATAAACATAACCTGTTTGCCGTACCATAACCATTACCATGACTTGCTTGTCATACCATAACCATAACCATAACCATCATACGATTGCTATACTATCATAGCAAAACCATAACCATCACCTGAACCAAAACCATAACCATAACCTTGCACAACCATAACTATATATAACCATAACCATAGCAAAACCATAACCATAACCAAAATGGAAAACCATAACCATAACCATCAAATGATTGTCATACCATCATAGCAAAACCATAATCTTAAGTTGACTGTCAAACCTTAACCATAACATCTGTGCCATACCATAAACATAACTATAAACCACAAACATAAACACTACAAAACTGTACATATGCAAACAATCACTGAGTGAGAAGACCCTCATGGTAATGCCTCCCATTCAACATCCTCCCCCTCCTCCTGCAGCATCTGGGTTAAAAGGGCCACAAGTCCATGCTTGTACCCATACTTCTCCTTTTGGCGTGTCGGAAGGCGCTTCACGGCAACTTCCTGCAAAAGTATGGTTTAATCATTAGATAAATCTTCAAATAACATATATATTATCAATAATTTAAAGCATACATATAATACTTATAAACTCATGTCGAAGTGTATCGTAGCCTCCACTCCCAAAATGTGACGCTCCAGCAGACTCCAAATGTGCTCTGGCGGCATCTCTCTATTGCTGAAATCTATTGGGATTGTCTTGTGTCTCTCATGCAATCCCCATCCACTCCTCTGCATCCAACCATGCCGGCTTGGGACTGCCATCATTGTACTTGTCTCTCGCCTCTCACCGACTGCGTGACATTGTGGACCTCACCACGCTCAAAATCCAGGCGTTCGAGACCTGATTGTACCCCTCTGCCGGTCTGTACTCTCTCTGAATGGCGTCGGCAATGTAATTCTTTCTCTCAGCATCGAGGTTTTCCCAAATCTCCATCAAAGAGTGAACAAATTGAATCGTACAGAGCTGTCGAATCCTCTGTCACATTTCCTTTCTGACCTTATCTGCCACAACAGCCCCATCCCTGCTCCTGTACACCTTGCTAGGATCATGCTCGTGTGATACCGAAGGTGTACGTGGTGTGCCCATCGATGAATTATCTACTGAAGAGAGTGGTGGACTCTCTCTCGGTGGTGTGGATGCATCGGTAGAACTACTACCACAGCAACCACGCCTCTGGAACGACGGCTAGGTCGTCTCAAGGATGAACCACCCGTCGGTGTAGGGGGTACACAAGTCCTAGGCATAGGGGGCACACTAGACTGAGGTGTGGGGACACTCGTTGTAGGGACCACACTAGTCTCGGGGGTAGGGTCGGCGGTAGTAGGTCTAGAGGGACCTGCACCCCAAAGGTGATGTGCCATTGCAATCTGCTCTAGTGTGAACTGAGACAAAAATAAGCCCATCTGCTCGGGTGACATGCCGGCCGGAGTGACTGCAAAACTAAAACTAGGAGAGTATGGCTCATCGTCATTCGGCGATGGCTAATCAAACACAAATAACACCCACAAAATATGTTACTTTATGTGAGAAATGCTTAATCAATACAAATGAAACAAATCAACAAAACTGCTACACAACTGAAACAAATCAAGAAAACTGCTACATAAATGACAACATCTAAAGTGTATTGTAGACTAATAAAAAGAGCTTTACAAAAGGTTTCCTAGAAAAAGTCATTAGTTAATCTATCATCCTCTATGAGATCTGATGCACCAAAGATGTCTATCTCAATCTGTAATTCTGCATCTTCGTCATCGAACTCTACTTCTTCGTCGCTCTTCGCATCAGCTTCACTACTTGACACCTCATCTCTAGGTTCAGGCAATTGCTCAATGCTGACATCCACCTCAAAATCTAAACTTAAAGTTGGAGTCGATCCTGCGCTTTGTTCATGAATCACCTCTTCGAGCTCAACATCCAACCCTTCACACGCTTGCTTGCTACGTGGAGCAACTTGAACGACATGGGCCAGCAGGGTTTAGACAGATCATTCTCATCATTTTCTGTCCATAGTGGATCGTGTATGAACACAACTTGTTCACAATGCTGCGGAAGTACAAATGTATCCCGCACATCTGTACACACCCGCCTAGAGTTCACTTGAATCAATCCACTCTTGTCTTTGTGCATAGTTGCATTAGGGCCACTAGTAATAACTTTGAACCACTTGACATCAAAGATAAACATATCAAACTTTCTAAAGCTAATGTTCAAGATGTCTTGGATGTAGCCAAAGTATTAAAGCTGGCTAGTCTCTGTATTCTCATCCCTAGCACTACTCCTACTTTCTTGGACGAAGCTTGTCCTAACACCACTGTCGAAAGTGACCCTTTGTTCGTTGATCCATTGCACTCTAAAGTGCTTCCCATGCGACCACAAAGCTCCATATTTGTGATAGTGCAGCCACAAAATTGAAACAGACTAAAAGTTCTTAAAGAAAACTAATTTTCATGTGGAGCTCGAAAAGGAAGTTGTGAAATGTACATGCCAATCGCAACCCCTTGACATCTACTCTTCCTCTTCAATAATCAACACTCCACTCCTCTTTGCATCTGAGAGTGTCGCATCTAACCATCGTCCAGTTGGAAAGTCGGACAATTTTTGAAGATGGTCTGGAAAAGGAAGGTTTCTAGTTGCACGGTTGTGCTTGAATTGAAGGCGATCTGTCAAATGTTGTTGCTTTTCTTCTTCGTACCTCTCTAGCCACTTTTCTCGCATTGTGATGTCCATCTTCCTAACGATGCCTTGTCCTAGCGGCTCATCCCTTGTCACCTTGACGTTGATCTCAGTAGTCCACATTCGGGGCATCTTTGGATCAATTGAGACCGAAAATTCACTGATGAGGACAAGAGACTCTTTTACAAGCCATCCTTCGGCCATGCTACCCTTGGGGCGAGCCCTTTGACGACAAAACCCTTTAAAGTCTTCATAAATATCCCCAAGAAGAACATCCACCTGCTATGGACCACCTAGCAACTGCAACTTCATCGACCACATGCACAAGTATTTGGATGGTAAGAATGTTTGTTGGAAAGTACTTTTTCACCATGCACACTGCTTCAATAGCATTAAAGCGTGCTGCATCGATGTTGTATTCTCTTATCTCTTTTGAACTGATCGAGCGTACCAACTCACTGATTTTGTAGATTTTTCTTCTAATGTCATCTATCAAACAATCCTTTATGGAAATTGGTAAGATGAACTGTAAAAATTTGTGCCAATCATGGGACTTAAGACCACTGAGATTGTCATCTCTCGTAAAAACCGTTTTCAAACATTGCATGCACCCTGTGGGAGTCTTGAATGAAGATATAGTCTTCTTCACTTGTTGTTGTTCTGTGCGACTCAGAACTCATGGACCTTTTGGTATAGACCACTTTCCATTAGGTGTAAGTCAAGGCCGCATCTCTGGCATTCGACCCAAAGCTTGCAGGTCATCTCTTTGGGCCTTGCTCTCCCTTTTTCCAGTGATGGTCTTCCAGATGATCTCCCCCACATTTTTGACGATGTGCATTGGGTCAAGCAAATGATTAATCAGCAGGTCACTCCAGTACGGGAGTCATGGAAAATAGAAAGCCTTTTCATTCCAGGTGGTATCCAATCTCCCCTCTCCAGCCACATGTTTTTCCAATCGCTCTCTTTTAGTGGATGCATGTCATGTTTGCATATGTTTGGTCCACATAGATAATGTCCTTCAGGCAAAAGTCTACCATGCTCCTCGTAAAAAGTCTTGCTCAAATGCTCAGAGAGGCAGAAGCCAAGTTGAGGACCACATTTCGGACATGCATAAATACCCGAGTAACTCAAGCCTGAAACATTACGTATTAATATTTAAAAGCGTTGACATAGACATGAATCACATGCATGTGAGGGTTTTAAAGGCACTTACATGAGCACTCACCGAAGCCTAGCCAATCGTGCATGGTCCACATGAAAATGCCTTGCACATGTACATTCCATCGTCCGATTGGTTGGGACATATCAACCACATCGATTCTTGTCCATAAGATTTGGAGCTCTTCTATAAGTGGTGCCAGATAGACGTCCATGTTCTTTGCTTTGTACTTTCCTGGGACGATCAATGACAACAACAGATGGCCCTTCTTGATAGCGATCCATGGTGGAAGATTATAATTAACCAGACAAATAGGCCACATGCTCCATGACAAACTCTGTAATCCAAATGGGTTTATTCCGTCCATTGCCAGACCAAAACGGATACATTGAGGCTCATTCTTAAATGTAGGCCAACTTTCCTCTATGTGCTTCCATGCACGGGAGTCAGTAGGTACCCGCATAACATCATCTGTCGATCTAGTATTTGAGTGTCATGTCATCAAAGCGGCTATGGACTTGTACCTCAACATGCTCTTTATTCTTGGAATGATAGGAAAGTGTCAAAGGACCTTTGCAGGGATAAATTTTCCTTGTGTATCCTCCCTGTACCTGTTTGATCCACAATTGGGACACTGTTCCAGGTTGGATACTCATTGCAAAAAAGTATACAATCATGAGGACCTGCATGTATTTTTTGATAATCCAAGCCCAAATTAGTAAGAAGCTTTTTAGCGGCTAGACGGGTAGGGGGCATGTGATTCCCTTCTGGAAATATTTGCTCATTCAGCAAACAACCTGACGTTACATGAAAAAGTCAGCCCATTGATCACTTTATATGAACTATAATTTTCACTTTACCATGCTTAGGATAAATATGTTTACTTGAAAAGCTCTATGACTGAGGCGTCAGACCAACCGTAGACAGACTTGAGATTTTTGCATTAGTGTAGAGCAGCATGCGTGCAAGACTTTGCATCATCTCACCCTCCTCATCGTTGCTATCATGCCGTCGATATGAATGGGATGGCTGAGGTTGGTCCACAGTACCCGCGTTCAATGTTGTCACCTTCTATGTTGGAATCCATGTCAAAGAACGCGTCCAACATCTGCGCCATCTCTACTTCTTGAAATGCCGCTTTAGGTATTAGTTGGGAGGACGCTGTCGATGGCTGCTTGTTTGAAAATCGTCTTCTTTGGGATGAAGTTGGAGCAATATCTACTTGTGGACTTTGACCTTCAATCTCTAGACCATGAGATCGATAACGCGGGTCTTGTACTTGGTCTATTGGAAAGAGACCGTTATTGCGTATGTGTTGGTCGTAAATTTTTGTTTTCGAAAGATCTAATGCTTGCAATGCGCACAAGGACACGCCATCCTATCGTCCATACTTTATCTACCAATGATGCAACAAATAATTGAAACACTCTAATTGTTATAGCTACACACTACTATGTACATGACAAGCTTTAACAACCTCACATTCTCTAGCCAGGCCCGATCCCCGCACACCTCGGTCTAGAGGTGCACGGAGATTAAGACCACAGGGTAATAATCTCGTCTTTATTGGTCAATGTCTATATATTAAAGTTCTTGAAGTCTTCGCTGCACTTTTGAAGTCTGACTGCATTTTTTCAACTATTTTCTGCTAGCTCTAACAACCTCACATTCTCTAGCCAGGCCCGATCCCCGCACACCTCGGTCTAGAGGTACAAGGAGATTAGGACTACAGGGTAATAATCTTGTCTTTATTGGTCAATGACTATATATTAAGGTTCTTGAAGTCTGTGTGCACTTTTGAAGTCCGATTACATTTTTCCTACTATTAATTTGACGCTTGCTCTAACCTAACCTATAACATAACCCTAACCTAACTTAATGTAACCTACCTTATAACCTAAACCTAACCTAACCGAAGTCCGTTTGCGTTTTTAGAAGTACACGAGTCATCTTCAAAGTCCGATTGCGTTTTTTCTACTATTAATTTAACGCTAGCTCTAACCTAACCTCTAATCGTTATGCCTAACATATAATCTAACCTAACGTAAAACCTATACCTAAATTAACTTAATGTAATGTAACTTATAACATCTACCTAACCTAACCAAAGTCCGTTTGCGTTTTTAGATGTACACGAGTCATCTTCGAAGTCCGATTGCATTTTTTCTACTATTAATTTGACGCTAGCTCTAACCTAACCTGCCTAACCTATAATCTAACCTAACATAAAACCTATACCTAACCTAGCTTAATGTAGCCTAACGTATAATATCTACCTAACCTACAACCTGACCTAACCGAAGTCCGTTTGCATTTTTAGAAGTACACGAGTCATCTTCGAGGTCCGATTGCATTTTTTATACTATCAATTTAACGCTAGCTCCAACCTAACCTATAATCGTTGAGGCGGTCCGGGGCAGGCAACAAGAGAGGCGACCTCTAAACACCCCTCAAGGCTCCCGTGCTGCTCAATTGGGGCTAGGGCAACCACAAGCACAACAAAACAACAAACCCACAGCCAAAACCCAACTACACAAGGGACATGACCACCTAGTTTAAAAGCAAACTAGGATGAAAAAAAAAAAAAAGAGAATCATTAGAGCAACCCAAAATCAAGTAAGGACTTTACACTAAACCTAACACCAATGGAACACTCTCACCCACTAAAACATGAGAGAGAGACACAGAGAGAGAGAGAGAGAGAGAGAGAGAGAGAGAGAGAGAGAGAGAGAGATGGTGTACAACTTAGCTTCAACCTTATGATTTGCACAAAAAGGCACCTAGAGCTTGCGGATTTAAGTGACAAGATTTGGTTATAGCATCACTAGCACATTGTCTTAGGGTTATGGGAGCCCTCTCACTATCCACCCTTTTACAATGGTAGCCACAACAAACAATAGCCAATGAATCACAAGTACAAGCAACAAAACAACAACCTTCAATGAAACAAGTCATCTTATGAAGCTGAATGAGTTTGCCAAGCCAAATTGGAGGAGAAGCGTGAGTCTTTGGACATGAAATTGCACCCAAAACTACCAATTCATTGATGTTGGGCTAGATACAACAATGGTAGAAAGAATATCTTTTACTCACACTCACTCAACTAGCTCAAGATTTCCTATGCACCAAAGTGATGGTGTATAGAGAGCTCTCTCTCTCCTTACAACCAAGATAGAACTGGCATGTGCTACGCTCAATCTAGTGTGCAATGGTGTAGAGATGCCTTTTAGAAGGAGAGATGGCTTCTATTTATAGGGTTTTGGAAGCTTTGATTAGGATTAGTTCTAAACAATTTTATTGACAAAACAAGAGATTAGAAAATATTTTGATTTTTTAAATAGGAGTGGGTCTTCCTTATCCCTTAACCCACATGGATGTGGGCTCAAGGGGGAGAATTATTGAGAGTGAAAGGAGAGAGAGGTGAATAACTTGGAGGTGCCTACTCTAGAGATAGTAGAGGGTGCAATTTACAAGAAGGGTTAGTTGTTAGTGATCACTAGATAATGTTAGTGGCATATTACAAAAGTGATGATGACTTGATTGTCGAGGAACCAAGGGTGAATGAGGTGGATGAGCTCTTGATATTGGTGAAACCTCCAAGAATTATGGACCCACCCTTATGAAAATGGCCACCGGTTCCTCTTCTTCTTCTACTTCTACTTCTTGCGCCGCCTTCACGGTTGATCTCCACGATGAAGATAAGGATTATTGATGAAAAACCTCTGATTTTCAGAGGTTATGCAAGCATAAAGTGCTAAAAATTCATGCCTTTTAGAGGAGTTAACATGAAATTGTAATTTGGGGGTAGTAGAGAGTGGTATGAGAGCATATGTGTATGTAGAAGGCTATGGTGGTAAGAGGGGAAGGAGAGATGGTGAACAAGGTGAGAGGGGCATGGAAATTTGTAAATTTGAAAGGATGATGGAGAGGGACGAGTGTGTATGTGGGTGGGAGTGTGAAAATGTGAGAGAAGAGTGAGAGGATCCCTGTGTGCATAGAATGGGCAGATTGGGTCGCACCAAACAACTCACTAGAATTCGTGCTTTTCTCCAAAAATGCTGAAATATTTATGTAAAATAATTCATCTTATGAGCTACATTTTGTATCTTGACAACTTTTGTTGATTCGGATGATAGAAGGGTGCCAAAATTCGCCCAAAAATCTGTGTATTGTGGGACTGCAAAGATGCTTATGTGGGACCCTTTTTGGTTGAATTCTCCTTATACATCCAAAGGTGAGCCCCCCATTAGCCATGCCATGACCTAAGGAATCCAAGTGGCCCTTGCCACATGCGTGGATGATGAAGTTTGAAGAATAAAAAACAATTGTACATGATAGACCTAGTGCTTGGATTTTTCCTATCCCTTGTCTTTATGAGCACATGGTGTATGGAAAAAAAATGTGCATGACCATGAAGGAATATCATGATAGGAGTTTTTTTTTTGTTTTTGGGTGAAAGAGGAAAATATGCAAGTGAGAAAATATCTAGTGAAAGTGAGTGACAGTGTAGAAACAAATTTCGACTTCCACGAGGGTGCAGGATGAAATGCATGGGTTTATTTTGTAAAAATAAATATTATGGGGTATGTACACACTAGCATAGTAATATTTCATGCCATGAAAGGATGCAAAGAGATTTAGAAGAGATGCACACTTAGGTCTACATATTTACACAATTATCGAATAAATTGAGAAAATAATTCTATGCTTAGGTCCTTTATAAGAAATATATTATACAGGAATAGGACCATAATATATTATATATATATTTTTATTATTTTTTTAACCTAACCTGATGACTAGCTCCATGAAGATTTTTTAGAAAATATGGAAAAGAATCCTAACACACACACGCCTATGTACACTGCAAGAGCAAGCTTAGCCATCGTGCTAATGTGTTTTTATTGTGTGAAGTGGTTCATTAAATAAAATATTTTGAGGGCGAGAAAACGGATATCATTCAGCCCTCTCCCTAGATGATGGTATATTCATGTACCATCATTCGGCGCACATTGGAATGCTAGTTGCGGGTGGGTATGTAGTGCTTCGCCCATCATTCCTTTGTCCCTTGTTACTTTTTCATCTTGATGTTTCACATATGAAGAGCATGATTTTTCTTGATGGGAGAGAGAGCAATAGTAGCAACATACCTCCCTAGACTTCTCCTTGCATTGTTGGTTCTTTAAGTCCTTTGGAAGGAGGCGGCTTACATATGGATTTAGTCGGTATCCATTTACCTTCTTACCATGCTCCTTTCCATCCAAATCCATGAGCTGATAGTAGCTAGAGTTGAAGGTCTTCTTGACAATGTATGGTCCCTGCCATCTTGTCTCAAATTTGGCATCAAACTGATTATCAAGTCGATTGTCATACCTTAGTACAAGGTCTCCCTCTTTGATACCTTTTTCTTTGACCTTTTTGTAGAGATTGTCCTTTATTTGCGTAGCCTTTCTTTTATGGCACTCATAAGCCGCCTCCCGTTTCCATTCTAGTTCTACTAGGGTGAGAGGACAATCTTCCCATGCTGCTTCTTCTCCTTGTGCCACCTTTCCATGAAGTCGCATTGTTGGAATGTTGAGCTAGATGGGTTGCAAAGCTTCTTGACCATAGACTAGGTGGAAGGGTGTGAACTCTGTCACTTCCTTGTAGGTAGTCCGATAGGCCCACAATGCTCCATCCAAGAAGTCATCCCATAGCTTTGTCTTGTTCTTTACCATCTTCTAAATGATTTCTGTAATGATTCCATTAGCCTTCTCTACCAAACCATTTGACTGAGGATAGTAGGGTGTGCTATGCCGATGTAGAATGTGAAGCTCATTACAAACTTCTGTGAGCAAGCCCTTCCTAAATCCTGGACCATTATCAGAAACGATCTCCAAAGGTGTGCCAAATCTGCAACAAATGTGAGTGTACACAAACTTGCTAACTGCCCTCTCATTTACTCTTGCCACACTTTGAGCTTCTACCCACCTAGTCATGTAGTCTATGGCCACCAAGATATACAAATTTCCATTTTTAGTCCTAGGCAATGGAACCATAGCATCAATGCCCCATTTTTCAAACGGACCATTTGCAAGGACTAAGTGACATGGACCATGTAGCACGCGCTTGTTTCCATTAATCTGACAATTGTGGCAGCTTTTACACCATTGTTGAACATCAATGTACAAGCTTGGCCAAACATATCCGGCAAGCAAAATCTTTTTTGAAGTGAGTTCCTGTGCAAAATGACCACAACATGCTTCCTCATGCAAACCTTCAAGAATGGGTGGAATCTCCTTGGTTGTCGGTATTCTCTTGCAAACTTGATATTTTCCCTTTGGTAGAGGGAACCTTCCAAAAACAAATACGAATTTGCCTTCTTAATGAGCCTCCGCTTTTGAGCCTTTTTAAAGCCCTCTGGAAACTCGCCCTCTAAAATGTAGCTCACAATGGGAGCGAATGACTCCATCCCCTGGTACCTTGGTTGCTTTATCACTGTTGATGCCATGATGACCTGCACTTTACTCTCAACACATGCAACTGCTTTTGGGCAAGCAAATCGGCATCTTCATTTTGTTTCCTAGGAATATGATACAATTGTACTTCTTCAAATTGATTGAAGAGTTTACGGATGGCATGAACCTTTTTCCTTAGCCTTTCATTCTTACAAGCCCAAATACCTAAAATTTGCTTCACAATGAGAAGTGCATCCCCCTTTACCATGAGACGCCGTATCTTTTGAGAAACACACAACTGCAAACCATGGATTAGTATGTCGTACTCTGCTTCATTGTTGCTCATGGAACCGGGCAAATTCACATGCTCTTTCATAACAACCTCACCATTTGAATCAAGCAACACAAGCCCTCCCCTTGCTTTTCTTGTAGCCTTCTTAAATGCTCCATTAAAGAACAAGGTGAATGCATTAGGTAAATGCCTTGGTGGTGGTAAGGGTAGGGTTTTTACTTCAGGCACCTTGATGTTCCTTTCATGCACTCTATAGGTGAGAATCCCTGCTAATTGTGCACATACACTATCTTCTACTCTGAAAGAGTATTGGAACTCTTGCAATTCCATGATCCATTTTGAAATCCTGGGACTTAGTGTCATTTGAGATGACACCCAAGGAAACAAGTTTTCCGCAATGATTATGATAAAGGGTTTTGGTAGGAGGTAGGATCTAAACTTTCTCACTGCAAAGACAAGAGAAAGCATCATAGATTTTTCTTCTGTGTAATCCTTTTCAAGTGCATACATGATTCGGCTAGCAAAGTAGACAGGCTGCATCCTAGTGCTATGAGGATCTTGCTGCAACAATACTGCACCCAATGTCTCTTTACCCACACTTGAGCTAACAAACAATGTAAACTCCCAACGTGGAGGCATGAGTGTTGGTAGTTCCGCCAAAACAATTTTTATACAAGAAAAGTACACTTCAAGCTCATCAAACCATGCAAACTCTACATGTTGTGTCAAATTTTGGAGGGGGTGAAGTAACTCCGATGCCAAGTGAATGAAGCGTGACACGTACTTCACCTTTTGAATAAATGAAATTACCTCCTTAAGACTCTTTGGTGATGGTAGTGATAGCCGTTTTTTGGCTCTCCATAATTGCCATAGTAAGTTACTCCACCCTACCAAATTCACCCAAATGCTATGGCTATCCCTACCATTTCACTGTACATAGGCGTGTGTGAGTTAGGGGGCTTTTCCCATATCTTCTTAAAAACCCTCAGCTAGCTAGTCACTAGGCTAGTTGAGCCAAGAAAATAAAAGTATATTATGGCCTCTTTGTGCGTAAATATTTCATTGTATATATGGCCTAAATATAGGGATTTTTTATAATTATTTTGGTATTTTATTTAAATATTCTACTTAGGTGTGTGTTTTATTAAACCTATGTACACCTTCTTTCATTCTCTTACACCATAATTATATTTTTTGCCAATATTGTACATACTCTAACCTCATATTTTTCCTTTATACAAATCACTCCCACATTTTCACCCTCACCCTCGTGAAAACAAAAAATTGATTTCTACTCATTGGTTACTTTTATTATATTATTTACTTGCATACCTTTTCCTCTTTCACCCAAAATAATTCAAGGAGGAACCATATCATATGATTCCAATATCTTTCCATATCCATAACTCCTCCATATTTTTATTATTATTTTTACTCATTATTCTAACACCATGTGCTCATTGAGCTAAAGTCCATGAATAGTCCATACACTAGTCCCACCATGTATATATTTCTTTATTCACCAATAATCCTCCTCCATGCATGGGTCAAGGGAAAATTGGATGCTTTGTATTATAATATGACAAAGGAGGGGCTCACTCTTGGATGCATTGTACAAATCCAACAAAGGAGGGGGCCACTAAAAGACTTTTGCAGGCATAAAAAACAGGCTTTTTGGTGAGAGTTTTGGCACCTATCTCCACTCTGAATTTGGAGCGGTGGTCAAAAGAGAAAATGTAGCCCACGCTCTGAATAATCATCTCAAATTTTTTCATGATTTTTGGAGCTACCAGCGGTGAGCTATGATTTTTTGAGTGGACCCCAGTCTGCCCACTTTTCTCACAAGTAGCTTTTAGTCTTCTCTCACTCTTCCACACACACACACACACACATTTCTCTCAATCCCTCACTCAAACCTGCACCTTCAATGTTTTCTCTCACCTTCTTCACCATTAACCTCCCCACTTACTCCCATAGCTCTCATATGAGCTCTCCATGTACATACACCATCTCTATGCCTCTCTCTATTATCTCCAAAGTAAAATTCCATCTTACTCCTTATATATATACATAAATTCAGCATGTGTATCATGCTTAACCTCTGCAAATCAAAATATCTCATCAACGGACTTACCATTTTCATCACGATGATCAACCTTGGCGGCGGTGGCGTAAAGAAGAGAAGACGAAGAAGAAAATCGATAGTCATTTTGAGAACCTACACAAGTAAGTCCAAAACTTCTTCAAGCTTCACCATCACAAGGATTTTCTCACTTCATTCAACCATCTTACTCCAACCATCCACCCCATTCTACCCATTGTAAATATATCATTAACTTTCTAGTGATTACTAATACTAACCACTAACATACTAACACAAAATAGCATTGACCTAACCATAAAAGACACCTCACCTCAAGACATGTACAAAGTAACTCTCTCACTCACTCTCTCTCTCTCTCTCTCTCTCTCTCTCTCTCTCTCTCTCTCCTTACTTACTTTCACCTTATCTACCATCAATAATGCTCTCTTTTGAGCCCACACCCATGACTCAAGCAGACAAAGAAGGCCCACAATGTTTTGATATTCAAAAAAATCATAATCCTGATTTGTTAGCTTGTAAATTAGGATTTACAATAATATTAATGAGGGGTCTCCAACCTATAAATAGGCCCCTCTCCTTCTTGTAAAACAACCTCCAACATCTCACATAGCACCCCAACACTCTATGTGTGAGGAGAGACTTAGGTGTAGCAACCACTTGTGAGCTTCACTCTTGGTGTGAGAGAAGCCTTCAAGCTACACATTGCAATTGAGAGAGCATGAGTTCCACAAATCTCAAAACCACTATTGTATATGCTCCTTCATCATCAATAAATTGAGGTTTGGTGCATCAAGGCGTGATTCGACGTTCAAATCTTCGTCCTTCCATTTGTGCAATACGGTTTGGTGAATTCAAGGTGACTTGTGTATTTTGAGTTTTTATCGGTTGATCTTGATTTTAGGAAGTGTTTTAGTGTGTTTTTCATTGCCAATTTTGTGTCCATTGTAAGAGGGTATTGTGGTGAGAGGTCTCCCACACCCTAAGACAGTGTGTGTGTGTTTTGGCAATGTTTAGCAATCACTAAGCATTGAGTGAGTTTTTGTACAAGCTCTACGATAGCATCATAACAAACCATCTCCATTTGCAAGTCACAAATAAGGTATTACGCAAGATCCTTTTCTCTCTCTCTTCCCTTTGCTCTAGCTCTCTCTGGTCCATTTTGTGTGTGTCTTGGTGTGAGGTTGCTTGTGTGTGTTGTGTGGTGCATCTTCTTGGTTGTACCAAAATCTCTCTTGCGTCCTAGTTCGCATACCATAACTAGGTGGTGCCCCTATCTTGTTTGGGTTTGGCTGTGGGTTTGTTGTTTTGTTGTGCTTGTGGTTGCCCCAGCCCCAATTGAGCAGCACGGGAGCCTTGAGGGGTGCTTAGAGGTCTCCTTTCTTGTTGCTCGCCCCGGACCGCCTCAGTAGCTCAATGAGAGCTTGTGCCTTTGCTGGATCTACCTCAATGCCTTTGGAAGAAACCTTGTGACCAAGCAAGATCACTTCATCCTCACCTATGTGGCACTTGTCGGGATTGAGTTGACCTCCCATATCATATAGCTTCTTCAAGCCTTCTTCTACCTTCTGTAGATGCAATGATTTAGAGCTATAGATACAAAAATCATCTATGAATACTCTAATAGACTTCCCAAAGAATGCTTGAAACACCATGCTCATGAATCATTGAAACGTTGCTGGAGCATTTGTCAAACCAAACGGTGATAGCCGTTTTTCGGCTCTCTGTAATTGCCATAGTGAGTTATCTCACCCTATCAAATCACTCAAACAATGTGGTTACCCTCACCCTTTCACTGTATATAGGCGCGTGTGAGTTAGGGGACTTTTCCCATATCTCCTTACTGAAATAAAAAACCCTCAATTAGCTAGTCATTGGGCTAGTTGAGCCAAAAAAATAAAAAATATAAGTATATTATGGCCCATGCGTATGTAAATATTTCTTTGTATATAGGGCCTAAATAAAAGATTTTTTCATAATTATTTTGGTATTTATTTAAATATTTCTACCTAGGTGTGTATTATTTATGCTCTGTACATTGCCTCACCATTACCACAATTTTTCTTACCATTTTTCATACTCTTTATTCCATATAAATTTTTTTTCATGTAAGCTTCTCTTATATTTGGTGTAACTCCACCCCAACAAAAATCCAAAAAAAACTAGTTTTATTTATGTGTATATTTTTTCACTATTGTGATTTTTCCCTTCCTACATCTATTTTGTTTTTTTTCTAAAAAAATAGAACACCAAAAATATTTATCTTTTTATGGTAGCCTCATAATGAGAGAGATTTCTTTTAACCCCTTTATAATTTTTCCACTTATATTATTTATATTTGACATGTACATATTTTTTAGACCCCTCAATATTTGATTTTCTTAGTTGTACTATTCACTTATATCATGATCTTAACAATATCTTCAATTATAGACCTACCGAATAAGGTCAAGGGTAGGTGGCATGCATACATGCACTATGGAGGGCTCACTCTTGGAGGTATTCAAAAGAATCATTCAAAGAAGGACCCCGCAAGGACCTTGTGCAGGGGAAAAAAATGGTCGGTTTTGCTGAATTTTTAAAGTTCACTTGCTCTCCGAATTTGAAAAGGTGATACAAACAAAAGTTGTATCTCGTGGGCTGAACTTTTGCCTCAAATTTTTTCATATTTTTTTGAGCTACGAGCTGTGAGCTATGATTTTATTAGTGGACCCCAGTTTTCCCATGCTATGCAGCCACACTCTCTCTTCCACTTTATCATTTTCCTCTTTCACACACACTTATCCACTCATCATCCCCACCTCTCTCACCACTCCTCTCTGCACCCTAATCACCTTCTCCTCAACCTTGAAGAATAAGAGAAACCATGGTGAACTCATACCTCCCACACACAATTCCATTCCAAAATTGACCACCTAGTCTCATTTTTCCTCCTCCAAATTACCCATATCTATCAAAAAAACCACAAAATTCAGCCTCTTCTCTTAAAATACAGCATCATGGTGGTTGATTACTCAGCTTCAATTACCTTGTCTCTCAAGGAAGGTCAAGAGTGGAGAAAAAATGTACCGTCAAAGCTAGTGGACCGTCAACAAGCGTCAAAATTGGCCCTACTCAAGACACTTGGGGCATCAACCTTGTAAGAAATCCACCTTTTCTTACCTCTTAAGAGTTTTTCTTCCTTATTTGTATCCTACATGGATACTCCCATTGTAAATATCCAATTCCATTTGTAAATTAATACTAACTCTACTAACACTAACCCACTATGAAAAGTCCTATCACCTCCATTTCTCTCCTCTCTCTTTCCCCACCAACTTCTTTATAATTCCAAGCAAAAGAAATTAGATAAATTGCTGAAAATCTAACCCAACCATGGTTAGAGGAGTAACCTTAGCCTTCAAAATTGCTATAAAAGGAGGGTGTAGCTAGCACAAAAAGGGGGGGGAGAAGAAATAGCACTATGCTATAGCTTGAGAAGCCAAGCTCAACCTCTTGAGAAGGAGCTCTTGAGTGGAATCTCATTGGCATTAGGCATATATATGTGTTGTATTAGGGGTGATTAGCAAGGGAACTCTATGCCATTGTAAGAGAGAGTGATCATTAAATTGAGAGTAGGAAATCTATCATTTCTCCTACTAGAGTAAGCCCAACATTTGCTGAATCAAGGAGGGTGAATTTGGACTAAGCATGGATACCTTGTCTCCCTTCCAACGTGAAGTCATGGACAATAATGATGTGTAAGTGTCTTGGTGTTTTATGTAAGTTCTTGATAGCTTGTCTCCGGGTATTGTTATCAATTTAGCCATAAATCCCACATGCTGTAAGAGGGCGATAGGGTGGAGAGGACTCCCCTGACCTTAAGACAGTGATTGGGGTGGTTTTTTTCTTGTGATGTGTTGTGGTGTAATTTACTCAGGCTATGTTGAGCAAATACTAATCTCACTTTGATTGGTCATGACAGATTTGCAAGAAGGCATTAGTGCAACAAGCACCCCCTTCCCCCTTCTCTCTCTTTCTTACATATATATATTTATGTTTGCTTGATCATTAACGATACACTTCAAAGCAGCCCGAGCACCATCTCTCTCTCTCTCTCTCTCTCTCTCTCTCTCTCTCTCTCTCTCTCTCTCTCTCTCTCTCTCTCTCTCTCTCTCCCTTTCTCGTGTTTTAGTGTGTGAGAGTGTTCCATTGGTGTTAGGGTTAGTGTAAATTCCTTGCTTGTTTGTGGGTTGCTCTAACAATTCTCCTCTTTTGCGTCCTAGTTCGCTCTTAAACTAGGTGGTGCCCCTTGTGTAGTTGGGATTTGGCTGGGGGTTTGTTGTTTTGGTTTGTGTTGTGTTGTGCCCCAGCCCCATTGAGCAGCACGGGAGCCTTGAAGGGTGTCTAGAGGTTGCTCTTCTTGTTGCCCGCCCCGGACCGCTTCAACGGCATGACTCTAAAAGTAAAACAACCCCAAGGAGTGATGAAGGTTGTTTTTAATTGATCCTCCAATGCAACACCTATTTGAAAGTAACCAGAGTAGCTATCACATACCGTGTACTTTTCTTTACCTGCTACCTCATTAAGAATATCATCTTGAAATGGGAGGGGAAAGTGATCCCTTTTTGTTTCCTCGGTGAGCGGACGATAATCGACACATACCCTCCACTTGCCATTGTTTTTTGGAGTGACCGCAACTGAAGAGACCCACTCAGAATTCCCTACGGGGTAGATGAACCCTGCTGCTAGAAGCTTCCTCACCTCTTTGAGTAGTGCTTTCTCCTTGATGACTCCTAACCTTCGTAGCTTTTGTGCTTTAGGTTGGCCTCTGGCTTTAGCTCGATCTTCTATTGAATGGCATCCACTCCACGTACATCTGTGTAATTTTTAGCAAAAAGCCTAGGAAACTTTCTTAGCACACTTTTGAATTCCTCTCTTTCCTCGCAAGTAAGAGTCTTTGACAACATACCATCTAGAATTTCTTCATCATGCAAACTTTGGTTTTCCTTGGGGCCTACCTCTTTTAAACCTTGGCAAGATATCTCTTTGTTATTTGGCCTAAAATTTACACCCATGACTTCAACGTATGACTCCTCCTCCGTAGTGCTACCACTGCTTTGTTCTTCCGAGGTGTCATCGGTCCAATCATCCCCACTTTCACTTTGAGAAGATTCCTCTTGGAGCTCCTCTTGACGTTGCTCCTTCATGTCAAAGACAACCTTTTTGTGATTGTCATTCCTACAAATCAACTTTCCACTTTCCCAATCCTGCAAAGCTCGCATCCTCATTAGCCACGGTCTACCTAGGATAAATGGATAGCCATTTCTCCTTGTAGACATAAGATAGAAATCAACAGCCTTCTTAATGCCAAAGCTTCCACATAAACATTCTTACAAACTCCCAAACACCTAGACTTACTATTATTTGCCATTTTTACTTTGATTTCAAGCGTCTCATGAATGTGCATGCCTAGTCTCTGCATAAGGTCCTCTGTCATGATGCAAATTTGTGTGCCCCCATCCACTAGACCCTTCATAACTAGTTTTCCCTTGATATAGCAATCTAGCATAGGTGTAATATCCTCATTCATTTGGGCATGTGCAATTTTAACAACAGGAACATTTTCTTTCATCCTTCTCCTAGTGCTAATTGCCTTTGTTAGCTCCCTCCTAACTTGTGGGCACAATGCATGAAATTGAGGCCATGATATCCTTGGACCTTTACCTCTCATGTACTCCATAAGGTTGTAGGGAGTCATACCATGTCCAAGAGGGAAGTCTTGAAGGTTGATGCGGAGACGGGTCCTCTTGGCTTCTTTGGTTTCCTTTGTTTTCTTTCCTCGTCCATGGTCACTTTGTGATGTTACTCCTTCCTTTTCCTTACCTTTTTCCCACCCATGTTTGATGCCATTTGCTTCAATGTCACCCTCTTTGGATTGTGTGACTTCTACAACATTGAAATTTGGGTCACGCAAGGTGGAACTCCTTCCACCCCTTGTGGAGGGGGTCTTGGTCCATTCGGCCTTTGTCGAAGCCATGGTTGTTGACCAGCTCCTTCACCTGCATTCATCACTAGGTAATTCAAGGTAGGTCTCCCTGGCTCCCCACAGGGCCAAGGACAATTATACATCCCATGTCCAAACTCTCCGCAATTCCAACATTTCAAGACTATCCTAGGTCGTGGATCTCGCTCTTCAAACTTCTTTGCTTGTCCCTTTGGCTCTACAGCTTGTGCAAGGTGAATTGATAGGCTGCTTAAAGATTCATTTAACTTCTCAATCACTTCTGTAGTTACCTCAGGAAGCTCCCTAGATGTTCATTCTTGTGACTTACCTTTGGGTCTAAGACCTTATATTGGAACCTCTCCCCTAAAGCACTTGAGTTTCTTGTATTTCTCAGCAACCCTAGTTTCGGCTGCATCAAAGGTCGCGGTGCACCCGCCTTTACTTTTACCTTAAGGTTGGGAAAGATTCTAGCTATGAACCTCTCCTTCTTTAGAAATTTTGCACCATCACCAGGGTTAGCAACATTTCGTATCCATAGAGCCCAAAGACTTAGAAACTCTTGCTTGTACAAGTAGTAGTCATCTAAGTCTTTTTGCTTGTGAGAAAAATGTCTTGCCATAATTTTTTAGTGTTTTGGGGATCAAATAAGTATTTCTTGAAACGATTCAAAACTTCCGTGTAATTCCCCTTAACTTCCTCAGGCAAAGAGTCAAACCAAGTGCTAGAATCTTTCCTAAGGACTACCTCAAATATTTCTACACGTTCTTGATCAGTTACTATCTTCTTGATACGGCAAGACATTTTGAAATTTGCTAAGAATAATTCTGCATCCTCCCTAGGTTCTCCAAAGAACAAGGGGTAGCCACTCATTTGCCTAGTTGTATCCATGTTGCTGGTTTTACTCAAAAATTTCTTTTTCTTTTTTTATTTTTTGTTTTGCAAAATCAAAATTCAAAGTAGAATGAAAATGTAAACATCAAAGCTTAGATCGTAGCGAATCAATGGCAAAATGAACGGATTGACTGAGGCATTGATAGCCGCTACTTGCCTAGGTTCAAACATACGACGGAAAACACGTTGAAATTATAACTTTGTGCCAACTATATGCACGTCTTGTCTAGCCAAAGGAATGAATGTACGATACAAGTCCTCTTGATTCATTAACCTAGCTAAAACAAGATAAATGCATGCACATCAAAAGAGACATCATAGTAGACCTACAAGTGGGAGTATAATAGGATTTGGGGATTGTAGAATGTCTCTTAATGCTTCAGCACCAAAGAGGAATACAATACGTTGTTGAAAAAATATTTTCCTATCAATGCGAATGCTTATCCTAATCCCTTGCACCCAATGAAACTGATGAAATTGAATTGCATGAGCAGGGTTAGGAGGTGGTGGGTTGTTCATGTAAACACAACTAGTTTTTGAGGACTTACCTTGTGTATGCTACACAACCACTCGTCCTCAGTAGGGGCACCAAAATTGAGGCGGTCCAGGGCAAGAAACAAGAGAGGCAACCTCTAAACACCCCTCAAGGCTCTCGTGCTACTCAATTGGGGCTGGGGCAACCACAAGCACAACAAAACAACAAACCCAGAGCCAAAACACAACTACACAAGGGGCACCACCTAGTTTAAAAGCAAACTAGGACGCAAAAAAAAAAGAGAATCATTAGAGCAACCCAAAATCAAGTAAGGACTTTACACTAACCCTAACACCAATGGAACACTCTCACGCACTAAAACACGAGAGAGAGAGAGAGAGAGAGAGAGAGAGAGAGAGAGAGAGAGAGAGAGAGAGAGAGAGAGAGAGATGGTGTACAACTTAGCTGCAACCCAAAATCAATTAAGGACTTTACACTAACCCTAACAGCAATGCAACACTCTCACGCACTAAAACACGAGAGAGAGAGAGAGAGAGAGAGAGAGAGAGAGAGAGAGAGAGAGAGAGAGAGAGAGAGAGAGAGAGAGAGATGGTGTACAACTTAGCTGCAACCTTATGATTTGCACAAGAAGGCACCTAGAAGTTGCAGATTCAAGTGACAAGATTTGGTTATAGCACCAGTAGCACATTTTCTTAGGGTTATGGGAGCCCTCTCACCATCCACCCTTTTACAGTGGTAGCCAACAAACAATAGCCAATGAATCACAAGGAAAAGCAACAAAACAACAACCTTCAATGAAACAAGTCACCTTACGAAGCTGAATGAGTTTGCCAAGCCAAATTGGATGAGAAGCGTGAGCCTTTGGACATGAAATTACACCCAAAACTACCAATTCATTGATGTTGGGGTAGATACAACAATGGTAGAAAGAATATCTTTTACTCACACTCACTCAACTAGCTCAAGTTTTTCTATACACCAAAGTAATGGTGTATAGAAATCTTTCTCTCTCCTTACAACCAAGACAGAAATGGTGTGTGCTACACTCAATCTAGTGTGCAATGGTGTAGATATTTCTTTTACAAGGAGAGATGGCTTCTATTTATAGGTTTTTGAAAGCTTTGATTAGGATTAGTTCTAATCAATTTTATTGACAAAACAAGAGATTAGGAAATATTTTGATTTTTTCAATGAGAGTGGGTCTTCCTTATTCCTTAACCCACATGGATGTGGGCTCAAGGGGGAGAATTATTGAAAGTGAAAGGAGAGAGAGGTGAATAACTTGGAGTAGCCTACTCTAGTAGATAGTAGAGGGTGCAATTTACAAGAAGGGTTAGTTGTTAGTGATCACTAGATAATGTTAGTGGCATATTACAAAAGTGATGATGACTTGATTGTCGAGGAACCAAGGGTGAATGAGGTGGATGAGATCTTGAGATTGATGAAACCTCCAAGAATTATGGACTCACCCTTATGAAAATGACCGCCGGATCCTCTTCTTCTTCTACGCGTGCTTCTTGCGCCGCCTTCACAGTTGATCTCCACGATGAAGATGAGGATTATTGATGAAAAACCTCTAATTTTCAGAGGTTATGTAAGGATAAAGTGCTAAAATTTCATGCCTTTTAGAGGAGTTAAGATGAAATTGTAATTTGGGGGTAGTAGAGAGCGGTATAAGAGCATATGTGTATGTAGAAGGCTATGGTGGTAAGAGGGGAAGGAGAGATGGTGAACAAGGTGAGAGGGGCATGGAAATTTGTAAATTTGAAAGGATGATGGAGAGGGACGAGTATGTATGTGGGTGGGAGTGTGAAAATGTGAGAGAAGAGTGAGAGGATCCTTGTGTGCATAGAATGGGCAGACTGGGTGGCACCAAACAACTCACTCGAATTCGTGCTTTTCCCTTTAAAAATGCTGAAATATTTATGTAAAATAATTCATCTTACGAGCTACATTTTGTATGTTGACAACTTTTGCTGATTCGGATGATAGAAGGGTGCCAAAATTTGCCCAAAAAGCTGTGTATTGTGGGACTGCAAAGGTGCTTATGTGGGACCCTTTTTGGTTGAATTCTCCTTATACATCCAAAGGTGAGCCCCCCATGAGCCATGCCATGACCTAAGGGATCCAGGTGGCCCTTGCCACATGCGTGGATGATGAATTTTGAAGAATAAAAAACAATTGTACATGATAGACCTTGTGCTTGGAAATTTTCCTAGCCCTTGTCTTTATGAGCACATGGTGTATGGAAACAAATGTGCATGACCCATAAAGGAATATCATGATAGGAGTATTGTATTTTGTATTTGGGTGAAAGAGGAAAATATGCAAGTGAGAAAATATCTAGTGAAAGTGAGTGACAGTGTAGAAAAAAAATTCGACTTCCACGAGGGTGCAGGATGAAATGCATGGGTTTATTTTGTAAAAATAAATATTATGGGGTATGTACACACTAACATAGAAATATTTCATGCCATGAAAGGATGCAAAGAGATTTAGAAGAGATGCACACTTAGGTCTACATATTTACACAATTACCGAATAAATTGAGAAAATAATGCTATGCTTAGGTCCTTTATAAGAAATATATTATACAGGAATAGGACCATAATATTTATTTATTATTTTTTTAACCTAACCTAATGACCAGCTCCATGAAGAGTTTTTTAAAAATATGGAAAAGAGTCCTCACACACACACACCTATGTACAATGCAAGAGCAAGCTTAGCCATCATGCTAATGTGTTTTTATTGTGTAAAGTGGCTCATTAAACAAAATATTTTGAGGGCCAAAAAACGGCTATCATCGTTATGCCTAACCTATAATCTAACCTAATGTAAAACCTATACCTAACCTAACTTATAACATCTACCTAACCTAACCGAAGTCCGTTTGCGTTTTTAGAAGTACACGATTCACCTTCGAAGTCGGATTGTGTTTTTTCTACTATTAATTTGATGCTAGGTCTAACCTAACCTATAATCATTATGCCTAACCTATAATCGTTATGCCTAACCTATAATCTAACCTAATGTAAAACCTATGCCTAACTTAACTTAATGTAACCTAACTTATAGCATCTACCTAACCTATAACCTAGCCTAACCGAAGTTCGTTTGCATTTTTAGAAGTACACGTCATATTCGAAGTCCATTTGTATTTTTTTTACTATTATACCGTCGATAGCTCTAACCTAACCTATAACCTCACCTAACACATAACCTAAACCTAACCTAACCTAACCTAACCTAACATAAAAACAACACAATGTTGAGGCGTTTAGCAAAACGACAAGCCATACAGCTTGCCCACAATGCATATGCGATGTGGGCAAGCTCTATGGCTTGCCAATTTGGCAAACGGCTCACCATTGTGTTGTTTTTTGAGTTGCGAAGCGATTTTATGGACTGAAAACCGCTCGTAGACATATAGACAACACAATGGCGATCCGTTGGCAATATGGTAAGCCATAGAGCTTGCCCACAATGCATAAGCCTTATGGGCAAGCTTTATGGCTTGCCGTATTGCCATTGTGTTGTTTTTAGGGGCACGAGGTAATTTTAGTGCTTGAAAATCGCTCGCAAACATATAGGAGTGAAAGCATGATTGGGTGGACACCAAAGCTGTGTGATATATCATTGGATAGCTCTTGAAGAGGAGAATCTAAAAAGATATTTGGTGCCAAATTTGGAATTAATTTGAAAAAAAATTACCACGTGCCACGTCTAATAGTGCAGCTACAAAACTAGTAATCAACCCATAAAAGTGTACCACCCAGTCATGGTTTCACCCATAGACAAGAGCATGGCGAGCTGTTTGGCAATACGGCAAGCCATAAAGCTTACCCACAATGCATATGCGTTGTAAGCAAGATCTATGGCTTGCTGTATTGCCAAACGGCTCGCTATGGTGCTATTTTAAAACTTGAAAACCACTCGCAGACATATAAACAACACAATGGCGAGCCGTTGGGAATACGAAAAGCCATAGAGTTTTCCCACAATGCATATGTTTTGTGGGTAAGCTTTATGGATTTCCGTATCGACGAATGGATCGCCATTGTGTTGTTTTTAATATGCGCTGTGGGTAAGCTCTATGGCTTGCCGTATTATCGAACGTAGCTTAACCTAACTTAACCTAATGTAGCTTTATCTAACCTAACCTAACATAACCTAACGTAACTAAACCTAACATAGATTAACTTAACCTAACCTAACATATAAGATAACGTAACCTAACTTAACGTAGCTTAACCTAACCTAACCTAACATAGCTTAACTTAATCTAACCTACCGTATAAGATAACCTAACCTAACCTAACGTATAACTTAACATAACAACATAGCTTAACTTAACATAACCTAACCTTATCTAACTTAACTTATAGCCTAAACTTAACCTAAAACATAAACCCCATCAAATACATAATTTGAAAAACGACATAATTCAATAAAAATTTTCTTCAAAACAAGATTTTTTCATAAACTTAAACAAATTTTTTTCATAATTTAAAATGAAATTGCATATAACAAATCCTAAATTCTTTTAAAGCATTCAAAGTTTAAAGCATGAAATTTTCTTTTCTCAATATACAAAGTAATTTAAATAAACTTAATATGCATTTAAAGGTTTGAGCACTCACATTCGTCCTATTTGAGCAATGGAAGTTGTTGTAAGAGTCTTGGAACCTGCAAAAACGCACACACAAACACAAAGTTAAACCCTAAACCCTACAAGTAAACATGAAAACAATCTTACATTAGTGTTATGCGCTAACCCACAAGCAAGATTAGCACCTCCGACGGTGTGTATTACAGCAGATCTGTGAGAGATGGGGAAGAGGAGAGCTTGACAAAATGCGCAAGAACTAAGAGAAATGCGTAGAGAAATCCCACGGTTTTGATTTTTGCAGGTGCCGTCGGTACAGCTATCTATACAACCATCGGTACAGTCATCGGTATGCGCATTCGCGCTGCCGTCAAAATACGGGCCGGAATTGATGTCGGAAATTTGAAAATCAAATTTTTTAAAAAACCTTGGCTCCCTCCATAAATACACACACATATACTGACACCTGCCAGTGACGCCGGTAATGTGGCGCCGGAATTCAAGTGACCTCTTGTAGTGTTGGTAGAAACCTTATAGGACGCTCTGTAAGCTCACATACACTTTTTAAGGTTAGCTTCCCAACCCTCTACCTCCTTCTACACATACTCCATTGGCACTCTCAACCAAATCATTCTTGGATGCCCAACTTCTTCACTAGTGCACGCACCAATGTACTGCAAAACCCTTGAACTCTATCAAAATTTAACACCCAAGGCATTACAAAACAGCAAAAACTACAATAAAAAACAAACACAACCATTGTGTGAGCATTTACCTCTTTCACTACTTTTGCTCCAACCCACCTGCTAAGATAATCAATGGTGTCAATTGGTCATCTACTTGATTCTACTCTCTCTTGACAGGCTTAAACTACATGATTCAAAAAACCTCAAAAGCTTCTAAATGGAAAATACGAATTCTTAAGAAAGTCCCTCTTTACCTACCGCTGCCCCAAAAGTTGCTTGATAGCTAGGAGTGCATCACCTTTCACTATGAGCTTGGAAATGTCAAACTCCACACACTCCTTCAAACCTAGATGGAGAGCCAAATACTCGGTCTCATTGTTTGTGTGAATATCTTCAAAGATCATAAGCCTTGGAAAATATAACCTTAATGTGTAAATCTTGTATCACCACTTCTTCTCCTACTTTTTGTACCACTCTCATAGATGCTCTATGAAACCACATCACAAAAGCTCCTTCCAAATCAAGAAATTCACCCTCTTCTTCTTGCACCACCCTTGGATACACTGGAAAATCAGCACCCTTGATAACCAATATGCCTGGAAAATGAGATCTGCTAGTGTAGTCAATCTTGAACTCAAATTCAAACTCTTGCAACTCTAATACCCACTTTATGATACGTCTCTCGGGATTTAGATGATGCACAACTTCAAGTAGAAAACTGTTGGATGTGAGCACATAGAATTTGCAAATAATCAAATAAATCTTAAAGTTACTGCAAGCAAACACCACGATCATCACCCACTACTTGTAGCATCTACCTACTTCCTGTTAAAAAAAAAAAGCAAAGTGATCCTGTATTGATCACTCAGCTGCTATAAAAGTAGATGGGCTTGTAGTATCTACCTTCTTCCTACAAAAAGTAGCTCTAATGGCAATTGTACCTACTCTCAGCAGCATAGAAGTCATCCTCATGGTTGGGAGGACAAATCATAGGAAATTGGCAAAGGATACCTTTCACTTTGTCAAAATCTCCCTTTGCATCTTCAGTCCACTAAAAACCTCTGCACAAATGAAGCCAAATGTGTAGCACTTGTTGGAGGTTCCATCAACCACTGATGCAAGGCCTATCAACTTCACCCTAGTATATCTCGATATTCAAAACTCTAATTGATGAGCCATAATTTCTAGCTTACTCCACATGTTGTACACTAGCTCTAAGATTTTTGGGGAGCATTAAAAAAATCCCAAAGTACATTTTTCAAGCAATCAAGCTAGTACAGAACTGGCCCTTGACAAAATGTTTTGGCTCATAATTTGATCATTCAAACTCTGATTGTAGAGCTAAAAAGACCAAAATGCTCCACAAATCAAGCACTTCCTGCATATCATCTCACATACACTTCAAGTACTTGTCTATCCCAACGGGGATCTGCAGGCGACGTTTCCATTTAAACTCCAATATCTCGACCATCATAGCTCCAATTGATGAGAAATATAGACGTACCTACAGAACGCTTTGAAGACCATCTAAGCATCCATATTTATTAGCCCCACAATAGAGTTTCTTGGTGAAAAAGACTCACAAAACATACATATTTGGATACATCTGTCTGCCCTTGTCCTTCATACCTACTCTTGCACTTAAGTGTGTATCTATAGACCCCCGTAGCCTAACTTGTGACCTCCTAAATCTAACATACTCTAATTGTACCAACATGGTTGGTTCAAAACATTCATGATTACTTTGCGACGCATGGTTTTTAAAATAGTCCAACTCGGAGCACTTTGTAAGTCAAGTGCGCAAATGAAGTATTTTTTATCATTGTGCTCTATGTGGACAACATGTGGCTCAATGGACCAAATGAAAAAAATATTTTCAATTTCAAGGCTGATTTGAATCCCTTTTTTTAGATGTTAAATATGGGGCTTTTGCATCATTATTGGGCCTAAGCATGTGTTGGTGATGGTAAAGTTTCTTACCAAAAATCTCAAAACATGTCAAACCTTATAGTTTTAGATTCTAACTTTTAATAGCATCCATTGGCATATAACATGCTAGTGTAGTTTACATGTAAAGCATGAAAATAGGGTTTGTAAAGTGCTATCCAAGGATCTCCCAAGCATCAGTTTTTGGTACTTGACTAATACATGCTTTGACCTATTTGGACATACAATTTAAGTAGGTTGATGGAGGCATTGCTTTGTGCCATACAAAGCATATTGAGACATTTTGTGTAGGTTTAGCCTTGATGATTGCAAGATTATTGCTACTACTATGCACGGGGGATTCAATCGAAGGGAGGAAGGGGAGGGGATGGGGGAAGGAGGAAGGAGGAAGGAGGAAGGGGAAAGACAGAGGATACTTTAGGGTACTATTTAGAAATTGGGAGATCATTTCTACATCATCTCTATTATGTAAGAATGAAGTAAGTTATGAGTCTAAATAACAAGTAAAGATAGATCACTTCTTTTTTTAAATCTGGAGATGGGTTTTTAGTATGATTCTCATATATATTGTTGCATCTTATGGTTTAATAAACTTTCTGAATTTGGAGCTTTTTATGACCAAGTATTTGCAAACATAGGAGGATGCTCCATATTTTTTAAATTGGAAAGACCCGTACTAGAATTCGTGTGATTTGGGCTGATTTTGTGGAGTTAATTTATGAATCTCTCTTTTGGACATTTCATTTAGTATCTAACTTTCACATGTATGGTTCACATATGGCTAATCTTTAGCTATATCTTGAGATTTGAAATGGTTACATGTCATCGTCATATATTTCTTCATTTTGAATCAAAGCACTTTTAATTTTGAAACGTATTCTAGTCTAAAGAATTGAGTATCCTCTATGATTACAAAGCCTTGAATCCCATGTGGCAATTGTGAGATTAAAATTTGGTCATAAAGAAAACTCTAAAAAGAAAATCCTGAGTGATTAAATTTTTTTTGAGCTACTCAATTGTTTGTACATATAAGGTTGGGTCATTAGGGAAAATTTGGATTCTCAAAGGGGCCCTATAAGGAGGTTTGACTTTGCCTCTCTTGTCCAAAGTGGGCAACCCGGTAAAGTACATAAATGCTCTATCAAAATCCTATCAACCAACATGCCATTGGAAAGATCTTAGAAAGTAGGTTCTAAATCCCAAACTTCGACATGTTTGGAGTTGATTTGTAGAAGTTATGGCCTTACCACCACTAAAGATGAAATGTGGGAGAGAGATTCCATTTATAAGACGGAGCTGTCACATCAAAAAATGGAGTCTTCTAGAATATAAAGAATCTAACGACATGCTATATATCAATGGATAGATCTCCATCAGTACATTCTAAATCCAAAAGTTCCGACAAGTTTTGATTTCATTTGTAAAAATTTTACCGTGCGCCCGTTTTGGACAAGAGAGAGAAAGTCAAAGTCCTTATAGGACCCCTTTGAGAGTCCAAATTTTCCCTAACACTAGTTCTGCAATTGGACACTTAAATGTCCTGAGACACTAAAGTGTCATGTTTTCTTTCCAAGTTTTAGCAATTTATTTGTCAAGCTAGAAAGAAGTTTTTAACACCTTGCTTCTACTATAGGTTGGTTATGAGGGAAAGAAAACATTGGAATTTTCTCCATGTCAAAATACAATTCCTATGGAGGGAATTATGGTAAGTTCTAAATCATAAATTTTAGTAAAATTTCAAGCTATTTTACCCAAAAAAACATTAAATTATTATGTCTTTTTGTAGAGATGGCCTTTTCTATGTTTATAAAAGCCACGTGTTAGTACTTAGTGTTACAAAACAATGGAATTCCCTTCAAAGACTAGTTTCCAAGTCACACGCAGATTATAGACATAATTTCAAACTTGAGCAGGTGTTGAATAAGAGCATAATTTTGGTCTTCCAAAGGTCCCCTCATGGAATTGGGGTTATTCTAGTGCAGTTTGACAACTACGAATGACTTTATATGTTGAGACCAAGAAACTACGTATTTTTTTGGCTACCTGACTCAATTAAATATCGTTGTTTGAACTCTATTTTGAATTTTTCATTTCACAAAAACTCTTGAAAATCTTGAGCTCTCCATAATAACATTGAAACCAAGGTTTTAGGCGCCCTAATTGTGTACGATACATTTAGTTGATCCATGTGGAAAGTTTGATATTATTTGAGGTTTTGAATGCTTATCTCTCAAGAATGAAAATATCAAAGTTTTCTCTTACGCAGTTTTGAATATTTAAAATGATACAATAAATGTTGCATATCAAAGCCCTTCTACTTGCCACCTTGAGTCCTCAATGGAGAGGGTAAGCAATGTATCACTTTCTAAAACTCACAAATACATCAAAAATATATTTTTCTTTGTATAGAACGATATGCTTGAAATGGCAATATCAAACACGTAGAACTTTCTATTATTTTATATACTCTAAAGTGATTTTTTTTGCACATGAAACTTTCAGTTATCTATAGCACAATTGTTGAAAAGTCATGTGAAAACTTCTACAAGGTCACTTCATTTTTTCTTGAGTTGATAAAGTCGATTTCTTAAAAACATCAATTGCAGACTTACGAGGGTCAACTTGAAGAGTATAGTTCTTGATCATGGTAGATTCTAAAATTCAAGGTTATATTTTTAAAAGACCCTCTACCTAACATATTCAAGCATATCAAGAGGGTTTCTAATGCAAGTAGCACTTAATTTAAATTTGTTAAAAAAAGACACTTAAGTGTCCTATTTTGGTACCAAACTAGTGCTGATGGTACATATAAGGTAGGGGGGTATGTTAATACTTCATAAATTGTACGAAGGGGGTTATCTTAGTGCTTCAATTTCTATAGATAGGGGCTCAATCACTATATAAAGGACCGTATATAGGGGTGTTTTCTTAACAGTGTGCATGCAAGTCCCTCCCAAATATTAGTAAATCCCCTCTGGTCACACTCTAAAGATTGTGAAATGTCTAAAGTTTAGTCTTTAGGATGCACTAAAGATTACTTTCATGTCACACTTTGTTAGTAAGCTATCGGTTGCCTTATTTATGTTTGAAGTTTAGTCTTCACATGATGCTAAAGACTACTTTGATGTCACACTCTATCAACAAGCTGTTGGTTGCCTTATTTACGTATACAATACGAGAAAGATGTTTACTATGCAATCTCACAAGTCTCACTCCTAGATTGCTCCTCTCAACTAGATGTTTTGAATAACTAATTGGCTCAAGGCTAACACACATAATTTCTCACAGCGCCATTTTACTTTTGTCCATAAGGTAGTTCCAAAGGTTTCTTCGAACATCTTTTTCTATGCAAAAAAATCGAGATCATCTCCCAATAGAGAGAAATCACACGAGTTTGTCGCGATTACAAAATATTTTGTAATGAATGGACTACATAGGAAGCTCTCCTTTACATACATGTACCTTGGTGTGGATAACTTGCTCATCTTTACATACCTATCCCTTAGTGTGGATACTAGTGTGGATAACTTTAAGGAGTACTTTTCCTCACATGAGAAAAAGTGGTAAGAACTTCATGTGAGCCGTAAGGAACGAGAAACCAAAATTTTGGGTTCGTGTGGTAAGTAATAAATATGACTTATGGAGTGCTAATGCAAAATTGATGCTTTGGCTCACCAGTCTCTGAGTCGAGAGTGGGCGGGGCGGAGCAGAGCTGATGAGCATTAGCGGGCGGGTTGATGAGGAGGTGCAGCTCAAGGGATGAGCTCGATGGGGCGGCGCCCTTCATCTGCAGGACGTCGGCTCGGCAGGTAGGGCAGGTGGCCTGGCGCAGCAGCCACAAATCGAGGCAGGACGCGTGGAAGCCATGGTAGCAGGGAGGCAGCAAGCGGATGAGGTCGCCGTCGGCGAAGTCGACTAGGCAGATAGGGCAATGCGGGGGGACCGGCTCCGCCACGTGGGGGGAGATGAGTGGGTGGAAGGTGGAGGAAGGGAGGGATCGGATGTGGCGTTTCTTCATTGGGTGAGGGTGCGCCGACGTTGGGTCGGAGGGGTGGAGGTGGCGCAGGCGGCGCAGGAGGCAGCGTAGCAGGCAGTGCAGCAGGAGGAGCGCCAACAACAGCGCCAGGAAGGCGGCGGTAATCAGCACGATCTTGCGGTCGAAGGAGGTGTGGTGAGACTGGTAGGGCAGGTCGTTACCCGGTCGTGTCCGCTCCGGATCGATCCCTGCGTCCCGCACGTACGGCGCTGCGCTGTCTATATTTCTGCCCGTCGACGTGAGCAGCATCCTGGCTCTAAGTCTGAATACAACCTCCTTGTCGAACTCATGCAAACTCATTATCTCTCTCTCTCTCTCTCTCTCTCTCCGTCCGTCCGAGCTGCTGCTGTTTCTCTCTCTCTCTCTCTCTCTCTCTCTCTCTCTCCCAACACCTTCCTCCCCTTGATGCTGCGACTCTCTCTGTCTGTGTCCCCCTCTCTCCCTCCCTTCCTTCCACCAAGCGGTTTAACGGTTGTACGCTGCTTGCTCAGCTGCTCCCCTTAATGTAGCTTTGCCTTCACCTAAAATAGTATACACATAAAGGGAGTCCACCATGGCTATAAGCTTTGTCCAAGCAAGCTACATTGCATATTCCAATAGTGTTCCTGAGTGGACGATGCAGTAGAACGATGATGACTCCCCCAACATATCTCCTTTAGGATTTGGCCACTATCCCCATGGCCCCCTTTGTGCCTTAAAATAAAACACCCCAAGCTTTCACGCACTCCACCATGAGTTCCGTGTAGATGTGGTGGCAGGCATTGCCTTCAAAACTTCCAAGCCACCCTTATCTTCACCCCCTTGACTCAATGTCGCCCACTTTGAGTTCTTGGATCTCTTTCACACCTTTACCTATCGCTCCAAACGCTTAGAGTAAAGGACCCAGGCTCCCTGTTGCTCCATTTTGGGCGAAAACAATTCCCGAAACGGTATCACCGACGGAGAATTACATGAATATTGGGACATATTGAGTGTAGAATTTTTTTGTGAAAAATATCCTTCAAATAAGCAAAAATCAAGCTATAGATTGAAAAAGATCATTATTTTTTGTAGTTCTACAAGCCTATTGTCATTACTTTCCTAGCTACACTCAAAGAAGAAATGATTAAAGACATGACTTAGTGATAGAGTCTTGCTTTATACCCACATACATTATTATGGAAAGCACCAAAAGGGCCACATTAAGAGAACCAAAGTCACTTTTATGAGGTACTCAAAATGCACACAATCAAAAACTGCTGGCTTCCATAATTTGACACTTACAATCTCTTTGAACCTTATCCGCATAAGGCTAAATTGGACACTCATCATGACACTCCAATAAGATCTATAGTTTCACCATGCAAGATGCACATATGGAAGCTTGATTTTGGTATAGACAAAAACTAGAATACCCACATTAGGTGCCTCATATCATGGAAAAGCTAACTTTTGATAGTAAATCACTATATATAAAATTCTTAATTTATCTCATAAATTGTGATATGAACATTCTCTTTCCCTTGAAAGCATGAGAACATGTTTAAAACAAGTATACCTAATTACATATATATATATATATATATATATATATATATATATATATATATATATATACATATATATATATATATATATACATATATATATATATATATATACATATATATATATATATATATACATATATATATATATATATATACATATATATATATATATATATATATATATATATATAGAGAGAGAGAGAGAGAGAGAGCATGAGCATGTATGCACGCATGCATGTACATGCACACCCGCACACACATACCATGTAAGGTGATCTTTATGTTGAAAGTTTGAGAGAATTATGGCAAAACCTAGCACTCGGTTTTGACAGAGTACCTTGGGTTGAAAGGTAGTTTGAATGGAATCCATAGGTTCAAAAAATGCCAAGCTTTTCAGCCCATAAGCTAACTCTTCAAAAGTTCTTTTTTCCATCTCTTATTTAAATTGCTTAACAGTTGATTCTTTAACAAGACATAAAAAATTTTGACACAACACTATCCAATTACAAACCTAGTTGTAATTAACCATGTACCCCACCCATTTGGTGTTACATATAACTCTCACTCTATAATTCACATATACGATTCTCTATAGAGTTTCTTACAATCATGTCGCTTATCATTCAATATAATAATGCAAGTTAGCCAGAGCAAGAGGAAAACAAAATAATCTATTGTATATGGCTTGCCAAACTCATCGTCTATTGTTGCAAAAACTACGCCAAGCCCAAAAAAGTTGAGCGCTAGGATTTTTAATTTTTTCTCTTTGAACAAGCATAGAAAAGAGTTGTATGTAGTAATGAAAAATTTAGGATTTTTTCCTAGCCACAAACTATATGTGAACTTTGTAGATCATGAGCATTTAACACTAGGTTGGTAACCTAACAGGTCCACATAAACTTGTCCTTTCAAGGTTTTGAGAAAAACCTCCAAACTCATATGAGATCCGTTCTTTCTATAAAAAATCCTCACTATTTGGTTATGGTAAGACTCCGAAGTTGATGTATTGTAGCATTTCACTCAATACAACATTTTTTTGCAAACAATTACATACTAAGAAGGTCAGGATTTTTCTAGATCATATCATAATTTTTTCCATAAACTTCAATGAGTTAGCGATCATACCATGTCGTTCTTTTAGCTTCACCAATTTTGTTCTGGGACAAAGAAGAAGGTTCAAAAGAGTTGTGTTTTTTCCATTTTGTTGACATCTCATGATCAAAGATTATACGACAACGCCCATTGGTGTTGCTAAGTGCATGTTTTCTTAGGCTTCCATGTGCACCTTTACATTCATAAGTACTTCAAAAACATAAAAATAGTTTCACCATTAACAATTTTATGCATAATACAAAAGTAATACAGTAGCAAACATGAAAGAATTGGGCTTCACGTTTTGATCTTCTCAATCCCCTAGAGAATGCTCAATATATATGCAAATTTAGAGATCATATATTCATTAAATATAAATATAACCTGTAAAGTTTCCACACTTGGCTGTTGAAATTAGCAATACTATGAAAATTAAAGGTGTTAATGTAGAATGGCTCTATTTCTTGTTGAATTGAAAAACTCAACCATGCTTGTATAGTGTGCTATATGGGATATTGGGTGTCCCAAAACTCAATGAGGAATAATTTCATGTTATGAAACCCACGTGGATAATCAAAATTGTCTTTGGATTTTATTAAAGTCATTAAAAATATATAAAAGTGTAAAATTTTATGAAAAAGCAAAATCAAAAAATTCTAGTATGTAGGTCACAACTTTCACGATAACCATTTTGAAAAAATGCCAAAAATGGCACACGATTTCTACACAGTTTAGGTTGAGACATGCTTTGCAAGAATAAGGTTAAACTGGAATTAGTAGCCAAAAAGTTTCTCAAAATTTGTTTAGCTCATAAGCCAACTTTTTAGACATATAACACTAAAGTTTTTGGAGACTCCTCAAATAATACAAGTAAAATGATCATTTAGCAAGACATAAAATTGTCCGAGGACAGATAAGTGTCCCATTACCAACCTAGCATTAAGACCTATTTCAAAACACCCTAGTCAAAGTAGGTTCTATGAATGGCACACACTCTTTGTCTACTCAAACTATGAATACCCCTTTAAATTATACCCTTATATGTATAGGATGGCATAATTAAGTTTTAATTAAATTGATGATGTACACTTACGTATTTGTTGGTGGGGCCACTCCAAAGCTGCCCAATAGTTTAAACTATACATGCGTAATTATACTCCAATTTCATTTTAACCATAGTTGTAATGTAGCAGCATGAAACTACGCTCATTAAAAAATCCTAGAATTGAATGAGGCCTCACCTAGTATTTTGGAAATTGCCCACTCTCTTCCTAAGGCTTTGTTGGCTTCCATTCCATGATTTGACTTTTTTTGACACTTCCTTTGCTTGCAGCCCGAACAAGCTCTTGGGTGTCCCTGGTGCCTCTACTAGTTTTGTTTTATTAAATTCCTTTTGAACTCACTACTAGACTCTGATCAATTTATGCTTCATTAAAATTTCTTGTAATGGTATTGCTGACTTACTCTCCTACTTTCAAAGCTATGGTTCCATGGGGGTTCCGCATTCTGCTTAGTGCATTTCTAGTTGTACTAACTTGTATATGGTTAGTGCAACCACGTTGCTGACTTACTCTAATCTACTCTAAAAGCTATGGCTCCACAGGGGCTCCACATTCTTCTTAGTGCATTGCTAGTTGTACTAACTTGTATATGGTTGGTTGGGGATATTCTCCGTTTTACATGGTATTGTCCCACTGTAATGTGTATTGCTTGATGGTGGCTGAAACTCTAATTTTGAACCAATACTGATGTAAAAATACTACTTTGATATAAATACCCTGCAAATGGATGGAATATTTCCTTACAAGGAATAGGAGACCGAGTCCAGCTAAAGTTGAAGCCAAAAGATGAAGGAAACTTGCTCTTCGGTTTTTGGGTGGATGTGTATTCTATCTAATTTGGCTGCCACATTTTGCTCATGTTGTAGAGGCGCTTTATCAATTGCTAAGGAAAGGAAAAAGGTTTGTTTGGGAAGAAGTCCATACGAAGGCTATCAAGAAGCTAAATCAAATGCTTCTTGAGGCTCCTAGCTTGAGGAGGGTTGATTACAAATGCAGAAACAGTCGACACTAGTCCGGGCTACAGGTCAAGATGATGATGAAGGACATAGGTATTCAGTTCGATTGGAGCAAAGGTGCTCAATGCTCATCAACGAGGTTACCCACATGTTAAGAGAGAACTTTGGGGCATTGCTACTCCTATAAGGTCTGATAAAGAATATTTTATTGGAGCTTCAATCATGGTAGAGACAGATTGCTTGCCATTGATAGGGATGATTTCCAAATGCTGTACACCAGACATTGCCATGCTACAATGGATAGCTGATATTAAGTCTCTTAACCCTGAAGTTTTTCATATTGCAGGTAGAGATAATCATGTTGTTGCATATATGTTATCAAGGGCCAGATTTGAAGATGAACAAGAGATACTTACCATGAATGATGATGTTGGCTTGAAGTCTATACATCTTCTTATCTACATGCAAATTGCGATAATATTGTTCATATTATTGAGGGGTTTTTTGAGGAGTTCTATGATGGAGAATGGATTTTGATCGGTTGCTACCTTAGCACTCTTACTAAGCATGAGGGATAGAAGGATCAAGAGTATAAAATGATCGGAAAGAAGGCTTACATCTATTTTCCGAAGGATGGACATTTATGGAAGCAACCAAAGCACCCAGGAGGGGTATCGCAATGGGTTGTTTGTGATAAAGCAACTCAATAGAAGGTTATCAAAGAATTTCATGAAAGTTTATGGGTTGGACACAGAGGAGTCTAGGCAACTTTTGTCAAGATTAAGGATTGATACGGGTGGAAAGGTATGTATTATAAATATGTGGCTCAGTTTGTGGAGACATGCTTAGTATGACAAAAGTATTCTAATGTGCGCCATCAAGATGGATTGCATTCCACTTATCCAGTGTCTATGCACTACAAGTGGGTGGTGGACCTTATTACAATGCCAGTAGGAGTGTGGCAGATGAGTATATTGTTCATGCCACAGAAGATCTTACTAACCAGGTTGAAGGCAGAGCTTTGCATACCAAATCTACCAGTTAGAGTATGCAAGTTCTTGCTTGAAGATGTGATTTCTAGGTATGGATGTGTTGGTAAAATTACTGCTGACAGAGGGGAGCTAGATGCAGATGAAGCTCGTGGTTTCTTTGCTTGGCTGGGCATTAAACTAGCTCTCACTACAACATACAATCTAGAAGGGAATGGAAAAAGTGAAAGAGGGCATCCGCCTATTGTTAAACATCTAGCAAAGGCATGCCAGGGACATATTGGTGATTGGCCTAAACTCTTACCATTTGCTTTTTGGGCTGATCGTACTACACACAGTTCTGTTACAGGTTTTATGCCATTCAAGTTGATGCATGGGCAACCATCATGCCTACAGAGGAAGTGGTTATGTTCTGGACCATAATGCCATGGGAAGAAGGTATGTCTACAGAAGATTTTCTTTCTTTGCACATTTGCCAGCTTGAAAGGCGTCAGGAAGATATGGAACAGGCTACAGTGAAGCTTAAGGAAGCAAGGTTAAAGGATAAAGCAGCATTTGATGGTAAGCACAGACTATGAACTCATGCTATCAAAGATGGGGATTGGTTCCTTGTATATGATTAGTAGCATGAAGAACCAGTACACTGCTATGTGAAAGATGGTTAAGCGATGGTTTGGACCATATGTTGTGCTTCATGCTTATGATAATGCAACATAGTTATGTGAGCTTGATGGCACTGAGCTCACTGTGCCTACGGGAAAAAGAGTTAAGTTGTTTAAGCAACGAGAAGGTGAGATTTTATTGAAGATTTCAACACAGATCAACCTCCTAAATATAATGATATGTATGCATCAGACGATGAGTTTGATGATGCTACTTAAGTGTAGTTGGCACTGACTGGAGGCTATGCAGGTTCAAAGGGGTGGATGTCATGCAACTCTGCTTCCATGATGGGAAAATTATCAAAAGGATGCACATTGTGCTTGATTGAAGTCTACTTGATTATTTATCAATGATCATGGCTTGATAACAAGCTAGTTTTAAGCTTTATGTATGCCACCAGATGTGGCTTTAAAGGGCCAATAGATGCCTTGATGATGCTAAAAAGGAGTGAGCTTGAGGTGATCATAGACAAGAGATTATGATCTAGAACGGCAGTGCTTGAAGTGCTCTGCATGCCTATCTTTACGTCTCATCAATTGCAGCTACGGTGAAGAAGTTATGCTAATATAAAGTTGGGATTGATTGCAGATTTGTACTGGATTGGAAAACTGCAGATGTGGGCTCAGGGAGAATTGAATGCATGGGCCCAAAGTGCTCACTTTGTGGAGCGCATCGGTCTTTTCAGATCGTCAATCGGAGATCTAGTTGCCGAAGCTCTCTAAGATCCACCATATCAAATGATGATGACAAAAAAAAAATTGACTTGCTGAAGAAATTCCAAATCATAAGAACAAGGATGACATCATCCACATAAAGAGCAAGAATCACAGAACTACCACCTTGACATTTTATATATAAGTTGGACTTTGAAGAGCAAGAGATAAACCCTTTGGAGGTGAGAAAAATATCAAACATTATATACCAGGAGTGAAAAGCTTACCATATAATGTCTTATGAAATTGAGCAACAAGGTCTTCCTTACCTTAATTAACAAACCCTTTTGGCTACTCCATATAGATATTCTCATTCAAATCACCATTCAAAAAATCAATTTGCATGGTTATATGGTGTGTCTCTAAATCAAATTGAATATCAATGCCCATCAAGTTTTAAAAAACCTCAAATATTTTAAACAAGCCATACCTCTTTCCTCACCGCTTACACTTTTTTACTATTATTTCAGAACTCATAATGGTGAGTGAATTATATTAACATGACCAAAAAATTACAAATTCTATTCATGCTCCTGCTAAGCCATAATGTCTCCCAACAGTTATTAACGTATTGGCTGGCAAGGGAGCCACCCCGGGACACTGGAAAGGACCTCAGAAAGAAACTTGACTAAATCATGGACCAAATCTTGAGAATACTACTCGGACAATAAGGTGCAAATTTCCATGTTCCATTCCTCTAAGTTATTTGTTTCCCCATGTCGACAATTGCTTCCCTACTTTCTTGTATTATCTCTGAGAACTTAGCTCTTTCAACCATGTACCTGGTAGTTCCTGGCCTTCCACACGTGTTTGAAGTAGTAGAACTTAATAACTTTCATGCTAATGAGAAGTGTTTGACTCTCGACACCTTCCCAAACCAAAAATAGCTCATTTTTTAATAACCCTTCCAAATCTTTTGAGCCCATTTGCAAATTTTCCCTGCTAGGATACAAATTACCATGCACTCCTTAAATAAGTGTGAGAGGTCCTCTCTGGCTATTCTGCATTGTGAGCATTTATCTGGGCCAATGCCTCTAGCTAGAATCTTCACCTCAATAGGTGAGGCTCCCCAAAGGACCTTCCATAGACAAAACTTCATTCTAAGTGGTCATTTTGGGCACCAAATGTTCTTCGTGATTGCCACCTATCTTGATTCCGTCCATTTCTTGGCCCATTGCTTGTTCAGGGGGAAGAACCAATCCCATGATATCATAAAGGTGTTTTACAAGTCCTTTGTCTGCATATTCTGCATCAATTTCTTCATCGATTACGTCAAAAAAATGATAGTAAGCAGTTAACCATATCCTGCAGCAATTTTCCATTGTAAGCACACTTTAAAAAGAGAATATAATTCACTATAAAGAGAATATTTTCCACTGTAATCACACTTTAAAAAGAGAGTATTTTCCATTGTAATCACACTTTAAAAAGAGAATATAATTCACTATAAAGAGAATAATTTCCATTGTAAATTCATTGTTTAGTTCTTGAGAATGAATTTCACATAGTTTATACACCTACAAATGATAAGAATCATAACTTAAACAATATTTTGCTGCATCGGGTCATCTTGAGGTGTGATCATAATGCTCCAAAACAACACAATGGTTAAATAAACGTTCAATTTTAGATTGTAGTTACCTTATCATAGTTTTTTACGAATCACATTTGTGAAAACAATCTGTATTGATTGTTGCATATCTTTGTGGAAGTGTGAGCAACTACTCTAACACAACACGGTGATAACATATTATTGTAGTTGAAGCACTTCTAATTGTACAAGATAAACATCAAGTACAACCCAGAAACTTCAATTAAAAATCTTCCTCGTGTTACCATATACATGTGGTAGTGATGTGTGTGAACACACTAGGACCGCCGGGGCATTTTTTCCCTCTTTAGGAGGTTTTTTCCCCCGTGCATTGTATATACGCCCATCACTCTAGGGCTATCTATCTTTCCATTGCACACTAAGTAATATACTCTCTATTGTGTGCCTTGAGCTTCCTTCATCTTCTCCAAGCTGTGTGTGTTTCTCTGCAACCCTAATTCCAACAATTGGTATCAGAGCAGGTCACGTCCTCCCGGGCTTAGTCGCCAGCTGCTCCAGCACACGCCTGCTCACTTTCTCCGATTTCAGTGAGCTTTGGCAAGCGTTCGCAGGTCGACAAATATTTTGGGCTCATTTCGGCCTCCGTTTCCACTTCGGGCAGTACTGCACAGGTTATTTCGTCATTTTGTGCAGATTTTCTGTTAGTGTCGTTTTCTGCATAACAGGTGCCTTATAGTCTTCTACGGTTTGTGCTATATAGCACAAGTTGTTCCCGCTCCATTTCTCCTATTTTCGGGCAGTTCTCACATCAGGTGCAGCATTTACCATGGCTGACAACAACAACACAGATGTGTTCAAGATGTTTGCTGCTGAGGACAGGTTGGATGGGGACAACAACCCTATGTGGGCTTATATGATGCAACACGTTCTTGTGTCAAAAGGTGTCTGGAACATTGTGCAGGGCATTGATGTACGTCCTGGTTCTGAAGATGTAGGTGATATTGAGGATGTTGCAGGTCTTGCTGCAAGGATTGCAGCTGTTAGAGTTGTTTTGCCTACAGCAGAACAAGCTCGTTGGGATGTTAAGGATGCGCAGGCTCATGCATTGATTGCGTTGTCTGTGAAGCGCACCATTATTCCTCACATCCGTTCAGCAAAATCTGCAAAACAGGCTTGGGATATTCTAGCAGGTCTTTATGCAAGCCGCAATGAGGCTAAAATTGCTTTGCTGCGTAAAGAGCTAGAGTCGAAGATTATGCATGAGGAAGATGATATGGACACTTTCCTTGCTAGTGTCAAGGATATCAATGAGCAACTCATTTCTACAGGTGAAGTCATTTCTGACAGTTCCCTTGTGCAGACTGTTCTTGATGCCTTACCAGATTCCTACCAGACTTTTGCTAGTACTTGGAGACTGATGACCCAAGGAAATCCTGAAGTTGTCAAGTTTGATGCATTATGCACATTGCTGTTGCAAGAGTCACTTTCTAGAAAAAACAGGACTAGGCAGCGTGCAGTTGAACAGGCTTTTATTGCTTCTCAAAGAAAGGGTGGTAACAGTAATGCAGCCACTTCTTATGGTTCTGCTGCGAGTGGCAAAATTTCTGTTCGTAATGCTTCTGCTGCCAGCACTTCGTCTGGCAATTCTGGTGATAAGGGCAAAAAGAAGATGCGTTGCCATTATTGTAAAGCCAATGATCACTTGATCAAGTCGTGTCCTAAGTTGAAGGCCAAAGAGGCTAAGAAGAAAGAGGGTGGTTCCACTGCAAATGCTGGTTCCACTACAAATGCAGCCATTGTTGAGTCTTCTGTGAAAGGAGATTGTGATGCTGATGTTGATGCAGAATGGGCTTTTAGCGCAGAGTGCACTTACAATCCTGCTGTCCATGATGCATGCTTGTCAGTTGCTGCAGATTCACATGTGTGGTATTTCGACAGTGGTGCTACAAAGCACATTACCTCACATCGTGAATTGTTTACCTCTCTCGAGTCTGTCCCTCATGGGAATTCAGTCACTTGTGCCAACAACGCCTCTTATCCAGTTCAGGGAGTTGGAAAGATTGTGCTCACTGCTGCTAATGGCAGTTCCTTCACACTTGTTGATGCACTTTATGTACCTGGGATCAAGAAGAATCTCTTGTCTGTATCCGCACTTGCTAGACTTGGACTTGTAGTCAAATTTGTGGATGACAGATGTACAGTTCATGATCTCAGTTTTGGTGATGAAATTGTTGCATCTGGGCTTTTGTGCCGTGGGCTGTATAAGCTCACTTTGTATGACAAGTGTGGACAAAATTTTGCAAATGCTGTTGCAGATTCAAGGGCTATTTCAGATGCAAAACTTTGGCATGCACGTTTTGGTCATCTGAATTTTGCCAGTTTGCTGCGTTTGCAGAAATCTGATATGGTTGCTTCTTTGCCGCCTCTTGAAGCACCTATCAAACATGTTTGTGAAGGCTGTATTCTGGGTAAAATGCAGCGTTCTAAGTTTCCAAAGGATGGTTCAGTTAGGGCCACATGCAGGTTGCAGCTTGTGCATAGTGACGTTTGTGGGCCCATGCAAACTCCGTCCTTGGGCAATTACCTGTACTTCGTGACTTTCATTGATGATTACTCCAGGCACGCGTGGGTATTTCCGCTTAAAGCAAAGTCCGAAGTTTTTATGTGCTTCAAACAATTTTTGGCTATGGCTGAAAATGTCTCAAAATGTACTATGGGCACCCTCCGTTCCGATCGAGGGGGGGAGTATATGTCTCATGAATTTAATGCATTTCTGGCTAGTCGTGGGATAAAACACCAATGTACAGTGCCTTATACACCTCAGCAAAATGGTGTTGCTGAGAGGAAAAACAGGTCACTAACGGAAATGGCACGATGTATGGTCAAAAGTCAAGCTTTGCCGCATTCTTTTTGGCTTGAGGCCATCATGTGTGCCACTTATGTACTTAACAGGTGTCCTACGAAAGCTTTGCAGTCTATTACTCCATATGAAGCATGGCATGATAGAAAACCTTCTATTGAGCACATGCGTGTTTTTGGCTGTTTGGCATATGCTTTGGTGCCACAAGTGCAGCGTAAAAAATTGGATGGTAAGGCTGTCAAATGTATTTTTGTTGGTTATAGTGCTGAAAGCAAAGGTTACAGGTTGTATCATCCGCAAAAAAAACGTATTCTGGTTTCACGGGATGTAGTGTTTGTGGAAGATTCTGTTCAACCCTTGCTGTCATGTACTAGAGACAGTAATGTAAGCTCACAGGACATTTATGACACTTTGTTGCCTCTTTTCAGTGGTGGAAATACGAATGTAAGTTCCAATGAGGCAAATGTACAGCCTATGGGGGTTTCTGAAAATGTTTTAGAACAGCCTATTACTGATGCAGATGTACATGATGTACTTGATGAGGAAAGGGCTGAAAATGAGCAGGCTAGAGGTATGCCAAAATGGCTGGTGCACACTTTGCGTGACAGTAAATTGGATGCACCTTTATCTAGTCGTACTCGTTCAGGCTCTCGCCATGCATCTTATGCATCAGATTGTTATGCTTTGGCTGTGTCTAGTTTACATGATGTTGAGGAGCCTCTGTCCTTTGATGAAGCACAGAATTCAGAAAATTGGATTGCTGCCATGAAATCAGAATATGATGCACTTATAGAGAATGACACATAGACTTTATGTGATTTGCCTCCTGGCAAAAAGGCCATTGGTACGAAGTGGGTTTACAAGTTGAAACGCAAGCCGGATGGTGAGATCGATCGCCATAAGGCTCGACTTGTTGCAAAGGGTTATGCACAACAAAAAGGCATAGATTATGAAGAGACTTTTGCTCCCACTTGTCGTATGACTACTGTGCGTTTTCTATGTGCATTGGCAGCTCATTTTGGTTGGGATGTACATCAATCAGACATTGTTACTGCTTTCTTGAATGGTGACATATTTGAGGAAGTTTATGTAACGCAGCCTCGCGGTTTTGTCATAAAAGGACAAGAGGACAAAGTGTGCAAATGTAAGAAGGCTTTGTATGGGTTGAAGCAATCTCCTCGTGCTTGGTATGAGAAAGCTGACACTCATTTGGTTAAACGAGGCTTTCGTAACAGTCCAATAGAAAGCACATTGTATGTAAAGCGTGAGGATGATGTATTTCTCATTGTGGTTCTTTATGTTGATGATTTGCTGATCACTGGACCAAATGAGAGACATATTGCTGAATTTAAGGCTGATTTGAATGCTACTTTCAAGATGAAAGATTTGGGGCTGTTGCATCATTACTTGGGTATACAGTTTAAGCAGTGTGATGGTGGTATTGCCTTGTGTCAGAAAAGTTACATAGAGACATTGCTATGTAAGTTTGGACTTGAGGATTGCAAACCTATTGCCACTCCCATGGAAACAGGTTTGAAGTTGAGTCTACATGATGCTGGCGATCCTGCTGATGTCACTCTTTACCAAACTGCTGTTGGCTGCCTCATTTATGTATGCAACACGAGGCCAGATATTCAGTTTGCAGTCTCGCAGGTCAGCAGATTTATGCATAGCCCAGGGTCTAAGCATTGGCAGGCTGTCAAGAGGATTTTCCGCTACCTTAGTGGCACTTTACATCTTGGCTTGTTTTATCCCAAGGGGGGATCATTGCCGCCAGACTTACATGCTTTTTCGGACTCAGATTGGGCTGGTTGTTTTGACACGCGAGTGTCCACAAGTGGTTTTTGTTTCATGCTTGGCAGTTCATGTATATCATGGTTGAGCAAGAAGCAACCTACTGTGGCCACTTCGAGTTGTGAGGCTGAGTACAGGGCAGTCTTCACAGCTACGGTTGAGTGTGTATGGCTCAGACGCCTTATGGCTGACTTGGGTGTTGGACAGGACACTGCCAACACTATCTACACTGACAGTCAGAGCGCATTGGCAGTTGCGAGGAACCCAGTTTTTCATGCTCGCACAAAGCACATTGAGGTGCATTACCACTATGTCAGGGAGAGGCTCTCAGCAGGAGAGATCAGCTTGGCTTATGTGCCAACACAGGACAACCTTGCAGATCTTTTCACAAAGGCATTGTCTCGTGAGAAGCTTGAAGCTTTCCGCAAAGCTTTGGGCTTACTCCCCTTTGTGGACTGATCCTGTCCTCAGGGCATGGCACTTCCCTTTACTCATGTGCCAGCTCTCGTTCACCGCATCACTCCAGGGGGGATTTGTTACCATATACATGTGGTAGTGATGTGTGTGAACACACTAGGACCGCCGGGGCATTTTTTCCCTCTTTAGGAGGTTTTTTCCCCCGTGCATTGTATATACGCCCATCACTCTAGGGCTATCTATCTTTCCATTGCACACTAAGTAATATACTCTCTATTGTGTGCCTTGAGCTTCCTTCGTCTTCTCCAAGCTGTGTGTGTTTCTCTGCAACCCTAATTCCAACACCTCGAAGTGTGAGCAACTACTCTAATATAACAAGGTGATAACATTATTGTACTTGAAGCACTTCTAATTGTACAAGATAAACATCAAGTACAACCAAGAGTCTTCAATTAAAAATCTTCCTGGAAGTGTGAGCAACTACTCTAATATAGCAAGGTGATAACATTATTGTAATTGAAGCACTTCTAAGCATATGATTGTACAATATAAACATCAAGTATGGCCAAAAAACTTCAATCAAAAATCTTGGCCAAACTTGTGCCATGTGTGAGTACATGAATCTAACACAAGGATTGAGAGAAAATCCTAGTTCTACATTCATTTTGAAGTGTGAGATAAACTCAATAGCACAAAAGTTTAGACACAAGATAATACTCTAATCTAAATTTGAGTAAATAAAAATCTTATGCATTAGTTTATATCCCGTACAAGTGCATACTCGAGTAAAATTTCTAGTGTTGCAAGTGAAAACTCTAAGCCTATAATTTTTACATTAAAAATACTATCTTTATATTTTGCTTAATGTGAGTAAAATCTTAATCTAAGTGAAAAAAATAATTATCTCCGGTGCTAGTAAACACTTTACTCTAGCACAAAGCAAAATAATCTATGATATGTCTCTATATTCAAGAATGAGTATATACTCAAACACAATGATAGACGGCTTAGAATCCTAGTCTTCTCCTGTTTAAGTGTCAAAAGACTAGAACACAAAAAAAAGTGCATTTCTAACTTTTAAAATAAATCAAAAATATATAATTTGAAAACTAACAACAGAAAAAAAATGCTACTACAAATTATAATAAGAAAATTTAATTCTATTGTTAGCTACTGAATTTCATAAAGCCTAAATCTTTAATTTTTTATTCTTTTAGATTTCCAAATTTCTTATTGAAAGAGGAACAGAGTTACTTTTTCAAAACAATTTGAATTTTATTTGAAATGGTGCTAGTAGAGTACTGACGACATCATATATACTAATAGTTATTCAATCAAAATTTTCTTCAATTGAAGTGCAGAGAAATGATACGGAGGGCCAATTTCATTGACATGTCTCGTATAATATGACTGTGTTGTTTTGCCAAACATACTATATAGCCATTGAACGTGCATGACACTTTTAATGTTTAACATATAATGCAACTTAGAATCAAAACCACTTGCATGAGATATTGGAGATTTTTTGCCATCCTTCATCTTTCTCTCTATATGTGGGTGATAAAACAATCTTCAGATACATTGAGGATTTTTTTTTTCCTGGAGACATCTGTGAAACGGTAATTAGGAGTGGCCTTTTCATTGCTATGATGGGATTTGATGGGCTTCTTCAAGTACTCTAGGGTTACCTTGCTTGTATTAGGCTTACCCTCTTCTCCTGCCTTTTCATTACTCTTTGGTGGTGGAGTTGCCTCTTCAAAATCCATCTAGAGTGGGGTGTTCAAAATGAACTAACATAGTTTGCCACACCCCATCCTGCTAGATCATTCATGATTGGTAGCACAAAGGAGAACTTGTAAACCAGGTGATGGAACCTTCAATTCTTATTCATAATCAACCATATTATAAAATACTTCAAATGAAGACTCATCCTCAACCACAGTCATCATCATTAGCCTTGCAACATACTTCTTTAACATACAACCATTCACACGTGCTTTATGTGGGGTACCATCCAAGTTAGCAAGATGATATGTGCCATTTGGAAACCTCTTGAAAACCAATAAAGGACCTTGCCACTTGATTTGAAACTTCTTTTGAAACTTATTATCAAGCTTTCTATTGTACAAAGAACCGTGTCACCCTTCTTGATGTCTTTGTCTTTCACCTTCTCATCTGCCTTCGCTTGATTGCTCTTCAATACATGTTCATGATGCTCAAAAGAAAGTACCCTATCCAATTGTCAACATTGCAAATACAAAATCCTCTCTTTTAGTGCATCATGAGGCCCATCTTCAAGCTTTAACATCAGCCTCAAAGCTGGTATCTCCACTTCAATAGGAAGAAAAGCCTCTTTGCCAAAAACTAGGTGGAAGGGAGAGAAACTATTACCTGATTTGATGGCAATCCTCTAAGCCCATAGAGCACAAGGTAGCTCTAAATGCCAAGTCTTCAAATTATTTTGTTTCATTTTTATAATAATCGTTATATGATCTCTCCATTGAACCTTTCATTCATACCATTACATTGTGGATTATAGGGAGTAGTAAACCTACGACGCACATGAAGCTTCTCACATAGATAAACCACCAGCTGTTCCCTAAAACCTCGACACTTTTCGGAAAAATTAACTCCAATGGAGATCCAAATTTGTAGCAAATATCTTCATATACAAATTGGGAAACATCTTTTCTTGTGATTTTCTTAACAGATTTGGCGTTGGCCCACCTGAATAGATAGTCAACACAGTGGTGGTAAGTATGTAACATTTGCCTCTAGCTCTCATAGGTAGAGGACCTATTGCATCAATGCCCCAAATCTCAAACACATCATGTGCCACAACGGTGCCTCTAACTTTTGATTTGAGAACCCTAATTTCCATGCTTTGGCATTCTTCATAAGACCTGCACCACTAATGAACATCACGTTGGATGCTTGGCCACACATATCCCTCCTGCAAGATTTTTTGCAAAGTGTGTTGGAATTAGGGTTGCAGCAAAACACACACAGCTTGGAGAAGATGAAGGAATCTCAAGCCACACAACAAGGAGTGTTTTACTTAGTGTGAAATAGAAAGATAGATAGCCCTAGAATGATGGCGTATATACAATGCACGGGGGGGAAAATCTCCTAGTGAGGGAAAAAATGCCTCGGCGGTCCTAAGTGTGTTCACACACATCACTACCACTTGTATATGGTAGAAAATCCCTTCTGGAGTGATGCAGTGAACGAGAGCTTGCACATAGAGTAAAGGGAAGTGCCATGCTCTGAGGACATGATCAATCCACAAAGGGGAGTAAGAATAAAGCTTTACAGAAATCTTAAGACTTCTCACAAGCCAAGCTGAACTCTCTTGCTGAGAGTCTCTCTCTGACATAGTGGTAATGCACCTCAATGTGCTTTGTGCGAGCATGAAAAACTAGGTTCCTTGCAACTACCAATGCGCTCTGAATTCCAGTGTAGATAGTGTTGGCAATGTCTTATCCAACACCCAAATCAGCTCCATAAGGCATCTGAGCCATACACACTCAATTGTAGCTATAAAGACTACCTTGTACTCAACCTCCCAACTAGAAGTGGCCACAGTAGGTTGCTTCTTGCTCAACCATGATATAAAAGAACTCCCACAACACCATAATTCAAAGGCAAGTGATCCCTTGGGAATTTACAAGCACACGCCCGCCCAAAAGACCACCATCAAAACTAGGAAGCATCTACCCTGGCATGGATTTACAACACATGCCAACCAATGCACTTGACTCGAATAGAGATTTCACCTTCACAAAATAACTCTTAAAAACCACAAGTTTGAAGTGTAGAAACACCACCAAACAAGAGATCTTCTACAACCTACCATATATAGAACTGCATGCGGGCTACCGTATCATGTATCCTAAGGGAGATAGACTGTATCTCCCAAACCACAAATCCAAAAGGGATGCTTTAAGCCTCAAAAACTCTTTGCATTTTCTAAAACAAAAGTTATGAATACCACAAGTTTCAAATATATTCACCTCTATGTACAAAATTGGCACGAACAACAAGCTTCCATGGTCCGATTACACATAGGCAAGGCTAGTCGAGGGCAAAAAACTACATGAAAAATCATCAAGGCAACACAAGGAGAAAAAACCTGAAATGTTTTTATCTTTGGCTGAAATTTTTTTGTTTGTACTTGAGTTTTAGTTATATACAAGTGACACTGCAAAAAACTCACTGACGGGCACCCAAGGCAACGCGACACCTGGCGCTACAACTTGCACTGCATGTACATGTGCTTGCCAAAGCAAGATAAAATACCCACAAAAAGAAAGCGCACACACACTTTTGACATCGTGTATCATGTCCATATGTACAAATTTAAAAAGACGAAGTGTTCAAAATGCGATCAACAGCATCAAGATTCTTGCTAGAGACATTGTATTAGGAAAAATATGAACCCCAAAAGGGCCCTTTAGGGTCAAAGATGCTTTTGGGATATACTCTCTATGCCAATGAGAATGGGCGTGTCACCATGGTCCCACCAATTTTTTCTTTTTCTTTTTCTTTTGAATGGCCATAACTTGAGCAAATTAACTTCAAATTTGTTGAACAGTAGTGCATCTGGATCGCATTGTCAAGCTCTTTCCATAGATATGTTACATGATGTAGTTCTAAGGTATGTAGATATGGGCTATCCATGCCCCCCCTTTTATGTCCTATTGTTGACTTCAATCTGATTGGTTGCTCTTACAAGGACCTTTGGGGGTTCATATTTTTCCTAATGGGCTCATATAGGTGCTTGGGGTGCAAGATATCAAGTGAGGAGCCCTCTCACCTATTCAAGGAGTGCCCTCCAATTAGTGGTCCAGCAAGCAAGATATGAAAATGGTTCAAAGTAGGGTTTTACAAGAACGATTTATTCTAAGGATGGAAGGTGATGCAAAGCTAAGTGCTACTAATCCGTACCCAAACTGTTAGATTTTGTTACTTTCAGCAAGTTTGGAAGGTCAAGAACCGTCGGGCTTTCAAAAATGACCTTTCAGTAGCTAGCTTCACGGAGATCATGGGAACGATTATGGCCATTGGGAAAAGAAAAACTCTGATGCATGGAATTGTGCAACCCTTTCCATCACAACCACTAATGGTGGGTAAGGGAACATGGGTTCTGGCCCTTGTCAAAGCGATATCTAGCATCTTGATGTATCAAGCAATACTTGAAGCTCATGATGGGCTTGAGATAACATTGTATTCTTTCTAGTTAATTAATATATATATCCACTCACAATTGTGAGTTTGGAAAAAAACAACGAGTCTTTGCCATCCATTGACATCAGCATGTATAGCACCACAAAGTCATAGATGATAAGAAATCTAGGGTTGGACCGTATGGACACTCAAGGCTTGGAGTCACAACACGTGAAATGACAAGAGAATAGAGAAAGATATAAGACCGTGAAAAAAAAATATTAAGAGCTAGAAAGAAGCAGACCAACTAGCTACAGAGTACCACTTAAATGACACTGAAAGACTATTGGTGAGCACGATTGTCGAAGGGCTAGAAAAGCATGCGATGCCTATTTGCAAGTTGAACCTCGAGTGAAAGCTTGGAGATGGCCCAAATGTAGGAAGTTTGGTATCCCATATACCAAGAGTATATACCACACTTTAATGCTGAAGACTGATTGGTTCCCCATAGTAAACAAGTAACAGGGTTTCCAATGGTTAAAATTAAAATGGGTGATAGTAACAAATAACGTTTGGAACCCACAGTGGTCACACTCAATGAAGATATTTTTATGGAAGGTGTTATGGGGGACTCTGCCGATAGTACTGAAGGTCATGGCTAGAGGCATTGGGTCAGATAGGTGATCGGGGTGTAAAAAACAAGTGCGGACCTCTCTCACTTATTCAGGGGATGCATGATGATATGTGCCGTAGCAAGAAAGTTATGCAAACAGGTCCAAAGGATTTGGAAGATACGGTTCTACAAGAACGATCTATTCTTTGGAGGGATGATAATGAAAAGCCAAGCAATTCTAATCTGTGTACAAATAGTCAAGTTTTGGATTTTTCAGCATGTCTGGGAGGCCAGGAATTGATGAGTATTTGAAAATGACTACTCAATCATGAGCTTCGCAGAGATTGTCCAAGAGATCGGGGAAATAAATTTTTCCCTTAGAAAAAGGAGGAACTTGAAAGAGTGGAGTCAAGCCATTCCCGCTACCTTGATGGGTAGGTGATTTTAGATGTTGGCTTGCCTAGGGGAGTCCTTGTAATCTGATATGGTCGGTAGATACATCAAGGCTCGATACAAGCTTGAGGATGCTTTGTAAATTTTGTGGTTCTTAATACAATTCTCACTCACAAATTGTGAGTTTTGCAAAAAAAATAAAAGGGACCGTGAAACAAAAATATACAAAGTGTTAAGGTAGTTCTCCATTGTGCACCACCCCTTCCTCACTCCTTTTGCTCTCCTATGCACCACTTAGCCAATTTTCCCCACTTGAGTCTCACATTTTCATTGCCTCATAAATATTGTGAAGCTCCCCAACCATTGCAAATGCTCTACATGACTCGAGCGACATGCTCCTTACGTGTGTGTGTGTGTGTGTGTGTGTGTGTGTGTGTGTGTGTGTGTGTGTGTGTGTGAGAGTGTGAGAGAGAGAGAGAGAGAGAGAGAGAGAGAGGGGGGGGGGGGGGGGGGGGCACTAGGGTAACCGATCTACCACATCAGTGATAGAAAGATGTGTGTGTGTGTGTGTGTGTGTGTGAGAGAGAGAGAGAGAGAGAGATCTCAATTTTTAGCTTGTTTTCTGGCCTACACATGGCCTTAATAGACTCCTTGCACTCTTGGGAGAAGTTGTGAACGGTTGGACTAGGCTTGTTGTAAGCAAGTGTGGACCATTGGATTAAGCTTGGGCAAGTGAACGTTTTTTTCCTTCTCATCGTTTTATTTATAGTTTTAGAGGCGGCATCAGCTCAAGGCACGAGCACTCTTGACCTCCCATCATCTTACCTTGTTTTTACTGTCTACTTCTTCGTCCCTTTTTGGTAGTGGGTGCGGCACATTGACTTCTTGCAATACATTAAACTTATAACAAGAGATTCAAGAAAGAGTCCAACGTATGTGTAATCATATCTGACTCATATAACCTCCTCCACTTGAGTAACTTCAAGAACGGTTTTGAATTTCCGCATAACAAAAGGTGTTCTCTCTTGTAAGAAATGTTTGTCAAAAGGTTAGTGTGCTAATCATGAATTCCCACTTCCTTTTTTATTCCCACTCATTATGACAAATGTTATGGAGTATTATTGTCTCCATTTATGAATGCTACATACGTACTACATACATATTGGCTGTAAAAATAAAAAATAACCCCCCCCCCCCCCCCCCACCAAAAAAAAAAAACTAAGAAAAAGGAAATCCACATCAAACTACGCCCCCCTCCCCAGCACCACCACTCGCGGTGTGTGTGTGTGTGTGTGTGTGTGTGTGTGTGTGTGTGTGTGTGTGTGTGTGAGAGAGAGAGAGAGAGAGAGAGAGAGAGAGAGAGAGAGAGGGGACAATATTAATATTGGGCCACCGTCATCATAACCAACTAGTCATTCAGTGCATTTAATCAGTTATGCCCACAAACCAAAGATACAACAGTTAACAGTACCAGTACACAGTTAGCACCAGTACCAGTCTCACAAGCAACCCCTGTACTAGTATAATACACAAACAGTACCAGTCCTAGGACCGGTGTCGGGGGATAAGTTTGTGAAAGGTGAGTCGGGAAGGCACCGGGCCCCTGGCTGTGATGAGAGGTGCGGGGAAAAGAGTTGTAGCAGGCACAATGAACGCGAACAAAGCTCAAAACAGACAGTTTATCTTAAGCCTAATAATCAATAGTATCCTTGCTTAATCAAAATGTTAATGGAGATGATTATGCTCTTTACAAAGTTTAACCTATCTCAATCCAGGTGCAAATCAAGACGAGCAGTAGGAACTTCCTTGGACTATCTTCTACCTTCAACTCCGATGGCCTTGATTGGCCCGATTCGATTGAAGGTTGCCAGCTTCATTTCGGGTTAACAACTTGGAGATTATGGCTTGGAGAGCTTAAGATTATGGCTTAGGCCTCGCTTAAGGCACTTAATCATCAAGGCCCTAAGGAGATTAAGTTGGGATCGAATAATGAAGCTTAACAAGGATTAGCTTGGCTAAGGCTTAAGATCTCAAGGCTCTTCTTTCCCGTGAGAGAAAAAGCTCCACGAGAAGAGGAGATGGCTCAAGAAAATCACACGGGACACCAAGTAGAGCCCCCCCTTTCTTTTATACTTTGCATGAGCTTTTCTTGCTTAAAGGGGCCTAGGCACCCATTAGCGACGTCGCTAATGGGTACCCCTCTGGTGACATGGAAGGCGATTTTGGATCGGCTCGGAATCCAGTGCGGATGGTTCCGAAAAGCATCCCGACATCCGTTTTTGTGGCGAGGGCATCTGAGCGCCATATAGGCCAACACGAGCCCGTGAAGCCCTCTCCTCGTCGGCTGCAGCAGCTGCGCCATAACTTCTTTTTTTTTTCTTCACTTCACATTAAAAAGCCCTTAAATGGTCGGCCTTTTAAGTTAAATGGGCGGCCCTTTTTCCTTAGTAAGGGCACCACATTTGGCATACATTATAGCCGAGCAATGCCTGCAAGTAGAAGGCATCTCATTTGGCATGCATATCGACCAAGCTTGCCAAGCTTGTTAAGCCTTTCCATTGGTGGCCTTCAGATACTGTAAGGGATGACATTCCGGCCCCATAGCCCTTGGGTAGCCAAGTACTTCAAGAGCACCCCATTTGGGCATACATTTTGCATAAATGCCGGGCAAGCATCGTCAAGCACAATATCTTTCTCCAGTGTTGCCATCGATTAACAATATCATCGTGAATTTTGATGTCCTAAAAAATCTTCAATAGTGCTACATGCCTGCAAGAAGCAAGTGTAAGTGATTGCTTTTGAAGAGTTGTTCCGTCTTGGCATTTGTCGAAAATAGCCAGCTTCATGACCCTGCCTCTGTTGGGTTAATTCTGCAATCATTGCTATCCAAAATCCGATCGAGAGTGAAAAACTCCGAGATGGCACTCTAACCGAGTGGACTGGACTAGTGCGGAACCGGCCCCTGGTAAATCTTAAACGATCAATAACTTGACAACCGTAAATCCGATCACTGATCTAAAAAGAGCGACGTGCTCCTCAGAGTGAGCACTTCAGGCCCGTACATTCATTTCAATTCTGTCACCTTAGTTGCAGTTGTCCAATGCGGTATGGATGCAAAATCGACATGAACTTTAAACTGCCATAACTTCTTCACCGTAGATCCAATCGATGAGCCGTAAGGACAGGCCGGTAGAGCACATCGAGCACTACAGTTCTAGGTCACAATATCCCATCCGTGCCCACTTCAAGAATAACATTTTTTAGCATCATTAAGGCATGTTTTGGCCCTTTTAGCCGCATTTGACATTCAACATTGAACTTGGCCTGTTACCAGGCCTTAATCACTGTTCATTAAACGTAGAAGCTTCAAACAAACTTGATGTGCATTTTTCTGGCATCTTTCTTAGCATGGAAGCGGAGCTGCACGACATCCACCCCCTCTGAACCTGCACAACCTCACATTATCAGCTTCTTTAAAATCATCATCAGACATATCATCTAATGTATACATAGCATGATCCTCTAGAGGTGGATCTGAATGGGAATCCTTAAGAACAATCTCGCCTTCTCGCTTCCTGAACAGCTTGATCCGTTTTCCTAAAATAGAGACCTTGAGTATAGTGCCGTCTAGTTCACATAATTGATATGTCGCATTATCAAAAACATGTTGCACCACATATGGTCCAAACCACCGCTTTATAATTTTCCGCATAGCAGAGTATTGGTTCTCCAAGCTACTGTCATAGACAAGTACCCAGTCACCATCTTTGATAGCATGTGGTCGTAGTCTGTGCTTTCCATCAAATGATGCCTTATTCTTCAATCTTGCCTCCTTAAGCTTCACTTTAGCCTGTTCAATATCCTCTTGACGCCTCTCAAGCTGGAAAATACGTAGAGCAAGCTAGTCTTCAGTAGACATACCTTCTTTCCATGGAATTATGGTCCAAGTTGTAACTGCTTCCTCTGTAGGCATAATGGGTTTTTGCCCATGCATCAATTCAAACGGCATAAACCCTCTAACTGAACTGTGTGTAGTGCAATCAGCCCATAAAGCAAATGGCAAGAGTTTAGGCCAATCACCAATATGTCCTTCACACGCTTTTGCTAAAGCTTTAACAATAGGCAGATGTCCTCTTTCACTTTTCCCGTTACCTTCTGGATTATATGTTGTAGTGAGAGCGAGTTTAATGCCCATATGAGCAAAAAACTCTCGAGCTTCATCTGCATCCAGCTCTCCTCTATCTGTAGTAATTCTGCCAACACATCCATACCTGGGGATAACATCTTCAAGCAAGAACTTGCATACTGAACTGGTAGCTTTGGTACGTAAAGCTCTGCCTTCAACGTGATTAGTAAGATCTTTCCTGGCAAGAACAATGTATCTCATATGCCACACTCCTACTGGCATCGTAATAAGGTCCACCACCCACTTGTAGTGCATGGCCAGTGGATAGGTGGGATGCATCCATCTCTATGTCGCACATTAGAGTACAGTTGGCATATTAAGCATGATTCCACAAATTGAACCACATCTTTGTACATACCTCTCCACCGATACCGGTCTTTAATCTTAACAAAGGTTGCCCAGACTCCTCTGTGTCCAGCCCATAGACTTTCATGAAACTCCTTAATCACCTGTTATTGGGCTGCTTTGTCGCAAATAATTCGTTGTGGTACCCCTCCTGGGCGCTTCAATTGCTTCCATAAATGTCCATCTTTTAGGAAATAGCCATAGGCCTTTTTCCTAATCTTCTTGAATTCTTGATCACTCCATCCTTCTTGTCTAGGGAGAGTACTTAGGTAGCAACCAACAAACCTTTGACTTTTTCGTAGCAATTGATACAGCACCTCTGCAACATGAGCAAAGTGTGGCAGCCAAATACGATAGAACACACATGCACCCAAGAATCGACGAACCTCAGTAACCAAAGAACATGTTTCCTTCATCTTTTGGATTGCTTCGACTTTTGCTGGACTTGACCTTCTACCTTTAGAAATGCACATATGCCCCACAATTAAGACCTCCTTAGCACCAAAAGTCGATTTCTGACTTGAAAGTGTTAGGCTAACTTATTCAAGCCTTGATAATCTAGCATCACAGTCAGCAATATGTTGAGCAACAAACTGTCGGCACCCCCTCTAGTCTTTTGTTTCATCTTTTGAGCCTTCTTCACAGCCCTTAATTGGTAAATCATCAATGAAAAGCATAGTAACATGTGGGATAAAGTCCCTTAATACCTTATTCATGCCGTTCATCATATGAGCTACTGAATTAGTAGCACCCATGTGGCAGAGTGCACATCCTTACCAAACCAATAAGAGTACGCATTGTAGTAAGATCCTTGCTCTCCAAAGCTAACTGGAATTGATCATATTCTGAATAAAGATCACCCATGGAGCAAATAGATCTACCTTCAAAGGCCTCAGTAAATTCATCCACAATTGGGAAAGTACCCACATTGCGGATTGTTAATTTGTTAACTGGTTGCATATCCTGTATGAACCTTATAAGATGTACCATTTTTCTTCAGAACAGTAAACCATCGGTTAGAATATGGCGCACATGACGGCTCCAAAATTCCCATTTGAATCTTTTCATTAAGCAAATTGATAAGCTTTGGAAAGTGAGCTTTAGGAACTGGAATAGGACGCAAGCTCCATGGCATGTGTGGAACAATGAAAATAACTATAGGTGAAACAACACTTGATCCACACACCCAATCTCACTTGGCTCAAAAGAGAAAGCTTTACCATGTTTTTCAAGCATACCTTGAAAAAATTTGATCTCCTCTTCATTGAGAAAACCGTCTTCTCCAACCGTTCAGCTACTGCAATGTCTCCTTAGTAAACTTATGCCCTATGTTCTTTGGATCCCTGAGTATAGGCTGTTGAGAAGCCTCCTTGATCACCCCATCACTTCCTTCTAGCAACGGTGTAGCCACTGGCCTCACTTTCTTTGCAACAGTCTTGTATTTTGTCTCTACCTGTGCTTCAACTGCTTCACCTGAATCATCCTCAATATGCATAAGTGCTTCATATATACTTAACTCATCATACATGTCCATTGAATGGACCTTGACCACTTCGGTGCCGCTTTGTAACCTGTTTTTCCTAATCTCCTCAAGCTCTAACATTGTATCTACATGAGATACCTCTTCAAAGACTCCTGAAATCACATCATTTGATTCAATCACATCACAACCCTGCAATTCACTTTGGATACCTGAAACATAATATTTTTCCCACTTTGGCAAATCATTAAATTTTTTGAAAGATACTGAACCTTCAGATGTTAACCCCAAAGAGAAAGCTTCTCTTTGTGAGACATTTTCCTCACTTGTACCACCATAGTCCCGCTTTATAATGGCACTCAGAGAAAATCTTGTGCAAACCTATGCTCCCTAAACTCCTTGCGTATCTTCGGCATTAGATGATCACGTAGACTGTCCTTATTCCTGGCATGGTCAACACATACAGTCAAGAATTGCACTACTTTCTTACCATCTCGTCTTCAAACCCTGGCATAGGCCGAGCCATCATCCAGCACTTTGGTTTCCATTCGCACAGTCGTAATGTAGGGTTGCCCTTGAATTAATGGATAAGAGGAATGCTCCTGTATAAAGAAATTTTTCTCATCATAGACATCCCCTATAGTTACCTTAACATTAGTACAAGCACCATAGAGGTCGCTTGCAAGCATATTGGCAGCTCGAATCCGCCAACCATGATCCACATCAATAGGCCATTTCCCCTTTTTGTGCAAGATTTTAGCCATCAAATTGATCTTTGATCCATGATCTATGAGTGCTAAGACCAGTTCTTTAATGTCGCCAAGCTTCACTACAGCTTCGGTTGTTGCCCTTGCCCAGTGAGTCCTTGAAAAGTGACTCCTTGGTATAATTTCATTGTCTTCATCTTCATTGAAATGAACATGCCTTACCTCTGGTACGGTTGGATTTGACACCACCACAGACCTTGACTCTTCTTCTTCTTCAAGATTTGCCAAATACTCTTCATAGTCGTCGAAAATTGCTTCAATTTGGCGAACCGCTTGGCTCTAACTGACTCCGGCTCCTGTTCACTTGGTATCTGCCGCTTTCTTTTGATAATATCTATTATCTCCTCATGAAACTCACGTTTGGCAATGCCCAAAATGTCACCCAATGTGAGCTCCACTTTGCTATTTAGAATGCGCTCTTCAAAACTTTCTTTAAATATGTAGCTAATTCAATGTCAGATTCTAGCTTATATGAGGGTCCCCTGGGTTTACCCTAATTTTTGTTCTTGGATGCATCCTCCATCACCACTTCAGGAGCGGGCTTAGTAGTAGGACCTTCATCTTGCTTGCTATTGAATCTCGTTGTCCTTTTTGATGTCCCAGGAACTTCTTCATCTCTTTTCCGCTTTTCCTCCACCATAGCCTCATTAGCTTGAGACTTCACAATGAATTCATACACCGATAGGGAATCCACTGGATCAGTCCACCCTGTGGTTTCTCGAATTGAATTCCCTACTTGTCGCAGCTTCCCATAAGTTACCTGCCCTGTTTCTGCTGTCTTCAAAGCATAAGGCCACAATTGACCCTTAGTACCTGCACCATCATCATCACCCTTCCCACAGACTTGCAGCCCATATGTAGCTGCTTCCACAAGAGAAAAATTATGCTGGATCTCTTCAAATATCTTTTTCATGCCGCCCCTACCAAAGTTCAAGTGGAGCATCTCACCTGTTGCCCTAAGGTGTATCTTCTTGTCCTTCCAGAACACCACGTTCCTTTTATAAGCTTCATCAAATTCATCACATTCTTAACGTACTTGTGTTCTTCACTATCACACCACATGCATCGGTCCCAGCCTTTGCGTAGTGGCTGCTCTCTAGGCTCAGATGTAGACCCCTTTGCAGCTAGTCCTTCAAATTTAACAGCTTTAAAATTCAAATTTAATTCTTGAACACCTTTCACCAATTCGTCAAGAACTGGCTCCTCCACTCTGGGTATTGCCGAGGTTGTTTTCTCTTTAGGTTCCTCTTCTACAACATCCGTGATGTCAGCCACGATCAGCTTATCGACTCTCATCTGTCGTTTCACGATCATGTTGACTGCTTCAGTGACTACCTTCTAGTCGGATGTTAAGCCCAATTCTCTTGTTGAATCCTCTAGCAACTGCACTAGACTCTTTTGAAGTCGTGGATCAGCAGCCTGAATGAATAGTTCAACCTTTTGATCCCTCATTGAATGTTGCTCTGTCGAGGACAGTTGATCGAATTTCTTCTCAAATTCCCGTAATAACTCTCGTCCGTGCAGATAGATTTTTGTTCTTCTTCTGCACCCACTTCATAAAGCTTTGCCTAGTTACTCTTTGAGAATCCTCAAGGAAGTATTCCTTCTGAAGCGCCTTCTTGAAATCCTGCCAATTTGGACCTTGAACCGCCTGAATTTCTTTAATGGGCTCCGCAATTAAATGGAACCCTTCCACTGCATTTTGATCATCAATTCCATTCTCTTCCATTGCCTGCTCGTAGATATGGCAAAAATTGCTAATATCCCGGCCTTCAAATCGATGCAATTTCTCGGTAACTGTGTGCCGAGCTTTACGGATCCTCCCCTACAAATTATACTGTTGTTGGGCAGCCTATTGTTGTTGCATGTAAGCAGCAAACTGCTGCATCATTTTCTGCATGGCTGCTTCTTGCGGTGTCGACATATTTCTCCACCACATTGGTCACCCCGGCTTGTTTTGCGTCCAGTTCACCAAGAATGTCGGGGGATAAGTTTGCGAAAGGTGAGCCGGGAAGGCATCGGGCCCTTGGTTGTGAGAGGTGCCGGGAAAAGAGTTGCAGCAGGCACAATGAACGCGAACAAAGCTCAAAATAGACAGTTTAGCTTAAGCCTAATAATCAACAGTATCCTTGCTTAATCAAAATGTTAATGGAGATGATTATGATCTTTACAAATTTTAACCTGTCTCAATCCAGGTTCAAGTCAAGACGATCAGTAGGAACTGCCTTGGACTGTCTTCTGCCTTCAACTCCAATGGCCTTGATTGGCCCGATTCGATTGAAGGTTTTCGGCTTAATTCCGGGTTAATAGCTTTGAGATTATGGCTTGGAGAGCTTAAGATTATGGATTAGGCAAGATCATGCTATGAGTTAGGAGCTTGAGATAGGTTTGGAAGCTTGGCTTGTCAAGCTTATGAAGCTTAGCATGGTTATGGCTAAAGAAATCGATGAGAGAGCTTAGGATTATCAAGTTTTGAAGTAAATCCCAGCTAATGATTTCTTAAGCTTGACTAACGAGGACGTGGTTAGGCTTAGAGAGCTTAAGATTAAGACTAATGAGTTAATCATCAAGGCCCTAAGGAGATTAAGTTGGGATTGAATAATGAATCTTAACAAGGACTAGCTTGGCTAAGGCTTAAGATCTCAAGGCTCTTCTTTCCCATGAGAGAAAAAGCTCCAGGAGAAGAGGAGATGGATCAAGAAAATCACACGAGAGCCCAAGTAGAGCCCTCCATTTTCTTTTATACTTTGCATGAGATTTTCTTGCTAAAAGGGGCCTAGGCACCCATTAGCAATGCCACTAATGGGTACCCCCTGGTGACGTGGCAGGCGATTTTGGACCGGCTCAAAATCCAGTGCCACTGGTGCCCAAAAGCATCGGGATGGAATTTCTTGCAACATCCGCTTATGTGGCAAGGGCGTTTGAGCGCCATATAGGCCAGCGCGAGCCCGCGAAGCCCTCTCCTCATCGGCTGCAGCTGCGCCATAGCTTCTTTTTTGCTTTGCTTCACGTTAAAAAGCCCTTAAATGGGCGGCCTTTTAAGTTAAATGGGCGGCCCTTTTTCCTTAGTAAGGGCACCACATTTGGCATACATTACGGTGAGCAATGCCTGCAAGTAGAATAAATCTCATTTGACATGCATATCGGCCAAGCTTGCCAAGCTTGTTAAGCCTTTCCATTGGCGGCCTTCAGATACTTTATGGGATGACATTCCGGCCCCATAGCCCTTGGGTGGCCAAGTACTTCAAGAGCACCCCATTTGGGCATACATTTTGCATAAATGTCGGGCAAGCATCGTCAAGCACAACATCTTTCTCCAAGCCATCGATTAACAATATCATCGTGAATTCTGTTGTCGTAAAAAAATATTCAATAGTGCTACATGCCTGCAAGAAGCAAGTGTAAGTGATTGCTTTTGGAGAGTTGTTCCATCTTGGCATTTGTCAAAAATAGCCAGCTTCATGACCCTACCTCTGTTGGATTAATTCTGCAATCTTGCTATCCAAAATCCGATCAAGAGCCAAAAACTCCGAGATGGCACTCTAACTGAGTGGACTTGACTAGTGCGGAACCGGCCCTCGGTAAATCTTAAACGATCAATAACTTGACAACCGTAAATCCGATCCACTGATCTAAAAAGACCGACGCGCTCCTTAGAGTGAGCACTTCAGACCCGTACATTCATTTGAATTTTTTCACCTTAGTTGCAGTTGTCCAATCCGGTACGTATCTGCAATCGACTTGAACTTTAAAGTGCCATAACTTCTTCACCATAGCTCCAATCAACGAGCCGTAAAGACTGGCTGATAGAGCACATTGAGCACTGCAATTCTAGGTCACAATATCCCATCCGTGCCCACTTCAAACATAAGACTTTTTAGCATCATTAAGGCATGTTTTGGCCCTTTCAGTCGCATTTGACATACATTCAGCATTGAACTTGGCCTGTTACCAGGCCTTAATCCTTGTTCATCAAACATATAAGCTTCAAACAAACTTGATGTGCATTTTTCTGGCATCTTTCTTAGCATGGGAGCGGAGCTCCATGACCGATGTCATGCGGCTCCGCTTCCATGATGGGAAAAGAGCAAAGAGAAGCAGAAAAAGTCTATTTGAAGCTCACACGTTTATTGAGTAGTGACAAGGGCTCGAGAACAAGCAAGGAGATCCATAAAGAGTATGCTTTATGTGGTTATGAAGGCCTTAGCGTAGAGAGTTCATGCTTGAAGAAAAGGTTGCTACATGTGAAAGGGCTCTTAGGACATACAAGGCAACTTGGGAAGAGGAAGACATGTGGTCAGTGGTAAAAAGGAAAGCGTGTGAGAGACTTCACACCTCTGCATGAGGGAGACGAAAACAGTCTTAGTCTCTTAAATTTTTGTAAAACAGGTTTTTGGTAAAAACGAACCGCTATAAGAGAAGAAAACAGTGTTTTGAGCATTTTTTCATCTCACGCAAAGAGGCTAATTTTGTACCGATTAAGAGATATTCAAGTTTTCATTCTCTGTTGTATCATGAGAGGAAGCCATAAGCTTTGAGCACTCTAACCCTTTTTCCAAGCTTCCGTAGCCCACTCTAATCCAAGCTTCCATAGCCACTCTAATCAAAGAAGCCATAACCCAAGCCGTCATCTTTTTCTCAAGCCATAATTAATCATTTTTGTAGGATCTCTCTCTCTCTCTCTCTCTCTCTCTCTCTCTCTGTGTGTGTGTGTGTGTGTGTGTGTGTGTGTGTGTGTGTGTGTGTGTGTGTGTGTGTGTGTGTGTGTGTGTGTTGATCTTAAAGTAGCAGAGGAAAAACGAAGGAGACAACTATTATTAAGGCAAGCACGGCAAGCCAATGAAGGCAAATTAAGATGATGTAAGGAGTTTAAATAATTTAAGGAGCGGTACTGTTAATTGTCCACTTTGGGTAATCAAGCTTCAGAATTGTGTTCAAGTTGTCAGTTAAGCTTTTTCTACATTAATTGTGTTTGCTGCAACTCTCTTCCACACACCTCTCACAACGAGAGGCCCTGTGCCTTCCCGGCTCACCTTTCTAACAGAAATCGCTCGACATTCTTGGTGAACCCAACGTGAAACGAGCCGGTGCAGGAGGTAAAGATGGAGATGCTAGAACGATTGATGCAGTTTATTGAAGATTACAATTCCAATGGGCTTGATAAAACTCTAGCATTTGTAGATTTGCAAAAAATGTTGGGATTAGTTGAGCGATGTTTGCAAGAAGTAAAAGCTATGAAGATGAAAAAGCAAATTGATGATGCAGTGGAAATGGCACTTGATGGCGTAAATGAACAGTGTGGTATTTTTCAAGGACATGATCCAGATGGACTCGCATAGAATTGGGCTTCGCCGATAAACCACGCAAGGGTTTATCCTGCCCCAAATCCGCCAATGCAACAAGCATATGCTCCTTCCAAGAAACAAAATCTGCACCATCAAACTGTGTCAGACCATAACGCTGGAAGTCAAATGAAAAAACAGCCATAATGCTCGCAAAAGAGCAACCAACAATGAGTAGCAAATGTCAACCAAATCAACCCTAAACTGGCTCAAATTGCATCAACAAAAGTCTGCAAATATGGCTGTAAGATATGGCTGCAAATCAGCCCCAAAATTCAGCTCTTAAACAGCTGCATAAACAAGTCACAAATGTGTCCCAAATCAGCCTACAACTGAGCCATACATGGACACCTGCAAAGAGGAAACAATGGCTGAAAATTCAGCACCCAAATAAGCCCTCAAACCTGCCTGTAAACTTGTAAACCTGTAGCTGAAACCTGCTGAAAAACCTCAAGCCATTAGTGCTCGAATCCGGCTACCTAGCTCGTAGCCACACAAGCATACATCACAGTACTCACTCCTATGAGTGTGCCAAGATAACTGTACGCCTGTCAAACCCGTGAGCTAATCACCAAGCCCACAATGTGCGGTATCGATGCATACACACGCACAAATCTCCCACCTGCAAAGAACACCGCACACAAATGCTGAGTGCAACCCGTAATCTCTACCTAGATCGCATAAATGATACGCATAAAACTCCTGGGAAAATTTCGCCAGAGTTTCGTCAGTAAAACGGCCACAAAACCAGTAACCAAACTGACTGCACGCTCAAAACCATGAGCAACCAAAGTGCATCAAACCGCACTCCAAATGCATGCACCAATCTCCACACTTTGCATACATCATTGCAAACACCTGCAAATCTAGTACACAAATATCTTCTCTACCTGTGACTGCCAAAAAACATGCTCGAGGCATACATTGCCGAGCTCAAAATGCAATCACATTAGTCTCCGCAAGAAATGCTAACTGTGTAAGATGAAATCTGAGCTTAACAAAACACAGAAAACTTGAGTGCAGTCAACAACATTGTGTCTTTCTCTACTGTTTTTGCATAACAACAATAATCAAACTTAAACCGCGCCTTTCCTACATAAAAAATAGCTTCAATACAATTTACAGGTCGCCATTGGAGCTTCACGCGCAGCAGCTCCCCGGCAGCGGCGCCAAAAATGTCAAGGCTAGGGACTTGCTACGCGCCGTGTGCGAGCCACAAAGGCTCCTAGCACACAGCCATACAACAGACAAGCTCACAAGGAAGAATGGTGTGTCACTCACCTTCTTGCGTAGTTGCGAATGAAGGATTCCCGTGCCGCGAAGAAGAGGGAGACGCCACTACGCCGCGCTCAACCGCCTCGCCGCCGTCGTGCCGCCGCAACGCTCGATCGCACACACACTCTCACACTTTCTCTCTCTCACACACACGCACACACACACACACACACAAGGAGATGGTGAAGGAGAAGGTGGAGATGGAGCAAGAGCAGCTTCTATTGCACAATGAGAGAATGAGTAAAAATTAGGTTTAGTGGCTTTTATATGAGCTCACCCCATTCACACTTGGGCGCCCATACTTAGCCAACTAACTCCTTGAATATTCCAGTTAGAGTGCGCCTGTCATCGGCGATCACCCTTACCCTGTTCCTATTGGTCCGACAAGCCCGGTACCTGACTCTAAATAATACAACGTTTATAGATCATAGGGTGTCCGTGTGCCGTGAGGGTTAACACCAAGCTACCACCTTCCAAAGTCGCCTCTAAGGTAGCGGTGACTAAAAGTCAAAACACGGGAAGCAACATTGCATCCACCTCACGGCAATCCTCTAGTACACCAAGTTTGGACGGGGTATTTCTCAATGAAAATTGGGAATATGACCTACACACGGAGACTTTGACCGACCTATACATGGGCTACACATACCATGTGGGTTGGTTAGAAGTTGTACAATCCACATCTAGTGCCACTAGTCTATAGGAACAACAACATATGATCTACAATGTCATCCATAGGATTATCCAGTCCGAGAGGCAAAATCGAGGAATAAACATACCTTCGACGGGTCCTATGCGACTTTTAGACACGGGCAACGGGAAACAACCCACTCTATCACAAATGGAGACTCCCCTAGTGAGTCCCATCGATCCCCCATATGTTGTTTCGCCAGGGGTCTCAATGCAATCTGAGCCCACAAGTGATAGCTTTACTTTTCCAAGTCTAGCTCATCTTTCCCTTGATGACACCACGGCTACCATGCCTACCCCAATGATGGGCATGCCAAGAAACACGCCATGGAACTCATTTGTTAGTAAAGCACCACTACATGGTAGCTCAATGCCTGCAACAGTACCTACAAGTGTGTACCAATCGTATGTACCTATGGCTCACACTCATGTAGTCCCTACCCCTCCCATTGTTTCAACTACCTATGCTCCACAACCACAATACACAAGTTCTTATTCCCATGGGACTATACCGGCTAGCATTAGCATGTCACATCCGACGTCTGCTATGCCTAGGGCCACTCATATGAACTATGGACCACCACATGGCACAACATCGTACCCAACATGGAACCCAAGGGCTTCCTATGCGCCAAGCCCAATGCCAATACCTACTCCACATGTAGTCTCTGGAGCGCTTTCACCCACGGGGCTTGCTCACACTACAAGAGGTTATGTGCTCTTGTGACGCTCTTAGCGACGGAAATACACTGGGTTTTTATAACCCCCGGCGTCGCTATAAGCGTCGCTATAAGCGTCGCTAAAAGCGTCGCTACGAGAGCGTCGCTATATGCGTCGCTATAGGCGTCGCTATAAGCGTCGCTATAGGCGTCGCTATATAGCGACGCTTATAGCGACGCCTATAGCGACGCTTATAGCGACGGTCTCACAGAAGAGTATAGCGACGCATATAGCGACGCTACAGAGCCATAAATAGCGACGCTTATAGCGACGCCTGAGAGAATATTTTTTTGGTGGCAGGGCATTGAATGCCCTGCCACCCATCAACCATATTGTACTTGATTCACTTTTTAAAAAAAGTGCAAAGGTAAATAATAGACCCAAAATAGTCACCCACAAGACGCATTGTTTGCAAAATTGACAATTGTACACATCATAGACAAACTGAATTGATTGGCAAATGTAATAATGACAATTGTACAACATCATAGGCATAAAGAATTGATTGGCAAAAGGAATTGCGGTGACAAATGTAATAATATACATGGTTCAAAAAGACGTATAAAATCCGTCTCATGATACATAAGCTATGAGAAACCCTAAACTAATGCTATCTAGCTACGGCTAAACTGACGTCGTCTAATCAAACGTCTCATCGCGTCCAAGCGGCGTATCTGTCGGATTCTGCAAAAAAAGACAATAAGACAGTTTTCAGTAAGTATAAACATATAACGACATTTATAAAACAATACAAAAAATAAAAAAGAGTAAACCGTAATACTAACCATGCCGCTGCGAGAACTGAGAATGTCCATCAGGGCGTTTAAGCCCTTCCTGCCTGCGTACTCGCGCTCGTACGGTGTGGGATCACGTCCTGTCATCGACCACTGTCAAAACATACAAAGATTTCATTATGTTAGAACTAAAAAACTCATAAACCCTAAACTATCGAACATGCATAAAGAGCAATGTGAAAAGACTTACAAAATCGGCCTCAAATGATGCCCATCCACCGCTCCCCAAGTGGTGCGAGCTCCCTGCCTCTACTCGCGCTCTGGCTGCATCTTTTTGTTGCTTCCACTTGTCGGGATTCTCGCGCGCTGCTTTCTTCGCATTCTTCCAATCTTCTTTGGCCAGCCAATCTGGCCTATTCCACCCATTCTTGATTGCTTTTTGCACTTCGGAACGCTTGTGTTTGCAGTATTCGCGCATTCGAATCTTCATCAGGTCTTCATTGAAGCGCTGATCCCGTGTTGGAACGGGAAACTCATCATGAAGTATGCTGATGACTCTGTTTTTTAAATCACTTGGTACTTCACTCCATTTGTTTAGTATATAGTGTCTAAACAGCTGAGAGCAAAGACCACGCATGCGCGAGATCACCTTCTTGCCGTCATCATCCATGATGATGCCGCCGCTGATGTCGACGGAGTAAGGCAAGCCCTCTGGCCGGTGACGCGTGAACCTGGGTGTCCCGGCAGGGGTCTCTAGCGGCGTGTCGATGGGGGTACGGACGTCAGGTGTCTCCACCGGCGTCTGGGCCCCGAAGCGAGGAGTGTCGAGTGGGGTGGCTCCTGGCGGAGTAGGTAGAGGTGTGTAGCTTCTAGGAACAGTCAGCCGTGCAAAACCTGGCGTAGACGGCGATGCTGTGGCTGGTGTGGGGGCGGGCAAAGAAGGGGAGGGTAAAGAGCCTCGTCGAACACGAGGCGGTGTGGAGGCATCGGTGGCGGAATCCCCACAACAACCGCCACCGCCACCACTAGAGCGCCGGTGTCTAGAAGAGTGTGACGCTCGTCTCGTCGACGCCGAAGCTTCGGAGCGCGCCGAATGCTCCGAAAGAGAGGGAGATGCGGATGGTGTAGGAACGCGCGATGATGCGCCAGAGCGATGACGCTCCACGTACCACTGTCTCTGCTGCGGTGACAAAGAAGAAAGAAACTCCTCATCATCCATACCTGCATTAAACACACGAATATTTAAACTTAATATTGAATGAATAGAGTAGACAATGACGCAAATACCATTAAATACAATGACGTAATGACGCATATAAATACAATGACGCAATGAATCGAGTGGTAGAAGAGGCAAGTCGAAAACTCAGAATTTTCAATCAAAAGAGCTAGAGCTTTTACAGCACGGAGCAAAATTGTTCAAATACAATATTTGTGGCTTTAAGAGATCTCTCTCTCATCCTCGCATAACTCAGCATAACTTCCTATATCTATATAGAGCTCTCCGTTTAAACACATATCCTCTGTTTCATTTTGTAGCTCCTCTGCATGCACCCCATATAGAGCAGTAGCATCTTGATGCTCGTCTGGCACCACCGCAGCGGCTTCTGATTGAGCATCTTCTCTGATCTCCTCCATTGATGTCGTTGTGATTGGCACATGGTAGCCTTCATACGTCCTTGCACTACGAGGGGCTACCTCTATGACGTACCACCAGTTTGATGTAGACTTTGTAGGATGAAATACTACCTGCCAGAGCCACATAACTTACATGAGAGCTTTCAAGCACATAACTTGTAAAAGGGGGATGTTAACTATTTATATACTTACTTGTTCACAATGCTCGGGTAGTACGAAAGTGTCTCTTAGGTCAGTCCATTTCTTAGTAGAATCCACCTCAAGAAAACCAGACTCTCCTCTACGCACAGTAGCGTTTCGACCCTCCATGATTATCTTGAACCATTGCACGTCGAACAAGTCGACAAAAAATCCTCTGTAATCGATCCTCAAAATCTCTTGCAGCGTGCCGAAGTAAGTGAGTTCCGCCACCACGGGATCTGCATCAGAGGAACGTCGTCGACTAGACTGTTCAAATTTTGCCATGATTCCACAATCTTGAGTAAAACGCTTTTTGTCGATTCGTTCCACCCTAAAATGTCGACCTTTACACCATGCTGCTGTGTATGACTTATACTACAACGAACAAAGATTATGAGTGGCCGTTCAAACGTTTATAAATAAAGTCACTTGCTAGTCGTACATTGCAAACTTACCTTGGTCGCGCAACCCCGAGAGTACTCCCACTCTTCTTCAGTCACTTCGTCACCGCATTGTTGTGCGCTTTTCAATTGGTTGTGCAACCATCTTAAGCTCATGAAGGTTGGTAGGCTCTCCAGAACCGCTGGATAGTGCATCGGTGGTCGTCTTCCCCGTCTCCACTCGATTCGTGCCCTTTGTCGCTCTTGCTTTGCATCCTCATATTGTGAAATCCACTTTTGCATCACTGGATTGTGAAGCATGCAAAATCGGTTGATTTTAGCCTCTAGATCTTCCGTCATCTTCTTCTCAACACCGAGATTGCACATGACAATCCCAGATATGCGCTCATCATCTATGGTTCGCCATAGCGTATCCCGGGATTTATCAAATCCGTCTAACCACTCTCCAATGTACACTAGGGACTCTGATACCAACCAACCTTCTGCCATGCTACCCTCCGGACGTGCCTTTTGACGCACATATCCCTTAAGCGTTTTCATGAAACGCTCTAAGAAGAACATCCATCTGGAATGAACTGTGCCAGCTATTTCCACCTCATCAACTATGTGAATAAGAAGATGCACCTGAATGGTTAGCATTGTAGTAGGAAAATGTTTCTCAAACATGCACACAAGCTCCGCAGCATTTAGTTTGGCGAATGGTATGGAGTCTACGTCGATCTCCTTTTGTGAGATCCATTGCACCAGCTTTGCAAGTTTGTAGATTGTGTTACGGATGTCGAGAGACAAACATCCCTCAATGGCAACCGGTAAAATAAACTGTAAAGTATGTGCAGCAATGATATTAAAGTCCACATTTTATGCAATGATATTAAAGTCCACTATGAACGTACCTGACACATTTTATGCCAATCGTGTGACTTCAAACCGGTAAGCTTTCCTTCTTTAGTAAAACACGTTCGGAGCGAGTGCATTACGCCAGTGGGGGTCCGCAAAGATCGAATGGCCTCTTTTACTTTGCGTTCTTGGGCTCCTGTGAAAATCCATGGTGCTTTAGGAAGTTTTATCGATCCATCAGACGCTGTTTGCGGCCAATATTGCTCCATACGATCCACATTTCTAAGGTCAACTCTGGCTCCCAAAGTATCTTTCTTGCCGGTCAAATGGTCCCATAGTAGATTACCCACATTCTTGAATATGTGCATTGGATCGAGCAAGTGATTGATCACGAGTCGAGGCCAGTATGGTAACTCGTACCATAGAGATAGTCTCTTCATCCCTGGAGGCAATCCGTCATCGCACATCTCCTTCTGCTCTAACCATGCTTGTGCAGACATCCTTGGTGGCTCTCTTCCCAAAAAGCCGTCGCGTAACACATGATTCTCCGGAAGATACGCTTGATGACCTTCGTAGATTTGCTTCTTCAGTGAGGGTGCCCTACGTGCATTCAGTCTAGGTCCACATGTGACACATGCTCTGTATCCGCTTGTTTGAAGCCCTGCATGTATACACATGATAATAGATCAACTATGGGGAAAAACAAGATTTACAGTGTCTGAGAGAGGAGTGTCAATAGATCACCTGAGCATTCTGTTAGCCCGGGATAGTCATGCATGGTCCACATTAGAATACCTCTGATCAAAGCATTCCGTCGTCCTGTGTGTCGGCTCATATCCACCACCTCTATGCCAATCCACAATTGTTGTAGCTCTTCCAATAGTGGACGAAGATACACATCCATATTCCCCACTTTATATCGCCCTGGCACAATCAAGCTTAGCCATAGGTGCCCCTTCTTCGTAGTCAACCACGGGGGAATGTTGTAGTTGACGATGACAACGGGCCATACACTGTAAGATGTTGATCTTTGACCAAATGGATTTACGCCATCCATAGCCAGGCCTAAGCGCAAATTTCGAGCTTCCCTGGCAAAATCCGACCATGTTCCATCTATATGTTTCCAGGCTGCGCAATCTGCAGGAATTCGTAGCACACCATCCGAAGATTTATTCTCCTCATGCCATGATGCTAGGGCGGCCATGGACTTACATTCGAAGAAATGCTTGATGCGAGGAAGCAAAGGAAAATGTCGCAAAACCTTTTGTGGAATTTTTGTCCCGTGGAGATCTACTCGATATCTTTCGGAATCACATTTCGGACACTTCTCCATGTCTGTGTATTCCCCTCTGAAAAGAATGCAGTCATTAGGACAAGCGTGGATAGAATTGTAATCCATCCCCAAGTTTCGCAAAATCTTTCTTGCTTCATCTCGGGAATCTGGCATCACATTGTCAGCTGGTAGAATGTGCTCTTTCAGCAATCTACACAACATAAAAATATGATACAGTCGTGTAAAAATCTATCAGATCATTATACACCATGAGTTCTATTAAAGTAAACTAATTGTAATAGATCACCTGAAAAGCGCTGTGACGCTAGTGTCACTCCATCCAAACTTTGCCTGCATGTTGAGAAGAACCAGGAGTGCTTTCAATCTAGACATACGTGCTCCATTATACAATGATGTATCGGCTTCACTTTTCATATCATCATAGATAAGCCTTTCTGAATCCATGATCGTCTCGATCATTTCATCAATCTCGGGCTCAAACATTGCCTCGTTGGGAATGTGCTCTGCATGATCATCCCCCGAGCTGTCAGAGGCTACATCTTGTGGCCTCACATATGCTGCTTGACCAAAGCGCCTGCGAATACGTCTATTGGGTTGCAAGATTGCTGCTTGTTGGCCAGCGTCAGAGTCCGACGAGTTATAATTGGCAACAACTCGATCTATAATAGATGGATCGAACTCGCCAAATTCACGAACGTGCTGCAAAGAAACACGTCTTGTCCGTCGCACAGCATGCTTGCATTGATTACAAGGACATAAGACCCTCGTTGAGAGATAGGTGTTTCGGTTGGACGGTCCCACATCCTCGTCGCTACTCATAATGAGGATAAAAAACTTATAACCTAGACAACAAATTTAATATTCTATTGGCATTCTTCATCTCTCTCTCTCTCTCTCTCTCTCTCTCTCTCTCTCTCTCTCTCTCTCTCTCTCTCTCTCTCTCTCTCTTTACCTCACATTCTCTAGTCATGTCCAATCCCCGCACACCTCGGTCTAGAGGTGCACGGAGATCAGAACCACCGGGTTATAATCTCGTCTTTATTGGTCAATACCTATATTTGTGGGTACAAGAAATCTAGACACCCACGTCTACATGATACTGCATGTAGTGGACAAAATCCCTTTGCCTCTTCTCTAGCTGTAGCACTTCACTTCATCTTAACATCTTTTCACAGTAGATCTTTTCACTGTTCGTCTAACTCTAAACCCTAAACCGTAAGTAATTCTTGCGTGGACTCGATCTAACGTAAATAAGCGTAAATCTAAATAAACGTAAATCTAACTAAAAATAAAGCTAAATCTAATTTAACGTAAGTCTAATGACTAGAGGTTGTCTAGATGGTCATTGTGTCGGGGATGTAGTGACTCTTGCCGCCCTGAAGATCCACCTTCTTCCCTATCTTCTGAAGACATTTCACCAGTACTTTTGGATCGACGGAGCCCACTATGAGTGAAGGCAGCAATACCCTATATTCCATTGAGGGCTTTCTTCACCCGCTTCATGCAGGCATCGCAGTCTATGGAGACCCGCATCTAATCTAATATAACATAAATCTAAATCTAGCTTAAATAAATGTAAATCTAGTTAAAAATAAACCTAAATCTAATTTAATGTAAGTCTACATATAACCTAATCTTTAACGTCTTTTAAAATAGTTTCCTACGACGTTATAACTCTCTTCTTCCTGTGTGTGTGTGCGTGTGTGGATGTGTGTGCCAATAAAAAGAGATAAATGGTATAACCTTTCTATCACTCATGCCAAGTATGATAGATTGATTATGCCATTTCTCTCTTGAATAATAGGTCTTCAGTTCAACTCCTCGTCGGCTAGATCTTTAGGTCTTTTAATTTTAATTAGTTTCCTACGACGCTCCCTTAGTTTCTCTTTCTTTCTCTCTCAATGTGTGTGCGTTTTTTTGGATCGTATGCATGTTTTCTTTCTCTTTTCCTCTCTCAATGTGTGCGTTTTTTGTTTATGCATGTTCTCTCTCTCTTTTCCTCTCTCAATGCGTGCGTTTTTTGTTTATGCATGCTCTCTCTCTCTTTTTCTCTCTCAATGTGTGTGTGCATTCTTTGTTTATGTATGTGTGCGTTTTTGCACTCTCTCTCTCTCTCTCTCTCTCTCTCTCTCTCTCTCTCTCTCTCTCTCTCTCTCAAAAACACTATATGTGTGTGTGTATGTGTGTGTGTGTGAGAGAGAGCGCGATGGAGAGAGAAAGAGGGGAAGGGAACATGAGAATGAGGAGAGAGAAGGAGCATACCTGGCTCTCCTTCCTCTCCTCGTGTGTGTGTGTGTGTGTGTGTGTGTAAAAGAAAAAGAGAGAGAGAGAGAGAGAGAGAGAGAGAGAGTGAGGGAGAGCGTTACCTGCTCTTTGCTTGAGGGCGTCGAAAAACTCAGATCTGAGATCTGAGTTTTTGGGCGCGCTCGGTTATTTTTTTTACCCCAGTGAGCGTCGCTATGAGCGTTGCTATGAGCGTCGCAAATTTCTTTGTAAATTTGCGACGCTCATAGCGACGCTTATAGCGACGCTCATAGCGACGCCGGGATTTTTTTTTTTGAGCGTCGCTGTGTGAGCGTCGCTAATGTGAAGAGCCTCTTGTAGTGTCACTTAGTTGGCAACATTTTCTCAAGCTATTGGTCAATCTATTGCTGAGAATATGCGTAACACGCCTGATAAAGAGCCTAGAAGTAAGGCAGTACCAATAGCCAAGCTCACACAAAAATTTAGCGAAGACGGGGATGTGAGAAAGCATATCGAAGTGTTTGAACAAATATGCGATTCTCTAGGAGAACACAATGACCTACATAAGAGCAATTCTTTAAGCCTAACCTTAAGTGGAAAGGTTGGGGATTGGTATAGAACCCTAAGGGTGGAAGAAAAAACGATTTATCCTACTCTTAGGAGACTGTTCTTGAAAGAATACATACGAGAGGGAGTGCTTTGGGGTGTATCCTCTCAGCTCTAGAAAGCACAACGAGAGGAAGGAGAGTCAGTGAGAGACTTTATAAGTCGCTTGAAGCATTTGAATTCTCGTTGTAATCCAAATGAGCGCTTCAACAATAACCAATTGCTTGATAGATTCATTAGGGGATTACGACATGAGGATATCTACAATGGTCTAGTCATTAGAGGTATCACCACTTGGGAAGCAGTCACCACCAATGCGATCCAATTGGAGGATAATTTAATGATTCAAGGAGAAAGAGTGTCTGTTGAGTCTAAATCTATTAGCTCACAAGCATCGGGGCATCAAACAATGACCCTAAAGCCTATTGCTAAGGAGCCAAAGATATCTGAGATGACTTTAGCTAATCTCACCAAGGCTATTCAAGAGAGTCTTAGAGACAATCGTGCTCCGCAAAACAATCATATGTATATAAGAAGGGAGCAACAATGGTGCTCAGTATGCTATGGACCGCATAGTACCAGTGAATGCCCTACTTTTATGAGTAAAATTCAATGGGAACTACAATGCATGTGGAAGGTATGGTCATCAAGCTAAGGATTGCATAGTATTTAAGCGCGCAATGGCCAATAGACCAACCTTAGCATGGACAGACACACCTCGAGTGCCTGCATTGATGCCGGCCCCACCACTTGAACAACCAGCACAACACATGGTCCCTAGGGCCCAAAATGTTGTTCAAACAACACCCTTACCACCTCCAGTGCTAGGACCGCAACCACCACATCCGAGAATCACTTCTGTGAATCAAGTGGGTTGTGAGTCATCTATTTCCTGTTTGGAAGGCTATGAGGAAGATATAGATCCTAATATCGCCTATGGGATGGATGTGCTTGAAGAAATTCCACAATCCTACATGGAGGACTATTGGGGACAAGTCAAACCTGTATATCAAGTAGCTGCTCTTGCGGCAAGAGGCAAAAATATCAACTACATTGCTAAGAGACCACCTCTTCAATGCTATGAGTGTGGAGGTCCACATCGTGTAGCTGAGTGTCCTATTAGGCTACAAAAGAACGCCACACTAATGAAAACCAATCAAGCGAGCACGTCTACAATTCCGATACTCATGTGTAATCGATGTGGCATAGATCATTTGATTGCCCAATGTCCAAATAATCCAAATGCACCGAAGATCACGCCATTAAACTTGATTGAAGTTACCGAGGAGCCATCACCAAGTACACCCGTGGTACCAGTAAACGTACTCACACAATCGATGCTCCAAAAACAAAATTATATTCTTGAGGAAAGAGACACGGCATCAATTGCCCAATCTCAGAAAAAGAAGAAAACACGAAGAAAGAGATCGCAAAAAGCAGCGAAGTCAGACCCCAGTTCAAAGACCAACATAGGGACTGGTGATGACCCCATATATATGAATGACACTGAAGAAGATTCTGATTTAGGTGAAACCATGGAGACCAAAACGACCACTAACATAGAAACCAACAAGGAAGATCTTCATGAGCCACAATGGCCAGGATCCAAAAAGAAGATAGGAACGTACCCAAACCCTACAGAGGAAATTGAGTGAGTCAAGCAATTAAGGAGTTTGGTAGAAGATACCCAAAGGGATCTAGAACCAGCACCTAGGAAGATCCAGATTACAGACACCGTGTTCCCTACGCAACAACAACCTCACCAAGTCCATAGACCCTTGGACATACCTAGTGTCATCCAAGAAGAAAGTGACTTAAAGTCATGGGAAAGTGGGCGTACTCACTTCTTGATGGAAAGAATGTTTACAGAGGGACTACCTGATCCTATCGAATAAATGGAGATCCCATCTTCCCCACGTCAAGGGATGGAAGTCTAAAAGGTGCCGTTAAACGTTGCCAAATTGATGGATTTCATGTCTTCAGAAGTTAGAACCACCATCGTGTCCAAACTATATAAAGACCCCGAGCTAGTCTCAGCTCTTCGAGCCTTCCTCAATGGAGAACTAAAGTTTGGGCTACCACAATTTGCACAGATGGATGGAGCTGGGGAGGTGCGAATAGAGGAGGAACACTTAGATCCACAACCCAACCTACATGAGAACCTTGTTATAGAAATACTTGTTAACAAGTTGGGACAATACTTTGAGGGTGATGAATCCAATGCGACTATACCAATCACTACTAAGGGATTAACTGTGAAGGGAATCTTTGATGGTGGCGCTGGGGTTAGCATTGTGACTAAAAATTGCTGGGAAACTATGGGAAGACCTCACCTTGCGACCACAACCATAGTAGTGAAGATGGCAAATGGGTCTATTGTTAAACCTATTGGGATGCTGAAAGATCTCAAGATCAAGTTCTTTGGACATAAAATAAGGATTACCTTTATTGTTATGGATTTCTCCAAACACACTATGGCATCGGAGATGATCTTAGGACGTCCTTTCATGAGGGAAGCAAAAATGGTGCATGACTGGTCTAAAAACCATGTCTACTTGCAGTTCCAAGATTCTGTCATTCGAGTGGATCTTGTGACGGGTCGAGCACATCCTCTAGGAAACAGGTTTATAATTGATCATATATCTGACACCACAGTTCACTCGGCCCCATTGCAGTATTGTTATACGTGTAAAGCGGACACTGATGTTGGGGAAGATTCTCCTTATATGGATGTACTACCTGGGATGGCTGAGTCAGACAATGTGGATTGGGTCCACCTAGCAGCAACCATAGACACTTGGGGAAATAGGGGGACGACCTGGGTAACACCTGAGGGGGATGAAATGCCCGTACCCTTAAATATGCTACAAGCAATGCATATAGCTTCTGACAAGACTCATCCTAATGTAACGAAGAAAACATTCAAGTGGATCCCTAAATCTTCTTTAGCGACCATGGCTGATGCTAAAAAACAAAAGCCTTTTAAGAAACGTACCGCTCGCTCCAAGAAAAGTAAGAAAACGTGGCGTTGGATCCCTAAACGATTATTGGAAGCCCAAGGCTACTATCGAGGTAATGATCAAATTTGGGTGCCAAAATGTAGATTGTGTTCTTACCTATCACCTGATCCATATGAACCCACTCCTGTAGCTCCAAAACAAATCGACAATCGCGGAAAGAAAAAAATCACAGAATGCTACACACCCGCTCCAAATCTAGTTTGGGTACCAAAGAAAGAATGATTTGTTCCACCTAGCTCAAGAAGGGGGGAGTCCCATGAAGCTTCTAGCTCCTCATGTAATGCATCCATAGAGGTAAAAGCTTCTCCACAGACTCCACCTACAATAGTGGAGCTCCATAAAGCTACAAAGAAATCCACACTTCCCAGTGTTCCAGAATCACCTGATGAACCACTTCAAGTCCGATCCTGGGAGAGTACCTTACCACCCTTGCAACTCGACAAGGCACCTAAGGTAATAGAAAACTACTGGCAAAAATCATCACCTATTACCAATTGGAACGATTGGTTTCAAAGGGTGACGAGCTCATTTCAAACGGTATGATCTACCCAAGGAAGGGGGGAGTGTTTGCTGACAGTCATCATTCACTCATTCTCCTCTCAACCTTCCTCCCTGACCTCTCAATCTCCCAATCTTAGGGAATGTACATATAAAGCCTTATACTCAACAAAAAAAAATATAATAATAATAATAAAGAGCAAGAGCAATTAGCAAACGAGTGCACAATAAAAGTCAAAACATTGACCCAAACCTACACATTCACATCCGGAACACTGAAACAAAAACCTATGCCATAAAACACCTTTGATTCTCATCACTCGAGTGATGGAGGGTAGGTAAGATTAGTACGATAGGAGTGTTTCTGTTTTAGAGTTGAGTGATTAGCAAAGTTTCTTTTTCCCACTGATGTTCCTCCTAGAGGTATTCTTTGTGTTTCTTAGTGTGTACAGGAACGTGTTGCTGTTGTTAGAATTTGGACCTTCATGGGATCTTTCTCTCATTCACACTTCAAATCAAGCGCGACCATCAACACAAAAAAGTGTTTCTTGTCCATTCGCATTGCCCCTTATCTTTTTGCATCCATGTTTGTCTGCTTTGATTGTGATTGGTAGCATAATATTCATCGCATTTTCTTAGTATCAAACATTAAATTCAATGTAATTTTTTGTCATAATCACTTGTCTAGGTTTAAAAATCAAGCAAGTTCGACTAAGCTAGTTTGACCAAGCTAGGTGTTATTAGAGATCTTCTCTTAATACCATGGGGAATGCCTTCCTAATAATCAATAGTTACTTAGGTTCTTAATCCGATTTAGGCAGCATTGTGTGAAATGTACTAGGGCTTTCTAGTGGGCTTGACCCTATTGACCTTTAGCTTAAGTATTATAAAGGGAGTTTACTAGTGTGATGAGCCTGGGGAGGTGTATCAGTGTTATATGACCCCCCAAAGTTACAAAATTAAAATGCTGAAAACGAACAAACAAAAACAAATCAAAGTGCCACAATGTAAAATCTTAAGCTGGAAGAGAAATCTCAGGTTGATTGGGTACTTCACTTACATGTATCGCCTATGGTACTAGAGCCCTTGAGGTTCCCAGTGTGGGCGCTTTTAGTTGAAAAGCAAAAAACCCAAGGCATACAAAATAAGCACACGCATCAAATTTGAATCACTCTGAAAAGACTTTGGGGGGTCAAAGAAAAGGTAATCAGTTAGGCAATGATTTCATGAGAAATTCCTTTTATTGTAGCTTAACTACAAGGTCTTCTAGGTATAGCCTCTAGTCTGTCCTCGAACATGAAATACTTGGCTCTCGCGATTAAAGAACTTAATTGACCAGAGAAAATTAAGAAGCTTACCCATGGTATTAATAGTCGATCTCTAGTGCCTTTCAACTGTTAAACTAGCGACCCCAGACTTGTTTAATTTTTTACCTTTACATCTGTTTATGCATTTGATTACATTGCAATTTAATGTTTATTGCTGAAAAATTGTTTAAAATTCTTTTACCAATCAATTTGTCTGCCTAAAACTGCATATTCTTTTTAATCGCTTATGAGAACGCAATTACTGTGCCAATGTTGTTTGATTTTGCAGTGACTGAAGAAGGCTAAGGACATTCATCTCAAACGCTCTTCCACCTAGACGAACTAGCTTCAACTCAATAGCTTCCGAGGACGGAATCTACATAAGGAAGGGGGGCATGTTAACCCTCACGGCTCACGGACACCCTATCACCTACGATTGATGTTCTAACCTACGGCAGACATTGTATTATTTATTTGGTAGAGTCATGTACCGGGCTTGTCGGTCCAATAGGAAAAGGGTAAGAGTGATCGCCGATGAGAGGCGCACTCTAACTGGAACATTCAAGGGATTAGTTGGCTAAGCATGGGCGCCCAAGTGTGAATGGGGTGAGCTCATATAAAAGTCAACTAAAACTAAAATTCACTCATTCTCTCATTTGTGCAATTGAAGAGTGCTCTTGCTCCATCTCCTTCTTCTTCTTCTTCATCTCTTTGTGTGTGTGAGAGAGAGAGAGAGAGTGAGAGAGGGAGAGAGAGGGAGTGTGTGGGCGATCGACCATTACGAAGGCACGATGGCGGTGAAGCGGTTGAGCGCGGCGTAGCGGCGTCTCCTTCTTCTTCGCGGCGAGGAATCCTCCATGAAGCAAGCGTAGAGCGGTGAGTGACACACCATCTCCCTCTTTGAGCTTACTAGTTTAGGCTTGTTGTGTGCTTGGAGCCATTTGTGGCTTGCACACGGTGTATTGGCAAGTTCCTTGCATTGACACGTGCGACATACGAGCACACTTTCCCATTTGACATCTCTTTCATCTTGTGCCTAATTTTTGAACATTGTGTATTTTTATTGTATGATTTCAATCTGTAGATATGTCCTAATTGCATATTTAAATTTGAGTGTTGTGTAATTTTTCATCTGTAGATATTTTTTCAGTTGAAGAATGGCGCCTTGCAAATAGGTTCAGGGCTGACAAGCAGAATGGTAGGGCTGACATTCATGCAATATGGAATTGCGTGTTGTGTCCTGTAGTGCTCATGTTTCCTCTATGGTATAGGCTAATTAAAAGAATCCCACTGATATGGCCGAGGCCACCACCTCCGTTGAGCATCCAGCGTAGGGTTCTCATTTTGGACCTTAATGGATTACTGCTCAAGAAATTTGATGAAAAATATGGTGAAGAATTGCCCTACTGGCCAGAAATGCGATATGTTGTTGAAGGGGATACACATTTTTGGGTAAGGCCGGATGTAGAAGTGTTTTTGAATTTTTGTTTCAGATGGTTCGAAGTGTGGATATGGAGCTGCTGCGAGTTTGAGAAGCTCAAACGCATGCTAGAGACAGTGTTCCCTGACCACCACAAGAGATTCAATAGAGTGGTAAGTCAGGCGCAGTGCACAAGGGCCCCTTTTAAATTGGGCGCGACATATAAACCGGTGTTCCACAAGAATCTCAAAAGTTTTCCTGACCTACCACCTGACACACTAGTCTTTAATGATTCTGGATATAAGCTAATGTTTAGTCCATTGGGGTCATTTCTTGTTTTTCCCAAGCTAGAAAAGCAGTCTAAAGAAGTGGGCACCTGTTTTTTGTCAACCATTGTCATAAGCTCTAAGGACAGAGTTGAGTATACAAAGAGGACTGTAATTTGTGAAGATAGACAACCTGACGACACCTATGTGCGTCGTTTTTATTGGAAATGGTGGATTGACTTTTTCAAGAAGAAAGGAACAGATTTTTTTTATAAAAAAAGCTTCATAAAGTCTGTGAAATGGGCGACTTTTGTCGATGTATTTTTTGGTCAATGGATGTAAATGGAGAATTACTCTGCCTTCTTGTCAATCAATGTAACAGAATTCATGTATAATACATTTACAAGCAAGTTTCACGGAAATACGTTATATTATATATTTGAAGTATCTTGAAAATAAAAGGAGAGAGGGAGAGGGACAAAGAGAGAGAGAGAGAGAGAGAGAGAGAGAGAGAGAGAGAGAGAGAGAGAGAGAGTCTCATACTAAGAAGTGGCTGGTATGATACCGGTATGATACTGAGAAGTAACAGAGAGAGAGAGAGGGAGAGAGAGAGAGTCTGATACTGAGAAGTGACTGGTATGATATCGGTATGATACAGAGAAGTGACTAGTATGATACCGGTATGATACTGAGAAGTGACACAGAGAGACACACACACACACACACACACACACACACACACACACACACACACACACACACAGAGAGAGAGAGAGAGAGAGAGAGAGAGAGAGGGGGGGGGGGGGGGGGGGAGAGGGACTTGTATGATACCGGTATGATACTGAGGAGTGACTGGTATGATATCGGTATGATACTGAGAAGTGACAAAGACATAGAAAGAGAGAGAGAGAGAGAGAGGGGGGGGGGGGGGGGGGGGGGGAATGTATGATACCGGTATGATAATGAGAAATGACTGGTATGATACCGGTATCATATCGGTATGATACTGAGAAGTGACAGAGAGAGAGAGAGAGAGAGAGAGAGAGAGAGAGAGAGAGAGAGAGAGAGAGAGAGAGAGAGAGAGAGAGAGAGAGAGAGAGAGAGAGAGAGAGAGAGGGGGAGAGAGACTTGTATGATACCGATATGATACTGAGGAGTGACTGGTATGATACTGAGAAGTGTTTGGTATGATACTGAGAAGTGACAAAGACAAAGAGAGAGAGAGAGAGAGAGAGAGAGAGAGAGAGAGAGGAATGTATGATACCGGTATGATACTGAGAAATGACTGGTATGATACCGGTATGATACTGAAAAGTGACTTGTATGATACTGAGAAGTCACACACACACACACACACACACACACACACACACACAGGGAGAGGGAGAGGGACTTGTATAATACCGGTATGATACTGAGAAGTGACTGGTTTCAAACACAGTTCAGTTTACAGTTAAAGGCAGATATACACAAAATTATGCATTATGTATTTCTTAAGATGGTTACAGCTCAAAAGGCATACTATTGTAGATAGACTCACTGACATCAAGTGATATTGTATATAGTTATGAGTTGCTAGGATGGGGTATCATGGGGATTTTGATTTCCCGAAGAAGATGTGAATATATGAACACCTTTGGCTTTTTGTCCAAAAGCTCGTAGGTCTGCTCATTTAGCATATGATATTAAAACCCTTTGATAGCATAGGATCCTCGCCCAATGATATTGCCCCAGTCATCTTCAGCGTCTGAATGAAACTCCTCAATAGCTGTAGTGCATTTCACTATATAGAAATCCACTTTTTCTTCATTGTCATTTGGTGCGGGAACAGAAAAATTATCACCAACAATAAGAGCTTGACTGAGGGTGTCACAGTGTCCTTCATACGCTGCATCCTCATTTATTTTGTCGTCATCGTCTTCGCCTTCTTCTGTAGGCTCCAAAATAAGGTATGTCCAGAAAGGAACGTGTGACTTGCTCACACATCTCCTCCACTTTTCCTGTTTACATGCACTACAGAAACAAGACAGTGAACGTGTTCTCAAAGCAGTTGTATCATGCTATGAATATGCAGAAACAGAGTGCATTGAGAGGGTATTTTTTACAGCCTTCACATTCCAATGTTTTCCCCTTTTGACATCCCCCAATTCAATCACCCAAAAAATCCTGCTTACATAACGGGCCTGGGATGCATAGGTGGCTGTAGCACCATCTGACAAGGTCCGTCTCGATAATGCCACAACATCTGCAACACAGTCTATCTTTGGGTAGTTTGGCTGCAACTGGTATTGTGTTAAAGACCTTTTTATCACTACTCCAGCACCGTCATGTTCTCCCTTACGATGGCCGGATCCAAAAAAGTTCCAAGACATTTTCCATCCCGTAAAAACACTGTATCTGCATTTTATTCAATGGATAGAAGAAGATTAATATACTCTTGGCACGATAAAATTACCAAAAAAAACACGTATTATAATATTAATGATGTTAGACAAGCATTTTATTACAACTTTAATGCCAATATTATAGGTCTCTATATTAAAACCACCTTCAGATAATGTTAGAACATGGTATACCTCGCAAGGAAATATAATGGTCTTCTTGCTTTGAATTGTGAAGCTGCTCCATCAGACCATACCCAATGATGCCTTATGTTTAGACCAAATTGCTTTAGCCATTCTGCATGTTTCAGAAATCAGTGTTGAACAAAATGTGTGTCATGTTGCTTGTCATCTGAAATGAAGAAGTGAATTGTCTTATGGATGTCACCTGCATAATATAAAAATCATAAATTATTGAAGGCTTAATACAAAAGAAATAATACTGATCTAGGGTGATGTCGTTACCTGCAATTTGGAAATATGTTATGTGCACAAAAATAGTTACTTGATTTGAATACCAATGCATGGACTGAATCTCATTTTGTTCTTTGAAACTATAATTTTCAGCAAAGTCAACAACTGACACAACAACATCTTCTGGAAATCTTTGTATACATTCCTTATATTGTTCTGCTTGCCATCTATGCACAAAATTATGCATTATGTATTTCTTAAGATGGTCTTTGAACATGACTGAGAGATCCTGGCATGATATTTCCTTATGCGACAAGACTTTCCTTTTCTTCTTCTAACCGTCACGCGCAGTTCCTACTTCTAGGTCCTCAAAAATCTTCACCACAATCTTTTTAGCAATAAATGCAGCCTTTGCAACACAAAAATATAACTTATCCGGGCCACACCTTTTACATTGACCACTCAAGCAGGCAAGGGCATGGAAGGTCGACGTATCTGATTTTGGACATAGTATAGAGTCCAATAAGGCTGTTACACTCTTGATAGGGTTTTTTGGTGCCTTGCATCCACCATTGTCTTTGCATATGTTGCATTGACATTGGCAAGCTTTTCCATGTAGACCGAATACAGAAATTCGCATGTGATTTATGGCATCCTTTAGGAAGGACATTTGAATATGTGAAATGCAGCAGCAAGTATATTGGTCTCTCAATTTCCGCACAAAATATGGCTTCATGTACTCAAACTCACGCTGCCTTATTACAATTTCAGGGTATTGTTCTTTGAAGTTGAGAAAGAGCTCCACCAACAATGAAAAACATATATGGTTAAAGAACATTGAAGAAAACTGCAGGTTTTTATTATCTTTGAAGAAAACTATTACATTACTATAAGCCAGTATTTTTATTTCAAACCAGTATGTTTTTTTACTTAATTGGTTAGGCAAACCAGTACATATGAACACATGTCCTTGGTACGTACCAGTGGTATATAAGTGTCAACCAGTTCAAATGTTCTTATTGCTGATGTAAACCAATCTTTTCATTTAAAACCGGTATGTTATTTACCTAACCAGTACATGTGAGCACTTAACCACGATGTATACCAGTGAGAAACAAGTGCTAAAAAAAATTACTAGATATGTAAACCAATATTTTCCTTTCAAACGGATATGGTTTTTACCTATCTGACATGACAAACAGTACATGTGAACACTCGACCAGTACATGTGAACACTTAACCATGATGTATACCAGTGAGAAATAAGTGTTAAAATTTTTTCACTGGTTATGTAAACTAGTCGTTTACCTAACTAGTATGACAAACAGTACATGTGAACACTCGACCAAGATGTTTACTGGCATAAAATGTGCAAATGGTTTTAAATCTATTTATTACTGGTTATGTAAACCGGTATTGTAATATCAAACTGCTATTAGTTTTTATATAACTGGTTATGTAGTATGTCTACTACATTCCACATATACACTTGACCTAGCTGTAAACTACTACGAAAATGTGTTAACCAATTGAAATTAATTTACTCATTATATAACCGGTCTTTTCATTTCAAACCGGTATTAGTAAGTGCATAATTGGTCGGGTTAACTAGTACATCTTTCACATACCACATATATACACTTGACCAAGTTCTATACTAGTGGGAAAAAAGTGTTAACCAACTAAAATTAATCTACTCGCTATGTAAACGAGTTTTTTCATTTAAAATCGGTATTAGTTATTACATAACTGGTTAGGTTAACCTAGCACAAACTTGCAAACTGAATTCGCTACTAGTGCTGACTCGGACCTGTCAATATTGGGGAGCAACTACCATGTGGAAGAGATGAGGCAAGGCTGCGAAGCAAGGAAGGGCATACTATGAATGCTATGCAGGCAGGAGTAGACTCGCAGAGTACAATCACTAGGAAATTTGGGGGTTTTAATTTTAGTCCCTTTTGTTTATACATATCATACACATGTGAAAATATGCGTCTGCAAACGTATGTTTCAGCAAACATACGCGTATGATAAAAACTATGTTTCCATATATATTCTCCTTCACATCCAATATTTATCTACTCTTAATCTAGGACCAAATACAGATTCCCCTTATTTCCATTTATAACTTCCTTCATATCCGATTTCATATCTACTCTTATCCACCCAATTATGGTGAATATAGGTCATGAATGCAAATATGAGAAAACAAAAATGGATATAGTGAACCAAGTTATTACCTGAGATTGTTCAAGAAGATGCACACGATGTTTGACATATGAATTTCTTCCAATACGCTTTCTGTACACATCCTTCTTATTGGGTGAAACACGAGTAATATACATCCAAAAAGAGAAGATCAACTCTTTCTCATCAGGTGTTATGAAACCACGATCCATGGGCTGTCGAGCACACAAAGAGATTGGAAAATTGCCATCACCTACTGCCCTCAACCGATTCTTTGCAGCTATGAAGTTCCTCTTGTGCAAATTTAGCAATTTAGATGCAGCTAAAACATTCACTTTTGAGGTAGATGTACACTCAACATTCATAAGCATTATGGTGATGAACCTTTTAAGAAAGAGCTCATGTCCGCTCTTGCGTAATTTGATTGCATCTATTCTGTTGCGTATGGCTTCAACGAAGGTTTTTTGTGCCCTAGGCATTTCAAGGTCTCCAAGAGAAGGATGATTGACAAACTTGCACAAAATATCTGAGCGTGATGCAACATCAAGGGCCTTTGTATGCCGATTGAAGAGCATAACAAGGTCATTGCAAAGTCTTTGACGCTTTGCATCATCAGCACCATTTTGATCATTATCTTCCTCACGTGCTACCTGCCCAATCTTGTTCTTAGCACGCTACTCCCTCTTTCTCCTAGCATGATATTCCTTGACCGCATCAGCAGCATACCTAGCACACAGTTCACAGTGAGGCTGAGAGCAGTCATACAGTGTGAGATTCTTGCTCCATGCTAGAGAGGGAGAGATTGAGCAAGGTGATAGGACTACAGAGAGCAAGAGCAGTATATGATAGCAATAGATGTGTGATAGGCCTACAAAGTAAAATAGCAATCTGTGCTCCTACACTGAGAGTTAGAGAGAGCCAGGAAAACAAGAGAGCGGAAAGACAAAGAGCTAGCTGACGTGCATAGTTAAGAGCTACAGAGCCGTCTTCTATATTTGAAAAAGAGGTGTGGAAATACTAATCGTGTAAAGAGTTGGCTAACGTGCATAGTTAAGAGGTACAGAGCCATCTTCTATATTTAACAAAAATATGTGGAAATTCTATATTTAATTAAAAATATGTTCAAAAGAATATATCGAATTGAACTAATATAGATGGTTTTATGTACCGGTTATAAAACCTATGTCCGGGACAAGGTTTTTGGTCCACCTATTCATGCATCCACCCCTTTGTGGGTTCTTGAAGCCCTAATACTAGAGCATTCACCAAATCTTATTCGAGTTTCTCAAAACTAAGCATGTTCATTCCAAGTAAACACTTTAGTCTTTTTTAGGGTATTAGTCAATGGAGAAGCAATCTTGGCATAGCCTTCAATAAAAGTATGATACCATCTCGTTAATCCAAGAAATCCACGTACTTCTTTGACAGATTATATGTAGGACAAGCTAAAACAACTTCAAACTTAGTTGGGTTAGCAGAAACGTCATCTTTGGATATAATAAATCCCAAATATTCCACCTTGTCACAGTGAAGACGGTGCAATTTCTATGCTTAGCATAAAGCTGATTCTGATGTAGAAGTTGGAGTACTCATCACACATGTTGTTCATGCTCTTCCTTATTTCTTAAGTAAACCAACATATCATCAAATAAGACAAGAAAAAAAATCATCAAGGTATTCTCTAAACACGTCGATCATAAGGAAATTAAAAGTTGCTAGATCATTTGTAAGTCCAACAAACATGACTGTAAACTCATAATGTCCAAATCGAGTGTTGAATCTTGTCTTTGGTACATCTTCCTCCTTGATTCGGATTTGATAATACTCGAAGTTAAGATTAATTTTTGTGAAAATAGAAGATCCATGTAATCAATCAAGTAACTCATCAATCCTTGGTGTTGCATACTTATTCTTAACTGTTGCCTGATATAGTCCATGATAATCAATAAAATTGCGTAGAGTACCATCCTTTTTTTGATTAAAAAGAATAAGAGTACTCCATGGAGAAACACTAATTCAAATGAAGCCTTTGTCAAGAAGTTGAGCAAGTTGCTCTTTTAGTTCCGTAGACTCACGCATTGACATCTTGTATGGTCTACGAGCAATTGGTTGAGCTCCTAGAATAAGCTCTATTGCATAATCAACTTCACACTTGGGTGGTAACTACACATGGTAGGGAGTAAGCCAGAACACCTCCAACTGCCCTGAGCTAGACATAAGTTGAGGCCGCTTCGCCTCCCTCCATGAACGTAAGCTTTCCAAGGATTCCAAATACCAGAATGTGATAGGAAATCAACACCAACCATATCAGTTTAGGCACCACGCCTCTTAGATGCCCAACATCGGTTGTTTAGGCAAAGCCAAGGCAAGATCCCCAAAGCATTATCCATGCAGGTCATTCAACCTCTGACATACTAACCGTGTAGATGAGCCTAACAAAAAAGAAGATCTACGCAACACCCCCGATCCAGCAAAGCTCCAGGTCATCGGCCCTTTCATCCAAGGCTGAGCCATGTAGGTGATCCTACTCTTGTAATGAGTTATCATCAGAAAAATAACATGTGAGTCCAATGACAATAGAATTTTCTATATGCACAAATAATATTTTCTGAGTAGTCAAACTGTATAGGGTCTCTACTCTTACACGTCCACCATAAAACTTCAAACCATTTCATGATCCAATCCAAAACCATAAACCATAATCCAATCAGATCACATGGGTGAGAACTCCACCCTACACCGGGTGTTGCACATCCATCCTGCAAAAAGCACTTTAGCACATAACATGGATGCAAACATTTTGGTAGCATTTCAATAGCACAACCATATCCAAAAAAAAAAAAATCCAAGAGCCACATCGACTTCAACAATCAAACCATAACCATAATCTATGATCAAATTGAGCCAACACACATGGCCCTTAAGAGATGAAATTTTTATGCATAAAAGAAGTTTGACCAATGACTAATCATAACTTCAAAATCCCATTTTGACAAACTTTAACCATGCATAAGTGATGCAACATGACCGCACCTCACCCCCCTAGCACATAGACCTAGTTTTGACTTACAAGGGTGGAAGGCAATATACACATACACACGCGGCATTTACATATATCCATGAGGTTCCATACATCATATGACATCATCCCATCAACTCCACCATGATGCAAAATATTCCCGCTACTTTGGTCAAACACCTATGCACCTATTTTTGGGTGCATGCTGATGCATGGTTTTTAGGACCCCTTCTGAAGATGCAATAAAGGTACAGTCAGTTGTTGGGGAGATGAGGATACTCTAGTCCAAGGGATCTCGAAAGAGAAAAAAAATCTACTTCACAAGCACCAAAGAGTAACAAGTGCCATGGACAGAAGATACGTGGGAACGAGCTCTTATGCATGCCTACAACCTATATCTTACAGAATAGCCCATTCTAGGTGTGAATTTCTAGTGAAATTTACACGAGGATGTTCGTGTGGACTCACAGCACAGCATACTCCGTTTTCATTTTTTTACCGACAGTAAATATTTTTTACCACAGTAAATATTTTTTTGCCTACAGTAAATATTTTTCACCTACATGGTAAATACAAATCACTTTTTACCTACAGTAACTTTTTTTACCCATGGTAAATATTTTTTACTGCACCATAAGTATTTGGTAGGTAACAGTTCACTGTTACTAGAAGCAGTGATTGGGCATCAACAATGCAGTTACAGGAGGAGAAAAGGGGAAAATCTTATGGTAAAGGTGAGTCAACAGGGATAAAGACTTTTGAGTTGAAAAGAGACATGCTGATTTTTTCAAAGAACACATGTCAAAAGAAGCCATGGTTGAGGATTTTTTGAGAATTTGATATTCAGGAGGACCCAGCAGGTCCCCCCCTGACATGTGCAGAACCTCCAGTTTCAACAGCCACCTTACCTGCTCTTAAATGTTGGTCAAGGCCTTATCCCCATGTGTCACAATCAGAAAAATCAGCATTTACCCTCCCCGCTCACATCACTCTAGAGAATATCTTGATGGTGACATATCAGGTGACCTCAATTTGTTGACCACCCTAAGCAAAAAGTAACCCCAATCAGCGGATTTAAGCATGTTTATCCCTAATCCTAAACCCTCTCAGAAACCTATATAAGGAGGCCTTCTCTCACTCAAAACAAACACTTCACCCCCTTCACCAAGCAATGAAGCTATGACGACATTGCTCACAACGAGGAGCTATGGATGGAGCTCTACTCTCTCTCCCTCTAGTATGCTACATTACTAGCCCTAAAACCTAAATAAGGAGTCTTCTCTCATGCTCCATGGCCACCATCCTCGCCATCATTCTCTGAGGTATTGACGTGTTGCTAGTAGGATCATACCTACTTGCTGGGTTGATTGTTTTTGACAATGGATTATGCCATCCTTGGCTTGCTTCTCTATATCCTTGTTATGTATGATCAGATGCCGTTGTATTGTTAAGTTGATTTCTTGTGTATATATATGCTACATACAGTCCCTCAGCTTCGTTTCTATGTGTTTTGCCATATGTTTTGATGCCATCATAATGCCAGAAGTCTCACTTGCCTATGTGCACTATGTGTGAGGTTCCTAAACCTCTTAATTTAGGGTGGTGCCCCCTTTGTTTTGTTCTTTGCTTGTTTGCATGAGGCGTGGTTTGTGGAGTGTGCACGAGTACAGAGGCCACCCGATTGCACTGCTCTTTTTCCCGCTATCATTTTGGTGCCCCCACGGAGTAGGGCTACATAGACCTTCAGTCCACAAGCAATGAAGATTTGCAATCTACAACATGGACGAATGGCGTGAGGAGTTTGCAAATTGGAGAACAGAAGAGGAGGAGGCTTTAGAGGCCTTAAAAGCTTTCATCGAGGTCTTGTTACCAGGTTGCAGTGTCATTGAAATTCAAGAAGTAAGTTCTTCTACATGCCTTGTTCGTGATCGTCGCCAACGAAGGAGAGTAAGAAGAAGAGCTTGATATACCTCTCCTCTCAACCTATGAGTGCTCCAGAAACCTCCAACGCACACGAGCTTGAAATATTCTACATCAACATACACGAAGGTACTGTGACACACATTAATGGAAGAGAAAGCATCACCAGACCTCTCTTTCCTAAGGAGCCGACTAAGAGGAGGAAGATCACCTCTACACCTAAGTGGGCCAAGGCCGGAGCGCGTGTTCAAGCGTAAGGTAACATTTGGCTTAATCTCATTAATAAGGGATTACATGACCACTACAGGCAAGAAAAAGGCTAGTGAGCAACCAACTTCAACCTCCAACTTGCAACCATGACTCTCACCCCTAAATCCTCCTGAAGCAAAGAGGCGAAGGCTTGCCTACAAGATTGCCGCCCGTCTGCGAGTGCTTCCAGTGCACTTTGTGAATCCAGACACCACCAATCCCAAGCCAACCTCCTGTCCGCGTGAAGATCACTTTGGATATTGTCCAAAGTGCTTTGGAGACCGGGTGAAAAGCCTCCCTGCCCTACCTTTGCTGCTAATTTTCAAGAAGTTATCTCAATCTAAGGAAACTATCTTAGTTGATGATGTGCTGCACATTAATGGTGTCACTTTCATTCGTCATGCTGATTATGGTAATAGCATCCAATTGTTGCTTGCTAAAAGACTCAGCATTGTACAAAGTGTTGCCATCACGCCTTACGTCTTTACAGATGCATCAAGAAGAGTCGAAGTGATCCGAGGTGCTGACCTTCTGTGGCTGAAAGGCTCATTGGTCCCAAGGTGGTGCAACTAAGCTAGGCTCTTGTGTGTAAGTATGGATGCCAATAATGAGAATGATGATCCCCGCATGTTTCCTTTCCATTTTGTGCATCATATCCATGTGAATATTTGTATTGATAGAAAAAACTTTTATCAGCAAAGAATAGCCCTGTTGTTTGGAGCCGAGAGACTTGGGGAAATCTTGCGCTCTCCTCATCCTATCATTCTACCCTTACTAGACTATTACCATTCCTTTGATGTGTCGATCTTCATCCTATTTTGAGCTAAGTTGTGCTAAAGCTCCAAATTGTAATTACCATACTCTATTTTAAAATAAATTGAAGCTGTTTGTGTAATTGTTTACTCTCTCACTTATGGCCTTCCCTAATTTTTATGGTAAGCCTGGGGAGGTTGCTCCAAACTTTTTGGATAATTTGGAAATGGCCTTTCTGGTATCGGGAAGGGATGACGAAGCTACTAAGTTAAGGGCCTTTCCTTTGGTCTTGAGGAAAGGTGAAAAATTATGGTATCAAACTTTGGCACTGTTGAGCCAGCAGAGGATCATACCCACATTTTTGCTCACACTCATCATTTTTTGTAACCATTGATTGTAATAAATGTCTTTCCGACATTGATTTTGATTGGAGCCATTCATTAAGTAACGGGACTCAATTGAGTTTCCAGCTTGTAATTCCGAAGTAATTTCACTTGCTGATGTAATTAGTTAGAGATGTTCTCACCTCCAAGGCTGAGGTATATAAGCCAAAGTTTTGTAACCTAAAAGGGAGGAGTTTTATTTAATCAAAGTAAGTTTTTGGAGCGCCGTGACTGTGTCTGAGAGAGAGAGAGAGAGAGAGAGAGAGAGAGAGAGAGTCTTATCTACTTGCTACGCGAGCTACGGAGCCGCCATTGGAAAAGCGACACCGCCATTGTGTTAGCAACGGCGAGAGCTACGCACAGATACCAAGAGTGCGCGCTATCGGCTTCTATGTGTGGTAAGTTCCTACGAGCTTCGGTGTGAGTTTTCTTGCAACTCGTGTGTCGGAATGGAGCGTGCAGCATATCTATAGAACCACAACGAGTAGAGCTACGCATTAGTACCATCGGGGTCAAGTTTCGGTCACCTGTATTTTTCGGCCTGTCTTCATACGCATTTACCGCACGGAGTGATTATAGGTTGATTTTGCAGTTCAAGTCTTTAGGGTGTTGTTCTTACCTAGTGTATAGACTTCCCCTTGAGTTTGAGATCGATTCAATGATTCTAGATCCTGTTTCGTATAGCATTCGTTCGTAGTACGGATTTCAGTCACTTGCGTATTTTAGAACTTAGATTTGATTTCCTTAGTAGTGATTGTCATTAGAAGGTCGAGTAGGTGATTTGACACCCACCTAGTTGTTTCCATGCGCCTGCGGGTCAAGCTCCGTCCTCGTCTGACAAATTCTGTTGTTGGTTGAGTTCTCGCTATTTAGCTTCCGCTAGCGGCGTAACCGCCTTAACATTTGGCGCCGTTGCCGGGGACGAGAGCCCTAAGTAGGTGACCTTAGACTAATCCTACGAGGTGAGTCGTATAAACTACTTTGTATACTTTAGTTAGAAAAGATCTAGGAGTGGTGGACTCCGAAGATCTCGAGAGATACTAGGAAGTGGGGTATTCCTGGGTCTTCCGTGTTGACAGTATTTTTAGTTTAGCTTAGATTTGTTTGTTGTTTTGTTGGTGTTGAGTAGTTGTTGATAGAAGAAGAATTTGCTAGTCCGTGAGTGGCAGTGGATCTCTTTAAAATCACAATTACCAAACCCATTTTATGATTAGGAATAGCTTAGGTAGGACTTCATTTGATCCTGATCTAGAGCTAGTAATCATTGGAGTATTTGCTTGATATGGTTGATTGCATGTTAGATCACTAAACCGTCGAGTTAGTAGTGAAACTTGCAATAAACAAAAGTCAGAGAAATTTTTTGTGTATCTGGGAGTTGCTGAGCACTTGAGAAAGCTTTAGGAAGGATTCTGTGCCAAAAAACTGGAAATCTGCAACTTTAGACATCATACGCGTATGATGTCTAAATGACCAAACAGAGACCAAAACAGAAATTTTGACTTTACCAGAGTGTTCAAAAGGGGGTTATACCCTAATTTCAACTTAAAACAAGAGCATTAACACTCAAAGAAACCCAAAAAGACAAGTCGGAGTCCAAGAAACGCAAAGAATAGGAAATTTTGGATTCAGATCTTGTTTTTACATTCAAACCTGACAAAAACACTTGAAACTCAATTATAAACATTGGAGAAGGCTTAAAACCAAGAATAGTCAAAATCTGGGACAAAAGACATCATACGCGTATAATGTCTTTTAGCACATCCACTGCTTATTTTTGATATCTGACCTGACAAGATTGTTACAAACACTGTAGAAAGCATAAATATCAAGTCTTGACCCAAATTGATGAAAAAGACATCATACGCGTATGATGTCTTTGACCTAATTTTGGACATATTTTGATACTTTGCCAACACAGATCCATTGTAATAGCTGTCTAGAGGTTATATTTCAAGTTTCATCCCATTTGGATCACAATTGACCCAAAACAAGTCAAAAGCGGAAAATTGCCAAGAAAAGCCTAAATTAGCCATAACTTGCTCAAACAGAGTTCAAACTGAATTTTGTGAGTGGAAAGAGCATAAGGGGGCTACTGAGAGTGAGCATAACCAAAATAGTCCAAATCTGTGAAAAAAGACATCATACGCGTATAATGTCTTTTTCAGCATAACTGCAACAAAATTCTCACTTGATGAAACAGAAGTTGTCCAACTGACAAGATTAAACAATTGACCAAGTATCAATCAGTTTGGATCAATTCTGACCACAAAAACTTGGGAAAACAAATTGCCGAGACGGAAAAGTTAAAGTCCTTTAGGGGAATTGATGAATTTGAGATCGGGCAGGAATCTCCAGAATAACAACCAAAACAAGGGGAACAAGCAAGTGTCATATCAACCGAGGGAAGTGTAAACCAAAGTTGGGTGCAACCATTAGAGCCGATCTTTGAAGGAAGTGTTTCTGATACTTCTTCGGAGAGATCTTACGAGATTTTCACCGAACACTTGGAACACTTGAACCTGAACAACAGAGAAAATATGGCAGCAGGATCATCAAACCCTTCCGCCACAATGAAGCTATTGTTCATAAAATACCAGTATGACAATGAGCAAGGTGCCAAGATCTACAAAGATGGAATGGACCGCTATTGTGTAAAGATAGAGGAGAGACCTAGTGAGTTCAAGGACTTAGTGCCTGTGAGCTATAGCGGAGATAGATATCTAGATGACGAGGGTACCATGTACTTGGTAGTCCTAAACCCTAACATTGTGGACAAGTGGGGATTGATGGGCACCAAAGCCAAAGTAGATGAAGAACTTGAGGAGAAGGCACCAATAATGAACTTCCCTGATGCGAGGTTAAGAAGAGAGAATGAAACTACAAGGATCAACACTGATAACATCTATGTGGGGCTATACAAATATAATAATGGGGAGCAAGATCTCTATTATAGATGTGAAGAACCCTACACCGGAGAGTTGACAGACCAAAAAAGACTTTATACCTACACAGAGGGATCGGAAGTGAAAGTTGCTGCTTACGACAAGTATGGGAGGCAATACTCAAAAATGGGCAAGAAAGAATTAGAAGGATATACATACTTTGGGGGACCACTACATCAGTATTATGTTACTTCTAGCTCACAAAGACCAGCACCAACAAATGGAGTGCAAAACCCAATGACAACAGGAGGACAAAGAACTCAGGCTGCTGACTCGTTCAGTCAACCTCAGTACTCGAATCCCGGACCAATGGGATCATTACATTCCAGAGAGTCAATGGATACGAATCGAGGTAGTGCAGTTCCAATCCACACATATACCACTCCAGGTCCAAGGTTCGAAGCGGAACCATCACATTTACCTCCTAGTAGTAGATTCAGGGCAGGGAACCGACAAGGGTAACCCATGAAGTCCATGATGCTAGAGAAAGCTTTAGCCGGGACACAGGAGCAATGAGATTGGTAGCAGACCATAGACGTATGAGACCATCTCAAGTAGCCAAGTGTATGCCAAAGAAGTATGGTGGTTCAGGAGATCCGTATGCACATGTGTCACTCTTTAAGCAAGTCTTAAGAGCTGAGCAGATAACAGATTTCCATACACAATACGAGGGATTTGGTCTTACTCTAGAAGGTACGGCATTGACATGGTTTCAACCACTGAACATAGGGGGATTCCATGACATTGACCATTTGCTAAGAGAGTTTGCTGAGGAATTCTCAAAACGAGGGATTAAGCACAATACGGTCTCACAAATATATGCTTTTAAACAGAGAGAACACGAAAAAGTGAAGGAAGCTTCACTTCGCTTCAAACAATACATTGAGAGATGTCCAGTACGTGAACGACCACAAGATGACAGACTATCTGTTCTCTTTATTGAGGGACTGAGAAACGACACTCTCAAGAAGGACTTGCACTTGAAAGCTTGTACAAGTTTCGAGCAAGTAACGAGAGAGGCATTGTACTTAGTGGATAACTGTACGGTTTATGGAGAGGTGTCAGCGGATACAGATTTTGCATCCAGTAGCTCCTCCTCCGTAGCGAGCGAGACTACCACTAAAAAGAATGTTCAAACAACAACCATGCCAAATGTAGAGCAAATGATAGAAGATGCTCTAAAAAGGATGGCACCATACCAAAAACCATTGCCAAAAACACTGAAATGGTGTGCTATTGAACAAAAATGGACAAACCATCCAACAGAGGAGTGCTATTACAACAAAGGGTATGTAAGGGAGCGTCAGTATGCACCTCCTGCTCAATTAGCACCACCTCAAGTACATCCAGTACCTCGATACCCAACGGGAAATGTACCAGGACCTATGGGGATAGAAAGACCGCAACCGGTATTGGGACAACAACCACCTTTACCAGGAGCAAGACCAGTGGGCATTAGATATGCACCAACCTTAGAGAATCAGGAAGAACAAGCCTTAGTGCCTGTTCAAGCCTATTATGAAGAATCTGGTGCACACATGTCTCCAACTGTGTATTACCCACCAGAAGAACCCAAACAACCAGAACCATGGGGCATGATTGGGAATGTTGGAATACCAACAGTTACAAGTGCTTCTGATGAAGAGAGATACAATTTGGACGCAAGAACATTGATGTTCATAGCTCATGGAGGGTTAACAGGACAAAGACCATCCTATCCACAAAGGACGAATCAAATGGGACCAAGACCAGCACTAGGACCCTGTTACAAGTGTGGAGGTGACCATCTGATGAATGTTTGTCCACATACGGAAATCATTAGAATTAACGCTTATTGCACTGAGTGTGGGGTTACTCACTTCATTGAGGATTGTTCAAAGAATCCAAACAAAGTGCAAAAGACGACATTGAATATGCTAGAAACTATTCCTACCAGCAGTGGGTCTGAAAATGAAACTCTGATACCAACGCAAGTTGTTACTAGAGCTCAAGCTAAGAAAACCACTAGAGAACCTGAGAATGGAAAGTTAGCGACTGAAGTGGTTAGTCAAGGACCGCGGAGTCAGAGAAACACATGGAAAGCTAGAAAAGCACGCATGAAGTTGAGAAAAGAACGTGAAGACGCTATTCTAGCTGAGGAACTAAAGCGAACTAAAGATAGATTAGAAAAACTTGAGAGTCAAAACGGGAAACGAGAGATGAGCCCGGAAAGAACGAAACAAAAGAGTATCAAAGAAACAACGAGCTTAAGCTCAGGGGGATCAGTGCTAGTCGACAAAGTACACGAACCATTGGACGCACTGATGAGAGCTTACGAAGCTAGGTTAAAGAACAACCAAACACAAGAACAGAGGTGGATGACATACCCAAACGCGGAATTGGAAAAGCAGAGACTTGAAATGTGCCAGAGAATGATCGAGACTGCACAAGCCTTATTAGAACCACCAAAAGAAACAATGAATTGTGGAACGGAAAACCCAATTCAGCAAGAGACTATCGTTTCACGGGTAGCTGAAAAGACTCCCAGTGCACAAAAGCCTGAAAATACACACAAGGATGACCGCATAGTATTGAACACAACCGATCAGGAGATAGAGAGTTTTCATCCAGTCATACAGAGGTCTTACGGAAGAGATGAGGATTACAATGAATTTTGGAAACAAGTGAGAGAGGCAAACTTTGCAAACGAGCTAAGTTGCCAAGCTAATCAGACAAATTGGGAAAAGGACATCAGGAATCCTCCCATAGTGGAATTTGAGGCAGGATCTCAAGTGGACTTGGATCTGCAATCTTACTGGGGAGATGGGGGCTCTGTTAGAACAATGGAGAGCAAACCTCATTCACTGAATACCTTACCTTCATACTTAGGAGAGTATGAAGCAAAATCCGAGATTAGAGCACTTCCCTCACGAAGAATCTCATCAGAAAAAGTCATGGACTCGCAAGGATTGATAGAGATCTTGTCAACACCAGTGACATGCACTATCACTCTAGCTGAGCTTTTGAGGCTAAGACCACATATGTGGACCACTGTAGGAAAATGCTTGGAGAAATTTGGGATAAAAGACCCAACATCGAGACTGCAAGAGGGTATACAAGAGCTGAGTAAACCACAAAAGAACGCTAAGCCTGTACCCTTAAACAAGGTCGGAGAGTATTGCGAAGGTGAAGAGGGGAATACAACCTTACCAGTTGAATTCCAAGGAGTGAACACGATGGCAATACTAGACAGCGGAGCTGGGGTAGCCATTGCTACAAAAGAAATCTGGAAAAAATGGGGGAAACCAGCAATAAGGAAGACTAGGTTGAAACTCCAATTAGCAGATGGACACATGGAGAAACCTATGGGGTTATTAGAGAAAGTCGTAGTGACTTCTTGCGGCATTGAATACGAACATACTTTTGCTATTGTCGATTTTGGCAAGGAGAATAACTATGATATCATATTGGGAAGACCATTCATGAGACAGTTGAAAATGGTCCAAGATTGGGGCTACGATCACATATACCTGAGAAATATGGAAACCACTACACGTGTGAACCTGAAAGACCATAGCTACAAAGATGTGAACCGAACACCGGTAGAGGAGTTTGATTCAGCTACTTTGGCGGGATCCGAATTTCCAGCTTGGTTAGGTAAGCCCAAGGAGTTATGGATGTGTGGAGCCTCGAAATGTGGAAGTCTGAGGCGAGAAGAATATGTTTTAGAAAGGGCTATCGAAGACGAAACTTATATAGGAGAACCCTTTCCAGAGGACACGCTTGAACCATTAGAATGGACACACATTCTAGCAACCCTAGATGTTTGTGCAATTCCGGATGGTCCCACAACGAAATTTTGCGACAAGGACGGGTACGACGTGGTTCCGTACTTCATGTTGAGAACTGTACTCGAAAAAGAAACTGAAAAGAACGATACACTGGAAAAGGAAGATGAAGAAGAGGTGTTTCACGACATTCCCGATCATCCAGAGTGGGGAAATGAAGCAGACAACGAGTCAACGGACAATTCAAGCGGAAACGAAGAAACTATAACGGATGTCCGATTTTATGATTTTCCGAACCAAACTAAACAACGCCAGAAACGCTATAGAGCAAAGAGAAAAACAAAGGGGTTAGAACCAATCCGATGCCTAGAATAAGAGGAAAAAATCAATTCCTAATGCTAGTAAAGGCGGAAGATTGTGTTAAGGACAAGATTTCTGGAAGAATGAGAGGCAATGATCAAAAGAGCTTACGAAAAGACAAAAGAGGCTCAAGAAATCAAGTTCAAAGGAATGGAACGAAAACTGAAACAGAAAAATCAGAAAAGAACAAGCGCAACAGAGAACACACGGAGTCCAAGTTAGAACGTAGAAACAAGTACAGAGAGCTCAAGAAAACTCTGAAAGAAGTTTGGACGACAGAAATTGAGAGTGGAGAGGACGAAAACGCCAAAATCAAGGAAAACATGGATGTTCCCTCTCACTATAGGAAATTCACAATAGAGGATAGGAAGGTGGTATTAACCCAACCTATTCGAGAGAGAAGGAGAACGAATCTTATGACGGACCGGAGGATGCAAAAAAAGTTGATTTAGCAGCTCCAGGTGAGACACCTAGACCGGTGTACATAGCCACAGATTTGTCTCCAGGCGAGGAAGAGAGACTTTTGAGTCTTCTCAGAGAGTATAGGGATGTGTTTGCATGGTCTTATAAGGACTTAAAGGGAGTTGACCCATCGATATGCCAACACACAATCCCACTGAAACAAGACGCAAAGCCTAGCAGACAGAGACCATACACATATAATGATACATTTGCTAAGCGAATCAAAGAAGAGATAGATAAGCTAATGGAAGCTGAATTCATATACGAGATTGAACACACTGATTGGGTATCTCCGATTGTGGTAGTACCCAAGAAGAACGAAAAACTCCGAGTGTGTGTCAACTTAAAGAAAGTGAATGCTGCAACAATCAGGGACAATTATCCCCTGCCGATAACTGATCATGTTCTAGAGCGTGTATCAGGGAAAACAGCATACTCTTTTCTTGATGGTTTTTCAGGATATAACCAGCTAGCCATAGCACTGGAAGATCAACATAAAACAGCTTTTGCAACGGAGTGGGGAATTTATGCTTATCCAGTTATGCCTTTTGGTCTAACCAATGCTCCCGCAACCTTCTAGAGGCTGATGACACATGCTTTCAAAGAATACTTAAGGTTGTTTCTAGAAATATACATCGATGACTTATGTGTACATTCTCTTCTGAGAGATGAGCATCTAGAACACCTAAGAAAAGTATTTGAGAAATGTGTGACATATCGCATTTGTCTCAATCCTGAGAAATGTGTGTTTATGGTCCGACAGGGCAGAATTCTGGGACATATTGTCTCACAAAACGGAATATCCATGGATTTGGAGAAGATAAAAGTTATAGTGGATATGCCTAGACCAACCAATGCGAAACAAGTACAGAGCTTTATGGGACATTGCGGATATTATAGACGATTCATTTACATGTACACTATAATAGGCCAACCACTTTACAGGCTAATAGTGAACTTTGAATGGACAGAGGAGTGTGAGGAATCATTCAAGAAATTGAAGGAGGCACTCATTACTACTCCAGTCTTGAAATCAATAGGATGCATTCTGGCTCAGCCAGAAGAAGGAAACATGGATTTTCCTATCTGTTACGCCAGTCGACAGCTCAACAATGCAGAGAAGAATTACACCACAACAGAGCGAGAAGGATTAGGAATGATATATGCTGTGAAGAAATTTCGGCATTATCTTCTAGCCAACAAGTTTGTGCTTTTTACGGATCACCAAGCCTTGCTCTACCTAGTGAATAAACCATGCAATACCGGGAGAATAGTGAGATGGTTCATTATCTTACTGGAATTCGACTTCACGGTAGTAGTAAAGAAAGGAAAAACACATCTTAGAGCTGATCATCTTTCGCGATTGACGAATGGAGAAGACCCTATAGGAGTAGATGACGACATGCCAGACGCGTACTTGTTCAACATAGAAATGATACCGAAGTGGTCTCAAAATGTCGTTAGCCTATTAACCTATGGAGGAGAGTTTGATAGAAGAGAATACAACCAGAAACATATTGCTATTCAGCAATCCAAGAATCTTCAATTGGTTGCAGGAAGGTTGTATCAATTGGGAAATGATCATGTTTTACGACTATGCATCAATCCTGAGGAATATAATATATATCTGCGCGAAGCACATGTTCAGGAATGTGCATTTCATTGTTCAAGAAGGAACACATATAGGAATTTGTTACAATTGGGAGTCTATTGGCCAGGAATGAAAGAAAGCGTACATGAATATGTCACTGTATGTATTGTATGTTCATCAAAACCGCCAGCAGAGTATTCGACATTATATCAGATAATGATCGCTCCAGAATGGAGTCAGTATATTGTTGAATATCTCACAAATAGAACTTTCCCAGAAGGAACGTCAAAAGCTCGTCAGAAATCTGTAGAGACAGAAGCTAGAGATTACGCTTTAATAGGAGATCAACTCTATAAGAGAGGTAAAGACAACCAGCTTAGGATTTGCGCATCAGAGTCTGAGTATGTGATAATACTAGAGCAAGCTCATGGAGGAGTAGGTGGAGGCCATTTCTCAGGTGATAAGACAACAAAACTTGTCTTAGCCGCAGGAATATGGTGGCCAACATTACATATGGACGCTGAGGAATACGTTAAACGGTGTGATGACTGTCAGCGGACCAAAGTACCACTTAAAAGAGATGATATGCCGCTTAGACCAATGATGGGGGCAAGAGCTTTTGCAAAATGGGGGATTGATTATGTCGGACCCATTTCATCTCCTGCATATAAGACTCATGCACAATACATCGTTGTGGCTACAGACTATTTAACAAAGTGGGTCGAAGCAAAGGCAACTCAAAAAGCAGATGCCAGGACCACGGCACAATTTCTATATGAATACGTCTTTGTACGATATGGATTGCCAATAGAAATTGTGAGTGATTGAGGCACACATTTTATAAATGAAGTGATAGAGATCCTTCTAGATGAATTCATGGTAATCCATAGGAAATCAGCCCCGTATCATCCACAAGCAAACGGACAAGCTAAAGCAACAAACAAAACCATATGCACGGTCCTCACGAAGATTGTATCTGAGTCGAGAACTGACTGGGACCAGAAGTTGCATTCAACATTATGGGCGTATAGGGTAGCATATAAAACATCAATAGGAACGACCCCATATAACATGGTTTTTGGGCTAAATGCTATCTTACCAATAGAGTTCTTGATTTCAACCTTAAGGGTGGCTAAGGATCTGTGGCTAAGGATCTAGAGTGGACAGGGCACGAGCTTTCTGATAGAATAGATGCCCTGGAAAAGCTAGACGAGCTTCGCCTAAAAGCAGTAGCTTCTATCTACACTCAAAAAAGGCGACAAAAAGAATTTTTTGATAAGCATGTGCGGACTAAAGAGTTTAAGGTTGGGGACTATGTCCTAGTTTACACTCTGAAACAGCATGCTAAGAAGCTTAAAAAGCGAGGGATGGGACCTCTGGTGATTAAAGATCTATCACCAAGTGGAGCCGTCAAGCTTGCTACATTAGACGGAGAAGAAATGCCCAATTGGATTAGTGGATGCAGAGTGAAAAAGTATCTTTTGCCGCTAACCCAAGACATGCTTCTCAAAATACATCAAGAAAAGCTGCGTGTCCAGAAAAAGAAAATGATTTTGGAGGAAGCGCAAGCCGAGCGAAGGAAAGAATGGAGAAAAGAAGACTACTACGTCAGAAACAGCGCAATGAAGGAGCAATACGAATAAACGCAGTCAGTATAACAGAAATGGATAATGACAAAGAAGAACCCATCATTGAATGCAAAGTAGGAACCAACCAAATCAAAGCCAGAGCACTATTGGATTCAGGAGCTCAAACTAACCTACTTTCACTCAGTTTGTATAGACAATTGACAAATGACACTAAACTACAAACGGCCAAGCAAGAGTTAAAGAGTTACTCTGAGAATTCAATCAAAACTGTCGGATGCAGAGTTTTACATATACAGATTAACCAGTATGTGTATCCTCATATGTTTTACGTGGTTGAAGACCAAGCTACACAACATCCATTATTGCTAGGACAACCATGGCAGAAGCAATACAATGCAATGATTGAGTGGAGTTCTAAATCAGTGCTTATCAAATACGAAGGTGAAAGTCAATCAGTTATGTTCACCAAAGAAACAGAGCCAACTCCAAAGGAAGAATCCAAGAACAAAGGTAAACAACAACCAGAGAAAAAGGAGAAGCAATGGCAACCAAAAGTTTCTATACAACTGGATTGCTCTTCGACGAGGAATTCTCAACATTGGATAAGGAAGACAAGCAATAATATAACAGCTCAACCTTGGGAAAAAACGGAGTCAAAGTTGGTATGGAGACCAAAAAAAGTTGTGCCAGAGAACACAAAGGTGGAAAACAGAGTCTTCAATACCAGACAATAGAGTGATTCCAGACAATCAAGGACAGTGAAACAGATCTGGATTCCAAAGAAGTTCATGACAGCACAAAGCTATAGCAAGCAAATTTGGATCCCAAAGATTTGTAAACAGGAACTCCCTTCAGTACAATCAACGGAAACTCCTAGGTATTTCAAGTCGAGGAAATCAACACAAAGAACAAAGCAGGGTTGGGTCGCAAAGAGTTTGTGGCAAGCACAAGCGAAGCGGAAGCAGATTTGGATTGTGAAAAAGACCAACAAGGTAAAGAACAATCCATCTACTGATTCTACTACCGAAGTGCCAAAACCAACCCAAAACCCGACCACCAATCCTTCAATCAAACAAAGAGCAGCTTTATTGGAAAGACTATTGTATCATCGCTCTACAATTGCATTGGGATCTTATGACCAAAACAACTACAATGCTTCGCCCACAGACACTTCATAGTCGTCCGGGAGGACTCAGACTAGGAGGGGGGGAGGTATACAGGTATACAGGAGTTACAAAGCAGCTACAAGCGCCAAAAACAAAGAAAAACAAAAATTATATTACAAGGACAGTGTCTTACATGATTTTGCAATTTTTATGTTTGATTGCAGATATTGATAATATTTATGCCCTTACATACCTTGTTTTGCAACAAGAAGAGATCAAATGATGAATTTGGGTCTCTAGACGTGTAAATATCACTAAATAAGAGTGTTTTTGGAGCTAAAAAGTGAAAAAAAGTGGTAATCCAAGTCCAGAAATCACAAATAAGTGTATATTCATATACACAGGGTTACCAGCTATTTATCGTGTATGTTTGGAATTTTTTGGCTTCAATTTGCTATTTTTCTTTATTTTTTATGATTTTCTTAATAAAAATAAAAGAAAAATAAAAAAGCTGGTGAAACGAGATCGGAAAAAAGAAAAGAATAGATGGTGATGGTCCTAATGACAAGGGCAACCCATGGTAAAAATTGGGTACAATTCTGAAAAAGTTGCGGAAAGCCCAAAATGACAGAATTTTGGCAAAGTGGACAGATTTCTCAGAAACAGGTCAAACGGAGTCCAAATTGAGAAATTTCAAATCCTAAAGTGCATTTCACAACGAGATAGGAGCACATGTCAAATTTGGTAACAAGTGATCCGGGAAGTCCGAAGTTAAGTATTTTTCACTGCACTCTCAAGCTCATTTCCACTATTACCTTCTTGGAGAGAGCAAAGAGCACACAGGAGCATCCAACCTTCTACAGCCTTCTACGACTGCTACGAGAGCTCAGAGGACACCAGACATGAGAGGTAGACTCATTGCCATAAGCTTTTGATGCTTATCATTAACTTTGTCGTGAAAACTGACCAAAACCAAGAAACAAGAGCAGACGGGAAATGCGGTAGAATGCTCGGTAGTGGCACAACCGCCTAATCAAACCTTGCAAGAACTTATAGGTGGGTTACCCTAGTATAGAAGATGGATTTCTAACACTCAAAGCTCGAGAAAGAACGACTGGAAAAACCCTAGGTCAATAGAGCCTGCAAGAGGCAAACAGGAAAAAGTTGTCGAAACGACACAAAACTTCTCAGGAAGCTTAACAATATTGAGGGCAATGCAACCATGGTGTCGTTTTGTGTCGAAACGACACAAAACTTCTCAGGAAGCTTAACAACATTGAGGGCAATGCAACCATGGAGTATCTCCAGGTTTGGACCACCAAAAGTAGGTCGGAACAACTGATTCGGCTGCGGACACACAAAGCGTCATTTTGGCATAACGGCTAAAATTGACGACCGAATGAAATGAAACTTCACAAGCAGCTTCAAATATACATGGATGACTTAGGTTTGTAAGCAAAACCAAAAGAAAGCTGATTCACTTACCGATGGTGAAAAAGACGCTTTCGGGCAACCAAAAGGAGAAAGATGGAGAACGGGAAGCCAAAGTCAAGTTCAACCAAATAGATGGCTTCACAACATATCCAATGAGCTGGAAATGCAACTCTCGAGAAGAAAAGTTGAAGAAATTCAACTCCAAGGCAAAAAGACGACTTCGGAGACTAAAATGCCTATAAGGGGGATTTTTAGCTAAACTAATGACTTTTTAAGTTGAAAACTAGTTAGCAGGGCTTAGGGCACTAGCACAAAGCATTCTTTGCACAAAAAGACCAACATTTCAAGAAAAGACATCATACGCGTATGATGTCTCACAGCATGAATTTCACATCCATTTCAACATTTGAGTGCATAGCCTCATTCCACATGTTAATCACATCCTATGAACCAAGTATCATGAGAATTGGAGTTAGAAAACCCAAGGAAAACCAAAAAGACACAAAGTAGGCCATAAAATTGATTTTTGGTCCTAATTTTGTCAAAATAACTCCAAACTCATTGAAACTTTGTAGGATTGTTGATTAACACATCTACAAGCTATCTGGAACCAAAAAGCACCATTTTGACACAAAAGACATCATACGCATATAATGTCTATTTGCACTTACAAAGCCAAAACTGCTCATTTGTCATCATACATCCATTATATATATCTAATACATGCTACATATGAAATTTGGAACCATTTGGTCAAGAGGATCACCCCATTAGCCCAATTGAAGCCTATTTTTGGCCCAAATCCAACATACTCAAGTCCAAACCAAGATTTGAGTAGATATAGTCCTTCACTAGTACATGGGGAGTCCACAGAACCAATCCCATGCAAAATTGATGAAAAAGACATTATACGCGTATGATGTCTCTAGAGCCATTTTTAGCCCAAAATCTATCCAAACTTCATAAATCCACTGAATAAGCCTATCTAAAGCCAAATCCAAGCTTATAGAGAAATTTGGTCCAAAAATACACTAAAAGACATCATACGCGTATGATGTCTCACTATGTGATTTTGCCACCTCAGGGCTTCAACCACCAAACAGAAGTGATCTACATGCCATTTGAAAGTGAACCACCAAGTTTTATCCAATTTGGATCATAAAATCCAAATCCCTTTCAAAATTTTGCCAAGAGCCGGAACTGGACTAAACTGGCCAAAACTTGACCAAATGGTATCCAAACTCAAATCCAAGCATATGATACTCATGTATACACTATCAGCTACAAGCACAACCAATATGAAGTCATTTTGACACAAAAGATATCATACGCGTATGATGTCTCCAGCATGATTTTGAGCCCATTTTGCATATTTTTTCACCTACCTTGCATCCTTAGGCCCTGAATAGCTCATGTTTCAATTTTCAAGTCATTTGGATAGTTAAAAGCTTCATTTCGGCTTTCAGTACTAAAAAGACGCTAACTTCTGAAATTGGAGTTACAGGATCCATGGATTCCGCCAAGTTATCGGCAACGAAGAGAAAAAGACCGACAATCAAGGATGCTCTTGCAGAAGCGGAACCCTTTGACATTCCAGCAGAAACCCTCAAGCCAACCAAAACTTGGGTGGAGGAAGCAGTATTGGAGAAAGAGGGAATAAAGATCTACCAGGGGACCTTCAGAGATCCTCAAGGGCAAGCGGTGGATGTACTGATGATCCCACAGGAATTGGTAAATTATAGCAGGTCAGAAGACATCAGCAGGTACCTGGAAAGGACAGACTTGCACAGTTTCTTCACCTCAAGACCATCAGGTGTGGATACAAGAAGAGTGTACGAGTTGGCAACATCCATTCAGAAGGATGGGAAAGCCACATTGACAGCCATGGATGGAGAGAAAGTAGAAGTACAGATCACTCCACAGCTCATTGCAGACGCATTGAAGCTGCACAACAAAGGGAGCTCTGTCAGGGAAAGAAGGGAGGCCATAGAGGTCTATGGATCCAAGAAACAGAATGCCACCTATGGAGATATGGCGGACCAAAGAGCGGCAACCCTTTGCCGACTGTACAACCAGTTTCTCCATGTTTGCAGTAAAAGACCGCAAAAGTATACGACACTGCCCCATGCCATTGCGACCACCATCACATGGGCATTAAAGAGCAATATGCCAAAAGAGGTGAATTACGCTCAACACATCCACGAGCAAGTAATTGCCATGCACAACGAGAAGCCAAAGTACATAGGAGGAGCGGAAATTCTAACAAGAATAGCTTATGAAGCTATTGGAGCTAGAGATCAGTGGCCAAAGGTTCCCTCCCAGAATGAGTGGCTTAGAGAAGCCGACGAGGAGGACGAACAGCCCGAAGTATCCAAGAGGGCGTCCACAAGAGCACGCCGGAAACTAGAAATAGTTTCAGAACCTGAAGAGGAGGTGGACGAGCCGCTTATGAAGAAAGTAAAGAAGAAGGTTGCTCCCAAGCAAACCAAAAGTCAGAAAATGGCAAGAATGGAAAGACTAGTGGAGCAGTTTAGAGCAGAAAGAGCTCTAAAGGGTGACTTTGAAGAAAAGTGGGTGCCAGACCCCACCAAAGTCGGAACTAGCTCAGCTAGGCCACATGTTGATCAATACGATCAATATATTAAAGCTTATGAGGAGTCAGAGGCTATATTTGAGCAGCAACCTGTCGAGCCATACACTGAAGAGGAGGTACAGCTTTTAAAAGCTGAGCTGAAAAAGGACGACAAGGGGAAAGGGAAAGTAGATGAGTCTACTAAATCTCAAGAGAAAGACGGGCAAGCCGACAAGGGGAAAGCCAAGGAAGCTGAGGACAGATACCCCTCTATGACTGATGTACCAAGCCCGAAGAAGACGAAAAATATCGTGGAAGAGACCACAATAGAGATGGACACAGATGATTTGGAAAAGCCGAAGGCCGAGACCAAAGAAAAGGAGATAGATCTAGTTCAACAAAAGAGAAATGATTATGAGGATCTGGTAGCGATAGGATCCACTGAAGCAGAGGCCCTTGAGGTAGTTTATGGGATCACCCTACAAAAACAAGATGATCGGAGAGGGACGGAGGAAAAAACAAAGAGTACAAAAGAAAGTGAAGAGAAACTGGACGAACAGAACGTACTAGAAGAGTCGAAGCCAGTGGAGGTGGTGGCAGAAAGAGCTTTAGAGTTGACAGATGAAGATGAAAAAGACATGCACATGGTGCATGAACTGCTAGGCAAGATCAAAGAAAGATCCAGGGCAAAGGAAGTAGAGATTGAGACAGCCAAACAAAGGGAAGCAGAGTTGCAGAGGAAATTAGAGAATGCTATGACTGAATCCGAAAGTCATAAAGCATCACTCTATGACGCAGAAAACGAGAGAGACGGCTTGATACTCCAGCTAGCCGAGGCTTCAAGAGAGGTAACAAGTGCACAGGAAGCAAAGGAGCGGATAGAAGATGAGTTGGAGGCAGCCAAGGATGAGCTCATTGAGCTAAGGGAAAGAGTCGAGCTCCAAGAAAGAACAATCACTAGACTTAGGACTACCCCTAGAGCTAGCAGAGCAGGAACCAAACAAGAAGGAACTCTTGTACCAGCTTTAGAAGACCAGATCCGAAGCTTACAAAGAGAGCTGAGATTAGAGCAAGTGCAAAGGTTGCACATTGCGGAGGGGTCATTGGCCGCAGAGGAGAGGCTCACATTAGAAAATCAAATACTAAGGACAGAGAATGAGGCCCTCCGCAAACAGCTCCAAGATCTACAAGAGCAACAAAGAAGAGAGACAGAGACACCACACGAAGAATCAGGAGGAGCAGCCATAGAGCTACCAGAAACTGGAGAGGCAACCACAATTGAAGATCCAGCCCCAGCTCAAGAGGTGGCTTCGACTTCAGGAATCTCTGAAGAAGAAGAACAAAGGCTCCATGACCAAATAGAAAAGTCAGCACAGGAGAGTGCCAAGGCGGAAATGGAATGGGAGAGGAGACTCCTAATCTCCATTAGACTTCAGGGACTAGACACAAAAGTGCTCCATGAAGAGTGGATGCAACCCAGCCTGCCTTTCCCTTTGATGAAATTTGAAGTGCTAAAGACGAAAAAGAGAATAGAGGAGGAGCAGTATGTCGCTCTTTACGAAGGCGACATCACAAAGGAGGAACAGTCAAAGAAGATAGTAGATTCACAACCTAGATGGAGGAAAGGTTGGCTGAACAAATACCCAGCCTACCTCATCTACTTCGTGGAGGCACCAAAGGAGATTCGGGAGAATGCAACCTTCTGCCCTGTGCCAAGAGTCAGAAACTGGAAAGAGCATGGCAAGATTGCAGAAAAGAAGCCAAATTGGCTTAATTATCCCAGGATGCCATGACCAAAGGCAGGAGAGAGAATAGGTAAAGCCTACATGGTGAAAACCCTAACGGGCACCATCAAGCTCTTTACTGGCTCTCCTGACCTTTCGTGTCAGATGCTCAAGAAAATCTGCAGGACTCTCTTAGCTTGCATTGAAGTGTTCGCGCCAGATAAAGCCACGACCTCGAGTCTACTATCAACGGCTGACACAGTGACTGATATGATATATCTTTCATTGCAGCCTTCTCCAAAAGTGTTGCACCTCCTATACCAAAGGATTATGTTTTTGCCTAGCTTCCACATGCAAACATTCGAAGAAGCTTTCTACACCGGCTTTTTCACCCACGAAAGCAAAATATTCGGCCCAACCTTGACCATCGGCAACCTACGATACGAATCACATTTGCAGATGCTCAAGACGACAGGACTTTATTGACCAAGCATAAAAGTCATGTCAGGGACGACATGAACGCGGAGGGGGGGAGTGTTGAGCCAGTAGAGGATCATACCCACATTTTTGCTCACACTCATCATTTTTTGTAACCATTGATTGTAATAAATGTCTTTCCGACATTGATTTTGATTGGAGCCATTCATTAAGTAACGGGACTCAATTGAGTTTCCAGCTTGTAATTCCGAAGTAATTTCACTTGCTGATGTAATTAGTTAGAGATGTTCTCACCTCCAAGGCTGAGGTATATAAGCCAAAGTTTTGTAACCTAAAAGGGAGGAGTTTTATTTAATCAAAGTAAGTTTTTGGAGCGCCGTGACTGTGTCTGAGAGAGAGAGAGAGAGAGAGAGAGAGAGTCTTATCTACTTGCTACGCGAGCTACGGAGCCGCCATTGGAGAAGCGACACCACCATTGTGTTAGCAACGGCGAGAGCTACGCACAGATACCAAGAGTGCGCGCTATCGGCTTCTATGTGTGGTAAGTTCCTACGAGCTTCGGTGTGAGTTTTCTTCCAACTCGTGTGTCGGAATGGAGCGTGTAGCATATCTATAGAACCACAACGAGTAGAGCTACGCATTAGTACCATCGGGGTCAAGTTTCGGTCACCTGTATTTTTCGGCCTGTCTTCATACGCATTTACCGCACGGAGTGATTATAGGTTGATTTTGCAGTTCAAGTCTTTAGGGTGTTGTTCTTACCTAGTGTATAGACTTCCCCTTGAGTTTGAGATCGATTCAATGATTCTAGATCCTGTTTCGTATAGCATTCGTTCGTAGTACGGATTTCAGTCACTTGCGTATTTTAGAACTTAGATTTGATTTCCTTAGTAGTGATTGTCATTAGAAGGTCGAGTAGGTGATTTGACACCCACCTAGTTATTTCCATGCGCCTGTGGGTCAAGCTCCGTGCTCGTCTGACAAATTCTGTTGTTGGTTGAGTTCTCGCTATTTAGCTTCCGCTAGCGGCGTAACCGCCTTAACAGGCACCTGAAGAAAGAAGAGACTGGGAGTCCTTAAAGATGGCCTTCATCGAAGAATTTCTCCGCCATGAGCCTCCAGAGGAGATATGGATACAGCTCTTAGAGCTACGCCAAACATCACCCAATGACTATAGAAGCTATGAAGGAAAGTTTTCCAACCTGTGGGAGAAATGGTGTGCATCACTAGGTGAAGGAGAAAGGGCGCCAGAATGCCTAAAGAAGGACTGTTTCCTGGCAGGGCTTTACCCCATCCTTCGAGAAAAGGTAAAAGGTAAATTCCCAGGTACCTTTGATAAAGCTATGAGTTATGCAAGGGAGAAGGATAGGAAGTTAAAATTCCACGCTCAACTACAAGGGGGAATGGAGCTTCCACCGCTAGCTCAACCTACGGCAAGGGTAGTAGCAGGGACAGAGCAGCAGACCAAGAGTCCTCTCAACAAGAATTACTTCAACAAATCACCAATCAACTAGAGAGCCTGTCCATCAATCTGGTTCAAGGTGTAAGGGCTCCCCAGCCAGGAAATGAACGAAATAGACAAGAAGGACAAAGGCAAGCACGTGAGTACATTTGCTACAACTGTGGAGAGGTAGGTCATGGCATGTATTATTGCCCCCATCCACGACGCTATCAAGGAAATGGTAATCAAAGACGGCCTCCTCGCCAGCAAGTCACTCCTCCTCGAGCTAGGCCACTAAATGGACAAAATGCACACGTGGCTCCACCAATCCAAATATTGAGACCCCCTCCTCCACCACCACAAGCACCAGCAGAGATCCCTCCACTACCATCAGGAGGGGAGGACAGGGCTGTCTCTGTCATAAGTCTTGACAATGGTAAGGATAAAGGGAAAGAAAAAATGGAGGAAGTTGTTGACATGCCAATAAAGAGAGTTAGGAGACAAAGAACTGATGAAATGGAAGCTTCAGAGCCGGATAAAGGGAATGAGGGTTCCTCCCAAGTGATAGGAGACAAGAAAAGGAAGAGTAGGTCAAGGAGGCACATAGGAGTAGAAGACTTTCCACTTGGGGTAGGATCCATACCTTACGACCTGGTAGCAGATGTGAGTAAGCAAGGACCAAAGATTTCATGGCAGCAACTCCTCCACCTTTCCCCAAAGATGCGTAGAACCTGGTCTAAGATGGTCAGCACCAGGAGGGCTAAGGCAAAGTCAGTTGGGTCTATTAGTGCAAGAGGCATGAAGAATATCGTGCCAGTCATTGATGCAGAGATTAAGAGTCAGCGAGTCTCCAATGTGTACGTAGATGGTGGAGCCGAGATTTGTGTTATGACAGAGAAATTAATGCACAGGTTGGGTTTGGAAGTAAACGAGCAAACTTCCTTACAAGATAATATGGCAAATAATGTAAGGGTGGCTTGTGTGGGAAAGGTTAATGGAGTGAAGGTTTCAGCTTTTGGTGTTGCAATCTCAATTGATGCTTATGTGATCCCAACTAAGGGGGAGGGCTATCCGCTAATCCTTGGAAGACCTTGGCTTATGGCTATGAAAGCTAGGCAAGATTGGGAGACAGGTTCCCTTGAGTTGCGACCAAATCATAAGGTAGGTGGCAAGTAACAAAAAATTGTGTATGACATGAAGAAGGGTAGACAACAAGACCTAGAGATGGAGACTTCTATGGATGAATGGAGCACAAGCAGCTGCTCTTCATCTGAGGAGGATGCTAGCTCTTTGGAAGTCATGGGTATAATACTGCGAAACCCAGAAGGAGAAGGTGGTCAAGACTCTCTAAACAAGGAAGAATCCACAGGCTTAGAGGAGATGCTAGCTAAGGACCTACTAGAATAAGAGAGAGAACCCTATTTGCAGGTACTAAAGAAGCATGCTGGCCTCTTTATAACTGATTACGAGCACATTAAAGGAGTGACGGTAACCCAACACCATATCCAATTAAAGGAAGGTGCCAAACCAGTGGTGCAAAGGCTAAGGAGATTAGGGCTAGTGCAACAAGATGCACTCTTAAAAGAAGTAAAAAGATTACTCAAGGCAGGATTTATCTACCCAGTGGAAGATTCTGAGTGGGTGTCTCCAGTTGTGGTAGCACCAAAGAAAAATGGGAAATGGAGGGTATGTGTGGATTACAAGCCTCTAAACGCAGCCACAAAAAGGGACCATTTTCCTTTGCCTTTTCAAGATGAAATACTAAATGAAGTGGCTGGTCATGAAAGGTACACAGTGTGTGATGGGTACTCAGGCTACTTCCAAATTAGAATTGCAGATGAAGACCAAAGAAAGACTACCTTCATAACACCTTGGGGGTGTTTTGCTTATAGAGTTATGCCCTTTGGTTTAACTAATGCCCCAGCTACTTTCCAGAGGTTTATGAACTTGGTGTTTCAACCTTACTTTGGTAAGTCCATACGAGTCTTCATTGATGATTTTTGCATTTACAGCTCTAGGGAAGTACATCTGCCCAAGGTTGATGAAGGTTTCACCCGTCTGGCCCAATTGGGTGGGCAATTGAATAAAGACAAGTGCCACATAGGTGAGAGCAAGGTCACTCTACTAGGCCATGTTGTGTCTCAAGATGGTATTGAGGTTGACCCTGAAAAGGTAAAGACATTGTTAGCTTTACCTACTCCTTCAAACGTGAAGCAACTAGTCTCCTTCATTCAAAAGGTTCGCTACATGGGACGATTCATACATCTCCTTTCTCAGGCAATCTATCCTTTGCAGCAGCTCACTAAACACACTACATTGCCATGGAGTGAGGAGGGTGAAAGGTGCTTTCAAGAAGTTAAAACCATTTTGAGCTCATTGCCTGTCGTCCTACAACCCACATGGGGTGAATTATTCTATGTAAATCCTAGTGTAGGTCCAGAAGCTCTAGGAGCTGTCTTGATGCAAAAAGACCCAAAGACATCTCTCATGAGACCAGTCTACTTTTCTAGTAGAGTGATGACAGCTACTGAAAAGGGTTTCAGCGCAACTGAGCAATTGGTGCTAGCTCTTAAGTTTGCAGTGGAGAAGTTTCGGGCTTACTTACTTCTGAGACAATTTGTGGTGATCACAACTGAGGAGGTTTTTCCATATGCCCTACAACACATGGAATTGTCTCAAAGAATAGCAAAGTGGGTGGTGCAGCTTCAAGAGTTTGACTACACACTACAAGTAGAGGATTCCACCCGTGCTTGTTTGGCGGATGTCCTCACACAAAGGTGTTATGAGAAGGCCAAGAAAGAGGCACCTAGTAAGGTACCGCCTATCCCGGAGCCTGAAGTTCTACTGGGAGCACACAGTCTGTATTTTGATGGGGCTTACAAGAGGACCAAAGACAAGGCATCAGCAGGCATAGTAATATTAGGTCCAGAGAAGGAGAAGATCTTTGCAAAAGGGTTTCATCTAAAAGAGGTTCATTCTAACAATGAGGCAGAGTACCATGCCCTTGTTTTAGGGTTGCAATGTTGTCTTTCTCAGGGCATCACAAAGCTAAATGTTTTTGGTGACTCCATGTTGATTGTTAAGCAAATGGTTGGTGTATGGGCCTGTAAAAATGACAAATTGTCTGTTAAGATGAGGGAAGCAAAGGCCTTGTTGAAGGGTTTTAAAGAAGTTCGAGTGCACTTTGTACCTAGAGATCAAAATCGAGAAGCAGATGCCTTAGCAGGTGAAGAACTACAAACTCTCATAGTAGGTGCTATCCTTGTGAAAAGTCCTTTATACCAGGGAAAGGAGGAGCTGCATGATTTACTTTACTTTCTTGAGCATTGTGAAGCACCCTCTGGTATGAGTAAAAGTGAACGTAGGTGGTTGGCAAAAAAGGCTACCAGCTATAGCTTAGTGAATGAGGACTTGTATTGTAGAGGGAAAGATGCTGTCTTAAGGAGAGTTCCTTCATCCCAAGAGATAAAGGATATTTTGTTTAGTTGTCATGAAGGTGTGTGTGGTGGCCACTTTGCACAAGAGATTACTAGCAAAAAGATTTTACAAGCAGGGTTCATGTGGCCAAGCCTCCATCGAGATGTACAACATTGGTGCCGCACATGTGAGGTTTGCCAAAAAGCTGGACCAAGGAGTCTTACCCATGAAAATCAGCATCCAATCAAAACCTATGGGCCATTTGAAAAATGGGGGATAGATGCAATAGGGCCACTACCTTGCACTCAATCAGGGAAGGAATACATCATTATGGGGATGGAGTACATGACCAGATGGGCAGAAGCTCGTCCCACAAAGCGCATCACAGCCAAGGACGTGAGTGATTTCATTTTTGAATGCCTTTGTTGCCGTTTTGGCACACCTTTGAAGATTCTCTCGGATAGGGGACCGGGATTTCGAGCTGATTTAGTCGGGCAATTGATGAGCAAGTTAAAAATCAAGCGCAGGCACTCTACACCATACTACCCTCAGTGCAATGGTCTTGTGGAAAAGGTAAATGGTCTTATATGTAAAATCATCACTAAGCAAGTGCATTTACATCCTAAGGCATGGGACAAACACCTAGATGCAGCACTTTGGGCCTACAGAACATCCTTTAAAACATCCTTGGGGTATACACCTTTACACTTGGTTTACGGGCAAGAGGCACTATTGCCTATAGAAGTGGAGCTAGCGAGCCTCCGAGTTCTAAAAGAACATCAAGAGGATAGTCAAGAGAAGCAGGTGGAAGGAAGAATCATCGATTTGGAGAGGTTAGGGCTAGATCGAGAGTCAGCAGTGAAGTACTATGCAGCCCAGGCAGAGAAGAAACGAAAGAAGTTCAATCGCAACCTTGTCAAGAAAGGTATCAAGGAAGGTTCTTTAGTGCTCAGATACGACAATCGCTTTGATCGCAGGAAGGATGGTAAGTTCTTGCTTAAGTGGGAAGGCCCTTTTGTAGTGATACAGAGGTTCTCAAATGGTAGTTACCAACTAGGTGACCTAGATGGTAAGGTACATCAGACCCCGGTAAATGGTTGGCGATTGAAGGCCTACCAATGTCGTCTTTCACAGCCATATGCTGGTGAAATCAATGCTAAGGATGGTTCAGAGGAGAGCTCATCATATTCGAGCTCCAACTAAAGGTAACAATCATGTACATAGTCGTTTCAAAAAAAAAAAAAAAAAGGAAAAAAAGAGAAGAAAAAAAGAAAAAAAGAGAATGCTACCAGTGAAAGCGGATATTGACAATGGGTGGGGTATGGCTTTCAAGGGTCTAGGAGACTAGTTGTTAGTCATGGATGGATACAATTATTCATCTGAAAGGAATAAACAGGGTGCATCAGCCAAGAAAGCAGTAACATGGCAAATTCAATTGGTACCAGGTGGGTAAGTATTCAAGAGAACCCTATTGTAGCACAACCTACAGCTAGAGGCATCAAATACCTCTAGCTTAAGGGGGAGGGCTATATGATGCATGGTTTTTAGGACCCCTTCTGAAGATGCAATAAAGGTACAGTCAATTGTTGGGGATATGAGGATACTCTAGTCCAAGGGATCTCGAAAGAGAAGAAAAATCTACTTCACAAGCACCAAAGAGTAAAAAGTGCCATGGACAGAAGATACGTGGGAACGAGCTCTTATGCATGCCTACAACCTATATTTTACAGAATAGCCCATTCTAGGTGTGAATTTCTAGTGAAATTTACACGAGGATGTTCGTGTGGACTCACAGCACAGCATACTCCGTTTTCACTTTTTTACCGACAGTAAATATTTTTTACCACATCAAATATTTTTTACCTACAGTAAATATTTTTCACCTACATGGTAAATACAAATCACTTTTTACCTACAGTAACTTTTTTTACCCATGGTAAATATTTTTTACTGCACCATAAGTATTTGGTAGGTAACAGTTCACTGTTACTAGAAGCAGCGATTGGGCATCAACAATGCAGTTACAGGAGGAGAAAAGGGGAAAATCTTATGGTAAAGGTGAGTCAACAGGGATAAAGACTTTTGAGTTGAAAAGAGACATGCTGATTTTTTCAAAGAACACATGTCAAAAGAAGCCATGGTTGAGGATTTTTTGAGAATTTGATATTCAGGAGGACCCAGCAGGTCCCCCCCTGACATGTGCAGAACCTCCAGTTTCAACAGCCACCTTACCTGCTCTTAAATGCTGGTCAAGGCCTTATCCCCATGTGTCACAATCAGAAAAATCAGCATTTACTCTCCTCTCTCACATCACTCTAGAGAATATCTTGATGGTGACATATCAGGTGACCTCAATCTGTTGACCACCCTAAGCAAAAAGTAACCCCAATCAGCGGATTTCAGCATGTTTATCCCTAATCCTAAACCCTCTCAGAAATCTATATAAGGAGGCCTTCTCTCACTCAAAACAAACACTTCACCCCCTTCACCAAGCAATGAAGCTATGACGACATTGCTCACAACGAGGAGCTATGGATGGAGCTCTACTCTCTCTCCCTCTCTCTCTCTCCCTCTAGTATGCTACATTACTAGCCCTAAAACCTAAATTAGGAGTCAGTCTTCTCTCATGCTCCATGGCCACCATCCTCGCCATCATTCTCTAAGGTATTGATGTGTTGCTAGTAGGATCATACCTACTTGCTGGGTTGATTGTTTTTGACAATGGATTATGCCATCCTTGGCTTGCTTCTCTATATCCTTGTTATGTATGATCAGATGCCGTTGTATTGTTAAGCTGATGTCTTGTGTATATATATGCTACATACGGTCCCTCAGCTTCGTTTCTATGTGTTTTGCCATATGTTTTGATGCCATCATAATGCCAGAAGTCTCACTTGCCTATGTGCACTATGTGTGAGGTCCCTAAACCTCTTAATTTAGGGTGGTGCCCCCTTTGTTTTGTTCTTTTCTTGTTTGCATGAGGCGTGGTTTGTGGAGTGTGCACGAGTACAGAGGCCACCCGATTGCACTGCTCTTTTTCCCGCTATCACATGCATAACATACAAATCAAATTATTTGACCTCAAACCAATGCATCAAGTTTAGACCTATAACATAGACTAACACCTTATTACGTTACTTTTTCAATATGAGATTTTTGCAAATAATTATAATACAAAAAGAAAGCCACCTTATTCATATTTGTTTATACTGTTCGGGTTGACTAACCATATAACCCCACATAATTTTACCAACATCAAATACTTAAAATCAACTCATGAAGATAAAACATAAAACATGTATGAATCACTCATCAAACTCACGACGCTATATGGTACTCTCCTTTGGTAGCCCCTATACACGTAGATAACCCCATACAAGGAACGGTTAATAACTCGCACTCACAAAGTGATATCATTGATTTGAGTACATTTATTAGTAGGTTTAATCAAGGTTTTGATTCGGTTAAGTGGGTTCGTTCATCCAATGGATCTATATAATGGTTCTCCAAGGAGCTTGGGGTCCAAAATATTGGATATGTAGTGGACAACAACTGTATTTTGACCATAAATCTTTGTTCATGTGGAATTTTCACGTAATACATAGTCAGAGAATGTTCTAAATAATGTATTTAATGTTTGATTTAAAGGGTTTGACGTGATTCATAGAGATCTAGGAGATTCAGTCAAAATAGTGTCCCTATTGTCTACGTGACGTGAGACAAAAAGCGCTTTTTATGCACCTACGTGACCATAAACACATCATGAGACATGATAAAACAAGCTTGGAGCATCCTTTTACATATCCAAAAAGTCCATGAACCCCCTCGTGTACAAAAAGGCAACCATCGAGAGGGTAGTTACTCAACAAACAAAGTAGAGAGAGAAATAGATGATGACTATGGAGTTTAAAGCTTCTTACCATGCTTTAAAATTTATTTCCGACTGTCAAAAGTCTTCTTGCTTTGCCACAAGGGAGCGATGATGAGAGCTATGTAGAGGTTTTTGCCACAAATTCATCGAAGAGCGCGCACATCATGACAAGAGAAGAGAAGATAGTAAGCAAGTAGAGAGAGAGAGTGTTATTCTTCTTCTTCTTTCCACGAAAAAGAGAGAAGATCTTATGAAGATGGTAATGGAGAGCTTGTGCCACTCCATATAATACATACATATAGCCATGCAATAGTAGACGCAATTATCATTACTAATAACTGAGCATTGTAGGTCAATCTGTAGGCACTCTGTCAGGCCGGAGTGTGCCGCAAGGCAGCAGCTAGTGCCCCTTCTCTCCCAGGAATAGCTCCCCATCTTTTGAAACTTTGCTAAAAACAAGCCTTTGCTTTTGGTGGTCAGCTAGTTAAGTATGGATCCTAATTTACCCCTTGTAATTAGCAGTATTTAAAACACACATTTGTAAGGCCCCCGTTATGAGCATAAGCCATCATGCGTGAAGAAAAATCACTCACCGGAAAGCCAAAATTTCCATGGCCAGTCTTTGCTCGAATATTCCTTTTCATAAACTGGCCGGTGGTCGGTTGTCAATGGTCGGTGGCCGGTGGGTGAAAGCCTTAGGTAGAGGCCAAATTCAATGGCCAGTGGCTGATTTCAAATTGGACTTGTCTTCTCAAGGGCGGCCACACATGGGCGCATTGGAGAGTCACCCTTGTCTACACAAGGGCGGCTACACACAGCAACCTCTCATGAGAGAGGTCAGGCCTTTTTCCCAATAAAAGGAGGCCTTTTCTACACACAAAATTGGATTGAAGAGGTGAAGCATTGTGGTGCATTGTGAAGTTGATGCAACTAGGTGGGTGTGAGGTGGTGAGAGTGAAGCAAGGTGGGAGCTCCAAAAGGGTATAATTCTTGTTTGAAGTATTAAAGCCATTGAGTGGTTTCTTTCCCATGGATGTAGCCCACATTGGGTGAACCATATTTATTGTGTATGCTCTCTCTTTCTCTCTACTTTATTAATCTCTCATGTGTGAAAATTATCTCTCTCCATTAAGTAAACTACTCAATTATCTACTTAGCTACGTTGTGAGCGGGATGAAAACACACACAGCGCCTCTATAACGACCCAACACACACTCTTGGAAGGATATACACACACACTATGGGGCACCACTCGGCTTACACGACACACCTAGCCGAGACAGGGAACACACCTCTAGAGTGAGAGGAGAGAGAGTATCCACTTGCCCACTCCACACAGACACACACACACACACACACACCCAAAAAACTCAGCTCAAAAGAGGAGAATTTCTTATGTTTAGATACAATTGAGCTTGGGCCAACACCAATGGGGCAAATAGCTCACACAATATGGGTAAAAGATACCAGATACAATCACAAATTGGAGTAGAAGCTTCGCTCATAGGAGAAACTTACACAGCCAAAACAGAAAAAAAAGAGTGAGGAATTTGGCAAAATGGACAGCGCCATCGCGTCCGGAACGGCCCAAAACCCCAGCCTACAATGTCAAAGCGCTCAAATCGGACATCGGATGAGCAGTTTACGGCCAAAACAGGCTCCAAAAACCCCAAAAACACACCTGCGGCTGTTCCTCCTCTCTTGTCCACGTTTTTTCTGGTCTTCTCTCAGTTTTTTCAGTTCCCACACTTAGCTTTATTAGTTGGTCACCCTTGGCCTTTTAGATGACCTCAAACGGACCCTGAACAGGCCAAAAACTGACCTCGCAGTGCATAGTTGTCACCTTTTTGCATCATCCGCACACCTGGCACTCAATTTTTCCAAATAATGCATCCCGCAACCACGTGAAGTGGCCCCAAAAATTGTTCCTCATGATGACCTTTCTGCATAAGTATCACAAGAAAACACCCACGCCGTGTCCATACTTCTCCGCGTGCAAGTATTGACCCCGTTCGACCTCCTGACGCCACTCGATGCCATCTGACGCACCTGCTTACCTCATGTCGTCGGCCCGCGGATAGCTTCCTCGAGAAGTTTTACACGCTACCAACTCCTCCTTATTGTAGAAAAAACACACTGGTACTGATAATAGTGAAAATCGTTGCACTATGTACACCTTGTCCTACCTATACACACGTGGGCCCCACGTAACCACCTGGCTATGGAAATTGGGTAATCCTTTATTCGATGCACCATGCATGTGTATGTACATATGCGCAATCCCTTGCTCAAAAAAACTCCTGACATAATTTGCCCATCCCCTAGCCTGCTAGATCATTCATGATCAGCAACAGCAAAGAGAGATATGAGACTCGCCGCATCACAGGTCTCCTCATCCCTCGCAGACATTACTTGCTCCACAAACAGCTCATCCTGCTCCACCATCATCAATCTAGCATGATATAATTTAAGACGCAATCCATTTACCCTTGACTTATGTAGAACCCCATCCAGGTTAGCTAACTGATATGTACCATTCGAGAAACACTCCACTACCTTGAAAGGGCCTTCCCACTTAATTTGAAACTTCTTTTGGAAGGTGTTTTCCAGCTTATTGTTGTAGCGCAAAACCAAGTCATGCTTCTTGATACCCTTACTTTTGACCTTTTCATTTATCTTTGCCAAAGCCTTATCCTGCATCTGCCCATAATGCTCCAATGCGCTCATCCTATCCAACTGAACCTCCTGTAACTGTAAGAGCCTCTCTGTGAATGCATTACTAGACGGCCCAAGTAGCTTCTCTAGCATCTTTACTGCAGGCAACTCTACTTCCACAGGCAATAGTGCTTCCTTTCCATATACCAAATGAAATGGAGTAAACCCTGTACCTGTCTTCACCGAAGTACGGTAAGCCCATAATGCACTAGGCAATTCCAAATCCCAATTCTTTCCTTGGTGCTCTGTCACTTTCGAAAGAATCTGTACCAACTCACCATTGAATCTTTCATTTAATCCATTACACTGTGGGTAATAAGGAGTGGTATGCTGGTGCCTAATCTTCATCTTTGCGCATAAGAAGTCTAGCAGTTTAGCTCTAAATCCTGGCCCCTTATCTGAAAGTAGCTCTAATGGCACCCCAAACTTGCAACATATTTCATCATACACAAATTTTTCCACATCCTTTGCACTGATCTGTTTTACTGCTATAGCCTCTGCCCATCTAGAGAGATAGTCCACTGCCGTCAAGATATAGCTTTTGCCCTACTTGTGATAGGTAACGGGCCTATTGCATCAATCCCCCACTTTTCAAACACATCAAACGCCATAATGGTTTTTCGTAGCTCTGGCTTCAGCACTCTCTTCCCAAATGCTTGACACCTATTGCAAGACCTACACCAATGGTGAACATCGTTGTGCAAACTAGGCCATACATACCCCTCTTGCAAAATCTTATGCAAGGTGATCTTTAGAGAAAAATGGCCACCACATGCGCCTTCGTGATTCTCTTCCAACACTCTCTAAAGCTCCTCCCGCCAAGGTACACGTCTCAACACGAGATCAGCCCCTTTCATGTATAAGACATCACCACTCAATTTGTACCTATATGCTCTACACACAAAGCCATACTTGTTAGACTTCTGAATCTCCTTTGGAATGATTCCTGTTAGCAAAAACTCCTCTTCTTGAGACAAACTTTCCCGGACATGATAAAGAGGTAAAGTGGTCCTCAACACAAATAGCTCCCCAATCATGCCTTGAGCTGCTTCATGTGCCTCTCCATTTAGAGCACGTTCAATGTGTCTGATGATCCATGCTTCAAACTTTTTTAACAGGCCTTTAATTCTGAAGCACATTTCCTTCAATGAGGTGTTCTTGCTCTTCCACACACCCAGCACTTGCTTCACCACTAACAAGGCATCACCTTTTATGCTCAACCTTCGAACCCCATGCTTCAAACAAATGTGTAATCCGGCTTCAAGAGTAGCATATTCAGCCTCATTGTTACTATGAGCATCCAATTTGAACCCTCTCTTGCATCCTAGCTTCCCCTCTGGATCATAAAGTGCTATACCCCCTGAAGCTGCATCATGGCTCTTTCTGTATGAACCATCAAAGAACAACGCATGTGCATTGCTGATCTGTGGCACTTCTTCAACTACCTTTCTCACGAACTCTTCCTTAACAATAAGGGGATTCTCTTTGTAGGTCAACAAATCAGCTAGGGTAGCCCTTGTACTATCTTCCACTAGAAAAGAGAACTCAAACTCTTGCAGCTCAATTACCCATTTCTTCACCACATTTGACATGTTAGTACCATTAACTAACTGTGGAAAAAAGGCATAACTCATCAAGAAAACAAAAGGTCTTGGTAGCAAGTAATGACGAAATCGTCGACAAGCAAATATTACACTGGCCATCACTAGCTCTACTTCCGAGAACTTTCTCTCCGCTACCAACTTCACTCGACTTGCACAATACACTGGCCTCATATAATGGCTGCCCTTCCCCTTTTGCAATAGCATGACTCCAATGGCATCATCCCCTACTGATGGATTTACATAAAAAAAATTCTCCCAATCACGAGCCTGCATGGCTGACAACCCCCCTAACACCTCTTTCACCTCTTGAAACACTTCTTCACACTTGTCATCCCATTGAAATGGATCATGCTTTGCCACTTGCTGTAATGGATAAAGAAGCTGTGAAGACAATGGAATAAACCGTGCCATGTACTTCACTTTGTGTATAAAAGTTGCCAATTGCTTCGTACTCGTAGGTGATGGAAGAAGAATAATAGACTTAACCTTATCTGGATCAGCCTCAATGCCATTTTCTGACACCATATGGCCCAATAACTTCACCGTTGGCTGTGCTAGATGACATTTCTTTGGATTTAGTTGTCCTCCACATTCATCATATCGAGCCAATACCATCTGCAGCTTCTCATGGTGTTCAGTCCTACTGCTATAAACACAGAAGTCATCCATAAAAGCTTTAACACAACTACCAATGAATGGTTCCAACACCCAATTTGCTCTCTATTGATAGAAGGAAGGTCCATTTGACAACCCAAATGGCAATACTGTGTAGCAATAGCAGCCCCATGGCGTAATAAAAGTGGTCTTTGTGCGGTCTTTAAGAGCAATCTTCAATTGAAAATAGCCTGAAAAACCATCACACACACTGTACAGGGCTTAAAATCTACACAAATCCTCCACTTCCCATCCTTCTTTGGACTGACTACTACTGGACTCACCCATTCTGTGGTCTCCACAGGGACTATGAACCCTGCCTTCAACAACTTGTCCACCTCTTCTCGCAAGGCTTCCATTTTCTCTTGACCCATCCTTCTTAGCCTTTGCCGCACTGGCTTAGCACCTTCTTTCAGCTCTATATGCATCTCTTCACCCTTGAACCCTCTGATCTCTTCATATGAAGTAATGAACAAATCAGGAAAACTAGCCAGCATATGCAAATATATATCCTTCTCCATAGCTGAGAGGTCTCCGCTGATCATTTGTGTCATCAATTCCTGCTTCTTTGACAACTCAACCTTGGTTTGCATCAGCCCTTCAATCACTTCATAAGGCCCTTCACTTTCATCTTCAACCTCATTCGTAAATGCAACTAAACCAAACTCCTGTATTTCTTTGTCCATCAAAAGAAATGCAACATCAGCATCCTCATCACTGCCGGTAGTGCTATCACTGTCCTCATCTGTCACCGTGGAAGATTCTTCATCACTAGACTCATCCTCATCTTCATAAAGCTCCTCTAATCGTTTCCTTGTGTCCATATTATAAAGCTTCTTGGTACCTGTCTTTCCATAGAGGCTAATCATACTATGTCGCCAATCTTGAACAGCTCCCACTGCACGTAACCATGGTCTACCCAGTATAATAGGATATGCTCCTAACCCTGCTGGCATCACATGAAAATCAACCACTGCCTTTGCATCATATGCCTCCACTTCTAAGCTCTTTACAACACCCAAGCATTTTACTTTTTGATGGTTTGCCAATCTGATCCGAAAACCTGACACCCCAGCCACTGTGAGACCCATCTTCTCAACGCATGAGTGTGTTATGACACATATTTGGGCTCCTCCATCCACATAACCTTGTCCCAAATTTTTCCTTTTATGGCACACATCTACTATTGGACAAATGTCTGGTAGCTCATCCATTGCCAACACCTTTACTGAACCTCTCTCTCGCTCTTTCTCCATTGGGTTAACCATCCTCTTCCACTGTCGCTTTAGCTTAGGCACCATCTCTATAAGCTGCCCAAAAGTAACATCTGCCTTCCTGCTCGTCAGATCCTCCTTCAAGTCATAGCTTAGTTGCCCATCCCCTAGTGGAAAATCTGAAACATGAAACTTTCGACGAGCTCTCCTTTTCCTCTTGGCCTTGACATCCTCGCCTTCATGGCTCTTTCCTTTCTTCTTACTAGGACCTGAGGCACTTCTTCCTTCCTTATCCTCTGTGGTCCTCTTCCCAATAGGCATCACTAATGTATCCTCTAGCTTTGATGCCTTCTCCAAGGTGACTACACTTAGCACTTTTGTCTTTCCCTTTTCCTCCTGGGTCAGTCCACTGGTTCCTTCGTCTCCCTTAATTTCGATGCCATTTCAATTGACCTAGTTAGCACCTGTCTTGGCAATGGATACATGTCTCCCCCCATCCTTGGTGGCTTATCACATTGCGGGCTGATGTGACCCAACTCTCCAAAATTATAACATGTGGGCGTCTGCCTCCAGTACCTACCATTGCTTTGTCCAACACCATTCCTAGGCCTTTCTTCACCTCCTGGCTGATTTGCAAACCTCCCTCGACCTCGATTATTTCCCACTTGACCTAGCATGTTTAGGCTGAGATTCTTCATCAAATCTACCATTTGCCTCATGTCTTGCCTTAGCCCATCATCTTGCACTGCTGTAGTGACCACTGTTGGCATAACCTAAGTAGTAACAGGAACCACTGGTTCGTGATGAACCCCTGGCATGCGACCTTGTAAAGAGTCCATAGGCTGAAATTCAGACCTCATGGGCAAAGACTCCACCCCTAACTGGCTCATTTTCCTCAGCTTCCACTCTTTGTTCCTTGCTACCTCTAGTGCATCTTCATATGTCCTAAGCTTCTTTAGCTCCACTCTCCAACGTATATTCTCCCAAAGACCAGCCAAGAACCTGTCCTTATTCATCATGTCAGGCGGGGGTACCTATGGTGCTAAGGCCTTGCACATCCGCTCCCATGCCAATGAGAACTTACGTATGTACGCATCTACTGGCTCACCTTCCTTTTGCACCAAACCTTGTACTTCTTGCCACACTTTGTCAAGATCTTCTATCTTCACAAACTCCACTTCCAACCCATGCCTTAGATTGTCCCAACTCAATCTTACAGGTGGTTCCACTGCACGCAACTCCTCTTCAAATGTTTTGGACCAGACTCGTGCATCACTCTTCAAACAAATTTGGAGAAGACGTAACATCTGCGCAAGGTCATGAATCTGGTTGCTAATGCAGGCAACCTCCATCTTTTTCAAAAAATCTTCCACATCTTCATCACTTCTTCCATGAAACTCCGGATAAGAGAAAGCCATGGCTACCCAAGTTACAACGCTTTGAGAACCCCTTTGAACACACATGCAAGAACCCAAAACTTTTGACTACCCAATCCTCAGAAACTTCAATGGAGCTCAACTTTAGATAAGGACAAACACATGCACATCAAATGAGTTTTCATAGTTGATCATCGGAATTACAACAGGCAAAGGACATTCCAAGATCTCTCTTAATCTTCTTGGCCCGAACATAAAGACTATGCGCTGCTAGAAAAAAATCTTCCTGGACACATGAACATTTATCTGGATTCTTTGAGTTAAATGAAATGGAGTGAATTGAGGGCCATTTTGATCATCCATTAAAGCCAACCATGAAGCTCCCAAGAAGGCACACCTGACTTAACCTCTGATTTTGCCAAAATTTCAGCGGCATAACAACATAAATGGCTCAAAAGACCAAAAAACCAGCCATCATAACTTGGAAAAATTTTGGCAGAGTTTCCCCAGAAATAGAGCAGTAGGAACCCAAAATATAGACTGTATATGTATGCATAAACTGTCAACAATAGAACCCGAGCATCAAGTAGGAATCACTAGTACATAGCCTATGGCGAGGTCACAAAAAGGGTGCTCCAGCTACCTGTATCACCGAAAGGATCTCCACATTTGAGAATCCCCCAGCTCAATAAAAACCTCACGCTATCGACCCTCACACGAAGGCTAATGCAAATCGCGTATAGTCAAGTCTCAGAAATGACTATCTTCCAGACCAAGTCTCAGAAATGGTTGGGACTGCCAAATACAACCAAGCATGGCTCCACAAATGCATACAATGGTAGTTTCCACAAGTAACGTACAATCCAGCAGACAATGCGCTCAAACAGGCGCCAAGTGATGCATACCCACAACAATTGCAAGTGACTCCACTGTCAGTATATCACTGTACTCCAGCTACCAGTACCTGTGTGAATCACCTGTACCTGTACCTGTACCTGTAACCTGTAACCTGCAACCTGCAACCTGTAATCCTGAATCTCAAAGCTTGAAGCTCGAAGCAGAAGGTACTCGAAGAAGATCCTCAGTGGGGGCACCAAAAGAATGTGAGCGGGATGAAAACACACACAGCGCCTCTATAACGACCCGACACACACTCTTGGAAGGATATACACACACACTATGGGGCACCACTCGGGTTACACAACACACCTGGCCGAGACAGGGAACACACCTCTAGAGTGAGAGGAGAGAGAGTATCCACTTGCCCACTCCACACAGACACACACACACACACCCAAAAAACTCAGCTCAAAAGAGGATAATTTCTGATGTTTAGATACAATTGAGCTTGGGCGAACACCAATGGGCAAATAGCTCACACAATATGGGTAAAAGATACCAGATACAATCACAAATTGGAGCAGAAGCTTCGCTCATAGGAGAAACTTACACAACCAAAACAGTAGAAAAAGAGTGAGGAATTTGGCAAAATGGACAGCGCCATCGTGTCCGGAACGGCCCAAAACCCCAGTCTACAATGTCAAAGTGCTCAAATCCGACATCGGATGAGCAGTTTACGGCCAAAACAGGCTCCAAAAACCCCAAAAACACACCTGCGGCTGTTCCTCCTCTCTTCTCCACGCTTTTTCTGGTCTTCTCTCAGTTTTTTCAGTTCCCCCACTTAGCTTTATTAGTTGGGCACCCTTGGCCTTTTAGATGACCTCAAACGGACCCCGAACAGGCCAAAAACTGACCTCGCAGTGCATAGTTGTCACCTTTTTGCATCATCCGCACACCTGGCACTCAGTTTTTCCAAATAATGCATCCCGCAACCACGTGAAGTGGCCCCAAAAAGTGGTCCTCATGATGAACTTTCTGCATAAGTATCACAAGAAAACACCCACGCCGTGTCTATACTTCTCCGCATGCAAGTATTGACCCCGTTCGACCTCCTGACGCCACTCGATGCCATCTGACGCACCTGCTTACCTCATGTCATCGGCTCGCGGATAGCTTCCTCGAGAAGTTTTACACGCTACCAACTCCTCCTTATTGTAGAAAAAACACACTGGTACTGATAATAGTGAAAATCGCTGCACTATGTACACCCTGTCCTACCTGTACACACGTGGGACCCACGTAACCACCTGGCTATGGAAATTGGGTAATCCTTTATTTGATGCACCATGCATGTGTATGTACATATGCGCAATCCCTTTCTCAAAAAAACTCCTGACAACGTCATATAGCAAGGTTTGCTTGTAGATAAAGTTTCTCAAGGAAAGGATTCCTTGAATTGAGTAGAATGGCGGAGGAAGGGAAGCTCAAGATTGAGAAGTTCAAAGGCAAGAACTACCAACACTATAATATGCAAATTAAAGACTATCTCTACCAGAAGGACCTCTATTTTTCACTAGGCGGCGGTCTTGCAAAGAAGCTTGCATTGATGGCACATGAAGAATGGATTGTCCTTGATCAAAAGGCATTAGGAACAATCCAACTAAGCTTGGTGTCAATGGTGGCCTTCAATGTTTCGAAGATGAAGACCACGGAGGACTTGATGAAGTCACATGACAGACTCTATGAGATACCATCGGCATCCAATAAGGTATTTCTTATAAAGTGCTTGCTCAATCTAAAGATGGAAGACAATGGTTTAGTTGCAGAACACCTAAATGAATTTAATGCCAAAGTAAGACAACTTTGATTGGTGAAAGTCAATTTTGATGAGATGAAGTGCAAGCTCTCCTTATACTATCGTCTTTACCAGATAGTTGGACAGCCTTGTGATGGCTGAGAGAAAATCTATCTCTGGCACAAATACTTTGATGATGTTGTGGGTGTTCTCCTAAGCAAGGAAATTCAAAGGATAAGCACAGGTGAATCATCAAGTGTTGCACTATCATTGGAAACAAGAGGAAGGCCTAAGGAGAGACTCAAAAACCAAAAGGGTTGTGATACCTCAAGGCAGAGCAAGTCACGCACAAAGTCAATTCTTGAATGTTGGACTGGTCTAAGAAGAAGAAGAAGTCCGAGTCTCAAGACAACAAGCCAACATCAGAGGCCAATGTGGGAAGTAAAGTAGATCAAGATGCTCTAATTCTCTCATTATACAATGTGTTTAATTCCGGGATAGTAGATTTCGGGGCTTCATTCCACGCGACACCACACAAGCAACATTTCCAAGATTACACCAAAAGGTAATTTTGGTTATGTATACTTGGAAAATAATGAAGCTTGTGAAATTATCAACAAAGGTATAATTTGTGTTAAAACTACTAAACAAAAATGAATGGAAGCTTAAAGATGTTAGGCATGTTCCTTATCTTTGCGCGATTTTAATCTCTATAGGAAAATTGGACAATGTGTTACCATATACATGTGGTAGGGATGTGTGTGAACACACTTGGACCGCCGGGGCAATTTTTCCCTCTTTAGGAGGGTTTTTCCCTCGTGCATTGTATATATGCCCATCACTCTAGGTCTATCTATCTTTCCATTGCACACTAAGTAACACACTCTCTATTGTGTTCCTTGAGCTTCCTTCTTCTTCTCCAAGCTGTGTGTGTTTTCCTATAGCCCTAATTACAACAATTGGTATTAGAGCAGGTTGCATCCTCTCGGGCTTAGTCGCCAGCAGCTCCACCACACGTTGCTAGGAGTTTTTTGGAAGAAGTGATTGCGCATATGTACATACACATGCATGGTGCATCGAATAAAGAATTGCCCATTTTCTAGAGCCAGGTGGTTACGTGGGGCCCACATGTGTACAGGTAGGACAACGTGTACATAGTAGATCGATTTTCATCGTCACCAATATTAGTGTGTTTTTCTATAAAAATGAGGAGCTGATAGAGTGTAAAATTCTCAAGGAAGCTATCAGCGAGCACACACCATGAGCTAAGAAGGTGCATCAAATGACATCCACTGGCGTTAGGAGGTCGAATGGGTCAAGACTTCCACGCGGATAAGTGAGGACACAACGGGAGTGTTTTCTTGTGATCAATTATGCAGAAAGGTTATCATGAGAACTAAATTTGGGGGCCACTTCACGTGATTGCGGGATGCATTATTGAGAAAAGCTGAGTGCCAGGTGTGGGGATGGATGTAGAAGGGTAACAAAAACGCACTACGTGGCCATTTTTTGGCATGTTCGGGGTCTATTTGAGGTCAATCAAAAGGCCAAAGGTGCCCAAGGGATAAAGTGAAGTGTGGAAACTGAAAAACCTGAGAAAAAAATAGAAAAAACGTGGAGAGAAGAGGAGGAATAGCTGCAACTTAGTTTTTGTTGTTTTTGGAACCTGTTTTGGCCATAAACAGCTCATCCGAGCTCGGATTTGAGCACTTTGATATTGTAGACTGGGGTTTTTGGCCATTCTAGACGCAATGGTGCTATCCATTTTCAAAATACCTCATTGTTTCCTGCTATTTTGGCTGTGTAAGTTTCTCCTCTGAACGAAACCTCTGCTCAAATCTGTAACTATATCTGGCATATTTCATCCATTTTGTGTGAGCTATTTTCCCCACTGATGTTGGCCCAAGCTCAATTGTATCTAAACATAAAAAATATTCCTCTTTTGAGCTAATTTTTGGGTGTGTGTGTCTCTCTCTTTCTATTGAGTGAGCAAATGGATAGTCTCTCTCCTCTCACTCCATCGGTGTATTCCGTGTCTTGGCCAGGTGGGTTGTGTAAGTCGAGTGGTGCCTGTGTGTGTGTGTGTGTGTGTGTGTGTGTGTGTGTGTGTGTGTGTGTGTGTGTGTGTGTGTGTGTGTGTGTGTGTGTGTGTGTGTGTGTGTGTGTGTGTGTGTGTGTGTGTGTGTGTGTGTGTGTGTGTGTGTGTGTGTATTATCCCAAGAGTGTGTATCGAGTGATTATAGAGGTGTTGTGTGTGTTTCCATCCCGCTCACATTCTTTTGGTGCCCCCACCAGGATCTTCTTCAAGTCCTTCAGCTTCAAGATTATAGGTTTCAGATTACAGATTATAGGTTACAAGGTTACAGGTTACAGCTACAGCTACACGTACAGGTGATTCATGCAAGTACAGGTAGCTGGATAGAGTTATATACTGGCAAGTGGGAGTCACTTGTAGTTGCCATGGATATGCATCATTTGGTACGTATTTGAGCGCATTGTCTGGTATTGTATGTTACTTCTGGATACTGCCATTGTACGCCTTTGTGGATCCATACTTGGTTTTATTTGGTAGTCCCATCCATTTATGAGACTTCGTCTAGAAGATAGTCATTTTTGAGACTTGACTAGATATGAGATTTGCATATGCCTTCGTGAGAGGATCGTGGTGAGGTTTTATTGAGCTAGGGGATTCTCGAGTGTGAGATTCTTTCGATGATACAGGTGGCTTTAGCACTCTTTTTGTGACCTTGTCATAGGTTATGTACTAGTGATTCCTACTTGATGTTTGGGTTTCATTGTTGGCAGGTTATGCATACATATATAATCTATATTTTGGGTTCTTAGTGCTCTACTTCTGGGGAAGCTCTGCCAAAAAATTTCCAAGTTGTGATGGCTGGAGGACAATTTAATGATTCAAGGAGAAAGAGTGTCTGTTGAGCCTAAATCTACCAGCTCGCAAGCATCGGGGCACCTCACATCATGAATTGTTCACCTCTGTTGAGGTTGTCCCTCATGGGAATTTAGTCACTTGTGCCAACAATGCCTCTTATCCGATTGAGGGAGTTAGAAAGATTGTGCTTGCTTCTGCAAATGGCAGTTCCTTCACACTTGTTGATGCACTTTATGTATCTGGGATCAAGAAGAATCTTTTGTCTGTATTCGCACTTGCTAGACTTGGACTTGTAGTCAAATTTGTGGATGATAGATGTACAGTTCATGATCGGAGTTTTGGTGATGAAATTGTTGCTTCTGGCCTTTGTGCCGTGGGCTATAAAATCTCACTTTGTATGGAAAGTGTGGAGAATTTTTTGCAAATGCAGTTGCAGATTCAAGGACTGTTTCATATGCAAAACTGTGGCATGCACGTTTTGGGAATCTGAATTTTGCTAGTTTGCTGCATTTATAGAAATCTGATATGGTTGCTTCTTTGCCACCTCTTGAAGCACCTGTCGAACATGTTTTTGAAGGCTATATTCTGGGTAAGATGCAACGTTCAAAGTTTCCAAAGGGTGGTTGAGTAGGGCCACATGCAGGTTGCAACTTGTGCATAGTGATGTGTGTGGACCCATGTAAACTCCGTCCTTGGGAAATTACCTTTACTTTATGGCTTTCATTGATGATTACTCCAGACATGCATGGGTATTTCCGCTTAAATCAAAGTCTGAAGTTTTTATGTGCTTCAAACAATTTCTGGCTATGGTTGAATATGTCTTGAAATATATTATGGGCAACCTCCATTCCGATCGAGTGGGGAGTATATGTCTCATGGGTTTAATGCATTTCTTGCTATTCGTGGGATAAAACACCAATGTACAGTGCCTTATACGTTTCTTCTACCGCAAGCTCTTCAGGTTTTGTAATATTTTCAAGCTTGGGTTTTTGTTTTTCCAGCATTTCTTGCGTGATTCTTACCAAATTTTGATAAGCTTCCAGCTTAACTGCTGAGTAGCGTTGAATGGTAACCTTGCATTTGAACTACATTTCTACTCAAATGTATATATTTTTTATCAAAGTTTTAACCTAGTGTTCATTCTCTCTTTCCGTAATAGCTTTTTTCCATACAAACACCTTACCCTTCTTAGATCTTTATGCAATAACATCATATTTCTCTCTTCATGCTAAATGTAAATAGTAAACTTAATTCTACTCTCCTAGTTTTTTTACTGCATATTCTTTTAACTAATTACCTTTACTAATTTAAATAGCTATCTACATCCCATAATTTGTAAATAAATAATTTATGGGCACTTATCTTACCCATCTTCTCTCACGGGTAGGGTTAACCTTGTAGGCCTTCCCTTCCCCACCACTATGTGGCCCAACTCTTGGATCATTTACTTGTGTTGGTCAACAAATCTTAAATATAATGTATATCCCCAATAAATAAAACTTTATTGGAGCCTACCTCATTTGTTTAAGGTGGATTCTCTTTTGAAAAAGCATGCTACACCTTGGATGCATGCTAAAGGGCCCCCTACAAGGAGACTTGGTTCAAAAGGTGTTTTGGATGCATCTTGAACACCTTATCTTGTGGGTATACTTGAGGAACACTCCAAAATCAGCTTAAACACTTTGAGAAGGTCAACTTTGCCTTTTACAGCACCAAATTCTGAGTTACAGGCTGAAAGTTATGGTGAAAACAAGGTGCTGCGGACACTGTTACTGCAGGTCAAAGTTACAATCAGGTAAACCACAAAGGTGAAAATTTTTCTTGACTTCTCCAACATTCTAAAATACCAATGGGGAGTTAAAAACCACTTGCATGTGGAGGGGTCGGCTCAAGATGCTTCCAGAGACACAACAAACAGGATGGGGACACTCTGTAGGAGCCACTGGAGGGACATCATGGTGGGGCCCACATACATTATCAACCCTTATGGAGCCTCCACGACTTAAAAGGATATTTTTAATGAAAAAAGAAGTCCCTTATTTGCATAATTGAAGGACTGGTCAAAAGGGAACCTAACTATGGTTAATTACCTACCCTAGTCAAGTTTAACCTAACCCAAGGTCTTGTACAGCTATAAAAAGGCCCTTTGGCAAGCACAAAAATACACACACCTACTCCATTTCTGCAAATAAGCTCCTCTAAGGTTAGGGAAGCCCTAATCTCTCTCTCCTCTTGTCTCCCTATCCATTTCCTAAGCTCGCTATCATAAGCGGCACCATAGAGAGAGCATCAATATGCTATTGCTACATTCTCTTGCAAACTTTTCTCTTACCATACTCATCCCTAAATAAGGATTGTAGATTCTATATGAGAGCAAGTATATCAAGTTCAATGATCTATCTCATGGTTTGATCAACAAATTGTTGCAATTGGGGTGTCGTCGTCACACTTTTGCTCTAAACGCATGTAAAATTGGTAAGCATATCTTGGCAGCTTCTCATATTTTGTGCTCATTGGGTTGCTTGTTTGTTGAGAAAGTTTTTTTGTGCACCATGGTGTCTATTTGCTTGGCTTCTCTCCTTATGTTGTGTAAGTAAGTCTTGGGGCTGCATAGATGGAGAAGAGCTCTCTATGCATGCCGCCTTATGTGTGTAAGTAGTCTCTTCTTTTGGGAAAGGAAAGGAGTTGTCAAGTATTTGTGCATTATGGTGTTTTGAGTTTTGAGGTTTTGTGCTTGCTTTTCTTAGAAGTATATGAGCACTAATATGGTGAAGGTAAATCTTTGCATGTGAGTTTGTGCTGCTTAAGGAGTGTGTGTTGAATGGTTGAAGGGCATTTTGTGTTGAAGCACATAAGGAAGGTGTGAGTGTGTGTGTGTGTGTGTGTGTGTGTGTGTGTGTGTGTGTGTGTTGTATATGGTTTGTTTGGTTTCCTTCCTTCTCCATAAAAGAGGGTGGTGCCCCTAAGAAATATGCGTGTGTAGGGTCTCACGGAGTGGTTGTCTGGTGGAAGCCTTGAGTTGAGCCCCATCTCAAAAAATCCGCTCTCACTGCTTCCATGTCTAGAGATGAATAGTTTTTCCACTTGTTTTCCATGTTTTGGCCTATTTTAAGTCCTGCTTGGTAGGCTTCCAAGGCAGCATTAATAGGCTCAAAAAATTTATCAACCAGAATGGATCCTCCAGATTTCACGGTTGTTTCCTTAAATTCACATCCAGTTTCTTTCAACTTGTCCTGGGCTAGCTTCGCTTTCTCTTCGATTTCAACCCGTTGTTTTGTTTTCTCATCTCATATCTTTTGCTTCTGCTCCTTTTGATTCTTTGAGAAGAAACTTTCGTGTTTGCCGAATCATCAGAGGAGTTGTGTTTCTTTCTCTTTGCCTGGGCTCTAGTGATTACCTTGATTGGAACAATTGGTTCACTCTCTGATGAGCTACTAGGCACCACTTGGACTATGTTTACTATGGTTTTTCCCTTGTTCAAAGGATTTTTAGGACAATCTTCCGGAAAGTGTCCTCCCTTTTTGCAACATTGTATGCAATAGGATTCAATTGGTTTGAGGTTTTTGTCAAGCTCTGGACATTTGTGTTTACAATGGTCATCAGAACCACAGTTATGACAGTTTCCTGTTCTAGGCTTCATCATGGGTCTTCCCATGGGAGGTCTGACACCTTGATTAGCTACATAATACATTGGTACTAGCTCTGGTGGAGCATAAGTCACAGTTTCTTCCATTGGTGGTGGATGTGGATTATAGAAATCTCCTTCTACCATTACTGTAGATGGACTAGGCTCTGCATAGGTTGTAACAGGCACTAATGCTTGTTCATCTATAACTCCTTTAGAGTGCATGTACTTTACAGGCACTGCATTATGTTTTGGATACGGAGGTTATTGCCCCAACACAAGTTGAGGACTTTCCATACCCATTGGTGGTCTTTGAGCTTGGGCCATATTAGGTTGATATCTGTACATGGGTTTTCCTTGTGGCCTCATGGGCACGTACTGAACATTCCCATCATACTTTGGTCGGAAGTAGCACTCGTGGGTCTCATGGTTGGTCCATTTACCCTTGATTGCACACCATTTTTGTGGCCTGATTGGTTGTCCCTGTGGAGGTATCCCTTGTCCTGGTCCTCTCATAGGTTCTTTTTGCATGTTGTTCATTCTTTTAAGCATATCTTCTATGGCTGAGAGTGGTGCCGCAGCAGCCGTTCCCACTTGTGCTGGTTTTGTGGATGTTGTCTTCTCGCTTTGGTTATCCTTAGGGACATCTTCTTTGTTGAAAATCTCACAATTTTCTCCTAGGTCAATAGCATCAGACACACACGCTTCTAGGGTTGTATGCTTTTTACTATAGAGTATAGCATGAAGTTCTTTGTTTAGCAGTCCCTCTAGAAACAAAGATACAAGTTGTTCTTCTGCAGGTATCTCCATCTTTGGGCATATTGTTTCATTCGAGTTGTACAATCCCTAACAGACTCACCATGTTTCTGTTTAAACTGTAGATTTGAGCTACCGTATTATGTTTGATCCCCGTTTTGGAACAAGCATCTACAAATCCTTGAGCTAATGTGTTCAAGTCCATGATTGACCTTGCTGGAATGTTTTCAAACCATGTCGATGCTTTTCCTTCTAATGTCATTCCAAACCCCTCGAATTGAGTATGAAAATCGAATATACGCTCTGATCTTAGCACTTGCTTAAAGCTTGCTAAGTGGTCATATGGATCCCCTGATCCACTGTATTTTCTGACCCATTTTTGAAAATCAACTGGTCTGACGCGTCTAATTGGTTCAACTCCAGGTCTTCTGGGAGTTGGTCATGTTTCGAGTCCTTCAAACCAGTCTGTTGAAAATAGTGACTCATGTAGCCCTGGACTGGCCTTAGTGTCACCCGGTTTTCTACGTGATGAGGTGGTTTCTGGTTTCTTCACATTACTCTCAGATGATCTCTCACGGTGTTCATCTCTTGGAATTGTTTCTGGTCCTTGTCCCAATATCCAATACGGTATGGAATACCCTTGGTATTTAGTTTGTTCTACCTCTTCCAAAGTCATCATAACAAAGTTGTTGATATAACAATCCCTAAACAGATACGTTGGTGGTAGGTCTACTGATCCCTTATCTTTGATCTTGAAGATAAAGATGATCTTCATGGCCGTTAATTGTCCTGGTTTGGCATGAGAAGTCCACAAAAGATCTTTTATGTTTCTATCTTCCCAACAATAGAATCCGATCCTAGGATTATCCATACTAAGCCGTTTCAAAGGCTTCAAGTCTACTTGATCCTATCCCTAGAATTCCAAAGTTGGTGTTCTTCTTTTGCTGACATGTCCGGGATTATGGTGTTTACTTCTAACCCCCATTTGTCTATCACTCAGGGTTTTTGACTTGTAAGTATTGAGTTCTGTTTTGATCCATGTACATTTTTCCTTGTTTGTTTGCCCTAACCTCTTCTTCAAACTCAATACCATGGTCATCAATGCGAATAGCATACTCCTCGTTAGGGTCCAAGTAAACCTGGGTTCCGTGACGGTTAGTCTTGTAAAAAGATAGTATATGCTTATAGTGCACTCTCATTCCGTTTTTTGAGTGAGTCGAGTAAGAAGACATTTCTGATGTTGAATGTGGAAAAGTGTCTGAGACTTTTTCAGGAATTGTGTGCAAGGAATTGCCTTGATTAATGCTTTCTTTGGTAGATACTCTACTGGAGGTTTCTCCGAGTATGGCATGATTTCCTAGTACCCAACCAGATCTAAGGTTCATACAGACTTATGAAGCCTTGCATAGAGTACTCACCTTTGGATTGATTTGTCGTCAATTTCCACCTGATTCAATTGCAACTTTCTGTCAAGCCACTGATTCCTCGTCTGCAATCTGATTCCTGTACAAATTTGATTAAATTAGCTATCCTTCTATACGGACATTAGAGTTTTTGCTATTCTCGTGATTGATCTCCGTGTATCACTTCAAATCGAGCTATGAGATGTTACTGATTGTTGAGTGAGATGAGCTTTTTGATATTGTCCATCTCAACCTCTTTATGAAAATCAAGATAATACTCATTTGGCTAAAGAAGCTATCTTTGAGAGACCGGCTATAATGATTGTGTTCTGTGTGATAAAGCCACTTGTTGATATATTCTTTCTACTTTAGAAGAATCTCCATGCTTGATGTTTGTGATTTTTCAACTTCACAAGCTATATGGAAATATTTGATAGCAAATTTTAAGAAGAAATTAGTTACATAACAAATCCCCCCTAGGAATGATGTGGTGAACGAGAGCTGGAACATAAAGTATAGGGAAGTGCCATGCCCTGAGGACATCATCAGTCCACAAAGGGGGTAAGCCCAAAGCTTTGCAAGAATCTTCAAACTTCTCACAAGACAATCCCTTTGTGAAAAGATCTACAAGGTTTTCCTATGTTGGCACATAATCCAAGCTGATATCTCCTACTAAGAGTCTCTCCCTGACAGAGTGGTAATACACCTCAATGTGCTTTGTGCGAGCATGGAAAATTGGGCTCCTTGCGATTGCCAATGTTCTCTGACTGTCACTGTAGATGATGTTGGTAGTGTCCCGTCCAACACCCAAAACAACCATAAGGCACGTGAGGAATATACACTTAATCGTAGATGTGAAGAATACCCTGTACTTAGCGTCACAACTGGAAGTGGCCATAGTAAATTTCTTCTTGATCAACCATGATATGCATGACCTGTCGAGCATGAAACAAAAACCACTTGTGGACACTCACGTGTCAAAACAACCAGCCCAATATGAGTCCAAAGATGCATGTAAATTTGGTAGCAATGATCCCCCCTTGCGATAAGAAAACCCAAGATGTAATGTGCCACTCAAGTAGAAAAAGATTTCTTGACAGTCTGCCAATGCTTAAACCCTGGGCAATGCATAAATCTGCTAATTATGAGACTGCAAACTGAATATCTGGCCTTATGTTGCATACATAAATAAGGCATCCAACAACAATTTCGTAACAAGTGACATTGGAAGGATCACTAGCATCATGAAGACTCAATTTCAAACCCGTTTCCATGGGAGTGGCAACAGGTTTGCAATCCTCAAGTCCAAACTTAAATAGCAATGTCTCTATGTAACTTGTCTGACACAAGGCAGTACCACCATCACACTGCTTAAACTGTATGCGCAAGTAATGATGCAACATCCCCAAATCTTTCATCTTGAAAGTAGCATTTAAATCAGTCTTAAATTCAAAAAATATGTGCCTCATTTGGACTAGTGATAAAAATTCATCCACATATAGAACAACAATGAGAAGTACATCACCCTCACCCTTTACATACAAAGTGCTTTCTATTGAACTGTTACAAAAGCCTCATTTTACCAAATGAGTGTCAGCTTTCTCATGCCAAACATGAGGAGATTACTTCAACCCATATAAAGCTTTCTTACATTTGGACACTTTATCCTCTTGTCCTTTTTTTATAAAACCACGGGGCAACGCTACATAAACTTCCTCAAATATGTCACCATTTAAGAAAGCAGTAACAATGCCTGATTGATGTACATCACAACCAAAATGAGTTGCTAGTGCACATAAAAAACAGACAGTAGTCATACAAAGAGTGGGAGCAAAAGTCTCTTCATAATCTATTCCTTTCTAATGTGCATAGCCTTTTGCAGCAAGTTGAGCTTTATAGTATTCAATTTCACCATCCGGCTTACGCTTCAAATTGTAAACCCACTTCTTACCAATGGTCTTTTTCTAGAAGGAAAATAACATAAAGTCCATGTGTCATTTTCTATAAGCGCATCATATTCTGATTGCATGGAAGTCATACAATTTTGAGAATTTTGTGCTTCATCAAAAGACAATGGTTCCTCAACATCACATAGACTGGAAAGAGCCAAATCATAACAATATGATGCATAAGATGCAAGTGAGAACTTGAATGAGTACAACTAGACAAAGATGCATCCAATTTGCTGTCACGCCAAGTATGCACCAACCATTTTGGCATACCGCTAGCCTACTCATTCTCAACCCTTTCCTCATCAAATACATCATGTATATCTACATTAGAAATTGGCTGATCTGTAACATTTACAAAAACCCCCATAGGTTGTACATTTGCCTCATTGGAATTTACATTCAAACTTCCACCACTGAAAAGAGGTAGTAAATTGTCATAAATGTCCTATGAGCTTTCATTACTATCTCTAGTACATGACAACAAGGGCTGAACAGAATCTTCCACAAACATAACATCTTGTGAAACCAAGATACACTTTGTTTGTGGATGGTACAACTTGTAACCTTTTCTTTCAGCACTATAACCAACAAAAGTGCACTTGACAGCCTTATCATCCAATTTCTTGTGCTACGTTTGTGGCACCAAAGCATAAGCCAAACACCCAAAAATGTGCATGTGATCAATAGATGGCTTTCTATCATGCCATGCTTCATATGGAGTCATAGAATGCAAAGCTTTGCTAGGACGTTTGTTGAGTACATAAGTGGCACACATGAAATGTGGAAAATATTGACTCTTGACCATACATCTTGCCATCTCCACAAGCGACCTATTCTTCCTTTCAACAACACCATTTTGCCGAGGCATATACAGCACTGTACATTGGTGTTTTATCCCATGAATAGCTAGAAATGCATTAAATTCATGAGACATATGCTCCCTCCCTCAATCGAAATGGAGGGTGCCCATAGTACATTTACAGACATTTTCAGCCATAGCCAAAAATTGCTTGAAGCACATAAACACTTCAAACTTTGCCTTAAGTGGATACACCCATGCATGCATGGAGTAATCATCAATGAAAGTCACAAAGTAAAGGTAATTTCCCAAGGATGGATTTTTCATGGGCCCACAAACATCACTATGCACAAACTGCAACCTGCATGTAGCCCTAACTGAACCATCCTTTGCAAACTTTAAACGTTGCATCTTACCCAAAATACAGCCTTCACAAACATGCTTAACATGTGTTTCAAGAGGTGGCAAAGAAGCAACCAAAGTTTTGCATCTGAAATAGCCTTAGAATCCACAATTGCATTTGCAAAATTCTACCCACACTTGTCATACAAAGTGAGCTTATACTGCCCATGACATAAAATGCCTCATGCAACAATCTCATCACGAAAGCTAAGATCATGAACTTTGACTTCAGTTCTTTACACAACAATGCAATTTAGTCTCATTGCAACTTGCATAAAGACCAGCCAGAATGTCCCAAGCCTGTTTTGCAAATTTTGTTGAGTGAACGTTAGGAGTAATTGTGTGCTTCATAGACATCACAACCAATGCATGAGCCTATGCATCTTTTACATCCCAATGAGCTTGCTCAGCCGTAGGCAAAACAACTTTGGCAATAGCAACCCTGCCACCAAAACTTGCAACATCCTCATTATCACTACATCCTTAGAACCAAGATGTACATCAATGCCCTATAGAATATCCAAACTCCCTTTGACACAAGGACATGTTGCATCATGTAAGCCCACATAGGGTAATTGTCCCCATCCAATCTATCCTCAGCATCAAACATGTTGAACACATCTGTGTTGAGTCTGTGTTGTTGTCAGTCATGGTGAATGCCTACACCTGATGTGAAAATCACCCAAAAAGAGGGGAAATAAAGCGGGACTAACATGTGCTATATAGCACAACCTGAAGAAGACTATAAGGACCTGCTATGCAAAAAAGGACACTGATAATAATTTTGCACAAAATGAAAAAATTGCATGTACAACACTGTTTCTTGTAGTGGAAATGGAGGTCAAAATGAGCCTGCATCAAAAATATAAGCATCCTAAGCTCTATGACCATTCCCAAAGTATTTGTCAACCTGTTGATGCCCACCAAAGCTCACTAAAATCTGAGAAAATAAGCAAGCATGTGCTAGCGATGCTGACGACTAAGCTTGGGAGGATGCAACCTGCTCTGTTACCAATTGTTGGAATTAGGGTTGGAAGAAAACACAAACAACTTGAAGAAGATGAATAAGGCTCAATGCACACAACAATGAGTGTATTACTTAGTGTCCAATGGAAAGATAAGATACCCCTAGAGTGATGGCGTATATACAATGCACGGGGAAAAAAACCTCCCAGTGAGGGAAAAAATACCCCTGATGGTCCTAAGTGTGTTCATACACATGACTACCACACGTATATGGTAACACTTATTGTAGTCTAACATGTTATCCAAAGGAGGGAGGTGTCTTGCGCTCTGTTATAGTGAAAACAAGGCAACATCTTGGGCTTTTTGTAGAGTTTTGAAATGAATGCAATGATGGCGCTATCAGTAGGGTCGTGCATTTTTGTTTTTCTTGTCATCTTGGTGGAATTTTGAAATGCTTGCAGTAGCAGAGCCCAATGATGAAAAAGGGTGTTGCTCCTAGGCAGTGGCCTTTGGATAGCTTTGTGAGCATAATGAAATGACATGCAAGGCAATAGTTGGACTCCCTCAAAGGATGCATTGTGGGTGGTGTTTTGAAATGCAAGATTGCAAAGAGAGCAGGTTGCTTTGCTTGCTTCAGGGACAATGTGACGAGATGATCGACAAAAGTGTAACCTTGTCTTTCCCATCCAAAAAGGTGAACCATGATGAAAATTTGGCTTTCGATGACCAACACCAACTACTGGCTATGGAAAGTGTATCAACTAATTCCCAATTAGTGGTTTATGCACGAGCAAAGTTCTCAAGGAAGCTGCCAATTTATTTGGTTGAGATTGTGAAGCCAAAAGCAATTGCACAAGTTTTCTAGAGGACAGAAGCAAAGGAAATCTTGGCAAGGACAATGGTACCAATACTTAGTTAGCTACCTCAGTACCCATGAGGTCCGAGTGTTGTTGTCATAAATGTAAGTAGAAACTTTTATTTAGCTTTGGAGTTTGAATCCAAAAACAACAGAAAGAACTCACAAAAAACAACAATGATAATGACTTGATAGAGGAGATCAACATGGCACACATAGTGGTAGCAACCACAACTCCAAATTTCTAGTCATGAGACCATTTGTTGCAACTAGCTTTAGCTAGGGAGAGGCTTGCCAGTGGTGGCAGAGAGGCATAACACAGATGTGCACCAAGATGAAGGTTCCAATCTCCTAGTAGTAGACATGTTCATTGGGAAATTGAAGGATGCATAGTCTACATTACAGAAGGTAGAAGACAACATGTATGTTGTGGATGTAGTGCCTCTGGAGCAGCTTAGAAATAATGTTGGCAGATTGTCATTGACAATCCAAACATTGCAATGAATTGTTGGCTATGGCTAGGGCTCAAGAGGAAAGAGATTTAGCATAGAAAATAGAGGAATGTACACGTGTGCAGATGAATTTTGTGAGAAACATGCATGTCAAAAGAGGTACAATTTTGTTGTCTGCACCTCCACCAAAGTTTGATTTGTGGATATGGGCACCTTTTCTTTGCACAAAGTTTGTAGTGCCTACAGGTTGATGATGTACGATGATGATGCACTCGGAATGTTTTTGCTATGCTATAATCATGCCTTTCACATGTACTATTGTGACCACATTGCTGGAAGCAAAGATACATGCATGGATATGGGATGCATGCATCCAATTTCAAGACTTATGCAAGCTTTAGTGATGCTCGGTAGTACTGATGCCAATTTCCAAGGAGTTCAATCACAAACCAAACCATCGTCGGTGCCATTAAGCAATAGTGATGCATCCAAAAACATGGACTATGGTATTCACACTAATGTTTTTTGTAGCATTGAGTTAAACTTATTTTCTATCTGTTTGTTATCAAGGGAGCCTTGCAAAATGTAGATTCTTGTATGATATGTATTAATAATGAACATAGATAGATTAATTGATGTCAAATAGTGGTGGCTATCAATGATAGGGTGGTAGCTACCTTTGGTAGATAATGTAGATACCACAATGAGACTAGTACCTACCAAGATCACACTAGTAGCTCCTTGTGGTTAGACTGTCCATTGCCTAGACTAGTAGCCACTAATATAGGACCTATAGCTACCAACCTCATAGTGGTAGATACCATGTTATCACTGGTAAAAATAGATACCAATATGGTAGTGGAAGCTACCATTATGCCATGGAATTCTTGCTAGTAGCAAGGTAGTTACCACTTTTATCTTAGTAGTTACCAATACCACTCTCAACACAAATTGGTGGCTACTAGAGTTAGGGTGGTAGCTACCTTTGGTAGACATTGTAGCTACCACTACGAAATTGGTACCTATCACGATCACGTTGGTAGCTAATAATGGTCAAAGAGGGCTTCTCTTCTCATTTTAGACTTCTGTCCTTCATTTTTTTCAAGGTGCAAACTTGAGAGTAAGCTTGGGAACTCCATAGCTAAGACTCTTTCACACACACCTCCTACACACACCCCCTCTCCAAGAGAAACCATGAACATAACTTGAGAGTAAGCTTGGGAACTCCATAGCTAAGAGTCTTTCGCACACACCTACTACACACACCCCCTCTCCAAGAGAAACCATGGCCATAACTTGAGAGTACGCTTGGGAACTCCATAGCTAAGACTCTTTCACACACACCTCCTACTGACACATTTTTTTCAAGGTGCAAACTTGAGAGTAAGCTTGGGAAGTCCATAGCTAAGACTCTTTCACACACACCTCCTACACACACCCCCTCTCCAAGAGAAACCATGGCCATAACCCTAATGAAATTTTCCATAGCTGATCTTCTTCTTCTCATTACAACCTCACTCTCCTCTCTCCTAACCCTCAAGATTTTTATAGCTTGAGTAACCCTTATCTCTTTCCATTCTCTCATTCCAAGTAGAGTAATTGGTAATCTTCAAGTAAAGGTGAAGAGGGATAAAGTTGACTACATCAAAAAGCTTTTTCAATACTCCCTCAAGCAAAGAGAAGACCATACCATACATACACAAGGTAATGTTTTCTTGTCATTATCATGCTATTGCACATACTAAAACAAAATTGGGGTTATCTTTTAGTCTAAGTTAGCTCATGTTTCCGTAAGCAAGCTTTCTTAGACGAATAAATTATTAGTTTTTCTTGCTAATTAACAACGTTACTAACCACTAACTAAGATGTTATTTCAAGTTCTTTAGAGTAGCAGCTAATATGGCCTAGAGAGAGAGAGAGAGTAGAAAGCACTCACTTTATCTATAGGTACTTGGAGGCCATACTTATTTAAATAGTATGCATGATGAATGGTGACTAATATCTATACTTATTCCTAAATCCCTATGACAATTTCTTATCGATTTTTTTGTTACTATTTTTCTATTATCTAACGTACTTCATAAAGATAAATGCCATGAATCAAATGCAATTAAGTATTGAATTTTTTTGTATTAAATCTGAAACTATCCTTACTTACCAAAAGAGGTATCATAATTTCTCCAAAATAAATCCTCTCATGAAAGGTTTATAACTTTTTCTTTGATTATGCATTCAAAGTTAAATACAAAAATAGCTCCCTTTTCTTCTTCTCTATAAAACATGTGATATAATTAAGTCAATATCTAATTTTTCCCAAGAGGAAGTTGAGTTTTTATGGGTAATTTTATCATAATCAAAGGAGTTTTCTTTGGAAGAGGGTTTTCCTTCCAATAGGGTTATCTCCCTTCTTGTCAATTGCAAAATTCCAAATCTCTAAGCCTCTCCTAGCTATGTGACTAATCCTCTCTATGGAAGTAGTGGTAAGTCTAAATCCCATCTTAAAGAATAATTTGTTAATCATTCATACTCTATGGCATGAGCATTTTGCAGAACACTTGCATGTCCACTCTTAAGAATTTCACAAATTGCTCTTACACTTCCATTCATCGAAGGAAGGATTCTACTTTTGCATAGATCATCATTTAAACTTGCATGATCAATTAAAGAAATTTTTAAGATTATTTGTCTTAATATTATAAGTTGATGCATTTTAAATGTTTGTGTCACTACTCATGGTTCACACTAAAACAAAGGTCATTGTAGAGAGCATATGCATTGTTCATTTCAAATTTGTCTACTTTCAAGTTTGTTTTGCTATTACAAAACAGGGTGGGAGTAATGAGAGGAGTAAAGGGATAGCTTCACGAAAGTGACGATCGTGTTTCTTGAACATAAAACTTCCATCAAGTCCGTGGAGATTCCCCATGGATGGAAAATGATGCAAAGAAAACAAATGGGATTCATCCAAGACGGGGTTGACTTGAAACTTACGTCGAGACAAAACGTTAACTTCCAAGAGACTCGTTGTTTTTTTAAGGTCTTGTTTGAGTAGAAATTAAAACAAATTATGAACTAAGGGATTATAACTCAAATGAACTTGATCTTAATTTCAACTAGGATTAATAATTTATCGAGAATGTTTGGCGTGGATACCCCTAACAATAACATAGAAGTTTTAAGTGTGAAATTGATCTTACATGTTTGAAAAAAGGCTCAAGAGGTGTTTACCGGTGGGATGCAATGGGGGATGGTACTTTCTAGATAGGACTAATAATTGTTTATCTATGTTTTGAGCTTGGATTCATTCAAGGCCCTCGAACTAGGATTAAATGGAAGCGAGTCCCGAGATCGGGTGGGAGGACTTGCGGATGCGTCTAGAAATTAGCCTAGTCTAGGTAGGTCTGATACCGACGAGAATTCAGGAATGAAAATAAATTTAGGAAGGGATCAAATAAGGTAACAAGATGTGATTTAATCAAGGAACTCTTCTAAGGTTTTTTTGGTAAAAAGGAACCTTGGAAAGGCTAGGAATCTAAATGTGCTATCTTGCAATTACCCTCATCAGCCGGACCTTTGCTCTGCTTCTTGGAATACTTATTTGAAAGGAACTTAAGGTAGATTAATTTTTTTAAGCCTTTCCCAAATAAGATAAAGGAAAATAAGAATTGGAAATTGTGCAAAGGTGCCACCTCCACACGTGATGGAGGAGACAGGATACTCAAGTCCTAGGACGAGGATAGAGATATACCTAAAGAAGTATATGTGACTGCTTGAAAGATAATTAGATAATTTTAATAATTCTAAAAAAAGGAAGTAAAATATTCTAAAAAGAAAAAAGGTGGAAACGGATAAATGCACACTTGCAAGGGTATGCAATAGCTTGCATGCTGCTTTCAAATACTTGAAATTAATTCTTGGTTCGACATGTTTGGAATAGTGTTTTATAGTATCATAATACTATTGTACAAAGGTGAATTTATCAAATGGTTCGATGGGAGGGTGGATTTCAGAGGGTTAAATTATTGGCCAAAAAGTTGAACCCAATTTTATGTTCTCCATTGAGTAAAGTCAATAACAAGGAAATAGATTTTGATATATGGAGTGGGAATCAAACTTGGCAACAAGGGATTCGTATAGTTAGTAAATACACTCATCTTAGGGGAATGCATTGAGGGTTGTGCTTGATCATAATCGAGAAAAAAACATCAGTGACCTTGAATGAAGGGTGAACTAGAGAACTCTCATTAGTTAACCCTACAAGGTAGAGTTCAATTTTAGTATGATGACTTCGATTGAAAAGTTTGAATTGATATTTTGGGGTTAAGGGTTCCATATGAGAAAAAGTGAATGCTATCACCCCATTGAGTTGGCATCAGAGAGTAGCAGAAGTATTGTCTTGGTGGTGCCAATCTTAAGCAGGAGGGATGTCAGGAATCATGGTGTATCCGTTTGGAGATGGTGCGACTGGCGGTCCTTGGCATGGCCCTCACAAGTAGTATTAGAGTGCAGTTTCTATCCTTGGCTAGATAAAGATTTTAGTAGAGCTTTTGTAGGAATAGAGTGAGGTACATACAGAAAATGGCATGGAACTCTCAAGAAGGATAAGCTCTCAAAACATTGTGCAAGATCAAATGAAAGTGGCATAGATCATTTGATTGCCCGATGTCCAAATAATCCAAATGCACCAAAGATCACGCCATTAAACTTGATGAGGTTACCAAGGAGCCATCACAAAGTACACCTGTGGTACCAGTAAATGTACTCACATGATCGATGCTCCAAAAACAAAATTATATTCTTGAGGAAAGAGACACGGCATCAATTGCCCAATCTCAAAAAAAGAAGAAACCACGAAGGAAGAGATCGCAAAAATCAGCCAAGTCAAACCCTAACTCAAAGACCAACATAGGGCCTGGTGACGACCCCATATATATGAACGACGCTGAAGTGGATTTTGATTCAAGTGAAACCATGGAGACCAAAATGACCACTAAGATAGAAACAAACAAGGAAGATCTTCATGAGCCACAATGGCCAGGATCCAAGAAGAAGATAGGAACTTCTCCAAACCCTACAAAGGAGATCGAGCGAGTCAAGCAATTAAGGAGTTTGGTAGAAGATATCCAAAGGGATCTAGAACCAGCACCTAGGCAGATCCAGATTACAGACACAGTGTTCCCTATGCAAAAACAACCTCACCAAGTCCATAGAACCTTAGCCATACCTAGTGTCATCCAAGAAGAAAGTGACTTAAAGTCATGGGAAAGTGGGCGTACTCACTTCTTGATGGAAAGAATGTTTACAAAGGGACTACCTAATCCTATCAAAGAAATGGAGATCCCATCTTCTCCACGTCAAGGGACTGAAGCCCAAAAGGTGCCATTAAACATTGCCAAATGGATGGATTTCATGTCTTCAGAAGTTAGAACCACCATCATGTCCAAACTATATAAAGACCCTGAGCTAGTCTCAGCTCTTCGAGCCTTCTCAATGGAGAACTAAAGTTTGGGCTACCACAATTTTCAGATGGATGGAGCTGGGGAGATTCCCATAGAGGAGGAACACTTAGATCCACAACCCAACCTAGATGAGAACCTTGTGGTAGAAATACCTGTTACAAGTTGGGACAATACTTTGAGGGATATGAATCCAATGCAACCATACTAATCACTACTAAGGGATTAACTGTGAACGGAATCCTTGATGGTGGTGCTGGGGTTAGCATTGTGACTACAAATTGTTGGGAAACTATGGGAAGACCTCACCTTGGGACCACAACCATAGTAGTGAAGATGGCCAATGGGTCGATTGTTAAACCTATTGGGATGCTAGAAGATCTCAAGATCAAGGTCTTTGGACATAAAATAAGAATTACCTTCATTGTTATGGATTTCTCCAAGCACACTCTGGCATCGGAGATGATCTTAGGACGTCCTTTCATGAGGGAAGCAAAAATGGTGCATGACTGGTCTAAAAACCATGTCTACTTGCAGTTCCAAGATTTTGTCATCCGAGTGGATCTTGTGACTGGTCGAGCACATCCTCTAGGAAACAGGTTTATAATTGATCATAGATCTGACACCACAGTTCACTCGGCCCCATTGCAGTATTGTTACACGTGTAAAGCGGACACTGATGATAAGGAAGATTCTCCTTATATGGACGTACTACCTGGGATGATTGAGTCGGACAATGTGGATTGGGTCCACCTAGGGACAACCATAGACACTTGGGGAAATAGGGGGATGAACTGGGTAACACCTGAGGGGGATGAAATGCCACCACTCGTACCCTTAAATATGCTAGAAGCAATGCATATAGCTTCTGAGAAGACTCATCCTCATATAACAAAGAAAACATACAAGTGGGTCCCTAAATCTTCTTGAGCGACCATGGTTGATGTTAAAAAATAGAAGCCTGGTAAGAAACGTCCCACTCGCTCCAAGAAATGTAAGGAAACGTGGTGTTGGATTCCTAAACGACTATTGGAAGCCCAAGGCTACTATCAAGGAAATGATCAAATCAGGGTGCCAAAACGAAGATTGTGTTCTTACCTATCACCTGACCCATGTGAGTCAAACCCTGTGACGACAAAGCCGATGAAAGATTGTGGGAAAGAAAAAATCACAGAACACTATACACCATATCCAGAGCTAGTATGGGTTCCCAAGCGAGAAAGGCTTGTTTTTCTCAACTCAACCATAGGAAAAACGAATAAAGCGTCTAGCTCCTCATGTAATGCATCCATAGAGGTAAAAGCTTCTACACAATTTCCACCTACCATAGGCAGCCTCCATGAAGTTACAAAAGATTTGACACCTCCCATTGTTCTGATGCACTACTTCTAGTTCGTTCATGGGAGAGTACCTTACCACCCTTGCAACTCGATGAGGCATCCAAGGTAATAGAGAACCATTGGCGAAAATCCTCACCTATTACCAGTTGGAATAACTGGCTCCAAAAGCGATGACATCCTTTTAAAGTATGATCTACCCAAGGAAGGGGGGAGTCTTCATTCACATCAGCCTATGATTTATTTCCCTCTTACCCTTCTTTCCCTGACCCTTGAGCTTTCCAATCTTAGGGAATGTATATATAAAGTTTTATACTCACAAAAAACAAAAAATAGTAAAGAGCAAGAGCAATTAGCAAACGAGTGTGCACAATAAAAGTCAAAACATTGACGCAGACCTACACATTCACATCCGATACACTGAAACAGAAACCTATGTCATCAAACACCTTTGATCCTCATCACTCGAGTGATGGGGGGTAGGTAGGATTGGTACAGTAGAAGTGTTTCTGTTTTAGAGTTTAGTGATTAGCAAAGTTCTTTTTTCCCACTGATGTGCCTCCTAGAGGTATTCTTTGTGTTTCCTAGTGTGTACAGGAACGTGTTGCTGTTGTTAGGATTTTTACCTTCATGGAATCTTTCTCTAGTCCACTTTCAAATCAAACGCGATCATCAACACAAACAGGTGTTTCTTATCCATTAGCATTGCCCCTTATCTTTTGTGCATCCAAGTTTGTCTTCTTTAGTTGTGATTGGTAGCATAATATTCAACACATTTGCTTAGTATCAAACATTAAATTCAATGTAGTTTTTTGTCATAAGCACTTGTCTAGGTTTAAAAATCAAGCAGTCCGACTAAGCTAGTTTGACCAAGTTAAGTGTTAGATATCTTCTCTTAATACCATGGGGAATGCTTCCTAATAATCAATGGTTACTTAGGTTCTTAATCCGATTTAGGCAGCATTCTGTGCAATGTACTGGGGCTTTCTAGTGGGCTTAGTCCCTATTGACCTGTAGCTTATGTATTATAAAGGGATTTTACTAATGTGATGAGCCTAGGGAGGGTAACAGTGTTACATGACCCCCCAACTTTACAAAATTAAAATGCTAAAAACGAACAAACAAAAAATCAAAGTGCCACAATGTAAAATCTTAAGTGGGAAGAGAAATCTTAGCTTGATTTGGTACTTCACTCACATGTATCGCCTATGGTACTAGAGCCCTAGAGGTTCCCACTGTGGGCGCTTTTCCTTGAAAAGCAAAAAAACCCAAGGCATACAAAATAAGCACACACAACAATATTGAATCAATGTGAAAAGCCTTTGGGGGGTCAAAGAAAAGTAAATAAGTCAGGCGATGATTTCATGGGAAATTTATTTTATCGTAGCTTAACTGCAAGGCCTTCTAGGTATAGTCTCTATTCAACCCTTGGACATGAAATACTTGGCTCTCACGATTAAACAACTTAATCGACCAGAGAAAATTGAGAAGCTTGCCCATGGTATTAATAGTGGATCTTTAGTGCCTTTTGACCGTTAAATTAGCGACCCCGAACTTGTTTAGTTTTTTACCTTTAGAATTGTTTATACGTTTGATTATATTACAATTTAATGTTATTGCTGACAAATGGTTTAAAATTCTGTTACCAATCAATTTGTCCCACTACAACTGCATATGTTTTTTAATTGTATATGAGAATGCAATTACTGTGCCACTGTTGTTTGATTTTGTAGTGAAAAACGCTAAGGACATTCATCTCAAATGCTCTTCCACCTCGACGAACGAGCCTCAACTCAATAGCTTCCGAGGATGAAATCTACATCAGGAAGGGGGGCATGTTAACCCTCATGGCTCACGGACACCCTATCACCTACGACAGACGCCATATTATTTATTTGGTAGAGTCAGGGACCGAGCTTGTCGATCCAATAGGAAAAGGGTAGAGTGATTTTCGATGAGAGACGCACTCTAACTGGAACATTCAAGGGGTTAGTTGGCTAAGCATGGGCGCCCAAGTGTGAATGGGGCGAGCTCATATAAAAGTCACCTAAACCTAAAAGTCATTCATTCTCTCATTTGTGCAATTGAAGAGTGCTCTTGCTCCATCTCCATCTTCTTCTTCTTCATCATCTCCTTGTGTGTGTGTGTGTGTGTGTGTGTGTGTGTGTGTGTGTGTGTGCGTGAGAGAGATAGTGTGTGTGTGATCGAGCATTGCGACGACGGCACGGCGGCGGCGAGGCTGTTGAGCGCGGCACGGCGGTAGCTCCTTCTTCTTTGTGGCGAGGAATCCTCCACAAAGGCGAGCATAGGGCGGCGAGTGACACACCCTTGCTCTCTTGAACTTGCTAGATTAGTCTAGTTGTGTGCTTGGAGCCATTTGTGGCTTGCACACAATGTATCGGCAAGTCCCTTGCATTGACACGTGCGACAGACGCGCACAGAAGTGCACCATTACTCCTCACATTCGTTCAGTGAAATTTGCAAAACAGGCTTGGGATATTCTAGCAGGTCTTTATGCAAGCCGCAATGAGGCTAAAATTTCTTTACTGCGTAAAGAGCTGGAATTGAAGATTATGCATGAGGAAGATGATATGGACACTTTCCTTGCTGGTATCAAGGATATCAATGAGCAACTTATTTCTACAGGTGAAGTCATTTCAGGCAGTTCCATTGTGTAGACTTTTCTTGATGCTTTACCAGATTCTTACCAGACTTTTGCTAGTACTTGTAGACTTATGACCCAAGGAAATCCTGAAGTTGTCAAGTTTGATGCATTATTCACATTGTTGTTGCAAGAGTCACTTTCCAAAAAAAAACAGGACTAGGTAGCGTGCAGTTGAACAGGCTATTATTGCTTCTCAAAAAAAGGGTGGTAACAACAATGCAGCCACTTCTTATGGTTCTGCTACGAGTGGCAAAAATTATGTTCCTAATGCTTCTGCTGGCAGCAATTCGTCTGGAAATTTTGGTGATAAGGGCAAAAAGAAGATGCATTGCCATTATTGTAAAGCTAATGATCACCTAATCAAGCAGTGTCCTAGTTGAAGGACAAAGAGGCTAAGAGGAAAGAGGGTGGTTCCACTACAAATGCAGCCATTGTTGAGTATTCTGTGAAAGGAGACTGTGATGCTGATGTTGATGCAGAATGGGCTTTTAGTGCAGAGTGCACTTACAATCCTGTTGTCCATGATGCATGCATGTCGGTTGCTGCAGATTCACATGTGTGGTATTTCAATAGTGGTGCTACAAAGCACATTACCTCACGCCGTGAATTGTTCACCTCTCTTGAGGATGTCCCTCATGGGAATTCAGTCACTTGTGCCAGCAATGCCTCTTATCCGATTCAGGGACTTACTGCTGCAAATGGTAGTTCCTTCACACTTGTTGATGCACTTTATGTATCTAGGATCAAGAAGAATCTTTTGTTTGTATCTGCACTTGCTAGACTTGGACTTGTAGTCAAATTTGTGGATGACAAATGTACAGTTCATGATCTCAGTTTTGGTGATGAAATTGTTGCATCTGGCCTTTTGTGTCGTGGGCTGTATAAGCTCACTTTGTATGACAAATGTGGACAAGTTGCAGATTCAAGGGCTATTTCAGATGCAAAACTCTAGCATGCACGTTTTGGGCATCTGAATTTTGCTAGTTTGCTCCGTTTGCAAAAATCTGATATGGTTGCTTCTTTGCCGTCTCTTGAAGCACCTGTCAAACATGTTTGTGAAGGCTGTATTTTGGGTAAGATGCAGCGTTAGAAGTTTCCAAAGAATGGTTCAGTTAGGGCCACATGCAGGTTGCAGCTTGTGCATAGTGATGTTTGTGGGCCCATGCAAACTCCATCCTTGGGCAATTACCTTTACTTCGTGACTTTCACTGATAATTACTCTAGGCATGCATGGGTATTTCCGCGTAAAATGAGGTCCGAGGTTTTTATGTGCTTCAAACAATTTCTGGCTATGGCTTAAAATGTATCGAAATAATGTACTATGGGCACCCTCTATTTTGATCGAGGGGGGAAGTATATATCTCATGAATATTAATGCATTTTTGGCTAGTCATGGGATAAAACACCAATGTAGAGTGCCTTATACACCTCAGCAAAATGGTGTTGTTGAAAGGAAAAACAAGTCACTTACGGAAATGGCACTATGTATGGTCAAAAGTCAAGCTTTGCCGCATTCTTTTTGGCTTGAGGCCATCATGTGTGCCACTTATGTACTTAACAGGTGTCCTACGAAAGCTTTGCAGTCTATTACTCCATATGAAGCATGGCATGATAGAAAGCCTTCTATTAAAGCAGATGCGTGTTTTTGGTTGTTTGGCATGCTCTTTGGTTCCACAAACACAAGGCAAAAAATTGGATGATAAGGTTGTCAAATGTATTTTTGTTGGTTATAGTGCTGAAAGCAAAGGTTACAGGTTATATCATCCGCAAGCAAAGCGTATTCAGGTTTCATGGGATGTAGTGTTTGTGGGAGATTCTGTTCAGCCCTTGCTTTCATGTACTAGAGACAGTAATGTAAGCTCACAAGACATTTATGACACTTTGTTGCCTCTTTTCAGTGGTGGAAATACAAATGTAAGTTCCAATGAGGCAAATGTACAGCCTATGGGGGTTTATGAAAATGTTATAGATCAGCCTATTACTGATGCAGATGTACATTATGTACTTGATGAGAAAAGGGTTGAAAATGAGCAGGCTAGAGGTATGCCAAAATGGTTGGTGCACACTTTGCGTGACAGTAAATTGGATGCACCTTTGTCTAGTCGTACTCGTTCAGGCTCTCGCCATGCATCTTATGCATCAGATTGTTATGCTTTGGTTGTGTCTAGTTTACATGATGTTGAGGAGCCTCTGTCTTTTGATGAAGCACAGAATTCAGAAAATTGGATGGCTACCGTGCAAGCAGAATATGATGCACTTATAGAAAATGACACATGGACTTTATGTGATTTGCCTCCTGGCAAAAAGTCCATTGGTACAAAGTGGGTTTATAAGTTGAAACGCAAGCCGGATGGTGAGATCGATCGCCATAAGGTTGGACTTGTTGCAAAGGGTTATGCACAGCAAAAAGGCATAGATTATGAAGAGACTTTTGCTCCCACTTGTCGTATGACTACTGTGCATTTTCTATCTGCATTGGCAGCTCATTTTGGTTTTTGGTTGGGATGTACATCAATCAGACATTGTTATTGCTTTCTTGAATGGTGATATATTTGAGGAAGTTTATGTAACGCAGCCTCGCGGTTTTGTCATAAAAGGACAAGAGGACAAAGTGTGTAGATGTAAGAAGGCTTTGTATGGGTTGGAGCAATCTCCTCATGCTTGGTATGAGAAAGCTTACACTCATTTGGTTAAACAAGGCTTTTGTAACAGTCCAATAGAAAGCACATTGTATGTAAAGCATGAGGGTGATGTACTTCTCATTGTGGATCTTTATGTCGATGACTTGCTGATCACTGGACCAAATGAGAGACATATTGATGAATTTAAGGCTGATTTGAATGCTACTTTCAAGATGAAAGATTTGGGGTTGTTGCATCACTACTTGGGCATGCAGTATAAGCAGTGTGATGGTGGTATTTCCTTGTGTCAGAAAAGTTACATAGAGACATTGCTATGTAAGTTTGGACTTGAGGATTGCAAACATATTGCCACTCCCATGGAAACAGGTTTAAAATTGAGTCTTCATGATGTTGGTGATCCTACAGATGTCACTCTTTACCAAACTGATGTTGAATGCTTCATTTATGTATGCAACATGAGGCTAAATATTCAGTTTGCAGTCTCATAGGTCAGCAAATTTATGCATAGCCCAGGGTCTAGGCATTGGCAGGCTGTCAAAAGGATTTTTCGCTACCTTAGTGGCACTTTACATCTTGGCTTATATTATGCCAAGGGGGGATCATTGCCTCCAGACTTACATGCTTTTTCGGACTCAGATTGGGCTGGTTGTTTCGACACGCGAGTATCCACAAGTGGTTTTTGTTTCATGCTTAGTAGTTCATGTATATCATGGTTGAGCAGGAAGCAACCTACTATGGACACTTCTAGTTGTGAGGCTGAGTACAGGGAAATCTTCACAGCTAGGGTTGAGTGTGTATGGCTCAGACGCCTTATGGTTGATTTGGGTGTTGGACAAGACACTGCCAACACTATCTACACTGACAGTCAGAGAGCATTGGCAGCTACAAGGAACCTAGTTTTTCATGCTCGCACAAAGTACATTGAGGTGCATTACCACTATGTCAGGGAGAGGCTCTCAGCAGGAGAGATCGGCTTGGCTTATGTGCCAACAAAGGACAACCTTGTTGATCTTTTCACAAAGGCATTGTCTCGTAAGAAGCTCAAAGCTTTCCGCAAAGCTTTGGGCTCACTCCCCTTTGTGGACTGATCATGTCCTCAGGGCATGGCACTTCCCTTTACTCATGTGCTAGCTCTCATTCACCGTATCACTCCAGGGGGATTTGTTACCATATACATGTGGTAGTGATGTGTGTGAACACACTAGGACCACCGGGGCATTTTTTCCCTCTTTAGGAGGTTTTGTCCCCGTGCATTGTATATACGCCTATCACTCTAGGTCTATCTATCTTTCCATTGCACACTAAGTAACACACTCTCATTTGTGTGCCTTGAGCTTCCTTCGTCTTCTCCAAGATCTGTGCATTTCTCTACAACCCTAATTCCAATAATAACCCTAAGCATACACTCCTTGTAGTGTGGTTTCACCCCAAAACCATCTCCTCTCTATCTCTCTTGTCCCCTCTTCGCACATACACATCGTCATGCACAGGACTAAGCAACTAGTATTAGAGAACATCGGTCTCAGGGAGAATAGGGGCATCAAGATCCACATGACAATAGCTTGGCCACACCCAACAATGAGAGAGAGAATCCATAGGCAAAGGATCTCAAGATTGAGCTTGCCCACATGCATATCCATGCATTTTGGTAGAGCATATGGCATATGGGGTTCAATACTAAAGGTACATCACAAGAAAAATGGGATGAGATTGAGAGCTACCTCTCAAGCAGCATGAGTACATTGGCATTGCATTAAGATGGCATACGGGAAGACAATAAACACAAAAAAAACATTAGAATGAAGGTCTCAGGCCAATGGACTGCCAGGTCCCGGTCCATCCGCCCAACCTCCCTTTAATAGGCTCCTAGCCACTTTCGGACCCCTTCCCACTGGCAGCCGGCCCTTGGCCGAGTCCGTGACCCCTTGGTTGGCCCTTGGCCTGACATTACTCCCCCCTAGGAGAAGCGTTTTCGTCCTCGAAAACAAAAGTGGGGAATTTCTTCTTAAGAACACTAATGTTTTCCCAAGTGGCATCCTCTTCAGGGCGATCTTTCCACTTGACTAAAGCTTGACTACGTACATGATGACGAGTACGGAGTTCATGAAAATCTAAAATGCGTTCAGGTTCATGCGGTTGAGTGGGAGGTTCAGTGAAATCAACCAATATCCGCTGGCCGATAACATTGTCATCCCCATGCAACATTTGCTTGTTTTGAATTAGTAGGCATAGCTGGAAGAGGAGAGAGAGAAGAATGCGGCGTTGAGGAGTTTTATTCAAAACATTATCAACATTAGAAACATCATCCACATTGGAAATAAAATGGCACAATGAGTAACACAAAAAGAGTTCTTCTATTGCATCATCAGAAGAGAGCTTCATAAGCTCAGCTGTACAAATAAGTGGTGAGGAAGGTACATCCTTCTCCCCCAACAGCAGCACGTGCACACCATTGGATTCGAACATTAGACTATTATGCTCATAGCTACGTCTAAGTGATGATCCTAAACTATGCAACCATTCACGACTAAGAACCACATCTGCCCTCTCCATATTCATGACTTGGAAATCCAAAGAGGTACGGTATCCTTGAATTTCCAGAGGTACATCTTTAACCTGAGTTTCCCATATCTCAGCATCATGGCCGTTAATCATTGCTACCTTGTAGCGATGAGAACTCAGGGTTTCGGGCAATTTGAGTCGTTTCACCAATTTATAATTGATGAAATTGTGTGACGCACCATCGTCTACCAAGATCCGCACCCTGTGCCCTTGGATAGAGCCATGCATATGCACCAACTCATGTGGTCCGAAAGTCTGCTGCCACATGGAGGCCGTGATACAGCACTCATGCACCGCCTCGGTGTGTGTTACCTCCACATTAGCAAATTGGGAAGAGGATTCAAGAGGTAAAAGCTGCACCATGTGCACTGCTTTTTCCTTCCCCTTGTCTTGAGCAGCAGATTTCCCCTTGGGACAATCCTTTTTGTTATGTCCAGTTCCCAAACATTTAAAGCACAAATTTTCTTTTTTGGCTTTCTCAAACTCTTCCGTTGAGAGAGGACCTCTAGACCCCTTGGGCTTTTTGGAGGTCTCTGATGTAGCAGATGTAAATTACAAAGTGTAATCTGGTACTGAAGGATATGCAAAGTGCGCTCCAACTGAGCCTAACTTTGCTCGGTTTGATGCAGGTCGAAAACACCTTCTTCCCCGACGAGGGGTTGCTGCACACACGCGGGCTTCGGCTTCCTTTTCCTCCTCACTTTGAGGTTGCATGCAACATGCATCCAAAAACAGAATGTGCCCTCAGTTCTAAGTTTAGCTCTGATACCAATCTCAGACCAATGGACTGCCAGGTCCCGGTCCATCCGCCCAACCTCCCTTTAATAGGCTCCTAGCCACTTTCGGACCCGTTCCCACTGGCAGAGCCGGCCCTTGGCCGAGTCCATGACCCCTTGGTTGGCCCTTGGCCTGACACAAGGTAGTGTAGGAAAGGCTGAAAGCAAGGATTGGTGGTACAAAAAAAGCTGCTGCAAAGACTACTAAAATCAATGTCACATCCAGGGTTGTCAAACCTAATAGACCTCAAGGCCTCTATTCAAGCAAACAAGGACCAACTATTGGTATATGAAGGCAAAGAGGGTGTGGCAAAAAATTTGATGGAGGAAATTAATACCCTAGAAGCGTGCATGTTGCGGTAGCAAATCCCTGTCCTTGATGAAGAGGTCAAAGAGGTGGAGACCGAGTTGGGAGCAAGTCTGCACTTGTTACAACAACATGGTTTTTCCAAAGGTATCTAAAAGCTCCAAGCTGAGGTTCAAGTGCATGAGGTATTGTATTTCTGGCTTATTTCATTGTGTATGACTGTTGAAAGTGTTTATTTTGCATTATGGTTTGGTGATTTGGCATGTTTCACTTCTTGGCTGGTTTAATTACTAACTTTTTAGGGGTTTTGGTACTTTCTTCAATTGTTTGGTACTTTATTTAACTTTCTTGGTACTTTTTTTAACACTAGGTACTGTGATGGTACTTTCCTTGGTACTTTATGGTGCTTCTTTATTTCATTTGATACTCTCTTGAACTATTTTCATACTTTCTTGTTACTAAATTTAGAGTCTTACAGGGTACTGTTGTTTTGTCTTGGGTGCTATGTTCGCACAACCATGGTACTTTTGGTACTTGTTTGTTCATTTGTTACTCTTTTGACCTATTTTGAAACTGCTTTGGTACTTTTTTGAAATAATTTGATGGTGCTTTGGTACCTTCTTGAATTGTTTTGTTACTTTTTTTAACTATTTGGGTACTTTTTTTAACACTGGGTTCTATGTTGGTAGTTTCCTTGGAATTTTTTGGTGCTTCTTTATTTCATTTGGTACTCCCTTGGACTATTTTAGTACTGGTTTGGTATTTTTGTGGTACTCATATAGGGTACAATTCGTTTTGTCTTGGGTGTTATGTTGGCACAATTCTTGGTACTTTGGGTGCCTTTTTGTTCATTTTATATTCTTCTAATCTATTTTGGTATTGCTTTGATACTTTCTAGTTACAATTGTTTTGTTCTTATAGGGTATTGTCGGGTATGTCTTGGGTTCTATGTTGTTACTGTCTTTGGTACCTTTGGTGCTTCTTTGCTTCATTTGGTGCTCTTTGGGGAAGTATCTTGATACTGCATTGGTACTTTTTTGTTACAAGTTTTTGGGTCGTATTGGGCATTGCTAAATATATCTTGGGTGCTATGGTTGTACTATCTTTGGTATTTTTGATATTTTCATTGCTTCATTTGGTACTATTTTGAGCTATTTTGATACTCAATTGGAATCTTTTTGTGACAAGTTATTGCGTGTCATTGGTATTTTGGGTAAGTCTTGGGAGTTTTGGGTTCTTTGTTGTACCAATATAGTGCTATTAGAACTATTTTGGTACAATTTGACTTGTTTTGGTACTGTTTTGGTACTGTTTTGTTACATGTTTGGTACTATAATGTTATTGTTTTAGTATTGCATTGTTACCTTTTAGTACTGTTTTGATATTGCTTGGGTTTGTCTTGGAACTTTTTGGTATTTGTTTGTACCAATTTACCTATTGTTTAGACTTTTTTTAAATACAATTTGACTTATTTGGTTCCCTATTGGTACTATTTTGGATTTCTTTTGATACTATTGTGGTACTATTTTAGTATTGTTTTAGTGTCTATTTAATATTGTTTTGGTACTGCTTGGGTATATTTAGGGAGTTTATGGTACTTTGTTGTACCAATTTAGTGCTATATAGAGCTGTTTTAGTACAATTTGACCTATTTTGGTACTTTTTGGTATCTATTTTGGTGTTGTTTTGGTTCTATTTTGGTACTACTTGTGTTCTTCATTACTAATTGTTTGTTTTGGTAGATAAGTTAATAGACTCTATCTGTTTTGTAGATGGAGTATGCCAAGATCTACAATGAGTGCCTAAAAACCCAAGACCGAATCTGTAAGCAAGTTGTGTGTTAACATGAAGAGGGGGATGAGATACACATTGACTCCAAGGCCCCATGTTGTGGACCGTGCAAACACAATTTATGTGTTTGGTACTTGTGTTGCCTATGTGAAGGCTTTCGATGCTCTTACGTGGTTAGTACCTTCATGCATCCCTACAGTCATCAGTATCATCCACTGTGTTTTGCAGTTGTGTTGAGAGCAAAAGATATGTGCGTGAAGGCCCATTGCAACACCACAATCCCTTTGAAGGCAAAGACTTGGGTGTCAAGGACGTCATTATGGAAGAGTAAGTGAGTTGTTTTTGTTGGACATTATATGTTTATATCGTTTGAATAGATGATGTAATCTTGTCTTTCATCTTTGTGTATATGTAAATCGAGGATATTTTGGTATGGACACCCATTAGATCGAAAGGATCTCCCTGGTTAAACAAGTCAAATGTCACTCACATGTTTTAGGAAGATCCTTACAAGTGAGTGTAGGAAATACTGCAAGACCTTGATGCCAGCACAATGGAAGGGAAAGGGGTTGAGCCTCTTGTAGACTTAAGCTTGGGAGAAGATCAGCTGAAAGACGAAGTGCAGGAGAGCGTTAAAGAGGAAAGGGGACCGCAAAAGAACCAACATGGGGGAGATGGCTGAGGAAGTTACTGAAATGGATATTTACCAAGGCAAGAAGCTCAACAAAGAAATGCCAGCTAATGAGGAGGTGGCAATTGAAGTTCTCTCGACGGTAGAGTTCGCGACATCAAAATTTGGAGAGGAGAAGGCGGGTAGAAAGAGAAGAAAGAGGGCAAAGAGGGTGGCGGAACCTGCTAAAAGTGCACAGGATGCTACAGGTGTAGAGGAGCCCAAAGGCACGGAGGAGGCTAAAGGCACAAAGGAGGCCAAAGGTGTGGGGGAGGCCAAAGGTGTAGAGGAGACACCTGATGTGATGCCCTTAGAAACAGGTGATAGCATTGAATCAACCACCCTCTTCCAACACTTCCTTATGAAATCTAGAAAGCGCCCCATTGGTTGTGGTCTCAACCCTTGAAACTCCAAGAATTAGCTGTTGTGACATCATTTTTTACTTGCTTCTGGTTTGATAAGAAATACCATTCCATTTTGGTTATTTTAATGCATTTGGTGTCATGTCACTCTACTCTTTAAAGATGTCAATGTGTTTGAAAAATTTGTAAACTTCTATGGTGCCTAATGTCCAACTTTGCTATTGCAAAAAGAATGTATTCTTCTACTCGTATATTTTAATGGTGCTACAATAAGGGACAGTTGGTGGCTAAATGAGCAATGACTGGATACATCAATGTCGACAAATGTAATGGCGAGTGATAGGTGCCTTGTTATTTTGGATGTGGATGGAGTGCTACTGAAGGATTGTGTTGAAGAACCTAAAGGTTTGTGGAATATCCCATTCCCAACGGGATGTAGGCCCCGAGGTGTGCAAGTCTCTTGATGCAAATATTGTGTGGTCAAACCTGAGGCGGAGGACTTTATCATCAACTTGAGGAAGCGACGCTATGTGATGCTCTGGTCATGTAGCCAAAGGAAGAATTTGATGGCCATAATGAATGCTTGCTTCCCTCAATTGATGAAGATGAAAGACCTCTTTTTAGGTATTTATCCCTTGACTTTCATACTGGTTTTACTGATTTTGGTGATTTGTACACATTTTGGTTTTATATGGTACTTTGGTACTATGTTGTACCAACAACATCCATGTACCTACAAAATACAACATAGCATACAAAAGAGGACAAGGAAACACACATACCTTTGCTAGCAATTGCCACACAAATTTCCATCGCAAGTCATACGAGAGAGAGAGAGAGAGAGAGAGAGAGAGAGAGAGAGAGAGAGAGAGAGAGAGTGAGAAACGGGGCTACACACACACACACACACACACACACACACACATAGAGGAGGTGAAGTGAGAGAGAAGAATGACATAATCATGGGGGCAAAGGTTACTACCCCTCACATGGGTCCCTCAATGAACCCCTGTGAGTTGATTTATTATTATGAGAGGAATTAGGAAAATAGAGAGTATTAATGAATAGAGGTGTCTCTGAATAGCAAAGCTATATCCATGAGCCTTTGACATCATCCGTTAGATCTTGATAAGCAATCCAATGTTTGATACTGCTTTCCACCTATCAAACATACAATGAATGTATGATAGCATACCATAAACAAATACCATTACAATTGTCACTTATAGTTTGAGTGCTTTGGTAGTTGTGATAAGATCATGGGGGCAAAGGCTACTCCCTTCAATGAACCCCTGTGATCTTATTTATTATTATGAGAGAAATTACAAAAATAGAGAGTATTTATAAATAGAGATGTCTATGAACTATTAAAAGCAAAGTTGTATCCATGTTCCTCGGACATCATCGGTTAGATCTTGATAAGCAATCCAATGTTTGATATTGCTTTGTACCTATCAAATGTATGCTAGCATACCAGAAATAAATACGGCTACAATCTTCACTACAGGTGAGTGTTGCGGAAGTGTTGCCTCCACAAGGCAGGTCTAGGTGCATTACAATTTTGTCATGGAGAGGCTTTTCACAGTGGTTGTAGGTGCTTCATATCATATTCGGCCTTCTGATCACCTTCTGGAATCTTTAGAAGATTCTGCTAAGTAAGGATTGGACGTGACAAATATAAGCTAGCTGAAATGGGGAAGTTTAACACAAAATTTTGGCTACTAGCAATGAGCAGGGCGTTCCGCATTTCGTGACAATGTGACATAAACAGAAATCCACTAGCATATCATGGCTGCTGCAACTCATCAGCTACGCACTTGCGGGGCAGCCCAACAGGACCAACGCAAGAGTTCTCGCAGCGAAGGGTGGGACAACCGCTACACCAAGCCAAGCCCAAAGCACCCAGACTTCAAGCATAAAGTTACTGGCGAGCCTCTGTGGATGGGTGCCTGGAGCAATCCATCTTGGGTTCATGCAGAGTTCCAAAGCCAAGGACTCTTAGCAGACCCTTCCCCTTCTGCTCTTTCCACTCCCCAAATTGCCTCTTATGTTGCCTCGCTCAGAGTCTGCGGCCGTCAAAAGGATCTGGTTAGAGGCACGAGTATACACCAAGTTCTCGTGCAAAGGCAGTTGCTCGAACAATGCTCAGATGCTTTAGTGACCATGTATGCAAAATGTGGTGAACTCGGGAAAGCAAAAGCATTGCTTGACATGCATAAGAGCAAAGATGTCATCACGTGGACGACACTGATATCAAGTTATGTCCATGTGGGGCAAGGCCGAAGTGCTTTAGATTGTCTTGAGCAGATGCGTCATGAGGGCGTCCTCCCAGATGCAGTGACGTATGTGTGTGCCTTAAAAGCTTGCACCATCATAAGAGCTGCTGACAAGGGGAAACAGATCCATGATGAAATTGCAAAGCAGGGGATGTTGCACGACAATATTGTACTAGGTGGTGCGCTCGTGGATATGTATGCCAAATGTGGAGCTCTTTCACTAGCGTGCCAGGTTGTAGAGGAACTTCCTTCTCGGAATGTGGTTGTTTGGAGTGCATTGATTTCAGGATATGTACAAAAAGGTGAGGGTGAGCAAGCTCTGAGTTGCCTTGAGAAGATGCAGCATGAGGGCATTCTGCCAAATGCAGTAACTTACATATGTGCCTTAAATGCTTGTGCCAGCATCAAAGCTGCTAAAAGGGGAAAACAAATTCACAATGAGATTGTGAGGCAGGGCTTGTTACAAAATGACATTGTACTGGGGGGTGCGCTTGTCGACATGTATGCCAAATGCGGAAATGTTACTGAGGCATGGCAAGTGCTCAAGGAGCTCCCTTCTCGTGATGTCGTCTCTTGGAATGCATTGATTGCAGGATATGTGCAAGAAGGTGAAGCCAATCAAGCACTGGACTGCCTTCAACGGATGCATCACGATGGCATGCGTCCAAATGCAGCGACGTACTTATGCATCTTGAAAGCTTGTGCCATGATCAGAGATGCTGGCCGGGGAAAAGAATTTCATGACGAGATTTTTAGGCAGGGGTTGCTGCAAAACGATATTCTGTTGGGTAATGGACTTGTGGACATGTATGCCAAGTGTGGTGATGTTTTAGAGGCAAGACGGGTGCTCAAGGAACTTCCTTCTCACGATGTTGTCTCTTGGAACACCCTGATTGCAGGATATGCACTAGAGGGTGAAGCTGAGCAGGCACTAAACTGTTTTGAAGAGATGCAGCGTGATGGCATCCTTCCGGATCTAGTGTCGTGTGCTTGTGTGATTAAAGTCTGCAATCACCGAGGTTTAGTAGAAGAGGGTCAGAGAGTATTTTTGAGTATGAGCACCAAGTATGGTCTGAAGCCAAATTTAGAGTGCTACAACTGCATGATAGACCTTTTGGGGCGCGCAGGACATCTGGAGAAGGCCGTAAAACTGATCCAGGGGATGCCTTCTGCTGATCATACAGCCGTTTGGCATGCCTTGTTGGGCGCTTGTGTCAGATGGGCAGAAGTGAATGTAGGGGAATGGGCCTTCAAACAGGCAGTAAAGCTGAATAAAAGTGATGGGCCAGCTTATGTACACATGGCAAATATTTATGCTGCAGCTGGCATGGAAAAGAAGGCGGAAAGCATTGAAGCTATGCGAATTGCAAACAGCGTACTGTAGAAGCCATATGTATAGCTGGTGGATTGACTCAAGTAATGTCATAACCAACAAGGTCTGTGGAGTAAAGGTATACTTAAAAATCAATGTGGAGACATGGGCCTTTGAACCATGGTATCACATGAAATGGAATGCATGAATGGAATGAGTGTGTATATGGAACACGAGTGAGGAGGCTGCAGACTGACACCTCCATATGTGACTTTACACTACCTTTACAACATGATACAACAGAAGACAAGCAAAATGCTAATTGGCTTAGCAGTGCAGGACAAGGGTAGCAGGAGGGGGCAAAGCTAGGGGTAAGCTTACAGGGCAAGGAGCAGCACCTTGCTTGTCAAAAACCTATATAAAGGACTCTCCTCTCCCCATTTGCACCCGCATGCATGAGTTTGAGAATCACATTGAGTGCAATTGTGAATCACAAACATACTTGATTGCTTTATTGCATTTGTGAAATGTGAATGAGAAGGGCTGAGTCTGTGGAACACGTTCCCTTTTCCCTAAGGATGTTAGTGGATTGACTCAAACAGCGTGGTGATACAAAACATGCACAGAGAAAATGTCGATAAACCAATCTAGAAGATTTTCTTGTAATATGTCATGGCAGGTGCAGTATTGACTACCAAGACGCATAGGTGACCCTTTTGCTACTTACTCATAGATCTGTGACAGAATGTCATTACCCAGGATCACCATGCTTTTAAGCCTATGAGCGTTACTTGATGCTAGCTGTTGCTTGTTGCACACATATGCTGCATACAAGCGTTGCTTTCTGAATCGTGCAAGATGGTCATTCATCACATGTTGCTTGTTTTACCTACTGCATTTTTATGCTGCATCATCCATTGCGGCGACCCCCTAACAAGTACCTTGTCCTCTAACTCATATGCTGAGGTGTGAACGGCTTGCATGCCCAAGGAGCTGCACATTTCTTATTCTAAGGAAATTAAAGTGCATGTGACAAGTGGGAAAGCCTGGGGAGTCTAAGGAAAGAAACCAGGACAACGGTGAGCAAGGGAGAGCCCTTTAGCATACAATTTGACACAGAGCAATTTCTCACTGTGGGATGATTTTTGGTGCATGAACTCAAAACAGGCGATACCATTTTGGTGTCTGAGAAGAGATGGAAGGACTAAAATGAAGCTACAAAGCGCACAGTGAGAGCTGAAATTTTGGAGAAGAGAGGTCCATTTAGGCACGATAATGGAATTTTTTAATCAATTATAATTTAGGAGAGAGAATCTGCATGGGTTTGGAAATTTCTGTGTTTGGGGGGGGGGGGGGGGGGGGGTTGAGGGTGGATACAAGTTTTAGTCATTAAATCTATTCATTGGCAACACATATGCTGTACAATGTTGATGGTGAGGCCTGGGCTCTCAAATGATGAGAACCTTATGTTTGAACGCAATCGGCTTGCAAAAGCAACATGGGATGTGAAGCTTGAAATCATGTATTTGTGATGTCTAGCATCATGGTTAGATATTGTCCAAAAAGCAGAATCCTCACATCTAAATATAAATATAGTTGCCCTAAATAAGCCCAACAAATGGACTCCAATGAAACAAGAGCTGGATGGTGTGGAAAATCACTGTTTTTGCATTGATTTTGACCTCAGTCCAGCAGGATTGAGTGACAGAGCTTGACATGCCATGTTTATTTGACCCTGCAGTGAGGAATCTTTGTAAGCTTCACATCTTGAAGCTTGTGTGCACCAAATGGCTCATGAAAATGCCATAGATATCTCATGCTTATAAAATGAAAACCACCTTTTTGGGAGTAAGGATTATCATTCTAGATTTCCCCTAAATATATACGTGGGTATGTGTGTTGGGGCGGGGGGGGGGGGGGGGGGGGGGGGGGGGGGGGGGGGGGCTACTACTCCTGCCTTTGGCAGACTTTCATTTGGGAGATTGTGTTTGGCAAGATGGTTGGCCATATTCCTGGTTGCTCGGTCACCTCTAGTTTGCTCTTTGCTTGGGAAGTCATTACAGATCATCTCTCTTGGCATGGTAGACGACAACCAGATGAGAATTTGTTGTGTTTGGAAAGCATTCACTGGAGTAGGGCATTCTCTCTTACTCTTGTTGATCAGTCGCCTCGCCAAGCTTACTTCCTTTCTTGCTGAGGCATACAATAATGTGGTGGATTCATATGGGAATTTGCTTCCTTTTTCTCACGTAGTTGCACGCTTTGGGTTGGGCGTGCATTATCGTCAGATTTGGAGTGCGCTTGAGAATATGCTAGTTGTTTTCTTTCCCATTCCGCCACTGGTTGTGGATGCTATATGCAAGATTGGACGACACTCCTCATGAATCTATTTCTGCCCACAACATTTATGCTTCTCTTTTGCAAGACTCTTGGATGGTTGATCACTAAAATGCGCTTTGATCTTTACATAAATATGATCAATGGTGGAGAAAGACTCTTATTGCAATCTGGAAGTACCACTTGCCTCTTAAGGAGCTTGTACATAACGCAAGACCATGAGACCCCATTCAAAAGGAATTTAATCATGTGCATGGTTGAGAGCAATATTTGACAATGTGTCTTCTATAAATTAAAGTGCAAATTCTCAAATTAAAGGCCCCCTTATAAAAGTCAAAACTTAATCAAATTAGGGGCTTTTTTCTTGGCTTTTGGGTGTCATTTGAAGCCTGCAAAGTGGAGTTCTTTAGCAAGCTAGCCCCTTTGTAACTTTTGTTTGAAAATGGCCATGGTGATGGCAGTGCAAGCCCGTGTATATGTTTTTTGAAGTGCTATCAAGCCATGGTGATGGCCATGGTGATTGCAGTGCAAGTCCGTGTATATGTTTTTTGAAGTGCTATCAAGCCATAGTTGCCTTTCGTGTTGTTGTTTTCCCTTCCCTCCTTCTCTTTCTTTTGCTTTCATGTTTCTCATCGGTGCCGGTTGTGTGGAAGTGTGTGCCCCCTTCAGACCGATGGTGTTTTGAGTGAGAAAGTGAGATTGACTGGCTATGTGTGTGTGTGTGTAAGGGTGGAGACTGACAGTGGTAGTAGGTGTGCCTTGTGTGGTGGATTTGTGGAGTGTGTGAGTAGTGGCAATCAAGCAGGTGGTGGTTTGCTAGTGTGAGTTGTGTATTCGAAGGTGTTTTTCGAAAGGATAGGGGTGATGTGAATACTTTGAACTATAGAGAGGCCCTTGTGTTTGTGCCGGGCGTGTTCTCCCATTCTCCCTCTCCATCTTTTGGTGCCCCCACTGAGGAGTGTGCTGATGCTCCTAGTTGAAGTTGGAGCAGTGATTTTGGTGATGCCAAAGGTGCGACCTTTGAAGAGCGGGTGCTGCTAGTGATGGCTTGGACGGAATTTTCCATTTTCACTGAGGTTGAAGATGCGAAAACTTGGCTCCAAGATTATGGGTTGTTTGTGCTGGAAAGCAGTTTATCGAGAGGAGATGGTACAGTACAGGTGTTCCCGCTCCTGGTTCGTGGTAAAGCAAAGCTATGATTCGATGGCCTGGGTGAAGAAGAAAAAACAGATTGCTAAGCCCTGGAGGCGGCTTTTCGAAGCAAATTTGTAGCGGATGCACAACTGGATGAAGTAAAGAGAAAGTTGGATAGTTTGAAGCAAAGTTTGGAGAGTGATTTTCAAGCGTTTGAGTGGGAGTTCGAATCCCTTTGGGGAAGTTGATGAAGGTAACTATTGCAAAGAATACCAGTTTTTTAAAATTGTGTAAAGTCATGGATTGCTTGCATGAGGCAGTTCGAGATAAAGTGGAAATAGATGGTCCGATGTCGTATGAAGAGGCGGTAGCTCTAGCAAGAGGGCGAACAAAAAAGATTTTGAAGAAGCGCGAGGCTAGGCATGTTGGGATTAAAGCCGAAGTGGCCTCTTATACGGATATGGCCGGCCGTCCGCCTAACTCACTTATTACTAACTCTTTGTATATACTCACTTATACTTTTGTTGATAATAAGGTTTTGGGAGATAACCCTTCAAACGAATTCTCTGCATACTGTGTAAGATCTCTGTGTATCTCTGTGTGTGTGTGTGAGAGTCGATCCACGCTCCGCTCCGCGAATTCAATTGGTATCAGAGCCAAGTTCAGTGCGTATTTGCGTAATCGCGCGCGCGCACTTTTCAGACAGACTCTGGATCCGGAGCTCAAAAATTCACACTCGGCGTTCCAGGAGCGTTTCCAATAGATGACCTGGAGTTTTACCCCCCTTTCGAAGCCGTTTATGCCCTCAGAATTTCATTATAAGCACTACATCAGAAGATAGATTTAAGCCGCAAAGAAATCCGTCTTGTGTAGATTGGCAAGCAGGAGGTGGTCGGCATCGATATCGGCATCGACATACATCACTCATTCGTCTTCAAAGCATCATCTATAGACCAGGTACACATATATATCATCAGATATATATATATATATATATATATATATATATTGCAGTCTACATTGCTACTTCTTGTGCTTGTCAGGTTCCAGGGGAACGGCTTGACACCACTGGCATGTATTGCAGATTGATGTACTGTGGTTGTGGGTCTGCTAGGTGTGAGTCACGCTAGCAGACAGACCGCCGCAGCGGTCATAGGACAGTGATTGGTCTATTGTAGGATGTATGCTAGTTCTGGACAGTTTGTTGAGCCATCTATGAGGGTCGTATGTGAGGTTTTTTGAAGCCGAGCACTGGGGGCTGGGTTACCCAGTGTGAGGTGGATTAGGTTGCTGGAGTTCCCCTCTACACGCATCCTCTTCGGCGACTTTTATCCCATAGGATGTATGACTTTGTGTAGACACTGAATTGCATCTTATGCGTCAGGCCGTTGAGGTATTGTTCAGGGTTCAGTCTTGAGACAGATACAGTTTCAGTGATCGCCCAGACAAGAGACAGTGTATGCTTACAGTACAGCATATTACAAAGATTTTCAGATTTGTCACTAGTAGCTATTTATGATTGTTTTTGAGCTATCTTTTGGTTTTCAGAGCTCAGTTTACAAAGGAGACTCTGTCAAAAAAAATTCAAAATACTGACAGTTCGTGACAAAAGATGTTCAGCTTGTTGTTTACAGCTTGTTTATTGTGTACAGAGGCCAGTTTACAGGGGAAATTCTACCGAATTTTTCTCAGAAGTAAACAGTTTGGCAGATATGGCATCTTCTCAGAGTGAGACTCTTTACAACATAAAGAAGCTGGATGGCACAAACTTTCCATTCTAGAAGAAGAAGATTTGGCAGGTTTTGATGCAGAAAAAACAAGTGAAGCCGCTGAAGCTCAAAGGGGAGAGACCAGAAGGTATGGCTGAAGATGAGTGGGAAAAGCTTGACAAATTAGCTTGTTCCACAATCATGCTGACACTGGCAGAAAATGTTTACTTCAACGTAGCAGAAGAGACTACAGCGTATGGCATATGGCAAAAGCTATGTGGTATGTACGAGAAACAAAGTGTTGCTTCTCAGATTTACTTAATCAAGAAATTGGTGGATTTGAAGATGAAGGAAGGGACATCCATGTCAAATCATCTCACTGAATTTGACACAATTTAGCCAGTTAACAGCACAAGAGATAGTCTTTCCAGATTCATTGAAGGCTATGTTTCTCTTAATCACTTTGCCAAACAGTTGGGATACTTTTCGTACAGCGTTAAGTAATTTTGTCGCGCCAAAAGGTCTTACAAGTGCCAATGTAGAAGGCAACTTGCCCACAGAGGAAGTGAACAGGAAGAACATTGACAAAGGCAAAGGCAATAGTGCTTTGGTCGTTCAAGGGAGACAACAGTCTAAAGAGAAGAAGGGTAAGAAGGCACAAAACCGAAGTAAGTCTCGTGACTTGAAGTCAAAGGATGACATAGAATGCTACCATTGTGGCAAGAAGGGTCGCATGAAGAGAGACTGTACGAAGTGGAAACAAGAAAAAGGCAAACAAAGAGTTATGAGCAAGATGAAAAGAAGAGTTCAGTGAAGATTGAAGAGGTGAATGTCACAGGATCTGGTTCAGACAGTGATTCTGGTATAGCAGCTGGTGACATCTTCCTCACAAGAAATCTTGATTCTGTTTTCTTGACTGCAAAGGATGGACATGCTATGAGTGATTGGATTATGGACTCAGGGGAATCTTTACATGTTTCTCCGCACAAAGAGTGGTTTACGTCATATGTGACTACTAAAGATTATGTCAGACTTGGCAATCAGCAGGTTTGTGACATACTTGGAGTGGGAGATGTGCAGTTGAAGTTTCAGAATGGCTCTTCTTTATGGCTCAAGAATGTCAGACATGTTCCAGCAATCCGAAAGAGCTTGATCAGTACAGGGAAGTTGGATGATGCGGGTTATGTGACAGTCTTTGGGAACAACGCTTGGAAGCTCTCCAAAGGTTCGATGACTGTAGCACATGGCATCAAGTTAGGAACTCTGTACACTTTACATGTTTCAGAGGTCAAAAACCATGTAGTTAATGTGATTGAGCAGCCAAGTGTGTCACGGTGGCATCATAGGCTGGGACATATGTCAAAAAGAGGAATGGAAATACTTTCTCATTATGGTTATTTTCCTGGAGTTTCATTTCAAGATTTCGAGTTTTGTGAGCATTGTGTTTATGGTAAGCAAACACAAGAACCGCATAGATCAAAGAGAAATCGTAGGGACGAACGGTTAGCTCTTGTGCACAGTGATCTATGCGGACCGATGCATAGTTTGTCACTAGGGGGAGCAGTGTACTTTTGTACATTCATAGATGACTATTTTCGCAAAGTATGGGTTTACTTCTTGAAGCACAAGGATGAGGTGCTCAAGGTCTTTAAGACATTCTTGCAGCTTGTGGAGAATCAGAGTGGTCAGAAGCTGAAGTGCTTGAGAACTGACAATGGTGGAGAGTACGTTTCCAAAGCTTTTCAAGACTTTTGTGAAGCAAAAGGGATAATGTCATAAAATCTAATATCTAACCAACCCAAATGATTTTCTCATATTAAATTGATCACTTAATGTGGGAGAATAAATGGGAACAAGTGTTAAGATATAGATATGTGCTTATAGATCTATCTCAACACGGGGCCAATAGTAAAGGGGCCCAAATGGGAGATGGTCTATCAAGAGCAAGGCTAACCAATGGAGCATAAGACTTTAGGGTTAGCTTCATTGAAGACCTCCAATAATGTGTGTAAAAGTCCTTTGACCTTAGGTAAGCTAGGGCTGAGCTTGAGGTGGGAACCCGGCCCAAGCTCGAGGTGCTTGTCATGCTTGAGGTGCTTGTCCTGCTTGAGGTGCTTGTCATGCTTGAGGTGCTTGATTAAGATGCTTGAGGTGCTTGACTGGCTCCATGCTTGAGGTGCTTGACTTGGTGCATGATTAAGGTGCTTGAGGTGCCTTGAGAAGCTTGCCTGAGATACTTGTGGGAACACCCCCTACTTCAAGTGCTTAGTCATGCTTGATGACTAAGGGGCTTGCTCATCCAAAGTCAAAAATATCCCTACAAGGAGGGGGGCGAGCCTACAAGGGGGGGGGGGGGGGGGGGGGGGGGGGGGGGGGATGAGAGAGAACACACACACACACACACAAGGGAAGCCCCAGCTTGAAGAGGCAGCAAGGACACTTGTCAAGTTCCTCCCCATGTTGCCCTCATGGTGTGCCTGAATCTTATTGGTTGGCCACCCAAGGGGTCCAATGATAATTTAGGATATTTAATTAATTGATTTTACATTTATCAAGTCCTCTCTCTCAAAGGGGAAAGGGGGACACTTGTCCCAAGGCTACCCATGTTGCTTGTAATGGCTCCTGCTTGTGATTGGCTAGGCCTGGAGGGGTCCAATGAGCTTCAAGCATGAGCTACAAGGGGGGGTCGACCCAAGCAAGCTAGGGGGGTGCTTAGGGGGTATACTCACCCACACACACTCACAAACACTCTCATTGTGTACTATGCAAAGTGCAAGATCTCCCTCTCCTTCTCCAAGCAAGTAGAGGTTGAGAGCCTACACCAACACTCTTGGCTATGGAGTGCAAATCCATCCAAGAGCCATGCTTCAATGCTTGAGCTTTCCATCTATTTCTTCTTCATTACTATGTTATTATGTATGCTAGCACAAGAGTTATGATAAGTGAGGAACTAGCTCTTTCTCGTATGAAATGTTTCTTCTTCCTCTTCCCTACCCTCATTCCCTGCTAGCTCTCTCCACCTTCGAAGGTGTTTGAGGTCTTGGGACTGAGGCTTGGTATAGTTAAAGCTTTCTTCAAGTTCAGGTTATGCTATGATGGTGATGCATGAAGCTTTCCATCTTCATTGCTTCACGTAGGTCACAAGGAACACAAAGAATGTATTGTAACAAGTCTCTCTTTATGGGAGAAATCATAATACAAATGCCTATTGGAGGGGGGACCGGCTCCACATAAATCCGGTCCTCAACTGTTGTCATGTTCTCTAAATTCTCTCTCTTGCAAAAGTATTGTCCATGCCAAGTTAACTAATTGCTATAATTATGTTGCTATCTTCAATTATGTCTACCCGCTATGCTCACAAAATCATTTCTTGAAAGTACTCTCATTAAATTCTACTACTCTCAAATTGAATAGGCAAATTCCATTACAGATAAAGCGGGAACTTACTGCACCATACAATCCTTCACAAAATGGAGTTGCAGAACGTATGAATAGGACCATACAAGAGAAGTTCAGAAGCATGTTGTCAAATGCTGAGTTGCCTGATGGATTTTGGGCGGAAGCAGTGGCTACAGCAGTCCATTTGATCAACAGGTCTCCTAGTAGGGTTCTGGATAAGAGTGCAGTGGCCGAGATGCTATGGACAGGCAAGGCACCTTAGTATAAGCATCTCAGAGTCTTTGGTTGTGAAGCTTATAGCCATATTCCTAAGGAGTTCAGGAATAAGTTAGAACCAAAGAGCAAGAAGTGTATATTTCTTGGCTACGGAGAATTGGGCAAGATGGGTTACCGGCTTTGGGATCCTGAGTCCAGAAAACTTATTCGTAGCAATAATGTGCATTTCAATGAAGCCAAGTTTCACGCTAAGCCAGAGAAGACAGAGGAGATCAGAAGAGTTGTCTTCAGGGAAGATGGACCTAGTGCTAGCACATCAAGACAGCCTATAGTGGCTAGAGAGGTAGAATCAGTTTTGGTGAGACGTTCTGAGCGTGTCTCCAAACCACCTGATCGTTATGTGCCATCTCTAAATTATGTCATGCTCACAGATTGCGGAGAACCATCTTGTTACAAGGAAGCATTACAAGTGGTTGACTCGAAAAAATGGCAGTTGGCTATGCAATTAGAGATCACAGCTCTGCATAAAAACCATACATGGAAGCTAGTTAAATTACCACAGGGCAAAAAGGCTCTACCTTGTAAATGGGTTTACAGGTATAAGATCACCGCTCATGATAGTCAGCCAAAGTACAAAGCAAGGCTTGTTGCCAAGGCCTTTAAGCAAGAACAAGGCATTGACTTTGATGAAGTCTTCTGTCCAATGGTCAAGATGACTACATTGAGATGCTTTCTTGCATTGGTTGCTATATTGGATTTGGTGTTGCACCAAATGGATGTCAAGACAGCGTTCTTGCATGGTGATTTAGATGTGGAAATTTACATGCAGCAGCCATAAGGGTTTGTTGAGAAAGGCAAGGAAGATTTGGTATGCCAGTTGTTAAAAAGTCTTTATGGCTTAAAACAATCACCGAGGGCATGGTACCATAAGTTCCACCAGTTTATGCTTTCTCAGGGCTACAAACGTAGTGAGTTCGATCACTGTCTATATATAAAGAAGGTGCAGTTGCCTGATCCTTATTTTGTATGTGGATGACATGTTGATTGCTGGCAAACACTTGGAAGAAATTTCAGCTTTGAAGTCAAAGATGGCAAAATCGTTTGACATGAAAGACATGGGTGAGGTAAGTCATATACTTGGTATGCGCATTGAGAGAGACAGATCAAAGAAGTTGATTTGGTTATCTCAAACAGAGTATATTGACAAGGTTTTGCAATGTTTCAATATGGAGAAGGGAAAGGCATTGAGTGTTCCATTGCCACCATATGTGAAACTTAGCAAACAAGATTGTCCTGTGTCTGAGGAAGAAAAGGCTGAAATGGATAAGATTCCATATGCGTCTTCAGTGGGTAGTTTGATGTATGCAATGATTGCTACACGTTTGGATATTGCATTTGCTGTGGGAGTGGTTAGCAGATATATGTCAAATCCCGGCAAGAAACATTGGGAGGCAGTGAAAGGTATCATGAGATACTTAAAACATACAAAGAGTATGCGCATATGCTATGGTAGTCAGGATTTGAGTGTCAGAGGATACACTAACTTAGATTATGCAGGAGACTTGGATAAGAGGAGATCTACATTAGGCTATGTCTTTACATTGGCTGGAGGTGCCATATCATGGCGATCTCGATTACAAGATTGTGTTACGCAGTCTACTACAGAAGCTGAGTATGTTGCAGCAAATGAGGCACGCAAAGAAGCTATTTGGCTTGGGAGATTGGTAGCAGACTTGGAAATCAAAGTAGATATGCCAGAGTTATAATGTGATTGTCAAAGTGCTCCAGTGTTCCATTCGAAGACTAAGCATATTGATGTGAAATATCACTTCATTAGGGAAGTACTTGAATACAAGTAGATACAACTGCTGAAGATCCACACCAAGGACAATCCTACTGATCTACTCACAAAAGGACTTCCAGGAGAGGGCTTTGTGCATTGTCGTGAGTTATTGGGCATTGGATAGATGGCATCCATGTAAATCTTTGTACATTTATGTTCATAGATTTACAGTTACTTAAAGTGCCACATTGGACTTTAAGTGGGAGGTTGTTGGGATTAAAGCCCAAGTGGCCTCTTATACGGATATGGCCGCCCGCCCGCCTAACTCACTTACTACTAACTCTTTGTATATACTCACTTATACTTTTGTGGATAATAAGGTTTTGGGAGATAACCCTTCAAACAAATTCTCTGCATACTGTGTAAGATCTTTGTGTATCTTTGTGTGTGTGAGAGAGTCGATCCACGCTCCGCTCCGCGACTTCAAGGCAGGGTTTGCCAAATGCAATGATGCCAAAGCAATGTGATGTGGTAGTAGCCAAGCCAAAGGTGATGCAAAGAGAAGTGCAAATGCAAGAAGAACCAAGGGTTCTTTGGCTACAAAGGGATAAGGTGGTTCCTATGCCAAAGATGCCGGCTAGAGCAGTTCCAGTTGTGGAGGAAGTGCAGGTGGTTCCAGAGGGGACAAAGGATGTGCTGCCAAGTTTAAGTGAAGCTGTGGAAGCTCCATTGAAGTGCAGTAAAGAGCAAGGAGTGCGGTTTGCAAACGAGGTCAAAGCAGTGAAGCTAGAGAAGATTTGCGAGCTTGAAACCGAAGAAGATACTGAGTCGAGTGATGATAGTTTTATGGATGCAGATACGAGTTGGGAGACGGAGTCATCCCAATCCAGGTATGATGAGTTCGACCTCTTACATGTGAGTGGAGAGGCAGTGAAAATGTGCACGGAGCAGCAAGAAGTGCAAGACGAAGTGCTTAATGAAGACCAAATGGAGCAGTTTAAGCCCACAGGTGATGAAGGGCAAGTAAAGCTGGTGTGCAGTGCCATGCTAATGGCCATGTTGACGAAGGTAGCAGTAGAGTATGCCATAGTGGTGCAGTAAGTGAAAAGTTTTGCCAAAAGGGTTAGGGCAGTTGTACCCATGGAAGAGGACAAGGAGGATGTGATAGAGAACGTGTTTCTCTCTTCCTTGGCTGAGATTAATGATGCAACAGTAGAAGAGCAGGTAATTGCAATGGACAGGCAAGTGGTGCTTATCGACCTTGAAGGGCCAGTTGACAAGGAGGAGCTCAACGATGCTGGAGTTGAGTGCACGGTAAGTGAGAAGGACAAAGCGGAGTCAAAGTTAGAGGTGCTTCCTATGCAGTCAGTGCCCTCTATGACATGTGATGTGGATTCCAAGGCGGTATCCAAGCTTTCTAAGGAGGTCTGTGAGTGGTGGTTGAAATGAATGGTGATAAAAGCGGCTGTACAGTGTGTTGTTGAGCAGGTACAAGATCTGCTAGATGAGGATCTAGCTTTACATGGATGGGAGGGCGGGTTAGATATGCTAGGTCTGTTTGAAGCGAGTGATGGTACAAGCAGGTCTTTGGATGGTGAGCACGAGGGTGCTTTATTTGGTGTTCTTGGAGATGCCTGGTTGCGAGTGGGCAATTTGCCAATAAGTGCTTAAAGTGGTAGAAACATGTTGATGGCAGGTTGGATATGTGCCTTGGTGTGGCACTGTAAAGCTGTTGTAGGTGGATGGAAGAGACCAATGCAAGGTGTTCGACCTAGGTGGTTGATGACAACTAAAGTAGGGGGTTGGGCAACCCGCATGAGCAAAGACGGTGGGTTACAGGTGTCAATTTTGTACATATGGTGGGTGTTTTGCAATGTACAGAGAGTTTTTTAGTGCAATAAGCCCATGTGTGGTTGAACATAAATGTTCAACGAGGGGGTGCGCAATGATGGTGCATCCAACTTTGGTCGAAGCTAGTAGGTGGTCTATGCTAGGCAAAGGGTGTATTCGAGTGCAGTGTAGAAGGCTAGGGCAGGTGCCAAGGCCCTGGCAGCCAGAGGGTAGCGGGAATGTATGCTTATAGCGGCTTTTTAGACCAAAAGGGCTGCAGGATAGTCCAGATGGGATGGCAAGTCAAGGTGCCCAAAATGCCAAATTAGTGTCCTAGAATGTAGTGTTCAGCGTGCTCTAGAAGTTGGTCCAGACGTCTTGTCAAACGGAGCCCCGGTGCTCAAGATATTGCAGTTTAAAGAAAGAGTGTGTAGCAGATTCCCGACGGACAGGGCGGCTGGGGACAAGTGGACCGGGCTGATGTCAGTATGTACATGTGTAGTGCTTGAGTTATGGAGCATGCCCGTCTTCTCCGATCGCAAATCGGAGCTCTGGAGAGTAAGTTATGATGAGTTGAAGATTTTTCAGGGGCCGTGGGTCTGAGCCCACTTGACCGCATTGAGGGATGTGCCATCTGGCATCTTTTGGGCCTCGCCAAAGTTTTTGGTGAGGGTGTGCATCATGTGAAGCTAGCACAAATCAACTGTGCATCAAACGGACACTCAGTCAGCTAGATGCGGCAGGACGAAGTCGGGAGGTAATGCCAAGAGGAAAGTGGCAGATGCTTTTTGGCGTTTTTTGGTGCCTCGGATGACAGCCTTGGAGATCTCAAAGTGGGGCCAGAGGCAGGTAATTTGAAGATGAACACGGTGGGTTTCAGTTGGGTTTGACGGGCGGTACATAGGCTGACTGAGCAGGGCATAGCAGAGTACCTAATATAAGCAAAAAAAGAAGTTATTTTAAGTTTAGCTTAAAGGATGGATTTTTTGGAGGCCTTGGGGGGCGTTCAAGCCAGGGTTGCCACGTGGCGGGCAGAGTTGCCCCACATGCGGATGCCTGATCAAGGGTGGCGGGGTACTTGAGCCACGGCGTGAGCCCCTTGAACCATGTAAAGGCAAGGGAGCTCCCTCTCATGAGCTCGTGGCTATGGCTGTAGGCGGCGGCAGCCTTTACGGGCTCTGTGAGGTGGCGTTGCAGGTTGGTGGGGCGCATCATGGCGGGTTTTGGTGGCGCGCTGGCGAAGGTGGCCACGTTGATGATATGGCAAGGCCTCCCGAGAGGGGGCCATTCCCGCGGCCAAAGGGCCTTAATTTTTGAAGGGAGCCCCCCCACTCAATAGCGACCTTGCTATTGCTTGCTTGGGGAGGGGTTCCCAAGGCAATGAAGTGAACCAGAGACAGAGAGAGGGAAAACCCGAGGGGCCCGCCATGTGTTCAAACGAGGTTAACCAGGAGGCCTCCAAAGGGTGCAAAGCAAAGCCAAGGCCGGACAAAGTGAAGGCCCAGTGGACCAAAGAGAAAAAAGGAGCCAAGGAGGAGAGAGAGAGAGAGAGAGAGAGAGAGAGAGAGAGAGAGAGAGAGAGAGAGAGAGAGTCAAAGTCAAGCTGATTGAGCAGTATAAGGTTAATCTTAAAGAGGGTAAAAGATGAAAGATAAAAAATAAAAAATGAAGAGCCTAGGGGGCAATAGCGACGTCGCTAATGCCCCCCCCCCCCCAAAGTGCAAAAGAGAGAAGAAGAGAGCAGATAGAACAAGGCGGTGCCCCCTTTCCCAAATAACTGCCAATTCAAGGTGCCAAGTGGACCAATTAAAGTGCAAATTCCCAAATTAAAGGCCCCCCCTATAAAAGTCAAAAATTAATCAAATTAGGGGCTTTTTTCTTGGCTTTTGGATGCCGTTTGAAGCCTGCAAAGTGGAGTTCTCTAGCAAGCTAGCCCCTTTGTAACTTTTGCTTGAAAATGGCCATGGTGATGGCAGTGCAAGCCCATGCATATGTTTTTTGAAGTGCGATCAAGCCACAATTGCCTCTCGCGCTGTCGTTTCCCCTTCCCCCTTCTCTTTCTTTTGCTTTCATGTTTCTCATCGGTGCCGGCTGTGTGGAAGTGTGTGCCCCCCCAGACCGATGGTGTTTTGAGTGAGAGAGTGAGATTGAGTGGCTGTGTGCATGTGTAAGGGTGGAGACAGGTAGTGGTAGTAGGTGTACCTTGTGTGGTGGATTTGTGTAGTGTGTGAGTAGTGGCAATCGAGCAGGCGGTGGTCTGCTACTGTGAGTTGTGTGTTCGAAGGTGTTTTCCGAGAGGATAGGGGTGTTTTGAATACCCTAAACTATAGAGAGGCCCTTCTGTTTGAGTCGGGCGTGTTCCCCCATTCCCCTCTCCAACGTACAGCAATGCCCTGCACAATGTTCTAGATGCCCTTTGACACAAGAACATGTTGCGTCATGTAAGCCCAGACAGGGTAATTGTCGCCATCCAACCTGTCCTCAGCAACAAACATCTTGAACACATATGTGTTGTTGTCAGCCATGGTAAATGCTACACCTGATGCGAAAACTGCCCGAAAAGAGGAGAAACAAAGCAGGAATAACACGTGCTATATAGCACAAACCGTAGTAGACTGTAAGGCACCTGTTATGCAGAAAATGGCACTGACAAAAATTCTGCAAAAAATGACAAAATAGCATGTGCAAACTTGCCTGTAGTGGAAACGGAGGCCGAAATGAGCCTGAATCAAAAATCTGAGCAGGCTAAGCTCTATGAGCTATCCCGAAATATTTGTCGACCTGCGAACGCTCGCCAAACCTCACTGTAATTGGAGAAAGTGAGCAGAGGCTAGAGCAACTAGCGACTAAGCTCGGGAGGATGTAACCTACTCTAATACCAATTGTTGGAATTAGGGTTGCAGAGAGACACACACAGCTTGGACAAGACGAAGGAAGCTCAAGGCACACAATAGAGAGTGTGTTACTTAGTGTGTAATGGAAAGATAGATATCCCTAGAGTGATGGGCGTATATACAATGCTCGAGGGGAAAAAACCTCTTAAAGAGGGAAAAAATGTCCCGGCGGTCCTAGTGTGTTCACACACATCACTATCACATGTATATGGTAACAACAACTTCATTCACCAGTGCCATAAGTGGAGGGTTCACTGGAGTGCATTGCATTGAAAATTTGAGGTGATGGAGCCATCTCTCATACAATAGACAAAAAAGGAAAAAGAATGTAATACTAGAATCAATGAAAACCAGAAACTAGAAGCCAGTCAAAAATCACACGGCAGATACAACAATTTTCTTCTGACTGACAAAAAAAATTTCAAATCTAAAAATAAGTAGTGGAGTAGCAACTTGGATCGTGATCCATGTACCTTTTTTTATTTTCTGGACGGAGACCATATAGATTTGTAGAAGAGAACAATACAATTAAAACTTCCAAAAGCAATTTGGTGGCCAAGAATCTTCAAGAAGTGGGTCAAACGGGGGCAAAAGTACTTCAAGTCCAAAAACCACTAGACAAACTTAGGGTTTGACTTATAAATGACCTGCTCAATTATTACTCAAGCAAATCAGGTTCCAAGATAGATTATCTTGGACTCATAAACACGATCTTGAGAAGTTTGCTAACCCATCACAAGCTCACCATAGACAAGAGACATGTAATGCAAACTTGGAATGATTGTTTATTCATGAAAGGAGATTTAAGTAGATCTATAGCCTCACACCTTTACATGTGGGATAGTTCCACCTCTTCTCTCATTCACACTCTCTAGTGACTCTAGGACAAAGCCCATAACCTTAAAATCCTCCCCTGGGGTTTGGACTAGGAAAATACTCTGAAGATTCTATATCCACTAAGGATCACACATGGTATCCACAGAGGATGCCAATATATCTCCACAAAGGATGACAAAAGAAGTCCTTCCCTTGAAGTAGAGACGTGACAAATCTTCATCTTGATTCTTGATCCATTCTTGGAGTCTTCTAGCCGCACCTTGTTGGTGCCAATGATGTCGATGTCTCCATAACTTTGTCTTGGGCTTTATTCAAAAACAAGTGAAATACTAAAAATATTGATGCAAAAGAACTATTGATGCAAATGTGAATGCTATTGTTACTGATTCCATCCCCCCTTGAAGTAGAATCCCAATTTCCCCCATGGTGCCTTGGAGTGGTCTTTGAACTTGGAGACTCTCCAAGACTAGTGTCTTGACTTTATACAAGTGCACCATGAAATTATTCTCCTTAATGATAGATGTCGTGACATACATTACAAGAAATTGTGCTTGGCTATTGCAAGATTTTCAATTTTAATACGTACTTTAAAATGTCTCTTCAATGTGAAGTACCTCTTCACTTGTGTGAAGTCACCCTTAACAAGCTTTGGTTGCTTTATCTCAATGCTTGGTGATGCTTTGAAGATTTTCTTTGATTCTTAGACAAGCTGTGGATGTGGAGTCGAAACTTGTGAGCTATTGTTGCAATGTGGAAACTACCCCTTACAAGCGCTTGGATACTTGGTGCAGTGGGCTCATGGGATAGCACCCTTAGAGGGGGTTGGAGCTTTGAGCAGCGAGATGTGGGACTGTGGGGCCTATATGGGCAGACCCAAAAATCTTATTCAGTTTGACTTATCGCCAAGAGAATGTCCACCGGACTGCCGAAAGCAGGAGTGTGTGTTTGGAGGTGGGTGCTGAGACCGCTGTCAATCAAAAAAGGCTCGTCGTTCACTGGTTTGGTGAAATCGGATGGTTGGAGAAAAGGTAGAGCGTAGCCGATCGAGGCTCCATCCAGTGGCGGATCCGAATTATCCCTTAAGTGCAGTTGAGCGCCATAGATTGGCGTCTACCCGAGTTGGCCGCCCTCCTAGTGTGTGAGGGGCCCCTTTGCTTTAGTCCCTTCCTATATATATGAGGTTCTTCTCGCAGTTCTCTACGAATGAATAGCAAAGAGTCTTGGGAACATTAAATGCTCATCAAGCATCACACACCCAGAAGTGGAAATCCCCAAGCTTTTGTAGAGAAATCAGAGCAGAGGTTTGTGCTTCAAATAATGTTAATTTAGTTGGAGAATTAATCTCTCATGAAGCGCTCATTTGGAGAACAAAGGGGTGCAATGAGGATCTCAAGACAATGGATATGCACACACATAGATTGAGTTTGTGAAATACTTGATTTAGCTTTCAATTTGTGTGTCGATTCTGCAATCCTCAATGGAGGGGCTTCAATATGATGCAACCTAAAATGCAAATGCAAGTTCCTAATGCCAAATTAATGAACTCTAATGCTAATTAGGCTTCCAATTAGCCAGTTAGTAGTGGCCTAAGGCAAATGTTACACCTTTTGTGAAAATTGTCCGAAAAGAGAAGTAATGAAGCAGGAATAACACGTGCTATATAACACAAACCATAGAAGATTGTAAGGCACCTGTTATGCAAAAAATGGGACTGACAAAATTCTACACAAAATGACAAATAGCCTATGTAGTACTGTTTGTAGTGGAAACGGAGGCCAAAATGAGCCCAAATGAAAATTCTGAGTAGACTTAGCTCTACGAGCTTACTCGAAGTATTTGTTGGCCTACTGACACTTGCCAAAGCTCACAAAAATTGAAGAAAGTGAGCAAGTATGTGTTGGAGATATTGACGACTAAGCCCAGGAGGATGCAACCTGCTATGATACCAATTGTTGGAATTAGGGTTGCAAGAAAACACACATAGCTTGGAGAAGACAAAGGAAGCTCAAGGTACACAAGAGAGAGTGTATTACTTAGTGTGCAATAGAAAGATAAGATCGCCCTAGAGTGATGGGAATATATACAATGCACGGGGGGAAACACCTCCTAGTGAGGGAAAAACTGCCACGACGGTCCTAAGTGTGTTCACACACATCACTACCACATGTATATGGTAATAGTTGTAGTAGGAGACCTAGAATGATGAGAATGGTGGTTGAAAAGGTAAGGATGTGACCATCTCAAGTGGCAAAGTGTGTGCCCAAAAAATACAACGGATCGAGAGATCCATATGCGCATGTTTTACTCTTTAAGTAGGTCTTAAGAGCAGAACAAGTTGCAAAGTTCCATACGCAATACGAAGGATTCGGTTTGACCTTGGAAGGAACGACGTTGACTTGGTTCCAACCACTAAACATGAGAGATTTCCTAAATATCGATGGGATATCAATCATCTCTTGCGAGAGTTTAGGAAGGAATTCTTCAAAAGTGGAATCAAGCACAACACGGTTTCCCAAATCTCTTTATATTAGAGGGATTGAGAAATGAAATTCTCAAGAAGAATATGCACTTAAAAGCATGCACCACATTTGAGCAAGTCACTAGAGTGGCATTGTACCTAGTTGACAATTGCAAATCGTACAAAGAGGTAACAGAAGATGCTGACACAACCACCACCAGCACGTCTTCTATCATTAGTGAATCATCTACGAAAGGTAGTTCTTCTGATTCAATCACACAAAATGTTGATCAACTAGTTGAGGAAGTTAGCCAAACAATGAACCAAACATGAAAACAGAATGTGAGACCACAACAACCACAAGTAATAAATGATCAAGTGGTTTCAGAGCTATGAAGAGATTAGTAGCTCCTAATCTCACCATTTTGATCCTTAGCCTCTCTCTTCTACTCTCCTATTGCATATATCATGCCTAATTAGTAATTCCATCAGCTAGCATGATCATGTTCTTGAGTTAAAGACTCGGTGACAACAACCCAGATGTGTTCAAGATGTTTGTTGCTGCTGCTGAGGATAGTTTGGATGGGGACAATTACCCTATGTGGGCTTATATGATGCAACATGTTCTTGTGTCAAAGGGAGTTTGGAATATTGTGCAAGGAATTGATGTACGTCCCGGATCTGAGGATGTAGATGATGTTGAGGATGTTGCAGGTTTTGGTGACAGGATTGCTACTACCAGAGGTTTTTTTCCTACAGCTGCGCAATCTCATTGGGATGTAAAAGATGTGTATGCTCATGATTTGATTACATTGTTTGTGAAGCACACATTCACTCCTCATTTTTGTTCAACAAAATTTGCAAAACGGGCTTGGGATATTTTTGCTGGTCTTTATGCAAGTTGCAATGACACTAAAATTGCATTGTTGCGTAAAGAGCTAGAGTCAAAGATTATGCAAAAGAAAATATGAGATGGACAATTTTCTTGCTGGTGTCAAGGATATGAATGAGAAACTTATTTCTCCAGGCAAAGTCATTTATGATTGTTCCCTTGTGCAGACTATTCTTGATACTTTGCGAGATTCTTACCAGAGTTTTGCTAGTACTTGGAGACTTATGACCCAAGGAAATTCAAAAGTTGTCAAGTTTGATGCATTATTCACATTGCTGTTGCAAGAGTCACTTTCCAAAAAGAACGGGGCTAAACAGCGTGCAGTTGAACATGCCTTCATTGTTGCTCAAAGAAAAGGGTAACAGCAATGTAGCCACTTCTCATGGTTCTTCTATGAGTGGAAAATCACTTGTTCCTAATGCTTCTGCTGTTGATAGCATCTCGCCTGGAAATTTTGGTGAAGGGCAAAAAGAAGATGCGTTGCCATTATTGTAAAGATAATGATCACTTGATCAAGCAGTGTCCAAAATTGAAGGCAAAAGAGGCTAAGAAGGAAGAGGCTAGTGTTTTGTCTTTTGGGAAAGGACATTGTGATGTTGATGTTGATGCAGGATGGGCCTTTAGTGCAGAGTGAACTTATGATCCTTTTTTCCATTGCTGTAGATGCTCATGTGTGGTACTTTGACAATCATGCTACAAAGAACATTACCTCTCATCGTGACTTGTTTACCTCTCTCTAGGATGTCCCTCATGAGAGTTCAGTCACTTGTGCCAGCAATGCCTCTTATCTGATTAAGGGAGTTGGAAAGATTGTGCTTACCGCCACAAATGACAGTTATTTCACACTTCTTGATGCGTTGTATGTACTTGGGGTCAAGAATAATCTTTTGTTTGTATCTGCACTTGCTAGACTTGGTCTTGTAGTCAAATTTTTGGATGACAGATGTGCATTACATGATGTCAATTTTGGTGATGAAATTGTTGCATTTGGAATTTTATGTCGTAGGTTGTATAAGCTCACTTTGAATAACAAGTGTGGGTAGATTTTGCAAATGCTATCACGGATTCAAAGCTGTTTCAGATGCAAAACTTTTGCATGCACATTTTGGGAATCTGAATATTGCCAGTTTGCTGTGTTTGCAGAAATCTGATATGGTTGCTTCTTTGTCGCCTCTTGAAGCACCTATCAAACATGTTTGTGAAGTCTTTATTTTGGGTAAGATGTCGCGTTCAAAGCTTCCAAAGGATGGTTCAGTTAGGGCCAGATGAAGGTTGTAGCTTGTGCATAGTGATGTTTGCGGGCCCATGAAAACTCCGTCCTTGGAAAATTACCTTGACTTAGTGAATTTTATTGATGACTACCTCAAGCATGCATGAGTGTATCCGCTTAAATCAAAGTCCGAAGTGTTTATGTGCTTCAAATAATTTTTGGCTATGGCTGAAAATGTCTCCAACTGTACTATGGACACCCTCCGTTTAGATCAAGGGGGGGAGTATATGTCTCATGAATTCAATACATTTTTGGCTACTTCTGGAATAAAACACCAATGTACAGTGCCATATATGCCTCAGCAAAATGATGTTTCTGAGAGGAAAAAAAGGACACTTACTAAAATGGCATTGCCGCATTCGTTTTGGCTTGAGTCTATCATGTGTGCCACTTATATACTTAATAGATATCCTACAAAAACTTTGCAATCTATGACTCCTTATGAAGCATGGCATAATAGAAAGTTTAGTATTGAGCACATGCGCATCTTTGGTTGTTTTGCATATGCTTTGGTTGTTTTGCATATGCTTTGCTGCCACAAATGCAGCACAAGAAATTGGTTGATAAGGCTATCAAATGCTTTTTTTTTTTGTTATAGCACTGAAAGAAAAGGTTACATGTTGAATCATCCACAAACAAAAGCATATATTTGTCTCATGCGATGTTGTGTTTGTGGAAGATTATGTTCAACCCTTGTTGTATGCACTAGAGACAGTAATGTAAGCTCACAGGACATTTATGACACTTTGTTGCCTCTTTTCAGTGGTGGTGTAAATTCCAATGAGGCAAATATACAGCCTTTGGGGGCTTCTTAAATTGTTAATCAGCCGATTACTAATGCAGATGTACATGATGTACTTTATGAGAAAAGGGTTGAGAATAGAGGCATGCCAAAATGGCTGGTGCATACTTTGTGTGATAGTAAATTGGATGCACCTTTGTCTAGTCGTACTTGTTCAGGTTCTTGCCATGCATCTTATGCATCAGATTGTTATGCTTTGGCTGTGTCTATCTTATGTGATGTTGAGGAACCTCTATCTTTTGATGAAGCACAAAACTCAAAAAATTGGATGGCTACCATGCAATCAGAATATGATGCATCAGATTGTTATGCTTTGGCTGTGTCTATCTTATGTGATGTTGAGGAGCCTCTATCTTTTGATGAAGCACAAAATTCAAAAAATTGGATGGCTACCATGGAATCAGAATATGATGCACTTATAAAAAATGACACGCGGACTTTAAGTGATTTGCCTCCTGGAAAAAATGCCATTGGTATGAAGTGGGTTTACAAGTTGAAACACACGCCCGATGGTGAGATTGATCGCTAAAAGGCTTGACATGTTGCAAAGGGTTATGCACAACAAAAAGGCATAGATTATGACGAGACTTTTACTCTCAGTTGTTGTATAACTACTATGCATTTTGCATCTCATTTTGGTTGGGATGTACATCAGTCAGACATTGTTACTGCTTTCTTGAATGGTGACATATTTGAGGAAGTTTATGTAACACAGCCTTGCGGTTTGTCATTGAAGGGTAGGAAGATAAAGTGTGAAAATGTAAGAAATCTTTGTATGGGTTGAAGCAATCTCCCTGTGCTTGGCATGAGAAGGCTGACACTTTTATAATAGTCCAATAGAAAGCACATTGAGGGTGATTTACTTCTCATTGTCATTCTCTATGTGGATGATTTTCTGATCACTGGACCAAATGAGAGACATATTGCTGAATTTAAGGCTGATTTGAATGCTACTTTCAAGATGAAAGATTTGGGGTTGTTACATCATTATTTGGGTATATAGTTTAAGCAGTGTGATGGTAGTATTGCCTTGTGTCAGACAAGCTACATAGAGACATTGCTATGTAAGTTTGGACTTGAGGATTGCAAACATATTTCCACTCCCATGGAAGCAAGTTTGAAATTGAGTCTTTATGATGTTGGTGATCCTGTTGATGTCACTCTTTACCAAGCTGTTATTGACTGCCTTATTTATGTATTCAACACAAGGCCGGATATTCAATTCGCAATCTCATAGGTCAACAAATTCATGCATAGCCCAGGGTCTAAGCATTGGCGCGCTGTCAAGAGGATTTTTTGCTACTTGAGTGGCACTTACATCTTGGCTTGTTTTCTCCCAAGGAGGGATCATTGCCACCAGATTAACATGCCTTTTTGGACTCAAATTGGCTGGTTGTTGTGACACATGAGTTTCCACAAGTGGTTTTTGTTTTATGCTCGGTAGTTCATGCTACAAATGAAGGCATGGAAGGCCCTGCAAAATACCAAAAACTACATTTTGCAAGCCATAAAACTGACAAATCCGCATACTTATCAAGATCAATAGCACAAAATCAAAGTCACATGCAAAATGTGTGTGTGTGTGTGTGTGTGTGTGTGTGTGTGTGTGTGTGTGTGAGAGAGAGAGAGAGAGAGAGAGAGAGAGAGAATATAAGAGAGCACGTGCAGACGCACCTCCTGGAGCAGTGTGCTATGTTGGCACGGTGAGAGAGAAGAGATGAGAGGAGAGAAGAATAGACATGGGCACTGGGTGCAATCTCCCCCCATGCAAGAGTGAGCATTTCCCTCTTGCACGTATTTATTTATATATCTTCAATGCTCAAAAATGAATACACATTGGCCAGTGGGGTATAAATGGCCATAGATCATGATAAGCACTTGATTAATAAATGTACACAAAATGTGATATCCTCGCCTAGCCTTAGCTTTTGTCCCATACCACTAGAATAAGTAGTATATGTCATACCATGATGAATCGGGATACCATTGGTCACACTCATCATTTAGCAATCAATCTTTAAAAATTCCAATCCAATTTCATAAGCACATTGTAATAGGAAATCATCATATACCATTTCCAAATCTAACTCCAAGTCCAAAATATAAATCCAACTCCAAATATCTTTCATTTTGTACCCGAGTAACAAGATCATACTAAGGACAGTGGTGGCCAGCCACTGCAACATGATTTTGTGATCAGTGTTGCCTCAATCGACGAATCTACACCAGTGAGATGTGTTGTCTAAATTGGCCAATCTGCACTAATGTTGCCTAAATCTACAGATCTGCTTTAGTTTTGTGATGTCTAAATCGTCAAATCTGCACTTGTGTTGCCTAAATCGATGGATCTACACGTATAGCTGGTGTTGCCTAAATTGGTGAATCTACACCAAGATGAGCATTTACACACTACCTAAATCAATGATTTGTGTCTACATGACCAATGGACTAGACGAGGTATATTAAAATATTTACTAATCATTTGATACAATACTAGAGTATGTTTGAGTGCAAAAGTACTGACAAATTTTCTTAGAGTATCCCAAAGCACTGTAGCTTATGTAAATAGCTTTATAGTTTTTTTTTTAAAAAACATCGCAAAAGTGAGTCCATTTAGTGCAAGTACAAGCGATGTTGTGAGAAATGTTTAATTTCACAATTCATCAAACAATGTAGGTAAAGCAAATATGAAAAGAGGAGTGATTTTGATGGACATACCTGGAGAATATTTTGCATCTAAAAATATGTGTATGTGTGCATAGAGAGAGCTATAATTAAAAGAACCACACCTTGAATATGAGGCTTGGTCGAATAAATTCTTGTACAAGCTAAGGAGAACTGCAACTTTCAAACTTGCACCAAAGTATAATGAAAAATTCAAAAAGTATCAATGTTGTGCTAATAATCTGTTATGTGATAAAACAATGTGTCATTTTGCTTAAGGTTATCTCAATTAAAATACGTAAATAGAATAGCAATGTCATAGTTGTATAAACAACAAACTCAAAACTATTACACGTGAGAGACTTTTATGACGGTTTGTACCAAATTAGAAAGTCAAGGGATCTTAAAGATGTGCAAACATAACTTTTGAAGGTAGGGATAATTTTCAAATCACTAGTTTTGAAAATAGTGTTGCTCATGTATGTATCTTGTCAATACAAAGTGGAGATGATGAGAGTTGTCAAGGGTAGTCATCACACAAATGATCCATCCAATATTTCGATTGATTTTTCTCAATAGTAAGTGCTTGTATTGTTATGAAAGGCCGTGATCATAAGTGCATCCATAAATGAATTCCTTGGGTACCAATGTCTTAAATGTAAACGCAATACAATAGAAGGGCGAATTTCAAATGCTTTATCAACTATTGTTTTTATGTTTAGTAGCTGCAAGAGAAAAAGGTACTAAATTGGAAGTATTGCAAGAGAATTTATGATAGATAGTGCCACCTCACTAAGAAAATAGGTGGTTTGTTTATTTGGTGTCCACCACAGTACTACATAAGCTTTGCACTCAACTACTCAGTAAAAAGAATTAGTTAAAAGGTGATATCATTCATCGTGCCATCTCGATATCTAGATTAAATAACTAAGAAAAAGAAAATTATGTTCAACCACAAAAATAAAGTATTCTCCACTTACCAAAACTTCAATTTCCTAAACAGAGTGGGAAGAAAATGCTCACAAACCCATCCTTGATTGTGTCTTCTGTGATGATTTTAGCTTGAATGGGAGGATAGCTATCATTAGCAAGATGTGTGTTTATTGATTGATTACAAATTAGTGTGTGAGAGTGAGTGTAAGAGCTATCCATGAGTTGGTATCAATGATGCATGCATTAGTTGAAATTATGGATTGATTTTGTGGCAACCAAGCAGGTAATTGGATCCAGCATATAGAGGAATAATATATACCCTTGTGCTTTCAATATACCCTTATGTGCAAATGCCTTTTGCTGTTGTTTTGGTCATTATTGATAATAGTCTTTACCAATAATTGATTAATGTTTCTTGCCCTTTGTAGACCTTGAAGACGAGGGATAGGTGCATTAGGATTATTGTGAAGAAGGACGGGTTAGGAGGTGGTTAGAAATTGACTTGGAATAGGTAGGTTTGTCATCTTACTTATTAGATTAAGAAGCCATGGCTTGGGCATGCCGAGCAAGTGTAGCGTTTGGTGTGTAGTTGAAATATTTCTAAGATTTGGCGCCCAAAGGCTTTCGAATGTAGCTAGCTAGTAGTTAATTCCAACTTGAGCTGCAGGATTTTCCTACTACCTTGCCATAAGAGTGTCAAGGCGTAATGCATATGCTTGAAAATGATAATAAGATAATATTCTTATTAAAATGAGCTAAATGAAGACTTAATTAGAGCAATGCTCAAAAACTTTATAGGGCAAAGTTCAACAAAAAATAATGAGATTAAATATCATTCTCTTTGATTTGACCTAAATAATGTAGCAGGACAAGTATGATCATAAGATCATTAAAAAATTGCTAGAGTCTTGCCCATTCAGGCTTGTTTAACTGATATAAAAAGCTTGATTCAACAATTTAGAATACACTAAAAGAAAACTAGCTCTTGATGTACAACCTTGCAGCTTTATAATCACCCGGACTGATGGGTTATGAGAGGTAGGGGGTCCAATTTCACTCAGTTAGTGTCTCCTGAACATCTCAAGGTGGCTATGTTTTGAGTTGAATCTGTCTCTTGGTGGGTATTGAATGTTCAAAAAGAAGAGGATGTCTTTGGGCTCACCAATGTTGGAGTTGCACTTCAAAAAGGAGGTGAAGGGTTCTAGTCAAGCATGGTTTGCTTCAGGCTGCATATCAACCAAAAGATAAAAGATCACAGCCTCATGATAACACGGATGATTTTAGTTTTGATTGTAGAATGGTTACGATGAAACTTGTCTATGCTGAACTTGTTTCGTTGTTAGCAGCAAGCTAACTCGGATAACATTTTTTGGAGCTTTCATTGTAAAAACACTTATTAATTTGATGAATTGGGAATGTTGTAACTCCTACTTTCCAAATAAACAGTGTAAGTGATGAGCCGAGGCTACAAGCTTCCAAATTGTATCAACCTATCGTTAGTTAGAGCTCCCAAATTATTAGTTTTGACCACAAAAACCTTGGCTAAGGTATAAAAACCAGTTTTTGTAAGTATTTTATAATTTTTTGGATAATAGAAACACAGTGTGAGCTAACCACGCTCACTTATCTCCTTCTCGCACTTCCTACTCCCTTCCCAATTGTCACATTGCAGTGCCGTCTGTTGTCGCAAGTAAGAGCTCTACGCATTGACGTAAGCATTTCATGGTAATTCGTAGCTTTTAATGTCGCAGACCCGCGGCTTCATTTCATCATAAGTAAGAATTTAAGGTTCAAAATTATAAAATAAGTATAGGCGGAATATTGGGGCATCATTGCTAAGCATTTAGATGCATTCTGGGTCAAAAAAAACTAGGTCAAAAACACACTGCTGTTAATAATCCTGATTTTTGTACTTGACCTAAAGTGAGATTTGAGACCATAAGCATGAAGTTTTGTAACGCTTGGATGTCGTTTGATGATGTAATGGTTGTGATTTTTTTGCCGATTAGCGACTAGCTTTTGGTGATTTTTGTCATTTGAGTGTAGCTTGAGTTAGATGCGAGTTGTTTATTGTTTTCCAAGAGACTGACAACCTCTTGTAGCCTCTATGCACTAGTCGTCTTTGCTGTGTAGAGCTAGCTTGGAAGTAGGTTGTACTTGCTAAGTACCTTTTAGGATTCTTGGACTGTAGGATTAGACTAGGATTTTGAGAATGATTGATGGACGAGACAAGTCTTGAAAACGAGTGTTTGCGGACACTTTCTACAACCCCATTGTAGTAGAACCTAGGAGTAGAGTAAGTAGAATCCGAGGTGGATCTCGAAACATTGCTCACTCCAAAAGAATCAATTGTGAGTTGCTTATGTGAAGTTGCAAAATTTTAGGTCTACTGTTAGAAATAGCACCAAAAGGCTATCAACCACTAAATCCAGCTGGCGATTATGCTTTAAAAGTTGTATGAACCAGTGGGTAAGCTTAAGAATATATTTGAGGTAAAATTTCAAGAGTTTGTAAAAACTCAGATTATTTACTTTTTCTTGATATTTTATGCCAAATTAAGTTTTGACTTGACTCAGAGGCTTAAAATAGCTCATGAAAACACTGTCCACTGAAAAAGTTGAAAAAAGTGCTCATTTTAGGCCAAAAGTAAATAATTGTGATTATTTACTTTCAGCTCAAAAGTGACCAAGGTTGATACCAGAGACTCTATGCATGTGTACAAACATCTTTTGCAAAGGCCCATAGGCTTTGGATCACCAAATTGACCAAAAACTTGGGAAAAACTAAAATTTGTACTGATTGTGAGAACCTGAGTGTAAATTGGAAAAATTTGTTCAAACTCGGTGAAACTTGACTCATAGGCTTATTTTGAAGTGTTAAACAAGTGTACATGCTCACTTGACCAAAAAGATGCAAAAATTTGCTTGAAGAAAATAATCGCGATTATTTACTTTCAATTTATTTTTCATTTTTCTTTATCGACCCATCATACCCCTAGTTTTAGCATGTTATATTAAGCCCACAAATCAAATTTGGTAAGATTTGGATCATTGGAGTGAAAATTGTGGCCAAATTTGTAAAGTCAATCTGCAGACACAAAACTGTTGACCATTTGAACAGGAATTATCCAAACTTGATGAAACTTGGCTAGGGAGCTTAAGTTGAGAAGCTTAACCATTCTGTGTCAACATTGTGGCAAAAACTTGCATAAAAATACCATAAGTAAATAATTAGAATTATTTACATCTACTACAAAATTGGACATTTTTGCACATTTGAGTATACCCCAAGGTCAAGCATATCCAGTAAACCACATAAATCAAATTTGGTGAAATTTGGATCATAAAAGTGAGACTTAAACCAGATTCTCAAAACTAAGTCTTTGGACACGAAACAGTTGATAACTTGAACAAATTTTATTCAAACTTAGTGAAACTTGTCCATAGACCTTAGCAAGTTGAATACTTGGCTAATCAAGCCAAAAAGTGTAAAAATTTTGAGAAAAGTAAATAATCGTGATTATTTACTATTGATACACAGAGATAGACTTTTGGAATTTTGAACTTGTACAGTGTTAGACCAACATAATACAAGGTCACCGGGCAATTTTGGTTTCAATAGGATCCAAATTAGTACATGTTCACTCAGTTTCCAGGTTGCAGATTAGTCTTTTGGTTTTTTGCAAAAGTAGAATCTAAAGGTCTCAATTGCTAACTCACTCAGCTCAAATTGAAGTGATACACATAGACCAGTCACAATGGTTAGCAAAAAAATGTTCAGTCTTTGTGAAAGAATAGCTAACTTGATTAAAACTGATACAAGAATTAGGTTGCAAAGAAGGAATAAAAAGCTTGACAGGAGTTGCAATCAAGTCAAGTGGAAGAAACTGATAAGAAAATTTGAAGCCTTTGAAACGTCTTAGCACGGATAATCCTAGGATCGGAGTCTATTGTTGGGAGGATAAAAACATCAAAGATCTTCTATGAACTTCACATGCAAAATCAGGAAAAAACACCTATGAGATCATCTATATCTTCAAAATCAAAGACAAGGGTTTAGCAGATCTACCAACCTACCTATGTAGGGATTGTTATAACAATAACTTTGCTATGATGAGTCGTGAGGATGTGGAACAAACCAAATACCAGGGGTACTCCATAAGGGATTGAATATTGGGCCAAGGACCAAAAACTATTCCAAGAGATGAACGCCACCAGAGATCTTTTGAGAGCAATGTTAAAAAATCCAAAACTACCTCATCATGAAGAAAATCTGGTGACAGTAAAACTAGTTTAGGGCTACATGAGTCACTATTTCCAACAGACTGGTTTGAAGGACTTGGAATAGGACCAGCTGCCAGGAGACCGGGAGTTGAACCAAATAGACGTGTCAAACTAGCTGATTTTTAAAAATGGGTCAAAAAAAAGCAGTGGATCTGGGGATCCATATGGCCACTTAGCAAGCTTTAAGCAAGTGCTAAGAGCAGAATGCATATTTGATTTCCATACTCAATCTGAGGGATTTGGAATGACATTAGAAGGAAAAGCACTGACATGGTTCCAAAACATTCCACCAAGGTCAATCATGGACTTAAATACATTAGGTCAAGGATTTGTAGCCGCATGTTCCAAAACTGGTATCAAACATAATACGGTAGCTCAGATCTATAGCTTCAAACATCACCAAGGTGAGTTTGTTAGGGATTGTGTAACTAGAATGAAGCAATACATTGTAAGATTCCCAGAACTAGAAATACCTACAGAAGAAAGATTAGTATCATTATTTATAGAGGGATTGCTAACAAATAACTTCATGCTATATTCTATAGCAAGAAACATATGACCCTAGAAGAGTGTGTGGCAGATGCTATTAACTTAGGAGACAATTTTGATATTTTCAATGAAGAAGATGTCCCTAAGGATAATCAAAGTGAGAAAACAGCATCCAACAAACCAGCACAAGTGGGAACTGCTGTTGTAGCACTGCTTACAGCCATAGAAGACATGCTCAAAAGGATGAATGAAATGATGAATAACATGAAAAAGCACCAATGAGGAGACCAAGGCAAGGGATACCTCAATAGGGACAACCAATGAGGCCACAAAAATGGTGTGTAATCGAGGATAAGTGGACCAACCATGATACTAATGAGTGCTATTACCGACCAAAGTATGACAGAAATGTTCAATATGTGTCTATGAGTCCACAAGGACAACCCATGTACAAATATCAACCTAATATGATCCCAGCTCAGAGACCACCGATGGGTATGGAAAGACCTCAACCTATGTTGGGTCAACAATCTCCATATCCTGGGCATAATGCAGTGCCTAAAAAGTACATGCATTCAGAGGGAGTCATAGATGAACAAGCACTAGTGCCTGTTACACCCTATGTTGAGCCTAGTTCATATACAGTAATGACAGAAGGAGATTGTTATAATTCACATCCACCACCAATGGAAGAACATGTGACTTATACTACACCAGAGCTTGTATCGTTGTACTATGTATCTAATCAAGGTGTTAGACCTCCAATGGTAAAGATCCATGATTAAGCCAAGAATTAGGAGCTGTCATAACTATGGTGCACATGATCACTGGAAAAATGAATGCCTAGAGCCTGACAAGAACATGAAGCCAGTTGAAGATTTTTGTATACAATGTTGCAAAAAGGGAGGACACTTCCCTGAAGATTGTCCAAAAAATCCTTTAAACAAGGGCAAAATGGTAGTGAACATAGTCCAAGTGATACCTAGTAGCTCATCAGAGAGTGAACCTATTGTTCCAATCAAGGTAATCACCAAAGCCCAGGCTAAGAAAAAGAAACATAACTCCTCTAATGATTCAAAGAATACTAAAATTTTCTCTCAAAAGACCAAGAGAAGTAGAAGAAAAAGTATGAGATGAGAAAACAAAAACAAAGGGCTGAAATCAAGGTGAAAGCCAAGAAAGTATTCCAGGAAAAAGTGAAAGAAACTGGAAGTGAAATCAAGGAAACCACATTGAAATCTGGAGTATCAATTCTGGTAGACAAAATTTTTGAGCCAATCAATGCAACCTTGGAATCTTACCAAGCCGGACTTAAAGCAGGCCAAAACATGAAAAACAAATGGAAAAACTATCCTTCTCCAGATATGGAGGCAACTAAGCTTGAAGATTATCAAAATTTGATAAGAATTACTCAAGAGATGCTGGAAAAACAAAAACCCAAGCTCAAGAGTATAGAAAAACCTAAGGAGCTTGTGGTAGGAACCAACAAAAAAAAAATCCAAAGTGGTGGTAGAAACCCACATTGAAACTAAAGAGCCAGAACTCATAGTGCCTGACAATGAAGATGCCATAGATGGAATTCCATTCGTAGAAGAAGACTGGCCAAGACACTTATGGGAAAAATTTAGAGAGATTAATGACAGGATCCTAACTCTGAAGTCAGCTCAGCTCCTACAGAGGAAGTTTGGTTAGACAATATACCTCCTGATATGGACATGAATGTACGATCCTTGTATGGGGATTGCGGCTCTAAAGCTTCAGGAATGTCTAAACCAACGACTCTGAAAACACTACCCTCTTATTTGAGAGATAACAAAGATGAATCCATAGTGTATAAAACCACTCAGATAAAAAGAGTGGAACAGACCTAGAGGTAGATAACCTTTATTCAATCATGTCTACACCCATTCAATGCACTCTTACTTTAAGAGAACTGCTAAAAATCAGACCATATTTATGGAATGATCTATAGAAAACTCTAGAGAGGGTGTGGATAACATGGCTAATCATGAAAAATGTGAAAAAAATGAAACATGAGCTGGATAACAAAGAGATTAGATCCATTCCAATCAACAAAGTCAGAGAATACTACAAAGGGGAAGAATAAGACACAACCCTTCCAGTATAAAAACCATGGCAATACTGGATAGTGGGGCAGGCATAGCCATAGCCACGAAAGCAATATGGGAATCATGGGAAAACCAGCCATTAGGCAAACTCGAATGAAATTGCAATTGGCTGATGGACACATCAAAGACCCTTAGGATTGCTTGAAAAACGTGATAGTTAATTCTTGTGGGATTGATTATCAACCCGCTTTTGCAATAGTGGACTTTGGGAAGAAACTCCATTATGAAATCATGTTGGAAAGACCTTTTATGCAACAAGTACAACTCATCCAGGATTGAGGAAACAATTATCTGTACTTGAAGTAAGTGGGATCAATAACAAGGGTTAATCTAAAAGATCACACTTATAAAGATGTCATGAAAATACCCATACAAGAATTCGACTCAGTCTCTTCGACTGAAACTAAGCTTCCATCTTGGTTGAACAAAGACACACCTATTTGGATGTGTGGAGCCTCAGAAAACGGGAGCTTAAAACGAGAAGAATGTATCTTAGAAAGGGATTACATAATTGAAGCCTATGTACCTGAACCCTTTCCGGAGCATTTGTTTGAGCCATTTGAGTGGACTCAAATTTTGGCAACAATGGATGTGTGTGTAAATACGTCTATGCCTACACAATTTTTCAATGAGGATGGCTATGACATAATTCCCATACAAATGATCTCAACCCTTTACATTGAAGACAAAATCCAAGAATCCAAGGACTTAATGAAAGCTCAACAAGTCTTTTCAGACCTCTACTATGATGCAGCAAATGAGTTAGAAGAACATTCAGCTACCTCAGATGATGTGCGGTCGAAAAAAGAACATGTGAGAGCTAAACTACTCATGAAAGAAGGGGAGGAAAATTTTGTTGACTTTTCAAACCAGAAATCAAGAAGACAAAAATGGTATAAAAGAAAAAAAGACACGGGAAACTTAAAATCTAGACCTATGCCATCAGTCTCTAGTAGAACGTAGTTTTTGATGCAAATAGATGCACATGATTGTGTCAAAGACAAAATCACTCGTAGATATCCTTTAAACGAAAAGCAAGAAATATCAAAAACATTGAAAAAAACGAGAAAGGAAACTCAAGCAAAACCTAATACCAGGACAAGTATTCAACCATGACACGACTTAAACGAAGAAAGAAGTATCAAGAGTTGAAGAAATCTCTAAAGGAGATAAATACCATTGAAATGGAAATCGCTGAGGAGGAAGGTAAAGATGTAATGAGTGTTCCATCCCATTACAAGAAATATACTCTCTAAGACCGAAAAATCATAGTCGAACAAGCTATCAAGGAACTAAGAAAACAGGGCGAGTCCTACGAAGGACATGAAAATGCAAAAAGAATAGATCTGGCCAAACCAGGAGAAGATCCTAGACCTACCTACATTGCAAACGACCTAATGGAATAAGAAGAAGAGCTTTTGTTAAGCTTACTGAAAGAATATCTAGATATCTTTGCTTGGTCTTATAAGGATCTCAAGGGTGTTGATCTAGAAATCTGTCAACATACTATACCAATGAGAGATGATGAGAAACCAAGCAGACAAAGGCCATATACATATAAGGAAACATTTGCAAGGGAGATCAAGGAAGAGATTAAAAAGTCATGGAAATCCAAATTCATTTATGAAATTGAACACACGGATTGGATGTCTCCAATTGTGGTAGTACCCAAGAAAAATGGAAAATTAAGAGTGTGTGTCAATCTCAAGAAAGTGAATGTAGCTACCATTAGAGACAATTTTCCTCTTCCAATCACTGAGCATGTTTTAGAATGAGTTGCAAGAAAAGAAGCTTACATCTTTTTAGATGGATTTTCGAGATACAAGCAACTTTTGGTTGATCCCAAAGATCAACATAAAACCGCCTTTGCAACTGAATGGGGTATTTATGCCTATTGGATTATTCCTTTTGGGTTAATAATGCTCCTACCACCTTTCAAAGATTGATGAGCCATGCTTTTAAGGAATACCTTCGGAATTTATTTTAAGTATATATGGATGATTTATGTGTACATTCATCAATCCGGGCCGAGGTCTTTGAAAGATGTAGACTTTATAGGAATTTCTTAAATCCTGAAAAGTGCACATTTATGGGCAAATAGGAAAATGTTTTTGGACATATAATGTTTAAAAATGGCATAGATACTGATATGGATAAAATCATGTTATTGTCGAATTGCCTAGACCGACAACAATCAAAGGGGTTCAAGATTTCATGGGACAGTGTGGATATTACAGACAATTCATTTACATGTACACTATAATTTCAAAACCCATGTACAGCTTGATTACACTATTTGAATAAATTGATGAGTGTGAAGTATCCTTCATGAAGCTTAAGCAAGCTGTCACTTCATCTCCAATATTGAAAGCACCATATTGAAATAAGATATTCCATATACATGTTGATGCTTCCAATTTTGCCATTGGGTGTATACTAGCTCAACCAGGAGACGAGAAAATTGATTTTCCTATTTCTTATGCTAGTAGACAGTTGAATATGGCAGAGAAAAACTATACAACCACCAAAAGGGAAGGATTAGGAATAATCTATGCCGTAAAAATTTATAGACGTTACCTACTAGCTAACAAATTTGTGTTCTTTGTAGACCACCAAGCCATATTGTACTTTGTCAACAAGCCATACAACATAGACGAATAGTGAGATGGTTCATCATTCTTTTGGAATTTGATTTCACTGTAGTTGTGAAAAAGGGTACCACTCACCAAAGAGCAACAAAGATTATTTCAGGAGAACCACCAAAGGGAGTAGACAATGATCTACCAGATGCATATATGTTCTCCGTGGAAATGATACCCCGATGGTCAAAACATATGGTATCCTTGATGACCATAGCTCAAGTGGATTTGCAAATTCCACTTCCTATTACAACTAGATTAATTGAGCAATTTTCTATATATCAATTACTAGTTGGAAGGCTATACAAAAGAAATCGAGATGGAATATTGCTTTCGTGTACTAATCTTGAGGAGAAAACCCGATACCTAAGTCAAGCACATATTACCATAGTGGGAATTGACTTTGCAGAAGACCAAACTATGCAATGGATCTTGAGACTTGGAGTATTTTGGCCAACTATGAGGAGTGATGTTCACTCATTTGTAAAAAAATGTCCTCAATGCCATAAACAAGCACCCATACCTCATGTGACATTGTTCCAAATATCACTGATTCCTAAGTGGAGTAACTATCTAGTTACTTAATTATCAAGTTGAACATTTTGTGAGGATACAAGTAAACGCCACCAAAGATCAATTGAAGATGAAGCAAGAGACTATGCTCTTATTGGAAACCAATTGTATCAAAGAGGAAAGGATCAACATCTATGTGTTTGTGCAGATGAAGATGTATATTTCCATTATAGAACAAGCACATGCTGGATTAGCTGGAGGTCACTTTTCGAGTGAAACCACCGCAAGAGCAGTCTTAATGGCAGGCATATGGTGGCCAACACTTTTTGCAATTGCCAAGAATATGTTTGAAGGTGTGATGCATGTCCAACGGGCTAAAATACTGACCCGTGTAGATAGCATGCCTTTAATACAAATGATGGGGAGTAGTGCTTTTTCAAAATGGGGTATAGACTTTGTTGGGCCGATACAACCACCTGCTTATAGAACCCAAGCTCAATTTGACCAAGTGGACAGAGGCTAAAGAAACCCAAAATAATGATGCCAGAACCACGGTAGCATTCTTGTATGAGAATGTGTTCACAAGATATGGATTGTCAATAGAAATTGTTAGTCATAGGGGAACTCATTTTCTCAATGAGGTAATTGAAGGAGTACGAGCGGAAGTGTGACGCGAGAGAGAGTGCGAGAAGAAGAGCATGACGATATGGTGAACTCGCTCTATTGTAATGTGTAGAGCATAGTGAGTTCTTATTAGGTTTTACCAAAGGAATATGTGTACATACCTGGCGGCCCGCCCACTTGCCTGGGCGACCACATTGGGCTTTATACCCCAACAACCTCCCACTTAAAGTCCAATGTGGTACTTTAAGTGTGAGAGAAGCTACTATACAAGCTAATATACAAGAGATGTAGAGAAGTGATGTACTACCCTACACCTAACTACTTGCGAAAATGTGCAAAACTCTCAGAGGGAAGTCCTTTTGTAAGTAGATCAGCAGATTTTCTATGGTGTGAACTTTGACAAGCTGAAGTTGCTTATCTTCGAGCATTTCCCTGATGAAATGATACTTCACATCCACATGCTTTGTCTTTGAGTGATAAACTGGATTGCGAGCCAATTGTATAGCACTTTGACTATCACAATATAACACAGGCATCTCTTCTTTGATTCCCAAATCTGTTACTAGTCGATTAAGACAAATTGATTCTTTGCATGCCTCTGATGCTGCAACCTATTCAGCCTCTGTAGTAGACTGAGTAACACAATCTTGTAATCTAGAACGCCATGATACTGCTCCACCAGCCAATGTAAAGACATACCCTAACGTAGACATTTGGTTGTCTAAGTCACCTGCATAATCTGAGTCTTTAAAACCCTTTACACTTAGCTCCTGACTCCCATAGCATATGCGCATACTCTTTGTAGCTTTCAGGTATCTCAATATTCCTTTCACTGCCTCCCAATGTTTCTTGCCTGGGTTTGACATGTATCGACTTACTACTCCCACTGCAAATGCAATGTCTGGGCGAGTAGCAATCATTGCATACATCAAACTACCCACTGCAGACGCATATGGAATCTTATCCATTTCAGCCTGTTCTTCCTCAGACACAGGACAATCTTGTTTGCTAAGTTTCACATATGGTGGCAATGGAACACTCAATGCCTTTCCCTTCTCCATATTGAAATGTTGCAAAACCTTGTCAATATACTCTGTTTGAGATAACCAAATCAACTTCTTTGATTTGTCTCTCTCAATGTAGTCATCTTGACCACCGGAGAGAAGACTTCATCAAATTCAATGCCTTGTTCTTGCTTAAAGCCCTTGGCAACAAGCCTTGCTTTGTACTTTGGCTGACTATCATGAGCGGTGATCTTATACCTGTAAACCCATTTACAAGGTAGAGCCTTTTTGCCCTGTGGTAATTTAACTAGCTTCCATGTCTGGTTTTTATGCAGAGCTGTCATCTCTGACTGCATGGCCAATTGCCAATTCCCGGAGTCCTTCATTTGCATTGCTTCCTTGTAACATGAAGGCTCATTGCAATCAGTCAACATGACATAGTTCATAGATGGAACAAACCTATCAGGAGGTCATGTGATACGTCCCGATCTACGCAAAATAGGTGCCTCAGGCTCAGCCACAACCTGTGGTTCCACTCTATCCTGTCCTTGCTCCTCTTGAGCCCTGACATTTTGTCTTGCACGTGCAGGTCCATCTTCTTGGAAGACAACTCTTCTAATCTCCTCAACCCTCTCTGGTTTAGAATGATATTTGGCTTCATTAAAGTGGACATCATTTCTGGGGATAACCTTTTTGGATTCGGGATCCCAAAGTCTGTACCCCATCTCACCAGAATTACCATAGCCTAGAAAGATACACTTTCTACTCTTTGGCTCAAGTTTGTTCCTAAATTCCTTTGGAACATGAGTATATGCCTCACAGCCAAAGACTCTAAGATGCTTGTATGGGGGCATTTTGCCTGACCATACCATCTCTGCCACTAAATCCTTCTGCAAAACCTTGCTAGGAGATCTATTTATAAGATGAACAGCTGTTGATACAGCTTCAGCCCAAAACCCATTTGCAAGTTGTGCATTGGACAACATACTTCTGACCTTCTCTTGTATGGTCCTATTCATCCTCTCAGCAACACCATTTTGAGGAGGATTGTAAGGAGCAGTAGGTTCACGTTTTATACCTTTTGACGAGCGGAAGGAGTACGAGCGGAAGTGCGACGCAAGAGAGAGTGCGAGAAGAAGAGCACAACGATATGGTGAACTCGCTCTACTGTAATGTGTAGAGCATAGTGAGTTCTTATTAGGTTTTAACAAAAGAATATGTGTACATACCTGGCGGCCCGCCCACTTGCCTGGGCAACCACATTGGGCTTTATACCCCAACAGTAATTGAGTATTTGCTTAATGAATTTATGGTCATCCATAACAAATTTCCTCCCTATCACCCACAAGCAAATGGACGAGCTAAGCATACGAATAAAATTCTTAGCTCCGTATTGACTAAAGTGGCTAGTTCATGATGGACTGATTAAAGGATTGACTAAAGTGGTTAGTTCAAGACGGACTGACTGGGAAATGAATCTCCATGCCACTCTATGGGCTTATAGAGTTTCATTCAAGACATCTTTAAATGCTACATTCTTTAACCTTGTTTATGGTGTTGATGCCATATTGTTGATAGAATTTTTATTGTTGACACTAAGGGTAGCTAAGGATCTTGAGTGGACTGGACATGAATTTTTAGACAGGCTTGAAGATCTAGAAAAGCTTGATGAGCAAAGACTAACAGTTATAGCTCACATCTATGCACAAAAGCAAAAACAAAACAGTTTTTTGATTCCCGTCTACTTACAAAAATCTTCAAAAAAGGGGACTTACTTTTAGTCTATTCCCTTAAGCAACACATTTCCAAGTTTAAGAAAAAGGAAAACGGATCGTTTATCATTGAAGACGTTGTGAGCGGGATGGAAACACACATAACACCTCTGTAATGACACGACACACACTCTTGGGATAATACACACACACACACACACACACACACACTATGGGGCATCACTCAGCTTACACAACCCACCTGGCCAAGACAGGGAACACACCGATGGAGTGAGAGGAGAGAGACTATCCATTTACCCACTCAACAAAGACACACACACACACACCCAAAAAACTCAGCTCAAAAGAGGAATATTTATGATGATTATATACAATTGAGCTTGGGCCAACACCAATGAGGCAAATAGCTCACACAATATGGATGAAATATGCCAGACACAATCACAAATTGGAGCAGAGACTTCGCTCACAGGAGAAACTTACACAACCAAAATAGCAGGAAAAAGTGAGGAATTTGGCAAAATGGACAGCACCATTGCATTCGAGCGGCCAAAAGCCCCAGTCTACAATATCAAAGCGCTCGAATGAGCAGTTTATGGCCAAAACAGGCTCCAAAAATATCAAAAACTCAATTGCGGTTGTTTCTCCTCCTCTCTTCACATTTTTATGGTCTTTTTCTCAGGTTTTTCACTACCCACACTTCACTTTATTCCTTTCGCACCTTTGGCCTTTTAGTTGACCTCAAACGGACCCTGAACAAGCCAAAAACTGACCACGCAGTGCACTTTTGTTACCTTTTTGCATCATCCTCACACCTGGCACTCAACTTTTTCCAATAATGCATCCCACAACCATGTGAAGTGGCCCCCAAATATAGTCATCATGATGACCTTTTTGCATAATCATCACAAGAAAACACCCACGTTGTGTCCTCATTTACCCATGTGCAAGTACTGACCCCATTAAACCTCTTGATGCCTCATCAGTCCGCGGATAGCTTCCTCGAGAAGTTTTACGCGCTATCAACTCCTCATTATTATAGAAAAAACACACTGGTACTGGTGATAATGAAAATAGATATACTAATCTACTGGCTCACCTTCCCTTTGCACCAAGCCCTGTACTTCTTGCCACACTTTGTCAGGATTCTGTCTTCACAAACTCACTTCCACTCCATGCCTTAGATTATGCCAACTTAATCTCACAGGTGGATTAGCCACACATAGCTCCTCTTCAAATTCCTTGGACCTATGGGACGCATGTCTAACCTCATCATCCTGTTAAGTATGGAGCCTGATTTACCCTTTGTAATTTTCTGTGGTAAAAGCGCACATTTGTAAGGCCCCCATTATGAGGAGAAGCCATCGTGCGTGAAGGACAATCACTCACCGGAAACCAAAATTTTCACAGACAAGAATCAGGGGCAACTTTAAAGGCCTCGGGGGCGGAGGCCCCCGAGACTTTTTTTTCGCCGGAATATTCTTTTTCGCCGGAATATTATGGCCGGACGGCGGCCGGAAAACAACCGGTCGGTTGGCCGGTGGCCGGTAGTCAATGGCTGATGGCCGGTGGTCGGAAGTCAATGGCCGGTGGCCGATGGTCGGAAGTCAATGGCCGGTGGCCGGTGGCCGAATTCAAAAGCGGACTTTTCTTCTCAAGGGCGGCCACACATGGGCGGATTGGAGGGTCCGATTTGGACTTATTCGCACAAGGGCGGCTACACATGGCTGTCTCTCATAAGAGAGGGCAGCCCTTTTGGCCTATAAAAGGAGGCCATTTCTACACACATTTCATAGTGTGAATTTGATGCAACAAGGTGAGTGTGAGGTGGTGAGAGTGAAGCAAGGCGGGAGCTCCATTAAGGGTATAATCCCTTTGTAAACTACTTCTTGTTTTGAAGTACTAAAGCCATTGAGTGGCTGCTTTCCCGTGGACGTAGCCCACATTGGGTGAACCACGTATATCGTGTGTACTCTCTCTCTCCCTACTCTATAATCTCGTGTATATAAATCTGTCTCTCTCCATTAAGTAATCTACTCAATTATCTATTTAGCTACGTCTTATTTCCTAACACATCCTATCTTATTGCAGTATTAGCGAGAACCACGACTAATTTGTCAAACCATGGGACGAAGCTGACTCGACTAGTGCATAGAGGCTACAAAAGGTTATCAATCCCTTGGAAAACATCTAACAACTCGCATCTATCTCAAGCAACACTCAAGTGACTGAAACCACCAAAAGCCAATCGCTTATCGGCAAGAAAATCACATCCGTTACAGCATCAAATGACATCCAAACGTAACGAAACTTCTAGGACAAGTTTATAAGATCTAAGCACACATGCGTATGGCCTCAAACCCCACTTTAGGTTAAGTTCCAAAATCGTGATTATTAAGAGCAGTGGATTTTTGACCTAGTCGTTTTCGACCCAGAATGCATCTAAATGCTTAGCAATGATGCCCCAATACCCCGCCTATGCTTAGTTTTTGTTTTAAATGTGTAAAGTCCTAGTTACGATGAAATTAGTCCGCGGGTCGGCGACGCCAAAAGCTACGAAATACTGTGAATGGCTTACGTCAATGCGTAGAGCTCTTACCTGCGATTGCAATGCAACAAACACATTTGCAATGTGACAACCAGAGAGGGAGTAGGAAGCGCGAAAAGGATAGAAGTGAGCACCGTTAGCTCACGTTGTGTATGTCTTATCCAAAAACTTTAAAAAAACTTACAAAAATTGGCTTTTATACCTTAGGCAAGGTTTTTGGGTGGTCAAAAGTAATAATCTGGAGTTCTACCAAAGCTGGGAATTGAATGGCTGATACAATCTGGAAGCTTGTAGCCCCGACTCATTGATTACAAGGTTTATCAAGAAAACAGGAGTTACAATATTCGTGATTTATCAAAATAATAATTGTTTTACAAGGAGAACTCCGAAAAATGGTGTCCACGCTAGCTTCCTGCTAACATTCCCCCCCTCCTCGCATGTGTCGTCCCTTGACACAGCTTTATGGGCTGAAGTAACCTTCGTGTTGACGGCGGGCGAGGCGGTACTTCAATGATTCCAGTGCTTTTTCATATCTGATTTTGCGTTCTTTTTCTGGCACTTGCAAAAAATGCATGGTGACTTTGTTTTTTAGTTCCACTGTCGAGTAGCCTACAAATCTTGCTGTGAGGTTGCTTATCACCGACGCAAATATCTTCGTTCGCTAGGTGAAGAAGCCAGTGTAAAATGCCTCCTCAAAAGCTAGCATATTGTGTGAGGGAAAAAACATGCATCAGGCATAAAAGCCATAAAGAACTTCCTCTGAGGGTTGCCCACTTAAATCATAGCAAAGACCTTTGTTCCCTTCCAAAAATGAGAGCCAGGGGGCTCTTGTCTGCTCAGGATCATTGAAGACCTATATGCAAGTAAGTAGCATCCTACAGATTTTGTATAGCATTGTGCAGGAGAGATCTGGAAGACTTTTGAAGAATGTCATGGCACCCGTTAGGGTTTTCACCATGTATTCTTCTGTTGCTTGAACTCTCTCTGGAGCTGGCAACCTGGGAAAATTTAGCCATGTTGGCCTCTTCTTCTGTAGTGCTTCGTGTGCTTGCCACGTCCTTACTCGCGGTACAAGACAAAATATGGGATCTTTCTGTATGGCCGCAGGTGCTCTTGTGAACAGAATCAAATATCTTGGATTCTTGTTCAGCCAGCTTAGCCTCCACTTCGGGTGGTCTTGATCTGCACCATCTTCTTGCATATCCTTGTATAATCTTTCCTTTACATGTAAGAGTTCAACCTTTATGAGAGGGTATGGCAGGGATTTTTGGTGCCATTGAGCATTGATTTGATTGGGAGTGAGATGTGTGACGTTGACAGAGTGTAAAACTCTCAACTCCCAATCCATAGTTGTCTTCCACTACTCATCTACCTCCAAGGCGATCTTCTCCTTTAGTGCATCTTCTTTAGCCTTTGACAGCTAGACCATCGGCACTGTGTCTTCCTCTATGATTTGGATTTGAAAATCTTCTCCCCCACTCGGCTCTGCTGTAGACTGCGTCTCAAAGTCAGCAAATGAGACCGAGGGGATTTCCACTTGGGGTGGCTCTGAAGTGCCTGCTTCTTCCTGTATATCCGGACTTCCATCTCTGAGGAGTTGGTTCACTCTTTTCAATTTTGCAATCTCTTTAAGGAGATCCTCCTAGGTCTCTGCGCATTGTGACTGCTCCAGCTCTATATCTTTGTTTTTCTTTTCAAGTGCTTTATACACCTCATTTGTTCCCTTGATTGTGGCCACGGTTGGATTTTCTCTTAATTGCCCCAAGAAAGTGGCCTGATCATTAATTCTTTGTTCCAAATACTGCAAAGATGCATTTGCTACATCTAATTGTACTTGAATCTTCTGAGCGGATAGAGAGGTGGTAAGAAGTTCATTTGTCGCCTCTGTCAACTGCTCATCTTTCTCCATTTGAAGAAATTTTTGAGTCTAACATAGATTTCATGGCCTAGTAGGGTTAACAGGGGAATTTGGGGAAAATTAGTTTGGGAAGTCCGAGTATAGATATCCAAAGTATCCCAAAATCACCTCATTTCCACTAGTCACTCTTGGAGGAGAGAACTCTCTACCTTCTTCGCGCATGATATACGGAGTCCACAATCATCCATTTACAGTGTCGTCTCACACGTGACATGAGGGATAAGTTCTAAGCTTATCAATGAACAATTATATATGGCCGGGTAGCAAATCTAGGCTCAGAAAGAAACCCAGCAATACACGAAGTCCTACGACACAAAATTGACCATAGCGGCCTATCAACTCAACCAAATTGGAAAAGACTTGAACTGTAGCAAGCCTCTATATAATAGAACACTTATATATCACCAGATGACCATTTGGTAGGGGTCGAGGAGGGTCCCAAGTAGATAATCTAGGTTTTTGCCATATGTCAAAATTGGATTCTGACTCCACAGGCAGCTTATAGACTGGCTCTATACACAATGTACCTGGATGGTTTCATGGAAACAGTCAAGGAAAGCTCTCAAACAGCCAAAAATAGCTTGAAGACTTTGAAGCATCAAATTTGATATATGAAGTCAAATTGACTCCAAATGGCCCAAAACTGGATGGGTAGCATCAAGACTATGTAGCGGACAAGTCCATAGCTTCAAAATCTAGTCACAAAAATTGGTGATTTCAGAGTCGACAAGAGTACAAAGTGATGTCGACACGACAAAACTTTACCAAATTCATTTTAGGACTTGTTTTATGTGTTGAATATGTCTAGGTCATCAAATTGTCAAGTCTTGCAAAAAAATAACTGCAATAAATAATCGTGATTATTTACTTTTGTGCTTGTTTGGCTTGAAAATGATCTCTTCACTTCACCTATCATTTATACACAACTATTACATGCCACATTTCAAATATGAGCCAAAATGATCAAGAAAAACTCTGAATTTGTCAAAAAACACACCAAATTCTTTTCAATCCAAATTTTGAGTTAACTGTCACACTTTTTGATCCAAATCACCCCATACCTCATACACAGAGTCTACACCATGCCTAGAACCAAGTTGCAACAAAAAATGTACATTTTGATGAAAAAGTTCATAATCGAGATTATTACCTTTCTTGCCAAAATGGGTGAAATATGCAACTTTGACCTTATGGGACCAAAGAACATAATGTCCCAAGTCCATTGACCAAGTTTAAGCAAATTTGGATCTCAAAAACTCAAAAACTCTGTACATCTATTGTTTCAAAGTCTGAAAGCCTAAATCTGGCACCATTTTCACCCAATGCACTCTAATGAGCGCACACTTCACCCAAAGCACCTAAATGCCATTTGTTTCAAGTCTATGATGTCAAAAATGCAAAAAGTTGGAAAAAATCCCTAGCTATAAATAATCATGATTATTTACTTTTGTTGTAATTTTTGCCTGACTTGCATGATTTTGATCTCTACATGTTTTTATTCATCTATGCATGCTCAAAAATTGATTTGAAGCAAAATGGACATCATTTGTTAGCAATTCAGACTCAGGGAATTTTAGAGCGGAATTTGCAAAATTTTCTAACTTTGACACTGTATTCACTTAACAGGAGTAATGCAAGCTGGCGAGAAGGCAAAGAAAAGGATGTCCCAGAAAGTAAAGCTGCAAGAGTTTCCACCACCCTACCAATTAGACCCAAGTTCAGTGAAGACAACAAAGGCAACTTACTTGTCAAAAGAACAACTTGAAGAAAACAACACAACTGTGTTCACTGGCAGATTCAAGAGTGAATAAGGACACCAAGTAGAACTACAAATGCTACCAAAGGAGATATATGATGTAGCTACAAAGCCAGACACCAAAGAAGCCAAAAGAAGGCTAGGCCTAAGAGACTTGTATGACCAGGAACCATGCGGCGTGGATTTCCAAAATGCATATGAATTACTATCCACAATCAAAGAAGATGGGTCAACCCAAATCACCAATCAACAAGGACAAAAGGTAAGGTGGTAATCACCAAAGAGATAGGGGCTGAGGCACTAAAGCTGCCAACTGAAGGTATGACGATGCATGCCAGAGATAGGTATTTTTACCAAAGATAATGCTATTGCCACCTTTTTTTATCTCATCCAAACGCAAGTGGAAGAACCAACTCGCCTATACCATCAACACTTCCACTTCTTATCAAAGAGACCGCCATGGTACACAACCCCAAACCATGCGATTGTGATCACCTTCACCCAAGCATTAGAGTCAACAATCACACAAGCAATTGATCATGCACATTATGTGCTTACAACACTGAAAGGCACAAATAAAGAAAGCAAGATCACATATCTGGGCACTCCAAAATTGCTGACAAAAATAGCATATCATTCTATTGGAATGGCCGATAATTTGCCGCTAGCCCCAGATCAAAACACCTGAATTGTGTCCGCTCAACCTTCTCGAAGAACCACTCGATCAACAAAGAGAGTGTACATGTCAAACGAAGAATCTGTTGAAAGCTCCCATGAAGCATATAGTGGTGGAGAAGCCAATAGCACTTTGGTAAAGAGTGATATTGGCAAGATTATGAGCATCATGAAGACTCAATTTCAAACATGTTTCCATGGGAGTGGCAATAGGTTTGCAATCCTCAAGTCCAAACTTACATAGCAATGTCTCTATATAACTTGTCTGACACAAGGCAATACCACCATCACACTACTTAAATTGTATCCCCAACTAAATATTCAACCACCCCAAATCTTTCATCTTGAAAGTAGCATTCAAATCATCCTTAAACTCATCAATATGTCTCTCATTTGATCCAATGATTAGCAAATCATCATCCACATAGAGAACGACAATGAAAAGTACATCACCCTCACACTTTACATACAATGTGCTTTTTGTTGGACTATTACAAAAGCCTCGTTTAACCAACTGAGTGACAACCTTCTCATACCAAGCACGAGGAGATTGCTTCAACCCATACTCCTGCCCTTTAATGACAAACCATGAGGGTGTGTTACATAAACTTCCTCAAATATGTCACCGTTCAAGAAAGTAGTAACAATGTCTGATTGATGTACATCCCAACCAAAATGAGTTGACAATGCACATCAAAAATGCATTGTAGTCATACAACAAGTGTTGGAATTAGGGTTGCAAGAAAACACACACAGATTGGAGAAGATGAAGGAAGATCAAGGCACACAATAGAGAGTGTATTACTTAGTGTGCAATGGAAATATAGATAGCCCTAGAATGATGGGTGTATATACAATGCACGGAAGGAAAAACCTCCTAGTGAGGGAAAAAATGCCCCAGCGGTCCTAAGTGTGTTCACACACATCACTACCACATGTATATGGTAACAAATCCCCCCTAAAGTGATGCGGTGAACCAGAGCTGGCACATGAGTGAAGGGAAGTTCCATGTCTTGAGGACATGATCAGCCCACAAAGGGGAGTAAGCCCAAAGCTTTGCAAAAAGCTTCAAACTTCTCATGAGACAATGCCTTTGTTAAAAGATCTACAAGGTTATCCTGTGTTGGCACATAAGCCAAGTAGATCTCTTCTGCTGAGAGCCTCTCCCTGATATAGTGGTAATGCATCTCAATGTGCTTTGTGCGAGCATGAAAAATTGGGTTCTGTGCAATTGCCAATGCGCTCTAATTTTCAGTGTAGATAGTGTTGGTAGTGTCTTGTCCAACACCCAAATCAACCATAAGGCGTCTGAGCCATACACACTCCATTGTAGCTACTATGAAGAATTCCCTGTACTCAGTCTCACAACTAGAATTGGCCATAGTAGGTTGCTTCTTGCTCAACCATAATATACATGAACTGCCAAGCATGAAACAAAAACCACTTGTGGGAACTCGCATGTCAAAACAACCAGCCCAATTTGAGTCCAAAAAACCATGTAAGTTTGGCATCAATGATTCCCTCTTGGGATAAAACAAGCCAAGATGTAAAGTGCACCTCAAGTAGCAAAAATTCCTCTTGACAGCTTACCAATTCTTAGACCCTGGGCTATGCATAAATCTACTGACTTCCCAGATGAATTATTGTGAGCACAAGCATTAGAAACAAATGATTTACCACTCACAGAAGAACCATGAGAAGTGGCTACATTGTTGTTACCACCTTTTCTTTGAGTATCAATAAAGGCCTTTTCAACTGCACATTGTTTAGTCCTTTTTTTTTTTGGAAAGTGACTCTTACAACAACAATGTGCACAATGCATCAAACTTGACAACTTAAGGATTTCCTTGGGTCAAGTACTAGCAAAAGTCTGGTAAGAATTTGGCAAGGCATCAAGAACATTGTGCACAAGAAAAAAGTTTGAAATTACTTCACTTGCAAAAATAATTTGCTCATTAATATCCTTGACACCAGCATGGAAAGTGTCCATTTCATCTTTCTCATGCATAATCTTTGACTCCATCTCTTTACGCAACAATGGAATTTTTGCCTCATTGCGACTTGCATAAAGACCAGCCAAAATATCCCAAGCCTATTTTGCAGATTTTGTTGAATGAATATGAGGAGTAATAGTGCGCTTCACAAACAACATAATCAATGCATGAGCATGTGCATCTTTTACATCCCAATGAGCTTGTTTTGTCGTGGGCAAAACAACTCTAATAGCAGCAATCCTTGTAGCAAGACATGCAACATCCTCAACATTGCCTACATCCTCAGAACAAGGATGTACATCAATGTCCTGCACAATATTCTAGATACCCTTTGACACAAGAACATGTTGCATCATATAAGCCCACATAGGGTATTTGTCCCCGTCCAATTTGTCCTTAGCACTAAACATCTTGAACACATCTGTGTTGTTGTCGAACATGATGAATGTCTACACCTGATGTGAAAACTATCTGAAAGGAGGAGAAACAAAGAGGTAACAACATGTACTACATAGCACGAATTATAGAAGATTGTAAGGAACATTTGATGATGTCAAGGATGTCATGGGTGAAGGTATGCAAGTGCTTGTGGATAGACCTTTGATCAAGATACAAGTGATGTGAGAGTGACAACTCCAAAAGAGCAGACTCCACTAGTGGATGAGCAGTGTGATATAGATGAGCCAACAGAGGCTGAGGTGGAGGAGTGTTTGGATCAGCCGCAGTGCAATTTGGGGGTACCAAAGACTTCACCAATATTAGAAACGCCAACCACTTCCAGTACAATGGCTAAGAAAAGTGCACATAGCACTATCAATGAAAGAGCACAACTACTGCAGGATTTTCTCTTCAAGAGAGCTAATCAACAGGATGCTTTGCCATTGACAACCCTTGAGTACACTACTTAAGACCCACTTCTTGCACTGTCTGGTGTTTTTAAATGAATTGACAACAACATTCGCATGATAGCGCCAATGTCCGCCATGCATGGAAATCATTTTGTCACCCATGCACTGCACAACCCGTGCTACACTCTATCATCCCATAGGAATCAGGCACGGAGGGGAGGAGTCATTCTTAATGCAAACCTAGATACTTAAAAGTAGACTTGGATATGGGGCAAGGTTTTGAAGTGTTTGAATGTTAATGTGCAAATTCTTGTGACTAAAGAGTAAAATTCTCTTAAAAGCAATCGAAATAGGGACATGTAATACGATAATTCCTCTGTGTGTGTGTGTGTGTGTGTGTGTGTGTGTGTGTGTGTGTGTGTGTGTGTGTGTGTGTGTGTGTGTGTGTGTGTGTGTGTGTGTGTAAATAGTGAAAATACTACCAAAATACCAAAAATATCGCAAGTTTTACTATTTTCGCATGTTTATGGCCAGAAAATGATAAAAAAGGGAGCAATCCACAAAAAATATGGCCAAGTAAATTTATGTATTTTTTAGCATAGAATAAAAATTTTCTAAGTAGCTTTGGATAATTTCGTTCAATTTTGTTAACAAAACCTAATAAAAGTCCAAAATAAATAAATAAATAAGCATGATTGCTAGAATTGGACTCCAAATTGAAACGCAAGATCTTGAAGTTCAATGGAGCAGCCATAAAAAATTTGGGGCAACTCTGATCAAATTCTTCGACGGCCACTCCAACTCACCAACCACTTTGGACAGCTTTTGGCAGAAAGGTTCTCAGGTATCAATTTTTTTTTAAAATTGATCTGAGGGTACATTGTTAGGGCTACTCAACTCAATAGGTAGGTACATGATGGGGGCTGTCAAAAAATTGCAGGTATGTATAGTCCTTTAGGCCGTTTCTACTCAGGCTCATTTGCATTTTAGTCCTTTGAGGGAGAGCTCAAGCTAGTGATTTTTGGCGCTCTTTTGAGAGCTTCTACACATGATATGTCGGTCCTTAGTTGCTCTAGCCATGAGGGGTAAATTCCTAACTATAAAAGCAGCATTTTGATTACCACTTTGTCCACCACCAAGGTCGTAGGGGGCACGGCAACACATGGAAATTTGGAATTTTTCCAAAACAACAACATGTATAAAGGCATATTAACAATGGCATATCCAATTTGAAAAAGTAATACCAACAATGGTGTATGCAATTGATTTGTAATAGGGTTTTTAGATATCAAAAATTAGAAGAATCTACTAATTGCCAGCATCAATTAAGTGTTGATATCTTGTTTCAATCTATTTTTAGCCATTATTTTTGTTTTGAGTTGTGATTTTATTTCACAATTTCTCTCGAAGCATCACTATACACTCTTACTAACACAAAAATCATGCCTAATTGCACTCGTTTCACTTGGTTTGTGTCTTCACTGAAACTTGTCCATCTATAGCCAAAAGTCGGACGCTTTCCTAGAAGCACTTTTGCATATTTTTGGTGAACCCGATACAAAACTAATCAGGGTGGATGGAACTAGCCATGTCAACAAGCCAAGAGAAAGATATGCAACAGATTATGGGGCTAATGATTGCTATTTTGTAGTAGCAGTATTCAAATCAAGTGCAGGTTATGAACCAAATTTTGAATAGCGGTGGTGCAGCCAAAGTGTGTCGACTCTAGGAGATGGCATGGGCAGATGTATACAGGCTAGCAGAAGCATAGCAAAGGGCTGGAGAAGCTAGGAAAATCATGGGATGGCAGGTAGCAGCGGAATTGTATGCATGATGCGGCTTATAGGCCAAGGAAGGCTCCATGAGGGGCTAATTTGGGTAGCAGATGAAGATGATGCAAAGTGCAGCTTTTGGTCCAAGAATGAAGAGCTTGAAGTGCTGAAGGAGTAGGTCCAGACGGCTCATCAAACCGAGCTATGATGCCCAAGTTATTGAAGGTTGAAGTTTCACTGGATTGCAGATTCTTGTCGGATAAGGCAGCGAGAGACAGGTGATCCAAGTGGAAGTCGAGGTATAGGTGTGTAGAGCTCAATCCATGGAGTCTACCCGTCTTTTCAGATTGCGGATCGGAGCCATGGTTTGCAAAATATGATCAATTGAATTTTTTCCAGGGCCCAGGGCCCGGGTTTGAGCCCACTTGGCCGTATTGGAGGATGTGCCATCTGGCATCTTTTGGGTCTCGCCAAATTTCTTGGTGGTAGCGTACATCAAGTGGACTTAGCACGAAGTCACGGCATATGATTCCAATTCTTGAGCACCGAGTTATGGCTCGGGAAAATCTAGGACTGATGAAGACAAAGTGGTTGCAGATGATTTTCCAGTTTTTGGTCGCCTTGGCTCACGGGCCTGGAAAAGTCAAGAATCGGTGTGGATTATGGAGAAGCAAGCCGGCAACGCAAGTTTTCACCCGGGCTTGAAGGCTTGGTAGTGTGACATTGGAGCAGTGGAAGAGAGTCAGCTGAAGGAAGTCCAAAAAAAAGTTTTTTTTTTAAAACAAGATTAAGTGGGTTTTTTTTTGGAACCTTTTGAGGCCTTTGTGGTGGTGCTTCCACGTGGCAGTAGGATTGTCCCATATGTGCTGGCCCAAGCAAATGGGCCACGCTATAAGACGTGGGCCGTGGGCTCTCATTGGGACACAAGAGGGGAGAGAGGGGAGCTCTCCTCCCGTTGGCGATGGTGAATGGCGGGCGGCACTGCAGGCACTGCGCGTGGTGTTTGGCGGCGGTTTTGGCCCATGGCGTCCGTGCAGAGGCGGTGGCGCGCCCGGCGGGTGCCCGCGTGGGGGTGAATTTGGTTGATGATGTGGCAGCCCGTAAGGGCCAGTGCCCACGCCCACTAAGGGACCCATACTTTTGAGATGAAAGGGGTATACCCCAACCCCCAATAGCGACATTACTACTGCTCAAGGTGGGGAGGGGTCTCACAGCAGAGGTGTGAGCCGGCAAGGGTGACCAAATGGAATGGACAAAGAACCAAGGTGTAGCATGCAATTGTTTCCAAAAATGGACTATGCCAAGTGGTGGCAATGCAAGTAAATTCCAATTGGAGTTCCAAGTGAAGTGCATGACATGGAAGCTCACCCATTTTTTTCTTTTTTGATTCTCCTAGACACACTCCTATAAAAGGAGATCAATGTTCATTTTTTGGGGTCTTTGACCAAGGTTAGGTTTTTGCCAGGAAGTTTTTGCCAAGGCTTTTGAGCCATTGTGTTGGCTGCCGAGGTTCATGCCAGCAGTCTGTTGGTTGTATATGGTATTGCATATGCTAGAAGACTATTCTCTACTGTTTCAAGGCGTCATTCCCCCTTCCCCTTTCTCTTCTCTACTTGTGTGCGTGTGTTTGCGGGCATGTGTAGGCGTGTGTGCCCCCCCGAGGTTTGTCGTTCAAAGAGAGATAGAGAGAGGTTGTGTGAGTGTGGAAGGCTGTGAATTGAGCAAAGCGGAGTGATTGAGTCTATCAGGTGCATTGCAAGGCGTATGTGCGTATAGTTGTGTGAAAGTGATGGTTTTCTTGCGGGTAGTGTTGAGTTTTGAAGGTGAACTCTAGTGGATTGGGGAGCTGTGTATACCCTGGGCTATAGTGAGGCATTGTGTTGTGCGTTGGGTGTGTTCCCCTTTCCCCCTCTCCAGCGGTTTGAAAACCGAGAACTGGGAATTGTAGCATTCTACAAAAGGTGAATTGGGTGGATTTCAAGAGTAAAACAACACAAAAAAAAAAAATCAAGTATCAGAGTTTGCAATGGGTAAAAGGAAATTTGAAGATTCAAAAAGTTGTAAGCAAGAGAAACTGCAGCAATTGGCTCTTGAAAATGCCAAACGCTCATTTTTTTATAAACAGAGCAGTTTTCATGGCTATGACACAACAGGCTACTTGGAGTTCTATGAAGAAAATCTTGAGTTGTAGAGGGTGCCAAAGGAGAAGAAGATTCTAAATTTTGATAGGTTTGTGATCCTTGATTTTATTGAGCAATTTCAAGAGCTTCAACAAAAAAATATGCATAGCTAGAACAAGTTTAAAGCTACAGCTATTTGAGAATGTTGGGATCCAAGCATGCATGAAGATGATGAGGATTGTGTTAATGTGTCTACCTATGTAGAGGTTTGTAATAAAGAGATCCAGACTAAGCTTGAAACTATTTTTGATGAGTTCTTGCTTGAGGAATGACATGCTATTACAAGATAAAGATGACAAAGAAATTGCAAAGTTGTCTTCACAAAGCTTGGAATTGTGGATCTCTCACCAATGTCTAAAGTTGCAGACTTATAAGGTCAGGAAATGCATAGATATTTATAGATTTTAGATACACTTGAGGACTTACAGGGTTGGGAAAGGCATGAGGATTTATAGGTTATGTACACACATGAGGGTTCACAAGGTGTGGATATACATAAGCATTTACAAGGTTTGGGTAGACCAGATTTAGAGTTCTTGGATGAACAAGAGTATATTCTTAAAGATCTACAAGATGATGATTTAGAGAGAGTGTAGACTCCTTCTTTATCAAGAATTTTTTATGGAGAGCTCACAATGTGCCAGACTAATCATGAACTTGATGATGCCTATTTAGAGGGGATGCGAGATAAAGTGCAATCTCTTGGTGTTGCGTATGATTGGGTTCACTGTGCCAATAATATGGACTAGATAGTAGATGAAATTTTCAATATTCATGTTTAACTTTTTGTTATAGAAGCTCAAACAAATTTGGATGAGGAAGAGAAAACTAAAGATCAGTCTATAGCAAGTATGGCTAGTAGTATGTATGTTATATATGGGAAGCCTAGTTTGGAGATTGAGATGTGCAAGATAGAAGATTCTTCTAAAGAGGTATACCCAGAGCTTATGTGCTTATTGGACGATGCTTTGGAAGGCTTCTCAATTATGGATGCAAAGGGTGGCGAGAAATCTAGTTTCATGCATAAGCAAGTTTATCCAAATGCACTTGATGATGACCTTATGCAATTGTTGGATGAGGTTCTACTAGATTTTGAGTATGTGCAAAATAGGGAAATTTTTCATGATGCTTCTTTTCAGCCATATGAAGAGAGTTTGGCCAAAAACCTGATGTATCCAAGTATGCATGACCAAGATTCCAATGCTAAAGAAGATAAGGTTGCATTATCAATGTTTCTACCCGTGATAATCGATCAACAATTGGCTAAGCAGGTTACAGAGGCTAGGGGATATAAAAGTATCTAATGATACCTGATGCTATATGGATGGGGTCTAAAAGGGTCTATTTATTTTCCATGAGATTACTGAGGTGATTTACATTTTGACAAATAGATGCACACCATGTGTGCAAGCATTCTTTGTGTGCGAGAGGTGTAAGAGTGGTCAAAGGATGCACTTTTTTCCCAAAAAATGGAGTGGACAACTTTATCATTTTTTACCTTCCATAACTCCTACATTTGATCCCCCATTTGAGTGGAGATTACAAATCTGTACTCTACACATCAAGCTCTTTCTATAGATATGTTACATGATATGGTTTTGCCAGGTAGATTTTAAATTTCATTTTGAGAATAAATTTGAATTCAAATAAACTAACCATTTTTCTTGCTTGAATTCCCTTTGATTGCTTTATTAATACTAGAAATTTGACTCCCTTAAACTACCAAATAAAAAGACACTCATAGACCCTATTCTCTTTCTAATGTGAGATTTGATGTTACCCAATGTTGCAAGGGATTTTGCGCTATTTTTTTATCTGGGAGGATATCATGGTGCTTATTATATATGCCATTGGTTCTATATGCCACTTGAACCAGAAGAAGATAAATATGCATGGTTTGGGGTGATTGACTTATATGCCATATGATCTAGGTGGCGTTCAGGATGGTTTATGGGCTAATGGATGCTTATGTGCCATTGATGATAAATTTTGTGGTTCCCTATGGTCTTGAAGGAAGTATGGTTGCATGAAGCCATAGATTAAGAGATTGTAAATGGTATGCTTGTAGTGGGGTAGTGGTTATGTGTTTACATGTTTTTGATTGCAGGTATGGATAATGGTTGGCACATACCGCAGGATGTGCAAGCTTAGAGGGGGGGATGTTGTGATGTTTTGTGGGCATCATGGGATAAAACATGAAAATCTCTATGCATTTTTTAGTTTTACCAAACTTATGATTTATGCCAAAAGTCGTTATGACATCAGGTTGACTAAAATGTACACTAATTGTGGGTTTTGGGGCAATTAAATGAAGTTTGATTCTTGCAAGAAAACATGTAGTGATGGTTTCAAAATTCAGTAGTGCTTAACATTCTCTCAAGGCCTATCTTTACGACTCGTCAATCGGAGTCCGAACAAGGGTGATATGGACAATAGAAGTATTTTTGGTGATCAGTTGTTCTTGGATCCACCTCGGGATGTGTTCCATGATAGTTGAGTCAAGTTTAACATGGGTCTAATTGCTAGTGCTTGGAAAGGGCTACAATACATGCTTTACAGTGCTCAAGTCGGGCTTTCAGTGCCCAACTTATGGCTGAATCAGTTTTTTATGCAATTTCAGGTATTCATGAGCAAAAAAATTGATGGGGATGAGATGAAATTAAATTTGTGTTTGACATTGGGTTGGTTGACATTTGATCCAAAGTGGATGCTTGCCTTGGTTGATTTTAAATTCCAAACGTTAAGCCAAACTGGGTGCTTGGTGGGGTGTTTAGATTAATATGTATGCTAAATGTGATGCTAAGTTCGTGGGTTTTGTTTCCTTACTTTCTTTCTCATACTCGAGAATAGCAATGTCTCTCAATAAAATAAAGAATATCTTGGCTCTTGACTTTGGCAAAGAAGATAAAGAAGATCTTGGCTCTCACTTTTGGCAAGGAAGGTGTGGATCTTCTTCCTCTTGAATTCAACCACAAGGAGATCGGAGTGAGCAAGAGCAAGAGGGAAAGCTATCTTTTCTTGAGCTCTTTCTTTCTCTTGCATCTCCAAAAAGGTAAATCTACAGTGACATGAATTGATAAACGTAATCAAAGGCTCATATTTAGGGGCATAAAGTGGGAGTCTGACTCTAGTGGGAGGATTTTTCAAGAGAATAAGCTCTTAGAAGCGTCTATAATTGTGGAAATCAAGGAGGATTTGTGTGGGATTTGTGCTTTGGCAATTACAAAATCCTTCCTATGGGTTATGATATTTTGATTATGGTTTTGCAAATCAAAAGGCATACCGATGATTGCGTATGTTGGTGGATAAAATATACAAGTGCCCACCTAGCCGAGCACTTGGCCGGACACCATATTTATACTCTATTATTTTCTTGATCTAGTGTAGCTACAATGTGTGTAAGTCATGATTTGAGAGTAGCAGATTGATTCCAGAGTTGTAATTCTATCATGATATGTGTAAAGGCCCATGTGAGCCGGCCACTAGCCATTTAGAAAGCCCTAGGTATAGTGAAATACCTCAAGGAACAACCTTGGGAATACATCCTCCCTACCACCCTTTTTGTAGTCCCTTGGCCGTCTGTATATGGTATTCCCCATATCCACACCTTGGAAGGTCCGTGAACCCCCCCCCCCTCCGAGGGTTGCCCTTGGCATGACATTACTCACCCCTTGGAAATGTGCATTTGTCCTCAAAAACAAAAGTGGAAAAGTTCTTCTTAAGCACACTAATATTTTCCCAAGTGGCACCTTCTTTAGGTCAATCTTTCCACTTCACTAAACCTTGTCGATATACATGAGGACACGTACGTAAATCATGATAGTCTAAGATTGGCTCAATTTCATGCGGTTGGGTAGGAGGTTCAACAAAACCAACCAAAAGCTACAATGACATTGTCCTCGCCATGCAAGTGTTTACGTAACCGACTTACATAAAATACCAGATGATTATGAGAGTGTGCCGATAATGAGAGTTTGTAGGCTTGATCACCAATTTGCTTGAGTATCCTGAAAGGCCCAAAGTATCTCGGAGATTATTTAGGTGTTGGCCCATTCTTCAGACTTTTTGAATACTTTGTCATATGCAAAAATATATCTTCTTCTTCTATGAAGGTAACTTGCCTACATTTCTCATCAGCATACTTCTTGTACCAATCCTAGGCTTGTCGAACATTTTAACGAGCCAGTTTTAGCATATCCATGTGGTCTTGGATGAAATCCTTGATCTGTTGGAGTTTCTCAACTGTCAACCCCACCATAAATGGTGACCTAGGTTGAAAACCATACATTAGCATGAAAGGACTAAAGTCTATCATTAAATGCTTAGCACTGTTGTAAGCAAATGCAAGAAGACATAGAGAATCTTACAAGCTTGATTGCCTCTTGCTAATGTATGCTCAAAGCATATGTTGGGGTAGGCTATGGAGGATACCAGTGAGTAGGCGCCATGGCAGGTTAGGGTGTGCAAAGGAGGGAAGAAACGAGAGAGAGAGAGAGAGAGAGAGAGAGAGAGAGAGAGAGGCGAGCTCAACAAAAAAGAACACGTTGTTAATTTCTTCTTGTATTAACTTTGTTAAAGAGCCTTACATATATAAAATCCTTGCCATGCAAACTTCTAAAAGTAATGGAGTGCATCTACATGCTCCAAGAGGGTGTTCCCATGGGTAAAGGGATTGAAACCCAACAATCTCCCCTCAAGCCCAAACTAGACAGACCGCTCTCATGATACCTAGAGTTTTTGGAGTACTTATACCAACTGTGAGATTAAGGTTCTCTAACAACCAAGGGTTTTGGTATACCCATAACAAGGTGCTATTGTTAAGCTACCAAAAAATGAAGTTTTGGTTAACTTCCAAACCTTGGATTTAAGGTGTACCCAACAACCTCATGAGACAGGGGACAACAGGGTGAGAACATATAATTTGGAAGGTCTTACCACTTATGTGTGGCAGTGTCTATAACCCGTACAAATTTATTTGACATGGCAATAATTGATAGCTTGTAAAACAAGGCTTTTGGAAGATAATTGTGATTGTGTTGACAATAGACAGACACAATAGGAGCCATGGCACGTTAGGGCGTTCAAAGGTGTCAACTCTTTTTTCAGGTATCTATACATAGAAGATCTCCATCTAAATTTAAATAACACATTGAACCTCACTCATGGTAAGACTCTTAAAACCAAATCTTATCAAGAAATAAATCAAATGAAGACTCTTCCAATTGTTTGCTTCAAGCACTTGGTACATCAACACAAAGTTTAAAAACTATTTTTTCAAGAGCCATGGCAGGTTAGGGCGTTCAGAGGAGGGAAGAAACGCAAGAGAGAGAGAGAGAGAGAGAGAGAGAGAGAGAGAGGCGAGCTTGACAAAAAAGAACATGTTGTTAATTGTTTCTAGTAATAACTTTGTTAAAGAGCCTTACATATATAGAATCGAAACTTCTAAAAGAAGTGGAGTGCATCTACATGTTCCAAGAGGGTGTTCCCATGGGTAAAGGGATTGAAACCCAACAATCCCTCCTCAAACCCGAACTAGATAGACATCTCTCATGATACCTAGAGTTTTGGAGTACTTATCAACCGTGAGTTTTAAGTTCTCTCACAGCCAAGGGTTTTGGTATACCCATAATCATGTGCTACTATTGAGCTATCAGAAAATGGAGTTTTGGTTAACTTCCAAACCTTGGGTTTGAGGTGTACTCAGCAACCTCTTGAGAAGGGGAACAACAAGATGAGAACAAATATTTTGGAAGGTCTTACCACTTATGTGTGGCAGTGTCTATAACCCGTACAAATTTATTTGACATGGCAATAATTGATAGCTTGTAAGCTAAAACAAGGCTTTTGGAAGATAGTTGTGATTGTGTTGACAATAGACAGACAAAAAAAATCTATGACACTAACAGGGAAAAGATAGTTTTTGAACTCTGTGTTGATGTACCAAGTGCTTCAAGCAAAGAGTTGGAAGAGTCTTCATTTGCTTTATTTCTTGATAAGCTTTGGTTTTAAGAGTCTTACCATGGGTGAGTTTAAATGTTCTCTTTAAATCTAGATGGAGATATTCTATGTATAGATACCTAAAGAAAGAGTTGACACCTCGCTCTGCCTCCACTTTATGTTTTGATAAAGTTAGTAACAACTTCTCTAGATAGGGACTCTGATGATTATGTTCATTTGTAGCTTGCTTTTCATCCATTTTCCATGTTGATGGCATTTTTAGAAGACCTTGGTTAGGTCGCATGCACCACACATGGCATTTTGAAATGCTTAATGTAGCCAAGCAATTTCTCTTTATTCTTGCATGCATTTTTATATGTTTTTTCAAGTCAAGAACTAGAACTTTGAGCATCTCAAGATGCTACCCTATACCAAGTGCTTTGACAATGTTTTGATATGCCATCACTTGCCTAGCACCATCAATGGCTTGGCTTATACAAGATAGCATTTTAGAAAGCTGTGAAATTGCCAAGCTCAGCAAAACTGCCAACAATTACAGTGTTTCAAGATGTTTCACAATTTTTCAACAACAAACTCTCCAATTGATGCTTTAAGTTTGCTTGTGACTACATTCTCAAAGGCTAATTTTTTAGGTAGTGTTTTGATATGCTGACGTTTCTTCCAAAATACCATACATGGCAACATTTTTTATGGGTGTTTTGATATTCTTCCTCTATCATAGGCAACCACAAGTTGACTGCATTTTGAGATGCTGCCAATGTAAACAACGTTCAGAGATGCTTTTCCAATGACCCTCCTAAAAACATCCCTACGAGGTGAGCTCCTGCCTGCAACACTGCTTGGGCTGTAAGGTAGCGTATCAAAACATTCTAGATTGCCTTTATGCTTAACAAGATGCCTGTCTACGCTCCCCTAAACTATGAAAGGTTTTTGCTTCAATTGGCATACCGACATTGGCCTATGCTGGCGGATAAAATATACAAGCATCCACTTAGCCGAACACTTAGCCGGACAACTCTATTCTTTTTTTGAGCTACTGTAGCTACAATGTGTGTAAGTCATGATTTGAGAGTAGCAAGTTGATTCCCAGAGTTGTGATTCGATCATGATATGTGTAAAGGACCATGTGAGCCGGCCACTAGCCATTTGGAAATCCCTACGTATAGTGAATTTCCCCAGGAAACTACCTTGGGAATACGTCCTCCCTACCACCCTTTTTGTAGGCCCTTGGCCATCTATATATGGTATTCTTCATGTCCACACCTGTGCAATCGACCCTTGGCCTCACCCATGATCCCCAAACGTTGCCCTTGGCATGACATTACTAGCCCCTTGGAGAAGTGTTTTCGTCTTTGAAAACAAAAGTGGGAAAATTATTCTTGAGCACACTAATGTTTTCCCAAGTGGCACCTTCTTTAGGTCAAAAGCTTGTTGACGCACATGATGGCACGTACGTTAATCATGATAGTCTAAGATTGGCTTTGGTTCATGCGGCTAGGTAGAAGGTTGAATGAAATCAATTAAAATTTGTTGGTCAATGACATTGTCCACCCCATGCAAGCATTTACGTAACCGACTTACATGAAATATCGAATGTCGCTAATAAGATTTTGTAGGCTCGATCACCAATTCTCTTCCACTGGACTAAAGCTTGTTGACGCACATGATGGCACGTACGTTAATCATGATAGTCTAAGATTGGCTTTGGTTCATGCGGCTAGGTAGAAGGTTGAATGAAATCAATTAAAATTTGTTGGTCAATGACATTGTCCACCCCATGCAAGCATTTACGTAACCGACTTACATGAAATATCGAATGTCGCTAATAAGATTTTGTAGGCTCGATCACCAATTCTCTTGAGTATCTTGAAAGGCCCACAGTATCTCAGAGATTATTTAGGTGTTGGCCCATTCTTCAAACTTTTTGAATGCTCGGACATATGCAAAAATACACACTCTCCTTCAGTGTAGGTAACTTGCCGATGTTTCTCATCAACGTACTTCTTATACAAATCCAAGGCTTGTCAAATGTTTTAACAAGCCAGTTTCAGCATATCCATATGGTCTTGGATGAAATCCTTGACTTGTTGGAGTTTTTTAGTTGCCAACCCCACCATAACCGGTGACCTAGGTTGAAAAACCGTACATTAGCATGAAAGGACTAAAGTCACTCATTACATGCTTAGCACTATTATAAGCAAAGACAAGAAGAGGTAGATAATCTTCCGAGCTTGATTGTTTCTTGCTAACAAATGCTCGTAGCATATGTTGGGGTGTTCTGTGGATTGGGGTATTCCGTGGTTTTTGCTTCAATTGGCATACTGATGATGGCCTATGCTGGAGGATAAAATATACAAGCATCCACCTAGAAGAACACTTAGCTAGACACCTTCTTTCCCAAGTGGCACCTTCTTTAGGTCAATATTTCCACTTGATTAAAGCTTGTTGACGTACATGATGGAACGTACATTAATCATGATAGTCTAAGATTGGCTTAGGTTCATGCGGTTGGGTAAAAGGTTGAATGAAATCAATCAAAATTTGCTGGTCAATAACATTGTCCTCCCCATGCAAGCATTTACATAACAGACTTACATGAAATACCAAATGAACATGATAGTGTGCCACTAATAAGAGTTTGTAGGCTCGATCACCAATTCTCTTGAGTATCTTGAAAGGCCCACAGTATCTCGGAGATTATTTTGGTGTTGGCCCATTCTTCAAACTTTTTGAATGCTTTGACATATGCAAAAATAAACCTCTCCTTCTGTGAAGGTAACCTGCGGATGTTTATCATCAATATACTTCTTATATTAATCCTAGGCTTGTCGAGCATTTTAACGAGCCAATTTCAGGTTATCCATATGGTCTTGGATGAAATCCTTGACTTTTTGGAGTTTTTTAGTTGCCAACCCCATCGTAACCTGTGACCTAGGTTGAGAACCATACATTGGCATGAAAAGACTAAAGTCACTTATTACATGCTTAGCACTGTTGTAAGCACACACAAGAAGAGGTAGATAATCTTCCCAGCTTGATTGTTTCTTGCTAACGAATTCTCGTAGCATATGTTGGGGTAGGCTATGAAGGATGCCAGCAACAAGTAGAAGCCATGGCAGGTTAGGGTGTGCAGAGGAGGGAAGAAGAGAGAGAGAGAGAGAGAGAGAGAGAGAGAGAGAGAGAGAGAGAGAGAGAGAGGTGAGCTCGACAAAAAAGAACACGTTGTTAATTTTTTCTTGTATTAACTTTGTTAAAGAGCCTTAAATATATAGAATCCTTGCCATGCAAACTTCTAAAAGAAGTGGAGTGCATCTACGTGCTCCAAGTGGGTGTTCCCATGGGTAAAGGGATTGAAACCCAGCAATCCCCCCTCAAACCCAAACTAGACAGACCGCTCTCATGATACCTAGAGTTTTTGAATAACTTATCAACTGTGAGTTTTAGGTTCTCTCACAACCAAGGGTTTTGGTATACCCATAATCAAGTGCTACTGTTGAGCTACTAGAAAATGGAGTTTTGGCTAACTTCCAAACCTTGGGTTTAAGGTGTACCCAACAACCTCATGAGAAGGGGGACAACAGGATGAGAACAGATATTTTGGAAGGTCTTACCACCTTAACATGTATATAACCCGTACAAATTTATTTGACATGGCAATAATTGATAGCTTGTAAGCTAAAAAAAGACTTTTGGAAGATAATTGTTATTGTGTTGACAATAGACAGACAAAACAATTTTGTGACACTTAACAAGGAAAAAATAGTTTTTGAACTGTGTGTTGATGTACCAAGTGCTTGAAGTAAACAGTTGGAAGAGTCTTCATTTGCTTTATTTCTTGATAAGCTTTGGTTTTAAGGGTCTTACTATGAGTGAGGTTCAATGTTCTCTTTAAATCTAGATGGAGATCTTCTACGTATAGATACCTAAAGAAAGAGTTGACACCTTGCTCTGCCTTCACTTTATGTTTTGATAAAGCTAGTAACCACTTCTCTAGAATGGGACTCCGATGATTTTGTTCATTTGTAGCTTGCTTTTCATCCATTTTCCATGTTGATGGCGTTTTGAGAAGACGTTGGTTAGGTCGCATGCACCACACATGGCATTTTGAAATGCTTGATCTTGACATATGCAAAAATACACTCTCTCCTTCTGTGAAGGTAACCTGCGGATGTTTCTCATCAACGTACTTCTTATACTGATCCTAGGCTTGTCGAACATTTGTTCATAGGGAGGGGACTTCTTGGATGGTGCCACATGGCATGAGAGACGTCCCATATGCGTAGATACGAGGTCAATGGGTGGTTTTTATAACCCAAAATGTGGTCCTTTGTAGAGTGTGCAAGAGGGAGAGAAGAAGCACTCTCCGTGTGGCTATGGTAAATGCCGTGTGGGTGCTGCATGGCGGCCCTATCGGGCACGGGGCGACAGTTTTGGATGTTGTTGGCAGTGGAAGTTTTGGCCAATGAGAGGCACCGATGGTGTTCAAGAGCACGCAGTGCTGATGTGGGAGAGTGCCCACAGGGGTTTGGTCCCATGGACCTATCTTTTGAAGGCAGAGGACATGCAAGGGTGCCCCCCCCCCCCCCCCGCACTAGCAGCCTCGCTAGTGCTTGGGGAGGGCATATGAGTCCATGTGAGAGGATTTGGGGATGAGAAAAGTGGAGAGAGAGTGAGAAAGAGGATCCCAAGCACTTCCAAAGGTGAGACGTTTTTTATAAAAAATCCTAATGGAAGGGCTCACAAGCGATGCCACTAGTGCGCCCCCTTCAAGTTCAAAAAGAGAGCAAATAAAGAGCAAGCAAGAGAGCAAGTAACCGACTTCCATAAATGTCAAAATGAGGTATCAAGTGGACCAATCAAAAAAAAATTTCCACAGCAATAGTGACCCCTGTATAAAAGTTTTTTTAAAATCATTTTTAGGGCATTTTTGGTGTCGTTTGAAAGCTTGCAAAGTGGAGTTTTTGACATAGGAGTGTACCTATCAACCCCCCCCCTTTGTATTTTCTCATCAAAATGGCCATTGTGATGGTAGTGCAAGCTTTGTACATGTCTCTTGAAGTGTAATCAAACCACTATTTCCTAGTTTTTGGTGATGTTTCCCCTTCCATCCTTCTCTTCTCCTACTCTTGTGTTCCGTCGCAGTGCCGCCAGTGTGGATTTGTGTGCCCCCCAAACCAGCGATGCTTTGTGTAAGATTGTGAGATTGAGTGGTTGTGTGTGTGTACAAGGGTTGAGACGATCTGTGGTGCAGCAGTGAATGTACATGTGTGTTGGTCTTGTGGAGTGTGTGAGCATTGGGAAGTGAGCACGTTGTGGTCTGCTAGTGTCAAGTGTATCTTTTGAAGGTGTTTCTGAGAGGATAGGGGTGTTGTGAATGCCCTGAGCTATAGAGAGGCCGTTGTGTGTGTGTGATGGTTTCCCCCATTCCCCCTCTCTAGCATTGCATCAAGATGTAAGTCAAGACTTTTCAGTCCTTGTTGAGGAATTTAAAGCTTGTTGGAAGTAGTTGGAGGTTGCTACGGGCTTTAACTTCAAATTGTCAAAGTTACTGGATTGCCTGAATCCAAGGATTAGAGAAACAGTGGAGTTTGTTGCAAATAGATATGAAGACATGGTCTATTGGCCAAGGTGAAGAGAAAAAATCAAAATTTAAAGCTAGAATTGGACTTGCTAAAGCCTACAGATTATGTGCCTCTTGCAGCAGGACAGTGTGTTCTATGATTCAGTCAAAGGTGGTTTAGCCTGTTTAAAGTGCAAAGCCTACTGGGGTAAGGCCAATTGTCAATTATGCTTCTTTGCATTTTCCACTTTGTAGTGTGCTCATAACAATGGTGGATGAGCTTATCAACAAGGATGAGCATTCCATAGAAGAGAACCTATGTACCAAAGAGCTAGCAGATACAAAGTCTTGATAGCAACATGAAGGTAGAAGAATCGGTTCTCATGAAGTTTATGACTGAAAAGGTGGCAGAGTGTAGCCAAGTTGTAGATGCCAAGGGCCTAATGGTGGGTGAAGAGTGTTTGCAAATCCAAGACAATAGTAAAGCTTTTGTGGACCAGCAAGGGGACAAGGATGCAGACACAAAGTCGACATGCGGCGATGAAGATGAAGATATAAGCTCAAACTTTTGGGAAATGAGCAAAGAGGTAACTGGGAGGACAAGTTCACATCCTTTGCGAGCAAAAATATTTTGATGAACCTATGTCAGTAAGAGTGAAGTTTCCTTGTTATGTGTCTAAAAATATGGTGGTTGATAGTATGAATGAAGAGCAGGGAAAAGTGCTAGAGCTTGTGAGTGGAGATATGTAGATGAGGGTGCTATGTGGCACCATGATGATGACCATGCTCGTGAAGGTCACTATGGATTGTGTTATAGTGGTGCAACAGGTGCGGATCTCTTCCAAGAAGGATAGAGCAGCCTTGGTTATGGGAGAGTAGTAGGTAGACAAAGTGGTGGTTGTCGATATACCTTGTGGCTATGGTAAAGTGGACCCATGCTCAAGTTTGGCAGAGATGGATAGTAATGAAGTGGGGCAAAGTGTGTGTGCATGCTCCTGTAAGAAGAGGTATTCTACCGATGCTATGCTCGAAGATGATGTAGTATGGGACAAATTTCTTACTTCTTTATCTAGGAATGTGGAAATAAGATAGGTGCTTGAAGAACACATGCTTAAAGAATAGGTGGATGAAGTTGACCTATAAGAGGTGTTGGTTGACTCTTATGGACCAGGCAATGTGGAAGGGCTTGATGATGCTAGGATTGAGGGTGATGCAGGTATGGAGGCAATCCTGGAACTAAAGATGAAAGATTTTGCAATGTAGTAGGTGAGTTCTATGGTGCATGAAGGAGAATCCCAGGTTTCATCCTCATCCAAGCTTTTAGTAAGGGTATGTGCATCATCGATGATGGGTATGCTTGTGAGTGCGGTTGTGAAGTGAGTGATCCATCAGATATGAGAGTATTTTGAGGAGGTCTCTACTTTACATGGTTGGGAGGGAGAGTCAGGTATGTGTCATGAATGTGATGATGTACAAGGTGGTGCTTTGTTTGAAATGATTAGTGTGCCAATGGATGCTCGCAACAGTGAAGGTATGCTATGGGCATTTTATTGCATGCTTGGCTATATGCGTGGGTGCAACACTATGTGAATATGTTGTAGATGGATGGGTGTGCTTAGTGCCAGGAATTTGATCCAAATGGTGGCTATGCTATGATGCGGAAGGTTGGGCAACCCACTTGAAGAGGAGATGTAGGTAAATAAGTCCTTGTACATATGGTTGTAGGTTTTGTATGTTCACAGTTCTTGCTTAGTTTTGCAAATTGAGAGTTCAATAAACATGTTGTTGGTTGAACGTAAATGTTCAACAAGGGGTTTGGGAAATGATGGTGCAGTCAAATTTGGTTGGTGCTATGAGAAGGGAAATGTGGTTCTATGGGTGTCTGCAAGTGCATGTTTGGGTGCTAAAGCAGGTGTGAAGGTCAAGGGAAGCTAAGGAGATCTAAAAATGCATGTCTGTGGTAGTTTTTTGACAAGAAAGGCTCCATGATGGGCTAAATAGGTTAAGGGCTTGAAGTGCCCCAAATTTTGGAATGGTGCAGGAGAGTGTGGTTTCAAAGGTGTTCTTTGAGTTGGTCTAGATGGCTCCTCAATCAAAGCTACGGAGTGAAAGTTATTGCAGTTTGAAAGTAGATTGCTTTTTTGACTACCTTGGTGGATGTGGCATCAGGGGATATTTTTTCAATTTCCAAGGTCTATGGTAGTATGCAGTCTATGGGGCTATGAAAATGTGACAAGGTCTCAATCAGAGTGGTGGTTGGCAAGGTATGCCCGGTAAAAGTTTGTGGGTAGTGATGGAGGAGCGAAACCGGGAGCAAAACCTGGTGGTATTTTCTTGTTTTGGGACCAATTGTTTGTAGTTGTTGGATGGTTGAAGTGCGGAAGGGTTCTTAAGGATCAAGTTTGACAAGGTGAGCTGTCACATGGGCTTTACAGGATCAACATTGGGTATGGGAGCAATGGGCTATGCCCAATACAAGGAAGCACCAAAACAAATTTGAAGAATGGTGAGGAGTTAAAAGTCATGAGGGGACCCTTGAGGGTGCAGTGCATGAGACGATGCATCATGGCATGTCAAGGTTGCTAGTGCATGAGTGAGGGACGGAGAGTTCAAGGGTGAGTTCATGAGAGACATAGATGAAACCAGGTTCGGCCAAAGGGGCACCACCCTACCAAGAGGTGGTTCACAAGCTACTAAAAAGAGTAAACAAGTCATCTAAGAGAGTACCTACTAAAGTTGTGATTTCCTTCCCGCTATGAGGGGAATTGTTGTACGATTCTATGCACTTCTGTCCAAGGAACCAAATCCAAGGTGAGAGAGTGAGGCTTTTTGGCATATGTGTGTATTTGTAGAGCCTGAAGGGGAGAGAGAGAGAGAGAGAGAGAGAGAGAGAGAGAGAGAGAGTTTTGCCATGCATCCAAGTAGGTATTCCGTCAATTGTAAGAGATCATATGTTTGGTGTTTTTTGAGTGTGATCAAGCTTCCATAGCCATTTCTTGAGTATCATTCCACTACCCCCTTCTCTACTTCTTTGGCTTTCATGTTATGGTGCTAGTGTGTGTGAGCAAGTGTTCCCTCAAGCCATTTTTTGTGTGCAAAGAGAGACTGATAGAGAGCTGGTGTGTGACATCACTCTATGAATTGAAATGAGCTATGAAATGCATGTGATGTTTTTATATTGATAGGTGTGAGTGTGTGGTGTTGACGATGTGCAATCGAGTGCAGGTTTCATCATTGTGTGGGTGCATGTGTGATGGTTTGTGTGCAAACAATGGTTTGCAGTTGGAAAGTGTGTAGTTTTAAAGGTGTTTGTGAGAGGATAGGGGCTTTGAATACCCTGATCTATAGAGAGGTAGCATGTGTGTTTCTTGGGTGTGTTCCCCATTCCCACTCTCCAATGGTTGACAAATGGATCAATTGAGTGAGGACTTGCTGACATGGGAGCGAGAGCCAATGCCATGAAGTACTCTACATACCTAAAGAAACAATTGAAAACCAATCAAATTGATCACAAAGCTGCAAACCGAGGGATGATGTTCAGTTTAGGTCAAGAAAGTGTGTCAATCAACACTGACAGCCATCATTTCCCATACCAATTTTATGTCATGGCAAACACAGATCTTAACGAAGAATCCTACCTAGGTGTACCATGGATACAAACTTAAAAGTCGTTCCAGATTGGTAGGAGTACACCTTAAAGTTCAATTTTATTGGCACCTCTTATGTCACACCTTTGGCACAAACTAATCATATTTCGGAAGAACATCCCATTCATACAAACCCATAGCCAGAGTTGAAACTTAAGCCTACTCAAAAATACAATGGACAAACCATCAAGCAGGTATGGGCAAGGTAATCCATCATGGAATACAAGCCAAAGCAAGTATGGTTACCAAAGCCAAAAACCCTGCCATTGGTTAATAAATCAAAGCAGATGCCACAACCAGCAAAATCTCAACAACCTCGATGGAGATATACTTGGAAGTGGCAGTCAAAACAACCAGCATCCTCTAAAGCATGTCAACCCAAGTATAAATGGAGACCAAATCACCCACTCAAGTAACGAGCTCAACCATCTCCATAGCCAAAGTACAAGTGGATATCCAAGAAAACACCAACCAAGGAATTCAAGCAGATGGTACTCACCAAAGAAGCAATCAAAGACAAAGTGTGCCATCTTCAAATTCTTTTGTTCGGGCCACGTAGTTTAGATGGAGCCTTGCCCCAGTAAACACCACTGAACAATCCATTTAGTACATGTATCTTACACATCATATTGTTACCCCGTGCATCTCTTCCATTGGCACAATAGGGCCACATTACACGGCCTTGCATAGACTTGCTTTTTGCACCCATGCACATTGCACGAACCTTTGTCCAGGACTACTCAGAATTGAAAGGGGAATAGCAAAAGCGACCGCATCCTATGGCAAGATCTTGAGTTGCGAGATGTTGAGAATTCATGTGTATAGTGTATAAAGTGCATCTTTCTGTTAAATTTTGGCTTTTTAGTAGTTTTTTAGTCAGGTTTTACCTCTTATCGAGACTCTTATCAGGCATATTGACAAGTTTGACAAACATGATTCCCAGAGTGAGTATATGTACACGAGTGTGTGGAATAAATCTGGATACTTTTTGTCCAGATAATATTTATTTTTTGGTAATTTTTTAATTTTTAGCTAATAAGGATTAAAAAATTTGGTAAGTGCTGGTTGAACTTCTCCACTCTTTTCTCCCACTACTTCACATAGAAATCTATTGTTGCTTCCCTATCTATCTTCTAAGCTTCAAGGCCTGTGATCTTATCCTATAAAACATCTTTGTGAGTTTTATCAATCCACCACATACCTTTCAATGCACCTAATTGGACATGCACAAGCTGCACTACCTCTTTGCCATAGACCATGTGTTGAATAGCCAACTTTTCCACTAATGCACGTACCAACTTGCTCCAAAATCCTTGACCTTGATCAGAAATTAGCACTCCACTCACCCAAATCGACAACATATGCAATCAAAAATAAATTGAGCAATAGTGTGAGCATTTACCTCTTTCAACGCTTTAACTTCAACTCATTTGGTTAGATAATTGATGGCCACCACTATGTACTTATTATTGCTTTCCGCAACTTGGGTAATGGACCAATAGCATTCAAAGCCCACTTTTCAAATGCATCTTGAGCTATGTTAGCCCCTTGTGGCACAGCTGCCAATCGCCTTTTACCCATGGTTTGACATTCATGGCATGTCTTGCACTAATAGTGAACATCTCGTACAATGGAAGGCCACCAAAAACTAGCTTTAAGCACACAAAAAAGTACCTGATCCTTGCCTTGATGCTTGCTATCCTCATGACACTGCTCCAAAAACATGCCAATTTTCTCTGTGTAAAGGACTCTTCACAACACTCCGTCTCGATCATATGTCATCAAATCTTCGCCAACTAGAGTGAACATGCGGGCCTTCTGAACAATTCTTCTCTTTTACAACTTAGAAAAACCTTTTCAACATTGACCTATGCTCAAGAAATTATCAATCTCTTTTACTTGAGTCTGCACCGATCGCTAGTGAGCTAATCAGCTTCTTGATTTTGTTCTCTTCTAACATGCTTGAATTGCACTGCTTCAAAAAACTTCGATAGCTTCTTTATGGAAAAAGACCACTTTTGAACAGAATCTCTTTTTATGTGCCACTGACCCAAAAGCTGCTTTATAACTAGGAGAGCATCACCCTTAACCACCGGCCTGGAAATCCCAAACTCCACGCATTGATTTAGTCCCAAATGGAGTGACAAAAACTCTGCCTCATTGTTTGTATTAACACCTTCCAATTCATAAGCCTTAGAAAAAATCACCGTACCTTGTGCGTCTTGTATGATCACACCTCCTCCTTCCTTTTGCACCACCCTCCTATAAGCTCCGTCGAACCACATAGTGAAGTTTCTTCCAAATCAACCTCTTCTTTGATGTCTTCTTTCACACCCCCCCCCCCCCCCCCCCCCCCTTAGATACACTGGAATATTTGCCTCCTTATTAACTAGAATGTTCGCGCCAAGTGTGACCTACTTGTATAGTCAATCTTGAATTTGAATTCAAACTCCAACAGTCGAGCACCCACTTTTTGATGCACCTCCTCGCTTAAGATGAAGCACCACTTCAGGCAGCAAATTGTTAGATGCGGGCACATAGAACTTTTGAATAATCAAATGCACTTTGAACTTGTGATAGGCAAAGACCGAAGTCATCACCCATTGCTCAACCTCTATGTACAACCTCTCCCGTGGACTAATCACCTAGCTATCAAAATAGATTGTCTTATAACAATGTGCAAGGTTATGCATTGATTGCATTATCTATGAAGCGTACTATTACTCCCCACATTCACTTAGAAAAATCAGCAAGACACGCTTGAGATACTCTTGTTGGTCCTTATGCAAGTTGCAATGAGACTAAAATTGCATTGCTGCATAAAGAGTTGGAGTCGAAGAATCTGCAAGAAGAAAGAGGCTAGATCTACTATCAGTGCAGCTATTATAGAATCTTTTGGAAATAGAGATTGCGCAATTGATGTAGATATAGAATGGACATGTAGAGTGTACTTATGATCCTTCTGTCCTTGATGCATTTATGTCAGTTGCTGCAGAGTCCCATGTTTGGTACTTTGATAGTGGTGCTAGAAATCATATTACCTTGCATCATGATTTGTTTGCCTCTCTTGAGGCTCTCTCATGGGAGTACGGTCACTTGTGTGTCAACAATGCCTCTTATCCAGTCAAAGCACTTAGAAATATTGTGCTAACATCTATAAATGACATTGATTTCACACTTGTTGATGCACTTTATGTACAAGGGATTAAAAAAACATTTTGTCTATAACTGCACTTGCAAGGCAAGGTAAAATTTGTGGATAACAAATGTACAATTCATGATCTTAGTTTTGGTGATGAAATCGTTGCATTTGGCATTTTGTGAAGTGGGTTGTATAAGCTCACTTCGAATGACAAGTATGGGCAAAATTTTGTAAATGCATTTGTGGATTCAAAAAACCATTTTAGATGTCAAATGTTGGCATACAAGTTTTGGAGATCTAAATTTTGCGAGTTTATTGCATTTGCAAAAATCTAATATGATTGCTTCTTTGCCGCCTCTTGAAGCACCTTTTGAACATTTTTGTGAAGACTATATTTTGGTTAAAATTCGGTGCTCAAAGTTTCCAAAGGATGGTTTAGTAAGGGCTACATGTAGGTTGCAACTTGTGCATAGTAATATTTGTGGGCCTATGTAAACTCCATCCTTGGGGTAATTACCTATACTTTGTGGCTTTCATTGATGATAACTAACTCCATGGATGCATGGGTGTATCCACTTAAAGCTAAGTCCGAAGTGTTCATGTGCTTCAAGTATTTTTTGGTTATGGCTAAAAATGTCTCTAAATGTACTATTGATACCCTCTGTTTAAATCAAGGGGGGGGAGTATATGTCTCATGAATTTAATGCATTTTTGGCTAGTCGTGGGATAAAAAACCAATTTATAGTGCCATATACACCTTAATAAAATGATGTTGAAAGAAAAAACATGTCTCCAATGAAGATGGCACAATGTATGGTCAAGAGTCAAGCTTTACCACATTCATTTTGGTTTGAAGCTATCATGTGTGGTACTTATGTCCTTCATAGGTGTCCTACCAAAGCCTTATAATATATGACTCCTTATGAAGCATGGCACGATAAAAAGGCATCTATTGATCATATGCCATTTTTGGTTGTTTAGCTTTTTGGTTGTTTAGCTTATGCTTTAGCATGCAAAATGGATGATAAGTCTATCAAATGCATTTTTAATGACAGCATTCCTCAAAGCAAAGGTTACAAGTTATACCATTTGCAAAAAAAAAAAGGCAAAATGGTGGGTGCACACGTTGCGTGAGTAAATTGGATGCCTCTTTTTAATGGTGAATATGTTGCGTGGATAATTGGATGCCCACCGTAAGACAAGAAAATGCATCAACATGTAAGCCCACATTGGGTAGTTATCCCCATCCAACTTGTTCTCAGTAGCAAACATCTTGAAGATGTTGTCAACCATGGTGAGTGACTGCACTCGATGTGAAAACTGCTTTGGATGAGGAAAAATGAAGTAGGACTAACATGTGATGTGTAGCACAACCCAAAGAAGACTGTAGGGAACCTATTTTGCAAAAAATTGCATTGACATAAATTCTACACAAAAGGATAGTATTGCTTGTGCAGCACTGCTACCTATAGTGGAGTCGGAGATCGAAATAAGCCCGAATCAAAATTTTGAGTAACCATGCTCTATGAGCTTACTCGAAGTATCACTCGACATGTTGATGCTCATCAAAGCTCTCCAAATTCGGAGAAAGTGAGCAAGGGGTGCAGCCTTCTCTGATACCAATATTTGGAATTATGGTTGAAGGGATGCACACACAATTTAGGGAAGATGAAGAATCTCAAGGCACATAATAGAGAGTGTGTTGCTTAGTGCATAAATAGAAAGATAAGCTATAATCCCAAAGTGATGGGCATATATATGATGCATGTAGAGAAAACCTCCTAGTGAGGGAAAACGTGCCTCGGCGGTCCTAAGTGTGTTCACACATAACTACCACATATATGGGAACATCAATACCTATCAATTGATAAACACTTTGATCAATAGCTTATCAATCGAGATCTAAGTAAATATATGAAGATTTTCAAAAAGTTTATGTGTAATTGAATAATACAATCGAAAAATAGAAACAACACTGAGAGGTTTGGAAATTGGCTATGGTCTTGTTCTTGCTGCTTTTCTCTTGATTTATGAGTCTTGTTCTATGTGCCCACAGCTAAATGCCCTTCAAGCATGAGTCAACTTACATGTCCTTTTGTAAATCTTGATATAGATTCAATCAACTTACACCCACAAAATTTAAACATCTTCGGCATTCTCTTCGAGAACAACATTGAGAGGCTCATATATCAGTTGGTGTGAATATTTGTTTGGTCTCTATTCTTGCTAATTCCTACTTGAATTTATGATCCTTTATTCTCCATGTCCTCAATGACATCACCATTCTTGAGTAGCCTTAGAGCGTTGGCTACCTCAATTTGATTTTGAGGAGAAGGAGGATTTCGTTACACTATGGGGACGAAAAGTTGCTTGAGGAGTAAGGGAAAACTTTAAAAACAAAGAAGGTGGAGGAGGAGGAGACAATGGCGAGAGAGGCTTTGCATCTTGTAATTGTATCGTCCATGTGGGTGCATGTGGCGTATTTCTTGAGCATGGTTAAGTTACATGGAACAAGATAGTGTTGACACCCCCATCTATCGCTCCTTTTTTTGTGTTCCTTTATTTTTTGAAGAAATATGTGTCCAAATCACTAGAACTATTGATTTTACCTTCAAGACTTTTCACGTCAAGATCTCAAATGAGTGATAGTCATTTCTAGAACATAGTAATTTGATGGTTTCTATGAAGTTTGGGGTTAGATATTGTCTTCTCCAAGCTTACCAACTTCTAATGAGAAGCATGTATCATTGCTTTGGCACCAACACAAGAGGATCCTATTGGGGGCAGACTTGATGGGTATCCTAAATGTGAAGGTGCTCGAACATGTTTGAACAAGTCTTGCTTGAGCATTCACCTTCGCAATTGGGATACCTCCCATCAAATCATGTCCCCAAAGTGGATCCCGTTGTGTTTGTGATAGAATCAATAGCATTATCACAGTTGGGATACCTCCCATCAAGTCAAGTCTCCAAAGTGGATCCCGTTGTGTTGGTGATAAAAGCAATAGCATTATTGGAGAAGTTCACCTCCTTATAATGCTTCTCATGTAGAAGTTGGCAATCTTGGAGATGAGATCTACTCCCAAACTGGTTGATAAAAACCATCATATTATTCTAGTTCCAAAATTCAATATCAACTATATGAGAGCTTGACCTAAATTCTTGAAGGAAAGTAAAACTAATGGTGCTTCTAATCTTGATTATGGGCAAAGATTTTTTCAAGGGAATAAGGAACTCGAAAACAAACGAGCGATAGATTAGGTTGTCAAACAATGTCTTGTTCACGTACCTTTGGTCTTCTAGATCACTCATTGCTCTCAGGCTTTTCTTTGGAGATGGTTCTTTTATTCCATGATTTTCAATCCAGATTTTCATGTTACTGCTCTCAATGCAATAGATTCAATTGAAACCATTTTGACTACACCAACTTTGGCAGGTTTCTCCACCTTAGGACATAGAGCTGCAAAGTCTCAACCTTCCCACATTCATACCAATTAAGATCTCTTTGGCCTCCACCTTGACCCCTTCTTGGTTGACATCTTCCTCTACAAGTGTAGCCTCCCCTCTCAAGGGTTGCTGGCATTGAGGTTGCCTCAATTGCCTACAAGGTTCCGTGGCTATTGTTGCTAGTAATACTAACACATACATACATCCACCCCTTGCTTAAACCATAGTAACTTGTTCCAGGTACATTCATTCTATGCATGACCATAGGCGGCGCAATATGTAAGTGGATACACTCACCAATTCTATGGTTATCGATCTTCTAGCACACACAGGATATACTCCACCCTTAGCCAGACCACCTCATGTGTTTGTTAGCTCATGAATTTGTCGAGTGAGTTCCTCTATATGACTTATCCAGCTTCCCTTTTTCCTTTTCTTCTCACTCCCTTGACTTGGACTTCAAATCTGAATAGTCAAGTACTATGTCATTTGCTTCCTCTTGCAATGTTGATCCATCTTCCGAGCCAAATCAATCGACATGTCATTGAATTTTTCAGTTGCTCTATGATTTCTTCAGTTTTTTTGTTATAATAAGAAGTCGACGAAAACCATAACCATGATGCGTTGTCAGAAGTTTCATGTTGAAGCTACCTTGCTAGGTCTTTCATTACTTCAATCTCTACCTTAATAGGTCTTTATCTGCTTTTCTGGCACTCAACTATAGCAAGAAAGCTTTCTTTAATAGATGATGTGTGAAACTTAGTTGAAGGATAATAATTGTCCAACTTCCTAGCACTCTCCTTCAGAATCTAAGGAAAATATTCCACAATCACTACCCTTTATCGCCTTTAATCCATCCTATTTATCAAAGCGTTAACATGGATTTCCAGATCTTTCCTCTGAATGTTGGAAAATGGATTTTGATTGTCTCATCATTTTTTCAACGCTTTTATCAAAAAACTTAATATTTCCCAGTTCATCAAGTGCGGTCTCTTGCACCATCTCACATCTGTTATGTTTGGCTCTTGAGTATCCAATTTCTAAAATCTAATCCAGCTAGGTATTCCTTCTAGAATGCCTTTTGAATATTCATGAACATCTCAGCTTACAATCTAGCCACAAACTCCAGTTTGGAGCAAGAGCATTATTGTACAAACAATTATCCATGATAAAACCTCATAAAAGATCATCAGTTCAGCTACCACTACATTACTACCAAATTTAAATTTCACTGGGGTGTTCTCTCCTTCCTCACCACCTTTGTGATTTTGTAAGCGCAAACTAGATTAACAGGGAGTGCACCTAATTGGTCATAAACATGGTATTGACATATCAATTCAGGTGGAAGTCTCATTGTGCACGTCCGTTCAACCTAGGTATTCTTAGCCATTTTGATATAAGTCCCATTGACTAGAATTGTGACATGGCGACCCAATAAACATGGTAATGACGCATCAATTCAGATGGAAGTCTCTTTGTGAACTTCAATGTGAGTATTCTTTGCCATTTTGGTTCGAGTCGCATTGACTAGAATTTTGATTCGGCCAAGCCAATAATCTAATCCACCTTTTACTAAACTACTCACGCCTACATCTTGAGCTTCTCATCGACTCCCAAGTAATGCAAGCATCCTGATGACTTGACTTATTTCTCAAAAATATTTCGCAATGACTTATACTCGAATTCAACTATGAAATACCATAAGCAATTAGAGGTGGGCTTGCAGTGGATTCGGAATTCGCATTTGACATTTGACAAGTGCACTTGGAGCATTGAAAAATATGGCACTATTTTTGTGTGTATACAAGGGGGCCCCCTCAAAAATTATATTGCCATAGAGAAACAAACAAATTTGACCCTATGCTAATCTTCACAAGTGATCCCCCTAGGTGAGAGACTCTTGTCTATCAACACTCAAGCCGTGAGGACATTGAAGCATTTCTTGTCAGTCACTCATTGGCTTTAGATGTGAATAGCCAATTCATATCTATTGTCTAGGATGTTTTCAGGGATGAGTACATGTCAGCAAACTTAACATTAATAAGAAAGCTTTTAGCACTTGCAAGCTTAACATTAATAAGGAAGCTTTAGCACTTGAACTAGAATTGTAAGCCCCGCATCAATACTCATTCTGATTCCATTTCCCATTGAATAGAATTTCCTCCTCCACAATACTAGTGATCTGCATTGAAGAAGCACCCACGCAATTCTCATTGTGTATCATAATGCGGTCCCTGAAAAATGGAACTCTTTGTAGATACCCTATGGATGAAACCATGAGGTGGGGACAAAGAATACACAAATTGTCAACCATCTATTGGCTGTTAGGCATGGACAGCCACTTTACATCAAACTTATTGAATGTGCCAATTGGCATCAAACTTCTTGGAGAAGTATTAGGAATCAACATGTCAGCAAACTCCACAATATCACCACTCTACTCAGTTGAGACATGCACAAGATCCATGCAATTGAGCAAGATATCAAAGACAAAGATTTCCTCCTGCAGCAAACCACTTGCTCAAAGGAGGCCAACTATAGAGCTGATTTTGTCAAATAACATTGTTCCAACAAACCACTACCCACTTCTCTCAAATGATGCATAACAAAGAGAGTCATCACTTTGACCTGATCCAGTCCTGAACGGTACCGAGTGCTAAACATCCTGCCTAGCACGTGCTGGCCTCTATATATCAACCCTTCTAGTATTGAAAACAGCTATTAAGAAGCATATGATATTTGTAAACCGAGACAAAAAGTTCAGCCGCGAGCAATGCAAAGTAAACCGGTCGGAAGATGCAGACCAGCCCATGACGTAGCTTCTTGGCTGCGAATGGTATTTGGGCTTCGACATGCACTGCCTCTATTACATGATGATAGCAAAAAGGATGTGTGCAGATTTTTGGGGCACACCACTCAACCAAATGTATTGCCGGCTTTTTGCTGTTTGAGCTTTAACGCCCGTTCTCGCCAAGATCCCTGTTGAAATGCTGAGATCTGCTCCAAACATATAAAATACCACGATTATAAAAGAAATTAAAACCTGCTCTCCAAGTATCTTTCTACTAACACAGGACAAGAAACTTCTAGTACAGCTTGCTCCCAAGACTTGTACATGTGTGCAGTTAATGTCCTAACACGACTGGGCATACAGGCTTACGGCTACATCTTTCAAAATGCATATTCCTGACAGCTCACTTGTGCAGATGATTCATGGATTTACTAGATTTCTACTAGTGTTTTCCTTAGAATCCCAGCCTTATAACACATGGCAATCCAAATTCGTCTGAGAAGTATCTCCTAACAGTGTAGCCATAGTCACCAATTGTTGAAGTACAGGAAGACACGAGACATGTGGGATAGGAATTAGTGCAAAATGTAGAAAGTACTAATTATGTCCACAAACAGTGATGGAAGCATGTTTTGGAGGTCATCTCCTGGGTTTTCCCACTAAAATCCTATAATTTGAGGGCTTTATTGTGGCTGTGCCCGGTCTTGTGAGGCTTTTAAGAGTCTAGGAATCATGTATTCCCAGATTTTGTCCACTGTGCCACTTGTGGCCTTTTCCTATTTTTCTCTTTTTGACCCTTCATATTCCGGTTATTGAGATGTGGGTTGGGCATTATTGTTACTTCCCTTTGTATTGGTGTCACAAAGTGATGACGTGGCATGACCTAAAGGACAGACTCCCATAAGAGAGAGGTCGGAGCCCCATTGAAAGATGCAAACGAAGTTGTGACAACTTGCAGAACCAATCCCACAGGCCAAAAATAGAAGGACGCCCAAATTTTTTAAGTTGTACCAACTTATGTTGGCTTATGTTGGTTTTGGATGCGTAGTCGAGGGCAATTACATTTCTTTCAAGAAGGGGGTTATGTCACAAATGATGACGTGGCATGACCTAAAGGACAGACTCCAAACAGAGAGAGGTCACAGCCCCACTGAAAGATGCAGAAGAAGTTGTGACAACTTGCAAAACCAATCCGAGAGGCCAAAAATGAAAGGACACCCAATTTTATAAGTTGTACCCCATAAGTTGGTACCCAATGGGGCACAAATGAACAAAAGATGCGTAAAAGGTTGATGACATGGCAGTTGTACGACCTCCCACAAATTGCACTACTGACGTGGCTGCCATACGGACCTCCGCAAATTGCGCTACTGATGTGGCACTTGTAAGGATTTACGACAAATCACATTGGCTGCCCAGCGCTAGCTTTTTGGGACCCAGATGCTTTTAGACTTGAAGCTTTTCCTATGAACTGCTTTTGGAAGGCCTAGAACCTATAAATAAACTGTCAGGGCCTCAGTCTCAGGCAGATAAGCTTGAGATGAGGACCCTCGGACATTGTACTTTGTGAAGCATTAATAACAAAGAAATAACCAAAAAGGGCACCAGTCTTTGAGGCCAATCTCTTTTGGGCGCGGAACTTCACCGTGCCGTGTCGTCTCTCTCAATTTTGTTCAGTTCTTTCAGTTTTCTCACGTGTGTTGTGATAGATTCTCGACTTGGAGTGTCCAAGTCTGTTACAATTGGTGTTCTTTTTTTGGGGGCGGCATTGTGACCCTTGTTCTCTCTTTTGTGAAGTAAATTTTGCCCTTGCGGGACTCTCTCTCTCTCTCTCTCTCTCTCTCTCTCTCTCTCTCTCTCTCTCATCACCACACCTTCCGCTACACAACATTGACATGGTATCAACGTGTCATGAGGACGTGGCAACTGCTAACCTTAGTTATTGGTTTCTTTCTGACACAAACTGCTGACCTTGGCCATAAATGATGAGGTGGCAGAATTTACAGAAATGTTGACATGGTTGGCTGCCGGCAGGAATGACACGTGGCAGCAGTACGGACGTCCACGATTTAGGGCGCGTTTTGCGGGCTGTCAGCGGCAGTTTTTGATTTCAGCTTTTGGACTTGCTTTTCCTACGCAAGTTGAGAAAGAGAGAGAAGCTTTTTGCTTTATTTTACTAGGCAAGAATGAAAGAGAAAGAGTCGCTTGCTTTAATTTTCAAGAAGCTTTTACTTGAAGCTTTTGAAGCTTTTGATTGAAGCTTTTGGGGCTCTGCTTTTAGCAAGCTATCCTGATCTGATGATATCCACTCTTCAAGTCAATCCTGCTAAAGCACGAGGATCCCTGTAACCTGTCGAGTATATCATCGATCCTAGGAATCGGAAATCTGACCTTGATGGTGATTTCGTTGAGAGTGCTATAGTCGATGCACATTCTCCAAGATCCGTCTTTCTTCAAAACCAACAACACTGGAGAGCAATACGATGAAGTACGAGGCTGGACAAGACCCTTTTCCAAGTCGTCTTTCACTTGGTTCATAATCTCTTCATTCTGTGCTCGGCTCACACGGTAGGGTGGCCGGTTCGGTGATGTGCTTCCAGGTATCAGATCAATGGTATGACCTTCAGGCCCTCTGAAAAGCAATCGGCATGAGTGTGGAGAAAAATCTTGGCGTTCTTTAGATCATTTCAAAACATATTCAACCTTTATCCACTTCCTGGGTTGTTTGGGTCGTCAGTCTACATTTGAAAAGGCAAAGAAACAAAAGAACCGTGTTCGATTTGAAGAGTATCCAGTTCTTCTTCTTCTTCTTCTGACAGTTCTTGTAGCTCATCTGACTCGAGCAAAGGAGACAGAAAATTTAAAAAGCGAAGCAAAAAGCAACGCTTTGAAAAGGGCAAGAAAAAGGCAAAGAAGTCTAAATCTCGCCCCGTGACTGACAGTTCTACTGAGGACTCGTCTACAGACAGTTCAGACTCTGATGACGATAACTTTTATGCAAAGAAGAAGAATTAATAAAGCCAACCAGTATGACTTTTTGGAAGATAAAAGCAAGAAAGTTCAAGAGTTTAAGGAAGGTGGACAGTCAATTAAATTTGACACTTTTTCGGGATATAAAGATGCTTCGAAGGCTTTGTCTTTTGTACATTAGTTTGACATCGCTTTCACGGGAGGACGTTACTAAGAGCACTCTAAAATTCGGAGAGCTGCCTCTTATTTTAAGGGGAATGCTCGAACTTGGTGGTCCACGCTTCTATTAAGTAAGACTGCGCCAATGAAATGGCTGAAATTCAAGAGGCTTTTTATTTCTTCTTGGCTGACTCGAGAGTATGAACATGATATACGAACTGCTTGGAACCATCTTCGGATGACCAAGAAGGATACAGTGGACGCTTATTGCAAGAGATTCTTGAGCTCTTTTCTACCCACCTCTTCATTTAAGAAGATCTCGTTCAAAGAGCAGATTGAGCGGTTTACCTTGGGTCTTCCTACAGAGATCCGAGATCACTGCTTGGAACAAAAGTCAGCTTCCATTCAGGAGTTGATGAGTCATGCGAAGCGGGGTTTTGCCATTCACTCTGACAGTCTGACCTACCCCACAAATGAGATCATGACGCAAAGAGCCGAACAGACTTCGAAAAATGAAAGTAGAAAGAGAAAGAGCAACCCAAAACAGAAAGAAAAGGATGCACGATCCAAGTTTACTCCTCAAGAGAGGGCTCTCTACATAAAGGAAGGGAAGTGCTTTGAATGCGAGGAAATTGGGCATATCTCCGTGAAGTGCCCTAACAAGGCACCGAATGAACAGGATGAAGAAAGGCTAGAAAGTTCCAAAGCAACTAAGGGACGTGGCAGAAAAGGCAAATAAAAAGCAGAACTGGTACCACATTGCGTGGGACTCAAACCGAATTAAATAAAGCAAAGTACAAACTTTGCCGTTTTTAGGCAAAGCGACAGATCAGGATGCTCTTTTGAAGGAGCCAAGGCCAACTTCTTTTGAATTGGCGGGTCGAATTGAAATTATGCCCGATATGCTGAGGCCACAGGCGGAGGTAGTTCGAGTGGCACCCCAGACAGGATGTTGCCATTACACCGAGCATTGGCAAACTTCGTTTGCAATGACAGGGGTGTTTAGGGAACAAGGAGTTCTACGTAATTCCTTGGAAGGTTGTGACGTTCTACTCGAAATCCCTTAGTACCACAAGAACAACGCCGTGGTTGACTACCGGGCCGAGAAAGCGACTTGGACAAATGAAGGGCTCAGAGATTATACTTGATGAACTTCAGTTTCTTTACTCACTTTTTTGGGAGAGAACTGAACGATGGATGAAGGTCGAATATGTTTTGACATGAACAAAAGAACGCCAAGATTTTCTCCACACTCATGCCGATTGCTTTTCTAAGGGCCTGCCAAGCGAGTTGCCACTAGTTCCACCTTAGGATCATTCCATTGATCTGATTCCTGGAAGCACACCATCGAACCGGCCACCTTACCGTGTGAGCCGAGCACAGAACGAAGAGATTATGAACCACGTGAAAGAACTCTTGGAAAAGGGTCTTGTCCAGCCTAGTACTTCACCGTATTGCTCTTCAATGTCGAAGAAAGACGGATCTTGGAGAATGTGCATCAATTATAGAGCTCTCAACAAAATCACCATCAAGAACAGATTTCCGATTCTTGGGATCGATGATATACTCGACAGATTACAGGGATCCTCGTGTTTTAGCAGGATTGATTTGAAGAGTGGATATCATCAGATCTGAATCGTGCCGGGAAACGTCTACAAGACAGCCTTTTGGACGACTTTTGGGTTATTTAAGTTTTTGGTGATGCCTTTCGGCTTAACCAATGCTCTTGTGACATTTAACCGGATGATGGACAGGATTTTTCGAAAGTACAAGCTACTTGTTGGCACTTTCTTTGACGATATCATTGTTTTCTCCAAGAATGAGGCAGAACATAGAGATCATCTGCTTCGGGTCTTTCAGGCATTACGAGATCACAAGTCAGTGATTAATGCGAAGAAAAGTGAATTTTTCCTACCAGAGATACACTTTTTGAGACACATTGTGTCAGCAGAAGGAGTGCAGATGGATCCAGCCAAGATAGAGACTATCCGTGATTGGCCCGATTTGAAGAATGTCCATGTAGTTAGAAGCTTCTTGGGATTGTGTTTGTACTACAGGCGGTTCATTCGAAAGTTTGCAGAGGTTGCTTCCCCTTTGCATATCTTGACACAGAAAGGAGTCCCTTTCTCATGGGGACCCACAGAGGTGACTGCCTTCGACTTTGAAAGAGGAATTGACTACGGGACCAGTTTTGACTTTGTCGAACTTGCAGACACAAGTATATTGTGATACTTGTGGTCGTAGTCTGGATGCGGCAAATGCCACTGTCCGCCTTTTACGGGTCACCGCGACATTGCTACCACCTTGAAAGGGGTAGAGAGAGACTTCTTTTGGCCGAGACTCAAGAAGGATGTGGACGAGTTTGTGCGCAATTGCTTGGTATGCCAAAAGGTCAAGTTTGACAAGCATAAAGCACAGGGATTGTTACAGCTTTTACCCATACCCACCCTTGGGAAAGTATTGCAATGGATTTCATCTTCCGAGAACACGGCATCGGCACGACTGTTTATTGCCCCAGTGTCAAATTACATGGCATGCCTGAGACGATTGTCCCCAACAGGGACCCAAGGTTCACGAGTTTGTTTCAGATGGCTATTTGGGAGAACATAGGCACGCGGTTGCAGTTCTCATCATCGTTCCACCTGTCACAAAGTGATGACGTGGCTGCCAAAGAAACTCTAATTCTGAAAACCCTAATTTCTGCCAAAAACCCTAATTCTGGAAACCCTAATTCTGCTGAAACCCTAAATCTGCCAGAAAACCCTAACCCTGGTCCGACACGTGGCAGCAATACGGACAGCCAGATTTTGCGGCGGAATTTGCGCTGGCTGTACGGCAGCTTTTGGACAGTGCTTTTTCCACGCAAATTTGAAAGAGAGAGAAGAGAACTCTTTTGCTTTAATTCTTAGGGCAAGAAAGAGAAAGAGAAGCTTTTCTGCTTTATTAAAGCTTGAGAGAGAGAAAGAAGCCTTGCTTTATTTTTATCAAGGCTTTTGATTTTTAGCTTTTGGGGCTCTGCTTTTGGCATCCCTTGTAACTCTTTATAAGTGAAGTTGGTCTCTCACTTCTCAGAGCATCTGGACGCAAAGTCTGAGAGTGAGACCCAACCACTGTTGTACTTAGAACTCAGATTAATACTAAAAGAAATACCGAAAGGGGCGCCAGTCTTTGGGGCAAATATCTAGGCACGGAACTCCGCTGGGCCAATGCAAATCTATTGTGAACTGTGAACTGTTTTGAAGTGGTTATTTGGTGTTGTCGCGGTCGATTCTTGACTTGGAGTGTCCAAGTTTGTTACAGTGGTATCAGAGCACGGCCGATTTCTCTTCTACGGGAGAACCGATCCCAAATTTTTTTCCCGCGGCACCTATGGCTTCAGGCAAGGATCAGCCGACTCTCTCTACATCCGGAGATGCGGGAAGTGATCACAACGAAGATTCCGGCAAGGAGTATGGCCCGCCTCGGCCTACTCAGGCGGAGCGTCGAAAGATGGAGCGTCGTCAATTGATCGACGATGCAACAAAGTGATGCTCAATTTTGCGAAGGACCCAAAATTTGCAAAACATACGAGGGGAGACTTTTTTCAAGAAGTGCACGAGCATGGCAGAAAACCACAGAACCACCCCCGAAACCCGCTCTCAAGAAACCTTCTACTCACAAGAAATATTCATAGAAGGAATTAGAAGAGGTGGTTGATGCATGGATTGCTCAGCTTTTTGACGCACAAAACAAAGCTAAAAAGCACGGCAAAAAGCAGAAGAAAGGCACTGACTTACCGGGTTATTTGGGTCGTCAGTCGACATTTGGAAAGGCAAAGAAACAGAAGAAGCGTGTTCGACTTGAAGGAGTACCCAGTTCTTTTTCTTCTTCTTCTTCTTCTTCTTCTTCTTCTTCTTCTTATGACAGTTCTTCTAGCTCATCTGACTCAAGCGAAGAAGACCGCAAAGGCAAAAAGCGAAGCAAGAAACAACCCTTCGGAAAGGGCAAGAAAAAGGCAAAGAAGTCTACATCTCGCCCAGTAAGTGACAGTTCTACAGAGGACTCGTCTACTACAGATAGTTCAGACTTTGACGACAGCAAGTTTTATGCAAAGAAGAAGAAGAATTTTTACAAAGCCAACCAGTATGACTTTCTGGAAGACAAAAACAAGAAAGTTCGAGAGTTTAAGGAAGGTGGACAGTCAATTAAATTTGACACGTTATCTGGTTATAGAGATGCTTCGAAGGCCTCGTCTTTTGTACAGCAGTTTGACATTGCTTTCGCGGGAGGGCATTACTCAGAGCACTCTAAGATTCGGAGAGCTGCCTCTTACTTTAAGGGCAATACTCGAACTTGGTGGTCCACGCTTCTATTAAACAAGACTGCGCCAGTTACATGGCTGAAATTCAAGAGGCTTTTTATTTCTTCTTGGCTGACTCGAGAGTATGAACGTGATATACGAACTGCTTGGAACCATCTTCAGATGACCAAGAAGGATAGAGTGGACGCTTATTGCGAGAGATTCTGGAGCTCTTTTCTACTCAACTCTTCATTTAAGAAGATCTCGTTCAAGGAACGGATTGAGCGGTTTACTTTGGGTCTACCTACAGAGATCCGAGATCACTGCTTGGAACAAAAGTCAGCTTCCATTCAGGAGTTGATGAGTCAAGCGAAACGGGGTTTTTCCATTCACTCTGGCAGTTTGACCTACCCCACAGATGAGCTCATCATGCAGAGAGCTGAACAGACTTCGACAAAGGAAAGTAGAAAGAGAAAGAGCAACCCAGAACAAAAAGAGAAAGATGCACGACCTAAGCTTACTCCTCAAGAGAGAGCTCGCTTCATCAGGGAGGGGAAGTGTTTTGGATGCGGGGAACCTGGACATATCTCCGCAATGTACCCTAACAAGGCACCGAATGAACAAGATGAAGAAAAGCCAGAAAGTTCTAAAGCAGCTGAGAGACGTGGCAAAAAAGGCAGATGAAAAAGCAGCACTGGTACCACATGGTGTGAGGCCTGAACCGAATCAAATGAATGAAAGTACAAACTTTGCCGCTCCTAGGGCAAAGTGAAAGATCAGGAAGCTCTTTTGAAGGAGCCAAGGCCAACTTCTTTTCACTTGGAATTGGCAGCTCGATTTGGAATTATGCCCGACAGGCTGAGGCCACACGGGCAGAGGTAGTTCGAGTGGCACCTGGACGGGATGTTGCCATTACACCGAGCATTGGCAAACTTCGTTTGCAATGACATGGGTGTTCAGGGCAGGCGAGTGAAGTTCTACTCGAAATCCCTTGGTACCACAAGAACTACTCCGTGGTTGACTACCGAGCCGAGAAAGCAACTTTGACAAATGAAGGTCTCAGAGATTGTACTTGATGAACTTCAGTTTCTTTACTCATTTTATTTTATTTTTTGGAAGAGAACTGAACGATTCATAAAGGTCGAATATGTTTTGACCTCAACAAAAGAACGCCAACTTTTTCTCCACACTCATGCCGATTGTTTTTTAGAGGGCTTGAGGATCATACCATTGATCGGATACCTGGAAGCACACCACCGAACCGGCCACCTTACCGTGTGAGCCGAGCACAGAATGAAGAGATTATGAGCCAAGTGAAAGACCTCTTGGAAAAGGGTCTTGTCCAGCCTAGTACTTCACCATATTGCTCTCCAGTGTTGTTGGTTTTGAAGAAAGACGGATCTTGGAGAATGTGCATCGATTATAGAGCTCTCAACAAAATCACCATCAAGAATAGATTTCCGATTCCTAGGATCGATGATATACTCGACAGATTACAGGGATCCTCGTGCTTTAGCCGGATTGATCTGAAGAGTGGATATCATCAGATCCGAATCGCGTCAGGAGACGTCTATGAGACAGCCTTTCGAACTACTTTTGGGTTATTTGAGTTTTTGGTGATGCCTTAACCAATGCTCCTGCGACATTTAACCGCATGATGGACAGGATTTTTCAAGAGTACAGACTATTTGTTGGCACTTTCTTTGACGATATCATTGTTTTCTCCAAGAATGAGGCAGAATATAGAAATCACCTGCTTCAGATCTTTCAGGCATTACAAGATCACAAGTTAGTGATTAATGCTAAGAAAAGTGAATTTTTCCTACCAGAGATACACTTTTTGGGACACATTGTGTCAACAACAGGAGTGCAAATATCCGGCCAAGATAGAGACTATCCGTGATTGGCCCGATTTGAAAAATGTCCATGAAGTTAGAAGCTTTTTGGGACTGTGTTCGTACTACAGGCGGTTCATTCGAAAGTTTGCAGAGGTTGCTTCCCCTTTGCATATCTTGACACAAAAAAGGAGTCCCTTTCAAGTGGCGACCCACAGAGGTGACTGCCTTTCAGACATTGAAAGAGAAATTGACTACGGGACCAGTCTTGACTTTGCCGGACTTGCAAAAGTCATTGGAGGTATATTGTGATGCTTGTGGTCGTAGTCTGGGTGCGGTCTTAAGGCAAGAAGGCCAAGTCATTGCTTACGAGAGCCGATTGTTCTCAAGGCCAGAAATGACAGCACAGATTTATGAGAAAGAGCTTTTGGCGGTTATCCATGCTCTTACTCAGTGGCGGCATTACCTACTCGGAGCGGATTTTATTGTCTTTTCAGACCATCAGAGTTTGCGCTACTTCTTGTCATCGGAAAAGCAGATGCGGTGGGCGATAATCTTGTCACAGTTTCACTTAGACAATGGACAGAAGAATGTGGTGGCAGATGCTTTGTCTCGAAAGCCGTTGGTTCTGGCTATTTCCGCGGTACATCATAGGAGCTTCGAGGATATGGTCGATCACTATGCCACAGATTCGGATTTTGCAGATGTTTTCACACGGATACGGGATGTGGAGACAGTAGCGGGATATTCCATTCGGCATGGCTACTTGATGAGAAAAACCATATTGTGCGTTACACAGCCGTTGAGGGAAAAGGTTATGACTGAATGCCACTGTCTATGGGTCACCGCGGCATCGCTACCACCATGAAAGGGGTAGAGCGATCCTTCTTTTGGCCGAGACTCAAGAAGGATGTGAAAGAGTTTGTGCGCAGTTGCTTGGTATGCCAGAAGGTCAAGTTTGACAGCATAAAGCACAGGGATTGTTACAGCCTTTGCCCATACCCACCCGCCCCTAGGAAAGTATTGCAATGGATTTCATTTTTGATCTCCCGAGAACACAAAGTGGTCACGATGGTATCTCGACTGTTATTGACGGATTTAGCAAGCAGGCTCATTTCATTCCAGTGAAGAAAACAGTCAAGCCGGATAACTTAGCGAGACTGTTTGTGGCCTTGATCTTCAGATTACATGGCATGCCTGAGACGATTGTCTCCGACAGGGACCCAAGATTTACGAGTTTGTTTTGGAAGGCAATTTGGGAGAACATTGGCACGCAGCTGCAGTTCTCGTCATCGTTCCACCTGCAGACTGATGGGCCATCTGAGATTTCCAATTCAGTGGCTTTAGATTTATTGAAGTCTTATATCTCGGATCAGAAGACTCAATGGAAAAAGTACTTACCTTTGGTGAAATTTGCCTACAATAACACGATACACTCTTCGACGGGGAAGGCGCCATTTGAGATTGTTGAAGGTGCTGCGAAGGTTCCACCCTTCCTAAGCATGAAAGATAAGATTTTTGAAGCGGATTAATATACGCGCGACTTAGACACGGCTTTTGCCAAGGTCCGCGAGGCTTTGCAAAAACCTCAAGAACGACAGAAAAAGGCAGCGGATCGCCATCGTCGCACTTGAAATTGAAGGAGGATGATCGGATGCTTTTGAGAAGGCACGCCTGAGAAAGAAAAAGGGAAAGGAGAGGCTTTTTCCAGATTGCTAGCTAGATTGCTGATAAATCATGGTCTAAGATCCGAATGAATGTTGAATGTCATGTGATGTCCTGTGATGTCGTGTGATATGACAGTCGATTGGTACTTGTGCTAGATGTGTGTTCCTAGTACGTAGGTACTAACAATCAGTGTCTCCTAAGACGGTTTATGGCCTCTGTCTGTTTTGCAAGCGTAATCGAGAGCGATTACAATCGTTCAAGAGGGGGGTATGTCACAAAGTGATGACGTGGCTGCCAAAGAAACCCTAATTCTGAAAACCCTAATTTCTGCCAAAGTCCTAATCTACAGAAACCCTAATTCTGTTGAAACCCTAAATCTGCCAGAAAACCCTAACCTTGGTATGACACGTGGCAGTAGCACGGACGGCCTGATTTTGCGGCGGAATTTGCGCTACCTGTACGGCAACTTTTGGACGGTGCTTTTTCCACGCAAATTTGAAAGAGAGAGAAGGGAACTCTTTTGCTTTAATTCTTAGGGCAAGAAAGAGAGACAGAAGCTTTTCTGCTTTATTAAAGCTTGAGAGAGAAAGAAAGAATCCTTGCTTTATTTTTATCAAGGCTTTTGATTTTTAGCTTTTGGGGCTCTGCTATTGGCATCCCTTGTAACTCTTTATAAGTGAAGTTGATCTCTCACTTCTCAAAGCATCTGGACGCAAGCTTGAGAGTGAGACCCAACCACTCTTGTACTTTGAACTCAAATTAATACTAAAAGAAATACCGAAAGGGGCGCCAGTCTTTGGGGCCAATATCTCTACGCATGGAACTCCGCCAGGCCAGTGCAAATCTATTGTGAATTGTGAACTGTTTTGAAGTGGTTATTTGGTCCTGTCGCGGTCGATTCTTGGCTTGGTGTCAAGTTCATGACACCACTCGCAGACTGACGGGCAATTAGAGATTGCTAATTCAGTGGTATTGGATTTGTTGAAGTTTTCTTTGTTGGATCAGAAGACTACTTCGGAAAGGTTTTTACCTTTGGTGGAATATGCCTACAGAAATACGATTAACTCTTTGATGGGGAAGGTGCCATTTGTGAGGATTCTAGATACTAATCCTTTACTAAGTACTTAAACTCATGATTAAGACTTAAGAAACGTGAATTGTACTCGAGACAAGACTTAGAAGACTCTGTGTTTGATTGATTGAAAGTGTGATACAAGGGCTCCTTATATAGGAGACGAAGAGACATAAATGAAAAGACACGTCTCTTAGTGAAGAGACACGACTTTAGACGTAAAGACACATCCTTTCGGCGAAGAGCTGCAACCATTGGGCGAAGAGTCGCACCCGTAGAGCGAAGGGGTGTGACCAGTCGTCGAAGGAGTGTGACTTTTGGCAAAGAGACACGTCCTTTGGGCGAAGGGGTGTGACCATCCAAGCGCAGGGGTCCTCCTTGGCATGGCACTTCGCGTATCTGCAACTAGGAGTAGATGTATTGTTGTTAACATAGTCACAATCGTGACATTCCCTCCCATTTAAAATGAGAGCCCGTGTCAAAGAAATGACTTCTGATGTTGATAGAACTCTGAAAAAGCATTGAATCTTCGAAAATCTTCAATCTTTGAGTTATCGGAAACCTTTGCTTCTTGCGAAACCTTTTTGCTTTGACTGCTAAGTCCCATATCATTGCATTATTCAAAGACTTTTTAGAGGAATCTGGTTTAATCAAGTTGACTGCAACAAGAGGTTGATCTTCAAAATCCTTCGTGTGATGTAAGATTTCTGGTTCAAAATCTTTCAGTAACTGCGAAATATTTGGGGAAGAGAAAATCTTCTCAAGGTACTCTTCAAATGGGGTAACTTCAACTTTAGTAATCACTGGAGAGGATTTTGACATGTGACTGTAATCATCTTCCAATAACGAATCCCAAAATCCTTCAGAATCATCTTCTGACACTGTAACTTCATGACTTGTAATTGGCATATCATCATCCAGTAAAGAATCAAAGAAAGCATAGTCGTCTTCAGGCTCGGAATCTGCAACTATATCTTTATCTTTGTCTTCATCAATTGATTCAGGAGAAGTTAATGAATTCAAAAATTCATCAATAATAATATCTGCATCTGTATCAAAAATCATATTCTCTTCATAATCCACTGTATCATATCGCTTGACTAGTACAGGTGAGGCTTGAATCACTCTTTCCGCATAAGAAAGCCCATGTAAAGTCAATTCACGTCCATCTTTGAACAAATTGATAGTATGTCCTCGAAACCTAATTGCTGGATCATATTGAAATAACCAATGTTAACCAAGAATCATGTCGTAATAAGATAAAGGTATGACTTCGAAATCCAATTGATCTGCATAAGTTTGAATCTCAAACTGCAACTGTCGAACTGTCTGATCACAAGTCAAAATTGATCCATCTGCTAATTCCACATCATATAAGTGAGATGTCTTCTGAGTTGGTAAGCCAAGCTGTTGAACTATCTGAGTGCTGACGAAATTATTCGAGCATCCGCTGTCCACCAAAATATTGATGTAGCGACCATTGAGTAGTCCAAGAAGGCTCAAAACTTGCTTTGAGAGAGGCTCCAAAACTGAAGAATTGCACTGAGCATGCTTCATAAGAATACTCGTATCCTCAAAGACACGAATCGTATTGACCACAGATTTTCCTTTATCCTTAGCAGAATCTGGTTGTTCAAAATTCGATGATGTTTTCGTGTTGGAATTTCTTTTCAAATTAGACGGATTTGGTCTCTTTGGACATTGATACCATCTATGGTCACCACTGCAAATTGTACATAATCCTTCCTTCTCTGAAGTCGAAGATGCATTTGACGAAGAGCCTTACTGAGTATTGGAATGCCGATCTTGAGAAAAATCACGTTCTTTACCACGATCAAGTGGAGGAACATGTGAAGAAGATCTGCTTTGAGATTGTCCATCTTGAGAATAGAACCTTGAAGTTGAATAAGGTTGCGTTGCTTGGTGTCTGAACTGAGACTGATGTTGCTGACTTTGGCTATAGTTGTTTTTGCAATTGCGCTCTGAAAAGAGAGCACTATTTGAAGATCTGTTACCAGGGAGAAAATTTCGTGTAGGGCGTCGATTATCGCCAAGACGCTCCACATAGGCAATTGCAGCATCCAAAGTGGTAGGGTTGTATTTGAGCACATCGTCCTTCAGGTTGGGTTCGAGTCCGTCGATAAAGCTGTGAAGTTTATCAGAGGGACTAAGGGTCTCTATCTCCAGAGTTAGTCTTTGGAACTCTGTGATGTACGCGGCCAAGGAACCTGTCTGGCTCAGGCGGCGAAGAGAGGACCGGGCATGAAAATCCGTATTGGCAGGTTCGAACGCCTTGCGAATAGCACGCCGGAATTTATCCCAAGAAGGTGTGTGTTTACCATCAACAACCCGTCGTTGCCACCAAAGAAATGTTGTGTCTTTGAGTAGAGAACTAGCAAGTGCAACTTTTTTACTCTCGACCAAGTCTGTGTTCGATAAGTAAATCTCCATTTTGAACAGCCATTGGTCCAGCACGCGCTTGTCGCGGCGACCATTATATGGTTCCGACAGTTTAACATCAAGCTTCTTCTTCTGTGCAGCATTAAAAATTTTATAAAGTAATTGAAGTTCGCGATTGTCTACCTCTTCAGTTGGATCTGGTTCGTTTGGTTCGTCCACTGAAGCTTCGGAAGAAGGTGTCGAAGATGCTGCATTTGTAGTTCGAGAAACAAAAGGTCGACTTCGAGAAGTGTTTTCCGTGTGTATCTCATCCAAGCGAGTGTGAAGTGATGCGAGGCTTGCGGAAAGTGTTGCCATCTGCTCCTTAATAAGAGTAAGGGCATCGTCAGATTAACCACCTCTGTCTTGAGAATTTGGCATGGTTACACCTTAAAGGGAACTCGAACAGGTGCTAGAGCAAGTTTTTGAAACGGTTACAGCTTTTGGGACGGGAGCGCCACATGCAGGAGAAGCACACCATGCCAGCGCTGGAGGATGGGGTAGGAGCAGCTTGCAAAAACTTAGATCGATGGTCTTTTACTCACGCAATATGAAGTTGTTTTTTTTTATAAAGTTAAGTGACTTCACACCTTTTTATTAAATTGGTCTTGGTCAACTTAAGGTGTCCGGTCAATTTAATAATGTGTAAAAGTATAGCCAGTAGCGTGAAAGTCCAGAATCGATGGCTGCGTAAGTAATTCCGTACACTACGTGAAGGGTTGGGCCAGTGAATAAGTAGCGCAAACATGAAGAGTTGCTACGCAATGAGTGCGCCAATAAAGGGGTAGCACCAAGGGGTGCCTACACCAGAACACTCAGTCTGCAAGGGGTGTGACCTTTCATAGGGGCACACATAGAGCAGCACCTATTCACGAAGGGGTGTTCACGATCGAAATTAATTGCTGAAGAGGTGCAGCCAGCAGCAAAAGACACTCTTCTGCTGAATTTCATCTCTGGTGCGGAAGGGTGCCTGCTAGCGAAGGGTTGCTACCTTTTTGGCACGAAGGGACAGCTTTTGGGTTGGGTGTAGCATGCGGAGGGTCACCAACGAAGAGGCACCGGAGAAGGGGTGCAAAGAAGCCCGCATAAAATTCAGCCCATCTGCAAGTCTCTTGGCGCCAAGGGCTACCGCCAAGGTGAAGATGTGTTGCTGGGCTGATTTGAGAACCGTTCGCGTGAAGAGGTGCGATCCTTGGGAAGGGGTGCGAACTCTTCAAACTGAAGGGGCTCTTCTGCTCCAACCTCCTCATTAAGGGTCATTATCACCGGTATGCCCGCACACACACACATTTGTACTACTGTCCGTTATGTATAGAATTGGAACAGAATAAGTTTAAGTTACCTCATGCTCGTATGCACATGTGTACCACCTTTCTTCTGCTTCCATGCAACTCTGGGAAGGGGGGGAGAGGGTAGCGGCGAGGGTGAGAGGCTCACAACCTTCGGGTCCCGGGAAAAAATTTGCTCCGATACCACTGTGAAGATTCTAGATACTAATCCTTTACTAAGTACTTAAACTCATGATTAAGACTTAAGAAACTTGAACTGTACTCGAGACAAGACTTAGAAGACTCTATGTTTGATTGATTGAAAGTGTGATACAAGGGCTCCTTATATAGGAGACGAAGAGACATAAATGAAAAGACACGTCTCTTAGTGAAGAGACACGACTTTAGACGTAAAGACACATCCTTTCGGCGAAGAGCTGCAACCATTGGGCGAAGAGTCGCACCCGTAGAGCGAAGGGGTGTGACCAGTCGTCGAAGGAGTGTGACTTTTGGCAAAGAGACACGTCCTTTGGGCGAAGGGGTGTGACCATCCAAGCGCAGGGGTGGTCCTTGGCATGGCACTTCGCGTATCTGCAACTAGGAGTAGATGTATTGTTGTTAACATAGTCACAATCGTGACATCATTGAAGATTCTTGAATTTGCTACGAAGGGTCCACCCTTCCTTAGCACGAAAGATAAGATTTTTCTTTGAAGCCGACTAGTTCACGAGGGACTTGGTCCAGAAGGCTTTGCAGAAATTTCAAGGAACACACAAAAAGGCAGCAGATCGCCATTGTCGCGATTTGAAATTGAAGGAGAATGATTGGGTGCTCTTACATTATGGGAAGGCACTCTCGAGAAAGAAAAAAAGGGAAAGGAGCGCCCTCTTTGAAAGCTTAGCATCAGATAGTGTGGACCTTTCCAGATTTAATGAAAAGATAAACGATATCTCCTTTGGACTGAAGCTGCCAGAATACTTGGAGGATTCACAATGTTTTTCATGTGAGTCTCTTAAAGCCTTTTGAAGGCGATGTGCCTGATGATGAACAACCCGAAATGGACGAAAACGAGCAAATACTCATTCCAAAACAGAAATTGGCACAGAAAGAAAGAAAGAAGGTAAAGCGACTGACGGTTCTTGGTTAAATTCAAGACCTACTTCGCAATGGATGCGAAGCGAATGGAGGAGGAAGACCTAGCAGATATTCCTCGGAATGTGAATCTTTACCTTGAAGCTTTTGGTTTAGCATAGTCTATTCCAAATGGAACCCAGAATTCAACTTGGCCGGAGATCTGGTGCAATGGGTTTGCACAAGAGGAAAGTTACTCCGCTCCTTTGTCAACAGATGCCTCGATTTTTGAATACTAGAGTCACCGATGTCTCTTTGAGCTTCAGGGATACTGAGAGCTGACAGTATTCTGCTGAATGACTTTATAAAATGGAACTCCTGAATATGAAACTGATTTGTTCTTGACTTGTTTTTAAGTGCAAGAACTCATAGACGAAATGACTGCAGCATTTTGGTCTAATTGATCTCGAATAGACATGGTTGCAATAGGGGTTAGTCAATCGGGCATCGATGAGCTCCTGAGTGGATCTAGATGCGATTGCTAGCTACATTGCCGACACATCATGGTCTAAGATCCGAATGAATGTTGAATGTCATGTGATGTCCTCTGATATCTAGTGATGTCCTGTGATGTCGTGTGATGTGACTGTCGGTTGGTACATGTGCTAGATGTGTGTTCCTAGTGCGTAGGTACTAACAGTCGGTGTATGCTAAGACAGTTTATGGCTTAAGTCTGTTTTGCAGGCGTAATCGAGGGCGATTACAATGCTTTCAAGAGGGGGGTATGTCACAAACTGGTGACGTGGCTGTCCAGTGCACACTCATATGCACCCACCCTTGGCCATAAATAATGAGGTGGCAGAATTTACAGAAATGCTAACATGGCTGGCTGCCGGCAGGAATGACACGTGGCAGCAGTACGGACGTCCGCGATTTACGGCGCGTTTTGCGGGCTGTCAGCGGCAGTTTTTGATTTCAGCTTTTGGACTTGCTTTTCCTACGCAAGTTGAGAAAGAGAGAGAGAAGCTTTTTGCTTTATTTTACTAGGCAAGAATGAGAGAGAAAGAGTCTCTTCCTTTAATTTTCAAGAAGCTTTTACTTGAAGCTTTTGAAGTTTTTGATTTCAGCTTTTGGGGCTCTGCTTTTAGCAACCCTTGTACTCTTTAAATAAGTGGGTAGGCCACTCACAACTCAGAGCATCTGGACGCAAAGTCTGAGTGTGAGCGCCTGCCCACGCTCTTGTACTTTGAACTCAGATTAATATAAAAAGAAATACCAAAAGGGGCACCAGTCTTTGGGGCCAATATCTCTACGCACGAAACTCCGTCGGGCCAGTATCGAATAAATTGTGAACTGTGAACTGTTTTGAAGTGGTTATTTGGTGCTGTCGCGGTAGATTCTCGACTTGGAGTGTCCAAATCTGTTACACTTTCCAATGATTTTTGTTTAATTTTTGAGACCCTCTTTTTCAAGTTGCAAATGGCCGGACATTGTATGGCCAGTGTGAAACAGGAGTTTCACCCGCATACAGGAAGTTGGTCGGCACTGGAATTCCAATAGTAAAAGGGTGTCTAGTCTCAGTTCAAAGTCATCCAGGTCCCCTCGCCGCACTTAATAAGTTGGTGAATACTAGGAAACTAACTCAATGGAGGCACAGTGCTAAGATGGGGTCACCAAGAGAAAATCGCCCGAGAACTGGGCTACATTGCATTTTTGGACTTGGTCCTAGTGATAAAAGATGGTCAGATGACCAGTGAGAGTCCAATGGAAGCATCTCCTAAAATTTAGGGAGCTGCTATTTTGGGCCACGAAATATGTTCGCGTCATTAGGGGAACATTTTATTACTCTGCTGCAAAGTCAACTGAGCAACCGGTTGAGATATTTTTAGCCCGAAAGGTACAAAACGGGAAAACCATGCATGAGTGCCACTTGGCACATTTTTGGGCATTTTCCACCTTGAGAGAGAGAGAAGCGTCGTAATAAATGTGGGGGACTGCATTTTTCAGCTGTATGATGGATTGTTGCAGGTACCAAAGCTATTGTGTGCAAGCTTTGCGTGCAAGCTTTCCCTCTCATGTACAGTTTAGTGCAAGAAGTGATGCCTTGCACACTCTACATTGCTCTCTCTCTCCCCTACGTGCAGTAACGTGATGCCCCACAAGAGGGTTCTTCATTTGACTTATGTACAGTTGTGTGGTCTTATGCTTCTGTGCCGAGGCAAGAGCCTCTTTGAGCAGGAAAAGGAGTAGCTAGGGTGATAACCTCACCTTACAGGTACATTTTCAACGTTGGTTATGCGTTGGTTTTGGATTGTTTTGCAGCCGTATGGATTCAAGAAGCATTGGGAACAATGCCCCACTGTTAGAGGACAGTTTCGGGATTGTTAAGGGCTGAAAAAAGGGTAAAAAACAGTAAATACAGCGAGCTGTAATTGTTGGGCTTTGGAAGCGAGTTCCAACAGGGGGGTTTGTTCCAAGCGAGTTTTGGGGCCATTGTACTACCAAAATTTTGCGAGAACGTGTGTAATCTAGTTGGATACAGGTGAAGATCCCCACGACTCTAGTTTTGTAACTTTACTATCTAAAGAAATAAAGAAATACCGAAAGGGGCGCCAGTTTTTGGGGCCTACAGGTTGTCGGCGTCTGCTCAGAGCATTCTAGCTTTCAAGCCGTGTGTGCTTTGAAGTGTTAATTCATGTTACACGTTCCTTCTGCAAGGTTTCTCTGTGTGTTAAAGCTTAAAGTAAAGTTCGGGTGAAAGCCAAAGTCTACCGCCCTAAGGGCCGGTTTCACAAAGCCTAGGCTTGGCAATGCCTAGTGGATCCAGAGCACGAAGAGGGGCTGATTGTAGCTGTGTTTTTCAGCCGGTAGGAGGTGTCACCAAATTGGCCCATAGCCATGGACAATGATGCTTATCTACAATAATTACATGTCTGTTATGTGGGCTGAATTTTTGCAGGAGGGCCTAGCCTCAGGTGCTTGAGGCGCTTGAAGTGCTATAGGGCACCTAGGGGAGAGGAGCTTGAAGTGCTTACCGGCTCAATATAGCAGCAGATGGACACACTACAGCTACATGCATGGCAAGAGAGACACTTGGTAGCTAGGGAACCCTCAAACTGGCAAAGCATGCAAGGAAAGTGGACTCTTGGCCACACATGCAAGGTAGGTGGACACTTGGACAACACGTGCATGGCACATACAGGGACAGTTAGACCACATGCATGGCAGGTGGCCACACCACCCTTAATGCACCAAGCGACCCATAAACTGCAAGGGCAATCCCACAAACAAGCAGCAGCAGCAGGGCAAGTGGCCACTTGTCAAAACAGCCCACTACACACTCAGTTCTAGAGGGAAGGTGCTGACACATATGCCATATCTAAACCACACACACACCTATTTAAAGAGCTGAATAGCCAGTTGTATGGAATCTTTTACACTCTTCTCAATGTGTGTACACTCTCTTGGAGGGGCTCCATCTCCCAAGAGAAGCTTTGTAACTGTTTTAATTATTAATTTAATAAAGAAATACCTTCACGGGCACCTCTTCAAGGGCCAATGCTATGTAGGAGAGAAACTTCGTCTCTCCACGTCCCTCTCTTATCTCCCAGTCTCTCTCATTATCCAGATCGGACAGCTTCTTTCAGCAGCAATGAAGAATCCGGGAGAGATTAATCACAATGAGCAGTAGATGGAGTATGATACTATGAGGAAATAGAGGTCGAGGTTGCAGTCACGGACGATGAGGACACGAATGGTCATGACAAGTCCTTGAACAACGACAAGGAGAGAGAGGCCGAAGTTGACAAACCCTTTTCTATTCATTTAGCAAGAATCCCCATTATGTCAAGCACATGAAAGAGAAGGCCATGAGGACAAGCAATGGAAGAATTTGACTAGCCCTTTGAATCCCCAAATCAAAGAAACACTGCCCAGGCGCAGCTATTTTTTTAACACATGGGAAGGAACTGTCACAAAGCGGGCACCACGTGCCAATAGAGAAGAGCAGACGGAACAGACTTTTAGCACTTCAATAACAACTGAACTGAAAGAGAGAGAGAGAGACGACACGCGACACGGAGTGGCGGAATTCCACCCCAAAGAGTATTGGCCCCAAACCTTGGCGCCCCTTTCGATATTTCTTTATATTGCATCATCAAAGTACAAGCCGGTACTCCAGACTCTGCACCTTCTCCAGGAAGCATGCTAGAGAATGAGCCCTAGCCTCATATTTAAAGGCCCTTGGCCTGAAAAGCAGTTTATATGAAATGCTTTCAAACTCAAAAGCTTCTCGTCCAAAAAACATAAAAAGTTTTCAAAAACTTCTGGTCCAAAAAGCAATGCCAAAAGCTGCCAGCGTAATTTACGGAAATCCGTACAGCATGCCACGTCATCAACCAGTGCAAAACGCGGAAATCCGTACAGCCTGCCATGTCAGCGCAATTTTCGGAATTTTTCTGTTGCCTTAGGGTTGGGGTTTCCAGAATTAGGGTTTCTGGCAGAAATTAGGGTTTGCAGGTTTTAGGGTTAGGGTTTCCAGAATTAGGGTTTCAGCAATTAGGGTTTTCAGAATTAGGGTTTCTGCAATTAGGGTTTAGGCCCCTCGGCCGGCATCTGTAAGTTGGCTCCATTCTTTAGGCTTCGACACGTCAGCAGTTTGTTACAGGAACACTTATTGTCCTAGTTTCATGGGGGGATTCCTACTTTCTCGGGAATGGCTGGTCAAGGGAACCCATGGATGCACAATGGGATTGGATCCAACATGCCAGAAAACAATAGTAGTATGCGGCATGCAAGGTCCTTATTTTCAGAGGACAGTGTGGGGTTTATGGAGGAGGCACACCACCTACTTTTGGTTCAACCTTTGGAGGAATACTATGCTACAACCTACCCCCCACAATCATCTCACACCATGGGGTGTCCAGAAAGACCACAAAGAAGAACGCCAAAGTGTCTTTGGAACTTTTCCTAGTCCTCAAGATGAGAAAGAGGCCTTAGCTTTTATACAATAATTTGAAGTAGCCTTCTCTAGAGAAAATTTCATAGCAGCATCAAAAAGTCCGAAAAGCTTCCTCTTTCTTGAAAGGAAATGCTCAGCTACGGTAGTCTACTCTTTTACTACAAGGCCAAGCACCTAGAACATGGCTTGGATTTAAACAACTTGTATGTACCATCATCCATGGCCGCGGCATCGCACATCCCAATCAAGTCATAATAAGGTTGAATGGTCTTCGAATCATGTTTTTTGTGGGTATTAGAGTCAGAGAACTCTAGTACTATTTGTATTCAAACACATAACGCTAAAAATAGCATTATTTGGGTGTTTTTTAGCCTCCCGTTCTACGTCGTTCCTGTTCCGAACCCCTTCCCGTTCCCCCGTTCCACAGGGAGGCCCGTCGCCGTTCTCGTTCCGCGTTCCGCGTAACTATGATTGAGGCTCGCAGTCCTCCGCTAGCTCCTCCAAAAGTGTCTCGGCCATAGATGGATTCTCTTGTGTCATCTCCCACTCAATGAAGGGATCTGCCTTGTGTGTGACGCTCTTGGCAAGCATGCGCAAGTTAGCGCTCACAAACACCAAATCATTGGCCCTCTGGACCCCAAGGCGATTCCTCTTCTTAGAGGCAATGTGGTTGTACACACTCCATAGTTGCTCCAAGCAACTAGTGGTACATGCTTGGCTAAGGACACAAACAGCCAAGCGCTGCAAATGTGGGCCATCTCCTCCATAGTCCTCCCACCACAAAACCGAGCCAATCTTGTTGCGATCAACTTGTGCATCTACACATCCATAGGAGCCCTTCTTTTGCCTGTAGTTGAGTAGCTCATATCTAATCTTGCACCTAATGTCACTACTAGGCTCAAGGCGCTCCAATGCAAGCCGCCATCCTTTGCTCACCTCCTTGTCGGTCTCTTAACGCCTTCCCTGAAACTCGGAGTCAAGCACATAAGCTGCTGTATAAAGTGGAGAGTAGTATCCATTCCACCTCGACTCACACAAGCCACGAATCTCCGCATACTAAATAGGGTCAGGCACAAGCTTCTCAAGTGTCTCTATCATTCAATTCATGGCTTCGTAGACTTTGTCGATGCATGGCTACAAGCTATCCACAACTCGAAGTAGGTGTAGAATAGGCTTGACCATGGCATCAAGAGTCTTCACCTCCTCCAACCAAGCGACGTCATCGGCCCATTCTCGGCATTTCAATCATGTTGCTGATGTAGACTCCGGCATTGCCTGGAACTCATCAAGAGAAAGAGGCCCCTTAAGGCTCCGCCACATGTAAACAAGCGGCCTAGCATAAGCCAATTGAATGCAAATCTTGTCTCTAATATTTGAGCAAGGACAAGTGGCTCCTCTTTGAGAACTCATGGTGCACTTTTTGATGGTTGAGCACAAAGGAGACAATTTGAGAGGTGTCACTAATGGTGGGTAAAATCCATGACAAGCTCCCTATGTCCTTGAGGAGGTGTTGAGGCAATGCGCCATGCAAAATGTGACATGGATGCTAGGATACATGCCCTCAATGATAGCCCCGACTGCCCTATTTGACGCCTCTTCATCTACAACCATACAAAGACATTCTCCGGGCCGACAATCTCCATGCTGCTTGTCCACTCCGCGGCAAGCATCTTGGCGGCCTTGCCACTGTCGGATGCATCATGTGACTCCACAAAGTACATCTACCCCCGAGAGTAGGCCACCACTCCGTGGATGGACCGCTTGCGGGTGTCGCTCCATCCATCTACAAGGAGAGAGACGCCATTGGTCTCCCACAAATCCTTTGTTGCTTGGGCCGCTTGCTCCACGACAAGCTTCTCTTTGTCAAGGAGGGTGGTGCGAAGCCTCTCTGATGAAGGTGGCACATAAGAGGGGCCATATTCCCCTATTTTCATAATCATGGTTCGAAAGTAAGGACACAAAATAGAGCATGTTGTGTTAGTATGGAGAATCGAGACCCCATAATGAAATACAAAGTGGGAGATTTATGCCATAAGTCACAATGGAAACTCACCGCGAGCATGGAAGGCAATGTGGTTTTGGAAGAAGAATCAGGCATCCACCTCTCCCATCAATTTAGGATTCCAATTTTCGTTGAGGGTGCTTTGGCGATGCGCAATGGAAGCCCCCGATGTAGATGCATTTGTCTTGAACGCTTGAGAGGTGAAGCCAAGGTTGGCTTGCCTTCGCTCTCGCGGTGTCGCCGTGGCGGAGGGATCAACGGCAACAAAACGGCCCCTCTTGGCCGCTTCCGCAACCTCATACACCGCGAGCTTCTCAAGAAGCTCCAACCTCTTCTCAGGAGTAATGCGTGGGCAAAACTTCACCTCGTGACCGGGTTCATGAAGAAGATGGGCTCGCACTTTGTTTGCACCACCCGTTCACTTGTACGGGCATAGCTTGCATGTCCATGGTCTTGCACCGCCACCTTGACCATGCGCGATAGAGTCCACTTCATCCCACCACGACCATGTTTGCACAGTGGGCCTCCTTCGAGAAGAGCCGGCTTGAGAAGTGAAGTTAGCTTGAGATGACATGAGGGTGGAGAGAGAGTAGAGGAGGGAGAGAGTGGGTAGAGAGACTCAAGGGTAGAGCTTGCCGAGGGTAGACCGTAGAGAGGAGAGGCCTGAGCCTTGAGCAATTGCCAATGAGAGCTTGAACCTTGAGAGACCCAAAGGGTGCTTTTATAACCTCCCCCCAAAAAACAGACGTTGGGCTGCCTTGCTAACCCTTTCAAACGGCTAAAATTTTGAATTTTTTTAAAAATCCGTTCCTTGCCGGGCGTTTTCCATCCGTCCCATCCGTTCTCGTCCCCTTCCTCAAGCGTCCCATCCATTCCCCGTCCATCCCCAGGACGGCAGCCTGCATTCCCGCCTGGCATGCGCCCAACCGGCCGTTCCCAACCGTCCAGCCCCGTCCCCGACCCAAATACCCCCGACAACGCAACCGAAGTTTGCCAATGACAGGTGTAATGACTACGTCCCTGCCGAGGGCCGCTAGAACTGCCTCTGCAAGTGGCCCCATCCGATCGGGAGTGATCTTGAGCCGCGCCGCCAATTCCGGTTAAATGAAGTTGGCCTTGGCTCCTCCATCAAAGAAGATCCGGGCTTCTTGGTCTTTCACTTTGCCCCAAGCTCGGCAAAGTTATGTATCGTCCATCGTGCTGGGATTGCTACCCACGCAATCTGGAACCAATCTTGTTTTCATCTTGCCCTCAAGCCTTTCGTCGTCCTTGTCATTTTGTTCTTTCTGTGCCTTTTTAGGGCACTTTGCGGAGATATGCTACTTTCCCCGCATCCAAAGCACTTTCCTTCCTTAATGTAGCAAGCTCTCTCCTGAGGAGTGAGTTTGGGTCGTGCATCTTTCTTTTCTGGGTTGCTCTTTCTCTTTCTACTTTCTACTTTCATTTGTTGAAGTCTGTTCGGCTCTTTGCGTCATGATCTCATCAGTGAGGTAGGTCAGACTGTCAGAGTGAATGGCAAAACCCCGCTTCGCATGACTCATCAACTCCTGAATGGAAGCTGACTTTTGTTCCAAGCAGTGATCTCGGATCTCTGTAGGAAGACCCAAGGTAAACCGCTCAATCTGCTCTTTGAACGAGATCTTCTTAAATGAAGAGGCAGGTAGAAAAGAGCTCCAGAATCTCTCACAATAAGCGTTCACTGTATCCTTCTTGGTCATCCGAAGATGGTTCCAAGCAGTTCGTATATCACGTTCATACTCTCAAGTCAGCCAAGAAGAAATAAAAAGCCTCTTGAATTTCAGCCATTTCACTGGCGCAGTCTTGCTTAATAGAAGCGTGGACCACCAAGTTCGAGCATTCCCCTTAAAGTAAGAGGCAGCTCTCTGAATCTGTGCTCTGAGTAACGCCCTCCTGAGAAAGCTATGTCAAACTACTGTACAAAAGACAAAGCCTTCAAAGCATCTCTATAACCAGAAAACGTGTCAAATTTTATTGACTGTTGACCTTCCTTAAACTCTCGGACTTTCTTGCTTTTGTCTTCCAAAAAGTCATAATGGTTGGCTTTATAGAAATTCATCTTCTTTGCGTAAAAGCTGATGTCATCAGCGTTAGGTGCAGCGGAATGAATGTTTGAACTTTGCTCAAGACGAATTGTGCTCAAGGTTCCTTTTTGTTCTTATGGAAGGGAGAGCCTTCCGTTCTTAATGAGAGAGTGCAATGATCGTAACAAAGTGAATGGACACAATGCGTGCGAGTATATGAGACTGAGAGATAGAGAGAGAGGAGACATATGACACCAGAGACATTGTAAAACCCTCCTCCGAAGGCCCCACTCTCGTCGGCGAGAGTGGTCTACTATTGATTGCACAAATCTCTACAATCTGAATGCATGTGATTGATGCAAGTCTAGGCTAGATCAATGACGACGACGGGGATGGCGAGACCGATCTAAGGGCTGAAATCTGCTACTCTTTGTACTGCTGTCAAAGACGCTAATGGGCTGAAATGTGCTGCGGCTGAAAACGCTAGGAAAAACGCTGGTATCTGCTGATCTTTGTCGCTGAAAATCTGCTGCTATGAGGGCTGAAACTGCAGGTCTTTAGGGCTGAAAACTAACGGGCTTTTGGCTGAAAACTGCAGGTCTTCATCTGCTGAAAATAGCCATGGCTGTGGGTGATTCTGATATGCTGGAAACGCCAGCAAGGGGAGTGGTCTTTGGCAATAGCTCCTTGGAGGAAAAACGCTAGGGGTTGGGACTTGTATGGCGATGAGGCTAGGATGAGAAACGCTAGGGCTGAGTTTGCCTTGCGAGGGTGATTGATGAAAAACGCTAGGGGTCTGAGTCCTACTTGGAGGCAAAACCACCAAGGGGTTCTTGTTGAGAAGTTGCCTGTTGAGCTTGGGCTCCTGCTACCTCTTCTGCCAATTAGTGCTAATCTAGGTTTGCTTATATACAAACTTACTCAATTTGCCCTACCTACTTTCCAACAAAAGTCACTTGAAAATAATAAGTGAAAAATGTCAAAAATAGGTAAATTAGGCTAAATGCACTGGAAAATTCCCCTGAAGGATTCTAATGGGAATGCTTATGATCATGCTGTGTGCAACCAGAGGATATGCATCTACTCTAAGTATCTGGGCATACACGGTCTGCGAACATACTCACAAAAGTGCCAGAACACTTCTAATCTAGACTGACAGGACTGACTAAACCCTTGTCATGCTGTAGCTTGTCCACGGACACATAGGGTTGGATGTGTCATGTGACATCCCCTCCTTTTCAAAGTGAGATACTGGTACCGAACTGTATGGCGTCGAGGGAGATCGGCAATAGCATCTCGAATCCTAGAAGGGACTCTTCGCCGGCCCACTCTGATGTGTTGGTCATGCGGTACTTGAACTTCATAAAGGTCTGCAAAGCTTGCTTCTTTGGGCCACGCCGAAAGCGACACAAGGTCTTTCGTGGCTCCTTCGATGCTTCAACTTCATCGAGAGTCATGCTTCTTTCTTCTTCAAGAATCTCCATGGCTGAAAATTCCTAAAACCATTTCCAACACAAAACCATGAACATACCCATTCCATGTAAAGTGAGTGGAAAAAATCTTGTCTCCTCAAAGGCTGTGCATGCAATGTAGATGAACAAATAGACGGAGTGCCAAACCCTTCACCACACACACGCAAACGATGAGATCGAATTTTTCTCTTTTGATCTAATTCAATCAACTGTGGCAATTCACCACGGAAACGCCCATGCTTGGTGCTCATACTTTCATGTGCTCTTTCTATGAATGTGTCATGCCAAGGAAGAGACATGGAATGTGACTTCCTTACATACATAATTTTCAATTGTTCATGAACAATCCGCATACATTCGTGCTCATTCATGAGCGAAACGTGCTCAACGTACAATATGTCATGCCTAGGAAAAGGGATCACATAAAGACGCTGACTAAAATACAGGAAACGATCACGAATGAAACACTCGTACAATGCATGCATACTAATCATGCGAACACATAATACTTCCTATAAGGATTCTTTGGACCTAGGCTCGAGAGCCAACATCGGTTCTTCCTGAAGGGGTTCTTCGGACCTAGGCTGGAGAGCCAAGACCGATCTTTAGTGATTTGATCGAATCTGCAACGAGGTTAGCTTCGCTAGAAAAAGCATCCACTAACACATCATCCTTATGAACGATCACGTCATCTTCATGTAAATCATCATACTTGTGAGAAATCACATCTTGATCATGCAAGTCATCATGCTTGTCAGTGTCATCCAATTCATCATGCTAATCATTGTCATTCAAATCATCATCATGCAAATCATGTGTGTCATGCTTTGGAGAAAAAGAGACTGAGAGAGTCTCCTTCTCCTGAATCCATTCAATCTTTGCTTGCACATTAGCAATGAGAGAGGGAGAGTGAACAACTTCCTCTCCACGAATGACAATGGGAGAGTCACTTTTGGCATTGAGAGTGAAAGTATTAGCCTCCCAATCAATGAGAGGGTTAAGCTCACGAAACCATCGAATGCCCAAAATCATATCACATCATGAGAGAGGAGAGACAAAAAATCTTCTACGAAAAGCAGTTTGTTGAATTGTCAACAACACACCCAGACACTCTTTCGTGATGAGAGAGTCCATACCGGGAGCAAAGCCACAGACCTCAAGAGGAGATTTCTGACTAACCTCTAGGCGGGCTTTCTCAACAAGAGAGGTACTGATCACATCATGCATACTACCTGGGTCAAACAATATGACAAAACGTTGCCCGTCATATGAACATAACATTTAATGAGAGACTCATCAATGGGAGGGTCAGGAGAAACTTGGGGCACACTCGTGTTATCATTAATTGCATTGACAGAGGAAGTGGGTTCTATGGATTCATTCGATTCAAGCTTAGGGCATGTTCTTTTTATGTGACCCTTAATGTGACAATGAAAACAACGACCTTCCTTAGAATAAGTGCTTTGCTCTTCCGACGTGATGTATCCTCCTAAAATTCCATGTGCTACCTTTTCATTTGGAGTGAGCTTAGGTTTAGCAATTGTGTTAGCCTTACCCTTAGGTTCATTGGAAGAATTCTTTTATGAGATACTGTTGGAAGATTGGTTAGAAGAGTTACCGTTCTTACCATTCTGAGGGTTCTAAGAAGTCTGAGAGGTACTTGTGGAAGTCTTGTTCTCCTTAGGCTTTCCCTTGTTGTGCTTCATCTCCAGTGCGAGAGCAATCGCTACCGCCTTGTTGAGATCGATTGGATCGAGCACCTCGACATCGTACTTGATATACTCGTCCAATCCATAAAGGAATGCCTCTTTGCGTTCATCATCCGACTTGCGTGCTTGGGTACCTAGCTGCAAAACACGTTTAGAGAAAGACATAAACGACATACCATTTTGCTTGAGAGCGCGCCAATCGTCCTTCAATCGTGCGAGGTACTGAGGTGGCATAAACCACACCTTGAGCTTGTCTTGGAAATCATCTCAATTGAAGGAAAGGGGCGTGAATTCGTCGGCTTCCTCTAGGTGCGCGGCTAACTATGCCTCTTGCCATGCGTGGTACCAATTGATGGCATCATCGGCAAGGTACATAGCTGCCGTCAAAACCTTGCTATTCCTTGTCTTCTTAGTTGTCGCAAAATAAGCATTAAATTGATGCAACCAAGAATGAATAACCGTAGCATCCATCTTACCAACATACTTACTGAAAGTCAACTTCTCTGTGACTGAGTTGTTGGAATCCGCATCGTGGCTTGCACCACTTGAGGAACTCCCACGATCTTTGGCTGGTTCGGACTTCGAGGCAAGTACTTGTCGAACCAATTCTTGAGTGCGGAGTACTCTTTGAGCATCACGATTTGCCTCCAAGGCCGCTCGTCTTGCTTCAGCTTCCTCCTTTCTTTGTGCTTTTCTTTCTTTTCGTTCGTCGCGCTTGCGTTCCAAGGCAATGCGAGTCGCTTCTTGTTTGGCCATCATGTCCATCATTAGCTTGACCATTGCCTCCATAGGATTTGGTACAATTCATGGCGTAGATGGCGAAGGAGAAGGGTCGGAAAAATCTCTTGCTGGGGAAAATTCTTCGTCGCCTCTCTCATACTCATCACCTGTATGCGAAGTATCCATTCCGCTTCGGGTGATGACCATGCACTATGATCTTTGGCTCTTAAGTTCACGAGGAACTTGGGTTCTTGAGGGTCTTGGGTTCTTGGGTTCTTGTGGGTCTTGGGTTCTTGGGTTCTTCAAGTTTTCTTTCGCTTGCAATCTGTGTTTGAGAAGGATCTTCTCCTCACCCGAGTTCTACTCTTTTCTGCGGGCGCACCCCTTGGCGGCCTTGTGCTCACACAAAGGTTTCTTTTTCCCACCTCACGTCGATTGGCCAGTCGCTAAGTGCACAGTCTGCTCTCAATGAGTGAAAAGAGGTACAAGGGGCGGCTGGACAAGCCCTTCTTTCCTTGGATTCCTGTCACTCTTCAAAAGCACGATTAGGAATCCACACGCCCAAGCGAACTTGGGTTCGTGCGACCGCAACAAGCAAAAAAAATTATTGTGATTCTTGTGGTTCTTTCCTTGAGTGATACAGAACACTGCCAAAGCTCTAATACCAATGTTAGGTGCAACGGAATGAATGTTTGAACTTTGCTCAAGATGAGTGCTCCGAATTGTGCTCAAGGTTCCTTTTTGTTCTTATGGAAGGGAGAGCCTTCCGTTCTTAATGAGAGAGTACAATGATCGTAACAAAGTGAATGGACATTGTGCGTGCAAGTGTATGAGACTGAGAGAGAGAGAGAGAGAAGAGAAATACGACACCAGAGACATTGTAAAACCCTCCTCCGAAGGCCCCCCCTCGTCAGCGAGAGTGGTCTACTATTGATTGCACAAATCTCTACAATCTGAATGCATATATAACCGGCCTGTACAACGTAGAGGGCGGTACTATTTCAATTACCTTTTAACTTTACACAGAGCACTGAGAAGGGAAGAGAACACAGTTGCGTCCAGCGACTAGAATGTCACTGCGCACACGAGACCGACACCCTGTAAGCCCCAAAGACTGGCGCCCCTTTCGGCATTTCTTTATCAAATTAAGGTAGACGATCCGACCACTTCGCACACGCTTTCACAAAGTTGTCCAAACCTGGCGAGGGCTGAAATCGGCTGAAAACGCAGGTTTTCGACCTGATTTTGGCAACATAACAGCGCAAAAACCCCTGTAGGTCAAAAGCACCTGTCCAGGACGGATTCCATCGCTATCTGGAAGCTTTCTGGTGAGCTGTCACAGAATTTCAGCAGGTTGTAATTCCCTGTTTCGGATCGTTTTTAGCGGAGCTAACACGCCTACGCGTGTCCCAAGGGCTCCCGCACGCAATGGGACAGTTCCCCTGTGAATTGGACGAGTTTTCACGCGAGAAAACTCTCCAAACTCGCAATCTTTCGCGATGGAACTGTGCGTACCTGTGGGGGATTAGCAATTAGCTAATCCGGTTCTTGTTCAGAAGGCTCTTGCCTTGGCAAACACGCATAAACCCCCAGAACTATACATGTTCAACTGAGTAGCCCAACTAGTGGGGCATTACCATATGTGCCAAAGGGGAGAGAGAGATGCACGAGAGCAAATCATCGCACTACATGAGACAGAGGAGAAGGCAAGCTTTCCATTAAAGCTGTAGACCTGCACCCACTACTCACACACACACGGTAGGTCACTTATGTGTGAAAAATCAGCCCCCTCTCTCTCTTGGGCGCCTCCTCCAGCGGAGGTGTCCTGCGGACTGACCTCCTCCTGCCAAGTGTCCAGTTTGTCCTTTGAGTTAATTCTCTAGTTCCCACTCACTTATAAAGTTGTAAGTGACTTTCCGAGTGGCCCAGATTTCGTTTCGCGGGCACAGGCTTCCATACTCATCAGAATTCAGTGCTAACTGGCCCGACCAGTCCCAGACTGACCGACCCAAACTCCCGCTGTGAGAAACCTATTCGACCACAGCCGTTTCACACTGGCCATGCAATGTCCACTTGCACCTTTTCAAGGGTTCCGAGGAAAACAAGTAAAAATAAAATAAATAAAAATATCTAGTACTTATTTACGAAAGGCAACAGGAAAAATACACCTCCTGGTGACAGCATATGACTGATGCAAGTCTAGGCTAGATCGATGACAACGACGGGGATGGCGAGACCGATCTAAGGGCTGAAATCTGCTACTCTTTGTACTGCTGTCAAAGACGCTAATGGGCTGAAATCTGCTGCGGCTGAAAACGCTAGGAAAAACGCTGATATCTGCTGATCTTTGTCGCTGAAAATCTGCTGCTATGAGGGCTGAAACTGCAGGTCTTTAGGGCTGAAAATTGATGGGCTTTTGGCTGAAAACTGCAGGTCTTCATCTGCTGAAAATCGCCATGGCTGTGGGTGATTCTGATATGCTGAAAACGCCAGCAAGGGGAGTGGTCTTTTGTCACAAAGTGATGACGTGGCTACGGACAGCAGAAACCCTAATTTCAATTACAATGGTATCAGAGCACGGCCGATTTCTCTTCTACAGGAAATCCGATCCTTGAAATTTTTTTTTTTCCGCGGCACCTATGGCTTCAGGCAATGATCAGTCGACTCGAGATGCGGGCAGGGATCACAACGAAGATTCTGGCGCGGAGTATGGCCCGCCTAGGCCTACTCAGACGGAGCAGCAAGAGATGGAGCGTCGTCAATTGATTGGCGATGCAACAAAGATGATGCTAAATTTTGCCAAGGACCCGAAGATGGCAAAATATATGAACCAGACCTCTTTGGAAGAGGTGCAGATGAAGTGGCAAAGAACCACAACGCCACTCCCGAAACCAGCTCTCAAGAAAACTTCTGCCTCCAAGAAATATACGGAGAAGGAACTGGAGAACGTGGTTGATGCACGGATTGCTCAGCTTTTCGACGTGCAAAAGAAAGGCAAAAAGCACGGCAAAAAGCAAAAGAAAGGCATTGACTTCCCGGGATATTTGGGTCGTCGGTCGACATTCGACAAGGCAAAGAAACAGAAGAAGCGTGTTCGATTTGAAGGAGTACCCAGTTCTTCTTCTTCTTCTTCTTTTGTTAGTTCTTCAAGCTCCTCGGATTCGAGCGAAGAAGACAGAAAAGGTAAAAAGCGAAGCAAGAAACAAAGCTTCGGAAAGGGCAAGAAGAAGGCTACATCTCGCCCAGAGACTGACAGTTTTACTGAGGACTTGTCTACAGACATCTCAGATTCTGATCATGGAAACTTTTAAGCGAACAAGAAGAATTTTTTTACAAAGCCAACCAGTATGACTTTCTCGAAGATGAAAGCAAGAAAGTCCGAGAGTTTAAGGAAGGTGGCCACTCGATCAAGTTTGATACTTTTCAGGATACTCAGATGCTTCGAAGGCTGTCTTTTATACAGCAGTTTGACATCGCTTTCGCGGGAGGACGCTATTCAGAGCACTCCAAGATTCAGAGAGCTACCTCTTACCTTAAGGGGAATGCTCGTACTTGGTGGTCCATGCTTCTTTTAACAAGAGTGCGCCAGTTAAATGACTGAAATTTAAGAAGCTTTTTATTTCTTCTAGGTTGACGCAAGAATATGAACGAGATGTACGAGCTGCTTGGAACCATCTTCAGATGACCAAGAAAGATACAATCAATGCTTATTGTGAAAGATTCTGGAGCTCTTTTCTACCCGCCTCTTCATTCAAGAAGATCTCGTTCAGAGAACAGATTGAGCGGTTTACCTTGGGTCTACCTACAGAGATCCGAGATCACTGCTTGGAACAGAAGTCAGCTTCTATTCAAGAGTTGATGAGTCATGCGAAGCGGGGCTTTGTCATTCACTCTGGTAGTCTGACCTACCCCACATATGAGACCATGACACAACAAGCCGAACAGACTTATGGGAATGAAAGTAGAAAGAAAAAGAGCAACCCAGAGAAAAAGGATGCACGACCCAAGCTTACTCCCGAGGAGAGAGCTCGCTTCATCAGAGAGGGGAAGTGCTTTGGATGCGGGGAACATGGACATATCTCCGCGAAGTGTCCTAAAAAGGCACAGAAAGAACAGAATGATAAAGACGACGACAGGTCTGAGAGTTCGAGAGCAACTGAGAAATGTGGCAGAAAAGGCAGATAGAAAAGCAGAACTGGTACCACATGGCGTGGGACCTGCACCGAATCTAATGAATGAAAGTACAAACTTTGCCGCTTTTGGGGCAAAGTGAAGGATCAAGAAGCTCTTTTGAAGGAGCCAAGGCCAACTTCTTTTCACTTGGAATTGGCGGCTCGATTTCGAAGTACGCCCGACAGACTGACGCCACAAGCGGAGGCAGTTCGACTAGCACCCGGATGGGATGTTGCCATTACACCGAGCATTGGCAAACTTCGTTTGCAATGACAGGGGTGTTCACGGCACACGAGTGACGTTCTACTTAGGATCCCTTGGTTTCACAAGAACTACGCCGTGGTTGACTACCTGGCCGAGAAAGCGACTTTGATAAATGAAGGGCTTAGAGATTGTACTTGATGAACTTCAGTTTCTTACTCATTCTTTTGGGAGAGAACTGAACGTTGGATAAAGGTTGAATAGGTTTTGACCTAATCAAAAGAACACCAAGATTTTTCTCCACACTCATGCCGATTGCTTGCTCTCCAGTGTTGTTGGTTTTGAAGAAAGACGGATCTTGGAGAATGTGCATCGATTATAGAGCTCTCAACAAAATCACCATCAAGAATAGATTTCCGATTCCTAGGATCGATGATATACTCGACAGGTTACAGGGATCCTCGTGCTTTAGCAGGATTGACTTGAAGAGTGGATATCATTAGATCAGGATCGCGCAAGGAGATGTCTACAAGACAGCTTTTCGGACGACTTTTGGGTTATTTGAGTTTTTGGTGATGCCTTTTGGCTTAACCAATGCTCCTGCGACATTTAACCGGATGATGGACAAGATTTTTCGAGAATACAGGCTATTTGTTGGCACTTTCTTTGACGACATCATTGTTTTCTCCAAGAATGAGGCAGAACACAGAGATCATCTGCTTCAAGTCTTTCAGGCATTACGAGATCACACGTTAGTGATTAATGCAAAGAAAAGTGAATTTTTCCTACCAAAGATACACTTTTTGGGACACATTGTGTCAGCAGCAGGAGTGCAAATGGACCCGGCCAAGATAGAGACTATCCGTGATTGGCCCGATTTGAGGAATATCCATGAAGTTAGAAGCTTCTTGGGACTGTGTTCGTACTACAGGTGATTCATACGAAAGTTTGCAGAGGTTGCTTCCCCTTTGCATACCTTGACACAGAAAGGAGTACCTTTTTCGTGGGGACCCACAGAGGTGACTGCCTTTCGGACATTGAAAGAGAAATTGACTACGGGACCTATTTTGACTTTGCCGAACTTGCAGAAGTCATTTGAAGTATATTGTGATGCTTGTGGTCGTAGTCTGGGTGCGGTCTTGATGCAAGAAGGCCATGTCATAGCTTACGAGAGCCGTTTGTTCTCTAGGCCGGAGATGACAGCACAAATCTATGAGAAAGAGCTTTTGGCAGTTATCCATGCTCTTACTCAGTGGCGGTATTACCTACTCGGAGCGGATTTTACTGTCTTTACAGACCATCAGAGTTTGCGCTACTTCTTGTCACAGAAGCAGCTTTCGGAAAAGCAGATTCGGTGGGCGAACATCTTGTCACAGTTCCACTTCCAGATTGTCCATGTGCAGGGATAGAAGAATGTGGTGGCAGATGCTTTGTCTCGGAAACCGTTGGTTCTGGCTGTTTCCGCGATACATCATAGGAGCTTCGAGGATATGGTCGATCAGTACGCCACAGATATAGATTTTGCAGATATTTTCACACGGATACGGGATGGGGAGACAGTAGCTGGATACTCCCTTCGGGAAGGCTACTTGATGAAAAAGACTATGTTGTGCGTTACACAGCCGTTGAGGAATAAGGTTATGACTGAATGCCACTGTCCACCTTTTACGGGTCACCGCGGCATTGCTACCACCATGAAGGGGGTAGAGAGATACTTCTTTGGGCCAAGACTCAAAACAGATATGGAAAAGTTTGTGCGCAGTTGCTTGGTATGCCAGAAGGTCAAGTTTGACAGGCATAAGGCACAGGGATTGTTACAGCCTTTACCCATACCCACCCACCCCTGGGAAAGTATTGCAATGGATTTCATTTTTGATCTCCCAAGAACACTGAAAGATCACGATGATTTTCCGATTACATGGCACGTCTGAGACGATTGTCTCAGACAGAGACCCCAGATTTATGAGTTTGTTTTGGAAGGCAATATGGGAGAACATTGGCACGCAGTTGCAGTTCTCGTCATCGTTCCACTTGCAGGCTGACGAGCAATTTGAGATTGCCAATTCAGTGATTTTAGATTTATTGAAGTCTTGTATCTCACATCAGAAGACTCGATGGGAAAAGAACTTACCTTTGGTGGAATTTGCCTACAATAACACGATACACTCTTCGACGGGGAAGACGCCGTGTGAGATTGTTGAAAGTGCTGCGAAGGTTCCATCCCTCCAGAGCACGAAAGATTAGATATTTGAAGCGGATGAATATTCGCGAGATTTGGATATGGCTTTTGCCAAGGTTCGCGAAACTTTGCAGGAGTCTCAAGAACGACAGAAAAAGGCAGCGAATCGCCATCGTCGCGACTTGAAATTGAAGGATGATGATTGGATGCTCTTACTTTTGAGAAGGCACGCCTACGAAAGAAAAAGGGAAAGGAGAGGCTTTTTCCAAAGCTTAGTATGCGATACTACGGACATTTCCAGATTACTGAAAAGATAAATGATGTCTCCTTCCGATTGAAACTGCCAGATACTTGGAGGATTCACAATGCATTGCATGTGAGTCTCTTGAAACCTGTTAAGGGTGATGTGCCTGATGATGGGGAGCCTGATGAGCAACCCGAAGTGGAAGAAAACGAGGAGATCCTGTTCCTGACCAGATTTTGGCACATAACGATACGAAGAAAGGTAAAGTCCGAAGGCGGTTCTTGGTTTAGTTCAAGAACTTTCATGCATTTGATGCGAAGTGGATGGAGGAGGAGGACCTAGCAGATACTCCTCAGATTGTGAAACTTTACCTCGATGTTTTGGTTTAGCATAGTCTACTCCAAACGGAACCCAGAATTCAGCTTGGCCGGAGATCTGGTGCAGTGGGATGCACAAGAGGGGAGTCACTCCGCTCCCTTGTCAACAGATGCCTTGATTTTGATACTAAAGTCACTGATGTCTCTTTGAGCTTCAGGGATACTGAGAGCTGACAGTATTCTGCTGGATGACTTTATGAAATGTAATTCCTGATAATGATACTGATTTGTTCTTGACTTCTTGTGAGTGCAGGAACTGACAGACGAAATGACTACAGCATTTTGGTCTGATTGATCTCGAATAGACATGGTTGCAATAGGGGTTAGTCAATCGGACATCGATGAGGTCCCGATTGGACCTAGATGTGATTGCTAGCTACATTGCCGATAAATCATGCTCTAAGATCCGAATGAATGTTGAATGTCATGTGATGTCTGGTGATGTCCTGTGATGTCGTGTGATGTGACTGTCGATTTCGTACATGTGCTAGATGTGTGTTCCTAGTACGTAGGTACTAACAGTCAGTGTCTACTAAGACGGTTTATGGCTTTTGTCGGTTTTGCAGGCGTAGTCGCCGTCGATTACAATGCTTTCAAGAGGGGGGTATGTCACAAAGTGATGACGTGGCTACGGACAGGAGAAACCCTAATTTCTGCCAAAAACCGTAAAATTCTTGCAAACCCTAATTTCTGCCACAAACCCTAATTTCCGGAAATCGCGGAGGCTGAAATAAAAAATTTGGGAAAATGATGAGCGACGCAAATTTCGCTTTTTCTCTACTTAATGAGAAAGAGAGAGAGAATGCTTTTGCTTTCAAGTTTTGACTCTCTGTGAGAGAGAGAGAGAGAGAGAGAGAGAGCAATTGCTTTTGATTTGAAGCTTTTGGGGCTCTGCTTTTGGGCATCCCTTGTAACCTTTAAATTAGTGGTGAGGGCCTCACTTCTTAGAGCATTTGGACGCAGAGTTTGAGAGTGAAACCCTAACCGCTCTCTTGTACATTGATGATTGATTAATACAAAAAGAAATACCGAAAGGGGCGCCGGTCTTTGGGGCCAATATCTCTAGGCACGGAACTCCGCCGGGCCAGTGCAAATCTATTGTGATCTGTGAATTGTTTTGAAGTGGTTATTTGGTGCTGTCGCGGTTGATTCTTGACTTGGAGTGTCCAAGTCTGTTACATCTTTGGCGATAGCTCCTTGGAGGAAAAACGCTAGGGGTGGTTGCTGAGAAGTTGCCTGTCGAGCTTGAGCTCCTGCTGCCTCTTCTGTCAATTAGTGCTAGTCTAGGTTTGCTTATATATAAACTTACTCAATTTGCCCTACCTACTTTCCAACAAAAGTCACTTAAAAATAATAAGTGAAAAATGTCAAAAATAGGTAAAATATGCTAAAAGCACTGGAAAATTCCCCTGAAGGATTCTGATGGGCATGCTTATGATCATGTTGTGTGCAACCAGAGGATATGAATCTACACTAAGTATCAGGGCATGTACAGTCTGCGAACAAACTCACAAAAGTGTCAGAACACTTCTAATCTAGACTGACCGGACTGACTGAACCCTTGTCGTGCTGTAGCTTGTCCACGGACACATAGGGTTGATGTATCACGTGACAATCAGAGTCTAAACTATCTGAAGACGAGACCTCCATAGAACTGTCAACCACGAGGCGAGAATTAGACTTCTTTGCCTTTTTCTTGCCTTTTTCTTGCCCTTTTCGAAGCTTTGCTTTTTGCTTCGCTTTTTGCCTTTTGTCTTCTTCGCTCGACTCAGATGAGCTAGAAGAACTGTCAGAAGAAGAAGAAGAAGAACTGGGTACTCCTTCGGCTTTCTTGCCGATTCAAATGTAGACTGACGACCCAAATAACCCGGGAAGTCACTATCTTTCTTTTGCTTTTTGTCGTGCTTTTTAGGTTTGTTCTGAGCATCAAAAAGCTGAGCAATTCGTGCATCAACCACCTCTTCTAATTCTTGCTTTGTATACTTCCAGGGAGTAGGAGGTTTCTTGAGAGCGGATTTGCGGGGTGGTGTTGTGGTCTTCCGCCACTGAGTGCGCACCTCATCGAAAGAAGTCTGACTCATATATTTTGCAAATTTTGGATCCTTCGCAAAATTAAGCATCTCTTTGTTTGCATCGCCGATCAATTGTCCACGCTCCATCTCTTGAAGCTCCGCCAGAGTAGGCCGAGGCGGGCCATACTCCTCGCGTGAATCTTTGTTGTGATCTCTTCCCGCATCTCCAGATAGATGCAGAGGAAGTCGACTGATCTTTGCCTGAAGCCATAGGGATTTCCCGTAGGAGAGAAATCGGCCGCGCTCTGATACCACTGTAACAGACTTGGACACTCCAAGTCAAGAGTCTACCACGAGACCACATATAAACACTTCAAAACAGATCACAATTCACAATTGATTCGACACTGGACCGGCAGAGTTTCGTGCCTAGAGATATTGGCCCCAAAGAGTGGCGCCCCTTTCGTTATTTCTTTTTATATTAATCTGCAACTCAAAGTACAAGTAAGTCGTCGGGACTCACTCTCAGACTCTGCGTCCAGATGCTCTCAAAAGTGAGAGCCCAGAGACCATCATAAAGGTTTACAAGGGATGCCAAAAGCAGAGCCCAAAAGCTGAAATCAAAGCTTGTGTAAAAAGCCTTCAAAAATAAAGCATGCTCAATAATTTCTCTCACAAGGCCTCTTGAGGTAAAGAAAAGCAAAAAGGCTCTCTCTCTCTCATCTCTTGTGTAGAAAAGCACTGTCCAAAAGCTGCACCAGCTATCGCAAATTGCGCCGCTTTTTGCGGGCGTCCGTACAACTGCCACGTGGCAAGGTTTCCGCAAACTCCGGAGCTGCCGTACAACCAGCCACATCAGCTTTTCAGGTCATTTCCATTTCCCCGGGCTTGTCCATGCAGGTGTGTACACATGGGCAGCCAGCCATGTCACCAGTTTGTGACACAAGATCCACGAAATTCATGCCCCCATTCCATTCAAGTGCTTGCAAACTGTCGTCCTCATCAGATTTAACCTTATGCACATACAAGTTGGTTACCTCCACTTAGCATTGCACCGAATAACCTAAGCAAAATTACCATTGCTATGGAAAAAGTAATTGCAATCAACAACTACGATTTTCTTCAAAGAAGAGCGTTCCATTGGTAGTTGCTCATCACCCAATGGCTTTCCTAGTTTTTAATATCTCAATAGACAACCGTCTCAGTGCTTGACTCACTGGTAACAGAGTGAGTTCAAAAGAAAACATTTTAACACATGATAGACGCAGTATCTAACTATCGAGCCTCAAAGATAGCACGGCAAACCTATTTCTTTCAAAAGCCACTTTACCTGATCACTCAAAAGATTATTTATGGGTGAGACTCCTTCCGGTTGTATAGCTGTATTGTTGTCCACACTTGCCTCTTTTAATGGAGAACCATTAAACTCAGAAATGCACGCCATCTTCTCAGAGGACATGCCCGTAGATGGACCAAAAATGGCAGCATCATGAGCAGCTTGTAGTTGTGCCTCTCTCTTTGCCTACATCACTCAAAATGACAGAATAATAGATTGCATCCATTTTGACAACTCACAGACAATTCCATGATCAGCATTCACTCACTTGACTAGTATTTGTGGACAAAAAAGTGCTACCAGTATTTTGAAGGAAGCCAGTATCATCTCGAGCTCCGGTGCCGTCTAATAAAATGTCAAATGCAAATATATGAGAAGATGGAAGTCAACTCAGAACTTTTGGACAATACTAAGACAAAAGAAGTTGAACTAAGGATAAGAATTGAGAGGAGAAACCTCCAAAATAGTCAAGCTTGGCATCATCATCTAATGGGGCATTCTTATTGAAAACAAACCGCTCCCAATCAGCGTCAATGCCCTTAGCTGTGTCTTTGGAAACTGCAAAAGGCAAGGTCTTGTTTTCAAATGCCTGCCCCAAGATCTTCAACCATAGCCTCACCTGGTAAGAATACTTCCAAAAACAGTCCTTGGCTTACTTGCGCAAAAAGCTAGAATTGATGTAGCCAACAACTCTTTCTATAGGCTATCCACAAGTAACATGGATCTTCATCCATAGGTAATATGTGTATGACGCAAATGTAGAAAGAATGTAAGAACGCTACCAGTATCTGAAAGCTGAACCTTCATTTTCTGTCTAACCTTCTCTGCCGGAGTCTGCGGACAAAGTTGCTAGGTTAGCCTTGAAGCTTAGAGACTTCATTCACGGTGACCATCAGCAAAAGAAATTACAAATGAAATGCATGGCAATTACCATTTCATTAAAGCCTGGAATAAGTTTAGCATAATCTACAGCATTTGGCTTCCTCACATCCTCCTTCCTGGACTCACTTTTCCGACTATCACCAAGAGATGATGGACTTCTGTGACTACGACTACCCCGTTGACGTGAGTGCCGATGATGATCTGTTGGAGACACACTTCTCGATCTCCTTGAAGAGTGTCTGGGCGACCTACTTCTCCTTCCACCTCTAGGTGATAGCTCCTGTCTCTTCCTTTCACTTCTGTAGGATCTTCTCTCCTGTGATGGTGACCCAGAAGGTGACCTGCTATTTGATGTGCGACGACGATGTCTGCAATCTGCCTCACGGCTGGAACTATTCCCCGACCTACGCTCTCTTCTGTGACTTCTCCCACTTCTTAATAAATGCTCTCTATCTCGACTTTGAGAGCGAGAGCTCCCTCTTGCCACATATTTGCTCTCTCTGTTACGAGTAGGAGAAGGGGAGCTGTGTTTCCTGTTGCGTCTAGCATCATCCTCAGAGCTGTCATGCTTCGTAGGGCACCTCTTCAACTTGTCGCGGACAGTAGCAAGCCTGCTCTCCTTTTCGAACTTGGCAAGGCTTGCTTCATGACTATCTCCCCTCACAAAGCTAGGGAATGTAGCTTGGGATGATGGTGGTGAAGAGGACGCGCCGTAGCCAAGACCTTGCTTGTGCTTGGCAGCCCCTCCGCCCTTCTGGCGCATCTCGTCATAGTACTCTGCGGCTTTCGATTCGTCCATGGCGGCGACGGATCTTGCAGGTTCTAGGAATATAAGGACTTTCACTGTGTGCTCGTGTCGGTAACGTCGGGACACCTCGAGCCTCCAGTCACAGGTTAGAGGCTGGTCGCATGGAGCGTCAGCGACAAGGTCACTTAGAGATGCTGAATACACACCTGATGTGTGCCATGGGCGGGTAACCACAAGGTCACTTATAGATGCTGAATACACACCTGATGTGTGCCTACCGGATGGGCAGGTATGTCTTACACAACAAAGGATTAATAAATTTAGAAAAGAGATATGATGTATTGGGAGCAGTTGTCAGCAAGTCGATCCCCTCTCAAACTAGGACGGGGGATGGTGATTGCCGACGTGAATGTATGCTACCCTTTTCACGCTGCAAATAATTTTGTGACACTTGGTTTCCACTTCTGCATCATCTTGTTGAGTAAAATCACCTCAAAAGGTGAGCCGCATGGTTCTTTTACCTCATAAACAGCAAAATTTGCAATTATCACCTCGAAGGTAGATGAGGCTTGCATAAAAACATTGCAACCCCCTTACTCATATAACCCCCTCTCTTCCTCATTTCTTCCTTTGAGAAGTTGACCAAACATTTTAAAATAATGATCCGTTTGGACCTTAACCACGTGATTGGGTTGGGATTGCAGCTGAGTGACATGATGCGACCAGGCTTTTGGCCTTGAAAAGGCTTGAAAGGTTGACCACATCATTTGAAAGTTATATACAAGTATCTGCAACAAGGCAATCTCATCAATTATGGGTTAGCTTATTGGGCAACCTGGTAAAGTGAGGTACACCTGATTCCATTCTAATCGTGACATGTGAGAAGCATTTTCCATCGTGTGTATGTTGAGATTCATGGTTACAACTAGCACCTACAAATTTGCCTTCACATGCAAATCTAGGATCAAAAAGAAGCAATGCAATAGAAATGTTACCATAAATATGTGGTAGTGATGTGTCTGAACACTCTTAGGACCGTCGAAGCATTTATTTCCTCACTGAGAGGTTTACGCCCATCACTCTAGGGCTATCTTATCTTTCATTGTGCACTAAGTAGTACATACTCTATATTGCATACCTTCAGCTTCTTCATCTTCTCAAAGCCATGTGTGTTTCCCTGCGACCCTATTTCCAAAAATTGGTATAAGTGCAGGTTGCGTCCTCTTGGGCTCAGTCGCAAGTATCGCCAACACACGCCTGCTCATTTTCTCAGATTGCGATGAGCTTTGGTGAGCGCCAGCAAGTCGTTTTGAGCCACTTGGGCCACAATTACTCCGAAAATAAAGCTCATAAAGCTTGGTCTGCTCAAAATTTTGATTTGGGCTCATTTTGGCCTCCATTTTCACTACAGGCAGTATTGCGCAAGAAATTTTGTCCTTTTGTGCAAAAGTTTGTTAGTGCCATTTTTTGCATAACAAGTCTCTTACAGTCTCCTACGGGTTGTGCTACATAGCACATGTTGGTCTCGCTTCGTTTCTCGTCTTTTCGGGCAGTTTTAACATCAGGTGCAAACACTCGCCACATGGCTGACAACAACACATATGTGTTCAAGATATTTGATACTGAGGATAAATCGGATGGCAATAATAACCCAATGTGGGCTTACATGATGTAACATGTTCTTGTGTCAAAGGGCGTTTGGAATGTTGTGCAAGGCATTGATGTACGCCGTGGTTCTGTGGATACAGGCAATGTTGAGGACATTGCGGGTTTTAAAGTAGTAGGGTTGTTGCTGCCATAGCTATTTTGCATACGGCTGAACAATCTCATTGGGATGTTAAAGATACGCATAATCATGCATTGATTGCATTATCTATGAAGCGCACTATTATTCCTCACATTCTTTCAGCTAAATCTGCAAAATAGGCTTGGGATATTCTTGTTTGTCTTTATGCAAGTCACAATGAGGCTAAAATTGCATTGCTGCGTAAAGAGCTAGAGTCGAAGATTATGCATGAGGATTATGACATGGACACTTTGCTTGTTGGTATCAAGGATATCAATGAGAAACTTATTTTTGCAGGCAAAGTCATTTCTGACAGTTCCCTCGTGCAGACTGTTCTTGATGCTTTGCCAGATTCTTACTAGACTTTTGCTAGTACGTGGAGACTTATGACCCAAGGAAATCCTGAAGTTGTCAATTTTGATGCATTATGCACATTGTTGTTGCAAGAGTCACTTTCAAGAAAAAAATAGGGATGAAAAGTGTGCAGTTGAATATGCCTTTATCGATGCTCACTTCTCATGGTTCTTCGGCGAATGGCAAATCAGTTGTTTCCAATGCTTTTGTTGGCAACACCTCATCTAGGAATTCTAGTGAAAAGGGGGAAAAGAAGATCTATTGCCATTATTGTAAAGCTAATGATCACTTGATCAAGCAGTGTCCAAAATTGAAGGCAAAAGAGGCCAAGAAGAAAGAGGTTGGTTCCGCTACAAGTGCAGCTATTGTAGAGTCTTCAATGAAAGGAAATTGTGATGTTGATGCAAATACAGAATGGGCTTTTATGTTGGAGTCAGCCCAACTTGGGCGACCAACCCTCATGTGAACACATTGTAATTGATTTTGTAAAGGCCTAAATCCAATGGAAAAACTCCTCTTTCCATGGTGTGAATCGTGCAATCTTATCCATTAACTCTCTCTTCTCTGCACACGCTCCTTTCCACTATCATGTCTATCCGCGATGCTATTGGCTTCCGTGCGTGCTCAACATTTTAGTGTAGAGTGCACTTATGATCCTTCTGTCCATGATGTTAGTTGCTGCAGGTTCACATATGTGGTACTTTGATAGTGGTGCTACAAAGCACATTACCTCTCATCGTGACTTTTTTTACCTCTCTAAAGGATGCCCCTCATGGGAATATAGTCACTTGTGCCAACAATGCCTCTTATCCTGTCAAGGAAGTTGAAAAGATTGTGTCGAATCCTGCGAAAGGCAGTTTTTTTCACACTTGTTGATGCCTTTATGTACCTGGGATCAAGAAGAACCTTTTGTCTATACTTGCACTTGCTAGACTTGGTCTTGTTGTCAAATTTGTGGATGACAGATGTACAGTTCATGATCTCAATTTTGGTGATGAAATTGTTGCATGTAGCATTTTATGTTGTGGGCTCTATAAGCTCACTTTCTATGACGTGTGGGTAGTTGTAAGTCAACCATTGCCCAAGAGAAACCCTAGGTATAAAGCTTAATTTTTGCAAGTTTGCGAGGGCATCATTATCATTATCAACGTTTTGGAGTTTTGAAGCGTATGACTGAGAGCGGCTATTCTATCGTGCATTGTAATCCATCTTTCTTGAGTGCTGGTAACCCAAATTCTATTCCGGTTATTGCATTGTTTTCCTTGTCTACTGCTCTTTAATTTAAGTGTAATCATTATCAATTTTGTCGTGGTTTGCGATGGCCTATCTGTTAGCTATATCTGATGTTTTGAGTGTGTTAATGGTTGTTTTTTGACGTTTTTTGAGTGTGTTAATTGGTAGGATAGTGCCCCTAGGTGTCTTAGACCTCCTCCTAATTTTTGTTGCATTTGGACTTTGTTTGAGTGCGGAAATGGCATGACAAATGAGAGCGGTGAGATAGATCATAGGCATATTGCCTGAGTAAAGATTAATAGATTGCTAGTGCTAGAGATAACTTCATTATGTAGGTTCACTTCTTGAGGTTGACACCCTTAAAGAGTCTTTGTGCCCCATCTGAGTCGCTTCCCTGAGTACTGAAATTATGTTAGTGCCAGATAGCTATGCTGCAGACGTTGTCGTGCCACTTGTGGACATGGGGTGAAAGAGAGAATATGCATGCATTTTCAAGTTTATGAACAATGTTAGCAACTGCAATGACATCAGGATGACTGAAATGTATGCCAAACTTATGAACAATTTTAGCAACTGCTATGACATCAGGATGACTGAAATGTATGCCAAATGTAAATGTAATGTATTTATTGAATCAAATATTGTGGTCGATACTATCTTGCTCGAGATACATACCCAATGTGGTGATTTGATAATGCTTTGATTGAATATATATGCCAATTAATGGATATTGGAGAAATATTTTGTGCCAGGTGATGCTTGGTCGTATTTCGGATGTTTTTTTGCCCAAGGATCCTAAGGATAAGGGACATCAAGGTTTTGCTTTTGTTACATTCATGGATGAAGGCCCTACTGATTGAATATGCTTTGGCTGATGTGTAAGCCTAATGTGATGAGATTAACAATGTTTTGGCCATGTAAGCCTAATGTGTGATAAACAATGCTTTGGCCGATGTGTAAACCTAATGTGATGATAAACAATGCTTTGGCCGATGTGACCCTAATGTGATGCTAAACAATGCTTTGGCTGATGTGAGCCTAATGTGATGATAAACAATGCTTTGGCCGATGTGAGCCTAATGTGATGATAAACAATGCTTTGGCTGGTGTTTATGCTCAAGGTGACGCACTTTGGAAAGCATTGGTTGCACGGAATGCTTAACATAATGGTGGCAAGGGTTTGGGTTTATTCACCAATGGTCGTCGACGCCGAATGTCAAGTTTGGGACTATGTATATACCCAATGTGGTGTGCTTTGATGCAAGGCCTCCCACCAAATGGCCGCCCAAAATCAAAGGCATTAGAGGATTTTGGGGGGGGGGGGGGGGGGGTGTGACTTGCAGGACTGCTTCATTGCTCGAATGATGGTGACCACGAAGCGACAAAAGACAAGCAGGCCATGGCACCCCTATTTGGCACTAGCGGCACCAAAAACGTTGAAGGTCCATGTTGACATGCCACATCATCAAGGGTTTATTCTCGCAGTCCCTAGCAACGACAACGCCATCATTGCTTAGGGAGCGGCTATTTTTAGAATTTTTTTTTGGCATGCAAAAGAAGGGAGGAAAAAACAAAAAGGGTGGGGAGAAAAAGGAAGCGTGGCTTGGGGGAAACTAGGTAATTGTTAAGTGTGGAAGAGAATAGGAAGAAGGAGAAAACAACGAGCACATAGGGATCAAGAGAGGGAAGGAGGGTTGCATCGAAAACAAGGCTTTCTTGCTCTCGACCTCGAAAGAGGAGAAGGCAAGGCTTCAATCTCTTTCTCTCTTGACCTTGGAGAGAGGATGCACAAGGAGGGAAGAGGAAGTGGGGATATAAGTAAGCAAAGCAAGGGAAGGAGATCGAAGGGAATTAGGGATCAAGGTCATAAGAAGTGTGGAAGGATTACAGGCAAGAGCTTTCAGATTACAAGAAGGGAGTAAGGAAGCTTGTGTGTGAAATTTTTACGGTGTTTTTTAATCAACATGCAAGGATTCAAGAGCTAGTTAGTTGTACAGGGCAAGATTTACGTAGAGCGATTATAGGTTTCTCTCATCTTGGTTGGGGGAATTTTTGATTAGGGGTTTTCAACTCGAGGTGCATATCAACATTGGCGTATGAGGTCGAGTCGTAACAAGGTTATCAGGAATCAAAAATTGGAAGTATCCATTGATTGCCAGCATCAATTAAGTGTCATTATCTTATTTCAATCTATTTTTAGCCTTTATTTGTGTTTCGAGTCGTGAATTTATCATGTGATTGCTCTCTAGACTCACTAAATCTTCTTACTAACACGAAATCACTCATAGTTGCACTCGTTTCACTTTGGTTTATGCCTCGTGGTTTATGCCTCGGCTGATTATCCGTCTACAACCAAAAGCCCGGTACTTTCTCGATCGACCTTGGAGAACCGCACACTCTGACAACGTCCGTTGCGGCGACCCACTTACATTGGCGCCGTTGGCGGGGATAGTGGTCTTTAGGTGGTGACCTAGTCATAGCTCTTTACTTTCGAGACCTTTCTTGGCAGTCAGACTGCTAGACTCGAGGTTTAGTACTTGGTAGAAGCTAGAAGTTGGGGACTTGCTAGATCTATTCTAGAGAGGCATACGGAGTTATGAGTGAGATACGAAAGCATTTTATTTTGCATTTTTTCCGATGCCTTGAAAGTATTGTACCATCATCCGTTTTACTTTCAATTTTATAATGTTTGTTTTTTTCTTCCTAGAATTCAATTAAGCACTTAGGAGAAGATTGGGTAACAACCAAAAACATCAATTTGGGTTGAAAAGTTCAGGGTAAAAAACTGTCAAAACCATATTTTAATAAGAATTTTTGGAACTTTGATGGTCAAACCTTAAAAGCTGATCTAAATCCAAATACAAGCGCAAAAAGGGGATAACCAAGCCATACAAAATCAATATGGAAATTTCCAAGCAATCTAGTGCAAGAACATGGATCGCAATCCATGTCCCCCTGTGACTTTTTGAGCAAAATTTGATATCATTGGGTCCGGTGTGGTTCTAGATCACTGATTATATACTTTTGGTTCACTCAAATCAAGGAATTGGGCAAAAGACACAAAAACCTTGAAAATTGACCAAGATTTGGGGCTTTTAAACTTTTTGAGATCTACATCCAAAAATAATTGAAAATCTGATATCTACGGGGTGGAAGCATACAACTGACCATATTTCATGTTCAGATGTGGTCAAACATGGATCGCAATCCATCTACCTTTTGATCACCTGGGGGTGAGATTTGAGCATTAGATAGCCGGCAAAATTTGGGACAACTTTTGCAAAGGGAACCATAGCAAAAAGCTACAAAAGGTTGATCAAATCATTAAAAGACCAGTTGCTAGTCAAAAACCGCAGGGCATACATTAAAAATTACCTTTGATCAGCAAAAGTTTTTTAAAATCTAAAGATAAGTGGTAGAGTATACTACTCATACTACAGGTAATCATCAAGCCAAATTTGAAGTCCAGATCTGATGGAACATGGATCGTGATCTATGTAACTTTTTCTATTTTTTGGAAGAGACCATACAGACTTGTAGCAAAGACCAATACAAACAAAATATCCAAAAGGAAGATAGGCAAAAAACTTCAAGAAGTGGGTCAAAAGAGGGCAAAAGTACTCCAAGTCCAAAAACCATCAAACAAACTAGGGGTTTGACTTTTGGGTGACCCAAAGTGATCCAAATTGCATAAAGATAATATAGCAAGGATCAGTGGGCTGAGAGAAAGTTGTTTATCGGGTTTCGGTGCATTCTTATATAAGGGTACATGAATTGCAATACATGTCCCCCTGTCATAGATTGAACTCAGATTCATACCATAGCTAGCTATAGTCCCTAGAAGCATAGAGGTCTTTTCAAAATTCAATTTGGATTTGAATTGTGCAAATTATAAGCAAAATAAGATTTTGCTGAAAGTGCGATAAAATTCTGCTTGGTTCAGATTTTGACTAACAGAGCGGCTGTAAAATCATATCCACCAAGTGATTTTTGTATAGGTTGTGGAAATCACACTTTGCAATTCAAGTTGCCTTCCATCAAAAGATTGGATGCATCATAAAAGGTAACAGGTCAGGGTTTGGCAAGCATAATTTTCTTGATGTATTTGCAATCGAGTAGATTGTACCAGAATAGAAACCCTACTACTAGAGACCAAATTAGTCGTCTTTCCACTAAAGAAAGTGTCAATCAAGGAATCTTGCCAACCTTAGAGCCAATTTTGGAGGAAAGTCTTTCTGATACTTCATCATAGAGATCTTATACCTTTATGGCTAAGGGATTATCGAGTGTGAGTTTCAAGGAGGAAATCAAAATGAGAGTGGGACCATCCCAGCCAACACCAATGGCTAAACTTTTGCACATGCAACACCAATTTGAAAATGAACAGGATGCTCAAATCTACAAGAGATGGTATGGATCATTACTGTGTGAAAATAGAAGAGAGGCCGAGTGAGCTCAAGCTCATAGTACCTGTAGATTATAGTGGCGATCGATACTTTCAATGAGGAAGAAAACATGTATTTAGTTGTGCACAATCCCTTTATTGTGGACAAGTGGGGATTGATAGGTACCAAAGATAAAGTTGATGACGAGCCTGAGGAAAAGGTGCCAAAGCTGGACATTCCTAATGCAAAGCTTATGCGAGTGGCTACTCGTGTCAACATGGACAACACGCATATGGGTTTGAACAAGTACAAAATATGGTACTTTAAGTCTATCTTTAGCACCAAACTATTGTAGCGTACCAATTAGGTAGTACTGAGTACCAAACTTTGATAACGGGGAGCAAATGCTTTATTATAGATGTGATGAACACTATGAAAATCAGCAAGTGTTTACCGCACTGTTTTATTGCATTTTGTAGAGAGAAGGTACAAACTCAGGTAGAGAAAGAAGAGAGAGGAGGGCGGTTTTTTTTTTTGTGTTTAAAATATTGCTGCTACAGTTTTCGCGTTTATTACCGCTATTATTACCACGTATATTATCGCGTTTATTTTCGACTGCAAAATTTAGCGCCTAAACTTTCAAATTCTCGCTTAAAATAAACATCCCCCCCCCCCCCCCCCCCCTTAAAATTTTGTTGTTTCCCTCCTCTCAATAAAAATTAAAGAATGTTGTATAAAATTTTCAAATTTAAAAAAGAAGAGAGAGAGAGAGAGAGAGAGAGAGAGAGAGAGAGAGAGAGAGAGAGAGGATAATAAGATTACACTTGGTTACAACTAAAATAATCATTGTCAATTGATTAACATAATTGAGCATGTTCCCAAATCTAGAAAGAGGAAGAGGGGGGAGAGAGAGATGAATGGATTACATGACCAAAAAACTTCATAACTGCAAAATGTTTATGAATCATCTTCCAAAAGATCTCTACATGAGGCATCATCCAATTCTAAGCCCATGGCTCCTAAATCAATAAAGAGAGAAACGGAATTGTAGTCTGTGGATGCATTGGCTTCATCATCTTTGAGTTCGTCATCCTCCATCTCATCATCTTCATCATCATGACAATCATCCTCGCTAAGACTAGCTGCTGCTGAACTTGATTCATCAACCTCCCTCTCCTGTGCTTCCACCTCATCCAAAGTTGGAGGCGGAAGAGGGTCGCAGATGGTCTCCACTTCATTAGTGGAAAAAATGGTTCTGCCCCGAGGTGTTATGGGAATTACGAACCAAAGTTTTGGTTGGTGGATTGCTGGGATATAGATGACCTATAAAAGAGAAGCTCAAAGTGACTAACATTGGTATAATTAATTCTACAAGAAAATAAGAATAAAAAAGGTACATGTCATCAGTCACCTTCTCACAATTGCGCGGTAAAACTAAATTGCCATACCTCCCTATGTGATGCACACTAGAGTCCACCATGTAGAGGCCATTCTTATGTCGTCTAAACACATTTGCAAAACACTTGCACTCGAAGATGAAGGTATGAAAGGTTCTAAAATTAACCTTTAATATCCTTTCAATAGTTCCACAGTACCTGGCTTCATCACCGTCTGTGTCAAAGTTGCCCATGATGGCACAATCCATGGTGGTTCTACGCTCGTCAATGTGGCGCGTATGAAAGTAACGACCCTTTGACCACATAGAGTTAAAGGAAAGGCACTACAAAATAGAAAAATATCTTTTATCAAATACATATTAAAGATAATTAAAAAAAAAACAATATGGTTTAGGTATATGAGTACTCTACCTTTGGTACGCAGCCTCGTGCATACTCCCATTCTTTGCTAGTGATATCTTCTCCGCGTGCTTTTGCCTCGGTCATTCTCTCATGAATCCACTTTGCACTAATGAGATCTGGGAAACATGCAAGGTGTCTAAGCACTGGGGGTGCTTGTTTCCATGCTTCTCTCTCTTGCAAACGCCTTGCCTTTGCCACTGTCCACAAGTCCAACCACTTGGTCATAATCTTTGCATTGAGAATACAAAAGTTATTGACCACTCGGGATAGATTCATATCCATGTTAAGTAATTTCCCCTTTCCACTTGGCAAGTGTGAATTCATCCTTGCATCTTCCTCGCCTAACCACATGCGAGGCATTGAAGGAGTCAAATCGTGCCAAATACTCAATAAACAAATGCCTCTTGAACGATCCACCCTTCGGCCATACATGCCTCTGGTTGAGACCGTAGCCGCACAAAATCTTTGAGAGTCTTTAAAAACATCTCTAAGAAGAACATCTATCGTGCGTGCACTACTCCACATATAGCCATCTCCTCCACCACGTGAACCAAGAGGTGAATTTGACTAAGAAGGACCGATCGAGGAAATGCATCTTCAATGGCACACACAGTTTATGTTGCAAGTGTTTGAGCAACAGGAATAGCATCTATTTCGATTTCCTTGGAGCTCACAAATCTGCAAGAAAACACACAAGGATACACTAAGTGCTAGTTGAAATTATTGTGTACATAAAAAAGGTGTAGTTGAGGGGAGTCTAGTGTACCTTACTAGCTCTCCTAGTTTGAAAATAGCGTCCCTGACTTTCTTGTCCCGACATATACACATACTCACCGGAAAAATGAACTACAATGTAAATCAGGGGAATGAAGATTACCTGAAGCATCTTGTGCCAATCATGGGACTTCAACCCATACAATTGATGTTGAATGTCGAGCTCTACATCTTGAGTTGGCATCCACTACGGGTCTTGGCCGCTTACGACATTTACTCACTGGCGCGTTAGGTGACCGACACGGAGGATCTCTGCCAGTGATTCTACAGTTGGACTACACTTATAGTGCCAGCTTAGTACGCTTCTAGCAAGTTCACACTTAGTGACCGCATGTACATATGTGCTACTTTTCAGTTTTAGCACTTAGTCATTTTGTACTCTCTTTTCTGTGTGAAGAAGAAGAAGCTTTCCATCTCTGTGTGGTGTGTGCTTGTCTTGTGTAGCTCTCTTGCATCCTCTTTCTTTACATGGTATCAGAGCCTGGTGCAGGCAAGAGAGGCTAAGAGAGCAAGAGCATCACAATCCCTTCGTTCGCAATCCACGACAAGTTTCTGAACAGGTCTCCAAAGTGCAGTACACAGAGATTTACTGTACAAGTACAGTGGTTGTATATACGCTTGATTGTGGACACTCGTTGAGTGTAGAAAGCGTTATAGGTACCACGATAGCAGGTTCAACAGATTTGCAGGTTTTTGTAGATTGCAGCTATTTTGTCTTAGTGCTTCAAGATGTCTGACGGTTTCAGTCAGATTGTTACTGAGAAGCTTGAGAAAAATAACTACCCTGCATGGAAGTTCAGAATAACAAATTTCCTAAAAGGAAAAGGTTATTGGGACTATGTAGAAGGAGACAATGAAAAGGAACCAGAGATTCCCGAGGCAAATGCTACAGCAGAACAAAGAAAAGCTTGGAGGGACTGGCAACAAGGCCAGAGCAAAGTGATGTATTGGCTTTCTATGAGCATCATAGATGGCATGATGGGCTATCTACAGGATGCTGAAACCCCCGCCATTGCATGGAAAAACTTAGGCAGAGTGTTCGAGGTGAACACCAAGGCTAGGAAGCTTCAACTAAAGTCGGAGCTAAATCAGGTTAAGAGGAACAACCTCTCCATTAATGATTATGCTTTGAAGATCAAGAGTATCATTGAAGCTCTTGGATGTATTAAAGTCTCAGTGGAAGACGATGACATTGTCCGTGCATGCTTGGATGGTCTAGGAGATGAGTATGTACATTTCAGGTCTTCCATGAATACAAGAGACGACATCCCCGTGTTCCAAGATTTGATTTCTATGCTTATTCTTGAGGAGAAGAACCTTGGTCTTGACACATCTTCTTCTCGTGGCAGAAATAGGTCTGAATAGGCCTTCTATTCTAACTCCAGCAGAGGTAGGGATAGAGGTCGTGGTCGAGGCCCAAGTGGTTGCAAGGGCCAATTTGAAGAAGATCAATCAAATCAAAACAATACAGGTGGTAGGGGAAACCAGTCTCAAGGCAGGGGGAGTCAAAGAGGTCGTGGTGCAGGATCAAGCAGGCAGCAACATACTGCAGATAGCAGAGAATGTTGGACCTGTGGTGAAAGAGGTCACATGTCACGTGACTGTCCAAAGGGAAAAGCAAGTGGAAAGAGAGAACAAGGCAACTATGCATCTACTAGCAGAGATGCAGATGACAACAAAAACGAGCGCATGTTTGTTATGCAGCATGTAATGAATACAATGATTGCAGAGAATTCCACCCAAGATGATGTTTGGTATGTGGATTCAGGTGCCTCTAATCACATGACGTCTCGTGGAGAGTGGTTTAGAGATATGCGCAAACCAGATGTGTCAGGCTATGTGCAGACAGGAGATGACACAGCTCACCCCATTGCTCATGTAGGGGACATACCTCTAAATACGAAGAGTGGGAAATCAAAGTACTTAGCAGATGTACTTCATGTCCTAAACATTACAAAGAATCTTGTTTCCGTTGGACAAATGGTTGAGCAGGGTTTGCAGGTTCGTTTCAACCCGAATGGCTGTTATATAGAAGATTTCCAGAATGGCTGTAAGCTGATCACAGAGGGCAAATGTGTGGGCAGAATGTTTACACTGAATGTAGACATGCCTGAGGTAAAAGCTGCATTATTTGCACAGGGCACAGGTGTTGTGGCTGATGTTGACATTTGGCACAAACGCATTGGCCATGTCAATGAGCAGAGATTGCGCAGCATGCAATCAAAACAGATTGTAAAAGGTTTGCCCAAATTCAAGGTCAATGGTATGCATAAAGTGTGTGCAGCATGCTAGTTTGGAAAACAGTCAAAGGGCTCATTTCGACATGAGCGCAATGTATGTAAAAAGCCACTTGAGGTGGTGCACACAGATGTTTGGGGTCCAACCGATACTGCAAGTATACATGGTTGCAGGTATTATGTCTCTTTCATTGATGACCATACAAGGAAAGTATGGGTCTACTTCATGCGTAACAAAAGTGAAGTGTTTGGTCACTTTCAGGACTTCAAAGTCATGATTGAGAAGGAGACAGATATGCAAATCAAGACATTGAGGTCAAATGGAGGGGGAGAGTACTTCTCCAACGATTTTTCAGATTTTCTGCGAATGCATGGTATACGCAGGCAGTTTACATGCAAATATACTCCACAGCAGAATGGGGTCGCAGAAAGGAAAAACAGGCACATTGCAGAGGTTGCAGTGCATTGATGAATGAGAAGAACATGCCTCATCATTTCTGGGCTGAAGCTGTAAATACAGCTGTGTACATTATGAACAGGACACCTACAGCTGCGGTGCATGATGTAACACCTGAGGAAAAGTTTACAGGTACAAAGCCTGATTTGGCACACTTGAAAGTGTTTGGCTGCATAGCTTACGTGCATGTACTAGATGAGTTGCGTAGGAAATTGGATCCTAAAGCAGAGAAATGTATTCTTGTGGGATATTCCCTTGAACAAAAGGGGTACAGGTGCTACAATCCTACTACACGAGAATTACGAGTGAGCAGAGATGTAGTCTCTGATGAGATGAGCAGCTGGTACAATAATGCACATGGCACTATTGGGGCTGATGTAAAAGATGATGTGGTTGTACAAAATGTGAGGCCACAGTCACAGGTTTTGAGTGGACCACAAGAGTCCTCTTCTCGTGGCTCTGTTGAGAAGACATGGAATGGTAGACTACGTACGCAGGTTACTCCACCAACAGGTACAGGGAACATATCACAAAAAGGAAAGGAAAAGGTTGATGAACCTCCCCTTATGGCTGATGTATCATCAGGTTTTTCACATGTAGACATGGATTTAGATGGTTTTGAACAAAGTCTTGATGAGGAATTTGGAATTCCGGCTGTCAGGACACCTGGTGTAAGGAAAGTACAAGAAGATGCTAGAGGGCAAAGGAGTGACCCAGGACCACGCAGATCTAATAGAGTCAGAAATCCAGTTCAGAAATTGACTTATGATGGGTATCTAGCGCATCACCAAGCCTACATGGCTAAGGTGATACAGGATATGGAGCCCACATGTTTTGAGGATGCAGTTGGAAATGTGCATTGGGATGACGCAATGAATGAAGAGATGGCTGCATTGGAAGCAAACGACACATGGGAGTTGGTGCCATTGCCAAGTGGCAAGAAAGCTATTGGCTGTAAATGGGTGTATAAAACCAAGCATAAGGCTGATGGTAACATTGAGCGTCACAAGGCAAGGCTGGTCGCAAAGGGTTATGCACAGACGTATGGTATAGACTATGAGGAGACCTTTGCTCCAGTGGCAAAGATGACGATTGTGAGAGCTGTCATAGCAGTGGCTGCATCTAGAGGATGGATTATGCATCAAATGGATGTAAAGAATGCCTTCTTGAATGGTGAGTTGCAAGAGGAAGTGTATATGGATTAGCCACCTGGTTATGTCAATCCAGGTTACCCAGATTATGTATGCAGACTTCTCAAAGCTTTGTATGGTTTGAAGCAGGGCTCTAGAGCATGGTATGACATGATTGCCAAGTATCTTGTCAGTATTGGGTTTAGGAGAGCTCATGCTGATCATTCACTCTATGTACATGAGAGTGACGTGGGGATTGTGGTCATTACCATATATGTAGATGACCTTATTATTGTGGGTGACAATGCTATGGAGATTGACCATGTGAAGGGTCTTCTCAAACAGGAGTTTGAAATGAAAGATTTGGGCGAGTTGCGCTACTTTCTTGGCATTGAGGTGATCAGGACTCCAGAGGGTGTATGGCTGTCATAGAGACAGTATGCTTTAGACATGTTGTCAAAGTATAGTATGGCTAATTGTAAGCCAATTTCTATTCCTTTGGATGTGAATGCAAAGCTGAGTGCAGAGAAGGGTGATGTTGTTGAGGATGTCAAGATGTACAGGAAGATTGTGGATAGTCTAATCTACTTGACTATCACGAGGCCAGACTTGAGCTACACAGTAGGCTTGGAGAGTCAGTTCATGCAACTTCCGAGGAAGCCACATTTGGATGGAGTACGACGCACACTTTGGTATGTGCAAGGGACTCTTGACTACGCATTGTTCTATGCAGCAGATGCGCCATTAGCATTGTATGGGTATACATATGCAAATTGGACAGGTAGCATTGTTGATAGGAGATCTACGAGTGGCTTCATTTCTCTTTTGGGAGTTTTGTTGTTACTTGGAGCAGCAAAAAGCAGCCTACGGTTGCTTTATCGAGCACAGAGACCGAGTACAGAGGTGCAGCAGTTGCTGCGTGCGAGGTAGCTTTGCTACGCACATTACTTGAGGACTTGGGAGTGCAGGTGGACCAGCAGATTGCCATCCATTGTGACAACCTCAGCAGCATGCAGTTGGCTAGGAACCCAGTGTTCCATGCCAGGACCAAGCACATAGAGATCCATTACCAATACGTTCGAGAGCGAGTGTTGGCGGGCGACATCGACTTGGTTTACGTCAGCACAGAGGAGCAGATAGCGGATATCTTTACCAAGGCCCTCGGAGCTGAGAAGCTTCGACGTTTCCGGACTATACTTGGACTCTGCGACATGCAGAGCTTGAGGGGGAGTGTTGAGATGTCGAGCTCTACATCTTGAGCTGGTATCCACTACGGGTCTTGGCCGCTTACGACATTTACTCACTGGCGCGTTAGGTGACCGACATGGAGGATCTCTGCCAGTGATTCTACAGCTGGACTACACTTATAGTGCCAACCTAGTACGCTTCTAGCGAGTTCACACTTAGTGACCGCATGTACATATGTGCTACTTTTCAGTTTTAGCACTTAGTCATTTTGTACTCTCTTTTCTGTGTGAAGAAGAAGAAGCTTTCCATCTCTGTGTGGTGTGTGCTTGTCTTGTGTAGCTCTCTTGCATCCTCTTTCTTTACAATTGAACGCTTCCACCCTTCTTCGCTTTTGTGAAAGCTCCCTTTAGCGACCTCATGTATCATGTTGGTGTGCGAATAGAGGCAATGGTACCCTTCACCTTGTCTAATTCTTCTTTGGCTAGCATCCATGGTGCTTTAGGAAGCACAATCTTTTCATTTGGGACACGACATGGAGTAGCAGAGGCGGGGAGACGTTTTAAAAGCCTCAAATTCTCCCTCGCACCGAAAGAATCCTTCTTGCCAATAATGTGGTCCTATAGTGTTTGGGCTACATTCTTGAATATGTGCATGGGATCCAAGAGGTGTTGTATTTTTAAGTCCTTCCAACATGGAAGCCTTAAAAATATTGAATACCTTGACATACCTTTTGGTGGAGGACACGGAGCCAGATTGTTTTTGTGGTGTTCTTCCCAAATGGTTGCCCAATCTGCCATCGTGAGCTTTAGAGGGGTCTTCCCATTTGTTGGAGCCTTGTGCTTGTTATGCCCTTGGGGTAAGAAACGATGGTTGTTTGGATAGATTACCTTGCGCAAGGAATCAGGCCTCTCCGTCACCAACGATGGCCCGCAAGTAGGACATGCATTCTACCTCGATGTGGACAACCCTGCATACATATCATATTGTTAGAGAGATGAGTGAACTAAAGGGAGAGAGGGAAAGATAGAGAGAGAGATAGAGGATGTAAGAACTAGGGAAACTAGACCAGAGATCCTCCCCCCAACCTCCCATTATATAGGGCCTCTTGCCCTAGACGGATCCTTTGTCCACATTGTCTAGTACGGCCCTTGGCCGTAGTCCATGACCATCCTAGTCCTTAGGTTACAGGACCCTTGTCCTGACATTACTCCCCCTTTAAGAAGAGTTTTCGTCCTCGAAAACAAAAGTGGGAAACTTCTTCTTAAGAACACTAATGTTTTCCCAAGTGGCACCTTCTTCGGGTTGGTCTTCCCACTTGATTAAGGCTTGTTGTCGTACGTGATGTCGTGTACGCAACTCATGATAATTTAGAACACATTCAGGTTCATGCGGTAAGGTAGGAGGTTCAATGTAATCAACCAAAACCTGTTGGTCAATGACATTGTTGTCCCCATGTAACTGCTTTCGTAGACGGCTTACATGAAACACCGGATGAATGCGAGAATGTGAAGGTAGTAATAGTTTGTAGGCACGATCACCAACCCGCTTGAGTATTTTGAAAGGCCCACAATATCGGGGAGATAATTTAGGTGTCGGTCCAGTTTTCAGATTTTCTAAATGTTGTAGCACATGTAAAAATACTTCCTCCCCTTCTTCGAAGGTAACTTGCCGATGTTTCTCATCCGAATATTTCTTATACCGATCTTGTGCTTGTCGGACATTCCGACGAGCAAGTTTCAGGATATCCATGTGGTCTTGGAGAAAATCCTTAACCTGTTGAAGTTTTTCGGTTGCCAACCCCACCGTAACGGGTGACCTAGGTTGAAACCCGTACATGAGCATGAAAGGACTAAAAACTGTTGTGACATGCTTAGCACTGTTGTAGGCAAACTCGAGAATAGGTAAGTATTCTTCCCAGTCTAACTGTTTTTTGTTGACGTATGCTCTTGGCATATCCTCTAGTACTTGGTTAACCCGTTTCGTTTGACCATCCGTTTTTGGATGATCAGTTGTACCGAGGTTTAGTTGTGTACCCAATCGTTTAAATACAACTCTCCAAAAGTGGTTGTTAAACTTGGGATCACGGTCACTAACAATGTTACTTGGCAAACCATACAATTTGTATAGATTTTCCACAAATAACTTGGCTAGTTCCGGTGTCTTAATTGTTGATTTGGTCAACCTGTCTACGACCACCCATACTAAGTCATGACCTCGTATAGTGGTTGATAAACCTACAATAAAATCCATAGAGATACTTTCCCATTTTCCATTGGGAATCTCCAAAGGATGTAAGAGTCCTCCTGCTTTCAGGCGCTCTGCCTTGTTAACTTAACATTTTTGGCAATGCAAGACATAAGCTTGAACAAAGCCATGTAGACCTGGCCAGTAAAACTGTTGTCGTACGAGAGAATAAGTTTTTCTAATCCCTGGGTGCCCTGCACTTGGACTATCATGACATTCATAAAGAATTTGACACCAAATGTCTTTGTCCGTCGGTACACAAACTCTCCCCTTGTGGAGTAGGTACCCATTGTCGATGGTAAAATGCTTCCATCGTTGTAGTTCATCACTTGAGAAAGGAGAACTAGGTGTGGAGGTTAACTGTACACTACCTGCATTGGAGTGAGAAGGATCCCTCTTTTGAACATGGCTCCACACTTTGGAATATGTTTCATCTTGCTCATATTTGCCCTTGAGAGAATTTAAAAATTCACTACGAAGTTCCGTGAACAAGAGCGAACTGATCTCTGGCACTCTACTTAGAGCATCTGCCACTACATTGTATCGGCCTTTGCGATACCTTAATTTGGCGTCATATTCTTGAAGGATCTCGGCCCACCTGGTTTTTGGACCCTTTAAATCTGTTTGTTGTGTAAACCATTTAATGCTTTCATGGTCAAACACAATCTCGAACTGAGCACCATACAGATAATGCCGCCATGTCTTTAAGGAAGATACTATTGCATAGAGTTCGCGTTCGTAAGCAGAATAGTTCTGCTGAGTTGCATCCACCTTCTTACTTTAAAATGCAATCGACCGTCCGTCTTGTAACAGGACTGCTCCAATTGCACGATCACTGGCATCCGTTTCCAAAACGAATGGTTTCAAAGGATCTACAATAGCCAGTATAGGAGCTATAGCTAATGCATCCTTGAGCGTATCAAAATTGTGATGTTGAGCGGATCCCCACTGAAAAGCTTTACCTTTACCTTTTAGTTGATCCGTCATAGGAACAACAATGTGAGCATAGTTTTTAACGAACCTTCGGTAAAAACCTACAAATCCTAAAAAGATCTGTAATTCTTCTAGATTTTTAAGAGGTGGCCATTTCATGATGGTATCCACTTTGGATTGATCCATGTATAGGCCATTAGTTGAAATAACATGTCCTAAATAATGAATTTCACCTTTGAGAAAATCACATTTAGATTCCTTGGCATATAACTTGTTTGTGCGTAACAACTCAAATACCTGCCTGAGATGTTGTAAGTGTTCTTCTTCAGAAGCACTATAAACTAGAATGTCATCGAGGAAAACAATGACAAATTTGCCCAAATATGGCTTCAAGGCACTATCCACAAGTGTCATGAATGTTGCGGGCGCATTCGTTAACCCAAAGGGCATCACCAAAAGCTCGTAGTGTCCAAACCGTGTTCGAAATGCAGTCTTAGGTATATCGGCAAGCCGAATACGGACTTGGTGATATCCTGACCGCAAGTAGATTTTCGTAAAAATGTGAGCATGAGTTAGCTTATCAAATAACTCATCTACTCTTGGCAATGGGTATTTGTTCTTAAATGTAACCGCATTTAAGCCCCGGTAGTCTACTCACATGCGCATACTGCCGTCCTTTTTCTTCACTAAAAGGATAGGCAAAGCCCATGGTGAAGAACTGGGTTGTATAAACCCTCTGCTAAGGTAGTCAGCAAGCTGACGTTCCACCTCAGCAGCCTCTGAGTAACTCATACAGTAAGGTGGTTTACTAACAGGTTTACAGCCTACAGCCACGTCAATGCCATGTTGTACTGAGCGTGTCGGCGGTAATCCTGATGGAAAATCATTAAGAAATACATCTTGAAATTCCTTTAATAATTTTTGTAACTGATTAGCAACATTTGCTTGTGTAGAATTAGCAAATGGTGGAATAGAGGAGAGAAAAGCATGTGGCATTGAGGAATGTTCAACAGACTCAATGTTAGAAAGAAAATGAGACAATGAGTAACACAAGAAAACATGTTCTATTTCATTATCAGAAACGAGCTGGATAAGCTCAGCAGTACAAATCAGTGGTGATGAAGGTATATCCTTTTCTCCTAACAACAACACATGTGCGCCATGGGAATCAAACATCAAGCTGTTGTGCTCATAGCTACACTTCAGTGATGGTCCTAGGCTATGCAACCACTCCCTACCAAGAACCACATCAACCCTTTCCATGTTCATAACGTGAAAATCCAAACAAGTAGAGTACCCTTGTACTTCCAATGGAACAGCTCGGCATTGAGTATCCCATATTTCAGTATCATGTCCATTCATCATTGCTACCTTGTAGCGGTGGGTACTCGGAGTTTGAGGCAGTTTGACATTTTTCACCAATCCATAATTGATGAAATTGTGAGTAGCACCATCGTCTACCAAGATGTGCACCTTGTGCCCTTGCATATATCCGTGCATACGTACTAACTCATGTGGTCCAAAGGTTTGTTGCCACATGGAAGCTGTGAGACAACATTCATGCACCACCTCGGTGTGTGTTACTTCCACTGTGGATATTTTTTAGGAAGACTCAAGAGGCAGTAGTTGCACCGTGTGCACTGCTTTCTCCTTTCCCTGAGCAGCATATTTTCCCTTGGGACAATCCTTTTTGCCATGGCCTCTTCCTAAACATTGAAAACATAGCTTCTCTTTCTTTGCTTTATCAAAATCCTCAGGAGAGAGAGGACCCCCGGACCCCTTGGGTTTTTTAGATGCATCTGAATTAGCAACTAGAAATTTTCTTTTATTGTGCCCATACTGAGTACGTGTATTACCATGTATACTAGCAGGCACGTTACTATTATGTGTTTTCTTATCATCAGGGTCATCATGAATAAGTGCTTTCACTATGGCTTCCTCAAGTGTTTTAGGGTCTTGGGTCTTGACATACTTCTTAAGCTCCGGTGTCAGGCCTCATATAAACCCTTGTACTTGTTGAAAGGTATCCAAGCCTTCCAACTTGAGGATAACGTCCCGATAGTGAGATATATTCAAGGAGTGATGGGTATTGTCGCATGGAACATGTGTCCCAAGCCGTCCAATTCCGATCGGCCTCATTTGTAGGCAAAAATTCCTTGCTAAACATTGCTTCAAAGGCTACCCAACTCTGTGGTATGATGTTCTTCTCCTTGAGAGACATCCACCATTTGCAAGCCTTGCCTTCCAGAGTTAAGATCGTTTGCAGAGCTCTGACTGCATCCGGAGTACGCCGTAAGGCGTGAATTCCATCCCATTTACTGAGAAAGATGTTCCTGCATCCTTATTGCGGTCTTGGTCTTCGCCCTTGAAAACTGGTGGTTTAAAGTTCTTTAACAAGTCATCCACCTCTTTGGAAGTGAGAGTATGCAACGTTTCATTAATTGGGCCTTGCCCTTGTGTTCCAACGTGCTCATGCATGTGGGTGTTAGGTAGCAGGACTCTTAGACTGCTGATGCATTAATTGAATTACTAACGTGGAAAGTTTAGTAACATTTTCATTTAAAGCTTTAAAATTTTAATCCATGACTGCCATGCGTGTCTGAAGTGCACAAAATTCTTGAATATCGAGCAATTTGTAAGTATCTTCTCCTGCCGTAGCGTCGCGGGTACTCTCCTTGAGAGGATCCGGCCGCGAGCGTCATTGGTAGGATCAGGAGTACTTTGCTCAAAATCGAATGTCATATTGATATCCGAATCCATGGCTACACAGTGCAGTGAAAGAAGTACTCCGAAAAAAAAAATACCTGATGTTGAGAGCACTCGCCAAGTATAGGAGCTTTGCTAACTCCACTTGTGCGTCGTAGCACTTGACCGTCAAAAAAGAAAGAACTTGCACAATCGGCGTAGAAAACGAACTCCGAAAAATCGCCCGTGGCTCACAAGACAACTGAAATCTTGTAGTGGAGATGGTTGAATTGTCACCGTTTTGAAGAAGCTTGATAGTGGAAAGCTTCCGTAATCGGCGAACGATTATGTTGCATGAACTCCAATCGAAACTGTCACAATTGTAACCATATGCAGAAATCTGGAAATTTTGCAAGGACTGAGTGGAACGTCGAGCTCCGGTAAAAGCCGACATGGCTTGATGCTTGCACCGAGCACGGAGGTTGATGCTCGTGACTTGCCTTGCCTGTGGGAAAGACCACCAAGGAGAAGAAAGCTCAAAAAATCGAAATTTTTGACCTTGCTATGTGAAAACAAAACCCAAATTTGATGGGTTCTGTCGAAGTCAGCGTGAGCAAAAGTCGTGAGAAGAAGGGAAAGTGTGTGCGGCTTGCACAGCCACAATTAGGCCAAGTGCTCCTGGAAGCTCCCCATTGAAGCCATGGCGCCCTTGTCAAGCCAGAGCTCACGCAATTTCATGCACCACACAGTCGCGTCCAAAACGGGAAACGGTACCCGATTTAGGAAAAAAACTGTTATTTTTTGAAAAATCCCTAAAAAGACCACGGTTCACACCTTAAAGCCCTCTTTTTAGGAGCCAAAAGTGAGAACGCCTAGAGAGAGAGTGGAAGAGAGACCTCCTAGGTCACCTAAGCTCTGATACCAGTGTAAGAACTAGCGAACCTAGACCAGAGATCCTCCTCCCAACCTCCCATTATATAGGGCCTCTTGCCCTAGACGGATCCCTTGTCCACACTGTCTAACCCGGCCCTTGGTTGTAGTTCATGACCATCCTAGTCCTTAGGTTACAGGACCCTTGACCTGACAGGTAGACGGCCCTATATAATGGGAGGTTGGGAGGAGGATCTCTGGTCTAGTTTCCCTAGTTCTTAGGTTACAGGATCCTTGTCCTGACAGAGGAAAGGGGATTACCAGAAATCTCTCCAAGCCCAAGATAGTCGTGCATAGTCCACATTAGGATTCCCCTCACAATGGCCTCTCCCCCCCCCTTTGCAAGTGAGACATCGACAACAGGAATGCCTCTCCATAACTCCTCCAACTCCTCGATGAGAGGCTCGAGGTAGACGTCAATATTTGACACTTGGTACTTCCCTTGCACAAGCAAGGAAAGAAGTATATCGCCCTTCTGGGTTGTCTCCCACGGTGGAATATTGTAGTTGATGATCACCACAGGCCAAGTGATCCATGAAGTAGACTTAGTGCCGAAGGGGTTGACACCATCACTTGCTAACCCAAGCCTCAAGTGTCGAGGGTCCAACCCAAACTCTGGCCATTGAGTTTCGATGTGCCTCCATGCAGGTGAATCGACAAGGACACGCATCATTCCATCATTTGAGCGGTGGTTGGCATGCCACGCAAGAAGCTCCACGTTAGGCCTGCTTTTAAACATGTGTTGGATGCGAGGAATTAACGAAAAATGTCTCAATACCTTGTGGGGTAGGTGCACCCCGCTCACTCTGGTCTTGTATTGTGTCTCCCCGCACACGGGACATGAGGTAGCATGTGCGTGCTCATTGCGGTATAGCATGCAATCGTTGACGCACGCATGGATGTACTCATACTTCATTCCAAGTGCAGTGACATACGATCTAGCTCGTCGATGATTTGGAGGCATGTGGTGATCTTCTGGCAACATTTTGCCTATCAAACTACAAGAAACAAGCGTATTAGTATAATTGCTAGAAGACGGCACCATGAAGCAAGTGGAGAGTATATAAAAGTCATATTCCATACTTACAGAAGTAGTGCATCGCCACTTGTATTACTCCAACTGAATTTCGCTTGCAAGTTAAGGACTTCCAACAATGCTCGGAGCGCTGAGTACCGTGCACCGTCGTAAAGAGGTGTTCAGACACTCATCATCAATCTATCCTCCGTTTCGACAGCCCGTTTAGTGCAGGGCTGACAATCCTCCTCGCACACGTCACGCTCATGAGCTAGTAACTCATCACACATGTTGAACATATGCTCATCCACTGCCTCAAAGTGTGACGGAGACGCCATAGGAGCTTCCAAAGTAGGGCCAATGGGAGGATCACCATGGGATGCACCCAAGTTGCCCAGTCGCTCTTGCCTCTGCCGTTCGGCCTTGCGTGTCGGTGCACCACCACCGAACACATACTAATGGGGCACCTCCTCAAGTGACGGGTGAGTCGCGCTCTCATCTCTCCGAGCGCTTTTTCGAGGATGCCAAAGCCCTTCGTTCTTCACGTGCTCCAAGGCAATGCACCTCAAGCGAGGGATTGCCTTTTTGCACTTGGTGCAAAGACAAGGGAGTTTTTCCTTGAGCCAACGATCGTGCTCAAGGCCTACAAGGGGACCACGATCATCCTAGACGATGTTTTGCACACGCAAAATGTTGTTTATTTAGTCATGTGTCCTAAAAAATAAATAATTAAAAAAGTCCTAAATTCCATTAAAAAAATTACATGAAGTTAAGTTCAAACAGAATAAATGACAATGAGTGCTAAATTTGTTTTTAACTAAAAGAGAACTTTAAAAATGCAATTAATAAACATTTAAAAGTACTATAAAATAAGTATCCATAAAAAATTAGAAATCTTCATTAAAAAACTCAAAAGGATAGAAAATGGAATAATGGATAGCTAAGGGTAGAGGGGGTGGTTTGTACCTCTCTCCCCCCCCCCCCCCCAAACCTCGGATTCGCATGTATACGTTTGAAATGACCAGTTGCGGTAATCGGAGCGATTATCGACGCGATAATGCCTGACGCCTAAAATAAGCAAGGAGGCAGAGTATGCCGCATTTTTGCTGCATACTCTGCTCTCCTTCCTCTGCGCCATCACCCCCCCCCCCCCCGGTACCTTCTCTCCCTACTCCATCTTAAGCACAACATCAACACACACAAATACACACGCACGTTCGGGTCAAGGAGGAGTTCGTCGAAGGCGGTTTTTTGTGTTCGTCATTGGAAGCTCAACCTAGCCGACAACCGCGCTACGACAAAAGGTAAACACAACACAACGCTCCTCCCTCCTCTTTCCCTATTGTTTTCTACTACTACTACTACTACTACTACTACTACTACACACACACACACACACACACACACACACATACATAAACCCTAAAAAAAAAAAAAAAAGTAGAGATATCAAGACATACCTTGTTCATTTCCCAAATGGTTGCTTTGTTGAAGTGTCTCTTCGTGCGTGGTAGAGAAGAGACGCTTGTTTGGAAATGGCTATGTTGCTCGGCTTGTTAGATTTGCAAATGTTAAAAATGATAGGTTTGTTAGAGATAGTGAATGTTAGATAGAGATAGAGATAGTGAATGTTAGATAGAAATGTTAAGTTTGTTAGATAGAAATGTTACGTAGAAAGAGAGAGAGAGAGAGAGAGAGAGAGAGAGAGAAGGAAAGAGAGGGAGATAAATAGAAAGAGAGGAATAGAGAGAGAGAGGGGGAGAGAGAAAGAGAGAGAGAGGGGGGGAGAGAGAGACAGGGAGAAAGAGAGAGAGAGAGAGAGAGAGAGAGAGAGAGAGAGAGGGAGAAGGAAAGAGAGAGATAGATAGAGAGGGAGAGAAATAGAAAGAGAGGAATAGAGAGAGAGAGGGGGAGAGGGAAAGAGAGAGGGAAAGAGAGAGAGAGAGAGAGAGAGAGAGAGAGAGAGAGGGGGAGAGAGACAGGGAGAAGTAGAGAGGGAAAGAGAGAGAGAGAGAGAGAGAGAGAGAGAGAGAGAGAGAGAGAGATAGATAGAGAGGGAGAGAAAAAGATAGTATTAGTGGGAAGTTGCTCTTAGTATTTAGACATGCAAAGATAGGTGGTAGTCCCAACGGTCATACGTAATTTTTGACAAAATTGCGAGCTGTGCTGCTGCATCACGATTCACAAGACTGGACAGAATGACGACTCTCCCTCCCTCAAGGCTCGATCTCGTCTCCGCGAGCGACGAACAAGCCATAATCATGAGATCAGTCGCCTGCGCCTCAAGATTGGTGTATCTCAAACTGATTGCGATAGACCTCATTGAGGCCCTAACGCCACGCAACTAGATAGCCGATCATAGAAGATTCATAATCTCACACTTCTTTTGGGTGCTCTCTGATCTCTCCCTCTCTCTCTCTCTCTCCACACACACACACACACACAAGTCCACAAGGGGTGAAAGACTTCCAGCCTTAGCTTCTTGACCTGCACAGTGCCATGGGATGCATAAACTCGAAGCTAAGAGCAAAGGACGTGGTGGGCAAATGCAGGGCCAGAAAGAGGTTGATAAAGCAAGCAGTAGAGCAGAGGCATGCTTTTGCGGCAGTACATGTTGCCTACTCAATGGCATTGAGGAGCACAGGGGCAGCTTTGTGGTAGTTTGAGAAAGAGGAAGAGCAAGAATCATAGTAAAGAATCTCTTCTTCATTGCACTCTACAGAAGCACGAGCACTCTTACACTGCGCACAACACAAAAAGATGGCTGCATTTACAACCATAACTATTTATCTATAATCAAAAGATGGCTATATTTACAGCCATAACTATTTATCTATACTCAAAATGATGGCCACAATATGTAATTGTATATATATTTGTTTATGTATGTATGTATGTATGTACTAAGTATGGGAGCATAACACCCGAAGGTTAGATGCTTCCTCTTGGGTATAGTCCCTTTTTAATCGTGGCGTTGCGGTCATTGGTCCACTCGTGCATGGATTACCGCAACGTACCTTTGGTTTTACCACGGTTGAAACTGTGATGATGCCACTTGACCTTTGGCACTACTAGCCCCTACTTAGGTCTACTAGTATGTATATGTATCTACGTGTTTGTGTGCTAAATACTTGTGTACGTATTTATAGATGATTGAGTAGGGGAGAAAGCTTAATCTTATATTTCTCTTTGTAATGTACATGTCAGATGAGAGGCCACTTGGTGGGGAGCAGCCAACTGGCTCTTCGTTTGGTTGGTTCAATCCTACGTGGGCTCCCACCCGGGGTGGGACATCGCCTCCAGTGGACCCAAGTCTTGAGTCGGTGAGAACAAGCAAAGAAATAAAGAATGTTTCTGGCTAGTTAACCCTAAACCATGAGTGTCATAGGTTTATTTTTGTTATTTGCAGGCATGGCCATCCTACAGCTACCCTTCTCAGGTTCCTCCACCGGTCATAGATCCAAACCTACAGTGGGTTCTCTCTTTACGAGGCCAGTACCTCTGAGAGACAGAGAATTTGTTTGGTCGCTACACTTCGCAGTAGCTTGCGAGCTATGGTCTTTCTCCACAGACTACACCATGGGGGAGTCAAGGAGGGACTCCTTACCTACAGAGCCTCGCATCGACGACACCTCAGTCTATAGCCCCTTCTTATCGTCCTACTTCCCTTCCATCGCAGGGTCCTACTCCCCTTCCATCACAGGGTCCCACTCCCATCGCATCACAGGGTCCTACACCACTCCATTCCGCTCCTGCTTTGCCAAAACACTGTCGATAAACTTCCTCTAGTAGCGCACATCGACGCTCATCTCAGGGCAGCGAGCGCTGTGAGAGACGAAGCGGCGGCGGATCTTGTGGTTTTGCCTGTTTTGGTAGTGGTAGGGGAACGGAGTCCTCACTTTCAGAGCGTGCTGCCCCTAGCGGAGGACGAGGATACTGATGCACCCGTGCTAGACACGCATGGACGCTACTACAAGGTTAAATATGGCGGGGAGGTGGACTTCGACACAACACCGGGTAGGGCATTTCGATGCCATCTACAAATTCTCATACATTCAACGTATAAGAATTGTTTTATAAAGTTTAGAGACCAACTGCCCGATCATGCACGGTACATTGAAGACATGCTGTTAGCTAGATTTCCAAATGCCCCCGATCAACATTTTTCACAACAATGGTTGGAGGGCTACATAAAGATATTTTTGAAAAACAAGCAGTCCAGTGTGCGGCGCACAGCAGCCAACCAGGTCAGAGATCCAGACAAGAGCTACCATGGTGGCAACATGGCAGATGCAGAGTGACAGTGGGCAATTCAAGAAAAGAGTAATCAAGCCGCAAGGGGCTCATCATACAGACAACAATGCGAGGCTCGTGCCAGACAAACTCCCACGCACTATGGCTCAAGAGGCAAGGGAGTTTGGAAGGACAAATATGTAAGATTGATTAAATTCTTACATCGATCGGTGATTATAAAGATTGTAGTTGATGATTTGGTATTGTTATTGCTAACTTAGGAAAATATCACTCTTACTCGACCAACCAGAGAGATGGTCAAGTATCGAGAGTGACATTTAGAATTTGATACTTGGCTATGGTTGTTCGAAAACAACCACATCTCTCGTGAGCAATTCGATGCGGCAGTTGGATCACTACAAGCGGTAAGTTTAAACAAGTAATTTTGTATCGATTGTTTTGAGCTGTTGATAATTGTTTAATTTGGTTTGGGTTTATGTAGAGTCAAAGTGATCAAACATACGTACCTCTGGACAACGACGAGATAGAGGAGGATTAGATACAAAAATATTTTGTCCAAACTTTCGTAAAGTCCCAATGTGGCACAATGTATATACAACTATTTACCTTTTATTGTAACTTTTTTAAAGACTTGATCTTCTGCATATTAAATTGTCAAGGTAAAGTAAATTCAATTTCAATTCTTTGGTATTTTTATACTCTTTCAAAAAAAAATTGATGTTTCATTGTTTGATGCAGGTCAAAAATAAAGGTGCTCATTTGGGCCACCCAATTTTGGGTGGCCCAAATGAGAACCTTTATTTTTAAATGGGCGTGTAGCGGCAATAAGTGCGATAATAGAAGCGACAATTGTCGCGGTACTAGCAGCGGGTATATTGCTGCAATTATTATCGCGCTTATTGCTGAGAAACCACTACTACGTCCATAGCCGCGGTTATTGCCGCTCCCGTAATTTTTTCTCTCTCCATTTTCCTTTGTTTTTCCGCGGCAATGCTAGCGGTTATAGACAACTCCTCTTATAGTGGAACCCAATGTGAGGGAGTTAACAGAGCAAAAATGCTTATATGTATTCACATACAAAGTGGAGAGAGATACGCACCGGGGCAGTGAGACCCCAGACACGATTTTCAGTACAAGGGTTCTAGACAAAAGAATCGAGGGTAGAGGCTGAACTCCCTCTCAAGAACCAAGGGTAGCGACTAAACTCCCCTAGAGTACCCAATAGTGGGTATGAGACAAGAGATGTTGTTCTTGGAATTAGGATTGTAGGAAAACACACATAGCTTGGAGAAGACGAAGGAAGCTCAAGGCACACAACAAAGAGTGTATTACTTAGTTTGCAATGGAAAGATAAGATAACCCTAGAGTGATGGGTGTATATACAATGCATGAGGGGAAGAACCTCCTAGTGAGGGAAAAAATACCTCGGAAATCCTAAGTGTGTTCACACACATCACTACCACATGTATATGGTAACAAATCCCCCTGGCAGTGATGCAATGAACGAGAGCGTCACATAGAGTATAGGGAAGTGCCATGCCCTGAGGACATGATCAGTCCACAAAAGGGGTGTAAGCCCAAAGCTTTGCGGAAAACCAAGACCCAAATTAGCCATAAGGCGTATGAGCCATACACACTCAACCGTAATCGTGAAGACTGCCCTATACTTAGCCTCACAACTGGAAGTTGCCACAATAGGTTGCTTCTTGCTCAACCATGATATGCATGAATTGTAATGGAAATTGATAATTGCTTATTTATTGTAGTTGGCTAGGCGAGGATATCACATTTTATGTACATTTACTATTCAAGTGTTCATTATAGCTATGGCCATTTATGCCCAGCCGGCCAATGTGTATTCATTTTTGAGCATTGAAGAATCTATAAATAAATACGTGCAAGAGGGAAATGCTCACTCTTGCACAGGAGGAGATTGCACCCAATGCCCATGTCTATTCTTCTCTCCTCTCGTGTCTTCTCTCTTGTTGTGTGACAGTGTAGAACTATGTTCTAGGAGGCGTGTCTGCATGTGCTATCTTACTCTCTCTCACTCTTTGTCTCTCTTTGTTTGCCTATGACTTCAATTTTGTGCTATTGATCTCGTTAGGTATGCGGATTTGTTAGTTTTATGGCTGGCAGTATGTAGTTTTTGGTATTTTGCAAGGCCTTCCATGCCTCCATTTGTAGCAGTGGTATCAGAGCATTGGCTATGTTCTGATGTCTATAGAAATCATCACAACGATTAAAGCTAAGTGATTTCTGTGTGTGTGTGTGTGCGTGTGTGTGTGTGTGTCTCTCTCTCTATTTAGAAATACTCTTAATTGAGAAAAAACTTATTTTAGTAGATGAGCAGTAATTGGATGAAATAGCTAGCCAAGGCCTTTGTGATTCATTAAAGTTTCTTTTCTTCTCGTTATGTGAAAAAATTGCAGTAACTATCTCATGAGTAGTATTAGATGTCACGATGCTCATGTCGTGATTGTAAATTATTCATATGGGTTGTAGCATTGATTGCTTACGATTAAGCAATATGTAGTGAAGTATAGATATTAAAACAAATAACATAATTGCGAGGAAGTGACATCTTCATGATATACTAGAAGCTTGCATTTGAATAGCAAGGAATGAATTTAGAAAGAGACCAGATGGTTTCAAGAAAGAACAAGGGGAAATGCCTAGAGGAGTACAATGCCATACGACAAAACCCAAGAGACCCTTGAAAATATATCTGAGCTCGAAGAGGAAGGAGAAGATGAATTAGAGTGTCCTCAGAGACTTGTCCAACAAAATTTTGAACCTTGGGCCTTTTACCCAAGGGCAAATGCCCCCACGAGTTTTGTCATCCCGTGAGAACGATCGCAAGGGTTGAGCGGCGGAGAACTTAATCGAAAGCCCACTCTGTAGCACAAGCCTTAGCTCAAGTGATTTTATGGTGCAAGCAATGTTACTATTTGAAGCCGATCATGGTCAACTAATTATTGGCTAAGGTTGGCATTTTTCTCGAGCCATAACCAACACTGCCATGCGAGTGAACAGGAATGCCAATAACGACTAGAGCCAGGATGTGACCCTGTGATAGGAGCACCAATAATGAGTGTAGACAAAATTGGTTGTGCCAATAGGTGACTGGTAGATTCTCGGCCGAATTGAGTGCGAACACTCATCGGCCTCCTCAGGACACTCAAAGCCGCCACTCTCCCCGCCCCCCTTCCTTTTTTGAACAACCATGCAACAAAAAAGCGACGTTTTTCTTTCTTTCCCTGGCCTTTGGCATGCATTTGCAAGTGCCACACACCTTCAACAACCACCCCCTTGGCATGCACCGCCCATCATCTCCCCCTTTGGCATGCAGTGGCTATTAAGTCACACATCTAAAATGAAGGGTAAAGGGTATGAGCACACTTTTGAGTGGTGACAAACCCACCACCCATTCATGCAATGTTCGTCTCATTTCCTCTCACTCTCGTCTTCAACAACCACACACATCTGCAATTTGATTGCAAGAGCCATGAGGCATGCACTAATCCCCAGCTCAAGCCCACACACTGTAAATATTGCGCATGCACAAACGACTTGTGACCATGACGATAAATTTCACTCAACCATTCATCTCCTAGTGACTTTTCCCCTACGACAACCTGAGGATAGTGTGTTGCAAGAGATCCAAAACGAGACGTTGCTAGCTATAACTACTTAGAAAAGAAGAGGCAATCGTGGAAATTCCATGCGTGAACAACTGTGGATTCTATGGCAATCCACAGACATGCAATCTGTGCTCTCTCTCCTTCCGCAAATATCTAGTAGCTAGCCGGTCTTCATCAGCGCCTCAACCTACCCCGAAGGATGAGCTCTTGTAGGCCCAAGACGTACACGAGCTGAATAAGGTAGGGACAAAGGCCCTCGCAGTAGATCGGGATGACAAGGCGAAGGGGTCAAAGTTGACACGCTGCCAGGGGACGGGTTGCCATAAGAAGGTGGGCCTCGTTGGCTTCCACTACCACTATAGTTGTGTCTTCTGCTCCCTCCATCGCTTTTCAAACCAGCACGCCTATCCCTTCGACTTCAAGTCTCGCGACTGTACTACCCTCGCCAAGGAAAACCTCGTCGTCTGTGCCCCCAAGATTCGATTGTATAGGAACAAACTTCCAAAATAATCGTGCTCTCCATGGACATGGGACTGAGTTGGGCCCATTGAAAGGTGCAATTGCAAGCAAGACGCAATTGCCCGTGGGGCGCGCATTTGCAAGCAAGATGCAGTATGTGTCCACGAGATACGCTGTCGGGGGATATGTGTTCGCTATGTGAGCCGGGCAGGCGCTGGGCCTCTGGCTGTGGGAGGTGAGAAAGAGAAAGAACAAGAACAATTGATGCAACTGACTCTGGTAGTCTCCGTAATCATCAATTAATTGATTAATATGTTTGAGTACAACTTAATCTTTAGCCAAGGGCGGGGCTGTTAACAGTGCCGTCACTTGGATCATCTGCTGACTAGGAGTTTAAGCTTCCGCTTTACAGAATTAATCGGGCCGCTAACGACACTGAGTTTAACAGAATGATTAATCAAACATTAGCTGATGACGGTGATGGAAACTCCCTCATGTCGCTTTATTTGCCTCTTCTACTTTCAAGATTCTGCAAACCTCATGTAAGTTCGTTGTGTCGATCATCATGCTTCAATAATAACCAACAGTGCTGCAACTTCCCGTTCTATATGCTTCGCACTCGCTTCGACCAGGCCTTGGCTTGCTCAAGCCTCGACAAACTCTTCTCGACCTTGATTTGCTTTAATCACTTCATGCTTTGCTTGCTCGATTTAACCTCGACAAGCTTCTCTTTGCTTGCTTGCCTCGACAAGCTTACCCTCTTGCTCAGGCTTCGCTTGCTTGCCTCGACAAGACTCTTCTTGAACCTGGCTTGCACTAACCAAGCTATGCTTTTACTTGTAATCCTCTTCTCGCCTTGGCTTGCTTCTTGTTCATGCTCGAGAGGGAGAGAGAAAGAGATTTTCCTTGTCCTCTTTGGCTTGGTTCTCCTCGCCTTTGTTCTCCTACAATTCCCCTCGTTCTTCGCATGCAATTGACTCCCCTCATGCCGCCATGGTCGAGAGAGAGAGATAGAGAACCCTCGCTTGCTTTGATTGGAGATGGAGAGAGAGAGAGAGACCTCGCCTTGGCTCCCTTCACCTCCTCGCCTTGGTCCTCCTCCTCCTTTTTCTCGTTTGCTTCCCTCCTCTTCGCTTGGAATAGTCGAGTTCGAGGAGAGAGCGCGAGAGAGAGAAAACCTTCACTTCCTTTGATAGTCGAGGACAAGAGAAGAAGGAGAGCTTTGCCTCCCTTCCGAGCTCCCCGACCTCGGCTCCTTCTTCCCGTCGTGTATATCCCCCTCCTCTCTTCTTTCGTTCCCTACGTTGCTTCCGGAGCCCTCTTCCTCCCTCGACTCCTTTCCTTCCAAGCTTTGGTTCGCTTGCAATATCCTTCATGCAAAAGGCCTCTCGCTGTTAATAGCGTGCCCCTCCCTTAGCAACGACGGCGCCGTCGTTGCTAGGGAGGCATAAAAAGCCTCTCTATGACGTGGCACAGTCGGATCTCGAACACCGCCAAAACTGTCGCAACCGGTGTCGAAATGCTGCGCGAGGCGATTCTCCACAACTTTCGCTTCAGTCTCGCGCTCATCCGAGCTCCCTATTGCCCAGCGCGATCTCATCACCTTCTTCCCCCGTCGGCATTCGCTGCCTCTGCTTGCCATGCTTTCCTCCTTTTCTTTTGTTTTTACACTCACTTAATCCATTTTGGGCGGCCATTGGATTTAATGTCTTTGGGCGGACTATGCTTGGGTTCACTTGCCTTGGGCGGCCCTTCATTCATAGTGGGCGGCCTTGCCTTTGCTTTTGGGCGGGCCGGCCAAATTAACTTATTGGCGAGCTTAGGCCCTCGTAGGGCACCACATTTGTTATGCATTGCCGACAGTCAATCAAGGTATTGCCAGACATAAAATCTAATCGACTACCCATTGTCATGTTGAGCATTTTCTGCACCCAATGCTCCAATAGTCCTTGACTAACAATATCATAGTGAATTTTGGTGACCGTAAATGGTCTTGAATAGCACCGCAAGCCTGCTAGATGCAAGTATAAGTGATTGCATTTGAAGTAAGTCCTTCCCATCACATTCGGTTAAAGAGTGTTAGAGTTTCGTTCTTGCTAGTCGAGCATTGTCAATCATGACTATTGCCGGCCAAGCATTGCATGAAATGGCATCCCAGACATGAGACTCCTCAAGCTATTACTGCTTCCGCATTGCAAAACCTGAATGAAGCTCAAAAATTCCAAGATGGCACACTGACCGAGCGGACTAGACTGGTACGAAACCGGCCGCCGGTGAATCTTTAGAGGCTAATATCTTGGCAACCAGAACTCCGATCGCTTTTCTGTAAAGACCGACGCGCTCCACAAAGTGAGCACTTCAGGCCCGTGCATTCATTTCATTTCTGTCACCTCAGCTGCAGTTGCCCAATCCGGTACGGATCTGCAATCGACTTAAACTTCAAAGTGCCATAACTTCTTCACCGTGGCTTCAATCGACGAGCCGTAAAGACAGGCTGGTAGAGCACTTCAAGCACTGCAATTTTATATCATAATCTCCCATCTATGCTCACTTCAAGCATAGTCCTTTTTAGCATCATTAAGGCATCAGTTGGCCCTTTTAAGCCGCATCTTGCATACATTAATTATTAAGCTTGGCTTGTTAACAAGCCTTGATCACTACTCACTAAAGGTGTAGGCTTTAAAGAAACTTATCTTGCATTTCTCTGCTGTTTTTCTCTACATGGCAACGGAGTTGCACGACAACGCCCATCTTCACAAGAGAGTTCATGTGGACCAAATATCAATTTCCACAAGGTGGTTGACAAAAACAATGATGCTCTTTGTCCTCATGCAACACTTCTATGAATTTGTACTTTTTACTACCATTTACCGAAAAGTTTTGGACCACATAATTTTGCCTATCTTTATGACTCTTGTCAGGTTATTTACCCTTTTAAGCATTCTTCTTTCTTTTGTTTTTTGCAGAATTCCATTGAGAATGGTCCGGTGTGGTGACAAACAAGAGAGGCACAAGTTTTTTTTCTTCACCTTTGCAAAGTCCTCTTGGTTGAACCTTGGTCCTATTATCATCCCTTTTTTAACATTGGTTTATCCCTCTTATCAATTGGAAATTTCCTCTTGTCTTTTAGAAAAGCCCATAGCACCCCATATATGTGGGTTTGGGCTAAGTCTGACTAGGATTACAAGTCATCCAAAAGCGAGTATCTCATAAATTTGTACAAATTTAATCTCTTCCTACAAAGTTTGAGGTGTGCTTTTTTAAAAAAATTCTCATGCTTGAAGTGTGTATCTAATCCTTGCATAAACCCTCTCATTTTGTGAAAGTCGTCTATTCCCTTAAGTATGAGATCATTTCTATATACTCTTTAAACTAAGTAAGCAAAGGCCTACCTTGCTGCACAGCTTTTTCCCAATGCTCCCAACTTCTTTCTGGCCCATTTTCAAAGAGAAATTCTTTCACAAAAATATTCTCAAATTGAGCCCAATCCCTTGGAATTTTTTTTGATTACCCGAGCATTCATAGGCTTTTGGCCTAAATGAGGGACTAGCTTCAAGTGGTTGATACTCAGGTGGGGTATTTTTCAACCTATGAACGTCTTGCCATTTCTGCAGCAAAGTATAGATAACATCTTTGTTTCTATCCTTTCCTTTGTCATTAAATTGAGGAGGCTTCATGTCTTTGAGGAGAGGGTTTTCTCTAGGTCTTGATTGGGTTTCAAAAGAAGGTATAACATCCTCTCTATATAGGTTCTATCATCTCTAAATGTGGAAGGCATATTAGGATGAGATGGTACAAAAAACTGTGTCATTAATTGCTTTTCGTTCTGTATGTACTGTTACCATATACATGTGGTAGTGATGTGTGTGAACACACTAGGACCGCCGGGGCATTTTTTCCCTCTTTAGGAGGTTTTTTCCCCCGTGCATTGTATATACGCCCATCACTCTAGGGCTATCTATCTTTCCATTGCACACTAAGTAATACACTCTCTATTGTGTGCCTTGAGCTTCCTTCGTCTTCTCCAAGCTGTGTGTGTTTCTCTGGACCCCTAATTCCAACAATTGGTATCAGAGCAGGTCACATCCTCCCGGGGTTAGTCGCCAGCTACTCCAGCACACGCCTGCTCACTTTCTCCGATTTCCACTACAGGCAATACTGCACAGGCTATTTCGTCATTTTGTGCAAAATTTCTGTCGGTGCCGTTTTTTGCATAACAGGTGCTTTATAGTCTTCTACGGTTTGTGCTATATAGCACAGGTTTTTCCCGCTCCATTTCTCCTATTTTCGGGCAGTTTTCACATCAAGTGCAGCATTTACCATGGCTGACAACAACAACACAGATGTGTTCAAGATGTTTGCTGCTGAGGACAGGTTGGATGGGGACAACTACCCTATGTGGGCTTATATGATGCAACATGTTCTTGTGTCAAAAGGTGTCTAGAACATTGTGCAGGGCATTGATGTACGTCCTGGTTCTGAGGATGTAGGCGATGTTGAGGATGTTGCAGGTCTTGCTACAAGGATTGCAGCTGTTAGAGTTGTTTTGCCTACGACAGAACAAGCTCGTTGGGATGTTAAGGATGCGCAGGCTCATGCATTGATTGCGTTGTCTGTGAAGCGCACCATTGTTCCTCACATCCGTTCAGCAAAATCTGCAAAACAGGCTTGGGATATTCTAGCAGGTCTTTATGCAAGCCGCAATGAGGCTAAAATTGCTTTGCTGCGTAAAGAGCTGGAGTCGTAGAATATGCATGAGGAGGATGATATGGACACTTTCCTTGCTAGTGTCAAGGATATCAATGAGCAGCTTATTTCTGCAGATGAAGTCATTTCAGACAATTCCCTTGTGCAGACTGTTCTTGATGCCTTACCAGATTCCTACCAGACTTTTGCTAGTACTTGGAGACTGATGACCCAAGGAAATCCAGAAGTTGTCAAGTTTGATGCATTATGCACATTGCTGTTGCAAGAGTCAATGTCCAGAAAAAACAGGACTAGACAGTGTGCAGTTGAATAGGCTTTTATTGCTTCTCAAAGAAAGGGTGGTAACAGCAATGCAGCCACTTCTTATAGTTCTGCTGCGAGTGGAAAAAATTATGTTCCTAATGCTTCTGCTGGCAGCAAATCGTATGGAAATTCTGGTGATAAGGGCAAAAAGAAGATGCTTTGCCATTATTGTAAAGCCAATGATCACTTGATCAAGTCGTGTCCTAAGTTGAAGGCCAAAGAGGCTAAGAAGAAAGAGGGTGGTTCCACTGCAAATGCTGGTTCCACTACAAATGCAGCCATTGTTGAGTCTTCTGTGAAAGGAGACTGTGTTGCTGATGTTGATGCAGAATGGCTTTTAGCGCAGAGTGCACTTACAATCCTGCTGTCCATGATGCATGCTCGTTAGTTGCTGCAGATTCACATGTGTGGTATTTTGACAGTGGTGCTACAAAGCACATTACCTCACATCGTGAATTGTTTACCTCTCTCGAGTCTGTCCCTCATGGGAATTCAGTCACTTGTGCCAACAACGCCTCTTATCCAGTTCAGGGAGTTGGAAAGATTGTGATCATTGCTGCTAATGCCAGTTCCTTCACACTTGTTGATGCACTTTATGTACCTGGGATCAAGAAGAATCTCTTGTCTGTATCCGCACTTGCTAGACTTGGACTTGTAGTCAAATTTGTGGATGACAGATGTACAGTTCATGATCTCAGTTTTGGTGATGAAATTGTTGCATCTGGGCTTTTGTGCCGTCGGCTGTATAAGCTCACTTTGTATGACAAGTGTGGATAAAATTTTTCAAATGCTGTTGCAGATTCAAGGGCTATTTCAGATGCAAAACTTTGGCATGCACGTTTTGGTCATCTGAATTTTGCAAGTTTGTTGCTTTTGCAGAAATCTGATATGGTTGCTTCTTTGCCACCTCTTGAAGCACCTGTCAAACATGTTTGTGAAGGCTGTATTTTGGGTAAGATGCAGCGTTCTAAGTTTCCAAAGGGTGGTTCAGTTCGGACCACATGCAGGTTGCAGCTTGTGCATAGTGATGTTTGTGGGCCCATGCAAACTCCGTCCTTGGGCAATTACGTGTACTTCGTGACTTTCATTGATGATTACTCCAGGCATGCATGGGTATTTCCGCTTAAAGCGAAGTCCGAAGTTTTTATGTGCTTCAAACAATTTCTGGCTATGGTTGAAAATGTATCGAAATGTACTATGGGCACCCTCCGTTCCGATCGAGGGGGGGATTATATGTCTCATGAATTTAATGCATTTCTGGCTAGTCGTGGGATAAAACACCAATGTACACTGCCTTATACGCCTCAACAAAATGGTGTTGCTGAGAGGAAAAACAGGTCACTGACGGAAATGGCACGATGTATGGTCAAAAGTCAAGCTTTGCCACATTCTTTTTGGCTTGAGGCCATTATGTGTGCCACTTATGTACTTAACAGGTGTCCTACGAAAGCTTTGCAGTCTATTACTCCATATGAAGCATGGCATGATAGAAAACCTTCTATTGAGCACATGCGTGTTTTTGGCTGTTTGGCATATGCTTTGGTGCCACAAGTGCAACGCAAAAAATTGGATGATAAGGCTGTCAAATGTATTTTTGTTGGTTATAGTGCTGAAAGCAAAGGTTACAAGTTGTATCATCCGCAAACAAAACGTATTCTGGTTTCTCGGGATGTAGTGTTTGTGGAAGATTCTGTTCAGCCCTTGCTCTCATGTACTAGAGACAGTAATGTAAGCTCACAGGACATTTATGACACTTTGTTGCCTCTTTTCAGTGGTGGAAATACGAATGTAAGTTCCAATGAGGCAAATGTACAGCCTATGGGGGTTTTTGAAAATGTTTTAGATCAGCCTATTACTGATGCAGATGTACATGATGTACTTGATGAGGAAAGGGTTGAAAATGAGCAGGTTAGAGGTATGCCAAAATGGTTGGTGCACACTTTGCGTGACAGTAAATTGGATGCACCTTTGTCTAGTCGTACTCGTTCAGGCTCTCACCATGCATCTTATGCATCAGATTGTTATGTTGTGGCTGTGTCTAGTTTACATGATGTTGAGGAGCCTCTGTCTTTTGATGAAGCACAGAATTTAGAAAATTGGATGGCTGCCATGCAATCAGAATATGATGCACTTATAGAAAATGACACATGGACTTTATGTGATTTGCCTCCTGGCAAAAAGGCCATTGGTACGAAGTGGGTTTACAAGTTGAAACGCAAGCCGGATGGTGAGATCGATCGCTATAAGGCTCGACTTGTTGCAAAGGGTTATGCACAACAAAAAGGCATAGATTATGAAGAGACTTTTGCTCCCACTTGTCGTATGACTACTGTGCGTTTTCTATGTGCATTGGCAGCTCATTTTGGTTGGGATGTACATCAATCAGACATTGTTACTGCTTTCTTGAATGGTGACATATTTGAGGAAGTTTATGTAACGCAGCCTCACGGTTTTGTTGTAAAAGGAGAAGAGGACAAAGTGTGCAAATGTAACAAGGCTTTGTATGGGTTGAAGCAATCTCCTCGTGCTTGGTATGAGAAAGCTGACACTCATTTGGTCAAACAAGGCTTTCGTAACAGTCCAACAGAAAGCACATTGTATGTAAAGCATGAGGGTGATGTATTTCTCATCGTGGTTCTTTATGTTGATGATTTGCTGATCACTGGACCAAATGAGAGACATATTGCTGAATTTAAGGCTGATTTGAATGCTACTTTCAAGATGAAAGATTTGGGGCGTTGCATCATTATTTGGGCATAGAGTTTAAGCAGTGTGATGGTGGTATTTCCTTGTGTCAGAAAAGTTACATAGAGACATTGCTATGTAAGTTTGGACTTGAGGATTGCAAACCTATTGCCACTCCCATGGAAACAGGTTTGAAGTTGAGTCTACATGATGCTGGTGATCTTGCTGATGTCACTCTTTACCAAACTGCTGTTGGCTGCCTCATTTATGTATGCAACACGAGGCCGGATATTCAGTTTGCAGTATCACTGGTCAGCAGATTTATGCATAGCCCAGGGTCTAAGCATTGGTAGGCTGTCAAGAGGATTTTCCGCTACCTTAGTGGCACTTTACATCTTGGCTTGTTTTATCCCAATCATTGCCGCCAGACTTACATGCTTTTTCGGACTCAGATTGGGCTGGTTGTTTTGACACGAGAGTGTCCAGAAGTGGTTTTTGTTTCATGCTTGGCAGTTCATGTATATCATGGTTGAGCAAGAAGCAACCTACTGTGGCCACTTCGAGTTGTGAGGCTGAGTACAGGGCAGTCTTCACAGCTACGGTTGAGTGTGTATGGCTCAGACGCCTTATGGCTGATTTGGGTGTTGGACAGGACACTGCCAACACTATCTACACTGATAGTCAGAGCGCATTGGCAGTTGCGAGGAACCATGCTCGCACAAAGCACATTGAGGTGCATTACCACTATGTCAGGGAGAGGATCTCAGCAGGAGAGATCAGCTTGGCTTATGTGCCAACACAGGACAACCTTACAGATCTTTTCACAAAGGCATTGTCTCGTGAGAAGCTTGAAGCTTTCCGCAAAGCTTTGGGCTTACTTCCCTTTGTGGATTGATCCTGTCCTCAGGGCATGGCACTTCCCTTTACTCATGTGCCAGCTCTCGTTCACCGCATCACTCCAGGGGGGATTTGTTACCATATACATGTGGTAGTGATGTGTGTGAACACACTAGGACCGCCGGGGCATTTTTTCCCTCTTTAGGAGGTTTTTTCCCCCGTGCATTGTATATACGCCCATCACTCTAGGGCTATCTATCTTTCCATTGCACACTAAGTAATACACTCTCTATTGTGTGCCTTGAGCTTCCTTCGTCTTCTCCAAGCTGTGTGTGTTTCTCTGCAACCCTAATTCCAACATGTACTCACTTAATTTAGTAATTTTCTCCTTGAGACCATTTAGAGCAGCAAGAAGATTTTGCAATTTTATTTCAATATCTTCTACCCTCTGTACTATCAATTCATGTTGCTTATGGAATGGCACATCCCACTCTTCTCCCATGTCCTCAATCCCATACATGATATGGTCTTGATTGGTGTTGGTTTTATATTGATTTTGGCTTTTGGTCTTTTTCCATTGTTTTTAAGTTTGAAATGCAAAATTCACTGTAAATATTTTAAAAATATGCAAAAAATTAAGCTAAAAAATCTAAGCACAAGTGTACAATTTTCTTTTTGAAGGGTGCCAATTAAAAGGGGCTTTGATATAAAATTTCAATGTCGATGTCTTTGCTTTGCTGTTAATAGTTTTTTTAATGGAAAGTAGAGTTTTTAAATTACAGAGATAGAGAAAAAAGTACAAGTACCCACAAGGTGGGGATGGGTAAGCCCCTTAAAAAAGGGTGTATTAAGTCTTTGATTTTGAATGTCAAGGTAGAGTAGTGTCTAGGAATGTTTGCTCTCCATTTTGCCATGTAGTGGCTCTCTGTAGGTCAGAGAAGAAAAGAATCTCTAATGTTTCCTTTGGCTCTTTACATAAGTTGACAACAGAATTTTCCATAGCAACATATGGGGTAGATACAGATATGGAGCTACTGATCCCAAAGCAATTAGAAAGGCCCAGATGCATTTGAATCTATACTCCCATTGTTTACTACTCCATTGCATTCTCCACTTGGAGTTAAGCTTCTTTTTGAAGTCCTCCTCCAATTGCCTTGCATTTTAGACTGCTTGTAAATCTCAGCAAAAATATGTTGCAATGTACTTTGATGAGAGTTTGCCTTGTGAGAAAAAGTGAAGTTTGATAAGAATTTCTTGGTCCTTTCTATACATCACTTTGCAGTGGGTATGCTAATATTAAACTCTTCATGGAGCTCCTCCTCATATCTCAATCTGTTGGATAGAAACAAATCTCTCCAGCTCTTAATATTTGATTTGAAACATTTGTGTGTCACCCTTCTCCCTGCTTGAGCTTTATAATTGGTTGTAAAATAAGATAGCCAAGGTGAGTCACACTGAAACAACTATAATTAGATTTAAAGGATCTAGATGGGTTTCATGTGGAGTTTATGGAGTTCCAAGTTGCCAAAATATGCATACAACAGGAGAGCCAACATGTTTGATGAAAAAAGAAGAAGTTATAATGTCCTTGATGTGCATGTTGTTCCAAGCCTTGTAACTCTACAATCTAAATTTATGGCAGTCTCTCTTAATGAGAAGGGACCAGTAAACAATTGAGGTGTAAGCTCTCATTGTCCATTTAGTTTTCATCCTTGTTGCAATATGTTCAAGGTTGAGGAGTCCAAGACCTCCTTTGATTTTTGAAGGTATCAAATAGCCCATGCTACTTTGGGCATTTTGTGGTTTCTCTCTCTCTCTCTCTCTCTCTCTCTCTCTCTCTTTCTTTGAGCAAGCTTTCTTAGCAAGCTATTTTGGTGCATCCTTAGAAAATAGCTGACTTCGTGGACAAAAATCTCACTCAAAATGCTCAATAAGGGTGCTTTTTTTGTGAATCCATAGAAATAAGCTCGCTCCATGGACAAAAAGCTTGCTTCGTACCCATCCCCAAGGTCAAAGAGGTTGCACTCATAATCGTGCCAAAAGAAAGAATCATGGGAATTCTTATAGCAAATATAAAGATACTTTATGCAATGCCGAGTGCTATCATTGCCATAAGAAAAGACACTTAAACAAAGATTATTATGCATGGTAAAGAGACAAAAAAAAGTCTCAAAACAGCAAGAAGTCTAACAATGGTGGCAATGACAATGCTAAGATTGAGAAGCTCAATGTGGTAGAGTCTCCTATGATTTGTAGATGTGCCAAAGGTCCAAACTTCCTAAGATGTTCTAGTCTTTACAATAGATCATCTTAGTCCAAATGATCTCATTGCACAAGATGCTAGCTTTGATCAAAATTGGGTCATAGATTTTGGAGTCAATTTTCATGTGACATCTCATGGAGAATGGTTCTCTATGTATACACATACTTGTGATAAAGTGAATCTCGGTGATGCTTATGAGCTGGAGATACATGGTGTTGGAGACATCAAGGTAGTTATGCATAATGACATGGAATTCATAGTCAAGAATGTCATACATGTTCCTAGGTTAGCGAAGAGTTTAATATCTATTGGTCAACTTGACGACTTGGGCTACCTGACCACTTTTGGGAATGGATCATGGAAGACTAGGGAGGGAAAACTTATGATTGAATTAAAAGCATTAGCGTACATGTTTGTTTTGTGTGTAAAATAGAATTGAATATCCATAGCTGAGCTCTCATCTACTGAGTTGTGGCATGGTTGGGCTAGGTCATATGAGCCAAAAGAGAATGAAAACACTAGCTCAATCTGGTTACTTGATTGTGTTAAGATATTATAATTATTTAATGTGAGATCATTGTATCTATGGTAAAAACGCTAGGACCAGCTCATCGCCATTGAATAGGAAGCATTTGCAGCCACTAGATCCTTTTCATAACAACATTTCTCGTCCTATACCAACCAAGTCTCTAGGCAAGTCTAGAGGCTTTCATAGACAATTCCACTAAAAAGGTGTTGTTTTATCATTTGCGTCATAGGGATCAAATCTTCTTTAATTTCCAGAAATTCATAACATTCATAGAGAATCAGTATGGCAAGAAGATCAAAAGCTTGAGGATTGATAATGGTGGAGAGTATGTCTCTCCAAGGAGTTTGAGGATTTTTGTAGTAGAAAGAGAGTTATCAAGAGGCAGCTTCCTACACCTTACACAACCAATCAAAATGGAGTTGTAGAAAGGATAATCAAACGATTCAGGAGCAAGCCACAACCATGCTTTCCATAGCAAATATAATCACTCAAGGTTTTGGGGTAGAGGGAGTACTGACAATAGTACATATCATTAATAGGTCACCTAGGATAAAATTGAATTACCAAATTATAGAGGAGTTGTAGTCCAAAAAGAAACCACGTTATGATCATTTGTGTGTCTTTGGATTCTGGGCATATTCACATGTACCCAAAGAGCTTCAGAGAAAGCTTGATCCAAAGTCACACAAGTGAGTTTTCTTTGGTTATGGTGAAAATTGAGAGATGTGATATTGACTCTAGCACCTAGAATCTTGCAAAGTAATTTGTAGCTCACATGTTACCTTCAACAAGTTGAAGATGCACAAGAAATCTATCAAAGAGTTCTAGTACATAAAAGTTGCATTTGAGGAATTGCCTCAGAATCTGTGAAAACTCGAAAGACTTGTGATGTAACTTCTACTAACAGTGCTCTAATTGTTAAATCAGAGAGTGGTAGTTAGGCTTTGAGATGATCTAGTAGATCCTTGCATCCACCTGAGAGGTTTTATCTAGGGCTGGATTATATCATGCTAACACACTGCGATGAGCTATCTCACTACAAGGAAGCCATGCAAATGCATACCAAGTTCAAGTGGAATAGGTCATGCACTCTGAGTGCAACTCGATAGTCAACAAGGAGACATGGGGCTTGGTTGAATTTCTAGAAGGCAAGTAGGCCTTACCTTGTAAATAAATTTACAAGAAGAAGTTTACGTATGATGATCTCAATCCTAAGTACAAGGCTATATTGGTTTCTAAGGGATTCAAGGAGTAGAAGAGTGTTGATTTTGATGAAATCTTCTCGCCAATGGTCAGACGACTACACTACACACAATGGCCTAGTAGCCATTGAGGACATGGAGCTTGTCCAAATGGATGTGAGGACAAATTTTCTTCATGAGGATCTTAAAGAGGATATTTACATGAAGTAGCTTGAAAATTTTGAACACCCTAGCAAGGAGGAGCTTGTAGGAAAGCTCAAGACAGGTTTATGTTTAAGCACGGTTCAAGGCACTATTATCAAAAGTTTGATGTTTTTATGTGGTCCTAGGGATTTAGAAGTGTTGGAATTAGGGTTGCATAGAAATGCACACAGCTTGGAGAAGACGAAGGAAGCTCAAGGCACACAATAGAGAGTGTGTTACTTAGTGTGCAATGGAAAGATAGACAGCCCTAGAGTGATGGGCTTATATAAAATGCTCGGGGGCAAAAACCTCCTAAAGAGGGGAAAAATGCCCCGGCGGTCCTAGTGTGTTCACACACATCACTACCACATGTATATGGTAACAAATCCCCCCTGGAGTGATGCGATGAATGAGCGTTGGCACATGAGTAAAGGGAAGTGCCATGCCCTGAGGACATGATCAATCCACAAAGGGGAGTAAGCCCAAAGCTTTGCCGAAAGCTTCAAGCTTCTCACGAGACAATGCCTTTGTGAAAAGATCCGCAAGGTTGTCATGGGTTGGCACATAAGCCAGGCTGATCTCTCCTGCTGAGAGCCTCTCCCTGACATAGTGGTAATGCACCCCAATGTGCTTTGTGCTAGCATGAAAAACTGGGTTCCTCGCAACTGCCAATGCGCTCTGACTGTTAGTGTAGATAGTGTTGGCAGTGTCCTGTCCAACACCCAAATCAACCATAAGGCGTCTGAGCCATACACACTCAACTGTAGCTGTGAAGACTGCCTTGTACTCAGCCTCACAACTCGAAGTGGCCACAGTAGGTTGCTTCTTGCTCAACCATGATATACATGAACTGCCAAGCATGAAACAAAAACCGCTTGTGGACACCAGCCCAATATGAGTCTCAAAAAGCATGTAAGTCTGGCGGCAATGATCCCCCCTTGGAATAAAACAAGCCAAGATGTAAAGTGCCACTAAGGTAGCGGAAAATCCTCTTGATAGCCTGCCAATGCTTAGACCCTGGGCTATGCATAAATCTGCTGACCTATGAGACTGCAAACTGAATATCCGGCCTCGCGTTGCATACATAAATGAGGCAACCAACAACAGTTTGATAAAGAGTGACATCAGCAGGACCGCCAACATCATGTAGACTCAACTTCAAACCTATTTCCATGGGAGTGGCAATAGGTTTGCAATCCTCAAGTCCAAACTTACATAGCAATGTCTCTATGTAACTTTTCTGACACAAGGCAATACCACCATCACACTGCTTAAACTGTATACCCAAGTAATGATGCAACAACGCCAAATATTTCATCTTGAAAGTAGCATTCAAATCAGCCTTAAATTCAGCAATATGTCTCTCATTTGATTTAGTGATCAGAAAATCATCGACATAAAGAACCAAAATGAGAAGTACATCATCCTCACGCTTTACATACAATATGCTTTCTATTGGGCTATTACGAAAGCCTCCTTTGACCAAATGAGTCTCAACTTTCTCATACCAAGCATGAGGAGATTGCTTCAACCCATACAAAGCCTTCTTACATCTACACACTTTGTCCTCTCGTCCTTTTATGAAAAAACCGCGAGGCTGTGTTACATAAACTTCCTCAAATATGTCACCATTCAAGAAAGCAAGAACAATGTCTGATTGATGTACATCCCAACCAAAATGAGCTGCCAATGCACATAGAAAACGCACAGTAGTCATACGACAAGTGGGAGCAAAAGTCTCTTCATAATCTATGCCTTTTTGCTGTGCATAACCCTATCTCACCATCCGGCTTGCATTTCAACTTGTAAACCCACTTCATACCAATGTCCTTTTTGCCAGGAGGCAAATCCCATAAAGTCCATGTGTCATTTTCTATATCATATTTTGACTGCATGGATGCCATCCAATTTTCTGAATTCTGTGCTTCATCAAAAGACAGAGGCTCCTCAAAATCATGTAAGCTAGACACAGCCAAAGCATAACAATCTGATGCATAAGATGCATGGTGAGAGCCTGAACGAGTACGACTAGACAAAGGTGCATCCAATTTTCTGTCACGCAAAGTGTGCACTAGCCATTTTGGCATACCTCTAACTTGCTCATTTTCAGCCCTTTCCTCATCAAGTACATCATGTACATCTGCATCAGTAATAGGCTGATCTCTACCATTTTCAGAAACCCCCATAGGCTATACATTTGCCTCATTGGAACTTACATTCGTATTTCCACCACTGAAAAGAGGCAACAAAGTGTCATAAATGTCCTGTGAGCTTACATTACTATCTCTACTACATGACAGCAAGGGCTGAACAGAATCTTCCGCAAACACTACATCCCGTGAAACCAGAAATTGTTTTGTTTGTGGATGGTACAACCTGTAACCTTTGCTTTCAGCACTATAACCAACAAAAATACATTTGACAGCCTTATCATCCAATTTTTTACGCTGTGTTTGTGGCACCAAAGCATATGCCAAACAACCAAAAACACGCATGTGCTCAAAAGAAGGCTTTCTATCATGCCATGCTACATATGGAGTAATAGACTACAAAGCTTTTGTAGGACACCTGTTTAGTACATAAGTGGCACACATGATGGCCTCAAGCCAAAAAGAATGCGGAAAGGCTTGACTTTTGACCATACATCGTGCCATTTCCGTAAGTGACCTGTTTTTCCTCTCAGCAACACCATTTTGCTGAGGTGTATAAGGCACTGTACATTGGTGTTTTATCCCATGACTAGCCAAAAGAATGCATTCAATTCATGAGACATATACTCCCCCCCTTGATCGGAACGGAGGGTGCCCATAGTACATTTTGAGACATTTTTAGCCATAACCAGAAATTGTTTGAAGCACATAAAAACTTCGGACTTCGCTTTAAGCGGAAATACCCATGCATGCCTGGAGTAATCATCAATGAAAGTCACGAAGTAAAGTTAATTGCCCGAGGACGGAGTTTGCATGGGCCCATAAACATCACTATGCACAAGTTGCAACCTGCATGTGGCCCGAACTGAACCATCCTTTGGAAACTTAGAACGCTGCATCTTACCCAATATACAGCCTTCACAAACATGTTTGACAGGTGCTTCAAGAGGCGGCAAAGAAGCAACCATATCAGATTTTCGCAAACGCAAGAAACTGGCAAAGTTCAGATGACCACAACGTGCATGCCAAAGTTTTGCATTTAAAATAGCCCCTGAATCTGCAACAACATTTGCAAATTTTTTTCCACACTTGTCATACAAAGTGAGCTTATACAGCCCGTGACACAAAAGGCCAAATGCAACGATTTCATCACCAAAATTGAGATCATGAACTGTACATCTGTCATCCACAAATTTGACTACAAGTCCAAGTCTAGCAAGTGCGGATACAAACAAGAGATTCTTCTCGATCCCAGGTACATAAAGTGCATCAACAAGTGTGAAGGAACTGCCATTTGTAGCAGTAAGAACAATCTTTCCAACTCCTTGAACCGGATAAGCGGTATTGTTGGCACAAGTGACTGAATTCCCATGAGGGACAGACTTGAGAGAGGTGAACAATTCACGATGTGAGGTAATGTGCTTTGTAGCACCACTGTCAAAATACCACACATGTGAATCTGCAGCAACTGACAAGCATGCATCATGGATAGAAGGATTGTAAGTGCACTCTATGCTAAAAGCCCATTCTGCATCAACAACAGCAACACAGTCTACAATGGCTGCATTTGTAGTGGAACCATCCTCTTTCTTCTTAGCCTCTTTTGCCTTCAACTTAGGAGACTGCTTGATGAAGTGATCATTAGCTTTACAATAATGGCAACGCATCTTCTTTTTGCCCTTATCACCAGAATTGCTAGACGAAGTGCTGCCAGCAGAAGCATTGGGAACAAAATTTTTGCCACTCGTAGCAGAACCATAAGAAGTGGCTGCGTTGCTGTTAGCACCCTTTCTTTGAGAAGCAATAAAATCCTGTTCAACTGCACTCTGTCTAGTCCTGTTTTTTCTAGAATGTGACTCTTGCAATGTGCATAATGCATCAAAACTTCTGGATTTCCTTGGGTCATAAGTCTCCAAGTACTAGCAAAAGTCTGGTAAGAATTTGGTAAGGCATCAAGAACAGTCTGCATAAGGGAACTGTCTGAAATGACTTTACCTGCTGAAATAAGTTGCTCATTGATATCCTTAACACCAGCAAGGAAAGTGTCTATATCATCTTCCTCATGCATAATCTTCGACTCCAGCTCTTTACGCAGTAAAGCAATTTTAGCTTCATTGCGACTTGCATAAGGACCAACCAAAATATCCCAAGCCTGTTTTGCAGATTTTGCTGAACGAATGTGAGGAACAATGGTGCGCTTCACAAACAACACAATCAATGCATGAGCCTGCACATCCTTTACATCCCAATGAGCTTGTTTTGCCGTAGGCAAAACAACTCTAATAGCAGCAATCCTTGCAGGAAGACCTGCAACATCCTCAACATCGCCTGCATCCTCAGAACCAAGACGTACATCAATGCCCTGCACAATATTCCAGACGCCCTTTGACATAAGAACGTGTTGCATCATATAAGCCCACATAGGGTAATTGTCCCCATCCAACCTGTCCTCAACAACAAACATCTTGAAGACAGCTGTGTTGTTGTCAGCCATGGTGAATGCTGCACCTGATGTGAAAATTGCCCGAAAATAGGAGAAACAGAGCGAGAACAACACGTGCTATATAGCACAAACCGTAGAAGAGTGTAAGGCACCTGTTATGCAGAAAATGACACTGATAAAAATTCAGCACAAAATGACAAAATTTCCTGTGCAGACCTGCCTGTTGTGGAAATGGAGGCCGAAATGAGTCCGAATAAAAAATCTGAGCAGATCAAGCTCTACGAGCTTATCCCAAAATATTTGTTGATCTGCGAACGCTCGCCAAACCTCACTGTATTCGGAGAAAGTGAGCACACGTGTGCTGGAGGAGCTGATGACTAAGCCCGGGAGGATGGAACCTGCTTTGATACCAATGGTTGGATTTAGGGTTGCATACAAACGCACACAACTTGGAGAAGACGTAGGAAGCTCAAGGCACACAATAGAGAGTGTGTTACTTAGTGTGCAATGGAAATATAGATAGCCCTAGAGTGATGGGCTTATATACAATGCTCGGGGAAAAAAACCTCCTAAAGAGGGAAAAAATGCCCCGACGGTCCTAGGGTGTTCACACACATCACTACCACATGTATATGGTAACAAGAAGGAGTCAAGAGGATCACTACTTGTATACAAAGAAACTCAATGATGGTTCACTAGCCATTCTCATCTTATATATCGATGACATGCTCATTGCAAAATACTGAGAAATTTTTTTGCTATGATGGATTTGGGTGAAGCAAACCATTTTCTTGGTATGCATATCAAGAGAGACAGGAAAAAAGGAATTCTTGATGTCTCAGGAATCTTATATCCACAATGTCTTGAAGCATTTTTATATGCAAGGGAGGAGGGGGGAAGGTAGTGAGTATCCCACTATCATCATATTTGAAGCCAATAAAGGAAGATTCTCCCATTTCAGATGTTGAGAGATAAAAAATGACAAGTGTGCCATATTCCTCAACTATAGCTAGTTTTATGTATGTGATGGTAGCTATGAGGCTAGACAATGCTTTTGCAATGGGAGTGGTTAGTTGGTATAATGCTAATCTTGGCAATCAACAATATTGGCTAGCAGTGAAACACATCCTTAGATACTTGAAGGATATAGTAAGCAAGTATTTACTCTTTAGTAACATTGATGCATCTATTATTGGTTACACGGATGTAGATTATGCAGGTTACAAAGATAGTAGGAGATCTATGTCTATCTACATTTTCATATTGTGGGAAGAGCCATATCTTGTCGATCATCTCTACAAGATTGTACGTCTTCTTCCACTATAGAGGCTAAGTACGTACGTTGCAATGTCAGATGCCAACAAGGAAGCTATATGGTTGTCATGTTTAGTGGGAGATTTACACATTCAACAGGTTCTAGTTTTGCATTGTGATAGGTAGAGTGCCATTGCTTTGGCAAGGAATCCCATGTTTCACTCCAAGTCAAAATACATTGAGGTGAGGTATCATCTCATTCAGGATGCATTGATGGATAAGTGATTGGAGCTTTTCAAGGTCCACATTGATGAGGACAACCCATTGGATGTTCTTACAAAGAGTCTGGCTACACATCAATTTGCACATTGCATCGAGTTAATGGGTGTAGGGTGAGCACAATTGTACAATGGTGAAGCTATCATGCTTCATGGTTGTACACACTATCTTTAGTCGACGTAGCCAATTATGGCCACATTGGCCTTTAAGTGGGACATTGGATGCTTTCTCGTGGACGTAGCCCACATTGGGTGAACCACGTATATCATGTGTACTCTCTCTCTCTCTCTCTACTCTATAATCTCTTGTGTGTGTAAATTATCTCTCTCCATTAAGTAATCTACTCAACTATCTACTTAGCTACGTCATATTTCCTAACAACTGGTATCAGAGCAAGGTTTTCTCGTAGCTAAAGTATCTCAAGGAAAGGATTCCTTGAATTGAGTGGGAGTTATGGCGGAGGAAGGGAAGCTCAAGATTGAGAAGTTCAATGGCAAAAACTACGTATACCAACATTGGAAGATGCAGATTGAAGACTATCTCTACAAGAAGGACCTCTATTTGCCACTAGGTGGTCTTGCAAAGAAGCCCGCAACAATGGTAGATGAAGCATGGATTGTCCTTGATCGAAAGGAACTGGGAACAATCTGATTAAGCTTGGCGTCAACGGTGGCCTTCAATGTTTTGGAGATGAAGACCACGGAGGACTTGATGAAGTCACTTGATGACTTCTACGAGAAACCATCGGTATTCAATAAGGTATTTCTTATGAAGCGCTTGTTCAATCTAAGATGGCAGAGAATGTTTCAGTTGCAGAACACCTAAATGACTTTAACACAAAAATAAGTCAAATTCATGTTACCATATACATGTGGTAGTGATGTGTGTGAACACACTAGGACCGCCGGGGCATTTTTTCCCTCTTTAGGAGGTTTTTTCCCCCGTGCATTGTGTATACACCCATCACTCTAGGGCTATCTATCTTTCCATTGCACACTAAGTTATACACTCTCTATTGTGTGCCTTGAGCTTCCTTCATCTTCTCCAAGCTGTGTGTGTTTCTCTGCAACCCTAATTCCAACAATTGGTATCAGAGCAGGTCACGTCCTCCTGGGCATAGTCGCCAGCTGCTCCATCACACGCCTGCTCACTTTCTCTGATTTCAGTGAGCAGTACTGCACAGGCTATTTCGTCATTTTGTGCAAAATTTTTGTCAGTTCCATTTTCTGCATAACAGGTGCCTTATAGTCTTCTACGGTTTGTGCTATATAGCACAGGTTGTTCCCGCTCCGTTTCTCCTATTTTCGGGCAGTTTTCACATCAGGTGCAACATTTACCATGGCTGACAACAACAACACAGATGTGTTCAAGATGTTTGCTGTTGAGGACAGGTTGGATGCGGACAACTACCCTATGTGGGCTTATATGATGCAACATGTTCTTGTGTGTAAGAAACTAGGCAACTAGGCTCTACTGGATCGTCCTCCCAACCTCCCTTTATAGGTGGGCTCCTAGCCCCTTGCCCTAGACGGATCCTCTGTCCACACTGCCTAGCCTGGCCCTTGGCCGTAGTCCTTGCCTAGCCTAGTTCTTAGGGTACAGGACCCGTGTCCTGACATTGCTTCCCCCTTAAGGAAGAGTTTTCATCCTCGAAAACACAAGTAGTAACATCTTCTTTATGACTGATAATTGGTGCAGTGAGCAGGTTCAATGAAACCAAGATGAATATCTTGATTTTCAACATTTTTGTCCATTTGCAACCACTTGGGTCTAAATGGTAACTCCATTTATAACTCACTTGAGTGCTGTAAAGGAGTAACCAAAACTAAGAGTCACTTAGGGTTAAATGGTAACTCCATTTACAACTCACTTGAGTACTGTAAAGGAGTAACCACAACTAAGAGTTGTCCAAAGGCATAACCAGTTTTCAGATCTTCTGAAGGTATTGGAATAATGCAAGGAAACCTTGGCATAACTTTCCATGCAGTTGTGAGCCAGATTTCCTACTCGCCTGAGTATCTTGAACAGTCCGTTACATGTTCATCCCTAATGAAGGTTACTTGCCAACATGCTCTGTCAGCACACTTGGTAAGTCCTTGACGTATGAAAGTATTGACACAATCTGCAACCCCACCACAAGAGGTGTTCAAAGTCGAAAATCGTACTTAAGCAAATTCTAGAATAGGGAGAAAATCATCTATATAGAAATGCATTGTGTTAACATATGCTCTTAGCAGATCCTTTAGCACAAGATTACTCTTTGTTATCTTTGTAATTTGCCTATCCCCTTGGATAACTAACAGTACTGAGGTGTGTTTTCCTCACGGTTTACAGACAGTCATCCCAGATGACTGGTAAACGGGAAATCACAGTAGTGTTTAACATTGGTGAAGAATCAACAATGTCCGAAATAACCATCGTGGTTAACTTGAAAAAAATCGAGAAATGCCCAAACCGAGCCATGACCTCTATTGGTGATTTAGTGGATCCAAAAGTAATGTCAGAGAGATAGTGCACATAGAGTACAAAATGCCTCATAAGCAACAATCTGTGGAATATGCATGCCGTTCCAAATCAACCCTTGCTAAACACTAGGGCCCATAAAACCTAGTGTGCATGCATTTAGCAAAAACTAACCGAACCTGTATATCCATAATGATGCTTGCCAATACGTATGGCAAATGTGATGCGCCTAGCAAGCAATAAAAGGAATGTAAATAGTTCTAAAAAGAAACTAAATACTTTTAGTTGCAATCTTTCGCAAACCTTGCTGAAACGTCTGAATCACAATAAAAGGTGAAACATTGATCACTTCTAGATACAAACAAAGAAACCTTTTCATTAACAGCTTATAGCCTTGCTATATGTATAAACAACCATCTATAATGTTGTTTAGCAGTACTTGTATCTTAACAAGTCATTCTAAGTATCCGACAATTTCTGGCCACGAAATTGCTTCTGATACGTCGTGCTAAAAATGGTCTAGAAAACAGATGTGACCAGCACCTAGGGACTTTGTCGTGACACATAATTGACATAATGGCGCTAGTGTTGATGGCCGTTTTTCGGCTTTCCATAATTGCTATAGTAAGCTACCTCACCCTATCAAATCACTCAAACATTTTGGTTATCCCTACCATTTCACTGTACATAGGCGTGTGTCAGTTAGGGACTTTCTCCATATTTTCTTAAAAACCCTCAGCTAACTAGTCACTGCGCTAGTTGAGCCAAAAAAATAAAAAATATAAGTATATTATGGCCCATTTGTGTGTAAATATTTTATTGTATATAGGGCTTAAATAAAATGATTTTTCATAATTATTTTGGTATTTATTTAAATATTTATACTTAGGGGTGTGTTATTTATGCTATGTACATTTACTCATCATTACCATATTTTTTCTTACCATTTTGCATACTCTTTATTCCATATAAAAATAATTTCATGCAAGCTTCTCTTATTTTTGATGTAACTCCATCCCAATAAAAATCCAAAAAACTAGTTTTATTTAGTGTATATTTTTTCACTATTGTCATTTTTTCCTTCCTACATCTATTCTCTATTACTCTCATAAATTAAACCACAAAAAATATTCATCTTTTTATGGTAGACTTATAATGAGAGAGATTTATTTTGACCCCTTTATATTTTTTCCACCTATATTATTTATATTTGACATGTGCATATTTTTTTAGACCCCTCAATATTTGATTTTCTTAGTTGTACTATTCACTTATATCATGATCTCAATAATATCTTCAATTATAGACCTACCAAATAAGGTCAAGGGTATGTGGCATGCATGCATGCACCATGGGGAGCTCACTCTTGGAGGTATTCAAAAGAATCATCCAAAGAAGGACCTCACAAGGACTTTGTGCAGTGGAAAAAATAGTCGGTTTTGCTGAATTTTTAAAGATCACATGCTCTCCGAATTTGAAAAGGTGATACAAATAAAAGTTGTAGCTCGTGAGCTGAACTTTCACCTCAAATTTTTTCATAGTTTTTTGAGCTACGAGTTGTGAGCTATGATTTTATTGGTGGACCCCAGTTTGCCCATGCTATGCAGCCACACTCCCTCTTCCACTTTATCATTTTCCTCTTTCACACACACTCCTCCCTCTCCTTCGCACTCCCAAACCTGCAACTCCCATGTCCTAATTCACCCTTTTCACCATTGCCACATCTCTCACACCTCCATAGCCTTCATCCTCCATTTCTACACCCTATGTGTCCCTCTTTCTCTCTACATATATGTCCATATTACCATACTCTCTTCAGCTTTGTAAAGAACTTCAAAAAATCAGCAAAAATCCAAGAATAATCTCTGCAAATGAAGGCTTTTATCATGAATTTTCCAAGGTTTGAAGATAACATAGCTTCATCGACACGCGCTACTTCGCCATGCTGATTGCTTCTTCTTCCGGTGCTGTAAAGAGGTGAATGTCAACTTCTCCAAAGCTTCAACCTCTCTTTACAAGCTCATCCCTTCTCTAACTTTTCTCATCATATATCTCACCATTTGGTGAATGATTTTGTAAATATTTTTAGTGATAATTACTAACTACTAACCACTAACCTTATTGTAAAATGCACCCTCTACTAGAGTAGGCACTCCCAAATTATTCACTCAATCCTCTCTCCTTTCATCCTCAATAATTCTCTTCCCTTGAGCCCACATCCATGTGACTCAAAGGACAAGAGAGACCCACCCTCATTAAAAAAAATAAAAATATGCATAATCTTTTATTCTTTCAAATAAACTTGATTAGGCCTAATCCAAATCAGGGCTTCTAAAACCTATAAATAGAGCCCTTCTCTCCCTTGTAAATCATCACATGATCACACTACACCACACCATTCTCAACACATAACACACCACTCTTCAAGCCTAGTTGTGTAGATTGTGTGCATCGTGAGTGCTCTATTCCATCATTACACATAGGTGCATGGAGAAGCTTGAAGTTAGTTATGCCATCTAGAGGAGTGGAGTGTATGCTATACTCTTCACCACACTTGTAGCCTACTCTTGTGCATAAATAAGGTTTATAGTTTTGGGTGCAATTGTATGTTGCAACTACGACTCTTCTCTCCAAATTGACTTGATAAGTTGGCTAATCTGGTGGTTGAAGGTATATTGTCCTTGAAGTTTGTTGTGCCATTTCATGCTTGGTGGTTTGAGGGCTTGTTGAATTGTTTGCCTAAAAGGTAAATTGTAAGAGGGTGCTCGGTGAGAGGGCTCCCGTGACCCTAAGACAATTTGTGTATTGGCAACAAGGTCAAGTTTTGTGTTGTCTCTCTATTTCTCATCAAGCTTTGTGTGCATCTAGTCTTTAAGGCTAAGACTGAGTTGCTCAAGTTGATTTGTGCTCTTTACCTCTCTCTGGTGTGGTGAATGTTTGTGTTTGGTGTGTGTGGCTATCTTGCATTCCCCTCTCTTTGTGCGTTTGAGTACAAGGAGATATCACGTGCGTCCTAGTTCGCATCTACAACTAGGTGGTGCCCCTTTTCTTGTTTGGTTTCTGGCTGTGGGTTGTTGTTGTCTCTGATTTTGCTTGCCCCAGCCCCAATTGAGCAGCACGGGAGCTTCGAAGGGTGTTTAGAGGCCGCTCTTCTTGTTGCCCGCCCCGGACCGCCTCAAATTGGTGCCCCCACGGAGGAACTGACTTTGTGCTTATTGTTGTTGTATTGCATGAATGCTTGAATTTAACATAATCAAGAAGATTATATGAATCATGAAAACTTGTATGATTGAGTTTAATTTCAATGCAACAAAAATTGATCCAAAATATGGTTTGGATTACCATAACATAAGAAAGGAAAAAACATTTTCACATAAGAATCTAGAATTCATGAGACCTTTTAAAATTTTGTGTAGTTAGTTGATGTCATGGGAGAAAATGATTGTTTGGAACTAATCTTTTGTGTGGTTCTAGCATTGAGAGACTATGACACGCTATACCTTTGATGATATCCCAATCTTCTTCGGAAATCTAGAAGAAGATGTTGATGATTTTCTTGCTGATTTTAGAATGGTTTGTCGTATCCTTGGTAAAAGGGATGACATTGAAAAAGGGGATTTTCTATTGCTATGCCTTAGAGGCAACGCTGAGCAATGGTTTTGGAGTATGTCTTCTCAGATTGAAGATGGGTATACCCAAATTTCCAAAGCTTTGAAGATCAGATTCTCTAAATTTCCAACAACAGAGACAGCATGGGCTTCATTAGGGAGACTTCAACAACATGGTGAAGACTACTATGCTTATGAGGATATTTTTTCTCGTCAATGGGGAAGATGTGGATTTAGTTCTACATTTCTAGATTATGTAAAAATGGAGCAATTTATTTCGGGTTTGTCTTCTTTCCTAAAGACTAAGGTTACTTGTAGTGGACCCTCTACCTTTGAAGAAGCGGTCACTATTGCCCGAAGGAAGTTTCACAAGTACTTATACATCAAAAATGGTTTCCATCATGCTGGAAGAACCAACCATCATGAAAGTGTTTCTATCAAGGAGTCATCTCCTTTGCCATACTTGTCTCCTTCTACTCCGACAAATGTTGAAGAAGTTACTTACATGCCAACTGATTATTCAAGTGCTAAAGTGTGTGGCCAAGACTCAAATGTGGAATCTCTTTCTTCTACCTTCATCAAAAGCATGCAAAAACCGACACAAGATATCTCAAATGGCATTGATGATTCAATAATGGATACATCCAACCTTTTGGCGGAGGATCAATTTCTAGTCCGAGCAGACGAAGCTTTTGTGCAACATGACTCTATGGAGAATGAAGACCTTGAAGGTAACCTTGATCTTATGGAATGTTTTGAGAGTGTATCTTGTCTAAAAGAAGAGAGTGAAGAAGAAGATGAGATCATAGGTGGGGAGATTATATACCACATTGATCATAAAGAGATGATTGTGTACATGGAATGCCAACTCCAAAACAAAGTAGAAGAGTGTGAGTTGAATCCATGTGAGGATAATCTTCAAAAAGTGTTTGAGGATGTTGAAAAGCATTGGTATGACCCATATATGTTAGGCATAGAGGAACCTATCATGCAAGAAGCCAAAGTTTTCACAAAATCAAACAGTAATCCATCAACCTTTGAGGTGGTACAATGTGAGGAGTTACAACCTTGCCAAAGGGGGGGCTTAGAAGGGGATGAAGAACATGGAAGAGTAGTAAAAAATAAAATCATAAAAGGAAACTTTCAGAAGGGTATCATTCTCTCCAATGGTGTTTTAGTGGGTGGATCTCCATTCATGGGACAATCTCTTAGCAAGAAAATCCAAGCTTTTGAAGCCCCAATCATCTTCACATTGGGTTTCACCTCTTCAAAGTCAACTTCTCCTCTCTTCACATATACCTTTCATCGAGGGCACCATACCTTCTTAAGTGGAAGAGGACATGAATACTTGGTGATGAACAGATGTTTCCAAACCTTCTACATTTGGTTCTTTGGTGTATGGAGGTCACACATTGTGATGCTTATGGTCTTCATCATAGATGAAAAACTTGTTGATTGCTACTTGTGGATATTTCATCAATCAGTACCAAAATCTATTCTCTTCCAATGTGTTGGAAGCAATAGAAACCTTCGTCTATTATCTACTTATGTGGTAAACTATTTGCAATATCTTCCAATAGCAGTTGGAAGCATGGATCAAGCTTTCCTAAATCATGAAGGTCATAGAATTTTTGACTTGATGAGCCTACCCAGGTTGAATGAATTTTATGAGCTACAGTTCAGGAATTTGCTCATACAAGCTCTTGAAAATCGTAGAAAATATATCAACTTTACATAGGAGGAAGAGCAACCAATCTTTTATATCACATTCATAGTGATAGATGCAATGATAGACAACAATAAAATCTACAAGTTTCTTCAACCGAAATCAGTAAGTGATTCCATACCATACATCTCTCTTTGGGAAAGATATTTCAAGATCTTTGATCCTGGGGGGTGCTTGTGGAAACTTTCTCAATGGAGGAGGTTTACTCAGTCACTTCATTACATCCTGCTATTGGCTCTAAGAACCTTTCATATCACACAAGGTTTTTTAATCATACAACCAAGGTTCTTCAAAGATGAGAGCAGACAAAGACAGACGTTACACAATCTACATGTTGTATGGTCGGATAAATGGTACATTCATGTACCAATATCTAAGGGGGGGGGGGGGCTAATGATGGCCGTTTTTCGGCTTTCCATAATTGCCATAGTAAGCTACCTCACCCTATCAAATCACTCAAACATTTTGGTTATCCCTACCATTTCACTGTACATAGGCGTGTGTCAGTTAGGAACTTTCTCCATATTTTCTTAAAAACCCTCAGCTAGCTAGTCACTGCACTAGTTGAGCCAAAAAAATAAAAAATATAAGTATATTATGGCCCATTTGTGTGTAAATATTTTATTGTATATAGGGCCTAAATAAAATGATTTTTCATAATTATTTTGGTATTTATTTAAATATTTATACTTAGGGGTGTGTTATTGATGCTATGTACATTGACTCATCATTACCATATTTTTTCTTACCATTTTGCATACTCTTTATTCCATATAAAAATAATTTCATGCAAGCTTCTCTTATTTTTGATGTAACTCCATCCCAATAAAAATCCAAAAAACTAGTTTTATTTATGTATATATTTTTTCACTATTGTCATTTTTTCCTTCCTACATCTATTCTCTATTACTCTCATAAATTAGACCACAAAAAATATTCATCTTTTTATGGTAGACTTATAATGAGAGAGATTTATTTTGACCCCTTTATATTTTTTCCACCTATATTATTTATATTTGACATGTACATATTTTTTTAGACCCCTCAATATTTGATTTTCTTAGTTGTACTATTCACTTATATCATGATCTCAATAATATCTTCAATTATAGACCTACCAAATAAGGTCAAGGGTATGTGGCATGCATGCATGCACCATGGGGAGCTCACTCTTGGAGGTATTCAAAAGAATCATCCAAAGAAGGACCTCACAAGGACTTTGTGCAGTGGAAAAAATAGTCGGTTTTGCTGAATTTTTAAAGATCACATGCTCTCCGAATTTGAAAAGGTGATACAAACAAAAGTTGTAGCTCGTGAGTTGAACTTTCATCTCAAATTTTTTCATAGTTTTTTGAGCTACGAGTTGTGAGCTATGATTTTATTGGTGGACCCCAGTTTGCCCATGCTATGCAGCCACACTCCCTCTTCCACTTTATCATTTTCCTCTTTCACACACACTCCTCCCTCTCCTTCGCACTCCCAAACCTGCAACTCCCATGTCCTAATTCACCCTTTTCACCATTGCCACATCTCTCACACCTCCATAGCCTTCATCCTCCATTTCTACACCCTATGTGTCCCTCTTTCTCTCTACATATATGTCCATATTACCATACTCTCTTCAGCTTTGTAAAGAACTTCAAAAAATCAGCAAAAATCCAAGAATAATCTCTGCAAATGAAGGCTTTTATCATGAATTTTCCAAGGTTTGAAGATAACATAGCTTCATCGACACGCGCTACTTCGCCATGCTGATTGCTTCTTCTTCCGGTGCTGTAAAGAGGTGAATGTCAACTTCTCCAAAGCTTCAACCTCTCTTTACAAGCTCATCCCTTCTCTAACTTTTCTCATCATATATCTCACCATTTGGTGAATGATTTTGTAAATATTTTTAGTGATAATTACTAACTACTAACCACTAACCTTATTGTAAAATGCACCCTCTACTAGAGTAGGCACTCCCAAATTATTCACTCAATCCTCTCTCCTTTCATCCTCAATAATTCTCTTCCCTTGAGCCCATATCCATGTGACTCAAAGGACAAGAGAGACCCACCCTCATTAAAAAAAATAAAAATATGCATAATCTTTTATTCCTTCAAATAAACTTGATTAGGCCTAATCCAAATCGGGGCTTCTAAAACCTATAAATAGAGCCCTTCTCTCCCTTGTAAATCATCACATGATCACACTACACCATACCATTCTCAACACATAACACACCACTCTTCAAGCCTAGTTGTGTAGATTGTGTGCATCGTGAGTGCTCTATTCCATCATTACACATAGGTGCATGGAGAAGCTTGAAGTTAGTTATGCCATCTAGAGGAGTGGAGTGTATGCCATACTCTTCACCACACTTGTAGCCTACTCTTGTGCATAAATAAGATTTATAGTTTTGGGTGCAATTGTATGTTGCAACTACGACTCTTCTCTCCAAATTGACTTGATAAGTTGGCTAATTTGGTGGTTGAAGGTATATTGTCCTTGAAGTTTTTTGTGCCATTTCATGCTTGGTGGTTTGAGGGCTTGTTGAATTGTTTGCCTAAAAGGTAAATTGTAAGAGGGTGCTCGGTGAGAGGGCTCCCGTGACCCTAAGACAATTTGTGTATTTGCAACAAGGTCAAGTTTAGTGTTGTCTCTCTATTTCTCATCAAGCTTTGTGTGCATCTAGTCTTTAAGGCTAAGACTGAGTTGCTCAAGTTGATTTGTGCTCTTTACCTCTCTCTGGTGTGGTGAATGTTTGTGTTTGGTGTGTGTGGCTATCTTGCATTCCCCTCTCTTTGTGCGTTTGAGTACAAGGAGATATCACGTGCGTCCTAGTTCGCATCTACAACTAGGTGGTGCCCCTTTTCTTGTTTGGTTTCTGGCTGTGGGTTGTTGTTGTCTCTGATTTTGCTTGCCCTAGCCCCAATTGAGCAGCACGGGAGCCTCAAAGGGTGTTTAGAGGCCGCTCTTCTTGTTGCCCGCCCCGAACCGCCTCAGTGTCAGTCCAGAGACTCATATTCTCCACATGTGGAATATGTCTCATATAAGGATGTGTGAAAAGGAACATCTTTCAAGTACAAGACGTACTTGTGTGTGGAGGTAACTACAGACACTCTACGACGGGAGTGAGAGGGACCCTCATTAGCCTTGCTCCACACTGGCTAAACCAAACTCCTTGAGTTCCTAGAGCATGTCGTATCCCATGTGACAACATGTGCCAAATTGAACGCTACAAGTAGGTTCGTAACAGCATAAGACAGAAAGATAGAGGGACACTTGGCCCAAAATACTGTGTGCCGACATGCCCGTGGCATGGCTCTAGAATATTCAAGCGTATTTATACGTCTTGAAAAACCAAGCGAAGCATACTAAAAATGGAATAACACCAAATCAATAGATGTGTACCTGGAGATTTGAACATAATGTTTAGTTACCCGTATTCGAATGGAGAGGAGCACGTCCCCTACCTGAAAAACAAACAGTATTGCACTGGGAACCTTGTTTGTTGCCTTTGCAACCTAAGCCCGTGAATTACAATCTACGTAGTCAAATCCCTTGATAAGACTTCTTTGTAGAAACTGCTCAACTAGGAGATAACGGTGACCATCATAGTTAACCGTGTACAGGTTGATAGGAATCAACTTGAAAAGTGTGTTCGTCTGCTACCGCTTGGTAGATTGCGGAATTCTTTCCTTGAAAGTATAACCGGGAGAAATCAACGGTGATCCTCAATGCAGATCAAACTATGGTCCTTAATGCCTATGGGGTGATGTAGCAATCACCCGCCGGGTCTTACCCCAAAACAATATGTCCGTAGACACTCCGTAGTGCTATAGAGAGAGCAGGACATCCACACAAGTGAACTGCCTAGCTCTTGTGGACAGCCATGCTGTCTCAACTGATTGCTGCATCTATACTTCCTTGTTGAGATTAGCTACTACTGTGAGTTGAAGATTTATCAAAAACTCAACTTGAGTGTCGCACTGAAAACATGTAGTGCAAAAATGACACTGTAAACATTCGTAATGACAAGACTCTTGCTTGTCCATTAACGGCAATGTATACTTCCCTGTATAGATCTGTTCAATCTTGAAAACAATCACCCAAGGAATGCCAATAGTTGGGTCTTACCCTTGTCATGAAATCGACTCTTAGCCTGTTTGGCTCATAGCCCTTAGGCAAAATAGTGTTCAATCGACGAACCGATGAAGACTAATTTGAGTAGCATCTTAGCCACGTGCTAGCTGTGAGTGAGAGCACCTTGGCCCAAGTTGGCTCATGAGTAGAATATGTATCAAAAGCTTCTTATAAGAGTTTAGTTAGTCGTGCAAGAAATAAGAAGAAGAGAGAAAAGAAGAGCATGCTGGGTTGAGGAACTTTCCTTAAATTTGTAGAGTGTGTGCTTTTAGACATCTTATGCCTGAATTGCAGCTTATCCTAAAAGCATTCCACAATCTGTCTGTGTAACGCTCTCATCAAGAGAGGCAACAGAAAAATATAAAACTCATTCCGATCCACCTATCTTGCAGGGGTCGTGATTGTATGAGGACGACTTAGCATTGGCACTTTGCCCATGAATCAAGTCCAAGTTTTAGGTTCTTTTTAGTGTTGTTGTGCGTTGACAACAACCCAAAAATCATGTCAAACAATCCAAAACGTATCTTGTCCTTGACAGAGTGTCTGGTGTTATAGCGGAAGCATAAACCAACAAGTGATGGAATTCATTTCACATGGCTAGCATGACGTGCATGTAGAGTGGCAAGCCCTTGGCGAGAGTGACGGCCTCAAAGGTCAGAGCCCAAAACCATAAGTGCCTTGTACCGGCGAGATTGGTAGGGATTTTGTGAGGTGATATCCCTATTAGGCTAGTTCCTGGAACTTGTGTGCCAATGCCCTTGATTCCAAATCAATGGGCAGTATCTTGGCACAAGGGAGAAATTCCCCAAGGTCGTGTGCTCATAGCATACTCCAAACATGGGAAGTTTCCATACAATATGTCGAAAGTGAAGCCGTGCTTCACATAAATACATTTGGACTCGTTGCCAATAAATGCTATTGCCGACAGATGTCATAACAAAGAGAGTCGACCTTGTCTACTTGTACATCATAGTGCGAAGCAGAAAAATAATTGCAAGGTATGAATGTGTACCTGCTTAGCTTGATTACGGTTGTCCGTGACTATATAAGACCATATTAATCGATTGAAGCTCTAATTAAAGATACATTTGCTGGTTCCTTGAACTGTAGCCCATGCTGAGCAAAGGTAGGTGAGTCATAGGCCTTGCTTGAACTTGTCATACTAGAGTTGGTACTCGTCCAAGACATAATAGCAGTACCATGGAATGATTATCCCATATAGTGGTAAATAGTCCCCAACTCAAGATGTTCATAGCATATGCCTAGCTGTGGGTAGGTATTATCCCCAGAGTACAAGAAAAGGAAGTCGTGCTTCTAACAATTCTCTTGTAGTTGTGCACGTGCCATGCATGGAAAGAAATCTAAAAGGCCAACTCTGAAGTGTGGTACACAACAGTTTTGCATGCAGTTCATGAGCCTTGCTCAATGATCAAAACGTCACCGTGGAGACCAAGTGAGCCGTGCTCCACATAATGAGAACGAATTAAAAAAAAATGCCACAAATATTCATACCTTGTCTTGGAAGGCTTTAGACGAATATTATGCATGTCCTTATCGTCACACTTAATTAAACTCCAGTTCAACAACCTTGTCGATTTGCCCGTTAAAGCTCAAGCCTTGCCCAACTTGCTCGACCCAATTGCTATGATTTGCAAACTCATAGAAGCTTAGCACTATTTGTGTGCCGATCATCCATTTCATTGCTTCAATACGAATGCGGTTTGCCAATGTCCAGGCTCGATTTCCCTTCATGGATTTTGTGTTGCCTTGGCTGCAACATGGGATAACAACGGCCCCGCCTTGCAATGTTGTGCATGCCATGGTTGCATGCCATACTAATGTGATCGCTGTAATCATTTGTGCCGCCATCCATGGGCTGCTTGCTTGTGTGGCCTATCGACCATGGGAGAAGTCCCTAAGTTTCTGCAATTTCCTGCATAGGCAATTTCCTACAGCCACCCATGGATGTTGTACGTCAAAGCTATCAAAAGCATGTTCACCTGAGGTGGGGAGGTGGGCAGCATCTGGTTGGCGTATGCTGAACCTCGATGGTCGTGGGGACGACCCCTATGGGATAGGGTGCCCAACCAACTTAGGGAATTCCCTTAAAGTGAGATGGCGTAAAAAAGAAAAACGTTGTATAGATGGCCGCAGCCTGCGCACAGAGAAGAGACAACGGGAGCACAAGTTCGGGGTTTCCCTTGCATGTGCTACAGTAACGGGACCTACTTGGATCGCCAAGGCGCTCTTGTCAAGCCCGCCTTTGTGTGGTTTTGTGCCGGTCAAAATTCGTTGCTTCCCCGACTTAGGGTGACAACACACGAACGAGGAGCTTCGGCTCGACTCCGTCCCTCCTCGGCTTAGAGCAGCAGCCCACGACCTTCCTCCTCGTCTATGTTCTTTCTCCTTGCATGCACTCCAAGCTTTCCCTAAAAGCTCCCTCCTTCTTCATCTAGGCCTGAGAGAGAGAAAACTTGCATGAGAGAAGAGAGGCCTTGCTCTCGCATGAGAGAAAAAGAGAAGCCATGCAAATCTCCTTCCCCTCCCCTCCATGGATGCTCTCCCCTGAGCTCTGATACCAGTGTAAGAAACTAGGCAACTAGGCTCTATTGGATCCTCCTCCCAACCTCCCTTTATAGGTGGGCTCCTAGCCCCTTGCCCAAGATGGATCCCCTCTCCACATTGCCTAGCTCGGCCCTTGGCCATAGTCCTTGCCTAGCCTAGTTCTTAGGGTACAGGACCCGTGTCCTGACATTGTGTCAAAGGGTGTTTGGAACATTGTGCAGGGCATTGATGTACGTCCTGGTTCTGAGGATGTAGGCGATGTTGAGGATGTTGCAGGTCTTGTTGCAAGGATTGCAGCTGTTAGAGTTGTATTGCCTATGGCAGAACAAGCTCGTTGGGATGTTAAGGATGCGCAGGCTCATGCATTCATTGCGTTGTCTGTGAAGCGCACCATTGTTCCTCACATCCGTTCAGCAAAATCTGCAAAACAGGCTTGGGATATTCTAGCAGGTCTTTATGCAAGTCTTTATGCAAGCCGCAATGAGGCTACAATTGCTTTGCTGCGTAAAGAGCTCGAAACGAAGATTATGCATGAGGAAGATGATATGGAAACTTTCCTTGCTAGTGTCAAGGATATCAATACGCAACTTATTTCTGCAGGTGAAGTTATTTCAGATAGTTCCCTTGTGTAGACTGTTCTTGATGCCTTACCAGATTCTTACTAGACTTTTGCTAGTACTTGGAGACTTATGACCCAAGGAAATCCAGAAGTTGTCAAGTTTGATGCATTATGCACATTGCTGTTGCAAGAGTCACTTTCCATAAAAAACAGGACTAGACAGCCTGTAGTTGAATAGGCTTTTATTGCTTCTCAAAGAAAGGGTGGTAACAACAATGCAACCACTTCTTATGGTTCTGTTGCGAGTGGAAAAAATTCTGTTCCTAATGCTTCTACTGGCAGCAATTCGTTTGGAAATTCTGGTGATAAGGGAAAAAAGAAAATGCGTTGCCATTATTGTAAGGCTAATGATCACTTGATCAAGTCGTGTCCTAAGTTGAAGGCCAAAGAGGCTAAGAAGAAAGAGGATGGTTCCACTGCAAATGTTGGTTCCACTAAAAATGCAGCCATTGTTGAGTCGTCTGTGAAAGGAGACTGTGTTGCTGATATTGATGCAGAATGGGCTTTTAGCGCAGTGTGCACTTACAATCCTGCTGTCCATGATGCATGCTTGTTAGTTGCTGCAGATTCGCATGTGTGGTATTTCGACAGTGGTGCTACAAAGCACATTACCTCACATCGTGAATTGTTTACCTCGAGTCTGTCCCTCATGGGAATTCAGTCACTTGTGCCAACAATGCCTCTTATCCAGTTCAGGGAGTTGGAAAGATTGTTCTTACTACTGCTAATGGCAGTTCTTTCACACTTGTTGATGCACTTTATGTACCTGGGATCAAGAAGAATCTCTTGTCTTTATCTGCACTTTCTAGACTTGGAATTGTAGTCAAATTTGTGGATGATAGATGTACAGTTCATGATCTCAGTTTTGGTGATGAAATTGTTGCATCTGGCCTTTTGTGCCGTGGGCTGTATAAGCTCACTTTGTATGACAAGTGTGGACAAAATTTTGCAAAGGCTGTTGCAGATTCATGGGCTATTTCAAATGCAAAACTTTGGCATGCACGTTTTGGTCATCTGAATTTTGCCAGTTTGCTGCGTTTGCAGAAATCTGATATGGTTGCTTCTTTGCCACCTCTTGAAGCACCTGTCAAACATGTTTGTGAAGGCTGTATATTGGGTAAGATGCATCGTTCTAAGTTTCAAAAGGATGGTTCAGTTCGGGCCACATGCAGGTTGCAGCTTGTGCATAGTGATGTTTGTGGGCCCATGCAAACTCCGTCCTTGGGCAATTACGTGTACTTCGTGACTTTCATTGATGATTACTCCAGGCATGCATGGGTATTTCCGCTTAATGCGAAGTCCGAAGTTTTTATGTGCTTCAAACAATTTTTGGCTATGGCTGAAAATGTCTCGAAATGTACTATGGGACCCTTCGTTCCGATGGAGCGGGGGAGTATATGTCTCATGAATTTAATGCATTTCTGGCTAGTCATGGGATAAAACACCAATGTATAGTGCCTTATACACCTCAGCAAAATGGTGTTGCTGAGAGGAAAAGCAGGTCACTGACAGAAATGGCACTATAGAGCTGTGTAGAAGGACATAGGCAAATTACTTGGCTTTAGTGCGTTCGATCCACAAATCCATTTTACACCTCAGTTAGGCTGCTAGACAAGGGTTTAGGGCCTAGGGGAATCTAGAGCCAGTGAATCGGCTAGACCCTCTCTTAGGAGATTTGGGGAGCTGTGAGTGAACGTGTTTAAGCATTTTTGCTCTTCAATTTCTCTAATTCGATTGAGTACTGAAATCTCACCCGAAATCCGTCGTGTTTGTTTTGTTTGATTCATTTTCTTATGTTTTTTCAGTTCTGTACTTAGGAGTAGGATAAGCAAATCACATTCCGATTAGATTTGGGGCAAAAGTTAGAGTCGAGAAACCAGAAAACCATAACTTTGGCAAAAAAAAAAAGCCATAGGACTCTGAAATTCTGAAAATCTGACCAAACAGGATTGATATTGATTCAAATCACAGAGTGGTAGCACAAAACACTAGGAAACACTTGTCAGAGGGAGCAGACAAAATTTCATCAGATTTGGCCCAGGTACTATGATCGCGATTTGTGTACCTCAGTGTCAGATTTGAACCAGATTTGACATGTGCCTTCCTGATAAGATTCCAAACAAGTTTGTCTAAAGCAACCACACCCAAAAACATAAGAAATCAAGGGAATCAGGCCACTTGTGTAAAACTAGCCTGACAGACCCAGAAACTGCAAAATCTTGACTTTTGGTGATCTAAATGCAAAAAGACTTGGGGGATAGCTTTAAAACATCAATGTCTACAAGCATGCCAAATTTGGTCTAATTTGGGCTCAGAAGTACGATCGCGATCAGTGTACCTAAGTCCCAGATTTTGACCAAATTTCATCTGTGGACTCCCCAAGTGTATACAAACATAAAAGTCTAAAGGACCTAGGGTCAAAAAACCACAAAAAGCTGGTTAAAACCACTGAATACAGATCCAAGTCAAAAACTGCTAAACTGACATAGAAATTGACTTTCAGTAGACCAAGACACATCAAAACTGGGAAGAAACTATACAGAGGGATAGCCTGTACACAGGACAACCCCAGATAGCTTTCAAATGCCAAAACAAACACCAAAATCTAGTCAAATTGACAGATTGAGAAAATCAGGCACTTCAGACCAAGAAACTATGAATTCTTGACTTTTTTGAGTCCAAATTCAAAAAGATTTGGCAGGTAGTCCTAAAATAGCCTAGTGAACAAGCTAGTGAAGTTTTAGCTGATTTGGGCTCAGAAGTACGATCGCGATCGGTGTACCTCTGGCCCAGATCTAGCTCATTTTTTACGTGATCATAAACCTAGGTTACACAAGATACCAGGAGTTTTCAGAACTCAAATTGGACATATTGTCAATAATCTGCAAGCAAAATTGTGTTAAGAACATTTTGAAGTGTTGAATCTGCTAACAGTTGGAATGGTACAATGATCTCATAGCCATCCAGTGTATTCATTTGCAGAGACCGGTCGAGTAACAGCCCATGCAGTCACGTGAATTGAAAGATTTTTCCATCTCCAGGTAAGAAGTTTGGATTCGGCCAGTAAATCCCACTTTCTTCATGTTTTTGAGATCGGGAAAATAGATCAACACCAGACACCTAGATTTAGCAGATCAAATAATTGTCGCGTCAACGGAGGAGAGTGTAAACCAAGGGATAGTACGCCAATTGGAACTGATCCTTGAAGAAGTCTTTTGTGATACTTCTTCAGAGAGATCTTCAGAGAGTTTCGCAGAACACTTGGGGCAAATAAAACTAAACGGAAGAGAAAACATGGCCGCAGGACCATCAGACCCCTCGGCCACGCTAAAGCTATTGTTCATCAAGTATCAATATGAAAACAAGCAGGGTGCCAAGATATACAAGGACGGTATGGACCGCTACTGTGCGAAAATAGAAGATAGACCAAGCGAGTTCAGGGACTTGGTGCCTGTAAGCTATAGCGGAGACAGGTACCTAGATGACGAGGGTATCATGTATTTGGTAGTCCTAAACCCTAACATTGTGGACAAGTGGGGATTGATGGGCACGAAAGCCAAAATAGACGAGGAACATGAGGAAAGAGCTCCAACAATGAGCTTACCAAATGTGAAATTAAGGCGAGAAAATGAAACGATGCAAATAAACACTGATAACGTCTACTTGGGGCTATACAAGTATAATAATGGAGAGCAAGATCTCTATTATAGATGTGAGGAACCCTACGTTGGGGAGATGACTGAGCGGAAAAAACTTTATGTCTTCACCTACACAGAGGGAGCGGAAATGAAAATTGCCGCATATGACAAGTATGGAAGACGATATGCAGCAATCGACAAAAAAGAATTGCAGGGTTATACGTACTTTGGGGGACCACTTCACCATTATTATGTCACTCCAAGCCCTCTTAGAACAACACCTACAACTGTTGTGCCAGAACCGTTAACCACAGGTGGAGGGAGGACTCATGTAGCTGATTCTTTCAGTCGACCTCATTATTCGATGCCAAGCCCCATGGGAAAGTTACATTCCAGAGAATCGATGGCTACGAATCGAGGTAGTACGGTTCCTATCTCTACACAAACGGCTGTCGGTCCGACATTCGCATCCATCCCATCACATTTGCCACCTAGTAGTAGACTTGGGGCGAGTGAGCCAATGAGAGCAACCTACGACCTCCCTGATGTACGAGAACGATTAAGTTGGGACATGGGAGCAATGAGAGTGACCGCAGACCATAGGCGGATCAGACCTTCCCAAGTAGCGAAGTGCATGCCAAAGAAGTATAGCGGCTCGGGGGATCCGTATGCCCATGTATCGCTTTTCAAGCAAGTCTTAAGAGCAGAACAAATCACTGATTTCCATACTCAATATGAGGGATTCGGGCTGACCTTGGAAGGGACGGCCTTAACATGGTTTCAACCTTTAAACCCTGAAATTTTTCCAAATATTGAACATGTATTGCGCGAGTTCGCAGAAGAATTCTCAAAACGGGGTATAAAGCATAATACTGTATCGCAGATATATTCTTTTAAACAAAGGGAGAATGAAAAAGTGAAGGAAGCGAGATTCAAGCAATACATTGAGAGATGTCCGAGAAGAGAATTACCGCAGGACGAGAGATTGTTTGTGCTCTTCGTTGAAGGACTGAGGAATGAAACCTTGAAAAAGGACCTTCACTTGAAGGCCTGTAGCACATTTCAGCAGGTTACGAGGGAAGCATTATATCTTGTCGACAACTGCAAAGCATATGGGGAAGTGTCCGAGGACACTGATTCAATAGACAGTGGGGAAGTGTCCGAGGAAGTGAGGACACTGATTAAGAGCGAACCCTCTACCAAAAAGGATGCTCATGCGTCCTTGATGCCGACAGCTGGCCAAATGATAGAGGAGGTAACAAAGAGAATGCAACAACATGTGAGACCAAATCCGGTGATGAGACAGTCTCAGAAGAGGAAGTGTGACGCATGCGGGGGGAATCATCCGACGCCATGGTGTACACAACAACCGAAAGCTCTAGTTGCGAGTGGACGAGTACTGAAATGGTGTGCCATAGAGCAGAAATGGACTAATCATAGCACTGAAGAGTGTTTTTATAACAAAAATTTTGTGAGGGAAAGACCGTATGGACCTCCAGTTGGACCATCCCAACCACCTCCTCCAAGGTATCAAGTTGGACCAAATATGAATTTGGTAGCGGGAGCAGATAGACCTCAACCTGTGTTGGGTCAACAACCTCCGTTACCACAGGAAAATAGAGCCATGATTAGATACGCTCAACCTTGTGAAGCATCACCAGGAACGAATAGTACACTTCAAGTGTCTTATTACGAGGAACCAAATGAGCCTTACGCAACTGAACCCGAATCACGAATATACGCGGGCGAAGCATATCAACCGTGGGAAAATAGCGAGGGTTTGGCACCACCAACGTATATACCCCAACCTTCGAGAGATCAATATTTGGTAGACGAGAGAACGTTAATGTTCATTGCAAACCAGAATTACAAACCAAGAGGATATCCCAATAGAGCAGAACAACCTATGGGACCACCTGCTCCAAATCAACCAACAATTGGACAGTGCTATAGCTGTGGAAGTACGGATCATTGGGAGTGTAACTGTCCTTTCAAGGGCGAAAGAGTGAAAATTTTTGGGTTTTGCAACGGGTGTGGCGTGAATCACATATTACCAGATTGTCCGAAGAATCCAGACAACAAGGGAAAAGCGATTATGAATATTGTGGGGGTGATACCAAGTGCTAGCAGTGGATCAGAAACCGATCCCATGATCCGAATCAACGCGATAACCAGAGCCCAAACTAAGGACTTAGGAAAAAACGAAACTTTGGAGGAAAAGGTCGAGTTGCCCATACCAACAGAAAATGAGAGTTTATCCGTTAGAACTCAGCAAAAATCCTGGAAGGCAAAACGAGACAGGATAAAAGCAAGAAGGTTAAAAACGCAAATTGCCATGCAAAACGAGTTGCATGAAATGAAGGAACAACTCAAACAAGAGAGAGAGAGCAAGACAACTGAGGTCATCAACAAACCGAGGAAAGCGTCCTCAGGTGGATCAGTCTTGGTTGACAAAGTGCTAGAGCCGTTAGATGCTCTAGATCTATTACAGGCATACGAAGCAAGGCTAAAAACAAACCAAACCTTAGAGCAAAGATGGTTGAGTTATCCTCAACCAGAAGTGGAAACGAAGCGTTTGGAAATGTGTAAACACCTCATTGAGACAGCCCAGGTATTGATGGAACCTAAAATTGCTAGAACCCCAGAACAAGAAGTATTGATTCACAAAGAGCGAGAAAAGCTAAAAATCGATGAACCAAAACGATTAAACGATTCCAAGCCAGAAACAGTATTGCCACTGGATCATCGAGTTGTACCAAACACGACTGATGACGCTAAATCAATGACAATGATGCCAATTCCAGAGGTGGAAGAACAATGGCCGCAACACTTATGGGAAATCATTAGAAACAGAAAGAATGGAAGCGCGACGTTACAATCTGCTCCAATTCCTGCAATTAACATGGATAACGGAATTTTTCCAGCCGATATACACTCGTTGTATGGGGATGTGGGAACGGAAATTTTGGTAGAAAGCAAAGCCCAATCCTTGAAAACTCTGCCTTCATTTATAGGTGAACATGAGGCACGATCGGAGATAAGGTTAGTTCCATCCCAGATAAGAACTATCCCACGTATGGTCTACTCCAAGAGTCTTCAAGAGATGTTGTCAACACCTATAACATGCACCATCACGCTGTCTGAACTCTTGAGAGTCAAACCACATTTGTGGGAAGACATGGCAAAACATATGGAGCAAAAGGGAGTAAAGATTCCTCTTCCGACAAACCCTCCGGGAGAAGAAAACGAACGAGAAAGCCAACCCAAAGCCTGACCAGTGCCCATAAACAAGGTTGGAGATTACTGCGAAGGAGAGGAGGGTAACACAACATTACCTGTTGAGTATCAGGATATAACAACAATAGCTATCCTAGATAGTGGAGCTGGAGTGGCTATTGCTACAAAGAAAATCTGGGAAAAGTGGGGCCGTCCAGCTCTCTGGAAAACTAGGATGAAACTGCAACTCGCGGATGGGTATGTTGAGAGGCCGATGGGGATCTTGGAACAAATAATTGTAACTTCATGTGGAATTAACTATAAGCACACCTTTGCGGTGGTGGATTTCGGGAAAACGAACAACTTTGACATTATTTTGAAACGACCATTCATGCGTCAACTCAAAATGATACAGGATTGGGGTTACGATCAAATCTACCTAAGGCATGAGGAACTAATAACAAAATCAACATGAAGGATCACAGCTATAGAGACGTTTCGAAAACACCAGCGCAAGAATTTAATTCTACTACTGCAAATGAAAAAGAAATACCAGCGTGGATGCAAACAAAAGCGCATATCTGGATGTGTGGAGCATCCAATTGTGGTGAGCTAATCCAAGAGGAGTGCGTTCTGGAAAGATCTGTCGAAGACGAGGCTTATTTCCCAGAACCTTTCCCGGAACATCTATTTGAGCCATTCGGGTGGACTCAAATATTGTCAACCTTGGACGTATGTGTTAACGAATGCACACCTACGAAATTTTGTGACGAAGAAGGATACGACCTAGTAACGTTACAAATGGCTAGCGTTATCCTTGAGTCGGGATCAGAAAACGAGGAACAGGAAGAACCTCCACGTGAGACTGGGTGTAAACGAATAACTCATGAGGTATCTGCAGTGGACGATAGGATTAAAACAGAAGAGGAATTCACGGATTCACTATGCTGCAACCTTCAATCATCGGACGACGAAAACCAACTGATAGAGGCTGATGATGAAGCGCATCAGAGACAAACGAAAAATAAAGAAGGAGACAGGACACGTTTTACGAGTTTCATAACCAAAAACCTAGTCGACAGCAACGATATTAATCCAAGAGAGCCAAAAAATCGAGGGCGAATATGTATAATCCTATGCCTCTTGTCAATGACAGAACGGGATATCTAAAACTTGTCAAAGCTGAGGATTGTGTCAAAGACGTGGTCACCGGAAGATTTATCAAAACTAAACCAAGGGAAAATAACAAGAAGAACAGACACGAAAAGCGGATGGCTAAGTCGCGAAAGGAGAGGAAAACAGGGTCCAAAATGACCAAAACGGAGAGGAAAGCAGAGTATGATAAGCTCAAGCGAACCCTAAGAGACATATGGACGACCGACTTTGAAACAAATGATGATACGGGTTCTAACAAGATAGATGCACCATCCCATTATAAGAAATATACCATACAAGATAGGAAAATCATAGTGCAACAACCTATGAGGGAATTGAACAGAACCGGGTATATCGTACGACGGTCCTGAAAAAGCCAAACAAATAGATCTAGCAGAGCCAAGAGAAGATCCAAAACCTGCATATATTGCCACAGATCTTACTGACGAAGAGGAAAAGCTTTTGGTAGCTACTCTTAAACAATATAGAGATGTGTTTGCGTGGTCGTACAAAGATCTTAAGGGGGTGGATCCTAGTATCTGTCAACACACGATACCCCTTAAGAATGACGCGAAACCCAGCAGACAACGTCCCTATACTTACAATGAAACATTTGCTAAAAAGATCAAGGAGGAGATAGATAAACTTAAGGAGGCGGAGTTTATTTACGAAATTGAGCACACCGATTGAGTATCACCGATTGTGGTGGTCCCAAAGAAAAACGAAAAGTTGAGAGTGTGTGTCAATCTCAAGAAAGTAAACGCTGCTACAATTCGAGACAACTATCCCCTACCCATTACTGATCATGTAATAGAAAGAGTAGCAGGCAAAGAGGCGTATAGCTTCTTAGATGGCTTTTCGGGTTACAACTAGCTCACAATAAAGCTAGAGGATCAGCACAAAATAGCCTTCGCAACAGAATGGGGTATTTTTGCATTCCGGGTAATGGCTTTTGGCCTAACAAATGCACCAGCTACATTTCAGAGGCTAATGGGTCATGCTTTTAAAGAATATCTGAGACAATTCTTAGAAATTTACATGGATGACTTGTGCGTTCACTCCCTTGTAAGACTGGAGCACATAGAACATTTGACCAAGGTGTTCGAAACATGTAGGCTGTATCGGATTTGCCTAAATCCGGAAAAATGCGTCTTCATGGTAAGACAAGGCAAAATACTGGGCTATATAGTGTCCAAAAACGGAATTTTGACAGACATGGAGAAGATCAGCGTCATTGTTGATTTACCACAACCAGTGAGGGTGAAGGAGGTACAGGCGTTTATGGGTCATTGTGGATATTATCGAAGATTTATCCACTCATACGCTATAATTGCAAAACCACTTTACGCGCTGATAACTAAATTTGAGTGGACAGAAGAATGCGAAGAAGCTTTTCAAACGTTGAAGCAGAGATTAATTTCCGCTCCAATATTGAAAGCTTTGGATTGGGAAAACATTTTTCACATTCATGTGGATGCATCAGCGTATGCAATAGGATGCATACTTGCACAACCTGGAGAGAACAACATGGATTTTCCAATAAGTTACTCTAGTAGACAATTGAATAATGCAGAGAGGAATTACATGACAACTAAGAGAGAGGGATTAGGTATGGTCTATGCGGTGAAAAAGTTTAGACACTACTTACTTTCCAATAAATTTGTATTCTTCGTTGATCACCAAGCACTGTTGTACTTAGTGAATAAACCTTGCAGTACGGGAAGGATTGTTCGATGGTTCATAATACTGCTTGAGTTTGATCTCACAGTAGTGGTCAAGAAAGGTACTACACACCAAAGAGCTGACCATTTATCCAGAATGATGCATGGAGAAAACCCTGTAGGAGTTGACGATGATCTGCCAGATGCATATCTTTTCAACATAGAAATGGTTCCAAGATGGAGCGAGGATTTAATTCCTTTGCTAACTATCGGGTCTTTGAATATGACAAGCTAACCATCTACCATTGCAGCATCCAGATCATTGGTAATGTTAGCGGGCAGGTTATATAAGCAAGGAACGGATCAAATCCTTAGACTTTGTGTTGAACCCGATGAACTAGAATTGTACCTAAACCAGGCTCATGTACAAACAACAGGGATTCACAATGGGCACGCATAGATGTACCAGAGATTGATGAGAATGGGTGTGTATTGGCAAAAAATGCAACATAGTGTTCATATGCATGTCAAATCTTGTGTTAAATGCACACTTCAAAAGCCAATAGAACACGCCACTCTATTCAGATTGTCTGTAGCACCCCGATGGAGTAACTACATCGTTGAATACCTCAACACCAGGATACTACCTGAGGGGATGAGCAGATCGCGAATCAAAACAATCATGAAAGAGGCAGAAAACTATGTACTGATTGAGGACGCTCTTTACAAGAGGGGAAAGGACCATCAATTGAGAATGTGCGCGACTGAAGAGGAATACATTCCTATCTTAGAACAAGCACACAACGGACAAGCAGGTGGACATTTCTCAGCTGATAAAACGGCCAAAGCAATTCTTATTGCGGGCATATGGTGGCCTACACTATTCATGGATGCCGAAGAGTTTGTCAAATGATGTGATGAGTGCCAGAAGACAAAAATTCCGAGAGCGCGAGACGATATGCCCTTAAGGCCTATGATGGGGGCAAGAGCGTTTGCGAAATGGGGAATAGATTTTGTAGGACCGATAGTGCCTCCGGGGTATAAAATGCATGCTCAGTACATTATAGTGGCAACAGATTATCTAACAAAATGGGTGGAAGCTAAAGCAACAGCCAGAAATGATGCAAAAACGATAGCACAGTTTTTATACGAGAACATTTTCACGAGGTATGGCTTACCAATTGAGCTCATGAGCGATAGAGGCACTCACTTCATCAATGAAGTGATCGAATTCCTACTGGACGAATTCATGGTAATTCATAGGAAATCAGCCCCCTATCACCCACAAGCGAACGGCCAAGCGAAAAGTACGAATAAAATTTTAGTGACAATTCTCACCAAAATTGTCGGCAAATCAAGAGCTGATTGGGATCAAAAGCTGCATTCAGCTTTATGGGCGTATCGAGTAGCTTACAAAACATCCATCGGAACGACCCCATTCAACATGGTTTATGGAATGCAAGCGATTTTGCCACTTGAATTCCTTATTCCAACACTTCGAGTCGCTAAACAATTAGAATGGACGGGCCATGAATTATCCAATCAGGTAGATGTCCTAGAAAAACTGGATGAAACTAGATTGAGAGCCGTTGCGTCAATCTATGCGCAAAAACGAAACATGAAATCATTCTTTGATCAACATGTAATCAGCAAGGAATTTGCGACGGGGGATTACGTTTTAATGTATACCCTAAAACAACATTCTCGAAAACTCAAAAAGCGAGGGAATGGACCCTACGTGATTCATGATATATCATCTAGCGGTGCCATCAAACTTGCGACATTAGAGGGAGAGGAAATGCCTAACTGGATTAGTGGTTGCAGACTAAAGAAATACAACTTGCCACTAACCACAGAGATGCTTGCCAAAATACACGCTGAGAAGGAACGCAAGATCAAAGCAAAAGAAACAAAAGCTCAAGCATAGGAGGAGGCCAAAGTGAGGATTTTAAAAAGAAAACAAGCATTACAACAACAAGGACCGACTACACCAGCTGACACGGCTCGAATTCCTATATCTATCATTCAAACTGATGAGCAATGGCAAACAAGAATTGATGTTCAAATCAATGTCCAACTCCCGCATGGCAGGTATCAATGAGCATTAATTGACACAGGTGCAAGAGTGAATGCCGTCAACTTCTCCACTTACAGGATGCTAACAAATGAACCCCTTGTGCAATCCACAATTGATCTACGAGCGGCAAACGGTGCAACAATGCCAACGATGGGGATAGTAAACTTGCCAATCAATCTTGATGAAAATAGTTGCCCTCATCAATTTTTTGTAATGAAAGACGGAGAAATCAGAGAATCAATATGTTTAGGAGTTCCATGGATGAGAACGTATAATGCAGTCACTAAATGGTCAGAACATGCGTTAAGGTACACACACGACTCTAATGTGTACATGACTCCATTCGCCAAAACAGATCACTCGTGGCCAAGTATCCTCATCGACAATAAGCAATTGGCTATTCAACCAAAAACAACCCAGAAGGTTATTCAGAAGGTCTGGATCAAAAAATCATTAATGACCAACAAACCGAGTAAGATATGGCTACCTAAGAGCAAACTCCAGATGGAACCAGCATCATCTATAAAACCTTCCAAAGCTACTTCCAAGTGGAAATGGAACCCAAAAAAGGATAACGCTAAAATGCCAGAGCTCGAAAGGAACAACAAAACTCAAAACACGAAGCCTGAATCTTCCAAATGGCACTGGAAACCGGTGAAAACCAAAGCAGAATCGGTGCAGATGCAACAAACTATCTATGAATGGGTTCAAAAACTAGTTGCAGGTACAAAACCCACAATACAGGAAAGAGCAATTCAACTGCAGGCTCTCATGTTCCATAAACAGCTACCCTCGCCATCAAAAGCCACTGAACACTACATTCAATTCCCACATCATGCACATCATATTGTTACCCAACGCATAGTCTCAAACATCAGATTAGGGCCACATGACACGGCCATGCATAGACACATAGTTCAAAACCCATGCACATGCACCACCCTTCGTCCGGGGCGACTCGGACAAGGAAGGGGGGAGTAACAGTCAAGGCCATTAAGACCATTAAGATGTCCAAGGTGTATATATTTACATAATGTGTGTGTTTTTTCATCATTTAGAGTTCAGTTTTGAACAAATTCGATCAAAACCTGGCTTGTATCATCCGACTAGCATAATAATGAGCTGTAATGACAAATTCGGAGCATTGGGATGCTTCAAGAGAAAATATATGCTTAGGGGTGAGTATAATAATTTTGGCTAAATTTTCGCCAGTTAATAAGTATTTTCATTTTATTGTGTTTGATTTTCGTTAATAAAACTTCAAAAATTCAAAAAAATCTCGCTCACAAGTGTCGGAATCAAGTTCTGGAAGCAAACGCCGAAGTATCACGATAAAATTATCAAGCATGGAAGATATGAAGCTAATCTGAAGATGTCAAATTTCGGCCTCAATGATCATGACTACATTTTGCCAAAATCGCATCAAACGGTCATGCGACGCCGAAATGATGAACAGATCGACCCACACGTGGTATACAGATTAAATCGGGAGCAATGGTGAGAAAAATCAACCCTGTGTTATGAAAATCTCGGGAAGATATAGGTCAGGTAGGCCAAAGTCTAGCTCATTGTTCATTTTCACCTTTTGAGAGAGAAGGAGAGAGCTTTTTTGACCTAGAGCGAGCTTCCACGTTTCTGCCCTGTACGGACGGTTGGAGCCACCATTTCACACCAGATTTCACAGGTATGTTCCCTATTAAGTAAAGATCAAGTCTATTATGCATGCAAGCGCGAATCTTTGCACAAACGGGCGAAAGGATTGAATCAAAGTCGGATTGGGTCAAATAGGTTGAGGGCCCTTAGAGGGATCCATGCAATACTTCTTTTAGCCACAGAACACATCAGTGTGCTCCCCACAAGGCCAGGAACAAAACTATGAGGTCAAAACCATATTTGGTGGTGGTACACCGATCGCGATCGGTGTACCTACCTGACAAAAAGTAGGACAGAATTTGCCCAACACATCCCCTCAACCTCGCTTGCATACTGCTGGTGTCAAAACCAAATTTGGCCTCTATGGTATGATCGCGATCGGTGCCCTAGATGCAGGCTTTGCAACTTTTGAGTTGGCCCATGCTTGGAACTGAGATAAAAGCACACTCTCTTGAATTTTCAAGGAAAATGCACAAATTTTGCTCATAGATTGGGCCCAATTTGTCAAACACAACCAAAAAGCAAAAATTTAACCTAATACTACCCAAATCAGGTTAGAAATGATGTTGGATGGTTTGCAAGGAACACTTGTCCGACTAAAAGTCAGGATAGTTGTAGAAAACCTCAGATGGATCTCAGAAACCTCCTACAAGTGCAGAAATGGTAATTCCAGTTTCGAATGATCACACAAAGCTAAACAGGCAGCCGAGGAAATGCCAAAACCAAAAAAAAAAATCACTTAAGGATACTCAAACATCACATGGATATCCAAGAAATGCCTGGAAAATGCACAGATTTGGAAAACCTCCTAAGACAGGGTCTAAAGTGCCTGATAAGGTCAGAATTGGACAATGGAGTAGGCTGATTATAGCAGAACATCATGGGAGTAGTGGGAGCTCTAGAACTAACTCCAACTAACTCCAGGATTCAACCAAAGCTCATCAGGGAAACCAAATATGGTTATACTTAGTAAAATATGGTCAAATAGTGAAAAATTGCTCTAAATTGTTCATTTTTAGTCCAAACTTGAAAATAAATCATCAGTGGGCTGGGCAAGCATAGGAGGAGTTCATGACCATCTGGTTTCCCCCAAATTTGGCCTCTGTACTACGATCGCGATCGGTGTACCTCAAACCCAGAATTTGACCAAAACCTATCAGATCCATTGTACACATCTTGTGCAAGTCACCATCCAAGTTTCAAGCCATTTGGACATCAAAAACTCATAAAAAATCAGAGTCTAGTCCAAAAATCCCTTTTAACACAGAAATGGAACCTTTAAACTCAAAAGTGGTCCAAAAGACACACAAAGTGGACCAAAATGACCCTCCAACTATCAGGAACCCAATCATATGATCAAACCCAAATTTGGCCTCTGTACTACGATCGCGATCGGTGTACCTTAGACCCAGAACTGGCTCAAATTTTTATTAGTCATAGCTCTAGCCTTCCTAGTCCCACAGGTGAAATATGGACAAGAATGGATGAAATTTGTTCAAATTATGATCAGTTTTAACTTTTGAACTGGTTTTTACTAAAAGTCTAAATGCAATTGATTTGCGAAAGGAAAATCCTGACAGTTTGTGATTCTCCTGACACAGAATGCCTCGCCCAAAGAAAGACAGGCAGTGGACAACACCACCATATGAAGTGAAAGAGCTTGCCACAAATGAGAAGGCTCACATCTCAGAGGAAATACTGGCTCAAATCCTTGCCCACATCTTCATCTCAAAGTTTAAGGATGCTGATGGCGACTTGGTGAAGACGACTATTATGCCACGGGAGATATGGACTCTCCACCAAAGGCCGGAAGTAATAGAGGCTGTGCGGGCTATACACTTGGAACAATTCTTCAGATTACAGCCATGGGGGACAGATTACATGAGGGCACATGAACTCATGAGCTCAATACAATATGATGGGCAGGCAATGCTCACAGACAAAGATGGGTCAAAAGTTAAAGTAAATATCACGAAGGAGATCATCAATGAGGCCTTGCATTTCCTCCCAGGGCAACAGGATTTGTTGGCAAAGACAAAGTCACTAGACAATGAGAAGGCATTCGTCAAAGCGAAGGGGAACAAGTACAAATACACCGACATGATCTACGGAGAGCTGGAATTGCCAATGAGATTGATATCTCAACATTTCAGAGTCCAAAAGCCTCCTCGCTACACAGAGCCAATCCTGCACATTACCGTAGTCATGGCTCTAGCGACAACAGAAAATAGATCCATTCGCTGCGACTACGGATCTTACATTCTGGATAATCTGATTGAAGCAAATTTGAAAAGCTCGGCAAAAAACAAAACCTACATGAGTGTAGGGCCGATGCTAACCAGAATAGCATACCAGGCTTTGGGAACGATCAAGGATTTGCCCGCTGCCAGCTCACAAACGGCCTTGATCCAGAAAGCTAAGCTGGTTGCCCACTCTGTAAGGACAACACCTGGCGCTACATCATCGCACTCAGCGAAGGCCACAAATAAAAGTTCTAGTGATGAAGACAAAACAGAGATAGACGATGATGGAAAGTCTCAAGAGTCAAGAGATAAAGTGCCTTCAGAATTCGAGGAAAGTGAAGAAGAAGATTCAACAAAGCCGCTTGAGAGAAAACGCGGAGAGAGGAGTGCAATACCGCAATCGGATTTGCAAAAAGCGTATGCTGAAGCCCAGAATAGAGTCGAAGAAAGACGCACCAAATTGAGGGCTGACAGACATGCTCGAGCAGCGGAGACTCAACAGGCACAAAAACTCAGATTAGAAAGGGAAAGACAACAAAGGATAGAAAATGCAACTCGCCTACGGGCTGAGAAGCAAAGACTGGAAGCAGAACAAAAGGCTGCTGAAGTGGACTTATCCTCACAGTCCACAGAACAAACGAAGGAACAGGACGCGACTGAAGAGCAGAATCAGACTGAACAGCTTAAGCAGATCCAGAGAGATAGGAATTTTGATGCGCGACGCGCGGTGGATCTCACCCGCCAAAGAATAATCAGGATCCTAAAGAAAAGGAAAGCGGAAGCATCTGCTTCGCAACAAGATGAGGAATCTTCCAAAAGGAGAAATGTGCGGGAAAAATCAAGTCCGCCTCCTCCATCACCCAAATCACCTCCTCCCTCGCCTAGAAACTCACCTCCGCCATCACCCAAATCTCCACCTCCTCTCCCTTGTCCATTGGACAAAAAATAGCCAACTCCTCCCCCTTCAACCTCTCAAAAGGAGGCTTTACCATCTACAGAATCCGTTAAATACCAAGAAGCATGTCAAGCAGTGGCGGGATTTGATTACAAGCAAACACTGCGAGAGTTAGAGCGGCAGTTCCAGTGTCAATATGTAGTGCTGACTGAAAAAGAAAGGCAGGTATAGGAAGCCCGACAAAAGCAAGAATCAGGGCAAGAGGAGTTAGACAACCTAAGAACGCGACTAGAACGCACAACGGAGGAAAGAGACCTTGAGCGGCAACAGGCTCAGTCTCTGATCAAAGATTTGGTGGATGTCAGGACATACCTGACTGCCAAAGAGAAAGAGTGCCAAGAATTGACGACCAAAGTCCAGAAAGTGACGGAGCAGCTCGCCTACGAAAGTGCAAGATTTCAAAGGCTTAGGAACTCCTACAACACTGTCAAGGGCACTCTGACGGCTTTGATGGCAAATCAGGAACCTGCTGGAGCATTGGTCTCCACATCTGACAATGCCACAGCAGCACTGAAAGCAGAGCTCGAGCAGGAAAGGCTCCAAAGACAGCAGCTTGTATCGGGAATGGTGGCCCAGATAGCGGCCAACGAGTTAAGATTAAAAGAAGTGGAGCAACAACTCGCTCAAGCAAGCGCTGAACTCCAGATTTAGAGATATAATGTTGACACATTGCTAAAGGAAAAGGAAGAGTTGCTTGCCCAACAACAGATCAAAGCAGGCAAGGAACAAACTCAACCGCAACTGCTGCCTGGACAACATGCGACAGATTTGCCTGGAACCTCACAACAAGGGCAACAGGAGTAGGAATTTGAAGGACCTGATCTGGACATAAGAGATGAACTCAGTGAAAGCATACAGGACATGCCAGAAGGGCCGGCCAAGGAATATATGTTATATGAAAAGAAGATACTGGAGTCAGCAGCCCTGGCGTATTTACAACCAGAAGAGCAAGTGGAAGGGTTTGGCCACGAATACCTTCCGTTTCCTCTGATGTGCCATGAAGCAAATCTATGGAAAGAAAAGATGCGGCCAGCCTTGCCATGAAACAAAGAAGGGGGTTACGAGGGCATTGCACTCACGGTGGAAGAAGCTCAGGTGCTCGTCGATGACCATCCCAAGTGGAGGCAGAAGTGGTTGGACAAGAGACCACAGGATCTAACAAACTACCATAACGCTGTCGAGAAATTTGCGGTCTTGCCAGGAAAGCACTGGGCTTATGGCTGTGAGAGTTTGTGAGAGAACTCAACAAAAACTATATGAAGGAGTTAAACCATAGATGCCATGAAGACTAGGGTTTGGAAAGAAGTGCAATCAAAGAAGACTCACTCTTTCGCTCTTGCACTCACACACACAAAGAAAGAACGCAAAAGAGAATGTCAAAACAATACGAAGATGAAAACATCAAGGCTATGGTCATATCGTATCATGGGTAATATGAAAGGGTTAATGGATGAGTTAATGGCATTCAATCTTGGCTGACCAAATAGGCTACGAATTGTTCTTTGGAATTGTAGTTTTGTGCTTACCATAATATATATATTTTGTCTAGTGATTGGGATTAATTGTGTGTACAAATCCTCTTGGTTCATAGCAAGATAACTACGCTTACATCAAAAGAAAAATTATAGTCTATGAGAGGTAGTATGATGGGATCCAGTGATAGAAGTATTTCATTGAGCCTTTCAGGGCCGAAGAGAAACACTATACGTTGTTGAAAGTGTATTTTACGGCTAATCTATACGTTAATTCTAATAGATCGTACAGAGTGAAAGCGATAGAAATGATCATCATGTGGGTTATTCATCTAGGATAGTATGCGAGAAATGTAGATATGAGAGAAGTGAAGAGATGAGAAGTTTCCCTCCCAAGCCCTATTCTTGCCCGTAGGCAATAAGGATACTGCGGGGAGAGATGTACTTGTAGCAAGAGAACCTAGAGAGGATGAATTACTAAGAATGAGAGAGATAGGCTTGGTTAAGGAGATGAGATTAGATACATATATATATGTTGGATTAGAGATGAAAATGAAAACAACAAGAAATCAAGAAAACATCAATGTAGAACACATCTTACTTGAAACCCTTCGGCACCATTATTGATGGGAGAGAGAAGAAGAGTGGATAATTCCACTTTGATTGATACACCAAGTGCAAGACCTTCTTTGATTAGAGTTGATCTTCCAAGGTTAGCTTGTTGCAAGAATGGCTAGTCTCCCTCTAGGAGAAAGTGTAGGCTTGGGCTTATGTTAATGGCTAAGTACAATTAGGCATTACTACTCACTCCCTCAAGAATTCCTCTCATCAATGGCTTGAATGCTTGAGTTCCTTCCAAGGAAGAAGAGGTCCCCTTTTATAGGTGAAGGGAACCCCCAAGGGTTTACACAAGAAGAGAGGAGCCAGTGTGAACAGGAATTGGAAAAGTTGGAAATGAGCTGCCCCTGCATGATGTGGGCAGACTGGGGTCCAGTATTTTGATCATATATCCTCAACCGTGGCTCCAAATAAAAAAGTAAAAATATGGGCAAAAACTTCAGCTCATTAGCTACGATTTTGATTTTAAAATCGTTTTCCAATTTGGATTGGAACCTTGTGTAAAAAATTCATCAAAATAGGGTCCATTTATGGCAGCAAAAGTCTTCATGTGGTCTCCTTAGCCTAGACTTTCATTTAATTCCAAAGGACACCTCATGCCATATGAAAGCATGACATTGCCCCTTGACAAATTTTTGTAATCATGCTTGCAATAATGCATTAAAATAAGTGTATCTTTGAAATCATGCCACCTAGTGTCCCACTAGGATTTGATTCTCTCCTAGTAGCTATTTAAAAAGAAATATAAGAAAAGTATAAAAAATATATAGAATATATATATATTGGAGTTTACCCTAGATATAGGATCTAGCTAGGGTGTGAGATGATAATGAAATAGTAGAAATAAAGAATCAATGCTTTTTGCCCCAAGTTAAAGAGGCGGAGCTATTGATGCTTTTCCCATAGTATTTTCTGATGGTAAAGTAAGGATAGGTTACCCTTGAGAAAAATAATAGGATGAGATAGAAGGTTTATTATTATATTTAAATATGCATATGTACACTATAGGAAATATAATTATGTATCTAAAAAGTTACAAGATAGATCTTGTAGCATGCGTTCCCACTATGTACGTGTCACAGCACGACATCCACCCCCTCTAAACCTGCACATCCTCCGGTATGTGCCACACTGTCTCTTTGTAAGATTAGACCTCTTGTACATCTTCCTTGTCTTCTTCTTCACTGGATGATTCCAGAGCTTCATGTTCACTTTGATCTTCACCTGTGTTTTTCTCTTCTTCCTCATCAATATCTTCTAGATCATTGTCTCCTCTTCTCTTAAACATTTTAATCCTTTTTCCTGCAATGGGAATCTTTACTTCTGTACCATCTAGTTCAGACAAGCTGTAAGTAGCATTTTCATGCACATGCTTTACAACATACGGTCCAAACCATCTTTTTGAGAACTTACTCATGACTGTGTGCTGGTTATCAAGGTTACTATCATACACTAAAACCCAATCACCTTTGTCAATTGCTTTGGTCCTGAGTCGATGTCGCTTATCAAAATAGTCCTTGTTTTTCAACCTTGCATTTTTGAGTCGTTCTTTTGCAGCTTCAATGTCTCCAGGTCTTCTCTCTAGCTTCCTTATACGCAGTGCAAGGAGATCTTCCCTACTAAGCCCCTCTTGCCAAGGTAGTACATTCCATGTGGGAATTGTATCCTCAATCGGCATCACTGGCTTTTGACCATGCATTAGCTCCGCAGGCATGTAGCCAGTTACTGAGCTATGTGTTGTACGATCAGCCCATAAAGCATATGGTAACAATTTTGGCCACTCACCAACTCTTCCTTCGCAAGCCTTGGCCAAATCTTTGATGATAGGAGGATGCCCTCTTTCACTCTTTCCATTGCCTTCAGGGTTGTAAGCTGTAGTAAGAGAAAGCTTGATCCCTAATCTAGAAAATAACTCCCTTGCTTCTTCAGCATCCAGTTCACCTCGATCTGTAGTGATTTTTCCCACACAACCATAACGGCAAATCACCTCATCAAGAAGGAATTTGCACACAGCTTCTGTGGTCTTAGCTCTTAATGCTCTTCCTTCAACCTGGTTAGTTAGGTCCTCTCGTGCAAGAACCAAGTATCTCATCTGCCAGAGTCCTAAAGGCATCGTGACTAGATCCACAACCCATTTATAGTGCATGGCTAGTGGATATGTAGGGTGCAATCCATCACGATGTTGAACATTTGAATACATTTGACAAGTTACACATGACTCTACAAACTGAGATACAGCTTTATACATACCCTTCCACCAATATTTTTCTTTCAACTTGGAGAAGGTTGCCCACACACCCCTGTGTCCAGCCCATAGACTCTCATGAAACTCTTGCATGAGCTTTACTTGAGTCTCTTTTTTACATATAACCCGTTGTGGTGTAGCACCCTTTTGTTTAGGATGCTTCCACAAGTAACCATCCCTTAAAAAGTACCCATATGCTTTCCTGCGTATCCTCTTGAATTCTTGTTTAGACCAATCATCCTGTTTTGTTAGAGTACTCAAGTACCTTCCAATAGAAAGCCAATCACCTTCATGAAGATCTTTCAAGAACAATTCAAGCGAATTAGTCATGCAGACATTATTACCTTTGACATGAGAGATAGAATAGAATTTTGTGCCTACATCATCTCCCTCATCAATCATTTGTGACTCATCTTCATACCTTGCCCTTGATAGCATATCTACCACTGTATTGTCTTTACCTGCAATGTGCTTAAACTCGGGATTAAGGACTTAATGTAGGCAATCCACCGCAACATAGCAATGTCTGGTGTTGAGCAGCTTGTAATCATCCCAAGAAGTGGTAGACAATCTGTTTCTACAACCACACATGCACCAATTAGGTACTCTTTCCCACTTTTCAAGGCTGTAACCATACCCCATAACTCTCTCTTTATCTGTGGATAGTTTCTTTGGCGAGCACTTAGTACCTTTGCTCCAAATCTTACCACATACCTGTGTCCTTCTTTGTCATCTTGCCCTATTGCCCATCCAATCCCTGTAGGACTGGTATCTACTGTCACAATCACTGGCCTTTGACACTCATAGTCTACCTTTCTCAAAGTCGTTGCTGACTGGAGTAACTCCTTTGGCTTTTTCATGGATTTTACATGTGCTTCTGTCCATTTAAACTTTTGATTCTTTCTAAGCAGCTGATAAAGAGGATCAGCTACATGTGCATAATGCGGAATCCAAATAACATAGAAGACACATGCTCCCAGAAACCTTCTAACCTCAGTGATGCTAGTGCATATTTCTTTCATTCTTTGGATGGCATCTACCTTTGATGGACAAGGTTTCCTACCATATGGCCCGCACATGTGCCCCACAATGAGCACTTCTTTGACACCAAACATAGACTTTTTCCCTGACAATGTAAGATTCACTTCTTCCAACCTAGAAAATTTTTTATCACAATCATTTATGTGATTTACCACAAACCTGCGACATCCCTTGAGATCCAAAGCTTCATCTTTGTCACTTTCTTCACATCCTTTGATAGGCAAATCATCAATGAAAGGCATTGTGATTTGAGGAATAAAGTCATGTAAGACCTTATTCATCCCATTCATCATATGTGCAACCGAGTTGGTTGCTCCCTGTGGCAAGGTACACATCCTTACCAAACCCAAAGGTGTCCTCATGGTTGTCAAGTCTCTGCTTTCGATTGCAAGCTGAAATTTATCATACCCTGAGTAGAGATCCCCCATTGAGTAGATTGCCCTCCCTGCAAACGCCTCTGCAAATTCATCCACAATTGGACCTGTACCTACATTTCTAATTGTCACCTTGTTCACTGGTTGCATATCTTGGATGAAGCGTAGAGAACCATTCTTCTTTGGAACTGTGAACCACCTGTTTGAGTATGGAGCACAAGAAGGCTCCAAGATTCCCATTTTGATTTTCTCATTCAGTAGCTCTACTAACTTTGGCAAATGAGCCTTTGGAACCGGAATAGGCCGCAGATTCCAAGGCACATGAGGTATTGTGAAAATTACAATAGGAGCTACAATATAAGGATCAACACATCCTATCTCATGTGGCTCAAATGCAAAAGCCTTACCATGCTTTGAAAGCATTTATTTGAAGCACTTTGTTTCCTCCTGTGTTAGAAACTCCTTGCAACCAATCTGCAACTCTTGAAAAGACTCCTTTGTGAAGGTATGCCCGATCTTTTTAGGATTCCGCAAACTTGGTTGTAAAGAAGCCTATTCAATCTTTTCCCTGTTGTTGGGTGGTAAGGGTGAAGCTACTGGTTTCACCTTCTTTGCTACACTCTTGTATTTAGTTTCAACATGGACTTCTGGGCCAACTATTTGGCTTTCTTTAAAGGCTTCTATTACTTGATACATTTCCATAGAGCAAACTTCCACAACTTCATTTTCAAGATGCAAACTAGACCTCATTATAGCATCAAGCTCACCCATAGTATCTACAAAAGAAACTTGTTCACACAAACCCAAAACATTTTCAGTAGGCTTTAGCAAACCACTCTTTTTCATGCCTATTTGTACATTATGCACATATTGCCTCTCACATTTCTTCAAATCTTCAAGTTTTGTAAAACATAATGATCCATTCCTTGTTACCAAGGAGCTCATTGAGAAAGTTTCACCTATTTTTGGATCAGACGAGACCCTTTTTCTTTCTGTACCACTGCAATCCCGCTTTACAATGGTACTTGGCAAAAACCCATCATTTCTCTATGATCATGAAACTCTTTGCTCACCTTTGGTAGAGGATGTTCTCTGAGGTTGTCACGATTTCTTTCATGGTTTACACAGACTGTGAGAAATTGGACAGCTTGTTTACCATCTTTGCTACGTATTCTAGCATATGCCGAACCATCGTCCATAACCTTTGTTTCCATTCGAACTCCCACAATGTAGGGTTGTCCAAGGATGAGATGATATGAAGATGTATCCTGTACAAAGAAGTTTTGGTCAATCTTTACATCACCTATTGTCACCTTCACACCTGGACATGCTGCATACAATTCACCGGATGAATTGTTTGCCACTTTTACCATCCAACCATGATCTGTGTCCATCGGCCATTTGCACTTGTTATAGAGACTCTTTGACATTATGTTTATTTCTGAACCATGGTCAATCAAGGCAACAAATGGCTCTTCAAGATCACCTACCTTGACCAAAGTTTTTGTAGTAGCCCTTGCCCAATGACTTCGTGAATAGTAACTCCTAGGAATATCTTCAACTTCTTCATCATCATTTGAGAAATACACTTGCTTCACTCTCCCACTAGATTGGTAGCATCCTACCACAGCTCCATCATTCTCCTTATTTTGCAGTTGCATCCCTTGTGTCTTTGAGGTTTCCCCTTCAACCTGTGGACGAGAAACTTCAGCAAGGGTTTGCCTCTTTCTCTTGATGATGTCAATGATCTCCTCATGGAATTCACGCTTTGCAATGCCAAGAACTTCTCCAAGAGTAAACTCAATCTTGCTATTCAAGATCCTTTCCTCCAAGACTTTCTTTAAATCTGTAGCAACCTCAATATCAGATTGTAGTTTATAAGTGGGGCCTTTTGTCTTACCTTTCGATGGCTCTTTCTTCTTTCCTGTGTAGACTCCTCCATGAGTTCTTCAGGTGGAGATGCTCCTTGTGTTGAGGGTATTTGAGAAGGCATTGAGTCGCTTCTTCCCCCACTTCTAGAAGCTCTTTTTGATGGTCCTTCATCAGCATTCTCACGTCTGCGCTTCTCTTCTACAATTGCCTCATTTTGTTGGCATTTTGTAATGTAGGCATGCACTGACAATGAGTCCACTGGATCATTCCATCCTGTTTCTAAACGTATGCAATCACCTGCTTCATGTAGAATCTCTTTTGTAAGCTTTCCATTTTTAGCTAATTGCATGACATTTGGCCAAATTTGACCATGATGGTCACTCACCTCTTCATCACAAAAATGTTCAATTTTTACTCCATAAGTAGCTGCCTCAACTGAAGAGGTGGCATGCTTGGTTGCCATATCTTCAACTAAGGTTTGCATTCCCCCCTTCCCAAAGTTAGTTCTCAAGGGTAGACCTGTCTCTCTTAAGTGGATTTTACCATCCTTAAAAAAGACAACATCTTTTGACAAAGCATCACTAAAATCATCACAATCCCTTCTTACATGGTCTGTACTATCACACCAAGTACATCTATTAACAAACCCTTCTTTGGGCTGTTGTCTTTGCCTAGGAAGTGGCCTTGATGGTTGGCCTTTTTCTTCAAGCTTTGCAAACTTCACCTTCAAGTCACGCATTCCCTTCACAAGCTCATCTAGCATGGACTCATCAAACTTAGGAGCGATAAAAGTAGGCTTTACCATTTTGTCAGAAGGAAAATTGTGACCAAATTTGCAAAGTTAGTCTCCGGACAGAAAACTGAGGACCATTTGACCAAAAATTGTCCAAATTTGATGAAACTTGGCTAGAGACCTTAACTTGAGGTGTTTAACAGATTTGTGTCAAAGTAGGGACAAAAATTTACAAAAATAAAGCTGGAGTAAATAATCGCGATTATTTACATCTGCTTCAAAAATTGACAAAATTGCAAATTTGAGTATACCACAAGGTCAAGCATATCAAGTAGACCCCACAAATCAATTTTGGTGAAATTTAGATCACAAAAGTGAGACTTAAGCCAGAATCTTGAAATCAGAGTCTGCGGACACGAAAGAGTCGATAAACTTGAACAGATTTTGTCCAAACTTGTTGAAACTTGTCCAGGGACTTTAACAGAGTGTATACTTGGCAAACCAATCCAAAAAGTGTAAAAAACTAACAAAAGTAAATAATCGTGATTATTTACTACTGCTACATAGGGATACCAGTTTTGACTTTTGAACTTGTACAATATTAGACCAACATAATACAAAGCCACCGGGCAATTTTGGATTCAATCAGATCCAAATTGGTATATGTCCACTCAGTTTTCAAGTTGCAGATTAATCCTTTGATTTTTGCCAAAGTTGAATATGAAAGTCAATTGCTGACTCCCATAACTCGATTTGAAGTGATACACACAGACCAATCACAATAGTTAGCAAAAATTATACAGTCTTCTAAAAGAATAGCTAACTTTATCAAGTTTATATAGGAATTGGGTTGGAGACGAGGAATCGGTAGCTTGACAGAAAGTTGCAATTGAATCAAGTGGAAATTGATGACAAGTCAATCCAAAGGTAAGTACTCTATCCAGGGCTTCACAAGTCTTTATGAACCTTAGATCTGATCGTGTACTAGGAAATCAAGGCCTATTCGAAGAAACCTTCAACTTAGGGAAGAAAGCGTGAATCAAGGCAATTCCTTGCACACTATCCTTGAAGAAGTCTCAGACGCTTTCTCAGACTCAACATCCAAAATGTCTTCTTACTCGATTCACTCAAATGGGAGTTAGAAGTAAACACCATAATCCTAGATATGTCGGCGAAAAAAGGACCACCAGCCTTAGAATTCGAGGAATACGATCAAGTAGATTTGAAGCCTTTGAAACGGCTTAGTACTGATAATCCTAGGATCGGAGTCTATCTTTGGGAGGATAGAAATGTAAAAGATCTTTTATGGATTTCGCATACCAAATCAGGACAACTAACAGCCATGAAGATCATCTATATCTTCAAGATCAAGGATAAGGGATCAACAGATCTACCAACCTATCTGTTTAGGGATTGTTATAACAAAAGTTTGTCATGATGACTCATGAGGAGGTAGAACAAACCAAATACCAGGGGTACTCCATAAGGGATTGGATATTGGATCAAGGACCAGAAACCATTCCAAGAGACAAATACCATGAGAGATCTTTTGAGAGTAATGTTAAGAAACCAAAAACCACCTCATTACGTAGAAAACCGGGTGAGACTAAGGCCAGTCCAGGTCTTCATGAGTCACTATTTTCAACAGACTGGTTTGAAGGACTCGTAATAGGACCAACTGCTGGGAGACCGAGAGTTGAACCAAATAGATACGTCAGACCAGTTGATTTTCAGAAATGGGTCAGAAAATACAATGGATCAGGGGATCCATACGACCACTTAGCAAGCTTTAAGCAAGTGCTAAGAGCAGAACATATATTCGATTTCCATACTCAATTTGAGGGGTTTGGAATAACATTGGAAGGAAAAGCATTGACATGGTTCCAAAACATTCCACCAAGATCAATCATGGACTTGAACACATTAGCTCAAGGATTTGTAACTGCTTGTTCCAAAACGAGGATCAAACACAATACGGTAGCTCAAATCTTTAGCTTTGAACAGAAACAAGGTGAGTCTGTTAGGGATTGTGCAACTCAAATGAAGAAATACATTGCTAGATGCCCAGAACTAGAGATACTTGCAGAAGAACGAATAATGTCTTTATTTCTACAGGGACTGCCAAACAAGGAACTTCATGCTATACTTTATAGCAAGAAGCATACAACCCTAGAAGAGTGTGTCTGATGCTATTGACTTAGGAGACAATTGTGATATTTTCACTGCAGAAGATGTCCCTAAGGATAACCAAGGCGAGAAGAAAACATCCACCAAACCAGCACAAGTAGGAACAGCTGTTGCAGCACCGCTTTCAGTCGTAGAAGACATGCTCAAAAGGATGAATGACATGATGGACAACATGCAAAAAGCACCTATGAGGGGACCAGGACAAGGGATACCTCAACAGGGACAAGCTATTAGGCCACAAAAATGGTGTGCAATCGAGGATAAATGGACCAACCATGAGACCAAGAAGTGCTACTTCCGACCAAATTATGATGGCAATGTTCACTACGTGCCAATGAGGCCACAAGGACAACCCATGTACAGACATCAGCCTAATATGGCCCAAGCTCAAAGACCACCGATGGGTATGGAAAGACCTCAACCTGTGTTGGGTCAACAACCTCCGTATCCAAGACATAATGTAGTCCTGTAAAGTACATGCATCTAGAGGGAGTCATAGATGAACAAGCACTTGTGCCTGCTGTACCTTATGCTGAGCCTAGTCTATCTACGGTAATGGTAGAGGGAGATTGGTATAATTCACATCCACCACCAATGGAGGAACCTGTGACTTATGCTCCACCTGAGCTCACACCAATGTATTATGTAGCTAATCAAGGTGTCAGACCTCCTATAGTAAGACCCATGATTAAGCCAAGAACAACAAGCTGTCAAAACTGTGGTGCAGATGATCATTGGAAAAATGAATGCCCAGAGCCTGACAGAAACATTAAATTGATTGAAGCTTATTGCATACACTATTGCAAAAAGGGAGGACACTTCCCAGAAGATTGTCCTAAAAATCATTTAAACAAGGGTAAAATAGTAGTAAACGTAGTCCAAGTGATACCTAGAAGTGAACCAATTGTTCCAATCAAGGTAATCACTAGAGCCTAGGCAAAGAAAAAGAAACATAACTCCTCTGATGATTCGGAGAACACAAAGCTGCCTCTCAAAAGATCAAAAGAAGCAGAAGCAAAAGCTATGAGATGAGAAAACAAAAACAACGAGCTGAAATCGAGGAGAAAGCAAAATAGCTATTCCAGGAAAAGGTAAAAGAACCTAGAAGCGAAATCAAAGAAACAACAGTGAAATCTGGAGGATCAATTTTGGCTGATAAAATTTTTGAGCCGATTAATGCAACCTTGGAAGCTTACCAAGCAGGACTTAAAGCAGGCAAAACATGGACAACAAATGGAAAAGTTATCCTTCTCCAGACATTGAAGCAGCTAAACTTGAAGCTTATCAAAATTTGGTAAGAATCATGCAAGAAACGCTGGAAAAACAAAAACCCAAGCTTGAAAGTATCGCAAAACCTGAAGAGCTTGTTGTAAGAGAAACTAAAGAGAAATCCAAAGTGGTGGTAGAACCCCACCTAGAAACAAAAGAGCTAGAACTTATAGTGCCGGACATCGAAGATGCCTTAGATAGAATTCCATTCATGGAGGAAGACTGACCGGGACACTTATGGGAAAAATTTTCGAGAGATCAATGATGGGAGCCTAACTCTAAAGTTAGCTCCTATAGAGGAAGTTTTGTTAGACAACCTACCTCCTGATATGGACGTGGACGTACGATCCTTGTATGGGGATTGTGGATCTGAAGCTTCAGGAATGTCAAAACCACTGACCTTGAAAACATTACCCTCTTACTTGGGAGATAACGAAGATGAATCCATAGTGTGTAAAACCACTCAAGTAAAAAGAGCGGAACAGACCCTAGAAGTAGACAAAATTAATTCAATCATGTCTACACCCATCCAATGCACTCTTACCTTGGGAGAACTGCTAAACTCAGACCATATTTATGGAATGATCTACAGAAAACCCTAGAGAAGGTCGGGATAATGGGGCTAATCGCAAAAAATCTGGGAAAATTGAAACACGAAATGGACAACAAAGAGATACGATTTGTTGCAATGAACAAAGTCAAAGAGTACTACGAAGGGGAAGAAGGAAATACCACCCTTCCAATGAAATATAATGACGTTGAAAACATGGCAATACTGGATAGTGGAATAGGCATAGCCATAGCCACTAAATCAGTATGGGAATCATGGGACAACCAGCCACTAGACAAAATCGAATGAAATTGCAATTGGCTGATGGACACATTGAAAGACCCTTAGGACTGCTTGAGAAGGTGATAGTTAATTCCTGTGGGATTGAATATCAACACACTTTTGCCATAGTAGACTTTGGGAAGAAACTCAATTACAAAATCATATTGGGAAGACCTTTCATGCGACAGGTACAACTTATCCAAGATTGGGAAAACAACTATCTGTACTTGAAGCAAGTGGGATCTATAACAAGAGTAAATAGATCACACTTATAGAGATGTCATGAAAACACCGATACAAGAGTTCGATTCAGTCTCTTGGGTGAAACTAAGCTTCCATCTTGGTTAAACAAAGACACTCCTATTTGAATGTGTGGAGCTTCAGAAAATGGGAGCTTAAAACGCGAGGAATGTATCTTAGAAAGGGATTGCACAGACGAAGCCTATGTACCTGAACCCTTTCTAGAACATTTTTTTGAGCCATTTGAGTGCACTGAAATTTTAGCGACAATGGATGTATGTGTGAATACGTCTATGCCTACTCAATTCTGCAATGAGGATGGCTATGATATAATTCCCATACAAATGATCTCAACCCTCCACATTGAAGATGAAATTGAGGAACCCAAGGACTTGATGAAAGATCAACAAGTCTTTTCAGACCTCTACTACGATACAATAGATGAGTTAGAAGAACATTCAGCTACCTCAAAAGATTCGGGGTCAGAAAAAGAACATGTGAGAGCTAGGTTACTCATGAAAGGAGGGTAGGAAAAGTTTTTTGACTTTCCTAACCAGAAACCTAGAAGACAGAAATGGTACAGGCGAAAAGGAGACACAAAAAACGTGAAAGCTAGACCTAAAACGAGGAAGGATACTCAAGAAAAACCAAAGAAACTGGAAAAGGAGCCAACAATGACACGAGTTGAGCGAAAAAAGAAGTATTAGTTGAAAAAGCTCTAAAGGAGATATATACGACTCAAATGGACACCACTGAAGAGATAGTAAAGATGTAATGAGTGTTCCATCCCATTACAAGAAATATACTCTCCAAGATAGAAAAATCATAGTTGAACAACCTGTTAGGGAGTTACAAAAACAGCGCGAGTCCTACGAAGGGCGTGAAAATGCTAAAAATATAGATCTGGTTGAACCAGAAGAAGAGTCTAGGCTTGCTTACATTGCAAATGACCTAACAGAAGAAGAAGAAGAGATTTTGCTAAGCTTACTAAAATAATACCGTGATATCTTTGCTTGGTTTTATAAGGATCTCAAGGGTGTTGATCCAAAAATCTATCAACATACCATACCCATAAGAGATGATGCAAAACCAAGTGGACAAAGGCCATAAACATATAATGAAACATTTGCCAGGAAAAACAAAGAAGAGATTGAAAAACTAAAGGAAGCTGAATTCATTTATGAAATTGAACACACGGATTGGGTGTCTCTAATTGTGGTAGTACCCAAGAAGAATGAAAAATTACGTGTGTGTGTCAATCTCAAAAAGGTGAATGCAGCTACCATTAGAGGCAACTTTCCTCTTCCAATCACTGAGCATGTTTTAGAACGAGTTTGCAGGAAAAGAAGCTTACAGCTTCTTAGATGGCTTTTCGGGATACAATCAACTTTTGGTTGACCCAAAGATGAACATAAAACTGCTTTTGCAATGGAATGGGGTATTTTTGCCTATCGGGTCATGCCGTTTGGGTTAACTAATGCTCTAGCCACATTTCAAAGATTGATGAGCCATATTTTTAAAGAATATCTTAAGAAATTCTTGGAAGTAGATATGGATGATTTATGCGTACATTCATCAATCTGAGCTGATCATTTTGAACACCTAAAAAAGGTATTCAAAAAATGTCGACTTTATAGGATTTGCTTAAATCCTGAAAAGTGCACATTCATGGGTAGACAAGGAATCTTTTTTGGAAAGATAGTGTCTAAAAATGGCATAGCTAATGATATTGAAAAGATTCATGTAATTGCTGATTTGCCTAGGCCAATAACAGTCAAGGGGGTTCAAGCCTTCATATGGCATTGTGGATATTACAGACGTTTCATTTACATATACGCTATAATTGCAAAACCCATGTATAACTTGATTACACACTTTGAGTGGACCCAGGCATGTGAAGAATCCTTCATGAAGCTTAAGCAAGCTCTCACATCAGCTCTAATATTGAAAGCACCAGATTGGAATAAGATATTCCACATACATGTAGATGCTTCCAATTTTGCTATCGGTTGTATACTAGCTCAACCAGGAGATGGGAAATTTGACTTTCCAATTTCTTATGCTAGCCAACAGTTGAACATGGCAGAAAAGAATTACACTACCATAGAAAGGGAAGGATTAGGAATGATCTATGTTGTTAAAAAGTATAAACATTACCTATTAAACAACAAGTTTGTGTTCTTTGTGGACGACCAAGCTTTATTGTGCTTGGTCAACAAGCCATGCAGCACATGAAGAATAGTGAGATGGTTCATCTTCTTCTAGAATTTGATTTCGCTGTAGTTGTCAAAAAGGGTACTACACATCAAAGAGTAGATCATTTATCAAGGATTGCTTCAGGAGAATCACCTAAAGGGGTAGACAATGATCTACCAAATGCTTATTTGTTCTCCATGGAAATGATACCTCGATGGTCGGAAAACATGGTATCATTGATGATAATAGCTCAAGTGGATTCACAGATACCACTTATTATTACAATCGGATTAATTGAGCAATCGGCTATGTATCGATTACTAGCTGGTAGGCTATACAAAAGAAATCGAGATGGAATATTGCTCTTATGTATTAATACTGAAGAGAAAAACCAATACCTAAGTCAAGCACATATTACCATAGTAGGACTTCACTTTGCGAAAGACCAAACTATGCAAAGAATTTTGAGACTTGGAGTATTTTGGCCGACTATGAGAAGTGATGTTCGTTCTTTTGTAAAGGATTGTCCTCAATGTCAAAAACAAACACCCATACCTCATGTAATATTGTTCCAAATTTCGCATGTTCCTAAGTGGAGTAACTATCTGGTTACTTACTTATCAAGCCGAACATTTCCTGAGGATATGAGTAAATGCCGTCAAAGAGCAATTGAAACTGAAGCAAGAGACTATGCTCTTATTGGAACTAATTATATGGAAGAGGTAAGGATCAACATTTGCGAGTTTGTGCAAATGAAGACGAGTATATTCTGATTATAGAACAAGCACATGCTGGATTAGTTGGAGGTCACTTTTCTAGTGAGACCACTGCAAGAGCAATCTTGATGGTAGACATATGGTGGCCGACACTTTTTGCAGAGGCCAAAGAATATGTTCGGAGGTGTGATGCTTGTCAAACGAGCAAAAATGCCAACACGTGTAGATAGCATGTCCTTGAGACCAATGATGGGGTCTAGAGCTTTTGCAAAATGGGGTATAGATTTTGTTGGGCCAATACAACCACCTGCTTATAGAACCCAAGCTCAATATATTTTTGTAGCTACGGATTACTTGACTATGTGAGCCGAGGCTAAAGCAACTCAAAAGAATGATGCCAGAACCATTGCCGCATTCTTATATGAGTATGTATTCACGAGATATGGACTACCAATAGAAATTTTCAGTGATCGGGGAACTCATTTCCTCAATGAGATAATTGAGTATTTGCTTAATGAGTTTATGGTCATCCATAACAAATCAGCTCCTTATCACCCACAAGCAAATGGACAAGCTGAGCATACGAACAAAATTCTTAGCTCGGTATTGACTAAAGTGGTTAGTTCAGGCTGGACAGACTTGGAAATGAATCTCCATGCAACTCTATGGGCTTATCGAGTTTCATTCAAAATAGCTTTAAATGCTACACCCTTTAACCATGTTTATGGTCTTGATGCCATATTGCCAATAGAATTTCTATTGCCGACACTAAGGGTAGCTAAAAATCTTGAGTGGACTGGACATGAATTGTCAGAAAGACTTGAAGATTTGGAAAAGTTAGGTGAGCAAAGGCTAACTGCTGGTTGTGGTTCTGGAAAATGCTAGAGATGAGATGGTCTGGAGATGGTTCTGTGATGCAAAACGCTAGTGCTGAGGTCCCCTTGGCGATGAGTATCTGCTGAGGAAAATGCTAGGGGAAGTCTTCTTGCTTGGAGGAGAAACGCCACCAAGGGGGTTCTTGCTGAGAAGTTGCCTGTTGAGCTTGTGCTCGTGCTGCCTCTTCTGCCAATTAGTGCTAGTCTAGGTTTGCTTATATACAAACTTACTCAATTTGCCTTGGAAAATTCCCCTGAAGAATTCTGATGGGAATGCTTATGATCATGCTGTGTGCAATCGGAAAATATGCATCTACACTAAGTGCCTGGACATGCACGGTCTGCGAACAGACTCACAAAAGTGCCAGAACACTTGTTAGGTGCAGTGGAATGAATGTTTGCGCTTTGCTCAAGATGAGGGCTCCGAACTGTGCTCAATGTTCCTTTTGTTCTTATGGAAGGTAGAGCCTTCCGTTCTTAATGAGAGAATGCTATGATCACAAACAAAGTGAATCGACACTGTGCGTGCAAGTGTATGAGACTGAGAGATAGAGAGAGAAGAGAGATACGACACCAGAGACGTAAAACCCTCCTCCGAAGGCCCCACTCTCGTCGACGAGAGTGGTCTACTTATGATTGCACAATCTGGTACAAATGAAATGCATGAGACTGTTGCAAGTCTAGGCTTTGTCGGCGATGACGACGAGACTGACCTAAGGGCTGAAATATGCAATCTTTCTACTGCTGTCCAAAAATGCTATGGGCTGAAATCTACGACCGAGCCAAAAACGCTGATTTGGGGGCTGTTTTCTGTGGGTTTTTGTCGCTGAAAATCTGCAGGTTTAGGGCTGAAAACTGAGGATCTTCAAGGCTGAAAACAGATGGTCTAACCGGGGCTGAATTTGCTACCTTTTTGGGCTGATCTGGTTGGTCCTTCTAATGCTGAAAACTGCTAACGTTGGGACATGCAAAAACACCAGGCTGAAGGGTTCAAAAACGCTAGATGCTGGCTTCTTCAAAATGCTAGTTGATGGGATCTTCTTAGCGATGGTGCCCTGATGCATAAACGCTAGCTGACGCTGTCTGGCGAGGGTGCTTACTGAAAACGCCAATGTTTTGGGAGGCTATGGCGAGGGTTGGTCTTTGCTTGGAGGAAAAACCACCAAGTTCTTGCTTGAGAAGTTGCCTGCTGAGCTTGGCTCCTATTGCCTCTTCTGCCATTTAGTGCTAACTTTGGTTTGCTTATATATTTTCTTACCCAAATTGCCCTACCTACTTTTGTTGGAAAGTCACTTAAATTAATAAGTGAAAAATGCCAAAAATAGGTAAAATAGGCTAAATGCACTGGAAAATTCCCTTGATGGAATCTGATGGATTCTAGTGGGAATCCTACAGGCGCTCCTCGAGCTCCGACCCTCCATGTTCCTCCCCCCGCTTCAGCTCCCACTGAGGCAGCATGGCAGACAGTGGGTCGTAATCATTCCTTCCGTCCTCGTCAGTAACCAACAACGCAGCCAACCCCCACTGTTACCTCTCCTGCTCCCTCTCAAGTTTCCACCACCCCCTTACCCTCTGCATCTCCTCGCCATTCTTCTTCTTCGCCACACAGGATCACTTACCTCTGCTACCGGTTCCTCCTTCACCTGCAGTTCTCCCGCCCGCTCCTTCCCCTCTTCACGAGGTCCCTGTTCCCATGCAGATGGATCATTCACCGCTACTACCTCTCCCTTCTCCTCCTCTTCCTCTCGCCCTTACTCTCCCCCCTCCGCCTTCTAGTCCTCCCCCTCCCTCAACAGCTCATATTTACGTCCCACACAGTTTTCTCAGCTCTTGCCCTCTTTCCTGGGGCACTCATCGGGCTAAGATGTGCGGTGACTCAGAAGGGCCATTGCGGGTGCAGCTCTACCTTATGCATCACAAGACAGGTTGTGTTCCCTCTTTAATAGGCAGTCGCTCTTAGCCTACCCATTCCTTTTTCCTTCCATTCCACGCTGCTCAGGAATGGTCCGAGGATCAGGTTCTACATTTTGTGCACGCACAGACTATGGCTCAGCTTCATTTATGGTTGTCTACTTCCGCTCCTGATGTTTTGTCTCCTCACTACCCTTCATGTATTGGTGCTATGGAGTGGAGTGATGTTTATGCTTGCTATTCATTGCCTATGGTCATTCATGTATCTTCAGATGTGGTGCTTCCTATGTCTATGCGCATTTGGGGTGTTAAAGCTGCAGCATAGGTAATGCAATGTAAACAAGCTGAGGTCCGCAGTTGGTGCAATGAGACACCATATCTTAGAGAGGGCTTGCGGGTTGCTTTCCTACTGCCTGAAGCTCACCCCTTGGATGTCCCAACTGCCTCCAAGAAGATGCGCAGTTAGTCAGATGCTATACAAACTCTTTCATGCAGTCTATGGATTTACATGTAGTTTCTTGGAATGCTAATGGTTTACAGACTTCTCGGGTAAAAGGTTCCCGTAAGCTTTTACTTCGCAGAGATTTACACGCTCATGTAGTGGGCAATGTGGATATATTACTAGTACAGGAGCATAAGATTGCCACTCCCTTTGGAAATCTCATGCCCTCGGGCGCCCGCACTGTTTGGGAACCTGCTTTGGGCCTTCATGGACATAGTTGCGGTGTATGAATCTCAGTGGGGCCACGTTACTTGGCCTTAGTTCAACAGCATGGCACCCTTGTCGTTGGCAGAGCAGTTTATGTTTCTATTCGGATTCAGGAATCTATCATTTGTTTTATGTCAGTCTATGCACCCACTACTCCTCAGGAGAGGGCTTCTTTTTGGTCCTCTTTGGCTGCTGTTCTACCTGCTGTAGACTCTTGGGTTGTTGGAGGTGACTTCAACAATGTTGAGAGCGACACTGATTGGCGAGCCATCACACCTCCAGTTCTATCATCCATTTCTCCCGATGAGCAGCGAGCTTGGGATCGATTTCTTCTAGCTATTCAAGGTGTTGACGCCTAGCACATACCCTCTTTTGGTCACCACCCTGCTACACTTCATTACTCTTGGGGGTTTCAGAGACAGCAGGGGAGATTATTAGAGCGACTTGATCATTTTTACATTGGCCCTTGGGCAGCAGCTCTAGGCGGATTTACTACTATATGGAGAGGGACTAGCCTCTCAGATCATTTATCCATCTCATTGTTGACCTCCTTCACTAGATCCTCTGCACAGAGACGAGGCTGCCGCATCCCTGACAGTGTTCTCACCACTCCAGTATTGCAGTAGCACATTCGTGACTTATGGTCCACAGATGCTTCTTATTGTGGACCCCCTGGAGAGTTTCTTGCTCATTGCATTACTCAGTCTAGTATTTACTGCCGTGATCAGATTGCTATTATTCATCGTCAGTTGAGAGTACGCGAGTCTGATCTTCACATCCCTCTTGGTTCCACTGAGCGCTTGCTTGAGGAGTGGCCCCAGGATGCTTATCTCACTGCTAGACAGACAGAGCTCACAGAGGAGATTCATCGCGTACAGGAGGCTAGGTCTGAGTTCACTCATCATGCTTCAGTATCTCATTGGATAGCTAAAGTTGATCGAATGAATAAAGAATTCTTCGCTGCGCATAAAGAGCGCCCTCTTGGCACCACCCTTCGGACTTTGTGCGATGCTCAGGGGACACTACATATGCATCTTGATGTTATTCTTGATATGTCTGCAGATTATTTTGAGACATTGTTCACTGCTGATGTATGCACTACTGAGGTTTTACTTGCCCGTGAGCAGATCTGGCATCACACTCGACACCGTTGTACAGACACTATGGTAGAGATCTTGTTGGCACCCTTCACACTTGCAGAGCTCCATGCTGCTATAGAGAGTCTTGATCCATCCTCCTGTCCAAGAGAGGATGGCCTCACTAGAGCTTACTTTTTGACTTATTGGGATGTATTGCATATACCACTGCTTTGCGGTTGTCAGGACATCTTTGCATCAGGATATATGCATCCAGATCTTTGTTCAGGTCTCATATCTCTTATTCCTAAGGGGGGTGACACCACTCAGCTCCGATAGTGGAGACCTATTACCTTACTCCCTTCGGTCTATAAGATATTAGCGTTACTGATCAGCCATCGATCAACCATCGCTTGCGGCTGTTCTTACCAGATATTATTCATACTTCTCAGACAGGCTTTGTCATGGATCGATGCATCCTGGATAATATCTTCACTTTTTATGAGGCAGTAGAGTGGGCCAGATCATCTTCTGAACCTCTCGCTTTTTCATCCTTGACTTCGAGAAAGCATACGATCGTGTTGAGTGGGACTTTCTCGAAGGATCTTTAGCCAGGATGGGTTTCCCTTCGAGATGGATCTCAGGCATTTCCGCTCTCTTCAGGACTGCCAGCAGTGCTATTACTATTGGTGGCCGTGTCAGTCGCAGTTTTGAGATTTCTCGATTTGTCCGTCAGGGATGTCCTTTAGCAGCATATCTGTATCTGTTTGTAGGAGAGACTATGTCCAAGTTTCTTCGTGCTCAGAGTCATGCATTTTGTGGCTTAACCATGCCAGTACCTACAGCTCCAGACCTTATCGATCAAGAGTTTGCTGATGACACTATGCTCATGTTGCGCGATTTGCTAGCTGCTCTGGACGCCATGCGGAAGGCCCTAGAGGTTTTTTGCATTGCCAGTGGTGCACGCATTAACTGGCATAAATCCTATGGGTTACTGGTTGGCAGTGATGACATACCTACTTGGGGGGTTTCTGATGGTTTCACATGGCTATAGCCGGGTCAGACATGTAGATATCTGGGCTTTCAGGTTGGATTTGATGTTTCCTCACAGCAGCAGTTTGCACCCGTACTACAGTCTATTCGCAGGAAGCTATGCCATTGGTCTTCACGTCATCTGTCGTTGGCTGGCCGTGCATTGGTCGCCAACCAGGTCATTCTGGCTACAGTATGGTATATGGCTTCTTGTTGGATGTTACATTCTGGTGTGATAGCTCAGCTCCGTCGACTAGTGCGGAACTTTTTATGGAGTGGCACAAATGGGACTACTGATACTCGTGCTCGAGTTCGCTGGTCCACGATTATTCGTTCTAGGTCAGAGGGAGGCCTTGGCATTATTGATCCAGAGTTACAGAGCCGCGCCCTTCTTACCAAGCTTATTGTTCGGGGTCTTTTTCCCGGCCAAGAACCTTGGAAGATGCTTCTTCAGGCCGCTCTTTGCACAGTGACTCCACGACTCGACACTAGAGATGGTCATACTTGGCATACACGGTATCATTTTCTCTTTACGGATGCCCCCTTGTCCACCACCACCCTCTCACCCTTCATCCGATCGCTCCTTCAGGTTTGGGTTTCCATGCGACGGGCTATCATACGATCACCTCCCTCTTATCGTGAGGAGATTGAGCACCAACCTCTCATTTGGAATGCTGCAGTTCTTGATTCTTCGGTTAATCCACCCCGTCAGCTTGGAGAGAGGACTCACATTGATTGGGCTGCTTGGGACACTGGCCCTGCTGCCTCTATGCGGTTGTTTCATGAGACACGTATACTGGATGCAGATTTTGTGGGAGAACATTATGGCATTGGTTGCGGGGTGACAGACAGACCGCTTGAGATTGATTCCACCATTCCTTCACAGTGGGATGCAGTCATGCAAGGCACGGTTTAGATGCCTCCCCATTGTGGCTGGGAAGGCCTCTTTGCTCAGAGCACTCTCTTATTAGTCCATTTAGACACCATGCTGTTCACAGTTGATACTGACTACTCTCAGGGGATTCATGCTAGATTGACATATGATGCCACCTCTCCGCACCTTGTCTTCCCCGGCGCTCGATGGGAGGCCATCCGAGTAGTTGGCTCCCGCGGGAAGCGTCGTTGTGTTGACCCCCGTTTTGCTTCCGTTGATGCTGCACTTTGGAGGCTTTGGGTGTGGGAGGGTAGTGCCCTATCTCAGCTTTATTAGGACCCAAGAGAGTGGCATTGGCCTCACTCTGACCCCACCGGTGCACATGTATCCTTCTTTGAGTACACTATCAGGATTGGAAGGTTAGCATTGATGAGACAGCAACCAGAGCAGCCCACTCGTATGCGTTTCTGGTTACATTCAGGCCTCTCCCATGCCTATCTGCAGCAATTTTGGTCCGCCATCTGGGATTTACATGCGGCTCGTCGTGTTTCTTTTTAAATGTGTATGATTGCACATGCGGGACTTCCAGTTGGGACTTGGCTAGCTACTATGGGTCATGATCCATCATGTACTCGCTGTCCTTTGCGACTACTTGAGTCACCTGCACACTGTCTTTGGTCATGCTCAGCTTCCCATGTAGTGTGTCTTGGAGTTTTCTTTCTACTTAGCAGAGCAGGTGTTCAACATGGATTTATTACTTGGGGATCTGTCTCATGGTTGATGCCGATGCCCAGCCCGCATCTTTTCTATGAGGGCTCAGACACAGATCCAACCTTTATGCTTACCTTGACTGGTTATCGGCGAGGAACTTTGGCTATGCTACCATAGATTGCTTGGTAGGGGGATTCTCAGACACGTGATGAAGTTTTTTCAGTCATCACTAGTATTACACTATGGAATGTTTGGAGAGCTCGTTGTCTCCACATTCTAAGTGCGGCTCCACAACTCCTTCAGGATACCCTCACTGCCATTTGGCTGGACATCATTCACACCCTGATTTGGCAGTGGGATTCTTCCTTAGGTACATCTCAAGCAGCCGAGGCTCGCCGATTTGCCTTCCTTGGGCATTGGGCCCGATCTCCACTCTTCTTCACACTTACAGGTGGCCAGATTACATGGCATTATGCCCCTCCTTGGAGGTTTCTCCTCCACTCATCACACCGACCACCATGAGATTGTTCTAGTCGAGTAGTCACTATAGTGGCTCTCCTCCTTACATTCAGCTTGTACACCCCACGTGATAGGCTATTTTGGCATCCGCTGGGGATTATATTGTACTGAGTAATATACAGCCCTGACTTTTTGAGAGAGAGAGAGAGAGAGAGAGAGAGAGAGAGAGAGAGAGAGAGAGAGAGAGAGAGAGAGAGAGAGAGAGAGAGAGAGAGAGAGAGAGAGAGAGAGAAACTCCTGCTTTATTTTTACAAGGCTTTTGAGCTTTTGATTTTCAGCTTTTGGGGCTCTGCTTTTGGCATCCCATGTAACCTTTAAATAAACGGGCGTTAGCTAGGCGAGAGGACTCACATTGATTGGGCTAACTGGAATGACAGGCCAGCAGGCTCTTTACGCCGTTGGTCAGATGCTTCGTTGGTTGGTGCTGTCACGAGACTATGACACTATATATTTGCTGGTTTCTTTCCCTTGATTTTTATTTAATTTTCGGACCCTCTTGTTGAAATTCCAAATGCTTGGACATTACATGGCCAGTGTGAAACGATAGTTGGCCGAGAGTTTCACCCGTAGGAGTCAAGGCCAGGCAGCCATGAGATGGTTGGGCCGATCGACACTAGAATCCGACTAGTAAAGAAGTGGCTAGGATCAGTTAAAATCATTTAGGCCCCTCGACAAGACTATATAAGTTGGTGGGTACTAGGAATTAAACTAAAAGGAGCAAATTGGACACATGGCAGAAAGAGAGCAATCTGGAGGTCAACTCACACTTAAGAGTCTCTCATCCCAAGAGGGGGCACCCAAAAGTGCTAAAAGTCTACTGCCCTTTAGCGAGTCAGCGGGCCGGTTTCATGGTTCCGTTGTCAAGACAAAATCACTTTTTCCTTAAGAAGTGAGCCTTGGCTGGTTTTTGGCGAAGACACAACGAACACGAATTACTGTCACGTGACACATCCAACCCTATGTGTCCGTGGACAATCTATAGCATGACCAGGGTTCAGTTTAGTCTAGTCAGTCTAGAATAGGAAGTGATATGGCTGAGTCTGTTCGCAGACCGTGCATGTCCAGACACTTAGATTAGATCCATATCCTCTGGTTGCACACAGCATGATCATCAACATTACCATGAGAATTCATCAGGAGCACTTTCTTATGCACAGAACCTATTTTCCCTATTTTTGACATTTTTCACTTATTATTTTTAAGTGACTTTTGTTGGAAACTAGGTAGGGCAATTTTGCTAAGATAATATATTAGCTGTTACAAGACGGGCACCACATGCCAATATAAAAGAACAGACTGAATAGACTTTTAGCACTTAAATAACAACTGACTGAAATAGAGAGAGAGCACACGCGACACGGAGTGGCGGAATTCCACCCCCGAGAGTATTGGCCCCAAACCTTGGCGCCCCTTTCGGTGTTTCTTTATATTGCATCAACACAGTACAAGCCGGTGCTCCAGACTCTGCACCTTCTCTAGGAAGCATGCCAGAGAATGAGCCCTAGCCTCATATTTAAAGGCCCTTGGCTTGAAAAATAGTTACAATAAAAAGCCTTTAAAACTCAAAAGCTTCTGGTCCAAAAGCAAAGCTAGAAACTGCTAGCGTAAATCACGGAAATCCGTACAGCCTGCCACGTCATCAGCCAGTGCAAAACGCGGAAATCTGCTCTTAGGGTTCGGGTTAGGGTTTCTGCAGTTTTAGGGTTTTTGGTAGCAGAATTAGGGTTTGCAGGTTTTAGGGTTGGGATTTCCAGAATTAGGGTTTCAGTAGTTAGGGTTTCTGGCAGAAATTAGGATTAGGGTTTCTGCTCTCACGCAACCACGTCATCACTTTGTGATACTTCTTTTGTTACTTGTTCTTCTTAGGGTTTAGGCCCCTTGGTCGGCATCTGTAAGTTGGCTCCATTCTTTAGGCTTTGACACGTAAGCAGTTTGTTACATAAGCAAACCTAGTGCTAAGCATTTCTGGCAGAAGTGGAAGAAGGAGAGCACAGGCACCAGTTACAGCAGGCCCTCTAGACCGCTTCTCGGTAAGAACCCCCCAAGAACCTGGCGTTTTCAGTCCTTGACCCTTAGCGGTTTCAACATTGAAGTGCCAGTGATTTCAACCCTCACTTCAGCACCTGCAGACTCAGCCAGGGCAGCGTTTTCAAGCAGCAGAATCCAGCGCTTCCAGGCAAGCATAACATCGTTTTTCAGCCCCAATGAACCTGCGTTTTCAGCCTGCATGGTGGCGATTTCAGCCCAGCCTATCAGCATTTTAGGGACCAGCCATTCAGCGTTCTTATGAACAGCAGACCAGCATTTTGGACAAGCATTAGACCAACGTTTTTCAGACAGATTCTCAACATATTTAGCAACCTAATTTAGCGTTTTTCCTCAGCCTAACGCAACGTTTTCAAAAAGACACTTCAACAAGGCACTAAGCACCCAGATCCAATTCACAGCATTCAGTTTTCAGCCTTAGCTTCATCATCGTCATGCGCACCGTCGACCTCGGCATAGCAGCACTTAGACTCATTGCATCAGCCCCTTGCATCAGATTGTGCAATCATAAGTAGACCACTCTCGCCGACCAGAGTGGGGCCTTCGGAGGAGGGTTTTACAACGTCTCTGGTGTTGTATCTCTCTTCTCTCTCTATCTCTCAGTCTCATACACTTGCACGCACAATGTCCATTCACTTTGTTTGTGATCATAGCATTCTCTCATTAAGAACGGAAGGCTCTACCTTCCATAACAACAAAAGGAACCTTGAGCACAGTTCGGAGCACTCATCTTGAGCAAAGCGCAAACATTCATTCCGTTGCACCCAACATTGGTATCAGAGCTTTGGCAGTGTTTTGTATCACTCAAGGAAAGAACCACAAGAACCACATAATTTTCTTTTGCTTGTTGCGGTCGCACGAACCCAAGTTCGCTTGGGCGTGTCGATTCTTAATCGTGTTTTTGAAGAGTGATAGGAAACCCAAGAAAGAAGGGCTTGTCCAGCCTCCCCTTGTGTCTCTTTTCACTCATTGAGAGCGGACCGTGCACTTAGCGGCCGGCCAATCGACGTGAGGTGGGAAAAACCAACCTTGGTGTGAGCGCAAGGCCGCCAAGGGGTGCGCCTGTGGAAAAGAGCAGAACTCGGGTGAAGAGAAGATCCTTCTCTAACACAGATTGCAAGCAACAGAAGAACCTCAAGACTCTCAAGAACTCAAGACCCACAAGAACCCAAGAACCCAAGTTCCTCGTGAACTTAAGAACCAAAGATCACAGTGCATGGTCATCACCCGAAGTGGAATGGATACTTCGCATGGAGGTGATGGGCATGAAAGTAGAGAAGAAGAATTCCCTCACCATGGAGGTTTTCCTGACCCTCCGCCTACGCCATCTATGCCTGGGATTGCACCAAATCCTATGGAGGCCTTGGTGAAATCAATGATGGACATGATGGCACGACAAGAAGCGACTTGCATTGCCTTGGAACGCGAGTGCGATGAACGAAAAGAAAGAAAAGCAGAAAGAAAGGCGGCTATTGAGCGTGAGCAAGCGCGCTTGGAAGCGGAAGCAAGACGAGCGGCCTTGGAGGCCGACCATGAGATTCAGAGGGACCTCCGCATGCAAGAATTGGTTTGACAGGTTCTTGCCTTGAAGTCCGAACCAGCCAAAGATGTTGGTAGTTCCTCAAGTGGCGTAAGCCGAGATTCGGACTCCAACAACCCAGTCACAGAGAAGTTGACTTTCAGTAAGTATGATGGTAAGATGGATGCTACGATTATTCATTCTTGGTTGCATCAATTTAATGCTTATTTTGCGACAACTAAGAAGATAGGAAATAGCAAGGTTTTGACGGCAACTATGCACCTTGCCGGTGATGCCATCAATTGGTACCACGCATGGCAAGAGGCACAGTTAGCCGCGCACCTAGAGGAAGCCGACGAATTCACGCCCCTTTCCTTCAATTGGGCCAATTTCCAAGACAAGCTCAAGGCGTGGTTTATGCCACCACCCCAGTACCTCGCACGATTGAAAGACAATTGGTCTCAAGCAAAATGGTATGCCAGTTATGTCTTTCTCTAATCGTGTTTTGCAGCTCGGTACTCAATTACGCAAATCGGATGCGGAGTGCAAGGAGGCATTCCTTTATGCATTGGACGAGTATATCAAGTATGATGTCGAGGTGCTCGATCCAATCGATCTCAACAAGGCGGTAGCGATTGCTCTCGCACAGGAGATGAAGCACAACAAGGGAAAGCCTGAGGAGAACAAGACTTCGACAAGTACCTCTCAGACTTCTAAGAACCCTCAAAATGGTAAGAGCGGTAAGCATGGTAACTCTTCTAACCAATCTTCCAATAGTCTCTCAGAAAAGAACTCTCAAAGTGAGCGTAAGGGTAAAGCTAACACAATTGCTAAACCTAAGCTCACTCCAGATGAAAAGGTAGCACAAGGAATTTTAGGAGGATACATCACGTCGGAAGAGCAAAGCACTTATTCTAAGAAAGGTCGTTGTTTTCATTGTCACGTTAAGGGTCACATAAAAAGAACATGTCCTAAGCTTGACTCTAATGAATCTAAAGAATCCACAGAACCCACTTCCTCTGTCAATACATTAAATGAAAACACGACTGTGCCCCAAGTTTCTCATGACCCTCCCATTGACGAGTCTCTCATTAAATATTATGGTTATATGACGAGGCAACGTTTTGTCATATTGTTTGACCCAGGCAGTATGCATGATGTGATTAGTCCCTCTCTTGTTGAGAGAGCCCGCCTTGAGGTTAGTCCGAAAGCTCCTCTCGAGGTCTGTGGCTTAGCTCCCGGTATAGACTCTCTCATCACGAAAGAGTGCCTTGATGTGTTGTTTACAGTTCAACAAGCTGCTTTCCGTAGAAAATTTGTAGTCTCTCCTCTCTCAGGATGTGATATGATTTTGGGCATTCGATGGTTTTGTTAGCATAACCCTCTCATTGATTGGGCGGAAAATACGTTTTCTTTCAATGCCAAAAGTGACTCTCCCATTGCCATTCCTGGAGAGCAAGTTGTTCATTCTTCATCTCTCATTTCTAATGTGCAGGTGAAGATTGAACGGATTCAGGAGAAGGAGACTCTTGGTCTCGTCTTCTCCAAAGCATGATACATAGGATTTGCATGATGATTTTCATGACAATGACAAGCATGATGAATCGCATGATACTGATGAGCATGATGATTTGGATTGAGGCTCTCCCTGTGCCACCAGCAGAGACTGTTCGTGACTTTTGGCTAGAGCTGATCCATACTCTTAGAGGACAGCTTGAGGGACTACAGGGTAGCTCCGACCGCATGCGGGAGCGCCGCGAGGCTTTCCTTCAACTCTGGCGCCCTGGGCCTTTCTACACCATAGTCCAGGGGGTGCTCAGATGGCACTACTGCCCACCTGTGTGGCTCTTCCCTCCTCCCATCTTTTGATTTAGCCTCATTGTATATATGCTATTTTTTCATTGGGAGAGTCTCCCCATCATGCTTGTTGTAGCCCTCTCTTGCAGAGGTGGATGTAGCCCTATGGGCAGTTTTCATTAACTAATAGAAGGATCTCTTTCTCGGAAGAAAAAAGCATGATGATTTGGATGGCAATGACAAGCATGATGATTTGCATGATGATCAAGATGTGATTTCTCACAAGCATGATGATTTGCATGAAGATGATGTGATTGTTCACAAGGATGATGATTTAGTTGATGCTTTTTCTAGCGAAGCTAACCTCATTGCAGATTCGATCAATCACGAAGAATCGATCTTGGATTTTGAGTCGAGGTCCATAGCACCCCCCCCCGTCATATACGATCAAATACGACGAACCGATCTTGACTCTCGAGCCTAGGTCCAAAAAACCCTTACAGGAAATACTATGTGTTCGAATGATTAGTCAACACGCATTGTTTGAGTGTTTCATTCGTGATCGTTTCGTATATTTTAGTCTGCGTCTTTATGTGATCCTTTTCCTAGACATGACATATTGTACGTTGAGCACGTTTCACTCATGAATGAGCACAGATGTATGTGGATGATTCATGGAAAGATAAAATGTTTGCATTCAAGGAATTTACATTCCATGTCTCTTCCTTGGCATGGCACAGCCGAACAAAGAGTACAAGAAGAATTGAGCATCAAGCATCGGCATGTCCATTGTGATTTGCCACAGTTGATTGATTTAGATTAAAAAGACGAGTTTGGATTTCATGTTTTGCATGTGTTTGATGAACGGTTTGGCACTCCGTCTCTATGTTTCATCTACATTGCATGAACAGTCTTTGAGAAAGAAAAGTATTTTTCCAGTCACTTTACATGGAATGGGTATGTTCATGTTTTTGTGTTGTAGGTGGTTTCAGGAATTTTCAGCCTCGGAGATTCTTGAAGAAGATAGACGCATAACTATAGACGAAGTTGAAGCATTGAAGGAGCCACATAAGACTTTGTGTCGCTTTCGGCGCGGCCCAAAGATGCAAGCGTTGCAAACCTTTATGAAGTTCAAGTATCGCATGACCCACGCTTTAGAGTGGGCCGACAAAGAGTCCTTTCCAGGATTCCGGACGCTGTTGGCGATCTCCCTCGACGCCATACAGTTCGGTACCAATACCTCACTTTGAAAAGGAGGGGATGTCACGTGACACATCCAACCCTATGTGTCCGTGGATAAGCTACAACATGACCAGGGTTCAGTTCAGTCAAGTCAGTCTAGAATAGGAAGTGATCTGGCACTTTTGTGAGTCTGTTCGTAGACTGTGCATGTCCAGACACTTAGATTAGATGCATATTCTCTGGTTGCACATAGCATGATCATCAGCATTACCATTAGAATCCATCAGGAGCATTTTCCTATGCACAGAACCTATTTTCCCTTTTTTGACATTTTTCACTTATTATTTTTAAGTGACTTTTGTTGGGAACTAGGTAGGGCAATTTTGCTAAGATAATATATATGTAAACCTAGTGCTAAGCATTTCTGGCAGAAGTGGAACAAGGAGAGCACAGACCCCAGTTGCAGCAGGCCCTGTCCTCTAGACCGCTTCTCAACAAGAACCCCCCAAGAACCTGGCGTTTTCAGTCCTTGATCCTTAGCGGTTTCAGCATTGAAGTGCCAACGATTTCAGCCCTCACTTAAGCACCTGTAGACTTAGCCAGGCCAGCGCATAACAGCGTTTTTCAGCCCCAATGAACCTGCATTTTTCAGCTTGCATGGTGGCGATTTTAGCCCAGCCTATCAGCATTTTAGGGACCAGCCATTCAGCGTTTTTATGACCAGCAGACCAGCGTTTTGGACAAGCATTAGACCAGCGTTTTCCAGACAAATTCTCAGCATATTTAGCAACCTACTTTAGCATTTTTCCTCAGCCTAATGCAACATTTTCAGCAAGACACTTCAGCAAGGCACTAAGCACCGAGATCAGCCCCAACTTGGTGCGACAAGAACCAATTCACAACATTCAGTTTTCAGCCTTAGCTTCGTCATTGTTGTCCACACCGTTGACCTCGGCATAACAACACTTAGACTCATTGCATCAGCCCCTTGTATCAGATTGTGCAATCAATAGTAGACCACTCTCGTCATCGAGAGTGGGGCCCTTGGAGGAGGATTTGACAACTTCTTGGTGTCATATTCTCTTCTCTCTCTTCTCTCAGTCTCATGCACCTTCTCGCACAGTGTCTATTCACTTTGTTGTGATCACTTGTACCCTTTCATTAAAGCACGGAAGGCTCTCCCTTCCCTAAGAAAAGGAACCTTGAGCACATTTCGGAGCACTCATCTTGAGCAAAGTTCAACATTCATTCCGCTGCACCTAACAATTACACTATGGCTGACAAGACGAATGACACCAGGGAAGAGGGTTCCTCTTCACAGAACAGATTGGAAGTTCCTCCATTGTTTTGAGGTTGGCAAGAGTTCACGGCCACCATTGCCGGTGCCTTTTGTTGATGTGAATTATCCACAAGTTCAAGGGTTTATGATTGGGCAGCTAGAAAGCAAGTTTTTCCACCACCCACGATACATCTTGGGTATTTTGGAGGTGGATCTGTGTTTCAAAGCATGGCTGATTATGCGCCTGGAAACTAGCAGTACATGCTAGTAACAACAGTCTTTGTGGGTATGCAAGGCATGATGCCAAAACTCATGTATGGTAATATTGAACTCTAGTAAGGTTTTCAGTTCAACCAAGGCTAGTTTGGGGTGCCGCACGTTGCTTTTGGTATGGCTAGTTTTTCGAATCAGCAGACAAATATGGCACCAGGAAGTCATGATCCTAATGGCCAAGGGGCACATATGATCTCCCCCATTGTACCCATGTTGCACACTTTCCTATGATAATTTGGGAGTGCGAGAAAAGCCAAAACCATACAAAGAAGGTGGTGTAGCTGTGATATCACAAAATGATGACGTGGAAATACTACCCAAACACACACATACAACAGATGACCAAGCCTGCGGCGGGCAGATGTGCTGACGTGGCACTACGGTAGATGTGCCACGTGGTAGCTGTACGGACTCCCGCAAAATGCATTGGTAGGTTGACATGGTTGCTGTACGGAATTCCACAAATTGCATTGATGCTTTTGGGGGGCAGCTTTTTGACCAGTTGCTTTAGAAACCAATTGCTTTTGAGTTTAATTGCTTTTGGGGCTTTGCTTTTGGCATCCTTTGTAAGAATAAAAGGACCCAAAGGGGCTTCACTTTGCAGGGCATCTAGACGCAAGTTCTGAGAGGAGAGGTCCTTTCGGGAGTTGTAACTTTGCTCGATTGTTAATATAAAAAGAAATACCGAAAGGGGTGCCAGGTTTTGGGGCTAGTACCTCCGGGCACGGAACTATGCCGGGTCTTGTCGACCAAAACTGAACTGTGGTTTTAAGGTTTTGAAGTATTTTAAATGGTTCTCTTGTGTGTCGTGTCCGATTCCCGGTTTGGCGTGCCCAAGCCTGCGACAATGGTATCAGAGCATCAGGCGTGTGCTTTTTTCAAAGCATACCAATCCTATCAGAGATCAGACAAAGCACTTGGGCACTTTGAAAATTTTTATTGAAGAATCTTCGTGTCCCGACCTCGGACTTATTAGCCACTCCCACCCTTACTTCATCGCGCATCGGGCGCACTCCCGTCTTCATTGCTCTGTCTTATATGGCATAAGCCGAAAAGAATCCCAGATTACACATGGGTTCTTGTGGAGAATCTGACAGAGAAAACACTTCTCAATGGGAAGGCAAAGAAGAGTTGAAATCCAGCGTGGGAACTGAAGAAAAGAATGAAGATTTGGGCAATTTTTTTTGACGGAGAAGTTTGCCAGAGCAAAGTACAAGTGTTAACTATATGCTGACACGTGTGTGAAAAAGTTGATCAAGTGCTCCAGAGACCCGAGATTTGCGAAACACTTCAAGAATTACCCGATTGATGATATTAACTCGAGATGGCGTGAGGCCATTGAGTCTCCTCTCAGGACGGGGAGAACAGACGAGTGTAGAAAAGCGGAAGTTTTACTCGCAGGAAGAGCTGGAACAGAATTGTTGACCAGAAGATGAACCAGATACTAGAAAGGACATTGAAAGGGATAGTGATGTATTGACAATGTGGTTGTTCGTGACAGATAACCGAAAATAGGAGCTCAGAGCTCGCAGCTGTATGGATGGGGAAGCATGGAGCTGGACATCCACTCTTTTGCAACGAGGTGAGCCATCTCCTTGCCTGTTCAGGATGAGATGGTGAGACTGGGAGTGACGAAAGCTCAAGAATGGAACCATCGATTCAAGATAAGAATGATGAATTTGATTGAATGGATGATGACGCATGTTGAATGATTCTAGTGCATCAAGATTCCCATATGAATGAGATGATTGGATTTTGTGGTGAGCGCATCAAGAGTTCCTGCGGGATGACATGGCTACACATGGATCTAGGTGCATCAACACTTTTGGACGGATGAGATGACTAGATGATTGAAGCACTGTGTTCAGTATGAACCAAGTGTGTGAATGAAGAAATTTGATATAGGAATTTCCGAAGATGAATTTGAGTAATGTATGAGATAAATGTTCTCTCGAAGAAATTGCTAGATGTGTGCAGATAACAGGTGAAATCGATGATAATGGATGACGAATTCGGAGCAATGACAACTCAAGAATGAACCGGATAAGTATCATAAATTTTGAATGAAACTAACGGAAGAACTTTTTATTTGTGAATAGATAACAGAATTAAGAATGAGATGATGATTTTGGAGCAGTGGAAACTTCTGAATGAACCTGATATAGAATCATGAAATTTGAATCACGACTGATTTAATGGAACTGTCATGAGTGCATCAAGAGTTCCTGCGGGATGAGATAGCCACACAGCTAGGACTGAATGATAGGACCACTCTGTTGATTTAGTGATGGATCGGGGTCCCCAAAAATGATTACTCGCACACGATAGAGCTGGAGTACAGATAGAATGATCTTTCGCACATGACAATGCTGAAGTGAAAAAATCTATGGACATGATTGCAATATGGGATTATCAATCCGACATCAGTGAGATCTAGGATAGATCTAGATGCAATTGCTAAATACGTTGCCAGGAATCATGCTCCTAGATCAGAACCAAATCTAGGGACGTGATCGTGATATAGGATTATTTGAATTGACATCAGCGAGGTTCGGTGCGGATCTAGATGCGATTGCTAAATACGTCGCCATGAATCACGATCCTAGATTCTACGTGAATGTGATTTGATTGTCGTCTTTGTACAAGTGCTGGATTTGTGTCGTCTAGTGTGTCGGTACTTAGAGCCAAGTGTCTATTGAACTGGTTCATAGCTTATGTCTGGTTTTGCAGGCGTAATCGAGGGCGATTACAATTCTTTCAAGAGATGTCGCAAAATGATGACGTGGAAACACTATCCGAACACACACAGCAGATGACCAAGCTCGCGGCAGATGTGCTGACGTGTCACAAACTGGTGACGTGGCAGATCTTTGGACACAAACACACACGCTGACTACTGATGTGGCAGTACGGACAGCCTATACGGACGCCCGCAATTTGGGCTGATTGTTGACGTGGCAGATTTTCGCAAAACGTGTTGACTGCTACGTGGCAGTATGTATGGATTTTTCACAATTGATGCTGGCAACTTTTGGAAGACCAGTTGCTTTTGGGAACTTTGCTTTTGAGTTTAACTTTTTGGGCTCTGCTTTTGGGCATCCCTTGTAAGAATAAATAAGTCCTTTGGAACTCACTACTCAGAGCATCTGGACGCAGAGTCTGAGAGCGAGTACCCGCGGACTCTCATACTTTGCACACAGATTATATAAAAGCAAATACCGAAAGGGGCGCCAGTCTTTGGGGCCAATACCTCTTGGCATGGAACTACGCTGGGCCGTGTTGTCTTTTGTTAGAATCTTGACTTGGGGTGTCCAAGTTTGTTAGAGTGGTATCAGAGCTCGACCGATTCTCTTCTACTGGGAAATCCGATCCCTTTTTCGCGACACTTATGGACTCCAACAAGAATCAATCGATTTATTCTGCATCTGCTGATGAGGGTGGAGATCATGAGGAAGTTTCATTTGAATTAACAGAGGAAGAGTACGGGCCACCTCGGCCTACTCAGTACGAACTTCAAGAGATGGAACTTCGACAACAGTTTGTTAAGTGCACAAAGCAGATGATCAAATTTGCGAAAGATCCTCAGTTTGCAAAATTTTTGTCTTAGCAATCCATCGCTAAAGTGCACACTCACTGGTGGCAGAAAGCCACTGAACCACCCATCAAACCAGCAATTAAGAAACCTCCTTCTCCGAGGATGTTTACAGAACAAGAACTGCAAGAGGTGGTTCAGAACCAGATCAGTCAGCTTTTGGATGCGAACAATCAATCCGACAAGCAAGTGAAGAAGCGCAAGAAGGGGACTGACTACCCTGGTTATTTGGGCCGTCAATATACTTTTGCATCTGCAAGAAAGCAGAAGAAGCGTGTACGATTTGAAGGACTACCCAGTTCTTCTTCTTTGTCTTCTTCAGATAGTTCTTCTAGCTCTTCTGACTTGCGCGAGGAGGACAGAAAAGGCAAAAAGCGAAGCAAAAAGCAAAGCTTTGGAAAGGGCAAGAAAAAGGCAAAGAAGCCCAGATCCCGCCCGATTTTTGATAGCTCTACAGAGGAGTCATCCTCTGACAGTTCGGACTCAGATGATCATACGTTTTATGCAAAGAAGAAGCACTTGTATAGAGCCAACCAATATGACTTGCTTGAAGATAAAAGCAAGAAAGCAAAAGAGTTTAAAAAAGGTGGACAATCGATAAAATTTTAATCCTTTTTTGGATTCCGAGATGCTCCAAGGGCTTTCGCCTTCATTCAACAGTTTGACATAGCCTTCTCTGGAGGGCATTACTCATAGCACTCCAAGATTAGGAGGGCTGCATTTTTTCTTAAAAGGCAATGCCCGAACATGGTGGTCCACTCCTCTTCTGAGGAAGGAAGCTCCAGTCAAGTGGTTGACCATCACCCATGCTAGGCCTACCCTCTAGGGGTGCCCTCTTGCCCCCAGGGCATTGCACACAACTACTCTCCCAATGTGCCCTTGCCCTGCCTACATACTTACAGAGGCCAGGTCAGCCAGCTTGCAGCCAGCCCTCACGACCTGGAAAATGTAGGGAAATAGGGAAAAATGGCACCAGAAGCCTTATGGGATGCAGGGAAAAATACCTATAGGGTTGGGAAAAATACTCCCACCATGAAAACCCGAGCTAAACATGGCTAGAGACAACCCGACATGAGAGAACAACCTCACACTGGCCGGGCACCGCCACGAAACAGCCCTCACTCCCTAATCTGCTCTTGGGAGATACCGGAGCTACCACCGAACAAGAATATAAACTCTTAACAACAAAGGGGTCAAGTGGTCTCTTGCTTGCTGGAAAAAACTTTTCTCTTTGCCCTATACAAAATGTTCAGATACTTTATGGATATCATGTTAAAATGTGCAAACCTTTCTAATGACTACGGTGTTTATTAAGATAAATACATGCTTGGTTTGGATTGAGAACTAACTCGATTGGAGTATAGTGTAGATTTTTGTTGGTTCTAAAGTTAGTTAACAAATCAAAGTATTTGTCGTACTTTACGTACTTTTTATCGGAGAGCATACGATACTATATGTACCATACCACACGGTATTGTATGTATCATACGCATGTACCTACCTTGTTTTAACGAGGAAGTGTCTAAACTTTTACAATTTTGGCTTTTTTTGGAAAGACAAGGAAACTATTTACTTCTCCTTGGGATGATATCGTTTGTGATATGCCTTTTCAAATGCATTTGGAACTGTCCTATCTTGCACTTCTTTTACTGTAGATCTTTGGATGAACAGTGGCAGGAGCTGATCGGGCTTTGAGTATTTCCTTGGGACGCTTGATTAGCAACACTCATCACATGGTTTTAGCAATTATTATACTCAGAACTAGTTTGATTGGTACATTGATATCCCTGAGTTGAGATCATTTTTGGCAGAAGAAGAATAGTGATAACCTTTTTTCCTCTGTTGGCATGAGAATAAAGCATTCGCACAAAAACAAGCCATGCACAGTAGTGGATAATTATTGCCTTGTGGCAATTGGGATAGTGCTGAATAGATTTGAAGCCGCTTGCAGGAGCTGTCCTGGAACGAGGGTGACCCCTGTTTTGTTTTGGAGCAGGTTTGGTACTCAAGATCAAGGTCACTTGTAGTTGATATAGAAAGGACTATTGTGGTGGTTTAAGGTGTTGTCTTTTTCTGTTTCGTATCTTAATACTCATACACAGACATATCCTCATGGTAAGATGGTCATTCATGCATCAAGTGGACAGCTACGGGTGCGAGTTTAAGAACTTGCTAAAAGTGTGGCATCCAAGCCTCTGCCCTCAAAGGCAGAGGTAATCTCTAGCCTAGCAATTGTTTGTGTTGATTATGTTATCCTATTAGTACATACTATTTGATGGACTCATTGTTCTCTTGTTCCAACACTTCAGATAACTCAAGATTTCATGCTTGTTAACTTTCGGCTTCTGGTGTTCAGTAGCCCAGGTTGTAATGCACTGGTGACAAGCTGATACTTCCTTTGGTTGACAAAAGAGCCACAAACAATTACCAAAAACCAAGCCATTTAGCTTGGCTTAGAAAGTTCTATCATAAAAACAACTTGCCAGTTAGCTTGGCTTTGAGTCACTCACACATCACTCATTCATACTCATACTATTGGCTACTAAAAAGTAAACCCTTAAATCCCTTAGATACCCCCTAGATTCCCTCGCCTTCCCTCCCCCCTCAACACCCGAACCCTCCCCCTATCGCCACACGCCGCCTCTGACCCCTGCTACCTCCTCCCATCCCCTCCCCTCGTGGCTGCCCCTCTCCCACTCCCTCGTCCTACTCCCCTTGGTTACCTTGCTAAGACAGCTACAGCCTCCCCACACCCCTCTATGTCGACCTCTTCCCCTTTCCAGGGCTCGTCACACACGCTGAGAACAAGTCACACCACGGCACAAGCAAAGAGAAAGAGAGTCAGACAGAGCGCTCTGCGCAGCACAGAGAGAGAGAGAGAGAGAGAGAGAGAGAGAGAGAGAGAGAGAGAGAGAGAGAGAGAGAGAGAGAGAGAGAGAGAGAAGCACGTCCGTCTCATTTGCGTGCATTGTTGCTATGTAGTGTGCGCGAGCGAGAGAGGGAGAGAGACGAGAGAGTGAGGAAGGCGGTTACGAGGGGAGAGGCATGGCCCCCATATGGCCTCAACTACCCCACAGAGGTGGCCCCACCCGGCCTTGCCACTTGTAGCGCGTCCCCTCTATTCCTTCTCCTTCTCCTTCACCAAAACTGTGAGCATCCTCGTCGAATTCCGCCTTTCCACTATTTTTAAAAATCGGCCAGACATAGTCAAGGGAAGATGCGTTGGTGCATGGCTGTAAATCTGATTGAGTTGATGTTGGTTTTTACCTACTGACATGCATTCAATACAAAGCACAATCAACGCAATACAATGATCCCAATAAAAGACTTATTAGCATAAGAATGAAAAGGTAGATGTACCAACATACATGGTCTATAGATTAGTTTCTATGCACTCCATTGTTGGGGTTGAATGGCCTGGGATTGAAAGAATGAATGAATCTTGACAGAACAATCTCAAATATCTTTTGCACCATTGCAAGAGCCTTGAACAAGTATCTAGTATATATCAAGATGTGCACCCGAACATCTGCCTCAAAGGCAAAGGTAATCTCTAGACAAGCTATTGCTAGTGTTCATGATTATGTTAAGAAGCAGGAGTATGTACATGCCTGAATACCTAAAGCTTTAATACACTGATGACAAGAGGCTCCGGCCACTTTGTTGACACAAGAGCCACTGGCACACAATTATCAAAAAGCAAGCCAGCTAGCTTTGGTTAGAGAGTTTGATCACAAAACAGCTTGCCCTTAGAAAAGATGTGTGAAACATGATTAAGCGTGCTTGGAGTTGAGTCAGTAATACATCACAAAATCAGGGGAAGTATGAGTTGGTAGACTGGGTGTAATTTTGATAGAGCTTACATTGGCTCTTATCTTATCTATTATTAACAAGAAGGGAGGGCCTTTTTATCTATTATTAACAAGAAGGGAGGGCCTTTTGATACTGGGTCGATTCTGAACTTTATTCATTAATTTGTCATGAAGATTCCATCTGCCTTAAACTTTTCTAAGCTTCACATCACCCAAGCGGTTGTTCGCACGACCAGTCCTCTGCCACCACTAGCCATCGTTATCTACGTTCTTCAGCTTGACAGCCCTATAGCTCTCTCGATTGCCAGCCTGTGCTCATCCTCGCCTCCTGTTGTCCTCCTTCTCTACAGAAGAAAGCCGGGGTTCTCTGCTCATCGACGGGCCTACCTTGGATACCAGCTCCCCCAAAGACTCCTACCAACTTGGGTCTACCCTTGGTTTGCCCACGGGATATCCCCTCTCTCTCTCTCTCTCTCTCCCCCTCTCTCGATAGCACGCAACTCTCTCACTCTCTCTCTCTCCCACCTTCAGACAAACCCACAGACACCGACCCTGCCTGTCGTCCTCTGCAGTGCATACCATCTCATTCTCTCTCTTTCCATGCCCCCGAGCTGTGTTTCTTGCTCCGTTCATCCCTGCACCTCTGTGTCCCTTCCCTGGCTCAGCTTGGTGCACCTGGTCGCGACCTGCATTGTGCATGAATCCTCGCCACCTGCGTTCGCCAGGGTCACCCGACCTGCCACTGCGCTGTCCACAACAGAGGTAAGGAGAGAAAGAGGCACTATGGCAGATCCCAGGCCATGGAATGCGGTGGCGCTAGCTGCGGCTGTAGAAGGGGCCAAAAAGGCCAGGTGAAAGAGAAGATCAACCTTGGCAAGAGGGGTATGGGCACTGTAAGCAGCAGTTGCGTGATAATCGCGCGATGCTGAATATTTCTCTCTCTCCACCTCCCCACAGGTGCCTTGTCTTCCCTTTTTCTCCTCCAAAGGATGCAAGAATCTGCATACATTCTACGAAAACTAATTAATGCGAAATTGAAGAAACAAATTACTTTGGCAGATTCTTCCCGAGATCGCCTCTACCCACGTGTCCCCTCGACCCTCTCTCGTCGCGGCTCTGACGCCCTCCCTTCGCCCGCTCCTTTGCGGCCCCCTGCTTCTGCCTCAGCCTCTGCCCCCTCCTGCCTCTGCGTGCCTGAAGCTTGAGAGAGACCCAGCTCCTCCCTCGCTGCCTGTTTTCATCCTTTTTGCCTTACCCTCCCCTAACCACATGTCTGGACGTCCTTGTGGTTTGTGTGTGTGAGAGAGAGAGAGAGAGAGAGGGAGAGAGAGAGACTTCTGCGCGCGGCCGCTTCCCCAGTCCACCTCCGTGGCTCCCTCCCGCAGCCCTCCCTGCTCTACGACGAGAGAGAGAGAGAGAGAGAGAGAGAGAGAGAGGAGGAGGATGGACTGTCGCTTCGACCTGCCCTGCGCTCCCTACTGTGCGTCGAGAATATATAAGAGAGAGAGAGTAGACGGTTAGACCGCCCAACTACCAATGTTGTTCTCGAAAGAGGGTTTGCGAGACAGCAGCGATGCCAGCTGGTGTTATTCGCGAGAGACCGACTCGCCACCATTTTGACCTGCCCAAAAAACCCCACCCGCAGAGTGAGAGAATTCTGAGGTTCATGCTAGTTAAAAAGTACTTTTTCTAGCATTTAACAGACATACCATTGACATGCATTCAATACTAAACACGTTTAAGCAGCTTGAAAGCGAATTGTACATCTATCATATAATTAGGTGTATAGATTGCTTGCTAGGCAGGTTTTATACTGGTAGGTTTGATATTGTATTAGGCAGAATCTTTTCGGATTCTCTCAAAATCAGCATTGTCGAGGCAAGCAAGGTACTAAAACTTCAATGCACAGAAAGGATTCGAACTTACATCCTGTCGAAGCACATATTGATGTGTTAACAAGCTCAGCGCTACAAGCAAGCTGTCAACACGGAGATCTCCATAGTTTTAAAAAAAACTTTGCCGTCTCCTCCCATGTCGTCCTGTCGCTCCCACAGCCTGACAGCACCACTCTCCCCACCTGGCCTCAGCCCTAGCACGAACATCTCTTCCTGCCTTCCCTACCTTCGTCCATGGCTCGTCAGTGTCGTCATGTCGCTTTTAATTTTGCAAGCACCTTCACAGATTCACGTTAATGCTTCATTTTTTAGAAATCGTAGGCACATACTAGGTTCATCCATCAACATGGTTGAATGAATAAATATGCTTGGAGTTGAGTCACTAATACATCACAAAGTCAGGGGAAGAATGAGTTGGTAGACTGGCTGTAATTTTGATTGAGTTTACATTGGCTCTTATCTATTGACATGCATTCAAATATGAAACACTGTTTAAGCAGCTTGAAAGGGAATTTGTACATCTATCATATAATTAGGCATATAGATTGCTTGCTAGGTTCAATGTTGTCGGGTTTGATTGGCTCCCCCAAAATGGAAGAATGAATCAGTTATCCATCAAAATGGATGATGAATGAATAAATGTGCGAGGATGATTGGCTTTAGACAATGTGTGCGAAGAAGCTGGCTCACACTTCTTAGTTGTGATTATAGTTGGCGTCGATAACAATCGGGCGGTTGTTGCTTGGCGGACCCACCTGCTCACCGTCTTTCATGATAACCACATTGGGTTGCTCGCTGAAAGGGACGATGGAGAGCTCCACACTCTTGCCAGGGCCTACTTTCTTGATGCAGTGTGTTACGGTACGACTGTTGGATCTGCATTCGACTCCTTGCAGTAACGGCTTCTTAAGCAGCAGCGTTCTACTCATCTAAGCCAATCTAGCTTGCGACCTACCTCTCTCTCTCTCTCTCTCTCTCTCTCTCACACACACACACACACACACACACACATACACATTTTGGCCTTTTGAAGACGTTACTATATCATTTCGTTTCTCTCTGCGCACCATGTCTTCATTAATCACTTTGTTCAACCGTAGTCTTCATTACGCTCAATCCTCTACTTGAGTCTAGTCATGCATGGCGGCCTGGAAGAACCTTCGCTCTAGCGGCCGTTACTGCAAGGAGGCTGCTGTTTGAGTCTAGTCATGCATGGCGTTGGAAGCACCTTCGCTATATGGCGCTAGGAAGGTGAAGCTATAGTCCTTCATGTCGCTCAATCTTCGGCCTCCACCGCTCAAGAAATGCGCAATAGGCCTATTTGACTTTAGCAACTCGGAGGTTTCACATCTATGAAGCCCAAATGAGTTGGACCTTGAGAATTAAACCAGTCGTCAATGTATAGAACTCCATTTCCTATTTTACTTCATTTCGGAGATTTTTAACAGTAGAAGCCTCCTACCATCCAAAAAATGCACCACTTGGTCTCGTCGATGAATATTAAAGATGTTTTATTCTTTTGTGGTTTCAAGGAAATCTTGCTAGTAGTACTCTAGACCTTTGTCAATTTTGACACATTTTAATTTTGTCTATGTATGCTTTTTGCCAAAAGCTTACAAGGATTTTATGCCAATGAGTGATACTTTGAGATTATCACAAAATGATAGTAATTTCTTCATATTACCTTTTTTGACATTACTTCAAACTATTATTTATATTTTAATTCAAAAAATTCTTTAATTTGATATTTGCCTTTATATTTTAATATGATATCGTTGTTGTACTTGACTCACATACAACCAAAGTCGACCTTAGACCTTTGCTTACATTAAAAAAAAGATCTCTCACATGTATAGAGCTTTTGCATGCTACCTATAGAGCTTTTGCATGCTACCTACTACTCAATCACCTTTTTTTTTGTGGTGCATATCAAGCATGGATTTGGAGACCAATCTCACTATGGGAGGTGTTGAGTCTAACATTGCCCTCTTTATTATCGATTGCATACAAATTTTGACAGATCAATAGAAAACATGCAGAGGACTTTGACAAACCATCTCAAAACAAGAGTGGAAGCCCTCCTTGGACAACGTATGGTGAGTGATGTGCTATGTAGAGAATCAGAGTGGGACAACAGACATGGACTCAAAACTCAAACATCTCGGGTAGCTAGGGCTTTCCCTCTCGAGCCAGCCGGCTCGTGGCAAAAGCATTGCCAAGAGATCTCCTAGCTGTTGAGGAATGTCCTATCCCTTGAGTTGGTGGTGGGGCATTAGGCATGCCAAGAGACGGCAAGCGGGGGAGGATGGGGAGCTAGCGGTGGTGAGACTGAGATGGAAGGAGCGAGACTGCGATTGAAGGAGTCTCCTCAGACACATCTTGTTCTAGAGGGTAAAATCACTTCCTTATAGGAACCCAATGTTGCTAGCTTGTCGTAGGTCAAGCCTTACATATGGCAAGCTTGTTCTTCATGGTGGTGACAAACATACACCTGCTGCCAAGCATCAGCCGATTGGGCACCTGTTTCTGAAGAGGTGCCATCATGTGCACCCTGAGTCTTTGTCTACTGTGCGGGGCAAGCCTTGGTAGGCTAGGTATGTGGTGTGCGTCGGATTCTCGTGCGAGGACAAGCCTTTGTAAGATAGTCCATCCTTTTGCATACAAAGCACTGGTTCTCGAGTCTCGAATACTTCATGCTCTGGCGAAACCATCCACCACTCACCCTAGGTAGTAGGACTACCTTCAAGAGAGTAGGTGTCTCGAACCCTTAGGTTATTTATTGCCTTGGCAGCAATTGAAGTTGTCATGCGCAATGTCTCCAAGACGTTCCCAATCGCAGAACTAATTGTAAAGCTTATGGTGGATAGATTGGATATGCATGGGTCATGTGAGATACCACAAGTAGCATGTGGCTATCAAGTGTGTAGCATGTGTATAGGGAATGAGTAGCATGTGTGAGGCTTGATAGGTTCCATAGGAAAAATGTGACTATGCACATAAATGGTGCATGCTTGGCTTAAGGGTTCGTTCTCACCATGAGTGTGAGCTATAGGCTTGCCTCAACATACAGCCTGAAAGTTGAAGCTTACATGATAGAGCATGGACAATAGATAATTAGGAGTAGATTAGGAAGTGAGCTCAGTACAAATATAGAATCAAGTGTCTAGCATGTGTATAGGGAATGAGTAGCATGTGTGAGGCTTTATAGGTTCCACATAAAAAATGTGACTATGCACATAAATGGTGCATGCTTGACTTAAGGGTTTGTTCTCACCATGAGTGTAAGTTACAGGCTTACCTCAACACCAATTTTGGATAAAACTCTCTTGTGAAATCGGGGAAGCACACTGAGATATGTAAATCGGCTTCCTTGACAAGAACATCGGAAGCTGGATCGAAACCCACATGCCACTATTCAAAATGGGCCTTGACTGCTCGGATGGCCAACAGGCTCATGAAAATGACCTTAGCTATCATCTCGAGAGTCTCAAACTTGGTGTGGTAGTAGCCGCACCCGATGAGCTATACATCGATGATCTTTCCCACCTCCGAGAGAAGGCAAGTCTGGAGGAGATCACGCACCTCACCTCTTCAGGACAGAGTGCCGATAATCTTTCAGATGACAGAAGTGGCCTAAAGGTGATGTACCTCTGCTACAAGGTTCGCTTGCTCGGTCAGTGAAAGAGCATGTCGCATGGTGAACTCAATGGGATTGGGCGAGGAGGCATTGCGTGCATCCTTTTGAGCCGGAGTAGCAATGTCCATCTAGATGTGTCTCAAGCCGAAGGTGGGGGTGTCGGTGTCAAAGGTGATAATGCGCGTGTACACACACGCACGCACGCGCACACACACACACACACACACATACACACACACACACACTCACACTCTCATAGACACACACAGTTCCATCCCCTCCACAAGTGAAAGGTGAGAGGAGGTGTGACCGAGGGTGGAAAGGCGGCGAGGGAAAGGGGTCGGAACGGGCTGAGGGAAGGGGTGAGCAAGGGGGAGAGAAGGGGGCAGGGTGTGTGTACACGAAGGGGCAACATGCGGCGGCATGGAGGGGCTTCAACGAGCTATCCGCTCATTTTTTATCGCAAGACTTGCCAAAAATGCAAGAAACGCATGATATTTTTTTGACATGTATTCTCTCTCTCTCTCTCTCTCTCTCTCACACACACACACACACACACACACACACACACACGGATGAAGATCACTAGACTTATATGATAAGATATGGTTTGTCTATGGACATGCTCCCCCCCTTTTAGTATTTGCTAGAGAAACTCTCTCTCTCTCTCTCTAACATGAGGGAGGTTACTAGACTTGTATGATAAGATTTGTCTCAATTGGATATAGAGGACATTGATAGAACCTATATAGGAACTAGGCATGAAGATGACTATGCATAGAGAGAATTTTCTCCAACTGACTGAGGATGGATTCTTATCTAAGCCTGTCTACATAGACATTCACTTGTCCCATGGCATACAATGTTCTATTGGACAGATTCGGAGAGAGCCAGAGATAGAGCTCCACTACATATGCCATCATACAATATACTATGAGGTATGTTGTAGCTTTCACTACCTCTTCAGAGAGGGTTTTGGGCCTCTATGTAGAGTTATGAGACATGAGGATTAGAGATGTCTTGGACTCTATCTAGTGGAGCTTCAATGACATCAAACAGAGTTACTGAGAGAGAGAGAGATTCAGAGACATATTAGAGTGTTGTTCCATCCAGAGACTGAGAAGAGATGAGAGCAACTATAGAGGAGGGATACAAGGTATATCAAGTAGAGGTAGATTGAGTGATGGAGCCGCAGAGCTCAAGAGATCTAGGAGGTCTAGGATGAGGGACGCTCCCATTCCGAGAGGAGGTTGTAGCAAAGGATGAGATCTATATTGGAGAGACATGGGAGGTGCCTTGTGCAAACTCTCCCCATGGAGGACATTGATACAATCATGCGCCAATCAATGTGAGCCATCTCCAGATTCTGATACACACACATATCCACCATTTTGTATGCCTTCTTTGAGATACACACCCACCTTTTTTGTATATGTACCCCTCAGGCTCTTCATACCCACCTTTTACAACTCTAGTGGTGTTTGTCAGTTTCTTTCTTTTTATCCTGACCTTGTATCAGATTCACCATGATGTAACTCTTTGGACTCGACCTTTAGAAGATGTTAGAAATTCATTTCATCTCTCTCTCTCTCTCTCTCTCTCTCTCTCTCTCTCTCTCTCTCTCTCTCTTCTTCCCTTTGGCTTCGCTCTCCTCTCTTTTATTGCTCCAAATGACACTCAGTATAACCAAATATCTTGTAGCCATAAATTGCAATTGCTGAACCACATAAATACTCCACAATTTTCTTTAAGCAGGAACACCAATATAAAAGGTAAAATTGAGAACTGCTCCTATTACCGCGTAATAACAAATGGAAAAGGAGAAGTGGCCCAAATGAGAATCTTTTTTTTTTTAACGTGCATAAAATATATGACATATCAATTTTTTTTGGAAAATTGTACGAAAAAGATAAACAATAAAAAGTGCAAAAGGCCAAGAATGTACAAAAATTACAAATAAGATGAAGAATTTAGTTCACTTGTATATACATATGCTCATAGAGTTTTTTTTGTGCCACATTGGGACTTTAAGAGGAGTATAAATAATTTTCTATCCATCCAAGACCTCCTCGTCCTCGTCCATAGGTTCATACGTTTGATCGCCTTGACTCTACGTTAACCAAATTAAACAAATTAACAATTCAAAACAATTGATGCAATATGATTTGTTTAGACTTACTACCTGTAGAAATTCGACCATTGAGTCGAATTGCTCGTGAGAGATGTGATGGTTCTTAGGTAACCATGGCTAAGTTCCAAATTCTGTGTGTCGCTCTCGATACTTGACCATCTCTCTGGTTGGTCGAGTTAGGGTGATATTTTTCTAAGTTAGCAATAACAAAAGCAATTTATTAACTAAAACCATGTTTGAACCTATTTAGGTTGTAATTTAATCAAACTTACATATTTGTCCTTCCAAGTTGCTTTGCCTCCCAAACCATATAGTGTATGTGAGTTTGTCTGGCTCGAGCTTTGGCTATTGTCTATAGGATGAGCATGTGGTAACTTGTTCGTCCTTTTTCTGCATTGTCCACTCCCACTTCACATCTATCATATTACCTCTGCGATAGCTCATGTCTGGATCTCTAACATGGTTGGCCGCTGCGCGCCGTACACTTAATTGCTCGCTTTTCAAAAAAAAAAAAGGCCCTTCAACCATTGTGTTGAGGAATGCTCGTTGGGGGTATTAGGGAATCGAGCATACAACGGTTTCTTAATGTAGCGTGCATGATCGGGTTGCTAGCTAGTCTATGAACTTTACAAAACAAGTCTTATAGGTCAAGTGTATAAGAATTTGAAGATGGTATTGAAACCTCGCGAGGTGCACTTTGTAATCATATTAATGTATAGCGTGAGTTCGAAAGGAGGGGTTTAAAAATGCAAAAAATTTAGGCAATTTAACAGAGATACATTAAAATAAGTAGTTTTTATATTCAATTTTGAAAAAAAAATCTTAAAATAAGGAGTCATTTTATTCATTTAGACATGTTAAAAGAGGGGGGTTTTTAATACGCCGCGAATGCACGTTATATAGGGGGGTACTGAAAAATGAACCCCGTGAGATCGAAACGCCATGCCTTGTGTTGTAGCAAAGTCCAGTTTGCCGCCATACTTTTCTCTATAGTAGCACCCATGCGTGTGTGGCATGGATGTATCAATATCCTCGTTCTCTGCTATTGGGGGAGATGAAGGGGAGGGGGGGGGGGGGTATGGAGGCGGAGTGATGGGGTCAGCAAGCGGGGGAGGTTGGGGAGTTGGCGATGGCGAGGCTGAGATGGAAGGAGTCTCCTCAGACACCTCTTGTACTTGTAGAGGGTCAAATCACTTCCTTATAGGAACCCAATGCTACTTACTTGTCGTAGGTCAAGCCTATATAGAAATCTTGTTCTTCATGGCGACAAACATACACCTGATGCTAAGCATCAGTTGACTGGGCACTTGTCTCTAAAGAGGTGCGAGTACGTGAACCCTGAGTCTCTATCTGATGTGCGCAGCCAAACTTGGTAGGCTAGGTATGTGGTGTGCGTATGCGAGGCTATATACCACAAGTGGAAATTGTATGGGTCATGTGAGCTACCACAAGTAGCATGTGGCTATCAAGTGTGCAACATGTGTATAGAGAATGAGTAGAATGTCTGAGGCTTGATAGGTTCTATAAGAAAAATGTGAGTATGCACATAAATGATGCATGCTTGGCTTAAGAGTTTGTTCTCACCATGAGTGTAAGTTACAGGCTTACCTCACCACCAATCTTGGATAACACTCTCTTCTCAGGCAAGGGAAGCACATTGAGATAGGTAAATCGGCTTTCTCGACAAGAACATCAAAAGCTGGTACATCACATAATTACTCCACAATTTTCTTTAAGCCGGTACACCACTATAAAAGGTAAAATTGAGAACTGCTCATGTTACCATGGAATAACAAATAGAAAAGGAGAGAGAAAAATAGTGTAAGCGGTAATTTTTGCGGCAATAAGCACGACAATGGTTTGTCAGCAATATACTCTAATAGTCACTGGTATACACCTGCGACTATTACCGCGGACGCATATTGCTACATCTATTACCGTGGATATTATCGCTAGGTGTCTTTTCAAATATAAAGGTGCTCATTTGGGCCACCCAATTTTTTTGTGGCCCAAATGAGAATCTTTTTTTTAAAAAACTTGCATAAAACATACGTAACATCAATTTTTTTTGAAAAATTGTAACAAAAAAAAACAATCGAGTTATACCTTACCTAGATAATTTAAAGTGAAAAAGACCAACACTTTAAAAAAATTACAAATAAGATGGAAAATTTAGTTCACTTGTATATACATATGCACATAGACTTTTTTTGTTGCCACATTGGGACTTTAAGAGAAGAGTGTAAATAATTTTCTGTCCGTCCAAGTCCTCCTCGTCCTCATGCATAACCAAATTAAACAAATTAACAATTCAAATTAAACAAATTAACAATTCAAAACAATTGTACAATATGATTTGTTTAGACTTATTGCTTGTAGAGATCTGATCGTTGAGTCGAATTGCTCGTGAGAGATGTGATGGTTCTTCAACAACCATGGTTAAGTTTCAAATTCTGTGTGCCGCTCTCGAAACTTGACCATCTCTTTGGTTGGTCGACTTAGGATATTTTTCTAAGTTAGCAATAAAAAAAGCAATTCATTAACTAAAACCTTGTTTGAATCACTTTAGGTTATAATTTAATCAAACCTACATATTTTTCCTTCCAAGTTGCTTTGCCTCCAGAACCATATAGTGTGTGGGAGTTTGTTTGGCCCGAGATTTGCACTATTGTTTATAGGATGAGCCCATGGTAGCTTGTTTGCCCTATTTCTCCAGTGTCCACTCTCACTTCACATCTATCATGTTGCCTCTGCTTCATCTCCTGTCTGGATCTCTAACCTAGTTGGCCACTGCGCGCCATACACTTAAATGCTTGTTTTTCAAGAAAAATAAAGCCCTCCAACCATTGTGTTGAAAAAATGCTCGTTGGGGGCATTCGGGAATCGATCATACAACGGTTTCTCAATGTAGCTGTATGATTGGGTTGGTAGTCTCTGAACTTTACAAAACAATTCTTATAGGTCGTGTATAAGAATTTGAAGATGGTATCGAAACCTCATCGAAACGCCATGCCTTGTGTTGTAGCAAAGTCCAGTTTGCCGCCATACTTTTCTCTATAGTAGCACCCATGCGTGTCTGGCATGGATGCATTAGTATCCTCGTTCTTTGCTATTGGGGGAGATGAGAGAGAGGGGGGGGGTTATGTAGGCGGAGTGATGGAGTTGGCAAGCAAGGGAGGATGGGGAGTTGGCAATGGTGAGGCTGAGCTGGAAGGAGTTTCCTCAGACAAATCTTGTTCTAGAGGGTCAAATCACTTCCTTATATGAACCCAATGCTACTAGCTTGTTGTAGGTCAAGCCTATATGGCAAGCTTGTTCTTCATGGAGACAAACATATACCTGCTACCAAGAATCAATTGACAGGGCATCCGTCTTTGAAGAGGTGCAAGCCTATGCACCCTGAGTCTCTGTCTGATGTGCGCGGCCAACCTTGGTAGGCTAGGTATGTGGCGAGCGTATGCGAGGACAAGCCTTTGTAAGATGGCCCATCTTTTTTCATACAAAGCGTTGATTTTCGAGTCTCGAATACTCCACGCTTTGACGGAACCATCCACCACTCACCCTAGTAGTAGGACTTCCTTCCGGAGAGTAGGTGTCCCGAACCCTTAGTTATACCTGTTGCCTTGGCAGTAACTAAAGTTTCTGTGCATGGTATCTCCAAGATGGTTCCAATCTTAGAACCAATTGTAAAGCTTATGGTAGATAGATTGGATATGCATGGGTCATGTGAGCTACCACAAGTAGCATGTGGCTATCAAGTGTGTAGCATGTGCATAGGGAATGAGTAGCATGTGTGAGGCTTGATAGGTTCCATACGAATAATATGACTATGCACATAAATGGTGCATGCTTGGCTTAAGGGTTCGTTCTCACCATGAGTGCGAGCTATAGGTTTACCTCAACAAATGACCCTGTAAGTTGAAGCTTACCCGATAGAGCATGGAAAATAGATAACTAGAAGTAGATTAGAGAGTAAGCTCAATATAGTATATATAATGAAAATAACTTGCTTGCTTGATTGAAAATCAGAGAGTAGTTTACAAGCTTTGGATATTTGCCATTTTTTAGGCTCAATGTAGAGAAGTTCAATCAATGATTGGATGGAGATATACCACAAGTGGAAATGGTATGGGTCATGTGAGCTTGTCACAAGGCAGGCACCACGTGCCAATAGAATAGAATAGACTGAACTGAAAGAGAGATAGACGACACGCGACACGGAGTGGCGGAATTCCATCCCAGAGAGTATTGGACCCAAACCTTGGCGCCCCTTTCGGTATTTCTTTATATTGCATCATCAAAGTACAAGCCGGTACTCCAGACTCTGCCCCTTCTCTAGGAAGCATGCCAGAGAATGAGCCCTAGCCTCACATTTAAAGGCCCTTGGCCTAAAAATCAATTAGAGTGAAAAGCCTTCAAAACTCAAAAGCTTCTGGTCCAAAAGCAAAGCCAAAAAGCTGTTAGTGTAAATCACAGAAATCTGAACAACTTGCCACATCATCAGCCATCGCAAAACACAGAAATCTCCCTGCTGCCCTTACGGTTAGGGTTAGGGTTTTTGTAGTTTAAAGATTTTTGGCAGTAGAATTAGGGTTTGCAAGTGTTAGGATTAGGGTTTGCAGGTTTTAGGGTTAGGATTTCCAAAATTAGGGTTTTTGGCAGAATTTAGGGTTAGGGTTTCTGCTCTCGAGCAGCCACGTCATCACTTTGTGAGAGTTTAGGCCCCTGGGCTACATTTGTAAGTTGGCTCCATTCTTTAGGCTTTGACACATCAACACTTTGTTACAGAGCTACCATAAGTAGCATGTAGTGAGGCGGTCCGGGGCGGGCAACAAGAAGAGCAACCTCTAGACACCCTTCAAGGCTCCCGTGCTGCTCAATGGGGCTGGGGCACAATACAACACAAACCAAAACAACAAACCCACAGCCAAATCCCAACTACACAAGGGGCACCACCTAGTTTAAGAGCGAACTAGGACGCAAAAGAGGAGAATCGTTAGAGCAACCCACAAACAAGCAAGGAATTTACACTAACCCTAACACCAATGGAATACTCTCACACACTAAAACACGAGAGAGAGAGAGAGAGAGAGAGAGAGAGAGAGAGAGAGAGAGAGAGAGAGAGAGAGAGAGAGAGAGAGAGAGAGAGAGAGAGAGAGAGAGAGAGCTCGGGCTGCTTTGAAGTGTATTGTTAATGATCAAGCAAACATAAATATATATATGTAAGAAAGAGAGAGAAAGGGGGAGGGGGTGCTTGTTGCATTAATACCTTCTTACAAATCTGTCATGACAAATCAAAGTGAGATTAGTATTTGTTCAACATAGCTTGAGTAAATTTCACCACAACACATCACAAGAAAAACCACCCCAATCACTGTCTTAAAGCCAGGGGAGTCCTCTCCACCCTGTCGCCCTCTTACAGTATGTGGGATTTATGGCTAGATTGATGACAACACCAGAGACAAGCTATCAAGAACTTAACAAAAAACACCAAGACACTTACGCATCATTGTTGTCCATTACTTAACGTTGGAAGGGAGACAAAGCATCCAAGCTTAGTCCAAATCCACCCTCCTTGATTCAGCAAATGTTGGGCTTACACTAGTAGGAGAAATGATAGATTTACTACTCTCAATTGAATGATCACTCTCTCTCTCTTAAAATGGCATAGAGTTCCCTTGCTAATCCCCTATTACAACACATGCACATGCATAAGACAATGAGCTTCCACTCAAGAGCTCCTTCTAGAGAGGTTGAGCTTGGCTTCTCAAGCTATAGCATAGTGCTCTTGCTTATGGCTCCCCCTTTTGTGCTAGCTACACCCTCCTTTTATATCAATTTTGAAGGCTAGGGTTACTCCTCTAACCATGGTTGGGTTAGATTTTCAGCAATTTATCTAATTTCTTTTGCTTGGAATTATCAAGAAGTTGGTGGGGAAAGAGAGAGGAGGGAAATGGAGGTGATAGGACTTTTCATAGTGGGTTAGTGTTAGTAGAGTTAGTATTAATTTACAAATGGAATTGGATATTTACAATGGGAGTATCCATGTAGGATACAAATAAGGAAGAAAAACTCTTAAGAGGTAAGAAAAGGTGGATTTCTTACAAGGTTGATGCTCCAAGTGGCTTGAGTAGGGCCAATTTTGACGCTTGTTGACGGTCCACTAGCTTTGACGGTACATTTTTTCTCCACTCTTGACCTTCCTTGAGAGACAAGGTAATTGAAGCTGAGTAATCAACCACCATGATGCTGTCTTTTAAGAGAAGAGGCTGAATTTTGTGGTTTGTTTTTATAGATATGGGTAATTTGGAGGAGGAAAAATGAGACTAGGTGGTCAATTTTGGAATGGAATTGTGTGTGGGAGGTATGAGTTCACCATGGTTTCTCTTATTCTTCAAGGTTGAGGAGAAGGTGAGTAGGGTGCAGAGAGGAGTGGTGAGAGAGGTGGGGATGATGAGTGGAGAAGTGTGTGTGAAGAGGAAAATGATAAAGTGGAAGAGAGAGTGTGGCTGCATAGCATGGGAAAACTGTGGTCCACTAATAAAATCATAGCTCACAGCTCGTAGCTCAAAAAAATATGAAAAAATTTGAGGCAAAAGTTCAGCCCACGAGCTACAACTTTTGTTTGTATCACCTTTTCAAATTCGGAGAGCAAGTGAACTTTAAAAATTCAGCAAAACCGACCGTTTTTTTCCACTGCACAAGGTCCTTGTGGGGTCCTTCTTTGGATGATTCTTTTGAATACCTCCAAGAGTGAGCCCTCCATAGTGCATGTATGCATGCCACCTACCCTTGACCTTATTTGGTAGGTCTATAATTGAAGATATTGTTGAGATCATGATATAAGTGAATAGTACAACTAATAAAATCAAATATTGAGGGGTCTAAAAAATATGTACATGTCAAATATAAATAATATAAGTGAAAAAAATATAAAGGGGTCAAAAGAAATCTCTCTCATTATGAGGCTACCATAAAAAAATAAATATTTTTGGTGTTCTAATTTTTTAGAAAAAAACAAAAAAAACAAAATAGATGTAGGAAGGGAAAAATCACAATAGTGAAAAAATATACACATAAATAAAACTAGTTTTTTTGGAATTTTGTTGGGGTGGAGTTACACCAAATATAAGAGAAGCATACATGAAAATATTTCTATATGGAATAAAGAGTATGAAAAATGGTAAGAAAACTTGTGGTAATGGTGAGGCAATGTACAAAGCATAAATAACACACACCTAGGTAGAAATATTTAAATAAATACCAAAATAATTATGAAAAAATCTTTTATTTAGGCCTTATATACAAAGAAATATTTACATACGCATGGGCCATAATATACCTATATTTTTTATATTTTGTTATTTTTTTGGCTCAACTAGCCCAATGACCAGCTAATTGAGGGTTTTTTATTTCAGTAAGGAGATATGGGAAAAGTCCGCTAACTCACGCACGCCTATGTACAGTGAAATGGTAGGGATAGCCACAGTGTTTGGGTGATTTTGGTAGGGTGAGGTAACTTACTGTGACAATTACAAAGAGCCGAAAAACGGCTATCATTAGCCCTCCCTCTGGATGATGGTATATTCATGTACCATCATAGAGCATCTTTTCCAAAGAGAGTGCTTCAGAGTCCTTGACGAGATTTTTATTGTTTGGCCCCTCAGAATTTTGGCTAGAGTTACACTCATGCTTCATGTAACAATACTTACATGAGACAGTGGCCTTTTGACAGATCTTTGGTAGATCCTTTATTAGAAGGCGACTCAAATAGGGCTTCAAGCGATACCCGTTTACTTTCCTGGAGTGCTCTTTACCATTCAAGTCCATAAGCTGATAGTAACTTGAATTGAAAGCTTTCTTGACTATGTATGGCCCTTGACATCTTGTTTCAAATTTGGCATCAAAACGATTATCGAGTCGATTGTCATACCTTAGCACAAGATCTCCTTCATTGATGCCTTTGTCCTTCAGTTTCTTGTCAAGCTTCTCCTTTGTCTGTGTGGCTTTCCTCTTATAGCACTCGTATGCTGCTTCTCTTTTCCACTCAAGCTCAACTAAGATAAGAAGTCGATCCATCCATGCTTCTTGATCATCTTGTGCTGATTTGCCATGAAGTCGCATCGTTGGAATGTTTAGCTCAATTGGCTGTAAAGCCTCTTGACCATAGACCAAGTGAAATGGTGTGAACTCCGTGGCTTCCCTATATGTGGTTCGATACGCCCACAAGGCACCATCCAAGAAGTCATCCCACAACTTTGTCTTGTTTTTCACCATCTTTCTAATGATGCCTACAATGACACCATTAGCTTTTTCTACCAAACCATTTGATTGGGGATAGTAGGGTGTACTGTGACGATGTAGAATGTGAAGTTCTTCACAGACTTCTGTGAGCAATCCCTTTCTAAACCCTGGACCATTATCAGAAACAATCTCCAAAGGTGTGCCAAATCTACAACAAATGTGAGTGTAGACAAATTTGCTCACTGTTTTCTCATTTACCTTTGCCACACTCTGTGCTTCCACCGACCTAGTCATACAGTCTACAGCCACTAGAATGTAGAGTTTACCATTTTTTGTCCTAGGCAGAGGACCCATAGCATCAATGCCCCACTTTTCAAACGGTCCATTTGCAAACACGATTTTCCTTGGACCATAAACCAATCTTCTATTCCCATTTACCTGACAATTGTGACAACTTTTACACCAATGTTGGACATCCACATGCAGACTTGGCCAAACATACCCCGCAAGAAAAATCTTCTTCACAGTTAATTCTTGGGCAAAATGACCACCACATGCTTCTTCATGCAAACCTTTTAGAATGGCTGGAATTTCCTCAATAGTTGGTACTCTTCTGCATACTTGATCCCTCCCTCTTTGATAGAGGGAGCCTTCTAGGAAGAGATATGCGCTTGCCTTCTTCATGAGTCTCCTCTTCTGAGCCTTCGTGAAGTCTTGTGGAAACTCGCCCTCCAAAATGTAGCTAATAATGGGAGTCAATGACTCCAATCCCTGGTATCTCGGTTGCTTGACAGTTGCTGCCACCATGATGACCTGCACTTCTTTCTCAACACATGTAACTACTTGCTGTGCAAGTAAATCGGCATCTTCATTCTGTTTCCTAGGAATATGATATAGTTGCACTTATTCAAATTGATTAATCAATCTATGAATGGCATGAACTTTTGTCCGTAAGCTTTCATTCTTGCATGCCCAAATGCCTAAAATCTGTTTAACAATGAGAAGTGCATCTCCCTTTACCATGAGGCGTTGTATCCCTTGGCCAATGCACATCTTCAAACCATGAATTAGTGTGTCGTATTCTGCTTCATTGTTGCTAGTTGAACTTGGTAGATTGAACTTCTCTTTCATGACCACCTCTCCACTTGGGTTGAGCAACACTAGCCCTCCCCCTGCTTTTCCTGTGGCTCGACGAAAAGCTCCATCAAAGAACAAGGTAAAAGCATTAGGAATACTTTTTTGTGGTGGTAATGGTAGGGTCTTTACTTCAGGCACCTTAATCTCCTTTTCATGCACCCTATAAGTGAGAATCCCTGCCAATTGTGCACGCACACTATCTTCTACCTTGAAAGAGTATTGAAACTCTTGCAACTCCATAATCCACTTTGAGATCCTAGTACTAAGATTCATTTGAGATGACACCCAAGGGAACAAATTCTCTGCAGTGAGAATTACAAAAGGTTTTGGTAGCAGGTAGGATCTAAACTTTCTCACCGCAAACATGAGAGAAAGCATCATGAGTTCTGCTTCTGTGTAGTCTCTCTCCAAAGCATTCATGACCCTACTAGCAAAGTAGATGGGTCGCATCCTTGTACTGTGGGGATCTTGTTGTAGCAACACAGCACCAACTGTTTCCCTTCCAACACTAGAGCTAACAAAGAATGTGTACTCCCAACAAGGAGGCATGAGTGTTGGTAGCTCTGACAAAATGACTTTAATGTTACAAAAATACTCTTCAAGCTCATCAGACCATGCAAATTCTACTTGTTGTGTCAACTTTTGCAAAGGATGAAGCAACTCCGAGGCTAAGTGAATGAAGCGTGACATATACTTTACCTTCTGAATGAAAGAGATGACCTCCTTAAGACTCTTCGGTGATGGGAGCTCAATAAGAGCCTTTGCCTTTGAAGGATCCACCTCAATGCCTTTATAGGAAACCTTGTGACCGAGCAAGATCACTTCATCCTCACCTATGTGACACTTGTTGGGGTTGAGTTGACCTCCCATGTCGTAGAGCTTCTTTAAACCTTCTTCTACCCTTTGTAGATGCAATGATTTTGAGCTATAAATACAGAAATCATCAATGAACACCCTAATTGACTTTCCAAAGAATGCTTGAAACACCATGTTCATGAAACGTTGGAATGTTGCAGGAGCATTTGTCAGACCAAATGGCATGACTCTAAAAGCATAACAACCCCAAGGAGTGATAAAGGTTGTTTTCAATTGATCCTCCAATGCGATACCTATTTGAAAGCAACCCGAGTAGCCATCACACACAGTGTACTTCTCATGACCAGCTACTTCATTTAGTATCTCATCCTGAAATGGGAGGGGAAAGTGATCTCTTTTCGTTGCCTCATTAAGTGGACGATAATCCACACACACCCTCCACTTGCCGTTTTTCTTAGGAGTGACAACAATGGGAGAGACCCACTCTGAATTCTCCACTGGATAAATGAAACCTGCTGCTAGAAGCTTTCTTACCTCCTTGAGTAGAGCCTGCTCCTTAATGACTCCTATCCTTCGTAGCTTTTGAGCCTTAGGTGTGGCCTCTGGCTTCAACTCAATCTTGTGTTGAACAACATCTACTCCACGCACATCGGTGTAGTCTTTAGCAAAAAGCTTCGGAAATTTCCTTAGCACACATTTGAACTCCTCTCTTTCATCCTTTGTAAGTGTTGTAGACAACATACCTTCTAACATTCCTTCATCTTCCACCTTTTGGTTCTCTTGGGAACCTACCTCTTCCAAACCACGAGAAGAGGTCTCCTGGTTGTTTGGCTTAAACCTTACCCCCATGACTTCAATGGAGGACTCCTCTTCAGTAATGCTGCTGCTACTTTCTTCTTCTGAAGTGCTATCGGTCCAACCTTCTTCCGTCTCACTTTGAGATGATTCTTCATGGAGCTCCTCTTGGCGTTGCTCCTTCATGTCAAAGACAACCTTCTTATGATTGTCATTCCTGTAAATTAATTTCCCACTCTCCCAATCCTGCAAAGCTCGCATTTTCATTAGCCATGGTCTTCCTAGGATAAATGGATAACCACTTCCCTTGGTCGACATAACATAAAAATCCACTGCCTTCTTAATGCCAAAGGCCTCCACAAAAACATTTTTACAAATGCCTACGCACCTAGCCTTGCTATTGTTTGCCATTTTCACTTTGATTTCAGGTGTCTCATGGATGTGCATGCCTAGTCTTTGCATGAGCCCTTCTGTCATGATGCAAATTTGTGCACCCCCATCCACTAGACCTTTCCTAACCAATCTTCCTTTTATGTAACAATCTAGCACAGGTGTAATATCCTCGTTCATTTCAGCATGTGCAATTTTTACAACATGAAAACTCTCTTTTACCTTCCTCCTAGTGCTAACTGCCCTTGTTAAATCCCTCCTTACTTGTGGACATAATGCAAGAAATTGAGGCCATGAAATATCAGGACCCTTACCTCTCATGTCTTCCAACAAGTTGTACGGAGCCATACCATGTCCAAGAGGGAAGTCTTGGAGGTTGATACGACGTCGAGTCCTCTTGGTTTCCTTGGTCTCCTTTGCCTTTTTGCCTTGTCCATGGTCACTCTGTGATGGGACACCCTCTTTCTCTTTAACTTTTCCTCGGCCACGCTTAATGCCATTGGCTTCCATGTCAAACTCATTTGAATTTGTCACCTCTACCACATGCACATTTGGATCTGGCAAAGGTGGAACTCCTTCTACCCCTTGTGGAGGTGGTCTTGGTCCATTTGGCCTTTGTAGAAGCCTTGGTTGTTGACCATCTCCTTCTCCTGCATTCATCACTGGGTAATTCAAGTTAGGTCTCCCTGGCTCTCCACGGGGCCAAGGACAATTATACATCCCATGTCTAGACTCTCCGCAATTCCAACATTGCAAGACTCTCCTAGTTCGTGGCTCTCTCTCTTCTGACTTCTTTGCTTGTCCCTTTGGACCTACAGCTTGTGCAAGGTGAATTGACAGGCTGCTTAAAGATTCATTTAACTTCTGAATCACTTCAGCCGTTACCTCAGGAAGCTCCCTCGATGTTGATGCTTGTGACTTACCTTTGGGTCTAAGACCTTCTATTGGAACCTCTCCCCTTAAGCACTTGAGTTTCCTATACTTCTCAACAGCCCTAGTTTCCGCTGCATCAAAAGTAGCAGGTGCACCCGCCTCAACTTTTACCTTAAGGTCAGGAAAGAGTCCGGCTATGAACCTCTCCTTCTTTAAAAATTCTGCACCATCACCAGGGTTAGCAACATTTCGTATCCATAGAGCCCAAAGACGTAGAAACTCTTGCTTGTACAAGTAGTAGTCATCTAAGTCTTTTTGCTTATGAGAAACAATGTCTTGCCATAGTTTTTGAGTGTTTTGGGGATCAAAAAAGTATCTCTTAAAATGATTCAAAACTTCTGTGTAATTCCCCTTAACTTCCTCAGGCAAAGAGTCAAACCAAGTACTAGCATCTTTCCTAAGGACCACCTCAAACATTTCTACACGTTCTTGATCGGTTACTATCCTCTTGATACGGCAAGACATCTTGAAATTTGCTAAAAATAATTCAGCATCCTCTCCAGGCTCTCCAAAAGAAAGAGGATACCCAGACATTTGGCGTTGGCTTTCCATTGAATTGATTTCAAAGTGACACCCGTTTTTGTTTTTCTTTCTTAAAAAGATTTACACAATAATGTATCTAGCTTGCAATCTATTCTACAACAAAATAAAGATATTCACATCAAACGACCTATGATAATCAATAAGAGGTAGGATGACACGGTTTGGTGATGCGAGAATTTCTCCTACTCTTTGGGCACCAAACATGAACACCATACGTTGTTGAAAATGGATTTTCCTACTAATTGCAATGTTTATTCTAATGTGTGGAGTGAAATGGAAGGGGAAAACCTCTATTCCTGGGCCATTATCCATGGTCTATGCATGACCTAATGCTTAAAACAAAACAAAAATATAGACGTCCAAACTAAGGTCGTACCTAATGAGAGGCAAAATAAAAGGATTTATTGAAGCGTTTATCTCGGCCAACCTAAGAGGACCTAAAATTCTACGAATGACACGTTGAAATTGCAACTTAGTACTAACGATTATGTGTACTTTTTGCCTTGCAATGGGAATGAAGGGATCATACAAATTTTCGTGATTCATGCAAACTACTTGACTATGCTAAAGGTTGATTCTACACAAAAATACACAAGCCGTTCCTGCATGGGGGCACCAATTTGAGGCGGTCCGGTGCGGGCAACAAGAAGAGCAACCTCTAGACACCCTTCAAGGCTCCCGTGCTGCTCAATGGGGCTGGGGCACAACACAACACAAACCAAAACAACAAACCCACAGCCAAATCCCAACTACACAAGGGGCACCACCTAGTTTAAGAGCGAACTAGGACGCAAAAGAGGAGAATCGTTAGAGCAACCCACAAACAAGCAAGGAATTTACACTAACCCTAACACCAATGGAATACTCTCACACACTAAAACACACAGAGAGAGAGAGAGAGAGAGAGAGAGAGAGAGAGAGAGAGAGAGAGAGAGAGAGAGAGAGAGAGAGAGAGAGAGAGATGGTGCTCGGGCTGCTTTGAAGTGTATCGTTAATGATCAAGCAAACATAAATATATATATGTAAGAAAGAGAGAGAAAGGGGGAGGGGATGCTTGTTGCATTAATACCTTCTTAAAAATCTGTCATGACAAATCAAAGTGAGATTAGTATTTGTTCAACATATCTTGCGTAAATTTCACCACAACACATCACAAGAAAAGCCACCCCAATCACTGTCTTAAAGCCAGGGGAGTCCTCTCCACCCTGTCGCCCTCTTACAGTATGTGGGATTTATGGCTAGATTGATGACAACACCAGAGACAAGCTATCAAGAACTTAACAAAAAACACCAAGACACTTACGCATCATTTTTGTCCATTACTTCACGTTGGAAGGGAGACAAAGCATCCAAGCTTAGTCCAAATCCACCCTCCTTGATTCAGCAAATGTTGGGCTTACACTAGTAGGAGAAATGATAGATTTCCTACTCTCAATTGAATGATCACTCTCTCTCTTACAATGGCATAGAGTTCCCTTGCTAATCCCCTATTACAACACATGCACATGCATAAGACGATGAGCTTCCACTCAAGAGCTCCTTCTAGAGAGGTTGAGCTTGGCTTCTCAAGCTATAGCATAGTGCTCTTGCTTATGGCTCCCCCTTTTGTGCTAGCTACACCCTCCTTTTATATCAATTTTGAAGGCTAGGGTTACTCCTCTAACCATGGTTGGGTTAGATTTTCAGCAATTTATCTAATTTCTTTTGCTTGGAATTATCAAGAAGTTGGTGGGGAAAGAGAGAGGAGAGAAATGGAGGTGATAGGACTTTTCATAGTGGGTTAGTGTTAGTAGAGTTAGTATTAATTTACAAATGGAATTGGATATTTACAATGGGAGTATCCATGTAGGATACAAATAAGGAAGAAAAACTCTTAAGAGGTAAGAAAAGGTGGATTTCTTACAAGGTTGATGCTCCAAGTGTCTTGAGTAGGGCCAATTTTGACGCTTGTTGACGGTCCACTAGCTTTGACGGTACATTTTTTCTCCACTCTTGACCTTCCTTGAGAGACAAGGTAATTGAAGCTGAGTAATCAACCACCATGATGCTGTCTTTTAAGAGAAGAGGCTGAATTTTGTGGTTTTTTTTTATAGATATGGGTAATTTGGAGGAGGAAAAATGATAAAGTGAAGAGAGAGTGTGGCTGCATAGAATGGGAAAACTGGGTCCACTAATAAAATCATAGCTCACAGCTCGTAACTCAAAAAAATTTGAGGCAAAAGTTCAGCCCACGAGCTACAACTTTGTTTGTATCACCTTTTCAAATTCGGAGAGCAAGTGAACTTTAAAAATTCAGCAAAACCGACCGACCGTTTTTTTTTCCACTGCACAAGGTCCTTGTGGGTCCTTCTTTGGATGATTCTTTTGAATATCTCCAAGAGTGAGCCCTCCATAGTGCATGTATGCATGCCACCTACCCTTGACCTATTTTGCTAGGTCTATAATTGAAGATATTGTTGAGATCATGATATAAGTGAATAGTACAACTAAGAAAATCAAATATTGAGGGGTCTAAAAAATATGTACATGTCAAATATAAATAATATAGTGGAAAAAATATAAAGGGGTCAAAATAAATCTCTCTCATTATAGTCTACCATAAAAAGATGAATATTTTTGGTGGTCTAATTTATGAGAGTAATAGAGAATATATGTAGGAAGGAAAAAATCACAATAGTGAAAAAAATATACACATAAATAGAACTAGTTTTTTTGGATTTTTGTTGGATGGAGTTACACCAAAAATAAGAGAAGCTTGCATGAAATTTTTTTTATATGGAATAAAGAGTATGCAAAATGATAAGAAAAAATATGGTAATGGTGAGTCAATGTACATAGCATAAATAACACACCATAGGTAGAAATATATAAATACCACAATAATTATGAAAAATCCTTTTATTTAGGCCCTATATACAAAGAAATGTTTACATACGCATGGGCCATAATATACTTATTTTTTTATTTTTTTGGCTCAACTAGCCCAATGACTAGCTAATTGAGGGTTTTTTAAGAAGATATGGGAAAAGTCCCCGTGACTCACGCACGCCTATGTACAGTGAAATGGTAGGATAGCCATAGTGTTTGGGTGATTTTGATAGGGTGAGGTAACTCACTGTGGCAATTACAAAGAGCCGAAAAACACTTATCATTAGCCCTCCCCCTGGATGATGGTATATTCATGTACCATCATAGAGCATCTTTTCCAAAGAGAGTGCTTCAGAGTCCTTGACGAGATTTTTTATTGTTTGGCCCCTCAGAATTTTGGCTAGAGTTACACTCATGCTTCATTTAACAATACTTACATGAGACAGTGGCCTTTTGACAGATCTTTGTAGATCCTTTGGTAGAAGGCGACTCAAATAGGGCTTCAAGCGATACCCATTTACTTTCCTGGAGTGCTCTTTACCATTCAAGTCCATAAGCTGATAGTAACTAGAATTGAAAGCCTTCTTGACTATGTATGGCCCTTGCCATCTAGTTTCAAAATTGGCATCAAAACGATTGTCAAGTCGATTGTCATACCTTAGCACAAGCTCTCCTTCCTTGATGCCTTTGTCCTTCAGTTTCTTGTCGTGCGTTTCTTTCGCTTGTGGGCTTTCCTCTTGTAGCACTCATATGCTGCTTCTCTTTTCCACTCAAGCTCCACTAACGTAAGAAGTCGATCCATCCATACCTCTTGATCATCTTGTGCTCCTTTGCCATGAAGTCGCATTGTTGGAATTTTGAGCTCGATAGGCTGCAAAGCCTCTTGACCATAGACCAAGTGAAATGGTGTGAACTCCGTGGCTTCCCTATATGTGGTTCGATACGCCCACAAGGCACCATCCAAGAAGTCATCCCACAACTTTGTCTTGTTTTTCACCATCTTTCTAATGATGCCTGCAATGACACCATTAGCTTTTTCTACCAAACCATTTGATGGGGATAGTAGGGTGTACTGTGACGATGTAGAATGCAAAGTTCTTCACAGACTTCTGTGAGCAATCCCTTTCTAAACCCTGGACCATTATCAGAAACAATCTCCAAAGGTGTGCCAAATCTACAACAAATGTGAGTGTAGACGAATTTACTCACTGTCCTCTCATTTACCTTTGCCACACTTTGTGCTTCCACCCACCTAGTCATATAGTCTATAGCCACTAGAATGTAGAGTTTACCATTTTTTGTCCTAGGCAGAGGACCCATAGCATCAATGCCCCACTTTCAAACGGTCCATTTGCAAGCACGATTTGCCTTGGACCATAAACCAATCTTTTATTCCCATTTACCTGACAATTGTGACAAATTTTACACCAATGTTGGACATCCACATGCAGACTTAGCCAAACATACCCCGCAAGCAAAATCTTCTTCACAGTTAATTCTTGGGCAAAATGACCACCACATGCTTCTTCATGCAAACCTTTTAGAATGGCTGGAATTTCCTCAATAGTTGGTACTCTTTTGCATACTTGATCCCTCCCTCTTTGATAGAGGGGCCCTTCTAGGAAGAGATATGCGCTTGCCTTCTTCATGAGTCTCCTCTTCTGAGCCTTCGTGAAGTCTTGTGGAAACTCGCCCTCCAAAATGTAGCTAATAATGGGAGTCAATGACTCCAATCCCTGGTATCTCGGTTGCTTGACAGTTGCTGCCACCATGATGACCTGCACTTCTTTCTCAACACATGTAACTACTTGTTGTGCGAGTAAATCAGCATCTTCATTTTGTTTCCTAGGAATATGATATAATTGCACCTCCTCAAATTGATTAAATAGCCTACGGATGGTATGAACTTTAGCCTTAGTCTTTCATTTTTGCATGCCCAATGTCTAAAATCTGCTTCACAATGAGAAGTGCATCCCCTTTTACCATGAGACGTTGTATACCATGGCCAATGCATATTTTTAAACCATGAAGTAGTGTGTCATATTCTGCTTCATTGTTGCTAGCTGAACTTGGTAGATTGAACTTCTCTTCCATGACCACCTCTCCACTTGGGTTGAGCAACACTAGCCCTCCCCCTGCTTTTCCTGTGGCTCGACAAAAAGCTCCATCAAAGAACAAGGTAAAAGCATTAGGAAATACTTTTGGTGGTGGCAATGGTAGGGTCTTTACTTCAGGCACCTTAATCTCCTTTTCATGCACCCTATAAGTGAGAATCCCTGCCAATTGTGCACGCACACTATCTTCTACCTTGAAAGAGTATTGAAACTCTTGCAACTCCATAATCCACTTTGAGATCCTAGTACTAAGATTCATTTGAGATGACACCCAAGGAAAAAAATTTCTGCAGTGAGAATTACAAAAGGTTTTGGAGTAGTAGGATCTTAACTTCTCAACCGCAAACATGAGAGAAAGCATCATGAGTTCTGCTTATGTGTAGTCTCTCTCCAAAGCATTCATGACCCTACTAGCAAAGTAGATGGGTCCGCATCCTTGTACTGTGGGATCTTGTTGTAGCAACACAACACCAATTGTTTCCCTTCCAACACTAGAGCTAACAAAGAATGTGTACTCCCAACAAGGAGGCATGAGTGTTGGTAGCGCTCTGACAAAATGACTTTAATGTTACAAAAATACTCTTCAAGCTCATCAGACCATGCAAATTCTACTTGTTGTGTAACTTTTGTAGCAACTAAAGGATGAAGCAACTCCGAGGCTAAGTGAATGAAGCGTGACATATACTTCACCTTCTGAATGAAAGAGATGACCTCCTTAAGACTCTTGGGTGATGGGAGCTCAATAAGAGCCTTTGCCTTTGAAGGATCCACTCAATGCCTTTATAGGAAACCTTGTGACCGAGCAAGATCACTTCATCCTCACCTATGTGGCACTTGTCGGGGTTGAGTTGAACTCCATGTCGTAGAGCTTCTTTAAACCTTCTTCTACCCTTTGTAGATGCAATGATTTTGAGCTATAAATGCAGAAATCATCAATGACACCCTAATTGACTTTCCAAAGAATGCTTGAAACACCATGTTCATGAAACGTTGGAATGTTGCAGGAGCATTTGTCAGACCAAATGGCAATGACTCTAAAAGCATAACAACCCCAAGGAGTGATAAAGGTTGTTTTCAATTGATCTCCAATGCAATACCTATTTGAAAGTAACCTGAGTAATCATCGCACACGGTGTACTTCTCATGACCAGCTACCTCATTTAGTATCTCATCCTGGAATGGGAGGGGAAAGTGATCTCTTTTTGTTGCCTCATTGAGGGGACGGTAATCCACACACACCCTCCACTTGCCATTTTTCTTAGGAGTGACAACAACAGGAGAGACCCACTCTGAATTCTCCACTGGATAAATGAAACCTGCTGCTAGAAGCTTTCTTACCTCCTTGAGTAAGAGCCTGTTCCTTTATAACTCCTAGCCTTCGTAGCTTCTGAGCTTTAGGTGTGGCCTCTGGCTTCAACTCAATCTTGTGTTGAACAAAATCTATACTCCACGCACATCGGTGTAGTCTTTAGCAAAAAAGCCTAGGAAATTTCCTTAGCACACATTTGAACTCCTCTCTTTCATCCTTTGTAAGTGTTGTAGATACATACCTTCTAGCATTCCTTCATCTTCCACCTTTTGTTCTCTTGGGAACCTACCTCTTCCAAACCTCGAGAAGAGGTCTCTTGGTTGTTTGGCTTAAACCTTACCCCAATGACTTCATGGAGACTCCTCTTCAGTAATGCTGCCGCTACTTTTTCTTCTGAAGTGCTATCGGTCCAACCTTCTTCCGTCTCACTTTGAGATGATTCTTCTGGAGCTCCTCTTGGCGTTGCTCCTTCATGTCAAAGAAAACTTCTTATGATTGTCATTCCTACAAAATAGCTTTCCACTCTCCCATCCTGCAAAGCTCGCATTTTCATTAGCCATGGTCTTCCTAGGATAAATGGGTAACCATTTCCTTGGTAGACATGACATAGAAATCCATGCCTTCTTAATGCCAAAGGCCTCCACAAAAACATTTTTACAAATGCCTATGCACCTAGCCTTGCTATTGTTTGCCATTTTCACTTTGATTTCAGGTGTCTCATGGATGTGCATGCCTAGTCTTTGCATGAGTCCCTCTGTCATGATGCAAATTTGTGCACCCCCATCCACTAGACCTTTCCTAACCAATCTTCTTTTATGTAACATCTAGCACAGGTGTAATATCCTCGTTCATTTCAGCATGTGCAATTTTTACAACAGGAAAACTCTCTTTTACCTTTCTCCTAGTGCTAACTGCCTTTGTTAAATCCCCTCTAACTTGTGGGCATAATGCAAGAAACTGAGGCCATGAGATATGAGGACCCTTACCTCGCATGTCTTCCAACAGGTTGTATGGAGCCATAACCATGTCCAAGAGGGAAGTCTTGGAGATTGATACGACGTTGAGTCCTCTTAGCTTCCTTGGTCTCCTTTGCCTTCTTGCCTTGTCCATGGTCACTCTGTGATGGACACCCTCTTTCTCTTTACCTTTTCCTCGGCCACGCTTAATGCCATTGCTTCCATGTCAACCTCATTTGAATTTGTCACCTCTACCACATGCACATTTGGATCTGGCAAAGGTGGAACTCCTTCTACCCCTTGTGGAGGTGGTCTTGGTCCATTTGGCCTTTGTAGAAGCCTTGGTTGTTGACCAGTTCCTTCTCCTGCATTCATCACTGGGTAATTCAAGTTAGGTCTCCCTGGCTCTCCACGGGGCCAAGGACAATTATACATCCCATGTCCAGACTCTCCGCAATTCCAACATTGCAAGACTCTCCTAGTTCGTGGCTCTCTCTCTTCTGACTTCTTTGCTTGTCCCTTTGGACCTACAGCTTGTGCAAGGTGAATTGACAGGCTGCTTAAAGATTCATTTAACTTCTCAATCACTTCCGCCGTTACCTCAGGAAGCTCCCTCGATGTTGATGCTTGTGACTTACCTTTGGGTCTAAGACCTTCTATTGGAACCTCTCCCCTTAAGCACTTGAGTTTCCTATACTTCTCAGCAGCCCTAGTTTCTCTGCATCAAAAGTAGCAGGTGCACCCGCCTCAACTTTTACCTTAAGGTCAGGAAAGAGTCCGGCTATGAACCTCTCCTTCTTTAAAATATCTGCACCATCACCAGGGTTAGCAACATTTCGTATCCATAGAGCCCAAAGACGTAGAAACTCTTGCTTGTACAAGTAGTAGTCATCTAAGTCTTTTTGCTTATGAGAAACAATGTCTTGCCATAGTTTTTGAGTGTTTTGGGGATCAAAAAGTATCTCTTAAAACGATTCAAAACTTCTGTGTAATTCCCCTTAACTTCCTCAGGCAAAGAGTCAAACCAAGTACTAGCATCTTTCCTAAGGACCACCTCAAACATTTCTACACGTTCTTGATCAGTTACTATCCTCTTGATACGGCAAGACATCTTGAAATTTGCTAAAAATAATTCTGCATCCTCTCCAGGCTCTCCAAAGAAAGAGGATACCCAGACATTTGGCGTTGGCTTTCCATTGAATTGATTTCAAAGTGACACCCGTTTTTGTTTTTCTTTCTTAAAAAGATTTACACAATAATGTATTCTAGCTTGCAATCTATTCTACAACAAAATAAAGATATTCACATCAAACGACCTATGATAATCAATAAGAGGTAGATGACAGGGTTTGGTGATGCGAGAATTTCTCCTACTCTTTGGGCACCAAACATGAACACCATACGTTGTTGAAAATGGATTTTCCTACTAATTGCAATGTTTATTCTAATGTGTGGAGTGAAATGGAAGGGGAAAACCTCTATTCCTGGGCCATTATCCATGGTCTATGCATGACCTAATGCTTAAAACAAAACAAAAATATAGACGTCCAAACTAAGGTCGTACCTAATGAGAGGCAAAATAAAAGGATTTATTGAAGCGTTTATCTCGGCCAACCTAAGAGGACCTAAAATTCTACGAATGACACGTTGAAATTGCAACTTAGTACTAACAATTATGTGTACTTTTTGCCTTGCAATGGGAATGAAGGGATCATACAAATTTTCGTGATTCATGCAAACTACTTGACTATGCTAAAGGTTGATTCTACACAAAAATACACAAGCCGTTCCTGCATGGGGGCACCAATTTGAGGCGGTCCGGTGCGGGCAACAAGAAGAGCAACCTCTAGACACCCTTCAAGGCTCCCGTGCTGCTCAATGGGGCTGGGGCACAACACAACACAAACCAAAACAACAAACCCACAGCCAAATCCCAACTACACAAGGGGCACCACCTAGTTTAAGAGCGAACTAGGACGCAAAAGAGGAGAATCGTTAGAGCAACCCACAAACAAGCAAGGAATTTACACTAACCCTAACACCAATGGAATACTCTCACACACTAAAACACGAGAGAGAGAGAGAGAGAGAGAGAGAGAGAGAGAGAGAGAGAGAGAGAGAGAGAGAGAGAGAGAGAGAGAGAGATGGTGCTCGGGCTGCTTTGAAGTGTATCGTTAATGATCAAGCAAACATAAATATATATATGTAAGAAAGAGAGAGAAAGGGGGAGGGGATGCTTGTTGCATTAATACCTTCTTAAAAATCTGTCATGACAAATCAAAGTGAGATTAGTATTTGTTCAACATAGCTTGCGTAAATTTCACCACAACACATCACAAGAAAAGCCACCCCAATCACTGTCTTAAAGCCAGGGGAGTCCTCTCCACCCTGTCGCCCTCTTACAGTATGTGGGATTTATGGCTAGATTGATGACAACACCAGAGACAAGCTATCAAGAACTTAACAAAAAACACCAAGACACTTACGCATCATTTTGTCCATTACTTCACGTTGGAAGGGAGACAAAGTATCCAAGCTTAGTCCAAATCCACCCTCCTTGATTCAGCAATTGTTGGGCTTACACTAGTAGGAGAAATGATAGATTTCCTACTCTCAATTGAATGATCACTCTCTCTCTTACAATGGCATAGAGTTCCCTTGCTAATCCCCTATTACAACACATGCACATGCATAAGACAATGAGCTTCCACTCAAGAGCTCCTTCTAGAGAGGTTGAGCTTGGCTTCTCAAGCTATAGCATAGTGCTCTTGCTTATGGCTCCCCCTTTTGTGCTAGCTACACCCTCCTTTTATAGCAATTTTGAAGGCTAGGGTTACTCCTCTAACCATGGTTGGGTTAGATTTTCAGCAATTTATCTAATTTCTTTTGCTTGGAATTATCAAGAAGTTGGTGGGGAAAGAGAGAGGAGAGAAATGGAGGTGATAGGACTTTTCATAGTGGGTTAGTGTTAGTAGAGTTAGTATTAATTTACAAATGGAATTGGATATTTACAATGGGAGTATCCATGTAGGATACAAATAAGGAAGAAAAACTCTTAAGAGGTAAGAAAAGGTGGATTTCTTACAAGGTTGATGCTCCAAGTGTCTTGAGTAGGGCCAATTTTGACGCTTGTTGACGGTCCACTAGCTTTGACGGTACATTTTTTCTCCACTCTTGACCTTCCTTGAGAGACAAGGTAATTGAAGCTGAGTAATCAACCACCATGATGCTGTCTTTTAAGAGAAGAGGCTGAATTTTGTGGTTTTTTTGATAGATATGGGTAATTTGGAGGAGGAAAAATGAGACTAGGTGGTCAATTTTGGAATGGAATTGTGTGTGGGAGGTATGAGTTCACCATGGTTTCTCTTATTCTTCAAGGTTGAGGAGAAGGTGAGTAGGGTGCAGAGAGGAGTGGTGAGAGAGGTGGGGATGATGAGTGGAGAAGTGTGTGTGAAAGAGGAAAATGATAAAGTGGAAGAGAGAGTGTGGCTGCATAGCATGGGAAAACTGTGGTCCACTAATAAAATCATAGCTCACAGCTCGTAGCTCAAAAAAATATGAAAAAATTTGAGGCAAAAGTTCAGCCCACGAGCTACAACTTTTGTTTGTATCACCTTTTCAAATTCGGAGAGCAAGTGAACTTTAAAAATTCAGCAAAACCGACCATTTTTTTCCACTGCACAAGGTCCTTGTGGGGTCCTTCTTTGGATGATTCTTTTGAATACCTCCAAGAGTGAGCCCTCCATAGTGCATGTATGCATGCCACCTACCCTTGACCTTATTTGGTAGGTCTATAATTGAAGATATTGTTGAGATCATGATATAAGTGAATAGTACAACTAATAAAATCAAATATTGAGGGGTCTAAAAAATATGTACATGTCAAATATAAATAATATAAGTGAAAAAAATATAAAGGGGTCAAAAGAAATCTCTCTCATTATGAGGCTACCATAAAAAAATAAATATTTTTGGTGTTCTAATTTTTTAGAAAAAAACAAAAAAAACAAAATAGATGTAGGAAGGGAAAAATCACAATAGTGAAAAAATATACACATAAATAAAACTAGTTTTTTTGGAATTTTGTTGGGGTGGAATTACACCAAATATAAGAGAAGCTTACATGAAAATATTTCTATATGGAATAAAGAGTATGAAAAATGGTAAGAAAAATTGTGGTAATGGTGAGGCAATGTACAAAGCATAAATAACACACACCTAGGTAGAAATATTTAAATAAATACCAAAATAATTATGAAAAAATCTTTTATTTAGGCCTTATATACAAAGAAATATTTACATACGCATGGGCCATAATATACTTATATTTTTTATATGTTTTATTTTTTTGGCTCAACTAGCCCAATGACTAGCTAATTGAGGGTTTTTTATTTCAGTAAGGAGATATGGGAAAAGTCCCCTAACTCACGCACGCCTATGTACAGTGAAATGGTAGGGATAGCCACAGTGTTTGGGTGATTTTGGTAGGGTGAGGTAACTCACTGTGGCAATTACAAAGAGCCGAAAAACGGCTATCAGTAGCTATCAAGTCTATATCATGTGTATAGAGAATGAGTAGCATGTGGGAGGCTTGATAGGTTTCATAATAGAAAAAATGTGACTATGCACATAAATGGTGCATGGTTGGCTTAAGAGTTTGTTCTCACCATGAGTGTAAGCTACAGGCTTACCTCAACATCAATCTTGGATAACACTCTCTTCTCAGGCTGGGAAAGCACATTGAGATAGGTAAATTTGCTTCCTCGACAAGAACATTATAAGACCTAGGAGAGTGTGATATCAGATCCACCGCCCTACCACCCTATGCATAGACCGGCTCCTAGCCATTACCATCATATGGATCCCCAGTCCACAGTGGTCCAGTCCGAGCCCCTGGCTCAGGTCATTGGCCCCCTAGGCTTAGGATCTTTGTCCTGACATTACTCCCCTCTTGGAGAAGCGTTTTCGTCCTTGAAAACACAAGTGGTAGTATCTTCGTAAGAACACTGATGTTTGCCATGTTGGCATCCCATACGCGAGCCAACTGATACTTGATGCAGTGAGGAGATTCAATGAAACCAAGAGCAATATCTTGATTTTCAACATTGTTGTCCTTTTGCAAGCACTTGGGTCTAAATGGGAACTCCATTTATAACTCACTTGAGTACTGTAAAGGAGTAACTACAACTAAGAGTTGTCCAAAGGCATAACCTCAACTGGAATAATGCAAGAAAACCTTGGCGCAACTTTCGATGAAGTTGTGAGCCAGATTTCCAACTCGCGTGAGTATCTTAAAAAGCTCATAGCTACTAAGAAGTAGAATAAGGTGTGTCCTTATGTCAGACTTCTGAACATTTTGGAACACACAGAACTACATGTTCACCCCTAATGAAGGTTACCTGCCAACATACTTTGTCAGCACACCTATTAAGTCCTTGAGTTATGAAACTATGGAAACGGTATCCACCCGGCCCACCACAACAGGTTTAAAGTTGAAAACCTTACGTAAGAAAACTCGAGAATAGGGAGAGAATCGCCCATTCAAAATGCGTTCTGCTAATGTATTCTCGTAGCAGACCCTTTAGCAAAAAATAACAGCAATAAGAGTGAGGTGATTTTCCCCAACCACTTACAGACAGTCTTCCACGATTGATGATAAACTAGGACTCAACCATTGAGTATCTAGCCATATGGAGTGGAGACAACCAACTAGATTGAAAGCAGGTTGGAGTGGAGTAAGCTCATAGAGTCTAGACTATCCAACCCCAGGCACCCATACTGAGCCATTGCCTTGTATGGCAGGGTGTAAACGCAAACTAAAGCTGCAAGAGAGATTGCACGGGCATTGCAAAAAGGTGCAGAAAGAATAAAGTCTATGAATTGGCATGCCGCTCAAATAAATCAGTGTTAAACACTAGGGCCCATAACACCTAGTGTGCATGCATTTAACAAAAACTTATCCAAACCACAATTCCATGACGAGACTTTCCACGACACGTATATGAAAGCCGTTCAACAAGAGTTGGACCATAACAAAACATGAAAGCTCAGTCACACCTAGGTACCAACCATGAGACATTCTTAGTAACTTAGCATGCTTGGCTATATGTAGAAACGACCCTCCGTTAAGGTGGTTTCACAGCACTTGTAATCGGAACAAGTCTGTACTTAGTACCCGCCAATTTCTCACCACTGAAATTGTTCCTGATACGGTGTGCTCCAAATGATCTAATAAACGGATTCGACTAGCACGTAGGGACCTCGTCGCTACACATCATTAGGAATTAGGCACCAGTGTCAGGCCCAGAGACTCATATTATACACATGTGGAATATGTCTCAAATAAGGATGGCAAAAAAAGTGACATCCAGTAAGTACAAGATGTACTTGTGTGTGGAGGTAGCTGCAAAACACTCCGCGACAAGAGTGAGAGGGACCCTCATTATCATTGCTCCACATTGGCTAAACTGAACTGCTTGAGTTCCTAGACCATGTTGTATCCCATGTGACAACATGTGCCAAATTGAACCCGACAAGTGGGTTGATAATATCATAATGTATATTGAACACTCCGGCCCAAAATACTTTGTTCCGACATGCCCTTGGCATGGCTCAGAAATATTCAAGCAGATTTATACGACTTGAAGAAACCAAGTGGGTTGATAATATCATAATGTATATTGGACACTACGGCCCAAAATACTTTGTTCCGACATGCCCTTAGCATGACTCATAAATATTCAAGTAGATTTATACGACTTGAAGAAACCAAGCAAGCATACTAAAAAATGGAGTAACACCAAATCAATAGATGCATACCTGGATATTTGAACTTAATGGTCACTTACCCATATTCAAATGCAGAGGAGCACGTCGCCCACCTGAGAAAAAACCAAGCAACATAATATAACATAATTTACGTTAGATTTAGATTTATGTTATATTAGATTAGACTTAGGTTTATTTAGGTTTACACACACACACACACACACACACACACACACACACACACACACACACACACACACACACACACACACACACACACACACACACACACACAAGAAGAAGAGAGTTTTAACGTCGTAGGAAACTATCCCAAAAGACGTTAAAGATTAGGTTAGATGTAGACTTACGTTAAATTAGATTTAGGTTTATTTTTAGTTAGATTTACGTTTATTTAGATTTACGCTTATTTACGTTAGATCGAGTCCACGCAAGAATTACTTACGGTTTAGGGTTTAGAGTTAGACGAACAGTGAAAAGATCTACTGTGAAAAGATGTTAAGATGCTGTGAAGTGCTACAGCTAGAGAAGAGGCAAAGGAATTTTGTCCACTACATGCAGTATCATGTAGACGTGGGTCTGTAGATTTCTTGTACCCACAAATATAGGTATTGACCAATAAAGACGAGATTATAACCCGGTGGTTCTGATCTCCGTGCACCTCTAGACCGAGGTGTGCGGGGATTGGACATGACTAGAGAATGTGAGGTAGAGAGAGAGAGAGAGAGAGAGAGAGAGAGAGAGAGAGAGAGAGAGAGAGAGAGAGAGAGAGAGAGAGAGAGAGAGAGAGAGAGAGAGAGAGAGAGAGAGATAAGACGAAGAATGCCAATAGAATATTAAATTTGTTGTCCAGGTTATAAGATTTTTATCATCATTATGAGTAGTGAGAGGATGTGGGACCGTCCAACCGAAACACCTATCTCTCAACGAGGGTCTTATGTCCTTGTAATCAATGCAAGCATGCTGTGCGACGGACAAGACGTGTTTCTTTGCAGCACGTTCGCGAATTTGGCGAGTTCGATCCATCTATTATAGATCGAGTTGTTGCCAATTATAACTCGTCGGACTCTGACGCTGGCCAACAAGCAGCAATCTTGTAACCCAATAGACGTGTTCGCAGGCGCTTTGGTCAAGCAGCATATGTGAGGCCACAAGATGTAGCCTCTGACAGCTCGGGGGATGATCATGCAGAGCACATTCCCAACGAGGCAATGTTTGAGCCCGAGATTGATGAAATGATCGAGACGATCATGGATTCAGAAAGGCTTATCTATGATGATATGAAAAGTGAAGCCGATACGCCATTGTATAATGGAGCACGTATGTCTAGATTGAAAGCACTCCTGGTTCTTCTCAACATGCAGGCAAAGTTTGGATGGAGTGACACTAGCGTCACAGCGCTTTTCAGGTGATCTATTACAATTAGTTTACTTTAATAACACTCTAAATGTATAATGATCTCATAGATTTTTACACGACTGTATCATATTTTTATGTTGTGTAGATTGCTTAAAGAGCACATACTACCAGCTGACAATGTGATGCCAGATTCCCGAGATGAAGCAAGAAAGATTTTGCAAAACTTGGGGATGGATTACAATTCTATCCACGCTTGTCCTAATGACTGCATTCTTTTCAGAGGGGAATACATAGACATGGAGAAGTGTCCGAAATGTGATTCCGAAAGATATTGAGTAGATCTCCACGGGACAAAAATTCCACAAAAGGTTTTGCGACATTTTCCTCTGCTTCCTCGCATCAAGCATTTCTTCGAATGTAAGTCCATGGCCGCCCTAGCATCATGGCATGAGGAGAATAAATCCTCAGATGGTGTGCTACGAATTCCTGCAGATTGCGCAGCCTGGAAACATATAGATGGAACATGGTTGGATTTTGCCAGGGAAGCTCGAAATTTGCGCTTAGGCCTGGCTATGGATGGCATAAATCCATTTGGTCAAAGATCAACATCTTACAATGTATGGCCCGTTGTCATCGTCAACTACAACATTCCCCCGTGGTTGACTACGAAGAAGGGGCACCTATGGCTGAGCTTGATTGTGCCAGGGCGATATAAAGTGGAGAATATGGATGTGTATCTTCGTCCACTATTGGAAGAGCTACAACAATTGTGGATTGGCATAGAGGTGGTGGATATGAGCCGACACACAGGACGACGGAATGCTTGATCAGAGGCATTCTAATGTGGACCATGCATGACTATCCCGGGCTAACAGAATGCTCAGGTGATCTATTGACACTCCTCACTAAGACACTGTAAATCTTGTTTTTTCCCATAGTTGATCTATTATCATGTGTATACATGCAGGGCTTCAAACAAGCGGATACAGAGCATGTGTCACATGTGGACCTAGACTGAATGCACGTAGGGCGCCCTCACTGAAGAAGCAAATCTACGAAGGTCATCAAGCGTATCTTCCAGAGAATCATGTGTTACGCGAGGGATTTTTGGGAAGAGAGCCACCAAGGATGTCTGTACAAGCATGGTTAGAGCAGAAGGAGATGTGCGATGACGGATTGCCTCCAAGGATGAAGAGACTATCTCTATGGTACGAGTTACCATACTGGCCCCGACTCATGATCAATGACTTGCTCGATCCAATGCACATATTCAAGAATGTGGGTAATCTACTATGGGACCATCTGACCGGCAAGAAAGATACTTTGGGAGCCAGAGTTGACCTTAGAAATGTGGATCGTATGGAGCAATATTGGCCGCAAACAACGTCTGATGGATCGATAAAACTCCCTAAAGCACCATGGATTTTCACAAGAGCCCAAGAACGCAAAGTAAAAGAGACCATTCGATCTTTGTGGACCCCCACTGGCGTAATGCACTCGCTCCGAACGTGTTTTACTAAAGAAGGAAAGCTTACCGGTTTGAAGTCACACGATTGGCATAAAATGTGTCAGGTACGTTCATAGTGGACTTTAATATCATTGCATAAAATGTGGACTTTAATATCATTGCTGCACATACTTTACAGTTTATTTTACCGGTTGCCATTGAGGGATGTTTGTCTCTCGACATCCGTAACACAATCTACAAACTTGCAAAGCTGGTGCAATGGATCTCACAAAAGGAGATCAACGTAGACTCCATACCATTCGCCAAACTAAATGCTGCGGAGCTTGTGTGCATGTTTGAGAAACATTTTCCTACTACCATGCTAACCATTCAGGTGCATCTTCTTGTTCACATAGTTGATGAGGTGGAAATAGTTGGCACAGTTCATTCCAGATGGATGTTCTTCTTAGAACGTTTCATGAAAACGCTTAAGGGATATGTGCGTCAAAAGGCACGTCTCGAGGGTAGCATGGCAGAAGGTTGGTTGGTATTAGAGTCCCTAGTGTACATTGGAGAGTGGCTAGACGGATTTGATAAAGCCCGGGACACGCTATGGCGAACCATAGATGATGAGCGCATATCTGGGATTGTCATGTGCAATCTCGGTGTTGAGAAGAAGATGACGGAAGATCTAGAGGCTAAAATCAACCAATTTTGCATGCTTCACAATCCAGTGATGCAAAAGTGGTTTTCACAATATGAGGATGCAAAGCAAGAGAGACAAAGGGCACGAATCGAGTGGAGACGGGGAAGACGACCACCGATGCACTATCCGACGGGTCTGGAGAGCCTTCCAACATTCATGAGCTTAAGATGGTTGCACAACCAATTGAAAAGTGCACAACAATGCGGTGACGAAGTGACTGAGGAAGAGTGGGAGTACTCTCGGGGTTGCGCGACCAAGGTAGGTTTGCAATGTATGACTAGCTAGTGACTTTATTTCTAAACGTTTGAACGGCCACTCATAATCTTTTTTCGTTGTAGTATAAGTCATACACAGCAGCATGGTGTAAAGGTCGACATTTTAGGGTGGAATGGATTGACAAAAAGCGTTTTACTCAAGATTGTGGAATCATGGCAAAATTTGAACAGTCTAGTCGACGGCGTTCCTCTGATGCAGATCCTGTGGTGGCGGAACTCACTTACTTTGGCACGCTACAAGAGATTTTGAGGATTGATTACAGAGGATTTTTTGTCGACTTGTTCGACGTGCAATGGTTCAAGATAATCATGGAGGGTCGCAATGCTACTATGCGTAGAGGAGAGTTTGGTTTTCTTGAGGTGGATTCTACTAAGAAATGGGCTGACCTAAGAGACACTTTCGTACTACCCGAGCATTGTGAAGAAGTAAGTATGTAAATAGTTAACATCCCCCTTTTACAAGTTATGTGCTTGAAAGCTCTCATGTAAGTTATGTGGCTCTGGCAGGTAATATTTCATCCTTCAAAGTCTACATCAAACTGGTGGTACGTCATAGAGGTAGCCCCTCGTAGTGCAAGGACGTATGAAGGCTACCATGTGCCAATCACAACGGCATCAATGGAGGAGATCAGAGAAGATGCGCAATCAGAAGCTGTTGCGGTGGTGCCAGACGAGCATCAAGATGCTACTACTCTATATGGGGTGCATGCAGAGGAGCTACAAAATGAAACAGAGGATATGTGTTTAAACGGAGAGCTCTATATAGATATAGGAAGTTATGTTGAGTCATGCGAGGATGAGAGAGAGATCTCTTAAAGCCACAAATATTGTATTTGAACAATTTTGCTCCGTGTTGTAAAAGCTCTGGCTCTCTAAGTACCTTCCATGGTGTATAACGCTCTTTTCTACTCGCGCTCACATCTTTTGATTGAAAATTCTGAGTTTTTGACTTGCCTCTTCTATCACTCAATTCATTGCGTCATTACGTCATTGTATTTAATGGTCTTTGCATCATTGTCTACTCTATTCATTCAATATTAAGTTTAAATATTCGTGTGTTTAATGCAGGTATGGATGATGAGGAGTTTCTTTCTTCTTTGTCACCGCATCAGAGACAGTGGTACGTGGAGCGTCATCGCTCTGGCGTATCATCGCGCGTTCCTACTCCATCCGCATCTCCCTCTCTTTCGGAGCATTCGGCACGCTCCGAAGCTTCGGGGTCGACGAGACGATCTTCACACTCGTCTAGACACAGGCGCTCTAGTGGTGGCGGTGGCGGTTGTTGTGGGGATTCCGCCGCCGATGCCTCCACACCGCCTCGTGTTCGACGAGGCTCTTTACCCTCCCCTTCTTTGCTCGCCCCCACACCAGCCACAACATCGCCATCTACGCCAGGTTTTGCGCAGCTGACTGTTCCTAGCAGCTACACACCTCTACCTACTCCGCCAGCCACCCCACTCGACACTCCTCGCTTCGGGACCCAGACGCCGGTGGAGACACCTGACGCCCGTACCCCCATCGACACGCCGCTAGAGACCCTTGCCGGGACACCCAGGTTCACGTGTCACCGGCCAGAGGGCTTGCCTTACTCCGTCGACTTCAGCGGCGGCATCATCATGGATGATGACGGCAAGAAGGTGATCTCGCGCATGCGTGGTCTTTGCTCTCAGCTGTTTAGACACTACATACTAAACAAATGGAGTGAAGTACCAAGTGATTTAAAAGCCAGAGTCATCAGCATACTTCATGATGAGTTTCCCGTTCCAACACGGGATCAGCGCTTCAGTGAAGACCTGATGAGGATTCGAATGCGCGAATACTGCCAACACAAGCGTTTCGAAGTGCAAAAAGCAATCAAGCATGGGTGGAATAGGCCAGATTGGCTGGCCAAAGAAGATTGGAAGAATGCGAAGAAAGCAACGCGGGAGAATCCCGACAAGTGGAAGCAACAAAAGGATGCAGCCAGAGCGCGAGTAGAGGCAGGGAGCTCGCACCACTTGGGGAGCGGTGGATGGGCATCATTTGAGGCCGATTTTGTAAGTGTTTTCGCATTGCTCTTTATGTTCGATAGTTTAGGGTTTATGAGTTTTTTAATTCTAACATAATGAAATCTTTGTATGTTTTGAGAGTGGTCGATGACAGGACGTGATCCCACACCGTACGAGCGCGAGTACGCAGGCAGGAAGGGCTTAAACGCCCTGATGGACATTCTCAGTTCTCGCGGCGGCATGGTTAGTATTAGGGTTTACTCTTTTCTATTTTTTGTATTGTTTTATAAATGTAGTTATATGTTTATACTTACTGAAAGCTGTCTTATTGTCTTTTTTTGCAGAATCCGAAAGATACACCGCTTGGACGCGATGAGACGTCTGACTAGACGACGTCAGTTTAGCCGTAGCTAGATAGCATTAGTTTAGGGTTTCTCATAGCTTATGTATCATGAGACGAATTTTATACCTCTTTTTGAACCATGTATATTTGTCACCGCAGTTCATTTTGCCAATCAATTCTTTATGCCTATGATGTTGTACAATTGTCATTATTACATTTGCCAATCAATTCATTTTGCCTATGATGTGTACAATTGTCAATTTTACGCTTGTCAATTTTGCAAACAATGCGTCTTGTGGGTGACTATTTTGGGTCTATTATCTACCCTTGCACTTTTTTTAAAAAGTGAATCAAGTACAATATGGTTGATGGGTGGCAGGGCATTCAATGCCCTGTCACCAAAAAACATTTCTCTCGGGCGTCGCTATAACTGTCGCTATTTATGGCTCTGGAGCGTCACTATAAGCGTCGCTATAGACTTCTGTGTAAACGTCGCTATAACCATCGCTATGAGCGTCTCTATATAGCGACGCATATAGCGACGCTCTCGTAGCGACACTATTAGCGATGGTTTTAGCGACGCTGGGGGTTATAAAAACCCAGTGTATTTCCGTCGCTAACAGCGTCACAAGAGCACACAACCTCTTGTAGTGTATAGAAACTTTGATGATAGGTCCGCAGAATGGCAAAAATGCAACTTTTTTGTACCTATTTTTTTTGCCCAAAAAAAAATTAGTGAGGTAAAAGCAACCATATGTTTTGGTCACCAACCCATTGAAGTTAACGGGCATTTTATCTCATGTCCTACAAAATCCCCCACTCTTATTTATATGCAATCAACCATAAGAAATTGTTGTTTTGGGCAAATGCACTGGTCCATCAACTTTGGAGGCTTGTAGTGACGAAGGGATGAGAAAAATTACAAGTTTCTCAATTTTTTTCCATATGTAGTAGTTATTGAACTATAAGCTCATGAAAGGATTTTTCAAAATGAGTGGATCTACTATGGTTTTGGAAAATTTTCCCAAAACCTTGAAAGGACACTTTTATGTCCGGTTAGGTTACCATTCTAGTGCTAAGGTTGTTATACTACGTGCAACAAGCGACACAAGAAGGGACAAGGTCAAGAAGCAAGAGGGGATACAACAAGCGACACACCAAGCAACAGAAGTGCAAAGGTTGGCCATGGATAGGGAGGTCGATGACGAGGGAAACTAGAAAGTGATGTAGAATTCAAAGCTAGCCATTACACGTGTAGAGGCTGACCATGCACATCCTTAATAGAGGCACCACAATTCCATAGGACTAGGACCAACTTGATGTTGGCTTTTATGCGGCACCAAACGAAGAGGGAGAGTGGAGACCCTACATGGATGCACACACACACACACACACACACACACACACACACACACACACACAGAGAGAGAGAGAGAGAGAGAGAGAGAGAGAGAGAGAGAGAGAGAGAGAGAGAGAGAGAGAGAGAGAGAGAGAGAACGAGCTTTAGAAGGAGAATAAGTGAGCTTCTCATGCACTATGAGGAAACTCTTACTTCACATGTGTGGGTAGAGAGAGAGAGAGAGAGAGAGAGAGAGAGAGAGAGAGAGAGAGAGATCATTACTTTTCCTTTCCTTTTCCAAAGGGCATCTCCCTTAGATACACTCGAAAAAAAATCCCAAAATTCATATCACTTGTTGTTGGGCGGACTAAATAAAAAATTAATACTTTGAAGATTCTCCACCAAAACCTCACCCTCTACGTTGGAATCTCCCCAATCCCACCGCCTAGCTTCTCCATTCCTACCCTATGTGCATCTTACCATCTAGGCTCACATGAGAGAGAGAGAGAGAGAGAGAGAGAGAGAGAGAGAGAGAGAGAGAGAGAGAGAGAGAGAGAGAGAGAGCATCACAAACATACATGATAGGCAGTGAAAGAAATATCCAACATCCCAAGCGCTCTTTCTACATATGAACAAAGAGAAGGTTGGAGACGAGGCAATGATAACATATATGAACAAAAAGAAGGCTTGAGAGAAGGCAATGATAGCACATATGTGCACAGAGAAAGATGGATGCAAGTACCCTGAGGGATGCTAAGGTGGATGCAACCGAGATTGTTTTTAGTGTAGTAGATTCTAGAGGACAAAGCACCACGTAACATGGGTGGGAGGAATGGTCACACTGGGCAAAACCAAGAAGAGACAAGGCATGGAGGTGTTCTTTGTAGGTCAAGTTCTACATGCATCGATTTTTTGATTGCTTGAAAAGGTTTTCTCAGAGTTTGAAGTTTCCCGTTTCACCCCACGACCCTCCAAAGAAGCTAGGATGACAAAGACCAAGTCTCTCCATACCCCTCCCCCTTGTACAAATAGACTATCATTCGCCTGTGTTCTTGCAGCCCCTAGAGAAATTTGAGTGGCTTCAAGATGCACTCTATAGAGTACTTGAGGAGAATAGAGACCTCAAACTACGCATTGGTGAACTTGAGGCAAAAATGGAGACGATGGAAAAATCTGTCATTACCAAAGCTAAGGAGATAGACATGAGCATTGGAGAACAAACCAAAGATATGAGCATGCAAATCTCCTCGAAAGTGGAGTTGTGTATGTCTTTGGAGCTTCACGATGTCGGGGGATATGTGTTCGAAACGAGAGAGAGAGAGAGAGAGAGAGAGCGAGAGAGAGAGAGAGAGAGAGAGAGAGAGAGAGAGAGAGAGAGAGAGAGAGAGAGAGAGAGAGAGAGAGAGAGAGAGAGAGAGAGAGAGAGAGAGCATTGCAAACATACATGATAGGCAGCAAAAGAAAGTTCCAACATCGCAAGCGCCCTTTCTACATATGAACAAAGAGAAGGTTGGAGACAAGGCAATGATAACATATATGAACACAAAGAAGGCTTGAGAGAAGGCAACGATAGCACATATGTGCACAGAGAAGGATGGATACAAGTACCCTAAGGGATGCTAAGGTGGATGCAACCGAGATTTTTTTTAATGTATTAGATTCTAGAGGACCGTAACATGGGTGGGAGGAATGATCACACTGGGCAAAGCTAAGAAGAGACAAGGCATGGAGGTGTTCTTTGTAGGTCAAGTTCTATATGCATAGATTTTTTAATTGGTTGAAAAGGTTTTCTCGGAGTTTGAAATTCCCCGTTTCACCCCACGACTCTCCAAAGAAACTAGGATAACAAAGGCCAAGTCTCTCCATACCCCTGCCCCGTGTACAAATAGACTATCATTCGCCTTTGTCCTTGCAACCCGTAGCAAACACAAGCAATTGGAGTGGCTTCAAGCTGCACCCGATAGAGTACTTGAGGAGAACAGAGACCTCAAACTATGCATTGGTGAACTTGAGGCAACAATGGTGACGATGGAAAAATTTGTCATCATCAAAGCTAAGGAGATAGACATGAGGATTGGAGAACAAACCAAAGATATGAACACGCAAATCTCGTCGAAAGTGGAGTCATGTATGTCTTTGGAGCTTCACGATGTCGGGGGATATGTGTTCAAAATGAGAGAGAGAGAGAGAGAGAGAGAGAGAGAGAGAGAGAGAGAGAGAGAGAGAGAGAGAGAGAGAGAGAGAGAGAGAGAGAGAGAGAGAGAGAGAGAGAGCATCACAAACATACATGATAGGAAGCAAAAGAAAGATCCAACATCGCAAGCTCCCTTTCTAATATGAACAAAGAGAAGGTTGGAGACAAGGCAATGATAACAATATGTATACAGAGAAGGCTTGAGAGAAGGCAACGATAGCACATATGTGCACAGAGAAGAATGGATGCAAGTACCTTGAGGGATGCTAAGGTGGATGCAACCGAGATTGTTTTTAGTGTAGCAGATTCTAAAGGACAAAGCACCATGTAACATGGGTGGGAGGAATTGTCACACCGGGCAAAGCCAGAAGAGACAAGGCATGGAGGTGTTCTTTGTAGGTCAAGTTCTACATGCATCGATTTTTTAATTGCTTGAAAAGGTTTTTCTCGGAGTTTGAAATTTCCCATTTCACCCCATGACCCTTCAAAGAAGCTAGGATGACCAAGGCCATGACCAAGGCCAAGTCTCTCCATACCTCTCCCCGTTGTACAAATGGACTATCATTTGCCTCTGTCCTTGCAGCCCCTAGCAAACACGAGCAATTTGAGTGGCTTCAAGCTGTACTCGATAGAGTACTTGAGGAAAATAGATATCTCAAACTACGCATTGGTGAACTTGAGGCAAAAATGGAGACGATGGAAAAATCTTCCATCACCAAAGCTAAGGAGATAGAGATGAGGATTGGAGAACAAACCAAGGATATAAACACGCAAATCTCCTCGAAAGTGGAGTCATGTATGTATTTGGAGCTTCACAATGTCGGGGGATATGTGTTTGAAATGTGAGCCAGGTAGGCATGTGGCCTCTAGCTGTGGGAGGTGTGAAAGAGAGAGAATAGCAGACACTGAAAGCTCTGGAAATCACCATAACGTTAATTAATTGAGTAAATCTTTACGTACAACTTAATCGATAGCCAAGACTGGATGTTAGCAGCACTGTCACTTGGATTAACTGAAACTAGGAGTTTAAGCTCCCTTTACAATTACCCAGGCCATTAACGACACCAAGATTTGGCTGAAAGCATGGTTTGGTGGTACAATATGCACTGTCAAGGACACTAATTTTTTTGGGTATAAAATTATCCTTTTTTGGGAAAGTCAAAAATTCATTTTTATCTTTTTTTGGGTAATTATTTTATGTCCGAAAAAAAACTTTTGGTTTGTAACAACATTGTTCTATGTAAAGATTATAGACGAGTTGTGGTCTCTCTCTCCCTCTCTCTCTCTCCTTGTCTTTCTTCCTCGTTCATGACATAGCCAATTCTGTAGCTGTAGCTCTTTACTTCTCTACACTACCCACACTCTTTCCAGTGTGGAATTCACAGATTCACGAGAGAATACAACTGTTATCCTAGCATGGAGAATATGCATGGCTATGTAAACATGGATAATCATCAAGGCATGGAATTCACAACTACTTCTCCTGGCATGGTGAATGAGCAAGGCTGTCCAAACAGGACTACTGTGCAAGGCTGCCTAAACAGGGATTGGACTATGGAGAGGAATGCAAGTGTTCACAGCATGGACACCGCTTCTATGAGTGAGTATTGGACTATTAAGAAATGAGAATAGAGAAGGAAAGAAAAAGAAAGGAGTAGGTTGCAAGATCCATCTTTAATGGATGAAGCCAAATCAAGAAAGCAGATTTGTTCATCTATGGCAAAGTTTTGGCCCATGTAGACACTAGGGCTTACAAGAAGTATCCAGACTGAGTTATTCCAACAACTCTGGCTTCATCCTACTTTTAACACTAGAATGGTAACAGGACACTTTTATGTCCTTGGACACTGTTGTGTCCTATTAAGTGACCATTTTGCTTGAATTATTTGAAGAGTACGAAAATGAATTTCTAGGTGCTATATATCCACAAAGTTGCCTTATGAGCTGAAAAAAACTTAGCATTTTTTTTGGAGTATCGATCTCACCATTAACCTTACTCTTGCACAACATTTTTGAACCTAAACTGTGTGAAAAAACAGGTCTTGTTTTTGGCTTTTTTTCAATTTTTGGCAACTATACCACTCTAAACTTCATGTTGTGAGGTTTAGATGGCTAGAGGTTAGGCCTTCATAGTTCTCAACATGTTTTGATGCTTGTAGGGAGAGCTAAGTGTTAAAATTGAAAGTTCTGACCAATTTACAAGAATTGCATAATCCTATTTTTTGGCCAAAATTAGCACTTTTATGATTTTTTTGGTGGCTTTCTTGATATCCAAATTCAATTTTGATTGTGTAAGTGTAATGTATAACATAAAGCTAATATTACTTGAGTTTTGGGGGACCTAATATGCTATATAGCATAGTATATGATGATTGTTGAGTTTTTTGATTGCTGAAGAATACGATACATTTTAGAGTAGCAAGTAAAACTTTCTCAATATTGCTAGTTTCGTAGGCCAATTGTGTGTATTTTGTAGGTAGTAACCATATCTAATCATAGACTACAAACTTGGTTAGATATTGAGTAGTTTCTATGGGTTTCTAGAGGTCATAATGCTAAACCCAGTTTTTTCATGTTTGCTGTATTTAGCACTTTATCATTGCCCCCAAGGTTCCAATTCTAAGAGATCCATTATCCTTTTGACATGCTCCATGGCTCCTTTTGAATCCAAAGGCCCAAAGGGAACTAAGAAAACATGTATATAGTATCTGTATTGAGCGTGACTATAGAAACTTTAATCATAGGTTCGCAGAATGGCAAAAATGCAACTTTCTTGTACCTTTTTTTTTGCCCAAAAAAATTAGTGAGCTAAAAGCAACCATATGTTTTGGTCACCAACCCATTGAAGTTAATGGGGGATTTTATCTCAGGTCCTACAAAAATCCCCACTCTTATTTATATGCAATCAACCGTAAGAAATTGCTGTTTTGGGCAAAATGCACTGGTCCATCAACTTTGGAGGCTTGTAGTGACCAAGGGATGAGAAAAATTACAAGTTTCTCATTTTTTCCATATGTAGTAGTTATTGAACTATAAGCTCCTGAAAGGATTTTTCAAAATGAGTGGATCTACTATGGTTTTGGAAAATTTTCCCAAAACCCTGAAAGGACACTTTTATGTCCTGTTAGGTTACCATTCTAGTGTTAAGGATCTGCAAAAATCAATAGCTAATGTTGAAAGCACTCTTCTATCTAACATCCGTAACACCCTCAGCCAGCTCAAGGTGCCCTGCTCAACAGATGAGCTCTTCTTGAAGAGATCTTCTTTGACGATGGTAATGAATAATACTGATGGCACAACACAAATGAACCATACAAGGATAGTAGGTATTTTGGGTGTTCATCGGAGAAACATTGCTATAGAAAGTTATCGTCTTGAGATTAAAGATGATGAGGAAGTTTTGCCATTGAATGTATGTCAAAGACAATTGCCTCAAGGTAACATTGTCACATGTGAAGTAAGAGATCTAGTTTCTATCTTTTGGAGCTCAGAGACTCGAGTTTTTCCCAACAAAAAGGACATATGTTGGAAGAGGATTGGAAGACAAAGTGTTGTCAAACATCCAGTGTATCTTCTCTATGACTCTTAGGTAAATTCAAACCATTGCTAATGTCTTTTGTGCCTCTCTATTTTCTTAGGTGTAATGTACTCTACTTATAGTACTCGAAGGTATTCCATTTGTTTTACCTCATACAATACCTCTAGCTGAAGGTATATCATTTGGTAGATGTAGCAACCTAAGGTATAATAGTAGCTATATTAATATGAAGGTACTCCATTGTTATACCTTATAATGCCCTATGCTTTCACATTGGTGTGTCACTCACCGCTCTATGAATCCTTTCATGGAGGATTCCTTGCCGCAAAGAAGAGGGAGACGCCGTCTCGCCGCGCTCAACCGTCTCGCCGCCGTGGTGCTGCCGCAATGCTCGATCGCACACACTCTCACACTCTCTCTCTCTCTCTCATGCATACACACACACACAAGGAGATGAAGAAGAAGAAGATGAAGATGGAGCAAGAGCACTCTTCAATTGCACAAATGAGACAATTAGTGAATTTTAGGTTTAGTTGACTTTTATATGAGCTCGCCCCATTCACACTTGGGCGCCCATGCTTAGCTAACTAATCCCTTGAATGTTCTAGTTAGAGTGCACCTCTCATCGGTGATCACTCTTACCCTTTTCCTATTGGACCGACAAGCCCGGTACCTGACTCTACCAAGTAAATAATACAATGTCCGTCGTAGGTGATAGGGTGTCCGTGAGCCGTGAGGGTTAGCAAAGATCCTTTGGAGCATTACGCTCTATAATAGTAGGCTCATCTAACCACCAAGATTTGAACCCTAACAAACAATAATAGGCAAAAGAGACAAAAAAACATATAATTGCTCATTAAACACTAGAAAGTAATAGGCATATTTGGCTCAGAACAAATGGCTGAAATAAGGTCAGTAATACAATGTGGCACAACACATGCATTACATCTTGCATGCATGGGTCTTGGGCACACACACTCGAGAGAGCTTCTTTTTGATACAAAATATATCTGCTAGAGGAGCGTCATCCTCACCTGTTGTATGCTCATTAACATCAGCCCCTATAGGGGGGTCCTTGTCTCCCAGAAATTGGGCCTTGTGTACTACATCATCAAGAGGTAATCATTCCTCAAGCAGCTCCTTGCTCACACCAGTATCATCCACCTCTATAATGGGATCCTTGTATCCATCCTTCTTCTCCGGTAACGACTTGTCATTATCTACTTCCCCCTTCTGATCCTTGCCCCCATCATGATGGTCCTTGTCCCCAACCTGCCAGTCCTTGTCTATATCCTGCTGGTCCTTGTCTACATCCTGCTAGTCTGGTAGCACCTCATGGTCGGCTCTTCCTTGCGGTCATTTCCTCCCTCATGGGCCCCTGTGGTAGTGTCCTTGTCATCATCTAGCTTGTGTGATTGCACTTTATTAGACATGCCTTGAAATGTGCGTGTAGCTGTCTCGTACATCTCCACATCACAGAACTTACCACCATTTGTCATTTCCTCTCAAACATATGTCCAGCCTTGGAGTGCTTGTCTGTAACATGGTTGTTTGTATACTCCTCTTTGACCTCGTATTTGACATAGTTCAACAACAAAAATACATTTTACGATAAGAAAAACCAGAATTGTTTTCAAAAAAAGAAGGACAGTTGCTTACTCTTATGAACATGTCCCTTGTGAGCCCAAGTCTTGGACACTTTCGAGGTGCGCTTGTTGCATCCAACTTTCACACAAATGTCTTTTTTCATTAGAGTGGTAGCCAAACAGAGAGGGTGGTACTGGTGCCCGCAGGCCAACATGAAAGAACCAACCACATGGGTGGAGCCCAAGCACTCCGCACAAGCAACACAAGATCCCAAAGCATAGATTGTGTTGTCTTTATCCTTGATATGGGGCCTTGGAAATAATGTGAATCAAATAGTACCAAAACAATTCAAATAGTACCCAAGTTTGTTCATGACATTGTTCAAAAAGTATGAGATACAAACCAGGACAAGTAGCAAAAGTTCCTATCAAGAATATGGCACTACATAAGTGCATAAAACTACATGCTAGAATATGGCACTACATACAAGCACAATTAGAGAAAAATAACCTGAAGAACAAGAGGTACCATATGTAAAAATACCTGTTCAATTTCCATTTCTAGAGTAAGATTCTTCATCTCCGCTATGCCTTAAGTCAACGTAGTATGCGTTTCGATGCATTTATATTAGCTTCCATATCTTTTATCTCATCAATGTCACAAGGAACTTGCTGATGTAGTTCATTGAGGCGTTGCTCGAACAAAAGAATATCCTCCTTAATTTTCTTTGTGACATCATTTGAGCCCTCAAACCTTAGTAAACTCTCTTTCTTTTGTTGGATAATTTCCCTCAACTCACATAACCTATTCAACTTTTGCGTAGAGCTTGTCGAAACTCCACGAACAATGGCATCCAAATCAGAAATGTAATCTACTGCCACTGTTTCAAACTACAAAACTTTGTCCTCTTCAATATTACACATATTGCTGGCACCTTGTGTGTACTGCCTCTTCTTGTTGGACCCTCATAGCCCACCATGAAATGCTCCATTAGCCCTCTTACAAATTTCCACCTTCCTCTCCAATCCTCGATGTTTACTAGTGGACATGCTCAACACACTCTCCCCAAACCTTGCCCATGCAATTTTATGTCTTGCTGGGTCATTTTTAGCAGCATGGAACTTCTCAAAAGCATAGAACCTAGCAAACTTACCTGTAATCTCCCCACATGATGGGGGACCCTGGTACACCTTATGAAAAAGAATTCTACAATCATCAATGAAAGAAAGCTGCAAATGGTGAAGGTAGACCTTTGCATTCTTCTGATACAAAACAGTAAGCCACTAATCATCTGGCATATCATAGTCAGATAAGTCCTTAGCAACCTTTCCATCTAGACTCAAAACATACTCCTCATGTAATTCTTCTCCAATATAGTTGAATTTGTTGAGTATTGGGTACTCAACCATTCTGTTTTTCCCTAAAATACAGCAAGAGGAAACAATTAGACATGCCACTATAGTACCGAATGTATAAAGTACTTAACATGCAACCATCATGCCAATAATATCTTACAATACCTTAATTAACATGCAACCAAACCAATTGGTACATTGCCAACCATGTAAATTAATAGTACTTACCCCTCTTCTTTGTTGTGGATCTGTTCACTTGTGCAACAGAGGATTTTCCCATGCTCTCTATCATCTCTGATTGATCAATGTTCTGCCTCTCTTTGAGGCTGTAGTACCACTGCTGCTGCGACGCTCGTTCTTGCTAGTATGAGGCTCATTGCGGCTGCTACTAGGATTTTTGAATGAACTCCCCTTCATACTAGACTATTTCTCTTCAGAAGCTTTGGGTGGGGCTCTAGGTGCACATTTGCGGGCTGGTGTTCTCATGTTGGCAGAGGGCAGTGGAGGGAGGGAAGGTCACAAGGGGAGCTATGGCAAAGGTGTTTGTGAACAACCTGCAGAGTGATCTCGAGCACGGTAGGGAGAGAGAGAGTTCAAATCAATTGCAAACGTGTGACCACGATCACGTACTATACCTTGCTAAACCATGATTGCACTCTGTCTTATAATCTTTGAATTGTACCTTTTAAAACGTAACCTTTAAAAAGTCCAAATGCAAGTTCCCTCCTCCAAGAACCCTACAACTACCAAAGTGGCAAACAACCAAATGGGTACAATTTTTGTACCACCAAACCCTGCTTTTAGCCATTTACCAAGATGAGTATTCAAGTTTAAATTGATAACGACGATGCAAATATCCTCCGTGTTGGTCTTCCTTCATTGATTGCCTTCAATTGTTGTCCACCTGCTTTACGAGATTTACTCTCCTCTTCATGCTTTAATTTCCCTTAAGAGCTTAGCACCTTTCTCCTTGCGGCGTTCTCTGATTGACTAATCATGCCCTTGGTGCTTTCTCTTTCCCCGTTTGAGAGCGAGAAAGAAAGTTTCCTTGATTTATCTCCTCCTTCCTTCTCTAGGTCGAGAGATTCTTGCTTATGAAACTCCCCTTTTGTGTCCTCCATGTGTGTGTGTGTGTGTGTGTGTGTGTGTGAGAGAGAGAGAGAGAGAGAGAGAGAGAGAGAGAGAGAGAGAGAGAGAGAGAGAGAGAGAGAGAGAGAGAGAGAGAGAGAGAGAGAGAGAGAGAGAGAGATAGAGATAGAGAGAGAGAGAGAGAGCTATTCCGCTCTTCCTTCTCCACCTTTCTCAATGGCCTTTCCCCTTCTCATCGAATCCTTCTCCCTCATGCAGTTCCCCTTTGGTGTCATCCCCCATTGCTCCCTCCCTTCGTTGTTGCTTCAAGGTCCTGAGAGAGAGAATGAGAGCTTTTTTCCTCCTTGCTTGAATCATCCCCGTAACCCTCATTTTTTCCCACTCTATATCCCCCAAAATTAGGTCCCACCACACAGTCACGACACCGTGACTGATGTGGCATGGGAACCATCCCGATGATGTGGCAGGCGATTGGATGAGGTTGGACAAAAATTGTTGAGAGCAGGACCAAACATGGGCGCCTGTGGCTGTTGACTAGTTTTTGTTTCTTGGTCGCCTCTCCTCTAGCTGTGGAGCGCCCGACACGAGCCATTCTTCTGCTCGCTGCTTCTGCCCCCCTTGTTGCCTGCGCCATGCTTTTCGTTTTATTTTCCCTCCCTTCAAACACAATAAGGTTTTAATTGGGTGGCCCTTTGGTTCATTGGCGGGCGGCCTATGCTTCATAGTGGATGGCCATTTGCTCATGTAGTGGCACAACATTTGGTACACATGCCGGCCAAGGCAATGCTAGGCACTCCGTGTAGGTCACCACATTTTGTATATATATCGGCCAATATATTGCAACGCACGACATCTTTACATAGCATTCCTTGGTTAACAATATCATCATGAATTTTGTTGCCCCTATTTATTCGATAGTTCCATACGGCTTCAAGATGCAAGTATAAGTGATGGCCTCAGGTGGAACCAGCTTAAAGCTTCTCCGCCACAGCTATGCCAGACATCACCGCAATAAAAAAGACTCACGTGCTTATCATGCTCTTGAAATAACATCACATTTGGCATACATATCCACCAAAGTACTGCTAAAGAATCATATTAAGCATACTTATTGGCCAAATCATCATCCAAGAACACATTTGGTCCGGATCCGGTGCCAAGCCATCCATAGCTTTCTTATTATTTCCCTATTTGGTATTTTCGGCCATTAATGTACTGCAAAAGATGGCATTCTGGACAAGATTCTTTTTGAGAATTTAATGTACCACATTCAAAAACCTAGATGAAGCTCAAAACTCCTAGATGGCATACTAGCCGAGCGGACCATATTGGTATGGAACCAGCCCCCGGTGAATCTTTAACGGCCAATATCTTTGCAACTAGAACTCCGATCGCTGATCTGAAAAGACCGACGGACTCCACAAAGTGAGCACTTTAGGTCCATGCATTCATGTCATAAAATCTAATATCTAACCAACCCAAATGATTCTCTCATTTTAAATTGATCACTTAATGTGGGAGAATAAACGGGAACAAGTGTTAAGATATAGATATGTGCTTATAGATCTATCTCAACACGGGGCCAATGGTAAAGGGGCCCAAATGAGAGATGGTCTATCAAAGAGAAAGGCTACCCAATGGAGCATAAGACCTTAGGGTTAGCTTCATTGAAGACCTCCAATAATGTGTGTAAAAGTCCTTTGACCTTAGGTAATCTAGGGCTGAGCTTGAGGTGGGAACCCGGCCCAAGCTCGAGGTGCTTAACCTGCTTGAGGTGCTTGTCGTGCTTGAGGTGCTTGTCATGCTTGAGGTGCTTGATTAAGATGCTTGAGGTGCTTGACCGGCTCCATGCTTGAGGTGCTTGACTTGCTGCATGATTAAGGTGCTTGAGGTGCCTTGAAAAGCTTGCCTGAGATACTTGTGGGAACACCCCCTACTTCAAGTGCTTTGTCATGCTTGATGACTAAGGGGCTTGCTCATCCAAAGTCAAAAAGACCCCTACAAGGAGGGGGGCCAGCCTACAAGTGGGGGGGGATGAGAGAGAACACACACACACACACACACACACACACAAGGGAAGCCCCAGCTTGAAGAGGCAGCAAGGACACTTGTCAAGTTCCTCCTCATGTTGCCCTCATGGTGTGCCTGAAGCCTATTGGTTGGCCACCCAAGGGGTCCAATGATAATTTAGGATATATAATTAATTGATTTTGCATTTATCAAGTCCTCTCTCTCAAAGGGGAAAGGGGGACACTTGTCCCAAGGCTACCCTTGTTGCTTGTAATGGCTCTTGCTTGTGATTGGCTAGGCCTAGAGGGGTCCAATGAGCTTTCATCATGATCTACAAGGGGGGGTTGACCATGCAAGCTAGGGGATTGCTTAGGGAGTATAATCACCCACACACACTCACAATCACTCTCATTGTGTGCTATGCAAAGTGCAAGAGCTCCCTCTCCAAGCAAGTAGAGGTTGAGAGCCTACACCAACACTCTTGGCTATGGAGTGCAAATCCAATCAAGATATATGCTTCACTGCTTAAGCTTGCCATCTCCTTCTTCTTCATTTCTATGCTATTATGTATGCTAGCAACAAGAGTATGATAAGTGAGGAACTACTTCTTTCTCCTATGAAATGTTTCTTCTTCCTCTTCCCTACCCTCATTCCCTGCTAGCTCTCTCCACCTTCGAAGGTGTTTGAGGTCTTGGGACTGAGGCTTGGCATGGTTAAAGCTTTCTTCAAGTTTATGTTATGCTATGATGGTGATGCATGAAGCTTTCCATCTTCATTGTTTCACTTAGGTCACACGGAACACAAAGGATGTATTGTAACAAGTCTCTCTTTATGGGAGAAATCATAATACAAATGCCTATTGGAGGGGGGACCGGCTCCACATAAATCTGGTTCTCAACTGTTGTCATGTTCTCTAAATTCTCTCTGTTGCAAAAGTATTGTTCATGCCAAGTTAACTACTTGCTATGATAATGTTTCTATCTTCAATTATGTTTACCCGCTATGCTCACAAAGACATTACTCAAAAGTATTCTCATTAATTTCCGCTACTCTCAAGTTAAATAGGCCAATTCCATTACATTGGTATCAGAGCATTTGGTTTCTCTTTTCTTGCTTAAGAAGAGAGGTCCTTAAGTAGCCTATAAATGGTTGATGTTGTTAATTATAATAGGGTAGGTGGAACTGGGATCTATTATCGGTTTCGTTGAGCCCACTATGTGGGGGATGGTGCACACCTCGGGAGCTTTGGACTTAATAACGGAGTCTTTCTAGACTTGCCTACGGATTTACCATTATTGAGCCATAAGAAGTCCGAAAGGAGCTAACCCTTGGCAACTCTGCTATGTTAGACCTACTCCTCTACTCTCTATAATTAACCACTTTGAGCCGTGGGTGTAGATACTTAAGAGCCGATTTTCAAAGGCTAAGAGGAGTGGCAACTAAGGTTTTGAATTGCCAAAGCATACACTAAGTACATACATAAATTTTGTTAACATGGCTGACAATAATCAAGAGAGTAGAATGAACATTGATAGCTTTGATTTTGCACATGAAGGTGCTAATGATGATGCTCCCATGTTTGTGAATTATCTTGTCAGTAGGTTGCAGCAAGCTATGGGCAACCCTGCTTTGCAAGCCGAAGTTACTCAACAACTTCGTGCTTATGGAATTTCCCTTCCTCTCCAAGAGGAGAGAGAGCTTAGGAGGCCTGTTGAAGAGACCCCCAAAAGAAGACTCTCTCCCATTCGAGAGGAGGAATCCAAAGAGAAAGAGAGCAATGAAAGTCTAAGTTCTTCTGAAGACGTGGCTCCATGAAGACAGCGGTTTAGACGATCGCCTACTCCTCCCAAGAGGAAAAGATCAACACATAGTCCTTCTCCTCATCACTCTGAAAGGCAAGAGAGGAAACAAAGGAAGAAAAGGGCTAGGAAGAGATCACCCTCTTCTCCTTCTTGTTCACCTTCCTCCTCTTCTGAAGGAAGTTATGGCTATTCTCCTAGAGAATACAAGAGGGGAGGACATCACAAATCATTTCCTGCATGGCGAAGGTCACAAAAGCTAAAGAAGTTCAAGGAGGGAGGAAAGAGTATCTCTTTTCTCACCTATGATGGCACCTTTGGTGCTACCGACAAAGTGTTGGCCTTCATCCAGCAATTTGATGCGGCCTTTGGGGACGAGGGCTTCACAGAGTCCTCCTAGCTACGCCATGTATCTATGCACTTCCAAAAATCAGCTCGTCAATGGTGGGCTAGCCTTCGTGGCAATGGAGAAGCCCCAAAGACATGGAAAACTCTACGAATTTCCATCATGCAGCAATTCCTTCCAAACGATACTATGGATAAAGTTCTTACCGAATGGCGCGGCTTGAAGCTTCTCACTCATGAATCTAGCCACAAATATGTAGACAAGTTTTGGGATTTACATCTGAAAGCTACTGTCTTTCAAAAGATAGACTTTGTCAAGCAAAGACAACAATTCTGTGCGGGATTACCTGAAGAGATGGCCGAATACATCAACTCTCAACGGGCTGGTACTATTACCGAAGTAATCCATCACACCATGGTTGCTTCACACATCAATTTCCATCAAGGGGCTAGACGTAATGTCAAGCCCATGGAAAACAAAGATAAAAATGATGCAAAAGGGAAATCCAATGCTCAAAATAATTCCCAAGGCACTTCCAACAACAATAACAACAACAACAATCGGTCCAAGGAGAAGGGAGTTTACAAAGGTAAAAAACAAACTCTCTCCTGAAGAGCTTGAAGCTTTTCGCAAGGACCATAAGTGTTTCAAGTGTGGGGAGCAAGGACATGGCTATCGTTCTTGCCCCAAGAAGAATACTCGCAATGAGAATCCTAGAGCTTCCACCATCGAAGCTCCAAAAGAGGATGCTCATTGCAAAGGATCATCACTTTCCTATGCTTCGGGAAAGGTAAGAGAGCATGATGCCTTCATCTTGTTTGACCCTGGATCTTCTCTAAACTTCATATCAATGGAGTTGGCCACCAAGTTGGGCATTCAAGCTTTTGAGATGGGGGATATAGTAACAGCTGATGCAGCTTTCAAGGGACAGCAAGCCTCCGTTACTCCCTTGATTGGGAAGTTGAGGCTTAAATTCCAAAGCTATGTCAATAAAGAAGACTTCTTCATCTCTCCTCTCCAACATGAGGATGTTATCCTAGGGGCGCCATGGTTTGATCGCATGGTAGACAACATGAAGTTCCTTGAAAGGAAAATCTACTTCACCTACAGAGGAAAGAACATGTATATAGATGCTAGTGAGCGTGGTCGCACTATTCTACTTGTAAATTCTCTTTCTTTTGATAAGTCAATGAAGAGCTCAGTTTCTGCGTACATGATTTTTTTCAAAGAGTCTCTAAAAGATACTAATGTTTCATCAAATGTAAATAATCGGAATCAAGAAGAGTTAGACTTGTCTAATTTTCTAAAAGGATTCCAAGATGTGTTCATTGATGATATCCCTATGGACTTACCTCCAAAACGAGGGGATGATGACCATCGTATTGAGCTCCTTCTAGGAAGCTCACCGCCTAACAAACCTCCTTACCGAGTCTCACAAGCTCAACAAGAGGAGATCATGAGGCAAGTACAAGAGCTGGTAGACAAAGGGATGGTGAGGCCTAGTTCCTCTCCCTTTTTCTCCCCAGTCCTTTTAGTGCAAAAGAAAGATGGTACATACAGTATGTGTGTAGACTATCGAGCACTAAACCATATCACTATCTAAAACAGATTTCCCGTACCTCGGGTAGAAGATCTGTGTGATAAGCTACAAGGCTCTACCTACTTCAGTAGGATTGACCTTAAGAGTGGCTATCATCAAATAAGGATAGTGGATGAAGATATCTCAAAGACCGCGTTTCGCACAGCGTTTGGTCTTTATGAATATCTAGTCATGCCTTTTGGCTTGACTAATGCACCAGCTACATTCAATCGTTTGACGGAGATCATCTACTCCAAGTCTTTGGAGGAACATAAGAAACATCTCCAAGTGATTTTTCAAGCATCGAGGGAGAACAAGCTTTATCTCAACCAAAAGAAAAGCGAATTCTTCCTTCAAGAGATTCAATACCTAGGTCATATTATCTCTAAAAATGGTATCCAAATGGATCCATCAAAGTTAGAGGTAATAAAAGCATGGCCTAACCCAAGAAATCTACATGATCTAAGAAGCTTTGTTGGTATGTGTGCATACTATAGACGCTTCATAGCAAAATTCTCTCAAGTAGCAAGACCACTACACGACTTAACTAAGAAGAACGTTAAGTTTGTATGGACTACTAAGGAGCAAACTGCTTTTGAAAATCTCAAAGAGAAGATTATTTCCCAACCAGTCCTCGTGCTTCCGGATCTCTCAAAGCCATTTGAGGTCCAATGTGATGCTTGTGGTGATTGCCTTGGAGCAGTTTTGCTTCAAGAAGGGCATGCCATAGCATATGAGAGCCGAAGGCTCAATATTGATGAACGAGTCTTGGGAATTTATGAGAAAGAGCTTTTAGCTATTCTACATGCCCTAGACACATGGAAGCACTACCTATTGGGGACTCCATTTATCCTACGAACCGATCACCAAAGTCTCAAGTATTTCATGACGCAAACCAAGCTTTCCGACAAACAAATGAGGTGGGAAAATTTTCTTTCGCAATTTAATTTCCATATTGCTCACAAAGCTGGTAAGCACAATCAAGTGGCTGATGAACTTTCACGACGACCAAAGGTCAATGCGGTGTCTATAGCTACTCACAATGATCTATCTTTTATGATAGATGAGTATGCTACTGACCCTGACTTTAGAGACATAATGTCAGCCCTTGCTTTGGGGAAGAAAGAGGAACCATTCACCTTGCAGGATGGTTATCTTCTCCACGACAATAGGCTATGTGTTACCCATTCCCTTCGTGAGAAAGTTATGTATGAATCCCATGCTCCTCCATATGCAGGGCATAGAGGTATTCAACCTACTCTCCGAGGAATAGAGACGTATTTCTATTGGCCTACAATGAAAGTGGACATACAAGAGTATGTTTCAAAATGTGTAGTATGCCAAAAGACCAAGTATGATAGAGGGAAGCAACCTGTATTACTCCAGCCATTGCCTATTCCAAATTCACCATGGGAGAGTATATCCATGGATTTCATCTTTGGATTACCCAAGTCTATCCATGGGAATACTGGAATATGGACAATAGTCGACAGGTTTAGCAAGCAAGCACATTTTATTCCTGTCAAAAAGACTATTAAGGCACATCAAATGGCAACTCTCTTCATATCTCATATTTTCAAGCACCATGGATTACCCACATCCATCGTGTCAGATAGAGATCCTAGAATGACTAGTAATTTCTGGAAAGGTCTCTTTGAAAATCTAGGAACAAGATTGAATTTCTCTTCGGCCTATCACCCACAAACGGATGGCCAAAGTGAGATATCCAATCTTACGATACTCGATCTACTCAAGACTTATGTTACTGAAGTAGATCAACGCTCACAATGGGAAAAGTACTTACCTCTTGTAGAGTATGCCTACAATAATACTATACATACTTCTATGGGAAAAGCACCTTTTGAGATCATTGAGGGAAGACCAAAAAGTCCCTTGCTACTCAAAGTACATGGGAAGATCTTCGCCGCCGATGAGTATAGCCGTGACCTACAAGAATCTTTTCAAAAGATTAAGGAGGCTATATCCATCTCTCAACAAAGGCAAAAAGCTACTGCTGACAAGCATAGAAGAGCTTTAATGTTCAAAGAAAATGATTGGGTCTTACTCAAATTTCCTAAGGCTCGATTACGGCAAACGACGGGCAAAAATCATACGGGCCATCAAAAGTATTATGCTAAACTAGCAAAAAGATACTATGGTCCTTTCCACATCTTGAAGCCCATCAATGAGACGGCTTATCAACTCAAGTTGCCCAACCATTGGCTTATACACAATGCCTTTCATGTAAGCCTACTTAAGCCCTATAAAGGAGAGCCACCAACTGAACCAATTATTGAAGACCCTCCCGAAGTTGAAGACCAAGAAGAGGTGCTACAACCCGAAGCTATTCTTCGGCATGAAGACAAGGTACTACGACATGGTAAGATTATCCGACGGTATCTTATTGAGTTCAAAAATTATCCTTTTGAAGATGCTATATGGATGCAAGGAATACAGCTTAAGGATAGTATGAACCTTGTCAATGCTTACAATGCTGCATTAGAGTAAGCAAATGTACAAATTTCTTTTAAAATGACTCATGCTTTTGTCTTATAAGACTAGTCCTCTTTTTAATTGTCCACAAATTTAACTAGTATGCATGCTTACAATCATGTTTGTGATGACGACGTCTCTCAAACACCAAGTAGAATTTGTCACTCTACTTTGGAAGAATGAAATAGACTAAAGAGCAGACATGCTTGTGGTAGCTATGTCTCCCAAGCACCAAATGGATTAGTCATCCATCTTGGAAAGATGTCGTAGGGTAAAAAGGGATCCTCTACCCGCTAAGTAAAATTGAATGATGACTACGGCTTTATCTCTTCTACCTCATAGTCGAGGATGACTATGATTTCAAGAGAGAGGTAATGTCATAAAATCTAATATCTAACCAATCCAAATGATTCTCTCATTTTAAATTGATCACTTAATGTGGGAGAATAAACGGGAACAAGTGTTAAGATATAGATATGTGCTTATAGATCTATCTCAACACGGGGCCAATGGTAAAGGGGCCCAAATGAGAGATGGTCTATCAAAGAGCAAGGCTACCCAATGGAGCATAAGACCTTAGGGTTAGCTTCATTGAAGACCTCCAATAATGTGTGTAAAAGTCCTTTGACCTTAGGTAAGCTAGGGCTGAGCTTGAGGTGGGAACCCGGCCCAAGCTCGCCGGCCCAAGCTCGAGGTGCTTGTTGTGCTTGAGGTGCTTGTCATGATTGAGGTGCTTGATTAAGATGCTTGAGGTGCTTGACTGGCTCCATGCTTGAGGTGCTTGACTTGCTACATGATTAAGGTGCTTGAGGTGCCTTGAAAATCTTGCCTGAGATGCGTGTGGGAACACCCCCTACTTCAAGTGCTTTGTCATGCTTGATGACTAAGGGGCTTGCTCATCCAAAGTCAAAAAGATCCCTACAAGGAGGGGGGCCAGCCTACAAGTGGGGGGGGGATGAGAGAGAACACACACACACACACACACACACACACACACACACACACACACACACACACACACACACAAGGGAAGCCCCAGCTTGAAGAGGCAGGAAGGACACTTGTCAAGTTCCTCCTCATGTTGCCCTCATGGTGTGCCTGAAGCCTATTGGTTGGCCACCCAAGGGGTCCAATGATAATTTAGGATATTTAATTAATTGAATTTTCATTTATCAAGTCCTCTCTCTCAAAGGGGAAAGGGGGACACTTGTCCCAAGGCTACCCTTGTTGCTTGTAATGGCTTCTGCTTGTGATTGGCTAGGCCTGGAGGGGTCCAATGAGCTTTCATCATGAGCTACAAGGGGGGGTCGACCATGCAAGCTAGGGGGTTGCTTAGGGGGTATACTCACCCACACACACTCACAATCACTCTCATTGTGTGCTGTGCAAAGTGCAAGAGCTCCCTCTCCAAGCAAGTAGAGGTTGAGAGCCTACACCAACACTCTTGGCTATGGAGTGCAAATCCAACCAAGAGCCATGCTTCAATGCTTAAGCTTGCCATCTCCTTCTTCTTCATTACTATGCTATTATGTATGCTAGCAACAAGAGTATGATAAGTGAGGAACTACTTCTTTCTCCTATGAAATGTTTCTTCTTCCTCTTCCCTACCCTCATTCCCTGCTAGCTCTCTCCACCTTCGAAGGTGTTTGAGGTCTTGGGACTGAGGCTTGGCATGGTTAAAGCTTTCTTCAAGTTTATGTTATGCTATGATGGTGATGCATGAAGCTTTCCATCTTTATTGCTTCACTTAGGTCACACGGAACACAAAGAATGTATCTCTCTTTATGGGAGAAATCATAATACAAATGCCTATTGGAGGGGGGACCGGCTCCACATAAATCCGGTCCTCAACTGTTGTCATGTTCTCTAAATTCTCTCTCTTGCAAAAGTATTGTTCATGCCAAGTTAACTAATTGCTATGATAATGTTGCTATCTTCAATTATGTTTACCCGCTATGCTCACAAAGACATTACTCAAAAGTATTCTCATTAATTTTCGCTACTCTCAAGTTAAATAGGCCAAATCCTTTACAATTTATTTCATTTCTGTCCCCTCCCCTGCAATTGCCCAATCCGGTACGGATCTGCAATTGACTCAAACTTCAAACTACCATAACATTTTCAACGTAGCTCTAATCGACGAGCCGTAAAGACAGGCCGGTAGAGCACTTCAACTGTAGTTCAAAACCATAATCTCCCATCTATAATCACTTCAAGCATACTCTTTTTTAGCATCATCGATGAATCTGTTGGCCCTTTAAAGCCGCATCTGACATACATTAATCATTAAACTTTGCATGTTTGCAAGCCCTGATTACTGCTCAATAAATATGTAGGCTTCAAAGAAGCTTAGCTTTCATTTATTTGCTCTTTTTCCCACGATGAAAGTGGATCGGCATGACAATGAGCGAAACCTTCATTAACAAAACTCACTCAAGGTCTGCATTGAAGGGTTGCCGTCGATACTCAACTCGAGCGACAACTTGCACAGATCTATTATGACCATCCAAAACACTTTTTCGCAAATATCACTCGACATTAGCAATGTGTCACACGTCAACACCAAGTGTGATCACCGAAATCATGAACCCATTCTGAGTGGCCATGCCATTCTTCAATTCAAGAATAGTGCCGATTGTCTGTGCTTGCTTCAACAGTCTCGTCTCTTGAAAGATACGAAGGTATGGTTTACCGAAGAGCTCAATCTCCTACAACTTAAAAACAAAGCGGGAGAACTCAAGAAGGTGATCAAGCCTCGTGCACAGCGTCAGTGGGCGGTCTACCACACCAGACAGGCTATCATACAGGAGTTTCAAGCTCCTAGACTTACGAGCACCACACCGGACAATGCTCATCCCCCTTAGCTAGCCCCCCCCCCCCCCCCCCCCCCTCGGCGCACCCCTCCTTTTCTATGCTTTCCCCTAAGGTTGCTTTGCCAAATCTCATGTATCATCTAATCTTGTAGACCTTCAAGTCTCCCCGTAAAATTGTATCAACTCTCCTTTTTAGGGAGGGGATACACTCTTTGTATGCCACTTTTGGTCCCATGGCTCATATGTAACCTCCGTGGACGATAATAGATCTCTCTCTCTCTCTCTCTCCACCCCAACACACACACACACACACACACACACACACATCCCATTCAAGTCCCAACATTGAAGACACTCATAATAATAAGCAATAGATTAAGAACATTCTACCAGGAAATTTGGTGAAACGATAATCACATTGTACTTGAGAGCACAACACAGGAAAAACTCTTACACATATCTTTAGTAATAAAATTGTAAAGCTCACAAAAAGAGCATCTCAATCACGACCACACTCTTAGAGATTTGGCATGTGGCAACCTCGGCCTTTTGTGGTTTTTTTTTTTTTGTTTGGGGGGGGGGGGGGGGGGTTTTCACTTACAAGAAATCACCTATTATCATGTGTGTTCAGAGAGTATTAAAAAACCCCTATACTTCAATACTTTGAGGTGATAAAACGCCTTTTTCTTAAGAAAATTAAGGATTTTTTCTCAAAATGCAATAAAAGCCCCCTTATGTAAATGTACTTCTATTATTTTTTTTCAAAAAATTTTCCAATAAAAAACCCCTTACTTTGAACTCACGTGCTATACTTACATTTTTGGGTGTGACCCTCCCTCTCCCCCTTGAGAGGAAATAGGGCCACATGGTAGATGAAGCATGCGTTTCACTAAGGATATGCCTCAAAATTGCAATAGCCGCAATTTTTTTTTTTGTGTCTAGAAAGGCAATAGCCAAGCCCATGCTAAACACGATTGAACACAACGCAAATGCATGCTTCCCACTAACATAAGGCACCCAACAATGTAGCATTTTTCTGTGTTGTATTGATGTAGTGCCAACACTAACCTTCCACACTCAGCAGTAGTAGTAGAGAAAGGCCACAATGACATTATATTATTTTGTAGCAAGCGAAACTAAGGAACATATGTGCTCTCCTCCAATCATAGCAAGAGGAATCACGCTTGGACAAGGATAGTCAAGGGTTACCCATCGGACGCAAACAGCGATGTCACAGATGTGAGATGTGAGCCAGAGTTCCGACTCAATGCATTAGTAGCTTGTGATAGACGAAATTTTCAATGGAAGCTTTGATCGATGCAGAACTATCAATGCCTTGTCCATCCAAACTTGTATGACAAAAGCACCTTACTCTAATGAAGAGTGTTTCTTGGCATTGCCCAATGTTCAAGATAAGTTATTTTACTTGGCATACATACTTCATTTCTAGGAAATTTCAAGAAGGAGATTTATGAAATTCGAGTATTTTTCACAATTTTAACCTCTTTACTCGAGTTTACTAGGCATGTTTTGTATGTCTCTTGCTCCTAATTTTTATTAGTATCGAAGTGGCATAATTAGAATTTTTTTCCAGAACACTCACTAAAAGAAGATACACTTTATTCCTCTACATTTGGAAATTGGTAATTGCATTATAGATGGTGTGTGCATCAAGTGGTCCAACACACGACCTTTTGCACTACGAGTGGCATGTGTGTCAACTTCACCAATTCTAACAAATGATGCAATCTTAGTATCTGGATCGAATGGCAAAGCGACTACTTCGGCAAGTTCTTTATAATCTTTTGCAATAACAGAGGGAGAAGGAATTATTTTTATGAGTTCTTCACAATCTGTGTGGGTATGTTCCTTGAAATTTCTTCCATTAGATTATGTTAATATGATTTGATATCAAATAATATTCACAAATGTGGGATCTTAGGCCACACGTGCATCCATGCATACATGTGTCTGTGAAATGAAGGTGGAGACTAACTTGGTCATCAAGGTCCACTAAAGCCCACCGTTTTTAAGTGAAACTGAGTCCAAGATCCCAATTTTCCTAAAAGGTAACAAATTTATTAGCGCATCAATTAACAAGTTTTTGCTGATAAAGTGCAAACCGTAGATTTTTTTGGCCAAACATGAAAAAAGGGTTCCAAAAGTTCGTCTTAGCTTAGCGGCGGTTGAAGCTTTGTGCATACAGGTTGAAGCTTTGTGAGCAGCAAGGAGGAATCAACATTGCTCTCTCCACACTCTCCATAAATGCATTGCTGCATATGGAGCTCCCTCTTACTCTCTCATTCAAGGAGCGTGCACCTTTTTCAATGAGCACATTACTTCTTTTAAGCGTTTGCTCTCACCTTCTCCTATGAAGACATGTTTACTAGCTTATGTACCAACCTCATTTCTATGTGCATGTATGTTTTATTCAAGTTATAAACTAGGTTGTGCCTAGAGCATAACTTTGGAGTGTGAGATAGACTGGGATTTAGTCTATCTCACACTCCAAAGTTTGATTTAGTCTTGGTCGGTAGTACTTGAAGGTTCTTTCGACAAGTTTATGCATGCGTGGGTTGATTTGATTTAGTCTATGGTCGGTAGACTAAATCTTTCTCTCTATGGTTTGATTTAGTCTTGGTCGGTAGTACTTGAAGGTTCTTTCGACAAGTTTATGCATGCGTGGGTTGTATGTGAGGTGTATTGGCTATCAAAAGGTAAGCATTGAGAATAGCACTCTTAAGAGTGAGCAAGGATTATCGACCACCGTGCTATAATAGGGGAATAGATATTGAAAATCTTTATAGTATAGGTCTCTCAACCCCCTATGATGCAAAGGAAGGGTAGCATAGCTTCTAACAATCTAGGTACATGTTTTGCTAGGAGACTCCATGTATTGAGAAGAGGGTACCAACACTCATATCCAAGGCTTTTGGGGTCACCTGACGATGTCTGTATGAACATCAATATTACCAATTGTGGAAGTGGTGCGATGCTCACTTGGGAAGATTTTAGTTTTTCAAACATGCCGCGAGCTCATTTTTATCTTGTGGTGGCAAGAATCTGCAAATCTGCCTTGTTTAGGAGGTAATTTAATAGTATACTTGAGTGATATCCATAGTTTATTCTATACTTAATATAATGTTTGTCGTTGTTTACAATGCTTTGGTTTAAGGTTTTCAATTTGTAAATTTTTTTAAAAAATTAATAAATTTACTTTATGTTGTAGGTTAATTTTAATTTCAATACATGAATAGATTGTAGGTTTAGGATTTGTGTTAGAGATTTGTTTTTGAGTTTAGATTTGTGTTTTAGGTTTAGCGTTTGAGTTTTAGGTGAGATTTCGTTTTAAGTCTTCCGTTTAGGTTTACATTGGTGTTAAGTTTATGGTTTGTATTAAAAGTTTAAGGGTTCAGTTAAGGTTTTATAGAAGTTTTAGAAGTTGTATTGTAGGTTTTCATTGTAGGTCTTAAGTCTAGGGTTTGTGATTTAGGTTTTAGATTTAGTTGTATGTTTGCATTTATTTCCAGCTAAAGGTTTGCGGGAGCTCCTTTATCGACCTTCGTAGCCTACGAGGTCTGAACGGGCGGGAAGGACCATGTCAACATGCGGCAAGATAGATGTGTGCTAGGGCGAGATGGTGGTGACGACGGGTTTGGTGACTTTTGTCTGTGTGAGATTGGGTGTCCTTGGGAGGAAAGGCCCAATAATTTTGGCCAAGTTGTCTACGATCCCACCCGTGCCCACCATTCCCTAACTTTTTGGCTATGGTGGAGGCCGTCCCTCCATGGCCCCCTTGTGGGTTGAACGAAGATCGATTACTTCTATGCTTGTAGAGCGGTGGCACCCTTGAAGGGGAGTGGGGACGGTGACAAAGTCTCTGCTTCTTGTGGGAGTCAAGGTCGCCCCGTCTTTGTGGAGGTGGGTGCTTGGCTCACCCTCAATATCCTGAAGATTTTATATCAGTTCGGTGCATGGTGGTGGTCCAAATGCATGTTCTTCTTTTTTGGATGTTGACCTTTGACGGTTGGTGATGGAGACCTACGGACTCAGTCCTTCTTCGGCTTTACTATTTTGCGCTACTAGTTCCAAGTCTCTTCCTTGGAGTTGGTCTAGTGGGTGGCAAATAGTAGTCTTCATGTGGCAGTTGGGGTGTCTTGGCGAGGTTTGTCTTTGCTTCCTCGTGCTTCTATGGTTCTCTTTGGTATATTCGGTAGGGTGACTCCCTTGTTTGCCATGGCTATGATGTTTTCTAATGTATAGTCCTTTGGTGCTTCTTATTGGAACGGCTGGTGCCTAGGCTTGATTGGAGCAAGGTTGTGCTTGCAATTTTTTTAATTTTTATTAATTTAACACTCACTACCTGTGAGTTTTGCAAAAAGAGAAAAGGTTTGCATTTTCGGTTTATGGTTTGTGTTGTTTTTTGGTTTTGTTCTTCACTCCCATGCTAGTACTCACGTGTGCTTAGTGAGAGATATGGCAATGATTCTACTAGTTTGAAGGTTGTGTCATGAGCAACACTTGGTTGTAGGAGGTGCAACCAGTGGCGGTGATGATGGCTATCGCAGAAGGTTGTGTCTGAGGAGGCCTATGTGGGCCGCTACAAGATGATGTGGCATGAGGTGTTGGAGATGTTGCAAGACAAATAATAGAAGCTCTTGAACCGCTATAGCAAACCACAAAAACAAGTGAACACCATATTAGATCTCTTGAGACTTTAGAGCTAGTTTGGGAGTCACCAATGTCTTAAAGAGTTGGCCATATAGAGAAATCTCAAACTAGGTTGTATGTGAGGAGTATTGGCTATCAAAAGGTAAGCATTGAGAACAAAACTCTTAAGAGTGAGCAAGGATTATCGACCACCGTGCTATGATAGGGGAATATATATTGAAAATCTTTATAGTATAGGTCTCTCAACCCCCTATGATGCAAAGGAAGGGTAGCATAGCTTCTAACAATCTAGGTACATGTTTTGCTAAGAGACTCCATGTATTGATAAGAGGGTTGAGCCAGGGAGTGCCGCTACTAGCAAAGGTACTAACACTCATATGCTTTTGGGGTCGGTCACCTGACGATGTTTGTATGAACATCAATATTACCAATTGTGGAAGTGGTGCACATATGGACCCTAATATAGACGCTCACTTGGGAAAATTGTAGTATTTTAAACATGCCAGGAGCTCATTTTGAGCTTGTGGTGGCAAGAATCTGCAAATCTGCCTTGTTTAGGAGGTAAGGTAATAGTATACTTGAGTGATATACATAGTTTTTTCTATATCGTATAATGTTTGAAACATTATTGTTTTTTACAATGCTTTGGTTTAAGGTTTTCAATTTGTAAATTTTTTTAAATTTAATAAATTTACTTTATGTTGTAGGTTAATTTTAATTTCAATGAATGGGTAAATTGTAGGTTTAGGATTTGTGTTAGAGATTTTTTTTTGACTTTAGTTGTGTGTTTTAGATTTTAGATTTAGTTTTAAGTGTTCCTTTTGAGTTTCACGTCTACTGGGTCTATGTCTTTTAATTAAGTGGAATCTGGATAAATTCCGTCTCCCATTTCTCTCTCGCTTAGCTGGCAAAACCATCACATGCCTTGTCTCCCCTGTTCTCACGCACGCACAGAGCGCCCTTTTACCTCTGTTGAGCTTTTCTATAGCTTCCAGCCCTGCCCGAAGGTGACCCCCTGCTTCTGCCCGCCACCAAACTCTCCCTTCTGAAGACCACGAAGAAGCTCCACCCCATGGCTCACCTTCCTTGCTGCAACTCCGTCTTCGACATCCCTAGTACACATAGATCGTTCCCTCCCTCGGTCTCGTTGTACCCATCAGGTGCACCAGCCTCCACTTAGAGTTCTGTCGTGGCTTGCACTCTCTCTCTCTCTCTCATTCATCTGCACGCCATGGCACAAATCCCTCTCTTTGATTGCCCTCGCCCTCTTGCATGTTGCCTAGCCAAAGCCTCTATGAAATGCATTGAATATTGCTATTGGAAAGTGCAATTGTTTCTTCCTATCACAGGTGGCAGGAGCAAATGTTTATATGACAAGGTTGGGAACGAGGCAAGGGGTGCTAGATGTAGGTACTATCAAGTTTATGATATGGGATCTGGATCAAGGTGTCTGCAGGAGACTCTACTGCAAGGATGTGTATGCCAGATGTGGAAATTAATAGGTTAAGCGGTGATTTTTGGTCTCTCATGGTCGAGAGGTTTACAACTACATGACGTATGGTTTTTGTTTATTCTATGACTTTGCTATTGGGCTTGTCGCTTGGGGATTTTTTGGAGGGTCACTTCAAATTAAAGCTTGAATGTGGTCATCTATTGCGATTGCATCGGGTTTGAGGTGGCGAATGTTTGGTGCGGCCGTCGTTATTGGTAGACATCAAGGTGCCCGAGCTTGCATGGCAAGGCAGAATTGGGAGTGGAGGAAAAGCTGAGTTTCAATTAGAACCGGAGAGAAGATTGTCGTGTTGGTGATATGAAGGGATGCCACAGCAAAGTCTTCCCACATTGGTGGTTTGCGAGGGTGTGAAACCAGACTAAGCTGGAGTTTTTTCAAAGACTAGGAGCTAAAATTAGCTAAAGAGCGAAAAAAAATTCGAATGAGCTGCATGGAGAGGAAGCGCCATCTGCTGGGATGCATGGGCGGCTCGACAGGTGGAATGGGTTGCATATGGAAAGAAAAGGAGAACGGCCACTTGAAGGGGGACGCTGCCTTGCAGAAGGGAGAAGAATGGCGGCCAGGAAACAGCGCTCTACAGAAAGGGGGGGATCCGAGCCTTGCACAGGGGTTGCTTGCTGCAGGTAGAGGAGCTTCAGAGAGTTGAAGCCATGGCCGAGGGGAGGCTGGGGCCGTGATCAAGAGAAAGGCTGCCTTGCTGAGGAGGTGAGCGCTACTGAGGGAGCGCCTGTAATGGACAAGAGAGGACCGCCTTGAGGTGGTGGGCTGGCAGTAGGGCTGAGTGCCGCAAGCTCGACAGAAGGAGAGGAGGTGGGGCTGGTCAATAGTAGGCGAGGGGCTGCTGCAGGGCAATAGACGTTGTGCTTCATAGGGAGACCCTTCAAGGGGTTGGTGAGCTGCAAAACGGCTCTGCGAGTTAAGGTTTTGGGAGCCATACAGAGAGAAGGCCGCCTGGAGGAAGGGAGCAGGCAGCGTTGCAGTGAGGATTAGATGAGGCCACGAAGGGACTGCATGGAGTTGCACACGATGTTGAGCGTATTTTTGACACCTCGTTTTTTGTAAATTTGTACATACGGACATGAAGCTCGATGTCAAAAGTGTGTGTGGGATTTATTTTTGTGGGGTTTTTAGCTTGCTTTAGCAACCACATGTACATGCACTGCAAATCGCTAGTCTAGTGACAACTGTCGGGCTACTGTAAGTGTCCGTGAGTGAGTTTTTTGAAGTGAGCTTTGTATATAACTTAAACTCATGTACAAACTTAAAAAAGTTCAGCCAAAGATCAGAAATTTGTAGGTTTTAGCTCGTTGTGTCTCCTTGGTGCTTTTGGATGCAGTTTTTTTGACCCGACTAGTCTTCTCTACGTGTAGTCGTGCTGGAACAGCTTTCTGTTCGCGTCAATTTTTCTCATGGCGGCGTATGGAATCAATTTTGGTCATCTTCAGCGTTCTCACCAGTCATTTTTCAATCTTTTTTTCAAGCTTTAAAGTGCCCCAATTGGAGTTGTGCTCTTCAGGTTACGATTAGTTCTCTACAGGGTTATGGTTATGGCAGCCTAGTGGCAAATTGTGTATAGGCAGATTGGGAGGGCATGTATGTATGAATTGTGGAATTGATGTTGAAGTTGTGGGTTTGTGATGTTCAATTATGAAAGGGGAGGGCCTTGTCGATCTTCATATGCATTGGTCGGCGTGTGCTATAAATCCGTGCTTTGACAAGGTTTTGCTCCTATGTGACATAGTCTCTTGGGTGGACGACGGCTAGTAAATTCCCCAAGGGGACTACTCTTGCTGGACTTGTGGTGTTTCAAAAGTATTTTCAAAGCTTTTGGTGTCTGGTAGTTCTCTTTCAACACTCTTGGGTGACATCGCTATAGAGGTGTTCCAGTTTTCTTGTTTCCCAACAACGGCAAGAAGAAGAGCCACTAGAGAGGCGCCACACAGAGGCAGAGTGGTCCAGGGACATGCATGAGAAACAGGGAGCTGCCAAGGTCTACAGAAGGTTCGTGGCCTTGTTGGCCGTGGAGTTGCTTGGTGAGGCCGGGAGAAGGAAGGGCCGTTCCGGGGAGTGCTAAGTAGAGGAAGGCCGTCAGTTGTTGTAGGATGGGGACCAAGACGGACACCATCTGTGTGAAGGTCGGGGAATGTCAGCAGCGAGTTGCATGGGAGTGGATGGCTTGCGCCAACTGATGGGAACCACCAGTTAAAGACAGGGAGCTCGATTGTGAGCAAGAGAGGCTACAAGTTGGGGGGGCTCGAATCTGCAGGGAGCTGGATAGCATGTGTGGGGCTCCCTACTCGCAGAGCAGGTCTTGGTGGTACAGGACACAGGGCCGAGAGCTCATGAGGAAGAGGACGGGTTGTAGGTGGCTGCCTTGAACAAGGGGACTGGTTGAGGGTTGTTGAGTTCTGTTGGGGTATAGGCGCCTGTGCCTTGCCTGACTGCTCAGAGTTTGGGCGCCCACTGACTTGTATACCTTATACATAGCATAAGTGTATAGGGGGCTGCTCACTCTGATTCAGTCTCCCCACCCATATCTGTGTGTCGTGTGCTCTTCTCCTTCCTCTTCTCTCCTGCACAGTTCCTTCAATTGGTATCAGAGCGACAAGTGTGAGAGCGTAGATAGACGGCTTCGCGATGAACTCGTCGGCCATGGCGGAGAGGTCACAGATCTGAGCAAAGAAATAGAAGAGGCTTGTGGACATCCATACAGAGGCTTGCAGGAGAGCTCTGACGAGCTTCCTAGTGCTCACAGGTCAGTCCACAGTTCCTCTACAGATCCATTAGGGCCAATTTGGATGAAAAAAGGGCTGTGTAAGGATCTGAAAAGAGGCAACCTAAAAAAGACCATGAAGATCTTACCAAAACTATTCAACATGGGTACTCATTGGATAGAGCTCATCAAGCGCCACCCATGGACCATTTGAGCACTAGATTTGGAGTTCATATGAAAAAGTTATGGCTAAAATAGTGCGAAATATTCCAAAAGCAAGTGAAGGAGATCTTGACACGTGTACAAAAGTGCCATACTTTTGGAAATGTGGCTCCTCCTTGACCCTTAGATCAAGAATAGAGAAACCCTAAACAGCCCTTATTTCATCCAAATTGGCCCTAATGAGCCCACTGTGTACCACATCTTCTCTCTTCTCGGCAAGCTTTGCAACGGCTACATTGGCGACATATTGGAGCTTGGAGCTTCCATAGACATGGAAACATTGTGAGATTGATACATTCAACTCACGCATCGAGGTGGGAAGTGAGTTTGAGCCTTTCTATGAGCTCAAAGAAGCACAGAAGAAAGTCGTTCAGTTTTTTAGCAGTTTGACAGCAGTCTACTGTTTTGCTCATAACTTGAGCTACAACGCTCCGATTTGATTTAAAACGGACCTGGCTTCAAGCTCTACGACTTTGTAGAAGGAATTGTTTTCTGACTCGGAGTGCAGTTGGGCCTGAAATTAAAAACACAGAGACTGTTTTTCAGGACCGTTTTGGGCTCTGTTGTTTTCTTTGCTGCTGCTGCAGACAGCTTACCCGTGCACACTGCAGGTAGCAGGGACATATGAGGTTGATTGGTTTGATTTGCTCGATTGTGAGCATTTGCAGGTGTTACAATATCGGGTTTGACTCCCAGGTACAGGTTGAGTCTAGTACTCCCACAGGTGTTGCCAGCTGTAGTTGAGTGGTTCTTCTGTAGTGTTGTGGCTTGGATACATGGTCTTTGAGCGGGTAATGCTCTATGTATGCTTATGTGGTGAAGAGTAGATCTTGTGAGCAAGTGCAGAGGTTGGTTGTGGATGATATGTATGGTCACCTGTGGTACTCTTTGTGAGCATTTGCTGGACACAGGTTTGCAGAGGTCATGCATGTATGTTGAGTGTAGTTTGATGCGCATTGATTGCTCATTGTATTGAGCTTGCATGCCAATGGTTATTTTGTGTTGATAGCCATTGTGCGTCAAAACTCTGGTGAAATTTTCCCAGGAGTTTTATGCGCATCATTTATGCGATCTAGGTAGAGATTGCGGGTTGCACTCAACATTTACGTGCGGTGTTCTCTGTAGGTGGGAGCTTAGTGCATGTATGCATCGATACTGCACACTGTGGGCTTGGTGATTAGCTCACGGTTTGACAGGCGTACAGTTATCTTGGCACACTCACAGGAGTGAATATTGTGATGTATGCTTGTGTGGCTACGAGCTAGGTAGCCGGATTTGAGCACTAATGGCTTGAGGTTTTTCAGCAGGTTTCAGCTACAGGTTTACAAGTTTATAGGTAGGTTTGAGGGCTTATTTGGGCGCTGAATTTTCAGCCATTGTTTTCTCTTTGCAGGTGTCCATGTATGGCTCAGATGTAGGATGATCTGGGACACGTTTGTGACTTGTTTATGCAGCTGTTTAAGAGCTGAATTTTGGGGCTGTTTTGCAACCATATTTTACAGCCATACAGGAGCTTGGTTTACTCTACAGGAGCTCGTACACTTGGCATTTGGGATTTGCATCATTGCCATTTGTGGAGCACAGTGTGGTTACACTACTTCGAGAGATTTTATGCGTGGATTCACATGAGCATTGTAGGTGCTGGTGAGCTCTTTTTTTGAGAGCATTTTCTCATTGTCGTGCAGCTCCGCTCCCATGCTAAGAAAGATGCTAGAAAAATGCACATCAAGTTGTTTGAAGCTTACATGATTAATGAACAGTAGTGTTAAGGCCTGGTAACATGACAAGTTCAATGCTGAATGTATGTCAATGCGGTTAAAAAGGCCTACAGATGCCTTAATGATGCCAAAAAGTGTTATGCTTCAAGTGGGAACGGATGGGATATTGTGACCTAGAACTGCAGTGCTTGATGTGCTCTACCGGCCTGTCTTTACGGCTCGTCAATTAGGACTACAGATAAAAAGTTATGATAATTTTAAGTTGAGTCAGTAGCAGATCCGTACCGGATTGAGCAGCTGAAGCTGGGGAGAAAGAAATGAAATGAATGCACAGGCCTGAAGTGCTCACTTTGTGGAGCGCGTCAGTCTTTTCAGATCAGTGATTGGAGTCCTGGTCGCCAAGATATTGGTCGATAAAGATTCACCGGGGGCCGGTTCCGTACCAGTCTAATCCGCTCGTAAAGAGTGTCATTTTGGAATTTTGAGCAGCAGCCAGGGGTTTGAATGCAGTAGAATAAGTGCTCGAGGTCGTCTCTTGATACGGGCAACAGATTTCATGATGAGGTTGCTCGACGTGGGCTACTAGGGAAAGATGCTATGCTTGGCATTGCCTTGGCCGGCATGTATGCCAAAGGTGGTGTCCTTACAATGGCTATGGCCGCCCAGAGGAGAAAATGATATGCTTGGCATTGCTACGGCCCGTGTTAGTATTTGTGCCAAACGTGGTGTTTGTGCTGCTTCGCTATACCTTAGTCAATATGTTTACAAAACATGCTGTGCTCAACCAAGTCTGTCGGCAATGCATAAAAAAGGTGGTGCCCTACAAGGGCCTAACACCCACCAAGGAGTTAACTTGGCCGGTATAAGGCCGCCCAAAAAGAGAAGCCACCTAAGGCAAAGGTAAATTGAAGCCATTTTTCTTGAATAAGGTGTGAAACAAAAGGCGAAGAGAGTTGCCATGGCGTTCAGTAGCGAGCCGAGAGCAGGGGGAAAAAAACACGATCGCGGCGGGCTGTAGAGAGCTCGGTTGAGCGCGACTGAGAAGGAAAAACTCTTCAGCTCGGCAAGGTGAACAGTTTTGGCGCCTGTCTCGTCAAATTTCGTGCTGTTCGATTTTCGCGCTACCACATCAGCAGGGGGGGTTTTTTACGCCTCCCTAGCAACGACGGCGCCGTCATTGCTAAGGGAGGGAGGAAGCTATTAATAGGGTGTTTTTTGCATGAAAGGAAAGGGTATTATTCACCTGCGAGAGAGGTTGAAGTGCATTAAGGGAAGAAGGCGAGCAAGGAAGCAAGAGAGGCAAAGAAGGCTCCCTCTCTATCGATCTCTGGCTCAAGCTAGGCGAGGCGAGGAGGTAATCAAGGCGTGCTCTCTCTCTCTCTCGAGCTTGCACAAAATCAAAGAGGTGATTTCGGCTCGTCCTTGGCACACAAGCAAGGGCTAGTTCTCTCTCTCGTATTGAAGGGCGAGGAAAATCTTGGCGAGAAGGAGTTCTCCCTCTCTCTCGATCTCCGGCTCAAGCAAGGAGAGGGCAAACAAGGCTCGTAAGCAGTCTTTCAGAAAGAAAGCCAAGATTCGGCATAGCAAGCATGACAAGTTTTGAGAGCCCGGGGTAAGCCGACCGTGAAGGGAAATTGGAAAGTCCAGTGCTAAAGAAAAGCCAAGATAGTGTTCGAAGACAAGTCAATCAAATGGAACCAGCACATTACGATTTTGTTCGTCAGCAGGCAACCTAATTTTATTTTCTTTCTTCTTATTGAATCACGGAGCCTTTAACGGCCCGGAGTATTCTGTAAGGGGAGTTTAAGCTCCGAAATCGTCATTAGTATCAATTAACGGTGTTGTTAACGACACTTCTTCATTATTGTGCATCAACTTCGTCGGTGTTACCGGTTTCCGAGCAAGTTTTGTGCATCAATAGCATTACCAAGTGATTAAAAGCTGTTGTATTGTGTGGTGCGGTAAATTTTTGCTCTCAATCTTTCCACAGCCGCAGCAGCCCGCTGCTGACCTGGCTCAAGTTTCGAACACATATCCTTCGACACCTAGTGAACCTGACGCAAAACCGAGGCGGGGTGGAAAAATTGTTGAAGCATATGTCTACACCACAAGAAGCAGCCATGCAAGAGATGATGCAGTAGTTTGCAGCATACATGCAACAACAACAGGCTGTCCAGCAGCAACATAATTTGCAAGAGCGAATTCGTAAAGCTCGTGAAAATGTTACGGAAAATCTGCAACGGTTTGAGGGCCGAGATATTTCAAAATTTTGCAATTTGTATGAGCACTCTATGGAAGATAATGGTATTGAAGACCAGGATTCAGTGGAAGGATTTCATCTGATTGCAGTGCCGGAACTCAGGGCCCGGATTAAAGAAATTCAAGCGGCTCAAGGGCCAAACTGACAGGATTTTAAGAAGGTGCTGCAAGAGGAATATTTTTTGGAGGATTCTCAACGGGTGACCAGACAGAGTTTTACGAAGTGGGTGCAGAAGAAGGGTAAAGATTTATCTGCACGAGAACTTTTGCGAGAGTTTGAGAAGAAGTTTCATCAGTTATCATCAGCAGAACAACGTTCCTTGAGGGATCAAAAGGTGGAATTGTTTATTCAAGATGCTGATTCATGACTACAAAAGAATTTGGTGCAATTATTGGAGGATCCGGTGGGAGAATTGGGATTGACATCAGATTGGAAAATAGTATCTGAAGCGGTGAACATCATCGTAAAACGACAGAAGCGAGTTGATAAGCAAATCGTGATCAGGTACTGGATGATGATGAAGACGAGATTAAAGAGAAACCGCCCTCTAATTACGCAAAGTGGAGAGGCCTGTTTTTGACGGTCTCGTTTAAGATATTCAAGAACTAAATTTGAATTTTAAAACTGTTAAATTTAAAGGGTTAGCTGCAAAGGTGTCTACTTCTGAACCTAAGCAACAGCAGCAACCACCACGTAAAAATTGGGATCGATGCATGTGGTGCGATAGTGAAGACCACAGGTTTGTGAGAGAGTGTAATGAGTTTGATGAAGCTTATAAGAAGAATGTAGTTTTCTGGAAAGACAAGAAGATTCATCTCAGGGTGAAAAGGGAAATGCTCCGCTTAAACTTTGGCAGAGACGGAATGAAGAAGATAGTGGAGGAAATAAAACATAATGTTTCCCTTCTAGAAGCAGCTACATATGGGCTGTAGGTTTGTGGTAAGGAAGATGATGATGGTACAGGTGCAAAGGGCCAGTTGTGGCCATATGCTCTAAAGATAGTAGAAGCAGGTAAGGTAACATACGGTAAGTTACAACAGGTGGGGAATTCAATTCGAGAAACCATTGGGTGGACTGATCCAGTGGATTCTCTTTCAGTATATGCTTATATTGCTAAAGCTCAAGCCAATGAAGCTATGGTGGAAGAGAAGCGGAAAAGAGATGAAGATGTGGCTGGGACGTCAAAAAGGCTGACAAGATCCAACAATAAGAAAGAAGAAGGGTCAGCTCCTAAACCTACTCCAGAAATGGTTATGGAAGAAGCTCCGAAGAACAAGAAGCAAGGTAAGCCTAAAGGGACCTCGTATAAACTCAAGTCTGATATTGAATTGGCTACAGATTTGAAGAAAGTTTTTGAAGAACGTATCCTAAATAGTAAAGTGGAGCTCACATTGGGGGATATTCTTGGAATTTCTAAGCGCGAGTTCCATGAAGAGATCATCGACATGATAAAAAGGAAACAGCAAGTACAGAGTGATCAAGAGTCAGATCTAGTTAAAAGCCAAGTGGTTCGTCACATTAAAGGAATTTTGGAAGACTATGAAGAGTATTTAGCAGATCTTGAAGAAGAAGATCCAAAGCCTGTGGTGGTTCCTAGCCCGATTATACCCGAGGAAAGAAACATGGATTTTAATGATGGTGAAGATGAAGAAGTTATAACGAAGAGTCACTTTTCGAGGACTCATTGGGCCAGAGCAACGGCAGAAAATGTGGTAAAGCTTGGCGACATTGAGGAGCCGGTCTTAGCCCTCATAGACCATGGTTCCAAAATCAATCTCATGGCAAAGAATTTGCACCAAAAGGGGAAGTGGCCTATTGATGTAGATCACGGGTGGCGGATTCGAGCTGCCAATATGCTTCTTGGAGATATTTACGGTGCATGCGCAAATGTTAAGGTAACTATTGGGGATGTTTGTGATGAGCAAATTTTTTTTATACAGAAGCATTCCTCCTACCCGTTGATTCTAGGAAAACCCTACGTTATGGCTGTGCGGATGGAAACTAAGGTGCTGTGGATGATGGCTCGGCCTATGCCACGGTTCGAAGCTGAGATGGTAAGAAAGCGGTTCAATTTCTAGCTGTATGTGTTGATCATGTTAGAAACAAAGACAATTTACGTGATCGTCCAATGCCAAAGATATGTAAGGAGTTTAAAGAACATAGATTTCCTCAGGATTTTCTTGGGGTGCCACTATAAAGCGGGACTATGGTGGTGCAAGTGAGGAGAAGTTCTCGCAAAAAGAAACATTCTCTTCAGGATTTCTAGGGTTGACATCTGAGGGTTCAGTATCTTACAGGAAATTTAATGATTTAACTAAGTGGGAGAAACAATATGTTTCAAGCATTCAAAGTGACTTGCAGGGATGTGATGTGCTAGAACCGGATGATGTGATATCAGGAATCTTCAAAGAGATCTCTTATGTTGATACTATGTCAGAGCTTGAGGATATCAAGCAGAACAGGTTAGAGAGTGGAACTGAAGTTGTTAAAGTGTACTCAATGCACATATATGAAGAGCTGGACATATACGAGGCACTTATGCATATTGAGGATGACTTGGATAAATAAGTTGAAGCACAGGTAGAGACAACGTACAAGACAGTTGCAAGGAAAGTGAGACCTGTGGCTACACCTCTAGCAGAGGGAAGTGATGAAGTAATTAAAGAAGCTTCTCGACAGCCTATGCTCAGAAATCCTAAGAACATTGGGTACAAATTCACTAAAGAGACATTGCAGCAGCTGAAGGTGGGAGAAGATGGTTTTCTCAACGAAGACGAAATCAAGTGTTTTCAAGGTATGCTTGAAAAAAATGGTAGAGATTTTGCCTTTGAGCCAAGTGAGATCGGTGTGTGGATCCAAGTGTTGTAGCACTTATGGTTATATTCACGATTCCTCACATGCCATGGAGCTTACGTCTTATTCCAGTTCCTAAATCTCACTTGCCAAAGCTTATCAATTTGCTTCATGAGAAGACACAAATGAGAATCTTGGAACCATCATGTGCGCCATACTCTAACCGATGGTTCACGGTTCCAAAGCAAAATGGTATCTAAGATTTATACAGGATATGAAGCCTATTAACAAGGTAACAATTCGCAATGTGGGTACCGGCCCAATTGTGGATGAATTTGCTGAGGCTTTTGCAGGAAGGTCAGTTTACTCTATGGGTGATCTTTATTCTGGATATGATCAATTTCAGTTAGCTTTGGAGAGCAGGGATCTTACTACGATGCGTACATCTCTCGGATTGGTAAGGATGTGCACTCTGCCACCACAACGTGCTACTAATTCTATAGCTCATATGATGAACGGCATGAATAAGGTATTAAGGGACTTTATCCCACATGTTACTATGCCTTTCATTGATGATCTACCGATTAAGGGCTGTGAGGAAAGCTCAAAAGATGAGGTAAAAGATCAGAGGGGGTGCTGACAGTTTGTTGCTCAATATATTGCCTACTGTGATGCTATTTTATCTAGGCTTGAAGAAGTTAACTTAACACTTTCAGGGCAAAAATCAACTTTTGGTGCCAAAGAGGTTCTAATTGTAGGGCACATGTGCAGTCCAGAAGGTAGAAGGCCAAGTCCGGCTAAAGTCGAAGCTATTCAAAAGATGAAGGAAATGTGCTCTTCGGTTATTGAAGTTCGTCGGTTTTTGGGTGCATGTGTTTTTTATCTTATTTGACTGCCACATTTTGCTTCTGTCGCAGAAGTGCTTTATCAACTGCTGAGAAAAGGTAAAATATTTGTTTGGGAAGAAGTTCATACACAAGCTATCAAGAAATTAAAGAAGATGCTTCTTGAGGCTCCGACCTTGAGGAAAGTTGACTACAAATGTGGAAGGCCAGTAATCTTAACGGTTGATACTAGCCCGACAGATATTGGATGGGCTATAGGTCAAGATGATGAAGAAGGTAACAGGTATGCGGTTCGATTTGGAGCAAAAGTGCTCAATGCTCGCCAAAGAGGCTAGCCACAGGTTAAGAGAGAACTTTGGGGCGTTGCTACTGCTCTAAGGTCTGATAAAGAATACTTTATTGGAGCTTCAGTCGTGGTAGAGACAGATTGCTTGCCACTGATAGGGATGATTGCAAATTGCTCTACTCCGGATATTGCTATGCTACAATGGATAGCCTATATTAAGTCTCTTAATCCTGAATTTTATCATATTGCATGTAGAGATAATCCTGTTGCAGATATGTTATCAAGAGCTAGATTTGAAGATGAAGAAGAGATGCTGACCACAAGTGATGATGTTGGCTTGAAGTTCTATTCGTCTTCTTATTTGCATGCAAATTGTGGAAATATTGCTCATGCTTTTGAGGTATTTTCTGAAGAGTTCTATGAAGGAGAATGGATTTTGATTGGTCGCTACCTTAGCACTTTTACTAAGCATGAACAGTGGACGGATCAAGAGTACAAAAAGATCAGGAAGAAAGATTACGGCTATTTTCTGAAGGATGGGCATCTATGGAAGCAGCCAAAACTTTCTAAAGGAGTACCGCAACGGGTTGTTGTGATAAAGCGACTCAACAACACGTTATCAAAGAGTTTCATGAAAGTTTATGGGTTGGACACAGAGGGGTCTGGGAAACTTTTGTCAAGATTAAGGATCGTTACTGGTGGAAAGTTATGTATAAAGATGTGGCTCAGTTTGTGGAGACATGCCTAATATGCCAACAGTATTCTAATGTACGACATCGAGATGGATTGCATCCCACCTATCCATTGGCTATGCACTACAAGTGGGTGGTGGACCTGATTACCATGCCAACAGGTGTCTGGCAAATGCTGTATATTGTTCTTGCCAGAGAGGATCTTACTAATCAGGTGGAAGGCAGAGCTTTGCGTACCAAGGCTACCAGTTCCGTATGCAAGTTATTTCTTGAGGATGTTATTTCCAAGTATGGATGTGTTGGTAGAATTACTGCTGATAGAGGAGAGCTTGATGCAGATGAAGCTCGGGATTTCTTTGCTTGCTTGGGCATTAAATTGGCTCTCACTACAACATACAATCTAGAGGGTAATGCCAAAAGTGAAAGAGGGCATCCGCCTATTGTTAAAGCTTTAGCAAAGGCATGCCATGCACATATTCGTGATTGGCCTAAACTCTTACCATTTGCTTTATAGGATGATCGAACTACACATAGTTCTGTTACAGGTTTTATGCCATTTGAGCTAATGTACGGGCAAAAACTCATTATGCCTATAGAGAAAGCGATTATCTCTTAGACCGTAATGCCATGGGAAGAAGGTATGTCTACAGAAGATTTGCTTGCATTGCGCATACGCCAACTTGAGAGACGTCAAGAAGATATTGAACATGCTAAAGTAATGCTTAGGGAAGCAAGGTTGAAGAACAAAGCAGCGTTTGATGGTAAGCAGAGACTACGACCTCGTGCTATTAAAAATGGGGATTGGGTCCTTGTATATGACAGTAGCCTAAAGAACTAGTAAACTGCTATGTGGAAGATGCTTAAACGATGGTTAGGACCATATGTTGTACTTCATGTTTATGATAATGCGAGCTACAAGTTATGCGAGCTTGATGGCACTGAGCTCAAGGTGCCTATTGCAGAGAAAAGAGTTAAATGTTTAAGCAACGAGATGGTGAGATTAATATTGGAGACTTCAACACAGATCAACCTCCTGAAGACAATGATAAGTATGCATCAGACAATGAGTCTGATGATGCTCTTTATGATGCTTTATAAGTACGGTTGGCACAGACCGGAGGCTGTGCAGGTTCAGAGGGGGTGGATGTCGTGCAGCTCCGATCCCATCCTAAGAAATATTCTAGAAAAATGCACATCAAGTTGTTTGAAGATCACATGATTAATGAATAGTAGTTAAGGCCTGGTAACAGGACAAGTTCAATGCTGAATCTATGTCAAATGAGGTTAAAAAAGCCTACAGATGCCTTAATGATACTAAAAAGTGTTATGATTGAAGTGGGAACGGATGGGATATTGTGACCTATAACTCTAGTGCTTGATGTGCTCTATCGGCCTGTCTTTACGGCTCGTCAATCAGAGCTACGGATAAGAAGTTATGATAGTTTTAAGTTGAGTTAGAAGTAGATCCATACCGGATTGAGCAGCAGAGGGGACAAAAATGAAATGAATGCACAGGCCTGAAGTGCTCACTTTGTGGAGCGTGTCAATATTTTCAGATCAGTGATCGGAGTCCCGGTCGCCAAGATATTGGCCGATAAAGATTCACCAGTCCAATCCGCTCGTAAAGAGTGCCATTTTGGAATTTTGAGCAGCAGCCAGGGATTTGAACACAGTAGAATAAGTGCTCGAGGTCGTCTCTTGATACGGGCAACAGATTTCATGATGAGGTTGCTCGACGGGGGTTGCTAGGGAAAGATGATATGCTTGGGTGGTGCCCTTACAATGGCTATGGCCGCCCAGAGGAGAAAATGATATGCTTGGCATTGCTACGGCCCGTGTTAGTATTTGTGCCAAACGTGGTGTTTGTGCTGCTTCGCTATACCTTAGTCCATATGTTTGCAAAACATGCCGTGCTGAACAAAGTCTGTCGGCAATGCATAAAAAAGGTGGTGCCCTACAAGGGCCTAACACCCACCAAGGAGTTAACTTGGCCGGCGTAAGGCCGCCCAAAAAGAGAGGCCACCTAAGGCAAAGGTAAATTGAAGCCTTTTTTTTGAATAAGGTGTGAAACAAAAGGCGAAGAGAGTCGCCATGGCGTTCAGTAGTGAGCCGAGAGCAGGGGAAAAAAAACACGATCACGGCGGGCTAAAGAAAGCTCGGTTGAGCGCGACTGAGAAGGAAAAAGTCTTCACCTTGCCAAGGCGAACAGTTTCGGAGCCTATCCCGTCGAATTCCGTGTTGGTCGATTTTTGCGCTGCCACATCAGCAGGGGGGATTTTTTTTGCCTCCCTAGCAATGACGGTGCCGTCGTTGCTAAGGGAGGGAGGAAGCTATTAATAGGGTGTTTTTTGCATGAAAGGAAAGGGTATTATTCACCTGCGAGAGAGGTTGAAGGGCATTAAGGGAAGAAGGCGAGCAAGGAAGCAAGAGAGGCAAAGAAGGATCCCTCTCTATTGATCGGGCTCAAGCTAGGCAAGGCGAGGAGGTAATCAAGGCGTGCTCTCTCTCTCTCTCTCTCTCTCTCTCTCTCTCTCTCTCTCTCTCTCTCTCTCGCTTGCACAAAATCAAAGAGGTGATTTAGGCTCGTCCTTGGCACACAAGCAAGGGCTAGTTCTCTCTCTCGTATTGAAGGGCGAGGAAAATCTTGGCGAGAAGGAGTTCTCCCTCTCTCTCTATCTCTGGCTCAAGCAAGGAGAGGGCAAACAAGGCTCATAAGCAGTCTTTCAGAAAGAAAGCAAATCTTCGGCATAGCAAGCAGGACAAGTTTTGAGAGCCCGGGGTAAGCCGACCGTGAAGGGAAATTGGAAAGTCCAGTGCTAAAGAAAAGCCAAGATAGTGTTCGAAGACAAGTCAATCAAATGGAACCAACACATTAGGATTTTGTTCGTCGGGGCAGACAACCTAATTTTATTTTCTTTCTTTTTATTGAATCACGGAGCCGTTAACGGCCCGAAGTATTCTGTAAGGGGAGTTTAAGCTCCTAAATCGTCATTAGTATTAATTAACTGTGTCGTTAATGACACTTCTTCATAATTGTGCATCAACTTCGTTGGTGTTACCGGTTTCTGAGCAAGTTTTGTGCATCAATAGCATTACCAAGTGATTAAAAGCTGCTGTATTGTGCGGTACGGTAAATTTTTGCTCTCAATCTTTCCACAGCCAACAGCCCGGTGCTGACCTGGCTCAAGTTTCGAACACATATCCCCCGACACCTGGTGAACCTGACGCGAAACCAAGCCGGGGTGGGAGAATTGTTGAAGCATATGTCTACACCACAAGAAGCAGCCATGCAATAGATGATGTAGCAGTTTGCAGCATACATGGAACAACAACAAGCTGCCCAGCAACAACATAATTTGCACTAGCGGATTCGTAAAGCTCGTCAAAATGTCACGGAATAGCTACAACGGTTTGAGGGCCGAGATATTTTAAAATTTTGCAATTTGTATGAGCAGTCTATGGAAGATAATGATATTGAAGACTAGGATTCATTGGAAGGATTTCATCTGATTGCAGTGTCGGAACTTAGGGCCCGGATTAAAGAAATTCAAGCGGCTCAAGGGCCGAACTGACAGGATTTTAAGAAGGCGCTGCAAGAGGAATATTTTTTGGGGGATTCTCAACGGGTGACCAGACAACGGTTTACGAAGTGGGTGCAGAAGAAGGGTAAAGATTTATATGAACGAGAACTATTGTGAGAGTTTGAGAAGAAGTTTCATTAGTTATCATCAGCACTACAACATTCCTTGAGGGATCAAAAGGTGGAATTGTTTATTCAAGTTACTGATCCGCGACTACAAAAGAATTTGGTGCAATAATTGGAGGATCCGGCGGGAGAATTGAGATGGACATCAGATTGGAAAATAGTATCTGAAGCGGTGAACATGATCGTAAAATGACAGAAGCAAGTTGATAAGCAAATCGTGATCAGGTACTGGATGACTATGAAGACGAGATTAAAGAGAAACCGCCCTCTAATTACCCAAAGTGGAGGGGCCTATTCTTGACGATCTCGTTAAAGGTATTCAAGAACTAAATTTGAATTTTAAAACTGTTAAATTTGAAGGGTTAGCTGCAAAGGCGTCTACTTCTAAACCTAAGCAGCAGCAGCAGCCACCACGTAAAAATTGGGATTGATGCATGTGGTGCAATAGTGAAGACCACAGGTTTGTGAGAGAGTGTAATGAGTTTGATGAAGCTTATACGAAGAATGTAGTTTTCTGGAAAGACAAGAAGATTCATCTCAGGGCGACAGGGGAAATGCTCCACTTGAACTTTGGTAGAGGGGGAATGAAGAAGATAGTGGAGGAAATACAACATAATGTTGCCCTTGTGGAAGCAGCTACATATGGGCTGCAAGTTTGTGGTAAGGAAGATGATGATGGTACAGGTGCAAAGGGCTAGTTGTCGCCATATGCTCTAAAGATAGCAGAAGCAGGTAAGGTAACATACGGGAAGTTACAACACGTCGGGAATTCAATTCAAGAAACCACTGGGTGGACCGATTCAGTGGATTCTCTTTCAGTATATGCTTATATTGCTAAAGCTCAAGCCAATGAAGCTCTGGTGGAAGAGAAGCGGAAAAGAGATGAAGAGGTGGCTGGGACGTCAAAAAGGCAGATGAGATCTAGCAATAATAAAGAAGAAGGGCCAGCTCCTAAACCTGTTCCGGAGGTGGTTATGGAAGAAGCTCCGAAGGACAAGAAGCAAGGTAAGCCTAAAGGGCCCTCGTATAAACTCAAGCGTGATATTGAATTGGCTATAGATTTGAAGAACGTATCCGAAATAGTAAAGTGGAGCTCACATTGGGGGATATTCTTGGAATTGCTAAGCGCGAGTTCCATGAAGAGATCATCGACATTATAAAAAGGAAGCAACAAGTACGGAGTGATCAAGAGTCAGATCAAGTTAAAAGCCAAGTGGTTCATCACATTGAAGCAATTTTGGAAGACTATGAAGAGTATTTAGCAGATCTTGAGGAAGAAGAGCCAAAGCCCGATTATACCTGAGGTAAGAAACATGTATTTTAATGATGGTGAAGATGAAGAATTTATACCCAAGAGTCACTTTTTGAGGACTCATTGGGCCATAGCAATGACAGAAACAGTGGTAAAGCTTGGCGACATGGAGGAGCCGGTCTTAGCCCTCATAGACCATGGTTCGAAAATCAATCTCATGGCAAAGAATTTGCACCAAAAGGGGAAGTGGCCTATTGATGTAGATGACGGGTGGCGGATTCGAGCTGCCAATATGCTTCTTGGAGATATTTACGGTGCATGCGCAAATGTTAAGGTAACTATTGGGGATGTTTGTGATGAGCAAATTTTTTTTATACAGAAGCATTCCTCCTACCCGTTGATTCTAGGAAAACCCTACGTTATGGCTGTGCGGATGGAAACTAAGGTGCTGTGGATGATGGCTCGGCCTATGCCACGGTTCGAAGCTGAGATGGTAAGAAAGCGGTTCAATTTCTAGCTGTATGTGTTGATCATGTTAGAAACAAAGACAATTTACGTGATCGTCCAATGCCAAAGATATGTAAGGAGTTTAAAGAACATAGATTTCCTCAGGATTTTCTTGGGGTGCCACTATAAAGCGGGACTATGGTGGTGCAAGTGAGGAGAAGTTCTCGCAAAAAGAAACATTCTCTTCAGGATTTCTAGGGTTGACATCTGAGGGTTCAGTATCTTACAGGAAATTTAATGATTTAACTAAGTGGGAGAAACAATATGTTTCAAGCATTCAAAGTGACTTGCAGGGATGTGATGTGCTAGAACCGGATGATGTGATATCAGGAATCTTCAAAGAGATCTCTTATGTTGATACTATGTTAGAGCTTGAGGATATCAAGCTGAATAGGTTAGAAAGTGGAACTAAAGTTGTTAAAGTGCACTCAATGGACATGTATGAAGAGCTGGACATATACGAGGCACTTATGCATATTGAGGATGACTTGGATAAAGAAGTGGAAGCACGTGTAGAGACGAAGTACAAGACAGTTGTAAAGAAAGTGAGACCTGTGGCTACACCTAGAGGGAAGTGATGAAGTAATTAAATAAGCTTCTCGACAAACTATGCTCAGAAATCCTAAGAACATTGGGCACAAATTCACTAAAGAGACATTGCAGCAGCTGAGGTGGGAGAAGATGGCTTTCTCAACGAAGAGGAAATCAAGTGTTTTCAAGGTATGCTCGAAAAAAATGGTAAAGCTTTTGCCTTTGAGCCAAGTGGGATTGGGTGTTTGGATCCAAGTGTTGTAGCACCTATGGTTATATTCACTGTTCCTCACATGCCATGGAGCTTACGTCCTATTCCAGTTCCTAAAGCTCACTTGCCAAAGCTTATCAATTTGCTTAATGAGAAGTCATAACTTTCATAGAAGTCATCCAAAATTTTTGGACCTTATCTCTTTAGAATCCATTTTTAAAAAGTTTTCCAATGATAGGTCATATCATGGGGTTTTGAGAAATATTTAGAGGGGTCTACCGGGTTGCTTTCTTTTGTACAACTTTGATGATGTGGCACTCTTAAAAGGCCCAAAAATGAGTTCAAAACTTTCCTAATGCATGGAGACTATTTTCTAAATTTACAGAGATTTAAGATCTTCTAAAGTGAAGCCCACACACCATTTTGATAAGGGGAAACCCTAATTCACTTCCTCACAAGCTCAGATACAAGTTTACAAAGAGGCGGGACTACAACACACATAGATTGGGCAACCATGGAAGCTATTGCATAGTAGTGAAAAAATGCTGGTTTTTTCTGTCAAAATCAGCCCTCTCTCTCTTACCCACAGAAATATGAGCTGATCTGTCAATTTTTGGGTCATTTTGCCACTTTGGACCAAAACTAGGTCATTTTCAGCTCATTTTTTACCTAGAAATATCATTTTTTAATGCAAAAAATCTCAAATGGAGTCAGAAAACTCCCTAAATTTGTGGGATCACTAGCATAAGCATAAAAAGCATAGATAAGAATTATTTTTCATCAATATACTATTTTTGGTCACTTTCCATGCAGTCCTGCAAATGACGTCTGTTAGTTGATGTTTTTGACAGTTTTTGCCCGCATCACTCTTTATAGGCGAGATGAGTGTGACACCATGAAACACTTGGAATATATACATTGTCAAACCACATTAAGCATCTTATCAAGTGGAAAAGCACGCAAATGCGCCACATGTAGGGCCACGACTCCCCGGATAGGTATGTACTTGATAACGACCGTAGTAGACGTTTCAACATATATCACAATATGTACATGATTCCTTTTATTTGCATACATCGAGAAGTGTCAAGAGTGAGGTGAATGTTTTTATTTCACACTATGTACATGCCAAGGCACGACAATGTACGTGAATGTTCGTCTCAGGATAGCGAGCGTCGAGGGAGGTAGAGCGAAGGGGGATCCTGTGGCTTCGCTTCTTTTCGTATGTGGGTGAGGGGAGCGAAGTCCCCTATTTCAGAGCGTGTCGTCCCAGACGCAGAGAACAAGGATATTGATGCACCCATGTCATGGGTGCTACTATAGAGTAAAGTATGGCGACAAATTGGAGTTTGCTATAGCACAAGGCAAGGCGTTTTGATCTAGGGGGGTTCACCTTTTAGTACCCCCTATATAACGTGCATTCGCGGGGTATTAAAAATCCCCCTCTTTTAACATTTCCAAATGAATAAAACGAATGATACAGAGTTACATCATGGTGAACCTGATACAAGGTCTGGATAAAAAGAAAGAAACTGACTAAACAGAAACACTACTAGAGCTATAATAGGTGGGTATCAAGAGCCTGAGGAGTACATATACAAAAAACATGCGTGTGTATCCCAAAGAAGGCATACAAAATGGTAGATATCTGCATGTATCAAAATCTGGAGATGGCTCACATTGATTGGGGCATGATTGGGTGAATGTCTTCCATGGGGAGAGTTTGCACAAGGTGCCTCCCATGTCTCGCCGATATAGATCTCATCCTTTGCTACAACCTCCTCTTGCAATGGGAGCGTCCCTCATCCTAGACCTCCTAGATCTCTCGATCTCTGTGGCTCCATCACTTAATCTACCTCTGCTACTGATATGCCATGTATCCCTCCTCTACAGTTGCTCCCATCTCTTCTCAGACTCTAGATGGAAGAACACTCTAATCTATCTCTTAATCTCTATCTCTCTCTCAGTAACTATTTGATGTCCTTGAATCTCCACTAGATAGAGTCCAAGACATCTCTAATCCTCGTGTCTCATAAATCTAGATAGATAAAAAAACACCTCTCTAAAGCTACGATGTACAACATAGCATATTGTATGATGGCATATAGTGGACCTCTATCTCTGGCTCTCTCCGAATTTTTCCAATAGGACAGTACATGCCATGGGACAAGTGAGTGTCTATGTAGACAGGCCTAGATAAGAATCCATCCTCTATCAGTTGGAGAAAATGCTCTTTATACATAGTCATCTTCATGCCTAGTTCCTATGTAGGCTCTATCCATGTCCTCTATATCCAATTGAGACAAATCTTGTCATACAAGTCTAGGGACCTCCCTCCATATCACAACAAAGAGAGAGAGAGAGAGAGAGAGAGAGAGAGAGAGAGAGAGAGAGAGAGAGAGAGAGAGAGAGAGAGAGAGAGAGAGAGAGAGAGAGAGAGAGAGAGAGAGAATACATGTTAGCAAAATCTCATGCGTTTCTTACATTTTTGGCAAGTCTTGTGATAGAAAAATCAGTGCATAATTTCTCGTTGAAGCCCCTCCCTACCAGCACATGTTGCGGTCTTCGGGTACACACTCCCCTCACCCTTCTCTCCCCCTTGTTCACCCCTTCCCTCAGCCCATTAAAAGTACGGTTCAAATGCAAAAGAACGAGTACCAGACCCAACCTTGTATTAAAAGATGCTAAAAATAATAATTCTTTTTGACTCACTCTTCTCTATTGTTGTTCCTACACCGTTTTGAGGGCATTGTCTATGGCCAACTAACAACCCACTATCTATGTACACCATCAAAGGTTTACTTCAACGTATTTTCTTTCAATAGCAAAGAGAAGAGACATTGGGACATGTGAGAGAGAGAGAGAGAGAGAGAGAGAGAGAGAGAGAGAGAGAGAGAGAGAGAGAGAGAGAGAGAGAGAGAGAGAGAGAGAGAGAGAGAGAGAGAGAGAGAGACGAAAGAGGATAAAAGGCTCATCTGCCTCTTTTGCTCTCTTGGCCCCTTACATTTTTGCTAATCTCGATGTATCCATTTCTATTCAACACACATTGGAGGTCGTTCTTTGTGCATTTGAGAGCTCTACCATTAGCAGAACGATGATATGCCGTGCAAGGCATGCTGATATGGTTTAAGTTCTGCACTCAAGAAAAATGTAGCAACTCCTTTATTTCACAGACAACATAAGACCAAGAAAACGCTCCCTATCTTGCAACCATGGAACAAGAATACATGTTGCAAGGTGTAGTGCTTGTCATGGAGGACTTGAATCTTGTGTCTCACATCCTTTCTTGCCTTCTCACACCTCACGATCGGCCATCTGCTTCATTGTCTCCAAATTGTAGAATGAGGGTTCCCATTAGATTGCGTGTACTCCTTCACTCCCTTCTACAACACTTTTCAAATGTGTGAGCCAATGTCTAAAGCTTTTAAAGTACTCTTTGACTTCCAAACAAGCAAGCAAGTTATTTTCATTCTATATGTTGTATTGAACTCACTCTCTAATGTACTTCTAATTATCTATTGTCTATGATCTATCGTGTAAGCCTCAACTTACATGGCTGTTTGTTGAGATAAACCTATATCTCACACTCATGGTGAGAATAAATCCTTAAGCCAAGCATGCACCACCATCTATGTGCATAGTCATATTTTTCCTATGGAACCTATCAATCCTCACACAAGCTACTCATTTTCTATACACATGCTACACACTTGATAGACACATGCTACTTGTGGTATCTCACATGAACCATGCATATCCAATGTATCTACCATAAGGTTTACAATGGGTTATGAGATTGGGACCGCCGTCTTGGAGACACCGCAAACGGAAACTTTAGTTGCTGCCAAGGAAACAAGTATACCTAAGGTTCGGGACACCTACTCTCTTGAAGGTAGTCCTACTACCTAGGGTGAGTGGTAGATGCTTCCGCCAGAGCATGGAGTATTCAAGACTTGCGAACTAGCACTTTGTATGCAAAAAGATGGGCCATCTTAAAAAGGCTTTTCCTTGCATAGGCACGCCACATACCTAGCCTACCAAGGTTGGCCGCGCATAGCACACAGAGACTCAGGGTGCACAAGCTCACACCTCTTTTGAGGAGGTTGATAGCATGTGGCCATATGCAGTAGCCTCGGCCATATGCAGTAGCCTCCGCCAAAAAAGGGAAGGTAACTAAACAGGTATTACATAAAGATGGTGATTGAATACGCCATACAACAGGTTGGGATGACCCTGTGGAATCTTTATCCGTGCCTGCCTATCTTGTAAAATGATATAACAATGAAGCAATTGTGGAAGATAAGCGTAGACGTGAGAATGGAGAGATGTAGGTCCTTCTACTTCAAAGAGGGTTACAAGAGCCGGAGGAAGAAAGGATCCCGGTCCTTCTTATGAGGCTCCATCACATGTGCCTCCTCCTCCTGAGATTCCTATGGAGGAGGCATCTACAACAAATAAGAAAGAGCAAGGAAAAACCAAATCAAAAGGCCCTACATACAAACTACAATCGGACATTGAAGCTGCCACAAACTTAAAGCAGGTATTGGAGGAAAGGATTTTGAATAGCAAAGTTGAGTTTACCTTGGGTGAGGTTCTTGGCATTGCTAAACGTGAGTTTCATGAAGTAATTATAGATATCATAAAAAGAAAGAGGCAAACTCTCACTTAGTCTATTGCTCCACAGTCTCGAGGGTGAAAAGAAGTCACTTAAGGCACATGGAATACATGTCCAAGAGAGTGATTGCGATGAGAGTGTGGTAGGATGCTACCAGTCTTCTCAAAGAGATGCACATGCTAGATTTGCAGATGATGATGATGAAGATGAAGGCTCCTAGAAAAGACACTACTCCAAAAGTCATTGGGCAAGAGCTACAACAGAAACTTTAGTCAAGGTTGGTGATCTTGAGGAACCATATGTTTCATTGATAGATCATGGCTCTGAGATCGATCTTATGTCCAAGAGTCTTAACATGAAGGGTAAGTGGCCGATAGACATAGACCATGGGTGGATGATTAGAGCTTCATTTAAATCATCAGGAGAGTTGTATGGGGCTTGTCTATATGTGAAAGTGACGATTAATAATGTGAAGAATGAGCAAATTTTTTTTGTGCAGGAGATGTCTACCTATCCTCTTATCCTTGGACAGCCATACATTGCAACCATTCACATGGAAACAAAGGCCTTGGATGATGGTTCTGGTTATGCTAGGGTGAAGAGCAAAGAGGGGAAGCGAGCTGTGCACTTTTTGACTGTGTGTGTGAATCACAAGAGGAACCACAATAGTCTTTGTGAGTATCCTCTACCAAAAGCGAACAAAGAGTTCAAAGAGTACATAAAGACAAGGGATTTTGGCCATGTACCATTGTAAAGCGGGATTTCAATGGTACAAGACAAAAAATATTCTCGCGTGACCCAAAGTGAGAAGAAGCTTTTTCTACAGGTTTTCAAGGATTAATAGAGCATGGGTCAGTATGTTTTATGAAGCTTGAGGATATGAAAAGAAGTGTACGAGAATATGTATGTAGTGTACAGAAATACATGAAAGAAAATGGTTTCAGAGAGGATAGTGAATTCATTTTAGGTTTCTTTGGATAAGTTTCTCATGTAGATAATATACTTGAGCTTGAGGCTATAATGGACTCTAGCATGCAAGATGGAACCCACTTTGTGGAAGTATGCTATATGGAAATGTATGATGTGATTGAGGCTTTTGAACATCAGAAAGATATCAATGCTAAAGAAGTACTGGAAGTGCGTGTGGATATCAAGTATGAAATGGTGGCAAAGGAAGTGAGGCCAGTGGCCTTACCTTTGTCGTCAGATTGCAGGAAAAAGCTAAAGCAAGATTCTTTGCAGTCGAGTCTCAGGGATCCAAAAAGAACAAGTTCACAATGGAATCCCTAAAAGAGATAAAAGTTGGTTGTGAGGAGTTTTAAACAGAAGAAGAGTTTGAAAGAAATACTTTCAAGACATAGTAAGGCTTTTGCTTTCCAGCAACATGAGATAGGGTGTGTTGATCCTAATGTTGTTGCACCTATGGTAATCTTCACTATCCCTCATGTACCTTGGAATCTACGTCCAATCTCGGTTCCAAAAGCACATTTGTCAAAGTTAATAGAACTAGTCAATGAAAAGATTAGCATGGGTATCTTGGAGCCTACTTGTGTGCCATATTCAAACAGGTGGTTCACCCTGCCTAAGAAGAATGGAGCTTTGCGGTTCATACAGGATATGCAACCTGTAAATAAGGTTACCATCAGGAATGTGGGTACAAGACCTATAGTGGATGAATTTGTAGAGGCATTTGCAGGGAGGTCAATTTACTCAATGGGGGATCTCTATTCAGGGTACGATCAATTTCAGCTAGATGTTGAGAGTAGAGATCCCACAGCTATGATAACACCTTTGGGATTGGTAAGGATGTGTAACCTACCTAAAGAAGCAACGAATTCAGTTGCATGTATGATGAATGGGATGTGATCCCTACCTCAAGGATCAACGAATTCAGTTCCACATATGATGAATGGGATGAACAAGGTTCTACGTGACTTCATACCTCAAATCACAATGCCATTTCTTGATGATGTGCCCATCAAAGGATGTAAAGAAAAAGACAAAGATGAAGCTATGGATTCAAGGGGGTGCCGTAAGTTTTTTACAGACCATATCAAAGGTTGTGAGAAGATTTTGTCAAGGCTAGAGAAGTTAATCTTACCCTGTCAGGATAAAAATCTGTATTTGGATTTAATGAAGTGTTGATTGTGGGGAATATGTGTGGTCCATATGGTTGTCCCAAAAAGATGGATGCAATCGAAAACATGAAAAAAACATGTACAACTATAACTGAAGTTCGAATATTTCTTGGTACTTTCCTCTTCTATCTTATTTGGATACCACATTATGCATAGGTAGCAGATCCTCTTTATAGGTTGTTGATAAAGAATCAAAAGTTTTGATGGGAAGAAGAGCACACAAAAGCCATGAGGAAGCTAAAGAAGCTACTTCTCTGATCGCCAACCTTGAGAAAGGTAGACTATGCATGTGAGAGACCTGTCATTGTGATAGTGGATACGAGTCCTACAAGGATAGGATGGGCAGTAGGGCAAGATCATGATGAAGGAGAAAGGTATGTGGTGAGATTTGGAGCCAAGATTTTGAGTTCTTGCCAACCAGATTATGCACAAGTAAAAGGGGAACTATGGGGGGTGGTGACAACATTGAGGTGTGACAAGGAGTACTTGATAGGGGCATCCGTGGAAACTGATTGTTTGCCTCTTCTTGGAATGATCACAAACTATTCGACTCCTAATATTGCAATGGTTTGATAGATAGCCTACATAAAGTCCTTGAATCTTGAGTTCAAGCATATTGTAGGGACAGACAATCCAATGTCAGATATGTTGGGGTATAGGCGCCTGTGCCTTGCCTGACCGCCCAAAGTCTGGGCGCCCACTGACTTGTATACCTTATACATAGCATAAGTGTATAGGGGGCTGCTCACTCTGATTGAGTCTCCCCACCAATATCTGTATGTTGTGTGTCTCCGTTTCTCTCTCACTCTCCGTCTGTGGTGCTCTCTGATCCCCTTCAATTGGTATCAGAGCGATAAGTGTGAGAGCGTAGATGGACGGCTTCGTGATAAACTCGTTGGTTATGGCGGAGAGGTCACAGATCTGAGCAAAGAAATAGAGGAGGCTTGTGGACAGCCATACAGAGGATTGCAGGAGAGCTCTCAGGAGCTTCCTAGTGCTCACAGATTTGTCCACAGTTCCTCTACAGATCAGCCCACTGTGTACAACATCTTCCCTCTTCTCGGCAAGCTTTGTAACGGCTACATTGGTGACAGATTGGAGCTTGGAGATTCCATAGACATGGTGATGGGGGCTTTTCACAAGCCAAGCTCCCATACCCCTCTTCTCTCGTCCCCACCCCATGGAAACCTCCTCTTAGGGAGGGAGTGATAAAAGGCATTGGAAAAGTAAGAAAAAAAATAAAGTATGATTATGTAAATATATGAGAAAGGTAAAATAGGCCACCTCATGCCTGCGGGGCAGCCCATCCCCACCTTGCCTCCTTTTTCTTCACGTTGCCCCGCCGTGTGTCCCTTTTCCTCTCCTCCACTCAAAAGGTCAACCCCCTCTCTCTTCCCCTTGTCCTTTCTCCTTTCTCTCTCCCCTCAAGCTACCCCACCTCTCACCAATAATGCATTCTAACTCACCAATAATGCACCCTAACTCACATGCAACTTACCCTATCTTCCAAAATAGTATACCCCACCCCCCCTTTCTCTCTCCTATCATATCCCATGACCCAAATACCCCCCCCTCTCTCTAAAGGACGCCATGTCTCTTGTCTTGTAGCTAAATAACCTCCCCCACACTCACACACACTCAGTTTCACTAAAAAAGGTGCCCACAGACCCATCCCCACCCGGTGGTTACCTGATTTTTCTTATGTTCACACACATCTGCACACAGATTCACCTCTGAACACACTCCTCTCTCTCCCCTCTTGTAATTACTTTATTCTCCATGTCACCTCTCACTTTTTTTCATCAACCCATCTCTCTCTCTTAGTCTCTCTCTCATGAGACTGCTGTTCTGGCACATATACACACAGCCAGACAAGTGGGGCCCACAGTCACATGGCCTATGTAGATAATGATTTCTTCATTTCTAAATTCTAGAATTTCTCCCCTCCCTCCTCCCCTATATAAAGAGGGGTCACCATCACACAAGGAGGGGTCACCTATATAAAGAGGGGTTACCAAAGAACACACTATGCACTGTGTGTGCCTAGTGCACACACACACACACCCACACCATCACCATCACCGCAATCACCATGCTTGTCTTAAGCATGACCTCTACATCCTTGGCTATGGAAGATGAAGGGCAACTAAATGAAGGATGATGGCCATAATCCTCGTGCGAGTATTCACCATCAACTCCCACCTATCCGCCATGTGCTCTATCACTCTCTCCCTTCTCATTCCCCTACCCTATGCTCCCCATTTCATCGCCTAATTCTCTAAATAAAGCTTGAGGTTTTGTGAGTATGTTTTCTTGCAATGTTTTGCCCATGTGAGGTGTGCGGAATCGCCACCTAGTCTTGTGTTTTGGAGTGAGCTTGTGTATGTGTGAAGGGTGTGCGGATTCGCCATCCTTTTGTGATGCCTAAGTACTAAGCCGCTATACCCCCTCCCTCATTTTGCCCAAGAATTAACTGTGAAGAAGATTTTGCTTGCGAGGTATGTTTGGCCAAGCTTGCATGTGGATGTTCAACATTGGTGTAAAAGCTGTCACAATTGTCAGATAAATGGAAATAGAAGGTTGGTGCATGGCCCGAGGCAAATAGTGATTGCAAATGGACCCTTTGAAAAGTGGGGCATTGATGCCATGGGTCCTCTGCCTAGGACAAAAAATGGTAAACTCTACATTCTAGTGGCTGTAGACTATATGACTAGGTGGGTGGAAGCTCAAAGTGTGGCAAGAGTGAATGAGCGGACAGTTAGCAAGTTTGTGTACAATCACATTTGTTGCAGATTTGGCACACCTTTGGAGATTGTTTCTGATAATGGTCCAGGGTTTAGGAAGGGCTTGCTCACAGAAGTTTGTGAAGAGATTCACATTCTACATCGTCATAGCACACCATACTACCCACAGTCAAATGGTTTGGTGGAGAAGGCTAATGATTTCATTGCAGGAATCATTAGAAAGATGGTGCAAAACAAGACAAAATTATGGGATGACTTCTTGGATGGTGCCTTGTGGGCGTATCGAACCACATATAGGGAAGCCACGGAGTTCACACCATTTCACTTGGTCTATGGTCAAGAGGCTTTGCAGCCTATCGAGCTCAACATTCCAACAATGCGACATCATGGCAAAGGAGCACAAGATGATCAAGAGGTATGGATGGATCGACTTCTTACGTTAGTGGAGCTTGAGTGGAAAAGAGAAGCAGCATACGAGTGCTATAAGAGGAAAGCCACACAGACAAAGGAGAAGCTTGACAAGAAACTGAAGGACAAAGGCATCAATAAAGGAGATCTTGTGCTAAGGTATGACAATCGACTCGATAATCGTTTTGATTCCAAATTTGAAACAAGATGGCAAGGGCCATACATAGTCAGGAAGGATTTCAATTCAAGTTACTATCAGCTTATGGACTTGAATGGTAAAGAGCACTCTAGGAAAGCAAACGGGTATCGCTTGAAGCCATATTTGAGTCGCCTTCTACCAAAGGATCTACCAAAGATCTGTCCAAAGGCCGCTGTCTCATGTAAGTATTGTTACATGAAGCATGAGTGTAACCCCAGCCAAAATTCTGAGGGGCCAAATAATGAAGATCTTGTCAAGGACTCTGAAGCACTCTCTTTGGAAAAGATGCTCTATGATGGTACATGAATATACCATCATCCAGGGGGAGGACTAATGATAGCCGTTTTTCGACTCTTTGTAATTACCACAGTCAGTTACCTCAACCTACCAAAATCACCCAAACACTGTGGCTATCCCTACCATTTCACTGTACATAGGCGTGCGTGAGTCACGGGACTTTTTTCATATCTTCTTAAAAAACCCTCAATTAGCTAGTCATTGGGCTAGTTGAGCCAAAAATAAATTTAAAAAATAAAAATAAAAAAATATTATGGCCCATGCGTATGTAAATATTTCTTTATATATAGGGCCTAAATAAAAGATTTTTTCATAATTATTCTGGTATTTATTTAAATATTTCTACCTAGGTGTGTGTTATTTATGCTCTGTACATTGCCTCACCATTACCACAATTTTTTCTTACCATTTTTCATACTCTTTATTCCATATAGAAATATTTTCATGTAAGCTTCTCTTATATTTGGTGTAACTCCACCCCAACAAAAATCCAAAAAAACTAGTTTTATTTATGTGTATATTTTTTCACTATTTTGATTTTTCCCTTCCTACATCTATTTTGTTTTTGTCTAAAAACTTAGAACACCAAAAATATTTATCTTTTTATGGTAGCCTCATAATGAGAGAGATTTCTTTTGACCCCTTTATATTTTTTCCACTTATATTATTTATATTTGACATGTACATATTTTTTAGACCCCTCAATATTTGATTTTCTTAGTTGTACTATTCACTTATATCCTAATCTCAACAATATCTTCAATTATAGACCTACCAAATAAGGTCAAGGGTAGGTGGCATGCATACATGCACTATGGAGGGCTCCCTCTTGGAGGTATTCAAAAGAATCATCCAAAGAAGGACCCCACAAGGACCTTGCAGTGGAAAAAATCGGTCGGTTTTGCTGAATTTTTAAAGGTCACTTGCTCTCTGAATTTGAAAAGGTGATACAAACAAAAGTTGTAGCTCGTGAGCTGAACTTTTGCCTCAAATTTTTTCATATTTTTTTGAGCTACGAGCTGTGAGGTATGATTTTTTTAGTGGACCCCAATTTTCCCATGCTATGCAGCCACACTCTCTCTTCCACTTTATCATTTTCCTCTTTCACACACACTTCTCCACTCATCATCCCCATCTCTCTCACCACTCCTCTCTGCACACTACTCACCTTCTCCTCAACCTTGAAGAATAAGAGAAACCATGGTGATCTCATACCTCCCTCACACAATTCCATTCCAAAATTGACCACCTAGTCTCATTTTTCCTCCTCCAATTTACCCATATCTATCAAAAAAACCACAAAATTCAGCCTCTTCTCTTAAAAGACAGCATCATGGTGGTTGATTACTCAGCTTCAATTATCTTGTCTCTCAAGGAAGATCAAGAGTGGAGAAAAAATGTACCGTCAAAGCTAGTGGACCGTCAACAGGCGTCAAAATCGGCCCTACTCAAGACACTTGGAGCATCAACCTTGTAAGAAAGCCACCTTTTCTTACCTCTTAAGAGTTTTTTTCTTCCTTATTTGTATCCTACATGGATACTCCCATTGTAAATATCCAATTCCATTTGTAAATTAATACTAACTCTACTAACACTAACCCACTATGAAAAGTCCTATCACCTCCATTTCTCTCCTCTCTCTTTCCCCACCAACTTCTTGATAATTCCAAGCAAAAGAAATTAGATAAATTGCTGAAAATCTAACCCAACCATGGTTAGAGGAGTAACCCTAGCCTTCAAAATTGATATAAAAGGAGGGTGTAGCTAGCACAAAAGGGGGAGCCATAAGCAAGAGCACTATGCTATAGCTTGAGAAGCCAAGCTCAACCTCTCTAGAAGGAGCTCTTGAGTGGAAGCTCATTGTCTTATGCATATGCATGTGTTGTAATAGGGGATTAGCAAGGGAACTCTATGCCATTTTAAGAGAGAGAGAGAGTGATCATTCAATTGAGAGTAGGAAATCTATCATTTCTCCTACTAGTGTAAGCCCAACATTCGCTGAATCAAGGAGGGTGGATTTGGACTAAGCTTGGATACTTTGTCTCCCTTCCAACGTGAAGTAATGGACAACAATGATGCGTAAGTGTCTTGGTGTTTTTTGTTAAGTTCTTCATAGCTTGTCTCTGGTGTTGTCATCAATCTAGCCATAAATTCCACATACTGTAAGAGGGCGACAGGGTGGAGAGGACTTCCCTGGCCTTAAGACAGTGATTGGGGTGGCTTTTCTTGTGATGTGTTGTGGTGAAATTTACGCAAGCTATGTTGAACAAGTACTAATCTCACTTTGATTTGTAAGAAGGTATTAATGCAACAAGAACCCCCTCCCCCTTTCTCTCTCTTTCTTAAATATATAGTTGTGTTTGCTTGATCATTGCCGATACGTTTCAAAGCAGCTCGAGCACTCTCTCTCTCTCTCTCTCTCTCGTGTTTTAGTGTGTGAGAGTATTCTATTGGTGTTAGGGTTAGTGTAAATTCCTTGCTTGTTTGTGGGTTGCTCTAACGATTCTCCTCTTTTGCATCCTAGTTCGCTCTTAAACTAGGTGGTGCCCCTTGTGTAGTTGGGATTTGGCTGTGGGTTTGTTGTTTTGGTTTGTGTTGTGTTGTGCCCCAGCCCCATTGAGCAGCACGGGAGCCTTGAAGGGTGTCTAGAGGCCACTCTTCTTGTTGCCCGCCCCGGAGCGCCTCAAATTGGTGCCCCCACGGAGGACGGCTTGTGTATTTTTGTGTAAAATCAACCTTTAGCATAGTCAAGTAGTTTGCATGAATCACGAAGATTTGTATGATCCCTTCATTCCCATTGCAAGGCAAAAGGTACACATAATTGTTATTACTAAGTTGCAATTTCAACGTGTCATTCATAGAATTTTAGGTCCTCTTAGGTTGGCCGAGATAAACGCTTCAGTAAATCCTTTTATTTTGCCTCTCATTAGGTACGACCTTAGTTTGGACGTCTATATTTTTGTTTTGTTTTAAGAATTAGGACATGCATAGGCCATGGATAATGGCCCAGGAATAGAGGTTTTTCCCTTTCATTTTACTCCACACATTAGAATAAATGTTGCAATTAGTAGAAAGATCCATTTTTCAACAACGAATGGTGTTCATGTTTGGTGCCCAAAGAGTAGGAGAAATTCTTGCATCACCAAACCCTGTCATTCTACCTCTCATCAACTACCACACTTCTTTTGATGTACATGTGTTCATTTTATGTTAAAATGAAGTGCAGCCCGGCAGAATAGTGTGTATGTTTGTTTTTTCTTTGTCCAAGTTGTTACAAGAAACAAAAAAACGATCATTTGTTCTAACTGGGAATGTGTGTGCAGTGAAAGTTCAATCCTTAGAGATCTAGCTCTATTACCAATTGAGTTGCAGGAGCAAGTAGTAAGGCGTCTCCCTCATAACAAGAGGGTGGTGAAGTTAAGACGGAAGGTCCTACGCGTGGATTCCATTTTCCTCTTGTTGTTGGGCACTAAGGAAGACCGCGCATTCATACAACTAGTGTGTTCCCTAAGATTGGTAAATAGAGTGAAATTTGGCGTTTGGCGAGTGCATTTCACCATTGAGGAAGACTCTTCAGGAAACTTGTGGCCAGAGTTCATGCTTCATAGACTCACATTTGGTGAATTTTTCCCTCATTTGTGTCTTATTAATAGTCTTCCTTTCGCTTTCAACAAAGGAGATAGGGAGCTATTCAGAGCTTGTCTTAATAAAGAGAGCATAGAGAAGATTGCAAATTTGTATAAATTCTCATCCTTCTCTACTTTCTATGACACTTTGTTCATAGAGACATTGTAAATCTCTTTATGCTTTTGAATGATTTAACCATAATCCTAAGGAGTTTTTGTCCAGGAATTTTGTAGCACAAGTGGAGTCTTTAAATCTTGCAAACTTGATTGGACTTGATGAGGACGTTCTTTATGAAATTGTGAGAAGGTTGCCTCACTCCGACTGTGTGGAACTCGAAGGAAAGGAGCTCCTAGTCAATTGCTACTTTCTCACGGCCTTCGACGAGCATGAAGATCTAGTTTTTATACAAACCGCTTGTGCATTGGGAATTGTAGAGCAAGTGCAATTTATCACTTGGGACGTGGTTGCTCTTTTGGATCCAGAAAATGAAGTTCTAGAGATTTCTGTTTATCGCCTTAGCTTTGAAGAATTTCAACCCTTCTTAGAGCTCATCAATAGTCTACCCTTTTGTTTTGATCAAACAAATCGAGACCTTATTGAAGCTTGGATAGCAGAAGAAGAAAACCTAGAGTGGTATTTTCTCACTTCTTCATTTGCAGGCGAGTGGTTCTAAATCTCTATTGTATCCCTTATTGTAACTCGTGTTGTAATCTTTCATAATAATGGAGAGCCAACGCCAAATGTCTGGATATCCTCTTTTCTTTGGAGAACCTGGAGAGGATGCAGAATTATTTTTAGCAAATTTCAAGATGTCTTGCCGTATCAAGAAGATAGTAACCGATCAAGAACGTGTAGAAATGTTTGAGGTGGTCCTTAGGAAAGATGCTAGTACTTGGTTTGACTCTTTGCCTGAGGAAGTTAAGGGGAATTACAAAGAAGTTTTGAATCGTTTTAAGAGACTTCTTTGATCCCCAAAACACTCAAAAACTATGGCAAGACATTGTTTCTCATAAGCAAAAAGACTTAGATGACTACTACTTGTACAAGCAAGAGTTTCTACGTCTTTAGGCTCTATGGATACGAAATGTTGCTAACCCTGGTGATGGTGCATAATTTTTAAAGAAGGAGAGGTTCATAGCCGGACTCTTTCCTGACCTTAAGGTAAAAGTTGAGGCGGGTGCACCTGCTACTTTTGATGCAGCTGAAACTAGGGCTGCTGAGAGGTATAGGAAACTCAAGTGCTTAAGGGGAGAGGTTCCAATAGAAGGTCTCAGACCCAAAGGTAAGTCACAAGCATCAACATCGAGGGAGCTTCCTGAGGTAACGGCGGAAGTAATTGAGAAGTTAAACGAATCTTTAAGCAGCCTGTCAATTCACCTTGCACAAGCTGTAGGTCCAAAGGGACAAGCAAAGAAGTCTGAAGAGCGAGATCCACGACCTAGGAGAGTCTTGCAATGTTGGAATTGCGGAGAGTCTGAACATGGGATGTATAATTGTCCTTGGCCCCGTGGGGAGCCAGGGAGACCTAACTTGAATTACCCAGTGATGAATGCAGGTGAAGGAACTGGTCAACAACCAAGGCTTCTACAAAGGCCAAATGGACCAAGACCACCTCCACAAGGGGTAGAAGGAGTTCCACCTTTGCCAGATCCAAATGTGCATGTGGTAGAGGTGACAAATTCAAATGAGGTTGACATGGAAGCCAATGGAATTAAGCGTGGCCGAGGAAAAGGTAAAGAGAAAGAAGGAGTCACATCACAGAGTGACCATGGACAAGGCAAGAAGGCAAAGGAAACCAAGGAAACCAAGAGGACTCGACGTCGTATCAACCTCCAAGACTTCCCTCTTGGACATGGTATGGCTCCGTACAACTTGTTGGAAGACATGAGAGGTAAGGGTCCTGATATTTCATGGCCTCAATTTCTTGCATTATGTCCACAAGTTAGGAGGGATTTAACAAGGGCAGTTAGCACTAGGAGAAAGGTAAAAGAGAGTGTGCCTGTTGTAAAAATTGCACAAGCTGAAATGAATGAGGACATTACACCGGTGCTATACTGTTACATCAAAGGAAGATTGGTTACGAAAGGTCTAGTGGATGGGGGTGCACAAATTTGCATCATGACAGAGGGACTCATGCAAAGACTAGGCATGCACATCCAGGAGACACCTGAAATCAAAGTCAAGATGGCAAACAATAGCAAGGCTAGGTGTGTAGGCATTTGTAAAAATGTCTTTGTAGAGGCCTTTGGCATTAAGAAAGCGGTGGATTTTTATGTTATGTCGACCAAGGGAAGTGGTTATCCATTTATCCTAGGAAGACAATGTCTAATGAAAATGCGAGCTTTGCAGGATTGGGAGAGTGGGAAATTAATTTGCAGGAATGACAATCATAAGAAGGTTGTCTTTGACATGAAGGAGCAACGCCAAGAGGAGCTCCATGAAGAATCATCTCAAAGTGAGACGGAAGAAGGTTGGACCGATAGCACTTCAGAAGAAGAAAGTAGCGGCAGCATTACTGAAGAGGAGTCTTCCATCGAAGTCATGGGGGTAAGGTTTAAGCCAAGAAACCAAGAGACCTCTTGTCAAGTCTTGGAGGAGGTAGGTCCTCAAGAGAACGAAGGTGTTCAAGATGAAGGGATGCTGGAAGGTATGCTATCAACAACACTTACAAAGGATGAAAGAGAGGAGTTCAAATGTGTGCTAAGGAAGTTTCCTAGGCTTTTTGCTAAAGACTACACCGATGTGCGTGGAGTAGATGCTGTTCAGCACAAAATTGAGTTGAAGCCAGAGGCCACACCTAAGGCTCAGAAGCTACGAAGGCTAGGAGTCATCAAGGAGCAGGCTTTACTCAAGGAGGTAAGAAAGCTTCTAGCAGCAGGGTTCATTTATCCAGTGGAGAATTCAGAGTGGGTCTCTCCTGTTGTTGTCACTCCTAAGAAGAACGGCAAGTGGAGGGTGTGTGTGGATTACCGTCCCCTCAATGAGGCAACAAAGAGAGATCACTTTCCCCTCCCATTCCAGGATGATATACTAAATGAGGTAGCTGGTCATGAGAAGTACACTGTGTGCGATGGTTACTCAGGTTACTTTCAAATAGGGATTGCACTGGAGGATCAACTGAAAACAACCTTTATCACTCCTTGGGGTTGTTATGCTTTTAGAGTCATGCCATTTGGTCTGACAAATGCTCCTGCAACATTCCAACGTTTCATGAATATGGTGTTTCAAGCATTCTTTGGAAAGTCAATTAGGGTGTTCATTGATGATTTCTGTATTTATAGCTCAAAATCATTGCATCTACAAAGGGTAGAAGAAGGTTTAAAGAAGCTCTACGACATGGGAGGTCAACTCAACCCCGACAAGTGCCATATAGGTAAGGATGAAGTAATCTTGCTTGGTCATAAAGTTTCTTACAAAAGCATTGAAGTGGATCCTTCGAAGGCAAAGGCTCTTATTGAGCTACCATCACCCAAGAGTCTTAAGGAGGTCATCTCATTCATTCAAAAGGTAAAGTATATGTCACGCTTCATTCACTTAGCCTCGGAGTTACTTCACCCTTTGCAAAAGTTGACACAACAAGTAGAATTTTCATGGTCCGATGAGCTTGAAGAGTACTTTTGTAACATTAAAGTCATTTTGTCAGAGCTACCAACACTCATGCCTCCTTGTTGGGAGTACACATTCTTTGTTAGCTCTAGTGCTGGGAAAGAAACAATTGGTGCTGTGTTGCTACAACAAGATCCCCACAGTACAAGGATGCGACCCATCTACTTTGCTAGTAGGGTCATGAATGCTTTGGAGAGAGACTACACAGAAGCAGAACTCATGATGCTTTCTCTCATGTCTGCGGTGAGAAAGTTTAGATCCTACCTGCTACCAAAACCTTTTGTAATTCTCACTGCAGAAAATTTGTTCCCTTGGGTGTCATCTCAAATGAATCTTAGTACTAGGATCTCAAAGTGGATTATGGAGTTGCAAGAGTTTCAATACTCTTTCAAGGTAGAAGATAGTGTGCGTGCACAATTGGCAGGGATTCTCACTTATAGGGTGCACGAAAAGGAGATTAAGGTGCCTGAAGTAAAGACCCTACCATTACCACCACCAAAAAGTATTCCTAATGCTTTTACCTTGTTCTTTGATGGAGCTTTTCGTCGAGCCACAGGAAAAGCAGGGGGAGGGCTAGTGTTGCTCAACCCAAGTGGAGAGGTGGTCATGAAAGAGAAGTTCAATCTACCAAGTTCATCTAGCAACAATGAAGCAGAATATGACACACTACTTCATGGTTTGAAGATGTGCATTGGCCAAGGGATCAAATGTCTCATGGTAAAGGGAGATGCACTTCTCATTGTTAAACAGATTTTAGGCATTTGGGCATGCAAGAATGAAAGCTTAAGGAAAAAATTTCATGCCATTCGTAAGATGTTTAATTAGTTTGAAGAAGTGCAACTATATCATATTCCGAGGAAACAAAATGAAGATGCTGATTTACTTGCACAACAAGCCGTTGCATGTGTAAAGAAAGAAGTGCAGGTCATCATGGTGGCGGCTGCTGTGAAGCAACCGAGGTACCAGGGATTGGAGTCATTGGCTCCCATCATTGGCTACATTTTGGAGGGTGAGTTTCCATCAGACTTCACAAAAGCTCAGAAGAGGAGACTCATGAAGAAGGCAAGCATGTATCTCTTCCTAGAAGGCTCCCTCTATCAAAGAGGGAAGGATCAAGTGTGCAGAAGAGTACCAACTATTGAGGAAATTCCAGCCATTCTAAAAGGTTTGCACGAAGCAGCATGTGGTGGTCATTTTGCCCAAGAATTAACTGTGAAGAAGATTTTGCTTGCGGGGTATGTTTGGCCAAGCTTGCATGTGGATGTTCAACATTGGTGTAAAAGCTGTCACAATTGTCAGATAAATGGAAATAGAAGGTTGGTGCATGGCCCGAGGCAAATAGTGATTGCAAATGGACCCTTTGAAAAGTGGGGCATTGATGCCATGGGTCCTCTGCCTAGGACAAAAAATGGTAAACTCTACATTCTAGTGGCTGTAGACTATATGACTAGGTGGGTGGAAGCTCAAAGTGTGGCAAGACTGAATGAGCGGACAATTAGCAAGTTTGTGTACAATCACATTTGTTGCAAATTTGGCACACCTTTGGAGATTGTTTCTGATAATGGTCCAGGGTTTAGGAAGGGCTGGCTCACAGAAGTTTGTGAAGAGCTTCACATTCTACATCGTCATAGCACACCATACTACCCACAGTCAAATGGTTTGGTGGAGAAGGCTAATGGTTTCATTGCAGGAATCATTAGAAAGATGGTGCAAAACAAGACAAAATTATGGGATGACTTCTTGGATGGTGCCTTGTGGGCGTATCGAACCACATATAGGGAAGCCACGGAGTTCACACCATTTCACTTGGTCTATGGTCAAGAGGCTTTGCAGCCTATCGAGCTCAACATTCCAACAATGCGACATCATGGCAAAGGAGCACAAGATGATCAAGAGGTATGGATGGATCGACTTCTTACGTTAGTGGAGCTTGAGTGGAAAAGAGAAGCAGCATACGAGTGCTATAAGAGGAAAGCCACACAGACAAAGGAGAAGCTTGACAAGAAACTGAAGGACAAAGGCATCAATGAAGGAGATCTTGTGCTAAGGTATGACAATCGACTCGATAATCGTTTTGATTCCAAATTTGAAACAAGATGGCAAGGGCCATACATAGTCAAGAAGGCTTTCAATTCAAGTTACTATCAGCTTATGGACTTGAATGGTAAAGAGCACTCTAGGAAAGTAAACGGGTATCGCTTGAAGCCCTATTTGAGTCGCCTTCTACCAAAGGATCTACCAAAGATCTGTCCAAAGGCCGCTGTCTCATGTAAGTATTGTTACATGAAGCATGAGTGTAACTCCAGCCAAAATTCTGAGGGGCCAAATAATGAAGATCTTGTCAAGGACTCTGAAGCGCTCTCTTTGGAAAAGATGCTCTATGATGGTACATGAATATACCATCATCCAGGGGGAAGACTAATGATAGCCGTTTTTCGGCTCTTTGTAATTACCACAGTGAGTTACCTCACTCTACCAAAATCACCCAAACACTGTGGCTATCCCTACCATTTCACTGTACATAGGCGTGCGTGAGTCACGGGACTTTTTCCATATCTTCTTAAAAAACCCTCAATTAGCTAGTCATTGGGCTAGTTGAGCCAAAAATAAATATATAAAAATAAATAAAATAAAAAAATATTATGGCCCATGCGTATGTAAATATTTCTTTATATATAGGGCCTAAATAAAAGATTTTTTCATAATTATTTTGGTATTTATTTAAATATTTCTACCTAGGTGTGTGTTATTTATGCTCTGTACATTGCCTCACCATTACCACAATTTTTTCTTACCATTTTTCATACTCTTTATTCCATATAGAAATATTTTCATGTAAGCTTCTCTTATATTTGGTGTAACTCCACCCCAACAAAAATCCAAAAAAACTAGTTTTATTTATGTGTATATTTTTTCACTATTTTGATTTTTCCCTTCCTACATCTATTTTGTTTTTTTCTAAAAAATTAGAACACCAAAAATATTTATCTTTTTATGGTAGCCTCATAATGAGAGAGATTTCTTTTGACCCCTTTATATTTTTTTCACTTATATTATTTATATTTGACATGTACATATTTTTTAGACCCCTCAATATTTGATTTTCTTAGTTGTACTATTCACTTATATCCTAATCTCAACAATATCTTCAATTATAGACCTACCAAATAAGGTCAAGGGTAGGTGGCATGCATACATGCACTATGGAGGGCTCACTCTTGGAGGTATTCAAAAGAATCATCCAAAGAAGGACCCCACAAGGACCTTGCAGTGGAAAAAAATGGTCGGTTTTGCTGAATTTTTAAAGGTCACTTGCTCTCTGAATTTGAAAAGGTGATACAAACAAAAGTTGTAGCTCGTGAGCTGAACTTTTGCCTCAAATTTTTTCATATTTTTTTGAGCTGTGAGCTGTGAGCTATGATTTTTTTAGTGGACCCCAGTTTTCCCATGCTATGCAGCCACACTCTCTCTTCCACTTTATCATTTTCCTCTTTCACACACACTTCTCCACTCATCATCCCCATCTCTCTCACCACTCCTCTCTGCACACTACTCACCTTCTCCTCAACCTTGAAGAATAAGAGAAACCATGGTGAACTCATACCTCCCACACACGATTCCATTCCAAAATTGACCAGCTAGTCTCATTTTTCCTCCTCCAATTTACCCATATCTATCAAAAAAACCACAAAATTCAGCCTCTTCTCTTAAAAGACAACATCATGGTGGTTGATTACTCAGCTTCAATTATCTTGTCTCTCAAGGAAGATCAAGAGTGGAGAAAAAATGTACCGTCAAAGCTAGTGGACCGTCAACAGGCGTCAAAATCGGCCCTACTGAAGACACTTGGAGCATCAACCTTGTAAGAAAGACACCTTTTCTTACCTCTTAAGAGTTTTTTTCTTCCTTATTTGTATCCTACATGGATACTCCCATTGTAAATATCCAATTCCATTTGTAAATTAATACTAACTCTACTAACACTAACCCACTATGAAAAGTCCTATCACCTCCATTTCTCTCCTCTCTCTTTCCTCACCAACTTCTTGATAATTCCAAGCAAAAGAAATTAGATAAATTGCTGAAAATCTAACCCAACCATGGTTAGAGGAGTAACCCTAGCCTTCAAAATTGCTATAAAAGGAGGGTGTAGCTAGCACAAAAGGGAGAGCCATAAGCAAGAGCACTATGCTATAGCTTGAGAAGCCAAGCTCAACCTCTCTAGAAGGAGCTCTTGAGTGGAAGCTCATTGTCTTATGCATGTGCATGTGTTGTAATAGGGGATTAGCAAGGGAACTCTATGCCATTGTAAGAGAGAGAGTGATCATTCAATTGAGAGTAGGAAATCTATCATTTCTCCTACTACTGTAAGCCCAACATTCGCTGAATCAAGGAGGGTGGATTTGGACTAAGATTGGATACTTTGTCTCCCTTCCAACGTGAAGTAATGGACAACAATGATGCGTAAGTGTCTTGGTGTTTTTTGTTAAGTTCTTCATAGCTTGTCTCTGGTGTTGTCATCAATCTAGCCATAAATTCCACATACTGTAAGAGGGCGACAGGGTGGAGAGGACTCCCCTGGCCTTAAGAGAGTGATTGGGGTGGCTTTTCTTGTGATGTGTTGTGGTGAAATTTACGCAAGCTATGTTGAACAAATACTAATCTCACTTTGATTTGTCATGACAGATTTGTAAGAAGGTATTAATGCAACAAGCACCCCCTCCCCCTTTCTCTCTCTTTCTTAAATATATAGTTGTGTTTGCTTGATCATTGCCGATACGTTTCAAAGCAGCCCGAGCACTCTCTCTCTCTCTCTCTCTCTCTCTCTCGTTTTTTAGTGTGTGAGAGTATTCCATTGGTGTTAGGGTTAGTGTAAATTCCTTGCTTGTTTGTGGGTTGCTCTAACGATTCTCCTCTTTTGCGTCCTAGTTCGCTCTTAAACTAGGTGGTGCCCCTTGTGTAGTTGGGATTTGGCTGTGGGTTTGTTGTTTTGGTTTGTGTTGTGTTGTGCCCCAGCCCCATTGAGCAGCATGGGAGCCTTGAAGGGTGTCTAGAGGCCGCTCTTCTTGTTGCTCGCCCCGGACCGCCTCAGTGCATGGCCCGAGGCAAATAGTGCTTGCAAATGGACCCTTTGAAAAGTGGGGCATTGATGCTATGGGTCCTTTGCCTAGGACAAAAAATGGTAAACTCTACATTCTAGTGGCTGTAGACTATATGACTAGGTGGGCGGAAGCTCAAAGTGTGGCAAGAGTGAATGAGCGGACAGTTAGCAAGTTTGTGTACAATCACATTTGTTGCAGATTTGGCACACCTTTGGAGATTGTTTCTGATAATGGTCCATGGTTTAGGAAGGGCTTGCTCACAGAAGTTTGTGAAGAGCTTCACATTCTACATCGTCATAGCACACCATACTACCCACAGTCAAATGGTTTGGTGGAGAAGGCTAATGGTTTCATTGCAGGAATCATTAGAAAGATGGTGCAAAACAAGACAAAATTATGGGATGACTTCTTGGATGGTGCCTTGTGGGCATATCAAACCACATATAGGGAAGCCACGGAGTTCACACCATTTCACTTGGTCTATGGTCAAGAGGCTTTGCAGCCTATCGAGCTCAACATTCCAACAATGCGACATCATGGCAAAGGAGCACAAGATGATCAAGAGGTATGGATGGATCGACTTCTTACGTTAGTGGAGCTTGAGTGGAAAAGAGAAGCAGCATACGAGTGCTACAAGAGGAAAGCCACACAAGCGAAAGAAACACACGACAAGAAACTGAAGGACAAAGGCATCAAGGAAGGAGAGCTTGTGCTAAGGTATGACAATCGACTTGAAAATCGTTTTGATGCCAAGTTTGAAACTAGATGGCAAGGGCCATACATAGTCAAGAAGGCTTTTAATTCTAGTTACTATCAGCTTATGGACTTGAATGGTAAAGAGCACTCCAGGAAGGTAAACGGGTATCGCTTGAAGCCCTATTTGAGTCGCCTTCTACTAAAGGATCTACCAAAGATCTGTCCAAAGGCTGCTGTCTCATGTAAGTATTGTTACATGAAGCATGCGTGTAACTCCAGCAAAAATTCTGAGGGGGCAAACTATGAAGATTTCGTTAAGGACTCTAAAGCACTCTCTTTGGAAAAGATGCTCTATGATGGTACATGAATATACCATTATCCTGGGGGAGGGCTAATGATAGCCGTTTTTTGTCTCTCCATAATTGCCATAGTAAGTTACTCCACCCTACCAAATTCACCCAAACGCTATGGCTATCCCTACCATTTCACTGTATATAGGTGCGTGTGAGTTAGGAGACTTTTCCCATATCTCCTTACTGAAATAAAAAACCCTCAATTAGCTAGGCAGATTGATGCATTCAGCTCACGCATCGAGTTGAGAAGTGAGTTTGAGCCTTTCTATGAGCTCAAAGAAGCACAGAAGAGAGTCGTTCAGTTTTTGACAGTTTGACAACAGTCTACTGTTTTGCTCATAACTTGAGCTACAAATCTCCGATTCCAATACTTTTTGGTTCAAAACGGAGCTGGATTCAAGCTCTACAACTTTGTAGAAGAAATTGTTTTCTAATTTGGACTGTAGATGGGAATGAAATTAAAAACACACAGACTATTTTTCAGGACAGTTTTGGGCTCTGTTGTTTTCTTTGCTGCAGACAGCTTACCTGTACACACTTCAGGTAGCAGGACCATATGAGGTGTTACAAGATCGGGCTTGACTCCCAGGTACAGGTTGAGTCTAGTACTTCCACAGGTGTTGCCAGTTGCAGTTGAGTGGTTGTTCTGCAGTGTTGTGACTTGCATACATGGACTTTGGGCGGGTAATGCTCTATATATGCTTATGTGGTGAGCAGTAGATCTTGTGAGCAAGTGTAGAGGTTGGTTGTGTATGACATTGACGGGAGCAAAGCGAACCCCGAACCCCGACGGCCTCTAAAACACCGGGGACCGAATGGCGCGCCTCGAGCCTGTCATGGTAAAGCAAACAGGGGGCACCACCTAGCTTCACCGGCTAGGACGCAAACAACACACCACCATAACAAAGTTTTCATCCAAGAGAGATGGATGCTTGGGAGTAATGATGAAGAGTAAAGGGAATGAGATCAAGTGAGTGAGAGAGAGAGAGAGAGAGAGAGAGAGAGAGAGAGAGAGAGAGAGAGAGAGAGAGTGAGGGAGGGGGTATAGCGGCTTAGTACTTAGGCACCACAAAAGGATGGCGAATCCGCACACCCTTCACACATACACAAGCTCACTCCAAAACACAAGACTACGTGGTGATTCCGCACACCTCACATGGGCAAAACATTGCAAGAAAACATACTCACAAAACCTCAAGCTTTATTTAGAGAATTAGGCGATGAAATGGGGAGCGTAGGGTAGGGGAATGAGAAGGGAGAGAGTGGTAGAGCACATGGCGGATAGGTGGGAGTTGATGGCGAAGACTCGCACGAGGATTATGGCCATCATCCTTCATTTAGTTGCCCTTCATCTTCCATAGCCAAGGGTGTAGAGGTCATGCTCAAAACAAGCATGGTGATTGCGGTGATGGTGATGGTGTGGGTGTGTGTGTGTGCACTAGGCACACACAGTGCATAGTGTGTTCTTTGGTGATGTTGTGTGTCTTTTGTGTGATGGTGACCCCTCTTTATATAGGGGAGGAGGGGGAAGAAATTCTAGAATTTAGAAATGAAGAAATCATTATCTACATAGGCCATGTGACTGTGGGCCCCACTTGTCTGGCTGTGTGTATATGTGCCAGAACAGCAGTCTCATGAGAGAGAGACTAAGAGAGAGAGATGGGTTGATGAAAAAAAGTGAGAGGTGATATGGAGAATAAAGTAATTACAAGAGGGGAGAGAGGGGAGTGTGTTCAGAGGTGAATCTGTGTGCAGATGTGTGTGAACACAAGAAAAATCAGGTAACCACCGGGTGGGGATTGGTCTGTGGGCACCTTTTTCAGTGAAACTGAGTGTGGGTGAGTGTGGGGGAGGTTATTTAGCTACAAGACAAGAGACATGGCGCCCTTTAGAGAGAGAGGGGGATATTTGGGTCATGGGATATGATAGGAGAGAGAAAGAGGGGGTGGGGTATACTATTTTGGAAGATAGGGTAAGTTGCATGTGAGTTGGTGCATTATTGGTGAGTTATAATGCATTATTGGTGAGAGGTGGGGTAGCTTGAGGGGAGAGAGAAAGGAGAAAGGACAAGGGGAAGAGAGAGGGGGTTGACCTTTTGAGTGGAGGAGAGGAAAAGGGACACATGGCGGGGCAACATTGAAGGAAAATGAGGCAAGGTGGGGATGGGCTACTCCGCTGGCATGAGGTGGCCTATTTTACCTTTCTTATATATTTACATAATCATACTTTATTTTTTTCTTACTTTTTCCAATGCCTTTTATCACTCCCTCCCTAAGAGGGGGTTTTCATGGGGTGGGGACGAGAGAAGAGGGGTATGGGAGCTTAGCTTGTGAAAAGCCCCCATCATTAGCCCTCCCCTTTTGGCTAGAGTCATTCATGTCTCTAGCTCATCTGTTTGATCATTATCGTCAGAGGTGGCGGCTGATGGTGTGTCCTCATATGGAATGTCAATTGGTGGAGCCTGGTCAAATCGAAGAAAATAAGGTTTAAGTCGCCAACCATTTACCCTGGTTTTATGAACTTTTCCATCAGCCTCCATAAGCTGGTAGCTTCCATTGGCATACTTTTTCCCGATGATGAAAGGACCTTCCCATCGGAGTAGGAGTTTCTTATCCTTGCGTGTGTCGAAGCGATTGTTGTAGCGGAGCACCAACATTTCTTTCTTCAATTCTTTTTTCTGGAGATGCTCGTTAAAACTAAGCCGTCTATGCTCTGCTTGTGCTGCATAATAATTTATTGCTTCTTCTCTGTCTAGCTGCAGTCTTTCCAAGTTGATGATGTGATCTCTCAAATGCATGTTGGGCTGTTGAAGCTGGCTTGCCATTTCTCTGAGACTTTGTAGTTGCACTTCAATGGGCAAGATTGCTTCCTTACCAAATACTAGATGATATGGTGTGAATCCCAAGGATGTACGAAATGAAGTTCTGTAGGCCCATAAAGCTGGTAGTAGATACTTATCCCAGTCTCCAGGATGATTGTTTACCTGCTTGGTAATAATTTTAGAAACCATTCCATTTACCTTTTCAACTAAGCCATTACATTGAGGGTAATATGGTGAAGAGTGCCTCCTTGTAATGCCTAGTTTCTGCATTAATTCTCCTACCAAGTCTGCTCTGAAACCTGGCCCTCTATCAGAGATGATCTCTAAAGGTGTGCCAAGCCTACAGCATATGTGCTCGTAGATAAATTTAGCTACCTCTACCGCTGTGATTCTAGTGGTGGCTGTAGCCTCTACCCATCTAGTCATGTAGTCGACCCCCATGATAATGTATAATTTTCCTGAGTTGGCCCTAGGTAATGGCCCAATGGCATCGATACCCCATTTTTCAAATGGGCCATATGAGAGAATAGGTATTTGTGGTCAGGCATAAGTGACCTAGTGCCGGCGTTTTGACACAACTTACATGTTTTGCACCGGTGGTGTACATCACGGTTGAGGCTAGGCCATATGAAGCCTGCCTGCAAGATTTTCCTACTTGTTATGTCTAGGGAAAAGTGACCACCACAAACCCCGTCGTGACAGCTAGCAATTACTCCCGTGATTTCCTGAAAGAGAGGGACCTTCCTGAGTATTTGGTCCTTACCCTTATAGTACAAACCGTCATTGATGAGTCGATACCTTGTGGCCTTCCGCGTCAGCCATTACTTCTGTCCCTTTGTTAAATCTGATGGGCATTCCCTTGTTTCCAAAAAATGCATGATGTCAGGCAAGGCATCACTTCCTTGAAATAGAGGGAGCTTTAGTTTTATTGCTCCAACCACCACTTCCTGTAGTCTTTCACTTGCTAGGGCATCTGCTTCTTGGTTTTGAGCCCTTGGGATGTGGTGTATTTGAACTTCTTCAAACTTACCCAACAAGGTTTTTACACCACTTAAGTGAGTCCTTAAACTAGGATTCTTGCATGTCCATGCTCCATTTACTTGCCTTACCAGAAGTAGAGCATCCCCAAATACATTAAGGCGTTGTACACCTTGCGAGACGCACCATTGTAGACCCTTGGTTAGTGCTGCATACTCAGCTTCATTGTTAGAATGTGAATCTAACAATTGGCCCAACGAAAATACCTTTGTCCCTTTGTCATCAAAGACCACTATGGCTGCAGCTGCTTTGTCGGACGCTGGCTTGTAGGCTCCATCAAAGTAGAGAGAGTATGCTCCTTCTACCATTGGTGGTATTGGAGGTAATCGGACTTCTCCTTCCTTAGATTGCTTCTCCTTCCTTTCAAAGACTTGGTAGGTCATGAGTCCCCCCAAACTTGCCCTTGTCGTGCTTTCTACCGTGTAGTCAAACTCTTGCAGACGAACTAGCCATTTAGTAATTCTAGCAGACACATCCATGTGTTGTACAACATAGGGAAATATTTCATCCGTGGTTAGAATCACAAATTTCTTAGGCAGCAAATATGACCTAAACTTTGTAGTTGCAAATCTAAGAGCTAGGACTAAGTGTTCCACATGGGTGAAACCTTTCTCTCCTGCTGTCATCATTTGACTAGAGAAGTAGATTGGCCTCATGAAAGATGTCGTCGTATCTTTTGGAGTAGCACAGCCCCCAATGAGTCATCACCAACACTTGAGGTGACATAGAATTTTTCATCCCACTTAGGTGGTGAGATAGTTGGCAGAGTGGCTAAGACCTCCTTTACCTTGTTGTAGTGATGTTCGCTTTCCTCGTCCCAAGTGAAAGTTGATCTTTGAGTGAGTTGTTGCAGTGGTAGAACAAGTTGTGATAGTAGATGTATGAATCTACTTAAGTACCTCACCTTCTGTAGAAAAGAGACCAATTGACGTGCGGTCATTGGTGAAGGTAGGGCTATGAGTGCGGACACCTTTCTTGGGTCGGCGTTGATACCTTTTTCTGAAATTTCATGGCCTAGTAGAATGACTTTACTCTCCCCAATGTGGCATTTATCCACATTTAATTGCCCACCTAGGCTCTGCAACCTGGCCAAACCTTCAGTTACCTTTTCTAAATGTGAAATACGGGAGCTATATATACAAAAATCATCAATGAACACTCTTATGGATGTTCCAAAGAACGGTTGAAAAACATATGTGACATATCTTTGGAATGTGGCAGGTGCATTTGTGAGACCAAATGGCATAACCCTGTATGCAAAACAACCCCATGGCGTGATAAAAGTGGTTTTTAGCTGATCTTCCAAGGCTATGCGTATTTGAAAGTATCCAGAATAACCATCACAGACGGTATAGCATTCAAAACCCGCTACTTCATTCAGAATTTCATCCAAGAAAGGGAGAGGAAAGTGGTCTCTCTTTGTAGCTGCATTTAGTGGTTTGTAGTCAACACAGACCCTCCACTTACCATTCTTTTTAGGGGTCACCACTACGGGTGACACCCATTCTGAGTTTTCTACAGGATAGATGAATCCCGCCTCCAGCAGTTTCCTTACCTCGGCCAAGAGTGCCTTTTCTTGTATGACCCCCAATCGTCGTAGCTTTTGAAATCCCATCAACATTTTCAAAAAACTATCTTTCTCCTCAAGTGTTAATTCCGTAGACAACATACCGTTCAACCTACTTCCTCCTAGGCCAGGTGATTTTCTCTCCTCTTCATTGGGTTTCCCTTTTGGTGATGGATCACCAGTTGTGCTTACCCTTTGTGGATCCTTCATAATGATACCCATCACATCAATGGAATTGTCACTTTCTTCGGTGGATGTGGTCTCCTCCTCAGAACTGGAAGATTCACTAGTGGTTTCATCTGCCGATGTTTCCAGATTCATTTGCTTCTGCTTGCCAATCCTCATGTCGTAGTAGATTGTCTCCCCTTTCTTACCGGTCATGCGTAGAAGACCAGTACCTCAGTCCTGTTTTTCCTTCATGGCCATCAACCATGGCCTTCCCAAAATTAGTGGATAGCCCTCCCCCTTAGTAGGCATTACAAAAACATCTACCTCTACCTCAGTGTTGAAAGCTTTGATTTTCACGGCACTTACCACACCCACACACTTTACTTTTGCGTTGTTTGCCATCTTTTCCTTGCACAGAGAAGGCCTGTCAACCTCGAGCCCTAATCGAAGCATCATAGCTTCGCTCATTACACAGATTTGTGCACCTCCATCAATGTAGGTGTTTCCAACCCTCTTTCCTTTTATGTTTACGTCAACAATTGGAAGGATGTCATCCATGTTGCATCCCGAAATTGCTCCGGCTACCTTTGTTTTGGAGCGTCTTGTACTTACCATTTTAGACCATTGTCGCCTTACTTTTGGTGCAAGATGTAGCAGCTGTGGCCATATAATCTTCGATCCTTGCTCTGCCACATCCAATGTTAGATCATAGGGCTTAGAACTTTCCCCTAGCTGGAAGTCGGTGATGCCCAATTTCCGTCGTGGCCTGGATGGCCTCTTGCTAGTTTCTCCTCTCATGCTTCTCTCATCATCTGATTGTGTAGCTTTCTCCCTCCTAGCTCTTTTCACAGTCATGGATTCAAGTGGTTCTAAAAAGGTTACCTTCTCCTTACCCTTGTCCCTCTCCTTTGCTCTGGGTGGATCCACTACTATGGCTTTTCCTTTCTCTTCTAGCCTTATGATGTTTACATGGCGATCAGGTGGTGGGGCTGGTGGAAGAGGTGGGATGGATGCTTGTAGTGGTGTCTGGGGTGGACATAGAATTTGTGTTGCTGGGGGTGGTGCTCGGGGTGGGGGTGTTCTTTCTCTAGGGGGTGACAATTGGTTCCTCCTACCTCCTCTATTATAGTTTTGTCGTGGTTTGGGACAGTAGTACATACCGTGACCGTCTTCTCCGCAGTTGTAGCAATGATACTCCCTGTTTTGTCGTCGTGCTCTTCCAGGGTCTTGATCTCTTTCTTGACTCCTCCCTTGTTGTATTAAGTGGACAGAAAAATTCTGCAGTTGGTTAGTAATATGGGCCAACATATCTTGTTGGTCATCTCTTACCCCAAGAGCCGGTGGTGGTGGTGGAATGGTGGTTGTCATAGTTGCTGGTCGACGCGATGTTCCTGATTCTGTTGACTCGGTTTCTTTGGCTTTCATTCGTAGCTTCTTGTCTTTAAGGCGATCAATCTCAACGCCTAACTCGTACGTAGCCGGGAATCTACCTTTCACCTTCTCCTTGAGAAGCGGCCATAAGCCATGCGTGAACCGATCTTTTTTTAGAAAATCGGGTGCAGCTTCCCCCCTAGCCAGTGACTCAACCCACCGTTCCCACAAATCCACAAATTTGGACTCATAGGTGGCATATTCTAAAAGACCCTCCTGCTTCAAGTCTCTCAACTTGTCCCACAACTTTTCTGAAGTGGTACCTCCCCCAAAGCGCCTCTTAAAGGCGGTTTTTAAGGGTTCCCAGTCATCCTTGGTGGCTTGTGGAAGTGCATTGTACCATGATCTAGCTTTTAGCTTCATGAGATGCTTAAAGATTCTAACCCGGGATTCATCCGTATCTTTGTTTCTCACTACACATGCTACTTCAAAGTCATCTAGGAAGTCTGTTACCAAATCCTCCCCCTTCTTTCCTTTAAATGTTGGAAATGCTACACTTGCCATGATTACTGAGAGAGAGCTAGAAAGACACACTGCTTAACTTGCAAAAACAAAAATTCTTCTTTACAAGGAGGCGTGTATACCCTCTTATACTAGGACATAGATTAAAATTTCAAATGGTACATTGCCTTGTACCAAAGGCAAGACAAATGGTTGATCTGATGCCAGAACCTCCAAAAACCGCTCCCCACCTGGCATGGTGTTAATCACATGCTGGTAGTGAGACTTCAAATCTAGTATTACCTTGATTGAGCGTACACGTGTTGGTATGTGTGATCTGTCTTGAGGTAGGTTGTACTGATTCATGTGAAGCTTAGAGGTGCTTAGTCACTGTCCAAGCTTGTGGGAGAGGGTGGTGTTCTTTCCTGAAACAAACTCAGTAGATCCCTAGTTTCTCTAGTGAGAGTGTGAGCCAATGATTCCGTTATCTGTGTTGCAGCATCAGGTACGACTTGAAAACTGACCGTGATAATTACCTCGGTGACTTGGGTTACCCGATTCTCAAAGTAGAATAGTGTTGATTCTCTATTGTGTAAAGCTCCTTCCATTTTGTTGTTGTGGGTTGGTTGTAGGTTGTGGACATGGTTTCGACCTTCTCCTTCTTCTTCTTGGCACTTGGCCTATGTATATCCACTGGGTTTGGCGTGTTGGTTGACTCTCCCACTGCAAATCGATTACCGTTACGCCTGGCACTCGAGCTTAGATGGAGATGCGGAGTTCGTCTAGTTGTGCTTGGAGCTCTTCTTCTTCTGTCATCCAATTAGCAAATCCTGCTAGCCATTCATCCATTCACAATAGTTTAGGGGTTTCAGTCTTGTAAACTGAAGGGTTTCATGAAAAGATCCTCAGTGGGGGCACCAAATGACGGGAGCAAAGCGAACCCCGAACCCCGACGGCCTCTAAAACACCGGGGACTGAATGGCACGCCTCGAGCCTGTCATGGTAAAGCAAACAGGGGGCACCACCTAGCTTCACCGGCTAGGACGCAAACAACACACCACCATAACAAAGTTTTCATCCAAGAGAGATGGATGCTTGGGAGTAATGATGAAGAGGAAAGGGAATGAGATCAAGTGAGTGAGAGAGAGAGAGAGAGACAGAGAGAGAGAGTGAGGGAGGGGATATAGCGGCTTAGTACTTAGGCACCACAAAAGGATGGCGAATCCGCACACCCTTCACACATACACAAGCTCACTCCAAAACACAATACTAGGTGGCGATTCCGCACACCTCACATGGGCAAAACATTGCAAGAAAACATACTCACAAAACCTCAAGCTTTATTTAGAGAATTAGGCGATGAAATGGGGAGCGTAGGGTAGGGGAATGAGAAGGGAGAGAGTGGTAGAGCACATGGAGGATAGGTGGGAGTTGATGGCGAAGACTCGCACGAGGATTATGGCCATCATCCTTCATTTAGTTGCCCTTCATCTTCCATAGCCAAGGGTGTAGAGGTCATGCTCAAGACAAGCATGGTGATTGCGGTGATGGTGATGGTGTGGGTGTGTGTGTGTGTGCACTAGGCACACACAGTGCATAGTGTGTTCTTTGGTGACGTTGTGTGTTTTTTGTGTGATGGTGACCCCTCTTTATATAGGGGAGGAGGGGGAAGAAATTCTAGAATTTAGAAATGAAGAAATCATTATCTACATAGGCCATGTGACTGTGGGCCCCACTTGTCTGGCTGTGTGTATATGTGCCAGAACAGCAGTCTCATGAGAGAGAGACTAAGAGAGAGAGATGGGTTGATGAAAAAAAGTGAGAGGTGATATGGAGAATAAAGTAATTACAAGAGGGGAGAGAGGGGAGTGTGTTCAGAGGTGAATCTGTGTGCAGATGTGTGTGAACACAAGAAAAATCAGGTGTTAACCCTCACGGCACACGGACACCCCATCACCTACGACGGACGTTTATTATGTATTTGGTAGAGTCAGGTACCGGGCTTGTCGGACCAATAGGCAAAGGTAGAGTGATCGCCGATGAGAGGCGCACTTTAACTTGGACATTCAAGGGATTAGTTGGTTAAGCATGGGCGCCCAAGTGTGAATGGGGTGAGCTCCTATAAAAGCCAACTAAACCTAATTTTTACTCATTCTCTCATTTGTGCAATTGAAGAGTGCTCTTGCTCCATCTCCATCTTCTTCTTCTTCACCTCCTTGTGTGTGTGAGAGAGAGAGAGAGAGAGAGAGAGAGAGAGAGAGAGAGAGAGAGAGGGAGAGTGTGTGTGTGATCGAGCATTACGAAGGCACGACGGCGGCGAAGCGGTTGAGCGCGGCACGACTGCAGCTTCTTCTTCATCGCGGCGAGGAATCCACCACGAAGGCGAGCGTAGAGCGGTGAGTGACACACCCTTTGTTTTCTTGAGCTTGCTAGTTTAGGCTTGTTGTGTGCTTGGAGCCGTTTGTGGCTCGCACACAGTGTATTGGCAAGTCCCTTGCTTCGACAGTGCGGCAAGGAGCGCACATTTTTGGCGCCGCTGCCGGGGATATGCCCTACACTAAGTTCGGTTAGCACTTTACGCTTCCTTGTGGTGCAATTTCTATCATAGGAAAGGCAGGGAATGAGTGTGTGGAGATTTCTGTTTTTTGTGTTTTCTGCATTTGCTGTCAAGTTTCAATTTCTGCTATTGTCTGCGTTTTTTCAATTTCTGCAATTTCTGCATTTTCAAGTTCGGCGTTTTCAATTTCTGCAATTTTCTGCATTTCTGCGTTTTTTTAATTTTCTGCAATTTCTGCAATTTCTACGTTTTTTCTGCAATTTCTGAATTTCTGCGTTTTTTGAAATTTCTGCATATCTGCGTTTTCTGCATTTTTTACATATCTGCGTTTTCAATTTCTGTGTTTTCTGCACAAAAAAATAATAATAATAATAAATTTTAAAAAGTATTTTATTTTTTCTTCCAAAAAAAAAAATTCTGAAAAAAAATTATTTTCAAAAAAAAAATAAAAAAAATCGGAAATTAAAAACGCGAGTGAGCGGGCGGTGAAATTTTTCGAAAATAAAAAACGTGACTCTTAAAACAGGCAGGTTGGTTTGTATAAAAGATAGATCGGGATCGGGAGCCCAGGCCCAGGCCCAGGCCTCAGTCTCAGTCCTCAGTCTTATGATATATACTAGACTCACTTTTATATATATACCCTACTCCCTCAAGAGAGAATGAGAGCATGTGGGACAAGTCCTCCACTCTCCTCCTTTCTCTTCCCACTTGCACCCTTAGACTTTCTAGTTTGGGCTTAGTTCCCTACTAGAAATTGACAATTTTAGGGATTCCGAGGGCATAGAGTGACCAAACGGAGGGCTGTAAAGCACGGCACGACCCTCTGACCGATACGCTCGTTTCGAGCTATCACACGGCCCATTCCACGACACGCTCTAAAAAATCTGGCAAAAAAACAAACAAAAAACACGCTAAAAACTAGTCACAAGGCCTCCTAGAGCAGCTTTTTGACACCTTAGGGTATCAAAAGCACATGCACTTACGCTCTGGGCAGGTGCTAGAACACGAGCATATTGAGGGTGCCTCTGTTCATACGGACACCCATTACCCATCCACGATAAGCTCTAGACCCTCAGCGGGGACACAAGGTAGCACCACCCAAGACCCTAAAATAGCCGCTAGTGATTCCTCCTCCGCCTCAGAAATCATGGAAGCATACCCTAACCAAAACACTGAGAGAGAAGGCCATGCACCTCCCGAAGCTCCACAGCCTAGTACTAGTATGTTTAGCCGTTTCATGGAAACATTAGGTAGAGCTACTCGCTCGGAACCTGATGCAAATGAAGCACACGAAGAGGATGGGTTGGACTCTGACACACCTCTACGATACCCCATTGAGTTAAATAGTGCCTATGGAAAAGTGCTATATAACGCCTTATTGGACACGGGTGCTAAATACAATCTGCTATCCTATGGGGTGTGGTGTCAGTTAGGGAAGCCACCTCTATCTGAGAGTATTATCCAAGTCAAGGGTGTCAACAAGAAAAAAACTACGGTTTTTGGAATCTGACACACTTCTGTCAGTTATGACAATGGGGTGGTAGCTCAAGACTTTTTGGTCATGCCTACTGGAACTATGGAGGGTAATATAAACCTAGGCCGCACGTGGATGATAGCCACCAAATGCACTATTGATTGGGGGACTGGGGGTGTTACAACGCAAAAACCAACTCTTAGCCCTACCACTCAAGCCATAGTCCCTGAGATATTGCCCAAGGAAATAAAACCCAAGACATTGCATGTCCAGGAGGTTGAACCATACGTCCCCATAGCCCAACTCTCTAGAGCTTCAACTAATGTAGTTGAAAGAAAGCTTGAGACACACAAGAACCATCCTAATATAACAAAGAAAACATACAAGTGGGTCCCTAAAACCTCTGTAGTGAGCATGGTTGATGCAAAAAAACGGAAACCTAGTAAGAACCGTACCACTCGCTCCAAGAAAAGTAAGAAAATGTTGCGATGGATCCCTAAACGACTATTGGAAGCCCAAGGCTACTATCAAGGAAATGATCAAATCTGGGTGCCAAAATGTAGATTGTGCTCTTACCTATCACCTGACCCAAGTGAGCCCAATCCCGTAGCTCCAAAACGAATCAATGATCGTGGAAAGAAAAAAATCACAGAATGCTACACACCTAGTCCAGAGCTAGTTTGGGTACCAAAGAAAGAACGATTTGTTCCACCTAGCTCAGGAAGGGGGGAGTCCCATGAAGATTCTAGCTCCTCATGTAATACAGCCATAGAGGTAAAAGCTTCTACACAACCTCCATCTATAGTAATGGACCTCCATGAAGCTACAAAAGAATCCACACCTCCCAGTGTTCAAGAATCACCTGATGAACCACTTCAAGTTCGATCCTGGGAGAGTACCTTACCACCCTTGCAGCTTGATGAGGCACCTGGGGTAATAGAAAACTACTGGCAAAAATCCTCACCTATTACCAACTGGAACAATTGGTTTCAAAGGGTGACAAGCTCATTTCAAACGGTATGATCTACCCAAGGAAGGGGGTAGTGTTTGCTGACAGTCATCATTCATTTGTTTCCCTCTCAACCTTTTTCCCTGACCTCTCAATTCCAATCTTAGGGAATGTACATATAAAGCTTTATACTCAAAAAAAAAAAGAAAAAAAAGAGCAAGAGCAATTAGCAAACGAGTATGCACATTAAAGTCAAAACATTGACTCAGACCTACACATGTCACATCTGGTACAGTGAAACAGAAACCTATGCCATAAAACACCTTTGATCCTCATCACTTGAGTGATGGAGGGTAGGTAAGATTAGTACGATAGAGTGTTTCTGTTTTAGAGTTGAGTGATTAGCAAAGTTCTCTTTTCCCACTAATGTGCCTCCTGGAGGTATTCCTTTTGTTTCCTAGTGTGTACAGGAGCGTGTTGCTATTGATAGGATTTGGACCTTCATGGAACCTTCAAATCAAGCACGACCATCAACACAAACAGGTGTTTCTTATCCATTAGCATTGCCCTTATCTTTTTTGCATCTATGATTGTCTGCTTTGATTGTGATTGGTAGCATAATATTCAGCGCATTGGCTTAGTATCAAACATTTAATTCAATGTAATGTTTTGTCATAATCACTTGTCTAGGTTTAAAAATCAAGCAGTCCGACTAAGCTAGTTTGACCAAGCTAGGTATTAGAAATCTTCTCTTAATAGCATGGGGAATGCCTTCCTAATAAGCAATGGTTACTTAGGTTCTTAATCCGATTTAGGCAGCATTGTATGAAATGTACTAGGGCTTTCTAGTGGGCTTAACCCTATCGACCTTTAGCTTAAGTATTATAAAGGGAGTTTACTAATGTGATGAGCCTGGGGAGGGTAACAGTGTTATATGACCCCCCAAAGTTACAAAATTTAAATGTTGAAAATGAACAAGCAAAAAATCAAAGTGCTACAATGTAAAATTTTAAGCTGGAAGAGAAATCTCAGCTTGATTTGGTACTTCATTCACATGTATTGCCTATGGTACTAGAGCCCTAGAGGTTCCCAGTGTGGGCGCTTTTCCTTGAAAAGCAAAAAACCCAAGGCATACAAAATAAGCACACACATCATAATTGAATCAATGTGAAAAGACTTTGGGAGGTCACAGAAAAAGTAATCAGTCTGGCGATGATTTCATGAGAAATTCCTTTTATGGTAGCTTAACTACAAGGTTTTCTAGATATAGCCTCTAGTCAGCCCTCGAACATGAATACTTGGCTCTCGCGATTAAACAACTTAATTGACCACAGAAAGTTAAGAAGCTTACCCATGGTATTAATATTCGATCTCTAGTGCTTTTCGACCGTCAAATTAGCAACCCCAGACTTGTTTAATTTTTTACCTTTACATCTGTTTATGCATTTGATTACATTGCTACCAAATTGTTTGAAATTCTTTGACCAATCAATTTGTCTACCTAAAACTGCATATGCTTTTTAAGAGAATGCAATTACTGTGCCAATGTTGTTTGATTTTGCAGTGACTGAAGAAGGCTAAGGACATTCATCTCAAATGCTCTTCCACCTCGACGAACCAACTTCAAGTCAATAGATTCCGAGGACGGAATCTACATCAGGAAGGGGGGCATGTTAACCCTCACGGCACACGGACACCCCATCACCTACGACGGACGTGTATTATGTATTTGGTAGAGTCAGGTACCGGGCTTGTCGGACCAATAGGGAAAGGTAGAGTGATCGCCGATGAGAGGCGCACTTTAACTTGGACATTCAAGGGATTAGTTGGTTAAGCATGGGCGCCCAAGTGTGAATGGGGTGAGCTCCTATAAAAGCCAACTAAACCTAATTTTTACTCATTCTCTCATTTGTGCAATTGAAGAGTGCTCTTGCTCCATCTCCATCTTCTTCTTCTTCACCTCCCTGTGTGTGTGTGTGTGTGTGTGAGAGAGAGAGAGAGAGAGAGAGAGGGAGAGTGTGTGTGCGATCGAGCATTACGAAGGCACGACGGCGGCGAAGCGGTTGAGCGCGGCACGACTGCAGCTTCTTCTTCATCGCGGCGAGGAATCCACCACGAAGGCGAGCGTAGAGCGGTGAGTGACACACCCTTTGTTTTCTTGAGCTTGTTAGTTTAGGCTTGTTGTGTGCTTGGAGCTGTTTGTGGCTCGCACACGGTGTATTGGCAAGTCCCTTGCTTTGACAGTGCGGCAAGGAGCGCACATCAGGTAACCACCGGGTGGGGATTGGTCTGTGGGCACTTTTTTCAGTGAAACTGAGTGTGTGTGAGTGTGGGGGAGGTTATTTAGCTACAAGACAAGAGACATGGCGCCCTTTAGAGAGAGAGGGGGGTATTTGGGTCATGGGATATGATAGGAGAGAGAAAGAGGGGGTGGGGTATACTATTTTGGAAGATAGGGTAAGTTGCATGTGAGTTGGTGCATTATTGGTGAGTTATAATGCATTATTGGTGAGAGGTGGGGTAGCTTGAGGGGAGAGAGAAAGGAGAAAGGACAAGGGGAAGAGAGAGGGGGTTGACCTTTTGAGTGGAGGAGAGGAAAAGGGACACACGGCGGGGCAACAGTGAAGAAAAAGGAGGCAAGGTGGGGATGGGCTACCCCGCAGGCATGAGGTGGCCTATTTTACCTTTCTTATATATTTACATAATCATACTTTATTTTTTTCTTACTTTTTCCAATGCCTTTTATCACTCCCTCCCTAAGAGGGGGTTTTCATGGGGTGGGGACGAGAGAAGAGGGGTATGGGAGCTTGGCTTGTGAAAAGCCCCCATCAACATGTATGGTCACCTGTGGTACTCTTTGTGAGCATTTGTTGGACACAGATTTGCAGAGCTTATGCATCTATGTTGAGTGTAGTTTGATACACATTGATTGCTCATTGTATTGAGCTTGTAGGACAATGGTTATTTTGTCTTGATAGCCATTGTTCGTCGAAACTCTGGCGAAATTTTCCCAGGAGTTTTATACGCATCATTTATACGATCTAAGTAGAGATTGCGGGTTGCACTCAGCATTTGCGTGCGGTGTTCTCTGCAGGTGGGAGATTTGTACGTGTGTATGCATTGATACCGCACAGTGTGGGCTTGGTGATTAGCTCATGGTTTTACAGGCGTACATTTATCTTGGCACACTCATAGGAGTGAATATTGTGATATATGCTTGTGTGGCTACGAGCTAGGTAGCCGGATTCGAGCACTAATGGCTTGAGGTTTTTCAACAGGTTTCAGCTACAGGTTCACAAGTTACACGCAGGTTTGAGGGCTTATTTGGGTGCTGAACTTTCAGCCATTGTTTCCTCTTTGCAGGTATCCATGTATGGATCAGTTGTAGGTTGATCTGAGACACGTTTGTGACTTGTTTATGCAGCTATTTAAGAGCTGAATTTTGGGGCTGTTTTGGGGTTGACTTACAGCCATATTTTACAGCCATACATGAGCTTCGTTTACTCTACAGAAGCCTCGTACACTTGGCATTTGGAATTTGCATCATTGCCATTTGTGGAGCACAGTGTGGTTACACTACTGCGAGAGATTTTATACGTAGATTCGCATGAGCATTGTAGGTGCTGGTGAGCTCTTTTTTTGAGAGCATTTTCTTGTTGCAGGTTGCTTCTTTTGGATTAGTTGAGTGCATTTCACTGGTGCCGTACCAAGAGTAGAGTTACAGATCTTGGTTATTTTTGAAATTCACTTATAGTAGTCAATATGTGTGAGACTTTCTAGTCTAGGACAATGACTCATGAGAGATGGCGTTCTCATTCGTGTTGACACTTGAGATGTTGGCATTGTGGTCACACAGGGCACATTAGACGGCGATGCTTTTGTCGTATGAGACAACACAGGAGACAGGCTAGTCTCAAGGATGCAGTAGATGCTATAGGCTCCATTAACTTGACAGTTGTAGGATCAGATACAATGTCTGAGTACCCTAGTGACACATTTGCTTCGTGTATTACTCCTGATTTTTTGATGTCTGAGGATAGTGCACTTCTTTTGCAGTTGGTTCTAGACAGGGATGCTACTTTTCATGTCACTCCGTATTGTGACTGGTTCAGTTATCTATTCTAGCAGAGTGCATGGTAGTGTGCGATTGGCAGATGGGTCACTCCATGAGATTGCTGGTTCAGGAGATGTGATACTGTCATTACCAAGTGGTGCATCGTACGTGCTTAGAGATGTGCGTCATGTGCCAGATTTATGATGAGTTTGATCTCCGTCGGTCAGCTCAGGGATAGTGGATGTCGGGTATCGCTGCTTGAGCGATCTTTTGCGTTGCATTTGGGTTCGTTGGTGATTGCGAGAGGTGCTAGAGTTGGCACATGGTACCCATGGCACGTAGTACTAGTGCGAGATGGTCGAGTCTCAATCTTGTTACAGCCATGCAGAGAGCGAGAGACCCGGACAGTCTCTTTTGCTCATGGGTTGCAAGGTGCTTTGCATGGAGTGTAGAGTAGTGAGCTTGTTGTGCACACAGCTGGGGCACGACTTGAGCAGTCACACAGAGAGGTGACAGAGTTAGACATGCATGCTTTGCTAGTGACTGAGAAAAGAAGAGAGTCAGTTGTGCGAGATACTTCTATGCAGGATAGACAGGTAGAGCGGTCTTTCTCTAGTGAGTCACGACAGGAGGACGTTGTGCAAGTGTCTATGCATAAGGAGTTAGAGCATGAGAGCTCTAGTGAGTCACAAAAGATTGAGTGGTCATGTTTGCAGTGGATGATTGCAGAGGAGGCCGAGATGTCAGCGATTATGCAGTCATTCCTTTCTATGCTCGACACTAAGCATGGGGATATAGTTGTGAAGGATATGTCTTCCAGCAGACACCTAGAGCAGCTAGTTTGCTCTGAGGTTGCACGACAGGTTGATGCGTCTTTTGCAGATAGCCAGGAGATGCATGTGACTGAAACGCCTTGTTAGTCAGATATGCCTATTGCCAGGATATATATTTTGATGCATGCTCCATAGAGCTAGCAGAGCCCGCTAGCATTGCATCGGCATTCGGTGGTCTCATGTATGAGATGTTGATCTTGAGACCGGATATCGCAGCTGTAGTAGGAGCATTTGCAGTTGGCATTGTCAGTCATTTGTAAACTGATGATGGCATAGTGCACGAGGGAGATATGCAGTTATTTCATACATACTTGCAGTACGTGTGCGATACGTCTGGTGGTGTATGGACTTACACAGGAGCAGGACAGCCAGATGCACACAATCACGGCCAGCTAGTGGGCATCGGTTGAGAGCGACTTTCTCTTGCCTTTTGTAGTCTTTAGACTAGGTTCCCTTGATTAAAGGCACAGTCTCCTTTAAGTGGGAGGTTTTTGGGGTATAGGCGCCTATGCCTTGCCCGACCGACCAGAGTTTGGGCATCCACTGACTTGTATACCTTATACATAGCATAAGTGTGTAGGGGGATACTCACTCTGATTGAGTCTCCCCACCCATATCTATGTGTCATGTGTCTCCTTCTCTCTCTCACTCTCCGTCTGTGGTGCTCTCCGTAATGTTGGGGTATAGGCGCTTGTGACTTGCCCGGTCGCCCAGAGTCTGGGCGTCCACTAACTTGTATACCTTATACATAGCATAAGTGTATAGGGGGCTACTCACTCTGCTTGAGTCTCCCCACCCATATCTGTGTGTTGTGTGTCTCCTTCTCTCTCTCACTCTCCGTTTGTGGTGCTCTCCGATCCCCTTCAAGATATGCTATCTAGGGCAAGATATGAAGATGAAAAGGACATGATTATTGAGGCAGACGATGTAGGCACAAAGTTTTACACTTATGATCATGCAAAGAGTAGTCATGCATGTTTTGTGTCTTCACTTAAGTCCTTTTTAGAGGAACTATATGAGAACTATATGAAGATGAATGGCTCTTGATAGGTCGCTACTTGAGTACTCTGCGAAGCAGGATAATTGGATTGAGCATGAATTCAAGAGGATAAGAAGAAAATCATATGTATAATTCTTGAGGGATGGTTATGTAAGGACATGGGTCCTATGGGCAAGGCCATTGGCAGGGCCGGACAGTGTGTACGCTAGGGAGAGGCTATAAGATAGCACGATTGGGTGGAGACTAACATACGCATTACCATCACCCTTTCACTGATATCCAAGCTATTTTTGGGAGGAGGCTAAAAGAGTTTTCTATGTGCGTGCAATGCTCTACTTCTCTCCCATATTCCACAGAAAATGACCTCTCTGTTGTGTAGCAAAAGAAGACATGCACGCTTTCTTGTGTGCAGCACGTGGACAGACAACGACAGTCGACCATGATCACTCCATCTACGCCCTCCATAGCGCATGACCAAGGCGAGCGAGCAAGGCAAACGGGATCGGCCACTCGACGACACCGAGGCTCCGAAGGCTTTCATTGGTGTCATTGGCTGCATGCGTAGGAAGGCTGCTTAACCCTTGCATAAAGGAGGGTTGAACCCACCCCATGAGTGTAAGAGGCCAACACTTTACCATCAAGCTATTGACCCTTGTTGTGTATAACAAGGAAAGATAGCCTACTTGTGTTGAAAGGAAACGTAGAAGGAAAGGAAAAGCTTCAAACTTCAAGGAAGTAGATTCACCCTTCCTTTTCACTTCTTGGAGGAAGGCAAGTTTTCCTTCAAAAATTCTCTTTTCCTCAAGGAGGTAGCTTCAAAGTGAAGAAAAGCCTTCACAAAAACGAGGAGTTTTTGTGAAGAAGCATCAAAGGTTTTCTTACAACAAACGACAAGTGAAGCGCTCAAATTCCCACAAGGCGAGGTTCGCATGCAGCGCAAATCGCGGAGCATACAAAACACAAAGACTTCAATTTCTTAAGGTAAAATTTGTCATTTGTTTTTCTCTCTTTGCATTAGTGTGTGTTTACCATGGCCAGTGAGGATATCCCACCTATACACACGTTTGATTTTGAGCACGTAGATCAAAATCAGGGCACCAGTGCTGCTACTGACACTAATATGCATGATGATGATGATCTAGCAGATCATGGGCTTGTAGATATGGCTTCTTTCAAGACTTTGGAACATCACCAAAGTGTACTTGAAAGCAACTTCTCTGCACCCAATGCAAAGGTTACCAATCTTACACAGTTACTTGTGAAATTTGTGTATCCACAGACAACTCAAGGAGCCACAAGTGGCACGGTTCAAGGGAGCCAAGCTCGCCTTACTCAAGGAGTCTAAGAGACAAGTGTTGCTATAGATGTAGAAGGTAGCAATGTATTGAAGCGGTCCGGGGCGGGCAGCAAGAAGAAAAACCTCTAGACACCCTTCAAAGCTCCCGTGCTGCTCAATGGGGCTGGGGCACAACACAACACAAACCAAAACAACAAACCCCCAGCCAAATCCCAACTACACAAGGGGCACCACCTAGTTTAAGAGCGAACTAGGATGCAAAAGAGGAGAATCGCTAGAGCAACCCACAAATAAGCAAGGAATTTACACTAACCCTAACACCAATGGAACACTCTCACACACTAAAACACGAGAGAGAGAGAGAGAGAGAGAGAGAGAGAGAGAGAGAGAGCGAGAGAAAGATGGTGCTCGGGCTGCTTTGAGGTGTATCGTTAATGATCAAGCAAACATAAATATATATATGTAAGAAAGAGAGAGAAGGGGGAAGGGGGTGCTTGTTGCACCAATGCCTTCTTACAAATCTGTCATGACCAATCAAAGTGAGATTAGTATTTGTTCAACATAGCCTGAGTACATTACACCACAACACATCACAAGAAAAAAGCCACCCCAATCACTGTCTTAAGGCCAGGGGAGTCCTCTCCACCCTATCGCCCTCTTACAGCATGTGGGATTTATGGCTAAATTGATAACAATACCCGAAGACAAGCTATCAAGAACTTAAATAAAACACCAAGACACTTACACATCATTATTGTCCATGACTTCACATTGGAAGAGAGACAAGGTATCCATGCTTAGTCCAAATTCACCCTCCTTGATTCAGCAAATGTTGGGCTTACACTATTAGAAGAAATGATAGATTTCCTACCCTCAATTTAATGATCCCTCTCTCTTACAATGGCATAGAGTTCCCTTGCTAATCACCCCTAATACAACACATACATATGCCTAATGCCAATAAGATTCCACTCAAGAGCTCCTTCTCAAGAGGTTGAGCTTGGCTTCTCAAGCTATAACATAGTGCTCTTTCTTCTCCCCCCTTTTTGTGCTAGCTACACCCTCCTTTTATAGCAATTTTGAAGGCTAGGGTTACTCCTCTAACCATGGTTGGGTTAGATTTTCAGCAATTTATCTAATTTCTTTTGCTTGGAATTATCAAGAAGTTGGTGGGGAAAGAGAGAGAAGAGAAATGGAGGTGATAGGACTTTTCATAGTGGGTTAGTGTTGGTAGAGTTAGTATTAATTTACAAATGGAATTGGATATTTACAATGGGAGTATCCACGTAGGATACAAATAAGGAAGAAAAACTCTTAAGAGGTAAGAAAAGGTGGATTTCTTACAAGGTTGATGCTCCAAGTGTCTTGAGTAGGGCCAATTTTGACGCTTGTTGACGGTCCACTATCTTTGACGGTACATTTTTTCTCCACTCTTGACCTTCCTTGAGAGACAAGGTAATTGAAGCTGAGTAATCAACCGCCATGATGCTGTCTTTTAAGAGAAGAGGCTGAATTTTGTGGTTTTTTTGATAGATATGGGTAATTTGGAGGAGGAAAAATGAGATTAGGTGGTCAATTTTGGAATGGAATTGTGTGTGGGAGGTATGAATTCACCATGGTTTCTCTTATTCTTCAAGGTTGAGGAGAAGGTGAGTAGGGTGCAGAGAGGAGTGGTGAGAGAGGTGGGGATGATGAGTGGAGAAGTGTGTGTGAAAGAGGAAAATGATAAAGTGGAAGAGAGAGTGTGGCTGCATAGCATGGGAAAACTGGGGTCCACTAATAAAATCATAGCTCACAGCTCATAGCTCACAGCTCATAGCTCAAAAAAATATGAAAAAATTTGAGGCAAAAGTTCAGCCCACGAGCTACAACTTTGTTTGTATCACCTTTTCAAATTTGGAGAGCAAGTGAACTTTAAAAATTCAGCAAAATCGACCGTTTTTTTCCACTGCACAAGGTCCTTGTGGGGTCCTTCTTTGGATGATTCTTTTGAATACCTCCAAGAGTGAGCCCTCCATAGTGCATGTATGCATGCCACCTACCCTTGACCTTATTTGGTAGGTCTATAATTGAAGATATTGTTGAGATCATGATATAAGTGAATAGTACAACTAATAAAATCAAATATTGAGGGTCTAAAAAATATGTACATGTCAAATATAAATAATATAAGTGGAAAAAATATAAAGGGGTCAAAAGAAATCTCTCTCATTATGAGGCTACCATAAAAAGATAAATATTTTTTGGTATTCTAATTTTTTTGAAAAAAAACAAAATAGATGCAGGAAGGGAAAAATCACAATAGTGAAAAAATATACACATAAATAAAACTAGTTTTTTTGGATTTTTGTTGGGGTGGAGTTACACCAAATATAAGAGAAGCTTACATGAAAATATTTCTATATGGAATAAAGAGTATGAAAAATGGTAAGAAAAATTGTGGTAATGGTGAGGCAATGTACAGAGCATAAATAACACACACCTAGGTAGAAATATTTAAATAAATACCAAAATAATTATGAAAAAATCTTTTATTTAGGCCCTATATACAAAGAAATATTTACATACGCATGGGCCATAATATACTTATATTTTTTATATTTTTGGCTCAACTAGCCCAATGACTAGCTAATTGAGGGTTTTTTATTTCAGTAAGGAGATATGGAAAAAGTCCCCTAACTCACACGCACCTATATACAGTGAAATGGTAGGGATAGCCATAGCATTTGGGTGAATTTGGTAGGGTGGAGTAATTTACTATGGCAATTATGGAGAGCCAAAAAACGGCTATCATTAGCCCTCCCCCAGGATGATGCCGGGTATATTCATGTACCATCATAGAGAATCTTTTCGAAAGAGAGTGCTTCAGAGTCTTTGACAAGATCTTCATTGTTTGGCCCCTTGGAATTTTGGTTTGTGTTACACTCATGCTTCATGGAACAATACTTGCATGAGATAGTTGCCTTTTGCTCTGGTAGATCTTTTGGTAGAAGGCGACTCAAGTAAGGCTTCAAGCGATAGCCATTTACCTTCCTGGAGTGCTCTTTCCCATTCAAGTCCATAAGTTGATAGTAAATTTAATTGAAAGCCTTCTTGACTATGTGTGGCCCCTGCCATCTTGTTTCAAATTTGGCATCAAAACGATTATCGAGTCGATTGTCATACCTTAGCACAAGATCTCCTTCATTGATGCCTTTGTCCTTCAGTTTCTTGTCAAGCTTCTCCTTTGTCTGTGTGGATTTCCTCTTATAGCACTCGTATGCTACTTCTCTTTTCCACTCAAGCTCAGCTAAGGTAAGAAGTCGATCCATCCATGCTTCTTGATCATCTTGTGTTGATTTGCCATGAAGTCGCATTGTTGGAATGTTTAGCTCAATTGGCTCTAAAGCCTCTTGACCATAGACCACGTGAAATGGTGTGAACTCCGTGGCTTCCCTATATGTGGTTCGATACGCCCACAAGGCACCATCCAAGAAGTCATCCCACAACTTTGTCTTGTTTTTCACTATCTTTCTAATGATGCCTGCAATGACACCATTAGCTTTTTCTACCAAACCATTTGATTGGGGATAGTAGGGTGTACTGTGACGATGTAGAATGTGAAGTTCTTCAGAGACTTCTGTGAGCAATCCCTTTCTAAACCCTGGACCATTATCAGAAACAATCTCCAAAGGTGTGCCAAATCTACAACAAATGTGAGTGTAGACGAATTTGCTCACTGTCCTTTCATTTACCTTTGCCACACTTTGTGCTTCCACCCACCTAGTCATATAGTCTACAGCCACTAGAATGTAGAGTTCACCATTTTTTGTCCTAGGCAGAGGACCCATAGCATCAATGCCCCACTTTTCAAAGGGTCCATTTGCAAGCACGATTTGCCTTGGACCATAAATCAATCTTCTATTCCCATTTACCTGACAATTGTGACAACTTTTACACCAATGTTGGACATCCACATGTAGACTTGGCCAAACATACCCTGCAAGCAAAATCTTCTTCACAGTTAATTATTGGGAAAAATGACCACCACATGCCTCTTCATGCAAACCTTTTAGAATGGCTGGAATTTCCGCGATAGTTGGTACTCTTCTGAACACTTTATCCTTCCCTCTTTGATAGAGGGAGCCTTCTAGGAAGAGATACATGCTTGCCTTCTTCATGAGTCTCCTCTTCTGAGCTTTTGTGAAGTCTGGTGGAAACTCACCCTCCAAAATGTAGCCAATGATGGGAGCCAATGACTCCAATCCTTGGTACCTCGGTTGCTTCACAGCAGCCGCCACCATGATGACCTGCACTTCTTTCTTTACACATGCAACGGCTTGTTGTGCAAGTAAATCAGCATCTTCATTATGTTTCCTTGGAATATGATATAATTGCACCTCCTCAAATTGATTAAATAGCCTACGGATGGTATAAACTTTGGCCCTTAGTCTTTCATTTTTGGATGCCCAAATGCCTAAAATCTGCTTCACAATGAGAAGTGCATCCCCTTTTACCATGAGACGTTATATACCATGGCCAATGCATATTTTTAAACCATGAAGTAGTGTGTCATATTCTGCTTCATTGTTGCTAGCTGAACTTGGTAGATTGAACTTCTCTTTCATGACCACCTCTCCACTTGGGTTGAGCAACACTAGCCCTCCCCCTGCTTTTCCAGTGGCTCGACGAAAAGCTCCATCAAAGAACAAGGTAAAAGCATTAGGAATACTTTTTGGTGGTGGCAATGGTAGGGTCTTTACTTCAGGCACCTTAATCTTTTTTTCATGCACCCTATAAGTGAGAATCCCTGCCAATTGTGCACGCACACTTTCTTCTACCTTGAAAGAGTATTGAAACTCTTGCAACTCCATAATCCACTTTGAGATCCTAGTACTAAGATTCATTTGAGATGACACCCAAGGGAACAAATTCTCTGCGGTGAGGATTACAAAAGGTTTTGGGAGCAAGTAGGATCTAAACTTCCTTATCGCAAACATGAGAGAAAGCATCATGAGTTCTGCCTCCGTGTAGCCTCTCTCTAAAGCATTCATGACCCTACTAGCAAAGTAGATGGGCCGCATCCTGGTACTATAGGGATCTTGTTGTAACAAAACTGCACCAATTGTTTCTTTCCCAGCACTAGATCTAACAAAGAATGTGTACTCCCAACAAGGAGGCATGAGTGTTGGTAGCTCTGACAAAATGGCTTTAATGTTACAAAAGTACTCTTCAAGCTCATCAGACCATGCAAATTCTACTTGTTGTGTCAACTTTTGCAAAGGGTGAAGTAACTCCGAGGCTAAGTGAATGAAGCGTGACATATACTTCACCTTTTGAATGAATGAGATGACCTCCTTAAGAATCTTGGGTGATGGTAGCTCAATAAGAGCCTTTGCCTTTGAAGGATCCACTTCAATGCCTTTGTAAGAAACTTTATGACCAAGCAAGATTACTTCATCCTCACCTATATGGCACTTGTCGGGGTTGAGTTGACCTCCCATGTCGTAGAGCTTATTTAAACCTTCTTCTACCCTTTGTAGATGCAATGATTTTGAGCTATAAATACAGAAATCATTAATGAACACCCTAATTGACTTTCCAAATAATGCTTGAAACACCATATTCATGAAATGTTGGAATGTTGCAGGAGCATTTGTCAGACCACATGGCATGACTCTAAAAGCATAACAACCCCAAGGAGTGATAAAGGTTGTTTTCAATTGATCCTCCAATGCAATCCCTATTTAAAAGTAACCTGAGTAACCATCGCACACAATGTACTTCTCATGACCAGCTACCTCATTTAGTATCTCATCCTGGAATGGGAGGGGAAAGTGATCTCTTTTTGTTGGCTCATTGAGGGGACGGTAATCCACACACACCCTCCACTTGCCATTTTTCTTAGGAGTGACAACAACAGGAGAGACCCACTGTGAATTCTCCACTGGATAAATGAAACCTGCTGCTAGAAGCTTTCTTACCTCCTTGAGTAGAGCCTGCTCCTTTATAACTCCTAGCCTTCGTAGCTTCTGAGCTTTAGGTGTGGCCTCAAGCTTTAACTCAATCTTGTGTTGAAAAACATCTACCCCACGCACGTCGGTGTAGTCTTTAGCAAAAAGCCTAGGAAACTTCCTTAGCACACATTTGAACTCCTCTCTTTCATCCTTTATAAGTGTTGTTGATAGCATACCTTCCAGCATCCCTTCATCTTGAACACCTTCGTTCTCTTGAGGACCTACCTCCTCCAAGCCTTGACAAGAGGTCTCTTGGTTTCTTGGCTTAAACTTGACCCCCATGACTTCGATGGAAGACTCCTCTTCAGTAATGCTGCCGCTAATTTCTTCTTCTGAAGTGCTATCGGTCCAACCTTCTTCCGTCTCACTTTGAGATGATTCTTCATGGAGCTCCTCTTGGCATTTCTCCTTCATGTCAAAGACAACCTTCTTATGATTGTCATTCCTGCAAATTAATTTCCCACTCTCCCAATCCTGCAAAGCTCGCATTTTCATTAGCCATGTTCTTCCTAGGATAAATGGATAACCACTTCCCTTGGTCGACATAACATAAAAATCCACCGCTTTCTTAATGCCAAAGGCCTCTACAAAGACATTTTTACAAATGCCTACACACCTAGCCTTGCTATTGTTTGCCATCTTGACTTTGATTTCAGGTGTCTCATGGATGTGCATGCCTAGTCTTTGCATGAGTCCCTCTGTCATGATGCAAATTTGTGCACCCCCATCCACTAGACCTTTCCTAACCAATCTTCCTTTGATGTAACAGTCTAGCACCGGTGTAATGTCCTCATTCATTTCAGCTTGTGCAATTTTTACAACAGGCACACTCTCTTTTACCTTTCTCCTAGTGCTAACTGCCCTTGTTAAATCCCTCCTAACTTGTGGACATAATAATGCAAGAAATTGAGGCCATGAAATATCAGGACCCTTACCTCTCATGTCTTCCAACAAGTTGTACGGAGCCATACCATGTCCAAGAGGGAAGTCTTGGAGGTTGATACGACGTCGAGTCCTCTTGGTTTCCTTGGTTTCCTTTGCCTTCTTGCCTTGTCCATGGTCACTCTGTGATGTGACTCCTTCTTTCTCTTTACCTTTTCCTCGGCCACGCTTAATTCCATTGGCTTCCATGTCAACCTCATTTGAATTTTTCACCTCTACCACATGCACATTTGGATCTGGCAAAGGTGGAACTCCTTCTACCCCTTGTGGAGGTGGTCTTGGTCCATTTGGCCTTTATAGAAGCCTTGGTTGTTGACCAGTTCCTTCACCTGCATTCATCAGTGGGTAATTCAAGTTAGGTCTCCCTGGCTCCCCACGGGGCCAAGGACAATTATACATCCCATGTTCAGACTCTCCGCAATTCCAACATTGCAAGACTCTCCTAGGTCGTGGATCTCGCTCTTCAGACTTCTTTGCTTGTCCCTTTGGACCTACAGCTTGTGCAAGGTGAATTGACAGGCTGCTTAAAGATTCGTTTAACTTCTCAATTACTTCCGCCGTTACCTCAGGAAGCTCCCTCGATGTTGATGCTTGTGACTTACCTTTGGGTCTTAGACCTTCTATTGGAACCTCTCCCCTTAAGCACTTGAGTTTCCTATACTTCTCAGCAGCCCTAGTTTCAGCTGCATCAAAAGTAGCAGGTGCACCCGCCTCAACTTTTACCTTAAGGTCAGGAAAGAGTCCGGCTATGTACCTCTCCTTCTTTAAAAATTCTGCACCATCACCAGGGTTAGCAACATTTCGTATCCATAGAGCCCAAAGACGTAGAAACTCTTGCTTGTATAAGTAGTAGTCATCTAAGTCTTTTTGCTTATGAGAAACAATGTCTTGCCATAGTTTTTGAGTGTTTTGGGGATCAAAGAAGTATCTCTTAAAACGATTCAAAACTTCTGTGTAATTCCCCTTAACTTCCTTAGGCAAAGAGTCAAACCAAGTACTAGCATCTTTCCTAAGGACCACCTCAAACATTTCTACACGTTTTTGATCGGTTACTATCCTCTTGATACGGCAAGACATCTTGAAATTTGCTAAAAATAATTCAGCATCCTCTCCAGGCTCTCCAAAGAAAAGAGGATATCCAGACATTTGGTGTTGGCTCTCCATTATTATGAAAGATTACAACACGAGTTACAATAAGGGATGCAATAGAGATTTAGAACCACTCGCCTGCAAATGAAGAAGTAAGAAAATACCACTCTAGGTTTTCTTCTTCAGCTATCCAAGCTTTTCAATGAGGTCTTGATTTGTTTGATCAAAACAAAAAGGTAGACTATTGATGAGCTCTAAGAAGGGTTGAAATTCTTCAAAGCTAAGGCGATAAACAGAAATCTCTAGAACTTCATTTTCTGGATCCAAAAGAGCAACCATGTCCCAAGTGATAAATTGCACTTGCTCTACAATTCCCAACGCACAAGTGGTTTGTATAAAAACTAGATCTTCATGCTCGTCGAAGGCTGTGAGAAAGTAGCAATTGACTAGGAGCTCCTTTCCTTCGAGTTCCACACAGTCGGAGTGAGGGAACCTTCTCACACTTTCATAAAGAACATCCTCATCAAGTCCAATCAAGTTTGCAAGATTTAAAGACTCCACTTGTGCTACAAAATTCCTGGACAAAAACTCCTTAGGATTATGGTTAAATCATTCAAAAGCATAAAGAGATTTACAATGTCTCTATGAACAAAGTGTCATAGAAAGTAGAGAAGGATGAGAAGTTATACAAATTTGCAATCTTCGCTATGCTCTCTTTATTAAGACAAGCTCTGAATAGCTCCCTATCTCCTTTGTTGAAAGTGAAAGGAAGACTATTAATAAGACGCAAATGAGGGAAAAATTCACCAAATGTGAGTCTATGAAGCATGAACTCTGGCTGCAAGTTTCCTGCAGAGTCTTCCTCAATGGTGAAATGCACTCACCAAACGCCAAATTTCACTCTATTTACCAATCTTAGGGCACATACTAGTTGGATGAATGCGCGGTCTTCCCTAGTGCCCAACAACAAGAGGAAAATGGAATCCGCGCGTAGGACCTTTCGTCTTAACTTCACCACCCTCGTGTTATGAGGGAGACGCCTTACTACTTGCTAGATCTCTAAGGATTGAACTTTCATTGCACACACATTCCCTGTTAGAACAAATGATCGTTTTTTGTTTCTTGTAAAAACTTGGACAAAGAAAAAACAAACATACACACTATTTTGCCGGGCTGCACTTCATTTTAAAATAAAATGAACACATGTACATCAAAAGAAGTGTGGTAGTTGATGAGAGGTAGAATGACACGGTTTGGTGATGCAAGAATTTCTCCTACTCTTTGGGCACCAAACATGAACACCATTCGTTGTTGAAAATGGATCTTTCTACTAATTGCAACGTTTATTCTAATGTGTGGAGTAAAATGAAAGGGAAAAACCTCTATTCCTGGGCCATTATCCATGGCCTATGCATGTCCTAATGCTTAAAATAACACAAAAATATAGACGTCCAAGCTAATATCGTACCTAATGAGAGGCAAAATAAAAGGATTTACCGAAGTGTTTATCTCGGCTAACCTAAGAGGACCTAAAATCCTACGAATTACCCGTTGAAATTGAAACTTAGTACTAACAATTATGTGTATCTTTTGCCTTGCAATGGGAATGAAAGGATCCTACAAACTCTCGTGATTCATGCAAACTACTTGACTATGCTAAAAGTTGATCCTACACAAAAACATACACGAGTTATTTTCCTCAATGGGGGCAACAATTTGAAGCGGTCCGGGGCGAGCAACAAGAAGAGCAACCTCTAGACACCCTTCAAGGCTCCCGTGCTGCTCAATGGGGCTGGTGCACAACACAACACAAACCAAAACAACAAACCCCCAGCCAAATCCCAACTACACAAGGGGCACCACCTAGTTTAAGAGCGAACTAGGACGCAAAAGAGGAGAATCGTTAGAGCAACCCACAAACAAGCAAGGAATTTACACTAACCCTTATACCAATGGAACACTCTCACACACTAAAACACGAGAGAGAGAGAGAGAGAGAGAGAGAGAGAGAGAGAGAGAGAGAGAGAGAGAGAGAGAGAGAGAGAGAGAGAGAGAGAGAGAGAGAGAGAGAGAGAGAGAGAGAGAGAGAGAGAGAGAGAGAGAGAGATGGTGCTCAGGCTGCTTTGAAGTGTATCGTTAATGATCAAGCAAACATAAATATATATATGTAAGAAAGAGAGAGAAGGGGGAAGGGGGTGCTTGTTGCACCAATGCCTTCTTACAAATCTGTCATGACCAATCAAAGTGAAATTAGTATTTGTTCAACATATCCTGAGTACATAACACCGCAACACATCACAAGAAAAAAGCCACCCCAATCACTGTCTTAAGGCCAAGGGAGTCCTCTCCACCCTGTCGCCCTCTTACAGCATGTGGGATTTATGGCTAAATTGATAACAATACCCGAAGACAAGCTATCAAGAACTTAAATAAAACACCAAGACACTTACACATCATTATTGTCCATGACTTCACGTTGGAAGGGAGACAAGGTATCCATGCTTAGTCCAAATTCACCCTCCTTGATTCAGCAATGTTGGGCTTACACTAGTAGGAGAAATGATAGATTTCCTATCCTCAATTTAATGATCCCTCTCTCTTACAATGGCATAGAGTTCCCTTGCTAATCATCCCTAATACAACACATACATATGCCTAATGCCAATGAGATTCCACTCAAGAGCTCCTTCTCAAGAGGTTGAGCTTGGCTTCTCAAGCTATAGCATAGTGCTCTTTCTTCTCCCCCCTTTTTGTGCTAGCTACACCCTCCTTTTATAGCAATTTTGAAGGCTAGGGTTACTCCTCTAACCATGGTTGGGTTAGATTTTCAGCAATTTATCTAATTTCTTTTGCTTGGAATTATCAAGAAATTGGTGGGGAAAGAGAGAGGAGAGAAATGGAGGTGATAGGACTTTTCATAGTGGGTTAGTGTTAGTAGAGTTAGTATTAATTTACAAATGGAATTGGATATTTACAATGGGAGTATCCATGCAGGATATAAATAAGGAAGAAAAACTCTTAAGAGGTAAGAAAAGGTGGATTTCTTACAAGGTTGATGCTCCAAGTGTCTTGAGTAGGGCCAATTTTGACGCTTGTTGACGGTCCACTAGCTTTGACGGTACATTTTTTCTCCACTCTTGACCTTCCTTGAGAGACAAGGTAATTGAAGCTGAGTAATCAACCGCCATGATGCTGTCTTTTAAGAGAAGAGGCTGAATTTTGTGGTTTTTTTGATAGATATGGGTAATTTGGAGGAGGAAAAATGAGATTAGGTGGTCAATTTTGGAATGGAATTGTGTGTGGGAGGTATGAGTTCACCATGGTTTCTCTTATTCTTCAAGGTTGAGGAGAAGGTGAGTAGGGTGCAGAGAGGAGTGGTGAGAGAGGTGGGGATGATGAGTGGAGAAGTGTGTGTGAAAGAGGAAAATGATAAAGTGGAAGAGAGAGTGTGGCTGCATAGCATGGGAAAACTGGGGTCCACTAATAAAATCATAGCTCACAGCTCATAGCTCAAAAAAATATGAAAAAATTTGAGGCAAAAGTTCAGCCCACGAGCTACAACTTTGTTTGTATCACCTTTTCAAATTCGGAGAGCAAGTGAACTTTAAAAATTCAGCAAAATCGACCGTTTTTTTCCACTGCACAAGGTCCTTGTGGGGTCCTTCTTTGGATGATTCTTTTGAATACCTCCAAGAGTGAGCCCTCCATAGTGCATGTATGCATGCCACCTACCCTTGACCTTATTTGGTAGGTCTATAATTGAAGATATTGTTGAGATCATGATATAAGTGAATAGTACAACTAAGAAAATCAAATATTGAGGGGTCTAAAAAATATGTACATGTCAAATATAAATAATATAAGTGGAAAAAAATATAAAGGGGTCAAAAGAAATCTCTCATTATGAGGCTACCATAAAAAGATAAATTTTTTTGGTATTCTATTTTTTTTGAAAAAAAACAAAATAGATGCAGGAAGGGAAAAATCACAATAGTGTAAAAATATACACATAAATAAAACTAGTTTTTTTGGATTTTTGTTGAGGTGGAGTTACACCAAATATAAGAGAAGCTTACATGAAAATATTTCTATATGGAATAAAGAGTATGAAAAATGGTAAGAAAAACTGTGGTAATGGTGAGGCAATGTACAAAGCATAAATAACACACACCCAGGTAGAAATATTTAAATAAATACCAAAATAATTATGAAAAAATCTTTTATTTAGGCCCTATATACAAAGAAATATTTACATACGCATGGGCCATAATATACTTATATTTTTTATATTTTTTATTTTTTTGGCTCAACTAGCCCAATGACTAGCTAATTGAGGGTTTTTTATTTCAGTAAGGAGATATGGGAAAAGTCCCCTAACTCACACGCACCTATATACAGTGAAATGGTAGGGATAGCCATAGCGTTTGGGTGAATTTGGTAGGGTGGAGTAACTTACTATGGCAATTATGGAAAGCCAAAAAACGGCTATTAGTATTACTTAAGAATATCGCCATTTTCGAGTTTCACGGGGAAGAGCGTTGAAGGGAGCAAAGTGAACCCCGAACCCCGACAACCTCTAAAACAACGGGGACCGAATGGCGCGCCTCGAGTCTGTCATGGTAAAGCAAACAGGGGGCACCACCTAACTTCAGCGGCTAGGATGCAAACAACACATCACCATAACAAAGTTTTCATCCAAGAGAGATGGATTCTTGGGAGTAATGATGAAGAGGAAGGGAAATGAGATCAAGAGAGAGAGAGAGAGAGAGTGAGGGAGGGGGTATTGCGGCTTAGTACTTAGGCACCACAGAAGGATGGCGAATCCGCACTCCCTTCACACATACACAAGCTCACTCCAAACAGAAGACTAGGTGGCAATTCCGCACACCTCACATGGGAAAAACATTGCAGGAAAACATACTCACAAAACCTCAATCTTTATTTAGAGAATAAGGCGATGAAATGGGGAGCATAGGGTAGGGGAATGAGAAGGGAGAGAGTGGTAGAGCACATGGTGGATAGGTGGGAGTTGATGGTGAAGACTCGCACGAGGGTTATGGCCATCATCCTTCATTTAGCTGCCCTTCATCTTCCATAGCCCAAGGGTGTAGAGGTCATGCTCAAGACGAGCATGGTGATTGCGGTGATGGTGATGGTGTGGCTAGGTGTGTGTGCACTAGGCACACAAAATGCATAGTGTATTCTTTGGTGATGTTGTGTGTGTTTTTGTGTCATGGTGAGCTCTCATGGCCTCCTTATATAGGGAAGGAGGAGAGGATTTAGCAATATTTCTAATTGAAGTGAGTCTCCCACTCTGGTGACTAGGAAAATGGGGTGCATGTGACTGTGGCTCCCATCTTGTCTCCTCATTATTTAAAATACCAGAGTCAATAGAGAGAGAAGAAGAGAAAATGTGGGTAGGATGTAGACGATGGAAAATATTTACAATAGTCTAGCTTTGGCTAGACATAAGGTTATTAGGGAGAGAAGAGAGAGGTAAGAAAATTATAAGAGAGCTTGTCGAAGGTGGATATTTGTTGATGAGGATGGATCCTCCAAAAATGGTAATAGAATCACTCTAGACTTGCCAAGACCTCATTAAAAGAGCCTTGTCTCTTGTAATCATGCTTGAAGACTTGTAGAACCATAGCCATTCTAGAGGGAAGAAAACTAGAAAACTAGGGATGGCCTGTGTCACCATTACATGAGAAAACTGGGGTCCACTACAAAAATCATAGCTCCGCGTTCATAACTCTAAAAATTGTGAAAAAATTTGAGCTAAAAGCTAAGATCATGAGCTACATCTTTCATGTTGAACGCTCCTTCAGATTCGGGGTTCTTCTTTACTTAAAAATTTTCAGCTAAATAATGTATTATTTGTGGCTGCAAAAGTCTTTTGGTGGTCCCCTTTGAGTGGACTTCTCTCTTGCCTTCAAGTGTAAGCTCCTTCATGTGTATGAAAACATGACCTAGAGTTTTGAAAAGATTGGCAATCATCTAGATGGAGGTATTATTGAAATTTGAAAGTGGGGTTGAGGTTTGAAAATGAAAACTAGTGAATAAAATATTTGGTAGGGTGGAATAATATACATACATGAAAAATATATTAGAAAATACTAAAATATATAATGTAATTTATATATATTTAATATTTAAGGTCAAAAGAGAGATCAACAAAGAAAGCTTACTTATTTATGCTACATCGTGATTGATTAGCATAAGTCTTATTTATTTAATAAAGGCTAAAACATTTGTGAAAAAGGAAGAAAAAATCAAAAGTAACTTATATAATGAGAAATATTTTGGTAAAAGGGCAAAAATATATGGGGGGGTTCCCATGCATGGAAAAGCTTGCCTCATTAGCCCTCCCCCTAAGGCTAGAGGCATTCATGTCTCTAGCTCTGTTTCTTCTTCCGCTTAGCTGTAGGATCCGATATCGAGTTGCTTTCTGAACTAGCCATTCCATTTGGCCATTGGTGAGATTTCTGGGATATTCATGAATCTGTAACAGGTCCGGGTGATAGCTTGTTCCTTGGAATAGTGTCAGTTGATTAAAGGGGAATCCCATGGCTTCCAGAACTTTGTGCCAATGTCCTCCTGGATCCCAAGTGAAAAATAGGATCATTGTCTGCAGTGTAAGAACAATAAAATTTGCATGCCAAATTGGACCAAATTTGTAACCACCAGTAGCCAGAGGGGAAATGAGCATCTTGGCTCCTGCAAAGACAGAACTGAAAATTATGATTCCGAAGAGTGTGCCAAGAATCCACCATATATGGCCGCCTTGTTGGTGTGGTGAGCTCCAGTTGTTTTCAGAATCCTACTTACTGCCATGATTGGAAAAAATTGCAAGCATATCATGCTTCTTTTGGGTGTGCTGAAACATGTCAACTTCCTTTACTGATGCTAATAGCAAGCCACCTACCTTGCGGCTTAAATACAAGAGTAATCCACTTACCTTTCTCCAAAGAGAGGATGCACTATTTGTAAAACATTATACCAAATTGCGAAGGAGGTCTTCATTCTTGCATTCTATCAGGTTTTTGTCTATCCATGGCTCCTTTGCTCTTATCTCCTTGCTGATCTTCTCTCTATATGTTATAGCGGCTAGCCATAGCCATAGGTCTGATGCATCCCATGCAAACACAATGCTGTGTTGTGGAGGAGTTTGGAACATCCTTAAAAGGTTGGCAACATATTGATCATCAAACTTACTATGAACATCCTCACATATACTAGAGGCATTACCCATCTCCAAGTTTATAATACCCTTCAGTAGACCATCTCTAAGTTTATAACACTACACAATAAAGTCTTGCTCGGCTGCCAAGCCTCTGGAGCAATATCCAAATCCAAACCTTCAGTCATACTTACCTCTTCGTTATGGTCCTCAAGTGAAACTGCCTTGATGCAAGATTCCTTTAGCTTGCTACACTGTCCTGGGTCCATGTTGGTGCACAGGCTTCCGTTTTCAAAGCCCTCCCCTTTGCTTGATATGTTGTCCACCTTCTGCAAAGCCTTGCTAGCAGGATGGTCTTCCTCTTCTCTTGGCACCAAATGAAGGGAGCAAAGCAAACCCCGAACCTCGACAGCCTCTAAAACACCGGGGACCGCATGGCGCGCCTCGAGCCTGTCGTGGTAAAGCAAACAGGGGGCACCACCTAGCTTCAGCGGCTAGGACACAAACAACACACCACCATAACAAATTTTTCATCCAAGAGAGATGGATGCTTGGGAGTAATGATGAAGAGGAAGGGAAATGAGATCAAGTGAGAGAGAGAGAGAGAGAGAGAGAGAGTGAGGGAGGAGGTATTGCGGCTTAGTACTTAGGCACCACAGAAGGATGACGAATCCGCACACCCTTCACACATACACAAGCTCAATCCAAACAAAAGACTAGGTGGCGATTCCGCACACCTCACATGGGCAAAACATTGCAAGAAAACATACTCACAAAACCTCAAGCTTTATTTAGAGAATAAGGCAATGAAATGGGGAGCATAGGGTAGGGGAATGAGAAGGGAGAGAGTGGTAGAGCACATGGCAGATAGGTGGGAGTTGATGACGAAGACTCGCACGAGGGTTATGGCCATCATCCTTCATTTAGCTGCCCTTCATCTTCCATAGCCCAAGGGTGTAGAGGTCATGCTCAAGACGAGCATGGTGATTGCGGTGATGGTGATAGTGTGGGTGTGTGTGTGTGCACTAGACACACACAATGCATAGTGTATTCTTTGGTGATGTTGTGTGTGTTTTTGTGTCATGGTGAGCTCTCATGGCCTCCTTATATAGGGAAGGAGGAGAGGATTTAGCAATATTTCTAGTTGAAGTGAGTGTCCCACTCTGGTGACTAGGAAAATGGGGTGCATGTGACTGTGGCTCCCATCTTGTCTCCTCATTATTTAAAATACCAGAGTCAATAGAGAGAGAAGAAGAGAGAATGTGGGTAGGATGTAGACGATGGAAAATATTTACAATAGTCTAGCTTTGGCTAGACATAAGCTTATTAGGGAGAGAAGAGAGAGGTAAGAAAATTATAAGAGAGTTTGTCGAAGGTGGATATTTGTTGATGAGGATGGATCCTCCAAAAATGGTGATAGAATCACTCTAGATTTGCCAAGACCTCATTAAAAGAGCCTTGTCTCTTGTAATCATGCTTGAAGACTTGTAGAACCATAGCCATTCTAGAGGGAAGAAAACTAGGGATGGCCTGTGTCACCATTACATGAGAAAATGGGGGTCCACTACAAAAATCATAGCTCCGCGTTCATAACTCCAAAAATTCTGAAAAAGTTTGAGCTAGAAGTTGAGATCACGAGCTACATCTTTCATGTTGAATGCTCCTTCAGATTCGGGGTTCTTCTTTACTTAAAAATTTTCAGCCAAATAATGTATTATTTGTGGCTGCAAAAGTCTTTTGGTGGTCCCCTTTGAGTGGACTTCTCTCTTGCCTTCAAGTGTAAGCTCCTTCATGTGTATTAAAACATGACCTAGAGTTTTGAAAAGATTGGCAATCATCTAGATGGAGGTATTATTGAAATTTGAAAGTGGGGTTGAGGTTTAAAAATGAAAACTAGTGAATAAAATATTTGGTAGGGTGGAATAATATACATACATGAAAAATATATTAGAAAATACTAAAATATATAATTTAATTTATATATTTTTAATATTTAAGGTCAAAAGAGAGATCAACAAAGAAAGCTTACTTATTTATGCTACATCGTGATTGATTAGCATAAGTCTTATTTATTTAATAAAGGCTAAAACGTTTGTGAAAAAGGAAGAAAAAATCAAAAGTAACTTATATAATGGGAAATATTTTGGTAAAAGGGCAAAAATATATGGGGGGGTTCCCATAGATGGAAAAGATTGCCTCATCGTGATCGTGACAAGGATGCGGTCAATACGTTCTTACACAAATGGAGTGATATTCATAGATTGAGACACACCTCGAATATAAAGACGACTATGGGCACAAGTCTATCTCTTAAAGACAAGGCCTATAAGTGGTGGATGACATTTCCAATAGATGCTCGTCCTCCGTCTTGGGCTGCATTTCAAGCTTCTTTCTCCAAAGAGTTTTTGGACTCCAATGAAGAAGATGATAATTGGTTAGCTTGGGATGCATGCCGCATGTCTGGCCTCTCTCTCACACAGTACCTTTCAAAGTATCGAGAAATCATATTAAAACTAGAAGGTCTAGATGAATTTCAAAAGATACGGGGTTTTAATAGGGGTTTTGACAAAGACTATCGTCTTCATGTCAAGACCCAACATCCAAAAAGTTTGGAAGAAGCCATCAGTCATGCCCAAAGATATGATGATGACCAAGAGAGGAAATGAAATGTTCCCTACTCTAAGAATACTTTTGCTAAGAGCAATGTGGCTAAGAGCCTATGGCAAGGTAGATCTCCCACACGCTCCAAGAGGAATAAGAGAAAATCTACCTCTCCACGCCCACAAGAGGCTAAGAAGCCTAAGCACTCATGACATACTCCACGTGGGTCTCTCAGCATTGCTGATTTTGAGTGTGTGAAGAAACACAATTTGTGTTTTAGATGTCTTTCGAACCAACATAACAAGAAATATTGTCCTCTTCTGTAATGCAAAGAAAAGGCCATGCACACATTGCAACCGCTCACATTAGATTCATCTACTAAATATTGTCCTGTAGAGGTTCTTCATATGGAAGAAAAGCACAAGTGTTGTGTGCCTGCTTCTTTAGGCAGTCCACCTTTGGCCCCCATGATTTGATTTGCATGCATGGCACTATTAACGGACAACGTGTTCGTATTTTAGTGGATGATGGTGCAACTCATAACTTCTTGAACTATAAGCTAGTCAAGATATTGAAGCTTACACAGACTCCCTGCTCTCACAAGTATGTGGTGGAGTAGATGTCTGGGAATGATAAAAAAGTATGGGACACGGTAGTTCAAGGGGTTGAGCTTATTGTTCAAGATCATACAATGACGCTTGACTTCCAAGTTATGAACATGGACCGTACTGATATAGTTTTAGGATGGGAGTGGTTGCATGGTTTAGGAAGCACATTGCACACGAGTTATAAACACAACTCCTTATCCTTTATGGACAATGGTAAACATGTGATTTTTCTTGGTGAGAAAAATATACCATATGCACCTGTTATATTCACAGCCAAGCTTTCTATTTTGCAAAAATAAGATTTAATAGATGAAGTCTTGTTACTGCTTGTCTCGTGAATTCTCAAGAGAAAAGTGCGGTGAATTCTAGTAATGGTATGCAAAGTGAAATGAATTATAATGGCATGCAAAGTGCAATGAATTCTATTGATAAACAAAGTGTTAACAAATCTAACAAGCAAAGTGCTCTCAATTTTAATTCTATAGAGCAGCGGGAAACTGTTGTAAAACAAACGTTATAGGAATTACAAGATTCTCTATCCCAACATAACTCTACTTTACTTTCTCGTTTTGCATGGCAAAATCTAACTCACTTACTCACGGAATATAGTGATGTGTTATCAAGTGATTTACCACTGGGTTTACCCCCTACACGTGATGTGCAGCATGGCATAGATGTCTTGCAAGACACTAAATCGGTGAGTAAACCACCTTATTGTATGAGTGCTAAAGAAGCCAAGGAGGTTGAGAGTTATTTGCGTGACTACCTCGCTCGTGTTTTCATTAGACCTAACACTTCGCCTTGGGTATCACCAATTCTATTGGTAAAAACGAAAGATAGTAATATGGGCATGTGCATAGATTATCGTGGATTAAATGCGATAACAATCAACAACAAGTATCCATTACCTCGAGTGGATGAGTTGTTTGATCAACTCCATGGGGCAAGATACTATACAAAGATAGATCTTCGTTCAGGATATCACCAGGTCCGTATCCTACTACAAGATATCTCCAAAACTGCCTTTAGAACACGGTTTGGGCATTTTGAATTTTTGGTTATGCCTTTTGATCTAACCAATGCTCCAGCTACATTTATGACACTCATGGATAGTGTCTTACGTCCCTATCTTGGAAAATTTGTTGTGGTTTTCCTTGACGACGTTCTCATTTACAGTAAGAATGAAGATGAACACATAGAACACTTATGATTAGTGTTTGAATAGCTACGAGCTCACGTGCTGTATGCTAATCAAAGCAAGTGCGATTTCTTTAGAATAGAGATACATTACCTCGGTCATGTGATCTCTTATTCTGGGATCAAGATGGACACTTGAAGGTCGCTGCCATTCTTTGATGACCACATCCAAACACGGTTGAGGAGATTCAAATATTTTTAGGCATGGCTGGATTTTATCGACAGTATATCCGTGACTATGCCAAAATCAATGTTTCTACGACGGATCAACTTAAAGCAAAAGGTAAGACCTTTTCTCGGGAAGAAGCCCAAAAATGCAGTTTCGAACAGCTCAAGGTAGCTATAACCACTGCTCCCACCCTAGCAATCGTCGACCCACTTAAGCCATTTGTGGTAGAGACTGACGCTAGTGATAAATCCATTGGTGTGGTACTTCTGCAGGAGGGAAGACCTATAGCCTTTGAAAGTAAAAAGTTAGATAGATCTCAACAGAATTATTACGTTTATGAGAGAGAGCTATATGCCATAATTCACGCTTTACGAAAGTGGCAAAACTATTTATATGGTGCCGAGTCTGAAGTAGTTTTTGACCATGAGAGTATCAAATGGTTTACTACTCAAATAGACTTGAAGGGCCGTAAAGCTAGATGGGTAGAAATCCTTCAAGAATATGATTGTTAGCTACGATATCGCAAGGGGCGATATAACGTAGTAGCAAACGCACTAAATCAGATGCCTCAGATTAATTCACTTTCTTTCAAGGAAGGGTGAAAGCATGTTAACCTGTCATGCTTTTTCATATCATGGACAATGCTAACTAGCACAATTTTGACATATGCTAACTAGTACAATAACTTGAGCTACATCTCCAAGATCTATGACATATGATATATCAATAGAAAGAACTTGAAACAAGGAATCCAAATGTACAACCTCCGACAAATTTTGATATTATTTGTAAAAATGTTACCGGACGCCCAACTTTTTGAAGATGTGCTAACTTGAAACTGCTAACTAGCACAAAAAGCGTGACAGGTTAACATGCTTTTACTCGGAAGTAAAGAGTGGATTTTTGGAGTGATTACGTGGCAAGTGTGCACAGGATCAATCATATGATGAAGTGTGGAGTGCAGTTTTAAAAAGGGATCCCTCACACTCACATGTCTCTAAACAGCCAAATCAACATGTCTTTGCATGCGTAGATAGAAACTCCAACACACAAAGCTCCACCCCTACTCAGGAAGAGCTTAAGCAATGGAAGAATTTTTTCATTGATGATGGCTACTTACTCCACAAAGTTAGAGTATGTGTGCCAAAGGACTCAGACACTAGGCGCCAAATCTTATTTGAGTGTCACGATAGTCCAAGTGTTGGTCATCCAGGTATTTGTAAGACGTATGCCTTAGTTCGACGACAATTTGATTGGTCGGGCTTAAATCATGATGTTCAAGAGTACGTACTAAAGCCAATTGTGCTAAGTTAATAAGGCAGAGCGCCTCAAGGTAGGTGGCCTTTTACATCCTTTAGAGATTCCACAAGGTAAGTGGGAGAGTATCTCTATGGACTTTGTAGTAGGACTACCTACTACAAATCGTGGCCATAATGAGATTTGGGTAATTGTAGACCATCTCACAAAGATGGATCAATTCATTCCCATTAAGACTACGGTTAAGAAATCGAAATTAGCATGTCTATTTATAGAGCATATATATAAACTCTACGGTCTGCTAGCTAGTATCATTAGTGAGAGAGATCGAAAGTTTGATAATCACTTCTAGAGAGCTGTGTTCCAAAAGTTGGAAATTAAACTTAATCTAAGTACGATTGATCATCTAGAAATGGATGGTCAAACAGAAAGAGTTAATCAAGTGCTAGAGGATATGCTACGAGCTTACGCTAGCAAGAAGCAAACTATTTGGGAAGACTACTTACCTATATTGGAATTTGCCTATAATAGTTCAAAGCATGTGACTACATGGTTTAGTCCATTTATGCTTTTATATGGATTTCAACCTAGATCACCCGTTACGGTGGGGTTGGCTAAGGAGAAGATATAACAAGCGAAGGATTTTCTTCAAGACCATTTTGACATGCTTCGAGTTGCTCGACAGAATGTCAAGAAGCTCAAGATCGATATAAGAAGTATGCAAATGAGCATCATCATCTTGCTACTTTTGAAGAAGGAGACAAGATTTTCCTCAAAGTTTCGGAGCATTCAGAAAGCCTAAAGGCGGGAAAAGTTGCTAAACTTTCACTACGATACTGTGGACCATTTACCATTCTCAAACGTATAGTTCAAGTGGCCTATAAGTTAGCTCTCCCAGAGCACTCACGAGTTCATCCTGTTTTTCATGTTAGCCGTTTACGAAAATAGCTAGGACAGAATGATAATGTCATTGACACAGGTGTGTGGCTGCTGGCTGAGGAAGTCTCGTTTGTAAGGCTGCTTGCGGCGGGGAATGAGGAAAGCTCAACCTCCACCAAACCGCTCACAGGAGGATTCGATGTGAGAGCAAGGAGGAGATCACCAACTTCCGACACAAGGCCGCGGCTATGTGAGCACCACAATGGACCAGATTTCCTCCACGACTCCTATGCAGTTGGCTACCATCGCTCACAGTAAGCTGCCATAGTTTTTTAAAATTATTTCGTTATGCTTTTTTATTAGGGCATCCATTTTTTCCCCTGGTAAGAGGCACACTCCATGCACAGTGTCGGGCTGTGATCCGTTTGTGAGCATTTGAAGCATCGCTATTGCCCCCGATCCATCCCAAGAATTCATCTTCATACTCTATAGATCATCATTACCTTTTGCATGCAGTTCTTACGCAGGGTGTGCATACATTTTTAATTTATGTCTCGACTCATGCACGAAGTCAAACACGGATTGTAACGACCTTTAGGCCCGCATGCACTCGTGATGCAAAAGGAACATCTCGAAAATGGTATGATAGGAAATTGAGCATCAAACACATGTTAACGCTATGCATGGCATGTTGATCATCGAGCATCATAGCCATGCATGGAGGAAGATTTTGCAACCCCTTGTAACTGCAACAACGACCAGGACCATATAAGGTTTGAGTTTTCCTGTTCTTGTGGTTTTCATAGCTTTATGTATCAGCTTGTCCTGCAAGATCATATTTTTTAGGTGCTTACTATCATGGTACCTAGAGAGCTTACCTACAACTCACTATGACCATGGTCAATGCATTATGTTCACTTCAGTTGGGCTTTATCGTACTTTGGCCGAGGGAGCAAGGCTCAAATAGAGATATGATAGAGGTAATCGGCAAGGCCAATCATTGATTTAATTCTAAGAAGTCGGCCGCCAAAACTGGTTAATATAGTAAATTTCAATTATATGGTACGTACCAGTAATATTGGGCAACACAAGACTTTCTACAATGCCAACTATGTTTCTTTAATCAAGCTGAGTTTGGCAATAGGTTACACTTGATAGCTAAGTTGTAGATGCTATCTCTAATACTGGGCAATCTCACAATTCTCATACACTGGAGGATTCGGCAAGGCCGATTCTCTTTGAACTTTTGACACGGTCGATCTTCTCTACTTAAACACATGTGTGTCACAAAGCGTACCTGTTTGCTATGAGCATTCATAATCAGTTTTGTTTCATCTTATTGATAGACTTCTCAAGAGAAAGGCTTTCCTTTAAGACATACGACATAGCCATTTTCAACGTTTGGAGTATGCTATCAGCATATACACTTGGGAGTCTTTGTATGTTCTCTCAATAGACATCAAATTAAACCAAGCCAAGAAGGCATATGCGGGACATCCAACAGCTCTTAAGTTATTCGCCTATATGGTTATGAGCAAGATTCGAGCGCACTACCCAAAACCGACCCACAAGTGGGCGACCAGGTTCGTCAATTTTAAGTTATATATTTTTTTTCTATATTTTACTTTTCATTTTGGAAAAGATCTTCCTGTTGTGCTAAGCAAAGTGCTTGGGTAGACTCCATACGAAGCAATTGTATAGAGCAAAGTGCTTTTCCTGTCTTCATGTGAAGCACAGCTTCTCTTATGTGCCATAGTATTATCGATTGACTTTGGATGAATGCTAATGGCACACATCTTTGGCACTATGTGGGTATCAGTTCATAGTTTACGCAATGGTGCACTGTGATGTATGCATGCCAGTGTAATCGCGCACATCATGTATACCAATAGCTCACAAGGTTGAGATTGTCATTGAAGCCAAGGGCTTATCATTCTATTTTTTGATATGTATGCATGGACTACTTGTATGATGGACGTACAACATCCATCATTGTTGCATGGTACAATTACATTGATGTAGGATAAGCTATGACACAGGCATAGTCTGCACTCGAGCATTTGAGCAGGGCATACAATACATTAGAATAAGGGGATTTCCTCAGCCCAACATTCTCTCTCTCTCTCTTTCCAACTTCTATGTGGGAAAGGTGAAACTACACAAGATTTATTAAGATCTTTCTATGATAATACGTTAATAGGAAGGGCTACCAGCCAATAGGAATGGCTAAGAGCCATGTGTTTGTAAATGGACAAGCAAGAGTCTTGCCATTAAGGATTTTTTGGACATTATTTTTGCACTCCACACTTTAAGTGTGCAAGTCTAGCTGAGTGTTTTAGAACATCCTAAACTCGTCCGGTCTCTATGAAGGGATAGGGATGAAGCCTGTTAGCTGCTAGTTTTGGCAATTTTTACCCGCATCACTCTTTATAGGCGAGATGAGTGTGCCACCATGAAACACTAGTACTATGTACATTGTCAAACCAAATTAGACATCTTATCAAGTGAAAAAGCACGCAAATGATCCACATCCACGGCCACGACTCCCCGGATAGGTATGGACATGATAGCAACTGTAGTAGACACTTCAATATATATCACAATATGTACATGATTGCTTTTATTTTCATATATCGAGAAGTGTCAAGAGTGAGGTGAATTTTTTTATTTCACACTATGTACGTGCTATGACACGACATCCACCCCCTCTGAACGTGCACATCCTTGTATGTGCCACAACAACATTTGTACAACATTAAAACTCATGGACAGATGCCATATTTTCACTTTCAGCCTCAGTTTGCATATAGTTGGCTTCAGTATCCTCTTCACTTGGTTGTACATCAAATGGATCAGCATCCCCTTTTCTTTTGAATAATTTAATTCTTTTTCCTGTAATGTGATTTTTCATTTCTATCGCATCTAGTTCATGCAAGGTGTAAGTTTCATTTCCATGCAGATGTTTGATAACATAAGGACCAAACCATCTCTTTGCAAGATTCTTCATTGTAGAGTGTTGGTTTTCAAGGCTACTATCATACACCAACACCCAATCACTTCCTCAATGTCTTTTAGTATGATCCTATGCCTCTTGTCAAATTTGTCTTTGTTTTTCAACCTTGCATTCTTTAGTCAAGCTTTTGCAAGCTCAATGTCTTCAAGCTTTATTTCCAATTGCCGTATGTGCAAATGCAAGAAGTTATTCTCTACTCATTCCATCTTCCCATGGCAATACATTGCATGTAAGAACTACATGTTCAATTGGCATCACAGGTTTTTGACCATACATCAATTCAACAGGTATATAGCCAGTGACTGAACTATGTGTTGTACGGTCAGCCCACAATGCAAATGGCAGTAATCTTGGCCACTCTCCAAGCTTACCTTCACAAGCCTTAGATAGAGCTTTGATTATTGGAGGGTGCCCTCTTTCGCGTTTTCCATTTCCCTCTGGGTTATAAGCACAAGTTAAAGCTAGTTTTATGCCCATCCTAGCTTTAAGAATTCCCTTGTCTCATTAGCATCCAATTCTCCTCTATTTAAAGCTATCTTTCCCACACATCCATAGGGGCAGATCACATCTTCAAGAAGGAATCTACATACAACTTGCGTACTCTTTGTCCTCAATGCACGCCCTTCAACTTGATCGGAAAAATCTTCTCTTGCAAGCACTAAATACCTCATTTGACAAAGTCCCAAAGGCATTGTGACCAAGTCCACAACCCATTTGTAATGCATGGCTAGTGGATAAGTAAGATGTAGTCCATCACGATGCCGTACATTTGAATACATTTGGCATGTCACACAAGACTCCACAAACTCAGCCACATCCTTATACATCCCTTTCCACCAGTACCTTTCTTTTACCTTGGAAAATGTTGCCCATACACCTCAATGTCCTGCCCATAAACTTTCATGAAACTCCTTAATGATTTGTTGATGATTAACCTTATCGCATACTACCCGCAATGGTGTTCCAACTCTTCGTTTAGGATGCTTCCATAAGTAACCATCCCTCAAGAAGTATCCATATGATTTTCTTCTTATCCTCTTGAATTCTTCCTCAGTCCAATCATCTTGCTTCTGCACCGTAATTAAGTAGTGACCTATCAAGAGCCATTCATCCTCATATAGTTCTGATATAGTTCCTCTGAAAAGACTCAAGTGAAGACACAAAACATGCATGGGTACTCTTTGCATAATCAATAGTGTAAAGAATTTGTGCCTTCATCGTCTCCCTCAATAATCATGTCCTATTCATCTTCATACCTTGCCGTAGATATCATATCTACCATGTCTTTCCCTATAATATCCTTGAACTCAGGATTCAAGGACTTTATGTAGGCTATCCATCGCAACATTGCGATATCAGGAGTCGAACAGTTTGTGATCATTCCAAGAAGAGGCAAACAATCAGTTTCCACAACCACTGATGCCCCTATCAAGTACTCCTTGTCACACCTCAATGGTGTAACCACCCCCATTGTTTCCTTTTTACTTGTGCATAATCTTGTTGGCGAGAACTCAGAATCTTGGCTCCAAATTTCACCACATACCTTTTTCCTTCATCATCATCTTGCCCTATTTCCCATCCTATCCCTGTAGGACTTGTGTCCACTATCACAATGACAGGTCTTTCACATGCATAGTCTACCTTTCTCAAGGTTGGCAATGAAAGAAGTAGCTTCTTTAGCTTCCTCTTGGCTTTTGTGTGTTCTTCTTCCCATCAAAACCTCTGATTCTTTCTCAACAACCTATAAAGAGGATCTGCTACATGTGCAGAATGTGGTATCCAAATAAAATTAGGAAGAGGATGGGGTCTAGGAGGGCCTCTTTATTTGCCATGAGATTATGGAGGTAATTGACATTCTGACGAATAGGTGCATGACATGTGTGCAAGAATGGTGGGTGTGTAAGAGAGGTGTAAGAGTGGTCAAATGATACACTTTTCCCTCCCAAAAAGGGGGTGGACAACTTTATGATTTTTGGCCTTCCATGGCTCCTACATACGATCTTCAATTTGAGCGGAGATTGTAGATCTATAATCTACACACCAAGCTCTTTCCATAGATATGTTACATGATATGGTCTTTCTCGCTAGATTTCAAATTTCATTCTGGGGGAAAAATTTGAATTCAAATAAGCTAGCCGTTCTGCCGGTTTGAATTCAAAAGCTATCCTTTGATTTCTTTCTTAATACTAGAGCTTTCATTAGGTGAAATTTGGACTCACAAAGGGGCCCTTTAAGGAGTTTGACTTTATCTCTCTCTACCAAAACGGGCGCATGGATAATTTTTTCCAAACAAATTGACGAAGGTTTGACAGTTAGAATGTCCTCTTCAAGCTCTATCTACTGATATATAGCATGTCGTGAGATTCCTCATATTTTAGAAGATTCTTTTTTTGATTCACCTATGATGTGACAACTCTATCGGAACCTAAGTGAATTAAAAAAAGAATCTTCTAAAATATGAGGAATCTCACGGCATGCTATATGTCAGTAGATAGAGCTTGAGGAGGACATTCTAATTGTCAAACCTCTGCCAACTTTGGAGTTTGCCTACAAAAATTTATCCATGCGCCCGTTTTGGTAGAGAGAGGTAAAGTCAAACTTCTTAAAGGGTCCCTTTGTGAGTCCAAATTTCACCTAATAGACTCCCTTAAACTGCCAAATAAAGAGGCCCTCTTAGACCCCATTCTCTTCCTAATGAGATAGAAGACACAAGCACCAAGAAATCTTCGAACTTCAGTTATATTTGTACATGTTTCTTTCATGTTTTTGATTGCATCCATATTTTTGGGACAACCATACGGACCACACATATGCCCCACAATCAACACTTCATTAACTTAAAATACAGATTTTTGTCCTGACAGGGTAATATTAACTTCTTCCAGCCTTGACAAAATCTTCTCACAACCTTTGATATGGTTTGTAACAAACTTACAGCACCCCCTTGAATCCATAGCTTCATCTTTGTATTTGTCTGCACATCCTTTGATGGGCACATCATCAAGAAACGACATTGTGATTTGAGGTATGAAGTAACGTAGAACGTTGTTCATCCCATTCATCACATCTGCAACTGAATTCATTTCTCCTTCAGGTAGGGTACATATCCTTACCAGTCCCAAAGGTGTTTTCATAATTGTGAGATCTCTACTCTCAACATCTAGCTGAAATTGATCATACCGTGAATAGAGATCCCCCATTGAGTAAATTGACCTTCCTACAAACGCCTCTTGTAAATTCATCCACTATAGGTCCTCTATCCACATTCCTGATGGTAACCTTGTTTACAGGTTGCATATCTTGTATGAACCGCAAAGCTTCATTCTTCTTAGGCAAAGTGAACCACCTGTTTGAATATGGCGCACAAGATGGCTCCAAGATACCCATGCTAATCTTTTCATTGAGTAGTTCTATTAACTTTGGCAAATGTGCTCTCGGAACCAAAATTGGACGTAGATTCCAAGGTACATGAGGGATAGTGAAGATCACCATAGGTGCAACAACATTAGGATCAACACACCCTATCTCATGTGACTGGAAAGAAAAAGCCTTACCATGTCTTGAAAGCATTTCTTTAAAACTCTTCTTCTCTTCTAATATTAAAAACTCCTCACATCCAACTTTTATCTCTTTTAGGGACTCCATTTTGAACTTGTTCTTTTTGGATCCCTGAGACTTGACTGCAAAGAAGCTTGCTCTAGCTTTTTCTTGCAATTTGATGATAAAGGTAAGGCCACTAGTCTCACTTTATTTGCCACCGTTTTGTACTTGGTCTCCACACGCACTTCCGGTCCTTCATTAGCATTGAAATATTTTTTATCTTCAAAATCCTCAATCACATCATACATTTTCAAAGAGCATATTGCCAAAACGTGGGTTCCATCTTGCATGCTAGAGTCCATTATAGCCTCAAGCTCAAGCATAGTATCTACATGAGAAACTTGTTCAAAAAACCTGAAATGCATTCACTATCCTCTATGAAACCATTTTTCTTTCATGTATTTTTGTACACTATATACATATTGCTGTACACTTCTTTTCATATCCTTAAGCTTCATAAAACATACTGACACATGCTCTATTAATCCCCTAAAATCTATAGAAAAAGCGTCTTCTCGCTTTGGGTCAGGCGAGAATATTTTTATTCTTGTACCATTGAAATCCCGCTTTACAATGGTACATGGCCAAAACCCCTTGTCTCTTTGTACTCTTTGAACTCTTTGTTCAATTTTGGTAGAGGATACTCACGAAGACTATTCTGGTTCCTCTCGTGATTCACACACACAATAAAAAATTGCATAGATCCCTTCCCATATCTTCTCTTTACCCTAGCGTAAGTAGAACCCTCATCCAAGACTTTTGTTTTCATGTGAACGGCTGTGATGTATGGTTGTTCAAGGATAAGAGGATAGGTAGACATGTCCTTCACAAATAAGTTTTGCTCATCCTTCACATTACCAATGTTCACTTTCACATTTGGACAAGCCCCATACAACTCTCCTCATGAGATATTTGCAGCTCTAATCATCCACCCACGATGCGTGTCTATCGGACACTTACCCTTCATGTAAAGACTCTTGGACATAAGATTGATCTCAGAGCCATGATCTATCTATGCAACATATGGCTCCTCAAGTTCACCCACCTTGACTAAAGTTTCTATTGTAGCTCTTGCCCAATGACTTTTGGAGTAGTGGCTTTTATAGGAGGCTTCATCTTCATCATCATCATTTGCAAATCTAGCATGTGTATCTCTTTGAGAAGACTGGTAGCATCCTACCACACTGTCATCGCAATCACTCTCTTGGACATGTATTCCATGTGACTCAAGTGACTCCCCTTCACCCTTAGACTGTGGATAAATAGACACAGTGAGAGTTTGCCTCTTTCTTTTTATGATATCTATAATTTCTTCATGAAACTCGCGTTTAGCAATGCCAAGAACCTCACTAGGGTAAACTCAACTTTGCTATTCAAAATCCTTTCCTCCAATACGTACTTTAAGTTTGTGGCAGCTTCAATGTCAGATTGTAGTTTGTATGCAGGGCCTTTTGGTTTGTCTTTTCCTTGCTCTTTCTTCTCCCTATAGATACCTCCTCCATAGGAATATGAGGAGGAGGAGGCACATGTGGTGGAGCCTCATAAGACGGTGATGGATCATAAGAAGGCTCTTGTAACCCTCTTTGAAGTAGAAGGACCTGCATCTCCATTCTCCCGTCCACGCTCCTCTTCCACAACTGCTTCACTGTTATAGCATTTTACAAGATAGGCATGCACTGATAGAGAGTCCACAGGGTCATCCTAGTCTGTTGTATGGCGTATGCAATCACCACCTTCATGTAATACATGTTTAGTTACCTTCCCTATTTCAACTGAGACATTTGGAGTAGACTTTAACACTTTCTTTGGAATGAGCTCTATCTTTGCCCGATAGGTAGTAGCATCTAGTGTACAACTAGCATGACTGGTCGCCATATCCTCCACTAGCTTTCACATACCTCCTTTTCCAAATTTAGTTCCTAATGGAAAACCTCTCTCCCACAGATGGATCTTGCCATCCTTAAAAAAAAGAGGATCTCTGTTTAAGGCATCACTGAAGCTATCACAGTCCCTTCTCCCATGGTCTATGCCATCACACCATATGCATCTGTGCAAAAATGCTTCTTTGCTTTGGGATCTTTGTCCTACAGGTTGTCCTTTCTTTTCAAGCCTTGTTAGCTTTAACTTCATTTCTCGTATGCCCTTAACAAGCTCATAGAGCATTGAATTATCACCTTTTCCACTCTGACGTGCTAGGAGGAGAGGTAGTACCATTCACCACCATCTTGTCCCTACGACATTGCCTCTTAGCAAGAAATGAGACTGCATCCTCAGCCTCTTTCTGCTCAGCCTTTAGACCATGTTTTGTATTCTTGTCTTCAAGGAGTAGCTCTAGCTTTTCTTGGAGCTCACGACCTACAGTTTGAAGGAACAATTTAGTATTTTCACCATCGAAAGTAGCCAGCTATGTTCCTGAGAGTTGAGCATAGTGCCGCTCAAACTCTCTCAACAGTTTGATGATGGAAAGCCCTTCTTTTGGATTTGCAATACATTCCAATAAGGTCCTTTTTGTAAGCCTTTTTAGAGTCCTCCATGAAGTATTCCTCCTTTAGGGCTAATTTGAATTTCTCCCAACCTTCTCCACGCTCCTCCCTGATTCCCCTTACATGGTCTCTAACCTTGGGGACCACAACAAGCTCAAAACTATGAATCATATCCACCTCTGGAACCCATTGTAGCTCCATCTCCTTTACATAAACATGAAGAAACTTTGTGACATATTTCCCTTCAAATTGGTCCATTTTTTTCACAATAGCTTGAAGGGCTTTGGTTGCTGACACCTCTCTTCTTTCTGCAGCCTGTTGTTGTTGCATAAACATGGCAAATTCTTGAAACATTTGCATTGTTCTTTGATCAAAACACATGCCTTCTTTCTCTTGCTAATCCATAGCTTTAATTATTTGTAATTAAACATTTCAAAACAAGTCTTTTTACCCCCACCCCAACTGCTTCGTGTCGGGTTGAGCAGAAATGTCGGAATGTGTGTGATCTAGCTGGGAAGATGCAAAACCTCTGGCTGTGAGCGTTCGTGAGGAGAGTCACAAACACTTTGTGAAAAGCATTTGATCAAAACCTATTTCTAAGGGTGACTAAAAATCTAAGAGCGTTCGTGACAACAAAGTCACAAACCCTCTTTCCTATCGTACTTGGGAATTGTTTGTTTTTGTAGTTGAGATTATGATGAGAGGATCACCGAATGACATTCAATTTCACTTAGAAGACCATTTAAAAAACACTAAAGTTTCAGCCATGAAACTTCAATGCTCATACAAGAACAAATCTCAATCGAAACCCAAACCTCTTTCATGGTATCATGTAGACTCGCCCCCAATTACATAGTCGTAACATCAAACATTTGAAAGGAATACTTGAGCTTCCACCTTCAAGGAAACCATTTTATGAATTTGCAGAGATTTAGCAAATTTTAAAGTGAAGCCCACACACCATTTTGATAAGGGGAAACCCTAATTCACTCCCTCACAAGCTCATATACAAAATTACAAAGAGGCGAAACTGCAACACACATACATTGGGCAACGATGGAAGCTATTGCACAGTAGTGCAAAATTGCTGTCTTTTTGTGTCAAAAGCAGCCCTCTCTCTCTCTCTCTCTCTTAACCACAGAAATATGAGCTGATGTGTCAATTTTTGGGTCATTTGGACACTTTGGACCAAAACTTTTAATGCGAAAAAACCCAAACAGAGTTAAAAAAATCCCTAAATTTTTGGGATCACTCACATAAGCATGGAAAGCATAGATAAGAATCATTTTTCATCAATATATCATTTTGGGTCACTTTCCATGCAATTCTGCAATGACACCTATTAGCTGCTACTGTTTTTGGTAGTTTTTGCCCGCATCACTCTTTATAGGCAAGATAAGTGTGTCACCATGAAACACTTGGACTATGTACATTCTCAAACCAAATTAAGCATCTTATCAAGTGGAAAAGCACACAAATATGCCACATCCACGGCCACGACTCCCCCGATAGGTATGTACATGATAGCAACCGCAGTAGACACATCAACATATATCACAATATGTACATGACTGCTTTTATTTGCATGCATCGAGAACTTTCAAGAGTGAGGTGAATGTTTTTATTTCACACTACCTACGTGCCAAGGTACGACAACATGATGTAGTGTTCGTCTCAGGATAGTGAGCGCCAAGGGAGGCAGAGCAAGGGGGCATCCTGTGGCTTTGCTTGTTTTGGTATGTGGGTGAGGGGAGCGAAGTCCCCTATTTTAGAGCGTGCCGTGCCAGACAAAGATAACGAGGATACTAATGCGTCCATGTCATGGGCGCTACTATAGAGTAAAGTATGGCGACAAACGGGAATTTGCTACAGAACAAGGCAGGGCGTTTCGATCTCGGGGGGTTCACCTTTCAGTACCCCGCTATATAACGTACGTTCGTGGGGTATTAAAAACCCCCCTCTTTTAACATGTCTCACTATGAGAGATCGTGGTGTTTACCGCAGACCATTACCGCAAAACAAGAGAGAGAAATTCAAAATGAAGAGAGAGAAATAGCTTTGTTGTTCATGAGGCGTTTATTAGGATGCCCATTACCACCAAGGCCATAGACCCCCTTTCCCCCTCCTCTCCCGTGGGTTACCATTTAAATCAAATACAACTCAAAATGTATTTACAAACTACAACTCCTACACTCTCCAGAATGATCACTTCACTTAATCTCTCTTTCACTCTAAAAATTCTCTACATAAATCATAATACTCACAAAAAACCCATTACAAATACTATTCATAAGTCTCACATAACAAAACATTTGCGAATTAATCATATACTACACCAAAAAAAAGAATGGAGAGTTTTATTAATTCTCATCTTGTATAAGATCTCTACAAGCACTAGGGTCCATATTTAGACCCATAGTATTCAAATCAATAAACAGGTTTAGAGATTCTTCCTCCTCTCCATCACGTCCTGTAGAATCATCATCGATTTCTTCCTCTTCCTCCTCCTCAAGGCTTGGTTGACCTTCTTCAACTTCAACTACATCTTCCTCTGCATCTTGTGGTGATGGTATGATGGGATCAATTACTGGCTCAATGTCCGTCTCTGCAAAGATAGATCTACCCCGCGGCGTGACTGGAATGACATACCAAAGTCTTCTTTGAAATATACATGGCACATAAAAAACCTGTACGTCACACACAAACAATAAGCTGACATACATATATTAAATATTTAATTTAAGTTGATTGCACATAGCCTAAATTACCTACTCGAAACTACTAGGATACACCAAGTTGTCAGTTTTTCCCTGATGGAATTGGGTGGAATCCACCATAATGAGCCCATTTTCATGTCTTTTGACCTCACCCGCAAACCATCGGCACTCAACAAGGAATTTGTGAAAATATCTGAAATCCACTTTGATTATTCTCTCTATAGTACCACAATAACTGACCTCATATGTTGTTGTGTCAAAGTTTCCCATCATGCCACAATCGTTAGTGGTCCGATGCTCATCTATCTTGCGGGTGCGGAAATGTCGGCCTTCAGACCAAATGGAGTTGAAAATGAGACCCTGCAATCACAAATGCATAAGAGGTTACATCTCATTTCATAAAGTGATTTGCATACATGCATACATAGCATATACACACTCACCTTGCACAAACATCCTCGTGAATACTCCCATTCTTTAGGGCTTATTTTTTCTCCTTGTGCTTTGGAATTGGTCATGGCATTATGGATCCACTCTACTTGAATCAAATCAGGTATTTTGAAAGCTCTTTAGGAAAAAGAGGTGCAGGTCTACCTCCATGCGACCTCTTCCATGTATCTCTATCCATTTCTCTAGCTGCTCAGGCTTCCAAGTACATATTGACCCATTTGGTCATGATAGTGGCATTGAGTAAATAGTAGTTATTGACTATGGCATGAAACTCTCTATCCATGACCAAGAGTGAGCCTTTTCCACTGGGAATGGTTGAGTGCTTCCTAGGATCCTCTACCTCTCTCCATAGACGAGGCAATGATGGATCCACTATGATGAGATACTGTGAGACATACACAAATTTCTCTTGCACCACCCAACCTTCTGCCATGCTCACTTGAAAATATTAAAATCACATTTTTTAAATTAGTAACTCCATAGCGTATAGATGCAATCTATATTGTATTGATTTTGCATACCTCCGATTGTGACCTCAATCTAACAAAATCCTTTAAAGTCTTCATGAATCTCTCCAAGAAGAACATCCATCTAGAGTGAACCACCCCACAAATGGAAATCTACTCAACAAGGTGAAGCAATAGGTGTACTTGGATAACAAGGATTTTACGTTGGAATGCATCCTCAATAGCACACATTGCCTCTACTGCTAGCTGATGGGCTACTCGTATGGCTTCCACTTCTATCTCCTTGGAGCTCACAAATCTACAAGGCATAAATAATATAGTACATGAAGAAAAATTCCATTGTACATGGCACAACATGATACAATACTTGAAAAAAAAACCATTACCTCACAATCTCACCCACTTTGAATATTGCAGCCTTCACCTTATTGTCTCCATAACCACTAATAGTTATGGGAAGTACAAACTACAAACAATAAAACATCTTAGTGAATGTCAACTTATATATAAAGACACATAGACACCACAAACTGTTCTACTCTTACCTGAAGAATTTTATGCCAATCATGGGATTTCAATCCATACAATTGAGTGGAGCCACCCTTTTTGGTTTTTGTGAAAGCACCTTTAAGTGACCACATATATCCCATTGGAGTTTGGATGGATGCCATAACTTGCTTTGTCCGCTCTTGGTCTGGCCTTTGACAGTATCCACGGTGCTTTTGGGAGAATCATCTTTCCCCGCTCCCCCATGCGGGGCATGGATGAAGGGGGGAGACGTCTCATGGCTCTTAAATCTTCCCTAGCACCCAATGAATCCTTCTTGCCAATTATGTGATCCCATATAGCTTACTCAACATTTTTGAACACATGCATAGAGTCCAACAAGTACTAAATTTTCAACGAAGCCCAATAGGGGAGCGACAAGAAGATAGAGAACCTCGACATACCCCTTGGCAGCCCATTGGGAGGGGGTGAGGTACGGTGATGCTCCTCCGAATGCTTCGCCCAATCAGCCATGTTCCAATGGAATGGATTCACTCCACTGATAGGGGGAGCATATCTATGATGTGAAGGAGGCAGGAAGCGATGGTTGTTGGGATAGATCACCTTCCCAAGAAGAGGAGGTCTCTCTGTCACAAGGGAAGGGCCACAAGTTGGACACACACTATGTCCAGATGTTGATAGTCCTGCCAAGAGGTAAACAAATGTTACACATGAGATGATAAACCTAAATCAAAGAGTACACTTAACATGTGCATACTTACCAGATACCTCTCCAAATCCTGGGTAATCATGCATGGTCCACATGAGGATGCACTTGATGACCGTTTTGAGGTCTCGTGGTGGCCGTGAAATGTCAATGACATCTATGCCTCTCCATAGATCTTGAAGCTCTTCAATAAGAGGCTGCAGATATACATCCATTTTTTTTACCTTGTGATTTCCTCAAATGAGAAGTGATAGTAAAATGTTTCCCTTTTTTGTTGCCTCCCAAGGAGGAATATTGTAGTTCACAACCACCAACCACCAAGTGCTTCATGAAGTAGAGCGGCGCCCAAATGGATTCACTCCATCACTAGCTAACCCAATCCTCAAGTGACTAGGCTCATCCTTGAACTCTGACCATGTATCCTCTATGTGCTTCCATGCTGGTGAGTCAAATGGAACTCTCATAATACCATCCGTGGAGCAATTTTTTGCATGCCAACTCAAAAGCTCGCTCGTACCCTTCGATCTAAACATGTGTTGGATGCGAGGGATGAGTGGAAAATGCCTCAAAACTTTACGTGGAATTCTGTTGCTCTGCATTCCTTCTTTGAACCTAGGCTCCCCGCACGATGGACATGTGTTGCAATCGGCATGCTCATTACGAAAGAGCACACAATCGTTCACGCAAGCATGAATGCGATCATAATCCATCCCTAATCCTTTCACCACTTCGCGTGCTTTTCGTCTATTATCTGGCATGTGATTGCCAGCAGGCAGCATCTTTTCTAGCAACCTATCACAAGAAGAAAGTACATTAAAAGCTAATTTATGCATTCCACAAGCACCCTTCACAATCTATATACATACCTCAAAAGTGCGTCGACACTTGCATTGCTCCATCCAAAAATCGCTTGAAGGTTAAGGACTTCAAGAGATGCCCTTAAAATGGAGTAGGAGAATCTCTCATATAGTGCAGTGTGTGCAAAATCAAGTAGCTCACTCCTCGTTCTTTCGGAAGCTTCTTCGCATGCACACTCTGGTTCATGCTCCTCCTCTCGTGCAAGGAGATACTCAACCATTCTATGAAAATGGTCGTCTTTGGCATCCACGTAAGGAGATGGGATGTGGTCACTCGTAGAGGGAGTAGCATGTGGCTGATTTGATACGCTTCCTCTCTCTCTAATGGATTCCTGGTGCATGGGCTCTTCCACCCTCCTTTCCCCTCGTCCACCAACCACACACCAATGAGGGGTGACGTCAATAGCCGCTACAATTCGCGGATCGTTTGTTTCCATCCGTGCACGCTTGCGAGGATCGTCCCATAGTCCATAATCTTCTACATGACTCAAGCATATCCGTCGAGCAATGGTGCATTTGCACCGTATGCATGGGCATGGTAATCACTCAGTCAACCACCGTGATCTATCCGGTTCAGTGGACAGGCCAAAATCATCCCAAGCAACTTGCATTAACAAATTACTTACACTAACTAAAATCAAATTACAAAAAAAAACGTTAGTAAAATATCAGCAAAACAAAAACTTTAAAAAAATTAACATGCATGGTAATCAAAACTTTTAGGTAGCAATGTCATTTTCAAAGTACTAGGAATCATTTCATTTTATATACATTTCATAAAAAACATAGTACCAAAAGATATTGAAAATCAAAGGTCATAATGTCAGAATGTGGCCTTCTCTCTATTTTCACCGAAATTGCAGTGCAATAATAGGCGCGGTAATAGCTGCGGTAACTATCGTGGTAATGACCGCTGTAATAGGTGCGGAAAAAGTTTCTTTCAAATTTTTTTATAAATAGGGACACCCGCGTGCCCCGCTGTCAGGAGTTTTTTGGAGCAAGGGATTGCACATATGTACATATACATGCATGGTGCATCAAATAAAGAATTGTCCATTTTTCAGAGCCAGGTGGTTACGTGGGGCCCACATGTGTACAGGTAGGACAGGGTGTACATAGTGCATTGATTTTCACTATTACCAGTACCACTGTGTTTTTTCTACAATAAGAAGGAGTTGGTAGCGTGTAAAAATTCTCGAGGAAGCTATCCGCGGGCCGACGACATGAGGTAAGCAGGTGCGTCAGATGGCATCTAGTGGCGTCGGGAGGCTGAATGGGGTCAATACTTGCACGTGGATGTTTTCTTGTGATAATTATGAAGAAAGGTCATCATGAGGACCATACTTTGGGCCACTTCACGTGGTGTCGGGATGTATTATTGAAAAAAGCTGAGTGCCAGGTGTGCGGATGATGAAAAAAGGTGACAACTATGCATTGTGAGGTCAGTTTTTGGCATGTTCGGGGTCCGTTTGAGGTCAACTAAAAGGCCAAGGGTGCCCAAGTGATAAATCTAAGTGTGGGAACTAAAAAAACTGAGAGAAGACCAGAAAAAAAGTGGATAAGAGAGGAGGAACAGCCGCAAGTGTGTTTTTGCTATTTTTGGAGCATTTTTTGGCCCTAAACTGCTCATCCGAGGTCGGATTTGAGCACTGTGACATTGTAGGATGGGGTTTTTGGGCGTTTCGAACGCAATGGCGCTATCCATTTTTCCAAATTCCTCATAGATTTTCTGCTTTTTTTCTGTGTAATCTACTCCGGTGAGTGAAGCCTCTGCTTAACTTTGTGGTTGTATCTGGTGTATTTCCTCTGTACTGTGTAAACTATTTTCCCCATTGGTGTTGGGCTGAGCTTCATTGAGTCTAAACAATAGCAATTTGCCTCCTTTGAGCTGAATTGAGAGTGTGTGTGTGAGTGTGTATGTGTGAGTGTTGAGTGGGCAAGTGGGAAATCTCTCTCTTCTCACTCCGTCTTTGTGTTTTTCCTGTCTCGGCCAGGTTGGTTGTGTAAGCCGAGTGGTGCCCCATAATGTGTAAGTGTATCATCCTAAGAGTGTGTGTCGGGTCATTATAGAGGCGTTGTGTGTGTTTCCATCCCACTCACATTCTTTTGGCTCCCCCACGGAGGATCTTCTTCGAGTACCTTCTGCTTCGAGCTTCAAGCTTTGAGATTCGGGGCTACAGGTTACAGGTTACAAGGAGAGGTACACGTACAGTTGATTCACACAGGTATAGGTAGCTGGAGTACAGTGATATACTAGCAGTGATGTCACTTGTAGTTATTGTGGGTATGCATCACTTGGCGCCTATTTGAGCACATTGTCTGCTGGATTGTATGTTACTTGTGGAAACTGACATTGTATGCATTTGTGGAGCCATACTTGGTTGTATTTGGCAGTCCCAGCCATTTCTAAGACTTGGTCTGGAAGATAGTCATTTCTAAGACTTGACTATACGCAATTTGCATTAGTCTTCGTGTAAGGGTCGATAGCGTGAGGTTTTTATTGAGCTGGGGGATTCTTAAATGTGGAGATCCTTTCGGTGATACAGGTAGCTGGAGCACCCTTTTTGTGACCTCGCCATAGGCTATGTACTAGTGAGTCCTACTTGATGCTCGAGTTCTATTGTCGACAGTTTATGCATACATATACAGTCTATATTTTGGGTTCCTACTGCTCTATTTCTGGGGAAACTCTGCCCAAATTTTTCCAAGTTATGATGGCTGGTTTTTTGGTCTTTTGAGCCATTTATGCTGTTATGCTGCTGAAATTTTGGCAAAATCAGAGGTTAAGTCAGGTGTGCCTTCTTGGGAGCTTCATGGTTGGCTTTAATGGATGATCAGAATGGCCCTCAATTCACTCCTTTTCGTTTAACTCAGAGAATCCAGATAAATGTTCATGTGTCCAAGAAGATTTTTTTCCAGCAGCGCATAGTCTTTATGTTTGGGCCAAGAAGATTACGAGAGATCTTGGAATTTCCTTTGCCTGTTGTAATTCCGATGATCAACTATGAAAACTCATTTGATGTGCATGTGTTTGTCCTTATCTAAAGTTGAGCTCCATTGAAGTTTCTGGGGATTGGGTAGTCAAAAGTTTTGGGTTCTTGCACGTGTGTTCAAAGGGGTTCTCAAAGCATTGTAACTTGGGTAGCCATGGCTTTCTCTTATCCGGAGTTTCATGGAAGAAGTAATGAAGATGTGGAAGATTTTTTGGAAAAGATGGAGGTTGCCTGCATTAGCAACCAAATTCATGACCCTTCGCAGATGTTACGTCTTCTCCAAATTTGTTTGAAGAGTGATGCATGAGTCTGGTCCAAAACATTTGAAGAGGAGTTGCGTGCAGCGGATCCACTTGTAAGATTGAGTTGGGACAATCTAAGGCATGGGTTGGAAGTGGAGTTTGTGAAGATAGAAGATCCTGACAAAGTGTGGCAAGAAGTACAAGGTTTGGTGCAAAAGGAAGGTGAGCCAGTAGATGCGTACATACGTAAGTTCTCATTGGCATGGGAGTGGATGTGCAAGGCCTTAGCACCACAGGTACCCCCGCCTGACATGATGAAGAAGGACAGGTTCTTGGCTAGTCTTTGGGAGAATATACATTGGAGAGTGGAGCTAAAGAAGCTTAGGACATATAAAGATGCACTAGAGGTAGCAACGAACAAAGAGTGGAAGTTGAGGAAAATGAGCCAGTTAGGGGTGGATTCTTTGCCCATGAGGTTTGAATTTCATCCTATAGAGTCTTTACAAGGTCGCATGTCAGGGGTTCATCATGAACCAGTGGTTCCTGTTACTACTCAGGTTATGCCAGCAGTGGTCACTACATCGGTGCAAGATGATGGGCTAAGGCAAGACATGAGGCAAGTGGTAGATTTGATGAATAATCTCAGCCTAAACATGGTAGGTCAAGTGGGAAATAATCGAGGTCGAGGGAGGTTTGCAAATCAGCTAGGAGGTGAAGAAAGGCCGAGGAATGGTGTTGGACAAAGCAATGGTAGGTTTTGGAGGCAGACGCCCACATGTTATAATTGTGGAGAGTTGGGTCACATCAACCCGCAATGTGATAAGCCACCAAGGATGGGGGGAGACATGTATCCATTGCCAAGAAAGGTGCTAACTAGGTCAAATGATTATGGCATCGAAATTAAGGGAGACAAAGGAACCAGTGGACTGACCCAGGAGGAAAAGGGAAAGACAAAAGTGCTAAGTGTAGTCACCTTGGAGAAGGCATCAAAGCTAGAGGATACATTATTGATGCCTATTGGGAAGAGGACCACAGAGGATAAGGAAGGAAGAAGTGCCCCAGGTCCTAGTAAGAAGAAAGGAAAGAGCCATGAAGGCGAGGATGTCAAGGCCAAGAGAAAAAGGATACCTCGTCGAAAGTTTCATGTTTCAGATTTTCCACTTGGGGATGGGCAATTAAGCTATGAATTGAAGGAGGATCTGACGAGCAGGAAGGCAGATATTACTTTTGGGCAGCTTATAGAGATGGTGCCTAAGCTAAAACAACAGTGGAAGAGGATGGTTAACCCAATGGAGAATGAGCCAGAGAGAGGTTCAGTAAAGGTGTTGGCAATGGATGAGCTACCAGACATTTGTCCAATAGTAGATGTGTGGCATAAAATTAAAAATTTGGGACAAGGTTATGTGGATGGCGGAGCCCAAATATGCGTCATAACACACTCATGCGTTGAGAAGATGGGTCTCACAGTGGTTGGGGTGTCAGGTTTCCGGATCAGATTGGCAAACCATCAAAAAGTAAAATGCTTGGGTGTTGTAAAGAGCTTAGAAGTGGAGGCATATGATGCAAAGGCAGCGGTTGGTTTTCATGTGATGCCAGAAGGGTTGGGAGCATATCCTGTTATACTGGGCAGACCATGGTTACGTGCAGTGGGAGCTGTTCAAGATTGGCGACATGGTACGATTAGCCTCTATGGAAAGACAGGTACCAAGAAGCTATATAATATGGACACAAGGAAACGATTAGAGGAGCTTTATGAAGATGAGGATGAGTCTAGTGATGAAGACTCTTCCACGGTGACAGATGAGGACAGTGATAGCACTACCAGGAATGATGAGCATGTTGATGTTGCATTTCTTTTGATGGACAAAGAAATCCAGGAGTTTGGTTTAGTTGCATTTGCGAATGAGGTTGAAGATGAAAGTGAAGGGCCTTATGAAGTGATTGAAGGGCTGATGCAAACCAAGGTTGAGTTGTCAAAGAAGCAGGAATTGATGACACAAATGATCAGTGGAGACCTCTCAGCTATGGAGAAGGATATATATTTGCACATGCTGGCTAGTTTTCCTGATTTGTTCATTACTTCATATGAAGAGATAAGAGGGTTCAAGGGCAAAGAGATGCATATAGAGCTGAAAGAAGGTGCTAAGCCAGTGCGGCAAAGGCTAAGAAGGATGGGTCAAGAGCAAATGGAAGCCTTGCAAGAAGAGGTGGACAAGTTGTTGAAGGTAGGGTTCATAGTCCCTGTGGAGACCACAGAATGGGTGAGTCCAGTTGTAGTCAGTCCAAAGAAGGATGGGAAGTGGAGAATTTGTGTAGATTTTAAACTCTTAAACGCAGCCACTAAGAAGAACCCATATCCTCTTCCATTCATCGATCAGATCTTGGATTCAGTGGCAGGTTATGAGAGGTACAGTGTGTGTGATGGTTTTTCAGGCTATTTTCAATTGAAGATTGCTCTTAAAGACCGCACAAAGACCACTTATATTACGCCATGGGGTTGCTATTGCTACACAATATTGCCATTTGGGTTGTCAAATGGACCTTCCTTCTATCAAGAGAGAGCAAATTGGGTGTTGTAACCATTCATCGGTAGTTGTGTTAAAGCTTTTATGGATGACTTCTGTGTTTATAGCAGTAGGGCTGAACACCATGAGAAGCTGCAGATGGTATTGGCTCGATATGATGAATGTGGAGGACAACTAAATCCAAAGAAATGTCATCTAGCACAGCCAAGGGTGAAGTTATTGGGCCATATGGTGTCAGAAAATGGCATTGAGGCATATCCAGAAAAGGTTAAGTCTATTATTCTTCTTCCATCACCTATGAGTACGAAGCAATTGGCAACTTTTATACACAAAGTGAAGTACATGGCACAGTTTATTCCATTGTCTTTGCAGCTTCTTTATCCATTACAACAAGTGGCAAAGCATGATCCATTGCAATGGGATGACAAGTGTGAAGAAGTGTTTCAAGAGGTGAAAGAGGTGTTAGGGGGGTTGTCAGCCATGTAGGCTCCTGATTGGGAGAAAGTTTTTTATGTAAATATCTCAGTAGGGGATGATGCCATTGGAGCCATGCTATTGCAAAAGGGGAAGGGCAGCCATTATATGAGGCCAGTGTATTGTGCAAGCCGAGTGAAGTTGGTAGCGGAGAGAAAGTTCTCGGAAGTAGAGCTAGTGATGGCTAGTGTAATATTTGCTTGTCGACGATTTCGTCATTACTTGCTACCACGACCTTTTGTTTTCTTGACGAGTTATGCCTATTTGCCACAGTTAATTAATGGCAATAATATGTCAAATGTGGTGAAGAAATGGGTAATTGAGCTGCAAGAGTTTGAGTTCTCTTTTCTAGTGGAAGATAGTACAAGGGCTACCCTAGCTGATTTGTTGATCTACAAGGAGAATCCCCTTATTGTTAAGGAAGAGGTGGTGAGATAGGTAGTTGAAGAAGTGCCACAGATCAGCAATGCACATGTGTTGTTCTTTGATGGTTCATATAGAAAGAGCCATGATGCAGCTTCAAGGGGTATAGCACTTTATGATCCAGAGGGGAAGCTAGTATGCAAGAGAGGGTTCAAATTGGATTCTCATACTAACAATGAGGCTGAATATGCTAATCTGGAAGCCGGATTACACATTTTTTTGAAGCATGGGGTTCGAAGGTTGAGCATAAAAGGTGATGCCTTGTTAGTGGTGAAGCAAGTGCTGGGTGTGTGGAAGAGCAAGAACACCTCATTGAAGGAAATGTGCTTCAGAATTAAAGGCCTGTTAAAAAAGTTCGAAGCATGGATCATCAGACACATTGAACGTGCTCTAAATGGAGAGGCACATGAAGCAGCTCAACGCATGATTGGGGAGCTATTTGTGTTGAGGACAACTTTACCTCTTTATCATGGCCGGGAAAGTTTGGCTCAAGAAGAGGAGTTTTTGCTAACAGGAATCATTCCAAAGGATATTCAGAAGTCTAAGAAGTATGGCTTTGTGTGTAGAGCATACAGGTACAAATTGATTGGTGATGTCTTATACATGAAAGGGGCTGATCTCGTGTTGAGACGTGTACCTTGGTGGGAGGAGCTTTACAGAGTGTTGGAAGGGAATCATGAAGGCGCATGTGGTGGGCATTTTTCTCTAAAGATCACCTTGCATAAGATTTTGCACGAGGGGTATGTATGGCCTAGTTTGCACAAGGATGTTCACCATTGGTGTAGGTCTTGCAATAGGTGTCAAGCATTTGGGAAGAGAGTGTTGAAGCCAGAGCTACGAAAAACCATTATGGCGTTTGATGTGTTTGAAAAGTGGGGGATTGATGCAATAGGCCCGTTACCTATCACAAGCAGGGGCAAAAGCTATATCTTGACGGCAGTGGACTATCTCTCTAGATGGGCAGAGGCTATAGCAGTAAAACAGATCACTGCAAAGGATGTGGCAAAATTTGTGTATGATGAAATATGTTGCAATTTTGGGGTGCCATTAGAGCTACTTTCAGATAAGGGGCTAGGATTTAGAGCTAAACTGCTAGACTTCTTATGCACAAAGATGAAGATTAGACACCAGCATACCACTCCTTATTACCCGCAGTGTAATGGCTTAAATGAAAGATTCAATGGTGATTTGGTACAAATTCTTTCTAAAGTGACAGAGCACCAAGGAAAGAATTGGGATTTGGAATTGCCTAGTGCATTATGGGCTTACCGTACTTCGGTGAAGACAGGTACATGGTTTACTCCATTTCATTTGGTGTATGGAAAGGAAGCACTATTGCCTGTGGAGGTAGAGTTTCCTGCGATCAAGATGTTAGAGAAGTTGCTTGGGCCGCCTAGTGATGCATTCAAAGAGAGGCTCTTGCAGTTACAAGAGGTCCAGTTGGATAGGATGAGCGCATTGGAGCATTATGGGAAGATGCAGGATAAGGCTTTGGCAAAGATAAATGAAAAGGTCAAAAGTAAGGGTATCAAGAAACATGACTTGGTTTTGCGCTACAACAGTAAGCTGGAAAACACCTCCCAAAAGAAGTTTCAAATTAAGTGGGAAGGCCCTTTCAAGGTAGTGGAGTGTTTTCCAAATGGCACATATCAGCTGGCTAACCTGGATGGTGTTCTACATAAGTCAAGGGTAAATGGATTGCGTCTTAAATTGTATCATGCTAGATTGATGATGGTGGAGAAAGATGAGCTGTCTGTGGATCAAGCAGTGTTGGTGAGGGATGAGGAGACCTGTAATGCGGCGAGTCTCATATCTCTCTTTGCTGCTGCTGATCATGAATGATCTAGCAGGCTAGGGGATGGGCAAATTATGTCAGGAGTTTTTTGGAGCAAAGGATTGCGCATATGTACATATACATGCATGGTGCATCAAATAAAGAATTGCCCATTTTTCAGAGCCAGGTGGTTACGTGGGGCCCACATGTGTACAGGTAGGACAGGGTGTACATAGTGCATCGATTTTCACTATTATCAGTACCACTGTGTTTTTTCTACAATAAGGAGGAGTTGGTAGCACGTAAAACTTCTCGAGGAAGCTATCCACGGGCCGACGACATGAGGTAAACAGGTGCGTCAGATGGCATCAAGTGGCGTAAGGAGGCTGAACGGGGTCAATACTTGCACGTGGATGTTTTCTTGTGATAATTATGCAGAAAGGTCATCATGAGGACTATACTTTGGGGCCACTTCACGTGGTGGCGGGATGCATTATTGAAAAAAACTGAGTGCCAGGTGTGCGGATGATGAAAAAAGGTGACAACTATGCACTGCGAGGTTAGTTTTTGGCCTGTTCGGGGTCCGTTTGAGGTCAACTAAAAGTCCAAGGGTGCCCAAGTGATAAAGCTAAGTGTGGGAACTAAAAAACTGGGAGAAGACCGGAAAAAACGTGGAGAAGAGAGGAGGAACAGCCGCAAGTGTGTTTTTGCTATTTTTGGAGAATTTTTTGGCCCTAAACTGCTCATCCGAGGTCGGATTTGAGCACTGTGACATTGTAGGATGGGGTTTTTGGGCGTTCAAGACACAATGGCGCTGTCCATTTTGCCAAATTCCTCACATATTTTTTGCTGTTTTTTTGTGTAATCTTCTCCGGTGAGTGAAGCCTCTGCTTAACTTTGTGGTTGTATCTGGTGTATTTCCTCAGTACTGTGTAAACTATTTGCCCCATTGCTGTTGGGATGAGCTTCATTGAGTCTAAACAACAACAATTTGCCTCCTTTAAGCTGAATTGAGAGTGTATGTGTGAGTGTGTATGTGTGAGTGTTGAGTGGGTAAGTGGGAAATCTCTCTCTTCTCACTCCGTCTGTGTGTTTCTTGTCTCGGCTAGGCTGGTTGTGTAAGCCGAGTGGTGCCCCATAATGTGTGTGTGTATCATCCTAAGAGTGTGTGTCGGGTCATTATAGAGACGTTGTGTGTGTTTCCATCCCGCTCACACCGCGAAGTTCAAAACCCTAATTTTCAAATTTCATTGTCTTCTTCACAGAAGCCGAAAGCAAGAACCACACAACCTTGAGCTCTTATACCCTTGCTACCTACTCTTCTACTCTCCACCATCTCTACTCTTCCATCTATACTCTCCTACCCTCTCCCAACAAGCTCTTCAATTCCACAATGTAAGTTTTCTTGTTATGTTTCTTGATTTTTACACTCATACACACCCATACACACACACACATGCATACACACACAGAAATTAACACGCATGCAAATACACATACACATGCATATAAACACAAACACACATATGCATACACAAAATCACACATACACATGCATGCACTCATACGCACGCACACACACACACACACACACACACACACGTAAAAACACACATACGCACACACATGCATATGTGAATTCAAGTTATGCATTAGTATGTGCATACACTAATTAGTGAATTAGTGTGTGTATATGCCAATTCTTGCACTAATTAGTGTGTGCAATACTCTAATGCACACACTAATTAGTGCGTGATTACACACACTAATAGTGTGTTTACATACACTACTTAATGTGTTCTTTACACACACTAATTAGTGTGTGCATTATTCTAATGCACACACTAATTAGTATAAGTAAAGACACACCAACTAGTGTGTGCACATGTTAAACTTAACACATTTTAATCTTGACATTGGCGACCTAAACTTAACACTTACTTGCAAAACAACTTAACACACACTAATTAGTGTGTGATTAGTGTGTGCATTGGTCAATGTGATTGGCCAATGTACACACTAATTAGTGTGTGCACAAGTGTGATTGGCCAATGCGCACACTAATTAGTGTTATCACACACTAAATAGTGTGTGCACAAGTGTGATTGGGCAATGCACACACTAATTAGTGTGTGTTAACACACACTAATTAGTGTGGCCAAGGCACACCAATGCACACACTAATTAGTGATTGGCCAATGCACACACCAATGCACACACTAATTAGTGTGTTTTAACACACACTAACTAGTGTGGCCAATGCACACACTAATAAGTGATTAGCCAATGCACACACTAATTAGTGTGTGTTAACACACACTAATTAGTTTGGCCAATGCATTGGCCAATCACATTGGCCAATGAACACACTAATTAGTGTGTGTTAACACACATTAATTACTGTGTGCATTGGCCAATCACATTGACCAATGCACACACTAATCACACACTAATAAGTGTGTGTTAACACACACTAATTAGTGTGTGCATTGCCCAATCACATTGGCCAATGCATACACTAATTAGTGTGTGCACAATCCAATTAATTAACACACACTAATAGTGTGTGATTAGCGTGTGCATTGGTGTGTACATTGGCCAATCACATTGTGCAATGCACACACTAATTAGTGTGTGTTAATTAATCACACAAGCCAATGCACACACTAATTAGTGTGTGTTAACGTACACTAATTAGTGTGTGCACAAGCCAATTAGACAAGCCAACGCACACACTAATTAGTGTATGTTAACACACACTAACTAGTATGTGCACAATGCAATTACACAAGCCAATGCTCACACTAATTAGTGTGTGTTCATGTCAATTAAACACTAATTAGTGTGTGTACATGTCAATTACACACATTAATTTAATTATATTAAATTAAACACTAATAAACACAAAAACATAATTAGTGTGTGTACATGTCAATTACACACATTAATTTAATTTAATTATATTAAATTAAACACTAATAAACACAAAAACATAAACAAACCTTCATGATTAAGTCGTAGGTGACATATTAGGCCCCAATGGTCGTTCAACTGATCGCACAATCGGTCACACTAATCATAAACACAATAATCTCTTATTTGCCAATACACACACTAATAGCTTATTAGCACTCAAGGCTTTGTAAGGTTCTTTAGAGGTTGTAGACACACCTTGGATTCTTTCAACATTGGATACTATAGAGAATCCAATGTTTGAAAAAACCAATGAGAATTTTTTATCATATATTCCAATTTTTATTAGCGAGTTTAATCTTTGTCGCAATAAATGCAGACCATGGCTTCTTCTTACACACCACGATTTTGCAGCATTGAGGAGTTCATGGCGGACGAGATGTCATATCCCGAGGCTCTCTCTGTCTATCATTCACAACCGTCGCCTCAGCAATCATCATCAGGGTTCGACTGCTTTCGAGATGCTCTTGGTGGGTCCGCTGCCGTACTGGTGATCAATCCAAATGTGGAGAGGGCATTGCGTCTTCGTGCTGAGTGGTTAGGTTCGCAGTAGATGCTGGCACAATGCTATTCACCGGCATAGCTAGCAGCGCTTGGATTCTCTGAGATCTCTACTCCGAGTGGTGGCACTCCGGACCTGCAAAGTTTTCCACCTACAGCTCCAGGTTCATCTTTTCCTTCACATGGTCCGACACCCCAGAGTCCGACGCCGTTGGGTGGGACTCTACAGGGTCCTATGCCACGGGCGTCCACCTATCCATCACCTCTCCGACCTTCTAGCCCAGATTTACGTCGGCGCTCTTCTGGCAGTCAACGCGAGGGTAGCTCGCGTGCTAGCACGGGTCGATCTCGACCAGGGAGCGGAGCTAGTTGTTTTTTTGGAGGGGGGGGAGTACTACAGATTCTCCTCCACAGTCACCGCTCCCTGCGCTAGCAGAAGATGAGGGCCATGACATGCCTGCACCAGATGCTCGCGGGTTATACTACCAGGTTCATAGAGGAGGTATGGTGGATTTCAGGACAGTGTAGGGCAAGAGATTCCGCACACACTTCAACCAATTAATCCACTCCGCATATATCAAACTTTTTCTCAAATTTGATCAGCAAGATCCCTACAACCTCACATATATAGAGACAACCATGCACATGCGTTTCCCCAATCCTGAGGGGCAACAATTCTCAAGGCAATGGTTGCAAGAGCATGTCAAAACATTTCTCAAGAACAAAAAATCTAGTGTGAGGAGAGCTGCAAAGAAGATAATGGAGTCTCCTGAGCACAGCTATCGGCCACGAAATGTCCATGATGTGGAGTGGGAGACATCTATGGGAGAGAAAGAGTACGAAAGGGCAACGGGCGCGAGGGTGTTTATGCTCCAAGTTGAGGCTATATCCCATCAGACTCCTACGCATTAGGGTTCGGGAGGAAAAACGACTTGGAAAGACAAATATGTAAGTAAAAATATTAGTTTTATTTTAAAAATCTAATGTTTTTCATTTAATTAATTGGTTGCTATTTTTATGTCAGTATAATATTACCATGAGTCGCCCGACCAGAGATATAGAGAGAACCATACCGAGTATCAAACTTGGTGTTGGTTGTTTGAAAATCAAATGATCTCTCAAGAGGAGTTCGAAAATGCGTGCAGAACTCTGCAACATGTAAGTTTAATCTTATTTAAATTATCAAAATGTTGATTTTATATCATATATTAAATAACAAAGTGTTAATTGTTTATTTTTCTGGTTTTGCAGAATCAAGGAGTTCCATACGAAATGCCGCCCTCTCCCCATGAGCAAATTACGCACACATGTTAGCGTTTTGGCCATGATCATCCTCTATTTTGTATACGCGGGCTTTTTTTGCCCTCTTTATGTAAATGCAATTACCTATCATTTTTTTGGCTCAATGTATTGTCCAATTGTAGTTTGCTCAATTGATATTTTGTTGTAATTAAATTGCATGTAATTAATAATAATTTTGAAAAATATTTTAAATAAATAAAAAAACAGATGACCTTTTGGATGGTCCTGCAAAGTATCATCCAAACGGTCATTTATTTATTTTTATCATAATTCGGCACGCGGTAATGCTCGCGACAATAGTCTTCACGGTAATATGTGCGAACATGCTGGCGGTAATAAACGCGGTAATACGTGCGGAAATATAGTCGCAGACAATACCTCATGCATTACCGCAAGTCCATTACCGCGGTCTTTGCCACAATCATTTCCGCTTACGAGAAATTTCACAACACATTTTTATTTGTTTTTGTGCGGTAATGCGTGCGATAATACCGCACATATGTTATAGTGTCTGAATGAATAAAATGAACACATATTTTATGAATTTTTTTAAAAATTGAATTTAAAATCCTCTTATTTTAATGTATATTTGTTAAATTGCCTAAACTTTTTGCATTTTAAAACCCCTCCTTTCAAACTCATGTTATACATTAACATGATAACATAGTGCACCCCCCCCCCCCCCCCCCCCCCCCCGAGGTTTCGATACCATCTTCACAATTCTTATACACATGATATATAAGAATTGTTTTGTAAAGTTCGAAGACTAGCAACCCTATCATGCAGGCTACATTGAGAAAGCGTTGTATGCTTGATTCTCGAAGGCCCCCAACGAGCATTTTACAACACAATGGTTCAAGGGCTATTTAAAAAGAAGAAAAAAGAAAAACAAGCAATTAAGTGGATGGCACGTACCGGCCAACCAGGTTAGAGATGCAGAGAGGAGCTATCGCAGAGGCAACATGATAGATGTGGTGTGGGAGTGGGCAATGGAGAAAAAGGGCAAACAACCTACCACGTGCTCATCCTATAGACAATAGCGCAAAGCTCGGCCCAGACAAACTCCCACACAATATATGGTTCCCGAGGCAAAGCAGCTTGGAAGGACAAATATGTAAGTTTGATTAAATTACAACCTAAACCGGTTCAAACAAGGTTTTAGTTAATGAATTGCTTTTGTTATTGTTAAATTAGGAAAATATCACCCTAAGTCGACCAACCAGAGAGATGGTCAAGTATCGAGAGCGGCACATAGAATTTGAAACTTGGCCATGGTTGTTGAAGAACCATCACATCTCTCAGGAGCAATTCGACTCAACGTTCGGATCTCTACAAGCAGTAAGTCTAGACAAATCAAATTGAATCAATTATTTTTAATTGTTAATTTGTTTAATTTCGTTAATGTAGAGTCAAGGCAATTAAACGTATGAACCTATGGACGAGGATGAGGATGAGAACGAGAAGGACTTGGACGGATAGAAAATTATTTATACTCTTATCTTAAAGTCCCAATTTGGCACAAAATCTCTATGAGCATATGTATATACAAATGAACTAAAATTTCCATCTTATTTATAATTATTTTAAATTGTTGGTCTTTTGCACTTTAAATTGTCAAGGTAAGGTATAACTCTATTGTTTATTTTTTTTGTATAAGTTTTCAAATTGTTTTCGATGTTTTTCATATGTGTATGCAGGTAAAGAAAAAGGTTCTCATTTGGGCCACCCAACCAAATAAGCACCTTTATTTTTTTAAAGGCGCGTAGTTATAATATCCACGATAATAGATGCAGCAATATGCGTCCGCGGTCATAGTTATAGTTATATATCCGAAACTATTACCGTGTATATTGCTGACAAACCATTGCCGCGCTTATTGCCGCAAAAATTACCGCTCAAACGATTTTTCCTTCTCCTTTTCCATTTGTTATTTCGGGGTAATAGGAGCAGTCATTAGACAAAATTTGGACTCACAAGGGGCCCTTTAAGGAGTTTGACTTTACCTCTCTCTACCAAAACGGACGCATGGATAATTTTTTGCAAACAAAATCCAAAGTTGGCGGAGGTTTGATAGTTAGAATGTCCTCTTCAAGCTCTATCTACTGATATATAGCACGCCATGAGATTCCTCATATTTTAGAAGATTCTTTTTTTGATTCACCTATGATGTGATAACTCTGTCGGAATCTAAGTGAATAAAAATAATAATCTTTTAAAATATGAAGAATCTCATGGCGTGCTATATATCAGTAGATAGAGCTTGAAGAGGACATTCTAACTGTCAAACCTCTGTCAACTTTGGAGTTTGTTTGCAAAAATTTATCCATGCGCCCGTTTTGGTAAAGAGAGGTAAAGTCAAACTCCTTAAAGGGCCTCTTTGTGAGTCCAAATTTTGCCTAATGTCTCAATCTTAACTTTTATAGTGGTGTACCTACTTAAAGAAAATTGTGGAGTATTTTTGTGGTTCAGCAATTGCAATTTATGGCTAAAACATAATTGGTTATACTAAGTGTCATTTGGAGCAATAAAAGAGAGGAGAGTGAAGCCAAAGGGAGAGAGAGAGAGAGAGATAATGAAATGAAATAAAAATATCTTCTAAAGGCCAAAATTATCTATAAGACCAAAGAGCTACATCATGGTGAATCTGATACAAGGTTAGGATAAAAAGAAAGAAACTGACTAAACAAAAACACTACTAGAGCTATAATAGGCGGGTATCAAGAGCCTCAGGGGTACATATACAAAAAAGATGTGTGTGTATCTCAAAGAAGGCATACAAAATGGTGGATATGTGTGTGTATCAAAATTTGGAGATGGCTCACATTGATTGGTGCATGATTGTGTCAATGTCCTCCATGGGGAGAGTTTGCACAAGGCGCCTCCAATGTCTCGCCAATATAGATCTCATCCTTTGCTACAACCTCCTCTCGCAATGGGAGCGTCCCTCATCCTAGACCTCCTAGATCTCTTGATGGAAGAACACTATAGTTTGTCTCTTAATCTCTCTCTCTCTCTCTCTCTCTCTCTCTCTCTCTCTCTCTCTCTCTCTCTCTCTCAGTAACTCTCTTTGATTTCCTTTAATTTCCACTAGATAGAGTCGAAAACATCTCTAATCCTTGTGTCTCATAACTCTAGATAGATAACCAAACACTTCTTTAAAGAGGTAGAGAGAGAGAGAGAGAGTGCCTCCAGCAAATACTAAAAGGGGGAAGCATGTCCATAGATAGAGAAACCATATCCTATCATATAAGTCTAGTGACCTCCATCCATGTGTGTGTGTGTGTTTCTTACATTTTTGGCAAGTCTTGTGATAAAAAAATCAGTGCATAATTGCTCGTTGAAGCCCCTCCCTACCACCGCATGTTGCCTCTTTGCATACACACCCCTGCCCCCTTATCTCCCCCTTGTTCACCCCCTCCATCAGCCCATCGAAAGTACGGTTCAAATGCAAAAGGACGAGTACCAGACCCAACCTTGAATTAAAAGATGCTAAAAATAACAATTCTTTCTGACGCACTCTTCTCTATTGTTGTTCCCACGCCGTTTTGAGGGCACTGTCTATGGACAATTGACAACGCATGTCACTATCTATGTACACCATCGAAGATTTACTTCAGCGTATTTTCTTTCACTAGCAAAGAGAAGAGACATCGGGACATGAGAGAGAGAGAGAGAGGAGAGAGAATAAAAGGCTCATCTACCTCTTTCGATCTCTTGGCCGATTACATATTTTCTAGTCTCAATGTCTCCATTTCTATTCAAAACACATTGGAGGTCGTTATCTATTCATTTGAGAGCTCTACCATTAACAGAACAATGATGCCCTGTGCAAGGCATGCTGATATGGTTCAAGTTCTGCACTCAAGAAAATGTAGCAACTCCTTGATTTCATAGACAACATAAGACCAAGAAAACGCTCCCTATCTTGCAAACATGGAACGAGAATACATGTTGCAAGGTGTAGTGCTTGTCATGGAGGACTTCAATCTTGTGTCTCACATCCTTTCTTGCCTTCTCACACCTCAGGATCGGCTGTCTGTTTCATTGTCTCCAAATTGTGGAATGAGGGTTGCCATCAGATGGCATGTACTCCTTCACTCCCTTCTACAACACTTTTCAAATGGGTGAGCCAATATCCAAAGCTTGTAAACTACTCTTTGACTTCCAATCAAGCAAGCAAGTTATTTTAGTTCTATATGCTGTATTGAGCTCACTCTCTAATCTACTTCTAATTATCTATTGTCTATGCTCTATCATGCATGTAAGCTTCAACTTACAGGGCTGTTTGTTGAGGTAAACCTATAGCTCACACTCATGGTGAGAATGAACCCTTAAGCCAAGCATGCACCACCATTTATGTGCATAGTCATATTTTTCTTATGGAGCCTATTAAGCCTCACACAAGGTACTCATTTCCTATACACATGCTACACACTCGCTACTTTCTCCTTCTGAAGTGCTATCGGTCCAGCCTTCCTCCGTCTCACTTGGAGATGATTCTCCATGGAGTACCTCTTGGCGTTGCTCCTTCATGTCAAAGACAACCTTCTTATGATTGGCATTCCTGCAAATTAGCTTTCCACTCTCCCAATCCTGCAAAGCTCGCATTTTCATTAGCCATGGTCTCCCTAGGATAAATGGGTAACCATTTCCTTTGGTAGACATGACATAGAAATCCACTACCTTCTATGCCAAAGGCCTCCACGAAAACATTTTTACAAATGCCTACGCACCTAGCCTTGCTATTGTTTGCCATCTTGACTTTAATTTTAGGTGTCTCATGGATGTGCATGCCTAGTTTTTGCATGAGTCCCTCTGTCATGATGTAAATTTGTGCACCCCCATCCACTAGACTTTTCCTAACCAATCTTCCTTTGATGTAACAATATAGCACATGTGTAATATCCTCATTCATTTCGGCATGTGCAATTTTTACAACAAGCACACTCTCTTTTACCTTTCTCCTAGTGCTAACTGCCTTTGTTAAATCCCTCCTACCTTATGGGCATAATGCAAGAAACTGAGGCCATGAGATATCAGGACCCTTACCTCTCATGTCTTCCAACAAGTTGTATGGAGCCATACCATGTCCAAGAGGGAAGTCTTGGAGATTGATACGACATTGAGTCCTCTTAGCTTCCTTGGTCTCCTTTGCCTTCTTGCCTCGTCCATGGTCACTCTGTGATGTGATACCTTCTTTCTCTTTACCCTTCCCTTGGCCACGCGTAATGCCATTTTCTTCCATGTCAACCTCATTTGAATTTGTCACCTCTACCACATGCACATTTGGATCTGGCATAGGTGGAACTCCTTCTACCCCTTGTGGAGGTAGTCTTGGTCCATTTGGTCTTTGTAGAAGCCTTGGTTGTTGACGAGTTCCTTCACCTGCATTCATCAATGGGTAATTCAAGTTAGGTCTCCCTGGCTCCCCATGGGGCCAAGGACAATTATACATCCCATGTCCAGACTCTCCGCAATTCCAACATTGCAAGACTCTCCTAGGTCGTGGATCTCGCTCTCCAGACTTCTTTGCTTGTCCCTTTGGACCTACAGCTTGTGCAAGGTGAATTGACAAGCTGCTTAAAGATTCATTTAACTTCTCAATCACTTTCGTCGTTACCTCAGGAAGCTCCCTAGATGTTGATGCTTGTGACTTACCTTTGGGTCTAAGACCTTCTATTGGAACCTCCCCCCTTAACCACTTGCGTTTCCTATATTTCTCAGCAACCCTAGTTTCAGCTGCATCAAAGGTAGCAGGTGCACCCGCCTCAACTTTTACCTTAAGGTCAGGAAAGATTCCGGCTATGAACCTCTCCTTATTTAGGAACTTTGCACCATCACCAGGGTTAGCAACATTTCTCACCCATACAACCCAAAGACGTAGAAACTCTTACTTGTACAAGTAGTAGTCATCTCAGTCTTTTTGCTTATGAGAAACAATGTCTTGCCATAGTTTTTGAGTGTTTTGGGGATCAAAGAAGTATTTCTTGAAACGATTCAAAACTTCTGTGTAATTACCCTTAACTTCCTCAGGCAAAGAGTCAAACCAAGTGCTATCATCTTTCCTAAGGACCACCTCAAACATTTCTACACGTTCTTGATCAGTTACTATCCTCTTGATATGGCAAGACATCTTGAAATTTGCCAAAAATAATTCTGCATCCTCTCCAGGCTCTCCAAACAAAAGAGGATATCCAGACATTTGGCGTTGGCTTTCCATTGAATTGATTCCAAAGTGACGCACGCTTTTGTTTTTGCAATAATATTTTCTAAATTGCAATCTATTCTACAACAAAATAAAAATATTCACATCAAATGACCTATGATAATCAATTAGAGGTAGGATAACAAGGTTTGGTGACGCGAGAATTTCTCCTACTCTTTGGGCACCAAACATGAACACCATACGTTGTTGAAAATGAATTTTTCTACTAATTACAATGTTTACTCTAATGTGTGGAGTGAAATGGAAGGGGAAAACCTCTATTCCTGGGCCATTATCCATGGTCTATGCATGACCTAATTCTCAACAAAAAATATATATATAGACGTCCAAACTAAGGTCGTACCTAATAAGAGGTAAAATAAAAGGATTTACTGAAGCGTTTATCTCAGCCAACCTACGAGGGCCCAAAATTCTACAAATTACTCGTTGAAATTATAACTTAGTACTAACAATTATGTGCATCTTTTGCCTTGCAATGGGAATAAAAGGATCATACAAATTCTTGTGATTCATGCAAGCTACACTATTATGCTAAAGGTTGAGCCTACACAAAACATACACAAGCCATCCTCCGTGGGGGCACCAAAATTGAGGTGGTCCGGGGCGAGCAACAAGAGAGGCGACCTCTAAACACCCCTCAAGGCTCCCGTGCTGCTCAATTGGGGCTGGGGCAACCACAAGCACAACACAACAACCAACCCACAGCCAAACCCAAACAAGATAGGGGCACCACCTAGTTAGAGAGCGAACTAGGACGCAAAAGAGGAGAATCCCTTAGCAATACAAGCAAGAAGGAAGGGTACACTATCACTAATTTAAATGCTACAAATACACACACCAAACACACAAGAAAGAGAGAGATCTTTGTGCAAGAATTTAGCTTCAGTTTTAATGATTGACGTGGGTGTATGAACAGCTTGGAAGAGAGTCAAGAGACACGATTAAGTTTGATGATGTTGCAATCTACACATTATCTTAGGGTTATGGGAGACCTCTCACCATACAACCCTCTTATAATGTTTTCCCAAGCAACAAAAACAAACACAAGAGCTCTTGAGTCACATAGAAGCAGATACTACAAAAGAATCTCAAAATGAAAACACGTCACCTTAAACCAAACAAGATGAGGTTGCCAAGCGTGAATTGGAGAGACTCAAGAGAGTTTTGACCCGCGATTTGCAACCAACTTATTGATTAAATTGATGCACAAGAGCAGGTACAACTTTGATTGGAAGTTATGAATCACTCACTCCCTTGCAATGTTACAACTAGCTCAAAGAAGCTTTCCTATACACCACATGTAATGGTGCATAGAGAGCTCACTCTCACTCCCTAAAACTAAGATGGGGAATGGCATGCTCAAAGTAGTGAGCAATAGTGTAGGGATCCTTTCATTTACAAAGGGAGAAGGGATTTATTTATAGGTGAGGAGAGCCCTAATTAGGATTATACCTAATCAACATTTGCATAGAAAATCATGTTTAGGAAATTTTTTATATGTTCTTATGAGAGTGGGACTCTCTTGTCTTTTGAGTCACATGGATGTGGGCTCAAGAGGAGAGAATTATTGAGGTGAAATAGAGAAGATTCTATAGAGGTGAGTGATTTTTTGTGTGAGGTTGCCTACTCCACGGTAGAGTAGAGTGGGTGCAATTTACAAAAAAAAGGTTAGCAGTTAGTGTTAGTAGTTTGAAGTTAGTAGGATGGGGTAAAATTACATGGCATATGCACTCAAGGTGCATTATATGATTTATACAATGATAAAAAGTAAGAGAAGGATGAGAATATACACAATTTGGTGGAAACCACAAGATGTAAATGAAATTTTCCACCTTCTCCTCCAGTGAATGAAGCGGTTGTAGAACTTTGTCGGTGCAGTTCTTGTGACCATGGGGAAGTTGAATTCTCCATGATCAAACTCCTCCTTTTGCAGGGTTTGAGATTGGTTATTTGCTTATTTTTTCTCTTTTATGAAAGGATGAAGAGGTTATGGTAATATGAATTTGATTCTAGAGAGGGAAATTGAGCTTTATGTGTGTAGAGATGATAATCTTCTGAGCTATGGAGTAAGGAGAGATGGAAATGGTGAAGAAGATGAAGTAAGCCATGAAAGTTCAGGTTTGAGTGAGATGGAGAGGAATGAGTGTATGTGTGTGGATGTGGGAAAGGAGGTGAGAGAAGACTATGGGTTACTTTGTGAGAAAAGTGGGCAGACTGGGGTCCACTCAAAAAATCAAGCTCACTGGTGGTTGCTCCAAAAATCACCAAAATTTGTGAGGTGATTATTCAGCTTTTGTTCCACATTTTCTCTTTTGACCACCGCTCCAAATTCGGAGTGGAGATGGGTGCCAAAAATCTCACCAAAAAGCCTGTTTTTTATGCCTGCAAAAGTCTTTTAGTGCTCCCTTTCTTTGTTGAATTTGTACAATGCATCCAAGAGTGAGCCCCTCCTTTGTCATATCATAATACAAAGCATATAATTTTCCCTTTACACATGCATGGAGGAGGATTATTGGTGAATAAAGCAATATATACATGGTGGGACTAGTGTATGGACTATTCATGGATTGTAGCTCAATGAGCACATGGTGTTAGAATATTGAGTTTAAAATAAAAATAAAAATATGGAGGAATTATGGATATGGAAAGATATTGGAATCATATGATATGGTCCCTCTTTGTATTATTTTGCGTGAAAGAGGAAAAGGTATGAGGTTAGAGTATGTACACATTGGCAAAAAATACACTTATGGTGCAAGAGGATGAAGGAAGGCATACATAAGTTTAATAAAATACACACTTGGGTATAAATATTTAAATAAAATATCAAAATAATTATAAAAATCCCTATATTTAGGCCATATATATAATGAAATATTTACACACAAAGAGGCCATAATATACCTTTTTTTAATTATTTTTTTATTTTTTTGGCTCAACTAGCACAATGACTAGCTAATTGAGGGTTTTTAAGAAAATACGAGAAAAGTCCCCTAACTCACACGTCTATATACAGTGAAATGATAGGGATAGCCATAGTGTTTGGGTGAATTTGGTAGGGTGAGGTAGCTCACTATGACAATTTATAATAGTCGAAAAACGGCTATCACCATGAAAGAGATTTGGGTTTTGATTGAGATTTGTTCTTGTATGAGCATTGAAGTTTCATGTGTAAAGCCGTGGGATTGCCTAGACTTGATCCTCCACTCAACGTACCTTTATAGGCGTTGCCCATAGGATCGCGTTTCCATTAGTAGTTGGCCCTTGGCCCGGTCCTTGACCTCCAGGGTGGCCCTTGGCCTGACTGGCCTGACATTACTTCCCCCTTGGAGAAGCGCTTTTGTCCTTGAAAACAAGAGTGATGATACACTAATTTTCCACACGGGTACACATTTCTCACAAGAGCAAAACTGGATGATAAGATAGTTTGTGCATCCTACATAAAAAAGGAAACAGAAAACATGAAACCAAAGAAAATGATTACCTAGAGGGTGAACATAGTGTTCACTTATTTGTAGGCACTGTCCAAATTTCCAGTTGCAAAGGCCTAGGAACACTAATTGTAATTTAGTAAAATGCAAGTAGTATTGCACATGTAACTTTGGGTGTTGCCTTTGCAATTTATACCCCTTGGTTAAAGAAACATTGTCAAACCCCTTGATTAAAAGTTCCATGAAAACTGCTCAAAAAGCAGTTGTGGACCTTGGCCCTTGTCAGTGACCCCCCTTGGGTTTGCGCTTGGCATTTTATTACTTTTGAAGTTGAAATATTTCCACTACCCCTTGGTAGTTTGTGGACTGATTTCCTTGAAACTGCAAGTGTGAAGGTTCCAAGAATGGACCATCAACCCTTACTAAGTGATTTAGTAATCACGCGTAAGGTCTTACCCCACATTGTACTCATATAGGCACTCTTAGTGCTAATAGGAGCTCCACCAAAATTGGAGTCGTATGCACAACTACATCTTTATCACACCCACAAATCCATAATGTGGGGTTTTTTGTGAGTAGTCATACGGTCTAAAATGCTGGCTTCATTCTTACCCCTTGGTAGAGATAAGCCCAGACGAGTTTAAGACGTTCAAAAAAACTCAATTGGACTCGCAAGATTCTTGCTTGTCCATTTATAATCAGATGGCTCTTAGCCATTCTTGTTATCTCGTAGCCCTTCTTGTTACCGTACTATCATAGAAAGATTTTAATAAAATCGTGTCTAGTTTCACCTTTCCCGCAAAGAAGTTGGAGAGAGAGAGAGAGAGAGAGAATGCTGGGCTGAGGAAATCCCCTTATTCTAATGTGTTGTATGCCCTGTTCAAATGCACGAGTGTGCCTATGTCATAGCATATCCTATAAGCGTACATCAGTGTAATTGTACCATGTCCTCATAGAGAGGTACCAAAAGTCACATCTTGACCCACTTACCTTGTATGTGGGCATGATTGTATCAGGGTGCAGATGTATGGCATGTTGCCTGTGAATAAACATACAAATAAAATGTCTGAAAATGGCAAAAATTGAGCTCGTCCTGGACAAAGAAGCTAGTGCTATAGCAAAAGCGTATGGAATGATGGGTGTACGTCCATCATACTAGTAGGCCATGCAGACATATCAAAAAATAGAATGATAAGCCCTTGGCTTCAATGACAATCTCAACCTTGTGAGCTGTTCGTATATGTGCCGTTCGCGATTACATTGGCATGGATACATCACAATGCGCCATTGCGTAAACTATGAGTTGATATCCACATAGTGCCAAAAGATGTGTACTATTAGCATTCATCCGAAGTCAATCGATAATACTATGGCACATAAGAGAAGCCGTGCTTCACATGAAGACAAGCAAAGCACTTTGATTTGTACAATTGCTTCGTATAGAGTCTGCCCAAGCACTTTACTTTGCACAATAGAGAGATCTTTTCCAAAATGAAAAGTAAAATATAGACAAAAACAAATATAACTTGAAATTGACTAAGCAGGTCGCCCACTTGTGGGCAGGTTTTGGGTAGCGCACTCGAATTCGGCTCATAGCCATATGTGCGAATAACTTGAGAGCTGATAGATGTCCCGTATATGCCTTCTTGGCTTGGTTTAATCCGATGTCTATTGAGAGAACATGCAAAGAATCCCAAGTGTATATGATGATAGAATATTCCAAACGTCAAAAAGTGCTATGCCGTATGTCTTAAAGGGAAGCCTTGCTCCCGAGTGTAAGGTCCCTTCCTAAACCCTAGAGCCATTCAAAAAAGAAAAATTTCGGCCTAGAAAATAATTTAGAAAAAGTAAGACCGACAAAGAAGTTATACAGACAACAAGACTTTACTCCAGAATTAAACGATAAGGATATTTCAGATAAGAAATTATGTCATCCCTATATTTTTCCTTTAAGATTAAGATTATTTTATACTTCTTTGTCAAAAGCCGCGTGAGAACTGATTTAGATCAAGAACTAGGAGAAAAAGGGACTAACTTAATTGAAAGGTAAAGTTAAGAGATAAGAACTAAGAAGAAAATTGGGATCCAATTGCATTTGAGAAGAGAAATGGGGTCCAATAGCATTTGAGAAGCGAATTCGGGGTCCAATAGGAATTGAGAAGAGAATTGGGGTCCAATAGGAATTGAGAAGATAATTCCACCCACCATTTCCTATATAAGCACCCCCTCTCCTTTGTATTTAGACACATATTGCTAAGCTACTTGCATACTTGCCATGCTCAAGACTAAGCTTAAGTAACTCAAGGTTTCCATTAAACCTTGCTCTTGCTCTCTCCCTCTCTTGAAGGCCAAACCCTCAACCCTCTCCCTCTCTTGAAGGCCAAACCCTTGAGGGTTTTGTGAAGAAGCTTCTCTCTCCATCCTCTTCACCATAAATCCCTTTTTCCTTCTTCCTTGAGCCTCACATCTTTTCAAGAAGGACTTCAACCCCACTTCCCTCTTGTTTAAAGGAGGTAACCTTTATTTCTAGTAGGATTAATTAATCCATGTGTTTTATTACTACGAAGATTTATGTGCATTTTTAGGTTTAAGCTTTAATAGAAACCATGCAATTAGGGTTGAGTGATAAGAGTATCTACGCATCATAAAGTTAAGCTTCAAAGGTAGATTTACACTCGTAAGCTAAGCTTTAATGGTAGCTTTTCACTTAGATGTAGGCTTTAGTGATTACCTTGCATTTTTAGGTTTTAAGCTTTAATGGAAACCTTGCAATTAGGGTGAAGTGATAAGAGTATCTACGCATCATAAAGTTAAGCTTCAAAGGTAGATTTGCACTCATAATCTAAGCTTTAATGGTAACTTTGCACTTAGATGTAAGCTTTAGTGATTACCTTGCATTTTTAGGTTTTAAGCTTTAATGGAAACCTTGAAATTAGGGTTAAGTGATAAGAGTATCTATGCATCATAAAGTTGAGCTTCAAAGGTAGATTTACACTCGTAAGCTAAGTTTTAATGGTAACTTTGCACTTAGATGTAAGCTTTAGTGATTACCTTGCATTTTTGGCTTCTAAGATTTAATGGAAACCTCGCAATTAGGGTCAAGTGATAAGAGTATCTATGCATCATAAAGTTAAGCTCCAAGGGTAGATTTACACTCGTAAGCTAAGCTTTAATGGTAATTTTTCACTTAGGTGTAAGATTTAGTGACTACCGGGTAGCTTAGGTTTAAGCTTTAATGGAAAGCTCGAAGACTCCTAAATTATAGGACAACCTTCTAGCTTCCTAAAAATGGAAAGCTACGCACCATAAGAAAAGAGTAGTTGTCTAAGCTCCATATAAGTAGTTCAATTTTTGGTATTGAAGAGTATTTCTAAAGTTTTCAATTTCAAGTTTGTTTGTAAATACGGGATGGGGGAGATAGGGGATAACTTCGCGAAATTGATCTCCATGTTGTTTGAACCGAAAACTCTACAAGCTTCCATGGAGATGCCCCATGGATGGCAAAGGATTGTAAAAACCTGGGAATCGACAAGATAGGGATTGAACTTTAAAAAGTTGGCATTTCCGAAGAGACATTAACCATCAAATGCCTATGGAAAAAACTCGCTTGTATTTTCTAAATAAACATGGCTGGTAGATAATTAATGAAATTAGGAATTAAGGTTGATAAATGAATGAACCTGAAAATTACCAACTAGGAGTTAAAAAGGAATCTTGAGAGGTGATAGGGATAGCCCATTGCAAAACATAGATTTAACTAGGAGTTTTGAAGATTGTCTGGAAATGACCGGGAACCAAATGGATCTTCTTGGGGTCAATTTGATTGAAAGGCCGGCCCATTGAGAGGATTCTCTTGGGGAACTTGTCGGAGATTGGCCCTTTTTGTCTAGGGCAGTGTAACCGGCAAGTTGTTATACCTAGGTCATTCATGCCCGAGGGATAAGGGATCAATGGGTTTGTTTTATTTTTGCCCGGCCGGGTGAAGTACCCGCAGTATCTTCTTGGAAATCAGCCATAATCCGGGTATGGCTTGATGCCAATGGTTGGATGAGAACATTATACTCAGGGAGGATGATGTGAATTTAAGTAAGGAAATTTGTTCGACATGGTTGCTTAAAAAGGAACTGGAAAGGCTAGGAATATAGGGGCTATTCTGTGCATCTATCACCCGATGGTGCTATACCTCTCGAAATAAAATGCTTAGGAAGGAATGATTAAATTACTTGATGAGCCTTTCCCAAACACTTAATTTTGGGAAATATTGTGAAGGTGATGCCATTTTGATGGCTTGTAGCCGATTATCTTGGCCTAAATGACCAGATGAATTTCCCTGAACAAGGGTATGCAACAGATTGCATGTTGCTTGTTGTTTGATGATGTCTGATAGACTTCTGTCTTCCTGTTTTTGTAGTAGTTAAGTACTACCTCGGGAAGGGATTTTCATGAAATGGTTCGGTGGGTTGGCGGATCCGGAGGGTCAGATGGCCGGATGTTGATTTAAATTTTTTATGTTAAACGCTAGGACTACGTGGGATAAAAATGGGTAATTGGGGACGAGCGAGACCAGGTAGGAATGCAAGATCCCTCTTCTTAGGGGAAAGTGATAACTGCCGTGCCTGCTTGTCAGGAAAAAGGGGTTATCGCCATGAACCAAGGGAGAACAAGAAAGCAAGAGCAGATCGTCAAGTTAAAAGATCAAGAGAAATCAAGACTAAGGACTACAATTTTGGGTGCAGAAAGTTGTCAAGGACAGATTGATTATGAGAAATGGATAGAATCATTGAATGAAGGGATGTACCCCCTTGGGTTGGCAATCGAGATAGGCCGGAGTCCTGTCTGAGTGTCGGTTCCAAGTGGGAGGGATACCTGCAGATAGATCTACGTCATTCCCTCGAACGGTCTAGAGGACTAAGGGAGCTGAGTAGGTTCGAGTCTGGGTATGGCCCTCACATTGGGTTGGCGTTCGAGATGGACCGAAGTCCTGTCTGAGTGTTGGTCCCAATACCTGCAGATAGGTCTACGTCATTCCCTGGAACGGTCTGGAGGACTGAGGGAGGTGAGTAGGGTCGAGTCTGGGTATGGACCTCACACCGAGAAGTCTATTGATAAGATGAGACAAAACTGATAATGAATGCTCGTAACAAACTGGTACGCTTTGTGACACACATGTGTCCAAGTAGAGAAGATCGGCCGTGTCAAAAGTTCATAGAGAATCACCCTTGCTGAATCGTACATTATATTGAGAATCGTGAGATTGCCTAGTATTGATAGAGATAGAATCTACAACTTAGCTATCAAGTGTCACCTATTGCTAAACTCTACTTGATTAAAGAAACATAGTTGGCATTGTAGAAAGTCCTGTGTTACCCTATATTACTGGCAAGTACCATATAGCTGAAATGTACCAATGATTGGCCTTGCCGATTACCTCTGTCGTCATATCTCTATTTGAGCCTTGCTCCCTCGGCCAAAGTACGATAATGCCCAACAGAAGTGAACAAAATGCATTGACCATGGGGACAAGCTGATACATCAAGCTATGAAAACCACAAGAACAAAAAAAATCAAACCTTATATGGTCCTGGTCATTGATGCAGTTATAAGGGGCCGCAAAAGTGTCCTCCATGCATGGCCATCTTGATGGATGATCACCATGCCATTCATAGCGTTGACATGTGTTTGATGCTCAATTGCCTATCTTACCATTTTTGAGATGTTCCTTTTGCACCAAGAGTACATGTGGGCCTAAAGACCATCACAATCCGTGTTTGACTTCGTGCATGATTCAAGACATAAATGAGAAATGTAAGCACACCCTGCATAAGAACTACATGTAAAAGGTAATGATGGTCTGCAGAGTATGAAGATGAAGTCTTGGGATGGATCGAGGTCAATAGTGATGCTTCAAATGCTCACAAACGGATTGCTGCTCGACACTCCGCATGGAGTGTGCCTCTTACCAGGGGAAAAATTGGATGCCCTAATAAAAGAGAATACGAAATAATTTTAAAAAAGAGATGGCGGCCAACTATGCAAGAGTCGTAGAGGAAGTCTCGCCCATTGCGGTGCTCGCCCAGCCACGGCCCTGTGTCGGGAGTTGGTGAGCTTTTACTTGCACTCCCATCAATCCGCTTGCGAGCGGTTTGGTGGAGGTTGAGCTTTGCTCCCTCCCCACCGCAAGCGTCCTTACACACGGGACTTCCTCGGCCAACAGGCTTTCCCCGCCTGTCAAGCGGTCCCTCTCACATGAGTAGCCGAGTTTCTCTTCCTCTATACAAGGGGCCATGCCCTCATTGCATCATGGAGAAGAAGGTCTCCTCAAGGAGCTTGCCAACGTTTCTCCAGAGAGAGAGAGAGAGAGATTGAAAGAGAGTTCCCATTGGAGGTCTGGATTGAATCTACCATCGATGGAGGAAGCTTGGTAGATGGATCGGCACCTCCATTAAGTGTAGCAGGGCCATGCTTGCAAATAACAAAGAGAAACATATACTCATGCTTACAAAAAATTAGCTATAAATAAGCTTAATTTCAATGCTTGAAGTTAAGACTTGAGTCCACTAGAGAAGAGTTCCACCCTAGATGTAAGTCCACCTAGATGTGAATCAACCAAAAGAAGAATGTGATGGCTGCTCCACACTAGACGACATCTACATTACAAGTTTACGTCCAATCCTTTCTAATCTGCATACCTCTACATGTCTACGTCCAATCCTCTCTCTACACCTAAAAATACATATACCTAAACCTAAACATACATATTTGTCTATCCCTTTATATCGCTCTCTATATCTACCCCTTTGGGCAGAGATAGATAGAGATTAAAGCTACATTTACTACTTCTCTTAGCCTGCAAAAAAATACACTCAAGTAACTACACCTGTGGTTTAGAATATTGTTTATTGCAAAGAGTAATGAGTGGATTTAACATTTGTAAGTTGGCACCGATTCGTATCGAGCTTGCTAACAGCTTAATAATGGTTAATCATTAGGAAAATCTAAAGATAGTCCATTATTAAGACCATAGTTCTCAAAGGTGTTCCCCAAACCTTGTAAACATGCATACCAACCGAGATAATAAATCCCATTCCCACTTACCCGATTGCAATGAGCAACTCCAACATTTCATAGATTAGAGGAGTGCATCTCTTCCTAGGTACAAAAAGAAAGAAACATAAGCTCTAATCACTAACTATCTCTCTCTACACTCTTTTACAGAGATGTAGAGAGGGATAGGAGGAGAGCAATAGAGTAGAGAGAGAGAAATAGGAGATTTATCTACACCTCTTGCTCTTTCTCTCTCTCTACTCTCTCGTTCTCTCTATCTCTTTCCCTCTATTTCTCTCTATCTCTTCTCTCTCATTCTCTATCTCTCCCTCAGTTTCTCTCTCTATCTCTCTCTCTCCCTCTCTCTATCTCTACTCTCTCTCCCTCTTTCTCCCTATCTCTACTCTCTCCCTCTATTGTGTTTATTAAGATAAGTACATGCTTGGGTTGAATTGAGAACTAACTCGATTGGAGTATAGTGTAGATTTTTGTTGGTTCTAAAGTTAGTTAACAAATCAAAGTCTTGTCGTATTTTACATACTTTTTATTGGAGAGCATACGATACTATGTACCATACCACACAGTATCGTATGTATCATACGCATGGAGCTACCTTGTTTTAATGATGGGAATGTCTAAACTTGTACAATTTTGATGATGGAGCTACCTTGTTTTAATGATGGGAATGTCTAAACTTGTACAATTTTGAATTTTTTTGGAAAGAGAAGGAAACTATTTTACTTCTCCTTGGGATGATATCGTTTGTGATATGCCTTTTCAAATGCATTTGGAACTATTCTATCTTGCACTTCTTTTAATGTTGATCTTTGGATGAAACAGTGGTAGGAGCTGATCAGGCCTTGAGTATTTCCTTGGGATGCTTGATTAGCAACACTCATCACATGGTTTTAGCAGTAATTATACTCAAAACCAGTTTGATTGCTACTTTGATATCTCTGAGTTGAGATCATTTTCGGCAGGAGAAGAATAGTGATAACCTTTTGCCCTCTGTCGGCATGAGAATAAAGCATTCGTAAAACAACAAGCCATGCATAGTAATGGATGATTATTGCCTTGTGGCAATTGGGATAGTGCTGAACAGATTTGAAGCCTCTTGCAGGAGCTGTCCTGGAATGAGGGTGACCTCTATTTCATTTTGCAGCAGGTTTGGTACTCGAGATCAAGGTCACTTGCAGTTGATATAGAAAGGACCATGGTGGTGGTTTAAGGTTATGCGGTGTCTTTTGCTGTTTCGTATCTTAATACTCGTACACAGACATATCCTCACGATAAGATGGTCATTCACGCATCAAGTGGACAGCTTTGTGGTGCGAATTTAGAACATGCCTAGAAGTGTGGCATCCAAGTTTCTGTCCTCAAAGGCAGAGGTAATCTCTAGACTAGCAATTGTTTGTGTTGATTATGTTATCCTATTAGAACATACTATTTGACGGACTCTTGATCAAACACTTTGGATAACTCAAGATTGCATGCTTGTTAACTTTCGGCTTCTAGTTTCTAATAGCCCAGGTTGTAATGCAATTGTGACAAGCTGATACTTCCTTCGGTTGACAAAAGAGCCACAGACAATTACCAAAAACCAAGCCATTTAGCTTGGCTTAGAAAGTTTTATCATAAAAACAACTTGCCAGTTGGCTTGGCTTAGAAGGTAGCTTAGCTTTGAGTCACTCACACATCACATACTCGGGGGAAGAATGCGTTGGTACATGGCTGTAAATCTGATTGACTTGATGTTGGTTCTTACCCACTGACATGCATTCAATACAAAGCACATTCAAAGCAATACAATGATCCCAATAAAAGACTTATTAGCATAAGAATGAAAAGGTAGATGTTCATCGAGCGTACATGGTGTATAGATTCATTTCCATTGTTGGGGTGGAATGGCCTGGGATTGAAAGAATGAATGGATCTTGACAGGACAATCTCAAATATCTTTTGCACCGTTGCAAGAGCCTTGAACAAGTATCTAGTATAATATTATATATAGCATCAGTGATTCATCTACCCACACAAGGAAGCAATGTGTGCGAAGAAGCTGGCTCATGCTTCTTATTGTGATTATTGTGACCGTCTTTCATGATAACCACATTGGGTTGCTCGCTGAAAGGGGCGATGGAGAGCTTCACACTCTCGCCAGGGCCTACTTTCTTGCTGTACTTTCTTGCTGTCCTTTGTTGAGTGACTGTTGGATCTCAATTCGAGTGGCTCACCGCTATTGTTGATGAAAGTGATGCGAGACATGGTGTGCAGAAAGAAACGAAATGATATAGTAACGTCTTCAAAAGGCCAAAATGAGAGAGAGAGAGAGAGAGAGAGAGAGAGAGAGGTTGCAGGGGGGAGAGCAAGCTAGATTGGCTTAGATGAGTACAGCGCTGCTGCTTAAGAAGCCAAGCCGACGTTACTGCAACGAAGCTTCTGTTTGCGTCTAGTCATGCATGGCTTAGATGAGTAGAATGTTGCTGCTTAAGAAGCCATAGAAGCCGTTACTGCAAGGAGTCTTCATTATGCTCAATCCTTTTCTTGAGTCTAGTGCTGCTTAAGAAGCCAAGCCGTTACTGCAAGGAAGCTGCTGTTTGAGTCTAGTCATGCATGGCGCTGGAAGCACCTTCGCTCTAGATAGGAAGGTGAAAGCCTGTTTGAGTCTAGTCCTTCATTACACTCAGTCCTCTTCTTTGGGCTTCATAAATGTGAAAGCTTCATCAAAGAAGTCAAATCTGGCCAAATATTGCCCATCTTTCCAAAAGCTTATAAGATACGTAGAGATTATCACAAAAATGAAAGTAATTTCTTCATATTACCTTACTTCAAACTACTATTCATATTTTAACTCAAAAAATTCATTAGATTGATTGAGGGAGATCACGAGGAGAGAGGTTGCATAAGTAGTTCTAAGAGGAAGGACTCACTCCGTGCACATACAACCAAAACTGACCTCAGAACTTTGTGTACATTAAAAAAGGATCTATCATATGTATACATCCTTTGCATGCTATCTACAACTTAATCACCTTATTTTTGTGGTGCATATCAAGCGTGGTTTTGGAGACCAATCTAATATTCCCCTCTTTAAGATCAACTACAGAAAAATTTTGACAGACCGATAGAAAATATGCGGAGGAGTGAAGGCCTCCTTGGACACTGAGTGATGCGCTATGTAGAGAATTAGAGTGGGACAACAAAAATGGACTCAATCTCAAACATCTCAGGTAGCTAGGGCTTTCCCTCTTGAGCGAGTCGGCTCGTGGAAAAAGCATTGCGAAGAGATCTCCGAGTTGTTGAGGAGTGTCGTATCCCTTGAGCTGGTGGTGGAGCATGAGGAGAGCATTTGTGTATCCTTATCTCCAGGGGCATTCAACCAAATGGATTCTTGCATTAGGAACTAAGTGGAATACATCCAGTGGGTAGGAGGTTTTTAATTCTGCTTATGAATGTTCTAGGCATTCCAAAACCCGTGTGACAAGACAAAGCCTTTTGGGGAAAAATCTACGTTAGAAGTTAAAAGTCATGAAGAGATAACCCTGTCCAGACTCTATATCCTTTGACATAAAAGGTGTGGATCTTCCTTTTGAGTAGGAGAGCCCAAACATAGTTGTAGCACTTGAGATCCATTTACTAGATAGTTTGATGGAGAGCTATTGGATATTAAGAATGCCTAATCTCCCGTGCTCCTTAGGGCTGTAGCAAACTTGCCAGGATACCTTAGGGATTCTGTTTATATCAATTGATCCACCTTACAGAAACCTTCTAGCAAGTGAGAAGACTTTGTTGAGTTGATACTGAGTAGGAGGCCAACATGACAACAAAAAAACCCAAAGAAGACAGCAAATAGTGATTAAACACAAACAATATTAGGTTGATAATTCTACTAGAAATATACTTTTTTCCTAAATTTCTCCAAAACCCATTCCCATCTCTGAAAGATACCTTCAATCCCATTGGGATTCCAAGGAGCCTAAATGTGTGCCCATCCTCTAATCGTTTACAACTTGCTTGAGTGATTAAACTTGGACAAGAACCCTTAAAAGACCTGAGACCAGTTTTCTCATGGTTAATGACTAATTCACTAGCAATGTAGAAATTGTTTAGAAAATTCCAGAAGCTCTCCACTGAGTGTTGGTTGTTTTTTACCATGGCATTGGTGTCATTAGCAAATTGTTGTAGGCACAATTGGTGTTTTGATCCTGGAATATCCACTATCTCCAACTTACTATGTCTGATTGCATCTTTAATAATCCAACCCAATGCAGCTGATGCTATGGCATAAAGCAAAGTGGACATCCTTGTGGTCTGATAGATTTGTGTAGGGGGATGGTGTTTGTGAGAGTGCCATTAATTGAAACTTTGGCTGAAGCATTGCCAAACAAAATGTGTACAATTTTGATAAACATTTTTCCAAAACCCATATCAAAGAGACTCTGCGAGACGAACTCCCATTCTATTCTATCATATGCTTTATCAAAATCAATCTTGAAAAAGATATAGTGTTGATCTGACTCCTCTGATACTCCATCACGTCCCATAATGTTATAATGGCATTAAGAATAAATCTTCCTTTAATGAAACCCTTTTTCTCTTTTAAAATAAAATGATCCATCAAAGGCTGAGTCTCCTAGATAAGGAAAGAGCAAAGATCTTATAGGCAGAAGTCAAACAAGTGATTGGTCTCCAGTTTGAAAGGTCATCCTTTGAGCCTTTTTTATGGATTAACTAAACTACGCCAGCATTAATGAAAGCGGAGAGTGTTCCTTTGGTTAGGTCTTCTTTCCAGACCCTCAAGAGGTATGGAGATAGGAAGTCTTGATACATGGAAAAAAACTCATTAGGCACTCCATCTAAACCAGGAGATTTTCCATGTTTCAACTTTCCAATAGTTTTTTTGGTTTCCCCTTCTGTGAGTGGGAGGTCTAGCAGTTTGGCCATAGTTGTTGGCATTATTTTTCCTTGCTTGAGCTATTTTAGCTCTAGCATCAGTGATGCTTTTACTTCTTTGGGAAAAAACAGAGAAAATATTGGAAAAATAAGCTTGTTTGCTTGTTTGCCATTCTTGTCGGTCAATAGAGGGATAAAGTCTTTGCACTTTTTTTCAATAAAGCAAACATTTCAAAATTAGGTTTATCTATTTTGCCAACCCAAAACTCCGTGGTCCAAGCAAGGGCACCCTGAGCTTCAAGGAGCTCCTCCTTTCTATGATGGTCTTTCAAAGCTAAAAGCTCAAGGGATGACCTATCATTGATGGGGTTAGATTCAAGCATAGAAATCTTCTTAGTTTTCATCATTTCCTGCAAGATCTTATTTCCTTAGCAAAGGTGCATCCAATTTATTATCATATGCAAAGTATGCACCAACCATTTTAGCATACCCCTAGCCTCTCCATTCTGAGACCTTTCCACATTAAGTATATCCTGTATATCTACATCATTAATAGGATGATCCATAACATTTTTAAAAACTTCCATAGGTTGTACATTTTCCTAATTGAAAAGTAGAGTTAAGTTTCCACCACAAAAAAGAGGCAACTAGGTGTCATAAATGTCATGTGAGCTTACACTATTGTCTCTGGTAGATGATAACAAAGGTTGAATAGGGTCTTCCACAAATACATCTTGTGAAACCAAGATACATTTTGTTTGTGGATGGTATAATTTGTAGCATTTGCTTCCAAAACTATACCCAACAATAACGTGTTTGACAACCTTATCCTTTGGGAGGGGTCACTATATGTAAAATCTATATATCGTGTGTATTCAAGGAATATATATAAAACCTCTTATGTGTGAATTTTCTACCAATAAAAGGGACCCTTTTCCAATTCAGACTGTAATTGTTTTTCAAGATCATTTTTTCAACACCCTTTTGTATGTGAAAATGCGAGAAAATATAGAATAAAATTGTCCCTACTATTGAACCCACATTATAGTCAATTTTTTGCACTATGTTTGTGGCATCAAAGCATTAGCTAAACTACCCAAATTATGCATGTGATCAATAGATGGCTTCTTATCATGCCATGCTTTATAAGGAGTCATAGGCTACAAGGCTTTGGTAGGACACCCACATTAAATGACAGCCTCAAGCCAAAACAAGTTGGTATAACTTGGATCTTGAACATACATCGTGCCATTTTTGTAAGTGATCCTTTTTCTCTTCTAGAATCACCATTTTGTTGAGGTATATTTGTCAGGCCAAGGATAGGGCCAAGGGCCAGGACGGACATGCGGTCAAGGGGCGCTATATTTAGGGGCTAGGAGTCTATATATGGCACGGTTGGGTGGAGAGTTGCATGGTCCAGTCCCCCGCGGTCTTACACTAGTATCAGAGCTTAGGGGAGAAGGGGGAGGAAGAAAGAGGCATGGAGGCCATGGATCTTCTTTATCTCTCCCTCTCTCTCTCTCTCTCTCTCTCTCTCTCTCTCTCTCTCTCTCTCTCTCTCTCTCTCTCTCTCTCTCTCTCTCTCGATCTCTCTCTCTCTTTGCGGTTCATGGAAGCTCGCCCTCCTTTCGGCAAAGAAGGAGCAGCAGGGCAGAGTCCTTTCATGGATGCATGGCAAGGTCGCGCTGCAAGAAGGCCATGGCAGAGAGGGAAAACAAAGGAAGGCATGGCTCTTTGGCTTTTATCTCTCTCTCATCTTCAACCGGGCATGGCGAGATTTCTCGCCACAGAGAACCGTGGGCAACAACCCTAGCATGGACGAGGGTGTGTCGGCGACCTTCACCAAATCTGTCGAGAGCAGGATCAGTGGACGCGCGCCAGCCTGTGGGTGGTTTCTCGTCACAGTAGCATAGGCTACCGAATGCAGCTCTGCGTGCTACCTTCTCCATCGACATCGCGCAGATCTGCAGCACGCCATAGCTTCATTTAGAAGCTTGGTTTCATATTAGGCAGCAATTTTTTTTGTCCATCTAATTGGCCAAGGGACGTTCCCACCACCTACCTATTGGCCACTTATGTTGGCTTTGACCGTGGCCCTCCAAGGGAAGCCATGCGTGGGGTAGAACAAGGGGAGGCTCGACCAGAATTTTCTGCATAGCATGCACAAAAATTTTCCAGTTGGAGAAAACTCTCGATGGTGATTGTTTCGACCTCTCGAAACCTCTCCATGACGAGATTGACAGCGGAGTCCATGGCATGCATGCAGAGGGGTGCTCGAGAAGCAAGGCTTCAAGTTCGCCATGACGCTAGGGAAACAAGGTTTCTACCTAGCGCATGCCGATTGTTTTTGAAAGGACTCCGGAAAACTCCCAGATTCAAGTAGTACCAAGTTTGGTACAGATTTGGTGACACCGGACTCGATAATTTATGGATCCCATGGGAGAGATCCAGCATCATGCACAGCAAGGTCGTGAGTTGGCATCTTGGAGAGGATTCATGGTGCATCCGCTAACGCTCCAGGTACCTTTGTTTATGTTTCGGCATTACTTTTTGCATTCTTTTTACAATCATCTGCACTTTGTTTGGTTTTGTGAATTCCTACTGGTGCAATGGTTGCCGCCCAAGAGATAGGTAGAATTTATCAAGCAAGGCTTGAATGATTCTACAAAAACGCTCACAGAGCTCGGCATGGCCGGTGCACACTTTGTGTCCCACCACTAGAGCATTGAAGTTGCTCACAAGATTCCAAATTGGTTGCAAATCGGAGAAGTCCCTTGACATCATGAAGTAGGGTAATTATTGAGCAAAGTGCTTGATAATTCTCGCATGCAATGGAATGAAGGATCACGGTTATTATTCATAGCGCTAATCAAGTATGCGATGCATAATTTGCACATGGTCTCCTTTTTTTGCATTACATTTATAATTCAACAAGGTCGATCATGCAAGATTTCTGGGAGCATGGCCCCATTGGATGCATACTCATTTCCAAGCCATTGCAACTTGCTAGGAGCAGGCAATATGGGTACATGAAGCATCGTCAAACAAACATTGGCATTCACAGCTAGGAGCGAGATGCAACGTTGACACCATATGAATTTTCACACTGTCAACTTGTCAAGCAAAGGTTGCTTTGATCAAGCAGTATTGGACAATCGCTGACATTGGATAGTTCCGCTGTAGCTAATATCTCTCTCATTGTCGAGAAATCTTATGATTCTCAATCAGTAGCAAAATTTGGCAAGGCCAATTCTCTATGCAATTTTGACAAGGTCAATCTTTTTCTGCTCGGATATATGTGTGTCACCAAGAGCATCTGTTAGCTATGAGCTTTCAGGTTACATTCTTGTCTCATCCATTTGATGAATTTAAGTAAAGCAAGGCTTCTATTTATGCATGTTGCATTGAGACTCCCCACATTTGGCATATGCTAAGAGCATACAAACTAGGGAAGGATTTACCAATTTCCTTGCATTGTTATTTCATTACATGCACAAAATGTGTATATGATACACACGCCAACTCTCTCTCGCACAGCAGCATAGGCTACGAGCCTGATGGGAATGAGTTTCTCCATCACGCGTCCAGGAAAACCGGTTACAGCAGGATAACCAGGTTAGCCAAATTTTAAAATTGTTTATTTTGCATGTTTTCATGTTTACTTTGGAACATGTTGTTTGTCGCGGAAAACACAGTGCTTTGATAATTCGACATGAAGCCATGCTAGGGAAACAAGGTTTCTACCTAGCGACTGCCCATTGCTTTGGCATCAAGGGTTTAGGAAACTGAAGGGCTTACAATTTTGCATGCACGGCATGCTAACCGGGTGGCATGAATTCCACCGATTCATGGATTACGCTTCCGCTATCACACTCACAACTGTGTCAAGGACAGACTAAGTAATGGATTGTTTTTTGGTTGCGGTCAACACAACAACACTAAAAAGAACCAAAAATTTGGACTTGATTCCCAGGCAAGGTGCCAATGCCAAGTCATCCTTATACAATAACAACCCTGCAAGGTAGGTAGATCAAGATGTGGTTGTGTTTTTCTGTTATCTCTCTCAATGAACGAGTTGTACCGGAAAACTGTGGAATGCCTATCCGAGAAGCTTTTGATATGTGTTTTGCTCGTGAGTCAGCCTAAGCCAAGGTGCTTCAACTCTCAGCTATAAATTGACTAAGACGCCATCCAACTTAGTTTTCATCGGTTTGTCGATTGAACACTAACTGACATGAGGGCTATGAGCCACATAGGCTAAGAGCCATTGTCAGACCTAGGGTAAGATCCCAATGCTCACATTCTTTGGGTGCTTGTTTTCAAGAGTGAACAGATCTACCCAGAGAATTATACATCGACATTAATGGACAAGCAAGGGTCTTGTCATTCAGGATGTTTACAGTGTCATTTTTGCACTACATGATTTCAGTGCGACACTCAAGTTGAGTTTTTGATAAATCTTCAACTCATAGCAGCTGATCTATACAAGGAAGTATAGATGCAGCAATCAGTGGTGACATCATGGCTGTCCACACGAGCTAGGTAGTTCACTTGTGTGGATTTACTGCTCTCTCTATAGCCCTACGGAGTGTCTATGGACATATTGTTTTGGGGTACGACCCGACGGGTGACTGCTACATCACCCCATAGGCATTGAGGATCATAGTTGATCTGCATTGAGGATCACAGTTGATCTGCATTGAGGATCACAGTTGATCTGGATTGAGGATCACAGTTTAATCTCTCTCAGTTAGACTTTCAAGGAAAGAATTCCGCAATCCACCACGCGGTAGCGAACAAACACAACTTTTCAAGTTGATTCCAATCATTATGTACACGGTTAAACTATGTTGGTTGCCGTTACCTGCTAGTTGAGCAGTTTCTACAAAGGGTCTTACCAAGGGGTTTGACTACGTAGATTTTAACCAAAGGGGTTGGATTGCGAAGGCAACACCCACGGTTCCCACTGCAATGATGTTTGTTTTTCAGGTAGGAGATGTGCTCCTCTCCGTTTGAATACTGGTAAGTGAACATTACGTTCAAACCTCCAGGTACGCATCTATTAATTTCGTGTTATTCCATTTTTTGTATGCTTTGTTTTTTTTTTTTCAAGACGTATAAGTACGCTTGAATGTTACAGAGCCATGCCAAGGGCATGTCGGCACAAAGTATTTGGGCCAAGTGTCCAATCTACCTTTCTGCCTTATGCTATTACGAACCTACTTGTAGGGTTCAATTTGGCACATGTTGTCACATGGGATACAACATGGTCTAGGAACTCAAGGAGTTTGGTTTAGCCAGTGTGGAGCATGATAATGAGGGTCCATCTCACTCGCGTCGCAGAGTGTTCGTAGTTACCTCCACCCACAAGTACAGCTCATACTTGATGGATGTCACTTTTCCTGGCATCCTTACTCGAGACATATTCCACATGTGGAGAATATGAGTCTATGGGATTGACATTGGCGCCCAATTCGAAATGATGTGTCGCGACGAAGTCCCTAGGTGCTGGTCGCATCCGTTCATTAGACCAATTGACGCACACAGTATCAGGAACAATTTCAATGGCCAGACTTGTCGGGTACAAGTGCTGTGAATCCACCTTAACGGAGGGTAGTTTCTACATATAGCAAAGTATGCTACGTTCATGAGAATGTCTCATGGTTGGTTCCTAGGTGTGACCGGGTTGACACATTCTATTATGGTCCAACTTTTGCTGCAAAGTATGCTACGTTCATGAGAAGGTCTCATGGTTGGTTCCTAGGTGTGACTGGGTTGTCACATTTTATTATGGTCCAACTTTGTTGCAAGATTTTCACGTAAGTATTGTGGAAAGTCTCGTCATGGAATTGCGGTTTGGATATGTTTGTGTTAAATGCATGCACACTAGGTGTTATGGGCCCTAGTGTTTAACACAAATTTATTTGGAGCGGCATGCAAATCCATGGACTTTATTCTTTCTGCACCCTTTTGCATTGCTAGTGCAATCTCTCTTGCAGATTTCATATGAGTTTACACCTTGCCATACAAGGTGATGGCTGAGTATGGATGTTAGTGATTGGTTGCTAGAACCTCCAATCTACCTTCAACCTAGTTGGTTGTCTCCATTCCATATCGAGTATATGGTTGGATACTCAATGGTTGAGTCATAGTTTGTCGTCAGTCATGGAAGACTGTCTGTAAGTGGTTGGGGAAAGTACCTCACTCTTACTACTGTTATTCATCCCACGTTGGATGGGCAGCTTATAAGTATTCTATTTAGTACTAAAGGATATGCTTAGCGCATACGTTAGTAAACCGTGCTAAAGGATATGCTAAGAGCATACGTTAGCACAATGCATTCTGAATAGGTGATTCTCTCCTTATTCTAGACTTTACTTAGGTTAGGTTTTCAACTTTGAACACCTGTTGTGGTGAGGTTGGATACCGATAGTTTCATAAGTCAAGGACTTAGTAGGTGTGCTGACAGAGTATGTTGGCATGTAACCTTTGTTAGGGGTGAACATGTGGTTCTGTGTGTTCCAAAATGTTCAGAAGTCTGACATGAGGACACTCCCTATTCTATCTTTCAGTAGCTATGAGCTTTTCAAGATACTCACATGAGTTATCATGAGTTACCATTTAGATACGGGTGGTTGCAAAAGGACAACAATGTTGAAAATCAAGATGTTGCTCTTGGTTTCATTGAACCTCCTCACTGCACCAGGTATCAGTCATATGGACAATTGGCCCGTGTAGAGGATGCTAATAAGGAAAACATCAGTGTTCTTACGAAGATACTACCACTTGTGTTTTCGAGGACGAAAATGCTTCTCCAAGGGGGGAGTAATGTCAGGCCAAGGGCAGGGCCAAGGGCCAGGACGGACATGCGGTCAAGGGGCGCTATATTTAGGGGCTAGGAGTCTATATATGGCATGGTTGGGCGGAGAGTTGCATGGTCCAGCCCCCCGCGGTCTTACAATATTGGCACTATACATTGGTGAATTATCCCATGACTAGCAAGAAATAGATTAAATTCATCAGACATATTCTCCCCTTTGATTTGAATGGAGGGTCCCATATTGTGTTTAGAAACATCTTTAGCCATAGCTGGAAATTGCTTGAAACACATGAACACTTCGGACTTAGATTTAAGTAGATACGCACATGGATGCCTGGAGTAATCATCAATGAAAGTCACAAAGTACAGCCAATTACTACCCAAGGATGGAGTTTGCATAGACCCACAAACATCACTTTACACAAGTTGCAACTTGCATGTACCCCTTATTGAAACATCCTTTGGAAACTTTGAACGTTGCATCTTACACAAAATACAACCTTCACAGACATGCTTAAAAGGTGCTTCAATAGGTGGCAAAGAAGTAGCCCTATTAAATTTCTACAAAGATAGAAAATTGACAAAATTCAGGTGCCCAAAATGCACACAACAAAGTATGAGATCCATCTGCGGGAGATAGGTATGCCATTAGGAACTAACTTTGAAAAAGGAGGTATGCGGAATCTAGTGGAGGATATGGCGATCAATCATGCTATTTCTGTAGTGGAGGCTGCTACCTATGGGGCAAAGATAGAGCTCATTCCAAAGAAAGCGTTAAAGTATACTCCAGATTCTTTTGAGGAGGTTGATATCTTGTGGCCATATGCAATATGGCCACAAGTATTACATGAAGCTGGTGATTGCATACGCCATACAACAGGTTGCGATGACCTTGTAGACTCTTTATGAGTGCATGCCTCCAGGAAAGCTATGGATGAAGAGATGGTTGCACTTGATGCAAATGAAATGTGGGAATTGGTGCCATTACCAAAGGATAAGAAGGCAACTGGATGTAAGTTGGTTTACAAAATAAAGCATAATGTTGATGGCAGTGTGAGCAGCTACAAGGCTAGACTTGGGGCCAAAGGTTATGCACAGACTTATGGGATTGATTATAAGGAGACGTTCAACCCCGTAGCTAAGATGGCTACCACTCGTGTGTGTTTTGCAGTGGCTACCGCATTAAAATGGGTGTTGAAATAAATGGATGTAAAGAATGCATTTTTGAATGGAGACATGGAGCAAACTATGTATATGGAGCAGCCACAAGGTTATGCAAATATGAGGCTACGTGACCTTGTATACAAGTTAAATAAAGCATTGTATGGGTTGAAGCAAGCACCTAGAGCTTGGTATGGGAGGATTGTATAATTTCTCATTTCATTGGGCTAATTTGAGATGTCTAAAGCAGACCATTCATTGTATGTGCGGAAGAATGAGGAAGGAAATGTGGTAATATGTATCTATGTGGATCATTTGATTGTTGGAGGTGATAATGTGGCTGAAGTAGAGGGTGCGTAGGCTCTAATTATGCAAGAATTTGACATGAAAGACTTGGGAGACTTGCGGTATTTCTTGGGCATTGAAATTATTCGCATGGAAGAAGGTGTATGGTTGTCACAAAGGCAATATGATTTGGATATGTTGAAAAAGTATGGTATGGCTAATTGTGAGCCAATTGCAATGCCCTTAGATCAGAATTTGAAGTTGGAAAATGATGCAGGTCAAAGTGCTTGATAATGCTACCATCTACAAGAAGATTGTGGGTAGCTTGATCTACTTGACTATCTCACATCTAGACTTGAGCTACACAATTGGATTGGTGAGTCAGTTTATGTAGTCTCCCAAGAAACAACACTTGGATGTAGTGAGGTTCACTTTGTGCTATGTGAGTGCTACTTTGGACTATGCACTCTTTTATAGGGCTAATGTGGAGTTGCAGCTCTATGGCTACACCGATGTGGATTGGGTTGTTAGTACATACAATCGCAATTCTACCAACGGATTCACGTTGTCACTTGGGAGTGTTGCTATCACCTAGAGTAGCAAGAAGCAACCTATGGTTTCTGTTTCAAGTATAGGGGCAGAATACATGGATGTTGTAGTGGCAGCATGGCTAGGATTGCTACTTTAGGAATTTGGAGTACAGGTACAGAGACCGGTTGTTGTTAGAAGCGGCTAACGGCTACACCAATTATGCACCAAGCTATGGAAATGTGCCATAGTGCACAATATTTACTTTTCATTGTATAGGGCTTGGGCTCATTTAGGAGTTCCAAAGTTGTATGAGTCTAGGCTAGAGAGCTCACTTTATCCCATAGTTGAAGGGTTTGAGGCCCAAAGCTATAAAAGAGCCCTATGCTTAATGAGAGGTCATTCTTGAGTGGTCCTTTTGAGAACTCTCTCCCTAGAGGAGGTCTTGATGGCTTAGCCTTTGAGCTTAATACCCATGCTTAAAAGGCTAGTGCTAATCACATGTAATTAGTGTAATCCTCTCTTAATTAATCTAGTCTTCATTATGTTGTCAATCATGTTTCTCTACTTTCCTTCATTGTTTTGAAGTGTTGATCTTCTCTAATCTAACTCTTACTTATGCTAAGCTTCTCCGATTAGTGGAGTCCTTATATAACTCTCTCGATTAAGCGGAGTGGGCGTACTCGTGATTGAGGGATTAGAGTTTTCCTCTAATGGTGTGCTTGTGTGTGTGTAGGTTTAAGAAGCCTTGAGCTTAATTCGATTATGTGTGACTTGATTTGGACACCATGATGGGCATGGTTGGGGTGGCCGACTTGAATGTGATCTTGTGTGCTTAATCGTCAATGCATGTAATCAAGTTGTGCTTGAGAGATACCAAGATTAGTGTGTTTCACTTCATTGCTTGATGTGTGTAGATGATTGCTTGAAATTGATGCTTGATGTGCGATTAGAATTAGTTGATTTGGGATGATTTCTATTTGCATTGGAGGATGCACGCTCTTGAATCCTCTCAATCTTTGCATCCGATGACGCTCTCTCACATTCTTTGTGTGATGCCTCCAAGCCCTAGCCGGGTCATTCTCTTTCTCTCCGGATTGATAGATTTTGTGGGAGATTGCCTATGCTATGGCGAGCCTCCAACATTGGCGCCGCTACCGAGGACGGGTTGCCTACGCTAGTGGAGTTGAGGTTGCAAAAGATAAGAGTAATTTGATTATCGATTTCTTGTAATTAGGTAGGATTTGATTTGTGTGTAGTGTAATTAGGTTTAATTAGAGGTGTATAGAGTCATTTCACCCCAAAAACCCCTAAATTCTCTTTCGATTTTGCTAATTTTTCACTAACCTTCACTAATTTTGCATCCCATTCATGCTAATTTCGTGCTAATTGTACTAATTTCATGCTAATTTCATGATAATTGTGCTAACCTAACCACTAATTTTGATTTGGAATGTATGCTAAATCCCCTTAATTGAGGAGGATCATCACTCGTAATTGCTCTAATCTAAGCCTAATCATGTGATTGAGTGTTGATTTTGGTCAATGTTTTGATAAATTTTGGACCGAATCGGAGTTGCGCACATGTGTGTGCAATGGAGTGTCTGCGCTGGGAGCAAGGATTAAGCGAGCAAGCAATCAATTGTAAGTGGATTGACCTACTCCGTTGAATTTTTGATTGATTAAGTTGATCCCATTGAGTTGCTAAATCATTGCTAAAATTAGGTGTGTGTGCCTAATTGATGGAATTTATGCCTAATTTGATGAAATTGGAATGAAATTGGATGCCAAGATGCTTGAAGAATGGTAGTTTTGCATAAATTGTGTGTGAAAATCACTAATTGATGTGTATGTGAGGCTATTATTGGTCATGGAGTAGGCCTAATTGCCAAAATTAGAGCAAGATTTGAATGTGTGTGCCCATTTTAAATAACTTTGATGAGAAAATATGGTCATTAATTGTGATACATGTCTTGTCCGATCGAAGAGTGTGAATCCGGTTTGCAATACTAAAATTGAGCCATTACATGAATATCCATGAGATTTTGTGCACTTGATGAATTTTTCATAAAAATTTGCATATCTTGAGGCATTTTTTGAATCAAGTGTGTATGTCAAATTGAATGATTGAACAAAAAAAAAAGCTCGAGGAAGTGATGGAATATTCATTAACTTAATAAGAAATTGATCTAATTTTGATTGTTTCCCTCACAAGAGATGTGTGAAATCAAATGTGAAAATTGGAAAAATTGAAAGGAATTTTACACAAGTTTTGAATTGTTTTTCTGTATACATCATCTCTCTCACTCTCATTGTTTGACTCCGACCGTATCCATTGCCACAACCATGGCATGGAAACACCCTCCAAGAGGAAATTTTTGAAAATAAAAAAAGGTTACACACACACATCCATTTTTGGCTGCCGGATACGCCTTGGCCTTATTCAAAGCACCCTCACACACACACACACACTCTTTTGCCAGGATTCGCGCCACCCACTTGCCATTTTTGGCTTGAAATTCACACACACACAAAATGATTTTCGGAGGTGACTCTTGAGTCTCAACTTTCAAGCCCACTTGCTCGCAAAACAACACTCACTTGCCTAGCAAAACTCGCAACGTGTTTTTGGTGTTGATAAAACCCCCCCACACACACAGCTGCAGGGGTACCACTTGCGCGACCTTTTAGCTTTCTTTCATGTTGCTGAATGGATTGCATTGATGCCTCACCTTGGTGCTTAGCCGTAACCTACAAGTGGCCCACTTGACTCTCCACCTGCTTCACCAGAAGCTGGTGCACTCGAAGACATGTTTTTGGTGCCAAATTAGCTGTGGCTCGAAATTAAAGTTGCCAACTTGTGCTTATCGTTCTTGAGACCTCTAAATTAGGGCCCCTTTTTACAGGAAAACCTCTCAGTCTCGGAGAGTCGGAACCCTGATCCTGATTTGATTATGGTCAAGGACCCTTACCACTTGCCTCTTGCCTCATTGCGGTCCCACAAACCTGCATTAACCGTTGAACTGACCCCACCTCGCGCAGCAGAGATGACACCTTTGCAACACATGCTGCCGCAAACAGACGCTCGCAGAGACCCACACACACACACAGAGCCATGCTCGCAGAGACACACACACAGAGCCATGCTAGACACAATCGCCTGCTACAGGTTTCAAACACATACACACACCAATTTCTTGCATGCAGGGCAACTAGGAGATGGGCTCCTGCTTCTTTGTGGGGGGCGAGATGCAGCCAGCATGCAGCCTATTGCAAATACCTACTGTCTTGCTAAGTAATACGATAATATTAGATTGGACTGGGCTTTGGCCACCATCTGCTTGATATCAACATGTTGCAGGTTTAGTGAATGCAAGGCTTCGTGCCTCAAAGCTGGACACACCTTCACGTGCGCGTCGGATGCTACATGCCCACCTCGCCAAAACACACACACTCACGACACGCTGCCGAGTATCTGCATGATCTGCAGTTGCTTGAAACTCCCAATTCTCTCTCTCTTAGAGAACTCGGCCGCTCTTTATGACCTCTCTCTGCTCTCGTCCATGGCTCAGCCCGACCTGCCCGCCCTCTCTCGCTGTGAGTATGGCCGCTCAGCCCACGTTGATCCATCGGACACTGATTTTTTTGAACAGAAAATAATTTTTGTAAAAAAATTAGATTTTCTTAAGCGGAGTTCCCACCTTTGATGCTCAAAGTTTTACGGCCTTGGGCTCATTGCCTACAAGAGGAGGTAGTAGCAGTTGAATGCTTTCATCGGCCTTGGGCTCATTGCAAACAAGGGGAGAATAGTGACAGATAAATACTTTGTATTTAAAAATTGACTACATGAGTATTGAGAAGCACACAAATCAAGTTTTGATTAGTTTGGGTTCTCATTTGCTATGTATGCATAACTTTTAAGAGCACAAAAACATTGATTTATTTACAACTATTGTGTCATGAATTGAGATTCTTGAAGGGAGTGCATTGAAATTTGTCACGATTGAACATAAATTTTTTTGGTGCTTGATGTGAATAGCAAATACTCTATCTAGCACTAATTCTTGAGCCTTATTTTGGATGCATTGTAAGATCCATTTTGAGATGGGCTATCACTTTTAAATGTTTGGTTGTGGTGAAGGGGATGATGATATCAAATTTCACTCGGTGGCATGCAAAAAAATTCCATTGCTCTGAGTTGCGAAGTTTGGATATTACAAACTATCTCATCATTTAATCAAGGCATACATATATAATTGGGTTGCACTTTAGAGTTAACCTTGATTATTGAGCAGAAAATTTTGAGCACTTCATGATAAAATCTCCATCTTTGTTTTTTTGACATGAATGTTTAGATTGATCAAGATCTCGTCTGAACTAAAAGTTATGCTCTTCTTTCCTATGGGTTTAACTTTTGATTCATGACTAACAAGTGAGCTTCGTTTTGAAGGGTTGTGGCATGTAAAGTGGTTCCAAATGATCCAACAAGGGGTCATCATTGCCATATTGCAAAATTTGTCTACTTAGAGCCATTCCAATTAATATGGATTAAAGTTGTAATGCTAGCTCATAGCTTGTTCTAAAAATGCAAATTTGTTCATTTTGAGCTGGTGTTTAGGCAACTTTTTGAGCTTTTAAAGTACAAATTTGGCTAGTAAGGGCCATTCATTTTCATTTCATCAAGTTGCAGTCATCTCTAGCTCATAGATTACGCTATAAAAAAAAGTAAAATTTCACATGAGCTAGTTGTTAGCCAACTTTTTGGAAAGCTTTAAATTGTAAAATCCCGCTTTGAAGAGCCACTTCACTTCATAAAGTTGCATTATTTTCAGCTCTTGGCTTGTTTTTTCCATATCTCATTGAGCTAGAAATTAATCAACTTTTGAATCATACATGAGAGATGATAAAAATTGCACTATTTGCTTATGTAGAAGCTCATTTTATCTATCATGGTTGATATGTATGCATAAATTTGCTACTTTAGAGCATCATGTGCATAACCAAAGGAATTTTTTTCCCTTGGGTTTTTTCCCTTTGGCAAATTCGGGTATGCAAGACCCTAGCTTTACGTTTTTATTAATGATTTTTGTGTGGCTTTTGTAGCTTGTGTTTACACTTAGCTTCAAAAGGCTTCTTTTTGCAAAAAAAAAAGGATCAAGAGACTTCTCTACACAAAAGATGCTTGCTCAAGGATGCACAAAGAGCATGAATAGGTGTAATCCTTGCATGATTTTGCTCTTTTGTTCATTCTCTTGCTTGGCTTAAGTAAATCTTCTTCTAAGCTATGGGTTTTTCATGGTTGAAAGCTAGGCATCGTAAAGTTTCAACACTTTGCTTTATGAAAATTAAACTCATCAAAAAATTAGGTCTTATGTGTGTAAATCATAGGTAATTAGCCTTGACCTTAGGTTAATGTAGGTTCATTTCTTGCTAGTCCTAGATACTTAGTGATAGTCTTAATATCCCATTCTCTTTTTGTCATGACCTAGGGCTATGATTAGCTATGATTAGGCTTTAGTCTCTTTTAGTCCAATTGCCACTAGTATCTCATAAAGGAAGCAATAAAAACGTGCTAAAAAATGAACCATGAAGCAAACAAGTGCCCAAAAAAAGTGGCAAAAATGCTACTAAGGCACATGAAAATAAAAATTCTATGTTATGTTGTGTATGTGTGAGGCCTAGCGCCTTATTGGCACTTGGCAGGCAAGGGGAATCACCTTGGCTCTCTTGGTCAAGGCCCTAAACCGATGCCCTGGGTTGATAGAGGTTAGCCGTCGCCTTGGTAGGCTAGTAGGCTTTTGGAACACCTTCTTGAGGGTTCAAGGAGCTGAGAGTCGCACCTAGACTTGCCTTGGGGTGGTAGCCTTGTGAATGTGCTTTAATTTTTTAATGAATGACTAAATCAAAACTTCAATGATCTTCAAAAAACTTTGACAATGTACTAATAGATTATGAGCTTTTTTATAGCCCATAGACATGATAGACTTGAATGATTTATTAAGATTGTTCACATAGTTTTTAGGCTAGTAGGTTTATGAACTTGCATTAGCCTAGGGTCATAATTGATTGCTTGTGTTTCATGCATAAAACTGAAATTTCAAGTGGTTTGATCTTCACAATAGTTTGAGTATTTTTTTGCTTTATGTTATCTAATTTTTGACTATGATTAACCCATCTTTTAGAAGAAAAAAATCACTTTGCATGATTGTTCATTTATGTTTCATGTTTTATTCATTATTGGTGGCCTTTGATGCTCATTACTTGTTCTTATGTTTTGTATTTCAACATTTCTTCCTTGGACTTGCTTTCTACCATGTCATCGTGTCTTGCTTCACCGGCACACGAGGACGTGCGCCAATTTAGGAAGGGGGGAGTGTTAGAAGCGGCTAACGGCTACACCAATTATGCACCAAGCTATGGAAATGTGCCATAGTGCACAATATTTACTTTTCATTGTATAGAGCTTGGGCTCATTTAGGAGTTCCAAAGTTGTATGAGTTTAGGCTAGAGAGATCACTTTATCCCATAGTTGAAGGGTTTGAGGCCCAAAGCTATAAAAGAGCCCTATGCTTAATGAGAGGTCATTATTGAGTGGTCCTTTTGAGAACTCTCTCCCTAGAGGAGGTCTTGATGACTTAGCCTTTGAGCTTAATACCCATGCTTAAAAGGCTAGTGCTAGTCACATGTAATTAGTGTAATCCTCTCTTAATTAATCTAGTATTCATTATGTTGTCAATCATGTTTCTCTACTTTCCTTCATTGTTTTGAAGTGTTGATCTTCTCTAATCTAACTCTTACTTATGCTAAGCTTCTCCGATTAGTGGAGTCCTTATATAACTCTCTCGATTAAGCGGAGTGGGCGTACTCGTGATTGAGGGATTATAGTTTTCTTGTAATGGTGTGCTTGTGTGTGTGTAGGTTTAAGAAGACTTGAGCTTAATTTGATTATGTGTGACTTGATTTGGACACCATGATGGGCATGGTTGGGGTGGCCGACTTGAATGCGATCTTGTGTGCTTAATCGTCAATGCATGTAATTAGAGTTGTGCTTGAGAGATACCAAGATTAGTGTGTTTCACTTCATTGCTTGATGTGTGTAGATGATTGCTTGATGTGCGATTAGCATTAGTTGATTTGAGATGATTTCTATTTGCATTGGAGGATGCACGCTCTTGAATCCTCTCAATCTTTGCATCCGATGACGCTCTCGCAAATTCTTTGTGTGATCCCTCCAAGCCCTAGCCGGGTCATGCTCTTTCTCCCCGGATTGATAGATTTTGTGGGAGATTGCCTATGCTATGGCGAGCCTCCAACAGTTGTCATTTATTGTGACAACCTTAGCAGCATACATTTGGCACAAAACCTAGTGATTTGATTGCAAATCACTGCATAGCAATGACCATTGAGATTTTGAATGACAATGGGAGAGCATGAAAATTTTGGGTTTATGGTTGATTTTTTAGTGCTTACTTTAAATGACAAATGCTTAAAGAGCACTAATGATTTGAGTTGTTTTGAAGGGTTGTGACAGGTGTGTGCTTTCATTGATCCAAGAAGGGATCATCACTGCAGTTTATTGAAAAATTTGGCTAATTACAGCCATTTCAATTATTTGGATTAAAAGTTGTATATATGCTAGCTCATAGCTTGGTCAAAAGTTAAAATTTTTCATTTTGAGCCAATATTTACCCAACTTTTTTGAGCTTTCAAGTACAAAGATTGGTTATTGTGAGCCATTCATTTTCATTTCAACAAGTTGCAGTCATCTCTAGCTCATAGATTGCTCTACAAATGTAAAATTTCATGTGAGCTAGTTGTTAGCCAACTTTTTAGAAAGCTTTGAATTTGGCTATCAAGAGTCACACCATTTCACCAAAGTGAGCCATTCATTTTCATTTCAACAAGTTGCAGTCATCTCTAGCTCATAGATTGCTCTCAAAATGTAAAATTTCATGTGAGCTAGTTGTTAGCCAACTTTTTAGAAAGCTTTGAATTTGGCTATCAAGAGTCACACCATTTCACCAAAGTTGCATTATTTTCAGCTCTTGGCTTGTTTTTAACTCCATATTTCATGAAGCTATAAACTAATCAACTTTGAATCATGCATGAGAGATGGTAAAAATTAAAAAAATTGCTTATGTAGAAGCGTTTTACCTCTCTCATTGTTGATGTGTATGCATAAATTTTCTATCAAAGAGCATCATGTGCTTAACCAAATGCATTTTTTCCCTTGGGTTTTTGCAATTTGGCATATTTGGGTATGCAAGACCCTAGCTTTAGGTTTTCATTAATGTCATTTGTGTGCTTTTGGATTTCAAATAAATGGATTTTGTAGCTTGTGTTTACACTTAGCTTCAAAAGCTTCTTTTGCAAATAAAAAGGATCAAGAGGCTGTTGTACACAAAAGGGATGCTTGCTCAAGGATGCTCAAAAGAGCATGAATAGGTGTAATCCTTCCATGATTTTGCTCTTTTGTTCATCTCTTCATTCTCTATGCTTGGCTTAAGTAATTTTTGCTTCTAAGCTATGGTTTTTTCATGTTCAAAAGCTAAGCATACTTAATTTTTAACACTTTTGCTTTGTGAAAATTAGCTCATCAAAATATAGGTTTTATGTGTGCTAATCATAGGTAATTGGCCTTGACCTTAGCTTCATGTAGGTTCATCTCTCATTAGTACTAGACTCTTAGGGATAGTCTTAATACTCCATTCATTTTTAACATGACCTAGGGCTATGATTAGGCTTTAGTCCTTTGGTCCAGTTGCCATTAGCCTCTCATGTTGGAAGAAACAAAAAGTGCTAAAAAATGAAACAAAGAAGCAAAAAAGTGTCCAAAAAAGTAGCAAACATGCCACTAGACACATGAAAAAGAAACTTTCTATGTTATGTTGTGTCTATGTGAGACCTAACGCCTTATTAGCACTTGGAAGGTGAGGGGAATCACCTTTCGCTTGGTCAAGGCCCTAAACCGATGCCTTGGGTTGATAGGGATTAGCCATCACCTTGGTAGGCTAGTATGCTTTTGGAACACCTTCTTGAGGGTTCAAGGAGCCAAGAGTCGCACCTAGACTTGCCTTGGGGTGGTAGCCTTGTAATTGTGCATTACGTTTTTCAATGAGTGACAAAAACAAATCTTCCATGAGCTTCAAAACTTTGTGACAATGTACTAATAGATTATGAGATTTTTTATAGTGCATAGACATGATAGACTTGAATGATTTTTTAAGATTAGTCACATAGTTTTATAGGCTAGTAAGTCTATGAACTTGCATTAGCCTAGGGTCTTAATTGATTGCTTATGTTTCATGCATAAAACTGAAATTTCAAGTGGTTTAATCTTTAGGATAGTTTATGTATATTTTTGCTTTATGTTGTCTAGGTTTTGATTGTGATTCGCTCATCTTCTAGAAGCAAAAAATCACTTTGCATGATTGTTCATTGTGCTTCATGTTTTATACATTCTTGGTGGCCTTTGATAATCATTACTTGATCTTATGTTTTACAGCTCAACATTTCTTCCATGGACTTGCTTTCTACCATGTCTCCGTGTCTTGCTTCACCAGCACACGAAGGACGTGCGCCAAATTAGGAAGGGGGGAATGTAAGCAGCGGCTAACACAGGCTACATCGAATATGCATCAAGCGGGAGATATCTATGGATGTCAGAATATTTCCCACAAACTTTGTATAAGTTTTGGGCTCACTTGGAGTTCCAAAGTTGTAGATGGTAGTTTGAGGGCTCAAGCTTAAACCCATAGTAGAAGGGATTGTGGTGAAAGCCCTTAAAAGAAAGTCTTTAGGCAACTTGGAAGCTTCATTCTTGAGGATCCATTTTTTAAGAGCTCTCTCTCTCTCTCTTGAGTGTTCACTCTATGATCTAGCCTTGAGCTTAAGGTTTATGCTTGAGAGGCTAGTGCTAACCATTGTAATTAGAGTAAGCTTTTCTTGATTAATCTAATTCTTATTTTCTCATTAGTCTACTTCTTCTCTACATTTCATCTTGTCATGGAGTAGTATTACACTCTCATTATTATAGATTTGAGAGATGTACTTCTTGCTATTAACCACTCCTATTCTTCTCCAAGCATTCGATTTGTGATATTTAGCATCACTAATTAGGTTGATTAAGTTGGGTCTTAATCTTGCAATTAGTGTTTGTGCTCTATTGATTGCTTGTGTGTAGATAGGTTTTATGAAGCTCTAGCACCATTCACCTTGTGTGTGTAGCTATTGATGAAGTGTCGTGATTGACATGTGATAATTAGTGTGTGATTATCATTAGTGTGCTTGGGGTTTCTAGTCTATGGTAAGTCAGACTTTGTGGACTTGATGTGTGTAGGAGATTGATTGATTAGTGCCTAGAGTATGTTTAGAGTTAGTCTTGTCATGGCTAATCTCTAAATTGCAATGGAGAGGCGATCTCTTAAATCCTTTATTGCTATTCCTCCCATGCTTGTGCTTCCATGCCCTAGCCGGGTTGCCGACCCACGGATCTGATAATTTTGTGTGGGTTGCGATTAGGTTGTGCTACAACGCCTCTCTACAAAAGATGGGAAGCAAGCTGCACAATTTTTGATTGTGTATGTGAATCACGACAGCAATCGCAATAGTATTTGTGAGTATCCTCTACCAAAAGCGAACAAAGAGTTCAAAGAGTACAGAGAGATGGTACAAGAAGAAAAAGATTCTTGCCTGACCCAAAGCAAGAAGAAGCTTTTTCTACAGGTTTTCAGGGATTAACACAGCATGGGTCAGTATGTTTTATGAAGCTTGAGGATATGAAAAGAAGTGTACGACAATATGTATATAGTTTACAGAAATACATGAAGAAAATGGTTTCATAGAGGATAGTGAATGCATTTTAGGTTTCTTTGAAAAGGTTTCTCATGTAGATACTATGCTTGAGCTTGAGTCTATAACATGCAAGATGGAACCCACGTTGTGGAAGTATGCTCTATGAAAATGTATGATGTGATTGAGGCTTTTGAAGATCAGAAAGATTCCAATGCTAATGAAGGACTAGAAGTGTGTGTGGAGACCAAGTACAAAAATGGTGGCAAAGAAAGTGAGACCAATGGCCTTACCTTTATCATCATACTGGACGAAAAAACTAGAGCAAACTTCTTTGCAGTCGAGTCTCAGGGATCCAAAAAGAATTGGACACAAGTTCCCAATGGAATCCTTAAAAGAGATAAAAGTTGGCTATGAGGATTTTTTAAAAGAAGAAGAGAAGAAGAGTTTTAAAGAAATGCTTTCAAGACTGGGTAATTCAAGTTAGGTCTCCCTGGCTCCCCATGAGGCCAAGGACAATTATACATCCCATGTCCAGACTCTCCGCAATTCCAACATTGTAAGACTCTCCTAGGTCGTGGATCTCACTCTTCATAATTCTTTGCTTGTCCGTTTGGACCTACAGCTTGTGCAAGGTCAATTGACAGGCTGTTTAAAGATTCATTTAACTTCTCAATCACTTTACCAGTAACCTCAGGAAGCCCCCTAGATGTTGATTCTTGTGACTTACCTTTGGGTCTAAGACCTTCTATTGGAACCACTCCCCTTAAGCACTTGATTTTCCTATACTTCTCAGCAGCCCTAGAACTTTTCCGTTGCATCAAAAGTAGTAGATGCACCCGCCTAAACTTTTACCTTAAGGTTAGGATAGAGTCGGTTATGAACCTCTCCTTCTTTAGAAATTCTGCACCATCACCAAGGTTAGCAACATTTCGTATCCATAGAGCCCAAAGACGTAGAAACTCTTGCTTGTACAAGTAGTAGTCATCTAAGTCTTTTTGCTTATGAGAAACAATGTCTTGCCATAATTTTTGAGTGTTTTGGGGATCGAAGAAGTATTTCTTGAAATGATTCAAAACTTCCATGTAATTTTCCTTAACTTCCTCAGGCAAAGAGTCAAACCAAGTGCTAGCATCTTTCCTAAGGACCACCTCAAACATTTCTACACGTTCTTGATTAGTTACTATCCTCTTGATACAGCAAGACATCGTGAAATTTGCTAAAAATAATTATGCATCCTCTCCAGGCTCTCCAAAGAAAAGAGGATATCTGGACATTTGGCGTTGGCTCTCCATTGAACTGATTTCAAAGTGACGCACGTTTTTGTTTTTTTCTTTCTTTAAAAGATTTACACAATAATATTTTCTAAATTGCAATCTATTCTGCAACAAAATAAAAATATTCACATCAAATGACCTATGATAACCAATAAGAGGTAGAATAACAAGGTTTCGTGACGCAAGAATTTCTCCTACTCTTTGGGCACCAAACATGAACACCATACGTTCTTGAAAATAGATTTTTCTACTAATTGCAATGTTTACTCTAATGTGTGGAGTGAAATGAAAGGGGAAAACCTCCATTCCAAGGCCATTGTCCATGGTCTACGCATGCCCTAATTCTTAAAACAAAACAAAAATAAATAGGTCCAAACTAAGGTCGTACCTAATGAGAGGCAAAATAAAAGGATTTACTGAAGCGTTTATCTCAGCCAACCTAAGAGGACCTAAAATTTAACGAACACACACACAAACTCGCAACCTAACCTTACACAAATTTGGGGCACCACCTAGTTTTGGATGCGAACTAGGATGCATAGAGAGAGAGAGAGAGAGAGAGAGAGAGAGAGAGAGAGAGAGAGATAGTGCTTGAGCTGCTTTGAAATGTATCGGCAGTGATCAAGCAAACACAATTATATATGTAAGAAAGAGAGAGAAGGGGGAGGGGGTGCTTGTTGCATTAATACCTTCTTACAAATCTGTCATGACCAATCAAAGTGAGATTAGTATTTGTTCAAAATATCTTGAGTAAATTACACCACAACACATCACAAGAAAAGGCACCCCAATCACTGTCTTAAGGCCAGGGGAGTCCTCTCCGCCTTGTCGCCCTCTTACCGTATGTGGGATTTATGGCTAAATTGATGACAACACCCAGAGACAAGCTATCAAGAACTTTTTAAAAAAAAACACCAAGACACTTACACATCATTGTTGTCCATTACTTCACGTTGGAAGAGAGACAAAGTATCCAAGATTAGTCCAAATCCACCCTCCTTGATTCAACAAATGTTGAGCTTACACTAGTAGGAGAAATGATAGATTTCCTACTCTCAATTGAATGATCACTCTCTTTCACAATGGCATAAAGATTCCTTGCTAATCACCCCTAATACAACACATGCATATGCATAAGAAAATGATCTTCCACTCAAGAGCTCCTTCTAGAGAGGATGAGCTTAGCTTCCCAAGCTATAGCATAGTGCTCTTGCTTATGGCCCCCCCCCTTTTGTGCTAGCTACACCCTCCTTTTATAGCAATTTTGAGGGCTAGGGTTACTCTTCTAACCATGGTTGGGTTAGATTTTCAGCGCTTATCTAATTTCTTTTGCTTGGAATTATCAAGAAGTTGGTGGGGATAGATGAAGAAAAGAGAGAGGAGAGAAGTGGAGGTGATCGGACTTTTCATACTAGGTTAGTGTTAGTAAATTAGTAGAGTTAGTATTTTTATTGATTTACAAATGGAATTGGATATTTACAATGGGAGTATCCATGTAGGATACAAATAAGGAAGAAAAAACTCTTAATAGGTAAGAAAACATGGATTTCTTACAATGTTGATGCTCCCAAGTGTGTTGAGTAGGGTCAATTTTGACGCTTGTTGACGGTCCACTAGCTTTGATGGTACGTTTTTTCTCCACTGTTGACCTTCCTTGGGAGCCAAGGTAATTGAATATGAGTCATCAATCAACATGGTGCTGTCCTTCAAGAGAAGAGACTGAATTTTGTGGTTTTTTTTATAGATATGGCTAATAAATATGGAAGAGGAAAAATGAGACTAGGTGGTCAATTTTGGAATGGAAGTGTGTGTAGGAGACATGAGTTCACCATGGTTTCTCTTATTCTTCAAGGCTGAAAGGGAGGTTAGTAGGGTGCAGAGAGGAGTGGTGAGAGAGGTGGGGATGATGAGTGGAGAAGTGTGTGTGAAAGAGAAAAATGATAAAGTGGAAGAGGGAGTGTGGCTGCTTAGCATGGGTAAACTGGGGTCCACCAATAAAATCATAGCTCACAGCCCGTAGCTCAAAAAATTATGAAACCATTTGAGGAAATAGTTCAGCCCACGAGCTACAACTTTTGTTTGTATAACTATTTCAAATTCGGAGATCAAGTGACCTTTAAAAATTCAGCAAAACCGAGTGTCTTTTTCCACTGCACAAAGTCCTCCTGGGGTCCTTCTTTGGATGATTCTTTTGAATGCCTCCAAGAGTGAGCCCTCCATAGTGCACGCATGCATGCCACATACCCTTGACCTTATTTGGTAGGTCTATAATTGAAGATATTGTTGAGATCATGATATAAATGAATAGTACAACTAAAGAAATCAAATATTGAGGGGTCTAAAAAAATATGTACATGTCAATATAAATAATATAAATGGAAAAAATATAAAGGGGTCAAAATAAATCTCTCTCATTATAAGTCTACCATAAAAAGATGAATATTTTTAATATTCTAATTTATGAGAGTAATAGAGAATATATGTAGGAAGGAAAAAAATCACAATAGTGAAAAAATATACACATAAATAAAACTAGTTTTTTTGGATTTTTGTTGGGGTGGAGTTACACCAAAAATAAGAGAAGCTTGCATGAAATTATTTCTTTATGGAATAAAACTTATGGTAAGAAAATTTGTGGTAATGGTGAGTCAATGTACATAGCATAAATAACACACACCTAAGTATAAATATTTAAATAAATACCAAAATAATTATGAAAAATCCTTATATTTAGGCCCTATATACAATGAAATATTTACACACAAAGAGGCCATAATATATCTTTTTTTTAATTTTTGTTTTAAATTTTTTGGCTCAACTAGCCCAGTGATTAGCTAATTGAGGGTTTTTAAGAAAATATGGGGAAAGTCCCCTAACTCACACACGCTGACGGGAGCAAAGCGAACCGCGAACCCCCGACGGCCTCTAAAGCATCAGGGACCGAATGGCGCGCCTCGAGCCTGTCATGGTAAAGCAAACAGGGGGCACCACCTAGCTTCAGCGGCTAGGACGCAAACAACACACCACCATAACAAAGTTTTCATCCAAGAGAGATGGATGCTTGGGAGTAATGATGAAGAGGAAAGGGAATGAGATCAAGTGAGTGAGAGAGAGAGAGAGAGAGAGAGAGAGAGAGAGGGAGGGGGTATAGCGGCTTAGTACTTAGGCATCACAAAAGGATGGCGAATCCGCACACCCTTCACACATACACAAGCTCCCTCCAAAACACAAGACTAGGTGGTGATTCCGCACACCTCACATGGGAAAAACATTGCAAGAAAACATACTCACAAAACCTCAAGCTTTATTTAGAGAATTAGGCGATGAAATGGGGAGCAGAGGGTAGGGGAATGAGAAGGGAGAGAGTGGTAGAGCACATGGCGGATAGGTGGGAGTTGATGGCAAAGACTCGCACGAGGATTATGGCCATCATCCTTCATTTAGTTGCCCTTCATCTTCCATAGCCAAGGGTGTAGAGGTCATGCTCAAAACAAGCATGATGATTGCGGTGATGGTGATGGTGATGGTGATAGTGTGATGTGGGTGTGTGTGTGTGTGTGTGTGCACTAGGCACACACAGTGCATAGTGTGTTCTTTGGTGATGTTGTGTGTGTATTTAGTGTGATGGTGACCCCTCTTTATATAGGGGAGGAGGGGGGAGGAATTCTAGAATTTAGAAATGAAGAAATCATTATCTACATAGGCCATGTGACTGTGGGTCCCACTTGTCTGGTTGTGTGTGTATGTGCCAGAACAGCAGTTTCATGAGAGAGAGATTAAGAGAGAGAGAGAGATGGGTTGATGAAAAAAAGTGAGAGGTGACATGGAGAATAAAGTAATTACAAGAGGGGAAAGAGTGGAGTGTGTTCAGAGGTGAATCTGTGTGCAAATGTGTGTGAACACAAGAAAAATCAGGTAACCACCGGGTGGGGATGGGTCTGTGGGTACCTTTTTCAGTGAAATTGAGTGTGTGTGAGTGTGGGGGAGGTTATTTAGCTACAAGACAAGAGACATGGCGCCCTTTAGAGAGAGAGGGGGATATTTGGGTCATGGGATATGATAGGAGAGACAAAGAGGGGATGGGGTATACTATTTTGGAAGATAGGGTAACTTGCATGTGAGTTGGTGCATTATTGGTGAGTTATAATGCATTATTGGTGAGAGGTGGGGTAGCTTGAGGGGAGAGAGAAAGGAGAAAGGACAAAGGGAAGAGAGAGGGGGTTGACCTTTTGAGTGGAGGAGAGGAAAAGGGACACCCGGCGGGGCAACAGTGAAGAAAAAGGAGGCAAGGTGGGGATGGGCTGCCCCGCAGGTTCATATGAGGTGGCCTATTTTACCTTTCTCATATATTTACATAATCATACTTTATTTTTTTCTTACTTTTTCCAATGTCTTTTATCACTCCCTCCCTAGGAGGGGGTTTTCATGGGGTGGGGACGAGAGAAGAGGGGTATGGGAGCTTGGCTTGTGAAAAGCCCCCATCAACGCCTATGTACAGTGAAATGGTAGGGATAGCCACAGTGTTTGGGTGATTTTGGTAGGGTGAGGTAGCTCACTATGAAAATTTATAATAGCCGAGAAATGGCTATCAATAGGTTGTTACGAATGAATTAGAAGTTTCGATGGGAAGAAGAGCACACAAAATCCATGAGGAAGCTAAAGAAGCTATTTTGTCCATCGCCAACCTTGAGAAAGGTAGACTATGCATGGGAGATACCTGTCATTGTGACAATGGATACGAGTCCTACATGGATAGGATGGGCAGTAGGGCAAGATGATGATGAAGGAAAGATTTGGAGCCAAGATTCTGCGTTCTTTCCAACGAGATTATGCACAAGTAAAAAGGGAACTATGGGGGGTGGTGACATCATTGAGGTGTGACAAGGAGTACTTGACAGGGACATTAGTGGTTGTGGAAACTGATTGTTTGCCTCTTCTTGGAATGATCACAAACTGTTATACTCTTGATATTGCAAGGTTGCGATGGATAGCCTACATAAAGTCCTTGAATCCTGAGTTCAAGCATATTCCAGGGGAAGACAATCGAATGCATATATGCTATCTAGGGCAAGGTATGAAGATGAACAAGACATGATTATTGAGGGAAATGATGTAGGCATGAAGTTTTACACTATTGATCATGCAAAACGTAGTCATGCATGTTTTGTGTCTTTACTTGAGTCCGTTTCAGAGAAACTATATGAGAACTATATGAGGAAGAGCTGCTCTTGATAGGTCACTACTTAAGTACATGATAGGAAGCAGGATGATTGGGCTGAGCATAAATTCAAGAGGATAAGAAGAAATATGGATACTTCTTGAGGGGTGGTTAATTATGGAAGCATCCTAAATGAAGATTTGGAACAACATTGCGGGTAGTATGTGATAAGGCTAATCAACAACAAGTCATTAAGGAGTTCCATGAAAGTGTATGGGCAACATTTGCCAAGGTACAAGAAAGGTATTGGTGGAATGATATGTATGAGGATGTGGCTGAGTTTGTGGAGTCTTCTGTGACCTGCCAAATGTATTCAAATGTACGGCATCTTGATGGGCTACATCCTACTTATACATTAGCCATGCACTACATATGGGTTGTGGACTTGGTCACAACGCCTTTGGGACTTTGGCAAACGAGGTAATTAGTGCTTGCAAGAGAAGATTTGTCCAATCAAGTAGAAGGGCGTGCATTGAGGACAAAGAGTACACAAGCTATATGTAAATTCCTTCTTGAGGATGTGATCTGTCGTTATGGATGTGTGGGAAAGATAACTATAGATTGAAGAGAATTGGATGCTGATGAATCAAGGGACACTACAAGAGGTTGTGTGCACTTGTGACGGTCGCTATCATGTACATACCTATCCGGGGAGTCGTGACCCTGAATGTGGTGCATTTGTGTGCTTTTCCACTTGATAAGATGCTTAATTTGGTTTGACAATGTACATAGTCCAAGTGTTTCATGATGGCACACTCATCTCGCCTATAAAGAGTGATGCGGGCAAAAACTGCCAAAAATAGCAGCTAACAGGCGTCATTGCAGGATTGGATGGAAAGTGACCCAAAATGGTATATGATGAAAAATGATGCTTATCTATGCTTTTTATGCTTATGTGAGCGATCCCACAAATTTAGGGAATCTCGAATGTCATGACTGATTTCTGTTGTGACCATACATCAATTCAACAGGCATATAGCCAGTGACTGAACTATGTGTTGTACAGTTAGTCGACAATGCAAATGGCAGTAACCTTGGCCACTCTCCAAGATAACCTTCACAAGACATAGCTAAAGCTTTGATTATTGGAGGATTCCCTCTTTCACTTTTTCCATTTCCCGCTGGGTTATAAGTACAAGTTAAAGCTAGTTTGATGCCCATCCTAGAGAAGAATTCCCTTGCTTCATCAGCATCCAATTCCCCTCTATCTGCAGTTATCTTTCCCACACATCCATAGTGACTGATCACATCTTCAAGAAGGAATTTACTTACATCTTGTGCGCTCTTTGTCCTCAATGCATGCCCTTCAACTTGATTGGACAAATCTTCTCTTGCAACCATTCATACCTCAGTCCCAAAGGCATTGTGACCAAGTCCACAACCCATTTGTAATGCATGGCTAATGGATAAGTAGGATGTAGTCCATCACGATGCCGTACACTTGAATACTTATGACATGTCACACAAGACTCCACAAACTCAGTCACATCCTTATACATCCCTTTCCACCAATACCTTTCTTTTACCTTGGAAAATGTTGCCCATACACCTTGATGTACGGCCCATAAACTTTCATGGAACTCCTTAATGATTTGTTGTTGATTAACCTTATCACTTACTGCTCACAATGGTGTGCGAACTCTTTGTTTAGGATGCTTCCATAAGTAACCATCCCTCAAGAAGTGTCCATATGCTTTTCTTCTTATCCTCTTGAATTCCTCCTCAGTACAGTCATCCTGATTCTGCACAATACTTAAGTATCAACCTATCAAGATCCATTCATCGTCATATAGTTCTCATACAGTTCTCATATAGTTCCTCTGAAAAGGACTCAAGTGAAGACACAAAACATGCATGACTACTCTTTGCATGATCAATAGTGTAAAACTTTGTGCGTACATTGTCTCCCTCAATAATCATGTCTTGTTCATCCTCATACCTTGCCCTAGATAACATATCTGCAATTGGATTGTCTTTGCCTACAGTATGCTTGAGCTTAGGATTCAAGGACTTTATGTAGGCTATCCATCGCAACATTTCAATATCAGGAGTTGAACAATAATCCAAGAAGAGGCAAACAATTAGTTTCCACACCCACTGATGACCCTATCAAATACTCCTTGTCACACCTAAATGTTGTAACCACCCCCCATAGTTCCCTTTTTACTTGTGCATAATCTCGTTGGCGAGAACTCAGAATCTTGGCTCCAAATCTCACCACATATCTTTTTCCTTCATCATCATCTTGCCCTACAACCCATCCTATCCCTGTAGGACTTGCGTCCATTGTCACAATGACAGGTCTCTCACATGCATAGTCTACCTTCTCAAGGTTGGCGATGAAAAAAGTAGCTTCTTTAGCTTCCTCATGGATTTTGAGTGCTCTTCTTCCCTTTTCATTCTTTCTCAGCAACCTATAAAGAGGATCTGCTACATGTTCAGAATGTGGTATCCAAATAAGATAGAAGACGCAAGCACCAAGAAATCTTTGAGCTTCAGTTATAGTTGTACATGTTTCTTTCATGTTTTTGATTGCATCCATCTTTTTGGGACAACCATACGGACCACACGTATGCCCCACAATCAACACTTCATTTACTCTATATACAAAGTTTTGTCCTGACAGGGTAAGATTAACTTCTTCCAGCCTTGACAAAATCTTGTCATAGCCTTTGATATGGTTTGTAAGAAACTTATGGCACCCCCTTGAATCCATAGCTTCATCTTTGTCTTTGTCTTCACATCCTTTGATGGGCACATCATCAAGAAATGGCATTGTGATTTGAGGTATGAAGTCACGTAGAACCTTGTTCATCCCATTCATCATATGTGCAACTGAATTCATTGCTCCATGAGGTAAGGTACACATCCTTACCAGTCCCAAAGGTGTTTTCATAGTTGTCACATCTCTACTCTCAACATCTAGTTGAAATTGATCGTACCCTGAATAGAGATCCCCGATTGAGTAAGTTGACCTTCCTAAAAATGCATATGTAAATTCATCCACTATAGGTCCTGTACCCACATTCCTGATGGTAACCTTGATACCCATGATAATCTTTTCATTGAGTAGTTCTATTAACTTTGGCAAACGTACTTTCGGAACCGGAATTGGACGTAGATTCCAAGGTACATGAGGGATAGTGAAGATCACCATAGGTGCAACAACAATAGGATCAACACACCCTATCTCATGTAGCTCAAAAGTAAAAGACGTTCCATTTAGGAACCCTTGTACTCCTCACAACTGCTACAACGGATCACTTGGTTATCGATGCCATTATTCCAACGTCGATGGCGGGCGCCGGTATAAGTGTTGATAAAGATGGAGGGAGACATTGCTCAATTCAAAATTCAAATTTTACATTCCGTCGCGTATATCGACGCTAATATAAACGCTCATACCAACGCCTATACCAACGCCACCAAGGAATATACCGATGCTCATACCGCCACGTATACCAACATTTTTTTTAATCAACACATGTATCAACGTGTATACCAACATCTATATCAGTGCCTTTACAGACATCTGTATCAATGACCTACTGCTTTACAATACCCAAGAGCTCATTTTTTGTGCTTTCTCTCTTCTCCACACCACGGCCACCTCAATAGCTCTTGCCCATCTCCTCCTCCCTCCTTGCAGACCTTCATGGAGTTGCCTCTTCCGACTTCTCATCTATGCTTCTTCATATTTCTACACAAAGAAGGTACATTTTTTTGTTGTATTTGTGTGAGAAAATTTGTGTTTAGGTGTGTGGATAACAAAATGCTTATGCTTGATTTTGCAGGTATTTTCTTGATCCTTTGTACTTCTCGCACACTCACATTCTTTAAATGTAAGTGCTCCTTCTTTTTATTTCATGCACACACACATACACATAAATATTTGTGTTTGGGTGTGTGGATAACAAAATGCTTATGCTTTGTTTTTGCAGGTATTTGCTTGACCCTTCGTACTTCTCGCACACTCACATTTTTAAATGTGAGTGCTTCTTTTTTTTTTCATGCACGCACACATGTACACATAAATATACACACACATAATCACTATTTGTGATTATGATTAAGCTTATGATGCACCTTTATTATTATGCTTATGCTTATGATAATGCTTGTGGTTATGGTTTATTTTTTGCTATGTCACTAACAATGGTTATTGTTTATTTTTTACTATGCCAGCAAAAATGGTTATGGTTTTGATAACTCTTTTATGGTTATGGTTTCGGTTATGTTTATGCTTATGCTTATGCTTATGATAGTGGCAACGGTTATGGTGTTAACAACAATTTTGAATATGGTATTTATATGGGTATGTCCGTGGCAATGGTTATGGTTTTGACACCCTTTTATGATCATGCTTATGCTTATGTTTATGGTTATAATAGTGGAAATGATCATGATTTTGTTTTTAATTATGTCATTGGCATTGGTTAAGATTATCTGTTTTTTATGGTTAAGATAATCATTATGTTTAAATTTAAGGTTAGGATTTTTCTTACGGTTATCATTATGGTTATACTTATAGTTTTGTGTTTATTATGGCAATGGTAATAGTTATTATTATCATGGTTTTGATTATTGCAATTTCTAGTTTCATGTTTATGGTTGTTTGCTTAACACTTTTTTATTTATTTTTAATGTACTATTAGTCTATATTAATGCAAAGTGCTATTACATTTGCCTTCTTCTTTTGACTATAGAGGTTGTGTCTTTGTTACTATAGCACATGTAGACACAAATGGCACTACTCTCTGCTAAAAATAAAAATTTGCAGGTGCAAACGTTGGTGCAGCCAAAGTTGATCCGAGCTAAGAGATGGTCAATGCCAAGCCAAGGCAGCAACCGAGTGCAGTGCAAAAGGCTAGGGCAGGTGCCAAGGCCCTTGGCAGCCAAGGGATAGCAGAGGTGTATGCTTGAAGTGGTTTTTTAGGCCAAAGGTGCGTTGCAAAGAGCCAAGAAGGTTGGTGGACTTTCGTGCCCGAGATGTGGGTTTTATGTCCTAGAATGTAGTGATCAATGTGCTCTAGAAGCCGATCTAGACGACTTGTCAAACGGAGCCCCGGTGCTTAAGATATGGCAGTTTAAAGAAAGAGTGTGTAGCAGATCCCCGACGGACAAGGCAGTTGGGGACAGATGGCCCGGGTTGATGTCAGTGTATACATGTGTAGTGCTAGCCTGTGAAGCATGTGAGTGTTGTGAAGCATGCCTGTATTTTCGGATTGCGAATCGGAGCTCTGGATGGCAAGTTATGGACATTAGAAGATTTCCGGGGGCCGAGTCTGAGCCCACTTTCTCTCATTGGGGAATGTGCAATTTGGCGTTTCCCAGGTCTCGACAAATTCCAAGCAGAGAGGGCGTGTTGTGTGGAGTCAGCAGGAAGTCGCGGCTCGTGATTTTGAGGCCTGAGCATCGAGTTACAGTGTGAACAAAAAATGGGGCATTTGGCGGTCGAGTACTTGCAGATACATTTCCCGGCTTTTGGCGGCCTTAGGCGGCGAACTCAAAGAAGTCAAAGGGTGGGCATGTTTACATGGTACTGACCCAATACAGTGAAGATTTGGCCGGGCTTTGCATCTTGGCAGTAGGACTTTGGAGTAGTGGAAGGGAGCTTGGAAAAGAAGTCCAAGGAAAAACGTTTTGTTAAAAAAAAATTAAAAAAATGGGGAGTTTTTGAAGGGAGTGTGGGAACTCCAAAGGCTGTCACCCTCTAGGCTGACACATGGCAGCGGTATTGGCCCACATGCACAGGCGGAGTTCTCAGCGCAGGGGTTTAAGACGTAGGCCGTGAGGCCTCTTTTGTATGCAAGTGAGGAGAGAGAGCTCTTGGAGCTCATGGCTATGGCGATGGTGGCGCAGGCGGCCCGTGGGCGCTGTTGGGCGGAAACACAGAGTTTTTGGTGGCGAGGTGGGGCGGTGTAATAGCGCACCCGCTTGGCAGTAGGGAGGCGGTGCGCGCCGCCTTGCAGACGATGACATGGCGGCCCCCAGTGGGTGCGCGTTCCCGCGGCAAATAGGGCTATCTTTTGAAGGTAAGGGAAAAAGGCATTAGCGACGTCGCTAATGCCTCCCCAGTAAATGTAAGAGGGCCGTCCCACAGTGAGGAGATGGGCAGGGCGGGCAGAGAAAGACAAAGCGCCAAGGGGGTAGTCCCCATAGAGAGAAAAAGAAAGAGAGCTCGAGGGCAACGAAGAGCAAGCCAAGGGCTGTCCGGGCACGGTAAGGCTGGACCAAAGTGGAAAAAGAGGAGTTGGATAGGGAGAGAGGGAAGATTAAAGTCAAGCTAGTCAAGCAGTGCAAAGCTAAGTCAAAAGAGGGTAAAAAATGAAGGTAAAGGAAAATAAAATAATAAAAAGCCTAGGGGGCAATAGCGACGTCGCGAATGCCCCCCCACCCAAGTGCAAAGAGAAAAGAAGAGAGAGATAGAGCAAAGCGGTGCCCTCTTTTCCAAAAGATACCAAAAAAAGGGTCCACATGGACCAATTAGAGGGCAATTTCCCAAATTGAACCCCCCACCCTATAAAAGTTAAAAAATGATCAAATTAGGTTTTTCTTCTTAGCTTTTTCTTGGCTTGTGGAGCCCGTTGGAAGCCTGCAAAGTGGAGCTCTTGGATAGAGGAGTGTGACTGTCAAAGCCCTTTGCATTTTTCTTATGTAAATGGCCATGTTGATGGCAGTGTGAGTTTGTATAAGTGTTTGGTGAAGTGCAATTGAGCATTTGTTGCCTCTCTTGCTGTGGTTTCCCCTTCCCCCGTTCTCTTTCTCCTACTTTCCTGGTTCTCTCCGGTGCCGGTGATAGCCATTTTTCGGCTATTATAAATTGTCATAGTGATCTACCTCACCCTACCAAATTCACCCAAACACTATAGCTATCCCTACCATTTCACTGTATATAGGCGTGTGTGAGTTAGGGGCCTTTTCCTTTATTTTCTTAAAAATCCTCAATTAGCTAGTCACTGGGCTAGCTGAGCCAAAAAAATAAAAAAATAATTTAAGAAAGGTATATTATGGCCTCTTTGTGTGTAAATATTTTATTATATATACGGCCTAAATATAGGGATTTTTATAATTATTTTGATATTTTATTTAAATATTTATACCTAAGTGTGTGTTTATTAAACTTATGTATGTCTTCTTTCATCCTCTTGCACCATAAGTGTATTTTCTGCCAATGTGTATATACTCTAACCTCATATTTTTCTTTTATACAAATCACCCCCACATTTTCACCCTCACCCTAGTGAAAACAAAAAAAATGATTTCTACTTTCTTAGTCATGTTTATTATATTATTTTCATTTACTTTCATACCTTTTCCTCTTTCACCCAAAATAATACAAAGAGGGACCATATCATATGATTCCAATATCTTTCCATATCCATAATTCCTCCATATTTATTTATTTTTTTTTTACTCAATATTCTAACACCATGTGCTCATTAAGCTAAAATCCATGAATAGTCCATACACTAGTCCCACCATGTATATATTGCTTTATTCACCAATAATCCTCCTCCATGCATGTGTAAAGGGAAACTTGGATGCTTTGTATTATGATATGACAAAGGAGGGGCTCACTCTTGGATGCATTGTACAAATTCAACAAAGAAGGGGGCCACTAAAAGACTTTTAGCATGCATAAAAAATAGGCTTTTTGGTGAGATTTTTGGCACCCATCTCCACTCCAAATTTGGAGCGGTGGTCAAAAGCAAAAATGTGGAACAAAAGTTGAATAATCACCTCAAAAGTTTTGGTGATTTTTGGAGCAACCACCCGTGAGCTATGATTTTTTGAGTGGACCCCAGTCTGCCCACTTTTCTCACAAAGTAACCCATAGTCTTCTCTCACCTCCTTTCCCACTTCCACACACATACACTCATTCCTCTCCATCCCTCACTCAAACCTGAAACTTTCATGGCTTACTTCATATTCTTCACCATTTCCATCTCTCCTTACTCCATAGCTCAAAAGATTATCATCTCTACACACATATAGCTCAATTTCTCTCTCTAGAATCAAATTCATATTACCATAACCTCTTCATCCTTTTATAAAAGAGAAAAATTTAGCAAATAACCAATCTCAAGCCCTGCAAAAGGAGGAGTTTGATCATGGAGAATTCAACTTCCCCATGGTCACAAGAACTGCACCGACAAAGTTCTACAACCGCTTCATTCACTGGAGGAGAAGGTGGAAAATTTCATTTACATCTTGTGGTTTCCACCAAATTGTGTATATTCTCATTCTTCTCTTACTTTTTATCATTGTATAAATCATATAATGCACCTTGAGTGCATATGCCATGTAATTTTACCCCATCCTACTAACTTCAAACTACTAACACTAACTGCTAACCTTTTTTTAGTAAATTGCACCCACTCTACTCTACCGTGGAGTAGGCAACCTCACACAAAAAAACACTCACCTCTCCAGAATCTTCTCTATTTCACCTCAATAATTCTCTCCTCTTGAGCCCACATCTATGTGACTCAAGAGACAAGAGAGCCCCACTCTCATAAGAACATATAAAAAATTTCATAAACATGATTTTCTATGAAAATGTTGATTAGGTATAATCTTAATTAGGGCTCTCCTCACCTATAAATAGAGCCCGTCTCCCTTTGTAAATGGTAAGGATCCCTATACTAATGCTCACTACTTTGAGTGTGCCATTCACCATCTTAGTTTTAGGGAGTGAGAGTGAGCTCTCTATGCACCATTACATGTGGTGTATAGGAAAGCTTCTTTGAGCTGGTTGTAACATTGCAAGGGAGTGAGTGATTCATAACTTCCAATCAAAGGTGTACCTACTTTTGTAAATCAATTTAATCAATAAGTTGGTTGCAAATCGCGGGTCAAAACTCTCTTGAGTCTCTCCAATTCATGCTTGGCAACCTCATCTCGTTTGGTTTAAGGTGACGAGTCTTCATTTTGAGATTCTTTTGTAGTATCTGCTTGTATGTGACTCGAGAGCTCTTATGTTTCTTTTTGTTTCTTAGTAAAACATTATAAGAGGGTTGTATGCTGAGAGGTCTCCCATAACCCTAAGATAATGTGTAGATTGCAATATCATCAAACTTAATCGTGTCTCTTGACTTTCCTCCAAGCTGTTCATACACCCATGTCAATCATTAAAACTGAAGCTAAATTCTTGCACAAAGATCTCTCTCTTTCTTGTGTGTTTGGTGTGTGTATTTGTAGCATTTAAATTAGTGATAGTGTACCCTTCCTTCTTGCTTGTATTGCTAAGGGATTCTCCTCTTTTGCGTCCTAGTTCACTCTCTAACTAGGTGGTGCCCCTATCTTGTTTGGGTTTGGTTGTGAGTTGGTTGTTGTGTTGTGCTTGTGGTTGCCCCAGCCCCAATTGAGCAGCACGGGAGCCTTGAGGGGTGTTTAGAGGTCGCCTCTCTTGTTGTCCGCCATGGACCGCCTCACCGACTGTGTGGAAGTGTGTGCCCCTCCGGACCGATGGTGTTGTGTGAGAGAGTGAGATTGAGTTGTTGTGTACGTGTGTAAGGGTGGAGACAGGCCATGGCAACAAGTGTGCGTCGTGTGGTGGTTTTGTGGAGTGTGTGAGCAGTGGCAATCGAACAAGAGGTGGTCTGCTAGTGTGAGTTGTGTGTTTGAAGGTGTTTTACGAGAGAATAGGGGTGCTATGAATACCCTGAGCTATAGAGAGGCCCTTGTGTTTGTGCCGGGCGTGTTCCCCCATTCCCCCTCTCCATCTTCTGGTGCCCCCACGGAGGAGTATGCTGATGCTCCTAGTTAAACTCAAAGTGGTGATTTTTGTGATGCCAAAGGTGCGGACTTTGAAGAGCAGATGCTGCTAGTGATGGCTTGGACAGGATTTCCCATTTTCACTGGGGTTGAAGATGCGGAAACTTGGCTCCAAGACTACGGATTGTTCGTGTTGGAAAGCGGTAGAGAAGATGGTGCGGTACAGGTGTTCCCGCTCTTGGTTCGTGGTAAAGCAAAGCTATGGTTTGATAGCCTTGATGAAGAGGAAAAAGCAGATTGCAAAGCCGTGGAGGCGGCTTTTTGAAGCAGATTTGTAGCAGATGCACAGCTGGATGAAGTAAAGCGAAATCTGGACGGATTAAAGCAAAGCTTGGAGAGAGATTTTCAAGCGTTCGAGTGGGAGTTCGAAGCCCTTTGGGGGAAGCTAGTCAAGGTAACTGCTACAGAAAATGCCAGTTTTTTGAAGCTGTGTAAATTCATGGATTACCTGCATGAAGAAGTGTGAGATAAGGTGGAGTTAGATGGCCTAATGTTGTACGAGGAGGCGGTAGCTCTAGCGAGAGGGCGTACCAAGAAGATTTTAAAGAAGCGTGAGGCTAGGCAGGGTTTGCCAAATGCAGTAAAGCCAAAGAAGTGGGATGCGGCGAGCTACAGGTGGTGCAAAGAGAAGTGCAAGTGTGAGAAGAACCAAGGGTTCTTTGGCTACAAAGAGACAGGATGGTTCCTATGCCAAAGATGCCGGCTAGAGTGGTTCCAGTTGTGGAGGAAGTGCAGGTGGTTCCACAGTGGACAAAGAATGTGGTGCCAAGTTTGAGTGAAGCTGTTAAAGCTCCATTGAAGTATGGTAAAGAGCAAGGAGTACGGTTTGCAGATGAGGTTGAAGCCGTGAAGCTAGAGGAGATTCCCGAGCTTGAAACCGAAGAGGAGATTGGGTCAAGTGATAGTAGCTCTATGGACGCAGATACGAGTTGGGAGATCGAGTCATCCCAATCCAGGTATGATGAGTTCGACCTCTTACATGTGAGTGGAGAAGCAGTGAATATGTGCGAAGAGCAGCAAGAAGTGCAAGCCGAAGTGCTTAGCGAGGACCAAATAGAGCAGTTTAGACCTACATGTGGTGAAGAGCAGGTAAAGCTAGTGTACAGTGCCATGCTAATGGCTATGTTGATGAAGATAGCGGTGGAATATGCCATAGTGGTGCAGCAAGTGCAAAGTTTTGCTAAAAGGTGTGAAGCAGTTGTACCTATGGGAGAGAACGAGGAGAAGGCGATAGAGAATGAGTTTCTCTCTTCCTTGGAAGAGCTTGAGGATGCGGTGGTAGAAGAGCAGGTAATTGCAACGGACAAGCAAGCAGTGCTTATTGACCTGGAAGGGCCAATTGACGAGGAGGAGCTCAATGATGCTGGAATTGAGTTCATGACATGTGAGAAGGGCAATGCGGAGTCAAAGTTAGAGGTGCTTCCTATGCAGTCAGCGCCCTCTATGACAGGTGATGCGGATTTTAAGGTGGTGTCCAAGCTTTGTAAGGAGGTCTGTGAGTGGTGATTAAAGGGAATGGTGATAAAGGTAGCTGTGCAGTATGTTGTTGAGCAGGTACAGGATCTTCTAGACGAGGATCTAGCTTTACATGGATGGGAGGGCGGGTCAAGTAGGTCGCCAGTGTCGATTGAGCAGAATGGTGAGCACGAGGGTGCTCTATTTGGTGTTCTTGGAGAAGCTTTGTTGCGAGTGGGAAGTTTGCCAAGAAGTGCTTGGAGTGGTAGAAGCATGATGCTGGCAGTTTGGTTATGCAGTTGGGTGTGTGCCTTGGTGTGGCACTATGTAAAGTTGTTGCAGGTGGATGGAAGGGACCAATGCAAAGTGTTCGACCCAGGTGGTTGATAATAGGTAAAGCAAGGGGTTGGGCAACCTGCATGAGCAAAGACAGCGGGTAGCAGGTGCCAACGGTGTACATATGATAGATGGTTTTGCAGTATACAGAGAGTTTGTTTTTGGTGTGTTTTTTTTAGTGCAATAAGGCCATGTGTGGTTGAACATAAATGTTCAACAAGGGGGTGGGCAATGATGGTGCAGCCAAAGTTGGTCTGAGCTAGGAGATGGTCAATGCCAAGCCAAGGCAGCAATCGAGTGCAGTGCAAAAGGCTAGGGCAAGTGCCAAGGCCCTTGGCAGCCAAGGGATAGCGGAGGTGTATTCTTCAAGTGGTTTTTTAGGCCAAAGGTGCGCTCCAAAGATCCAAGAAGGTTGGTGGCCTTTCGTGCCCGAGATGTGGGTTTTATGTCCTAGAATGTAGTGATCAATGTGCTCTAGAAGCGGGTCCAGACGGCTTGTCAAACGGAGCCCCGGTGCTTAAGATATGGCAGTTTAAAGAAAGAGTGTGTAGCAAATCCCCGACGGACAAGGCAGTTGGGGACAGATGGCCCGGGTTGATGTCAGTGTATACATGTGTAGTGCTCGAGTTGTGAAGCATGCCTGTAATTTCGGATTGCGAATCGGAGCTCTGGATGGCAAGTTATGGCCATTAGAAGATTTCCGGGGGCCGAGTCTGAGCCCACTTTCTCTCATTGGGGAATGTGCAATTTGGCGTTTCCTAGGCCTCGACAAATTCCAAGCAGAGAGGGCGTGTTGTGTGGAGTCAGTAGGAAGTCGCGGCTCGTGATTTTGAGGCCTGAGCATCGAGTTACAGTGTGAACAAAAAATGGGGCATTTGGCGGTCGAGTACTTGCAGATGCATTTCCCGGCTTTTGGCGGCCTCGGGCGGCGAACTCAAAGAAGTCAAAGGGTGGGCACGTTTACATGGTACTGACCCAATACAGTGAAGATTTGGCCGGGCTTTGCATCTTGGCAGTAGGACTTTGGAGTAGTGGAAGGGAGCTTGGAGTAGTGGAAGCGAATGCCCCCCCACCCAAGTGCAAAGAGAAAAGAAGAGAGAGATAGAGCAAAGCGGTGCCCTCTTTTCCAAAAGATACCAAAAAAAGGGTCCACATGGACCAATTAGAGGGCAATTTCCCAAATTGAACCCCCCACCCTATAAAAGTCAAAAAATGATCAAATTAGGTTTTTTTTCTTAGCTTTTTCTTGGCTTGTGGAGCCCGTTGGAAGCCTGCAAAGTGGAGCTCTTGGATAGAGGAGTGTGCCTGTCAAAGCCCTTTGCATTTTTCTTGTGTAAGTGGCCATGGTGATGGTAGTGTGAGTTTGTATAAGTGTTTGGTGAAGTGGAATCGAGCGTTTGTTGCCTCTCTTGCTGTGGTTTCCCCTTCCCCCCTTCTCTTTCTCCTGCTTTTCTGGTTCTCTCCGGTGCCGGCTGTGTGGAAGTGTGTGTCCCCCCAGACTGATGGTGTTGTGTGAGAGAGTGAGATTGAGTTGTTGTGTGCGTGTGTAAGGGTGGACACATGCCATGGCAACAAGTGTGCATCGTGTGGTGGTTTTGTGGAGTGTGTGAGAAGTGGCAATCGAGCAGGCGGTGGTTTGCTAGTGTGAGTTGTGTGTTTGAAGGTGTTTTCCGAGAGGATAGGGGTGCTGTGAATACCCCCGGGGAGGTCACCTAATAAAAATGTAACCTATCACGTCAGTTTAACAAAAGGGTATTAAAAGTTCTTGAAAGTTATCGAAATATATATACAGAAGGGCATTATTTTTTCAAATTTGAAAAAAACTTACAGATTTTAAGAGAAAAGGGTATATTATATTCCTAAAAAATTTCACAGATAAGGGGTTTTATAAACATGTCTTGAACGCACGTGATATGGTAGTTTTACACATAGTGAACCCCCCGAGTGAATACCCTGAGCTAAAGAGAGGCCCTTGTGTTTGTGCCGGGCATGTTCCCCCATTCCCCCTCTCCAACGTCTGTATAGGTGTTGCTACACGCGTCGGTATAGGTGTCCGTATAGGCACCGATATAGCCGTCTATATAGGTGTTGGTATGAGCGTCTTTACAAGTGCTCGTATGAGTGTCGATATGGGTTCTAGTATAAGCGTTGATATAAAAAGTGATTATACCAACACGTATACCGATGATACAAGTCTGACGCGTATAGGGATGCTTATTTCGATGCATTTTAATTTTAAACCATGTTTATTTGCATCGATACAAACACCGATTTTTACATGACGTGTTGTAGTTAACCAAATTTTATCTCTTTTAGGGATTCCATTGTGAACTTGTTCTTTTTGGATCCTTGGGACTCGACTGCAAAGAAGCTTGCTCTAGCTTTTTCCTGCAATCTGATGATAAAGGTAAGGCACTGGTCTCACTTTCTTTGCCACCATTTTGTACTTGGTCTCCACACGCACTTCCGGACCTTCATTAGCATTGAAATCTTTCTGATCTTCAAAATCCTCAATCACATGATACATTTCCATAGAGCATACTTCCACAATGTGGGTTCCATCTTGCATGCTAGAGTCCATTTTAGCCTCAAGCTCAAGCATAGTATCTACATGAGATACTTGTTCAAAGAAACCTAACATGCATTCACTATCCTCTATGAAACCATTTTCTTTCATGTATTTTTGTACACTATATACATATTGTCATACACTTCTTTTCATATCCTCAAGCTTCATAAAACATACTGACCCATGCTCTGTTAATCCCTGAAAACCTGTAGAAAAAGCTTCTTCTCGCTTTGGGCCTGGCGAGAATCTTTTTCTTCTTGTACCATTGAAATCCCGCTTTACAATGGTACATGGCCAAAACCCCTTGTCTCTCTGTACACTTTGAACTCTTTGTTCGCTTTTGGTAGAGGATACTGACGAAGACTATTGCGGTTCCTCTCGTGATTAACATACACAGTAAAAAATTGCACAACTCACTTCCCATCTCTTCTCTTACCCTAGCATAAGCAGAAACATCATCCAAGACCTTTGTTTCCATGCGAACGGCTATGATGTATGGTTGTCCAAGGATAAGAGGATAGGTAGACATCTCCTGCACAAAGAATTTTTTCTCATCCTTCACATTATCAATTGTCACTTTCACATTTGGACAAGTCCCATACAACTCTCGTGATGAGTTATTTGCAACTCTAATCATCCACCCATGGTTAGTGTCTATCGGCCACTTACCCTTCATGTAAAGACTCTTGGACATAAGATTGATCTCAAAGCCATGATCTATCAATGCAACATATGGATCCTCAAGATCACCCACCTTGACTAATGTTTATGGTTGTAGCTCTTGCCCAATGACTTTTGGAGTAGTGGCTTTTATAGGAGGCTTCATCTTCATCATCATCATTTGCAAATCTAGCATGTGCATCTCTTCGAGAAGACTGGTAGCATCCTACCACACTATCATCGCAATCACTCTCTTGGACATGTATTCCATGTGCCTTAAGTGACTCCCATTCACCCTTAGACTGTGGAGGAATACACTCAATGAGAGTTTGCCTCTTTCTTTGCCAAGAACCTCACCCAAGGTAAACTCAACTTTGCTATTCAAAATCCTTTCCTCCAATACCTACTTTAAGTTTGTGGAAGCTTCAATGTCAGATTGTAGTTTGTATGCAGGGCCTTTTTCTTTGGCTTTTCCTTACTCTTTCTTCCTCCCTGAAGATGCCTCCTCCATAGGTATCTCAGGAGGAGGAGGAACATGTGGTGGAGCCTCATAAGAAGGTCCTGGAGCCTTTTTTCCTCCGGCTCTTGTAACCCTCTTTGAAGTAGAAGGACCTGCATCTCCATTCTCACGTCTATGCTTCTCTTCTGCAATTGCTTCATTGTTATAGCATTTCACAAGATAGGCATGCACTGATAAAGAGTCCACAGGGTCATCCCAACCTGTTGTATGGTGTATGCAATCACCGGCTTCATGTAATACTTGTTTAGTTACCTTCACTTTTTGGACTGAGGTTATTGCATATGGCCACAATCTATCAACCTCCTCAAAAGGATCTAGAGTAGACTTTAACACTTTCTTTGGAATGAGCTCTATCTTTGCCCCATTGGATCAGATAATACATGTCAGCAAAATCTCATGCCGTTTCTTACATTTTTGTCAAGTCTTGTGATAAAAAAATAAACTTGACACCTTGAGCTGACAACTGACTGTAGATTGTGTTGAATTCATTCAAATGATTGGACATAGGTGTCCCTTCTTTCATCTTCAAGTCAACAAGCTTCTTAAGCCAGTATACCTGTGAATCTGTACTCTGATTCTCATAAAGATCACTCAGCTTTAACCATGCTTGATAAGCCGACATCTCGTCTGCTACATTGAAGTAAACGCTTTCTGCCAAAGTCAGCATAATGGTAGAAAGTGCCAATTCATCCATTTCGCTCCATTTATCTTCGTCCATATCTTCTGGTTTTATCCCCTTGAGCTTTATAGGTTTTATCTGCTTCTTTTGTACCAACACGTGCCAAATCTGCTTCTTCCACAATGGAAAATTGGTTCCATCCAGCTTCTTGATATTGTAAAGAGCAGTGTCCTATGATCCAGCCATAGCTACGCTTCACAGTAGTTTACTTTTCTGGGAAAAATTCGGCAGAGTTTCCCCTGTAAACTGACCTCTGAACCAATATCAACCTGTCAAATGAACCAAGAAAGCTTCAAATTCTGTAGAAATTTTGGAAGAGTCTCCTTTGTAAAATGGCTCTGGTGTACTAAAAACAGACCAAAAAACAGCTCCAAAAACACTATCTCTCTGACATTGTAAGCTATGGGTAAACCTGTCCTGCACCTGTACTGTCTCTCACTGTCATGTCATTGTCCTATAATCATAGACTGCAATAATGCCTCAACGGCAGTAAAGCAAATATGCAATCCAAACTATCTAACTCACAGTCAATACATCCTAGCTGCCTATCTAAGGGTGCTCGAGGGATCGCTCCAAGATCTGTATCACCGAAAGGATCTCAACATTCGAGAATCCCCCAGCTGAATAAAACCTCACTCGACCCTTAACAAAGGCTCCAGTTAATCTGACAGTACATAGACTTCCCACAAAGTCATACATCCACAAATTTCCCACTGTATGCTATAACCGCTGCGGCGGTTGTTTGCTGCGTGACTCACAGCCAGCAAACCCTCAACAGACATACATCATCTCTGACAATACATCCCATGTGGAAGTACCTGCAATGTCAGGATGAAATCTGGAATATCAAGCAGCAAACACAAGCTACCTGATGAACTAGTGGATGTCGCCTACAGTCTGTGTGTAGATGCGCCCGTGTCGTATGTGACACACCTCCAAGAACTGTGAGCCGTCCTTCGATGTGTAGACAGCCACAAATCAACACTCTGGGAGTGTCGATATCCTCAGCACCTGCAGTCGTAGGCCGAAAACCCCAAATTTGTAGAGTCGAATCTGCACCCGTCGAGACCACATAGTCGAAAATGGCCTGCGCAGACCTTTGTCGAAGCCGAACGGTGGTCGAGATGACCTCAGAATGAAATTCTGACAACACCTAGCCCTTCGAGTCTACCCACGAGATTTGGGGCCGTGTCTTTGCCTGTCGAATTTCACTCCAATCTGAGTTGGTGACTCTAGCCTCCTGCAGTGCTGCCCCGAGCCTCGATCTGAGCTCTGATACCAGTTGAAGGAGTACGAGCGGAAGTGCGACGCGAGAGAGAGTGCGAGAAGAAGAGCACGACGATATGGTGAACTCGCTCTACTGTAATGTGTATAGCATAGTGAGTTCTTATTAGGTTTTTACCAAAAAATATGTGTACATACCTGGCGGTCCGCCCACTTACCTAGGCGACCACATTGGGCTTTATACCCCAACATGTACACCATCAAATGTTTACTTCATCGTATTTTCTTTCAATAGCAAAGAGAAGAGACAGCAGGACATAAGAGAGAGAGAGAGAGAGAGAGAGAGTAAAGAGGATAGAAAGGCTCATCTGCCTCTTTCGCTCTCTCGGCCCCTTACATTTTTGCTAATCTCAATGTCTCCATTTCTATTCAACACACACATTGGAGGTCGTTCTCTGTGCATTTGAGAGCTCTACCATTAGCAGAACGATGATGCACCATGCAATGCATGCTGATGTAGTTCAAGTTTTGCACTCAAGCAAATGTAGCAACTCCTTGACTTCACAGACAACATAAGACCAAGAAAACGCTCCCTATCTCACAACCATGGAACTAAAATACATGTTGCAAGGTGTAGTGCTTGTCATGGAGGACTTCAATCTTGTGTCTCACATCCTTTTTTTCCTTGTCACACCTCAAGATCGGCTCTTTGCTTCATTGTCTCCAAATTCTGGAATGAGGGTATGCACATAAATAAAACTAGTTTTTTTGGATTTTTATTGGGATGGAGTTACACCAAAAATAAGAGAAGCTTGCATGAAATTATTTCTTTATGGAATAAAAAGTATGGTAAAATAAATTGTGATAATGGTGAGTCAATATACATAGCATAAATAACACACACCTAAGTATAAATATTTAAATAAATACCAAAATAATTATGAAAATTCCTTATATCTAGGCCCTATATACAATGAAATATTTACACACAAAAGAGGTCATAATATACCTTTATTGTATTTTATTTTTTTATTTTTTTGGCTCAACTAGCCTAGTGATTAGCTAATTGAGGGTTTTTAAGAAAATATGGGAAAAGTCCCCTAACTCACACACGCCTATGTATAGTGAAATGGTAGGGATAGCCACAGTGTTGGGGTGATTTTGGTAGGGTGAGGTAGCTCACTATGAAAATTTATAATAGCCGAAAAACGGCTATCATTAGCCCTTCCCCACGATGATGGTATATTCATGTACCATCATAGAGCATCTTTTCCAAAGAGAGTGCTTCACAGTCCTTGACGAGATCTTCATTGTTTGGCCCCTTGGAATTTTGGCTCGAGTTACACTCATGATTCATGGAACAATACTTACATGTAATAGCTGCCCTTTGACAGATCTTTGGTAGATCCTTTGGTAGAAGGCGACTCAAATAGAGCTTCAAGCGATAACCATTTACGTTTCTAGAGTGCTCTTTCCCATTCAAGTCCATAAGTTGATAGTAACTTGAATTGAAAGCCTTCTTAACTATGTATGGCCCCTGCCATCTAGTTTCAAATTTGGCATCAAAATGATTATCAAGTCGATTGTCATACCTTAGCACAAGATCTCCTTCATTGATGCCTTTGTCCTTTAGTTTCTTGACAAGCTTCTCCTTCACCTGCGTAGCTTTCCTCTTGTAGCACTCGTATGCTGCTTCTCTTTTCCACTCAAGCTCAACTAAGGTAAGAAGTCGATCCATCCATGCTTCTTGATCATCTTGTGTTGATTTGCCATGAAGTCGCATTGTTGGAATGTTTAGCTCAATTGGCTCTAAAGCCTCTTGACCATAGACCAAGTGAAATGGTGTGAACTCCGTGGCTTCCCTATATGTGGTTCGATACGCCCACAAGGCACCATCCAAAAAGTCATCCCACAACTTTGTCTTGTTTCTCACCATCTTTCTAATGATGCCTGCAATGACACCATTAGCTTTTTCTACCAGACCATTTGACTGGGGATAGTAGGGTGTACTGTGACGATGTAGAATGTGAAGTTCTTCACAGACTTCTGTGAGCAAGCCCTTTCTAAACCCTGGACCATTATCAAAAAAAATCTCCAAAGGTGTGCCAAATCTACAACAAATATGAGTGTAGACAAATCTGCTCACTGTCCTCTCATTTACCTTTGCCACACTTTGTGCTTCCACCCACCTAGTCATATAGTCTATAGCCACTAGAATGTAGAGTTTACCATTTTTTGTCCTAGGCAGAGGACCAATAGCATCAATGCCCCACTTTTCAAAGGGTCCATTTGTAAGCACGATTTGCCTTGGACCATAAACCAATCTTCTATTCCCATTTACCTGACAATTGTGACAACTTTTACACCAATGTTGGACATCCACATGCAAGCTTGGCCAAACATACCCCACAAGAAAAATCTTCTTCACAGTTAGTTCTTGGGCAAAATGACCACCACATGCCTCTTCATGCAAACCTTTTAGAATGGCTGGAATTTCCTCAGTAGTTGGTACTCTTCTTCACACTTGATCCTTCCCTCTTTGATAGAGGGAGCCTTCTAGGAAGAGATAGAAACTTTCCTTCTTCATGAGTCTCCTTTTCTGAGCTTTAGTGAAGTGTTGTGGAAACTCGCCCTCCAAAACATAGCCAATAGTGGGATCCAATGACTCCAATCCCTAGTATCTCGGTTGCTTGACAGCTGCTACCACCATAATGACCTGCACTTCTTTCTCAACACTTGTAATTGCTTGTTGCGCAAGTAAATCGGCATCTTCATTGTGTTTCCTAGGAATATGATATAGTTGCACTTCTTCAAACTGATTAAACATCCTACGAATGGCATGAACTTTTGTCTTAAGCTTTCATTCTTGCATGCCCAAATGCCTAAAATCTATTTAACAATGAGAAGTGCATATCCCTTTACCATGAGACGTTGTATCCCTTGGCCAATGCACATCTTCAAACCATGAAGTAGTGTGTCGTATTCTGCTTCATTGTTGCTAGTTAAACCTGGTAGATTGACCTTCTCTTTCATGACCACCTCTCCACTTGGGTTGAGCAATACTAGCCCTCCCCCTGCTTTTCCTGTGGCTCGTCGAAAAGCTCCATCAAAGAACAAGGTAAAAGCATTAGGAATATTTTTTGGTGGTGGCAATGGTAGGGTCTATATTTCAAGCACCTTAATCTCCTTCTCATGTACCCTATAAGTAAGGATCCCTCCCAATTGTGCATGCACACTATCTTCCACCTTGAAAGAGTATTGGAACTCTTGCAACTCGATAATCCACTTTGGGATCCTAGTACTAAGATTCATTTGAGATGACACCCAAGGGAACAAATTTTCTGCAGTGAGAATTACAAAAGGTTTTGGTAGCACGTAGGATCTAAACTTTCTCACCGCAAACATGAGAGAAAGCATTATGAGTTCTGCTTCTGTGTATCCTCTCTCCAAAGCATTCATGACCCTACTAGCAAAGTAGATGGGTCGCATCCTGGTACTGTGGGGATCTTGTTGTAGCAACAAAGCACCAATTGTTTCTCTTCCAACACTAGAGCTAACAAAGAATGTGTACTCCCAACAAGGAGGCATGAGTGTTGGTAGCTCTGACAAAAGTACTTTTCAAGCTCATCAGACCATGCACATTCTACTTCTTGTGTCAACTTTCGCAAAGGATGAAGCAACTCCGAAGCTAAGTGAATAAAGTGTGACATATACTTCACCTTTTGAATGAATGAGATGACCTCTTTGAGATTATTGGGTAATGGGAGCTCAATAAGAGCCTTTGCCTTTGAAGGATCCACCTCAATGCCTTTATGGGAAACCTTGCGACTAAGCAAGATCACTTCATCCTCACCTATGTGACACTTGTCGGGGTTGAGTTGACCTCCCATGTCATAGAGCTTCTTTAAACCTTCTTCTACCCTTTGTGGATGCAATGATTTTGAGCTATAAATGCAAAAAATAATCAATAAAAACCCTAATGGACTTTCCAAAGAATGCTTGAAACACCATGTTCATGAAGCATTGGAAAGTTGCAGGACCATTTGTCAGACCAAATGGCATGACTCTAAAAGCATAACAACCCCAAGGAGTGATGAAGGTTGTTTTCAACTGATCTTCCAATGCGATACCTATTTAAAAGTAACCCGAGTAGCCATCACACACAGTGTACTTCTCATGACCAGCTACCTCATTTAGTATCTCATCCTGAAATGGGAGGGGAAAGTGATCTCTTTTTGTTGCCTCATTGAGTGGACGGTAATCCACACACACCCTCCACTTGCCGTTTTTCTTAGGAGTGACAACAACGGGAGAGACCCACTCTGAATTCTCCACTGGATAAATGAAACCTGCTGCTAGAAGCTTTCTAACCTCCTTGAGTAGAGCCTGCTCCTTTATAACTCCTAGCCTTCGTAGCTTCTGAGCCTTAGGTGTGCCCTCTGGCTTCAACTCAATTTTGTGTTGAACAGCATCTACTCCACGCACATTGATGTAGTCTTTACCAAAAAGCCTAGGAAATTTCCTTAGCACACATTTGAACTCCTCTCTTTCGTCCTTTGTAAGTGTTGTTGATCGCATACCTTCCAGCATCCCTTCGTCTTGAACATCTTCTTTCTCTGGAGGACCTACCTCCTCCAAGCCTTGACAAGAGGTCTCTTGGTTATTTGGCTTAAACCTTACCCCCATGACTTCAATGGAAGACTCCTCTTCAGTAATGCTACCGCTACTTTCTCTTTCTGAAGTGCTATCGGTCCAGCCTTCCTCCGTCTCACTTTGAGATGATTCTTCATGGAGCTCCTCTTGGTGTTGCTCCTACATGTCAAAGACAACCTTCTTATGATTGTCATTCGTGCAAATTTGCTTTCCACTCTCCCAATCCTACAAAGCTCGCATTTTCATTAGCCATGGTCTTCCTAGGATAAATGGGTAACCATTTCCCTTGGTCTACATAACATAAAAATCCACCACCTTCTTAATGCCAAAGGCCTCCACAAAGACATTTTTACAAATGCCTACGCACCTAGCCTTGCTATTGTTTGCCATTTTTACTTTTATTTCAGGTGTCTCATGGATGTGCATGCCTAGTTTTTGCATTAGTCCCTCTGTCATGATGCAAATTTGTGCACCCCCATCCACTAGACCTTTCCTAACCAATCTTCCTTTGATGTAACAATCTAGCACAGGTGTAATATCCTCATTCATTTCATCATGTGAAATTTTTACAACAGGCACACTCTCTTTTACCTTTCTCCTAGTGCTAACTGCCTTTCTTAAATCCCTCCTAACTTGTGGACATAATGCAAGGAATTGAGGCCATGAAATATCAGGACCCTTACCTCGCATGTTTTCTAACAGGTTGTATGGAGCCATACTATGTCCAAGAGGGAAGTCTTGGAGATTGATGCGACGTCGAGTCCACTTAGCTTCCTTGGTCTCATTTGCCTTCTTGCCTCATCCATGGTCACTCTGTGATGTGACACCTTCTTTCTCTTTACCCTTCCCTCAGCCACGCTTAATGCCATTTTCTTCCATGTCAACCTCAGTTGAATTTGTCAGCTCTACCACATGCACATTTGGATATGGTAAAGGTGGAATTCCTTCTACCCCTTGTGGAGGTGGTCTTGGTCCATTTGGTCATTGTAGAAGCCTTGGTTGTTGACCAGTTCCTTCACCTACATTCATCACTGGGTAATTCAAGCTAGGTCTCCCTCGCTCCCCATGGGGCCAAGGACAAATATACATCCCATGTCCAGACTCACCGCAATTCCAACATTGCAAAACTCTCCTAGGTCGTGAATCTCGCTCTTCAGACTTCTTTGCTTGTCCCTTTGGACCTATGGCTTGTGCAAGGTGAATTGACAAGTAGCAGGTGCATCCGCCTCAACTTTTACCTTAAGGTTAGGATAGAGTCCGGCTATGACCCTCTCCTTCTTTAGAAATTTTACACCATCACTAGGGTTAGCAACATTTCGTATCCATACAGCCCAAAGATGTACAAACTCTTGCTTGTACAAGTAGTAGTCATCTAAGTCTTTTTGCTTATGAGAAACAATGTCTTGCCATAATTTCTGAGTGTTTTGGGAATCTAAGAAGTATTTCTTAAAATGATTCAAAACTTCCGTGTAATTCCCCTTAACTTCCTCAGGCAAAGAGTCAAACCAAGTACTAGCATCTTTCCTAAGGACCACCTCAAACATTTACTATCCTCTTGATCAGTTACTATCCTCTTGATAAGGCAAGACATCTTGAAATTCGCTAAAAATAATTCTACATCCTCTCCATGCTCTCCAAAGAAAAGAGGATATCTAGACATTTGGCGTTGGCTCTCCATTGAACTGATTTCAAAGTGACGCACGTTTTAGTTTTTTTCTTTCTTTAAAAGATTTACACAATAATATTTTCTAAATTGCAATCTATTTTACAACAAAATAAAAATATCCACATCAAATGACCTATGATAATCAATAAGAGGTAGAATAACAGGGTTTGGTGACGCGAGAATTTCTCCTACTCTTTGGGCACCAAACATGAACACCATACATTGTTGAAAATGGATTTTTCTACTATTGCAATGTTTACTCTAATGTGTGGAGTGAAATGAAAGGGGAAAACCTCCATTCCTGGGCCATTGTCCATGGTCTATGCATGCCTAATTCTTAAAACAAAACAAAAATATAGACGTTCAAACTAAGGTCGTACCTAATGAGAGGCAAAATAAAAGGATTTACCTAAGCGTTTATCTTGGCCAATCTAAGAGGACCTAAAATTCTACGAATTACATGTTGAAATTGCAACTTAGTACTAACAATTATGTGTACCTTTTGCCTTGCAATGGGAATGAAGGGATCATACAAATTCTCGTGATTCATGCAAACTTCTTGACTATGCTAAAAGATTGATCCTACACAAAAATACACAAGCCGTCCTCCATGGGGGCACCAATTTGAGGCGGTCCGGGGCGGGCAACAAGAAGAGTGGCCTCTAAGAACTCTTCTAGGATCCCGTGCTGCTCAACTGGGTTGGGGTTGGAAAAAAACAACACACACACAAACCCGCAACCTAACCCTACACAAATTTGGGGCACCACCTAGTTTTGGATGCAAACTAGGACGCGTACAGAGAGAGAGAGAGAGAGAGAGAGAGAGAGAGAGAGAGAGAGAGAGAGAGAGAGAGAGATAATGCTCCGGCTGCTTTGAAATGTATCGGCAGTGATCAAGCAAACACAATTATATATGTAAGAAAGAGAGAGAAGGGGGAGGGGGTGCTTGTTGCATTAATACCTTCTTACAAATCTGTCATGACCAATCAAAGTGAGATTAGTATTTGTTCAACATATCTTGAGTAAATTACACCACAACACATCACAAGAAAAGGCACCCCAATCACTTTCTTAAGGCCAGGGGAGTCCTCTCAACCCTGTCGCCCTCTTACAGTATGTGGGATTTATGGCTAAATTGATGACAACACCCAGAGACAAGCTATCACGAACTTTTTAAAAAAAAACACCAAGACACTTACACATCATTGTTGTCCATTACTTTACGTTGGAAGAGAGACAAAGTATCCAAGCTTAGTCCAAATCCACCCTCCTTGATTCAGCAAATGTTGGGCTTACACTAGTAGGAGAAATGATAGATTTCCTACTCTCAACTGAATGATCACTCTCTCTTACAATGACATAGATCTCCCTTGCTAATCACCCCTAATAAAACACATGCATATGCATAAGACAATAAGCTTCCACTCAAGAGCTCCTTCTAGAGAGGTTGAGCTTAGCTTCTCAAGCTACAGCATAGTGCTCTTGCTTATGGCTCCCCACTTTTGTGCTAGATACACCCTCCTTTTATAGCAATTTTGAGGGCTAGAGTTACTCCTCTAACCATGGTTGGGTTAGATTTTCAGCAATTATCTAATTTCTTTTGCTTGGAATTATCAAGAAGCTGGTGGGGATAGATGAAGAAGAGAGAGAGGAGAGAAGTGGAGGTGATAGGACTTTTCATAGTAGGTTAGTGTTAGTAAATTAGTAGAGTTAGTATTTTTATTGATTTACAAATGGAATTGGATATTTACAATAGGAGTATCCATGTAGGATACAAATAAGCAAGAAAAAACTCTTAATAGGTAAGAAAATATGGATTTCTTACAATGTTGATGCTCCAAGTGTCTTGAGTAGGGTCAATTTTGACGCTTGTTGACGGTCCACTAGCTTTGATGGTACATTTTTTCTCCACTCTTGACCTTCTTTGAGAGCCAAGGTAATTGAATATGAGTAATCAATCAACATGGTGTTGTCTTTCAAGAGAAGAGGCTGAATTTTGTGGTTTTTTTTATAGATATGGATAATATGGAAGAGGAAAAATGAGACTAGGTGGTCAATTTTGGAATGGAAGTGTGTGTAGGAGACATGAGTTCACCATGGTTTCTCTTATTGTTCAAGGTTGAGAAGAAGGTGAGTAGGGTGCAAAGAGGAGTGGTGAGAGAGGTGGGGATGATGAGTGGAGACGTGTGTGTGAAAGAGAAAAATTATAAAGTGGAGGAGGGAGCGTGGCTGCATAGAATGGGCAAACTGGGGTCCACCAATAATATCATAGCTCATAGCTCGTAGCTCAAAACAATATGAAAAAATTTGAGATAAAATTTCAGCTGACGAGCTACAACTTTGATTTGTAACACCTTTTCAAATTCGGAGAGCAAGTGACCTTTTAAAATTCAGCAAAATCGACTGTCTTTTTCCACTACACAAAGTCCTTGTGGGGTCCTTCTTTGGATGATTCTTTTGAATGCCTCCAAGAGTGAGCCCTCCATAGTGTATGCGTGCATGCATGCCACATACCCTTGACATTATTTGGTAGGTATATAATTAAATATATAGTTGAGATCATGATATAAATGAATAGTACAACTAAGGAAATCAAATATTGAGGGGTCTAAAAAAATATGTACATGTCAAATATAAATAATATAGGTGGAACAAATATAAAGGGGTCAAAATCAGTCTCTCTTATTATAAGTCTACCATAAAAAGATGAATATTTTTGGTGTTCTAATTTATGAGAGTAATAGAGAATAGACGTAGGAAGGAAAAAAATCACAATAGTGGAAACATATACACATAAATAGAACTAGTTTTTTTGGATTTTTGTTGCGATGGAGTTGCACCAAAACTAAGATAAGATTGCATGAAATTATTTCTTTATGGAATAAAAAGTATGGTAAGAAAAATTGTGGTAATGGAGAGTCAATGTACATAGCATAAATAACACACACCTAAGTATAAATATTTAAATAAAGACCAAAATAATAATGAAAAATCCTTATATTTAGGCCCTATATACAATGAAATATTTACACACAAAGAGGCCATAATATACCTTTTTTTATTTTTTTATTTTTTTTGGCTCAACTAGCCCAGTAATTAGCTAATTGAGGGTTTTTAAGAAAATATGGGAAAAGTCCCCTAACTCACACACGCCTATGTACAGTGAAATGGTAGGGATAGCCACAGTGTTTGGGTGATTTTGGTAGGGTGAGGTAGCTTACTATGACAATTTATAATAGCCAAAAAACGGCTATCAATGCGTTTGATTATATTACCATTTAATGTTTATTGCTAACAAATGGTTCAAAATTTTGTAACCAATCAATTTGTCTGTCTACAACTGTATATGCTTTTTAATTGTATATGAGAATGCAATTACTGTGACAATGTTGTTCTCATGTAGCCTTGAGTTCTTCATAGCTTGGCAAAACTCCAACACAATCCCACATGCCGTGCTTTTGGCACACGAATACAGGTCTGCCAAAACATCGAGGTTAGTGCCAGTGGTGGGCAAGAAGCGCACCCAGTGATATCCTCGCATGCTCCGGGTGGTCGTACTGCACCTCCACAAAGAGCTCATCCACCATGTTAGCCATATCTTCATCTTGCATCCATCTTTTGAGAATAGGCCATTCACTACCCTCAAAGTCCATCTTGACAATGAGAGCGACAGAGGGTCGAAGCTTGAGCTCGTCCTTAATGAAGAGGGTGATGTTGATAGCGTGGTTCTTGTTGTCGTCAAAGTCGTTGACGAATTCGTAATGGATGGTAATGCGATCGAGCATCCACTAGGGGATGGTGGGTCGGCGCTTAACAATGAGGGATCTCCACCATCACCTTATCCACGTTGCTCGTGACCCCATTCTCACCTTGCGCTCGTGAACGTAGTTCTTGGTGCGCTGGAGGTGCCACTTTCATCGCTCTTTGTCAATCACATGGGAAAAAACCAACCAAGTCAGAACGTCTGGCTGAGAATCATACAAGCTACTCGCACACCTCCTTTGCCTCCTTATGAGATCCCCTCTATAGACCCAATGCTCCATTGTATGGAGGCCACTAGGCCATTCTCACAATGAGTACAGCCTTCAGTGGCACCCACTGTTGCCTAGCCTCCCACAATGTTTCTAATTCCACAAAACGTCTCAGTGAGGAGCACTTCTTTGCCAACAACTGCCGATCGCCTTACAACACAATTAGCCCTCCCTCTTGGGCCAAGGAGCATTGCCACTACCTCCGCCAACAAGGATCCTTCATCAACAGCGATGCCACCTTGGTGGCCCCCCAACCATAGTATTTGTCAGTTGGCGTCTCCAAGAGGTCATGATCCTCCTGGAAGCCAAAAAATACCTAGTTGTGCAACAAGAGGAAGATAGGATCTACATTTGATCCACATGACTGTTATCATGTGATTTTGGAATTTTATCGATCCCTTGGAGTACATCGTTCCAAGAGTCAATGCAAGACAAAATGGGTAGGGTTTACACACTGCTCATTAGGGTTCAAGGCTATGAGTGCAAGATACCATCCGGTTGCAACAGTCACTAGCAATAGGATCGTCTGAGTGGCGTGCTAGGGGTTTCCCAACCGAGGACTTCAAGATATTCAACAAGATGGAGAACGTTTTTGGTGATAGTCAAAAGGTGGACGTTGTAGGAGTCCTTTTTGACTGCCTTGATGAAGACACAGTCCCCTTGGGTATGTATTGCTCTTTGCATATTTAGTTGCGATAAAGAGTAATGATGCTTACTACGCGTATTTTTTCACGATTTCTAATGCACTTTTTTCCACTACTTGTAGGCACTAATTGCAAGGGACGACATGGAAAATTTTCCTGCTGACCAATCTCCATTAGCAGCGGCCGAACCCCAAACACCACCTCTACATGCGCCATCAGAAGCATAAAGGTTAAGCAGGGAGGCATCCATCGATGCACAATTCAAAGGAATCAAGAGGAGTGGTGCAAATGAAAAAATGTAAGCACACTGAAGGAAATTCCGGAATCCCCATGGAAGTTAACATCCTTCGTTGCATTGGTGAAGACAGGAAGGATAGAAGAGAGGAGGCCCGAGTCAAGAGGCTAGGGGAGCTCGAATGGGAGCAGCAACAACTATAATGAGACAACAACTGGGCAACGTGCTCATCATTGGGTAGACTTGCAAACCCATTGGTTCGCTTGAAATCCTTTGAGACTGCCACCGTGGGCCAATGGGGTACACAATGTTTTTGTGTATCTTTCTTTTCTTCGTGGTCATCGGCAGGTTTATTAATGTATTTTCCGCTTTTGAAAACACATACTCGTCGTTTCAGGGCAAATATTGAATCTGTGATTATTTATTGAAAAACGTCGAGTCTGTTGACTATGGACGATGTTTTCTTGTAGCTTTTCTTTTGTTGGTCATTGATAGGTTCATGGCATTCATGGATAGTTTTGTTATGCTTCTGATACCGAAGGAGTGATTATCTATTGGAAAATGACAAGTCAAATGTTTGTATGTCCTTGGAGTTGATTTGTAGGACTTGTACACACGCAACAAAGATAGACATCTAAGACATCTATTTGACATGTGTAATAAAAATTGTTAGTAGCTCTCAGTGTTTTCTCTTTCCTTAACTGATAATTTTCATGGCTACTTTCTGATTTTCTCGTTTGAGAAATGTCCATTTGATGACCTTATGTAGGCCATCGTGAAATCTTCACCTTCTATGGTAATTTTGAGAAGCTCATTAACTGCTTCGCAACATAGTTGTCCTTTTCATGGCCTTCTATAGGCCATTGTGAAATCTTCACCTTCTATGGTAATTCTGAGAAGTTCATTATCTACTTCGGAACATAAGAGCCCATGCTACGGTCTACAGTGCAAGGAAATCTAATAACTTGCTCTCTCTCTCTCTCTCTCTCTCTCTCTCTCTCTCTCTCGCAAGAGCAAGTTGAGAGAATGAATGCAACAAACTAGCATGAAAAAATTCCATAACCTTGTACATCTACTCTCTTCTCTCTCTCTCTCTCTCTCTCTCTCTCTCTCTCTCAAGCAAGAGCAAGTTGAGAGAAAGAAGGCAACAAACTAGCATCAACTAATTCCATAGCCTTGTACATCTACGTACTCTCTTTTCTCTCCCTCTCTCTCTCTCTCTCTCTCATACACACAAAAGCATGAGGTGGTTGAGAAATTGAATGCAATAATCTCTTTCTCTCTCTCTCTCTCTCTCTCTCTCTCTCTCTCTTCTCCCACCAAAGAGTTTGAACCAATACAAGATGGATTTGGTAACTCTATACAACGAGCGAATCCATTCATTGAACGTCATGTGAGAAAAATGATCTCAACAACAACGAGTCACAACACGGCTATGCCATTTCCACGACCAATTGCGAAGAAAAAGTGGTCAATGCAATCTACACATGCTTTGGAAGATGGGGATATGCATTGTTGATGATTGTAGTGTTGGATATTTATGGACATTTTGAGTTTGGATAGTATCTCTTTCATCAATTGCGATCTTTCATTGCCAAAATTTCATTTGCACAAATGGCTTTGATATATTTTGATTTGAATATAAATGTAATGGGCACCTCATTTTGTGAATAATTTGTGGAGTGTAGTGCGGAAAGTGGGAAAAAGGGGGATAAAGTGTAGAAGTAGGGATGTTTGTGTGTGTGTAAAAATTAAAGTGGATAAAGATGGAGAAATAGTGTGTGTGTGTGTGTGTGTGTGTGTGTGTGTGTGTGTGTGTGCGCGCGCGTGCGCACGCACGCGTGTACCCCAAAATGTAAAGTGGGTAAAGATATAGAGATAATATGTGTGTGTGTGGCTGTGTGTGAAATTGAAAGTGTAAAAAAGTGTGTGTGTGTGTGTTAAAACAATTTACATAGTTGATTTGATTGCCGCCAAATTTCTCTCTGTCTCTCTCTCTCTCCCTCTCACACACACACACACACAAGTGTGATAGGTTGGTTATACCGTTTCGCTCTTGAATAACAGGTCTTGAGTCGAACTCTCCTCGTCGCCTAGATCTTTAAGTTCTAGTTTCCTACGATATTAAAACTCTCTTCTTCTTCTTCTTCTTCTTCTTCTTCTTCTTCTCTCTCTCTCTCTCTCTCTCTCTCTCTCTCTCTCTCTCTCTCTCACACACACACGTGTGATAGGTTGGTTATACCGTTTCGCTCTTGAATAATAGGTCTTGAGCTGAACTCTCCTCGTCGCCTAGATCTTTGAGGTCTAGTTTCCTACGATATTAAAACTCTCTTCTTCTTCTTCTTCTTCTCTCTCTCTCTCTCTCTCTCTCTCTCTCTCTCTCTCTCACACACACACACACACAAGTGTGATAGGTTGGTTATACCATTTCGCTCTTGAATAACAGGTCTTGAGTTGAACTCTCCTCGTCGCCTTGATCTTTAAGGTCTAGTTTCCTGCGATATTAAAACTCCCTCCTTCTTCTCCTTCTTCTCCCCCTAACTAGTCCTTAGCATGTAATTTATCACAAATTATATCGGAGAAAAATTATGTCTAAAATTAATGAAGCAATTCATCTCCAAAGCTTACACAACCAACTCAGTTTTTCCTTTTAGCATCTTTTTTGATAGACAATTAGTCTCTTATTAAAAGCTACATAATATTTCCCGAACACTGGGCAGCTCTCTCTCTCTCTCTCTCTCTCTCTCTCTCTCTCTCTCTCTCTATATATATATATATATATATATATATATAATAAAGTCGGGCCTGTACGTGTGAGCCTGCAATCTGAAACTGAGCCTTGAAAACCCCAGCTCTTTGTGTTTGACAACGTCGTACAAAGCTGCGAGCAGCACTGGTTTTCAAACGTCATACGAAGCCGCAGTTTTGGGAGGTCGTGCGAAAAAGGTTCATGGGCAACGCTGCAGATAGCGCTTGTAGCCACGCTAGCAAGGCTGCTGAGGTGGCAACGGGCACTCTCTTTCCAACGTGGAGTAGTGCTCGAAATCTATCCTCAGCCGAATTTTTCCATTAAAGGAACTAAACCGCCACCTCTTCAACCCTCCTTCTTGGAGATCCTTGAGGTGCTTCTTTCGAGCAAGTTTTACTCGTGTATCAATGCTCTTCAACCATGCTTTGGATTGTCTCTTTGAGCGTGATCTTGACGGTAGGGGAAGCTTTTCGCTATTCTTAGGTCTTCCTACGGCTCTACGCAGAACGTCAATCATGATTCCATGGCGAGACCTTAGGTGGAAAATAAGGTCCACCCGCTTTTCCCATTGCTTTTTCCACTGTGAACAATCTTTCACTCTACAATATTGAAGAAACTTTCCATGTCTCTCCCTCACCACCTCTTCATAGTACTCCTCATCGTAGGCAATTACATCCACATCTCTCTCTCTCTCTCTCTCTCTCTCTCTCTCTCTCTCTCTCTCTCTCTCTCTCTCTCTCTCTCTCAAGCATTGTCACAAGTATGACGAGTACCTTGGAAGAGGTTTTAACCGCTTGGACATCTTGGTTGGGAGGCGTGTCTGACTCTATCTCTTTGCATGCTTTACTTGTCAAGCCTCTCTCCTTTCCGCTTCAATAGGATCGAATAGCAAGCTTTGGTCTTCTCATACTTGTGCTCTTATCGAGTATTCGATGTATGGCAAAAACAAAAACATTGATCACTCTCTCTCTCACACACACACACACATATACCCCGGCTTACTCTCTTGCCAGCCCCTTGAATGCCTCACCCTTACGGTTTCAAGGCAAGGCATAGCTATGACACCATCCAGCATGCCATATGCATGTGTGTGTGCGCACAATAGTGCGAGAGAGCAAGCGAGAGACTCCAAGCCTCGGCTTCTCCCTTGCCGGCCCTTTGAATGCCTCACCCTCTCCTCTCAAGGCAAGTCACAGGCACACCCTCATGTGGGCCATATACATGTGTGTGCGCACACAATAGTGCGAGAGAGCAAGAGAGAAACTCCAAGCCTCCATGCGTGTGTGCATGCCCGCAATAGTGCGAGAGAGAGAGAGAGAGAACCGATTACCTGCATTTCTACATAGCCATGGTTGTCGGAGGCTCCCTCTCCCCTTCCCCCTCTTCGTCGACTTGCTTCTGCATCCTGCGTAGCCCGCCTCCCACCCACGCTTGTCTACAACCCGCTTTTTCTCACCCAATTCCCTTAAGGCCCAAAAGCGATAAAAATCACCTCTTGAAATTGATGGCGTGGAGCCCGCTTGGAGCCCCCCTTAATCCTCAGCCGTCGATCCTCCCCTTTAAGTGCCACGGGGTCCCAAAGCATGGGATCAATGGTCCCAATTGAAAGGCGGGATGGCGATCGATCTGGATCATTGATCGATTAAAATCTAAACTCGGGATCCCGAGTTTAGATTTCGAAAAATTAATCTCGGGAGGTCAGCCTAATCTCGGGAGGCCTCGCTTTCCCAGCCAGGTTTTGAACCCTCGTCATCGGCTTGGGGGGCATACGCCTTGACCAACATGCCCGCGTGCGCCTTGTTGAAATAGATGTGATTTCACATCTATTTGAAGGTAAACTCGAGATCTCGACATAAAAACTAAACTCGGGATCCCGAGTTTAGTTTATGTGGACCCCACCATAAAAACTAAACTCGGGATCTCGAGTTTAGTTTTTACCCGTCGACGGCTAAGATTTGTGTGCGCCTTTGTTTTTGCACAAGAGCCATTGATCCCATGCTTTGGGACCCCGTGGCACTTAAAGGTGAGGGCCGTCAAGCCCCTCGGTATGCACCCGTGGGAGATAGTAACGAGGGCTCGCCAGGGTCGAATGCTATTGTGCACGGTTGGACTTGCTTTTGGGGAGAAAACAAGTGATAAAATCACAAGGCCTGCCTATACATGAAACAAGTGAAGAATATGAACATAAAAAAGAAAACTACAAGGATGGAAATCATATTTATTCATAGTGGGGAGAGAGGGGAGTGATTAGAATCAGTTACGAATTATAAGATTTACATACCAAAATTTGCTCAAACAGATGCACTAACGGGGAGAATCTAAGAACAAAATCAACGACAATTCCTTTCAAAATAACAAAAACCTCTCAATCCTAAAGATATAATTTGGCCGGCAACACTAGCTGTTAAAACTTAAATCTAAGTTTGAAGATTTTTTTTAGCAAATTGAATTTTAATACTAAAAATTTTAAGAGGAAAGTTGCCATCCATGAGGACAAATAGAGTAAAATGATAAGGCTACATGTTATTATAAATTGGGTGGAAAGATAGTCACTTATTAAAGCGTTTCTTGAGACAACACGTTTTTTAAGAACTCTTTATGATCATTAAGACAAGGAAATGTGTTGCAGCGCAATTGCTCTGCTCTGTAGGTTATAAATGCCTTCCAGAGTTCTCAGATCCCATGGAGGCGGCCCCATTGCATGGATGACGGGCAGTGCAGAACCCGACGAGGCTAAGGTTCTCACCACCATGGCTAGGAGAGAGTTGTAGGTGCTCCTGGTAGCACACATTAAAGGCGGGTGTGTCTTTCTAGATATTCTCTATGTCACGCTATTGTGGTGCCACCTATACCTGTACTTGCATTCTTTAAGCGTACACGCCCACAAGGGTTGGCATGGTGGACGTCGTGCAACGGTACGGGTTGTTCTACACGAGGCTTGAAAGTAAGAGGGGCCATTCCGTCGCCGAAAGCGACGGCATTTTACTAGTAGCAATAGAATGCCTAAAAAATGGGTTTTCGAAGATAGAAGTGTTTTCCACTAGAATATATCATGGAAACTCCATGAATTTACATTTGAGCTTTAGCATTTTATTGAAACTCCATTAATTTCATTTCAATCACAATTTGGATGTCATTACCTAAGCATATGTGCAAAATTTTGAGCGGCAAATGCCCTATGTATGAAGAAACTTTACAGGAGCGTCTTTTCAAGACCGAAAGGTCGTCTGTATAAATCTGAGTAGAAAACGCAGGATCTAGGAGAGGTATGAGAGGAGTGCAGGATGATCTCTCTCTCTCTCTCTCTCTCTCTCTCTCTCTCTCTCTCTCTCTCTCTCTCTCTCTCTCTCCTCAGGTTTCGCGCGCTCCTTGATCCGAGGCTATTCTGAGCCGCAAGCATTATGGAAAGGGGACTTGGAGAGGGGAGGCTGCATCGCCTTTGCTCACTCCTTTGCAACGCAATTGGGCACATGTGATTCAGGGAGACCTTGAAAGCAGGGTTCCACGGAGGAGGAAAGTTCCCTTCATTCAAGTCTTTGGGGATCCAAAAGGTGAAGGATGTCACAAGGAAGGAGCTAAGGTAGTTTCCCAAGGCAAAGCCTGAGAGAGACATTGCAGTTGCAAGGTTGCGCATGCCCTGTGGTGCATATATATAGTTGAATTCAATGTGCCCGCATGTGTAAAGTACAGTGGTCAAGCCCTCTAACATATTGTTAACCCTCACGGCACACGGACACCCTATGATCTATAAACGTTGTATTATTTAGAGTCAGGTACCGGGCTTGTCGGACCAATAGGAACAGGGTAAGGGTGATCGCCGATGACAGGCGCACTCTAACTGAAATATTCAAGGAGTTAGTTGGCTAAGTATGGACGCCCAAGTGTGAATGGGGTGAGCTCATATAAAAGCCACTAAACCTAATTTTTACTCATTCTCTCATTGTGCAATAGAAGCCGCTCTTGCTCCATCTCCACCTTCTCCTTCACCATCTCCTTGTGTGTGTGTGTGTGTACGTGTGAGAGAGAGTGTGAGAGTGTGTGTGTGTGTGTGTGTGATCGAGCGTTGCGACGGCACGACGGCGGCGAGGCGGTTGAGCGCGGCGTAGCGGCGTCTCCCTCTTCTTCGCGGTGCGGGAATCCTTCATTGGCAACTACGCAGGAAGGTGAGTGACACACCATTCTTCCTTGTGAGCTTGTCTGTTGTATGACTGTGTGCTAGGAGCCTTTGTGGCTTGCTCACGGCGCGTAGCAAGTCCCTAGCCTTGACATTTTTGGCGCCGTTGCCGGGGAGCTGCTGTGCGTGAAGCTCCAATGGCGACGTGTAAATTGTATTGAAGCTATTTTTTATGTAGGAAAGGCGCGGCTTAAGTTTGATTATTGTTGTTATGCAAAAACAGTAGAGAAAGACACAATGTTGTTGACTGTATTCAAGTTTTCTGTGTTCTGTTAAGCTCTGTTTTGCTAGTTCTATTAAGCTCAGATTTCAGCTTACACAGTTAGCATTTCTTGCGTTTCTGCGTTTTTTGCATTTTCTGGTTTGCACTGCACAGTTCTGTCAAGTTTCAATTTTCTGCATTTTCTGTGTTTTCTGGTTTGTGCACAGTTAGGCGCACAGTTAGTTAATTAAGTAGGTTAGTAATTAGGTGAACCACTGATTAGCACATCAGTAGGTAGGTGATACAGTAAATAGTTAGGTGAGGTCAACGCGCACCAAAACACATACCAAATAATATCCAAATAATAATAATAATAATAATATTTTAAAAAAATAAAAAATAAAAGTTTTCGAAAAATAAAAACGTGAGTGAGGGGGAGGTTATAAAAACGGACGGGTTGGTTTGTATAAAAGTGACATCGGGATCGGTTGACCCAATCCCAATCCCAATCCCAATCCCAAGCCCAGGCCCAGGCTCTGTCTCTTGATGTAGGGTAGTCTCACTCCTATATATATAGGCTAGACTCACAAGGAGGGAGTGAGGAATGTGGGATAATTCCTACACTCTCCTCTCCTTCATTGCACACTAGGACTTGCTATTTGGAGCCTAGTTCCCCAGCTAGGAAAAGACTGTTTCGGGCTTTTCTAGAGAAAAATAGAACCAAACGGTGGGCTGTAAAGCACAGCGCGTCCCTCCTAGCGATACGCTCGTTTTGAGCTATCACACAGCCCATTCCACGACACTCTCTAAAAAATCTAGCTAAAAAACAAACAAAAAACACGCAAAAAACTAGTCACAAGGCCTCCTAGAGCAGCTTTTTGACACCTTAGGGTATCAAAAGCACATGCACTTACGCTCTGGGCGGGTGCTAGAACACGAGCATATTGAGGGTGCCTCTATTCATGCGGACACCCATTACCCATCCACGATAGGCTCTAGACCCTCAGCGGGGACACAAGGTAGCACCACCCAAGACCCTAAAATAGCCGCTAGTGATTCCTCCTCCGACTCAGAAATCATGGAATCATACACTACCCAAAACACTGAGAGAGAAGGCCATGCACCTCCCAAAGGTCCACAGCCTAGTACTAGTATGTTTAGTCGTTTCATGGAAACATTAGGTACAGCTACTCGCTCGGAACCTGATGCAAATGAAGCACACGAAGGGGGTGGGGAAGTGGACTCTCCTTTCACATCGCACGTGGACCCCACACCCTCAAAGAGTGTCTATGTGGATATCCTGCCAACTTCTTACCAAGAAGGCTCTGTTGAGCTGCCTCCTTCAGAAGTTCCCTCTAGAGTACCGTTGGTGACAAGTAAAACCACGGGGAGCAACATTGCTTCTACCTCACAAGAAACCGTTAACACGTGGACTCTAGAAGGATTGTTCATTAATGATCATTGGACATATGACCTCCACATTGAGGTGTTGAAGGATCTACACTCTGGCCACGCCTACCATGTAGGATGGATAGAGATTGTACAATCCACCTCTAGTGCCACGAGCATCGAAGATCAACAGAAAATGATCTGTAATGTTATCCATGGCATTATTCAATCAGAAAGGCAAAACCGAGGGGTAAATATACTCTCAACTGGCCCCATGAGATTTTTGGATACGAGCAAGGCTCAATAGCCTACTCTATCACAAATGGAGACTCCTCTAATGAGTCCCATGGACCCATCTTACGTCATTTCACCTGGGGTCTCTATGCAATCTGAGCCTCCGAGCGACAACTTTAGCTTTCCTAACTTGGCTCAACCCTCTATGAAGGAAAACACATTGCTCACTCCAAGGATAGGCCTGACAAAGAATGTACCGATGACATCTACGGTTAGTGCAGTGCCACTACCTAGTGTCGTAGTACCTAATATGGGGCCTCGACCGTATGTGCCTCTAGCCCCTTATGCACACATGGCCCCCACACCTCCAATTGTACCACTTGTTTATGCTCCTCGAGTGCCGCTCCCTAGCCCTTATCCGAGTGGACCTATGCCCGGTTATGTTCCATATCCTGCATCATCCACACATATGCCAAGACCGGTACCCGTCCCTCTCCCACATATGATTCCAAGAGTACCTCCACCGGCCCTGCCTCCTCACATAGGTGACTTGGCAGCGTTTGCTCAAACCATAGGTCAATCTATCACGGAAAATATGCGTCATGCATCTGATAGAGATCCTAGAAGTAAGGCAGTACAAATTTCCAAACTCACACAAAAATTCAATGCGGACGAAGATGCTAGAAAACACATTGAAGTGTTTGAACAAGTATGTGATTCCTTAGGGGAACGCAACGAACTACATAAGTGCAATGCCTTAAGCTTGACATTAAGTGGGAAGGCTGGAGATTGGTATAGAACCCTAAGGGTGGACGAGAAAACAATCTACCCTACCCTTCGAAGGTTGTTTCTAAAGGAGTACATACGAGAAGGTGTGCTTTGGGGTGTAGCATCTCAGCTACAGAAGGCCGAACGTAAAGAAGGAGAGTCAGTAAGGGACTTCATTAGTCGTCTAAAGCACTTAAACTCTCGCTGCCCTGTAAATGAGCGCTTCAACAATAACCAACTGCTTGATCGATTCATTCGAGGGTTGAGGAATGAAGGAATCCATAATGGACTAGTGATCAGAGGTATCACAACCTTGGAAGATGTCACTGCCAATGCAATCCAATTAGAGGACAACTTGATGATAGCGAGCATGAGGGTCTCTACTGACACGAGATCCACTAGCTCACAAGTCATTGAGTATGAACCCATGACTGCAAAGCCCATTGCCAATGAGCCAAAGGTATTTGAGACATTCTTGACAGACCTCACCAAGGCAATCCAAGAGTCTCTTAAGGATAATCGACCCCCTCACACTACAAGAGGTTGTGTGCTCTTGTGACGCTGTTAGCGACGGAAATACACTGGGTTTTTATAACCCCCGGCGTCGCTAAAACCGTCGCTACGAGCGTCGCTACGAGAGCGTTGCTATAGGCGTCGCTATATGTGTCGCTATAAGCGTCGCTATATAGCGACGCTCATAGCGACGCTTATAGCGACGCTTATAGCGACGTTTACACAGAAGACTATAGCGACGCTCATAGCGACGCTACAGAGCCATAAATAGCGACGCTTATAGCGATGCCCGAGAGAATTTTTTTTTGGTGGCAGGGCATTCACCCATCAACCATATTGTACTTGATTCACTTTTTAAAAAAAGTGCAAGGGTAGATAATAGATCCAAAATAGTCACCCACAAGACGCATTGTTTGCAAAATTGACAATTGTACACATCATAGGCAAAATGAATTGATTGGCAAATGTAATAATGACAATTGTACAACATCATAGGCATAAAGAATTGATTGGCAAAAGGAACTGCGGTGACAAATGTAATAATATACATGGTTCAAAAAGACGTATAAAATCCGTCTCATGATACATAAGCTATGAGAAACCCTAAACTAATGCTATCTAGCTACGGCTAAACTGACGTCGTCTAGTCAGACATCTCATCGCGTCCAAGCGGTGTATCTGTCGGATTCTGCAAAAAAAGACAATAAGACAGCTTTCAGTTAGTATAAACATATAACGACATTTATAAAACAATACAAAAAATAAAAAAGAGTAAACCCTAATACTAACCATGCCGCCGCGAGAACTGAGAATGTCCATCAGGGCGTTTAAGCCCTTCCTGCCTGCGTACTCGCGCTCGTACGGTGTGGGATCACGTCCTGTCATCGACCACTGTCAAAACATACAAAGATTTCATTATGTTAGAATTAAAAAACTCATAAACCCTAAACTATCGAACATAAAGAGCAATGTGAAAACACTTACAAAATCGGCCTCAAATGATGCCCATCCACCGCTCCCCAAGTGGTGCGAGCTCCCTGCCTCTACTCGCGCTCTGGCTGCATCCTTTTGTTGCTTCCACTTGTCAGGATTCTCACGCGCTGCTTTCTTCGCATTCTTCCAATCTTCTTTGGCCAGCCAATCTGGCCTGTTCCACCCATTCTTGATTGCTTTTTGCACTTCGGAACGCTTGTGTTTGCAGTATTCGTGCATTCGAATCTTCATCAGGTCTTCATTGAAGCGCTGATCCCGTGTTGGAACGGGGAACTCATCATGAAGTATGCTGATTTATTTTTTTTTTCTAAATCACTTGGTACTTCACTCCATTTGTTTAGTATGTAGTGTCTAAACAGCTGAGAGCAAAGACCACGCATGCGCGAGATCACCTTCTTGCCGTCATCATCCATGATGATGCCGCCGCTGATGTCGATGGAGTAAGGCAAGCCCTCTGGCCAGTGACGCGTGAACCTGGGTGTCCCGGCAGGGGTCTCTAGCGGCGTGTCGATGGGGGTACGGACGTCAGGTGTCTCCACCGGCGTCTGGGCCCCGAAGCGAGGAGTGTCTAGTGGGGTGGCTCCTGGCGGAGTAGGTAGAGGTGTGTAGCTTCTAGGAACAGTCAGCCGTGCAAAACCTGGCGTAGATGGCGATGATGTGGCTGGTGTGGGGGCGGGCAAAGAAGGGGAGGGTAAAGAGCCTCGTCGAACACGAGGCGGTGTGGAGGCATCGGTGGCGGAATCCCCATAACAATCGCCACCGCCACCACTAGAGCGCCAGTGTCTAGACGAGTGTGAAGCTCGTCTCGTTGACGCCGAAGCTTCGGAGCGCGCCGAATGCTCCAAAAGAGAGGGAGATGCGGATGGAGTAGGAACGCGCGATGATGCGCCAGAGCGATGACGCTCCACGTACCACTGTCTCTGCTGCGGTGACAAAGAAGAAAGAAACTCCTCATCATCCATACCTGCATTAAACACACGAATATTTAAACTTAATATCGAATGAATAGAGTAGACAATGACGCAAAGACCATTAAATACAATGACATAATGACGCATATAAATACAATGACGCAATGAATTGAGTGATAGAAGAGGCAAGTCGAAAACTCAGAATTTTCAATCAAAAGATGAGAGCGCGAGTATAAAAGAGTGTTATACACCATGGAAGGTACTTAGAGAGCCAGATCTTTTACAACACGAAGCAAAATTGTTCAAATACAATATTTGTGGCTTTAAGAGATCTCTCTCTCATCCTCGCATAACTCAGCATAACTTCCTATATCTATATAGAGCTCTCTGTTTAAACACATATCCTCTGTTTCATTTTGTAGCTCCTCTGCATGCACCCCATATAGAGTAGTAGCATCTTGATGCTCGTCTGGCACCACCGCAGCGGCTTCTGATTGAGCATCTTCTCTGATCTCCTCCACTGCTGTCGTTGTGATTGGCACATGGTAGCCTTCATACGTCCTTGCACTACGAGGGGCTACCTCTATGACGTACCACCAGTTTGATGTAGACTTTGTAGGATGAAATATTACCTGCCAGAGCCACATAACTTACATGAGAGCTTTCAAGCACATAACTTGTAAAAGGGGGATGTTAACTATTTACATACTTACTTGTTCACAATGCTCGGGTAGTACGAAAGTGTCTCTTAGGTCAGTCCATTTCTTAGTAGAATCCACCTCAAGAAAACCAGACTCTCCTCTACGCACAGTAGCGTTGCGACCCTCCATGATTATCTTGAACCATTGCACGTCGAACAAGTCGACAAAAAATCCTCTGTAATCGATCCTCAAAATCTCTTGCAGCGTGCCGAAGTAAGTGAGTTCCGCCACCACAGGATCTGCATCAGAGGAACGTCGTCGACTAGACTGTTCAAATTTTGCCATGATTCCACAATCTTGAGTAAAACACTTTTTGTCGATTCGTTCCACCCTAAAATGTCGACCTTTACACCATGCTGTTGTGTATGACTTATACTACAACGAACAAAGATTATGAGTGGCCATTCAAACGTTTATAAATAAAGTCACTTGCTAGTCGTACATTGCAAACTTACCTTGGTCGCGCAACCCCGAGAGTACTCCCACTCTTCTTCAGTCACTTCGTCACCGCATTGTTGTGCGCTTTTCAATTGGTTGTGCAACCATCTTAAGCTCATGAAGGTTGGTAGGCTCTCCAGAACCGCTGGATAGTGCATCGGTGGTCGTCTTCCCCGTCTCCACTCGATTCGTGCCCTTTGTCGCTCTTGCTTTGCATCCTCATATTGTGAAATCCACTTTTGCATCACTGGATTGTGAAGCATGCAAAATCGGTTGATTTTAGCCTCTAGATCTTCCGTCATCTTCTTCTCAACACCGAGATTGCACATGACAATCCCAGATATGCGCTCATCATCTATGGTTCGCCATAGCGTGTCCCGGGATTTATCAAATCCGTCTAGCCACTCTCCAATGTACACTAGGGACTCTGATACCAACCAACCTTCTGCCATGCTATCCTCCGGACGTGCCTTTTGACGCACATATCCCTTAAGCGTTTTCATGAAATGCTCTAAGAAGAACATCCATCTGGAATGAACTGTGCCAGCTATTTCCACCTCATCAACTATGTGAACAAGAAGATGCACCTGAATGGTTAGCATTGTAGTAGGAAAATGTTTCTCAAAAATGCACACAAGCTCCGCAGCATTTAGTTTGGCGAATGGTATGGAGTCTACGTTGATCTCCTTTTGTGAGATCCATTGCACCAGCTTTGCAAGTTTGTAGATTGTGTTACGGATGTCGAGAGACAAACATCCCTCAATGGCAACCGGTAAAATAAACTGCAAAGTATGTGCAGCAATGATATTAAAGTCCACATTTTATGCAATGATATTAAAGTCCACTATGAACGTACCTGACACATTTTATGCCAATCGTGTGACTTCAAACCGGTAAGCTTTCCTTCTTTAGTAAAACACGTTCGGAGCGAGTGCATTACGCCAGTGGGGGTCCGCAAAGATCGAATGGTCTCTTTTACTTTGCGTTCTTGGGCTCCTGTGAAAATCCATGGTGCTTTAGGGAGTTTTATCGATCCATCAGACGCTGTTTGCGGCCAATATTGCTCCATACGATCCACATTTCTAAGGTCAACTCTGGCTCCCAAAGTATCTTTCTTGCCGGTCATATGGTCCCATAGTAGATTACCCACATTCTTGAATATGTGCATTGGATCGAGCAAGTGATTGATCATGAGTCGGGGCCAGTATGGTAACTCGTACCATAGAGATAGTCTCTTCATCCCTGGAGGCAATCCGTCATCGCACATCTCCTTCTGCTCTAACCATGCTTGTGCAGACATCCTTGGTGGCTTTCTTCCCAAAAAGCCGTCGCGTAACACATGATTCTCTGGAAGATACGCTTGATGACCTTCGTAGATTTGCTTCTTCAGTGAGGGTGCCCTACGTGCATTCAGTCTAGGTCCACATGTGACACATGCTCTGTATCCGCTTGTTTGAAGCCCTGCATGTATACACATGATAATAGATCAACTATGGGAAAAAACAAGATTTACAGTGTCTGAGTGAGGAGTGTCAATAGATCACCTGAGCATTCTGTTAGCCCGGGATAGTCATGCATGGTCCACATTAGAATGCCTCTGATCAAAGCATTCCGTCGTCCTGTGTGTCGGCTCATATCCACCACCTCTATGCCAATCCACAATTGTTGTAGCTCTTCCAATAGTGGACGAAGATACACATCCATATTCCCCACTTTATATCGCCCTGGCACAATCAAGCTTAGCCATAGGTGCCCCTTCTTCGTAGTCAACCACGGGGGAATGTTGTAGTTGACGATGACAACGGGCCATACACTGTAAGATGTTGATCTTTGACCAAATGGATTTACGCCATCCATAGCCAGGCCTAAGCGCAAATTTCGAGCTTCCCTGGAAAAATCCGACCATGTTCCATCTATATGTTTCCACGCTACGCAATCTGCAGGAATTCGTAGCACACCATCCGAAGATTTATTCTCCTCATGCCATGATGCTAGGGCGGCCATGGACTTACATTCGAAGAAATGCTTGATGCGAGGAAGCAGAGGGAAATGTCGCAAAACCTTTTGTGGAATTTTTGTCCCGTGGAGATCTACTCGATATCTTTCGGAATCACATTTCGGACACTTCTCCATGTCTATGTATTCCCCTCTGAAAAGAATGCAGTCATTAGGACAAGCGTGGATAGAATTGTAATCCATCCCCAAGTTTCGCAAAATCTTTCTTGCTTCATCTCGGGAATCTGGCATCACATTGTCAGCTGGTAGTATGTGCTCTTTCAGCAATCTACACAACATAAAAATATGATACAGTCGTGTAAAAATCTATCAGATCATTATACATTTAGAGTTTTATTAAAGTAAACTAATCGTAATAGATCACCTGAAAAGCGCTGTGATGCTAGTGTCACTCCATCTAAACTTTGCCTGCATGTTGAGAAGAACCAGGAGTGCTTTCAATCTAGACATACGTGCTCCATTATACAATGGCGTATCGGCTTCACTTTTCATATCATCGTAGATAAGCCTTTCTGAATCCATGATCGTCTCGATCATTTCATCAATCTCGGGCTCAAACATTGCCTCGTTGGGAATGTGCTCTGCATGATCATCCCCCGAGCTGTCAGAGGCTACATCTTGTGGCCTCACATATGTTGCTTGACCAAAGCGCCTGCGAACACGTCTATTGGGTTGCAAGATTGCTGCTTGTTGGCCAGCGTCAGAGTCCGACGAGTTATAATTGGCAACAACTCGATCTATAATAGATGGATCGAACTCGCCAAATTCGCGAACGTGCTGCAAAGAAACACGTCTTGTCCGTCGCACAGCATGCTTGCATTGATTACAAGGACATAAGACCCTCGTTGAGAGATAGGTGTTTCGGTTGGACGGTCCCACATCCTCGTCGCTACTCATAATGAGGATAAAAAACTTATAACCTGGACAACAAATTTAATATTCTATTGGCATTCTTCGTCTTATCTCTCTCTCTCTCTCTCTCTCTCTCTCTCTCTCTCTCTCTCTCTTTACCTCACATTCTCTAGTCATGTCCAATCCCCGCACACCTCGGTCTAGAGGTGCACGGAGATCAAAACCACCGGGTTATAATCTCGTCTTTATTGGTCAATACCTATATTTGTGGGTACAAGAAATCTACACACCCACGTCTACATGATACTGCATGTAGTGGACAAAACCCCTTTGCCCCTTCTCTAGCTGTAGCACTTCACAGTATCTTAACATCTTTTCACAGTAGATCTTTTCACTGTTCGTCTAACTCTAAACCCTAAACCGTAAGTAATTCTTGTGTGGACTCGATCTAACGTAAATAAGCGTAAATCTAAAAAAACGTAAATCTAACTAAAAATAAACCTAAATCTAATTTAACGTAAGTCTACATCTAACCTAATCTTTAACGTCTTTTGGGATAGTTTCCTACGACGTTAAAACTCTCTTCTTCTTGTGTGTGTGTGTGTGTGTGTGTGTGGGTAAACCTAAATAAACCTAAGTCTAATCTAATATAACATAAATCTAAATCTAACGTAAATTATGTTATATTAAAAACAAAGAACTAAACTAACAGGGATTATAAGAACCTTAAAACTGATTTAACACATAATTTTTCACATAACTCGGCAAGAGTTGGCATTCTCATCACTAAAGATGTGAGAGTTAACTTCCGGTGCTGACGCTGCCTGATCTCCATCCACATCTGATGACAGCAATTGGCCCTTTAGACCGTTCTTGCTCTTGTTACTAACTTTGAAGTTGCTGTTGAATGACTAGAGGTTGTCTAGATGGTCATTGTGTCGGGGATGTAGTGACTCTTGCCGCCCTGAAGATCCACCTTCTTCCCTATCTTCTGAAGACATTTCACCAGTACTTTTGGATCGACGGAGCCCACCATGAGTGAAGGCAGCAATACCCTATATTCCATTGAGGGCTTTCTTCACCCGCTTCATGCAGGCATCGCAGTCTATGGAGACCTAAATCTAATCTAATATAACGTAAATCTAAATCTAGCGTAAATAAATGTAAATCTAGTTAAAAATAAACGTAAATCTAATTTAATGTAAGTCTACATATAACCTAATCTTTAACGTCTTTTAAGATAGTTTCCTACGACGTTATAACTCTCTTCTTCTTGTGTGTGTGCGCGTGTGTGGATGTGTGTGCCAATAAAAAGAGATAAATGGTATAACCTTTCTATCACCCATGCCAAGTATGATAGATTGATTATGCCATTTCCCTCTTGAATAATAGGTTTTGAGTTCAACTCCTCGTCGGCTAGATCTTTAGGTCTTTTAATTTTAATTAGTTTCCTACGACGTTAAATTAGTTTCTCTCTCTTTCTCTCTCAATGTGTGTGCGTTTTTTTGGATCGTATGCATGTTTTCTCTCTCTTTTCCTCTCTCAATGTGTGCGTTTTTTGTTTATGCATGTTCTCTCTCTCTTTTCCTCTCTCAATGCGTGCGTTTTTTGTTTATGCATGCTCTCTCTCTCTTTTTCTCTCTCAATGTGTGTGTGCATTCTTTGTTTATGTATGTGTGTGTGCGTTTTTGTTTTTGTTTGTACTCTCTCTCTCTCTCTCTCTCTCTCTCTCTCTCTCTCTCTCTCTCTCTCAAAAACACTATGTGTGTGTGTATGTGTGTGTGTGTGTGTGTGAGAGAGAGAGAGAGAGGGAGAGAGAAAGAGGGGAAGGGAACATGAGAATGAGGAGAGGGAAGGAGCATACCTGGCTCTCCTTCCTCTCCTCGTGTGTGTGTGTGTGTGTGTGTGTGTGTGTGTGTGTGTGTGTGTGTGTGTGTGTGTGTGTGTGTGGAGAAGAAAAAGAGAGAGAGAGAGAGAGACAGAGAGAGAGAGAGAGTGAGGGAGAGCGTTACTTGCTCCTTGCTTGAGGGCGCCGAAAAACTCAGATCTGAGATCTGAGTTTTTGGGCGCGCTCGGTTATTTTTTTAGCCCAGCCGGCGTCGCTATGAGCATCGCAAATTTCTTTGTAAATTTGCGACGCTCATAGCGATGCCGGGAATTTTTTTTTGAGCGTCGCTGTGTGAGCGTCGCTAATATGAATAGCCTCTTGTAGTGTCAAAATAGTCACATGTATCCAAGAAGGGAGCAACAATGGTGTTCCATTTTCTTAGGTCCACATAGCACTAGTGAGTGCCCTACGTTTAGAGTAAAATTTAATGGAACTTGCAACGCATGTGGTAGGTATGGTCACCAAGCTAAGGATTGTTTAATGATCAAACGTATGATGGCAAATAGACCACCTGTAGCCTAGACGGATGCGCCTCGAGCTCCTGTATTGATGCCTGCTCCACCTGTTGAGCAACTACCGCAACACATGGTCCCTAGATCTCAAAATGTTGTACAAGCTACACCGCTACCACCTCCTGTGCTAGGACCGCAGCCCCCGCATCCAAGAGTCGCCCCTATGAACCAAGTGGGTTGCGAGCCATCTAATGCTTATGCAGATGGCTGTGAGGAGGAAATAGACACTAGTATTGCCTACAGACTTGATACATTGGAAGAGTGTCCTATATACTACATGGAAGATTGTTGGGGGCAAGTCAAGCCGGTTTATCAAGCTGCTGCTCTCGCATCCAGAGGTCAAAATATCAACATCCAGGCTAGGAGGCCACCTCTTCAATGCTACGAGTGTGGTGGACCACATCAGGCAGCAGAGAGCCCTATTAGGCTGCAAAAGAATGCTGCACAGATGCAAATGAATCAAGGGAGCACGTCTGCAATGCCAATACTCACATGTAATCGTTGTGGCATAGATCACTTGATTGCCCAATGCCCCTATAACCCAAATGCGCCTAAAATCACACCCCTAAATTTGGTCGAAATTGCTAGTGTGACATCGCCAATACCACCCATCGCACCCGCTTATGCGCTTACACGGTCCATGCTTCAAGGGCCAAGCCATATCCTCGAAGAGAGAGATACCGCGTCAGTTATCCAAGCAAAGAAAAAGAAGACACGAAGGAAGAGGTCACAGAATACGGGAAATTCAAAGCCAAGTTCCAAAACAAACATAGGAACAGGAGATGACCCCGTGTATATGAATGACCTCGAGGATGATTCAGATTCAATCGAGACAATGGAGACTAGAAAACCGAATGAGAGAAAACCATAAAGAGCCTCTGAAAACACCACAAGTGTTTCCAAATCCAATCCAAGACCCCCAAGATAAGCCGCAGGGGCAAAAAGGGAAGAATCGTAAAAAGAAGATTGGGACGTACCCAAACCCAATAGACGAGATTGAGCAGGTGAAACATCTAAGAGGTTTAGTGGAGGAGACTCAAAGGAAACTAGAACCAGAACCCATGCATGTCAAAATTCATGACACAGTGTTTCCCACGCAAGTTCATCCACCCCACATGAACCATAGACCGTTAGCCATATCTAGTATCATCCAAGAAGGGAGTGAGGACGGGACATCAGAAAGTGAGCATACACCTTTCTTGTTGGAAAGGATGTTTAACAAAGGAATACATGATCCCATTGAGGAATATGAGATTCCATCCTCACCAGTTCCTAGTCAAGGACCTACACCCTGCAAAATGCCAATGAATGTTGCCAAACTAGTGGACTTCATGTCTTCTGAGGTCCGAACCACGATCATAGAAAAGCTGTATGGAGATCCTGAGTTATTCCTTGCACTTCGAGCATTCCTTAACGGAGACTACAAAAAGATTACCGCAGTTTGCGCAACCAAATAGGCCTGACTCGATTATGATTGATGAGAAAAATCATGTGCAATCACTTGACTTAGATGGACACGAGTCTGTGATCGAGGTACCCATTAACGAATTAGGGCAGTATTTTGAAGGCGACGAGTCTAATGCGACCCTACCCATCACTACCAAGGGATTAACTATAAAGGGAACTCTTGATGGTGGTGCGGGAGTTAGCATCGTTACAAAATATTGTTGGGAATCCATGGGAAAACCCTGCCTCAGTGTTACTAACATTGTGGTAAAGATGGCAAATGGTACCATAGCCAAACCTATGGGGATGCTCAAGGATCTTAAGATCAAAGTTCTAGGACACAAGGTACGACATACGTTCATTGTAATGGATTTCTTTAAACACCTTATGTCATATGAAATGATTTTAGGACGACCATTCATGAGGGAAGCACAAATGGTTCATGATTGGTCTAAAAATCATGTCTATTTGCAATTCCAAGACTCTGTCGTTAGAGTGGATTTGGTGACTGGTAAGATACACCCCTTAGGGAGTAAAACCATTATTGATCATCGCTCTGACACCACAGTTTACTTGGCCCCACTACAATATTGTTACACTTGTAAGAAGGATACAGACATTGGCCAAGATTCTCCTTACATGGATGTGTTACGGGGTATGACAGAATCAGACAACGTAGACTGGGTACACCTAGCTGCAACCATAGATACCTGGGGAAATAGACGAACCACTTGGGTCACACCAGAGGGGGAAGAGGTACCACAAATTGCACCTCTGAACATGATAAGTGCCATACATGCATCTTCTAAGGGCAAGCCAATTGTAGACCAATCTGACAATGACACCGATAGCTCAATAGAAGACTTTGACCAACACGACTCAGACACTGACTCCCAGAGTGAAACGGATTCTGAATCTCATGAATTAGAGAGTGGAGCAAGTTCAAAGTCAAAACATTCGGAAGGACCGAGCACATCAACCGATGATAGCTCCTCCGAGAGTGAAGAGGACACCAACGAGGACTCCTTTAGTGAGCCAGATCTAAATGCAAATCAAAAGCAGGTCTCAAATAAGAAAAAGAAAAACTTTAAGAGGCATCGATATCGATCCAATGTACGTGCTAGGATAAAAAAGAAGAGATCCTCAGCAGAATGGCTCAGTTATATAGGAGCATGTGATGCTCATCGAAAATTGGTAGACGATTGGGGTGAATATCTCCACAATGTTATGTGGTGTAGACCACGACCCCATGGCATAGCCCAATTAGAGATCATAGACAAGCCAAAGTTGAGCCGCACTGCAAGGAGGCGTCAAAACCAAGAGTTAGCTCGACAACACAAGAAAGCAGAAATGGAAGCACAGACCAAAGCACAACCAGAATCCACAGACTTGCATCCTACACCAGAACATTTCAAATCTTACACCACAGGGGAAGCAAACGTTGTGTACACAAAAGCCCAAAGAATACCTATCGAAGGGAATAATGGAATCTATGATGGTCCGGCAATAGTTAAAGAAATAGAATTAGCCGACCCCGGTGAAGAATCAAAACCTGTTTTTATTGCCCAACACCTCACAGAAGCTGAAGAGGCGGTCCTCAAAGAGCTTCTCAAGGAATTCAAGGACATATTCGCTTGGACATACCATGATATGAAAGGTGTTCCACCTTCTGTGGTCCAACATACAATCCCTATGATTAGCACTGCGAAGCCCGTACAACAAAGACCCTACCCGATGAATCCTAAGTACGCAAAGATCATTCAAGAAGAACTAGAAAAGCTTATCAAATGTGGGTTCATATATCCTATTGAACACTCTGAATGGGTGTCTCCAATAGTTATCGTGCCAAAAAAGAATGGGAAACTCAGGGTGTGCGTGGACCTCAAAAAATTTAATGCAGCTACTAGAAGAGACCATTAGCCCCTACCATATTCCGAACATGTACTCGAAAGAGTTGCAGGCAAGGAAGCTTATAGCTTTCTAGATGGGTACTCAGGCTACAACCAAATCACGATAGCGCTAGAGGACCAAGCTAAAACTGCCTTCATCACAGAATTTGGCGTGTTTGCATTTCGTGTGATGGCTTTTGGCTTAACAAATGCCCCTGCTACATTCCAACGATTAATAAACACTGCTTTTAAAGAATATTTGAGAGAGTTTTGTGAAGCTTTCTTAGACGAACTTTGTGTTTACTCTTCTTGGAAAGAACATCTATCATGTTTGCGGAAGGTGTTTAAAAAGTGTAGGTTTATTCGTATCTCATTGAACCCGTTCAAATGCCAATTTTGGGTCAAGCATGGAGTTATTTTAGGGCATATAGTATCTAAGAATGGTATCTCAACCGATGAGAGCAAAATTAAAGTGATTCTAGAGTTACCACCACCAACCAATTACAAGGGAGTTCAAAGGTTCATGGGACACGTGGGTTATTATTGACGGTTTATTTTATTTTTCGCTGAGATAGCACGTCCTTTGTACAAGCTTCTCATTGAATTTAAATGGACTGAAGAGTGTGACCAGGCCTATGAACAATTGAAGAAAACACTAGCAAGTGCTCCGATTTTAAGGACACCTAACTGGGATGTCATTTTCCATGTGCATATTGATGCATCAAACTTTGCTATTGGGTGTGTTCTCACTCAACCAGGAGAACATAAATTGGACTATCCCATTAGCTTTGCAAGCCGTCAATTGAACGATGTTGAAAAGAACTACACCACTACAGAGCGAGAAGGTTTAGCAATGGTTTATGCAGTAAAGAAATTTCGCTACTACCTTCTGGCAAACAAGTTTGTATTTTATGTGGATCATCAAGCATTGTTGTATCTGGTAAACAAGCCATGCTCCACAGGAAGAATCACACGATGGTTGTTAATTCTTCTGGAGTTTGATTTCACGATTGTAGTGAGACCCGGTAAAAGGCACGTCATGGCTGATCATTTGTCTCGCATACCCAATGGTGAAGCCCCTACAGGAGTTGATGATGAATTACCCGATACTTCCCTATTCATAGTTGAGACTATGTCTGAATGGAGTGAGAACATTGTTAACTTTTTAGTTAATGGTTTTCCACCCAAGGAACTTCGTAAGGATATCGCTCGAAGGCTAGTAAAAGAATGTGAACCCTATTGTTTGATTGTCGGAACTCTGTATAGACTAGGCAAGGACGATATTCTTAGGCGTTGTGCCCGCGAGGATGAATATTTGTATATCTTGCAAGAAGCACATATGGGCATAGCAGGAGGACATTTTTCAGGAGACCTGACTACTAGAAAGGTGCTGCAATCAGGCTATTGGTGGCCAACTTTATTTAAGGATGCATCACTTTTTACAAAAGGGTGTGATGAGTGCCAACGTTACAAGACCACACAGCGCAAAGACAGAATGCCCTTACATCCTATTAAAGTAACCCAACCATTTGAAAAATGGGGCTTAGACTTTGTAGGTCCAATTAGTCCCGCAGCTCGCAACACTCAATCTCGATATATTCTCGTTGCTACGGACTATGTAACAAAGTGGGCTGAAGCTAAGGCTTCACAAAAAGCTGACGCGAGGACAACAGCTAAGTTTCTTTTTGAGAACATTATCACAAGATTTGGTTGCCCTTTGGAAATTGTTAGTGATAATGTTACCCATTTTATAAATGAGGTAATAAGAGAGCTTACCATAACCTTTATGATATCCCACCATAAGTCTACACCTTATTACCCGCAAGCTAATGGACAAGCCGAGAGCACCAACAAGACTCTAATCTCTATTTTAACCAAGACGGTAGAAGCTCATCGCACTGATTGGGATTTGAAGTTGACATCTGCTCTATGGGCTTATCGTACTGCTTGTAAAGTGGCTATTAATTGTACGCCATTCAAAATGGTATACGGCCAAGAAGAGGTTATGCCTTGGGAGTTTGTCATTCCTAGTCTTAGGGTAGCTTCACAAGAAGGATGGAATGGTAACCCCTTAACCGAGCGTTTGTATATCTTAGAAAAACTAGACGAAGAGAGACAGTTGGCTGTGTAAAATGCTCTTGTGGAAAAGGATAGGAGAAAGAAGTGGTTTGATCGCCATGTGAAGGACAAGGACATCAAAGTTGGTGATAAAGTCCTTATGTATGGAGTACGTAAAGAGAAGAAAAAGTTGAAATATGCTGGTAAAGGACCATATAGAGTATGTGAAATTACCCCACAAGGTACCCTTCGTGTGGAAACTCTTGATGGAGTTGAAACCATTGGATTCCTCAATGGGAGTAAATTCAAAAGATATTATGATCCTTTAAGCCAAGAAGAACTACGGGCCATTCATCAAAAGAAGGCCGCCAAAGCACAAACCGAGTTAAAGAAGATACAAGCTCAAGCTGAGGCTAAGCAGCGACAACAACGTATAAGACAAAAACGAGAGGCTAACCTTGGAGTCACAAATGCATTCCACGTGGAAATCGAAGAGGATTGGTTGGACTCTGACACACCTCTACGATACCCTATTGAGTTAAATAGTGCCTATGAAAAAGTGCTATATAACGCCTTATTGGACACGGGTGCTAAATAATCTGCTATTCTATGGGGTGTGGTGTCAGTTAGGGAAGCCACCTCTATCTGAGAGTATTATCCAAGTCAAGGGTGTCAACAAGAAAAAAACTACGGTTTTTGGAATCTGGCACACTTCTGTCAGTTATGACAATGGAATTGTAGCTCAAGACTTTTTGGTCATGCCTACTGGAACTATGGAGGGTAATATAAACCTAGGACGCACATGGATGATAGCCACCAAATGCACTATTGATTGGGGGACTGGGGGTGTCACAACGCAAAAACCAACTCTTATCCCTACCACTCAAGCCATAGTCCCTGAGATATTGCCTAAGGAAATAAAACCCAAGACATTGCATGTCCAGGAGGTTGAACCATACGTCCCCATAGCCCAACTCTCTAGATCTTCAACTGATGTAGTTGAAAGAAAGCTTGAGACACACAAGAACCATCCTAATATAACAAAGAAAGCATACAAGTGGGTCCCTAAAGCTTCTTTAGTAACCATGGCTGATGCTAAAAAACGGAAGCCTCGTAAGAAACGTCCCACTCGCTCCAAGAAATGTAAGAAAACGTGGAGCTGGATTTCTAAACGACTATTAAAAGCCCAAGGATACTATAAAGGAAATGATCAAATCTGGGTGCCCAAACGTAAATTGTACTCTTACCTATCACCTGGCCCATTTAAACCCAATCCTGTGGCTCCAAAACAAATTGAAAATCGTGGCAAGGAAAAAATCACGGAATGCGACACACCTGCTCCAAAGCTAGTTTGCGTACCAAAGAAAGAAAGATTTGTTCCACTTAGCTCAGGAACAGGAAAAGCAAATGAAGCTTCTTTCTCTTCATGTAGTTCCTATATGGAATGTGCGCTCCTTGCCGCACTGTCGAAGCAAGGGACTTGCCAATACACCGTGTGCGAGCCACAAACGGCTCCAAGCACACAACAAGCCTAAAGTAGCAAGCTCAAGAAAACAAAGGGTGTGTCACTCACCGCTCTACGCTCGCCTTCGTGGTGGATTCCTCGCCGCGATGAAGAAGAATCTGTAGTCGTGCCGCGCTCAACCGCTTCGCCGCCGTCGTGCCTTCGTAATGCTCGATCGCACACACACTCTCCCTCTCTCTCTCTCTCTCTCACACACACACAAGGAGGTGAAGAAGAAGAAGATGGAGATGGAGCAAGAGCACTCTTCAATTGCACAAATGAGAGAATGAGTAAAAATTAGGTTTAGTTGGCTTTTATAGGAGCTCACCCCATTCACACTTGGGCGCCCATGCTTAACCAACTAATCCCTTGAATGTCCAAGTTAAAGTGCGCCTCTCATCGGCGATCACTCTACCTTTCCCTATTGGACCGACAAACCCGGTACCTGACTCTACCAAATACATAATACGCGTCCATCTTAGGTGATGGGTGTCCGTGTGCCATGAGGGTTAACATGCCCCCCTTCCTGATGTAGATTCCGTCCTCGGAAGCTATTGAGTTGAAGCTGGGTCGTCGAGGTGGAAGAGCATTTGAGATGAATGTCCTTAGCCTTCTTCAGTCACTGCAAAATCAAACAACATTGGCACAGTAATTGCATTCTCTTACAAAGCATATGCAGTTTTAGGTAGACACATTGATTGGTAAAAGAATTTCAAACAATTTGTTAGCAATGAACATTAAATTGCAATGTAATCAAATGCATAAACAGATGTAAAGGCAAAAAATTAAACAAGTCTGGGGTCGCTAATTTGACGGTCGAAAAGCACTAGAGATCGAATATTAATACCATGGGTAAGCTTCTGAATTTTCTGTGGTCAATTAAGTTGTTTAATCGCGAGAGCCAAGTATTCATGTTCAAGGGCTGACTAGAGGCTATATCTAGAAAACCTTGTAGTTAAGCTACCATAAAAGGAATTTCTCATGAAATCATCGCCTGGCTGATTACTTTTTCTTTGACCCCCCAAGGTCTTTTCACAGTGATTCAATTATGATGTGTGTGCTTATTTTGTATGCCTTGGGTTTTTTGCTTTTCAAGGAAAAGCGCCCACACTGGGAACCTCTAGGGCTCTAGTACCATAGGCAATACATGTGAGTGAAGTACCAAATCAAGCTGAGATTTCTCTTCCAGCTTAAAATTTTACATTGTGGCACTTTGATTTTTTGCTTGTTCATTTTCAGCATTTAAATTTTGTAACTTTGGGGGGTCATATAACACTATTACCCTCCCCAGGCTCATCACATTAGTAAACTCCCTTTATAATACTTAAGCTAAAGGTCAATAGGGTTAAGCCCACTAGAAAGCCCTAGTACATTTCACACAATGCTGCCTAAATCGGATTAAGAACCTAAGTAACCATTGCTTATTAGCAAGGCATTTCCCATGGTATTAAGAGAAGATTTCTAATACCTAGCTTGGTCAAACTAGCTTAGTCGGACTGCTTGATTTTTACACCTAAACAAGTGATTATGACAAAAGATTGCATTGAATTAAATGTTGGATACTAAGCCAATGCGCTGAATAGTATGCTACCAATCACAATCAAAGCAGACAAACATGGATGCAAAAAAGATAAGGGCAATGCTAATGGACAAGAAACACCTGTTTGTGTTGATGGTCGCGCTTGATATGAAGTGTGAACGAGAGAAAGGTTCCATGAAGGTCCAAATCCTATCAATAGCAACACGCTCCTGTACACACTAGGAAACAAAAGGAATACCTCCAGGAGGCACATCAGTGGGAAAAATTAAAACTCCTAAAAAACAAACTCAAAACACAATCTAGACCCCTAACCTACCTATCTGTCACCCCTTTTAGAATCAAGGAAAGAGGATATTATATAAACCGGGTGGCCACCCTAAGGCTAGGCCTCTATCCTCATCATCTAGATAAATAAAATTGTTGTCCGTGAGGCCATAGTCTTCCTCGGTCTCTATTAGTTCCTCTTCATCATCCTCTTGTGCAAGCATGCTAATCAAGAACCTCGTGATGCGTGGATACTCATCTTGTGCAAAAGAATAAGCATGTGCCATTGGAGACACATTCGCCACTGGGTAGGGATCACTAGTTAGCCATAGACGTATCAGCCATTCTAACTCCTCAAAATTTCTCTCACATGCAAGGCTCTCTATCAAATCCCATTCGCAAGAAAGTATAGGGTAGCATACGTAGAACACTTGTTGAAAAGACAAGGGGTACCTTTCATCAAAAATAGAAGTGCATGCCTCTGGTGAAGTAGCCATTTCTGACAAGACAGATAGATTTGGTTAGGCCTTTAAAACATAAGAGTTGTTTTTGAGTGTTGCTTGACTTGACACGGTGAATTTGGACTTATATGTAAGATCTGATAGGGTGCTCTCTCATTGCTAGGCGCTCTTGCTCTTTACTATTTTTCTTTTTTTGTGAGTATAAGGCTATATATATACATTCCCTAAGATCGGAGATTAAGAGGTCAGGGAAAAAGGTTGAGAGGGAAGCAAGTGAATGATGGATGTCCACAAACACTCCCCCCTTCCTTGGGTAGATCATACCATTTGAAATGAGCTTGTCACCCTTTGAAACCAATTGTTCCAGTTGGTAATAGGTGAGGATTTTTGCCAGTAGTTTTCTATTACCCTAGGTGCCTCGTCAAGTTGTAAGGGTGGTAAGGTACTCTCCCAGGATTTTATTTGCAACGTTGTTGTAGGTGGTGAACTTACCCCGGAAGGTGCAAACTCTTTCGTGCTTGGATGGATATGTACAGTGGTAGGTGGATGTTGTGTCGAAGCTTCTATTTGCATATAGGAACTACATGAAGAGCAAGAAGCTTCATTTGATTTCCCTGTTCCTGAGCTAGGTGGAACAAATCGTTCTTTCTTTGGTACCCAAACTAGCTCTAGAACGGGTGTGTAACATTCCATGATTTTTTCCTTTCCGCGATTTTCAATTTGTTTTGGAGCCACAGGATTGGGTTTACATGGGCCAGGTGATAGGTAAGAGTACACTTTACGTTTGGGCACCCAGATTTGATCATTTCCTTCATAGTATCCTTGGGCTTCCAATAGTCATTTAGGAATCCAACGCAGCGTTTCTTTACATTTCTTGGAGTGAGTGGTACAGTTCTTACTAGGTTTCCGTTTTTTTGCATCAACCATGCTCACTACAGAGGTTTTAGGGACCCACTTGTATGTTTTCTCTGTTATATTAGGATGGTTCTTGTGTGTCTCAAGCTTTCTTTCAACTACATTAGTTGAAGCTCTAGAGAGTTGGGCTATGGGGACGTATGGTTCAACCTCCTAGACATGCAATGTCTTGGGTTTTATTTCCTTGGGCAATATCTCAGGGACTATGGCTTGAGTGGTAGGGCTAAGAGTTGGTTTTTGCGTTGTAACACCCCCAGTCCCCCAATCAATAGTGCATTTGGTGGCTATCATCCACGTGCGGCCTAGGTTTATATTACCCTCCATAGTTCCAGTAGGCATGACCAAAAAGTCTTGAGCTACCACCCCATTGTCATACCTGACAGAAGTGTGCCAGATTCCAAAAACCGCAGTTTTTTTCTTGTTGACACCCTTGACTTGGATAATACTCTCAGATAGAGGTGGCTTCCCTAACTGACACCACACCCCATAGGATAGCAGATTGTATTTAGCACCCGTGTCCAATAAGGCGTTATATAGCACTTTTCCATAGGCACTATTTAACTCAATGGGGTATCGTAGAGGTGTGTCAGAGTCCAACCCATCCTCTTCGATTTCCACGTGGAATGCATTTGTGACCCCAAGGTTAGCCTCTCGTTTTTGTCTTATACGTTGTTGTCGCTCCTTAGCCTCAGCTTGAGCTTGTATCTTGTTTAACTCGGTTTGTGCTTTGGCGGCCTTCTTTTGATGAATGGCCCGTAGTTCTTCTTGGCTTAAAGGATCATAATATCTTTTGAATTTACTCCCATTGAGGAATCCAATGGTTTCAACTCCATCAAGAGTTTCCACACGAAGGGTACCTTGTGGGGTAATTTCACATACTCTATATGGTCCTTTACCAGCATATTTCAACTTTTTCTTCTCTTTACGTACTCCATACATAAGGACTTTATCACCAACTTTGATATCCTTGTCCTTCACATGGCGATCAAACCACTTCTTTCTCCTATCCTTTTCCACAAGAGCATTTTGCACAGCCAACTGTCTCTCTTCGTCTAGTTTTTCTAAGATAAACAAACGCTCGGTTAAGGGGTTACCATTCCATCCTTCTTGCGAAGCTACCCTAAGACTAGGAATGACAAACTCCCAAGGCATAACCGCTTCTTGGCCGTATACCATTTTGAATGGCGTACAATTAATAGCCACTTTATAAGCAGTACGATAAGCCCATAGAGCAGATGTCAACTTCAAATCCCAATCAGTGCGATGAGCTTCTACCGTCTTGGTTAAAATAGAGATTAGAGTCTTGTTGGTGCTCTCGGCTTGTCCATTAGCTTGCGGGTAATAAGGTGTAGACTTATGGTGGGATATCATAAAGGTCGTGGTAAGCTCTCTTATTACCTCATTTATAAAATGGGTACCATTATCACTAACAATTTCAAAAGGGCAACCAAATCTTGTGATAATGTTCTCAAAAAGAAACTTAGCTGTTGTCCTCGCGTCAGCTTTTTGTGAAGCCTTAGCTTCAGCCCACTTTGTTACATAGTCCGTAGCAACTAGAATATATCGAGATTGAGTGTTGCGAGCTGCGGGACTAATTGGACCTACAAAGTCTAAGCCCCATTTTTCAAATGGTTGGGTTACTTTAATAGGATGTAAGGGCATTCTGTCCTTGCGCTGTGTGGTCTTGTAACGTTGGCACTCATCACACCCTTTTGTAAAAAGTGATGCATCCTTAAATAAAGTTGGCCACCAATAGCCTGATTGCAGCACCTTTCTAGCAGTCAGGTCCCCTGAAAAATGTCCTCCTGCTATGCCCATATGTGCTTCTTGCAAGATATACAAATATTCATCCTCGCGGGCACAACGCCTAAGAATATCGTCCTTGCCTAATCTATACAGGGTTCCGGCAATCAAACAATAGGGTTCACATTCTTTTACTAGCCTTCGAGCGATATCCTTACGAAAATCCTTGGGTGGAAAACCATTAACTAAAAAGTTAACAATGTTCTCACTCCATTCAGGCATAGTCTCAACTATGAATAGGGAAGTATCGGGTAATTCATCATCAACTCCTGTAGGGGCTTCACCATTGGGTATGCGAGACAAATGATCAGCCATGACGTGCCTTTTACCGGGTCTCACTACAATCGTGAAATCAAACTCAAGAAGAATTAACAACCATCGTGTGATTCTTCCTGTGGAGCATGGCTTGTTTACCAGATACAGCAACGCTTGATGATCCACATAAAATACAAACTTGTTTGCCAGAAGGTAGTAGCGAAATTTCTTTACTGCATAAACCATTGCCAAACCTTCTCGCTCTGTAGTGGTGTAGTTCCTTTCAGCATCGTTCAATTGACGGCTTGCAAAGCTAATGGGATAGTCCAATTTATGTTCTCCTGGTTGAGTGAGAACACACCCAATAGCAAAGTTTGATGCATCAATATGCACATGGAAAATGACATCCCAGTTAGGTGTCCTTAAAATTGGAGCACTTGCTAGTGTTTTCTTCAAATGTTCATAGGCCTGGTCACACTCTTCAGTCCATTTAAATTCAATGAGAAGCTTGTACAAAGGACGTGCTATCTCAGCGAAAAATAAAATAAACCGTCGATAATAACCCACGTGTCCCATGAACCTTTGAACTCCCTTGTAATTGGTTGGTGGTGGTAACTCTAGAATCACTTTAATTTTGCTCTCATCGGTTGAGATACCATTCTTGGATACTATATGCCCTAAAATAACTCCATGCTTGACCCAAAATTGGCATTTGAACGGGTTCAATGAGATACGATATAACCTACATTTTTCAAACACCTTCCGCAAACATGATAGATGTTCTTTCCAAGAAGAGTAAACACAAAGGTCGTCTAAGAAAGCTTCACAAAACTCTCTCAAATATTCTTTAAAAGCAGTGTTTATTAATCGTTGGAATGTAGCAGGGGCATTTGTTAAGCCAAAAGCCATCACACCAAATGCAAACACGCCAAATTCTGTGATGAAGGCAGTTTTAGCTTGGTCCTCTAGCGCTATCGTGATTTGGTTGTAGCCTGAGTACCCATCTAGAAAGCTATAAGCTTCCTTGCCTGCAACTCTTTCGAGTACATGTTCGGAATATGGTAGGGGGTAATGGTCTCTTCTAGTAGCTGCATTAACTTTTTTGAGGTCCACGCACACCCTGAGTTTCCCATTCTTTTTTGGCACGATAACTATTGGCGACACCCATTCAGAGTGTTCAATAGGATATATGAACCCACATTTGATAAGCTTTTCTAGTTCTTCTTGAATGATCTTTGCGTACTTAGGATTCATCGGGTAGGGTCTTTGTTGTACGGGCTTCGCAGTGCTAATCATAGGGATTGTATGTTGGACCACAGAAGGCGGAACACCTTTCATATCATGGTATGTCCAAGCGAATACGTCCTTGAATTCCTTGAGAAGCTCTTTGAGGACCGCCTCTTCAACTTCTGTGAGGTCTTGGGCAATAAAAACAGGTTTTGATTCTTCACCGGGGTCAGCTAATTCTATTTCTTTAACTATTGCCGGACCATCATAGATTCCATTATTCCCATCGATAGGTATTCTTTGGGCTTTTGTGTACACAACCTTTGCTTCCCCTGTGGTGTAAGATTTGAAATGTTCTGGTACAGGATGCAAGTCTGTGGATTCTGATTGTGCGTTGGTTTGTGCTTCCATTTCTGCTTTCTTGTGTTGTCGAGCTAACTCTTGGTTTTGACGCCTCCTTGCAGTGCGGCTCAACTTTGGCTTGTCTATGATCTCTAATTGGGCTATGTCATGGGGTCGTGGTCTACACCACATAACATTTTGGAGATATTCACCCCAATTGTCTACCAATTTTCGATGAGCATCACATGCTCCTATATAACTGAGCCATTCTGCTGAGGATCTCTTCTTGTTTATCCTAGCACGTACATTGGCTCGATATCGACGCCTCTTAAGGTTTTTCTTTTTCTTATTTGAGACCTGTTTTTGATTTGCATTTAGATCTGGCTCACTAAAGGAGTCCTCGTTGGTGTCCTCTTCACTCTCGGAGGAGCTATCATCGGTTGATGTGCTCGATCCTTCCGAATGTTTTGACTGTGAACTTGCTCCACTCTCTAATTCATGAGATTCAGAATCCGTTTCACTCTGGGAGTCAGTGTCCAAGTCGTGTTGGTCAAAGTCTTCTATTGAGCTATCAGTGTCACTGTCAGATTGGTCCACAATTGCCTTGCCCTTAGAAGATGCATGTATGGCACTTATCATGTTCAGAGGTGCAATTTGTGGTACCTCTTCCCCCTCTGGTGTGACCCAAGTGGTTCCTCTATTTCCCCAGGTATCTATGGTTGCAGCTAGGTGTACCCAATCCACATTGTCCGACTCAGTCATCCTAGGTAGGATATCCATATAAGGAGAATCTTGGCCAATGTCTGTATCCTTCTTACAAGTGTAACAATATTGTAGTGGGGCCGAGTGAACTGTGGTGTCAGAGCGATGATCAATAATGGTTTTACTCCCTAAGGGGTGTACCTTACCAGTCACCAAATCCACTCTAAGGACAGAGTCTTGGAATTGCAAATAGACATGATTTTTAGACCAATCGTGAACCATTTGTGCTTCCCTCATGAATGGTCGTCCTAAAATCATTTCATATGACATAAGGTGTTTAGAGAAATCCATTACAATGAACGTATGTCGCACCTTGTATCCTAGAACTTTGATCTTAAGATCCTTGAGCATCCCCATAGGTTTGGCTATGGTACCATTTGCCATCTTTACCACAATGTTAGTAACACTGAGGCGGGGTTTTCCCATGGATTCCCAACAATCTTTTGTAACGATGCTAACTCCCGCACCACCATCAAGAATTCCCTTTATAGTTAATCCCTTGGTAGTGATGGGTAGGGTCGCATTAGACTCGTCGCCTTCAAAATACTGGCCTAATTTGTTAATGGGTACCTCGATCACAGACTCGTGTCCATCTAAGTCAAGTGATTGCACATGATCTTCCTCATCAATCATAATCGAGTCAGGCCTATTTGGTTGCGCAAACTGTGATACTCCCGTTCGTAGCTCTCCGTTAAGGAATGCTCGAAGTGCAAGGAATAACTCAGGATCTCCATACAACTTTTCTATGATCGTGGTTCGGACCTCAGAAGACATGAAGTCCACTAGTTTGGCAACATTCATTGGCGTTTTGCAGGGTGTAGGTCCTTGACTAGGAACTGGTGAGGATGGAATCTCATATTCCTCAATGGGATCAGGTATTCCTTCGTTAAACATCCTTTCCAACAAGAAGGGTGTATGCTCACTTTCTGATGTCCTGTCCTCACTCCCTTCTTGGATGATACTAGATATGGCTAACGGTCTATGGTTCATGTGAGGTGGATGAACTTGCGTGGGAAACACTGTGTCATGAATTTTGACATGCATGGGTTCTGGTTCTAGTTTCCTTTGAGTCTCCTCCACTAAACCTCTTAGATGTTTCACCTGCTCAATCTCGTCTACTGGGTTTGGGTACGTCCCAATCTTCTTTTTACGATTCTTCCCTTTTTGCCCCTGCGGTTTATCTTGGGGGTCTTGGATTGGATTTGGAAACACTTGTGGTGTTTTGAGAGGCTCTTTATGATTTTCTCTTATTCGGTTTTCATTTGGTCCCATGTTACGATTTTCTTTGTCGGTCTTTCTCTTTGTGGTATTGGTTCTAGTCTCCATTGTCTCGACTGAATCTGAATCATCCTCGAGGTCATTCATATACACGGGGTCATCTCCTGTTCCTATGTTTGTTTTGGAACTTGGCTTTGAATTTTCCGTATTCTGCGACTTCTTCCTTCGTGTCTTCTTTTTCTTTGCTTGGATAATTGACGCGGTATCTCTCTCTTCGAGGATATGTCCTGGCCCTTGAAGCATGGACCGTGTAATCGCATAAGCAGGTGCGACGGGTGGTATTGGTGATGTCACACTAGCAATTTCAACCAAATTTAGGGGTGTGATTTTAGGCGCATTTGGGTTATAGGGGCATTGGGCAATCAAGTGATCTATGCCACAACGATTACATGTGAGTATTGGCATTGCAGACGTGCTCCCTTGATTCATTTGCATCTGTGCAGCATTCTTTTGCAGCCTAATAGGGCACTCCGCTACTCGATGTGGTCCACCACACTCGTAGCATTGAAGAGGTGGCCTTCTAGCCTGGGTGTTGATATTTTGACCTCTGGATGCGAGAGCAGCAGCTTGATAAACCGGCTTGACTTGTCCCCAACAATCTTCCATGTAGTATATAGGACACTCTTCCAATGTATCAAGTCCGTAGGCAATACTAGTGTCTATTTTCTCCTCACAGCCATCTGCATAAGCATTTGATGGCTCGCAACCCACTTGGTTCATAGGGGCGACTCTTGGATGCGGGGGCTGCGGTCCTAGCACAGGAGGTGGTAGCGGTGTAGCTTGTACAACATTTTGAGGTCTAGGGACCATGTGTTGCGGTAGTTGCTCAACAGGTGGAGTAGGCATCAATACAGGAGCTCGAGGCGCATCCGTCCAGGCTACAGGTGGTCTATTTGCCATCATACGTTTGATCATTAAACAATCCTTAGCTTGGTGACCATACCTACCACATGCGTTGCAAGTTCCATTAAATTTTACTCTAAACGTAGGGCACTCACTAGTGCTATGTGGACCTAAGCAAATGGAACACCATTGTTGCTCCCTTCTTGGATACATGTGACTATTTTGAGGGGGTCGATTACCCTTAAGAGACTCTTGGATTGCCTTGGTGAGGTCTGTCAAGAATGTCTCAAATACCTTTGGCTCATTGGCAATGGGCTTTGCAGTCATGGGTTCATACTCAATGGCTTGTGAGCTAGTGGATCTCGTGTCAGTAGACACCCTCATGCCTGCTATCATCAAGTTGTCCTCTAATTGGATTGCATTGGCAGTGACATCTTCCCAGGTTGTGATACCTCTAATCACTAGTCCATTATAGATTCCTTCATTCCTCAACCCTCGAATGAATCGATCAAGCAGTTGGTTATTGTTGAAGCGCTCATTTACAGGGCAGCGAGAGTTTAAGTGCTTTAGACGACTAATGAAGTCCCTTACTGACTCTCCTTCCTTACGTTCGGCCTTCTGTAGCTGAGATGCTACACCCCAAAGCACACCTTCTCGTATGTACTCCTTTAGAAACAACCTTCGAAGGGTAGGGTAGATTGTTTTCTCGTCCACCCTTAGGGTCCTATACCAATCTCCAGCCTTCCCACTTAATGTCAAGCTTAAGGCATTGCACTTATGTAGTTCGTTGCGTTCCCCTAAGGAATCACATACTTGTTCAAACACTTCAATGTGTTTCCTAGCATCTTCGTCCCCATTGAATTTTTGCGTGAGTTTGGCAATTTGTACTGCCTTACTTCTAGGCTCTCTATCAGATGCATGATGCATATTTTCCGCGATAGATCGACCTATGGTTTGAGCAAACGCTGCCAAGTCACCTATGTGAGGAGGCAGGGCCGGTGGAGGTACTCTTGGAATCATATGTGGGAGAGGGACGGGTGTCGGTCTTGGCATATGTGTAGATGATGCAGGATATGGAACATAACCGGGCATAGGTCCACTCGGATAAGAGCTAGGGAGCGGCACTCGAGGAGCATAAGCAAGTGGTACAATTGGAGGTGTGGGGGCCATGTGTGCATAAGGGGCTAGAGGCACATATGGTCGAGGCCCCATATTAGGTACTACGACACTAGGTAGTGGCACTGCGCTAACCGTAGATGTCATCGGTACATTCTCTGTCAGGCTTATCCCTGGAGTGAGCACTGTGTTTTCCTTGATAGAGGGTTGAGCCAAATTAGGGAAGCTAAAGTTTTCGCTCGGAGGCTCAGATTGCATAGAGACCCCAGGTGAAATGACGTAAGATGGGTCCATGGGGCTCATTAGAGGAGTCTCCATTTGTGATAGAGTAGGCTGTTGAGCCTTGCTCGTATCCAGAAATCTCATGGGGCCAGTTGAGAGTATATTTACCCCTCGGTTTTGCCTTTCTGATTGAATAATGCCATGGATAACATTACATATCATTTTCTGTTGATCTTCGATGCTCGTGGCACTAGAAGTGGATTGTACAATCTCTATCCATCCTACATGGTAGGCGTGGCCAGAGTGTAGATCCGTCAACACTTCAGTGTGGAGGTCGTATGTCCAATGATCATTAATGAACAATCCTTCTAGAGTTGACGTGTTAACGGTTTCTTGTGAGGTAGAAGCAATGTTGCTCCCCGTGGTTTTACTTGCCACCAACGGTACTCTAGAGGGAACTTCTGAAGGAGGCAGCTCAACAGGGCCTTCTTGGTAAGAAGTTGGTAGGATATCCACATGGACACTCTTTGGGGGTGTGGGGTCCACGTGTGATGTGAAAGGAGATTCCACTTCCCCACCCCCTTCGCGTGCTTCATCTGCATCAGGTTCCGAGCGAGTAGCTCTACCTAATGTTTCCATGAAACGGCTAAACATACTAGTACTAGGCTGTGGAGCTTCGGGAGGTGCATGGCCTTCTCTCTCAGTGTTTTGGGTAGGGTATGCTTCCATGATTTCTGAGTCGGAGGAGGAATCACTAGCGGCTATTTTAGGGTCTTGGGTGGTGCTACCTTGTGTCCCCGCTGAGGGTCTAGAGCTTATCGTGGATGGGTAATGGGTGTCCGTATGAACAGAGGCACCCTCAATATGCTCGTGTTCTAGCACCCGCCCAGAGCGTAAGTGCATGTGCTTTTGATACCCTAAGGTGTCAAAAAGCTGCTCTAGGAGGCCTTGTGACTAGTTTTTAGCGTGTTTTTTGTTTGTTTTTTAGCTAGATTTTTTAGAGCGTGTCGTGGAATGGGCCGTGTGATAGCTCAAAACGAGCGTATCGGTCAGAGGGTCGTGCCGTGCTTTACAGCCCTCCGTTTGGTCACTCTATGCCCTCGGAATCCCTAAAACTGTCAATTTCCAGTAGGGAACTAGGCCCAAACTAGAAAGTCTAAGGGTGCAAGTGGGAAGAGAAAGGAGGAGAGTGGAGGACTTGTCCCACATGCTCTCATTCTCTTTTGAGGGAGTAGGGTATATATATAAGAGTGAGTCTAGTATAATCGTAAGACTGAGGACTGAGGCCTGGGCCTGGGCTTGGGATCTCGATCCCGATCTATCTTTTATACAAACCAACCCGTCCGTTTTAAGAGTCACGTTTTTTATTTTCGAAAAATTTCGCCACCCACTCGCTCGCGTTTTTAATTTCCGAATTTTTTTCCTTTTAAATTTTTTTTTTTTTTTCAAAAATTTTTTTTTTTCTCAAAAAACTTTTTTTTTTTCAAAAAAAAAATTTTTTTATATTTTTTTGTTGATGCAGAAAAACGCAGAAATTGAAAAAAACGCAGAAATTGCAGAAATTGCAGCAAATTGACAGAAATGCAGAAAATTGCAGAAATTGAAAACGCCGAACTTGAAAATGCAGAAATTGCAGAAATTGAAAAACCGCAGACAATAGCAGAAATTGAAACTTGACAGCAATTGCAGAAAACGCAAAAAACAGAAATCTTCCACACACTCCTTCCCTGCTTTTCCTATGATAGAAATTGCACCACAAGGAAGCGTAAAGTGCTAACCGAGCTTAGTGTAGGGCATATCCCCGGCAGCCGCGCCAAAAATGTGCGCTCCTTGCCGCACTGTCGAAGCAAGGGACTTGCCAATACACCGTGTGCGAGCCACAAACGGCTCCAAGCACACAACAAGCCTAAAGTAGCAAGCTCAAGAAAACAAAGGGTGTGTCACTCACCGCTCTACGCTCGCCTTTGTGGTGGATTCCTCGCCGCGATGAAGAAGAAGCTGCAGTCGTGCCGCGCTCAACCGCTTCGCCGCCGTCGTACCTTCGTAATGCTCGATCGCACACACACTCTCCCTCTCTCTCTCTCTCACACACACACACACACAAGGAGGTGAAGAAGAAGAAGATGGAGATGGAGCAAGAGCACTCTTCAATTGCACAAATGAGAGAATGAGTAAAAATTAGGTTTAGTTGGCTTTTATAGGAGCTCACCCCATTCACACTTGGGCGCCCATGCTTAACCAACTAATCCCTTGAATGTCCAAGTTAAAGTGCGCCTCTCATCGGCGATCACTCTACCTTTCCCTATTGGACCGACAAGCCCGGTACCTGACTCTACCAAATACATAATACGCGTCCATCGTAGGTGATGGGTGTCCGTGTGCCATGAGGGTTAACATGGAAATAGAAGCTTCGACACAACCTCCATCTACCATTGTACATATCCATACAAGCAAGAAAGAGTTTGCACCTCCCGTTGTAGATTCACCACCTCCAATAATGTTGCAAATAAAATCATGGGAGAGTACCTTACCACTCTTGCAACTAGATGAAACACATAGGGTGATCGAAAACTATTGGTTAAAGCCTTTACCCATAACAACTTGGAACAATTGGTTTCAAAAGGTGACGACATAAGGGGGGAGTGTTTGCTGACATCCGTCATTCACTTGCTTCCCTCTCAACCTTCCTCCCTGACCTCTCCATCTCCAATCTTAGGGAATGTATATATAAAGCCTTATACTCACAAAAACAAGATAAAAAAGTAAAAGAGCAAGAGCCATAACAAAAAATAATAAAAACAAATTATGCACAAGAACACGACCCTTGTAATATTTGCACTCTAACCATCATCTATTTGCGTGTACAGATATGGCTAGTACGCTAGAGTCATCCACTCATGCCTTGGGTGAGAGGTACCCTCGTTACTTTTCACAAATGTTTCACATGGTCTTTCCAGTGCTTGCATGTGAATGGGATTTGATAGGTACGCTAGCATGTGAGAGGAATTTTGAGAGTTAGAATGGCTGATACGTCTCTTGACCACGTCTGATCCATACTTAGTAGAGAGCGTTTCTCCCATTGCACAAACCTACCCTTTTGACCAAGATGACTATAGGCGTCTAGTGACCTTCTTAGTAAACATGGGCACCTATGATGAAGAAGAAAATTTACATGACTACACGAATGGCACATATGGTCTCATGGATGATGACTTTGTTTATCTCGACGACGAGGATAGGGGTTTAGCCTTAGGGTTTCCCCCCAACCTCTACAATATCCTATTCCCTTGACTCTTTAGGGAGCGTCCAAATAATTAGGTTAGGGTTCCTTATGTTTTTTGTTGTGTTCAATAAGTGTTGGTACTTTTTCCCACTAATGTGCCTCCTGGAGGTATTCCTTTTGTTTCCTAGTGTGTACAGGAGCGTGTTTCTATTGATAGGATTTGGACCTTCATGGAACCTTTCTCTCGTTCACACTTCAAATCAAGCGCGACCATCAACACAAACAGGTGTTTTATATCCATTAGCATTGCCCTTATCTTTTTGCATCCATGTTTGTCTGCTTTGATTGTGATTGGTAGCATAATATTCAGCGCATTTGCTTAGTATCAAACATTTAATTCAATGTAATGTTTTGTTATAATCACTTGTCTAGGTTTAAAAATCAAGCAGTCCGACTAAGCTAGTTTGACCAAGCTAGGTATTAGAAATCTTCTCTTAATACCATGGGGAATGCCTTCCTAATTAGCAATGGTTACTTAGGTTCTTAATCCGATTTAGGCAGCATTGTGTGAAATGTACTAGGGCTTTCTAGTGGGCTTAACCCTATCGACCTTTAGCTTAAGTATTATAAAGGGAGTTTACTAATGTGATGAGCCTGGGGAGGGTAACAGTGTTATATGACCCCCCAAAGTTACAAAATTAAAATGCTGAAAATGAACAAACAAAAAATCAAAGTGCCACAATGTAAAATTTTAAAGTGGAAAAATCCCTGCTTAAATTGGTACTTCACTCACATGTATCGCCTATGGTACTAGAGCCCTAGAGGTTCCCAGTGTGGGCGCTTTTCCTTGAAAAGCAAAAAACCCAAGGCATACAAAATAAGCACACACATCAAAATTGAATCAATGTGAAAAGACTTTGGGGGGTCAAAGAAAAGGTAATCGGTCAGGCGATGATTTCATGAGAAATTCCTTTTATCGTAGCTTAACTACAAGGTCTTCTAGGTATATCCTCTAGTCAGCCCTCGAACATCAAATACTTGGCTCTCGCGATTAAACAACTTAATTGACCAGAAAAAATTGAGAAGTTACCCATGGTATTAATAGTCGATCTCTAGTGCCTTTTGACCATTAAATTAGCGACCCCTTACTTGTTTAATTTTTTACCTTTACATCTGTTTATGCATTTGACTATATTGCAATTTAATGTTTATTGCTGACAAATTGTCTAAAATTTTGTTACCAATCAATTTGTCTGTCTATTGCATATGATTTTTAATTGTATATGAGAATGCAATTACTGTGGCAATGTTGTTTGATTTTGCAGTGATTGAAGAAGGCTACGCATATCCATGTCGACTGCTCTTCCATCTCGACGAACGAGCTTCAACTGGATAGCTTCCGAGGACGGAATCTACATCAGGAAGGGGGACATGTTAACCCTCACGGCACACGGACACCCTATGATCTATAAACGTTGTATTATTTAGAGTCAGGTACCGGGCTTGTCGGACCAATAGGAACAGGGTAAGGGTGATCGCCACTGACAGGCGCACTCTAACTGGAATATTCAAGGAGTTAGTTGGCTAAGTATGGGCGCCCAAGTGTGAATGGGGTGAGCTCATATAAAAGCCACTAAACCTAATTTTTACTCATTCTCTCATTGTGCAATAGAAGCCGCTCTTGCTCCATCTCCACCTTCTCCTTCACCATCTCCTTGTGTGTGTGTGTGTACATGTGAGAGAGTGTGTGAGAGTGTGTGTGTGATCGAGCGTTGCGGCGGCACGACGGCGGCGAGGCGGTTGAGCGCGGCGTAGCGGCGTCTCCCTCTTCTTCGCGGCGCGGGAATCCTTCATTGGCAACTACGCAGGAAGGTGAGTGACACACCATTCTTCCTTGTGAGCTTGTCTGTTGTATGACTGTGTGCTAGGAGCCTTTGTGGCTCGCTCACGGCGCGTAGCAAGTCCCTAGCCTTGACACATATACTGAGGTGCAAGCCAAAATATGGTCATGGGCACTGCCATCCCATCATCTGCCTTTGCAGCATGCACAATGCGTAGTCTTCGTGCCTCTACAATGGCTGATATGGAGAACATTGCTATGGCCACCACAAGGCGTGCTCCATTTCTTCCTATTGATAAAATCTCTCTGTTGTGCCTTTTAGTACACGGCTCTACCAACATTGTATATACAGGGGCACCCACAGTCCCTTGTCATGTACCGTCATGCCACAGTGGGTTTACTTAAAAAAGACTGGGGGCCATTGATGCAGGTGGGCATCATGTTTCCCCACACATGTTTGTCCATTGTATCCCCTTGGAGGACAAATAGAGTGCCTTTCTGTACCACCACTAATGCTACTAAGATGCCACACACCCAAAACGGGAGTAGGCAAACGATACTCGTCACTGCCTTAACCTGCTCCACTATACATTCACAATGTTTCTTTGAGGGTGCGGCTTTGTCTAGACATCTGCAAAGCCCATAATCAAGTAGTGTCAGCCCATGATTCAGCTGATGTAAATGTTTCACACAATGATTTATTTAAAGGCTTGAAAGAAGATCATATTGTGGGCTCTTTGTCGACATGGAATCCATTGAAGAGATAGTCAAAACAGGATTCGTTATGATACCTTGCTGTAGCACACAGCTGCTGCTTTGCATGCAAACAGATATGTAATTCACCTGATACTGGTAGTTCTTTGACAAAAATTGACTGCCGATGATTTTGCAAAGACGAATTTACTCTATTTATGATTGCGCATGGCAGCACAGAGTGGAAGGGAAGGGTCTACTCCCCAAAAGAAAAACCGAACTTATCATCAGCTCAGAGAATAAAACCCAATAATGGACATGAATCCATAATAGGGCATTTTCTCTTCATCACAGCTTATCCGAAATTCCAAATTGTACCAATATCTAAATCTTTCTCAGTCTATACACTTTTCATCTTTAGTCATCCAAGGATGTTCAAGAAATGCAGTAGACATCATCACAAACCCCCCTTCTGTCTAAGTAAACAGCATACCAGAAACATTTAATTTTTTTAATTGCCTTAACAAGCATAACAAAAATCCTCTATGCACACAAGCGAGGAACATGGCACACAACTATCAGACTATATCCAACCACAAACCCTATCCGACATCAACAAAAAAATGCGACAACGGAGGCATATTGTTGCTCATTCTTAACATATATGAATGTTCCAGCACGAAAACATCAATCTGACAAAGACATGCGAGCAAGATGATTATGGGATCACCATAGCCAAAGTTATATACTCTTCACTCTTGTTGTGATACATGCACCACCCAATCCCACCTAAGTCCGGGCCACATACAAACCCAACGACTATCGGAGACCTCCGAACACAACTGCACACACGATATTAAACATCAGAGTGCTAATTAGCCGGATGCGAGCATAAGTAAACTGCATATGTTAATCCGATAATATAAATGGGGTAACACAACCGAAAAAAACTTGAAGTGGGTCGCACCCCAAAGGAAGGAACAAAATTGTAGTGTCAGAAACCCTAGCAAAACGCTTCATGGCTCTTAGCTTCACCGAACGCCGGTGCAGATGACGAGAATAGACATGGGAATGCTGATGACAGAGCAGGGCATAGAAGAGCGCCCAAAAATGAGAACTTGCTACTCTTAACTCCGCTAGCAGCACAACATTATGCTACACGAAACCGCTAGCTACATCAGAGAAGCAAAAAAGCTTGAAATGTAGACCCGAAGCGGTGATTCAGGGCTGCGCTACGGGAAATCCCTGAAAATCACATGAAAGGGCTTGACCACTGTACTTTACACATGCGGGCACATGGAATTCAATTGTATGTATGCACCACAGGGCATGTGCAGCCTTGCAACTGCAATGTCTCTCTCAGGCTTTGCCTTGGGCAACTACCTCACCTCCTTCCTTATGACATCCTTCACCTTTTGGATCCCCAAAGAGTTGAATGAAGGGCACCTGGACTACTTCTATTGGCTGCTTGCAGCCCTGCTGTTGCTTGATTTTCTGCTCTTTGTGGTCGCCTCCAAGTGGGTGCTTTCCTCCTCCGTGGAACCTTGCTTTCAAGGTCTCCCTGAATCACATGTGCCCAATTGCGTTGCAGAGGAGTGAGCAAAGGCGATGGAGCCTCTCCAAGTCCCCTTTCTGTAATGCTTGTGGCTGCAACCCAGGCTGCAACCCAGACCAACCGCCGTGGGCGACTCGCACAGGGAATACACCACTGCGCTCGGCAAGAGATTATGTTCATGTGCACCAGTTCCTGCGCATACACATAGCCGCCTCGGATGCACACACCCCTCCTTACCAAGGCCCCGCAAGTGATCACGATGAAGGCACCCAACTTCGGTTTACTTCCGTGTTCCACTAGCATGAAACCAACCTGCAGCTCTCCTAACCCGATCAGCTCCATTGACTAACAAACAATTTGGAACCTCTCTATCAGTCTGTGCTCAGAGAGGGCATCCCTTGCTTCCTTGTTCCAGCAACGGCCATGTTGCACTGTGTTCTAGTATCAGCGTCCTCCTTACCCCCTCTTGTTCTCATCGCCATTGAGTCCGCCCGGTAGGATGCACAGAGAGAGAGAGAGAGAGAGAGAGAGAGAGAGAGAGAGAGAGAGAGAGAGAGAGAGAGAGAAAGGGGGCCATAGACATTATCCCCTGCCCCATTGCACGCGTGCAACCCACTCGACAATGTCTTCTTGCACCATCTCTCCCCCAGGCCGCCTCCCCATCCTTGCATGCGTTCAGCTGTGAGAGAGAGAGAGAGAGAGAGAGAGAGAGAGAGAGAGAGAGAGAGAGAGAGAGGGAGAGACAATATGCAACCAGTCAGCAGGTCTCCCCCTTCGTTCCCTAGCTGAACTGACCGATTATAGTGTCTTCTCATGCTTAATGCGCATAAATACTTCTGGCCGACATCGGATACAAACAAATACACAGAGAGCTACCGCCCATGGACCTATTGCTCACCAGCTCCATGGCTACCATGTCCCCTTTCCCTCCCATCATGGCACAGCCGTGCCTTCACTCCTAATTGCACCTTTCATTGGAAACTGAAATTGTCTATTGTATTTTTCATTAGAGGCAGCTCAAAATCTTTAACATTTCAAAACTCAAGACATGTCATCATTAGAGTTACGCACTGTTCATTGAAACGAGTACCCACTATCTTAATTCAACCAATCAATATTTTTGGCTTAGCAAAAAATTCTTAAAAATACAACTCAATTATTTTTTCTATTTTAGTCAGCAAAAAGACATTGCATCGCTATAGCCTCTGCCCTTTGGGCGGACCAAAAAAAAGGGGAAGAACAGGGTTGCAAGGCAAAGGACATTCATTATTAGTAAAGAGGAGGTGCGGGGAGTTAATGCAAATGGGTTGTCAAAGAAAGAAATATATATATATATATATATATATAGAGAGAGAGAGAGAGAGAGAGAGAGATTGAGGGGGCATTCAGACTGCCGCCCCAAGCCCACGAAACAATAGATGCACTTTTCCAGCGCCCAGCATGAGTGTTCGCGAGGCTGTCCACCACCCGGTTCACACACAAAGCCGCCACCATGCACTTGTTGACTTTTGACATAGTGAGAAGAGTTGGAAGACGTTTACAATACTTGGTGTTTAATAATTTAAGACCTCCATTAGACTACCAAACAGATCGATGTTCACACCCTGATGGCTTGCAAGGAGCAACCTTAACTACGAGAGAGAGAGAGAGAGAGAGAGAGAGAGAGAGAGAGAGAGGAGAAGCGAAACGAGTTTGAAGTTACCCATTACTCATAAATTGTAGTACAAGATCCCATTTTTTGGATTTCAAAGAGAGAGAGAAGGGTGGAAGAAGATGGCACAAGCATTATGAGTTCGAAGTACAAGCTGGAGTACAACAAGATCCCAACTTTCGCATTTCAAGCCGCGTTATCAAGGTCTTCCTCTACTAAAACACTGGTTGAGTCCTCGCTTTCCTCGGCATCGTCAGGAAAGACGAGTTGAATATTTGCACGCTTATACTCTTTGAACATGGCCTTTGCTAAGTTATCGTGCCTGTCTAAGCCGCTCCCTAGCCCAGCGGCTTCGTCGCCTAGCTCAACTTGATCGCGCACTATGGTTTCGACCTCTGTTAGTGGTTGAACTGCCTGAAGCTCAACCAAGCAACTTCTTGCACTACATACACTTTCACCCTCAGGTTGTACACCTCTCAATTCACCTTCCGCTTCAATGAGTCCCCGTGGATGATACAAATATTGTGAAGCACGAGACATGTTGCGACCATGGATGGAACATTGCGCAAATCCATGTCACATCTCTTCAAAAGAACGCGAAAACGTGCTTTCAACATTCCAAAAGCCTGCTCCACAGGAATGCGAGTGCTTGATTGTATAAAGTTCCATTAGTACTTGAGTCTTGATAGGCCGTCCCGGCTCCCTTTAAAAGGGACTAGCATGTACGGTCGGGGAGGGTATGCACAATCCCCGACTAGGCAATAATTTCCAAGGCGTCCAGACTCACATCGCTTGCCAATTTCACTTCGGCTAAAGTTGACTGAATCATGAATTGAACCTGCCCAACCTACATCATAGTCCCACACTACACAATTGGCAGCTACTGTGCATTACTAATAGCCTGTCTTAACCTAGTGGTTCACCGCCGCATGAACGGCGCGAGCCTTACACCCAAGTGCTGAAAGGTTCTTTTGCTAACCCTTAAACAAGCTTTGAACATTTTCGCTGAGTACGATCCCATTAAACACCTCTCAAAAAATTGCAAAGGTCGAGGTATTGCCCAACAAATTCGATTTTGGTGACCTTCCATACGGTTCAGGGTTCCTTGACATGTTGCCATTTGAACAGCAGACTTTGCAAGGTATAGCCATGCTTGAATCACCTCTTCATCACTATCGCTATCTTCCTTCATTACTTCTAGCATTAGTGTTTGGCATATGGTAGCATTTACAATTACCACATCTTCTGTATTGTCATTCATCTTCACCTGGTTATTCAAAGACACAATCCTTATGAGACAACACTAGTCTTGAAATTCCTCATGATACAATATTGAACAACAATAGATAGTACAACATGACCAAACAAAAGGTGTGTGCTACATCAAGCATGTTTTGATACATCAAGCTTTTTGTGAAGCTACAATCATTCTCCCTTCTTCATCCATCCTGCCATATTGTCTGCCATTCGGTCAAAAACTGCAAGCCGCTTCTCTTCCAGGGCTTCCTTCTTCGCTGCAGAAGCTTTTAGGTGAGCCAACATCTGAGCACCTGTATCTGCTGGCTTGGCAATAGCCTCATCCAATGCTGCCTTCCCTCTTGCAGGTCGCGTATGTATCACATTTTTTGGAGTAGAGGTACTTTCTTGCTGCTGCTCTGGTTCCTTCATGCTTGCATGTTGGTCTTCCTTCCCTTCTTTGTCACCATCACGAGCCTCTACTTCGGCAGGGGGGGTGCTGGAGCATGCATGGCTAATGCATACCACATGGGCTCTAGTGCTATGCATGTAATCGTCTATGATATCAAACCACTTACATGCAAATTTTTGATCATTTCCAGAGATTGCATTGTATGCTTTGTCCTCTTTGTACTGAGCGTAAACTTGCTGCCACTTCTTTCGACAACACTCGCCATCCTTGTCGAAATCAGTGTACAAGGATGCTAGACGCGCTGGGAATTTCATCTCGCATAAGCTCTTCCCCTACTCGCTTGCGAGACTTACGACCTTTCGTAGGTCTTGACATATCGCAGTTGTTATTCTGCTTGGGAACATCTCCAATTTCGCAATAAGGAGGGGGGGGGACTTTTGGAGTTTTGTAAGAGGGCAAAGGCCTGACCAACTATAGGGTGCCAGGGCACGTCGGACATTATTATCTATGGTTTGAATAGGAGACAAACCAGCAAAAGGATTGGGCAATGGGTTGGGCGAAGTTAACGTCGCCGTGAACCCATGGGGTGGAGCATGGTAAGGAGAAAAAGGAGACACACTAAGAGGTTGGAAACTAGAGTAGTAGGATGCAGGCACTGCAGTGTCGTTAACTTCAAGTTGAGAGTCCACTTGAGAGAATTGTTGAGATTCCATGCTACCTACATTTCAATGACCTTGATGATTGCCTAGTCACAATGGAATATTAAAACTATAAACAAAATATTGCAATAATGACATTTAAGGCAACATGTTTTAAACTATAATCCTTTGCTAGGAAGTACGATGTTCAAAGTACGATGCAAATAAACCAAATTAAAATAACGAGAGAGAGAGAGAGAGAGAGGGAGGGAGAGAGAGACTCCGCTCAAAGGCCAATTGCCGGTCTTGAAGCATAAAGCACAAGCATCTGCAGTTGTCTGAAATAAATGACTGTGATTTCCAGGAGCGAATTTTGCAGTCAAAGTATCCAATGAGGTCAATTTTAACACATTGTTTAAACCCTAAACCATAATCAAATTTCTTTTTTAATGTAAACAACCCTAAACCATAATCAAGATTTTTTTTAAAAGAGAATTGAAGCATAATATACCTCCAGGCACGGCTCTTCACTGCTGAGCAGTCGAACCCAAACAGGGCGCAGGCCGTCTACAGGTCGCAACAGCCATTAGCAGCACATGGGGCTCTTCGCACTGCAGTCGAACGCAAACAGGACGCAAGGCAGGCCGTCTACATATCGCAGTAGGCTCCGGGCAGGCCGTTAGCAGCACATGGGCTGAAGGGCTCTTCGCGCTGCAGTCGAACCCAGACAGGGCGCAAGGCAGGCCGTCTACAGGTTTCAGCAGTGGATAGCCGACAGCTTGAAGGGAGGGAGAGAGACAGAGAGAGGGAGAGAGAGTATGTGTCGCCCTGAAGGAGGGAGTAGTCATCAGGCTCTGTAGGACTCCACAAGCAGGACGACGAGAGAGAGAGAGAGAGAGAGAGAGAGAGAGCGGGCGGGAGAGAGTGCGTCGCCCTGAAGGAGGGAGCAAACAGCAGTGCTGGGCAAGGTGAGGAAGTTTGCGTTGGAAGGTATTTTATAGCAGCGAAGCTTCAAGCTTTGCGCGGGAGAATCCTCAGCAGGCCGCTCATTGGCTGGACCTGGATGGTGCTTCCGCTTGGGCGGGGTAGGGAGGCCGGAAGCTGAAGCTCGACTGTTGGGCGTGACTCAGCATGCCACGATGGCATGGCGGGCTGTCTCCTTTGAGCAGTGTGAACGTCTATTGGAAGGCGCCAGAATTTCATTGGCTCTCGCCTTCAAACTCCAGCATGGGCTGGGCAATGTGAACCCAGCCTGAAGCAGCTCGTTCGTGCCACTAGAAGAGGTTCTTCACACTTGTGACGGTCTTAGCGACGGAAATACACGAGGATATTTTTACCCCCGGCGTCACTATAAGCGTCGCTATGCGAGTCGAAAAGAGAACGTCGCTATTTGCGTCTCTATATACGTCTCTATTTGCGTCGCTATATAGAGAAAATATAGAGATACATATAGCGACGCAAATAGAGACCCATATAGAGACGCAAATAGAGACGCATATAGCGACGCAAATAGAGACGCATATAGAAACGTTACAAGTCCAAAAATAGCGACGTATATAGCGACACCCAAGAATAATTTTTTTTGGTGGCAGTGCATACATTACCCTGCCACCCCATCAACCATTTTGAACATAAGTTTTCAAAACTAAGATGCAAAACTGACAAAAGTATATCGACAAAAGTGAATTGACAAAGTAATAAATTGACATACAAATCATATGCAAAATCACTAATTGATTGTTAAGCTTTGATTAAAATGTACTAGCTACAACGCAATTGTCATTAATTATTGGAAAAATACATTGTTGGCCAATAGTTACAAAATTGACGTACACACGTCATCTCCTAATACATGCTGTGAAAAAATAAAACTAGTGTTATCTAGCTACGGCTACTTTGACGTCGACTAATCTGACGTCTCATCGCGTCCGAGTGGCATATATGTCGGATATACTGCAAAACAAACAAAACAATAAGACTTTACGTAAGTATAAATATATAATTACAAAACAACCTAATTTTTAGCTTATTATTAAAATATAACAAATGTAAGAGTGTAAGGTTAAATACTTATAACCAAGTCAGAACGATAACTCTGAATGTCCATAAGGACATTTAAGCCCTTTCTGTCCGCATACTCGCGCTCGTATGGTGTGGCTCCATGTCCAATCATCAACCACTGTTCAAAAAATACAAAGAAAACGTTATGTTAGAATTTAAAATTACATATACCCATAACTACCAAACCTAAAGGGCGTCCAAGCATTTAGTATGTAGTGTCGAAATATCTGAGAGCTTGCCCAAATCATCCATAGTTGATTAGGTAAGCTTTAGGCAATCTCAAGAGCGCGTATGGCAAGCCGTAAGAAAAAACGCAAGAAGAAACACCAAATATACAAGTTGTTTCTGAAGTCTGTTCACGTTTTTCTACGAAAAAATGCAAATGGTCTTCGAAAACGGCTTGTGCGCTTGTCCAAACCATCCATAATCCATTAGGTAAGCTTTATGCAAAGTCAAGACCGCGTATGGTAAGCCGTAGACAAAACCATAAGAAGAAACGCCAAATATACAAACCGTTTCTGAAGTCCGTTCGCGTTTTTCTACGAAAAAACGCACTAACCTCAGAAACAGCTTGTGCGTTTGCCCAAACCATCCATAGTTGATTAGGTAAGCTTTAAACAATATCAAGAGCGCATATGGTAAGCCGTAGATAAAACCGCAAGAAGAAACGCCAAATATACAAGCCGTTTCTGAAGTCTGTTCGTATTTTTGTACGAAAAAACGCAAACGGACTTCCAAAACGGCTTCAACACTTGCCCAAACCATCCATAGTTGATTAGGTAAGCTTTAGAAAAAGTCAATAGCGCATATGGCAAGCCGTAGGCAAAATTGCAAGATGAAATGCTAAATACACAAGCCGTTTCTGAAGTCCGTTTGCGTTTTCCTTGCGTTTTTCTACGGAAAACGCAAACGGACTTCATAAACGGCTTGTGTGCTTGTTCAAACCATTCATAGGTGATTAGGTAAGGTTTAGGAAAATTCAAGAGTACGTATGGCAAGCCGTAGAGAAAACCACAAGAAGAAATGTCAGATATACATGCCGTTTCTGAAGTCCGTTCTTGTTTCTCTATAAAAAAACGCAAACGGACTTCGAAAGCGGCTTCAATACTTGTACAAACCATACATAGTTTATTAAGCAAAATTTAGGCAAAGTCAATAGCGCGTATGGCAAGCCGTAGGCAAAACCGCAAGATGAAACGCTAAATACACAAGCCGTTTCTAAAGTCTGTTTGCGTTTTTCTACGGAAAAACACAAATGGACTTCAGAAACGGCTTGTGCGCTTATTCAAACCATCCACAGTTGATTAGGTAAGCTATAGGCAATGTCAAGAGTGCGTACGTCAAGCCGTAGGCAAAATCGCAAGAAGTAACGCCAAACACACAAGCCTTTTCTGAAGTCCGTTTGCGTTTTGCTACGAAAAAACACAAACGGACTTAGAAAACGGCTTCAACACTTCCCCAAACCATCCATAGTTGATTAGGTAAGCTTTATGCAAAGTCAGTAGCACGTATAGCAAGCCATAGGCAAAATCGTAAGAAGAAACACCAAATACACAAGCCGGAGTAAAAAAACGCAAACGGACTTCAGAAACGGTTTGTGCGCTTGCCCAAACCATCCATACTTGATTAGGTAAGCTTTAGCCAATGTCAAGAGCATGTATGGCAAGCCGTAGACAAAACCGCAAGTAGAAACGCCAAATATACAAGCCGTTTCTGAAATCCGTTTGTGTTTTTTTACGAAAAAAAGCAAACGGACTTAGGAAACGACTTCAACACTTGCTCAAACCATCCATAGTTGATTAGGTTAGCTTTAGAAAATGTCAAGAGCGCGTATGTCAAGCCGTAGACAAAACCGCAAGAAGAAACGTCAAACACACAAGCCGTTTTTGAAGTCCGTTTGCGTTTTTCTATGAAAAAACGCAAACGGACTTAGGAAACGGCTTCAACACTTGTCCAAACCATCCATAGTTGATTAGGTAGTCTTTAGACAAAGTCAGTAGCGCGTTAGACAAGCGATAGACAAAACTGTGAGAAAAAACACCAAATATACAACCCGTTTCAGAAGTCCGTTTGCATTTTTCTACGAAAAACACAAACGGACTTCCAAAACGGCTTCAACACTTGCTCAAACCATCCATAGTTGATTAGGTAAGCTTTAGGTAATGTCAAGAGCCTGTATGGCAAGCCGTAGGCAAAATCAAGCAGAAACGCCAAACACACAAACCATTTCTTAAGTCCGTTCGCATTTTTTTATGAAAAAAAGCAAACGGACTTCGAAAACGGCTTATGTGCTTGTCCAAACCATTCGTAGGTGATTAGGTAAAGTTTAGACAAAGTCAAGAGCGCGTATGGCAAGCCGTAGACAAAATCGCAAGAAGAAATACCAAATATACAAGACGTTTCTGAAGTTTGTTCTCGTTTTTCTACAGAAAAATGCAAACGAACTTTGGAAATGGCTTCAACACTTGCTCAAACCATCCAAAGTTGATAAGGTAAGCTTTAGACAAAGTCAATAGCGCATATGGCAAGCCGTAGGCAAAACCGCAAGATGAAACATTAAATACACAAACCGTTTCTGAAGTCCGTTTGCGTTTTTCCATGAAAAAACGCAAATGGACTTCAGAAACGGCTTGTACGCTTGTCCAAACCATCCACAGTTGATTAGGTAAGCTTTAAGCAATGTCGAGAGTGCGTATATCAATCCGTAGGCAAAACCGCAAGAAGCAACACCAAACACACAAGCTGTTTTTAAAGTCCGTTTGCATTTTTCTCCGGAAAACACAAACGGACTTAAGAAACAGCTTCAACACTTGCCCAAACCATCCATAGTTGATTAGGTAAGCTTTAGCCAAAGTCAGTAGCGCGTATGGCAAGCCATAGACAGAACCGCAAGAAAAAACGCCAAATACACAAGCCGTTTCTAAGTCCGTTTGCGTTTTTCTATGAAAAAACGCAAATGGACTTCAGAAACGGTTTGTGCGCTTGCTCAAACCATCCATACTTGATTAGGTGAGCATTAGGCAATGTCAAGAGCGTATATGGCAAGCCGTAGACCAAACCACAAGAAGAAACGCCAAATATATAAGCTGTTTCTGAAGTCCGTTTGCGTTTTTCTACGATAAAATGCAAACGGAGTTAGGAAACGGCTTCAACACTTCTCCAAACCATCCATAGTTGATTATGTAAGCTTTAGAAAAATTCAATAGCGCATACGGAAAACTGCAATAAAACTGCAAGAAGAAATGCCAAACACAGAAGTTGTTTCTTAAGTCCGTTCACGTTTTTTTGCGAAAAATACAAACGGACTTTAGAAACAGCTTGTATATTTGGTGTTTCTTCTTGCGGTTTTGTCTACGGCTTGACTAAACCAACCATAGTTGATTAGATAAGCTTTAAGCTAAGTCAAGAGCGCGTATGGAAAGTCGTAAACAAAACCGCAAGAAGAAATACCAAATATGCAAACCGTTTCTGAAGTCTGTTCGCGTTTTTCTATGAAAAAAATACAAACAGACTTCGAAAACGGCTTCAACACTTGTCCGAACCATCCACAATTGATTAGGTAAGCTTTAGGAAATATCAAGAGCGCGTATGTCAAGCCGTAGGCAAAATCGCAAGAAGAAACACTGAACACAAACCGTTTCTAAAGTCCGTCTGCGTTTTTCTACGAAAAAAATACAAACGGACTTAGGAAACGGCTTCAACACTTGCCCAAACCATCCATAGCTGATTAGGTAAGCTTTAGACAAGGTGAATAACGCATACGATAAGCCGGAGTAAAATCGCAAGAAGAAACGCCCAACACAGAAGCTGTTTCTTAAGTCCTTTTGCATTTTTCCATAGAAAAACGCAAACGGACTTTAGAAACGGTTTGTATATCTGGCGTTTCTTCTTGCGGTTTTGTCTACGGCTTGTCATACATGCTCTTGATTCAACTTAAATCTTACCTAATCAACTATGGATGGTTTGGACAAGCCGTAGACAAAACCGCAAAAAGAAACGCCAAATATACAAGCCATTTCTGAAGTCCGTTCGCGTTTTTCCATAGAAAAATACGAACAGACTTCAGAAACGTCTTGTATATCTTTAGGTAAGCTTTAGGAAATATCAAGAGCGTGTAGCAAGAAGAAACACCAAACACAAGCCGTTTCCTTAGTCCGTTTACGTTTTTGTACGAAAAAATGCAAATGGACTAAGGAAACGGCTTCAATACTTGTCCAAACCATCCATAGTTGATTAGGTAAGCTTTAGGCAAAGTCTATAGCACATACGGCAAGCCGTAGTAAAACCACAAGAAGAAACGTCAAACACAAAAGCTGTTTCTTAAGTCTGTTAGCGTTTCTTTGCGAAAAAATGCAAACGGACTTCGGAAATGGCTTGTGTGCTTGCCCAAACCATTTATAGTTGATTAGGTAAGCTTTAGGCAAAGTCAAGAGCACGTATGGTAAGCCGTAGACAACCGCAAGAAGAAACGCCAAATATACAAAAAAAATGAAATCAAAATAAGTCCTTGATCTCATGCACCACTGTGTGTTTCAACAATATGAATTCCCTTCTGTAGCCTGATGTCGTCCTTTGGTACCCATGTTGCATGCAAGAGCTTTCTTGCGATGGCAGTGACACTAAAGAAGGGACCCACCGCCCGCCAAGAAGCACGAATCATAGCCCTTGAGGCTCATATTCAAGAACTCACCGGGGAGACTCAGAGACTTAAAGAACGTTTACAAAAGCTTGAAGATGCAAAGGAAGAAGAGAGCCAAGCTCTACTTGAAAAAGAACACACAGTCGAAGTGGCAGTGGAGAAAGAATCACATGAAACAACACATAAGAAGATTGACACCAAGATATAGGCGGCCCTACAAGAATGCCGACTGCAAGAATCTCTTGGTCTCAAGGTCAGCATTGGGGGGCTACACTTATCGTGGTGTACCGCAGAGGACACCCTTCAGGAAGAAATCACCAAGCTCAATGACATTCTTCAACCTATCTAATTCAAGCCCGAAACTGTCGCTTGGATCAATGATACACATAGACATGTGCCACCCAAGCATTGCATACTCACTTTCAAGGACAAAGATGAGCGTATGAAGTTGCTATATCAATCTCGACTTCTCAAGGGAAAAAAGCTTTGGAATGCAGAAGAATGGACCATAAATCAACTCAAGAGTAAAGCAAGCAAGCTCAAGGAAATGCACAAAGCATGCAAGCAAGGCAAATGGGCAGTCTACCAAGGCGGCAAAGCGATCATCCAGGAATTTCAAAAACCCAAACCGGCTCTTCCCTTAGCCGATCCTTCGGTTTTTGTTCTCTCTTTTTTCCTACTCTGCCCTTTTGATGGACCCTCAGTCCTTAACTGATATGTATCAGCCCGCATTGAGAAGCAATTGTTGTAATGTTGTGTTTTTGTTCTCATGGGTCATATATGACCTCCGTGGATGATAATTCAATCTCTCTCTCTCTCTCATACTAACGATATATTAGTTGAAAGAGCCATTGAGCTCGGGAGAGCTAGACGTCCACGATATCAATCGAGGCTCCATCAGAGGATCAAGACTACTCTAGCGGGATATGGGAGATACTTATTACGTCTATTTACAAAGGCGGACATTGACGAAGCTCTTCACTGATCGATGCACTACTTTCTCAGACAACGCCCAATGTTGGAAATTGATGAAGATGATGATGATTTTAGTCTTCCACTTTACTTCACTTTTATGTTTGTACCTAAACATTAGATTAGATCCACAAGGAGTTTATCGGATTGGTCTCATAAGTCATTTTGGCATTTTGAAGACGTTAAATATATCATTTCATTTCATTTCTTTATCTCTCTCACACTCTCTCTCTCTCTCTCTTTACTTTCTTTATTTGTGTGTGTGTGTGTGTGTGTGTGTGTGTGTGTGTGTGTGTGTGTTCTTTGTTTACGCATGTGTGTGTACATTCTCTCTCTCTCTCTCTCTCTCTCTCTCTCTCTCTCCACACACACACACACACACACACACACACACACAATAGAGAGAGAGAGAAAGAAAGGGGGGAAGGGAACATAAGAGAGAGGAGAGGGAGGGAGCATACCTGGCTCTCCCTCCTCTCCTCGTGTGTGTGTGTGTGTGTGTGAGAGAGAGAGAGAGAGAGAGGGAGAGAGAGAGAGAGGGGCGGGCATGTATACCTATTGTGCAGAGAGCGCCGAAACTCAGATCTACAGATCTGAGTTTCGGGTGCCCTCAAATTATTTTTACAGAGTCGACGTCTCTATGAGCGTCTCTATAAGCGTTTCTATGAACGTCGTTATGAGCGTCTCTATAGCGTCTCTATGAGCATCTCTATAGTCTTTATTACATAGTAATGCCTATAACGATGCCGGGCTTTTTTCCATTTGAACGTCGCACTACGAGTGTCGCTCCATTGAAGGACCTCCCGTAGTGTGCTCTGAATATGATAGCCGCAGTTGCGTTCGTTGGTGGGGGAGTCGGGGAAGACGTGTACCGATTCTGTCAGTTTGGGAGCTGCTTCAGGTTGTCCGACTGCGGCTTCAATATGAGGCGCGTGACTTCGAGCAAAAGGGCCCTTTGATTGGTCGAACACCCAACATCTCATATCTCATATGACCCTTTATGGGGAACGAAGTTTCCTAAGTACTTCCTTGCTCTTGGTCTAGGGATTCTGATCTTGTTGTGAACGCCAAAACCTTCGTGTGCTGAAAGGTCCTCTCAAATTTTCTGACGTATGATCGTGGAACGCGTCCTCTTGACCCCGGCCATGGCTTCCTCATCGGGGTATCTGACCCTTCGCCAACAGCTATAAGGAGAAACTTTCCTTGCCTAAATGAGTAAAAGCAGAAGAGCAAAAGCAGCAGCTAGTATTCCTACACATGAGCGGGGTTTACTACAGATCCTCAAGGGTTAGTTGCTTGCTTGCAGCCGCTGTAGCAGGTGGATGGATCCCTAGAGCACTGGCTCAGAATGTGGCCGTTTCTGCTACTGCTGCTTGGTCGTCCCAAATTGTAGCATTCTGGGGCGCTGTCGGGATTGGCGTCAGAGCCAGCTCCAGACTCCAATCCAGCAATTCCTTCACCTCTATTTTTGCTTCCCTCTCTGCGTTTTGGAGAGCCAAGGCAGCAATGTCTGCGCTCCGTTGCGGGGAATGGTACCTCATGTCCCCGGGCTACAATGGGAGCGGAGTTCGCTTGGATGTGGTGTTGATATGCTGGTCCAATCCCCATCAGCTCTGGCAGGCATGCCTTCAAGTGGCCATACTTGCTGAGGTTGTGGGCCGCCAGAAATGGGTGGTTCTTGTGGTTGGACGCCACGTATCAACACCGCACATCACCCCTGGCGCTTACTGGACCCAATCCCCTAGACATTCTGACTTGTGCACTACCCGGTTTGCCGACACTCTGGGTGGCACCTACACTTCTTTCACAGATGAGGATAAGTTCCAGGCCACGTCCAGTATTACTATGCCACCAGTGTGCAGGGTCAGCCGAATGACAACCCCAATCTCATCAATGTCATAGCCCAGCTGCTATGTGAGGATGCCTTGGACGTCAAGCGACCGACCCGCGGTGCAATCATGAGTGAAGTACCAGTAGAAGTCCAACAGACAGAAGGAATAGCAAGGCACGTCACCTCTTATCAAATTGTGGGTGCCACCTTGCCTTATGTGTCTATTGAGAAGGCTACGAGCAGCTTTGCAGCTAGCCGGACGCTTGCGGTGAAGAGTTCGACCCTTCTCTACTGCATTGTTCACACAATGGTATGTGTGGCTGTGGGCCTCATGGGTGCAGCTTCAGGAAGAGGCTTGGCTGTCTGGCTTTTCACACCACGGATGGTCATGTCCAAGCTTGGAGCCGAAGCACTCGCAGGTGATGATTTCCTGTTGTCCCTTTTGGGTTTCAACAAATTACGTCTTATCTATACATCACAGGCGGGTAATCTTATCAGCCTTGCCAATGATGCATTTCTTCCATGTGAAGCTGCCAGGCACACAAGAAGTATGTCTGTTATACTTGCCCTACTTCTCAACTTCGTGGAGCTGGCTCTGATTGGGAGCGGCTGGCTTTATGGTTCGCTCAAGGCACAGAGGATGGCACCTAGAGGCGTGGTGGGGCATGGTATGTTGTGTCTGGCAACGGTGGTGGCCACAGGACTCTCATTTCGCACTATGTACAGCGTCTACTACCAACAGTTTCAGCCAGATTGATTGGCATTTTTAATGAGACTCGATACGTGCTGCATATTGTAGCAAAGGACTGCCGCATCACAGGACTCTTCCCAGTGTCATCATCCAAATACCTAGGATTTGTTTCAGACATAATTGCAAAGACAGAGGATGATACAATGAGCATGACAGCAGGGCTATCCCTCATGCGGCACCCAACATTCAGCCTTGAGGTCTGCCAGCATGCAGCCTTGGAGTGTCTGCAATATTCATATCAAGGAGATACCATAGTGCAGGAGGGGAACAAGAAAATAACGGCGGCAAGAGAATACCCATGGGTACAAGTTTGTATATGTGTTTGTCTCACGTTCCTCTGCTCTGTGTTTGCAGTTGTGTTTGCATACTTGGATGTATTGCCAACGTGGAGCAAACTTTTGGCTGAGGTGCTGCTTGCCACAAGTGGAGTCTGGTTCACTGCGTTGGGTCGAGTGTCGAAGCTGCCGCAAACCACAGCACTGTCATCTGCCACATGGTTGCCACTATGGTAGCATCTGCTGTGTGGTATGTTGGTGTCAAGGATGTTGGGTAATTAAGGAGCAAACCCTTTTTATTTCAAGATAACGCATACTCATCAAAGAAGGAAGTATTGTGTACAGCCCTAATCATAATCAACCTAAGCTGTGTGTTGTGATTCCTACAGCTGCCAAGTATGTTCTACGGAGGTTCCATATGAAAAAACACGAGACATTTCAATGCTTCTAGTGATTTTTTTATTTCTGCAGCCAAGCACAAAGGCAATTCTACATTGTACATTCCTTGTGCCTCTTTTAAAGTGAGGCCTTCTAAAACAAGATAATACTTTCTATACTTGAACAATCTGACGTTTGCAACAAGCTGCTATTGCACAACCATGTGCCCTCACTTAGGCTAGGTTCAATGGAGGTGGAGGCAAGCAACTCATGTCAACTTGTTCCTATTGCCTTTCTGTCACACATGTAAGAAAGTATTTGTTGCTTAATTGATCTTATGGTTCATCATTCTTTGATACAAAATAACTCGACTCTGCCTAAATGATAAAAGAGATCATTTTTCAATTTGAAGTAAATATTGATGATTATGGATACTAGCATTTGATGTGATTGTACCAGTACAAGTGCGCATGGATGCAGATTGCATCCTACACAAAAAAAAGCAATCAAGAGCTTGATAGAGTCAAATTACCCCCCCCAAAAAATATTGGATTCTTTCCAAAAGCATGAATGCATTGAAAAATATTTGGTGACAGAGTTTTGCAAATGGTCAACTATAAGCAACTGCCACCATCACTACTTATTTTCATCACTTGAGGGTAGATTTGTCGGTTTCAAGGGCATGGTTCTAGTGTGAGCTTTGTTACAAACATGGACCAAGAGGTGCTAGGGTAGTGCACATGCAAACTCATGGTGTACGTGAGTGAGAGAATATGCAAGAAGTGTAGCTCAAGCAAATTAGGTTCCGAGATAGATTAGTTTGGACTCATAAACACGATCTTGAGACAAGTGTAGTGATCACAAGTTCACAAGGAGAAATGTACTCATGTAAAGAAAACTTGGGTGGATTTTCATTGAGAAATGGGCCCCTTTTATACCATGCCATACACACTTGCATTACATTTGGGTTTATAGCCCTCTCCTCTTTATCCTTCACTCTCAACTAGACTCACCATAATCTTCAACACCCTCCCTCAAAGATACAATCTTTGCACTGCTATGTCATTTATGCCTACTTTCATAGTAGCATAACGCGTCCATGGTGCCCCAAACTCCTTTAGCCCAATAATGGCTAGCCCAAGCCTTGAAAAGTGCACAAAAATAGAACTTCAAATACAACAAGGGTAAATTAGAAGAAACGGTTGCTACTTGCTTCTTCCACTACAAGAGGTTGTGTGCTCTTGTGACGCTTTTAGCGATCAAATACACTAGGTTTTTATAACCCCCGGCGTCGCTAAGAGCGTCGCTATCAGCGTGGATACGGGGACGTCGCTATATGCGTCGCTATGAACGTCGCTATATAACGACGCCTATAGTGACAATTATAGAGAGGATGCAGAGCCATCTATAGCAACGCTGCAGAGGCTTATATAGCGACGTTCATAGCGACAGCCGAGAGGAAATTTTTTTTGTGGCAGGGCATTCACCCATTGAATGTTTCATACATATTCTTCACCTTTGAAAAAAAGTGCAAAGGTAGATATAGACCCAAAATAGTCACCTACAAGACAATATAACCATTAACTCCATCATCCATAGTACGTATTGTTTGACAAACAAAAATACAAAGTGACAAGCGTGAATTGATGAAAGTAAATCAATGACAATTGTACACATACGCAAAATCACTTGATTGTTAAACTTTGCAAATGTAATAGTTACAAACCATTGTCATTATTTAAAAAATATACATGATTTTCAAAAAGACGTATGAAAGTCGTCTCATGATACATAAGCTATGACAAAAAGAAACTAATGCTATCTAGCTATGGTTAAACTGACGTCGTCTAATCAGACGTCTCATCGCGTCCAAGCGGCGTATCTGTTGGATTCTGCAAAAAAAAAAAATAAGACAGCTTTTTGTAAGTATAAACATATAGCGACGTTTATAAAACAATACAACAAATAGAAAAGAATAAACCCTAATACTAACCATGCCGCCGTGAGAACTCAGAATGTCTATAAAAGCGTTTAAGCCCTTCCTGCCTGCGTACTCACGCTCGTACGGTGTGGGATCACGTCCTGTAAACGACCACTGTCAAAACATTCAAAGATTTCATTATGTTAGAATCTAAAAACCCATAAACCTTAAACTATCAAACATAGAGAGCAATGCAAAAACACTTACAAAATCGGCCTCAAATGATGGCCTCCCGCCGCTCTCCAAGTGGTGCGAGCTTCCTATGTCTACTCGCACGCTGCTTTCTTTGCATTCTTCCAATCTTCTTTGGCCAGCCAATCTTGTCTGTTCCACCCATGCTTGATTGGTTTTTGCACTTCGGAACACTTATGCTTGCAGTATTCGCGCATTTGAACCTTCATCACGTCTTCATTGAAGCGGTCCTCCTGTGTTGGAACGGGAAACTCGTCATGAAGCATACTGATGACTCTGTCTTTTAAACCATTCGGTACTTCACTCCAGGTGTTTAGTATGTAGTGTCTAAACACCTGAGAGCAAAGATCGCGCATGCGCGAAATCACCTTCTTGCCTTCATCATCCAAGATGATGCCACCGCTGAAGTCGACGGAGTAAGGCAAGTCCTCTCGCCGTTGACGCGTGAACCTGAGTGTCCGGACAGGGGTCTCTAGCGGCGTGTCAATGGGGGTACGGACGTCAGGTGTCTCCACTGGATTCTGAGCCCCGAAGCGAGGAGTGTCCACTGGAGTGACTCTTCGTGGAGTAGTTAGTGCTGTGTAGCTCCTAGGAACAGCAGTCAGCCGCGCAAAACCTAGTGTCGATGGCGATGTCGTGGCTGGTGTCGGGACGGGCAAAGGAGGGGAGGGTAAAGAGCTTCGTCGAACACGAGGCGGTGTCGAAACATCGGTGGCGGCACCCCCACAACAACCGCCACCGCCACCACTAGAGTGCAGGTGCCTACACGAGTGTGAAGATCGTCTCGTCGACACCGAAGCTTCGGAGCGCGTTGAGGACTCCGAAACAGAGGAAGATACGGATGGAGTAGGAACGTGCGATGGTGCGCTAGAGCGATGACGCTCCATGTACCACTGTCTCTGCTGGGGTGACAAAGAAGAAAGAAACTCCTCATCATCCGTATCTGCATTAAACACACGAACATTTAAACTTAATATTGAATGAATGGAGTAGAAAACATGGACAAGTAGATACATAGAGAGAGAGAGAGAGAGAGAGAGAGAGAGAGAGGAGGAGGAGGAGGTGCTCATCGTCCCTGCTTGTGAGAACATACCTAGAGCATACGTACCTGGAGTGGACGCAAAGACCATTAAATACAATGACGCAATGACGCGTTCTTCTTCTATTCAACTTGAGTGATGGAAGAGGCAAGTCAATAACTCAAAATTTTTAATCGAAAAAGAGAGAGAGAGAGAGAGAGAGAGAGAGAGAGAGAGCGCACACAATCAAATCTTGTAGTCGAAAAACCAGGTGGTGGAGCTGCATGTGGGTGTGTGTGTGTGGGTGTGTGTGCACGCCAATGAAAAAATGAGAAAAATGGTATAACTTCTTTATCACGGAAGTGTGATAGATTGGTTATGCCATTTTCCTCATGAATAACAGGTCTTGAGTTCAACTCCTGTCGACTAGATCTTTAAGGTCTCTTGGGATAGTTTCCTACAATGTTAAGACTCTCTTCTTCTTCTTCTTTTCTCTCTCTCTCTCTCTTTCAATATGTGTGTGCATTCTTTGTTTATGCATGTGTGTGTGCGTTTTTGGTTTATGCATGCTCTCTCTCACTTTTCCTCTCTCAATGTGTGTGTGCATTCTTTGTTTATGCATGTGTGTGTGCGTTTTTTGTTTATGCTTGTGCCCTCTCTCTCTCTCTCTCTCTCTCTCTCTCTCAAAAACACAATGTGTGTGTGTGTGTGTGTGTGAGAGAGAGAGAGAGAGGGAGAGAGAAAGAGGGGAAGGAAACATGAGAGTGAGGAGAGAGAACAAGCATACTTGGCTCTCCTTCCTCTCCTCGTGTGTGTGTGTGTGTGTGTGTGTGTGTGTGTGTGTGTGTGGAGAAGAAAGAGAGAGAGAGGGAGAGCGGCATTACCTTGCTTGCTTGAGCGTGCGCTGAAAACTCAGATCCGAGATTTGAGTTTTCGGACGCTCTCAGTTATTTTTTTAAGCCCTGACAGCGTCGCTATGAGCGTCTCTAAGTTACTTGTAACTTAGCGACGCTCATAGTGACGCCGTGTTTTTTCACATTTGTGCGTCGTAGTACGAGCGTCGCTACTATTAAGTACCTCTTGTAGTGTTCCTCCTCTCTTTCTTCTCCTTATACAACTGTTATATTTGCCTGCTAATCCCAACAATCTCGTGCACAATGATCAGCTATGCCACACCGATGATAGTTAATGTGACCTCATCATCTACCTTCTCCTCATCCACGTCCACGAACTATCATGTTACGGTCTCCTTTAAATCCTCCTCTATTAAAAAGTACTCTCTATCTCTCTCTGGTTGGTGCTTCTTTTGGCTCTGGTTAATGCTTTGAATCAAAATTGAGGAGCACTACTTCCACTTCGTTCAGTTTCTTGTCCAGATTTTGCAAAGTGGATATCAAGTTGTCGAATGAGGTGGCTTGTCTACACTGTTAAGCAAAATTATAATTCTTGTCATCGGGCATATTCTTTTGGAGTCCTCTCAGGTGTTGCTTGAGTGCTTTGAACCTTTTGAGATGAGCTACAAGAGACATTTACCTCTCCTTTATGCAATTTGTAAAATTGCATAAGTAAGCTGGTCTTAGAGCTTTTGGATGCTGTGCCAAGTTCTTTGTTTGGGAGATCTCAAGCTTCTTTAGCATCCTTCTTGCCAGCAATATTGGAGATAACGTCATCACCAAGTGATTGTCCTATAAGCCCTAGTGCTTTTGGATTACAGCCAAACTGATTGTTGGAGATGCATCCTCATGCGGCTCTATTAAGTGGCAAAGCCCTTTGCGCATAAGCAAATACATGGTTTTACTTTGCCAATTGAAAAACATTTCACCATATTTGAATAAGGCGATTAGGGCTATTTTTTGCTCCTATATCTTCTCTTATTTTGTACACAAAGGTCTTACCCGCAAGTACTACTTGCAAAAGTGCCTGGTCGTAGTACAACAGAGTGCAAGCTAGATGGGCTTACCAATCTGGATGGTGGATCAACGGTGTCTAAACCTTGTGCATAGAAGATTTTGTACAATCATTAAAATGATTGTTGGGATTATGGGCTTTGGTCTAGCATAATTTCATCAGTGTGAGAACACCTCCTATTTACATGGTATCCTAGGTGGCCTGGAGCATATGAAACATGGCCAAAAGTGGCCATGGGGAAGTTTTCTAGGCATAGTAAACCCATTATGGAGTAATTTGACTCACCTAAAAATGCCCTAGAAAGGTGGATCCAAAAATCTAAGCTCTCTCTTTAGTATATGCATGTGACAAGTGGAGATGCCTCTTTTGTGCTATAAAATCACCTCTTGTAATCACTCATTCAAGCTAGTAAATCATCATTTTGAGTCTACATACTCTCTCGCTCATCTTGTGTAATTAAGTTAATCACTATATGTTAGCATGAATGCTACTCTACTTAATCGGCCTAGATCCAACAATTCGTATCACAGCTATTGGTAGTAATAAGTGCCTTCTAATCATTTCCCTATGCTAGATCACATTAGTACTTCCTCTCTTGTTAATTGTGATCGTTAATTAAATTTCCTTGCACTGCATATTAGGGTACATCAATGTCTTTTAGAGGATCCATAATGATGGGATATGTATCCTCATAGAGGATGTGCCACTACCCACATTGTTAAGCTAAAGATGTTGGGGTGGAAAACCCCAATGTGCTTGTCCTAGTGTACTGGGTAGCCGAACACTTACATTGACCATTCTTTCTATCTAAAACTAACAAGGACTCAAGAAACCCTAGTCATTATTGTGATAGGACTCCACCACATATGTGTGTCTCTTCTCCTTCTTCTCCATCTCCAAGCCTGCACGCTTCCATTTTGCGCTTCAAACGAAATAAGCTTAGCATTAGCATTTTGAATTATGTTTTTCATCATTACTTTACATTAGCATTGTCCCCTTTGCTGGAGCTCTCAATAGAGCCCTCAAGCTCTTAATTAGGGCGTCATTAGCCCACTTAACCCACCGCCTAAGTTTAGATGAGTGTTCTTGTGGGAACTGATCGGGAGGCTAAGTTTAAGGACCTTCTTCGGAGAGCTTCCTACAACATGGACATGTGGGCCAAGATGTTAGCCCCTATTTTTGGGTCACTTTGAGCACAGGTCGCGGGTTCAATTGTGGGCCCCTCTTTTGGCATAGAGAGACAGGCGGGCAGACTGAAAACTCGCGGTTAACTGCGCTGCAAGGTGGGCATCTTTAGGCCTTCAACCCCAAGCGGCTCTTAGAGCAACCTCTGCATTTTCAACATTTGGCATGAAAGCTTGATTGATTTCTAAAGATGTTTGTGTTGATTTGTCAGTGCATCTGCTTACACACTTTCATGTTAGCTTTTAGTTCTTATAATTGTTGTAGCATAGTAGTCTTTTGAGAGTATTTTCATGCAATGCCCTTGGATTTTATCCCCCTTTTCAAGATTTTTTGTCCTCAAAATCTTAGTCTAAGAAAATGTTTAAAAAATAGGCTTTTGGTGCATACAAAATCTTCCTTGAGTGCAATCCTTCCTACAACATGCATATGAGATGTAGATTTATGCAAGACCACTTGTGGATGTGAGAAAATTTTTAACAAAAGATTGGTGAAGTGGGATTGGTTTGAGGTTCTTTGACACTACTTTTGTGGTGCTGTGTGGATTTGTTGTGTTTTGACTGTAGGTACAACATGGCGATAAAGGTAGTCAATCTACCCAACGTGTACTCCAAATGAGGATGAAGTGAATGGTATCAACTATTTTTATGGCCATTTTTGGTGAAGCAATTTTTTGTGAGACAGAAAGTATCTCATAACTGTTTGGAAAGCTATAGTCCTTGATGTAATCTCTCTAAAACTTGTTGCAAAATTAAATTTGACCCTTGGAGACCATGGAAAGCTTGTCGTTTTCACCCGCTAAAGTGCGCCTCACACCTGTAGTCTTTGTACCTAGAATCAAATTGACCACCTCTTGTGGCCTAATGCGTGTTGAAAATTAAATCTTCCTTCAAGAATCAACCTCCCATCCCTTGCCATTTTGTCCATGCAAGTAGGTTCTTGACAAAAGGTTATATCCTTCTTAACTTTGCTTAAGGGCCCCTTATCAAGGCCCTTGGTTGAAAACTATTGCCTTCAAACCAATTTTTCCTTGGAGTGGTTCCTCGTGGAAACCAAATTTTGTGGCCTTGTCATGTTGCCTCAATAACTGGTGAGCTTGCTTGGCGGCCCGAATAGCCGTGGTCTTAGACCTTGCCTTGCTCTTGCTCTTGCCCTAGAAAGCCTTATTCCTAGCACTTTGCCTTGTCTTAATATCGTGGTGATGATTGGAGTGGCCCTTGTCATATTCATGGCCCTTGTTGAGGCCGGGAAGGTCCCCTACTCAATGACCTAGATGCCCTTGTTGAGGCTCTTGATGTGCTTCTAATCAAACACCTTCAAACTTCCTTGGTTGAGGGACTTGGTGGGAATATACTTTGGCCAATTAAAGGTCACCTTATGACCTTGAGATGTGAGCTCATTGAAGAAAAACTATGGCAACCTCTAGTAGTAGCACCGAGAGAAGAAGTGAGAGAGAGAACATGAGCTGTGACTGTTAACTACCGGTGCTACAAAAGCAAAATGTTTGTTTTTCACGTAAGTAAAACTTATTTTTATAAGCTACTGCAATTGCACGAGGGTGTTGTAATGCTACACATGAATGCATCACATTGTTCATTGCACACATGGTGTATGAAATACATGCCTATGCACAATAGTGCACCTACATATGTGGACACAAGGTTTCCAGCTTTTATACATGCACGATAAAGCATCTTCTATACAAGCATTACTTCCAATGGCATTAATTTTGCCTTGTATACAATAATCCTGAACTTTCAATTATGGATGTGTGATTTTTTAATATTTATGTTGCCCTCTAAGAATACTTATGGTTTTTTGAGGATTGATATTTGATTTTGGAATTTATCTTGCAATATGGATGCAATATGGCATGCATGGTTATGAACCATTGCACATTTTAATAAACTAGTTTTGAGATATCGCCCGACAATATGGTTATAATTACATGACATTTATTTCGCCAAATTTTTCAATGCTTCCCATGGTTAAGGCAACGATTTATAATAAACAATTCCTCCTACTCTATGTTTTATGCAAGGCACCTATTTAAGCTTAGAACAGTTTTTTCTAATTTGATTATGTCTATGATCTCATGATTTTGGTTGAGAAAAGGCTCTCGCTTTGAGATGCTTTTCATAAAGAGCATGTGCTAAGGATATAGTCAGTTGTACTCTCTCTCGCATATGGACACAAGGTTGGTACTTAAGTTAGTATTCTACTTAGCAAAGGACAAGCAAAGTGCTCTAGACATGACAAGAAACGAGCCTAAACAGGACAAGCAAAGAGCCTTACACAAAGTGCAAATTTCTAGGTTGTACATTTAAACCAAATTGTGGATGATTTCACTAATTTTAAGCAAGGCACATTCCACATAGGATAATTTGTAGCTCACTAGATTTTTGTGCTTCCCTCTTCATTGGAATTTTATTGGCACTTGCTTGCATGTGAAAGCGTGCTAATTAAGCAATGTTACATGATTAAGATTGTTTAAGAAGCAATTTTCAACTAGGATGTTTCTCTTTGATATGAGGTTATCATATATTATCTGAGCTCACTCCAAATGGATATACTCTTGAATGAATGTGGACAAAGGTCCTTGGGTAAAGAACCCCTATGAAGTTTATGGTTCTATACAAGTTACAAGCTTGAACCATTTACCAACTTCAATGACATAGTTAGCAAAGGCTGCTAAGTCAGCAAAGTTTTAGGCAGCCTAGCAAGGGCTAGTATCTTTTTATGAGCTATAAATTTAGCACAAGTTAGCTAAATTCATGTTTTGTTTTAGAACAAGGGCTCAATAGTTCTATTTTTACCTTAGTCATGATCTAAACTCATGATCAGTCTTGGTTTCATGTTAAGAAATTGCTTTTGAAAATATCACATGGTTGTTAACAAAGTAGCTTACATGATTTTCCTCTCAATCGTGAAGGTTAAGAATTTTGTTTCATATTTTGAATTGGAACATGACTTTTACAACTCATGATGTGACTACACTTGGTCTTGATGATGAAAACTTTTCAACAAGGGGAGAATAGATTGAGGACAAGGGTCACCAAGCAAGGCCATGTAGGGGTGGAATAGCTTGGGCTAATTCCAGAGAGTTAGAATTAAACTAATGGCAAACAATTTGTAGACATCACTGGTACTGATCACATTAGTACCAATAGAGAGTAGTAGCATAGACAACACTTGTATTGGTCCCAGCAGTACCAGTGGAGAATACTAGCAATAGACAGTAACTATCAGTATCAGTAAACAATGGACAAGTATTGGATACATTGAAGAGACATACTGGTGTAGCTGGAGAATCCCATTAGATAATGAGTTGTACAAGAGTCATCAGTCCCAAAGACTTGAGATCAGAAGGAATTACAAGGCACAAGCTAGGATTACTCTTAGGCAAATGCTAGTGACATGCTAGCGCATACAATGCCTCTTACAATGTGCGTATTGAGAATCACGTGGCGTCAATATACTCGTGCGTTGTGTGTAACCCCCTTACAAAAGTAGTGGGAGCCTTTTTATATGGCCAATCCTGATATTTACAGCATGTGGGATTATTGCCCTTGCTAATCCCAACACCACCCTTCCATCTCATCTCCCCTTTCTTCAAATTAGCTCGCGCGCCCCGCTTACCGGCGGGCCTCGCTCGCTCTTACCACCTCACTCTATATGTGTTTGTGTGTGTGTGCATCTTTATACATTTCTCCATGACACACACACGATCGACACTCACACGATCGACACTTTCTGTCTTTGGCCCCTTTAAACTACTCCTAGTACATTTAACCCCTTTTGCACACACACACACACACACACACACACACACTCTGCAAAAGGCGTAGGTTGCGAAATCATTGACTGGGATCATTTTGGATTCTGACAAACACCTGGTGAAAGGGTGTCCCATCTCGAGTCATGGAAGTGCGGTCGTAGGTTCTCCAAGCTTCTTCTATAGTAACACCCGAAAAGAAACCTCGAATAATGCTTTGAAAGAAGTCATCTTTGTTTTTCGGAGAGTAGTGAATCATTATATGATCCATTACTATCTCCATCGCTTCCAATCCATGACCAGAACACTCAGCAGATACCCTAGGTGCCATAAAGTTCCTAAGAAAAAAAAGAGAGACATTGTAAGTGTAGTTGCTCTAGGACTTCATCCACAAAACTTGACTTTACAATATGTCTCTTTAAATAAGTCTATTTCTAGGTTTGTTTCCCATCCCTCTCTCTCCCTCACCATATCCCTCTCTCTCTCTTTCTCTCTCTCTTTCTCTCTCTCTCTCTCTCTCTCTCTCTTCCACTCTATATCTAAAATTTATAAGGTTCACACGTGCTATTCTCTCTATCCAACCCTTTTTGAAATCTATAATGGTTTCAAGTGATCTTGTAATTGCATCAGGAGAGAATCCCTCAGTTCGCATCATATGGAAAACAGATCAGTCCTTCCCTCTTTAGGACATCATCTCCTTCCACAATTATGAAACTCGGCATTATGTATATAACAATCAGGTGTTTTATCTTATTGCTAAGAATAAGATGTTGATTATCCAAATTCCCACTTGAATTTCATACATCAGGGCACTTATAATATCCTTGGAATCTTTTGAAACTATTCATATGAGAGTGACAAACTAGTTATGTTAATTATCACTGGAATAGCATAGCTAGATTTGGAGGATCTATCATTAGATAGATCTTTCAATACTTCCATAGATAGGACCCTAAAAACCTCTTCCTTATTAGGGTGAAGAAAAAGATACCATCTTCTTGGTTCAGTATGAAGGCTCTCTTGGGATTGCCTTTTGAGTATCATGCCTTGATTTTCAAGACTACGCAAGAATCTATAAGATCTATTGGAATTTCTCAAGGCATTTACATCAAGCCCGAGATCTTTGGAAACCCTCTCTATGACATTAAAATCTACATCTTTGGATGGAATTGTTACTCACATTTAACTCTCCCTATGTCTCTCCCTCCCTCTCTCTCTCTCTTATCTTTAATCTAGTCTTGGGGCACATAGATGTACCCTTTTGAGCACATTACCATTACTCGTTTCATTGTTGTCTCTCTCTTTATCTCACTCACCTATAATTTTATTCACTTTGGCCTTTTTCTTCTCTTTGAGCACATTACCATTACTCATTTCATTGTTGTCTCTCTCTTTATCTCACTCACCTATAATTTCTATTCACTTTGGTCTTTTTCTTCTTCTTCTCTCTCTCTCTCTCTCTCTCTCTCTCTCTCTCTCTCTGTTTGTGTGTGGTTGTGTTGCAAGCACGCGTGTTTGTGTGTAAATACCCTTCAAACTCAGTTCATTTTCAACTCTTTGTCTCTCTATGTGTGTTTGTGTGTGTGTTTTTTGCCTCTCTCTCTCTCTCTCTCTCTCTCTCTCTCTGCTTAGTTCACATCTACCAGTTTAGGATCCCATAGTACTTTTATCTTATCATTTTGTCATTTCATTTTGTTATTCTGACTTTGTATCAGATTCAACACATTGTAACCCTCTTAACCCTCTGGTCATTTTGGCCTTTTGAAGACATTGGTCATTTTGTCCCTCTCTCCCGATCAAGCTATGGAGATCCAGACGGCTATGTAGATATATATGGGGCTACATAACAGAGAGTACAACAGAGAATTTGAGCCATACTCTCTCGATATCTAGAGTGAAAATGAGGATGGATTCTAGTAGTAGTAGTAGTAGTATTTTCTAGTTGATTTTGGCTTTTTGAAGAGTTAATATAACATCTCATTTCATTCGACTTCGTTCTCTCTCTCTCTCTCTCTCTCTCTCTCTTCACATTTTTTGTCACAGTTTGGTATCATAGGTTATTTTGGCCTTTTGACATAATTTACCTAACTTTAGGTCAAAACAAATTTTGTAACAAATTGGTCTCATAGATAATTTTGGCCTTTTCAAAACAGCTACTTAGCATTTCATTTCTTTCTCTCTATCTTCAAAATTATGTAACAGTTTGGTCTCATAGGACTTTTAGTCTTTTGAAGACGTTAATATCATTTCATTTCTTTCTCTCTATCTTGTATTTTTATGGTCTCCTATCACTTGTCATCTCTCTCTCTCTCTCTCTCTCTCTCTCTCTCTCTCTCTCTCTCTCTTTGGTCTCATAGGTCATTTTGGCCTTTTAAAGACGTTAATGTAACATTTCTGAGCCATACTCGCTCGATATCTAGAGTGCAAATAAGGATGGATTCTAGTAGTAGTAGTAGTAGTATTTTCTAGTCTTTTATCACCCAGACATGGTATCAGACTCATAGTTTTATAACAGTTTGGACTCATAGTTGATTTTGGCCTTTTGAAGACATTAGTATAACATCTCATTTCATTTGACTTCGTTCTCTCTCTATCTTCACATTTTTTGTAACAGTATGGTCTCATAGGTTATTTTTGGCCTTTTGAAGACGTTAATATCATTTCATTTCTTTCTCTCTATCTTGTATTTTTATGGTCTCCGATCAATTATCAACTCTCTCCCTCTCCATCTCTCTCTCTCTCTCTCTCTCTCTCTCTCTCTCTCTCTCTCTTTGGTCTCATAGGTCATTTTGGCCTTTTAAAGAAGTTAATGTAACATTTCTGAGCCATACTTGCTCGATATCTAGAGTGCAAATAAGGATGGATTCTAGTAGTAGTAGTAGTAGTAGTAGTAGTAGTAGTATTTTCTAGTCTTTTAGCACCCAGACATGGTATCAGATTCATAGTTTTGTAACAGCTTGGACTCATAATTGATTTTGGACTTTTGAAGGCTTTAATATAACACCTCATTTCATTCGACTTCGTTCTCTCCTCTATCTTCACATTTTTTGTAACAGTGTGGTCTCATAGGTTATTTTTGGCCTTTGGACCTAATTTACCTAACTTTAGTCAAAACATTCACAATTTTGTAACAAATTGGTCTCATAGATCATTTTGGCCTTTTGAAAACATCGACTTAGCATTTCATTTGATTTTATTTCTTTCTCTCTATCTTGTATTTTTATGGTCTCCGGTCACTCTCACTCTCTCTCTCTCTCTCTCTCTCTCTCTCTCTCTGGTCTCATAGGTCATTTTGGCCTTTTAAAGACGTCAGTATAAAATTTCCATTCATTTCATTTCTTTCCTCTCTCTCTCAATATAATCAACAAATCAAATAATTAAATTGAAATAAAAATTAGCCAACACGTTTTGCTTGGCTGTGCTACCTGGTTGAACTGCCTCACCACAGCACGACTCCAATCTCCTTGGCTTGCACACTTGCTGCCTAAAAAATATATATAAATTTTTAAGTTACATTCATACAATGTTTAATTAGATGGAGAGAGAGAGAATGAGAGAGAGAGAGAGAGAGAGAGAGAGAGAGAGAGAGAGTTTTGTTGCGGGTTCAAGCTCGCCACGTTTCGCTTCACATCCATCACCACAGAGACATTCTTGCAGTTATTGAAGGACCCTGCATATTGTGTTAGTAGATGTTACTATGGATATGCACCTAGGTTATTTTGGATGGGGTTTTATGTGTAACAACCCAGGCTAAACCCCTCACCACTTCAAGATAAGCTTATTTCTTCGCTTATTGTTAATAGCCATCCATCACCACAGAGTCGCTTAACCCCTCACCACTTCAAGACGCGTAGGCCGGGTTGAGATGACCCGACGAAAGTGCATGATAATTGGAAGCAACCAATAAGTCATTTGCATGTGGATGCATATGTTCACAAAGGACGGAGGAAATCAACAAGAATTTGTCCACGTCATGGAGCAGAATTGCATTTTCTCTTCCGCCGCCCCTTTGGTACTTTCGGACCCTCCCCCACGGCCAAGAATCCCTTCCGCCTAACAGGGAGCTCCTACAACCAATGAAAATTCTGCACGACAGCTGCAAAGCTTTTCTTTGCCTCCTTGCTATGTGAACGTGAGAGCGGAGGAAGCTCAGGCATTACTTCCCTTCCCCCTGGAAGCACACAGAAATGGTTCAGACTTCCTCCATCACCGTCTGATTCCGGCCTTATTTCTTCGCTTCACATTCATCACCACAGAGACGCTCAGGGCATTGACCTTGCAGAAGCCGCTCAGGGAGAGAGAGAGAGAGAGAGAGAGAGAGAGAGAGAGTCTTGCTTACGCCCGTCCTGCCACCCTTCTTATTCTTTCTGCCTCTCTGCACCTTGCGCCCTAGTCATGAAGGTAGCTTTGCATTGCATTGCATTCCCACATCACGTCTAGCCTCTAGGTCTCGTCTCTACATCATTGTGCCCTCGTCCCGCAATGCTTCCTAAAGCACTTGACACAACAATGCTGATTTGTCTGCGCAGCAGAAGTAAAGCTTGTCAACGATCAATGCTTCAGGAAGCATTGCGCTTTCTAAAGTCTAAAGCTGTATAGCCGCCTTCACTCATTGGTTGCTTCCATGCAGGACCATACTATCATAGTAGCTGCCTCCTCGTCCAACATCACAGTAGCTGCTGGAGTTTACAGCGTTGAGTTTGCGGCATTTGCATGCTGCAGTTCTCTGTTCATGGCGCTGGGGCAGTCTCGTACTGCTACACAATCAGCCGCCTGCACACATGAAGGACGTGTGGTCCCTCGCCAACATCTCCTTCCAAGCCTAGTTAACGACTGTGTAGCATAGAATACCCCCTGAGGCTCAGGGGGAGAGAGAGAGAGAGAGAGAGAGAGAGAGAGAGAGAGAGAGAGCGAAGGAGAATACCAGCTTGCAGGAGAATACCGCCTTCTTCTTCTTCTTCTCTCTCTCTCTTTCTCTCTCTCTCTCTCTCTCTCTCTCTCTCTCTCTCTCTCTCGTTTGTACTTCAGGTGGAGCAGTCTAAAGACTCTCTCTTACAGTGCGCACATGAGGGGATTACGATGCGTTCGTTTGCAATCAGTGAACGTCTCCAAGCGAGCGGCACATTGCGCACATGAGAACGTTCATTCAGTAGAAGCTTCTGATGCAAGCAACAGCTTTTTCTGAAGCACTTGCAGGCTTGCTGTAGGGCATTCGCAACCACTAGGCTTCGCTCCCGCCACGTTGAACGTGACCGTTCCCAACGATCGAATCCTTAGGGGGCTGAAGTAATCGCTCGATGGGATCGGAATTCAATTTGCACCATGACAAAATAATGGTGGGTCACATCTACTTTTTGAGCCGAATTGGCATTGATCGGGGCTCATGTGCGCACTGCATCTCTCTCCCGTTTGTACTTCTACTGCAAGGCGGGGTCCTACTACTGCAAGGCGGCCTCCGTGTTGAAGCCTGGCAGAGCCGCCACTTCACGTCCAAGGTGCAGCCTGAGGACTCGCTCTCTCTCGTTTATACTTCTGGTGCAAGGCGGGGTCCTACTGGTACAAGGCGGCCGTCAGTACTTGAATGTACTTGAAGCCTCCGTGTTAAAGCCTGGCATAGCTGGCGGCACTCGTTCCTTGTAGCATGCCTTCAGGTCGCAGTGCTTGACACGTGGCGCCACAAACCCCAGCGCCATATTGTTTTAGTAGATAGTAGATTTCATACCTGTCTATTGCCCCCTGGCCTTCCTTTCCCACACTTTGGAAGCAGCCGTTCTCTCTGCTCGTTTCTTCTGAATCACCTCTAGTTAAGTACCTCTTATAGAGCGTGAGTAGGGCTTGCTGGTGATTGCCTCTGAGCTTGGATTGTTGTTGGCTCTTTGAAACCAGCTCTGACGACATCCCCAAGCCCATTTGAGGAAGCTTCATTTCCCGATGTTGCTCTTTGTATAGGCTTCCACTCTCCCCAGTCTCGGCCAGCAGCAGAGTCAGAATCAGATACATGCCATTCTGAGTCCTATCGATCATCCTTGCCATTCATCGACACAAGAATCTTCCTCTGTGCGAAGCACAACGTACCCCCTCTGCTTCCAGTACTGGTGACTGGTTACTTCTTTTTGCCTTTGTCGGGAGGCTTCCTTGCTGGCTCCTTGTGATGTGTGGTGGCTAGTTGTCTGCTACTGGTCGCCACCTCCAGTTGCTCCCTTGCATTCTGCTTTTTGATGATCCTGAAGATTGCCTCTTGTTCTGTTGCCTGCGGGTTGTTGATCAGTGCCTCCTGCTCATATGGTGTCAATGAAAAGTATTCTTTTGTGTCATGTAAGTACAAGGTGTTCCTGCCTTTTGTGATCCTTTCTCTGGCCACTTGTGACAATGGCTGGCTGTGGTGAGCCATCCACCTGGCTCTGGCTGATTTTCCTTGATTTTGGTCTCAAATAGGATTTCTCCTATTTCTCTATACCGATCTTCGTCGTTGGCCCTGTTGTCAAGGTCTTTTTTTGGTATTTTTGAGGCTTCGATGGCCAGTTGGGGCAGGGCATTCGTATGTTTTATCAGTATGTGTAGCTGCCTTTTTCATATCGACATTCCTGCCCTGAATTGTAGCAGATCATCTTTAAGTGCCTTTACTGACCTTTTCTGTTCAGTGATGCTTAACACTAGGTTGGTAATGGGACACTTTTATGTCCTGGGACACTTTTATGTCCTGTTAAGTGACCATTTTCTTTGAATTATGTCAAGAGTTTCAAAATGGATTTTGAGGAGCTATCTATCTAGAAAGTTGTCTCGTGAGATGAAAAAAACTAGACATTTTTTTGGAATACCAATTCCATCTTTAACCTTGTGTTTGCACAACTTTTCACAACCTAAACTCTGTGATAAAACGGTTTCTGTTTTTGGCTTTTTTCAACTTTTTGCAACTATACCACTTTAGAATTCATTTTTATGAGGTCTATAATGCTAGAGAACTATCTTTAGTAGTCCTCAACATGTCCTGATGTTTCTAGGGAGAAATAAATATTAAAGGTGTAAGTTATTACCAAATTACAAAAATTGTCAAATCCTGTTTTTTAGCCAATTTTAGCTCTTCTATGATTTTTTTGGTGGATTTCATGATATCCAAATGCATTTTTTATATTCTATGTCGCATATTGTAACATAAATCTAATATTCCTTGAGTTTTGGGGCACCTAATACCTTATTTTGCACAGTACACAACGATGCTTGATGTTTTCAATTACAGAAGAAAACGAAACATTCTAGTATATCAAGTATAGCTTTTTCAATATTGTTAGTTTCTTGTGACAACTACATGAATTTTATAGGTAGTAACTATATCTAATCATAAGGATCAAATTTGGCTAGATATTGAATAGTTTCTATGGGATTCTACAACTCATAATGTTGAACCCAATTTTTTCATGTTTGGTGTTTTTAACACTCCATCTTTGTCTCCAAGATTCCCCTTGGTAAGAGATGTATTATTTTTTTGACAAGGTCCATGGCTCGTTATGAACATAAAGGACAATAGGGAACTAAGAAAACATGCGTATATTATTTGTATTGAGCGTGGCTATAGAAAATTTGATGATAGGTTTGAAGAATGGTAAAAATTCAAGTTTTTTGTACCTAATTATTTTGGCAAAACAAAAAATAGTGAGTGAAGTAATCATATATTCTGATCACCAACCCATTGAAGTTAACTAGGGAATTTATCTCAAGTCCTACAAAAATCCCTAATCTTATTTTTATGCAACAAAACGTAAGAAATGGCTGTTTTGATGTAAATGCACTGGTTCATCAACTTTGGAGGCTTGGTGTGACCAAAAGATGAGAAATTTTACAAGTTTCTTATTTTTTCCATGTGTAGTAGGCCTTGAACTATAACCTCATGAAAGGATTTTACAAAATGAGTGGATCTACTATGGTTTTGGAGGTTTTTTTCAAAACCCTTAAAGGACACTTTTATGCCCTGTTAGGTTACCAACCTAGTGTTAATGCCTCTTGCCATTCTTTCCATAATTCATTGGTTCTGGCCCACCATTGTCTCAGTTGCTCCACAATGCTGAGATACTTCATTTGATCTGCTGGTTTAGCATGGGGAGGGTACAATGCTGTGTAGAAGCATGGGAGTTGATCTGTGTCGTCTATTCGAATGGCATAGAGCAGTGCTGGGGTTCCTGTCATAAGCTCAAAGTAACTGATCAGTACTTCATTTTCTTGAGTCAACATCTTTCTGAATGTCATGATGATTTGCATCATGTTCTTGACGTGATGCTCTTTTTCATTCAGTTGCATCTACGTGAGGACTTTTTTGCTGGTGGAGGCTCCCAGGTCCAAGGTCTTCTGGAGCCTGAGGTCCATGGCATCTCATGCTACTTTGAGCTTGTTCATCCCTTCTCTATTATTGTCTCTGACATGTTGGATGCACTAGAATTGGGGTTTGTGTGCCAGTAGCATCTGTACTTTAGCCACGCTACTGATATTATCAGTAGTCAGTCTGTCTCTGTACGGGTTGACCCATCTTTCTTCAGCAGTCAGAGTGATGCCTGGAACCCTGTACAGTACCTGTAGTACTGATGGGTGCTTGGGCAATGTGTACTGGTCCCGATCATGGTAATTCTATACATGTCTGAGACAATTCATCAGGCGTATAGCAGGGCAATTCTATACATGTCTGAGAACAATTCATCAGGTTCTAGAAATTCTCTCAACTGGATTTGTTTGGCCATTTTGAACTCTTTGTGTACCCATGGGTTTGTGAGAGAGATGTCTTTAGAGGCTGCTGATTGCTTCTGATGCCTGCAGCAGGACCCGTAGTATCTTTGTCAGTTGGCTCATTGCCTTCGGGTGCTGCTGGAGGAGGCTGTGGTTGGGGAGCGGGAGGGTTGGGTGGTGGTGTTGTTGTAGCTCCTCCTGCTCATGAACCAGGCCCACTGGGAGGGTCACCTTGGTCATCATCATGAGGTCCCTTGCCTTGACCTGATGCCCCACCAGTGTGGTCATCCTAACTATCCTCCTCCTCATCATCTTCTTCAATATTTTCGTTGTCTTGAAAGTGAGATATCAAAACCTCATTGACCAAGGCCTAAGAGAATGTCTCAGCCTTGTCCTCCAGCTCTGTCCTGACCCTGTTCATCCATTTTTCAGCACTAGCTACATCCAAGGTAATGGTTCCTTCAGGACTTGTAATGTCCTGAAGGCTTTGTACCATGTTTCTGGTCATTATGCTTTGTTCGATGAGCTCTTTATGCTGGGTGGTCTTTTCTAGCTCCTGGTCCTTTGCTTCAATGATTTTGTCTTTGGCAACTCCCACCGTACTAAGAGTCCTATTCTGGGCCTCCAGGCTCTGCTAGGTGGACAATAGCTGGCTTTCCATTGCTCTGATCTTTTCTTCTTGAGCCTGTAGTTGCCTCTCTCTCTCTCTACCACCTGCTCTTGCCATTGAGTTATGTCCAACTCCTTACTCCCAAGGTGTGGACCATTGTGCACTTACGGATACCAAATCGCATTGTCTTCATGACCTTGTTAATGTTAAACTATAGGAGACTGCATTTCACAACTCAAGAAAGTTTATATATTTGATTCTGACCATCATCGCAAGAACGCTAAAAAAAATTTGACCTTTCCTTTATGAAACACCGTTGATGGGGGGGTGGGGGGGGGGTGGAGTGATTGTGCTGTCTAGGATTGGAGAAAACCTTTTGGCAATCACTTTATCAATTGTTTTGTTTGCTAATTCATCATTGAAATTGAATGCCAGTGTACTAGGTGTGAGGAGCATACTAATTTGGGTATAGGCTTAATTAGCCTTCTTTCACACTGGCATTCAAGTACCCCTCAATGAGCACCCTATTGGCCAAGAATGTGATTGGAGTTTTAAGGTCTTCCCACAATTCCTTCACAAAGTTTGTTGTTAGCCCATCCCACCCTGGAGACTTTTTTTTTGCCAAGGCCTGCAGTGCAAACAATCGTCTGTAGAGATAGGCTTTTTCATGAGGTTTGCTTTACTAGGTGCAGCAATTCATTTCACACTGTTGAGAAGCCTATATCTTGCTTCATTGATCACTAGCAAGCAATCATTTGGTTTCCCTATATTCAACTAAGGTGGTCAAGCATTAGTGTCATCCCAATCCTGGACCACTGTTCCAAGTCATGTAAAATTTTCTGTTATAATGACCCTTCTCCTTTTGACTTTTAAAGCTCTAGAGAAGTAGGCTTGGTTTTTAGTCTCAGGCTAGAGAGAGAGCTCTCTAGTGAGCACCCTTGCCCTTTTTACTTCTTTGAGTTGTTCCCGAGCAAGCTTGCCTTTGCTTCTAGCCACCTCCTGTGCTGTAGCTCAGAGGCCAATCATTTATTTTTTGGTGGGGAGCTCTTTCATTTCTCCTTTTAATATCTGGTTCTTAATATCTTGATCTCCTTTTAGCCTAGGCCATGTTCTTTTTAGCAATCTATATGCTATGGACTAGCAAATTCCATGCTCTTGGGTTTGCTACATTCACATCCTTTTTGAGCTTACCTAGTGCCCTCTTGACAAGGTTTTTGAAGAGTGGTTCTTCGAGAAGGTCCACCTTATATTATCACCCTTTATGCAATTTAGAAACTCCTTTTACTCCAAAGAAAATTCCAGTTTGCTCTTTGAACTTGTTCAGACATCACTCTATAGAGAATAACACATTTGGAGGAGTATGGGTAAATACAAGAATCACAAGGACTTGCAGGGAAATATTCTAAAATTTTAAGTCTTTGTAGAGAGAGAACATGCTAGTTGATGAGGCCACTAATTTTGGTATACTACAACTTGCAAGGGAGGATTCTTTTGATGTGTTATTACTTTCTAAAAGCTTACGATTGTGTGGATGGACCTTTTGCCACCCTTAAAAGCAATTAGACATGCTTGACATTCTCAACTTTGGCAACAACTACGCATCGTCACCTGTGGCGTGTCCTGTGGCATGTATTGTCTTTTGGGATTGCACCAACACATATAAGCATTAGCAATTGTTACAAATCAAAAAATTGTTCCAAGGTAGAAAGGAGTACATTTTATGTGCGAGCTTCCAATTTTGTGCTTTTGTAAAATTTTCACTCCTTTCGAGCTTTTTTGCCATCATTTTGGTGCAAATTAATATCCCAATGTACTGTCATGGCTCTATCTCATCTTTGTTGTTGCATAGTGAAAGTCGCGGTGGCCACATGATGAGTGAGTGAGAGAGAGAGAAATAGGGAGATGACACAATAGAGAGAGAAAATTGACAAAGCATTGGGGCGAAGCTACGCCCCCCTCTAGCAATCCTTCAATGAATCCTTGGAGGGCCTATTTATATTAGCAATCACACATATTATAACATATGGGTTTTATCCCCTGATTCAAACAAGGATTTTATGTTCAGGTAATCACAACGTTTCTTTTGTTATTAACATGTGAGCATGTTAACAACATGTTAACATCCTTTCATGCTCACAAAAAAGTCTATTGGAGTTGACCTGGAAAGCGGCTAAAATCCCACCGTGGTTTGTAGTACCCCGACGGGCCCGCCCTGGCTTTTGCTTATCTGGATAGATATTGCTGGGGTCATCACAATCACTAATGAGCTATATATTTCTACATATAAGAGGCCCAACGGGCCCCTTGGGAATTCATTCCTTGTCATCCTCCTACCCACTTGTACTAACTGTGTGTGTAGGTGTTAGTGGGTGTGTGTGTACTCGTGCAAGCATTTGCTTAGAGTCAGGGTGCACACTAGTATGGGCAATCTGCCACAGAAGGGGTGTGTGTGTGTGTGTAAGGCTATTCTTTAGAATGGTGCTTATCATGGGACACTTGGTCGGTAATGTGGATGAGTAGTGTCCTAAGGTAAGTATGACATGTCGTAATGGTACTAGTTGATAATGCCGCAAGCTTAGTATCTTTGTGACAATGTCACCTTTTTTCCTTTATCAAATATGGGCATATGGTCGGTAATGTAGCTAAGTTATGCCTTTATACATTTTTTATTGCCATAGATTCGGGCGGCACCTTGTTGGTAATGCAACAAACTAGTGTCATTCTCTAGTGCATGTTTGGTCAATAACGTTGCCAAAAAATGTCATCTGTGGTATTTGATCGATAACATTTCCAAAAAATATCGTAAATTTGTTTAGTTTGCCGGTTACACGGCTTATATTGTTTTCAATGTGCATGAGCCAAGTGATGCTTGGTTGGTAATGCGGCATGAGTATTTCTTGGATGGACCATGGTTTAGTTCATATTCTCCAGCCACAACCTGTCGGGCCCGAAGGTTTCTAGGTTTAGATATAGTCATGCTCCCATCCTCCACATTGTGGTTCTGCTTCATACTTAGCATTTCCCTACCCTCGTCCCCAACCAGAGCCCTCAAAATCTTTTTTTTTTGGATGAATTAACAATCGAATAACTATAATAAAATGGAAGAACTACAACCATTAACATCTTAGCATTCTTTGTCCTTGCGCTACAAAAACATTTACACAGATGTCAAATGAAGGCAGGAAATCTTGAAAAGTAGCAAGCTTTCCTCCCTTCATTTGACATCAATCTCAAATTGTTTGTAGTGCAAGGACAAAGAATGCTAAGATGTTAACAATGGCAGTTCTTCCATGCTATCATAGTAATCTGATTGTTTATTCATCCAAAAAAACAACAATTCTGTGGGTTCTAGTTGGGGAACAGATAGGCAAACACTAAGGATGAAGCAACACCACAATGTGGAGAATGGGAGCATGACTACACCTAAACCTGGTAACCTGCATGGAAAGTCAGACCTTGTGACAACCAATGTCGACACTCTCTCTCTCTCGCTCTCTCTCTCTCTCTCTCTCTCTCTCTTTGAACCTCTCTCTCTCTCTCTCTCTCTCTCTCTCTCTCTCTCTCTCTCTCTCTCTCTCTCTCTCTCTCTCTACCTTTCTGTCTTCATTTGAATGATTATGGGTAGAGACAATGGATGGATGCCAATGAACGTTTTGTTTTAAGTATAACTAATGGTCTAGTTACTGTTGTTTGACTCTCATTTTAGTGTAAATGGATGTCCATCCTATCTATCTCTATCTCTCTCCCCCTACCTTTACCTTGATTTAAATGATTATAAATAGATGACAATGGATGCTTGACAATGGATGTTTGAAGTTTCACTTAAATGATAATTAATCACAAGCACTACCTACAATTGTTTAACTCTTGTTTTAGTGTAAATAGAAACTACTTACAATTGTTGAACTCTTGTTTTAGTGTAAATAGATGACAATGTGATGTTTTTCTTGATGTTCCATAATTGATGGTCTCATTAATATTGTTTGGCACTTCTGTTACCATATACATGTGGTAGTGATGTGTGTGAACACACTAGGACCGCCGGGGCATTTTTTCCCTCTTTAGGAGGGTTTATCCCCCGTGCATTGTATATACGCCCATCACTTTAAGGCTATCAATCTTTCCATTGCATACTAAGAAACACACTCTCTATTGTGTGCCTTGATCTTCCTTCATCTTCTCCAAGCTGTGTGTGTTTCTATGCAACCCTAATTCCAACAATTGGTATCAAAGCAGGTTGCCTCCTCCCGGGCTTAAGTCGCCAGCTGCTCCAGTACACGCCTGCTCACTTTCTCTGAACTCAGTGAGCTTTGGCAAGCGTTCGCAAGTCGACAAATACTTTGGGAGTACTCGTAGAGCTTGGCCTGCTCAAATTTTCGATTTGGGCTCATTTCGGCCTCCGTTTCCACTACAGGCAATACTGCACAGGCTATTTTGTCATTTTGTGCAGAATTTTTGTCAGTGTCGTTTTCTGCATAACAGGTGCCTTATAGTCTTCTACGGTTTGTGCTATATAGCACAGGTTGTTCCCGCTCCGTTTCTCCTATTTTCGGGCAGTTTTCACATCAAGTGCAGCACTTACCATGGCTGACAACAACAACACAGATTTTTTCAATATGGTTGCTCTGCTGAGGACAGGGTGGATGGGGACAACTACCCTATGTGGGCTTATATGGTGCAACATGTTCTTTTGTCCAAGGGGTGTCTGGAACATTGTGCAGGGCATTGATGTACGTCCTGGTTCTGAGGATGTAGGCGATGTTGAGGATGTTGCAGGTCTTGCTGCAAGGATTACAACTGTTAGAGTTGTTTTACCTACGGCAGAACAAGCTCGTTGGGATGTGAAGGATGCGCAGGCTCATGCATTGATTGCGTTTTCTGTGAAGCGCACCATTGTTCCTCACATCCGTTCAGCAAAATCTGCAAAACTGGCTTGGGATATTCTAGTAGGTGTTACCATATACATGTGGTAGTGATGTGTGTGGTAGTGAACACACTAGGACCGCTGGGGAATTTTTACCCTCTTTAGGAGGTTTTTTTCCCCGTGCATTGTATATACACCCATTACTCTAGGGCTATCTATCTTTCCATTGCACACTAAGTAACACACTCTCTATTGTGTTCCTTGAGCTTCCTTCGTCTTCTCCAAGCTGTGTGTGTTTCTCTGCAACCCTAATTCCAACAATTGGTATCAGAGCAGATCACGTCCTCCCGGGCTTAGTTGCCAGCTACTCTAGCACATGCCTGCTCACTTTCTCCGATTTCAGTGAGCTTTGGTGAGCGTTCGCTGCTCAGAATTTTGATTTGGGCTCATCTCGGCCTCCGTTTCCACTACAGGCAGTACTGCATAGGCTATTTCGTCATTTTGTGCAAAATTTCTGTCAGTGCCATTTTTTGCATAACAGGCGCCTTATAGTCTTCTACAGTTTGTGCTATATAGCACAGGTTGTTCCCGCTTTGTTTCTCCTATTTTCGGGCAGTTTTCACATCAGGTGCAACATTTACCATGGCTGACAACAACAACAGATGTTTGCTGCTAAGGACAGGTTGGATGGTGACAACTACCCTATGTGGGCTTATATGATGCAACATGTTCTTGTGTCAAAGGGTGTCTGGAACATTGTGTAGGGCATTGATGTATGTCCTGGTTCTGAGGATGTAGGCGATGTTGAGGATGTTGCAGGTCTTGCTGCAAGGATTGCAGCTGTTAGAGTTGTTTTGCCTACGGCAGAACAAGATTGTTGGGATGTTAAGGATGGGCAGGCTCATGCATTGATTGCGTTGTCTGTGAAGCGCACCATTGTTCCTCACATCCGTTCAGCAAAATCTGCAAAACTGGCTTGGGATATTCTAGTAGGTGTTACCATATACATGTGGTAGTGATGTGTGTGGTAGTGAACATACTAGGACCGCTGGGACATTTTTACCCTCTTTAGGAGGTTTTTTCCCCCGTGCATTGTATATACACCCATTACTCTAGGGCTATCTATCTTTCCATTGCACACTAAGTAACACACTCTCTATTGTGTTCCTTGAGCTTCCTTCGTCTTCTCCAAGCTGTGTGTGTTTCTCTGCAACCCTAATTCCAACAATTGGTATCAGAGCAGATCACGTCCTCCCGGGCTTAGTTGCCAGCTACTCTAGCACACGCCTGCTCACTTTCTCCGATTTCAGTGAGCTTTGGTGAGCGTTCGTTGCTCAGAATTTTGATTTGGACTCATTTCGGCCTCCGTTTCCACTACAGGCAGTACTGCACAGGCTATTTCGTCATTTTGTGCAGAATTTCTGTCAGTGCCATTTTTTGCATAACAGGCGCCTTATAGTCTTCTACAGTTTGTGCTATATAGCACAGGTTGTTCCCGCTCCGTTTCTCCTATTTTCGGGCAGTTTTCACATCAGGTGCAACATTTACCATGGCTGACAATAACAACACAAACGTGTTCAAGATGTTTGCTGCTAAGGACAGGTTGGATGGTGACAACTATCCTATGTGGGCTTATATGATGCAACATGTTCTTGTGTCAAAGGGTGTCTGGAACATTGTGTAGGGCATTGATGTATGTCCTGGTTCTGAGGATGTAGGCGATGTTGAGGATGTTGCAGGTCTTGCTGCAAGGATTGCAGCTGTTAGAGTTGTTTTGCCTACGGCAGAACAAGATTGTTGGGATGTTAAGGATGGGCAGGCTCATGCATTGATTACGTTGTCTGTGAAGCGCACCATTGTTCCTCACATCCGTTCAGCAAAATCTGCAAAACAGGCTTGGGATATTCTAGCAGGTCTTTATGCAAGCCGCAATGAGGCTAAAATTTCTTTGCTGCGTAAAGAGCTAGAGTCGAAGATTATGCATGAGGAAGATGATATGGACACTTTCCTTGCTAGTGTCAAGGATATCAATGAGCAGCTTATTTCTGCAGGTGAAGTCATTTCAGACAGTTCCCTTGTGCAGACTGTTCTTGATGCCTTACCAAATTCCTACTAGACTTTTGCTAGTACTTGGAGACTGATGACCCAAGGAAATCCTGAAGTTGTCAAGTTTGATGCATTATGCACATTGCTGTTGCAAGAGTCACTTTCTAGAAAAAACAGGACTAGGCAGCGTGCAGTTGAACAGACTTTTATTGCTTCTCAAAGAAAGGGTGGTAACAGTAATGCAGCCACTTCTTATGGTTCTGCTGCGAGTGGCAAAAATTCTGTTCCTAATGCTTCTGCTGGCAGTACTTCTTCTGGCAATTCTGGTGATAAGGGCAAAAAGAAGATGCGTTGCCATTATTGTAAAGCCAATGATCACTTGATCAAGTCGTGTCCTAAGTTGAAGGCCAAAGAGGCTAAGAAGAAAGAGGGTGGTTCCACTGCAAATGCTGGTTCCACTACAAATGTAGCCATTGTTGAGTCTTCTGTGAAAGGAGACTGTGATGCTGATGTTGATGCAGAATGGGCTTTTAGCGCAGAGTGCACTTACAATCCTGTTGTCCATGATGCATGCTTGTCAGTTGCTGCAGATTCACATATGTGGTATTTCGACAGTGGTGCTACAAAGCACATTACCTCACATCGTGAATTGTTTACCTCTCTCGAGTCTGTCCCTCATGGGAATTCAGTCACTTGTGCCAACAACGCCTCTTATCCAGTTGAAGGAGTTGGAAAGATTGTGCTCACTGTTGCTAATGGCAGTTCCTTCACACTTGTTGATGCACTTTATATATTGTTAAGTATGGAGCCTAATTTACCCCTTGTAATTTTCTGTGGTAAAAGCGCACATTTGTAAGGCCCCCATCATGAGGAGAAGTCATCGTGCGTGAAGGAAAATCACTCACCGGAAACCAAAATTTTCACGGCCAAAAATCAGGGGCAACTTTAGGGGAATATTCCTTTTCGCCGGAATATTATGGCCAGACGGCGGCCGGAAAGTGATCGGCAACAAACCGTTCGATTGGCCGGTGGCTGGTAGTCAATGGCCGGTCGCCGGTGGCCGGAAGTCAATGGCCGGTGGCCGAATTCAAAAGCAGATTTTTCTACACAAGGGCGGCCACACATGGGCAGATTGGAGGGTCCGATTTGGACTTATTCACACAAGGGCGGCTACACATGGCTGCCTCTCATAAGAGAGGGCAGCCCTTTTGGCCTATAAAAGGAGGCCATTTCTACACACATTTCATCGTGTGAAGTTGATGCAACAAGGTGAGTGTGAGGTGGTGAGAGTGAAGCAAGGCAGGAGCTCCATTAAGGATATAATCCCTTTGTAAACTACTTCTTGTTTTGAAGTACTAAAGCCATTGAGTGGCTGCTTTCCGGTGGATGTAGCCCACATTGGGTGAACCACGTATATCATGTGTACTCTCTCTCTCTCTCTCTCTCTCTCTCTCTCTCTCTCTCTCTCTACTCTATAATCTCGTGTATGTAAATCTGTCTCTCTCCATTAAGTAATCTACTCAATTATCTATTTAGCTACGTCTTATTTCCTAACATGTACCTGGGATCAAGATAAATCTCTTGTCTGTATCCGCACTTACTAAACTTGGACTTGTAGTCAAATTTGTGGATGACAGATGTACAGTTCATGATCTCAGTTTCGGTGATGAAATTGTTGCATCTGGGCTTGTGTGCCGTGGGCTGTATAAGCTCACTTTGTATGACAAGTGTGGACAAAATTTTACAAATGCTGTTGTAGATTCAAGGGCTATTTCAGATGCAAAACTTTGGCATGCACGTTTTGGTCATCTAAATTTTGCCAGTTTGCCGCGTTTGCAGGAATCTGATATGGTTGCTTCTTTGCCGCCTCTTGAAGCACCTGTCAAACATGTTTGTGAAGGCTGTAGTTTGGGTAAGATGCAGTGTTCTAAATTTCCAAAGGATGGTTCAGTTCAGGCCACATGCAGGTTGCAGCTTGTGCATAGTGATGTTTGTGGGCCCATGCAAACTCCGTCCTTGGGCAATTACCTGTACTTCGTGACTTTCATTGATGATTACTCCAGGCATGCATGGGTATTTCTGCTTAAAGCGAAGTCCGAAGTTTTTATGTGCTTAAACAATTTTTGGCTATGGCTGAAAATGTCTCGAAATGTACTATGGGCACCCTCCGTTCCGATCGAGGGGGGGAGTATATGTCTCATGAATTTAATGCATTTCTAGCTAGTCGTGGGATAAAACACCAATGTACAGTGCCTTATACACCTCAGCAAAATGGTGTTGCTGAGAGGAAAAACAGGTCACTGACGGAAATGGCACGATGTATGGTCAAAAGTCAAGCTTTGCCGCATTCTTTTTGGCTTGAGGCCATTATGTGTGCCACTTATGTACTTAACAGGTGTCCTAAGAAAGATTTGCAGTCTATTACTCCATATGAAGCATGGCATGATAGAAAGCCTTCTATTGAGCACATGCTTGTTTTTGGCTGTTTGGCATATGCTTTGGTGCCACAAGTGCAGCGTAGAAAATTGGATGATAAGGCTGTCAAATGTTACAGGTTGTATCATCCGCAAACAAAACGTATTCTGGTTTCTCGGGATGTAGTGTTTGTGGAAGATTATGTTCAGCCCTTGCTGTCATGTACTAGAGACAGTAATGTAAGCTCACAGGACATTTATGACACTTTGTTGCCTCTTTTCAGTGGTGGAAATACGAATGTAAGTTCCAATGAGGCAAATGTACAGCCTATGGGGGTTTCTGAAAATGTTTTAGAACAGCCTATTACTGATGCAGATGTACATGATGTACTTGATGAGGAAAGGGCTGAAAATGAGCAAGCTAGAGGTATGCCAAAATGGATGGTGCACACTTTGCGTGACAGTAAATTGGATGCACCTTTGTCTAGTCATACTCGTTTAGGCTCTCGCCATGCATCTTATGCATCAGATTGTTATGATTTGGTTGTGTCTAGTTTACATGATGTTGAGGAGCCTCTGTCTTTTGATGAAGCACATAATTTAAAAAATTGGATGGCTGCCATGCAATCAGAATTTGATGCACTTATAGAAAATGACACATGGAATTTATGTGATTTGCCTCATGGCAAAAAGGCCATTGGTACGAAGTGGGTTTAGAAATTGAAACGCAAGCCGGATGGTGAGATCGATTGCCATAAGGCTCAACTTGTTGCAAAGGGTTATGCATAGCAAAAAGGCATAGATTATGAAGAGACTTTTGCTCCCACTTGTCGTATGACTACTGTGTGTTTTCTATGTGCATTGGCAGCTCATTTTGGTTGGGATGTACATCAATCAGACATTGTTACTGCTTTCTTGAATGGTGACATATTTGAGGAAGTTTATGTAACGCAGCCTCGTGGTTTTGTCATAAAAGGACAAGAGGGCAAAGTGTGCATATGTAAGAAGGCTTTGTATGGGTTGAATCAATCTCCTCGTGCTTGGTATGAGAAATCTAACACTCATTTGGTCAAACAAGGCTTTTGTAACAGTCCAACAGAAAGCACATTGTATGTAAAGCGTGAGGGTGATGTACTTCTCATTGTGGTTCTTTATGTTGATGATTTGTTGATCACTGGACCAAATGAGAGACATATTGCTGAATTTAAGGCTGATTTGAATGCTACTTTCAAGATGAAAGATTTGGGACTGTTGCATCATTATTTGGGTATACAGTTTAAGCAGTGTGATGGTGGTCTTTCCTTGTGTCAAAAATGTTACATAGAGACATTGCTATGTAAGTTTGGACTTGAGGATTGCAAACCTATTGCCACTCCCATGGAAACAGGTTTGAAGTTAAGTCTACATGATGTTGGCGATCCTGCTGATGTCACTCTTTACCAAACTGCTGTTGGCTGCCTCATTTATGTATGCAACACGATGCCGGATATTCAATTTGCAGTCTCACAAGTCAGCAGATTTATGCATAGCCCAGGGTCTAAGCATTGGCAGGCTGTCAAGAGTATTTTCCGATACCTTAGTGGCAGTTTACATCTTGGCTTGTTTTATCCCAAGGGGGGATCATTGCCGCCAGACTTACATGCTTTTTTGGACTCAGATTGGGCTGGGTGTTTTGACATGCGAGTGTCCACAAGTGGTTTTTGTTTCATGCTTGGAAGTTCATGTATATCAAGGTTGAGCAAGAACCAAACTACTGTGGCCACTTCGAGTTGTGAGGCTGAGTACAGGGCAGTCTTCACAACTACAGTTGAGTATGTATGGCTCAGACGCCTTATGGCTGATTTGGGTGTTGGATAGGACACTGCCAACACTATCTACACTGACAGTCAGAGCGCATTGGCAGTTGCGAGGAACCTAGTTTTTCATGCTCGCACAAAGCACGTTGAGGTGCATTACCACTATGTCAGGGAGAGGCTCTCAGCAAGAGAGATCAGCTTGGCTTATATGCCAACACAGGACAACCTTGCAGATCTTTTCACAAAGGCATTGTCTCGTGAGAAGCTTGAAGCTTTCCACAAAGCTTTGGGCTTACTCACCTTTGTGGACTAATCCTGTCCTCAGGGCATGGCACTTCCCTTTACTCATGTGCCAGCTCTCGTTCACCGCATCACTCCAAGGGGGATTTGTTACCATATACATGTGGTAGGGATGTGTGTGAACACACTAGGACCGCCGAGGCATTTTTTCCCTCTTTAGGAGGTTTTTTCCCCTGTGCATTGTATATATGCCCATCACTTTAGGGCTATCAATATTTCCATTGCATACTAAAAAACACACTCTCTATTGTGTGCCTTGAGCTTCCTTTGTCTTCTCCAAGATGTGTGTGTTTCTCTGCAACCCTAATTCCAACAACTTCATTTTTGTTTTTGTTTTGGAAGACATTTGCTATCTTTGCAATCATCATGCTTTCCCCCGATGAGTGAAAAGACATATGCATGCCATACGCAAAGAGGCAGTCATTTTAGTGTCGCAAAGTACAAAAGATGCCATAAAAAAAACCAATGAGTCTAATATCCTCATGGGAAACCTCATTGAGCAAATTTGGGACAATACACAATGTGAACTTTAAAGAGAAGGCAATGCAACGTTGTTCTCGACAGGCAGAAGCTAGCCAATTTTGACCATCAACACAAAAGTCACACTATTTTTGGAAGTATGCGGGTGGCATACAAGAATTTGAAAGAATCGATGCCACCTTCTGCTGATTTACATCAATTGCAGTTGCGGGACATGATATGGGATGAGCAAAAGATGAAGATCAAGCGTATAAAGGCGGTGGATGCAGAGTCCCTCCCAAAAAGATTGCGCATTGCTCAGGACACAACCACTGCATCCTTCAATGACCAGATGTGACAAGGACAGAGACAATCATGCGCACTGTCTAGAACTCCCTGTGCACACATCTCATTGGCGTCCCACACAAGGCGCTAATGGAAGAGCGAACAATAGGCTCAAGAGCTTTTGGTGAAGTGAAAGAGTAAAAAATATGAGGCATTTCTTTCCTTTTTGATCACATAATCTATGGTGAAAAAGCTTTACAACAGAGATGACAATGCCAAGTTTGAGAGCTCTTAAACAGTGCAAGGCATGCAAGTATTGCACCCAACAATCTTCAAGTGCATTGATTTCACCAAAGAGTTGCCTTGGATCACAATATCCCCTTACTATAGTGGCGGCTCACTCGGATGCATGCTCTAGTGGATGGATTAACAACTACACATATGGCAAGCATTATTCCCATTGATCTACACCAATCAAATATAGTGCTAGACTTCACAAAGGATCTGAAGGCGCACATTGGCATCATTGATTGGGAACTAACTTAGAGCACCCAAAAAACAGATATCGCTCAAATTTGTATATGAGACATATAAAAATCCAAAAAAGGTGGCAAAGGCTCAATCCTATGCTGATAGGGAGCGACATAAACGACCATGGATAGACCCCAAGTTATTTGATCCATTTTTGGTAGATGCCTATACTCCAATGAGTGATGTTTTTGATCTTGGATATTTACTACAAACTCTCTATGACTTTTAGAAGGTAGTGCAGGGGTTGCGGATGGGCGACAGTAACCACAAAAAATCTACCATGGATACCATTATTTATAAAGTAAAAAATTGGATGCTCCTATCCAATCCCAACAAGAAAAAATCTCTTTTGCAAGTGGCATAGTTGTTCAGATCACTAAAGACTGAGCCGGCAAGGGTGCAACGTCCGCTAGTCAAGCTTTCTATGCTTTTTAATCCAAAATTGTAATTGAACATGATTTGTATACTTCAACAAAAAAGGGTAATATGTGGTCTCGCGTGGCTCAAAGTCTTTTTACATTTGTGTTTTGAAATGCGGTCTATCACTCACTCTTGAGAGATAATTTGGTTGGTCTCATGTTTGAGGTGTACTTTTGTTAACTGTATACTTCTCTTTGATTATTGCATTCCATCTCTCTTTTCGTAGTGTTTTTCATTTTTTGAGGGCAATGACCAATTGTCTTATGTATATTCCAAAGCTCATTGAGATACTTATGTCATCTATATTTGTGCAGATACATCAGAGGAACAAGAGAATGAGCACCATGAGCTGGCCAGAAAAGCAAACGGGAAACTTAACGCTCTTGCACATGGTTTGACTGCCCACCAAGCAACTAGAACAGTCTGCAGATTGTCCAAATGGACAAATCCAACTCATGCCCAACGGAAGGACATAAACTAGCCGATAACAAAGGTTATGATTAAAAAAATATGGCCGTGCTCGGAAGGTGAGATAAACAAGGGAAGATGGAAGGTAACAAGGTGTTAGGGCCGAGAGATTTTTCCTAGAGGTGTACGTCAAACCTCTCTAAAATGCGGATGCACCGCTCTACTTTGCTAAAATGCATTATGTGTAATTTATCCAAGGAACGTGGGTAGACTTCGCTTCCAAGGAAGTCACGGTCAACCCCAATGATATACGTGAAGAGATAGTGACATTCACAAGAAAGGAGCTCTCCCTTATGGGGAAGGGGCTTGATTGGAGCTAAGAAAGGTGAAAGAAAGCTTGGGGGCAAAGCTCAAAGAAAAAGAGCAAGAATAAGTGAGACTAACCCTAGCACAGACGATGACCCTCCGCCCCACCCCCCCGCTCCTAACACAAGAGTGGAAGCGAAACTCGACAAACTCAGTTAAGATGTGTATGTCTTGTCTCAACATTTAAACCTTGTGCGTCAAGGCAATCACATCTCCCACTTTTTGATACATCCTGAACTTGTGGGAGTCAAGAATGTGGCTACTGGTTCCTCCAGCAACCAATGCCCCATGTGCTACAAAGTATTCAACGATGGAGCAACCATTATGTATTGCCATGTGGTGACTATTACCATCTTATATGCTTGGTGAGACAAATGCAACATGTTTCCACTTGTGAATTGTGCGGTGTACCAGTCAATCATGGCCTCTATGCCATGCTTGGCATGGCCAATGGACACAAACCACCAGGGCTGCAAGAGGCAACATGCAGTGTACTTCTAAATCTTTTTCAAGACAAAAACTAGTTGTAAGCTTTTTTTAGAATGACACTCTATGTGAACTATAGTTTTGCAAATCAACAAAAGTGTTGCGTCTTCCTCACTGTCATTCTTATTTTCCAAGATTCTTTCATTGTCTACTCTATCCCATGCTTGATTGAGCTCATCTAAGTCAATATCAATAATTTCTTCTAGCTCAAGGCTTGTTGTGCACATCACAAGTCCAACTTCAAGGTGCTCATTATCTACATCATCACAATCATACATCAATCTGGGCATAACTTCTTCATATTCTTTCCTTTCAATGTATTGGACGATTTTCTCATTGCAATACATATAAACAAGTTTATCTGCTTGATTAGCAAGAAGTCGGTTATGAGTAGTACTGTAAATGTATTTGTACATGCTCTAGTTCCTTTTTGAGCTTGAGTTCGAAGAGCTCTCGATTAAAACCTTCATTGCAAGGTTACACATGAAAGCATAGTGTTCACCACCATTTAACATCCACCACTTCCATGTAGGCTGCTCTTTTTCCATTTGTTGAACAAGGGAGTTTAAAAATAGACCTTCTTTTAGCCAAAAGGAGGACATCTCCTTTATGCATTTTAGACGATCTTCAACATTGGCATAGAAAGTGTTTACCACTATGTAGAAATCTTGAACCTCTTCAACCTTGGACATTTTTTAGGACACTCTAAACTCTTGTGTTTAACAGGTCACCATTACATCCATACTTTTACAAGATCATGGGGCCCTTTTATCAAGATATCGTACGGCATACATAGCAAGCATCATTATGTGATACGTATCTATCACACTACTCCACCAAATTTATTTTGTCAGCGCTATCTTTAAGACTTTTATTTTCTCTCTTACTTTTTTGGATTGAGTGCTCTCCCAATCATGAAATGCCATACATGTAAACGTTTTGCAGAATGGATCTTTGTTTCAAGGAAGAGACTCAAAAGTATAAAAGTGAGTGCAAAACCTAGTATTTGCAGGTACTTTCAACATAATTGACATGCGAGGTAAAAAATGAAGGATTAAAGGGGTCCAAGGGGCTGTAGAAAAGAGAGGCCACAAGCCTGCTAAGGAGTGAGAGGGAGAGATGCACTGGCCATTGAAAGCCTTGCACTGTGGCAGCAAGAGAGCCAAAGGATCCAGTTTAAGGAGGGTTGAGAGTACATAGGGTGGGCCTGTGGGGGAGAAGCCTCATGTTGGTGTTGAGGACCCAAGGGAGCTTGCAGTAGAGACAACTAAAGAGCTCTGGTGGAAGCTGAGGGTGCAATTAAAGGAGTTGTGCTGCAATTGAAAAGCCGAAGGCATACAAGAGAGGCTTGAAGGTGGAAAGGATCATACAAGGATTGCATGGGAGAGAGGGAGACCTTGCACTCAAAATTGCAAATCGAGGTGTTGTAGTATTGAGATCCAGGAGGGTGCAAGATCAAGGCAGCCGATAGTGGGAGAGAGAGAAGCTTGGTGTTGTCAAGGAGGAGCCAAGGAAGGCTTGCATTCTTGATAACCAAATGGTGGTGATATTAAGATTTGAGAACCTATCCAAGACAACCAAAGGGCTGTAATAAGAGAACCGGACAAGGAGAGTGAAGTGTGGGCAAGATCAAGACTCCAATGATCCAAGGGATCAGTCAATTGTGGGAGAAGCATAAGCACTGTTGAGGGAAGATTTGGAGCTTGTTGATGCAATTGACCGGGTTTCTGCGACACATCAAGCTCACCTATAGGTTCATTTGATTACCTTGGAGCTACATCAGGTTGTGAAGTAATCTCTTCTAGTTCTATTTATCTTTCTTGATTCTAGTGTGTTGATCATTGGTGTTCAAAAAAATTCTTGTTATTCGTGCAGCTTTTATTGGTTAGTTTTCCCAAAGTATGTCCAAATATGCAATCCTATCTATGGTTTTTGGACCCAAGGTGGAAAAGATAGCTTCATATTGCTCTTTTTTATAAGGTTGTATTATCTCTTATGACCAAAGACAAGTGGATTCTCTTGGTTTGAGTCAAAGTAGAACAGTGATCTAATTTTGATATTATTGACAACCTCCATGAGTGCATTAGAAATGTTGAGCTTTGTAGTGAGGAAGATACTTTGTAAGAGTTAGTCATCATAAGTTTTTGAAATTATTTCACAACTGGTCATTTGTGTTTGTTTCTTAGTCGAAAATTTCATGAGTGTGCAAGAGATAAAAGACATTATAGCTGGGTTTGTGTTTCTGAGGTGATTGGGGTGCTGCGGATCTCTTGGGCTATAGAGAGGCTTGTTGTTTGTTACCGGATGTGTTCAATGATTCCCCCTTTCTATCTTGTAGTGTCCCCAATGAGGAGCACGCTTGTTGCTCCCTAATCAAAGTGTACAAGCAATATTGTGGAGCTGGTTGGCATGGAAACATGAAGCTATGGGCCAATATTCACTGGAGAAGAAGACCCAAACAAATGGAGTGCAGAATTTTAACTATTCATGTTGTCACTGCGGATTTCAAATGAAGAAAGCAAGATGTAGACCTTCCCATTGGTGATGCGTGGCAAAGCTAGGGTGTGGTTTGATGCTTTCGAAGGTGAGCCAAGGCGGGCATGGTAGCTTCTACAAGCATAATTTTAGCACAAATTTTGCAAGGAGGTGTCACCACTCAGTATGGATGGGAATTTGAAGGCTCTCAAACAGAATGTAAGTGAAGATTTCAAGGTTTTTCTTGATCATTTTGAAGTATGTTGGAAAGAGCTCGCAAAGCCTCTATGCAATTAGCCAATGGGAAATACCTAAAATTGGACAAGTTTATGGTATGCTTGCATCCCAAGCTGCAAGAAAAGGTGGATTTTTGAAACCTGGGAAATTTACTATGGTGGAGTGGTGCATTTTGAGCAGGTCAATGTTCAACAAATATGTCCAAGTTACTAAAGAGAAATATTGTGCAAAAGGCCCATAGGTTTACTTTACTGGAAGAAGATCTCATGGCATATAGACGGGACGGCTTGCTAAGGTGAGTCCTCTAACAAAGAAGATATCGGATGGTTCTAGAGAAATTTCATGAAGAAGTGGGCATCAAGGCAAAGATCAAGTACTTTTTTGGATGCTTAGAGCAGGTTTTTCGTGGCCTTCTATGGTACGTGATGGCTATTATTGTTATAAGACTTGTAATGTCAAACCATAGGAGAATGAAGGTTGGTAGCAAAATCAAAGGGGCTATCATTGCTCAAGATGCATTTGAAAAGTGGGGTTTGGATGCCATTGGTCCACTTCCCAAGTTGTCAAGTGGTAACAAACATATTGCGGTCGCCATTTGACTATCTTACTAGGTGGGGGTTGAGGCAAAGGTAGTTAGGGAGGTAAATGCTCATACACAAGCTGAATATGGATTTGATAACATTTGTTGTCAATTGGGAGTACCTTGGGTCTTAATTTTGGATCAAGGAAAATGTTTTGAATCAAGTTAATGCGTGTGTTCGTTGAACAGTTGGGCATCCAGTATAGTTTTTCATCACCCTGCCCTCACCCTACCATCCCCAATGTAATGGTTTGGTTGAGAGTGCCAATGGACATATTGTCAAGATGCTTAGAAATTTGCATACAAGCAGGTACCACAGTGGGAAGCTAACATTGAAAAGTTTTTGTGGGCTTACATGATTTCTTTTGAAGTTGCCATTAAATTTACTCCATTTAAGTTAGTTTATGGCAAAGAAGCACTGTTGCCAATGCATGCACTATTGGGAGCATTGAAGGGGATGTGGCAAGCTAATACAACTCAACAAGATGTTTGCAGGAGAGGGTCACTTGCCTCAAAGCATTGCAAATGGATAGAGAAGCAATGGTGGATATTTATGTGAAGCAAAGCAAGAAGTAAGTTACAAAGTTCAACCAAAGCTTGCAAGAGAAGAAGATCCAAGAAAGAGATTTTTTGATGAAGTATGAGAGCTAACCTAGATTTCACTTTCCAAAAAAAGTTTAAGAAGAAGTGGATCGGGCCATATAAGGTATTTAAAGATTTTCCTAATGGTACCTATCAATTGTACAAGAAAACGGTACGCATCTCAGGCATAGAGTTAATGGTGTACAACTCACTGGTGCTAGGCGTGCATAATTGTGATCTAGGTCTCTCAACCTTCAAGCCTAGAAAAGTCAGAACATGATGGTACTAGAGGGGAGGGGGAAGTCCCAAACTTGGCTTAAGAGAGCGGTTGTTGGAGTAGGCCCATCTTGTGGTGAAAAAATGGTGCCTAGCTTATGAGGCTCAAATAAATTTGCTAGATTGATGGTCCCTAATAGCTTAAGGTTTTGGGTTCTAGATGGCTATACCAGTTTGTGTAGCATCAAAATTAAGTGTGTATGTAGGAACAATACTGGGCGGGTTGACCTCTCAAGAAGGTGTTGCCCCCAAGACCTACAAGATGTGTGTAATGTCAATTTGGACTATTTGTGGTTGCATTTGAAGACATTTTGGAGCATTTTGTCTATATTGTATTGCTTGATCTTGTTCACAAAATTGCTAATGTTTGTCAACACTTGATGAACTCATTCTTGTAGGGAAAGTTTTTGTGTGTTACGGTTTGCTGGTTTCATTGAGGAGCTCCTATCATTTTTTTAATTGAGTGAAGCTTTGGGTGTGCATACTTAACGTTTTGTCAAAGTAGTGACTGAGAAGTGTGGTACCTCTCTCTCTCTCTCTCTCTCTCTCTCTCTCTCTCTCTCTCTCTCTCTCTCTCATTGTGTATTGGAAGATGCACTTGTTGCTTCATGTCATAAGATCTCTCTCTCTCTCTCTCTCTCTCTCTCTCTCTCTTTCTCTCTCTCTCTCTCTCTCTCTCATGATTGGGTCTCTTATGGAAAAGTTGTTTGGGTGCATAATGGAGATGAAATTGAGTGATTGGGCTGAAGATAATGACAAGCGTGCAAAGGGACAAGCGGGTTTTCGTCGATGCCATAGCACCATTGATCATCTTGTCACTTTTCGTGTTCTCATGGAGGAAAGTCGGTTGAAAGGCAAGCGATTGTATTGTTGTTTTGTGGACTTTAAGAAAGCCTTTGATATGATTCCACGTAACAATTTGTGGAGAAGGATGAAAGAACTCCAAGTGCCAAGTGAGTTTATGCTTGCGGTTTCTCGAATCTATGAGAAGGTGATTTGTCAATTGCGCATGGGAAGAGAAATTTCAAAAAATTTTGTAAGCACTATTGGGGTTAAACAAGGATGTCCATTGTCACCAACTCTCTTTGGTCTATGCATCGATCAATTGGAACAAATGGTACTTGACTTTATGCAAGAAGAAGGCATTGAAGAGGTCACTATTTGCAATGCGGTAATCATGCTTTTGTTGTATGCGGATGATGTAGTGCTTCTAGCACACACTTTAGAAGATGCACAAAAGCTTATGGTTGTCCTTGAGAACTTTTTCTTGCATAGTGGGCTGATTGTAAATGAATCCAAAACAAAGGTTATGCTTGTGAAAACCAACCATAAGGAGAAGCCATGCATTAAGTACAACAACGAGACACTTGAAGTTGTTGAGAGCTTTAAGTACCTTGGCCTTGAGGTTCCATCCAATCACAAGTGGCATGAATGTGCTATGCGTCGTTTGGAAGCGGGAAAGAGAGCATATTATGCATTTGAGAACATGTGTAATGCGGGAAACATCAAGTGTTGGGTTCTCAAGAAGTATCTTTTTGATGCATTGGTGACACCGGTTCTTCTTTATGGAGTTGAAGTGTGGGGCGGGAGCATCTCAAAGTCTACTTGGAAAGAGTTTGAGAATGTCCAAAAACGTTTTCTTACAAACTTTCTCCAAGTTAAGACACAAACACCATATATGCTCTTACTTCTTGAGTCGGGATCTCTTCCAATTGAGGTTATGGGCATGGAAAGGGTTGTGGAGTACATGATAAAGATGCGTCAAAACCCCTCACATCGACTTCCTACAATTGCATGGGAAGCAAGCAAAAAAGTTCAAAAGACGCATAAAAGCAAGATCTTGAGCACGGGATGGATGCAAGACATAAAGAAGTGGTTTGGGAGATGGGATGCATTACACTTGCTACATGATGCTTCAATTGACTCTCAAGTGAATGAAGCTTTTCTACAACGCCAATGTATTATGGCTTGGGAGAAATCCGGTGGGTCACGCTTCATACATTACACCACCTATATTGCCCCCAACTACAAAACCATGTTCTTCGCTGAGAGAGGAAACCGTACTCACACTTACATGCTTGAGCCTATTCCCTTGTCCGCGATACGCACTATCGCAGCAATTCGGCTTAGCTCCCATTTCCTTCAATGTGAGATAGGGCGTTGGGACAATGGAGAAGAGTCAAATCGATTGTGCACATTATGCTCACTGCAAGTTCGAGAGTCTGAGTACCACACACTACTAGAGTGCTCAGGTTTTGATCACATCCGAACTTGCTTCTCTCACATTTTCTGCCATAACTTAGACCTACACACTTTCCTCTCCCAGCCAAAGTGTGGGCTCTCCATTGCGACTCTCATCACTACAATTTTGGAGCATCGAGAGTCACTCATCATCCATACACATACTACATCACATGTAGCTTTGGTCCCATAGGTCATATTAGACCTCCGAGGACGATAATAAAATATATCTATCTATCTCTACCCCTCTCGCCCCCCCCCTGAAGGAGTACGAGCGGAAGTGCGATGCGAGAGAGAGTGCGAGAAGAAGAGCACGACGATATGGTGAACTCGCTCTACTGTAATGTGTAGAGCATAGTGAGTTCTTATTAAGTTTTTACAAAAGAATATGTGTACATACCTGGCGGCCCGCCCACTTACCTGGGCGACCACATTGGGCTTTATACCCCAACAACCTCTGTAATGGAATTTGCCTATTCAATTTGAGAGTAGCGGAATTTAATGAGAGTACTTTCAAGAAATGATTTTGTGAGCATAGCGGGTAGACATAATTGAAGATAGCAACATAATTATAGCAATTAGTTAACTTGGCATGGACAATACTTTTGCAAGAGAGAGAATTTAGAGAACATGACAACAGTTGAGGACCGGATTTATGTGGAGCCGGTCCCCCCTCCAATAGGCATTTGTATTATGATTTCTCCCATAAAGAGAGACTTGTTACAATACATTCTTTGTGTTCCTTGTGACCTAGGTGAAGCAATGAAGATGGAAAGCTTCATGCATCACCATCATAGCATAACCTAAACTTGAAGAAAGCTTTAACCATACCAAGCCTCAGTCCCAAGACCTCAAACACCTTCGAAGGTGGAGAGAGCTAGCAGGGAATGAGGGTAGGGAAGAGGAAGAAGAAACATTTCATACGAGAAAGAGCTAGTTCCTCACTTATCATAACTCTTGTGCTAGCATACATAATAGCATAGTAATGAAGAAGAAATAGATGGCAAGCTCAAGCATTGAAGCATGGCTCTTGGATGGATTTGCACTCCATAGCCAAGAGTGTTGGTGTAGGCTCTTAACCTCTACTTGCTTGGAGAAGGAGAGGGAGCTCTTGCACTTTGCATAGTACACAATGAGAGTGTTTGTGAGTGTGTGTGGGTGAGTATACCCCCTAAGCACCCCCCTAGCTTTCTTGGGTCGACCCCCCCTTGTAGCTCATGCTTGAAGCTCATTGGACCCCTCCAGGCCTAGCCAATCACAAGCAGGAGCCATTACAAGCAACATGGGTAGCCTTGGGACAAGTGTCCCCCTTTCCCCTTTGAGAGAGAGGACTTGATAAATGAAAAATCAATTAATTAAATATCCTAAATTATCATTGGACCCCTTGGGTGGCCAACCAATAGGCTTCAGGCACACCATGAGGGCAACATGGGAGGAACTTGACAAGTGTCCTTGCTGCCTCTTCAAGCTGGGGCTTCCCTTGTGTGTGTGTGTGTGTGTGTGTGTGTGTGTGTGTGTGTGTGTGTGTGTGTGTGTGTGTGTGTGTGTGTTCTCTCTCATCCCCCCCCCCCCCTTGTAGGCTCGCCCCCCTCCTTGTAGGGATATTTTTGACTTTGGATGAGCAAGCCCCTTAGTCATCAAGCATGACTAAGCACTTGAAGTAGGGGGTGTTCCCACAAGCATCTCAGGCAAGCTTCTCAAGGCACCTCAAGCACCTTAATCATGCACCAAGTCAAGCACCTCAAGCATGGAGCCAGCCAAGCACCTCAAGCATCTTAATCAAGTACCTCAAGCATGACAAGAACCTCAAGCAGGACAAGCACCTCAAGCACGACAAGCACCTCGAGCTTGGGCCGGGTTCCCACCTCAAGCTCAGCCCTAGCTTACCTAAGGTCAAAGGACTTTTACACACATTATTGGAGGTCTTCAATGAAGCTAACCCTAAGGTCTTATGCTCCATTGGTTAGCTTTGCTCTTGATAGACCATCTCCCATTTGGGCCCCTTTACTATTGGCCCCGTGTTGAGATAGATCTATAAGCACATATCTATATCTTAACACTTGTTCCCATTTATTCTTCCACATTAAGTGATCAATTTAATATGAGAAAATCATTTGGGTTGGTTAGATATTAGATTTTATGACAACCTCCCACTTAAAGTCCAATGTGGTACTTTAAGTGTGAGAGAAGCTACTATACAAGCTAATATACAAGAGATGTAGATAAGTGATGTACTACCCTACACCTAACTGCTTACAAAAATGCGCAAAGCTCTCTGAGGGAAGTCCTTTTGTAAGTAGATCATCAGGATTTTATGTGGTGTGAACTTTGACAAGCTGAAGTTGCTTATCCTCTAGCATTTCCCTGATGAAATGATACTTCACATCCACATGCTTTGTCTTTGAGTGATAAACTGGATTGCGAGCCAATTGTATAGCACTTTGACTATCACAATATAACACAGGCATCTCTTCTTTGATTCCCAAATCTGTTACTAGTCGATTAAGCCAAATTGATTCTTTGCATACCTCTGATGCTGCAACATATTCAGCCTCTGTAGTAGACTGAGTAACACAATCTGGTAATCTAGAACGCCATGATACTGCTCCACCAGCCAATGTAAAGACATACCTGCATAATCTGAGTCTGTAAAACCCTTTACACTTAGCTCCTGACTCCCATAGTATATGCGCATACTCTTTGTAGCTTTCAGGTATCTCAATATTCCTTTTACTGCCTCCCAATGTTTCTTGCCTGGGTTTGACATGTATCGACTTACTACTCCCACTGCAAATGCAATGTCTGGGCGAGTAGCAATCATTGCATACATCAAAATACCCACTGCAGACGCATATGGAATCTTATCCATTTCAGCCTGTTCTTCCTCAGACACAGGACAATCTTGTTTGCTAAGTTTCACATATGGTGGCAATGGAACACTCAATGCCTTTCCCTTCTCCATATTGAAACGTTGTAAAACCTTGTCAATATACTCTATTTGAGATAACCAAATCAACTTCTTTGATATGTCTCTCTCAATGTGCATACAAAGTATATGACTTGCCTCACCCATGTCTTTCATGTCAAACGATTTTGCCATCTTTGACTTCAAAGCTGAAATTTCTTCCAAGTGCTTGCCAGCAATCAACATGTCATCCACATACAAAATAAGGATCAGCCAACTGCCATCCTTAGCCTTCTTTGTATATAGACAGTGATCGAACTCACTACGTTTGTAGCCTTGAGAAATCATAAACTTGTGGAACTTATGGTACCATGCCCTCGGTGATTGTTTTAAGCCATAAAGACTCTTTAACAACTGGCATACCAAATCTTCCTTGCCTTTCTCAACAAACCCTTCTGGTTGCTGCATGCAAATTTCCACATCTAAATCACCATGCAAGAACGCTGTCTTGACATCCATTTGGTGCAACACCAAATCTAATATGGCAACCAATGCAAGAAAGCATCTCAATGTAGTCATCTTGACCACCGGAGAGAAGACTTCATCAAAGTCAATGCCTTGTTCTTGCTTAAAGCCCTTGGCAACAAGCCTTGCTTTGTACTTTGGCTGACTATCATGAGCGGTGATCTTATACCTGTAAACCCATTTACAGGGTAGAGCCTTTTTGCCCCGTGGTAATTTAACTAGCTTCCATGTCTAGTTTTTATGCAGAGCTGTCATCTGTGACTGCATGGCCAATTGCCAATTCGCGGAGTCCTTCATTTGCACTGCTTCCTTGTAACATGAAGGCTCATTGCAATCAGCCAACATGACATAATTCATAGATGGAACAAACCTATGAGGAGGTCGCGTGACACATCCAGATCTACACACAATAGGTGGCTCAGGCTCAGCCACAACCTGTGGTTCCACTCTATCCTGTCCTTGCTCCTCTTGAGCTCTGACATTTTGTCTTGCACGTGCAGGTCCATCTTCTTGGAAGACAACTCTTCTAATCTCCTCAACCCTCTCTGGTTTAGAATGATATTTGGATTCATTAAAGTGAACATCATTGCTGCGGACAGCCTTTCTGGATTGGGGATCCCAAAGTCTGTACCCCATCTCACCAGAATTACCATAGCCTAGAAAGATGCACTTTCTACTCTTTGGCTCAAGTTTGTTCCTAAATTCCTTTGGAACGTGAATATATGCCTCACAGCCAAAGACTCTGAGATGCTTGTATGAGGGCATTTTGCCTAACCATACCATCTCTGGCACTGAATCCTTCTGCAAAACCTTGCTAGGAGATCTATTTATAAGATGAACAGCTGTTGTGATACAGCTTCAGCCCAAAACCCATTTGGCAGTTGTGCATTAGACAACATACTTCTGACCTTCTCTTGTATGGTCCTATTCATCCTCTCAGCAACACCATTTTGAGGAGGATTGTAAGGAGCAGTAAGTTCACGTTTTATACCTTTTGACTCACAAAAGTCCTAAAAGGACTTTGAAGCATACTCTCCACCATTGTCTGTGCGTAAGCATTTAAGCTTCTTGCCACTCTGATTCTCCACAAGTGTCACAAACGTTTTGAAAACACTAAACGCTTCATCCTTGTGTTTGATAAAGTAAATCCATACTTTCCTCGAGTAATCATCTATAAATGTCATAAAGTAAGAAGCTCCCCCTAGAGATAGGTTAGGCATAGGTCCACACAAATCACTATGAACAAGTGCCAACTGTGTATCTCTTCTACTGCTTCTATGCTTATGTGGCTGTTGTTTTTGCTTACCATATAGACAATGTTCACAGAATTCAAAATCATTAAATGACAAGCCATGCAAATAACCAGAACGAGACAAGATTTCCATTCTCTTCTTGGACATATGTCTTAACCGGCTATGCCACAAAGAAACGTTCGGCTTCTCGATTACATTGATTACATTTTTAGAGACATTTGATACATAAATCATGTAAAATCCTCCAGAATTTACTCCATGTGCTACTGTCATAGAACCCTTGGATATCTTCCACATGTTCTGTCCAAAAGTGGTGACGTAGCCAGCATCATCAAGTAAACCTGTGTTGATCAAGCTCTTTGTAATTGCGGGAACATGACTCACATTCTCCAGCGCGAAAGAAGAGCCATTCTGAAACTTCAATTGAACATCTCCAACACCTAAGATCTCACATGTCTGCCCATTGCCTAGCCGAACATGATCTTTAGTGGTCACATAAGAGGTAAACAACTCCTTGTTTGGAGACGCATGAAGTGATGCCCCTGAGTCTATAATCCAGTCACTCAGTGCATTTCCATCAGATGCTGTAAGAAGAGCTGAGTCCATTGTATTCTTCAAGAAGTAGATGTCTCCTGACACTAGACTGTCATCCTTTGCAACAGTGTTTGTCACATTTATTTCTTGAATCTTCACTGAGGACTTGTTCTTCTCACCATGGTCTTCAGCTTTCTCTTTGCCTTTTTCTGCTTTCCATTCTCTGCAGTCTCTTTTCATGTGACCCTTCTTGCCACAATGGTAGCATTCTATGTCACTCTTGCCTTTAGCACTGCGGGACTTGCTACGAGACTGATCCCTCTTTCCACCTTTGTACTTTTCTTTGGTCCTTCCTCTGACAACTACGGCTGTTCCTTTGCCTTTGTCCATTGTCTTTCTGTTGGTTTCTTCAGTAAGCAGACTACCTTCTACACCTGCTATGGTCAAACCATCTGGAGGTGTAGAATTACTCAAATCTGTGCGAAAAGTGTCCCAACTTTCCGGCAATGTGATGATCAATAGGAACATAGCTCTAACAGGTTCATCAAACTTGACACCTTGAGCTGACAATTGACTGTAGATGGTGTTGAATTCATTCAAATGATTGGACATAGGTGTCCCTTCTTTCATCTTCAACTCAACAAGCTTCTTAAGCCAGTATACCTGTGAAGCTGCACTCTGCTTCTCATAAACATCACTCAACCTTGTCAGAGTTTCCCCTGTAAATTGACCTCTGAACCAATATAAACCTGTCAAATGAACCAAGAAAGCTTCAGATTGTGCAGAAATTTTGGCAGAGTCTCCTTTGTAAAATGGCTCTGGTGTACTCAAAAAACACACCAAAAACAGCTCAAAAAACCACTGTCTCTCTAACACTGTAAGCTGTGGGTAAGCCTGTCCTGCACCTGTACTGTCTCTCACTGTCTTGTAAGCATAGACTGCGAAAATGACCCGATGGCAGTAAAGCAAAGATGCAATCCCAACTGTCTAACTCACAGTCAATACATCCTAGCTGCCTATCTAAGGGTGCTCGAGGGATCGCTCCAAGACCTGTATCACCGAAAGGATCTCAACATTCGAGAATCCCCCAGCTCAATAAAACCTCACTCGACCCTCAACAATGGCTGCAGTAAATCTGACAATACATAGACTTCCCACAAAGTCATACATCCACAAATATCCCACTATATGCTGTAACCGCTGCGGCGGTTGTTTGCAGCGTGACTCACAGCCAACAAACCCTCAACAGACATACATCATCTCTGACAATACATCCCATGTGGAAGTACCTACAATGTCAGGATGAAATCTGGAATATCAAGCAGCAAACACAAGCTACCTGATGAACTAGTGGATGTCGCCTACAGTCTATGTGTAGATGCGCCCGTGTCGTATGTGACACGCCTCCAAGAACTGTGAGCCGTCCTTTGTTGTGTAGACAGCCACAAATCAGCACTCTGGAAGTGTAGATATCCTCAGCACTTGCAGTCGTAGGCAGAAACCCCAAATTTGCAGAGTCGGATCTGCACCCGTCGAGACCACGTAGTCGAAAATGGCCTGCGTAGAACTTTGTCGAAGCCGAACGGTGGCCGAGATGACCTCAAAATGAAATTCTGAGAACTCCAAGCTCTTCGGGCTTTCACAAGATTTGGGGCCATGTCTTCGCCTGTCAAATCTCACTCCAATCTGAGCAGGTGACTCTGGCTACCTGCAAATGCTGCCCCGAGCCTCGATCTGAGCTCTGATACCAGTTGAAGGAGTACGAGCGGAAGTGCGACGCGAGAGAGAGTGCGAGAAGAAGAGCACGACGATATGGTGAACTCGCTCTACTGTAATGTGTAGAGCATAGTGAGTTCTTATTAGGTTTTTACAAAAGAATATGTGTACATACCTGGTGGCCCGCCCACTTACCTGGGCGACCACATTGGGCTTTATACCCCAACACCCCCCCCCCCCCTCACATCCTTGTCTATGACTCCAAAAACTAGATGGTGCTAATAACTTTTCCATATAGTGTGTGTGGGTTTGATTTTTTTTTTTTGTCTGCTTGAGGGTTGTGCATTGTGTTTGTGTTAGACCCTAAGCGCAATGTGCAACACAGGAGCCTTGAGAGGTGCTTAGAGGCCACATCTCTGGTTGCTTGCCCTAGACCGCCTCGTATTTTGGTGCCCCCACTGAGGAGGACTTAAATGCATGTATATGTACGTTGCATGTGGGGATGGTTACAATTGTGTTGTGTGAATGATACAATTTTATGGTGCATGAGTGCTTAATTACTAGCATGATTGAGTTTTCATTGCAAGACAACCAATCTATGTCATTGGGAGTACAAAACTGCAATTTCAACGTGTCATTTGTGGAGTTTTTGGTCCTCGTGGGTTAGCGGAGGTAAACACATTGTTAATTTCTCACACATCTCTTATTGGATACAAAAATAATTTGGATGTGTATGTCTTTCTTTTACTCTGGAAAATAATTCATGTGGTGTGTGTGTGTGCGCGCCATGGATGGTGGACCAAATTTACTTTGCATCAAATATAAGTGTCAATATTGCTTTCAGTAAAAAGATGCTTTTTCAGCAATGCATGGTGTTCTAGTTTGGCGCACAAAAGGTAGAAAAAATCCTAGCATCCCCAAAACCTGTCTTTTTCCTTTTTTTGATTACCACACATCATTTAATGTGCACCATTTTATCTCATTCTAATAAATAAACTGCATCCTAGAAAAACATTGTGTGTGCATATTTTATTTGGGAAAAAGTGACTGTATAAAAAAGTGAGTGTTTGGGACTAACCTTTGGGTGGTTCTAGTCATTGAAAAGCATAACACGGTATTACTTTGAAGACATCACAATCTTCTTTGGGACCGTCGCTAAGGATGTTGACAACTTCCTTGCTGATTTAAATGAAATGCCATCTCCTTGGCAAGAATGGAAATTTTGAGGAAGAAGAATTGTTGTTTTTGTGTATTGAAGGCAATGACAACCAATTGTTTTGGAATCAAAATGAACTACTACATGTGGATCTTGTGAAGGTATTTACCATGATTACTTTACTTTTCATATCATGGTTGTGATGGGAACCTTGTTTTCTTTTCTAATTATGCAATGAAGTTTTTGTAGCCATTTTTAAAGAAATTAAACAAATGGAGCAATTCCTCCTTCATCTTCAATGTCATGGAGCTCTTGACTTGCTAAAGCTCCCTACGTTTGATGAGTTTCATGTGCTAGAGCGCAAATATTTCCTCATCAAAGATCTTGGAGATTGCATTAGATATATCAACATTGCATTAGGAGGAAGAGACACCTATTTTTTTACAATGTATTCATAGTGGTAGCAATGATGAACAACAACAAAAATTGTAGGGGTTTTCAACAAAATTTGGAAGGAGATGCCTTACCACATAGCTGCCCTCGGTGGATAACTTTCAACATCTTTGATCCAAGGGGATATTTATGGAAAATTTTGGTTAATAGAGGTGGTTCACTCAACCACTTCATTAGCTCCCTGTTTTAGGCTTTATTGAACCTTGGTAAAGCCCAAAGTTTTCTCAATCACATGGCAATTGGCAAGCATCCTCACCTATTGCATGTGTGAGAAGATCAACAAAGTAGCCAATGTTAAGTCTCTTCCTCCACCACCACCTAAAGCTCTTTTATATGCTCACACGCTTTTCTTTGATGTCATTTTCAAAAGCCACAAGTCAAGCAGGGGGAGGGCTTGTTTTGGTGAGCCAGCCCCAAAGGTGAGTGGGAGCAAGAGAATAAGTGAATCTTGAAGGATCAACGCGAAACAATGAAGCAAAGTAAAATGATTTAATTAGTAATCTAAAGATGTGCTTAGTCTAAGAGATCCAATGTCTTATGGTAAAAGGTGATGCTCTTCTTACTTTGAAGTAGATTCTTGGTATTTGGGCTTGTAAGAATGAAAGGCTAAGTTAAAAAGTCACTGTCATTTGTAAAGATTTTAGCAAATTTGAAGAAGTGCAGCTCCATCATATCCCTAGGAAAGAAAATGAAGATGCACATTTTTTAGCTCAACAAGCTATCACAAGTCAAGATGAAGTATAAGCCAATATTACAGCTGCAACAATGAAGGAGCCACAATATGCAGGTATGGAGTCTTTAGCACTGGGTGGTGAAATACATATGAAGGGTGAACTTTCTAAAAAACTCTTGATAACACAAATAAGGAGGCTCATCAAGAAGGTAAGATTATTCCTTTGGTTGAAGCAAACTTTATATCAAAAGGTGAAGATCTTGTTTGTAGAAGAGCGCCACGTTCTAGTAAAATTCTTGAGATTCTAAGGGGGTTGCATGAAGAAGCTTGTGGGGCCACTTTTCACATGATGTGACAATCAGAAAGATTTTGCTACCAGGATATTTGTGGCCAATTAAGCATGTAGATGTCCAATATTGGTTGAGAAGTTGTCATTCTTTATTGCCAAGTTAATGAAGACAAGAGATTGCACTATGGAGCTCAACAAACAATCATCACCCAACAATCCTTTTGAATAGTGGGGGATAGATACTATGGGTCCATTACTAAGAACAAAAAATGGCAAGCTCTATATCCTTGTTTCCATTGACTTCATGAAAAGGCCGTTAAAAGCACAAAGTGTGACTTCAGTAAATGAGAAGACAAGTTTATTTTCATCTCCCTCACTCCCTGCCAGCTCTCTCCACCTTTGAAGGTGTTTGAGTTCTTGGGATTGAGGCCAAGGACAATTTCTTTTGTTGCAAGTAGCTTAATGATGGTGCTTGAAGCTCCCTATCTTCATAGCACCATAGTGGTTTGAAGGAACACAATCATGTATTGTATACAAAGTCTACCTTCATGGGAGAACGTATAATACAAAAGCCTATTGGAGGGGGGAACGGCTCCAACTAAATCCGGTCCTCAACTGCTGTCAATTTTAATCTCTCTCTTTTCAAGTTATTGTTCATGCTAGCTAAGTAACGATGTGTTAGTTGTTTCTATCACCAATCCTGCACTCTCTCCACTCTCTTTTTTGGATTTTCTCTCAAGGAAATACACAATTTCATCATCTTAATTTCCGCTCAAGTAAATATCGTAGGCCTAATTTATTTACAAGGAATGTGCACTCTGATGGGTGGAGACAGGTTTTATGTGAAAGGTGGGCATAGGAACTCCTTCTACACTTATTGCTTGTTGGATGTGACACATATTCTATGCATGTGTTTGGCTATCTAAAGCCACCTGAAGTAAGAGCTGGCAGGATATTGGCTATCAAACATTTGTGTGTGTATATATGCCCCTTTCTCTTTTGTACATACAATATATGCTAATAAAAGGCTTATTTTCTAGTGTGTGCTGTTTTCCAGCAAGAGGTGGTTTTCTCTTTCTCTCTCTTTCTTCCTCTAATACACAATTATGGCTATTCTCACGTTCGAGTCGCCACGAAGTAAGTACTTGCTCCCAATTCCCTGCATCTGGTATTAGAGCCACCAAGCAAGCACTCATGGCACTACAACGTTCAACAACAAAGGCAAAAAGACTCATAGTGGTTATAACAAGCAGTAACCACTCTCAAAGTAGCTTTCAAAAGCAATTAAGGATTGTTTTGTGTTTTCACAGAGCAAGTGAAGCTGCACGTTAATTGATTTGGGAGCACCACGAGTGTGTACACTACCCTTGTGGGCGTGCACACCGTCACACATCATGCGGGAGCGTCCAACAACATTAAAAGCGATCGCCTTGCTGGATCAAAAGGGTAGCCCACGAAGGAGCCAGTAGCCATATTTACACTGGCTCAATAATCATATGCAAACTACCAAGAGCCTAAATTCCCCTTCAATTGAGTGCTCAATTGCTTGCTAGACGGTGATTTAACGATCCAGTTTTGCCATCTTAATTGGATCTATTCACGTGTAGCCAATTGAAGGCCATTGATGCCCTTTGCTCACCAAGGTTTTCATGTTTTCACCCTCAATTTTCTTGGGAATCGTAATACAGAAACCTCCTTCAACCTACGGTAGCTGCTCTTCTGTGCAGGTCTACAGGTTTTGACGGTCATTTTTATCTCTTGCTTATATTTGATTGCTTCCCAAACCATTAAGGCGTTGGGCACCTCTCCACTCGGGTGGCCAAACTCCATCTTCCTTTTGTCTCCCACGGCTTTGAATATCAAGTGCTCCCACTTCATCCCCGGCGATCTCTCAGCAAAGGGCACTGATTAAGTGGGCGGGCGGCCAGTCTCAAAGGCTGCTTTTATTTTTCCCATTTTGGTCTACTTCAAGCAAGGATTTTACATGCCTTTGGGTTTTTTTCCTCGAATGGCCTCTGATCACAACAACCCGTTACAAAGTCTTAAGATCTCAAGCTTTTAAGTGCCCAACTTCAACGAAAGGCTTCAAGACAACCTCATGCTTTTTTATTTGACTTTGAATAGGGAAATTTCTTGACGAAGTTATCCTTCAAGTCTTGGCGAAGGTTTGACAAAGTAATCTTTGACCAAGTTTTTAAGCTTTGAGCGGGTGGAAATATTTTTTGACCTCTTGTAAGAGGTGCTTCACAAAATGCAGTCTGTGAAGAAATGACTTCAAAATTGGATTGTACCACCATTGCACTTGCACTTGCACTTTTTTGTAAGATTGGGCAAGACACTACCATAGGCAGAGTCTTTCTATTGATAAAACTGAGCCTCTAGCATTTTTCACAAGCACTTGTATCATGAAAGAAAAAGGAATTGTAAAATTAACGAGAAGGGCTTCCATACCTGGCAAACCAAGCTACGAGGTTATTTAATGAAGAAAACATTATGGAGCATAGTAAAAACACCCTTTTGGTGATCTAAAAGGCACACAAACCAGGGCATCTAGTACACTCAATCAAGAAAAAGATGAACATGTACTTGGAATCATAAGTACCGCACTCCATGATAAATATATACATTTCATAGATGAGTGCACACATGCATACAAAGCCTGGCAGGTTTTGGAGAAGAACTTTGGAGCTAGAGCCAAACAGAGTAAGTTAGCCTGAAAAGACAACTTTACAAACTCACTATGCTTGAGTGGGAGGACATAGCAAGTTTGGTCAATAGGCTTAAAAGCACGATCGCACAATTGACTTACATTCATTGTAAAGTTGAAGAAGACAACAAAGTTGTAGTCCTCCTTAGTGCACTTGCTTCTAACCATGAACATCTAGTCACCATTCTTGAAGTAAAGGAGCCAACTCAAGCACTTCAAGATGTGGTAAGCTCGCTTCAAGGAGAGGAAAAGAAGAAAAAATTTCATCTACATCGACGAACAAGGATTTTATGGCAAGGGGAGTCAAATCATCCATAGATCTTTCAACGTTTAGAAGTGCTATGACTATGGTAAAATGGGACATGTAGCTAAAGATTTCTATATCAATAAATTATGTAGCAATTGCGCAAGAAGGGGCATCCTCCTTCTAGATGCTATTCAAAGGATCAAGGTAGCAGAAACAACAGAAGCAACAACAATAAAGGAAAGAAGCCGGCGAAAGGAGCAGCTTATATAGTCAAAGAAGAAGAAGCAGGGGAGGTTTGTTTTGTTACAAATGTACTTTGAAGATCCGTTTCTACTTTCTCTAGTTCAAGGGAAGGTACCATTGTCATTCTGTGTGGATTTTTGTGTCATTCTTAGTGAATAATGTCATCCTGCGTGCATAATTGGGTCTTCTTGATGTATTACATGCGCAAGGGGAGGATTAAAAGGTGGGCATGGGAACTCCTTCTACACATAGTGCTTGTTGGATGTGGCACATATTTTATGTATGTGTTTGACTATCTTGAAAGACACCTGAGTAAGAGATGGCCGGATATTGGCTATTGAACATTTTTATATATATTCCCCTTTCTCTTTTATACATACAATATGCTAATAAAGGACTTATTTTCTAGTGCGTGCTATTTTTCCGCAAGAGGTCATTCTCTCTTTCTCTCTCATTCTTTCTCTAATTCGCAATTATGACTATTCTCATGTTTGAGCCGCCATGAAGTACTTGCTCCCAATTTCCTACATTATGGCACCTTCATTGATGACCATATATACAAGACAAGTATGGATGTAATTCATGATGAAGAAGCGTGAGGTATTTGATTACTTCTAGAATTCAAGTTATGGTTGAGAAGAAAACAAGAAAATATGTACAATGCCTGCAGTCAAGTGGAGGGGGAGAGTACTTCTCCAATGAGCTCCACAATTTTTTGAGGAAGCATGGAATTTAAAGGCAGTTGTCATGTAGGTATACTTCGCAGCAAAATGGTGTTGTTGAGAGGAAAAAGAGGCAAGTTGTAGAAATTGCAAGGGTGATGATGAATGAGAAACATTTGCCTCATTGTTATTGGGTTGAGGTAGTCTACGCGTCTATCTACATTATGAATAGGACTCTTACTTTTGATGTACACAATATGACACTAAGGAGAAGTTTGTTGGTACAAAACCTAATCTGAGACACCTTAAAGTGTTTGGATGTATTGCTTATGTACATCTGTTGAAAAAAATTGGACCCAAAGGCTGAAAAATGTGTGTTTATTGGGTATTCCCTTACGCAGAAAGGGTAGTACAAATGTTACAACCTTGTCTTGCATCAAGTAAGGGTGAGCAAGGATGTTCTTTTTTATGGGTTGAAGAGCTGGTGTGCTGATTTGGGGCTGATACAAAGGATAATGTAGCTGCAAAAAATACAGGTGCATAGTCATAGGTTTTGAGTTGGCTGCAAGGGTCACTTAGTGCAACAAGTTCTAAAAGTCCAAGCAGTGCCATATTACATGGAGGAGTAAGTCCTGCAAGTTTTGAAAATGTGTCAAGGAAAGGTAACTAGGAAGGCTGATGGTGCCACGTGTTGAGATGTCGAGCTCTACACCTTGAGCTGGCAACCACTATAGGTCTTGGCCGCTTACGGCATTTACTCACTGGCGCGTTAGGTGACCGACACGGAGGATCTCTGCCAGTGATTCTACAGCTGGACTACACTTATAGTGCCAGCCTAGTACGCTTCTAGCGAGTTCACACTTAGTGACCGCATGTACATATGTGCTACTTTTCAGCTTTAGCACTTAGTCATTTTGTACTCTCTTTTCTGTGAAGAAGAAGAAGAAGCTTTCCATCTCTGTGTGCTTTGTGCTTGTCTTGTGTAGCTCTCTTGCATCCTCACTCTTTACATGGTATCAGAGCCTGGTGCAGGCAAGAGAGGCTAAGAGAGCAAGAGCATCACAATCCCTTCGTTCGCAATCCAGGTTTTTCGCACAAGTTTCTGAACAGGTCTCCAAAGTGCAGTATACAGAGATTTACTATACAAGTACAGTGGTTGTATGTACGCTTGATTATGGACACTCGTTGAGTGTAGAAAGCGTTACAGGTACCACGATAGCAGGTTCAGCAGATTTGCAGGTTTTTGCAGATTGCAGCTATTTTGTCTTAGTGCTTCAAGATGTCTGACGGTTTCAGTCAGATTGTTACTGAGAAGCTTGAGAAAAATAACTACCCTGCATGGAAGTTCAGAATAACAAATTTCCTAAAAGGAAAAGGTTATTGGGACTATGTAGAAGGAGACAATGAAAAGGACCAGAGATTCCCAAGGCAAATGCTACAGCAGAACAAAGGAAAGCTTTGAGGGACTGGCAACAAGGCCAGAGCAAAGTGATGTATTGGCTTTCTATTAGCATCACAGATGGCATGATGGGCTATCTACAGGATGCTGAAACCCCCGCCATTGCATGGAGAAACTTAGGGAGAGTGTTCGAGGTGAACACCAAGGCCAGGAAGCTTCAACTAAAGTCGGAGCTAAATCAGGTTAAGAGGAACAACCTCTCAATCAATGATTATGCCTTGAAGATCAAGAGTATCATTGAGGCTCTTGGATCTATTAAAGTCTCAGTGGAAGACGATGACATTGTCCGTGCATGCTTGGATGGTCTAGGAGATGAGTATGTACATTTTAGGTCTTCCATGAATACAAGAGACGACATCCCCGTGTTCCAAGATTTGATTTCTATGCTTATTCTTGAGGAGAAGAACCTTGACACATCTTCTTCTCATGGCAGAAATAATTCTGAATAGACCTTCTATTCTAACTCCAATAGAGGTAGAGGTAGAGGTCGTGGTCGAGGCCCAAGGGGTTGCAGGGGCCAATTTCTGGAAGGTCAATCAAATCAAAACAATACAGGTGGAAGGGGAAACCAGTCTCAAGGCAGGGGGAGTCAAAGAGGTCGTGGTGCAGGATCAAGCAGGCAGCAACATACTCCAGATATCAGAGAATGTTGGACTTGTGGTGAAAGAGGTCACATGTCACGTGACTGTCCAAAGGGAAAAGCAAGTGGAAAGAGAGAACAGGGCAACTATGCATCTACTAGTAGAGATGCAGATGACAGCAAAAACGAGCGCATGTTTGTTATGCAGCATGTAATGAATACAATGACTGCAGAGAATTCCACCCAAGATGATGTTTGGTATGTGGATTCAGGTGCCTCTAATCACATGACGTTTCGTGGAGAGTGGTTTAGAGATATGCGCAAACCAGATGTGTCAGGCTATGTGCAGACAGGAGATGACACAGCTCACCCCATTGCTCATGTAGGGGACATACCTCTAAATACGAAGAGTGGGAAATCAAAGTACTTAGCAGACGTACTTCATGTCCCAAACATTACAAAGAATCTTGTTTCTGTTGGACAAATGGTTGAGTAGGGTTTGCAGGTTCGCTTCAATCCAAATGGCTGTTGTGTAGAAGATTTCCAGAATGGGTGTAAGCTGATCACAAAGGGCAAATGTGTGGGCAGAATGTTTAGCTGAATGTAGACATGCCTGAGGTAAAAGATGCATTATTTGCACAGGGCACAGGTGTTGTGGCTGATGTTGCCATTTGGCACAAACGCATTGGCCATGTCAATGAGCAGAGATTGCGCAGCATGCAATCAAAACAGATTGTAAAAGTTTTGCCCAAATTCAAGGTGGATGGTATGCATAAAGTGTGTGCAGCATGCCAGTTTGGAAAACAGTCAAAGGGCTCATTTCCACATGAGCGCAATGTATGTAAAAATCCACTTGAGGTGGTGCACACAGATGTTTGGGGTCCAACCGATACTACAAGTATACATGGTTGCAGGTATTATGTCTCCTTCATTGATGACCATACAAGGAATGTATGGGTCTACTTCATGCGTAATAAAAGTGAAGTGTTTGGTCACTTTCAAGACTTCAAAGTCATGATTGAGAAGGAGACAGATATGCAAATCAAGACATTGAGGTCAGATGGAGGGGGAGAGTACTTCTCCAATGATTTTTCAGATTTTCTGCGAATGCATGGTATACGCAGGCAGTTTACATGCAGATATACTCCACAACAGAATGGGGTCGCAGAAAGGAAAAACAGGCACATTGCAAAGGTTGCACGTGCATTGATGAATGAGAAGGACATGCCTCATCATTTCTAGGCTGAAGCCGTAATTACAACTATGTACATTATGAACAGGACACCTACAGCTACGGTGCATGATGTAACACCTGTGGAAATCCAGTTCAGAAATTGACTTATGATGGGTATCTAGCACATCACCAAGCCTACATGGCTAAGGTGATACAGGATGTGGAGCCCACATGTTTTGAGGATGCAATTGGAAATGTGCATTGGGATGATGCAATGAATGAAGAGATGGCTGCATTGGAAGCAAACAACACATGGGAGTTGGTGCCATTGCCAAGTGGCAAGAAAGCTATTGGCTGTAAATGGGTGTATAAAACCAAGCATAAGGCTGATGGTAACATTGAGCGTCACAAGGCAAGGCTGGTCGCAAAGGGTTATGCACAAAAGTATGGCATAGACTATGAGGAGACCTTTGCTCCAGTGGCAAAGATGACGACTGTGAGAGCTGTCATAGCAGTGGCTGCATCTAGAGGATGGATTATGCATCAAATGGATGTAAAGAATGCCTTCTTGAATGGTGAGTTGCAAGAGGAAGTGTATATGGATCAGCCACCTGGTTATGTCGATCCAGGTTACCCAGATTATGTATGCAGACTTCTCAAAGCTTTGTATGGTTTGAAGCAGGGCTCTAGAGCATGGTATGACAGGATTGCCAAGTATCTTGTCAGTATTGGTTTTAGGAGAGCTCATGCTGATCATTCACTCTATGTACGTGAGAGTGATGTGGGGATTGTGGTCATTACCATATATGTAGATGACCTTATTATTGTTGGTGACAATGCTATGGATATTGACCATGTGAAGGGTCTTCTCAAACAGGAGTTTGAAATGAAAGATTTAGGCGAGTTGCGCTACTTTCTTGGCATTGAGGTGATCAGGACTCTAGAGGGTGTATGGCTATCACAGAGACAATATGCTTTGGACATGTTGTCAAAGTATGGTATGGCTGATTGTAAGCCAATGTCTATTCCCTTGGATGTGAATGCAAAGCTGAGTGCAGAGAAGGGTGATGTTGTTGAGGATGTCAACATGTACAGGAAGATTGTGGGTAGTCTAATCTACTTGACTATCACGAGGCCAGACTTGAGCTACACAGTAGGCTTGGAGAGTCAGTTCATGCAGCTTCCGAGGAAGCCACATTTGGATGGAGTACGGCGCACACTTAGGTATGTGCAAGGTACTCTGGACTACGCATTGTTCTATGCAGCAGATGCACCATTAGCATTGTATGGGTATATAGATGCAGATTGGGCAGGTAGCATTGTTGATAGGAGATCTATGAGTGGCTTCATGTTCTCTTTTGGGAGTGCTGCTATTACTTGGAGCAGCAAAAAGCAGCCTACGGTTGCTTTATCGAGCACAGAGGCCGAGTACAGAGGTGCAGCAGTTGCGGCGTGCGAGGTAGCTTGGCTACGCACATTACTTGAGGACTTGGGAGTGCAGGTGGAGCAGCAGATTTTCATCCATTGTGACAACCTCAGCAGCATGCAGTTGGCTAGGAACCCAGTGTTCCATGCCAGGACCAAACACATAGAGGTCCATTACCACTACGTTCGAGAGCGAGTGTTGGCGGGCGACATCGACTTGGTCTACGTCAGCAAAGAGGAGCAGATAGCGGATATCTTTACCAAGGCCCTCGGAGCTGAGAAGCTTCGACGTTTCCGGACTATGCTTGGACCGTGCGACATGAAGAGCTCGAGGGGGAGTGTTGAGATGTCGAGCTCTACACCTTGAGTTGGCATCCACTACGGGTCTTGGCCGCTTACGGCATTTACTCACTGGCGCGTTAGGTGACCGACACGGAGGATCTCTGCCAGTGATTCTACAGCTGGACTACACTTATAGTGCCAGCCTAGTACGCTTCTAACGAGTTCACACTTAGTGACCGCATGTACATATGTGCTACTTTTCAGCTTTAGCACTTAGTCATTTTGTACTCTCTTTTCTGTGAAGAAGAAGAAGAAGCTTTCCATCTCTGTGTGCTTTGTGCTTGTCTTGTGTAGCTCTCTTGCATCCTCTCTCTTTACACCGCGAGGATGCCCAATTTAAGTGCAAGTCATGATGATGGTGATTCAATTGGCTCGGAACAAAGTCGCAATGAGGAGTTTTGTATACCCTCTGTGAGGATTCCAATTGTAAGAAGGATGCAGGCTAAAAGTAGGGCACTTGGCACTGATCTTGAAAAGCGTAGATTTGAGAGAGTGAGGAATCATGTGCAAAGGTTGACTTATGGCAGTTATGTGGCTTGCCATTGTGCATTAAAGGCAAATATTGTACAAGATGTAGAGCCTACTTGTTTTGAGGATTCTTTTGGAAACCCCAAGTGAGATCAAGCTATGGATGAGAAGATTTCTGCCCTTAATGCTAATGAGACGGGAGTTGGTGCCATTTCCAGAAGATAAGAATGTGATTGGGAGTAACTGGCTTTACAAGATGAAGCATAATGCAAATGGCACTGTGAGCAGGTGCATGCTAGGTTGATAGCCAAAGGTTGTGCACAGACTTATGGCATTGATTAAGAGGAGACATTTAACCCTGTAGCTAAGATGGCTACTACTCCATTATTGCAGTGGTTGCAGAAAAAGTTTGGGTATTGCATCAAATGGTTGTGAAAGAATGCCTTCCTGCATGGTGACCTACAAATAGATCACAGCCAAGCAAGCAAAGCTTGGTGCTCTCTTCATATTCAAGTCATAAAAAAGGTTGAAAAATAAAGCTCCATAACAAGGGCTTCTCCGTATATAACTCATCAAGGCAAGCATACGATTCTGAGGGCACGATCTCACATCCACAAGCATAAGCTTTTAAAATTTGGAAGTTGGGCAAAGCCACGGTGATGCTTGTTGAAGGTAAGGAAATAGAAAGTTGTCGACTATATATGCATGGACCAGCTTACTTGCAAGGGCTCCTACTGAGTGTTCAAGATGCATAAATTAAAAGAGATCCAAAAATGGTTGGAAACAAGGAGCTACAAGCTCCAACTTGTTGAGTATAAAAAGCATATCTTGAAGATGGGAAGCAGCCTACCCATCCACCTACACAATATTTGGACAATGTATACAGGTGTGTGTGACAAGATCTAACCACAAGGATGTAGGTGACAAGATTTATACATAGCGGTGCAACTTCTCATATGCATAACTGTGCATAGGTCACTAGCTATTCAGCAATGGATACAATTTGAGGGGTGCCACAAGGGAGTACCGCTATCATGTTCATAATTATTTCAGGCGGTGATCTGAATCTAGGTTCCAAGCAAGCAAAGAAAACATGCAAGTGGCTTCCAAAGAGAGGTAAGCATAATTTTAAAAAATTCATTTCCAATTTTAATTTTGGCTTGTTTTCTTTGCTTGACCACAAGCTAGCATGGTAAGAAGGGTGTGCAAGCTATTGTCGTGAGGTTTTTGTGTTAAGCTTTATGTAGATTAATGCAAGGCCAACCACGGTCTTGTCTTCAAGCAAGGCAAGGTGAGTAATCCAAAGCTTTAAAGAAAGGCATCAACTGCTTGTGTATAGAAAGGCTTTATGTCATGAGATTTTCTGTTGGGATCTACAAAGTTTACAGGCCACAAGTCGATCAAGCAATTCAAATCACTTATTGATGCTAATGGCCTTCCAGGGCATCTGTTGAGATCTTGTGTAGGCTTTTAGAATAACAAGACTTGTCGTGCTTTGATGAAGCCCTCAGAAGCATTTATAAGTTATTGAATTCTTAAGAATCTTGTAGTTTTTGTGATGATTATTCTTTAGAATCATGAGATGGTCTCCACAAGATGTCGCAAGATAGGTATGCATAAGTTTTGAAATCACAATTTTGGATTCGTCAAATTATGCAGCTATTAGTGGTTACAGTGGAGTAAGGATCAATGAATCCTAGGTGATCAAGTTGTTAGTCAATTTTTGCATGTTGCATTCTTGACGGATACAAATGTAAGTGTTGATTTTCATAGTGGAGATCAACATCCAAGGTTATATGCAGGCTTGTTTCTACTTTCACTACACCATACAACATGACAAGTTTGATTATCTTATAGATGATTGACAAGGCCAGTTCTAATTTAACTCTACCAGGCATGCACAAAGGTGTATCCATCTGCAGGTTTGTTTTTTTGGCACAAAGATGCGTATAGCAATTTTCATAAATGTTGCACAAGAAATTTATGATTGGGATTTATTTTTCCCTCTACACAGTTTCCCTTAATTTTCATTATCAGTTTCTAATTCAATTTATCAACAAGCAGTACCTCATTTATGGTGACTGAGTTTGGTTATATTATATGCAAAGACTCATTTATGGTTGAATCTATTTATTTCTTGCAAGGAACAGATGATATTTTTTGTAGATAGCAAGGTGGACAACAACCTGGCAACAAGTGGTATCCAAGAAGAAGCATGAACACAAGAAAAAGCAGCAACTTTGGAAGCCAAGGTGGCCCCTAAAACATTATAACTTGCAGGCTTTCAGCGTGCTAGAAGCCAATATGGTTCTTCTTGTTATCTTCACGTTTTCTTTCATAGTGCGGCATTGGATATGAGCCTAAAGGCTACAAGCCATTCTTGAAAGTTCTCTCCTATGAGGTTTGAAATGAAACAAAGCATTCAATTTCATAGAGCAAGGCTTCAAGTTATTGCCATAATCAAGCATTTTCAAGGTTAGGAGCCCAAACAACAGCAACTTCTCAATGATGCATATCTAAAAGAAGTCTATTTCTCTATTTAGTACATGAGAATAGAGCAGTTACTACCCGAACTATAGATCCACCCATGAATAAAGCTATCATAATATACTATATATGCACAAAGAATCTAACTAAAAAATTTATAAGCATGCCATGACTTAGAATATTTGCTCCAGGAGCTATATATTCCATTCTTGATGGATTGATGCTAATGCTAGAGTGACGAAAAGGCACGGCCTTATTGTCTCTTGCCTTTAGTGGTTGTATTATACTACCGGTCTCTTATCAAGTGAGGCCATGGATAATACACATGTCTTTTAAAGAAGTTGTGAATAAGATTCCAATCCTCTAAGCGTGGATGGATAGTTTCTCCTTCCTCTCATCATGGGTGATACAATTATCTACAAGCTCTAATGGTGAATACAATTCCAATTTATGCGGAACTAGTAGTGAATAGGGTTCCAACCTAAGCACATTAGGAAAAATATGAACTCTCTAGGGGCCCTTTGGGATTAAGGTTAATTAGAGGTCAGCCAATAGGAAGAGGGTGGTGGACACACTCTATACCCTCAAAAAAGTAGGGGGGACAAGGTAGCCTTACACCTCTTAATTGCTTCTTACCTAGTGAGAAGGTAAGGGAGGTGGCTAGGGGAAAGAGGGGGGCGGGGGGGGGGGGCAGGGGGACCACTTTGACCTCTTTTCCCCCACTTTTTGGCCCGGATTTAAAAATACACTAAAAAATTCAAATTTTTAAAAAATTTCAAATTTCAAGTTTTCCCTCCTTAAAAGGTCCCCAAACCTATTTCATGGTCAAAAAAGTATTTTTGACCTTCAAAAGTTAAAAACGTGCACTAAAAAATCCAAAAAATTGATTTAAAAAAAAAACAAATCAAAACATCATTTTCACCCTCCAAAGTCTTTCCAAACATATTCTATAGCTAAAAAGTGTTTTTCTCTCTCTACAAACCCTTTTCCAAGCTCTCTATTGCTGCAACAACCACATGCACCCCCTATAGTCCATCATTATCTCTCTGCTAGCTTTCTCCCACCTCCATTGTAGCACCAAACAAGCTCCTCCTCCATCTCTTCCCCTTGCCCACCACATAGTTTCACACCAAGTTAGCTCCTCTCCCTTCTCTCCTCTCCATTACAACATGAAACAAGATTCTACTCCTTCTACTTTCATTCACTCACACTACATGGAAACCTCTACTCCCGAAGGTGGCAAAAGTATGAGCTCACATGAGTTGCATACCACAACAATAGGAGGTGTGAATATCGCGTGGGCATTGCAAGGGTTCATCTCCAACATAAAGATAGAATGGTAAGAAAACTACCCTTGTAGCTTACATTCAGAGCTTAACATCATCTCCATCTTTAAGTTTATCATGCTGGAGATAATTAACCTCTTTATGGCTTTCAGTGTTTAGGCTTCACACCTCATAACACTGGGTGGTGCTATTTTGTTGATGGCTTTGGTACGCCATCTATAGTTGTGTAGCATGTGATTTGAATCTCACAATGTAAGTAAGTTGTGTTATCTATGGAGAGTCGTCAAAGATTTTTCTTGTAATTTATTCTTCGTATAATTGTCATTAGATAATTGGAATGATATCATTTTGTACTTTATAACTTTGTGCTCACATAATCACTACTATGTTAAAAGATTTTGATAAGAATAGTAGGTGTTTTTTAGAATCTTGAACCAATAGGGACTCTCTAGGAGCTCTCATAGAAGCCATCCATATAGTACTACTATCTTCCCTAGTGTCATAGACACACAAATACTCAAGTGTATATGAATCTCTAGATGAGGAAGACAAATACTTGTAAGATAAGCCTAACAGCAACAACATTGTCTCCATTTGTAATTATTTTTCATGAGGCTGGATTCCTCTATAAATGCAATATAAATATGTTTTTTTGTTAAATGGTGTCGCATTGAGTGAGAGTATTTAATTTAGATTATTGAAGTTTCATACAGATCTGAGAAATATTGTTTACTTTTATGGATATTTTGATTTGCATGTACGATGATTCAAGTCGCAAGTCTTCATCACTCCACCTTGAAGAAATTCAAGCAATATTTTGATTTTAGTTTAATCATTAATGGTTAGTCTTATTAAAGTGGATCATAAACTTTGTCAAAATGTCCTCATTTGGGGATGTTGAATATATATCATTAGCAATGTTTCACAAGAACACTAGGTGGACAGAAGGAAGTAAACATTGGCTCCTTGTTTGGTCGATTTCTAGTGTTTAATGTTTAGTGCACAGGATTTGTGAGGCCGTTGACATGGGGAGTTCACTAAAGTATATGTAACATAGCACATGTGTTCAACAGAAGGGATTTTATATTCTTGTAAAGTTACAGAAACATGTGTAGATAAGGCCTATAAGGGGTACTTTTAATCTATTCTAGTGAACGCACGTGATATAGGAAAATTTTACATAGTGAATGCTCCGGACCTTTGAACACAAAGAAAGGGGGGAGAGGGGGGGGGGGGGGGGGGGGGGGGGGGAGCTCTAATTACATTTGAGTGAAAAGAAGTGGAATTTGTACTGTCATGTTGCATAAAGATTTTCTTTCACTTAATCTAAAAAAAAATTGGTATCCTGGGGTGCAGACAAGGCCATATAATGCAAAAAAAGGGGTGGCCACAAGGGTGCGTAGTGAGCCATCCAAAACTGCTGGATGGGCCATATGTGGGCCCTTGTGGCCACCCTTTTTTTGCATAATTAGGCTATTGCTGCACTCCAGGACCTTGGAAAAGATGAGATGAACCTAAAATTGAACTTTTCAAGCACATTATGCCTTCCTTCAACTCAACTTACTAGTTCCCTGCACCAACAGGGCAAATCACATTGGACAGTATAAAAATAGTCTCATGTTGCATAAACATCTGGTTTCATCAAATATTAACATTCTTGCTATTATAAGGGGTAGACAAGGCCATATAATGCAAAAAAAAGGGTGACCACAAGGGCGCGCAGGTAAGCCATCCAAAACTGTTGGATGGGCCACATGCGCGCCCTTGTGGCCACCCTTTTTTTTGCATAATTAGGCTATTGTTGCACTCCAGGACCTTGGAAAAGGTGAGATGAATGTAAAATTTAACTTTTCAAGCACATTATACCTTCCTTCAACTCAACTTACTAGTTCCCTGCACCAAAAGGCCAAATCACATTGGACAATATAAAAATCTAGTCTCATGCTACATAAACATCTGGTTTCATCAGCTATTAACATTTTTGCTATCCTAAGGGGCAAACAAAGCTAGAAAATGCAAAAAAAGGGTGGCCACAAGGGCGCGCAGATGAGCCATCCAAAACTGCTGGATGGGCCATCTGCGCGCCCTTGTGGCCACCCTTTTTTTGCATTTTCTAGCTTTGTTTGCCCCTTAGGATGACAAAAATGTTAATATTTGATTTAAATTTAACTCTTCATGGCCAGAACCACTTAACTTAAAACACATGGATAAACCAAAAATCCAAATCACTATGGAGACAGTAGACACAACTCTTAATCATTTTGTCATTGCAAAGTCATCTGAAATGATGTGAGCCTCTACAACTTCTTGAATAGCCTCCAACGCTATTGCTTGCATTTTATAATGATTTCCATAGCTTTGAAGCACCTCCTTCACCGTGTGAGCATATTTTTGATGCATGGCCATGATTCAAGTGTTAGGTTTTTTTTTTTTTATTAAGTGTTGAACTTTTCGGTTGTTTTCAACAGCTTCTAGATTTCAATCGGCTTCGAATCTGTCTGGGCTTGTCTCACATGAATTTGTTCATCTCATCGCGTTCTTCGACCATCATGTGATGAGAAAAAATCATATCTTGCTCGCATTCTCCAAAAATCAACGTGCAAGTTGACAATTTATTTAAAAATGATGTAAAACATACATTTTTTACTTTTTTCTTAATCTATGGGCTCCAACGAGCATTAAAACCATGGAATCTGAAAATACTCAAAGAACCATTGTTTTTTATTGTGTTAAGGACTGTATTTTCTACATACAAAACTTTCCCAAAATCTCGCCCTAACACCTTCAAAAGTGGCTTCCAAGGAGTGTACTCGGTCAAAATTTGAAACTGAAGAAAAACAATCAGAATGAACTCCTAAACTGTGTATAAACTTTAGAATAACCAAAATTTCCTTCAAAAACAAGTTATGCTAAAAATTTGAAAATAGCCCCCCATTGGACTCCCCACAACGATAGAAGTCAAAGGGTTCAAGGAGAGGTATGGTGTCACAAGTGCATGGTGGGAATCTCATCGAGGTTTATTCCGTCAAGATCTCTTGTACTTTATCATGTCTTCTCATGTACAATCTTACCAAAAAAAAAAATGACACTTTAAATGACTACAAATCTTATTTAACTTATCAAACAATCTAAAATATGGTAGACCAAGAGTGCTCTTACACATCAACAAACAAAAAAGTCTAAACTTCTTCTCATTAACTTTGATAAACATACATTCGTGAACAACTTTCAAGGGGTAGTGCAGTCATAGTTCTTACATCCATTCCATGACATGGTATGCTCATGGGGTGACCTATCATATAAAAATATCTCTGGTGGGGGTGTCCTCATGTTAGGAAAGGGTGTGCTACTGATGAAAAGTTGTTGTATTGTCCTACTAGGGATCTCTCCATGTTAGCATAGTGATTTTTGGTGTAGTGGGAGCCACATTGCTTGAGGAGAGCTTTGTGCCACCGTAAAAGCTTCATGTTATGCCAGTTCCTTGAGCCATTCTTGCATTAGGATGAGATTACCCACCTCTAATAAGGATGGATTTGAAGCACCTACCTGCAAGATGTAACAAAGAAGGCTGTTTTAGAGGAAAAGTGGTGACACTTGACCTCTCTAACCTGCACCCATTGTTTCTTGTAATGCCACTGTTTTGAGCTGAAGAGCTTGACATTCGTGCATCCACGAATGCAAAGAAGCACCTGCACCCATACATAACCAATTGCAATAGCCTACCAAGCCTACTTCTCCCCTCCCAAGATATTGAAGAACCATACACATTCGTCTCACCGACAGTATGACGATCTTGGGATGACCTCTGCTCACCCTCACGTGCGGCCTTCGGTGCAAACACCGCGGACAAGCAATATGTACACTTTTGTTGTGCGGAGTACATGGTGGTGGAGGCATACGATTTGTGATTTCCGTGAGCACCATGGCAGCTGTTGCGTGAGAAAAAAAAGAATGAAAAGAAAGAGGGGGGAGGGAGAGGGAGGAACATGGGAGGAGAGAAGGGAGCAGGGGGGGAGAGGGAGAGAGAGGGGAGGAGGAGGAGAGAAGGGGGTAGGGAGGGAGAGGAGAGGGAGAGAGGAGGAAGGAGGAGGAGAGAACAAAGGTTTATCTTTGGGGGGGATTTTTTTTTTGAAAAAGTGGACCTTTAGTGTTTGTAGGTTTAAAAAAATGTCAAAAAATGATTTTTTGATGTGTATATATGTTGGGAGGGAGTTTTAAGTAAAAAATAAGTAAAAATAATTTTTTTGAAAAAAAGTCAAATTTTGGCTCTTAGTGACCCACGTTTTTGCTGATGTGGCCACATCCCTTTACTCCCTTCACTTTCCAAAAGCTAGAGAGAGAAAGTGACCTCTTAGGTCCACATCCTACATGTGTCTTAAAAAAAGGCTAGAAAAGTCTACTCAAAACTAGCTTCTTGAATGCCCTTGTCCCCTTAACCCTACACAACATTAACCTTAATCCCTAAAAATTAGGATTCCTTACAAGGCCCATGCAAAGTCCATATTTCTCCTAATGCAGATCATGTGTTCATCGTACATGTTTAGTTGTGCCTATAGATAAAATATAGCTTGTGTATGGTCAAGCTTGTGAATAAGATTTTCTAGTTATATTATTGTGTCAGTCACTTGTTTGATCATTCACACCAATCTTGTCAACTTTGGAAAGAAGTCCTCCATTATCAAAAATAACTAATCAGGAAGATTTAGCTAAGGAGACAAGGATGCTCAACTAAATACTAGTTTTAAGTGTCTTGTTTATATTTAGTAATCTGTACATTTAGTGTTTACTTCATAGGTCAAGGAAATGGCTACACCTATAGAAGCAAGAATCTTGGTGTTACACCTTTACCTCCTTTGCTTTCAGGTGCCCTTTCATTGAGGTACGTATATAGAACTTTCCCTCTTCACGATGACATATAATTTAGTTTTATTTCATTTTTAAATATTCTTCAAATGAGCTTTACAAGTGGGCTGCATATTCTTCAGTGATGTCATACACTTAACTCTTTATGTACATGTCACAGTCATGTTTGAGAAAAATATTATGGAGATGAATACATGGCTGCAAGGCTAGTGATCATCTTTTATACTAGCATATGTTGATCCTGCTGTACATAAGGGTGCATAACTTGGACTATCAACTCATGGAGTTCACTTTAGCCAAAACTCTGTACTAGATAAGATGCTACTAAATTACCATAATCTTATGTTTAAGGGTTATTTGCATCAACCGTTACCATCGTAAGTAAGACATTCACTATTCTAAATTCTATAGGCTAGGATACATCTTTGTCAAAGAATGCACACTACGTGTATGGGTCCTAGTGTTTGGCAAAGACTAATCTGAGGTGGCATGGAAATTCATTGGCACATATTATCGGTCAGCCACTACAATACAATGATATGGTTTACAAGCTATGGGAGTTCAACAAGGCTTCAACACTCAAGGGGTTCAACCATTATGTGGAGCTAGTTCATGAGGGCCCTCTCACTCTTATCGCTTAGTGATTTATGCATCCTTCACACATAAGTACTCTTTGTACTTAAGATGGCAAATTTTTTAACAACCATTCATGAGACATACTACACATGTGGAGAGTATGAGATCTCGAGACTATGACACTGGCCTCCATCTTTAAATACGTGTCGCGACAAGTCCCCCGGTGTTGGTCGTCTCCATTTTTAAGACCATTTAAAGCATATGTATCGGGAACAATTTCAGTGACCAAAAGGTATTGAATACTAAGAAAGGCTTGTTTTGTTTGGAAAAACACAATGCAATCTTCACGGATGGTTGCAATTTTGCCAAAAAGATTGCAAGTATGCAATCCTAACTAGTTTTACATTGGTATGATAAAAATATTTTATCTTGCGAAAGTAAGATGAGACAATCCTATTATAATTCATTATATTTGATTAAGTACACGATTACTCAAATCCTTTTGCTCTAAGTGTTAGCAAATTCATTTTATGCCTTTCCTTTATACTACGAGTCATTCTGGAAGCAAAGGCTAAGCGTAGCCATTTTAGATATCTGCAGGTTAACGGGCCATTGCAGGCATATTATCAATATATGGCAAACTTCAACATCAGTGTTATTCGTCATCACGAATTGGATAAACTACTCTTTGATTGAGTTGTGCCATAATCTGAAAAATGTGCTAAGAGCATGCAACTCACATGACTATAATTTGTTTTGTGTTTGTCAAAATGTCCGAGCTAGATGTCAAGAGCAATAATGTTTGCTTGATTAGAGCATTTGCATTGAGGTAACTTCTGTAATAGATTTAGTTGAGTAAGAGTAATATGTTATGCTCAACTAGCCATTCTCTTTTGAGATATGCCAGCTATTAGTGCTAGTTACTCATCAAATTTACTCAATACACAAAAACTCCATTCAGATACGCTCCTCTCTGGTCTCAATTGTAGTTCACGATTTAGAGGGAATCTCTTCAAACTTCCTAGGGTTTTGTTTGTAATAACCACTATTATAATTTTTTAAAGGATCAATTAATCCATATAAGAGTACCAACTAGGTAATTTTCAAGTGGGTCACTTGAATTGATATAATTATTCAATTAAAAACATTGATAATTTACAAAATAATTATTATATTGATGTTTTCATGGACATAGACACTTCTCCAAGGGGGGAGTAATATATAGCCAAGGGTAGCCGAGCAAGACCCTAATGGGAACATGACACAAAGGCTCCACCCTATATACACGGAAGAAGCAGGTTAGTTCCCGGTCTTCCCTTGGTCTTTCACTTTGTTTTTGATAAGTTGTCACTTGCAGTTTAAAATATTGCAATTAAGAACAGATGCTTGCTTAACAAGGGAGTATGTAGTGGTAATTATTCATGGTGTAACAAGGTTGCGACACACTCATAGCAAGGAGCATGCATCCATGCTAGCACACTCCTACTGGATGCAAAATGGGAACTCTAGTTTTGGAGCCGTACAGCTTGGGTGTAGAACTAGCCGTTGTTTACAATTTATTCTACCAAGATTGAAAGAGAGTATTGGTGTAGCTAACAATTTATTCATTTGAATTTACCTAGAAGGTTTCAAGTAAGGTGCAAGTGAAGTTGAAGCACACATCCAAGGATGCATCAAGCAGAAGATGGACATTGATACGACCACTATCAGCAAGCTAAAAATTCAATAGTCGGTTACAAATGTTTCGGATTGTAGAGTGAATACCATTTAATGTACAAGCCTAGAGCTTAGTGGCATTAAGGTGCTTGGATGGTACACAAAAGCAAAATCGTGTATATATAGGGTAAGGGAACTATATTAGAGACACTTAGCTAAAAATGGTGATTATTAAGAGAATTTCGTGCTTGGATGGTACACGAAAGCGAAATCATGCATATATAGGGTACTATATTTGAGACACTTAGCTAAAACTGGAAACTATTGAGGGAATTTTGTCTAGTTCGTTTCGTTATGCACAAATTGCATCCAATTTTTCATGAGAATAATAATCAAATTAAAACTATGATAGAGGCTTTTTCGGTTAATAGTGTTGATGTGTGTAAGAATATTCTCTTTTTGGCTTTTTGAGGTATTAATTCACCCAAGGAAGAGTTATGGCAAATTTTGGTCCTGAAAAAGACAAGACTTCAGGAATATTCCAAAAATTTTCCAATAACTTGGGATTGGAATGTTTCCCAGCTGGACCACCCAAGATTAGCTACACTTCACCACTGTCATTATGTGTGTCAGAGCTAGAAGAATGGAATGTCCACTTCATTTGTCCTTCCTTGAGCACTTAAGGTTACTTCTTTAAAAGTGAGATACTAGTTTCCTTCTCAATAAGAAATCATCAAAACTTTTTCTGTTGTATCACTTCAATGCTAAATTCTGTCTTCTTGGGAGAGCTGATGGAAATTGTACAATTCAGTTATCATCGTGAAGCCGTAGCTCATCATTGTGCAATTTGGTATTTGACAGTAGACGACTTATTGGCTAATGTAAAGTAGAGTTAGTGTGCAACAGTTATAAGAAAATAGCTTGAAATGTAAATTTCAGAATCTGCAGTAGCAATTAGGTAAGATATGTCCACTCATGTGATTAAATAATGATGTGAGGAGACACGATCAATATGTACATACACCATTCGATTAGCAACAGTTTCTTGATTTCCAAAAAAAATAAAAAAATTTGTCATGTGTTTAAAAATTTGTTTTCATAGACTTTGTGATCCATAAAGCCCAGTGCGAAAACGTGTGCAACTAGAAGATATGGATCAGTTTGTTACAAAAGTACAATATATCTCAATTGTGTTAGAACTTCCAAATTATAACAATTCATTTGCTACGTAGTGCATTTTGTGACTATGACCACGTCTGCCTAATTAAAAAAGAGAATTGAAAGTATATGTACCGACCGAGTGGCCACATTGTAGCTGTGCTTGCATTACCTAATATAGGTCAAGCTCTATGCCCATTGTCGTGAAGAGATTTAAGATATAGATATGATCCACCACAACATTCACATCCACTACAACATGGTCAATCTCTTCTGATGGAAAATTAACCACTGCCACTACTATGCTGACAAAAAAGAACTTCATTTCACCTTTTCTAAGGTCACTTTGCAAGAAATTGTATTACTGCACCCAATCGGCCATTTTGTCTGTTAAAATACAAACTTCCCAAAAGCCGACGCATTCGTGAGCTGCCTTGGTACAAATCTGTGCACCACTGTTGCTAGTGAAACTAACCTCCATAACAATCAGCCTCATTATTAAACTCTGCAATGGCACACCAATTTCCAAAACAACAGCCTTCACGCATGCAATCCATTCTTTCTCTACAAATCTCTCTTGAAAACACCGTGTCCATAAAAGTAATGCACAATTCCTTTAGACATTGGAATTCAACCTTCCAGGCAAAAAAAAAAAGGGCTAAATCTTGTTGTTGCATAGTTTACAAAAGATATAAATGGCCAACTAGCAGAAGGAGAACGTTGCACTGACCAACTATATAATTCCTTTACTTGTCAACTTGACCTGCACGACAAGACAAAATATTAGTTCCATAATGGGACAGGTGAGTAAAACACTCAACATGCCATGCAATCAACCACACAGAGACACTATTATTTGCGACATTTACAAGTCACGCATGACAACTGCATGCGGTGCATGCATGAATGCACACACTCAACACACTGACAAACCAGTACATAAGGGGGACAAGCCATAAGAGTGTGCACATTATCAAGTGCGCATATAGTAAGTGCTAGGCATGACATTTGGTCATCCGAGTGAGAACATTACCACATGCTCATTGACATGAGAGTGACTATAAACACACTTCAAAACCACAAGCAGCTCCTCAAGGGGGGAAAACATGGACGGAGAATGTACCCAATTTCCCGAGGCCCTTGCATGTGGGACAAATGATTTGAGCTTGATCCTTGCGGGTAGCATTGGCAGACAAGGCAGAGCCAGATTTCTTACAAATCCAGCGCCGTTGGAGAGGGGGAATGGGGGAACATGCCCAACACAAACACAAGGGCCTCTCTATAGCTCAGGGAATTCACAGCACCCCTATCCTCTCGGAAAACACCTTCAAACACACAACTCACACTAGCAGACCACCGCTTGCTCGATTAGCATTGCTCACACACTCCACAAAATCACCACACAAGGTACACCTGCAACCACTGCCTGTCTCCACCCTTACACACACTCACAGCAACTCAATCTCACTCTCTCATACAACACACCGTCGGTCCGGGGAGGCACACACTTCCACACAGCCGGCACCGACGAGAACCATGAAAGTAGGAGAAAGAGAAGGGGGGAAAGGGAAACAACAGCAAGGCGAGGCAATGACGACTCGATTGCACTCCACAAAACTCATACTGGGTGAAAGCATGTTAACTTGTCATGCTTTTTCATGTCCCGGACAATGCTAACTAGCACAATTTTGACATATGCTAACTAGTACAATAACATGAGCTACATCTCCAAGATCTATGACATATGATATATCAATAGAAAGCACTTGACACAAGGAATCCAAATGTACAACCTCCGACAAATTTTGATATTATTTGTAAAAAATTTACCGGACGCCCAACTTTTTGAAGATGTGCTAACTTGAAACTGCTAACTAGCACAAAAAGCGCGACAGGTTAACATCTTAGATATCTAATTGGTCCATATGGCACCCTTTTTTGGTATCTCTTGGGAGGGGGGGGCACCGCCTTGTTCTATCTCTCTCTTCTTCTCTTTTGCACTTGGGGGAGGGCATTAGTGACGTCGCTATTGCCCTTGGCATTTTTTCTTTTTTCTTTTTATCCTTCAATTTTTACCCTCTCTGGGCTTAGCATTGCACTACTCACATTTTGACTTTAACTCCACCTGTCCGGCTCTTTTTGTCCTCTTTTGGCCTTGCATTTGGCTTGGCTTTGCACCTCTCTCTCTCTCTCTCTCTCTCTCTCTCTCTCTCTCTCTCTCTGCCCCTTGCCCGCTGCTATGGGACCTTTCCCTTACACGAGGGGGGGAGGCAATAGCAATGTCGCTATTGCCCCCCTCTCTCCTTCTCAAAATTTCGGGGCCCATGGGTCCTCGGGACCATCCCCCACTGGGGTTTCCACGTCAACAGCGTCGACACCACCGCGGGCCACTGCGCCGCCCCTCCTCGCCGGCCTGCCGCCGCCAAAACCGCCTCAATTTCCGCCCCGTAGGGCCGCGAGGGCTCGCGCCATGGCCAACGAGCTTAAGGAGCTCTCTCCCGTTCTCTTGAGTACTCTCCAAGTGGGCCATGCCCCAACCTATATACTGCGCATCCCTGCCTCCTCTGTGCGCATGTGGGGTTTGTACCCTGCCAGGTGGCAGTCCCCCAATGCGGCCAAGGCTTTTTTTAAAAAACTTCTTTTGTGAGAGAGACTCCCTCTTGGGTGCCAACTTGGCCCCACTCCCATTCTCTGTTGACAAGTCCCACTCCAGAGCTGTAAAGCTATGTTCCAAGACCGTATCCCCGGCTCCGTCCTACACAATTTCCACCGGCTTTTGACTTCTTTGAGCCCGTCGTCCGAGGCCGCCAAAAACCAAGAAAAGTACCTGCATCATCCTCCTTAGCACCTGCTGCTAATTTCAACTTGCTATAACTTGCTGACCAAGTACCCGATTGACGCACCGTCGACTCGTGCTAACTCCACCTGGTACACCCTTCCACCGAGAATCTTGGCGAGGCCGAAAAAACTGCCAAATGGCACATCCTCCATTGCGGTCAAGTGGGCTCAGACCCGGCCCCTAGAAAATCTTTAACTAACCATATCTTGCTAAGCAGAGCTCCGATTTGCATTCCAAAAAGACAGGCATGCTCCATAACTCAAGCTCTACACATGTATGCGCTGACATCAGCCCGGGCCACCTGTCCCCAGCTGCCCTGTCCGTCGAGGATCTGCTACACACCCTTTCTTTAAACTGCAATATCTTGCACACCGGGGCTCCATATGACGAGCCGTCTGGACCGGCTTCTAGAGCACGCTGAACTCTACATTACAAAGCCTTAACTTGGAATTTTGGGCACCTTCACCTGCTATCCCATCTGGGCCACTCTGCAACACTTTTGGCCTAAAAAACCACTTTGAATATACACCTCTGCTATCCTTGGGCTGCCTAGGGCCTTGGTACCTGCCCTAGCCTTCTACACTGCACTCACATGCTGCCTTTGCCTGGCATAGACCATCTCCTAGCTCGGACCATCTTTGGCTGCACCATCATTGCCCACCCCCTCGTTGAACATTTATGTTCAACCACACATGGCCTTATTGCACTAGAAAAACACACCCCAAAAAGAGACTCTTTGTACACTGCAAAACCACCTAGCATATGTACAAAACTGACACCTACTACCCGCTGTCTTTGCTCATGCGAGTTGCCCAACCCCCTGCTTTACCTGTAATCACCTACCTGGGTCAAACACCTTGCATTGGTCTCTTCCACCCACCTGCAACAAATTTTCATAGTGCCACACCAAGGCACCCACCAAACTGCATAACCAAATTGCCATCCACATGATCCTACCACTCCAAGCCCTCCTTGGCAACCTGCCTACTCGCAACAAAGAACCTTCAAGAACACCAAATAGAGCATCCTCGTGCTCACCATCTGAAGGAGTACGAGCGGAAGTGCGACGAGAGAGAGAGTGCGAGAAGAAGAGCACGAGGATATGGTGAACTCGCTCTACTGTAATGTGTAGAGCATAGTGAGTTCTTATTAGGTTTTAACAAAAGAATATGTGTACATACCTGGCGGCCCGTCCACTTACCTGGGCGACCACATTGGGCTTTATACCCCAACAACCTCCCACTTAAAGTCCAATGTGGTACTTTAAGTGTGAGAGAAGCTACTATACAAGCTAATATACAAGAGATGTAGAGAAGTGGTGTACTACCCTACACCTAACTGCTTGCGAAAATGCGCAAAGCTCTCTGAGGGAAGTCCTTTTGTAAGTAGATCAGCAGGATTTTCTATGGTGTGAACTTTGACAAGCTGAAGTTGCTTATCCTCGAGCATTTCCCTGATGAAATGATACTTCACATCCACATGCTTTGTCTTTGAGTGATAAACTGGATTGCGAGGCAATTGCATAGCACTTTGACTATCACAATATAACACAGGCATCTCTTCTTTGATTCCCAAATCTGTTACTAGTCGATTAAGCCAAATTGATTCTTTGCATGCCTCTGATGCTGCAACATATTCAGCTTGTGTAGTAGACTGAGTAACACAATCTTGTAATCTAGAACGCCATGATACTGCTCCACCAGCCAATGTAAAGACATACCCTGACGTAGACCTTCGGTTGTCTAAGTCACCTGCATAATCTGAGTCTGTAAAACCCTTTATACTTAGCTCCTGACTCCCATAGCATATACGCATACTCTTTGTAGCTTTCAGGTATCTCAATATTCCTTTCACTGCCTCCCAATGTTTCTTGCCTGGGTTTGACATGTATCGACTTACTACTCCCACTGCAAATGCAATGTCTGGGCGAGTAGCAATCATTGCATACATCAAACTACCCACTGCAGACGCATATGGAATCTTATCCATTTCAGCCAGTTCTTCCTCAGACAGAGGACAATCTTGTTTGCTAAGTTTCACATATGGCGGCAATGGAACACTCAATGCCTTTCCCTTCTCCATATTGAAACGTTGCAAAACCTTGTCAATATACTCTGTTTGAGATAACCAAATCAACTTCTTTGATCTGTCTCTCTCAATGCGCATACCAAATATATGACTTGCCTCACCCATGTCTTTCATGTCAAACGATTTTGCCATCTTTGACTTCAAAGCTGAAATTTCTTCCAAGTGCTTGCCAGCAATCAACATGTCATCCACATACAAAATAAGGATCAGCCAACTACCATCCTTAGCCTTCTTTGTATATAGACAGTGATCGAACTCACTACGTTTGTAGCCTTGAGAAATCATAAACTTGTGGAACTTATGGTACCATGCCTTCGGTGATTGTTTTAAGCCATAAAGACTCCTTAACAACTGGCATACCAAATCTTCCTTGCCTTTCTCAACAAACCCTTCTGGCTGCTACATGCAAATTTCCACATCTAAATCACCATGCAAGAACGATGTCTTGACATCCATTTGGTGCAACACCAAATCTAATATGGAAACCAATGCAAGAAAGCATCTCAATGTAGTCATCGTGACCACTAGAGAGAAGACTTCATCAAAGTCAATGCCTTGTTCTTGCTTAAAGCCCTTGGCAACAAGCCTTGCTTTGTACTTTGGCTGACTATCATGAGTGGTGATCTTATACTTGTAAACCCATTTACAAGGTAGAGCCTTTTTGCCTAGTGGTAATTTAACTAGCTTCCATGTCTGGTTTTTATGCAGAGCTGTCATCTCTGACTGCATGGCCAATTGACAATTCCCAGAGTCCTTCATTTGCATTGCTTCCTTGTAACATGAAGGCTCATTGCAATCAGTCAACATGACATAGTTCATAGATGGAACAAACCTATCAGGAGGTCGCGTGACACGTCCAGATCTACGCACAATAGGTGGCTCAGGCTCAGCCACAACCTGTGGTTCCACTCTATCCTGTCCTTGCTCCTCTTGAGCCCGGACATTGTGTCTTGCACGTGCAGGTCCATCTTCTTGGAAGACAACTCTTCTAATCTCCTCAGCCCTCTCTGGTTTAGAATGATATTTGGATTCATTAAAGTGAACATCATTGCTGCGGACAACCTTTCCGGATTCGGGATCCCAAAGTCTGTACCCCATCTCACCAGAATTACCATAGCCTAGAAAGATGCACATTCTACTTTTTGGCTCAAGTTTGTTCCTAAATTCATTTGGAACGTGAGTATATGCCTCACAGCCAAAGACTCTGAGATGCTTGTATGAGGGCATTTTGCCTGACCATACCATCTCTGGCACTGAATCCTTCTGCAAAACCTTGCTAGGAGATCTATTTAAAAGATGAACAGCTGTTGATACAGCTTCAGCCCAAAACCCATTTGGCAGCTGTGCATTAGACAACATACTTCTGACCTTCTCTTGTATGGTCCTATTCATCCTCTCAGCAACACCATTTTGAGGAGGATTGTAAGGAGCAGTAAGTTCACATTTTATACCTTTTGACTCACAAAAGTCCTGAAAGGCCTTTGAACATACTCTCCACCATTGTCAGTGCGTAAGCATTTAAGCTTCTTGCCACTCTGATTCTCCACAAGTGTCACAAACGTTTTGAAAACACTAAACGCTTCATCCTTGTGCTTGAGAAAGTAAAACCATACTTTCCTCGAGTAATCATCTATAAATGTCATAAAGTAAGAAGCTCCCCCTAGAGATAGGTTAGGCATAGGTCCACACAAATCACTATGAACAAGTGCCAACTGTGTATCTCTTCTACTGCTTCTATGCTTATGTGGCTGCTGTGTTTGCTTACCATACAGAAAATGTTCACAGAATTCAAAATCATTAAATGAAAAGCCAGGAAAATAACCAGAACGAGACAAGATTTCCATTCCCTTCTTGGGCATATGTCCTAACCGGCTATGCCACAAAGAAACGTTCGGCTGCTCGGTTACATTGATTACATTTTTAGAGACATTTTATACATAAATCATGTAAAGTCCTCCAGACTTTACTCCATGTGCTACTGTCATAGAACCCTTGGATATCTTCCACATGTTCTGTCCAAAAGTGGTGACGTAGCCAGCATCATCAAGTAAACCTGTGTTGATGAAGCTCTTTGTAATTGCGGGAACATGTCTCACATTCTTCAGTGTGAAAGAAGAGCCATTCTGAAACTTCAATTCAACATCTCCAACACCTAAGATCTCACATGTCTGCCCATTGCCTAGCCGAACATGATCTTTAGTGGTCACATAAGAGGTAAACCACTCCTTGTTTGGAGACACATGAAGTGATGCCCCTGAGTCTATAATCCAGTCACTCAGTGCATTTCCATCAGATGCTGTAAGAAGAGCCGAGTCCATTGTATTCTTCAAGAAGTAGATGTCTCCTGACACTAGACTGTCATCCTCTGCAACAGTGTTTGTCACATTTATTTCTTGAATCTTCACTGAGGACTTGTTCTTCTCACCATGGTCTTCAGCTTTCTCTTTGCCTTTTTCTGCTTTCCATTCTCTGCAGTCTCTTTTCATGTGACCCTTCTTGCCACAATGGTAGCATTCTATGTCACTCTTGCCTTTAGCACTGCGGGACTTGCTACGAGACTGATTCCTCTTTCCATCTTTGTACTTTTCTTTGGTCCTTCCCCTGACAACTAAGGCTGTTCCTTTGCCTTTGTCCATTGTCTTTCTATTGGTTTCTTCAGTAAGCAGACTTCCTTCTACACCTGCTATGTTCAAACCATCTGGAGGTGCAGAATTACTCAAAGCTGTGCGAAAAGTGTCCCAACTTTCCGGCAATGTGATCAACAGGAACATAGCTCTAGCAGGTTCATCAAACTTGACACCTTGAGCTGACAACTGACTGTAGATTGTGTTGAATTCATTCAAATGATTGGACATAGGTCTCCCTTCTTTGATCTTCATGTCAACAAGCTTCTTAAGCCAGTATACCTGTGAAGTTTCACTCTGCTTCTCATAAAGATCACTCAGATTTAACCATGCTTGATAAGCCGACATCTCGTCTGCTACATTGAAGAAAACGCTTTCTGCCAAAGTCAGCATAATGGTAGAAAGTGCCAATTCATCCATTTCGCTCCATTCATCTTCGTCCATATCTTCTGGTTTTATCCCCTTGAGCTTTATAGGTTTTATCTGCTTCTTTTGTACCAACACGTGCCAAATCTGCTTCTTCCACAATGGGAAATTGGTTCCATCCAGCTTCTTGATATTGTAAAGAGCAGTGTCCTGTGATCCAGCCATAGCTACGCTTCACAGTGGTTTACTTTCCTGGGAAAAATTCGGCAGAGTTTCCCCTGTAAACTGACCTCTGAACCAATATCAACCTGTCAAATGAACCAAGAAAGCTTCAGATTCTGCATAAATTTCGGCAGAGTCTCCTTTGTAAAATGGCTCTGGTGTACTCAAAAAACACTGTCTCTCTGACACTGTAAGCTGCGGGTAAACCTGTCTTGCACCTGTACTGTCTCTGACTGTCCTGTCACTGTCCTATAAGCATAGACTGCGACAATGCCTCAACGGCAGTAAAGCAAAGATGAAATCCCAACTGTCTAACTCACAGTCAATACATCCTAGCTGCCTATCTAAGGGTTCTCGAGGGATCGCTCCAAGACCTGTATCACCGAAAGGATCTCAACATTCGAGAATCCCCCAGCTCAATAAAACCTCACTCGACCCTCAACAAAGGCTGCAGTAAATCTGAAAGTACATAGACTTCCCACAAAGTCATACATCCACAAATTTCCCACTGTATGCTGTAACCGCTGCGGCGGTTGTTTGCTTCGTAACTCACAGCCAGCAAACCCTCAACAGACATACATCATCTCTGACAATACATCCCATGTGGAAGTACCTGCAATGTCAGGATGAAATCTGAAATATCAAGTAGCAAACACAAGCTACCTGATGAACTAGTGGATGTCGCCTACAATGTGTGTGTAGATGCGCCCGTGTCGTATGTGACACGCCTCCAAGAACTGTGAGCCGTCCTTCGATGTGTAGACAACGACAAATCAGCACTCTGGGAGTGTCGATATCCTCGACACCTGCAGTCGTAGGCCGAAAACCCCAAATTTGCAGAGTCGGATCTGCACCCGTCGAGACCACGTAGTCGAAAATGGCCTGCGCAGACCTTTGTCGAAGTCGAACGGTGGCCGAGATGACCTCAGAATGAAATTCTGAGAACACCAAGACCTTGGGGCTGTCCCACAGGATTTGGGGCCGTGTCTTCGCCTGTCGAATTTCACTCCAATCTGAGCTGGTGACTCTAGCCTCCTGCAGTGCTGCCCCGAGCTTGGATCTGAGCTCTGATACTAGTTGAAGGAGTACGAGCGGAAGTGCGACGAGAGAGAGAGTGCGAGAAGAAGAGCATGACGATATGGTGAACTCGCTCTACTGTAATGTGTAGAGCATAGTGAGTTCTTATTAGGTTTTAACAAAAGAATATGTGTACATACCTGGCGGCCCGCCCACTTACCTGGGCGACCACATTGGGCTTTATACCCCAACACCATCCAAAGACCTGCTTGTACCATCACTCGCATCAAACAGACCTAACACGTCTGACCCGCCCTCCCATCCATGTAAAGCTAGATCCTCGTCTAGTAGATCTTGTACCTGCTCAACAGCATATTGCACAGCTTCTTTTACCACCATTCCTTTCAACCACCACACATACCTCCTTACAAAGCTTGGACACCACCTTGGAATCCACATCATTAGAGGGCACCAACTGCATAGGAAGCACCTTTAACCTGGACACCGCTTTGCCTTTCTCACCTGCCAGGAACTCAATTCCAACATCGTCGAGCTCCTCCTCGTCAATTGGCCCTTCAAGGTCAATAAGCACCACCTGCTTTTCGACTGCAATTACTTGCTCTTCTACCGCTGCATCCTCAAGCTCTGCCAAGGAAGAGAGAAACTCGCTCTCTACCGCATCCTCTTCGTCCTTCTCCATAGGTACAATTGCTTCACACCTTTTAGCAAAATTTTGCACCTGCTGCGCCACCATGGCATACTCTACTGCTACGTTCATCAACATGGCCATTAGCATGGCACTACACACCAGTTTTACCTGCTCATCACCTGTAGGGCTAGACTGCTCCATCTGATCTTCACTATGCACCTCGGCTTGCACTTCATGCTGCTCCTCGCACACATTCACTGCCTCTCCACTCACATGTAAGAGGTTGAACTCATCATACCTGGATTGGGATGACTCGGTCTCCCAACTCGTATCTGCGTTCATAGAGCTAATGTCACTTGACACAGTTTCCTCTTCGGTTTCAAGCTCGGGAACCTCCTCTAGCTTCACCACTTCAATCTCGTCTGCAAACCGCACTCCTTGCTCTTTCCCGCACTTCAATGGAGCTTCAACAGCTTCACTCAAACTTGGCAGCACTTCCTTTGTCCACTCTCAAACCACCTGCACTTCCTCCACAACTGGAACTGCTCTAGCCGGCATCTTCGGCATAGGAACCATTCTGTCTCTTTGTAGCCAAAGAACCCTTGGTTCTTCTCGCATTTAAATTTCTCTTTGCACCACCTTTGGCTCGGCTACCACCGCATCACACTGCCCTGGCATCATAGCACCTTGCAAACCCCGCTTAGCCTCGCGCTTCTTCAAAATCTTCTTGGTTCGCCCTCTCGCTAGAGCTACCGCCTCTTCATACGACATTGGACCATCTACTTCCACCTTATCTCGCAGTTCTTCATGCAGGCAATCCATGAACTTACACAACTTCAAAAAATTGGCATTTTCTGCAGCAGTTACCTTGATTAACTTCCCCCAAAGGGCTTTGAACTCCCACTCGAACGCTTGAAAATCTCCCTCCAAGATTTCCTTCAAACCATCCAGCTTCCGCTTTACTTCATCCAGCTGTGCATCCGCTACAAATCTGCTTCGAAAAGCCGCCTTCAGGGCTTCGCAATCTGCCTTTCCTTCTTCACCCAGGCCATCGAACCATAGTCTAGTCTTACCACGAACCAGGAGCGGGAACACCTGTACCGCACCATCTTCTCTCGATAAACCGTTTTCCAACACGAACAATCCGTAGTCTTGGAGCCAAGTTTCCACATCTTCAACCCCAGTGAAAATGGGAAATCCCGCCCAAGCCATCACTAGCGGCACCTGCTCTTCAAAGGCCGCACCTTTGGCATCACAAAAATCATTGCTTTGAATTCAACTAGGAGCATCAGCATACTCCTCAGTGGGGGCACCGGAAGATGGAGAGGGGGAATGGGGGAACACGCCCAGCACAAACACAAGGCTCTCTCTATAGCTCAGGGCATTCACAGCACCCCTATCCTCTCGGAAAACACCTTCAAACACACAACTCACACTAGCAGACCACCGCCTACTCGATTAGCATTGCTCACACACTCCACAAAACCACCACACAAGGTACACCTGCAACCACTGCCTGTCTCCACCCTAACACACACTCACAACAACTCAATCTCACTCTCTCATACAACACACCGTCAGTCCGGGGGGGCACACACTTCCACACAGCCGGCATCGAGGAGAACCATGAAAGCAGGAGAAAGAGAAGGGGGGAAAGGGAAACAATAGCAAGGCGAGGCAATGACGACTCGATTGCACTCCACAAAACACATGTACAAACTCATACTACCATCATCATGGCCATTTACACAAGAGAATACAAAGGGCTTTGACAGGCACACTCCTCTGTCAGTGAGCTCCCCTTTGGAGGCTTCCAACGCGCTCCATAAGCCAAAAAAAAAGCCAAGAAGAAGCCCCTAATTTGATCATTTTTTGACTTTTATAGGGTGGGGGGTTCAATTTGGGAAATTGCTATCTAATTGGTCCATATGGCACCCTTTTTTGGTATCTCTTGGGAGGGGGAGCACCGCCTTGTTCTATCTCTCTCTTCTTCTCTTTTGCACTTGGGGGAGGGCATTAGCGACGTCGCTATTGCCCTTGGCATTTTTTATTTTTTATTTTTATCCTTCAATTTTTACCCTCTCTGGGCTTAGCCTTGCACTACTCAAATTTTCACTTTAACTCCACCGGTCCGGCTCTTTTTGTCCTCTTTTGGCCTTGCATTTGGCTTGGCTTTGCACCTTTCTCTCTCTCCCTCTCTCTCTCTGCCCCTTGCCCGCTGCTGTGGGACCTTTCCCTTACACGAGGGAGAGAGGCAATAGCGATGTCGCTATTGCCCCCCTCTCTCCTTCTCAAAATTTCGGGGCCCCACGGTCCCTCGGGACCATCCCCCACTGGGGTTGCCACGTCAACAGCGTCGACACCACCGCGGGCCACTGCGCCGCCCCTCCTCGCCGGCCTGCCGCCACCAAAACCTCCTCAATTTCCGCCCCGCAGGGCCGCGAGGGGTCGCGCCATGGCCAACGAGCTTAAGGAGCTCTCTCCCCTTCTCTTGAGTACTCTCCAAGTGGGCCACGCCCTAGCCTATATACTGCGTGCCCCTGCCTCCTCTCTGCGCATGTGGGGTTTGTACCCCGCCATGTGGCAGGCCCCCAATGCGGCCATGGCTTTTTTTTTTTAAACTTCTTTTGTGAGAGAGACTCCCTCTTGGGTGCCAACTTGGGCCCACTCCCATTCTCTGTTGACAAGTCCCACTCTAGAGCTGTAAAGCTATGTTTCGAGACCGTATCCCCGGCTCCGTCCTACACAATTTCCACCTGCTTTTGACTTCTTTGAGTCCACCGTCCGAGGCCGCCAAAAACCAAGAAAAGTACCTGTATCATCCTCCTTAGCACCTGCTGCTAATTTCAACTTGCTATAACTTGTTGACCAAGTACCCGATTGATGCACCGTCGACTCGTGCTAACTCCACCTGGTACACCCTTCCACAGAGAATCTTGGCGAGGCCGAAAAAAACTGCCAAATGGCACATCCTCCATTGCGGTCAAGTGGGCTCAGACCCGACCCCTGGAAAATCTTCAACTGACCATAACTTGCTAAGCAGAGCTCCGATTTGCATTCCAAAAAGACAGGCATGCTCCATAACTCGAGCTCTACACATGTATGCGCTGACGTTAGCCCAGGCCACCTGTCCCTAGCTGCCCTGTCCGTCGGGGATCTGCTACACACCCTTTCTTTAAACTGCAATATCTTGCACACCGGGGCTCCGTTTGACGAACCGTCTGGACCTGCTTCTAGAGAACGCTGAACGCTACATTCCAAAGCCTTAACTTGGCATTTTGGGCACCTTCACCTGCTATCCCATTTGGGCCACTCTGCAGCACTTTTGGCCTAAAAAACCATTTTGAACATACACCTCCGCTATCCTTGGGCTGCCTAGGGCCTTGGTACCTGCCCTAGCCTTCTGCACTACACTCACATGCTCCCTTTGCCTGGCATAGACCATCTCCTAGCTTGGACCATCTTTGGCTGCACCACCGTCACACTGGGGACACTTGTAGGATTCACTACATATTTGCTCGAGTATGTGATTACTTTGTGAGTGAAAGTACTTCAACTCAAAATTGTCAAGGTCTGTCTTGTAAGAAATATATGAAAAAAGTATATATAAGAACTCTAGTAATTTTTGTTGAAATATTTGAGCTTAAAATATATGAAGAAGCTTAAAGAGGCTAAAAAAAGCGTGGAGACTCAAAAATATGCTTTTATTGACGTTCGAGCTTGAAGAGCGATTTTCAGCCACAAAAAGAGGAAATTCTCTATTCTGTTTGCGTAGCCGTGTGGACCACCTATTCCGGTTGTTTTGAGTACCTGGATGACCATATTCTGAATTCGGATGAAGAATCTATGATTGAAAGAAGTTGAAGGCAGGAGTAGGACAGGCCATACACAGACCACCTATTCCGGTCGTTTTGAGTACCTGGATGACCATATTCTGAATTCGGATGAAGAATCTATGACTGAAAGAAGTTGAAGGCAGGAGCAGGACAGGCCATACACAGGCCATACACAGGCAACAGACCATGAAACTGTGACTGCAGATTCAGTTTTTCTTCAGTCCTATGGTTTATGTGATCTTGTGTGGTGACTGGGATTCCGTTTTTCTTCAGTCCTATGGTTTATGTGATTGAGAGTAAGATTGAGATTGAGATTCTGCTGCGGGTGCAAACTAAAGAGCTCGGGGGTGGTCGTGTAGATCGAGCTAGAGTGCTTTTGCGATATTGTGCATTGTTGTATCAGAACTCTATATTATTTATCATTCATCAACCAATTTTCTCCTTCTCTCTATTATATCTCCGTTATCTTCGTTCCTGTTACAAGTGGTATCAGAGCAAGCAGGTTGATCTTTGGACATGTATGGGTACGAGAGGAAATTAAAGGAACAAAAAGATTTGATTCGACGTCTGCGAGAAGATCTTGATCAAGTAAACAAAGAACGTGATCGGGCTCTATAGGAGAAAGCAAATGAGCAAGGTGAATTCTATGTGGATCTTAATGATGGAGACAACGATGATGGTGGAGGACAGACAACAGATTAGAATTATATTTCAACATTTAAAGCAAGGATATTGAACTTATGACCTATTCAAACGCGGATGGATCGAACGGAGACAACCAAAACTATGCACATAAGTTTTAATCTCTTTCACATTGGTTTGAATCTATTTTATAGTGTTTTTTCACACTTTGAAGACAAAGCGTCTAAAAGTGGAGGTGATTGTAACATACCATATCATTGTAATATTATTTTTTTTCACGCTTTGAGGACAAAGCGTTTTGAAGTGGGGGTGAATGTAATATACCTTGTTTATATGCTTATTGTATATATTAAATATGTCTATATGTGATTACTTTGTGAGTGAAAGTACTTCAACTCAGAATTGTCAAGGTCTGCCTTGTAAGAAATATATGAAATAAGTATATATAAGCACTCTAATAATTTTTGTTGAAATATTTCAGCTTAAAATATATGAAGAGGCTAAAAAAAGCGTGGAGACTCAAAAAGATGCTTTTATTGACGTTCGAGCTTGAAGAGCGATTTTCAGCCACAATAAGAGGAAATTTGCTATTATGTCCGCGATGCCTTGTGGACCACACCTGTTCCCGTCGTTTTGAGTACCTGGGTGACCATATTCTGAATTTGGATGAAGAATCTATGACTGAAAGAAATTGAAGGCAGTAGCAGGAGAGCAGGCCATACATAGGCAGCAGACCATGAAGCTGTGACTGCAGATTCATTTTTTCTTCAGTCCTATGGTCTATGTGATCTTGGGTGGTGACTGGGATTGTGATTGAGATTCTGCTGCGGATGCAAACTAAAGAGCTCGGGGATGGTTGTGTGGATCGAGCTCCGTACATAAGTGCTTTTGCTATATTGTATATTGTTGTATCAGAACTCTATATTATTTATCATTCATGAACCAATTTTCTCCTTCCCTCTATTATATCTCCGTTATCTTTGTTCCTGTTACATAATGATTGGGACTTTGCATACAAATTTATTATTCTCTCTTTCTCTATTTCATCCACTGTCTCTCGCTCACACTATGTACTACCTCAAATTCTCTAGCCATGTCCGATCCTCGCAGAGCTCAGTCTAGAGATGCACTGAGATTAGAATCACCAGGTCATAATCATGTCTTTGATGGTCAAAGCCTATACTGTGGGTGCGACAAAGTAGCACATCAACTCCTAGAGCCATATGTCTTTGATGGGGGCTTTTCACAAGCCAAGCTCCCATACCCCTCTTCTCTCGTCCCCACCCCATGGAAACCTCCTCTTAGGGAGGGAGTGATAAAAGGCATTGGAAAAAGTAAGAAAAAATAAAGTATGATTATGTAAATATATAAGAAAGGTAAAATAGGCCACCTCATGCCTGCGGGACAGCCCATCCCCACCTTGCCTCCTTTTTCTTCACTGATGCCCTGCCGTGTGTCCCTTTTCCTCTCCTCCACTCAAAAGGTCAACCCCCTCTCTCTTCCCCTTGTCCTTTCTCCTTTCTCTCTCCCCTCAAGCTACCCCACCTCTCACGAATAATGCATTATAACTCACCAATAATGCACACTAACTCACATGCAACTTACCCTATCTTCCAAAATAGTATACCCCACCCCCTCTTTCTCTCTCCTATCATACCCCATGACCCAAATACCCCCCTCTCTCTCTAAAGGGTGCCATGTCTCTTGTCTTGTAGCTAAATAACCTCCCCCACACTCACACACACTCAGTTTCACTGAAAAAGGTGCCCACAGACCCATCCCCACCCGGTGGTTACCTGATTTTTCTTGTGTTTACACACATCTGCACACAAGTTCACCTCTGAACACACTCCCCTCTCTCCCCTCTTGTAATTACTTTATTCTCCATGTCACCTCTCACTTTTTTTCATCAACCCATTTCTCTCTCTTAGTCTCTCTCTCATGAGACTACTGTTCTGGCACATATACATACAGCCAGACAAGTGGGATCCACAGTCACATGGCCTATGTAGATAATGATTTCTTCATTTCTAAATTCTATAATTTCTCCCCCCTCCTCCCCTATATAAAGAGGGGTCACTATCACACTAAACACACACACACCATCACCAAAGAGTACACTATGCACTGTGTGTGCCTAGTGCACACACACACACCCACACCATCACCATCACCGCAATCACCATGCTCATCTTGAGCATGACCTCTACACCCTTGGGCTATGGAAGATGAAGGGAAACTAAATGAAGGATGATGGCCATAACCCTCGTGCGAATCTTCGCCATCAACTCCCACCTATCCGCCATGTGCTCTACCACGCTCTCCCTTCTCATTCCCCTACCCTATGCTCCCCATTTCATCGCCTTATTCTCTAAATAAAGCTTGAGGTTTTGTGAGTATGTTTTCTTGCAATTTTTTGCCCTTGTGAGGTGTGCGGAATCGCCACTTAGTCTTGTGTTTGGAGTGAGCTTGTGTATGTGTGAAGGGTGTGCGGATTCGCCATCCTTTTGTGGTGCCTAAGTACTAAGCCGCTATACCCCCTCCCTCACCCTCTCTCTCTCTCACTTGATCTCATTCCCTTTCCTCTTCATCATTACTCCCAAGCATCCATCTCTCTTGGATGAAAACTTTGTTATGGTGGTGTGTTGTTTGCGTCCTAGCCGCTGAAGCTAGGTGGTGCCCCCTGTTTGCTTTACCATGACAGGGTCGAGGCGCGCCATTCGGTCCCCGGTGTTTTAGAGGCCGTCGGGGTTCGGGGTTCGCTTTGCTCCCGTCATTTGGTGCCCCCACTGAGGATCTTTTCATGAAACCCTTCAGTTTACAAGACTGAAACCCCTAAACTATTGTGAATGGATGAATGGCTAGCAGGATTTGCTAATTGGACGACAGAAGAAGAAGAGCTCCAAGCACAACTAGACGAACTCCGCATCTCCATCGAAGCTCGAGTGCCAGGCGTAACGGTAATCGATTTGCAGTGGGAGAGTCAACCAACACGCCAAACCCAGTGGATATACATAGGCCAAGTGCCAAGAAGAAGAAGGAGAAGGTCGAAACCATGTCCGCAACCTACAACCAACCCACAACAACAAAATGGAAGGAGCTCTACACAATAGAGAATGAACACTATTCTACTTTGAGAATCGGGTAACTCAAGTCACCGAGGTAATTATCACAGTCAGTTTTCAAGTCGCACCTGATGCTGCAGCACAGATAACGGAATCATTGGCTCACACTCTCACTAGAGAAACTAGGGATCTACTGAGTTTGTTTCAGGAAAGAACACCACCCTCTCCCACAAGCTTGGACAGTGACTAAGCACCTCTAAGCTTCACATGAATCAGTACAACCTACCTCAAGACAGATCACACATACCAACACGTGTACGCTCAATCAAGGTAATACTGGATTTGAAGGCTCACTACCAGCACGTCATTGACACCATGTCGGGTGGGGAGCGGTTTTTGGAGGTTCTGGCATCAGATCAACCATTTGTCTTACCTTTGGTACAAGGCAATGTACCGTTTGAAGTTTTAATCTATGTCCTAGTATAAGAGGGTATACACGCCTCCTTGTAAAGAAGAAAAAAACTTTTGCAAGTTAAGCAGTGTGTCTTTCTAGCTCTCTCTCAGTAATCATGGCAAGTGTAGCATTTCCAACATTTAAAGGAAAGAAGGGGGAGGATTTGGTAACAGACTTCCTAGATGACTTTGAAGTAGCATGTGTAGTGAGCAACAAAGATACGGATGAATCCCGGGTTAGAATCTTTAAGCATCTCATGAAGCCAGAAGCTAGATCATGGTACAATGCACTTCCACAAGCAACCAAGGATGACTGGGAACCCTTAAAAACCGCTTTTAAGAGGCGCTTTGGGGGAGGTACCACTTCAGAAAAGTTGTGGGACAAGTTGAGAGACTTGAAGCAGAAGGGTCTTTTAGAATATGCCACCTATGAGTCCAAATTTGTGGATTTGTGGGAACGGTGGATTGAGTCACTGGCTAGGAGGGAAGCTGCACCCGATTTCCTAAAAACAGATCGGTTCACGCATGGCTTATGGCCGCTTCTCAAGGAGAAGGTGAAAGGTAGATTCCCGGCTACGTACGAGTTAGCCGTTGAGATTGCTCGCCTTAAAGACAAGAAGCTGCGAATGAAAGCCAAAGAAACCGAGTCAACAGAATTAGGAACATCGCGTCGACCAGCAACTACGACAACCACCATTCCACCACCACCACCGGCTCTTGGGGTAAGAGATGACCAACAAGATATGTTGGCCCATATTACTGACCAACTGCAGAGTTTGTCTGTCCACTTAATACAGCAAGGGAGGAGTCAAGAAAGAGATCAAGACCCTGGAAGAGCACGACGACAAAACAGGGAGTATCACTGCTACAACTATGGAGAAGATGGTCACGGTATGTACTACTGTCCCAAACCACAACAAAACTATAATAGAGAAGGTAGGAGGAACCAATTGTCACCCCCTAGAGAAAGAACACCCCCATCCCAAGCACCAGCCCCACCAACACAAATTCTGCGTCCGCCACAATCACCACTTACAATCATCTTACGCCCACCACCAATTGGTACCCGCACACCAAGTATCATTGGTCTTGCAGAAGAGGTCAAGATGAGTGTAACGAAGAAGGATCAAGTAAGAAGACTATTCAAAGAACTGAAGCAGTGGAACAAGAGGTTAAAGAATCAAAAGATGCTACCCAGGTGGGGGAGGTAAGCCAAGAAAATTGTGTTACAAATGTGAGTACATCTTTAACCTTGAATGAAATAGGCACCAAAGAGATCAATCGACAACATTGGGCAGTAAGGGTAAGAATGTGTAAAGTGTTGATTAGGCCTCGTCAGAGTAAGAGGAATGCAAAGGGCATGAAAGATACAAGAGAAGAGGAAGACCAGCGTGCTAGCAAGGCTTTGCAGAAGGTGGGCAACATATCAAGCAAAGGGGAGGGCTTTGAAAACGGAAGCCTGTGCACCAGCATGGATCCAGGACAGTGTAGCAAGCTAAAGGAATCTTGCATCAAGGCAGTTTCACTAGAGGACCATAACGAAGAGGTAAGTATGACTGAAGGTTTGGAGTTGGATATTTCTCCAGAGGCTTGGCAGCCGAGCAAGACTTTATCGTGTAGTGTTATAGACTTAGAGATGGGTAATGCCTCTAGTCTACTGAAGGGTGTTATAAACTTGGAGATGGGTAATGCCTCCAGTTTATGTGAGGGTGTTCAGAGTAAGTTTGATGATCAATATGCTGCCAACCTTTTAAGGATGTTCCAAACTCCTCCACAACACAGCATTGTGTTTGCATGGGATGCATCAGACCTATGGCTATGGCTAGCTGCTCTAACATATAGAGAGAAGATTAGTATGGAGATAACAGCAAAGGAGCCATGGATAGACAAAAGCCTAATAGAATGCAAGAAGGAAGACCTCATTCGCAATTTGGTACAATTTTTTACAAATAGTGCATCCTCTCTTTGGAGAAAGGTAAGTGGATTAAGCTTGAAATTAAGCCGCAAGGTAGGTGGCTTGCTATTAGCATCAGTAAAGGAAGCTGACATGTTTGAGCACACCCAAAAGAAGAATGATATGCTTGCAGTTTTTTCTAGTCATGGCAATAAGCAGGACTCTGAAGACAACTTGAGCTCACCACACCAACAAGGCGGCCATATATGGTGGATTCTTGGTACATTCTTGGGAATCATAATTTTCGGTTCTGTCCTTGCAGGAGCCAAGATGCTCATTTCCCCTCTCGCTACTGGTGGCTACAAATTTGATCCAATTTGGCATGCAAATTTTATTGTTCGGACACTGCAAACAATGATCCTATTTTTCACTTGGGATCTAGGAGGACATTGGCACAAAGTTCTGGAAGCCATGGGCTTCCCCTTTAATCAAACGACACTATTCCAAGGAACAAGTTATCACTCTGACCTGTTACAGATTCATGAATATCCCAGAAATCTCACCAATGGCCAAATGGAATGGCTAGTTCAGAAGGCAACTCGATATCGGATCCTATAGCTAAGCGGAAGAAAAAACAGAGCTAAAGACATGAATGCCTCTAGCCAAAAGGGGAGGGCTAATGATGGGGGCTTTTCACAAGCCAAGCTCCCATACCCCTCTTCTCTCGTCCCCACCCCATGGAAACCTCCTCTTAGGGAGGGAGTGATAAAAGGCATTGGAAAAAGTAAGAAAAAATAAAGTATGATTATGTAAATATATAAGAAAGGTAAAATAGGCCACCTCATGCCTGCGGGGCAGCCCATCCCCACCTTGCCTCCTTTTTCTTCACTGATGCCCCGCCGTGTGTCCCTTTTCCCCTCCTCCACTCAAAAGGTCAACCCCCTCTCTCTTCCCCTTGTCCTTTCTCCTTTCTCTCTCCCCTCAAGCTACCCCAAGTTGCACCCTAACTCACATGCAACTTACCCTATCTTCCAAAATAGTATACCCCACCCCCTCTTTCTCTCTCCTATCATACCCCATGACCCAAATACCCCCCTCTCTCTCTAAAGGGCGCCATGTCTCTTGTCTTGTAGCTAAATAACCTCCCCCACACTCACACACACTCAGTTTCACTGAAAAAGGTGCCCACAGACCCATCCCCACCCGGTGGTTACCTGATTTTTCTTGTGTTCACACACATCTGCACACAGATTCACCTCTGAACACACTCCTCTCTCTCCCCTCTTGTAATTACTTTATTCTCCATGTCACCTCTCACTTTTTTTCATCAACCCATTTCTCTCTCTTAGTCTCTCTCTCATGAGACTACTGTTCTGGCACATATACACACAGCCAGACAAGTGGGGCCCACAGTCAGACAAGTGGGGCCCACAGTCACATGGCCTATGTAGATAATGGTTTCTTCATTTCTAAATTCTATAATTTCTCCCCCCTCCTCCCCTATATAAAGAGGGGTCACTATCACACTAAACACACACACACCATCACCAAAGAGTACACTATGCACTGTGTGTGCCTAGTGCACACACACACATCCACACCATCACCATCACCGCAATCACCATGCTCGTCTTGAGCATGACCTCTACACCCTTGGGCTATGGAAGATGAAGGGAAACTAAATGAAGGATGATGGCCATAACCCTCGTGCGAGTCTTCGCCATCAACTCCCACCTATCCGCCATGTGCTCTACCACGCTCTCCCTTCTCATTCCCCTACCCTATGCTCCCCATTTCATCGCCTTATTCTCTAAATAAAGCTTGAGGTTTTGTGAGTATGTTTTCTTGCAATGTTTTGCCCTTGTGAGGTGTGCGGAATCGCCACCTAGTCTTGTGTTTGGAGTGAGCTTGTGTATGTGTGAAGGGTGTGCGGATTCGCCATCCTTTTGTGGTGCCTAAGTACTAAGCCGCTATACCCCCTCCCTCACCCTCTCTCTCTCTCACTTGATCTCATTCCAATCCCTTTCCTCTTCATCATTACTCCCAAGCATCCATCTCTCTTGGATGAAAACTTTGTTATGGTGGTGTGTTGTTTGCGTCCTAGCCGCTGAAGCTAGGTGGTGCCCCCTGTTTGCTTTACCATGACAGGGTCGAGGCGCGCCATTCGGTCCCCGGTGTTTTAGAGGCCGCCGGGGGTTCGGGGTTCGCTTTGCTCCCGTCATCTTCAATGGCCTAGGCTTTAGTCAAAACCACAAACGAGGGTTCCATAACGAAGGTTTGTTTGCAAAAAACGCAAATGAGGGGTTGTTTTGGAACTCCCTTTTTTAAAAACCGTATGGGCTGTTTCGAAAGTTTGTTTGTGAAAACCGCAAACGGACTTTTAAAACGGCCCATCGACGAGCCGTTGGAGAGCAAACAAGGCCACGTAGCTTACTCACTTGCCAATGAGGCAAGTGGGCAAGCTACATGGATCGCCGAAAGTTCAAACGGCTCGCCAGAAGACCAAACCGCTTGCTGATGGGTTGTTTCGGAAGTCTGTTTTGCGAAAAATGCATGTAGCTTGTCCAGTTGCAAATGAGGCAAGTGGGCATGCTACTGGCTCGCCGGAAGTTCAAACGGCTCGCCGAAAGCCCAAACCGCTTGCCGATGGGCTGTTTCGGAAGTCCATTTGCAAAAAAGGTAAACGGACTTTTGAAACGGCCCATCGACGAACAGTTGGACAGAAAACTAGGCCATGTAGCTTGCCCACTTACCAATGAGCCAAGTGGGCAAGCTACATGGCTCGCCGGAAGTACAAACGGCCTGCCAAAAGCCCAAACCGATTGCCGATGGGCTGTTTCGAAAGTCCATTTGCGAAAAACACAAACAAATTTTTGAGATGGCCCATCAGCAAGCTGTTGGAGAGAAAACGAGTCCATGTAGCTTACCGACTTGCCAATGAGGCAAGTGGTCAAGCTACATGGCACGCCTGAAGTTCAACAGCTCGATGAAAACCCAAACTGCTTACCGATGGGCTGTTTCGAAAGTCCATTTACAAAAGACCCAAACGGACTTTTGAAATGGCTCATCGCGTTGGAGAGCAAAAGGAGGCCATGTAGCTTGCCCACTTGCCAATGAGGCAAGTGGGCAAGCTACATGGATCGCTGGAAGTTCATGCCGATGGGCTGTTTCGGAAATCCGTTTGCAAAAACGCAAACGAACTTTCAAAATGGCCTATTGGAGAGCCGTTGGAGAGCAAATAAGGCCATGTAGCTTGCCCACTTGCCAATGAGGCGTGGCTTCCCAAAAGTTCAAACGGCTCGCCGAAAGCCCAAACCGCTTGCCGATGGACTGTTTTGGAAGTCCATTTTGCAAAAAACGTAAACAAACTTCTCGAACAACCCATCGGCAAGCCGTTGGAGAGCAAACGAGGCCACGTAGCTTGCCCACTTGCCAATGAGGCAAGTGGGCAAGCTACATGGCTTGCCAGTAGTTCAAGCGGATCTCGCCAGAAGCCCAAACCACTTGTCGGTGGGCTGTTTCGGAAGTCCGTTTTGCACAAATCGCAAACGAACTTTCAAAATGGCCTATCGGCGAGTCCTTGGAGAGAAAATAAGGCCATGTAGCTTACCCACTTTCCAATGAGGCAAGTGCACAAGCTACATGGCTTGCCAGAAGTTCAAACGGCTCGCCGAAAGACCAAACCGCTTGTGTATGGGCTGTTTCGAAAGTTCGTTTTGTGAAAAACACAAACGAACTTTTGTGACGGCCCATCGGTGAGCCGTTTAAGAGCAAACAAGGCCATGTAGCTTGAGCACTTGCACATGATGCAAGTGGGCAAGCTACATGGCTCGTCCGAAGTTTAAACGGCTCGTCGGAAGCCCAAACCGCTTGCCGATGGGCTGTTTCGAAAGTCGGTTTTGCAAAAAACGTATACGAACTTTCGAAATGGCCCATCAGTGAGCCGTTGGAGAGCAAACAAGGCCATGTATCTTGCCCACTTGCCAATGAGGCAAGTGGGCATGCTACATGGCTCGCCAGAAGTTCAAACGGCTCGCCGAAAGTCCAAACCGCTTGCCGATGGGCTGTTTCAGAAGTCCGTTTGCACAAAACGCAAACGAACTTTCAAAATGGCCCATCGGCGAGCCGTTGGAGAGCAAACAAGGACATGTAGCTTGTCCACTTGCCAATGAGGCAAGCGGGCATGCTACATGGCGCGCCGGAAGTCCAAACCACTTGCCGATGGGTTAGTTCAGAAGTCCGTTTATGAAAGACGCAAATGGACTTTCAAAATGCCGGAAGTTGAAACGGCTCGCTGGAAGCCCAAACCGCTTGGCGATGGGCTGTTTCGGAAGTCCGGTTATGAAAAACGCAAACGGACTTTCAGAATGGCTCATCGGCAAGCCGTTGGAGAGCAAACAAGGCCACGTAGGTGTTCTACTTGCCAATGAGGCAAGTGGACAAGCTACATGACTCGCCCGAACTTCAAAAGGCTCATCAGAAGCCCAAACTGCTTGCCAATGGACTGTTTCGGAAGTCCGTTTATGAAAAATGCAAACAGACTTCCGTAACGGCCCATCGGCGGCGAGCCGTTGAAGAGCAGACAAGGCGATGTAGGTTGACCACTTGCCAATGAGGCAAGTGGGCAAGCTACATGAAAAATGCAAATGGACTTCCGTAACGGCCCATCAGCAAGCCGTTGAAGAGCAAACAAGGTGATGTAGGTTGATCACTTGCCAATGAGGCAAGTGGGCAAGCTACATGACTCGTCGAAAGTTCAAACGGCTCGTTGAAAGCCCAAACCGCTTGCCAATGGGCTATTTCGGAAGTCCGTTTATGAAAAACGCAAACTGACTGTCAAAATGGACCATCGATGAGCCGTTGGAGAGAAAATAAAGCCATGTAGCTTGCCCACTTGCCAATGAGTCAAGTGGGCAAGCTATGGGCAAGCTACATGGCTCGCCGCGGAAGTTCAAATGGCTCCCCGAAAAGCCCAAACCGCTTGCCGATGGGCTATTTCGAAACTCCATTTTGTAAAAAATACAAACGAACTTCCGAAATGGCCCATCGGAGAGCTGTTGGAGAGAAAACGAGGCCACGTAGCTTGCCCACTTGCCAATGAGGCAAGTGGGCAAGCTACATGGCTCGCCGGTAGTTCAAACGGCTCGCTGGAAGCCCAAACCACTTGTCGATGGGCTGTTTCGGAAGTCCATTTGCGAAAAATACAAACGGACTTTTGAAACGGCTTAGCGGCGAGCGGTTGGAGAGAAAACAAGGCTATGTAGCTTTTGCACTTGCCAATGAGGCAGGTGGGCAAGCTACATGGATCGCGGAAAGTTCAAACGGCTCGTCGGAAGCCCAAACCGCTTGTCGATGGGCTGTTTTGAAAGTCGTTTTGCAAAAAACACAAACAAACTTCCAAAACAACACATTGGCCAGCCGTTGAAGAGCAAACAAGGTCAGGTAGCTTTCCCACTTGCTAATGAGGCAAGTGGACAAGCTACATGGCTCGCTGGAAGTTCAAATGGCTCGCCACAAGCCCAATCCGCTTGTCGATGGGCTGTTTCAAAAGTCCATTTGCAAAAAATACAAACGGACTTTTGAAAGGGCTTATCGGCGAGCCTTTGGAGAGAAAACGAGGCTATGTAGCTTATCAACTTGCCAATGAGGCAGGTGGGTAAGCTACATGGCTCGCCGAAGTTCAAACGGCTCATCGGAAGCCCATACCGCTTGTCGATGGACTGTTTCGGAAGTCCATTTTGCAAAAAACACAAACGGACTTCCGAAACGGTCCATCAGTGAGCCATTGGAGAGAAAACAAGGCCATCTAGCTTGCTCACTTGCCAATGAGGCAAGTGGACATGCTACATGGCTCCCGGTTCAAACAACTCGCCGAAAGCCCAAACCGCTTGCCGATGGTTTGTTTTGAAAGTTCGTTTATGAAAAACGCAAACAGACTTTCAAAATGGCCTATCGGCGAGCTGTTGGAGAGGAAATAAGGCCATGTAGCTTTCCCACTTGCCAATGAGGCAAGTGGGCAAGCTACATGGCTCGTCGCAAGTTCAAACGGCTCGCCGGAAGCCCAAACCGCTTTCCGATGGACTGTTTCGAAAGTCCGTTTATGAAAAACGGAAACGGACTTTCAAAATGGCCCATCAGCGAGGCGTTGGAGAGAAAATAAGGCCATGTAGCTTGCCCACTTGCCAATGAGGTAAGTGGGCAAGCTACATGGCTCGTCGGAAGTTCAAATGGCTCGCCAGAAGCCCAAACCGCTTGCCGATGGGCTGTTTCAAAAGTCCATTTGCGAAAAATACAAACGGACTTTTGAAACGGCTTATCGGCGAGCCGTTGGAGAGAAAACAAGGCTATGTAGCTTGCCCACTTGCCAATGAGGCAGGTGGGCAAGCTACATGGCTCGCCGAATGTTCAAACGGCTCGTAGGAAGCCCAAACCACTTGCTGATGGGCTGTTTCGAAAGTCGTTTTGCAAAAAACACAAACGGACTTCCGAAATGGCTCATCGACGAGCCGTTGAATAGCAAACAAGGCGATGTAGCTTGCCCACTTGCCAATGAGGCAAGTGGATAAGCTACATGGCTCGCCGGAATCCCAAACCGCTTGACGATGCACTATTTCATTTTGCGAAAGATACAAACGAACTACCGAAATGGCCCATCGGTGAGCCGTTGGAGAGAAAATGAGGCTATGTAGCTTGCCCACTTGCTAATGAGACAGGTGGGCAAGCTACATGGCTCACCGAGGTTCAAACGGCTCGTCCAAAGTCCAAACCGCTTGCCGATGGGCCGTTTCGGAAGGTCGTTTTGCAAAAAATGCAAACAAACTTCCGAAACGGCCCATCCGTGAGCCATTGGAGAGCAAATAGCGCCATGTAGGTTGCCCACTTGCCAGCGAGGCAAGTTCGCAAGCTACATGGATTGCCGGTAGTTCAAACGGCTCGTCAAAAGCCCAAACCACTTGCCGATAGGTTGTTTCGGAAGTTCGTTTTGTAAAAAACGCAAACGAACTTCCCAAACCGCCCATCGACAAGTCGTTAGAGAGAAAACAAGGCCATGTTGGTTGCCCACTTGCCAATGAGGTAAGTGGACATGCTACATAGCTCGCCGAAAGTTCAAACGGCTCGCCAAAAGCCTAAACCGCTTGCCGCTGGGCTGTTTCGGAAGTCCGTTTATGAAAAACGCAAATGGACTTTCAAAATGGCATATCGATGAGCCGTTGGAGAGCAAATAAGGCCATGTAACTTGCCCACTTGCGAATGAGGCAAGTGGACAAGCTACATGGCTCGTCGGAAGTTTAAACGGCTTGCCAGAAACCCAAACCGCTTTGTTGTTGCCGATGGGCTATTTCGGAAGTCTGTTTTGCAAAAAACGCAAATGGACTTTTGAAACTGCCCATCGGTAAGCCGTTGGAGAGCAAACAAGGCCATGTAGCTTTCCCACTTGCCAATGAGGCAAGTAGGCATGCTACATGGCTCGTCGAAAGTTCAAACGGCTAGCCGGAAGCCCAAACTGCTTGCCGATGGGCTGTTTTGGAAGTCCATTTGTGAAAGACCCAAACGGACTTTTGAAATGGCCCATTGGCGAGGCATGGGAGAGCAAACGAGGCCACGTGGCTTGCCCAGTTGCTAATGAGGCAAGTGGGCAAGCTACATGGCTTGCCAAAAGTTCAAATGGCTCGGTGAAAGCCCAAACCACTTGCCGATGGGCTGGTTCGGAAGTTCGTTTGTGAAAAATGCAAACAAGGCCAACCGTTGGAGAGCAAAACAAGGCCATGTAGCTTGTCCACTTGCCAATGAGGCAAGTGGGCATGCTACACGGCTTGCCGGAAGCCCAAACCACTTGCCGATGGGTTAGTTCGGAACTCCGTTTACATAAGACGCAAATCGACTTTCAAAATGGCCTATCAACGAGCCGTTGGAGAGAAAATAAGGCCATGTAGCTTGCCCACTTGCCTCATTGGAAAGTGGCCAAGCTACATGGCTCGCCGGAAGTTCAAACGGCTCGCCGGAAGCCCAAACTGCTTGGCGATGGGCTGTTTCGGAAGTCCGTTTATGAAAAATGCAAATGGACTTTCAGAATGGTCCATCGACAAGCCGTTGGAGAGCAAACAAGGCCATGTAGCTTGTCCACTTGCCAAAGAGGCAAGTGGACAAGCTACATGACTCGCCCAAAGTTCAAACGGCTCGTCGAAAGCTCAAATCGCTTGCCGATGGATTGTTTCGAAAATCCGTTTATGACAAACGGAAACCGACTTCCGTAACGGTCCATCGGCAGGCCGTTGAAGAGCAGACAAGGCCATGTAGCTTGACCACTTGCCAATGAGGCAAGTGGGCAAGCTACATGGCTTGCCCGAAGTTCAAACGGCTCGTTGGAAGCCCAACCTCTTGTCGATGGGCTGTCCATTTTGCAAAAAACGCAAACAAACTTTCGAAACAGCCCATTGGTGAGCCGTTGGAGAGCAAACAAGGCCATGTAGCTTGTCCACTTGCCTCATTGGCAAGTGGGCATGCTACATGGTTCTCCGGAAGTTCAAATGGCTCGCCAAAATCCCAAACCGCTGCCGATAGGCTGTTTTGAAACTCCGTTTTACAAAAAACGCAAACGGACTTCCGAAACGGCCCATCGGCAAGCTATTGGAGAGAAATCAAGGCCACGTAGCTTGCCCACTTGCCAATGAGGTAAGTGGGCAAGCTACATGGCTCGCCGGTAGTTCAAACGGCTCGCCGGAAGACCAAACCACTTGCCGATGGACTGTTTCGGAAGTCCATTTTGAAAAAAACGCAAACGAACTTTCGAAACGGCGGATCGGCGAGCCATTGGAGAGCAAACAAGGCCACGTACCTTGCCCACTTTCCAATGAGGCAAGTGGGCAACCTAGATGGCTCGCTGGTAGTTCGAACGGCTCGCACGAAGCCCAAACCACTTACCGATGGGCTATTCCGGAAGTCCACTTTGCAAAAAACGCAAAGGAACTTCTGAAACGGCCCATCGGCAAGTTGTTGGAGAGAAAACAAGGCCATGTAGCTTTCCCACTTGCCAATGAGGCAAGTGGACAAGCTACACGGCTTCCCAAAGGTTCAAATGGCTCGCCTGAAGCCCAAACCACTTGCCGATAGATTGTTTCAGACATCAGTTTATGAAAAATGCAAATGGACTTTCAAAATGACCCATCGGTGAGCCGTTGGAGAGGAAATAAGGTCATGTAGCTTGCCTACTTGCCAATGAGGCAAGTGGACAAGCTATATGGCTCGAGGAAGTTCAAACGGCTTGCCGGAAGCGCAGACCCCTTGCCTATGGGCTGTTTCGGAAGTCCGTTTTCCAAAAAACGCAAACGAACTTCTGTAACGGTCCATCGGCGAGCCGTTGAAGAGCTAACAAGGCCATGTAGCTTGACCACTTGCCAATGAGGCAAGTGGGCAAGCTACATGGCTCACCGGAAGTTCACCCGAAGTTCAAACGGCTCGTCGAAAGCCCAAATTGCTTGCCGATGGACTGTTTTGGAAGTCCGTTTTGCCAAAAACCCAAAGGAACTTTCAAAACGGTCCATCGATGAGCCGTTGGAGAGCAAACAAGGCCTTGTAGCTTGCCCACTTGCCAAGTAGGCATGTGGGCATGCTACTTGGCTCGTTGGAAGTTCAAACGGCTCGCCGAAAGCCCAAACTGCTTGCCAATGGGCTCTTTCAGAAGTCCGTTTTGCAAGAAACGCAAACGGACTTCCGAAACAGCCCATTGGCAAGCCGCTGGAGAGCAAACGAGGCCACGTAGTTTGCCCACTTGCAAATGAGGTAAGTGGGCAAGCTACATGGCTCACCGGAAGTTCAAACGGCTCGCCGAAAGAACAAACCACTTGTTGATGGGCTGTTTCGGAAGTCCGTTTTGCAAAAAACGCAAACGAACTTCCGAAAAGGCCCATCGGCGAGCCGTTGGAGAGAAAACAAGGCCATGTAGCTTGCCCACTTTCCAATGAGGCAAGTGGGCATGCCACATAGCTCGCCAAAAGTTCAAACGGCTCGACGGAAGCCCAAACCACTTGCTACAACGAGGGTTTGCGTAATCATAGGTAACGACCCTCTCTCTCTCTCTCTCTCTCTCTCTCTCTCTCTCTCTCTCTCTCTCTCTCTCTCTCTCTTTGCAAGAAATGAAAATGAGGGTGTGATGCATAAGTTAAATTGTTTTTCTTTTATTGTTTTTGAATGTGTAGTCACTTCTCACCGCGTTCGGAACGGTCTAGTCGTTCAGATTGCTTTGAACGTTCCGAACGCTCAACCCACTCCTCAAAAAGTTAGGAGGAGCAAGCGCAGGGACTTCCAGACAACATTCTGTGCGAAGAATACAAGCGACGAAAGATGGAGAAGCGAGCAAAAGGTGATCCGATCTATCCAGCAATTTTGGGGGTTCGGATTGCGGGTGTAGTAGGGTAGAGCGCCCACAAGAGCATGTACAAGAGGTGGACTTGAAAGGATGCATGGGTTGTTGTCCCACGAGGGTACATCGCGACCGTGAGAGGATGATCGGCGGGTGGGACACCGAAGTATCCGGTACACAGGTCGACGACAGGACACGCGGGAGCTGGTGGTTCCACTTCATTGACCCCCCCTCAGCGACTCCTAGTCCGTGACATGCATCTTCGTCGAGTCCCAATGTGGTTCCCTTAGCATCACCCGACCCCTAGCCAACAGCATCTTTTGCCCGTCAGTCTGCTTCGGTCCGCGAGCGCCATGGAGAGGCTTCTAGTAGTCGACTCCGGTGGAGCATCTCACACGGTGCCCGCCACCGCCTCCGGATCTTGCCACTCTGCCCAGCCAGTCGAGAGGTAAGTCCACCTGTCTACCATGTCTCCTTTGCCCACCGAGGAAACCTTGCACCACACCTTGTCTCATGAGGCAGCTCTCCAACATGGGCATTGTCAACTCAGCAGGTAGCAGATAGCAGCAGCTAGATAACTTGTCATTGCAATCCTTCTCAAAACTTGTTGACGTAGGAATGTGCTAATTGTCAAGTTTTACTTCTAAGAGCGCTATTCCATGTTTTGTTTTAGAATAATCCTTTTTTTCATATTCAATCCCTTGCACTTTAGTGCATGTAGTATGCCACTTTTTAAGCGGACATTCTGAAGACAGTTTTACATGTGGAGTGCCTGCTCCGAGTGCTGGACTATGTTTGACGGCCCAACGAGGTCCTCCACAAAGTGATCTTTTCGAGCCCGCTTGGAATGGAGAAACTCATAGCATTTTGCATAGAACACAAGAGGCTCATGCTCTCTTCCCGGACACCGCGCACATTTAGCATGAGTGATCGCATCCTCACATTCATCACATATTTTGAAAGGCTTTACGCAGTGGTGGTGGCAAGCTCTCTTGCCATGAAGAGATGTAGCTCTCTCTCTCTTTCTCTCTCTTTGTAGCTCTCTCTCTCTCTCTATCTGTTGTGGACTCTCTCTCTCTCTCTCTCTCTCTCTCTCTCTCTCTCACAATGCATGTGTGTGTGAGAATCTACGTGGGTGTGTGAATCTCTCTCTCTCTCTCTCTCTCTCTCTCTCTCTCTCTCTCTATGTGTGTGTGTGTGAATCTATGCGGGAGACAAAGCGAGAGAGAAACAGACACACACACATAGAGAGAGGGAGCTTACCTGTTAGAGTGGTTTTGGTCGGGGGGGGCGCAAACTCAGATTCAATAAAGAACTGAGTTCGTGCTCGCTTTTATCTTTTTATCAGCAGGGCGTGACCATAACCATCACGACAAGGAAAACAGACGCTTATAGTGACCACTACAGTGACATCCGGCCTGCGGGTGTGGTGCAAGGTGTCCACGAGCGTTTTTTAGGCAAAAAACGCTCGCGGACACCCATAGACCTCACTTGCGAGGCATTCGTCACTCCGGCTCGCCATAGAGCTTGTTGGCAAGCTCTATGGCGAGCCAGAGTGACAAACGGCTCAAGGGTGTGGTCTACGGGTGTCCGCGAGCGTTTTTTCGCCTAAAAAATGTTCGCAGACACCCATAGACCACACCCGCGAGCCGGATGTCACTTCGGCTTGCCATAGAGCTTGACGATGAGCTTTGTAAGCTTGCTAGAAAGCTCTATGACGAGCCGGAGTGCCAAACGGCTTGCGGGTGTGGTCCATGGGTGTCTGCAAGCGTTAAAAACGATCGGGGACACCATGCACTACACCCGCGAGCCGGATGTCACTCCGGCTCGCCATAGAGCTTGCCGGTGAGCTTTGTGAGCTTGCCAGCAAGCTCTATGGTGAGCCGTAGTGCCAAACGGCTCATGGTTGTGGTCTATGGGTGTCCGCAAGCATTTTTCGCCTAAAAAAGGCTCGCGGACAGCTTGCACCACACCCACGAGCTGAATGTCACTCCGGCTCACCATAGGGCCTCCTGGCGAGCTTTGTGAGCTTGCTGGCAAGCTCTATGGTGAGCCAGAGTGCCAAACGGCTCACGGGTGTGCTCCATGGGTGCCGGCAAGCGTTTTTAAGCATTTGTTTTTCAGCGGCTAATATGCATTTGTTTTTCAATGGCTAACTTTGGACATGGAATTTTATACTCTTGATGAGGATGACGGTTGGATTGTAGTCGAGGAGCGCAAGAAATTGGTATTGAATCGCTTAAAACGCTACCTCTCACATGTGATGGGCAAAGACATACTCCAGGATTGGCGCCATGTGTCCATCGAGCGTAAACAGATGGTAGTAGATTATATACATAAAAGGTAAGTCAAACTCTATTTTCATACGTAAGAGAGCTTATCATTTTGATTGTTAGCCCAAAAGGTAATCGTTAATGTATGCGCTTTGAACAGTTTTCCAATGCCCCCTGAAAAGAGGTTCGGTGACAAAGTGGCCTTTGAAAAAATGGGCAAGACACAGTGCACGAGGAAAAATCAACTCCGGAAGTCCGTGAGAATCGAAGTGGAGCAAGAAAACCTTGATGGGTATGAAAAGAGGATTGGGTGTTTGCAAAAAAGGAGCATAAGAAAAACCCTATTTACGCAGCAAATAGACCCACGAAAGACGCAAATGCAGGTAGGGATCACTGCACGGCTTGGATTGGGAGGGTTCGCATGTTTCAAGGCCCTCTTTATAAGTATCTTCCCTCATCTCTCATGAAACTAATAATTGTCTTGTTTCTTTTAGCCAATTGCAATTCAAATTTTTCTTGCAAAAGGAGACAATGTGGCACATGCCTTCTCTACAAGAGTGTGAAGAAGACAACAGAGTAGGATTTGCCGCATACATGGAACACTTGCGACAACGAGGAACCCCTGAAAGAAATCAACCCAAAACATGTAGTAAGAAAATGTGCCCTTTGTTACTTAATTGCAAATGCCTGCACATCGTTCTAAACTTTAATTAAAATTACTATAGGAATTACATTCGACTATTGTAAACTGATCGCAATACTTTTATAAACTAAAACGTTTATAACAGTGCCCGTAAGTTTTTCTTAAAAAATATTTTACTCATGAAAACGCCGATATATACGCCGAAATTGGCTTAATGTCTTGTAGTGTTAAATGGCATGCTATTGTTATATAAGCTCCACTTCTTTATTTCTTGCTATTCCCTAAGCCTTTATTTAATTACTTCTTAAGATGATAGTCATTTTTTAAAATGGCCACCTCTTCTTTAACACTAGAATGGTAACAGGACACTTTTATGTCCTTGGAAACTTTTGTGTCCTGTTAAGTGACCATTTTGCTTGAATTATTTGAAGAGTATGAAAATGAATTTCTAGGTGCTATATATCCACAAAGTTGCCTTATGAGATGAAAAAAACTTAGCATTTTTTTTGGAGTATCGATCTCACCATTAACCTTACCCTTGCACAACATTTTTGAACTTAAACTGTGTGAAAAAACGGTCCTGTTTTTGGCTTTTTTTTCAATTTTTGGCAACTATGCCACTCTAAACTTCATGTTTGTGAGGTTTAGATGGCTAGAGGTTAGGCCTTCATAGTTCTCAACATGTTTTGATGCTTGAAGGGAGAGCTAAGTGTTAAAATTGAAAGTCATGACCAATTTACAAGAATTACATAATCCTTTTTTTTTTGCCAAAATTAGCACTTTTATGATTTTTTTGGTGGCTTTCTTGATATCAAAATTCAATTTTGATTGTGTAAGTGTAATTTATAACATAAAGCTAATCTTCCTTGAGTTTTGGGGGACCTAATATGCTATATAGCATAGTATATGATGATGGTTGAGTTTTTTGATTGTTGAAGAATACGATACATTTTAGAGTAGCAAGTATAACTTTCTCAATATTGCTAGTTTCTTAGGCCAATTGTGTGTATTTTGTAGGTAGTAACCATATCTAATCATAGACTACAAACTTGGCTAGATATTGAGTAGTTTCTATGGGTTCTAGAGGTCATAATGCTAAATCCAGTTTTTTCATGTTTGATGTATTTAGCACTTTATCATTGCCCCCAAGGTTCCAATTGTAAGAGATCCATTATCCTTTTGACATGCTCCATGGATCCTTTGGATCCAAAGGCCCAAAGGGAACTAATAAAATATGTATATAGTATCTGTATTGAGCGTGACTATAGAAACTTTGATGATAGGTCCGCAGAATAGTAAAAATGCAACTTTTTTGTACCTATTTTTTTTGCCCCAAAAAAAATTAGTGATGTAAAGGTAACCATATGTTTTGGTCACCAACCCATTGAAGTTAACGAGGTATTTTATCTCATGTCCTACAAAAATCCCCACTCTTATTTATATGCAATCAACCATAAGAAATTGTTGTTTTGGGCAAAATGCACTGGTCCATCAACTTTGGAGGCTTGTAGTGACCAAGGGATGAGAAAAATTACAAGTTTCTCAATTTTTTACATACGTAGTAGTTATTGAACTATAAGCTCATGAAAGGATTTTTCAAAATGAGTGGATCTACTATGGTTTTGGATTTTTTTCCCAAAACACTGAAAGGACACTTTTATGTCCTGTTAGGTTACCATTCTAGTGTTAAGATATTTGACATAGATATGTTGATATAGTTGACACACTCAAATCGTAATAATCAAACAGCTTGTTAGAAGCCCAAACTGCTTGCCGATGGGCATTTTCGAAAGTCTGTTTTGCAAAAAACACAAACAAACTTTTGAAACAGCCCATCGGGAAGCCGTTGGTGAGCAGACAAGGCCATGTAGCTTGCCCACTTTCCAATGAGATAAGTGGGCATGCTACATGGCTCGTCGGAAGTTCAAAGGACTCGTCGGAAACCCAAACCTCTTGCCGATGGATTGTTTCGGAAGTCCATTTACAAAAAATGCAAACTGACTTTCAAAACGGCCCATCGGCGAGCCGTTGGAGAGCAAACAAGGCCACGTAGGTTGTCCACTTTCCAATGAGGCAAGTGAGCAAGTTACATGGCTCGCCGGAAGTTGAACGGCTCGGCGAAAGCTCAAACCGCTTGTCGATGGGCTGTTTTGGAAGTCTGTTTGCGAAACGGACTTTGGAAATGGCCCATCGGCGAGTTGTCGGGCAACCAGCTATCGGAGAGCAAACAAGTCCATGTAGCTTGCCCACTTGCACTCATACAACCTTGCACTACCTGGCGCCACTTCTTTGACATACTAGCACTTTGGTAGCGACTTTGTAGGTTAAAAAATCACCTGAAAAGGTGCAATAAACTTATACTAGTGGGCAAGGCACATAAACTGAGTAACAGCTATGTGACTCTAGTATCACTCCATTCAAACTTTGTCTGCATGTTGAGAATAACCAAGAGGGCCTTCAATCTGGACACTCGGGCTCCATCATACAATGGTATATCAGTCTCCCGCTTCATGTCATCGTAAGCAAGCCTTTCTGAGTCCATGACCGTCTCGATCATTTCATCGATCTCCGCCTCTAGCATGTTCTTGTTAGAGATGTGCTCTATATCATCTGCCTTCGAGCTTGAAGATGTTGCAACTAGAATTCTCACATTCAGTGGTTGAGTTACTCGCCTACGAATACATTTGTTGGGTTGCAGAATCATTTTCTACTGACCAGCATCAGAATTAGACGAGTTGTAATCGGCAACCACACGATCTATAATGGATAGGTCAAACTCGCGAACCACGGAACATGCTGCAAAGATACACGCTGGGTCCGTCGCACAGCATGCTTACATTGATTACAAGGACAGAGAATCCTTGTTGTGAGATGGAGGGCTCGATGATGGCCCCACAGCATCATCACTGCTCATAATGTGTAATATACCTTGTTTATATTGCTTTTTGTATATCATAAATATGTCTATATGTGATTACTTTGTGAGTGAAAGTACTTCAACTTAGAATTGTCAAGGTCTGTCTAGTAAGAAATATATGAAAAAAGTATATATAAGAACTCTAATAATTTTTGTTGAAATATTTCAGCTTAAAATATATGAAGAAGCTTAAAAGAGGCTAAAAAAAGCGTGGAGACTCAAAAAGATGCTTTTATTGACGTTCGAGCTTGAAGAGTGATTTTCAGCCAAAATAAGAGGAAATTCTCTATTTTATCCGCGGGCCATGTGGACCACATTTGTTCCCGTCGTTTTGAGTACCTGGATGACCATATTCTGAATTAGGATGACGAATCTATGACGGAAAGAGATTGAAGGCGGCAGCAGGACATGCCATACACAGGCAACAGACCATGAAGCTGTGACTGCAGATTCAGTTTTTCTTCAGTCCTATGGTTTATGTGATCTTGTGTGGTGACTGGGATTGTGATTGAGATTGAGATTCTGCTGCGCATGAAAACTAAAGAGCTTGGGGGTGGTCGGGTAGATCGAGCTCCGTACAGGAGTGCTTTTGCTATATTGTGTATTGTTGTATCAGAACTCTATATTATTTATCATTTATCAACCAATTTTCTCCTTCTCACTATTATATCTCCGTTATCTTCGTTCTTGTTACAAGTGGTAGCAGAGCAAGCGGGTTGATCTTTGGACATGGATGGGTACGAGAGGAAATTAAAGGAACAAAAAGATTTGATTCGACGTTTGTGGGAAGATCTTGATCAAGTAAACAGAGAAGGTGATGGGGCTCTACAGGAGAAAGAAAATGAGCAAGGTGAATTCTATGTGGATCTTAATGATAGAGACAACGATGATGGTGGAGGATACACAACACATTAGAATTATACTTCAACATTTAAAGCAAGGATATCGAACTTATGACCTATTCAAACGCGGATGGATCGAACGGAGACAACCAAAACTATGCACATAAGTTTTAACACTTTCACATTGGTTTGAATCTATTTTATAGTGTTTTTTCACGCTTTGAGGACAAAGCATCTAAAAGTGAAGGTGATTGCTATATTGTGTATTGTTGTATCAGAACTCTATATTATTTATCATTCATCAACCAATTTTCTACTTCTCTCTATTATATCTTCGTTCTTGTTACAAGTGGTATCAGAGCAAGCGGGTTGATCTTTGGACATGGATGGGTACGAGAGGAAATTAAAGGAACAAAAAGTTTTGATTCGACGTTTGTGGGAAGATCTTGATCAAGTAAACAAAGAAGGTGATGGGGCTCTACAGGAGAAAGAAAATGAGCAAGGTGAATTCTATGTGGATCTTAATGATAGAGACAACGATGATGGTGAAGGACAGACAACAGATTAGAATTATATTTCAACATTTAAAGCAAGGATATCGAACTGATGACCTATTCAAACGCGGATGGATTGAACGGAGACAACCAAAACTATGCACATAAGTTTTAATCTCTTTCACATTGGTTTGAATCTATTTTATAGTGTTTTTTCACGCTTTGAGGACAAAGCATCTAAAAGTGGAGGTGATTGTAACATACCATAATCAAATTGTCATATTATGTTTTTTCACGCTTTGAGGACAAAGCGTTTTGAAGTGGGGGTGAATGTAATATACCTTGTTTATATGCTTATTGTATATCATACATATGTCTATATGTGATTACTTTGTGGGTGAAAGTACTTCAACTCACAATTGTTAAGGTCTGTCTTGTAAAAAATATATGAAATAAGTATATACAAGAACTCTAATAATTTTTGTTGAAATATTTCAGCTTAAAATATATGAAGAAGCTTAAAAGAGGCTAAAAAAAGCGTGGAAACTCAAAAAGATGCTTTTATTGACGTTCGAGCTTGAAGAGAGATTTTCAACCACAATAAGAGGAAATTCGCTATTCTGTCTACGATGCCTTGTGGACCACACTTGTTCCCGTCGTTTTGAGTACCTGAATGACCATATTCTGAATTCGGATGAAGAATCTATGGCTGAAAGAAGTTGAATGCAGCAGTAGGACAGGTCATACAGAGGCAGAACACCATGAAGCTGTGACTGCAAATTCAGCTTTTCTTCAGCCCTATGGTTTATGTGATCTTGTGTGGTGACTGGGATTGTGATTGAGATTGTGATTGCGAGTGAGATTGAGATTAAGATTCTGTTGCGCATGCAAACTAAAGAGCTCGGGGGTGGTCGGGTGGATCGAGTTCCATACATAAGTGCTTTTGCTACATTGTATATTGTTGTATCAGAACTCTATATTATTTTTCATTCATCAACCAATTTTCTCCTTCTCTCTATTTTATCTCCATTATCTTCGTTCCTGTTACATAATGATTGGGACTCTGCATACAAATTTATTCTTCTCTCTTTCTCTATTTTCATCCATTATCTCTCTCTCACACTATGTACTAACTCAAATTCTCTAGCCATGCCCGATCCTCGCAGAGCTCAGTCTAGAGGTGCACGGAGATTAAGACCACCAGGTCATAATCATGTCTTTGTTGGTCAAAGCCTATACTGTGGGTGCGACAAAGTAGCACATCAACGCCTAGAGCCACACGTCTTCAATGGCTTAGGCTTTAGCCGAAACCACAAAATAGGGTTCATGAACGAAGGTTTGTTTGCAAAAAACGCAAATGAGGGGTTGTTTCAAAAGTCCGTTTTTTAAAACCGCTTGTCGATGGGCTGTTTTGGAAGTTCGTTTGTGAAAACCGCAAACGGACTTTCAAAACGGCCCATCGGCAAGCCGTTGGAGAGCAAACAAGGCCACGTAGCTTGCTCACTTGCCAATGAGGCAAGTGGGCAAGCTACATGGCTCGCCGAAAGTTCAAACGGCTCGCCAGAAGCCCAAACCGCTTGCTGATGGGCTGTTTCGGAAGTCCGTTTTGCGAAAAATGCATGTAGCTTGTCCAGTTCCAAATGAGGCACGTGGACATGCTACATGGCTCGCCAGAAGTTCAAACGGCTCGCCGAAAGCCCAAACCGCTTGCCGATGGGCTGGGCAAAGACATACTCCAGGATTGGTGCCATGTGTCCGTCGAGCGTAAACAGATGGTAGTAGATTTTATACATAAAAAGGAAAAACTCTATTTTCACACGTAAGAGCGTTTATAATTTTGATTGTTAGCCAAAAAGGTAATCGCTAATGTATGCGCTTGAACAGTTTTCCAATGCCCACTAAAAAGAGGTTCAGTGAAAAAGTGGCCTTTGAAAAAATGGGCAAGACACAGTGCACCAGGAAAAATCAACTCCGGAAGGCCGTAAGAAGTGGAGCAAGAAAACCTTGATGGGTATGAAAAGAGGATTGGGTGTTTGCAAAAAAGGAGTATAAGAAAAACCGTGCAAAGTTTACGCAGCAAATAGACCCACAAAAGGCGCAAATGCAGGTAGGGATCACCGCACAGCTTGGATTGGGAGGGTTCGTAAGTTTCAAGGCCCTCTTTTTAAGTATCTTACCTCATCTCTCATGAAACTAATACTGTCTAGTTTCTTTGAGTCAATATTGTGTAATTCAAATTTTTCTTGCAAAAGGAGACAGTGGGGCACATGCCTTCTCTAGAAGAGTGTGAAGAAGGCAGCAGACTAAGATTTGCCGCATACATGGAACACTTGCGGCAACGAGGAACCCCCTGAAAGAAATCAGCCCAAAACATGTGGTAAGAAAATGTGCCCATTGTTACTTAATTGCAAATGCGTGCACATCGTTCTAAACTTTAAAATTACTGTAGGAATTGCATTCGACTATTGTAAACTGATCGCGAATACTTAACAAAACTGCATCTAACACATGTACCTAACAAGTTTATAGTAATAGATTGGTTATTTTTAAGATGAAGATTTGGCTAATTAAGAGTTAATGTATGTAGCGTCCGCCCTTGGCAACATAGACAGGTGTCGATGAGGAGTACCCCTCGGACGAAGACAATGCTAATTATGAGGACGATGATGAGGATGAGGATGAGGATGAAGATGAAGGAGATAGCTCTTAGTTTAGGACCTAGTTAGTTTCTAATTTTTCAGACACGATTTTGTGATTAAAGGATAATTGAGCAGTTGATTTGAACTTGTCTACCATTTGAGCAAATGCTTTGAACTTGTAGTTTGGATAAAGTTGTGTGCGGTTTCTTGAGGTGATTAAAGTAAGTCCAATGATATAAACGTGTATGACTTTGTGAATGATTAAAGTGAGTTCATTGCAGGTGTGAAGGAGTCTTGACAAGGACTCTTGCAAAACAACAAATTGTTTTCTTTTAAGAACAAACCAGTGCCAAAACTAACAGCGTAACACTAAAACTAGCCAGTGCCGATAACTCCGGCATATATACACTACCGATATTTACGGCAACGTATTTGCCGCTACTCTCGACGCTCATGCTTTTTATATTTACGCCAAAACTATCGGCGAGCGCCACAAATTTCGGCGTACACCAAAATTATCGGTGTGTCTGGTTTCGACAGAATTATAGGCGTTTATAACGATGCTCGTAAGTTTTTCTTAAAAAATATTTTAGTCATGAAAACGCCCGGTATATATGCCGAAATTGGCTTAATGTCTTGTAGTGTTTGATGGCATGCTATTGTTATATAAGCTCCACATCTTTTTTTAAAATGGCCACCTCTTCTTTAAGATATTTGACATAGATATGTTGATATAGTTGACACACTCAAAGCGTAATAATCTGTCGCTGCATATGGTACATAATAACCAGAATGAGTATGAGATGGAAATTTTCTATCTTGCAAAGTCTACACAATCCACTTAGGTATACTTCTTGACTTATTAATTTTATACAACATCATCAACATCAACATAGGTTATAGGTTGATTTGTGACATCATTTGGAATATCCAGACGCTAAACATGTGCCTTATTTGGCTTTACGTGTGATTGAGCGTTTCCAAAAAGAGGCAACAATAACATATCATACATATTCTATGAGTGCACATTGGTCTCTTTGATACATGATAGCAAAGGCTATGCCAAATCCTCCACAAACACTACAACACCTTTAACCAAGATGCATTTGATTATGGATGATATAACCTCTATGCACAATACAAATCAAAGTACATCTCCCAATTTATCAACTAATTTACTATGTTGCTACACTGGCATTAGTGCATATACCAAGTAACCAAAGACACGTAGATGAGGAACACATGGATTTCTACCATGCAAGCCTCGTAATAGGACTGATAGATTGCAATGCCTTATTGGGATATTTATTTAGTACATAAATAGCACACATTAGAGTCTCAAGCTACGATGCATTAGGCAAAGCGTGATTTTTGTACCATATATCATGCCATCTCCATAAGTGAACTGTTTTTACTTTCAGCAACACCATTTTGCTGAGAGATATGCAACACTATAATGCCACAAGTCTCAACACTTGTCACAGGTCCAACACACAATAAACTCAAAAGTAGCAATATAAGATAGAGAGAGAGAGAGAAGAGATCAAATGAATTCAATAAGAGTCTATTATAGAGAATCGGCCCGATGACAAAATTGCTCCTTGACAGGAGTTCTTCCATCCAACCACCCCCAAGCTTCTCACTCTCAATTCAAATCTCATTCTCACTTTCAATCACATTCACAATCTCAGTTTGGTACGAATTCTTCTTCATGCAAAAAAAGCTCTTTTTTTGAGTCCTTTAAAAAATAGTTTCATGCAAAAATAAGTCCTTTTTCAAAGAGGAATGGTGGTTGACATGCATGCTTTGAAATGCTTGCTTTTACAAACTCAAGATTCAACTTTATCTTGTCCTGCAAAAACTCTTAAAACTCAAAAATACTGAGAAAATAAAAGAAATTAGAAAGATCCATTTTCTAAAAAATATTCAAAAATGTTTCCTTATAATCATCCATACACAGGATGTGTTTACCCACTTCAAAGTGTTAGAAATGATAGAATTTCATCTTGTTCTTCATACTAAAATGAGGGGAACAATATCTTTTCTCAGCTTGTTGATTGAAATTCTTCCCAAAGTACCGGTCCTTGTCCTATCCTAGTTTGCAGATTCCACGAGAGATTAGCTATGTTGCGTAGTTGCAAAATTTCCACCTTTGCCTTGGATTCTTCATCACCCAATTCACAAAGCGCAAAGAGATTCTCTAAATCCTCTATCCACGCATCAATATCTTTGTTCTTATCACCAAGGGATTTTTCTCCTTGAATACTTGGTTTATGGCAGACTCTCGAGTCTCCTGCAACTTCATCCGCAAAGCCGCTATCTTCTTCTTGGTTCTTCATCATTTTGAGGAGCGTTTGGAATGTCACCCCAATCCACCACAATTTTGGGATTCGCATGTGGGTTGTTCAAAAGAGTTGGGATTATGTGTTCTCACCAAACACTCAACCCTTTGGCACCAAAGACCCTCGACTTGACTCGACTAGCTTCTCTCTGCACCACCATAGCATCCATTGTGCAAGGCGTCAACCCAAGAAGCAAAAGCTCAACTCAAAATAACCAAAAGACCCAAGTAAAAGAGAAGAAAAATTGGCCTTTTCATGGAAAAAACTCATGGGCTCATTGTATCATGATTCCTCTCTACATGCCCACAATAGTGCTTCACATACGCCCTGATATGTACCACAAGAAAGGGGCAAACCACACCCAATTTGAGGAGCTACTGAAACCCAAATTTTGTTCGATAAAAAAATACAAAAAAATACTCGAGAGTTGTGGAAACCTCTTCACTTCAATTTCCACAAATACCTCATACATGAGCAAACCCTAGCTGCGTAGGTGAGCTTGCAGCAGAAGACTATCCACCATAGCTGCAAAAACCCTTCATTTTCACGAAGAGAATCTCATGTGAAAAGCTCAAGCACCTCAATTTCAAGCTTGTAGAGGAGGCACACACCCTTTCGCAAACTCTAGAAAGACATGATGTTCTACTCCCAAACGCCTCCATCTCCCACCGCGGGGCAACCAGGGCTCCTTGCTACTAGATCTTCTTCCTTCAAACCCCAAGCTCACTCACATCCTCCAACTGATAAATTTTTGAGTTCTCACACATTTTTGAAGGTCTTTTTGATTTTTTAAGTGGCCATACTTGTATGTACAAAAATAGCAATGTACCTCGCACAACTGGCATGCATGCGGAGAGACAGCTGGCACACACAACCTTTGTAAACTTTATACAAACGTGATTTATGTACATGATCAACACCCAAAAACATCATATATACATGTCAAAACACCTTAGGGGTGGCCTGCATCATTTTGCAAAAACACGTCCAACACCCTATCAACCTATGTACATGTGCGCGATCATCGACATGCAAGGACATAAGGTTAAAAAATGTGCGATCAATAAACTCCGGTGCGATATTTGTCAGATGGCAAACTATACCATCACTCAATGTCAGTATAATGCCCGCAATTTGGCAAACTGGCAAGGAAAAAATAGTGGACAGGTGGTGCCCTTTTCTTCCTCCTTTGCTGGTATCATGATCGGTTGGTAAGCCTCAATCACACACATTTTTTCCTGAGCCTGACATGTGGGATCTTCTCATGCAGGCGTCTTTACAAGTGAAGTTAGGAGATATGTTGCGATAGTTGCCGAGATTTAAGCATCGCTTGTCCGGAAAGGTGGTTGCACATGAACCAAAAGTGAGAAATTTGGAGCTAGTTTCCCCTATTCCACTAACAAATAATGATGTCCCCGATGATTACCGTACAATACAAAGGGCATACACTTCCAAAAGTGTTGGTAGATGGAGGATCCGGAGTTAACATTGTGACTTGGGCAACCTGCGAACGAACAACGGATGGACTAGTTTGGAACAAGCACCTTTCCTTGTGAGGATGGCGGACCAACACTGAGTTCAGCCGCCGCAGGGTATCCTTAAGTCTTTGGTTTTGGAAGTGGGCGGCATACTGCCATGGCTATCTTTGTTGATGCCATGATGATTGTTCTTGCTCAATTTTGATATTATACTTTCATACATGGCTAGGTTCGTTGATGCCATCATGATTTTTTGTTTATCTTGTTGAGAGTGTATCTAATAACTTGGGACCACACTATGTTGCCTATATGTCAGCTTTGTACTGTATACATGTGCACATGTCTATTGCATCAAGTGTTTGTTGTCTTCCTCATATTTTGTGAGTATATATATCTTGTCATGAGTATATATGTTGTCAGAAGAGCGACGTCGCGAACCATCTCTTATGACATTGTGATTGTGATTATTCACTGACATAGCTAAGGTTTTCTAAATTTGTGTTTCTTGGATTTTTTATATTTGCAGACATATTAATTAGTGGTGCAATAGAGGAGATTTGACTAAAACTTAAAGTTTATCAAGATGTTTTTGAAGAGATGTTGCAAATAACCCAAAAAAAAGCTTATGAAGACGTTTCAGATGAAGAGATGCTAGGAGATTACAAAAGAATTTCTTTCTGCGTGCGATTATACTCGCCCTGATTCGCCGGAGTGTCTACTAGAATAATAGTGCCATGCTCACTGCCACCACGTTGGCGCAATGGCTGCATAGGAGATGGAGGAAATTGAGAACATGTCCGCATGCTATCCGCAAGACATCCGTGGAAACCACCATCAGACAAGGCTGCACCACCAGGGAGGGGTCGTCTCAAATCGTGGTTGCCAATGTTAACCCCTCTACTGCGACATACACATTGTGCGGGTTAAGGTGCAAGAGACCATTACTTCATAGACAAGACAACAATAAAAAGAATAATACACAGTACTCAGATAACAAGTGATATGTGGTATTCATTGATGTGTGAAAACAGAAGCTCTGTTCATCGGTCCGATACGGCATTTCCAACAAACATGCGCGTATCCCTTGCGTAATACAGCTTTATGTATTACCCAAAACATAAGTATTCGGCGGCCTCCTTAACACAGTCTCACAAAAGTCATAATCGTTTGATTGACACGCGGTCAGATACATGATGTTGGGTACTTGAAATTGCTCATGTTGATCTCGAAACAATACAAAATCAATCCAATAGAACAACTTGGAAAACATAAGAAACAATAGTGGATATAAAAAAAATGCCTTTCTGCACACATCTCATCGCTAACCTACGTTTAACCTAGGGTCTGATACCCCTTGTGACGTCTGCGACAGTCTAAGATCGGCGACTGGGAGAGCTCAACACATCCACTTCAACCCTGCAATGAAGGAACGATCAAGTGAGCTGTCCTAACTCTATGTATCTTTTAGCGTGGTCACATTAAGGGGGCCTTGCTTATCCGTTGCAGGATCGCAAGTAACTACTAGAAACCTTGGTTCTTAGACTCTCACTTTTTTCCTCATCGAGTGCGAGGCACAGTCGTCAACCAAGTCCCAAAGGTTGGGACTTAATTCTACGTTAGCTATCGTTACGCAATTTACCATTGTTGTGGAAAGCACCGCTTATCGGGTCTACCCGTCCGACAATTGGTTTGAGATCGATCCCCTCTTTCCCCCCACACACACCCATATCTTTGTTTCCTAATCACTATCACACTGTATAACAATTACAAGTAATTTCTTGATTAATTCTTGACACAATTTTTGTTCTAACAACCACATTTCAATCATCACCAAGAGAGTCTTTCATCAAACAAGTTCTACTCAAAACAACCTACTTATTAAACTCAATGGCTGATCATGGCCGACCTGCAACAACAGGTTTTTTTCTGCACCAAGGGAGCCTTTGTACAAAGGTTTTCATATTCAATTATTTATATCCAGGGCAACAACCCTCTTCGAACACCAACCCGGCATTGCACACCAACGCGACATGGGCACCAACGCGACATGCGCACCATCTCGTATCGCACACCAATGCGGTATCCAGCTGCAATCCACTCGTTTCAGTTTCTATTTGAGAATGCAATTCATTCTAATTCACTCAAATTTAATGCAATTATTAGTTCCTACTTAAGTTTCTATGAACAAAGCATGTGTTTTGTTTATATAGCCAGTGTTTTTCTTACGGTTTCCTAGGCTCAACTAGGCCATGCTTATCTACAATTCATAACTTTAATATTTGGTACCTGGTTTAGGTTTACGACCATGCTCTTTTGCGGTGGTGGGTTTTCCTTGACTATTAGAGCATGGCTTGGGCCAACTCCATTGTTGTTCTTCTTCGCCAACTTTCGAGGCCATTGCGCAGATTTAGATAAAATTAGTAGAAAAAGAAGGAATTTATTGTTCTACACGCATCCGAGTAAATAATAGGTTAATTTTATAGGGTCTAATAAATTTACTTGACCCAAAAATCAAGTGAAAGAATATCGGTTTGCATGCAATTAAGTAGAATTTTAATTATTAAAATTAATGCATTCAAAATTAAATCAAGAAAATTTTTCTAAATATGAATCAAGTCTCAAGAGTTTTTATAAAAATTTCAAAAAGAAACCAAAATATATTTACTAGTTTTTCTCAATTTATTTGGGCTCATAATTGCCTATTTCTAGTGTAAAATCCATTTAATTTAGCCTAAAATATTTTTCTAAGCTAGAAAATATCTATAAACATCTTTAAAAAATAGCCATTAAATTTACTCATGCAAGAAATATTTGTGAACATATGAATTTGAAAACTAAAAACCTTCATTGGATACGTACTTAACTATTAATTAGCTAATAACTAGCTATTGATTAGCAAAATTTATGGTCATAGCTGATTTTATATCATCTAATATCTATTTAATTGAATCTAATGACCTATGAATAATTATGTGTAGTTATTTTGATGATACAAGCATGTAGGTCCATGCATGCATAAATAGAGTAAGTAAGAGTGCGTTATGTGAGCATGCATACAAGATTACTGTAATTTTTAGACGTCCAATTCATTCCTACATGCATCATGCAAGTAAAAACCATACATGCAATGGTTGCATGTTACCTAACACGAAAGATTAAGAGAGTTTAAAGAGAGAGAAATCAAGAATTTTGATAAGAAAGAGAGAGCATCTCTTAATCATAGGAGAGTACCGTTGCATATTGTATTAAAATCTTCTTACCTCTAGTTACTCATTCACAAGCCACACGACGTTAATCTCAAGTCTCTTCTTTGTCACTTCTTTCACCACCATGCGTGAACCTCTTCTAACTCCAACCGTTGTGAGTGTACGCACACAAATGTGTGTGATAATTTCAGCAGAGTCTTCCCCTCCTGAACGAGCTCTTAGAGCCTAGAATGTGTTTTTTGAGGGGGGCCTGGGGTCTTTATATAGGGGAGGGAGCTCCCATGCTAAATGGAGCTCCACTACAGATGGTGTGAGGCTACTATCCAAAGGAGGGGGCACCCTCAAGTGAATCTATATAAACACATCTCATGTGATCAGTTGGCACACTTTGGGGTTTGCATATGATGGTGTCGTCTCTCTCTCTTCTTGTCTACTTGCGCTCTCTCTCTCTCTCTCTTAACATGGTATCAGAGCCATGGAGAACATAGACATGAAAGATAAGTTTACTCATGCTATTCTTTTCTTAAGATGATTGAAGAAGCTTTGTATTTGTGTGCTTTCTTGTTGTGCTAATGTTTCAGAGAAAAACAGTTCGCGTTTTTTATACGAGTGCAACCACAAGAAGTACATGCAAACATGATGATAAGTTTTATTGAATTTGTTTGTGGTTAAGCGTAGAAACCTAGAGATGTAGGCTGAAAATTCAGGCTATAGTAGCATGCACAGGAAGAGTAGCGGCTGGGTACTCGTAGATAAGAAACTGGCAGTTCATAAGCGATGGTATCAGTTCATAAACTGGCGGTTGAAGGTCCTCATGTCCCTGCACGGTGCACTGCAGTAGCAGTTGTGCCTTGTGCGTGCAAGAGGTTTTTACCGTTCAACTGTATCTCACGAGGGCTACTCATGCAACCATCGGCCCCAACAAGTCTATTTTTATTGTGGCGCCCCAATTGGCAGCATATATATATTAAGAAAATACCCGCTGTTTTATTGGTAGTTGTAGTCTGCGTTATTTCAAGCCGAGCTCTCTATATAGCGGTGAGCCATTGGCAAGATTCCTTGCGAAGAGGGTCCTTGGCTCACAAGGAGAGGAGGGGATTTGACTTGCACCGTTCAGGACAAGGCCAACATCACTCGAGTCGCCCAACCTTGCAGAGCCTTTTTCATGAGTATGGAAGAGCCCGAGAGACTACCTTTCATTCCCCCCCGGGCCCCGTTGTCTATTTCGCTATGCAGTTGCTTTAACACCTCATGCTGCAGCGCTACACTGATGATGGCTGCGGAACACACCTCCCTATTCTCAACGTAAGTCGTCCACGTGATCAGGACTTAGGACTCAAAACTCGTGAGGACTTGTCCTCCTTCATCAAAGCTATGCAGGGGTGCAGGTGATGTGCGAGGGCTACATGAGTACTGAACACGATCGTTTTGCACATGCTTCCGATTGGACTCATGACGGCCATGCAAATAGGAAGAGCACGATGAGAAAATTTCTGCATGTAGGTTGTTTGCGCAAGCGTGAGTTCGTGAGGAGAAAGCCTAGAAGGAGCCGACGGGGGTCGTCTAGATGCATCCAAGTCTTTTGCGTTTCCTCCACAGTCTGAATACAAACCATAGAGTCTCCCAAGTCTAAAGAATCCGCACCCACAGTGGCAGATGCCGAGAGTAGCACAGTAAGCGAGCAACAAAAGCAGTCTCGTTCATATATATAGCAGGAACAACTGACAGACATCGACTTAAGACAATAGCCTCCAATATTTTAGGTATTTTGTTTCCCTAAGATAGTGACACTTTAATTTATTAGCCACAAAAACTAATGAAATCGTGTGACGGTTGGCAACACATGGAGGAGAAATAGTGCTATGGTTGGTAGCACGACCACAAGCAGTGCTATATTAAATGTTATTTTAAGAATAGTGAATGACCTGGTGTTAAAATTGTTGGCGGCTTGTATTTTTAGAGTTGCTTTTGGATGCTCATAAAATCTAAGAGGTCATGCACATTGATGGTGTCTGCATGTCTCAGCTAGCTCAGTTATTCATAGTTCGGTAATAGGTTTTTCAATCGTTTTGATCGTGCTCAATTGTTGTTTTATTTAGTAAAAAATCTACATATCTTTGAACAACCTTTGATCAATAGATGGGGCATGTGGCGTTCGGCCTTCCTCATCACTAGGGATTGCCCTAGAGCCACCTTGACCTTGCCACCTTTAGGTTGTATGTTTGAGCGTCAATTCTTGTAATTTGTTTCTACCTCAATGATAGCATGGTCACACCACTTGAAGCGATTTATAGCATGAATGCTACTGATCTCATTGCAATTTGTCATAAAATACTCGTTTTATGTGATGGTACACTAACGTGTGTGACGGTTTTGATGGGAATCATCAACGTAGAGATGACAAGATTTACCAAGCCATTATCTATACTAACTAGTCATTGTCTTGAGGTTTTGCACAAAACTAGTGTCTCTGATGCCATGGTACGTAAAGCCATGATGGTGATTATTATGTTACAATTTTTATTTGATTTGAAGAAGACGTCTCTGATGCCATGGTACGTAAAACCATGATGATTGGTATTTTCAAGCTTTTCTAAGCATCTCTTATGCCATGGTGAATATCGTGATGCCATGGTACATAAAATCCATGATGATTGGTATTTCAAAGCTTTTATTTATTGAAAGCGTCTCTGATGCCATGGTACGTAAAGCCATGATAATTGCTATTCAATTTTTTTCTAAGCATCTTAATGCCATGGTGAACACCATGATGCCATGGTATGTAAAGCCATGATGATGACAACTGTTAGTTGAGATCTTGGGGTTCCCAATGTATTTATTACATGTCAACTTTGTATATATTTGTGCACAAGTGATGCCATTGATGTTACGTTTGTTTCTATGTAATCCACACATGTGATTGCATCGACATTACGTTTGTTTCTATGTCATCTCTAGAGTGGCGTCGCGAACCGTCTCTAAGGATAATGTGATGTATTTATTTCTAACCTTCATGTCTCGATATGTTTCTTGAGTTGATGTTGTTTACAGGATGAAAGACACGTCAAGCAATGTGTACATGGGCTCAAAGGTATTGAAGCGGCTCAAATATATTGAAGATGTTCAAAGATATTGAAGAATTTGCATGAATTCAATTGTATGTATAGGGTTTTTAAAGACCCTTGAAAGGGTACATTGTAAAACAGGAGTGATGTAGCTCCTTTGAACATTGTAAATATATATTTAAAACATTTCAATAAAACGGTGGGTATATATAGAGCTGTGGGTTTTTCCCTTGAGCCCCCAAGGGTTTTTTCATCCACAGTTAGGGACCTTCATTTGAGTGGGGGTGTTGAGATATATATAGTATCTCTATATATAGCACCCTGGTCCCCTCCATATAAACGCATCTCGTGTGATCAATTGGCACACTTTGGGATTTGCATATGATGGTGTCGTCTCTCTCTCTTCTCGTCTACCTGCGCTCTCTCTCTCTCTCAACAGTCAGGTGGCTCTAGCCTTGCATTTTTGTCTTCCAATCCACCCTTTTCAAGTTTTTGGACCCAACTTTCAGGTTGACATAAAATGCACATCTGGGCTCGGTTTTTTATGCAGTCAAGTGCAGTTGAAAGCTTATTTCAAGGCCTATGATGGCACACATTGGGGCACATTTGATTGTTTTTTATTGACTCCAACAATTTAGCAGAAACAGACACTTTTATCTAGGAAAAATTGGACATGATATGGTTACGTTATGTTGTTGGGTTAGCCACATTACACAGATTTACTACCCGCTTATCGTGCATGGCCAATGGGTACGTAGAATGCAACACATCACGATGACACACATTTGAGTACATTTAACAGGTTTAACAAGACTCCAAAAACTGAACTACATCCTTATACATCCCTTTCCACCAATATCTCTCTTTAATTTTGGTACAAGTGGCCCATACACCTCTATGTCCAGCATAAAGAATTTCATGAAAATTATTGATAAAGCTCCATTTGAGTTTCTTTATCATTCACAACCCTCAATGGCATTCCATTACTTTGCCTTGGATGCTTTGATAAAAATACATTTTTCAAAAAATATCCATTGGCTTTTCTGCACATCCTCTTGACTTCGCCGTCAAACTAGTCATCCTCTTTCGTGAGAGTACTTAAAATAGCGTCCAATAAGGAGCCAATCACCCTCATACAAATCCTTTGTAGAACGCTCATGTGCATTTTGATCGGCAAACATGATCACCCTTAGCATGAGAGGTACTATAAAACTTCATACCTCCATCATATCCCTCAACAACCATTTATTCTTCATTTTCATATCTTTCTGTAGAAGGAATATCTGCAACTAGATTTATCTTTCCCTGCAATATGCTTACATTATAGATTCAAGGACTTTGTATATGAAAACAATTGCAACATAGCAATATCAGGAGTGAAACAATGATCATACCAAGAAGTTGCCAAAAACTTGTTTCCACCACTACATTTATCCATATCAAATACTCTTTGTCACATTTTAAGGATGTGGCTATCCTTCATAATTCCCTAATTACCTGTGGTGGCAAGGGGGGGGGGGGGGGGGGGTAGTCTCGTTGGCTAGCACTAAAAACCTTGGATCTATATCTCACCACATAGTTCTTGCCTTCTTTATCATCTTGACCGATTGCCCATCCAAGGACTTGTGTCCACTGTCACAATGATAGACCGCCCACTTTTGTCATCGACTTTTCTTAGAGTTGAAGATGAATGTAACTATTATTTAAGCTTTTTCATAGCCTTTACATGTGCATCAGCCCATTCAAATTTTTGGTTCTTTCTCAATAACTGGAAAAGTGGATTAGCTACATGCGCATAATGTGGTAACCATATAAGGTAGAAGACACATGCACTAACAAAATCTGCATACCTCAGTGACTGATGTAGACAACTCATTCTTTCTTTGTATTGTATTAATATTTATTTGGGAAGGCCTTCTTCCATATGATACACACATGTGTCCCACAATCAACACTCCTCGACTCCAAATACGGATTTTTGCCCTAACAAGGTAAGGTTCACTTCCTCCAACCAGGATAATATTTTGTCACAATCATCTATATGCTTTGCCATAAATTTATGGCACCCCATTGAATCCAAAGTCTCTTATTTATTATGGGCTTTCCATCCTTTAGTAGGCACATCATCAAGAAAGGGCATAGTGATTTGAGGTATAATATGTGTAACCATGCTGTTTTCTCCTTACGATAAAGTACACATCCTTGCTAAACCCAAAGGTGTCCTCATGGTAGTCTAGTCCCTATTTTCTATAGCTCGTTGGAAGTAATCATACCCTAAGTACAAATCTCCCGTAGAATATACTACCCTTCGTTCAAATGCCTCTACAAACTCATCCACAACTGGTCATATTCCCACATTTTTTATTGTGACCTTGTTTACGGGTTGCATATCTTGAATGAAGCATAAAGCTATATTTTTCTTTGGCACTCTCAAGCAGTTGTTTAAGTATAGGGCATAAGGAGGCTCTAGAACATTCATGCTAATATTCTTGTTCAATAAATTAATGAGCTCTGGCAAGTGAGCTTTCAGAACTGGAATTTGTTGTAGATTCCAAGGTATGTGAGATATTGTAAAGATCACCATAGGAGCAACAACACTTGGATCCACACAACCTATTTCATGCAGCTCAAAAGAAAAAGCCTTACCATGTTTGGAGAGCATATCTTCAAAGAGTTTCTTCTCAATCTGTGTAAAAAAATCCATACATCCAACCTTTAGCTCTTTCAAAGATTCTTGTGTATACTAATGATGGTGCCTCTCATAACTTCTGAAACTATAAATTAGTGAAGAAGTTGAAACTTCCTCAATCCCAAAGTACACAAGGTTGAAATGATTCGTGACAAGGATTCTGAAATTTGGGATAAGTTTGTTTCTAATGTTTCGTTGGATATTCAAGAGCATACGATGATCTTGGACTTTCAAGTTATGCATATGGACCGAGCCGATGTGGTTTTAGGTCGTGAGTGGTTACACAGTTTAGGTCCAACTTTAAAACGAAGCTATGAGCATAATTTATTTATGGTTAATGACAATGGCAAACATGTTTTACTGTTAGGAGAGAAGAATGTACCTCCTTCTCCACTCATATGTACAACTGAGCTACATTCTGATCAGATAGAACAAGTTTTTCTTTGTTACTCATTGTGTCATATGTTGTCTAATTTGTCTTTTCAAGTTAACTATGATGAAAATGGTGATCAATCTACGGATGAAAAGTTATACATATCTTCTCAGTTAACACAAGAATGTAATGCTAAGAGAAATATTACATTATTAACTATCACAAAAGAACAATGTGTGCAACAGTTACTTAATCACACAAATGTTACAAACATAGTAGATTTCTCACCATGTGAGGTGGTACGACCACAACTAAACAAATTATTAAGGGAATATAAAGATGTTTTTCCTGAGGATATGTCTCCCGTGCTACCTCCTTAGTGTAGTGTAGATCATGGCATTCATATCTTATCTAACACTAGGCCTATTAGTAAACCTCCTTATCGGCTTAGTAAAAAAGAAGCCATAGAGGTGGAAAGGCAATTAGCTGACTATGTAAGTCGTGGGTTCATACGACCTAGTTCTTTGCCATGGGCATCACCAATACTTTTGGTCAAAAAGAAAGACGGCACCATGCACATGTGCGTGGATTATCGTGGTCTTAATTTTGTGACAATTAAGAACAAGTATCCTTTGCCAAGGGTAGATGAGTTGTTTGATCAACTCTTAGGAGCATCTTATTTTACGAAAATAGATCTCCGTTCAGGCTATTATCAAGTGCGGATTAGCCTTGCTGATATTCCTAAGACTGCCTTTAGAACACAGTTCGGGCATTTTGAGTTTTTAATTATGCCATTTGGTTTAACTAATGCTCCAACAACATTCATGACACTCATGGATAGTGTCTTACGACCATATTTAGCTAAATTTGTGATTCTCTTTTTGGATGACATCCTTATCTTCTTCTGAAAAGCTCTTTCAATTTCGGAGCCGACGAGCTATGTCTCATTTTCGCACAAAGCCTAGAACTCTAGTAATCTCGACTACAAACACGTGAGAACAACCCCTACATTCAAAATTCAAATTTTGAATTTCTAGCCTAACCTAACTAACCTTATCTTTCTCTTTCTCTCTCTACCAAAAAATTTTCCGCGCTGTCGCTCTCTTTCTCTCTCTCGTTTCTTGCTCGAAACCTACACAGAAACCTGCACAGAGCTTGTCTTTCTCTCTCTCTCTCTCTCTCTCTCTCTCTCTCTCTCTCTCTCTCTCTCTCTCTCCCTACGCATACAGTTCTACGCCATCGTTGCAACGTGCACACAGATCTACGCAAAGCCATCGCCACAACCTTCAACAGAAGGACTGCTGTCGCGACCTCCCAAACACAGATCTGTTACCATCATCGTCGCGGCCTCAACACACCTAAGTGACTGCTTGCTACTGCTGCAGCCGGTTTTCATCAAACATAGACTTACTCAGAGGTAACCTGTAGAAACCCTAATCTTTTTGCTTAATTCGGTTTTAACTGTTCTTAATCTAATTACGTTTTAGCTAAGTTGTGAATCACCTCTCTGTAAAACAATAAACAAAAATCATTAATTACATCTCTAAAACTGTAAAACTGTAGACTGTAGAACTATAAAACAGAAAAAATCTCTAATTAGAGATCTAAAACTGTAATACAGAATACTCTAATTAGATACCTAAAAATATAAAACAGAAGACACTAATTAGGGACCTAAATTTGTAAAACGAAAAACTCTTATTAGGGATCTAAATTCGTAAAACAGAAAACTCCTCATAAGTGACCTAATACTATAAAATTATAAAACTCTAACTGCAAAAATCTCTAATTACAAAAAAAAAAATAAACCTGCAAATACAAAAGACAATAACTACAGAAAATGCTGAAACTATGGATACCTGTAATTGGGTTGTGTGGAGTTGGGCACACGTTGTAAGAGGACACGTAGAGCGCGCTGTTGTATGAGGATGGATTACGGTTCAGTTGCAGGAGGATGGGAAAAAAAAGAGGCAAAAAGATTGGAAAGAAAGTGTACACTATATGTGTTTGTAAGATATGGTGTAATATAGTTTCTTTAAATTCACTTGTAGTCACTAAAATAAAACTAGACATCGAATCTTTAGAAGGGCAGACAGGGTGTGGCTACATAGGGTTTCACCTGATACTAAAGAATAACATATGGCCCTAAGGCACCCTATGACCATAAGGCCATAGGGTGGTCTCACATCGTACTATAGGGTGACCAATGTCCCATCTGGCCATAGGGTGCCAATGTACAATCTCAAGGGTCATAGGGTTCCCTATGTTTCTATTGAAGATCCTATGGCCATAGGGCCATAGGATCTCCAAAACATATATATGACACTATGGCCATAGGATCACATGGTGCTCTATGTCCGATCTAGAGACCTTGTGGCCCAAGGGCCTTAGGGTGGCAATGTACAATCTCAAAGTTCCCTATGTTCCTTTTGGAGATAGGGTGGCACTAGGGCCATAGAATCTCCAAAAGCAACATAAAGAACCTAGGGCCATAGGATCAAAGGGTGACCTATTGGAGACCTTGTGGCCCAAGGGCCATAGTGTGGGAATGTACAATCTCAAGGGCCATAGGGTTCCCTATGTTCCTTTTGGAGATCCTATGGTCCTCGAGCCATAGGATCTCCAAAATAAACATATGGCCCTACGGACATAGGATCACAGGGTTCCCTACGTTCCTTTTGGAGATCCTATGGTCCTCGGGCCATAGGATCTCCAAAATGAGCATATGGCCCTACGGACATAGGATCACAGGGTGCCCTATGTCCCATCAAGAGACACTGTGGCCCAAGGGCCATAGGATGGCAATGTACAATCTCAAGGGCCATATGATTCCCTATGTTCCTTCTGAAGATCCTATGGCCCTAGCGCCATAGAATCTCCAAAAGGAACATAAGGAACCTATGGCCATAGGATCAAAAGGTGCCCTATGTTCCATCTTGAGACCTTGTGGCCCAAGGGCCATAGGGTGTATTTGTACAATCTCAAGGGCCATAGGGTTCCATATGTTTTTTTTGGAGATCCTATGGCCCTATATCCATAGGATCACAGGGTGCCCTACGTCCCATCTAAAGACCTTGTGGCCCAAGGGCCATAGGGTGACAACCTACAATCTGAAGGGCCATAGGGTGACAACCTACAATTTGAAGGGCCATAGGATTCCCTATGTTCCCTAGGGTCACAAGGTGCCCTGGTGCCCTACGTTCCATCTGAAGACCCTATGGCCCAAGTGCCATAGGGTAGCAATGTACAATCGCAAGGGCCATATGATTCCGTATGTTCCTTTTCGAGATCATATGGCCCTAGAGCCCTAGGTGCATGGGGCTACCATGGTGCCCGTTAATATGCACCATGGTGTACCCTATGTACGTAGGCCACGCTCGGGCCCTTGGATGCCCTCTGTCCCATCTAAAGACCTTGTGGTCCAAGGGCCATAGGGTGACAATCTACAATATCTAGGGCCATAGGATTCCCTATGTTCCCTAGGGTCAACAGGTGCCCTACTTTCCATCTGAAAGAATGAGGGTACCATGTGGCCTTCCGGCCATAGGAACTCTATGTAGAGCATAGAGCAAAGAGCATAGAGAGATTCGTTTCCATTGTTGGGGTGGAACGGCATGGGATTGAAAGAATGAATGAATCTTGACAGAAAAATCTCAAATATCTTTTGCACCATTGCAAGAGCCTTGAACAAGTATCTAGTATATATCAAGATGGGCATTCACACATTACTTGGGCACCTTCATGGTGCCAGATTTTAAACTTGGCCTACAAGATGTGCATCCAAACATCTGCCTCAAAGGCAAAGGTAATCTCTAGACAAGCTATTGCTAGTGTTCATGATTATGGTAAGATGCAAGAGTATGCACGCGAAGAAGCTGGCTCACGCTTCTTAATTGTGATTATAGTTGGCGTCGATAACAATTGGGCAGTTATTGTTGAGTCTGGTGCTAGGGATGGGTGGACCCACTTGCTTACCGTCTTTCATGATAACCACATTGGGTTGCTTACTGAAAGGGGTGATCGAGAGCTTCACATTCTCGTCAAAAGCTTATTTACCTCTTTACTTAATGTCTTGGGGCGTTCACTATGTGTAAAACTACCATATCATGTGCGTTCAAGAAATGTTTGTAAAACCCCTTATCTGTGAATTTTGTTAGGAATATAATGTACCCTTTTATTTTAAAATCTGTAAGTTTCTTTCAGATTTGAAAAAATAATGCCCTTCTTTATATATACTTCTGTAAGTTTCAAGAACTTTAAATACCCTTCTGTTGAACTCACGTAATAGGTTACATTTTTATTAGGTGACCTCCCCGGGCTTAATGTATACAACTCCATTTCCTATTTTACTTCCTTCCTTATATATAGAGCTACATTTTACAATCCATTACCATATATATATATATATGTCGCACTTTATGATTCATCAAAGAAGTCAAATCTAGCCAAATATTGCCATCTTTCCATAAATTTAGCAAACGCTACATCATTTTGAATATTTTTAACAGTAGAAGCCTCGTACCATCCAAAAAATACACCTCTTGGTCTTGTTAATGAATATTAAAGATGTTTTATTCTTTTATGGTTTCAAGAAAATCTTGCCATGAATACACTAGACCTTTGTCAATTTTGACACATATTAATTTTGTCTATGTATGCTGTTTGCCAAAAGCTTACAAGGATTTTATGCCAATGAGTGATACTTAGAGATTATCACAAAAATGATAGTAATTTCTTCATTTTACTTTTTTTTAACCTTATGCATTAGATTGATAGTTGCCTTTAAACATCAATATGATAACATTGTTGTATTTGACTATACTTGAGGGAGATACAGGAGGAGCGAGATTGCGTAAGTAGTTCTAAGAGGAAGGACTCACTCCGAAGAAGTGCACATACAACCAAAGTTGACCGCAAAATTTTGTGTACATTAAAAAAGGATCTACCATATGTATAAAGCCTTTGCATGCTATTACAACTTAATCACCTTATTTTTGTGGTGCATATCAAGCGTGGTCTTGGAGACCAATCTAATATTCCCCTCTTTAAGATCGATTACAGAAAAATTTTGACAGACCAATAGAAAATATGCAGAGGAGTGAAGGCCTCCTTGGACAAAGTAGGGTGAGTGATACGCTATGTAGGGAATCAGAGTGGGACAACAAACATGGACTCAATCTCAAACATCTCAGGTAGCTAGGGCTTTCCCTCTTGAGCCAATCGGCTCGTGGAAAAATCATTGTGAAGAGATCTCCGAGCTGTTGACGAGTGTCGTATACCTTGAGCCGGTGGTGGGGCATGATGCATGCTAGGAGACTAGGTTGGGGGGCTATTGGGGGGGACTGGGTGGTGTGTATGGAGGCGGAGTGATGGAGTCAGAAAGTGGGGGAGGATGGGCAGTTGGTGATGGCAAAGCTGAGATGGAAGGAGTCTACTCAAACACATCTTGTTGTAGAGGGTCAAATCGCTTCCTTATAGGAACCCAATGCCACTAGATTGTCGTAGGTCAAGCCTATATGGCAAGCTTGTTCTTCATGGCGACAAACATACACCTGCTACCAAGCATCAATTGATTGGGCACCCGTCTCTGAAGAGGTGCAAGCCTGTGCACCCTAAGTCTTTGTTTGCTGTGCGCGGCCAACCTTGGTAGTATAGGTATGTGGCATGCATATGCGAGGACAAGCCTTTGTAAGATGGCCCATCTTTTTGCATACATAGTGCTGGTTCTCGAGTCTCGAATACTCCTTGCTCTGGCGGAACCATCTACCACTCACCCTAGGTAGTAGGACTATCTTCAAGAGAGTAGGTGTCCTGAACCCTTAGGTATACCTGTTGCCTTGGCAGCAACTAAAGTTTCCGTGCGCGGTGTCTCCAAGACGGCGGTCCCAATCTCAAAACCAATTGTAAAGCTTATGGTAGATAGATTGGATATGCATGGGTCATGTGAGCTACCACAAGTAGCATGTGGCTATCAAGTGTGTAGCATGTGTATAGGAAATGAGTAGCTTGTGTGAGGCTTGATAGGTTCCATAAAAAAAATATGACTATGCACATAAAGGGTGGTGCATGCTTGGCTTAAGGATTCATTCTCACCATGAGTGTGAGCTATAGGTTTACCTCAACAAATGACCCTGTAAGTTGAACCTTACACGATAGAGCAAAGACAATAGATAATTAGAAAACACCATTTTAGATGAAATGAGAAAATCCCACAACTCTGGGACTAATTTCAACGCCTATGGATTCCTATTTCCCATTAAATTTGGAAAAAATTCATTTAATTTGGGAATGTGACAAAGAGATAGATTCTCAAGAAAATGGTGGTGTTGAGAAACACCTTTTAAAATTTTTATTTTTATGTGGGTGTTTCAAAACACTTCATAAAAGAGATAGATTCTCAATAAAATGGTGGTGTTGAGAAACACCTTTTAAAAATTTTATTTTTATGTGGGTGTTTCAAAACACTTCATAAAAGAGATAGATTCCCAAGAAAATGGTGGTGTTGAGAAACACCTTTTAGATTTTTTATTTTTATGTGGGTGTTTAAAAATACTTCATAAAATCATACATAAGCTGGGGAAATAAAACAATGAGCAAGCTATGAAATGCTATTCAATTTCTCCTATTAAGCTAGCTTGTGCCTTCTCCATGACATTTGATGGGATCTTGATTGTTTCCGCAATTCTTCCACCCCTTGGAGTCCATGACCATACAATTGTATCAACACACTCCCAGCGCTTTGGGTCAGCAAGATTGCAGCACCAACTCTTTTTCCAACAATCCTCATACTGTTCTTGGATTGTGGGATTTCGTTTTCGATGTTTTGGTGCCCGATACTGAATCATAACTTTCTTGTAGTTAGGAGATGATTTTTCTACATCAACGTTTGACTCTGCCACTCCTAGCCATATCGGATATTCAGGATCTGTGGATCTCACAAGAACAAGATCCCCTTTTCTTACATCAATTTGAGGCCTAAAGGCCTCTTGTGGCCTTGCACTTTGAGGACCAACATAGTGATCATTCAATTCTTCATATCCTTGAAACTCATCTCTGTCTTCCTCTATCTCTTGCATTCGATGACTCCCTATAGTCTTTGGCCAAAATGTTGTATATTCACCAATGTGTTTATTGGTTGGTTGTTCAAGCTCATTGATTATGTTTTGCCAATACGTGATAACAGGCTCCATGTATTTTGTCGAGTCATGGTCCTTTCCCTTTAATAGAGAACATCTTTTTCAAAATTCAAGATATGACTTAATCCCTTGAATAACAAGCGGACTATCTCTCACATAGTCTCCTATAGGTACCACATCTAGACAGCCTATTGGTAATTTTGGTTTTCCCTGGTCATCTTTTTTCCACAACTCAATTCCCGACTTCTTTGGCATCCAATCGGGTGATTTGGGATGAATTTTGTACTCCATTAGTGGGACTTCACCTTGCATATAGAAACAAAATTGAAGTGGCTTAGAGTGTCCGACTAGAGCATCTTGTCCGTCACACATGTACCCTTGCACAAAGGATTTAAAGTCGGGAACTTGTGTCATCAAAAATGGTGTTGGAGCTGAGATTTCACATTTTTGAAAATGTTCCATCAGATGTGGAAAAGTGAATGTCATTCCTGTTCGCAATCTTTCTGAGAACCTACTAAACATTGCATCTATGTCCTCATGTGTATGACCCACCATTAAGAATCCCAAATGCACGGTTTTGAAAACTCCTTTTGCTACTAACAAGGATAAGTATGCAAACAAATATCGATTTTTATTATCTCCTGCTCAATTATCTAGCTGTAGCAAAAGATTCTCAGGAAATTTTTGAAATACAGGAGTGGATATGGTATCCACAACACATTGAGAGGAAGTTGATTGTATGTGTACACTCTCTTCATTTCATCCTTGGATGGCCAACGGTGGTGTCATTGTTGAGCATTCCTCTCACGCTCTTGCTTCATTTTGTTTTGGAGGTCTAGAGCTCTCCTTGAGTTCAATGCATTGAATAATGTTACATTGCTGCGTGGCATACCGTCATGGCATAAATCTCCTTGTCCATGGTTTTCTGTTCTTTCCAGATTCTGTAAGTATAATGCAAGGGAACCAATTGTAGCATTGGGATCTGAAGGCCATAGACCATTAAGTGAGAAGTGACCATACATTCCATGACCATGTCCATGTGTTATCATACCTATTAATGATACTTGCAATTGATATGCATTCGCATAATCTTTTGAGTTCACACGCAACCTAGGTATTGCTGTCTTTTTTTAATCCATTTTATCATGTATAATGCATAAATACTTATCCTTTTGCAACTGGGAGAACTTATGCCAGGTGTAGTACACATTCCTACAACTTTGTTGTTGCAACATGTGAATTCGACGTTCATCCTTCAAACGTTCAATCATCTCGTCATCCTTTGTTGACTTTAGTTGAGAATTTTTCCGAGTACACACAACACATTTCGAGAACTCACTTGTTTTTGACAATGTCACATTAGCAAACTCTGTATTCCAAATCCTATTGAATGTCGGGTTAGACATTGGCTTGAGACTCATATTGTCAAGTGTTTTATTGACATCATGTAAAATGTCTACTTGCTTGTACGTGTTTGGTATTGCAAGCAAAGTTTCCCTAGTACCATCTTCCATGGTTCTACTCGTAAATTCTCTCCCAGTTTTCATCAACAAAAGAGCGCATTAATGCCCTTCCCATTTCTGTATGGTCTCTTCCTTTTCTCATGACACCATCATTACCATGCACTGAGAGTCTAACCCCATTCTCAAAATGCTCACGGTAACGATACAATGAAGTTTTTGGAATGCCATGAATTTAGTACCAAGCTCTACTGCAAACCTCACTGCCATTAAAAGAAAACCTCACTGCAAACCTCACTGCCATTAAAAGAAAACACATAGCATGTCTTTGTACTTGTTTTGTTCTCACGCCATGCAGTCAACATTGTATCATACACATAGTTTGTTCTATTTTCCAAACTCTGTCCCCAAAATTCATTGTGCATAGCCATGACCTTATCTTGATTGGCATATTGACTACACCTTTTGGAACAACAGTATATGGTTGAAACAAGCTGAGCAGATGCTAGAGATGCTTGATTAGATCTCTTATAAGCTTTCACTGACATTTTTGGCTTCCTATTTACAAAGCAATATTTTCGCTTTTTTGAAATAGGCTCTACCAAATAAGCTGATTCAATGCATGTGTCTTGTAACGCATGCATAGCATGTAGATCCTCGTAGCATAACAATTCTTTTCCATCCATAGTTGTCAGTCTCTTGATAGGCCAACAAACTAGATTAATGTTGCATACACTAGCTTCTGCAGAAATAGTAGCCTCATTTGCATAGGATGTTTCGATACCAATACAAATGTTATCTTCACCTAGCTCACCAAAGTTTACAGAGTCAAACGGACACACATACATGACAACCCCTTTGGCTACTACATGTGTTTTGCTTTCATCCCAAAGTTGAACCCACTTATCCTTCCAAACCTCTCTGTAGCTCATTCCATTACATTGTGCATCCAATGCTCCTTCTGCTTTGTTAGTCTCATACATAGAAGCCCCTTTGTACTGCATCTCCTTTATATGTTGCAACAACCCACTACTCCATTTCACGATACTATGAAAAGCATCTCCCACTGTCAATGCATTCATTGTTGAAAAAGGGATGAGTGCTTTCTTTTCAAAACACAAATCAACTGACACCGATACATTGTCTTCCCCAATAAGCATGCCAGAACAATATGCACTTGGATTTATTTCAAATACAGTCCCAATGGCAACCTTTTGTGTTGCTACAAACATGCACACTCTATCACCATGATTGAAATTAGCCATACCTGCAAGAAGATTTGCAAGAATAATTGTTAAACAAACCGCTTGCAGAGTATATTGATTTACGTAGCATAAAGCATAACAAGTATGTATGTGGGTGTTTCATGAGAAGCACCCTGTGGCCTGAAGGTCATAGGGTTCCCTCTATGATACTAAGAACATCTTTGTGCTCTATGCTCTATCGTCTATGCTCTATGATCTATATTGACTTCCTATGGCCCCTAGACCACAAGGCGCCCTCATTGTTTCCAAAAAACCCTCATTGTTTTGCTATGGCCCCAGGGCCATAGCTCTCTATGCCGGTATAAAGCATATTTGCTCTATATTAGCTCCCTAAGGCCTGAAGGCCATAGGGTTTTCCTCACGATCACCTCACAGAGTTTCACGTCAAGTATATATACATCGTATGGCACCCCATGACCCTAGGGCCATAGGATCTCCAAATGAAACATACGACAATGTATGGCCCTTGAGCTTATACATTGCAACCCCATGACTCTAGGGCCATAGGATCGTCATATGAAACATACGAAAATGTATGGCCCTTGAGCTTATACATTGCAACCCCAAGACCCTAGGACTGTAGGATTTCCAAAGGGAACATAGGGCAACGTATGGCCCTTGAGCTTATACATTGACACCCTATGGCCCTAGGGCCACAAGACTTCAAAAAATACAAAAGGACAACCTATGGCCCTAAGCCCAAGGGTGTGAGCATTGACACCCTATGGCTCTAGGGCCACAAGACTTCAAAACATACAAAAAGACAACCTATGGCCCTAAGCCCAAGGGTGTGAGCATTGACACCCTATGGCCCTAGGGCCACAAGACATTCAACACATACAAAAAGACAACCTATGGCCCTAAGCCCAAGGGTGTGAGCATTGAAACCCTGTGGCCCTAGGGCCACAAGACTTAAAAACATCCAAAAAGACAACCTATGGCCCTAAGCTCAAGGGTGTGAGCATTGACACCCTATGGCTCTAGGGCCACAAGACTTCAAAACATACAAAAAGACAACCTATGGCCAAGATCTCAAAGGTGGCCAAGATATCAATGCAACCCCATGGCCCTAGGGCCATAGGATCTCTATATGGAACATGTGGCACCCTATGGCCCTTGAGCTTATACATTGCCACCCCATGACCCTAGGGCCATAGGATTTCCAAATGGAACATAGGCAATGTATGGCCCTTGAGGCCCTAGGGCCACAAGATCTCACAACATACAATAAGAGAACCTAAGGTCCCTAAGATCAAGGGTGCGGGTTCAAGGGTGGCCAAGATATCAATGCAACCCCATGGCCCTAGGGCCATAGGATCTCTATATGGGACATGTGGCACCCTATGGACCTTGAGCGTATACATTGCCACCCCATTACCCTAGGGCCATAGGATTTCCAAATGGAACATAGGCAATGTATGGCCCTTGAGCTTATACATTGCCACCCCATTACCCTAGGGCCATAGGATTTTCGAATGGAACATAGGCAATGTATGGCCATTAAGCTTATACATTGCCGCCCCATGGCCCTAGGGCCGTAGGATCTCCATATGGGACATATGGCACCCTATGGCCCTTGAGCTTACATATTGCCACCCCATGACTCTAGGGCCATAGGATCTCCAACTGGAACATAGGGCTATGTATTGGAGTTTATCCATTGTCGCCCCTAAACCCTAGGGCCATAGGATTTCCAAATGGAATATAGGGCAACTTATGCTCTTGAGCTTATACATTGCCACCCTATGTCCCTAGGTCCACAAGCTTTCACATTGCCACCGTAGGGCCACAAGGATCTCACAAGATAGAAGAAGAAAACCCTAGGACATAAGATTTTCAAATGGAACTGAGTGCATGCTTTGATCCTTGACCTCCAACATTGCCGTCCTATGGTGTGAGCCCAGGGGTGGTTGAGGTGTCTTCATAATAATTTCGGCCATTCAAGGGATATCCGCAAGTGTCATAAATTTAAAAAATAATTAAATAATAATAATAATAAATTTAACGCTACGACAAACTTTGTCATAATGGGTTTTCAAATACACTTATTGATATCGGACAAAAAAATTACGCGCAATTTTCGGGATCATTTTTTTAAAATTTAACTATTTTTAGTGTATTTTTTACTATTCATATTTTTCTTTTGAAGTCAAATTTTGCTTCATGAGTGTTGTTCCACTCGTACTACAAAGATATGGACATTGACAAAGCCTTGCACCAAGTTTTTTTTTTTCTTCTTCTGAAAAGCTCTTTCAATTTTGGAGCCGACGAGCTATGTCTCATTTTCGCACAAAGCCTAGAATTCTAGTAATCTTGACTGCAAACACGTGAGAACAACCCCTACATTCAAAATTCAAAATTTGAATTTCTAGCCTAACCTAACTAACCTTATCTCTCTCTCTTTCTCTCTCTACCAAAAAATTTTCTGCGCTGTCGCTCTCTTTCTCTCTCTCGTTTCTTGCTCGAAACCTACACAGAAACCTGCACAGAGCTTGTCTTTCTCTGTCTCTCTCTCCCTCTCTCCCTACGCATACGGTTCTACGCCATCGTTGCGACGCGCACACAGATCTACGCGAAGCCATCACCACAACCTTCAATAGAAGGACTACTGTCGCGACCTCCCAAACACAGACCTGTTACCATCATCGTCGCGGCCTCAACACACCTAAGTGACTGCTTGCTACTGCTGCAGCCGGTTTTCATCAAACACAGACTTACTCAGAGGTAACCTGTAGAAACCCTAATCTTTTTGCTTAATTCGGTTTTAACTGTTCTTAATCTAATTACATTTTAGCTAAGTTGTGAATCACCTCTCTCTAAAACAATAAACAAAAATCATTAATTACATCTCTAAAACTGTAAAACTGTAGACTGTAGAACTATAAAACAGAAAAAATCTCTAATTAGAGATCTAAAACTGTAATACAGAATACTGTAATTAGATACCTAAAAATATAAAATAGAAGACACTAATTAGGGACCTAAATTTGTAAAACGAAAAACTCTTATTAGGGATCTAAATCTGTAAAATAGAAAACTCCTCATAAGTGACCTAATACTATAAAATTATAAAACTCTAACTGCAAAAATCTCTAATTACAAAAAAAATTTATAAACCTGCAAATACAAAAGACAATAACTACAGAAAATGCTGAAACTATGGATACCTGTAATTGGGTTGTGTGGAGTTGGGCACACATTGTAAGAGGACGCGTAGAGCACGCTGTTGTATGAGGATGGATTACGGTTCAGTTGCAGGAGGATGGGAAAAAAAAAGAGGCAAAAAGATTGGAAAGAAAGTGTACACTATATGTGTTTGTAAGATATGGTGTAATATAGTTTCTTTAAATTCATTTGTAGTCACTAAAATAAAACTAGACATCGAATCTTTAGAAGGGCAGACAGGGTGTGGCTACATAGGGTTTCACCTCATACTAAAGAATAACATATGGCCCTAAGGCACCCTATGACCATAAGGCCATAGGGTGGTCTCACATCGTACTATAGGGTGACCAATGTCCCATCTGGCCATAGGGTGCCAATGTACAATCTCAAGGGTCAAAGGGTTCCGTATGTTTCTATTGAAGATCCTATGGCCATAGGGCCATAGGATCTCCAAAACATATATATGACACTATGGCCATAGGATCACATGGTGCTCTATGTCCGATCTAGAGACCTTGTGGCCCAAGGGCCTTAGGGTGGCAATGTACAATCTCAAAGTTCCCTATGTTCCTTTTGGAGATAGGGTGGCACTAGGGCCATAGAATCTCCAAAAGCAACATAAAGAACCTAGGGCCATAGGATCAAAGGGTGACCTATTGGAGACCTTGTGGCCCAAGGGCCATAGTGTGGGAATGTACAATCTCAAGGGCCATAGGGTTCCCTATGTTCCTTTTGGAGATCCTATGGTCCTCGAGCCATAGGATCTCCAAAATGAACATATGGCCCTACGGACATAGGATCACAGGGTTCCCTATGTTTCTTTTGGAGATCCTATGGTCCTCGGGCCATAGGATCTCCAAAATGAACATATGGCCCTACGGACATAGGATCACAGGGTGCCCTATGTCCCATCAAGAGACACTGTGGCCCAAGGGCCATCGGATGGCAATGTACAATCTCAAGGGCCATATGATTCCCTATGTTCCTTCTGAAGATCCTATGGCCCTAGCGCCATAGAATCTCCAAAAGGAACATAAGGAACCTATGGCCATAGGATCAAAAGGTGCCCTATGTTCCATCTTGAGACCTTGTGGCCCAAGGGCCATAGGGTGTATTTGTACAATCTCAAGGGCCATAGGGTTCCATATGTTTTTTTTGGAGATCCTATGGCCCTATATCCATAGGATCACAGGGTGCCGTACGTCCCATCTAGAGACCTTGTGGCCCAAGGGCCATAGGGTGACAACCTACAATCTGAAGGGCCATAGGATTCCCTATGTTCCCTAGGGTCACAAGGTGCCCTACGTTCCATCTGAAGACCCTATGGCCCAAGTGCCATAGGGTGGCAATGTACAATCGCAAGGGCCATATGATTCCGTATGTTCCTTTTCGAGATCATATGGCCCTAGAGCCCTAGGTGCATGGGGCTACCATGGTGCCCGTTAATATGCACCATGGTGTACCCTATGTATGTAGGCCACGCTCGGGCCCTTGGATGCCCTCTGTCCCATCTAAAGACCTTGTGGTCCAAGGGCCATAGGGTGACAATCTACAATATCTAGGGCCATAGGATTCCCTATGTTCCCTAGGGTCAACAGGTGCCCTACTTTCCATCTGAAAGAATGAGGGTACCATGTGGCCTTCCGGCCATAGGATCTCTATGTAGAGCATAGAGCAAAGAGCATAGAGAGATGTTTACTAACATAGAGGGAACCCTATTGCCTTCAGGCCACAGGGTGTCAATATAGAGATAATAGAGTTTGTTATTAGCATAGAGGGGACCCTATGGCCTTCAGCCCACAAGGTCTCCTCAATATAGAGAAAATAGTGTTTTTTACTAGCATAGAGAGCACCCTATGGACCTGGGTCCATAGGTTGCCAAAAAATTGTCATGAATGGTTTCTTTAAAACATACAGGGAACCTTGTGCCCTTAGGGTCATAAGATGTGTAGAGTATAGAGAGGTTCTTACTAGAATACAGGGGACTCTATGGCCTGAAGGCCACAGGGTCCCAATATGGAGCATAGGTCAGTTCTTACTAGCATAGAGAGACCAAATAGTTCTTTATACATGGGGCCTTAAGGTGTCAAAACAATGAGGGCACCTTGTGGCCTTGGGCCCATAGGATGTCAATTTAGAGCATAGAGCATAGAGCATAGAGAGCTTCTTACTACCATAGAGGGAACCCTATGGCCTTCATAATACACGGTGTCAATATAGAGATAACAGAGGTTCTTACTAGCATAGAGGGGACCCTATGGCCTTCATCCCACAAGGTCTCCTCAATATAAAGAAAATAGTGTTTTTTACTGGCATAGAGAGCACCCTATGGACCTAGGTCCATAGGTTGCCAAAAAACTGTCATGAATGGTTTCTGTAAAACATACAAGGCACCTTGTGTCCTTAGGGTCATAAGATGTGTAGAGCATAGAGAGGTTCTTACTAGCATACAGAGAACCCTATGGCCTGAACGCCATAGGGTCCCAATATAGAGCATAGATCGGTTCTTGCTAGCATAGAGAGACCAAATAGTGCTTTATACGTGGGAGCATAATGTGCCAAAACAATGAGGGTTTTTACAAAACTATGAGGGCACCTTGTGGCCTTGGGGCCATAGGATGTCAATATAGAGCATAGAGCATAGAGAGCTTCATACTATCATAGAGGGAACCCTATGGCCTTCAGGCCACAGGGTGTCAACGTAGAGAAAAAAGAGGTTCTTACTAGCATATAGGGGACCCTATGGCCTTCATCCCACAAGGTCTCCTCAATGGCATAGAGAGAATCCTATGGCCCTGGGTCCATAGGTTGCCAAAAAACCCTCATGAAGGGTTTCTTCAAAACATATAGGATGTGTAGAACATAGAGAGTTACTTACTAGCATAGGGGGGACCCTATGGCCTTCAGGCCATAGGGTGCCAATATAGAGCATAGATCGGTTCTTACTAACATAGAGAGACCAAATAGTGCTTTATACATGTGGCCATAGGGTGCCAAAACAACATTGAGGGTTTTTGCGAAACAATGAGGGCACCTTGTGGCCTTGGGGCCATAGGATGTCAATATAGAGCATAGAGAGATTCTTACTAGCATACAAGGAACCCTATCGCCTTCAGGCTACAGGGTGTCAACGTAGAGAAAACAAAGGTTCTCACTAGCATAGAGGGGAACCTATGGCCTTTAGCCCACAAAGTCTCCTCAATATAGAGAAAATAGTGTTTTTACTAGCATAGAGAGCACCCTATGGCCCTGGGTCCATAGGTTGCCAAAAAACTATCATGAAGAGTTTCTTCAAAACATAGAGGGCACCTTGTGCCCTTGGGGTCATAGTATGTGTAGAGCATAGAGAGGTTCTTACTAACATACAGGGGACACTATGGCCTGAATTAGGGTGCCAATATAGAGAATAGATCGGTTCTTACTAGCACAGAGCGGACCCTATGGCCTTCAGGCCAAAGGGTGCCAATATAGAACAAAGATCAGTTCTTACTAGCATAGAGAGACCAAATAGTTCTTTATACCTGGGGCCACAGGGTACCAAAACAATGAGGGTTGTTCAATGGCATAGAGAGCACCCTATGGCCCTGGGTCCATAGGTTGCCAAAAAACCCTCCTGAAGGGTTTCTTCAAAACATAGAGGGAAACTTGTGGCCTAGGGGTCATCGGATGTGTAGAGCATAGAGAGGTTCTTACTAGCATATAGGGGACCCTATGAAGGCCATAGGGTGCCAATATAGAGCATAGATCGGTTCTTACTAGCAAAGATCGGACCCTATGGCCTTCAGGCCAAAGGGTGCCAATATAGAGCATGGAGAGGCTCTTACTAGAATATAGGGGACCATATGGCTTTCAAGTCACATGGTGCCAATATAGAGCTAGCATATAGAACATCCTGACCTAGGGGGATTGGTTGTCAAAAATCCATCATGGAAGGGTTCCTATGGCCTTCAGCCCAGAAGGTCTTCTCAATAGAGAGAATAGTATTTTTCATTGGCATATATAGCACCCTTGGGGCCCTTGAGGCCAACCCTATGGCCTTCAGGTCTTAGGGAGCTAATATAGAGCATGGTGCTTTATATCAGCATAGAGAGATATGGCCCTAGGGCCATAGCAAAACAATGAGGTGTTTTTGGAAACGATGAGGGCACCTTGTGGTCTGGGGGCCATAGGAAGTCAATATAGATCATAGAGCATAGACGATAGAGCATAGAGCACAAAGAGATTCTTAGTAGCATAGAGGGAACCCTATGACCTTCAGGCCCCAGGGTGCCATTATAGAGTAAACAGAGGTTCTTACTAGCATATAGGGGACCCTATGGACTTCATCCCACAAGGTCTCCTCAATACAGAGCAAATAGTGGTTTTTACTTGCATGGAGAGCACCATATGGCCCTGGGGTCATAGGTTACCGGAAAATCCTCATGAAGCGTTTCTTTAAAACATTGTGGCCACCTTGTGGCCTTGGGGCCATATGATGCCAATGTAGAGCATAGAGAGCTTCTTACTAGCATGCAGGGGACCCTATGGCCTTCAGGCCACATGATGCCATATGGTGTTGGTGTAGAGGCTCTAAAGGGGTATTTAGGCCATTCAAGGGATACTTCTTTGAGGGTCCTCTAATTTCATAAGGGAACATGTGATCACACTACCATAGAGTGGCCTAGGTACACTTGTAGAACCATTTTTTTGGCACCCTTTGGACCTGGGACCACATGGTTTAACATAGAGGTGACTCTATGGCCCTAGGTCCATATGGATGTAATAATATCCATCTTGTCTAAATATATGTCATTCTTTTTACAGAAAATGTCTCAGAAGAGAAAGTCAAAGTGAGTTGATGCAACAGGCTCAACACCAAGTTCTTGGTATCTAGATTTTCACTTACCAAATGGTGGAAGTGATGAGAAAGTCCACTTGTTCTTTCAAGATAAAGAGCAATTGCCCTTCAAGGACTATGGTATTTTCAAGGAGATAAAGAAATATTGTTCAGATCTTGAAATGTCTCCATGCCTTGGAGTAAAACTACTCAATGGTGACTCCTACTTGTTGGAGCCTGTGGCCTTTGCTCAAAAATTGGTGAAGGTTGATTATGAAGGAGTGACAATGACAAAAGCAGGGTGGGTGGATCTTCAAGACGACACTCCAAGTGAGAACTTTATAGACTTATATATTGAGGGCTTTAAGAAAGTCAATCAATATTTAGGTAAATTGAGCAGCACAAAGAAGAATAAGAAGCGAAAGAATGAAGACACAGGTACAAAAAAATCAATCTAAAACGCTCAAGGAGAGTCAGACTCCCTCACTTGGAGAAAATAGTGGAAATGTGGCCGAAGAAAATCTTTCTGTTATACCCTTACAGACTCAAGAATTAGGAGATTCTAGTGGACTTGCAACCCTAACAGTTGGAACCCTCTCAGTGGCAGTGGTTGTGGACTCAGCATCCTTCGCTGTGTTGGACTCTATTATACAGCCCAAAGAAAAAGATCTTGATAAAGAAGTTACCAAAACTTCTAAGAGTGGGCTAGATGGATACGTCAAAATTGACCACTATTTTAAATTTGGTATACAATTTACCCAATTGATCCCAGTTGAGCAATGCAACCTTGCACCACATGGCTATAGATGCAGACCATTGTCACATGTATATGTGAAATATCTCTTGAAGCAATTTGCGGGGCACTCTAGGCCAGTCTCCAGTGCAACAAACTTGATGCCGTATAACCCAATTACAAAAATGCCTTTACAAACAGCTAAAGTGCATGTAGACAATCTATCAACATCAAGCTATCAACATACCACTACTGGATTCTAGCTGGTCAGCATTCCATCATAGTGGCTAGAGCTTTTTTACGTAACAACAGCACTATGTATGATTTGAGAAAAGAGTTCTACAAGTTTAGAACTGCAAGGATAGTGGTAGACGCTCCAAAATAGGTTGCTGTTCGAATTTCTAAAATAGAGAACATGGAGAGAATAACAGCAATGAAACACCAGCCTTATGTGGAGGTCTTGAAGCATGGCCGTAGTCAATGGCTTGCATATTCTAAACCAACAAAACCCAAGGCAGGTGTTCTTGTCGGTCATCCGAGTCGAGCAGGTTGGGATGTAAGTTCCACTTCCCTATGCTTGTTTTTGTTACAAATATGTCTTGAAATAAAGTTAATTTTCTTTTCTTTATTTTGAAGGCCTTTGTAAATGTGGCGAACATCGTGTTCAACCATAAATCATTTACCAACAAAGAAGCACACATGGTCATGTACGATGATGAAATCTATGATCAGTGGATACACATCTTGGAGAAGCATCAGACATCAACTGCTCGTGGGCGACAACCAAGCATAACAACCTTTAGATGCCTAGCTATTTTAGAAGATAATGATGTCAAGCTACTACAACAAGAGCTGGCAAATGAGAAGATCTGCTTAGTGAAGCAACCACGTCAAGCGGGCATGCTCGACCTCACTGCACGTGTAACGGTCTTAAAGAAGACCAGGGTTTTTGAGACTCAAATGTTGATGGAATTTAAAGAGATAGATCCATCAGCAATAGCAGTTACTTCATGGGATAAATGTAAGTCTCATTATAACATTACAGATGAGATTTACAAATCTCACTTCACGAGTTGTACGCAATGGCTAAATCTCCTTCTACAAAAAGGAAAGGAGAAAGAGCCAATTCCTGAGATCACTAGGGGATATGTGCAGTGGATCATTGCACAAAATAATGGTACTTCTAGTTTGCAATTCATTTTACCATGGACAATCAAGTGTGTTGGAAAGAATTTGGAAGGCATTGAGTTTCTCTGCAGTGAGAATAGCTCTAAAATTCGTGTTGGTGTTTGCATCATAGACAAAACACACAAAAGTCTTACATCTAGTGGTTGGAGTGCTGCCCAATTTGGTAAAGTAATTGATGGAGTATGTGGGGTAGCACATCAACCATCAGAGTTTTTAATTGCCGGCTTAGTCAAGGATCAGCATGCTGCTTCCCTAGAGAAGGCAATTTTTGAAAAAGCTAAATGGTATGAAATGCACATTCTACCTTTGAGCTCCTTAATGGGATCAGAGACCATCCAAACATGTGCTCTTCACGAAGTAATTTTTGGAGTTTGGCCATTTTTCAGTTAAGGAGAGCAGTACACCAACTACTCTAGTGTTAAAGAGTCATTGTTGGAGCCAATGCATAGTCTCTGCATCAATGACGACGAGTATGATGCTGTGACCACAGCCAAATCCTTTTTTGTACATCGTGCAATCAAATGCATTTGTCTCAAAGAAGATGATCAAGTGATAGATATCTTCTCATTACGCTATTGGACTAAAGAGGCACTACAACAACAGAGAAAGGTGATATCAGTTGCATGTAGTAGTGATCAAATGACGCAATTGGAATCTCTTTGCCATTCCATAGTGGAAGAAGACCTTGATCTTAGAAGGTGGGCAGGTGTGGATAACACAGAGAAAGTCAATGCCTAGGATTCAGAGGAAGAAGAAATTGAAGAACCATTGGATGCAAGTGCTGAGGCCATTCTAGAAAGTCTACAGGAAACAGGTTAAGCTAGCCACCCATGATATTACGTTACTGATATTTAAATTATTATTGTTGTCATTTTATTTTATTGGTCCCATCTCAAATCTGCCCATGATGTTAAAAACATTGATGTTTGGCTCGTTATTTTTCTCAATTTATTTTCTTTGGAAAAATGTGAACTTGTGAGTTTGAGTTTTTTCACAATAAATGAATTAGACTTAAGTGTATGATATTATATGGACATGTTTTGGTAAATAGAATTCTACATTTCTATATGGTCATAAGATATATATTATGTAATACTTTAAAGTTAATTGATCATATGAGGTTTGGGAAGAATACACTATGACTTGAGGATCATAGAGTTCTTTGTAGACTTGAGGATCATAGAGTACTTTGTAGACATGACATCCTATGGCCCTAGGGCCATAGAATCCCCCAAAAGAAAATGGGATACCCTACAACCTTACAGATGTAGGGTGATTACACCGAGTCTCTAAAAGAGCACATAAGCATCCGGGTTACTCTATAGCATTAGGCCCATAGGGTGTCAACATAGAATCCCCCAAAAGCATTTGGCTAACCTACAATATTACGGATATAGGGTGATTACATATAGTCTTTAAAAGGGCACATAAGCATTTAGGCTAGTCTACAGTCTTAAGGCCATAGGGTGTCAACACAGCTATCCTACAATCTTATGTATATAGAGAGATTACATAAAGTCTCTAAACGAGCACATGAGTATTTGGGCTATTCTAGAAGGAAACATAAGTTATCCAAGAGCATTTGGGATACCCTAAGGCCTTAGGGCCATAGGGTGGTGACATAGAATCTCCACAGGGGCACTTAAATCACCCCATGGATGCAAATCACCTAGCTCTTATGGACACATCTTATAAAACATCACATGACACCCTATGGCCTTCAGACCATAGGTTGGTTATTCTAGGTCACCTAAAGACACTTTAAGTGTTTCAAGAACATTTTTCGTTGGCCTTATATCTTGTGTCCATATACATTAGGGACATATCTTTCTTATCTTGTGATTAAGGTTTAATATTCTATTGAGAATGAAATAAGCTAGAAAAAACTAAAAAGTATTTAGTCCTCAAAATTCCAAAATGAGAGTTTGAACAATTGATGTATGATCATTTTTTATTGGGTGTAAGTTCTTCTATTGTGAATTGATGGTGTAAGCGTTTGAAATAATTACCTTTGTATTGCAACTAACTAGATTAAACATATATTCAACATTTGTTGTAAATGCCAATTATTTTCTTAGATAGTAAACATCGAGTATAAATGGTTATTGAAGCATTTGTCCTTTGGATTATGTGAAGATCTAGTTCTTTGATTGTAACAAGATTTTATTCAAAGATATAAAGTGCGAGTATTTTGTTACAAACTATGATTTTGTTTCTCTTCTAGATGATGCAAAGAATTGGAATTTATATCTTGAATTTTTTTCAATAGACGGAAGCTAGGACTAGTAGAATTTTTTAGCTTGTCATGTAGCAATCGGAACATTGTATCAAGGTTTATTGCAAAGAAATGATTGTATAATGTATAACCATTGTTTAAGTTTGTAAATTGAAAGTAGAAGGCAATGCAAGTTCCAAAACATGTGCAATGCCATAAGGAGAATCCAGCACAAATACTTTTGCCCCTCAGGATTTGTAAATCAAAGTGCATGTTGAGCCGGACCTTCCATCCACCAACAGATCAATGCATTTGTGAATTAGAGTAATTGCAAATTTGATTTAAATGTTTGAATGTTATGATGATATTTGAAGGCAAAGACCCCTTCAACTGTGTGGCGAAGCAACAAGTGTATGATGTATGATAATGATTCAATTTTGTATATCGTGCTGCATATTTATCGCAGTATTAACTTACACATTTTGCTAGCATAGAGGACACCCTATGGCCCTAGGACCATAGGATGCCATCATATCCCATGTACAATTTCTCTTTTACCATAGAGGACATCTTATGGATCTAGGGTCATAAGACGCCAACATAGTGCATAAATGGCTTCTTATAAGTATACACGTAAACATAGTGCATAGAGGGAATTTTACTAGCATAAAGACCGCTCTATGGCCTTGGGACCATAGGGTGCCAACATAGAGCATAGAGGGATTTTTATTAGCACCTTGTTGCCCTTGGGACGCCATAGTGCCATAAAGTGGTTTTTGTATATATAGTAGAGCATTCTTAGACACATGATAGTAGCAAAGAGGACACCCTATAGCCCTACGGTTTCCTTCTACCCCTAGGGCCATACATTGCCAACATATAGTATACATGGTTTCTTCATAGAGCAAACCTTTAGCCCTACGCAATAGAGTGGAAGCCTAGACCATATAATGTATCCTACTAGCATAGAAGGCACCCTATGACCCTGAGGCCAAAGAGTACCAATTTAGGGCATAAAGGGTCTCTTCCTAGGTTGAAGGGCACCTTGTGGCCCTAGGGAGCACCCTATGGCCCCAGGGCCATAGGGTGTCAACATGGTCAAATGGGGTGTAAACTTAGAGCATAGAGGGTTTCTTACTATCCTCCAGGACACCCTGTGTCCTTGGTGCCATAGGGTGCAAACATATAGCATGGAGGGTTTCTTGCTAGCATAGAGAGCACCCTATGGAATTGGGTCCATATGATTCCAACAAGAGCATAAACGGTTTTTTGATAGCATAGAGGATAGCTTATTTCCCTGGGGCCATATGATACAAAAATAAAAGAGTCTTAAGAAGGGAACCTAGGCCACTAAATCACCATGTGGCCATAAGGTGGTCTTTGTGGGGAATGCTCCTAAAGTGTTCCTTGGTATGGCCTTTGGGCCATAGGCTACCAACATAGAGTTTAGATGGTTTCTTACTAACATAGAGCTCACCTTGTGTCCTACGGTCTTTAGATGCTAATATAGAGTTTCAATGGTTTCATACTAGGCGTCAGGGGCACCCTATGGCCTTGGGGCCATAGAGTGTCAATGTAGAGCGTAGAGGTTTCCTTTCTAGCATAGAGGGCACCATGTGGCCTTGGAGCCATTTGATGTAGCCTATGGCCCGAGGGTTGTAGGTTGCCCATGTAGACCGTAGAGGTTTTCTTTCTAGTATAGAGGGAACCTTGTGGCCTAGGGGCTATTTGGTGCTCTCCTAGACCATACAAGGTTTCTTAGTAGCATTATAAAGGGTACCTTGTGGCCCTGAAGTCTCCATAGGGTGCCAACATATAGCGTAGAGGGTTTTTCTTACTAGCATAGAGGACATCCTATGGCCTTGGGGCCATAGGGTTTCAATATTGAGCATAGAGGATTTCTTACTAGCATAGAGGCTACCTTGTGGCCCTAGGTCCATAGGGTGCAAACATAGAGAACAGAGGATTTCTTACTATCATAGAGGGTACCTTGTGGCCCTAGGTCCATTGGGTGCAAACATAGAGAATAGAGGATTTCTTACTATCATAGAGGGTACCTTGTGGCCCTAGGTCCATTGGGTGCAAACATAGAGCATAGAGGATTTGTTACTAGCACATAGGGCACCCTATGGCCCAAACGCCATAGAGTGATAACACGTAGCATAAACGGTTTCTTACTAGCATAAAAGGTAGCCCTTGTGGCCCTCGTGTCATAGGGTGCCAACATAAAGCATACATGGTTTCTTACTAGTGCTCATAGAGGGCATCTTGTGGCCCTATGACAACCCATGGCCTTAGGGCCATAGGGCGACACATAAATAAAGTACCATATGGATTTGAAGGCATATATCTATTTATATGTTGAGACCTCCCAACAATCCTAACCCTATGACCTTGAGGCCATAAACAGACATATTTTGGATTATCTTAAAGTCATAGAGATATCTACAAAGAGAACCGTATGGCCTAAAGGCCATAAGAAACTTAGTCAAGGAAATCATCCAATGCAAGAAGATCATGGAAATAGAAAATGAGACTTCTGCTCTAGAGCTTAAAGGCATAAATGTTTCTCCAAGTATACTTATAGGTGCCACCATCATGGACAAAGAACTAATGTAGCTAGATAAAGATTAAGAATCTCTAGACAATAATGAGCAAAGAAATAAATTCATTGTAGATGTGTTGTCAGTTAGTAAATTTCCTATTTGCGATTAGTGTTTTCTAAGAGTGTGACAAAAAATAGTTATCAAAATTTAGATACTTTGGAATCTAAAATTAGGTGTTCTTTAAACTTGCAGTCCTTCAACAAGATATTGCGGCTGACAAAGTTTTACTCGAGATTGTTGGTATAGAGGATGCTAATGCCATTGACCCAACTGAGAAAGATTCTATCAATCTCCATGTCAACTAAAGAGTTTCTGACGAAGATGACAAGAATCTACAAGTCTTTGAAGGTCAACTGCTACAATGACTGGAGATAAATTTAAAGAGTAATCCAATGGAAGAAGACAGTGAAAGTTCGAGAACATGTGCAAGGGAAGAAGAAGAATCCAATGAAAATATTCTAGTAGCCCAAGAGTTGGAAATTGGATTGCATGAAATCACAATGTAAGTAGAAGGAAATGGAAGTTCCAGAACATGTGCAACGCCAGAAGGAGAATCCAACACAAATATTTTAGTACCCGAGGATTTGGAAATCGAAGTGCATGGTGAGTCAGACCTTCCATCCACCAACAAACCAATGCTGACTATAATAGTGAGCTTGTGTGGATTGTTCCTGAGGAGATGCTGGCAAAAGTCCAAGAAAATGAAGAGCTTAAAGTTTGGACATGAGCATATTGTTCTTTGTCCAGGATGCATTGAGTTTTTAAAGGCTCTATTTAGCAATTTCAATGTAGGGATATGGTCAGCTGCTAATGACATGCATGTTGTGGACATCATCAAGATTTTAGAAAAAGAAGATAAAGAAAAATTTCCATTCTTTATGATCTGGGGGCAAAGCCAATGTCAACCATGCGTAGAATCAAGGATCACTCGCTTAGATAATCCAGGAGTAGAAGCACTTTTCAAACCGTTGGCTATTGCATCATCAAAATTTGGGCTTGATGCAAGAAGATTGCTTCTTGTAGATGATGAACCATTAACACTAGGTTGGTAACCTAACAGGACATAAAAGTGTCCTTTCAGGGTTTTGAAAAAAAACCTCCAAAACCATAGTAGATCCACTCATTTTGTAAAATCCTTCCATGAGGTTATAGTTCAAGTCCTACTACACATGGAAAAAATAAGAAACTTGTAAAATTTCTCATCTTTTGGTCACACCAAGCCTCCAAAGTTGATGGACCAGTACATTTTCATCAAAACAGTCATTTCTTACGTTTTGTTACATAAAAATAAGATTAGGGATTTTTGTAGGACTTGAGATAAATTCCCTAGTTAACTTCAATGGGTTGGTGATCAGAACATATGATTGCTTCTCACTCACTATTTTTTGTTCTGCCAAAAGAAATAGGTACAAAAAAGTTGAATTTTTATCATTTTGCAAACCTATCATCAAAGTTTCTATAGCCACGCTCAATACAAATAATATATGCATGTTTTCTTAGTTCCCTATTGTCCTTTAGGTTCATAAGGAGCCATGGAGCATGTCAAAATAATAATACATCTCTTACCAAGGGGAATCTTGGGGACAAAGATGAAGTGCTAAATACAGCAAACATGAAAAAACTGGGTTCAACATTATGAGTTGTAGAATCCCATAGAAACTATTCAATATCTAGCCAAATTTGATCCTTATGACTAGATATGGTTACTACCTACAAAATGCATGTAGTTGTCACAAGAAACTAACAATATTGAAAAAGCTATACTTGATATACTAGAATGTTTCGTTTTCTTCTATAATTGAAAAAATCAACAATCGTTGTCTACTATGCAAAATAGGGTATTAGGTGCCCCAAAACTCAAGGAATATTAGCTTTATGTTACAATATGCGACATAGAAAATCAAAACTGCATTTGGATATCATGAAAGCCACCAAAAAAATCATAGAAGAGCTAAAATTGGCTAAAAAATAGGATTTGACCATTTTTGTAATTTGGTCATAAGTTACAACTTTAACATTTATTTCTCCCTAGAAGCATCAGGACATGTTGAGAACTACTAAAGTTAGTTCTCTAGCATTATAGACCTCACAAACATGAATTCTAGAGTGGTATAGTTGCAAAAAGTTGAAAAAAGCCAAAAACAGGACCCATTTTTTCACACAGTTTAGGTTGTGAAATGTTGTGCAAGGACAAGGTTAAAGATGGAATTGATATTCCAAAAAAATGTCGAGTTTTTTTCAGCTCATGAGACAAATTTATAAATAGATAGCACCTCAAAATCCATTTTGAAACTCTTGACATAATTCAAGGAAAATGATCACTTAACAGGACACAAAAGTGTCCCAGGACATAAAAGTGTCCCATTACCAACCTAGTGTTAAAGGGAGGTGTGAATCCTGCATTGAATTGTATTTTTCCACCATCATTTAATGTTGATGATGAGGAGGATAATATCCTCCTTGGGGAGATGCTACCATATATCAAAGCTCTCAATCATGTTAATGACATTCGCACAGTTATAGGGTCTTATTTATATGGACAAGCACCCATTTCTCAAGGTCATGAGCTCTATAACCGTATACACAAGGTTGTTGCAGAGTGGGAGGAGACAAAACTAATTTTTCTAGGAAAAACCTACTGCATGGGAAGGCTACCAGAAGTTTCTCGTCCTCTTCACGATGAGAAAGTTACAACATCTAGCACTAGTAGAATTTCCACTCGAAGTCAACACAAGAAACTTTCAGCACGTGATCGAGAAAAAGTAAGGGTCTTAAAGAATATCAAATCATTATCAGCCTTGAAAGGGACAGAAGCAATCATGCTTGCCCAATAATTGGGATACAAGGAGCCTGTGATCAAAGTACATGAAGCCAGGAATTATATAAAGTATCTAAAAATTCAGTATGATCTCAAATAGCCCTATATCAAGAAATGATGGAGCAATGTTTTGTAACATTTTGTCATTTACAAAGATCTTTATGTACTCAGAGACTTTGTTAGAGTGCTTAGGGTTTCAAGATATATGAAGATGTAAATGATTAATAGTTTTTTAAATTGTCTTTCAATACTATAAGTAACTTCTGAGTTTCATGTGCCAAATGCTCTTTTTTTTAAAAGCTTTTATAGTTTTTTGCTTTGAAATTTGAGTTCACTGTGCCATCAAGGACAATCTACATGCTCATAAGGTCAAATCTTGCTCTATAACCTTGGGGGAATTTCACTTTATGGTCTCAACACCCTATGAATCTAAGGCCATAGGGTCATAGTTTGGCATGTGTTCTTGCATAGGACTTACTAAGTGTAACCACAAATTAGCACCCTATGTCCCTAAGGTCTTCAACACACTTAAGATCTCTATATTAACTTTTTTTAAAAAATCATTTCAGAGCTTCTAAGAAATTTTTTTTTGCTATTAGATTATCACAAAATAGAGGAGCTCCCTTTCATATTACATCAAATATCACATTCAAACCAAGAGCAATGGTTTCATTATCTACCAACATCTTTCAAACAGGACAAAAGAACGCTGAGGTTGCCTGCATTAGCAACTAGATTCATGACCCAGTGCAGATGTTACGTCTTCTCCAAATTTGTTTGAAGAGTGATGCACGAGTTTGGTCCAAAGCATTTGAAGAGGAGTTGCGTGTGGCTGATCCACTTGTAACATTGAGTTGGGACAATCTAAGGCATGGATTGGAAGTGGAGTTTGTGAAGATAGAAGATCCTGACAAAGTGTGGCAAGAAGTACAAGGTTTGGTGCAGAAGGAAGGTGAGCCAGTAGATGCGTACATACGTAAGTTTTCATTGGCATGGGAGCGGATGTGCAAGGCCTTAGCACCACAGGTACCCCCACCTGACATGATGAAGAAGGATAGGTTCTTGGCTGGTCTTTGGGAGAATATACGTTGGATAGTGGAGCTAAAGAATCCTAGGACATATGAAGATGCACTAATGGTGGCAAGGAACAAAGAGTGGAAGCTGAGAAAAATGAGCCAACTAGGAGTGGAGTCTTTGCCCATGAGGTCTGAATTTCAGCCTATGGATTCTTTGCAAGGTCGCATGCCAGGGGTTCATCATGAACCAGTGGTTCCTGTTACTCCTCAGGTTATGCCAGCAGTGGTCACTATAGCAGTGCAAGATGATGGGCTAAGGCAAGACATGAGGCAAGTGGTAGATTTAATGAAGAATCTTAGCCTAAACATGCTAGGTCAAGTGGGAAATAATCGAGGTCGAGGGAGGTTTGCAAATCAGCCAGGAGGTGAAGAAAGACCTAGGAATGGTGTTGGACAAAGCAATGGTAGGTTCTGGAGGCAGATGCCCACATGTTATAATTGTGGAGAGTTGGGACACATCAGCCACCAAGTATGGGGGGAGACATGTATCCATTGCCAAGACAGGTGCTAACTAGGTCAAATGATTATGGCATTGAAATTAAGGGAGAAGAAGGGACCAGTGGATTGACCCAAGAGAAAAGGGAAAGACAAAAGTGATAAGTGTGGTCACCTTGGAGAAGGCATCAAAGCTAGAGGATACATTAGTGATGCCTATTGGGAAGAGGACTATAGTGGACAAGGAAGGAAGAAGTGTCCCGGGTCCTAGTAAGAAGAAGGGAAAAATTCATGAAGGCGAGGATGTCAAGGCCAAGAGGAAAAGAAGGTCTCGTCGCAAGTTTCATGTTTCAGATTTTCCACTAGGGGATGGGCAATTAAGCTACGACTTAAAGGAGGATCTGACAAGCAGGAAAGCCGATGTTACTTTTGGGCAGCTCATAGAGATGGTGCCTAAGCTAAAGTGACAGTGGAAGAGGACGGTTAACCCAATGGAGAAAGAACCAGAGAGAGGTTCAGTGAAGGTGTTGGCGATGGATGAGCTACCAGACATTTGTCCAATAGTAGATGTGTGGCACAAAAGAAAAAATATGGGACAAGGTTATGTGGATGGCGGAGCCCAATGTGTCATAACACACTTATGCGTTGAAAAGATGGGTCTTACAATGACTGGGGTGTCAGGCTTCCGAATCAGATTGGCCAACCATCAAAAAGTAAAATGTTTGGGTGTTGTAAAGAGCTTAGAAGTGGAGGCGTATGATGCAAAGGTGGTGGTTGATTTTCATGTGATGCCAGCAGGGTTGGGAGCATATCCTATTATACTGGGCAGACCATGGTTACATGCAATGGGATCTCTTCAAGATTGGAGACGTGGTATGATTAGCCTCTATGGAAAGACAGGTTCCAAGAAGATATATAATATGGACACAAGGAAATGATTGGAGGAGCGTTATGAAGATGAAGATGAGTCTAGTGATGCAGACTATTCCACAGTGACTGATGAGGCGAGTGATAGCACTACTAGCAGTGATGAGGATGTTGATGTTGCATTTCTGTTGATGGTGGACAAAGAAATCCAGGAGTCTGGTTTAGTTGCATTTGCGAATGAGATTGAAGATGAAAGTGAAGGGCCTTATGAAGTGATTGAAGGGCTGATGCAACCCAAGGTTGAATTGTCAAAGAAGCAGGAATTGATGACACAAATGATCAGTGGATACCTCTCAACGGAGAAGGAGATATATTTGCACATGCAGGTCTATGCCAAAGTAATTGATGGTTTTCTTGATGTAAGGTTGATATATGGCATGTCTGCAGGTTTTCCTTGGGAACCAGGTGGAACCTTGATTAAGCTTTTGATGCAAGGAATGCCAAGTGTTTTTGTGTGGGATCTAGGCGGCGAGTCTCATATCTCTTTTTGCTGCTGCTGATCATGAATGATCTAGCAGGCTAGGAGATGGGCACATTATGTCAGGGGTTTTTTAGAGCAAGGGATTGCGGATATGTATATACACATGCATGTGCATCAAATAAAGGATTGCCCATTTTCCAAAACCAGGTGGTTACGTGGGGCCCACAGGTGTATAGGTAGGACAGGATGTATATAGTGTATCGATTTTCACTATCACCAGTACCAGTGTGTTTTTTCTATAATAATGAGTTGCTAGGACGTAAAAATTCTCGAGGAAGCTATCCGCGGGCATACGACATGAGGTAAGCAGGTGCGTCAGATGGCATCTAGTGGCGTCAGGAGGTCGAATGGGGTCAATATTTGCACGTGGATAAGTACAGACACAACGTGGGTGTTTTCTTGTGATAATTGTGTAGAGAGGTCTCATGAGGACCATTTTTTGGGGCCCCTTCACGTGGTGGCGGGATGCATTATTGGAAAAAGTTGAGTGCCTGGTGTGCGGATGGATGCAAAAAGGTGACAACTATACACTGCGAGGTCAGTTTTTGGCTTGTTCGGGGTCCGTTTGAGGTCAACTAAAAGGCCAAGGGTGCCCAAGTAATAAAGCTAAGTTTGGGAACTGCGAAAACAGAGAGAGGACCAAAAAAAATGTGGAGAAGAGAGGAGGAACAGCCGCAAGTGTGTTTTTGCTGTTTTTGGAGCCTGTTTTGGCCATAAACTGCTCATCCGAGGTCGGATTTGAGCACTTTGACATTGTAGACTGGGGTTTTGGGCCGTTCTGGACGTGATGGTGCTGTCAGTTTTTCCAAATTCCTCACTATTTTTCTATTGTTTTGGCTGTGTAACTTTCTCCTATGAGCGAAGCTTCTGCTCCAGTTTGTGTTTGTATTTGGCTTAGTTTACACATAGTGTGTGAGCTATTTGCCCCCTTCGTGTTGGCCCAAGATCATTTGTATGTAAACATCAGAAGTTCTCCTCTTTTGAGCTGAGTTTTTGTGTGTGTGTATGTGTATGTGTGTCTCTGTGTGGAGTGGGCAAGTGGATAGTCTCTCTCCTCTCACTCCATCAGTGTGTTCCTTGTCACGGCCAGGTGGATTGTGTAAGCCGAGTGGTGGCCCATAGTGTGTGTGTGTGTGTATCATCCCAAGAGTGTGTGTTGGGTCATTATAGAGGCGTTCTTTGTGTTTCCATCCCGCTCACAACATCTTTTGTTGTTTCATATCTTCATACTCATACACAAAGATATCCTCATGGTAAGATGGTCATTCTTGCATCAAGTGGACAGCTACGGGTGCGAGTTTTAGAACTTGGCTAGAAGTGTGGCATCCAAGCCTCTGCCCTCAAAGGCAGAGGTAATCTCTAGACTAGCAACTGTTTGTGTTGATTATGTTATCCTATTCGAACATACTATTTGACGGACTCATTGTTCTCTTGATCCAACACTTTGGATAACTCAAGATTGCATGCTTGTTAACTTTCGGCTTTTGGTTTTTAATAGCCCAGGTTGTAATGCACTGTTGACAAGCTGATACTTCCTTTGGTTGACAAAAGGGCCACAAACAATTACCAAAAACCAAGCCATTTAGCTTGTCTTAGAAAGTTTTATCATAAAAACAACTTGCGAGTTGGCTTGGCTTAGAAAGTAGCTTAGCTTTGAGTCAATCACACATCACATACTCGGGGGAAGAATGCATTGGTACATGGTTGTAAATCTGATTGAGTTGATATTGGTTCTTACCTACTGACATGCATTCAATACAAAGGTCATTCAAAGCAATACAATGATCCCAGTAAAAGACCTAGTAGCACAAGAATGAAAAGGTAGATGTTCATCCAGCGTACATGGTGTATAGATTCGTTTCCATTGTTGGGGTGGAATGGCCTGGGATTGAAAGAATGATTGAATCTTGATAGATCAATCTCAAATATCTTTTGCACCATTGCAAGAGCCTTGAACAAGTATCTAGTATATATCGAGATGGGCATTCACACATTACTTGGGCACCTTCATGGTGCCAGTTTTTTAACTTGGCCTACAAGATGTGCATCCAAATATCTGTCTCAAAGGCAAAGGTAATCTCTAGACAAGCTATTGCTAGTGTTCATGATTATGGTACGACGCAGGAGTATGTTCATGCCTCTTAAGTTTGGGCTTTTGCTTTGAATACCTAAAGCTTTAATACACCGATGACAAGAGCCATTGTCGCACAATCATTAAAAATCAAGCCAGCTACCTTTGGTTAGAGAGTTTGATCACAAAACAGCTTGCCCTTAGAAAAGATGTGTGAAACATGACTAAGCGTGCTTGGAGTTGAGTCACTAATACATCAGAAAATCAGGGGAAGAATGATTTTAAGCAGTTTGAAAGAGAATTGGTGCATCTATCATATAATTAGGTGTATAGATTGCTTATAGTTTTGATTATAGTTGGCGTCAATAACAATCGGGCAGTTATTGCTGAGTGTGGTGCCGTGGATGGGTGGACCCACCTGCTTACCATCTTTCGTGATAACCACATTGGGTTGCTCACTGAAAGGGGCTATGGAGAGCTTCACACTCTCACCAGGGCCTACTTTCTTGCAAGGAGAAACAAAATGATATAGTAACGTCTTCAAAAGGCCAAAATGAGAGACAACCATTGCAAATTCTGTGTGCCGCTCTCGATACTTGACCATCTCTGTGGTTGGTCGACTTAGGGTGATATTCGCCTAAGTTAACAATAACAAAAGCAATTCATTAACTAAAACCTTGTTTGAACCGGTTTAGGTTGTAATTTAATCAAACTTACATATTTGTACTTCCAAGTTTCTTTGCCTCCGGAACCATATATTGTGTGGGAGTTTGTGTGACCCGAGCTTTGTGCTATCGTCTATAGTATGAGCCTGTGGTAGCTTGTTCTCACTTTTTCTCCATTGCCCACTCCCACTCCACATCTATCATGTTGCCTCTACGATAGCTCCTGTCTGGATCTCTAAGGCCGCTAGGCGCCATACACTTAATTGATTTTTTTATTAAAAAAAAAGCCCTTCAACCATTGTGTTGTAAAATGCTCGTTGGGGCCTTCAGGAATCAAGCATACAACGCTTTCTCAATGTAGCATGCATGATCGGGTTACTAGTCTCAAAACTTTACAAAACATTTCTCATAGGTCAAGTGTATAAGAATTTGAAGATGGTATCGAAACCTTGGGGGGGGGGGGGGGGGTGCACTATGTAATCATGTTAATGTATAACGTGAGTTCGAAAGGAAGGGTTTTGAAATGCAAAAATTTTAGGCAATTTAACAAATATACATTAAAATAAGAGGATTATATATTCAATTTTGAAAAAAAATCATAAAATAAGCAATCATTTTATTCTGTCAAACATGTTAAAAGAGGGGGTTTTTTAATACCCCGTAAACGCACATTATATAGGAGGGTACTGAAAGGTGAACCCCCCAAGATTGAAACGCCCTGCCTTGTGTTGTAGAAAACTCCAGTTTGTTGCCATACTTTACTATATAGTAGCACCCATGACATGAGTGCATCAATATCCTCATTCTCTGCGTCTGGGACGGCACGCTCTGAAACAGGAGACTTTGCTCCCCTCACCCACATACCAAAATAAGCAAATCCATAGGATCCCCCCTCGCTCTACCTCCCTCTTCAAGCCTTGTTAGCTTTAACTTCATTTCTCGCATGCCCTTAACAAGCTCATCAAGCATGAAATTATCACCTTTTGGACTCACAACAGTAGGCTTTGGTGGAATCTTTGACGTGCTAGAAGGAGAGGTAGTACCATTCACCACCATCTTGTCCCTACAACGTTTCCTCTTAGCAAGCAATGAGACTGCATCCTCAACCTCTTTCCACTCAACCTTTAGACCCTATTCTGTATTCTTGTCTTCAAGGAGTAGCTCTAGCTTTTCTTGGAGCTCACAACCTGCAGCTTGAAGGAACAATTCGGTCTTTTCACTATCCAAAGTAGCCCGCTCTATTCCTAACAGTTGATCATAGCGCCGCTCAAAATCTCTCAACAGTTTGGTGATGAAAAGTCCTTCTTTTGGCTTTGCAACCCATTCTAAGAAGGTCCTTCTTGTAACCCTTTCAGATTCCTCCATGAAGTATTCCTCCTTTAGGGATAATTTTAATTGCTCCCAACCTTCTCCATGCTCCTCCCTGAATTCCCTTACATGGTCTCTAATCTTGGGGACCATAACAAGCTCAAAACTACGAATCATGTCCACCTGTGGAACCCGTTGTATCTCCATATCCTTTACATAACGACAAAGAAACTTTGTGACATCTTTCCCTTCAAATTGGTCCACTTTGTGACATCTTTCCCTACACCTCTCTTCTTTTTGTAGCCTGTTGTTGTTGCATAAACATGGCGAACGCTTGAAACATTTTCATTGTGCCTTGATCAAAACGCATGCCTTGTTTCTCTTGAAGATCCATAGATTTACTTATTTGTAATTAAACCTTTCAAAACAAGTTTTTGAACCCCCACCATAGCTGCTTCGCATCGGGTTCAGCAGAAATGTCGGAATGTGTGTGGTCTAGCTAGGAAGGTGCAAAACCTCTAGCTGTGAGAGTTCGCGTGATGAGACTCACAAACACTTTGTGAAAAGCGTTTGTGGATAATCACCAACCCTTTTTCTAAGGATGACTAAATATCTAAGAGCGTTTGTGACAGCAAATTCACAAACCCTCTTTCCTATCGTTCTTGGAAATTACTTGTTTTCGTAGTTGAGATTATGATGAGAGGATCATCGAATCACATTCAATTTCACTTAGAAGACCATTTAGAAAACACTAAAGTTTTAGCCATGAAACTTCATGCTCATACAAGCACAAATCTCAATCAAAACCCAAACCTCTTTCATGGTATCATGTAGCCTCACCCCAATTACATAGTCGTAACATCAAATAGTTGAAAGGAATACTCGAGCTTCCACCTTCATGGCGAACATTTTCGGAATTTTCAGAGATTTAAGAGCTTTTAAAGTGAATCCCACACACCATTTTTATAAGGGGAAACCCTAATTCACTCCCTCACAAGCTCAGATACAAGATTACAAAGAGGCGGGACTGCAACACACATAGATTGTGCAACCATGGAAGCTATTGCACACTAGTGCAAAATTGATGGTTTTTTCTGTCAAAACCAGCCCTCTCTCTCTTACCCACGGCAATGTGAGCTGATGTTTGGGCCATTTTTCAGCTCATTTTTTACCCAAAAAAAAAACCATTTTTTATGCGAAAATCCCAAACGGAGTCAAAAAAATCCCTAAATTTGTGGGATGACTCGCATAAGAATAAAAAGCATAGATATACATCATTTTTCATCAATATACCATTTTGGGTCATTTTCCATGCAATTTTGCAACGATGCGTGTTAGCTGCTATTTTTAGCAGTTTTTACCCGCATCACTCTTTATAGGCGAGATGAGTGTGACACCATGAAACACTTGGACTATGTACATTGTGAGACCAAATTAAGAATCTTATCAAGTGGAAAAGCACGAAAATGCGCCGCATCCAGGGCCACGACTCCCCGGATAGGTATGTACATGATAGCGACCACAATAGACACTTCAACATATATCACAATAGGTACATGATTGCTTTTATTTGCATATATTGAGAAGTGTCAAGAGTAAGGCGAATGTTTTTATTTCACACTATGTACGTGCCACGACACAACAACATGCATCAATGTTTGTCTTAGGACAACGAGGGCCGAAGGAGGCAGAGCGAGGGGAGATCCTGTGGCTTCGCTTGTTTTTGTATGTGGGGGAGGGGAGCAAAGTCCCCTAAGCGTGCCGTCCCAGATGAAGAGAACGAGGATACTGATGCACCCATATCATGGGTGCTACTATAGAGTAAAGTATGTCAAACTGGAGTTTGCTACAACACAAGACAATGCGTTTTGATCTCCGGGGGGTCACCTTTCAGTACCCCCCTATATAATGTGCGTTCACATGGTATTAAAAAACCCCCTCTTTTAACATGTCTGAATGAATAAAATGAACGCTTACTTTTGGATTTTTTTTAAAAAAATTGAATATAAAATCGTCTTATTTTAATGTATATTGGTTAAGTTCCCTAATTTTTTTGCATTTAAGAACCCCTCCTTTCGAACTCACGTTATACATTAACGGGGAAACCCAATCTCCGAGCGAGCAAATCCGAGCGATCTCACCACACCGAGCAAAGAGTTACAAAGAAAGTGAAAACATTTAATCAAATATTGACAACCAACAGTTTTTTAGATCATATAGTAACTTGGTAAGTCACAATATGTTTTACAAGAAACACCCAATGGATTCAAAACTCTGAGCTTCTAGCAAAATTGTGTAGCATAGTTGTGTGTATTTTTACGATTGTGTCTCATACAAGGCACAAGGAAATATACTTAAAAAAATGAACTTACAAGGCACCGCCAAAAGATGCGAATCTGTCGATTACTACTAAAATGAAAGTTAGCAGTAACTCTAAACTCAAACAAAATATTAGTACTGTCGTTTTCTAAATACATGGTAAGTAAGTGTGTTCCTTGCACTTGGCATATCCCAAAAATTCAAAATTGCAACCTGAAAACTCCTAGAACGGTGGTTGATAGTTAAGGTGAATATCAACAAAAGCCTGCAAACATCACACGGCAAATACCCTAGGGATGCACAGTTGCCCTAGTGCCCCCAAGGGCTTGAAAAAGTTCCACCTTGGTCAAAGCAGCCTGGTGAATGAACTCATGGGCATGTGAGTTTAACCCAAGAATTTGAAGAAACACATAGTACATGTGTTTGCATGGCACATATGTATGCTTTTTTGATTCTCTCTTTTGAAAGTCCTCACATGTACATCGTGGAAAATCAGAGATTGTCACTGAGTATGTTATGCCTTTTTCCTTGGATCCCTCTGTGCTAACATAGAAAACATGTGTTTCGTTGCACACAACAATCACCTCTTTCACCAATTCCGCTTGAAGTGTGCACCCCAAATCTATCCTTGTTTGAAAATCTTTTGTCAGCTTTGATCTCCACTTAACAATCTTCCCATCCCTGTATTTAGGCCGGAAGGCACTAGGAACCCTATTTCCTCCTCTCAAACCACTGCCAAGATTTGCAAGTTTTGCTGCAGATTGAAGGACAAAACCATTTCTCTGCAAGTACTCTGCTTCAATTAGCGTCAATTGTGTTCCTTGAGCTACAATCCAAACACCTGGGGCTGGGCCAGGAGCTCCCACAATCATGTCATGTACCCGCCATGTATGCATATTATTGGAGTTACTGAACCACACAAAACCTTCGACTAACCCGCCTGGACTTGTAGCTGAGGCAGGATATTTTCTGCGTCCGCAAAAGCATGGGGCAGCAACCCCCTGTACTGTATCATCATTCCTCTCATTGATGTATCTTGCACATCGAGCACTCTGATCACCAACCATCCCAAAGCAAGTCATCTTTCGACCAGGTTCTGTTCAGCAGATCTATTCTTTCCTTCAGCACATGGGTGCTTATGTTCTCCTAAATGAATAGCACATCGAGTAAGCGCAAACTTATCTTTGGGCAAACAGTAATAGATAACAACAGGGCATGTTGCAATACATGAGGGCATTTGACTGCAATGAATGCAAACCACTATCCCTTGGAAAGGTGTTAATGTTCTGATGGGAACAGCTTTGGAGAGACGGCCACGCCACTGAGACTCATTATGTACTCTGGAACGCACATAGAAAGAACAGGCGACATTGTTGCAACGAAGATGACCTGAACACCTACTGAAGCGGATGGCACCAGGAAAGATATCACTACTGCATGTGACATATTCTGTCCACAAATGACTATCATGACGTTGCTCCATTCCAACCATTGCATTATCATGGTTTGTCGGTGGCAACTCAAATGCAATATAACCATCATAGTGTGCAGGGAGCTCATTACATTTAATAATTTTCTGAGCCTTTGCTAAAGCAGAGTGAAGGTTGCTTTTACTAGGCATTGTCTGAATAAAATCTATTACACTTGTTAGCTTCTCATTGATGTCACTTGCATCCACATCAATGACTATTGGGGAAGCTCTACTTCCATGGGACCTTGGCTGTTTAACAGAATCTCTTACATGCACCTTGAAGAACTGACTCAATTCATGATCCAACAGGAAAACTTCCTCACCTGAGGTTGAAAGAGTTGAAAGCTCATTAGTAGCATGTATTTTGAAAAGCTAATATGTGGATTATTTTCTGAAATAGTGTATCTTGGATTCGTGGGAGCCAATTTCTTCTACACAGAACAATTCTATAAGATGCCGAAAAATCCGAAGAAAGGTAGAGGTCTACCTCCTACACGAAGAGGACGCCCTCCTTCCAGGTACGTAAACACGACGCACACTTACATTCATTGCCTGTAGGCATGCACGTCGGCGTGCATGCCTATAGGCAGTATTTCAAGAATATGCTACATGTCGAGCACATTCTCAAAATACTGCCTGTAGGCATGCACGTCGACGTGCATGCCTACAGGCAATGTATTTGAATATGAAGCTCATTCCATAAGCAAGTAAATTGAGCATATATTCAAAAACTGTCTCTAGGCATGCATGCCGACGTGCATGCCTAGAGACAGTATTTCAAGCATGTATTCAAAAACTGTCACTAGACTTGTTCGTTGAACATGCCTGTCGACGGGTATGCCTAGAGACAGTTATTGGCATTCTTAAAATACCAACTCTAAGCATGTATAAAATAAGTTTAAAGGACTTTAATATGGTAAGATTTTGATTGTCTACAGTTTTTTTGCTATCTTAAGGATTTGAAAAACCTCGTGTGAGGTGTCCAAACGACTGAAGTATTTTTGAAATATTATACCATGTACAAAGGAAACTCTGCCCGTTTTTTTTGAAGATATGATTATTTTGTTTTATGTAGTCCTTCTACATGTGGACGAACTGGAAAAGGTACAAGAAGCAAAAGAATGTCTGTGCAACCACTTGACAGTGGTGATCAACTGTCGTCAATATCAGTAACAAAAATGTCAGGGTATCATGACACACAAGAGGATGAAGTTTATTCTATGGACATTGGTCAAGGGTCTACGCATGAGGTTGATACTATGCATGATATTGATGATATGGTGGCTCCTGAAGAGAATAATCTTCAAATTATTCCATGGGAAATGCGAGAAGAGGTCACTTCAGCTGTAGAGATTAGTGAGGAGAAAAATATTTACATGCATAGAGGTGATGATATACTACAGACCACACGTATGTTCAGTTGCTTTGATTGTCCCTCTATACCATTGTGTAGGCTGATTCCTTATGCTAGAGTAAGAGGACTTAGAGATGATCTGAGTGGATTGAAAGCTGCATTTGCAAAAGAAGGGTATATGCCAGAAAAAGGTGCTTTCATTGTTTCGGTTTGGACATGCAAGAAAGAGAACTCCATTGTGACAGGTTAGTTTAAAGTTGTTTTTGATATCATATCATGGAGTTTTTTCATTGTGTTAATCTTTGTTTTCTTGTTTTGAAGATGACATCAAGAAAAAGTGGGATCCTCTTTGGAGAGAAATTAATGAAGAGTTTGAGTCAGAGCTTAAAGGCCAATCAAGATTTGCAGAGCTTTCCGACCACATGTTTTACGTATGGGAGGGCAACCATCGCACGCTTGCATGGACTGAAGCAATCAAAGAGAAGTTTTCAACTTCAAAAGAAAAACATTGTAGGGTGCTTTGTACTATCATAGATCCCACAAAGGTTCCTGAGATTGCTTTACTTAGCAGCTTACAAAGAATGAATGTGTAAGTTTCTATGAAGACATATTTTGGAACTCTTGGAATAATTCATAGTTCAAGCTAATCACTTTGATTTTTTGTAGTATGAATACACATGCTTTGGTGGCTAATCATCTTCGAGATGAGATGTGAATACCAATCACATATGTGCAACAGATCATGAAAGCTATTTGGTGACACTTCCTGAGAAAGACCATAAATTAATTGCGACAGTGCGACGAAAGTATGCTACCAAGGGTACGGAACCTTGGTATCCACTCACACGGTGCTATCTTGGCATGCTTGTCTTTGATGTGAGTTTTTTAACCTTTTTTGCTTGCAGATTATGTTTGGGGTTTTTCCGTTGTCTCATGAACAAGTTAGTTTTGCTTTTAGGTTCAAATAACAAAAGAGAAAGCGTCTAGATTGTCCCAACTTGGTCAACAACTCTCTGAAGAGGAAAAAAACAAAGAGGAGGAGAATATTAATCGAGAAATAGTACATAAATATCAAGAACGGATCGGAAAGGTACATTTCACTATATAAGTGTGAAGTCGTAAGGTCATTATGGTTATAAAGTATAACTTGTTATTTTTTGAAGTGTTGCAGCTATTGAATATTGTGGATCCTAATCTTGGGACAGATTGGTTGGCAAGGATTATGTCGCTCAGATGGGGATATGATAGTTGGGCAACTTTAGAGAAATTAAATTTGATTGCTCTTCATGATGCTCCGGTACAAAATAAAATCCAATGGGTCTCACTACTTGAGTCTGACAAAATCACAAGGGCAGCTTTTGGTTTAAAGAAAGGGGATCATGTGTTTCGACAGTGAGTATTGTTGTGCTTGCTTGGATTTTTGTGCATGGATTACTTTGACTATGTTATGACTTTGTTGTTGTGTTTTTTTGGTGTAGTTGGCTTCGTAGAGAAGGCTATCTTGCTCGTGTCTATGAGAGAGCAACACAACTTGTTTCAGACTTTTTGGATGTGGCGGGAGGAGTGCCATTACCACATGATAGCACTCTAGGGTTTTACTTTGATGAAATAAAATTTGAGGCTAGACCCTATCTTTTTCCATTGGAAGTGTCTTTGGAGGCTAAAACAAAGGATGTGGAGAAACAAGCACTCAAGAAAGTGGATACCTTTCGCATGGCAGCCCAACGATTGGCTTACAGGTTTGTTAGAGTTTTGGTTTACAACTTTGGTTTAGGGTTTTGTGTTACTTTGGATTTGTGTGCTTATGGATTATGTTTTTTGTTAGATTTTTGTTGCTTTTGGTGTCCAAAGGAGTTTTGACAGCTCTTCCATATGTAGTGAGACAATGGACACAAGCGGCATCAGAGGAAACATACATGTACCTCCCAAGTATGTCTACTTTGACAACATGGGAGAGAGATACATGCCCTTGGTGGATAGACATGGCGAAGGGTCACATCCTTGCTAGAGAGAAAGAGCTTCACGAAGCTTTGCAGAGAGATGCAGCAACACAGGTACAACCACCAACCGCACCTATAGTAGAGGAGAGGCAGCCAGGTATGCTCATGGTATCCTTTGCTGCATATAAATTTATGATATTGACTTCAATAGATTCAAAAGCATTACCTATCTCTTTGAAGGTGTCCACTCATCCCGTGAGAGGACAGAGACTGTAGTCGATACCCCGGGTGCTGAGGATATTTTGGATTATGGTAAGTATTTGTTGATACTTTACTTTTACCTTTTGTTCATAATTTATGAAATGATTCACATATTGCGTGTGTATTTGTGGTTGAAGATGCTTCGAGGATGATTGTTCTTAAGAAGAGCATCAAGTTTATCTATGTTTTGGAGTCTCCATTGCTTTGTCCAGCGCTTCGCGGTGGTGACATACGATGTATCGCCGTTGTTGGTGACTACATTTCTATCGCTGCAGACTTTAGAGAGGGTATTCGTAATGCATCATGGAGTCTTGTACATGACCATATGTCTCGAGTAGTACGCTCAGGTGGTGTGTTGTACACTCGTGGAGGGAGACCTGTGACATGGGCTGCAGATCTTGTGTTTTTGGATCTTCCATGCGGTGGCTTGCATTCAGGATCTTCTTCACCATCTAGTTTGGATATTTGCACAGAGGATCATGTGCGTTCTAGTATACATTTGACTTTCTCTACACTTGCGGATTCTGGTTGGTTGCTAATTATGGCTTCTACAACAGGTATTTGTTTTCTAATAGAATATTTGTATATTCGCTATTTCATGATGTTAGTAGTTTTTTCTTATAACAACCTAACTTTAAATAGGAGATGTTATTGGATGGGTGGAGAGATTTTGCCGTGCTTCGCAGATGGTTGTGCATCGTCGCATTATGGTGCTCCATCATAGTTCATATGGATGTGTTGAGAGTTTATCTGGTCGAGTTCAGGTATTGCTTCCTTGAATTCTATTTGCAGCTTTGTTGAGGCTCTTTCTTGAAAGTTATAGCTTTGTAATTTGGTTTGCAGTGTCAGTGCTCTATGCTATTTATGGTACACAGGATTGGGATGCAGCCATCATGCTATGTCGCAGAGAGCACAGCACTCTTCTCTCGCTTGGGTCTACACCCTTCAGATTCATTCATGACACACCATTTTCCAGAGCAGTCTATGGCGAGAGCAGGATCCGGGGTCCCTTGGCGCGGTGAGTTACAGCGGAGCCAGGCTTTTGTGGAGCTACTTTGTCGACCTGAAGGTATTTTTTTGGAGTTAGGATGTGGTACAGCTCCTGTTTTGGCTGCATGTTGTGCGTCTGGACGAGCATGTGGTGCAGTTGATATTGATGAGCCTCTCATCAGAGATAATGTGGTGCCCTTGCTTCGTCCTAAAAAGCGAAGCCGAGACGAGGCATCTACCTCTATAGACATTGAGGATCAGGGTGACGTGCCATCATTTGTCAACCCTTTTGATGACTAGTGAGCCTTCACTCCTCCTATGACATTGACATCATCTTTGTGTTTTTGGTTTTCATGTTGTTTTTGATAAATTCGTCGGCATTTATGTATTGTCATTAATGAAATTTAAAGATTTTGATTTCATGTATATTGACTATATATGCTTTTGCATGTCTGTGGAAGTGTATTGCCAATTTACGCAGAAGCGACAGCTCAACGGATGGTGGAGGAATCACAATATGACTATCCTGTCTTCGAAATGCCTAAAAAACGCAATGTTTTCATTGATGATGAATGTGACTCTTTATAGAGTCAAATGAATTATCATATGTTGCAAGATTTTGTCATCGCGACAAATAGTTCATACTTTTCTTATTTGATTTTGCAAGTCAATTTTTTAAAATCCTCATGTGAGGTGGCCATTAATGGACCCAGGATATATTTTAAAATTTTCTTCCTCTTGCAAAGGAAACTCTGTCTGATTTTATAAGAATTGTCTTATAGTAATGGTTTGATAGTGTAACTTGTAATATGGACTGTGTATAATGCCAGTTATTTAACTTGCAATTGTAGAGCTTGTTGAATTTAGTTTCTTGTTTCATTGTTTAGTTCTTGATCTATACATGCATGTAAACCCTAATTTGTTTGCACTTTACGAATATCCTCTCCATTTCGAACGCATAAAAAACATAGTGTTTTCATTGACGATGAATTCGACTCTTCAACATAGGACCTTCCAATTCTTTTGAAATTTTCTTCCTCTTGCAACAAATGAAATGTTTTTTTCATTACATTTTACAAGTCAATATTTTGATATCGTCATGTGAGGTATTCGCTCGGATTTATATTCGCTCGTAAAATGTCGCTCGGGATACGATAGAACTCTTAATTAACATGATTACATAGTGCACCACCCCAAGGTTTCGATAGCATCTTAAAATTCTTTTACAGTTGACCTCTAAGAAATTCCTTAATCCCTTGTAATTGAATCGATTATGCGTTCGACCGTAATCGAGACCGTAATCGATTTTGAAAAATAACTTCACTTTGAACTTCCCTTGAGATGCTTTTATTAAATTTTTTATTTTCTGCCGATAATACACAGAGAATGTGTGTGTTGAAGTACTTTCCCGCCGTGTCGATATGTCGAGCCTCGCCAAAGCCTCACAAGAGGGAGGGGGGGTACCCCACTGTGGGTACCGTCCTTAGTTTGTTGGAAAAAAAAATTGGCCACTAACCCCCAAGGGGTTGGGTGCCCGTCGACTGTGTACTTGGAGTTGCTCACCGGATATGGCCGCCTATAGACAGCGCGAGGGGTTGAGAAAAGCTCCCCCCGCCTCGTATGGTGCTCGCATGGCTCCTAGCACTTTGCCCTAGTTGGACTCCCTTTCCACACTGCCTAGCCCGACCTTGCCCTTGTCTATTCCGGCCTTGCCGTTGTCCTGACACAAATCAATGACCTTCAGGACGAGTGGTTGTTAACTCACCTGGCAGGGCCTCTAAGAAGCAATCGGCATGAGCGTGGAGAAAATCTTAGTGTTCTTTATCAAGTTTAGACATATTTGTCCTATCCTCATCACTCAACTCTTTCAAAAATATCGAGTAAACAAACAGACTGGATTTCATTAATTTAGAAATGGCCGAAGCCGATACAATAGCGACAGACTCCCTTAAGTTTTATATTGAGTACAATAGTTCTGCCCTTCTCTATGGTCAAAGTCGCTTTCCTCGCCCGATAGTCCACCACGACGTTGTTCTCATGGTACCAAGGAATTCCCAAGAGGATATTAAAACCTTCCAAAGACATTATGTAAAAGTCCTCATGCCCCAAATACCCCTAACAGTGGAACCGAAGTTTTCCAATGACATGTGTAATAGCTACGTCCCTGCTGAGTGCCGCTAGAACTGCCTCTGCAAGTGGTCCCATCCGATCAAGAGTGATCTCAAGCTGCGCCGCCGATTCCGGTGAAATGAAGTTGGCCTGGCTCCTCCATCAAAGAAGATCAGGGCTTCTTGGTCTTTCACTTTGCCCGAAGCTTGGCAAAGTTCTATACTCTTGTCTATCGTGCTGGGATCGGTCTCGGATCGGTACCCACGCAATTTGGAACCAGTCCTGTTTTCATCTTGCCTTTTCTTCCACGGTCCTTAGTTGCTCTTGAGCTCTCAGGCCTTTCATCATCCTTATCATTATGTTCTTTCTGTGCCTTTTTAGGGCACTTCGCGGAGATATGTCCAGTTTCCCCGCATCCAAAGCACTTCCCCTCCTTTATGTAGTGAGCCCTCTCTTGAGGAGTAATCTTGGGTTGTGCATCCTTGTCTTTCTGTTATGTGTTGCTCTTTCTCTTTCTACTTCTATTTTCAAAGTTTGTTCGGCTCTTTGCATCATGATCTCATCTGTGGGTAGGTCAGACTGCTAGAGTGAATGGCAAAACCCCGTTTTGCATGACTCATCGACTCTCAAATGGAAGCTGACTTTTGTTCTAATCAATGATCTCTGTAGGTAGACCCAAGGTAAACCGCTCAATCTGTTCCTTGAACGAGATCTTCTTAAATGAAGAGGCGGGTAGAAAAGAGCTCCAGAATCTCTCACAATAAGCATCCACTGTATCTTTTTTGGTCATCCGAAGATGGTTCCAAGAAGTTCGTATGTCACGTTCGTCCTCTCAGGTCAGCCAAGAAGAAATAAAAAGCCTTTTGAATTTCAACCATTTAACTAGAGCTGTCTTGACTAATAGAAGTGTGGACCACCAAGTTCGAGCATTCCCCTTAAAGTAAGAGGCAGCACTTCAAATCTTAGAGTGCTCTGCGTAGCGCCCTCCAGAGAAAGCTATGTCAAATTGTTGTATAAAAGTCAAAAAGCCTTCGAATCATCTCTATAACCAGACAACATGTCGAATTTAATTGATTGTCCACCTTCCTTAAAGTCTCGGACTTTGTTGCTTTTGTCTTCCACAAATTCATATTGGTTGGCTTTGTAAAAATTCTTCTTCTTTGTGTAAAAGTTGTTGTCATCAGAGTCTGAATTGTCCGTAGACAAGTCCTTTGTATAATTGTCAGTCACGGGGCAAGATTTATACTTCTTTGCCTTTTTCTTGCCCTTTTTGAAGCGTTGCTTTTTGCTTTGCATTTTGCCTTTTCTATCTTCTTTGCTGAAATCAAAGGAGCTAGAAGAACTCTCGGAAGAAGAAGAAGAAGAAGAAGAAGAACTAGGTACTCCTTCAAATCGAACACGCTTCTTCTGTTTCTTTGCCTTTTCAAATGTAGACTGACGACCCAAATAACCTGGGAAGTCAGCGCCTTTCTTCTTTTTTTTTTGTGCTTTTTAGCTTTGCTCTGTGCGTCAAAAAGCTGAGCAATTTGTGCATCAACGACCTCTTCTAATTCTTACTCTGTGTACATCCTGGGAGTAGGAGGTTTCTTGGGTTGTTATGTGGTCTGCCGCCAGTGTGTGTGCACCTCCTCGAAAGAAGAGAGGTCTCGCTCATAAATTTCACAAATTTTGGGTCCTTCGCAAAATTGAGCATCATCTTTGTTGCGCCGCCGATCAATTTTTGACGCTCCATCTCTTCGAGCTCCACCTGAGTAGGCCGAGGTGGGCCATACTCCTCGTGTGAATCTTTTTTGTGATCCCTTCCCGCATCTTCGGATGCAGAGGGAGTCGACTGATCTTTGCCTGAAGCGATAGGTGTCGCGTAAAAAGGATCGGATTTCTCGTAGGAGAGAAATCAACTGTGCTTTGATACCACTGTAATAGACTTGGATACTCCAAGTCGAGAATATACTTTGACACCACAAATAATCACTTCAAACAGTTCACATTTCACAATTGATTCGACACTGGCCCGACGGAGTTTTGTGCCTAGAGCTATTGGCCCCAAAGACTCGTGCCCCTTTCGGTATTTCTTTTTGTATTAATCTGTGTTCCAAGTACAAGAGTGCAGGCAGGCGCTCACACTCAGACTGTGCATCCAGATGCTTTGAGTTATGAGGCCTACCAACATATTTAAAGGCTACAAGGGGATCCTAAAAGCAGAGCCCCAAAAGCTGAAATCAAAAGCCTTGATAAATAAAGCAAAATCTTTCTCTGCCTCTCACAATCTCTGTCTCTTTTGAGAGGTAATAAAGCAAACAAAAAAGAGCTCTCTCTCTCTCTCTCTCTCCCTTCAATTGTGTAGAAAAAGCAATGCCCAAAAGCAGGCTGCCACATCATCAGCCGTACGGAATTTCCACGTCAGTATTTCGCGTGGTTTTTGGTTTTCTGCATTCAACCAGGCACGTGAGCATTTCAGCCCGCCAAGGAGTCCTTGCCAGGGGTGTGTGTATGTGTACTTGGCAGCCACGTCACTAGTTTGTAACAACACTATTTGACTGGGACTCACATACTGGCAGCAAAAAAGAGGCTCGTCCTGCTGCAGCACCTCATTGGTAGGAGGAGAGTCTCACAGCTGAGTTCTTGGCAGATTTTTAGGAGAGATTGTGGGAGTCCAGATAGCCGAGGCGAGTCACTTTGTTCCAATGGCTGGTAGCACACCGAGCTACAGCAGTTGGGAGTTGGCTTGTACATAGTGGTCTCTCGGTCCCATGTGCAGCTTGTGACCATCTTGTGGAGAGTCAGCGTCACTGTCTTTGGGACTGTCCTTTGGCATAGCACGTGTTAGAAGCTGGACACACCCTACGAAAATTGACTGCTCGGCAGATTATTCTTTTTTGTAATTATTCATTTATTGAGAAAACCCGACATTTCACCTTGTAAATATTGGGGCTTACAGAAGTTTCCAGATTGTATCCCAGTTTTGACATTTAAATTGAGTAGATGGTTAAGATGGAACAATAGGGTTTGAGAATTGTAAGGTATTTATACCACTTTTTGACCTTAATGAAAAACCTTTTGTCAATTTTAAAAAGTTTGAAGTCTGTGAGTGAGCGTACTGTGTACGAGAGAGAGTGAGAGCTTCATCTTGACACTACACGTGCACCGATGGTCGGAATCGAGTGCGGAGAAGTGCAGCGTGTTGCCCTCGACGAGAGCTACGCGTCAATACCTACATTGCGCGCGTACAGTCCGGTTTTGCGAGCTCCATCTACGAGATTCATCTTGTGATTCGGTGAGCATACGTTGTCCGATTTTGCATTGCAGCATATCCACGCATTCGCATCGAGTACACTAGGCACTTTAGTTTCGAAAATGACGACCTGCAAATTTTGGCAAGACATCCTACGTGATTCTGTACCAGGTGTTTTGGGTTGGGGTTTTGGTTCATATACCTTAGGGAGAGTGACCTATTGATGTTAGTAGGGTCTCCTTCAAGTTCTATGGTGTTTCGAGGTTGTTTGATGGGTATTCGGCTCTAGAAAGCGTTGTAGGAAGTTTCCTCTTATGCACTCTTGAAGGCTGTTACTTAGACATTGGGTAGAGACCTCTGTAGGAATTAGTTAGGAGTCGGTTGAGTGTAGGTTGGCACCCTATGCTTGCTTCCATGCGTTTGCGGGTCGAGCTTTGTCCTTAGCTGACAAATCTTGTTAGGTGAGTTCTTGCTGTGCTGACGTCCATCGTGGTGTATCCGTCAACATTGGCGCCGCTTCCGGGGATGAAGACCTTAGGTAGGTGACCGAGACTAGTCTTTGAGGATAGGGATTCTTTGGCTTGCCAAGAGTTTCGTTTTACATTTAGATAGGATCAGAGGGTGGAGGACTCTCTAGGTCTTAGAGGGAGTCTAGGGAGCGTGTGTCTGGCCTAGATCCTTCGACTTAGGTAGATTTAGGTAAACTTAGGTAGTTTCTAGTTGAGTTGTGTTGTAAAGAGTAGGAGTTTGAGTGGTAGAAGCGGTGAAAGGAGAGCTTGAGAGTCCGGAAGCAACCAAAACACCATTATCACCATTTCACATGAGGAGTAGGAGTAGAGTAAGTAGGACATCATGATTCACGATCTAGAGCACTTCATGCATGTATACTTGCTTGTTAGATTCATCACAAGGTTATAAAAGACGCAAAAGTGAAGTCCAAAAGTTACCGTGATTGTTTCTGATAGAGCTGCAGAGCATCAGGAGCATTTTTGTCAGGAAAAAAATTAATTTTAAGCCAGGAGACATCCTACACATAGGATGTCTATATAGGCTAATCTGGTGGGAATTTTGGAATTTTGAGTTGACCAGTGTGTTCAGAAGGTAGGTTTTATCCTATTTTCACCTGGAAAGTGAAAATTTGACCATATCATGACAGGATAAGACCTGATACATTGAAATTGCCAGACATCCTACCCAAATTGTGCCAAGGAATTAATTTAAGACCAAAACCATAGGATGAATGCATGAGCATGATATATTGAGTGACTAAGAGAGGTTTCATCTCATTTGGGTGAGAAAACTGGATTCTAAGAAGACTTTAGCATGTTTGACTGAAAAAGGCTAGAACAACTACAATTGGGGACTTCTAAAATCCAAACCAAAATCTAAGCATACCACTGGGTTGTTGATATCAAGGGGAAGCTTTGGGTAAAGTCTGGGGTCAAACAGAACAAAAAGACATCCTACGTGTAGGATGTCATCTGTGTGATTTTGACTCCAAACCTAATTTTGAGCATACCAAAGTGATCAGCATCTCAAGGAGAGTCTGTGCTTTGCATTGGAAGCTATTCTGAGCGAAAAGACATGCTATGCGTAGGATGTCTAAAGCAAGAAATTGAAGCTAGATACTGACTGTGGGCATAGCATGGTGTTGTATAGCCTGAGGCAAGCCTCCTGGTCAATTTTGGTCCAAATTGGAGTTGATTAGACTGATCCAAACCAACAACAGGACTGTCAAAACAGATTTTTGATCCATTGACCAGCTTATAGGTGTCCAAATCAAAAAGTAAAAACAGTTGTGGACTCAGCACATCAAGGGGAATCCATAGTGCAAAAAATCCAGGCAAAACAGAGCAAGAGACATCCTACGCGTAGGATGTCTACTGGGACTTAGTGAAGAGAAAATTTGACTGAGCTTAGACAGTGAGGTTCCATTCGGCTTAAGGGTTCCAGAACTTCTTTCATAAGTGAATTTGGATCTTGTTTGACCTTTTGACGGAGCAAAGACTGAATTCAGACTTTCCAGGTAAATTGACCAATATCCGAGGGAAGTACGGTTCCAGATTAGCAGACCTAATCCAAAACATTAGTAGTGTATAAAATACAGTAGTGGTTGAGGTTAACTCTCCAGTTATACCAATCATTACTAAGATAACCTCTAGCGATTAAATGCTTTGATTCAATTGCCAAAATTTAACACTTGTGTACAGGTATATTCAGGAGCAAAGCAAGAAGTTGTGCGGAGACTGATCCTTTGCCAGGTGAGTGGTTGGAATTGTGATAAGTTGCATTGATAATTTTGATGAATTTAAGATCAGGAAGATACATTTTTAGAGACCAAAAGGTGGCAGGTGACCAAAGTAGCTTAGTGTCCACCGAGGAGAGTGTAACTCAGGCAAGGCTAGATTCACTAGCACCGATTATTGACGAGGGTAGTGATACTGACACTTCATCAAAAAAATATTTCTTCATGATGGGTAGTCAACAGCCAGGAGGTTTCACTTATGACAGACCAATGCCAGGAGGAAGCACCTCCCTTAATCCTTTGAATGATTCCAAGTTCACTGTGATCTTCTTAGAAGGAACAAACTCGAGGGGAGCCCTAGTTTATTCTGACTATCGAGGACGCAAGTGTATTTGTATTGAAGAAAGGCCGGCTCAGAGACTGGAGATAATTCGAGTCTATGATGATGGAGATAGATTCTGAGACGAAAAGGGGAACCACTATCTGATAGTTAGTAACCCTGATGATTACAACAGATATGGAGATAACAAGGCAAAGGGGAAAATGGTTTCAGAAACTCAAGAACCGCCTCCAAACATTGATCGACCTGGAGCAATTTTTATGTATGATAAGAAAACTTATAATGAGAATATGGGAATGTGGGAATTTACAAGCATGAGAGCGAGGGAATAATCTCTTACTTTCGCTACAAAGAACCATACGCAAACGAGTTAAGCAAAGACAAGGTTCTTTACTTATTCTCTTATGAAATTGCTATGGGGAAGGATATAGTTTTTGTTGATAGGAACGGGCGAGAATACCAACTTATTCTCCCAGAGGAGGTAGAAAGGGCAACAGTTCTAGGAGCATCAACATATGCCCCCCATGAAGTACCAAGAGCCACCTACACCCCTAGCAAGTCGACAAATCCCTTTTCAAAAGAGTATGACACAACCTCACATTCCACCCGACCACAGACATTCAACAACCAAAACCAACCAGCAACCCAGCCATCATTGCACGCATGGCTTCGACAAAGTGCAACATTAGAGCAAGACCGGAATCGAGATGGTTATCAAGCGGCACGAGGGCTAAGGGATTTACAAGAACCACCACTCTATTCGCTGTATCAAGGAGAGAGTAAGCCAAAAACTCAAGGGTCAACAGAGCGTGGGAGACCACCCATAGAACGAGTTCGAAGAGATGAACCATCTCTTGCAAGAACTGTTAGAAATTATGGCTTAGGAGCACCACTGGGAGAGGAACCAGCCTACTACAGAAGACCAGAGGAGGTATATAGATTGGGACAAGGAGATCCAATGATGAGATTTGTAGACCATCGTAGAATTAGACCTTCTCAAGTGCAAAAATGGGTAAACAAGAAATACACGTAAGGGATCCTAGAGATCATGTAGCAGCCTTTGTGCATGTAATTAGAGCGCAAGAGGTTTTAGACTTCCCTACCCAATTTGCAGGGTTTGGACTAACCTTAGAGGATGACGCTGCTACTTGGTTTGACTATGTGGAGTGTAGAGACTTTGAGTCTATGGAGGAGGTGTTTGACGAGTTTATCGAGGAATTCTCACAAAGAGAGATAGCTCATAATACCATCTCGCAAATCCATAAATTCAAACAGAAAGATGGGGAATCTATGCGTAAGGCATCCCTACGACTAAAAAGATATGCTAAATTCTGCCATGTGGAAGAACTGCCAACTCAGTCCAGACTGATGCTTATATTTATCCAAGGACTAAGAAATGCAGATCTCCAGAAGGACTTTCATATGAAGAGGAGCATGACATTGAATGAGTTAACCAAGGAGGCTCTTTACCTTGTGGACAATTGTGCGGTCTACAAAGAGGGTGAGTTCAAGGATCTTGACGACAATTCATCCTCACAACAAAGTGGAAGCAAGTCTTCTAAGACAACACCGAAAGGAGAAGTAGCTGTGACGGAGGAATGTTATTATAACAAGGGATATGTGAGAGAGAGATATTATGCTCCCCAAGCTTAGGTAGCATCTCCTCAAGTTCCACCGATCCCTAGATATCAAGCAGACAACCTACTCAGGGCGAGCTTTTTGAAATGGGGCCTCTAAACCCAAACCAATGGGCCTACCCTCACAAAATGTTTGTAAAGAGGTACGCACACTACTTGGGGCACCACCTTCTTTTGGGAGTGGAGAAGGAAACAAATCAAAATAACACTTTGAGAACCCTTACTCTATGTACACTTTGGACACTTGACACCATCAACGATTATGCAACCCAATGCCGTGCATCAAATGTAAATATGCAATTTGTGGAATAGCATTCACCTTCTCCCCATAAGAATACCCATGATACATCCAAACTCCTCCTCTCTCAAGCACTCATCAAAAATCATGCGCACAAGACCTGCGTCTCAAACAAACAAGAGAATCACCTACATCGAACTAACACACTTTGCATAGAGAGCTCATCTCTCCATCTATGCAATGCCGTGACAAATAAAATCACCATGAGAGGTAGCCACATGCATATGTAATGAAGCAAAAGAGAGTTGGAGTGAGAATTTTCTTTAGACTAATTGAATAAGTGTGGAGAAACAAACCAATGGTAAATTGAGAGTAGAACACTTACTTGATTTCTCGCACACCTTTTAAGGGGTAGACAGACGCTGGCTAACCATCACGAATTGCGACACTTGATTGTTTGAAGATGATTTAATGATCATTAACATAACCATGAGAGAGATCATGATGTATTTACAAGTTATTGAGGTGCTACAATGATTTATTGGGTTGATGGAGTAAGAGATTGTAGAATAGAAAGAGTGGAGGATAGAGTTTGCACTTCCTCCAAAGAGGAGGGTTAGGAGGGAGGATGTGAAAGAGGGAGAGTTGGGAGTTTCTCTACTATTGATCAAGAACAACATGAAGTTGAAAATATAGGTGTGTGTCTTTGAGTCTCTCCAAGGGGGGGCTATTTATAGTTGTGTAGGAGTGGGATTATTCTACATTTAATTAGGATGAGTGATTAGCCCTAATTAAGTGTCCTTTGACCACTCATTGAATATTGGACATAAAAGGGACTATTTATTCACAAAAAATATCATTTTAGACCGTGAAGGCTCCATAGGGGTGCATAATGTAGGTGGGCCCGACCATGAGGCCCTACGGGTGGCTCCTGCTGGGTATCTCAACTTGTGTGTCTTGGCATTTAGAAAGCATCTTTAGGTTGGTCCCATCACATGCAAGTGACCTTGAACACTCATTGCTCTTATAGAAGATGAGTAGGGAAAAAATAAGATCTCACCCTCTTGATTTACTTGATTTACAGTTCCCTTTTGCTGCGAATCTGACAGATTTACACTATTTTGACTATAACTTTTTACCTGTAGCTCGGAATGACATGCTTCAAAAGGCAAATTTGACCTTCTCAACATGTTTGATATAAATTTGGACTATTCTTCACGCCCATGCACCAAGGAATTCGGTTTGAAAGGTCCACACTAGGCTAGGGAACCTTTTGCTTCCAAGTCTTCTTATATGGGCCCTTTGCTTGTATGCATCCAAGGGGAATCATGCTTTTTCAAAAGGGTATGATGCTTAAAAAAATAGAGGAGGGTCCAATATTATTTGCTTGTGAAAAGAATATACAATTTGAGTCTTTTTGAAAGGAGAAAAACTATATGTATATTCTTAAGAGATATTGGGCCACCTATGTAGGGGGCATAGAAGACTTGTAGAGATGGACCATAATCTTTGGTAAAGACAAGTGGAGAGTTGATTTTCCATGGTAATTTATCTATATGGGATGGAAGATGGATATATTATTTTTCTACTACTAATTCACAAGAGGTAAGAAAGTTTGGGGGTAGATAGTTGGTTATTGCATGCTTAATTTTATTTATAAAGGAAAAAAGAAAAGGGTGGTAATATAAATATATGACTAAGGTGACATTTCTGGGAAGAGTACAATGTATGTGTCGCTACAAAGGTTAAACGAAGAGGGGGAATTTACTCTAGATAACTTAATAGCGTAGAAAAATATATACACATATGAGGAAGAGGACGTTGAGTAGGCTAAAAAAATGTTGCAAAAAGATGGTTACCATTTTATGCCATTCACTACGAGGACCTGTAGGTGTAGAAAGACCACAACCAGTGTTGGGGAAACAACCACCTCTACAAGGATTATGACCAGTTGGCATAAAATACACACCAACAGTAACTGAATCAGAAGAGAAGGCTTTGGTGCCTATGCATGCATTTGAAAGATCCCAATGGATATGCGGCAAACCCTGCCTATTATCCACCGGAAGAACCCTCAACACCAGAACCATGGAGCATGATGGGAGGTGCAGGACCACAGACATTACAGGCAGAAGGAGAAGGAATATATATCTTGGATGAACGAACATTGTTGTTCATAGCCAACGGAGGCATGGGCGGGCAAAGACATGCATAGCAACAAAGAGGAGCTCAAGGAGCACCTCAACAGCCTAAAGGACCTTGCTACAAGTGTCTTGGAGACCATTGGCTGAGAGACTGTCCTCATGATTAAATCATTAGAGTCAACGCATATTGCACCGAGTGTGGAGTTAGTCATTTGATTCCTGATTGCCCTAAGAACCCGAGCAAAGGAGAACCACCTTGAACATGCTAGAAGCAGTGCCTTCCAGTGGAGGGTCGAAAAATGAGACAATCATACCTATTCGGGCAGTGACGCGAGCCCAAGCTCAAAGAATGACAAACGAACCCATAATTAAAGAGCCAAAAACCGATGCCCCAAGTTTGGAAACGAAAAATCCTAGAAGCACTTGGAAAGCCAGAAAAGCGTGTATAAAAGCCAAGAAAGAACGAGAGCAAACTGCTCTATCCGAGGAGTTAAAACACACAAAGGATAGATTAGAACGGTTAGAGGATCTAGCTAGCCTAATCTCACACACTGCGGCAACCATAGCACCCAAGGAAATAGCAAAACCCAAAAGTGCAGGATCAGGAGGATCAGTACTGGCAGACAAGTTAAATGAGCAGTTAGATGCACTTCTAAAAGCTTATGAAGCCAGACTCAAAAAGAACCAAACCCAAGAGCAAAGATGGATGACTTATCCATATGCTGAAATAGAAAAACAGAGGTTAGAAATGTGTAGAAAGATGATTGAAACAGCTCAATCTTTGATAGAAAACCCGCTTGGTAAACCTGCAAATTGGCATGAAGTACCAGATCCAACCCCTATCAAACCAGCCTTAGAGGAACAAGTAGAAACGAAGGAAAGACTCACGAATGCCTATGAGTCTAGGGGAGAGCCTATCATAGTGCCAAATACAACACATGAGGCAAGTGAAGGGTTCCAACCTAAAACATTGGTAGAATTGGGTAAGGATTGTAACGGTCTAGATGATCTGTGGAAGCAAATCCGTGAGGCCAACGAAACTAACAGGGTGAGTTACCACATGAATAACACGAAAAAAGAGAAAAATGTGATCTTACCTCCGATTGAAGAATTTGAGGCAAGATCACAAATGAACTTTGATATACATTCACAAGGGGGACACCAGGGGTCAAGTAGTTCGGGGAACAGCCAACCAGACTCGCTAAAAACTCTACCCTCTTACCTAGGAGAGTATGAAGCCAAGTCTGAGGTGAGAGCAATCCCATCTCAAAGATTTTCTTCTAACAAAGTGATGGATTCACAAGGGTTGATTGAGTTATTGTCCACTCCTGTAGCATGCACAATCACATTAATCGAACTCCTGAGGTTACGACCAAACATGTGGACCATAGTAGGAAAATGCCTGGAAAAATTTGGAGTGAAAGACCCCACCTCGAAGCTTCAGGAAGGGATGAGAGAATTGGACAGGCCTCAACTAAACACTAGGCCAGTACCTTTAAACGAGGTTGGAGAGTATAGTCAGGGAGAAGATGGGAACACCACGCTACCAGTAGAATTCCAAGGAGTAGTTTCCAAGGCTATTCTTGACAGTGGAGCAGGAGTTGCTATCGCCACCAAGAAAATCTGGAAAAAATGGGCAAAACCAGCTTTGAGAGCTACCAGAATGAAATTGCAATTGGCAGATGGGTTCATGGAAAAGCCTCTAGGACTCTTAGAAAAAGTGATTGTCACTTCATGCGGAATTGAGTATGAGCATACATTTGCAATAGTCGATTTCGACAAAAAGAACAATTATGAGATCATCTTAGGAAGACCATTCATGAGACAATTAAAGATGGTCCAGGATTGGGGTTACGACCACATATACCTTAGACATGGCGAGACAACAACCAATATACACCTGAAAGACCATAGTTACAAGGATGTGAACCAGACACTAGTGGAAGAGTTTGATTCAGCTATGGTAGCAGGATCGGAACTCCTAGCATGGTTAGGGCAACAAAAAGAGCTATGGCTGTGCGGAGCTTCACATTGTGAATGCGTCTTAGAAAGAGCGATTGAGGACAATGATTATATTCTAGAACCTTTTCCTAAAGATGCCTTGGAACCTATAGAATGGGAACACATACTAACAACATTGGATGTCTGTACCATTACAGATAGTCCAACAACAAAATTTTGCGATAAGGATGGCTATGATGTGCTACCCTATTACATGGTAAGCCTTATACCAGGAGGATATGAGATGGTAGAACCACCAGAACAAGAAGAGTTGTATAACTCCTCTGAACATCTGGAGGTAAATAACGATGCAGATAATGAGTGTTCAGACAACTCAAGTGAGCGTGGGGAGAAAACAGAGAATCTTAAGTTTTATGATTTTGCTAATCAGCACCCTAGACGTTAGGAATGCTATAGGAGAAAACGAGCAGGAAACAAAGCGAGAGAGAACTTGATGCCCAGGATAAAAGGTAAAACTCACTATTTGATGCTTGTAAAAGCAGGGGATTGTGTAAAAGATCAAATATTAGGAAGATTCTCAGAAGCTCGAAGGGAGGAAACGCGAGAGGAAATAAGACAAGTACGGAAAGCTAAAACAGAAACAAAATCACAAAAATATCAAAAATAAAAAACAAAAACAACAAAAGACCCAGAGTGGACCAAACTGGAGCGTAAACAAAAATACGAAGAACTGAAACGGTCTTTACGAGAGAAATGGACTACCGAGGAAGATAGTGATGGTAAGGGGGAGTCAGAAAAGGAAAATGAATGTACCATCACACTATCGTAAATTCACCATCCAGGATAGAAAAATCATAATGACACCACCGGTCAGGGAAAGAACAAATCAGGAATCTTATGATGGGCCGGAAAATCCAAAACGGATAGACCTCGTGGAACCAGGTGAAGAGCCTCATCCGGTCTATATAGCAACTGATTTAGAGCCTGAAGAAGAAGAAATGCTAACACAACTTCTCAAGAAATATAAAGATGTGTTTGCATGGTCCTACAAAGACCTCAAAGAAGTTGATCCATCGATATGCCAACATACAATTCCTTTGAAATCAGATGCAAAACCTAGCAAACAGCGTCTTTATACATATAATGACACATTTGCTAAACGAATCAAAGAGGAGATTGACAAGCTGATGGATGCTGAATTCATCTATGAAATTAAACATACAGATTGGGTGTCACCCATTGTGGTAGTCCCCAAAAAGAACGGAAAACTGAGAGTGTGTGTAAACCTCAAAAAGGTAAATGTGGCCACCATAAGGGATAATTATCCCTTGCGGATCACAAAACATGTACTTGAGAGGGTGGCCAGGAAACGGGCTTATTCCTTTCTAAATGGATTTTCAGGATACAACCAACTGGCAATTGCAATAGAGGATCAACACAAAACAGTGTTTGCCACAGAATGGGGAATATATGCGTATCGAGTTATGCCTTTTGGCTTAACTAATGCCCCAGCTACCTTTCAAAGGTTAATGGCGCATGCGTTCAAAGAATACCTGAGAATATTCTTAGAAATATACATGGATGATCTTTGTGTAGACTCTCTTTTACGAGAGGAACATATTGACCATTTGCAAAAGGTATTTGAAAAATGCAGAACATATTGAATCTGTCTTAACCCGAAAAAGTGCATTTTCATGGTTAGACAAGGCCGCATCTAAGGACACATTGTCTCCAGAAATGGCATAACCACAGACCTAGACAAAATCAAGGTCATAGTAGACCTGTCCAGGACAACTAATGCTAAACAAGTGCAATCCTTCATTGGACATTGTGGATTGCCATAGTGAGTTATCTCACCCTATCAAATCACTCAAACACTGTGGTTACCCTCACCCTTTCACTGTATATAGGTGCGTGTGAGTTAGGGGACTTTTCCCATATCTCCTTACTGAAATAAAAAACCCTCAATTAGCTAGTCATTGGGCTAGTTGAGCCAAAAAAATATAAAAAATAAAAAATATAAGTATATTATGGTCCATGCGTATGTAAATATTTCTTTGTATATAGGACCTAAATAAAAGATTTTTTCATAATTATTTTGGTATTTATTTAAATATTTCTACCTAAGTGTGTGTTATTTATGCTCTGTACATTGCCTCACCATTACCACAATTTTTCTTACCATTTTTCATATTCTTTATTCCATATAGAAATATTTTCATGTAAGCTTCTCTTATATTTGGTGTAACTCCACACCAACAAAAATCCAAAAAAAACTAGTTTTATTTATGTGTATATTTTTTTCACTATTGTGATTTTTCCCTTCCTACATCTATTTTGTTTTTTTTCTAAAAAATTAGAACACCAAAAATATTTATCTTTTTATGATAGCCTCATAATGAGAGAGATTTCTTTTGACCCCTTTATATTTTTTCCACTTATATTATTTATATTTGACATGTACATATTTTTTAGACCCCTCAATATTTGATTTTCTTAGTTGTACTATTCACTTATATCATGATCTCAACAATATCTTCAATTATAGATCTACCAAATAAGGTCAAGGGTAGGTGGCATGCATACATGTACTATGGAGGGCTCACTCTTGGAGGTATTCAAAAGAATCATCCAAAGAAGGACCCCACAAGGACCTTGTGCAGTGGAAAAAAACGGTCATTTTTGCTGAATTTTTAAAGTTCACTTGCTCTTCGAATTTGAAAAGGTGATACAAACAAGAGTTGTAGCTCGTGGGCTGGACTTTTGCCTCAAATTTTTTCAAATTTTTTTGAGCTACGAGCTGTGAGCTATGATTTTATTAGTGGACCCCAGTTTTCCCATGTTATGCAGCCACACTCTCTCTTCCACTTTATCATTTTCCTCTTTCACACACACTTCTCCACTCATCATACCCACCTCTCTCACCACTCCTCTCTGCACCCTACTCACCTTCTCCTCAACCTTGAAGAATAAGAGAAACCATGGTGAACTCATACCTCCCACACACAACTCCATTCCAAAATTGACCACCTAGTCTCATTTTTCCTCCTCCAAATTACCCATATCTATCAAAAAAACCACAAAATTCATCCTCTTCTCTTAAAAGACAGCATCATGGTGGTTGATTACTCAGCTTCAATTACCTTGTCTCTCAAGGAAGGTCAAGAGTGGAGAAAAAATGTACCGTCAAAGCTAGTGGACCGTCAACAAGCGTCAAAATCGGCCCTACTCAAGACACTTGGAGCATCAACCTTGTACGAAAGCCACCTTTTCTTACCTCTTAAGAGTTTTTCTTCCTTATTTGTATCCTACATGGATACTCCCATTGTAAATATCCAATTCCATTTGTAAATTAATACTAACTCTACTAACACTAACCCACTATGAAAAGTCCTATCACCTCCATTTCTCTCCTCTCTCTTTCCCCACCAACTTCTTGATAATTCCAAGCAAAAGAAATTAGATAAATTGCTGAAAATCTAACCCAACCATGGTTAGAGGAGTAACCCTAGCCTTCAAAATTGCTATAAAAGGAGGGTGTAGCTAGCACAAAAGGGCGGAGCCATAAGCAAGAGCACTATGCTATAGCTTGAGAAGCCAAGCTCAACCTCTCTAGAAGGAGCTCTTGAGTGGAAGCTCATTGTCTTATGCATGTGCATGTGTTGTAATAGGGGATTAGCAAGGGAACTCTATGCCATTAGAAGAGAGAGAGTGATCATTCAATTGAGAGTAGGAAATCTATCATTTCTCCTACTAGTGTAAGCCCAACATTTGCTGAATCAAGGAGGGTGTATTTGGTCTAAGCTTGGATACTTTGTCTCCCTTCCAACGTGAAGTAATGGACAACAATGATGCGTAAGTGTCTTGGTGTTTTTTGTTAAGTTCTTGATAGCTTTTCTCTGGTGTTGTCATCAATCTAGCCATAAATCCCACATACTGTAAGAGGGCGACAGGGTGGAGAGGACTCCCCTGGCCTTAAGACAGTGATTGGGGTGGCTTTTCTTCTGATGTGTTGTGGTGAAATTTACGCAAGCTATGTTGAACAAATACTAATCTCACTTTGATTTGTCATGACAGATTTGTAAGAAGGTATTAATGCAACAAGCACCCCCTCCCCCTTTCTCTCTCTTTCTTAAATATATAGTTGTGTTTGCTTGATCATTGCCGATACGTTTCAAAGCAGCCCGAGCACTATCTCTCTCTCTCTCTCTCTCTCTCTCTCTCTCTCTCTCTCTCTCTCTCTCTCTCTCTCTCTCTACGCGTCCTAGTTCGCATCCAAAACTAGGTGGTGCCCCAAATTTGTGTAGGGTTAGGTTGTGGGTTTGTGTGTGTGTTTGTTGTTTTTTTCCAACCCCAACCCAATTGAGCAGCATGGGAGCCTAGAAGAGTGCTTGGAGGCCACTCTTCTTGTTGCCCGCCCCAGACCGCCTCAATATGTATGCAGTCATCGCACAACCTCTGTATCGTTTGTTACTCAATTTTGATTGGACTGAGGAGTGTGAAACTTCATTCCAAAAGCTAAAGAAAAACCTTGTATCAACACCTGTACTGAAAGCACCGGATTGGGAAAAGATATTCCATGTTCACATTGATGCATATGCATATGCAATTGGGAGTATTCTGGCTTAACCTGGAGACGGAACAATGGATTTTCCAGTTTGTTATGCAAGTCGATAGTTAAATAGTGCGGAAAAGAACTACACAACCACCGAAAGAGAGGGGTTAGGAATGATCTATGCTATAAAACAATTTCGGCATTATTTGCTTGCAAACAAATTTGTGTTCTTTACAGATCATCAAGCTCTTTTGTATCTGGTAAATAAACCATGCAATACAGGGAGAATTGTATGCTGGTTTATTATATTGCTAGAGTTTGATTTCACAGTGGTAGTGAAAAAGGGTAAAGCTCATCTACGGGCTGATCATCTTTCAAGGATACACAAGGAGGAAGCTCCTGAAGGAGTAGACGATGACATACCAGATGCTTATCTTTTCAATATTGAAATGATACCCAAATGGTCTCAGGAAATTGTTAGCATTCTTTCCTTTGGAGGTAGGTTTGATAACACGGAAGACAGTTCCAAACAACAAACAATTCGACAAACAAAAAACTTCCAGTTGATTGCAGGACGGTTTTATCATCTAGGATCGGACCAGATTCTACGACTATGTATAAATCCGCAGGAATTCAAGTGTTATCTGGAAGAAGCACATGTCCAGGATTGTGCATTTCATTGTTCAACAGTGAAAATACACCAGAGACTGAAACAGTTAGGGGTTTATTGGCCGACTATGTATGCCGACACACATGCTTATGTTAACAATTGTACTATATGTAGTGCCAACTGACCAGTGGATCACGCGACATTGTTTCAGGTAAACATTGCACCTACATGGAGTCAATATATCATTGATTTCTTAACCACAAGGACGTTTCTTCAAAACATAACAAGAGCACGGAAAAGGGCTATAGAGCTGGAGGCTCGTGACTTTTAGTTAATTGGGAACCAACTCTATAAGCGAGGAAAGGAAAATCAACTTAGAATCTGTACAAGTGAAAGTGAATACCTGCTAATTCTAGAACACACACATGGCGGAATAAGTGGAGGTCATTATTCACGTGATAAGACGGCAAAAATTGTCTTAACCGCAGGAATATGGTGGCCTACATTGCATATGGATGTTGACGTGTTTGTACAGCGTTGTGACGCTTGTCAATGCACCAAGGTGCCGATAAAGAGAGATGAGATGCCACTATAGCCCATGATGGGAGCAAGGGCACTTGCAAAATGGGGCATTGATTTTCTGGGGCCTATTTCACCCCCTGCATATCGCACCCATACCCAATATATCATTGTGGCTACGGACTATCTCACGAAATGGGCGGAAGCCAAGGAAACACAAAAAGCAAATGCACGAGCAACTGCACAATTTTTGTATGAGAATGTTTTTGTACGATATGGTTTACCAATAGAAATTGTCAATGATCGAGGAACACATTTTCTTAATGAAGTCATAATTTGAATATCTGCTAGAGGAATTCATGGTCATACATAGAAAGTCTGCTCCATATCATCCACAGGAAAATGGACAAGCAGAGGCCACATATAAAACACTATGCACTGTTCTCACTAAAATTGTTTCAGAGTCAAGAACAAACTGGGATCAGCAGCTACACTCAACACTATGGGCATACAGGGTAGCTTACAAAACATCGATAGGAACGACACCGTACAACATGGTGTTTGGCCTAAATGCTATATTACCCATACAATTTTTAATCCCAACTCTACGAGTAGAAAAACGCTTAGAATGGAAAGGGATGAGCTCTCTTCAAGAATAGATGATCTTGAAAAGCTAGATGAACTTTGCTTAAGATCTGTAGCTTCGATCTATGCTAAAAAGAGAAGACAAAAGGAGTTTTTTGACAAGCATGTGCGCACGAAAGAATTCAAAACAGGTGATTATTTACTTGTGTATACCTTGAAGCAACATGCCAAGAAACTTAAAAAGCGAGGGATGGGACCCTTTGTGATTAGTGACCTATCATAAAGTGGAACTGTCAAGCTTGCTACATTAGCAAGAGAAGGATTGCCAAATTGGATTAGTGGGTGTCGATTGAAGAAATATCATTTACCACTAACACAGGATATGCTTCAATAAATCCATCAAGAAAAACAACGAATGAAGGAGAAACAGCGGGTACGAGAAGAAGCCCAAGCATAACTAAAAGAACGCATTACAAAAAGAAGGCTTCTACGACAACAACAACAATGTGGATCACCGTTGCGAATCAATGCCATTGGACTAACGAAGTTTGATGAAGACACAGTGGAGCCAATAATTGCAATCGAAGTGGGTAGAAATCGAGTCGAATTGATGGCATTGCTTGATTCTGGAGCTCAAGAAAATTTGATCTCTTACAGATTATACAAACAGCTCAAGCCCACAGGTCAGCTTCATCCTACTCCACAAGTGCTAGAAAGTAGTACATCACATTCACTGAAAACATTGGGCTGGATTATATTGCATGTACAAGTACATCAATATATTTACCCACACAAGTTTTATGTGGTCGAGGATGAAAGCACACAACACCCCATGTTGTTGCGACAACCTTGGCAAAAAGAGTACAATGTGCAGATAGATTGAAATGCGAATGCGGTCAATATTCAACATGCACAAGAACAACAGGTAATATCCTTTGCTCAGCAACCCCGGAATAATCCGCTGCCAGCAATGCAATTACTGGATAAAAAGCCAAAAGGAAGGGTGCCACCAAAGAACAACATGATACCCAATGCTAACAAACAGGGAACTGCCAACCATGTTCAATACATGTATAAGGAGTCATCGACCGCAGTGCAAAGATCAAGGTTACCAACATGAGAAAACCAAATATGGGTGCGGAAGGATAGAAATGACATGGCAGACAAACCACAATACAACAGAGGAATTCAACAGAAGCAGATAGTTCAATCGAAAAACAAGGTAATTAAAAAGATATGGATCCCTAAGAAAATGCTCAGCACCAACTCAAACGCGACTCGCATATGGATCCCGAAACCGAAGCAACAGGAACTCCCTTGACTACAAGCAACATCGGGAGACAGACAACTGCATATGAAACTGGCAAACCAATTTATGTGGATGCCCATTAGCAGCAAAACAATGGCAACCAATGCAGTAGCAATAAACCTACAAAAACCGGCAAAGACAAGCTACCAATGGAAAGCAAAAGAGACAAGGTCTACGGCCAATTCCGCCACGAAAATTCTCTCCAAGGAGACAACTACGGCCATATCGACAGTAGCGGCAAAGCAAGCGACTTTTGCAAGAAAGACAATCAAACAAAGAGCAGTAGAGTTACAGCTTTTACTTACAAAGAAAACAGGAAACCTCGACGGTAAATGCCAATAAGCATCTTGCTTATACCCTTCTCTTGCACAACATAAATTTTTCCATGCATTGACCGAGTATGCATAATATAGGGCCACATTACACGGCCAAGCATTAGCACAATTTTTTTCAACCCATGTACGGCGCATACTCCGAGGTGATACCTTGTCGTCCGGGAGGACTCCGGCTAGGAGGGGGGGAGGCATTCCCAAATGCGGACCCAATGCCGGAAAGAGCTAAAAAAGGGCATGTTTTTCGACTATTTTTAAGGGTTGTTGTTTGATTGTGAGATTTTCTGGACTACCCCAAGTACATATGCCCTTATACAACATGAATCTACAAGTGTATAGGGCCGAACGCCAAATCAAGCCCCTAGGTGTGTGTATATAAGTAAAAGTAGCCATTTTTCGAGCAAAATATTGATAAAACGGAGAAATCCGGACATAAAATTGCATGCGAGTGTATAGAATGTTTTGCGGTGATGTTTTCTATTTATTAGGAATTTTGGGGATTTTTTTGGGTTTGATTTGCTATTTTCCTTTCAATTTTGCTAATTTTTGGCAGAAAAGCTTCAAAAATATAAAAAGCAGGTGAAAAACGATCGTAATGAAAAAAAAAACATGGGGATGATCAGTGAATATAGGACAACCGATGGTAAAATGGGGGTGCAATTATGAGACTGGAGCGAAAAGTGTGTTTTGGCCAGATTTTGACTGAAACGTCAAATTTCTTGCAAACTGGGCAAATGGAGTTCAAATCAAGAAATTTTTGAGCCTAAACCGCATCTCGCCAGAAGATGGGAGCACATGTCAAATTTCATGAAAAGTGGTTCGGGGACTCCCATTATAAGAAATTTTCACTTCATTTTTAGCTCATTTCCACTATTGACCTTTGAGAGAGAGCTTCTGCCACCTAGAGCGAACGGAATTTCCAGCAGCTTCTACGACGCGCATGACTACCCGATGGGCTTCATACATGAGAGGTAGGCTCACCACCTTGAGCTTTTCGCGCATGTTTGTCGTTTTGTCACGAAAACTAGCGTAGGGTTCACACGGAAAGTGGGCAGTAGAGACCTACAAATAGAAGTGGCCACCTAACGGCTAACCCAAAAGCAATGAGACTTCATCAGCAGCTTACCCTAACATAGGAGACCAGTCTTGGATGTCCAAAGGCAATAGAAAACCATCAAGAAAAACCCTAATTCTTAGAACCCCGCAAGAGACCACCAAATGGGAAATCGGCGAAGAGGCGCCCAAATGCTACCAAAATTCATGGGTAGGAGCATCTCGACATGCTCGACAAGTCTATGTAGCCCACTTGACCAAACGGTGACCCAAAGCGGCACTAAAATTCAGAAACAACATCAGACACACAAAGCGTCAAATAGCTCTCGCGGCCAAACCGCATGTCCGTTTGCCACCAAACTTCACGAGCAGCTTTCCTAGACCATCAACAACCAAGACCTATGGTGGTAGACCACCACAAGTCATCGAAGACATGTAAACGCAACCACGGGTGCTTCTAGAGCGACAAATTGCCAAATGGAGCTCCGGTGAAGCCAAAGTCAACAAAAACCATACGGCAAGGATCCCCAAGGGATCGTGAAGCTATGGAGACCAATATCAAGAAATTTCATCGTCGAAAAGCACTCCAAATGTCAGAAAATGGCTCGGAGGCTCTGAAATCCACATAGGGAGTTACTTTCTATCCATTTGACTTTTTTTTTTAAATTAGGGGGACTAAGGGCAGGCACCAGTAGCAGTTTTTATAAAAAAATCATCAGGAAACATCCTACGCATAGGATGTCTCAAGGCCATTTCTAAGCACAGAACCCAACAACTCTCATCACATACATTTTCTGAATAGCCTTTACATGCTAGCCACCAAGTTTCATCAGATTTGGGCCAAAATTGACCTCATATGCAGGAAAAAACGCAAAGTCGGGGCATAGAGGAAATAATGGACCATAGACCTGCCAAAACTTGTCCAAATCACATGAAACTTGCACAATACATTCACGAGTACATTGCCAACAAATCTGTGTGGTCACTTGCAAAAATTGATGAAGTAGACATCCTACGCGTAGGATGTCTATTTGACATTTTTGGCCTACATAGGATGTTTTTCCATTTCAGATCTTTTTATATCACCTTCAAGAGCTCATATATTAAGTTTGAAGCCATTCTAATCATTTTTGACCCCCAACACCTCCAAGATACACTTTTTGAGCCCAAAAACACTACACATGGTCTTACCAACACCAAATCTTGTCCAAATCAAAATCCAAGAGCATGGCCATGTTCCACATACCAAGAGCTACCCACAGAACAACTCTCAAGCTATTTTGATGAAATAGACATCCTACCATGGTGCAAGGAGCCCATATATCAATTTTCAACCCATTTGGATATCATTTGCTACATGTTGTGGACATTATACCCAATTTGTGAGCCTAAAGCCTGAATCTGCCCAAAAATCCACTTTTTGATGCCCAAACCCAATTCCAATCATATAGCCATGTTGTACAGGCCAAGGACCACCAGCATGTCAAGTATCACTAAAATCTAATGAAAAAGACATCCTACGCATAGGATGTCCAGATGATAAATTTTGGCCATAATTGTAGTGTGAGCACATGCACAGTTACCCAAGTTCCTTTTAAGTTTTATTTTCAAATTTCAAGTCAATTGGATAGTTAAAACTCAGTTTCTCAGCTGATATGGAAAAAACGCTAACTTCGGTCTACTGAGTGCAACAGGACCTATGGCAGCCGCAAAGTCACCGTCAAAGAATAAGAGGATGACCATAAAATATTACTTAGAAGAGGTGGATCCATTTGTAATCCCGGAAGGAACTCTAAAGCCAACCCGCACATGGATCCAAGAGGACCTGCTAGAGTCAAATGATCTAAAGATCTACCAAGGCGTGTTCAAAGACACCAAAGCAAATGTAATAGAGCTACCCATGCTACCGCGGGAGCTCAATGAGTTCGTCAGAAGCAAGATGGCAGAGTATCTGGAGAAAATAGATCTCCACAATTATTTTGAAGCTGTGTCGACAGGAATCGACATAAAAAGAGTATGGGAATTTGTGATGACAATCAAAGAAGATGGAGTGGCCTGAGTTACGGATCTATAGGGCAAGCCACACATGGAGATTGTAATCACAGAGAGAGTAGTGTCAGCTACCCTAGACCTCTCCAACAAAGGGGATAGTGTAACCAAAAGAAGAGACGAAGTAAAGGTGTACACAGAAAAGAAAGGCAACTACACCTTTGAAGACATTGCCAACCCTAAAGTGGCAATCATGAGTCAGCTGTATAACCAGTATTTCCATATGTGTACAAAGCGGCCACAAAAGTACAGAATGCTACCTGGAGTAATTGCCATAACCTTCACCTGGGCAATGCAGAAAAGCAAGCCGAAGGTGATCAACTATGCAGCTTATATACATGACAATCTGGTGAAGATGGGCAACAAGAACCCCACCTACATTGTGTCGCGCAAGCTAATCACGAAAGTGGTTTATGGGGCATTGCACACCAAGGGAAGATGGCCTGACCCTCCGTCACAAAATGATTGGCTACGGCTCAAGGAAGATAAGGAAGAGGAACAACCCAAAGCACCAAGGGTTGCCACTAGGTTGAAACGCCGGTTAGAGACCATGCAAGAGGAGCAGCCAGAGCTGAAGAAAGGGAAGAAAGAGAGCATCCAAGTGCCGGTCAAAAAGACAAAATCACAGAAAGCGGCATGGCTAGAATGGCTAATGGAAAGTTTCTGATCTGAAAGAGCCCTCGAGGGAGATTTGAATGAGCTATGGAAGCGGTCTCTAGAAGCAATTTCGGGATCATCCCGAAGGGTGCATAGAGACAGATTTGACGACTATATTAAGAATTTTGAGATTCTGGATGCCACGAGGGAAAATATCCCACATGTACCCTTTACAGAAGCAGAAGTGGAGCAAGTCCGATGGCAACTGCTAGAGGAGCAGGAAGGCCAAGAGAGAGAGAGGAACACAAAGACGGATAGGGATTTCAAGAAAAAGCCAATAACTCCACCATCGAGGCCTGAGTCCACAGCCCACTGAGTCCAGCCCACCGCCCTCACCACCTCCTCGTAGCCCTCCACAAACTCAACAGAAAGAGGAGCAAGACAAACCTGAAGATCAAGAGGAGTCAAGGCAAGAACAGAGCCAAGAACAAGAGCAAAAAGAAGAAGCTAAGCCCAAAAGTGAGCAGCCAGAGCCAAATGAAGCAAGGTATAACACATTTCTGGACCTACTAGCTGCCGGATATTCAAAATAAGAGGCTGCCACAGTCGCATTTGACTTGGTAAGCACAAGGCCCAAAGAACAAATGCAGAGCCTGCGATTAGTGGAGCTTAAAGAAATGGCCACTGATACAGTGGACCTACACCCACCCACCCACCAATGATTGGGATGTGGTGATGACCAAGCTAACCAGGCTCCGGGCACAATCATTGGCCACAGAAAGTGAAATGGCCAATCTCAAAGCCACTGAAGTGCAGATCAAGCTTGAAGTCGACACTTTACAAAAACAAAGCCAAAGGCAGATAGAGAGAGAAGCAGATCTACAAGCCAAGATATGGAAAGAGAGAATCAGGAGGCAGCTCAAAGACTGCAAGGAGCCGAAGAGGAATATAGAAAACTCAGTAAGTCATTGACAGATGCAGAGAGGGAAAGGGATAACCTAACCCTACAACTTGCTGAGGAGTCCAAGGAAGTGGAGGCCATGCGGAATGCCAAAGAGAAGGTAGACATAGAGCAGGAGGCTAGCCAGGATGAGATCATTGAGCTCAAGGACCAGCTTAAAGTTAAAGATCAAACCATCCAAACGGCTACGGGCATCTCTTTCGAGAGTCAGAGCTACTAGCTCGACTCAAACCACTTCAGAAAGTCTGATTTATGAAGAACAAATGAAAGAGCTCTAGAAGGAGTTGAATTTAGAGAAGAAGCAAAGGCTGATGATGGCAGAAGGGTCAGTGGTCATGCAAACACGCATGGAACAAGAGCACAAGGCAATGCAGGATGAGCTGAAAAACATCAAGAGAAATCTCGAGGAGACGGAGAAGATCAATGCCGATTTGAACGACCTCCTCGTGAACATGGGAGAACAAGCTGAAGCAGAGAAACAGACATTCCAAAAGAAGCTAGAAGAACTGAGAGGCCAGCAGGCAGAAGAGCAGTTAAGCACAGGGCCAGCAGCCATGGAAGGCATAGATTTAGAGAATGTGGCAGATCCTGTGGACACACCAATGCAAGAGGAAATCCTTGTAGGACCCTCTCAAGAGCCACAAGATGTGACACAAGAAGAAGAAGAGAAGTTGAAAAAGTCCATAGAAGCAGAAATCAGAGAAATTGCCAAAGAAGCATTGGAATGGGAGCAGAGGGTTTTTAAATCAATGACCATTCAGAAGATAGACGCCAGCAACCTTCGGCGTGAATGGCTACAGCCCTCTCTCCCATATCCTGTGCTAAAGTACGAAGCCGCCACGATCAACAAAAGAATCAGAGAAGAGCCAACAGTGCCACTGTACACAACAGATATCTCCAAGCCTGAAGGGGTAAAGTTGATAGTCGACTCCCAGCCCAGGTGGAGAAAGGCATGGCTGACGAAGTATCCACAGTACCTAATCCATTTGGTAGAGGCACCAAAAATCATCAGAGATAACCTAAGCTTCTGCCCTCTACCAAGGATACGAACATGGAAGGCCCAGGAACTACTGCAAAGAAGCCAACCTACTTGGCTAAACTATTCGAAGCTTCCAGGCTTGAAGGCAGGCGAGAGAATAAGTGTTCAATACATGGTGAAACCCCTAAGGGGCGCCATCAAATTGTTCACTGGCTCGCCTGACCTATCTTGCATTATGATGAGGAAGATTTGCAAAACCCTTTTGGTAGTCTTCGAGACGTTCAAACCGGGCCAGTCGACAGACAGTATCTTCTTCTTTCAAGATACTTACAAGTGTGTATACGATCTGTCTGGTCAGCCTTCGAAGGAGGTGATACATGCATTGTATCAAAGGATCATGTTCTTGCCATCTTATCACCTCTAGGCCATTGAAGAAGCTTTCTACACTGGCTTCTTCACAATTAGTAATGATATATTCGGCCCAACACTATTGGCTCAACATGCAAGATACGAGTCGCTCCTCAAGATGCGAAAAACCCTAAGATGAAGAAGCAACTGAACAGCCATGTCGGGGACGACATGAGCAAGGAGGGGGGGAGTGTTAGAAGCTGGACACACCCTACGGAAATTGACTGCTCGACAGATTATTATTTTTTGTAATTATTCATTTATTGAGAAAACCCGACATTTCACCTTGTAAATATTGGGGCTTATAGAAGTTTCCAGATTGTATCCCAATTTTGACATTTAGATTGAGTAGATGGTTAAGATGGAACATTAGGGTTTGAGAATTGTAAGGTATTTATACCACTTTTTAACCTTAATGAAAAACCTTTTGTCATTTTAAAAAGGTTTGAAGTCTGTGAATGAGCGTATTGTGTACGAGAGAGAGTGAGAGCTTCATCTTGACGCTACGCGCGCACCAGTGGTCGGAATCGACTGTGGAGAAGTGCAATGTGTTGCCCTCGATGAGAGCTACGCATCAATACCTACATTGCGCGTGTACGGTCCGGTTTTGGGAGCTTCATCTACGAGCTTCATCTGGTGATTCGGTGAGCATACGTTGTCTGATTTTGCATTGGAGCATATCCACGCGTTCGCATTGAGTAGAGCTACACATTAGGCACTTTAGATTTGTGAAACGATGACCTACAAATTTCGGCCAGACATCCTACGTGATTCTGCACCAAGTGTTTTGGGTTGGGGTTTTGGTTCATAGACCTTAGGGAGAGCAACCTATTGATGTAAGTAGGGTCTCCTTCAAGTTATGTGGTGTTTCGAGGTTTTTTGATGCGTATTCGGCTCTAGAAAGCGTTGTAGGATGTTTCCTCTTATGCACTCTTGAAGGCTGTGACTTAGACATTGGTAGAGACCTCTGTAGGAATTAGTTAGGAGTCGGTCGAGTGTAGGTTAACACCCTATGCTTGCTTCCATGCGCCTGCGGGTCGAGCTTCGTCCTTAGCGGGAAAATCTTGTTAGGTGAGTTCTCGTTGTACTGACGTCCGTCGCGGCGTATCCGTCCAACAGCAAGTGTGGCTTCGTGTTCTTTGATTGATGCCAGCTCTTTCCACCGCTCAGCAGTATACATGCGGAGTAGCTGCTTGGTCTACTCTCACAGGCCCGGCACTTCAACTTGAGTTATCCTCCACCAGTAGGATGATAGTGATGCATGGGGGTCGACCTACACTCCAGTCTGCTACAGAGCTTACTCCACAAGAGTGATGCAATGACCGAGAGGAGTGTTGGGAGCTCATAGCGGCTGGACACTCTCGCTCATCTCGTGGGCCCGTTGCTTTCACATCTTCGAGGCTCTCCTTGTAACACAAGTAGAGACTGTTCTCGATCTTTGGCTAGAATTGATTCATGCTCTCAGAGGACAGTTCAAGCGATTCTAGGGCAGCTCTAACTGTTGCATGTTGAAGCACAGAGAGGCTTTCCTTCAGCTCTGGCGTCCTGTGCCTTTCTTCACTATGGTCCAGGGTGTGCCTAGATGGCACTACCGTCCACCTGTGTGGCTCTTCCCTCCTCCCATCTCTTGATTTAGCCTCATTGTACATATGTTGTTTTTTCATTGGGAGAGTCTCTCCATGATGATTGTTGTAGCCCTCTCTTGCAGAGGTGGTTGTAGCCCTATGGGCAGTTTTCATCAACTAATAAAAGGATCTTTTTCTCAGAAAAAAAAAGTCAGTCATCATTGGATGACATTGCTGAGAGTGTGAAGCTTTGGCTAAGCAAGGCTCAAGAGTCTTACTCACGGCATGCTAATAAGCATCGTCGGGATGTTTCAAGCAAAGAAGGAGATTGGGTGTATTTAAGAATCATGAAGCAAAGCAAATTGGAAAGAAATGTCCTAAGTTGTCTTTTAGAATGTATGGTCTATTTCTGTCATTAAAAAGATGTATGAGGTTTTAATGAAATTGCAATTGCCTAACTCATGGTCAATGCACAACGTTTTCCATGTTTCTTGGTTGAAAGTGTTTCAGGAAACACCTCCAAAGGACATTTCAGAAGAAGAAGAACCAGAGATCATTGATGAAGCCGCAGTCATGGAGCCGGAGCAAGTGTTATTTTGATCAAGGAAGGGGATTGAGTGTATTTAAGAATCATGAAGCAACGTCTTAAGCAAGTTGGAAATAAATGTCCTAAGTTGTCTTTTAGAATGTATGGTCTATTTCTTGTCATTAAAAAGATAAATGAGGTTTCAATGGTCAATGCACAATGTTTTCCATGTTTCTTGGTTGAAACTATTTCAGGGAACACCTCCAAAGGAAATTTCAGAAGAAGAAGAACCGGAGATCATCGATGAAGCTGAAGTCATGGAGCGAAAGCAAGTGTTATTGCATCGGTTTTGCCATGGTTCAAACAAGCTAGTGAGACAATACTTTTTGAAGTTCAAGTATCGAGGAACCCACGAGGCAGTGTGGATCAATGAAGAGTTTTTTAAAGATTATCTCGAACTGCTGGCAGCCTACAATGAAGCCATGTTGATCGGTACTAGTACCTCACTTTAAAAGCAGGGGATGTCACATGCACATCTAACCCTATGTGCATGTGTACAAGCTACTTCATGACATGGGTTCAGTTAGCTTAGAAAGTGTTCTGGCACCTTTGTGCGTTTGTTCGTAGGCCATGCATATCTAGGCACTTAGAGTAGATGCATATTCTCTGGTTGCACATAGCATTATCATCAGCATTCCCATCAGATTCCATGAGGAGCATTTTATAGTGCATAGAACCTATTTTCCCTATTTTAGACATTTTTCACTTATCATTAATAAGTGACTTTGTTGAGAAACTCGGTAGGGCAATTTGGCCGAGCTAATATATAAAGAAACTAGCGCTAGCACTTTCTGGCGGAAGAGGCAGTAGATACCATCTGAAGTGCACCTTCTCAGTAAAACCGGCAAGAGAACATAGCATTTTTAGCCACCAAAGACCAGCCAGTATTTTCATTAAATGCAGATCAGCCCTAGAATTTGCAGTTGCAGATCAGCCTGGCGTTAGCAGATTTTCAGTTGTTCCTCTAGCGTTTCTAGATTTACAAATCACCTAGCATTTTGTAGCTTCTTCGCGATAGTTCAGCCCACAGCATCAGCGTTTTTCATTTTCAGCGATTAGAATCCGTACCTCGACCCCCAAGTCTCGCAGATCTCACCTTCCTGCAGCAGATCCTTGCTGCACGATCAGATCAGCCAGCGTTTGTAGATTTAGTCAGCTATTCATAAATTTTAGCATCTGCGTTTTCAGTGCGTCGTTGTCACATCGTTGTCATCACCGTCGTCACCCGCATAGAGTCAGAATTCAGCAACAGATACAAGATTTGAAAATTTCACCTATTAGCGTTTTCAATTTTTAGCCCATCTCATCGCCGTCCTCATTGTCGGCAAGTTCATTGCATTGTAGAGATTTTTGCAATCAATAGTAGATCGCATTGTAGAGATTTGTGCAATCAATAGTAGATCGCTCTTGCCATATAGAATGGGGCCTTTGGAGGAGGGTTTGACAGCATTCTGGTATCATACTCTTCTCTCTCTATCTCTCAGTCTCAACACTTTTATTCACAGTGTTTACCACTTTGTTTGTGATCATTTGCACTCACTCACTAAACAAACGAAAGGCTCTCCCTTTTGTAATTAAAAGGAACTGGTGAGCACAGTTCGGAGCACTCATCTTGAGCAAAGTTCGACATTCACTTCCACTTCACCTTACATTTTTGAAGGTGTTGTCACGAAAAATCTTGCACCCAAAGTAACATTTATTCCAGATTCTCCTGTTCCGAGCTAGAGGTCATCATACTTCTTGATTCTCCAACTCTAGAGCCGGCACCTTGTTCCATAGGTAGTTCTTTAATGCAAACTACCTGTTGCAAAGACTGATTTAGACACAGAATCTGTTGCTGCAAGTGTTCAAGCTCCTATTCTCCTTATTATTCTCTTTGAGGAGTAACCATGCCGACCTCACAGAACAAGAAGGAAAATCCGAAGAAACCCTAGCATCAAGGATCTTATGGCAGCACTTTCCACCAGCCTCACCTCAATCAACACTCGTTTGGAGTAGATGCAAACGCAAACCCCTTCTCAGAGTAACCCACCGCTTCGCAGACTCCACATGCTGCTTCAACATATTCTTCCAAAGCTTCAGTGGACGAACATGAAGAACCAGATCCAACTGATAAGGTAGACAATCATGAACCTCAATTACTTTATAAAATTTTTAATGCTGCATAGAAGAGGAAATTGGATGTTGAATTTCTCGAACCTTATAATGGTCATTGTGACAAGTAAGTGCGTATGGGACCAATGGCTATTCAAAATAGAGGTCAACGTACTTGTCCAACACGGTCCAAGGATTTAGTAGAAAGCAAAAAGGTAGCACTTGCTAGTTCTCTATAAGTTCCAGCACGCTGTTCGTAAGGCGTTTGAACTTTGAACCTTCCAATGCAGATTTCCATGCCCGTTCCTCTCTTGGCCGCTTAAGTTAGACTAGTTCCTTGGCTGTGTATATCACAGAGTTTCAGAAACTAACTTTGGAGATAGAGAATCTTAGTCCCTCTGACAAACTACATACTTTCATAGATGGGCTTGAACCAACCCTGAAGGACGATGTGCATAAGTACAACCCCACCACCTTAGATGTTGCAATTGCTTATGTGGAACGTCTTGGTGATAATCGGTGCCCTACGGGAAACTTTCTCCCTAGTGATCGATCTTCAAACAATGCTTGCTTTTCACAACACGATCGTAGAGAATGCTATAGCCAAAGTCAGCAGGAACAATTTTTCAACTCAAGCAACAAGCAATAATGCCTTATTCAACTTCAATGGTTTACTCTCAAGATCGACAATCTCAAAGGAGATCTCCTTCAAATGTTCCACTTGATCGTGGTAAAGGAAACATTTTTTCTCAAGATCAGCGTTCCAATACGCAACAAGGCTCTTCGTCAAATGCTCTTCGACTTCAAAGAAGGATGGCTTATGTACAATTTGCGGTGGTGACCATAGCTGGTATGCATGTCCAAAGAAACCAAATCTAGCTAATCTAAAAAGAAATTCCAACGCAGAAACATTATCAAATTCCAAACTACTTGTGCTAAGAAAAAAGGAAAATCTGTGATCAATACAATTCGTGTCGCAGCTGATACAACTATTCTTATGAAGCATGCTCAGTGTGATTCTTCAGTTTTGGGGTCTCTCTAAAGCAAGTTTTGAGCCTTCTTGTAACTCTCAATGGTCGCTCCATCAATGTTTTGGTGGACAGTGGATGTTCTATTAGTTGTCAACACTTAAATAGTTTGACAGCTTGGGTTACCAATCTAGAAAATATTTCACTTATATGATGCGGAATTGGCAGATGGATCAATTTTAACTTGTGATGAGACAATTTGATATCAAAATTTGTGCAGATACACTAGATTTCAAAGTCATGTCTTCATCTTATTACGACGTGATTCTTGGTCCGTATTGGTTATTCCAATATGATCCAATTATTGGCTTTTGAGGACATACTATCAATTTGTTCAATAATGGACGTGAACTGATTTTACACGGGTTTTATCATGCAAAACCAATGATTCAAGCCTCACAGGTACAAGTCAAACAACATGATACAATGAATTATGAAACAAATATGATTTTCGATGCGGATGCAAAAATTATTATTGATGCATTTTTTAATTCACTAACTTCTCCTCAATCAATCGATGGAGACAGAGATGATTTCAAGCAAAAAGTTTTTCCAAAGTGATATTTCATTACCAGACAAAGATAAGAATATAGTTGCAGATTTTGAGTCAGAAGATGAGCTTTCTTTGATTCTTTGTTGGATGATGATATGTCAATTACAAGTCATGAAGTGGTAGTTTTTGAAGATGATTCTGAAGAATTTTATTGGAAGATGATTGCCGTCTCAATCCAAAATTGTGTCTGGTGATAAGTAATGTTGAAGCTACTCTCTTCAAGGAATGCCTTAAGAAGATCACCTTTTTTGCCAAATGTTTCATAGTTTTTACAAGATTTTGAACCAGAATTCTTACACCTCATGAAAGATTTTGAAGATTAATACCTTGTTGGAGTCAACCTGATTAATCCATATTACTCTAAAACATCTTTGAATGATGCAATGACATGGGATTTAGCAGTCAAAGCAAAAAGGTTTTGCAAGATGCAAAAGTTCAAGACAAAGGTTCCAGATAACTCAAAGACCAAAGATTTCCAAAGATTGAATGATTTTCCAGATTTCTATCAACATCAAAAGTCATTTCTTTAACGACGGCTCTCATTTTAAATTGGAGGAAATGTCACGATTGTGATGTATTCTTTGTCTTTGTATTACCTTCGCTTGATTGGTTGTTTCGCAGACACAAAGACGTACTAGATCAGAGACCCCTATTCTCAAAAGGATGTGTCTCTTTGCCAAAGAGTCGCACCTACTTGGTGAATAGCCATGCCGCTTTGACGAATGGCTACACCTCTACTCCGAATGATCACGACTCTACAAGAAAAGGACACAACTATTGACCTAAGAGTCATGTCTCTTGACCTATAGTCATGTCTTTTCATTGTGTCTCTTTGGTTTCTAAATAAGAATATCCTTGTAACAAATTTCAATGAAGCAACACACATTTAGTCTCTAAGTCTCTTGCCTTCTAATTCTATTCAGAGTTCAGCTTTTTATCTAAGTTCAGTTATAAATAAACACACATAGTAAGACTGTTCTTCACAGCCCTGGGCGCCATAGTCGCAAGAAAGTCTCTGGAGCTCCTGCATGCGGTCGGAGATTTCCTAAAGTCTCTTTGGAAGGAATTACGTCTTGCTTTGATTGGACACCGGCCTTCTTGTGTCGAAGAGATAACAAGGTAGCCACTTGTATGGAATGATATGTGACAGATTAAGAAGGACGTCAGTTAAGCGAGAGCATATAATTCAATTTGTATGGAATGCTATGTGATAGATTTAGAAGGGTGTTAGCTAGGCGAGAGGACTCACATTTATTGGGCTAACTGGGATGACAAGCAAGCATGTTCTTTACGATGTTGGTCAGATGCTTCGTTTGTTGGTGCTGTCACGAGACTGTGACACTATATATTTGTTGGTTTCTTTCCCTTGATTTTTATTTTATTTTTGGACCCTCTTGTTGAAATAACAAATGCTTGGACATTGCATGGCCAGTGTGAAACGATCGTTGTCCAGGAGTTTCACCCGTAGGAATCAAGGCTAGGCAGCCACGAGATACCAATCGACACTAGAATCTGACTAGTAAAGAAGTGGTTAGGATCAACTAAAGTCATTTAGGCCCCTCGGAAAGACTTTATAAGCTGGTGGGTACTAGGAACTAAACTAAAAGGAGCAAATTGGACACATGGCAGTAGGAGAGCAACATGCAGGTCAACTCACACTTAAAAGTCTCTCATCCCAAGAGGGGGCACCCAAAAGTGCTAAATTCTACTAACCTTTAGCGAGTCAGTAGGCCGGTTTCATGGTTCCGTTGCCGAGACAAAATCACTTTTTCCTTAAGAAGTGGGCCTTGGTTGGTTTTTGGCAAAGACAATGCACAGGAACTTAGAATTACAATACGGCTGACAAGATGAATGAGACCAGGGAAGAGGATTCCTCTTCATAGGACAGATGAGAAGTTCCTCCTTTGTTTTGATGTTGGCGAGAGTTCACGGCCACCACTACATGTGCCTTTTGTTGATGTGAATTATCCACAAGTTCAAGGGTTTATGATTGGGCAATTAGGGAGCAGGTTTTTCCACCATCCACGGTACATCCTGGGTATTTTGGAGGTGGATCTATGTTTCAAAGCATGGCTGATTATGTACCTGGAAACTAGCAGTACATGCTAGTAAAAACAGTCTTTGGGGGTATGCAAGTCATGATGCCAAAACCCATGTATGGTAATACTGAACTCTAGCAAGGTTTTTAGTGCAATCAAGGCTAGTTTGGGGTGACAACAGTTGCTTTTGGTATGGCTGGTTTTTCAAATCAGCAGACAAATATGGCACCAGGAAGTCATGATCCTAATGGCTAAGGGTCACATATGATTCCGACCACTGTACCCATGTTGCAGACACTTCCCTACAATAATTTGAGAGTGCTAGAAAATCCAGTGGCTACTGTATGGAATTTCGCAAATTGCGTTGATGCTTTTGAAGGGCAGCTTTTTGACCAGTTTCTTTATAAACCAATTTCTTTAAAAACCAATTTCTTTATAAACCAATTTCTTTATAAACCAATTTCTTTTGAGTTTAATTGCTTTCGAGTTTAATTGCTTTCGAGTTTAATTGCTTTTGAGGATTTTCTTTTGGCATCCTTTGTAAGAATAAAAGGACCCAACGGGACTCACTCTGTAGGGCATTTGGACACATATTCTAAGCGCAGAGGTCCCTTTGGGAGTTGTAACTTTGCTCGATTGTTAATATAAAAAGAAATATCAAAAGGAGCACCAAGTTTTGGGGCCAATACCTCCGGGCACGAAACTACGTTGGGTTGTGTCGACCAAAATTGAACTATTATTTTAAAATTTTGAAGTATTTTAAGTGATTCTCTCGTGTGTCGTGTCTGATTCCCGACTTGGGTGCCCAAGCCTGCACGGCAGTGGTATTAGAGCATCAAGCGTTTGCTTTTCTCAAAGCATACCGATCCTATCAAAGAGCAGACAAAGCACTTGGGCAATTTGAAGATTGTTATTGAAGAATCTTCATGTCCCAACCCCGGAATTATTAGCCACTCCCACCCTTACTTCATCGCGCATCGGGCGCTCTCCCGCCGTCTTCATTGCTCTGTCTTATAGGGCATAAGCCAAAAAGAATCCCAGATTACACATGGGTTCTCGTGGAGAATCTGATAGAGAAAACACTTCTCAGTGGGAAGGCAAGCAAGAGTTGAAATCCAACGTGGGAACTAAAGAAAAGAATGAAGATTTGGCCAATTTTTTGCCCCATAGGTAGTAGCCTCCAATGCAGAAATAGCATGACTGGTCGCCATATCCTCCACCAGCTTCCGTATAACTCCTTTTCCAAAGTTAGCTCCTAATGGCATACCTGTCTCCCACAGATGGATCTTGCCATCCTTAAAAAACACAAGATCTCTTTTTAAGGCATCACATAAGCTATCACAATCCATTCTGCCATGGTCTTTGCCATCACACCATATGCATCTATGCACAAATCCTTCTTTGCTTTGGGATTTTTGTCCTGCAGGTTTTCCTTTCTCTTCAACCCTTGTTAGCTTTACCTTCATTTCTCTCATGCCCTTAATAAGCTTGTCAAGCATTGAATTATCACCTTTTGACTCACAACAGTAGGTTTTGGTGGAATCTCTGACGTGCTAAGAGGAGAGGTAGTACCATTCACCACCATCTTGTCCCTACGATGTTGCCTCTTAGCAAGCAATGAGACTGCATCTTGTCCCTACGATGCTTGCCTCTTAGCAAGCAATGAGACTGCATCCTCAACATCTTTCCACTCAACCTTTAGACCTTGTTCTGTATTCTTGTCTTCATGGAGTAGCTCTAGCTTTTCTTGCAGATCATGACCTGTAGCTTGATGGAAGAATTCGGTTTTCACTATCCAAAGTATCCCGCTCTGTTCTTGACAGTTGAGCATAGCGCCGCTGAAACTCTCTCAACAGTTCGGTGATGGAAAGTCCTTCTTTTGGCTTTGCAACCCATTCTAAGAAGGTCCTTTTTGTAACCCTTTCAGAGTCCTCCATGAATTATTCCTCCTTTAGGGGTAATTTGAATTGCTCCCAACCTTCTCCGTGCTCCTCCCTGATTCCCCTTACATGGTCTCTAATCTTGGGGACCACAATAAGCTCAAAACCGTACAAATCATGTCCACCTTTGGAACCCGTTGTAGCTCCATCTCCTTTACATAACCACGAAGAAACTTTGTGACATCTTGCCCTTCAAATTGGTCCATTTTGTTCACAATAGCTTGAAGGGCTTTGGTTGCTGACGCCTCTCTTCTTTCTGCAGCCTGTTGTTGTTGCATAAACATGGCGAATGCTTGAAACATTTGCATTGTGCCTTGCTCAAAATTCATGCCTTGTTGTTCTTGCTAATCCTTTGCTTTAATTATTTGTAATTAAACCTTTCAAAACAAGTTTTTGAACCCCCACCCCAGCTGCTTCGCGTCGGTTTTAGCAGAAATGTCGGCATGTGTGCGGTCTACCTGGGAAGGTGCAAAACCTCGGGCTGTGAGAGTTTGTGATGAGAGTCACAAACACTTTTTGAAAAGAATTTGTGGAGACTCACCAACCCTCTTTCTAAGGGTGATTGAAAATTTAAGAGTGTTCATGATAGAAAACTCACAAACCCTCTTTTTTACCGTGCTTGGAGATTGCTTGTTTTCGTAGCTGAGATTATGATGAGAGGATCGCCTAATCACATTCAATTTCACTTAGAAGCCATTAGCAAACACCTAAGTTTCATCCATGAAACTTCAGTTCTGATACAAGCACAAATATCAATCAAAACCCAAAACTCTTTCATGGTATCATGTAGCCTCACCCCCAATTACATAATCGTAACATCAAACAGTTAAAAGGAATACTCAAGCTTCCACCTTCATGGTGACCATTTTCTGAATTTCTAGAGATTTAAGAGCTTCTGAAGTGAAGCCCACACACCATTTTGATAAGGGGAAACCCTAATTCACTCCCTCACAAGCTCAGATACAAGATTACAAAGGTGGGACTACAGCACACATAGATTGGGAAACCATGGAAGCTATTGCACAATAGTGCAAAATTGCTGGTTTTTTCTGTCAAAAGAAGCGCTCTCTCTCTTGCCCATGGAAATATGAGCTGATGTGTCAATGTTTGGGCCATTTTTCCACTTTGGACCAAAACTAGGTCATTTTCAGCTCATTTTTAACCCAAAAAATGCAATTTATTTATGCAAAAAATCCCAAACGGAGTCAGAAAAGTCTCTAAATTTGTGGGATCAGTTGCATAAGCATAAAAAGCACAGATAAGCGTCATTTTGCATCAATATACCATTTTGGGTCAATTTTCATGCAATTATGCAACGATGTCTATTAGCTGCTATTTTTGGTAGTTTTCGCCCGCATCACTCTTTATAGGTGAGATGGGCGTGCCACCATGAAACACTTGGACTATGTACATTGTCAAACCAAATTAAGACTCTTATCAAGTGGAAAAGAATGCAAATGCACCACATCCAGGCTACGACTCTCCGGATAGGTATGTACATGATAGCGTCTGCAGTAGACGCTTCAACATATATCACAATATGTACATGATTTCTTTTATTTGCATACATCGAGAAATTTCAAGAGTGAGGTGAATGTTTTTATTTCACACTATGTAAATGCCACGGCATGACATCCACCCCCTCTGAACCTACACATCCTCCGGTATGTGCCACAACAACATTTGTAAAGCATTAAAACTCATGATGGTCAGACGCCATATTTCCACGTTTATCCTCAGTCTGCATATAGTTGGCTTCATCATCCTCTTCACTTTGTTGTGAATCAAATGGATCAACATCCCCTCTTCTTTTGAATTATTTAATTCTTTTTCCTGCAATGGGAATTTTCATTTTTATCCCATCCAGTTCACACAAGTGTAAGTTGCATTTCCATGCAAAAGTTTGACAACATAAGGACGAAACCATCTTTTTGCAATCTTCCTTATTGTAGAGTGTTGGTTTTTAAGGCTACTTTTGTACACCAACACCCAATCACCCTCTTCAATGTCTTTTGGTCTGAGCCTATGCCTCTTGTCAAATATGTCTTTGTTTTTCAACCTTGCATTCTTTAGTCGAGCTTTTGCAAGCTCAATGTCTTCAAGCCTTCTTTCCAATTTCCGTATGCGCAATGCAAGAAGGTCTTATCTACTCATTACATCTTTTCATGGAAATAAATTCCATGTAAGAACTACATATTCAATTGGCATCATAGGTTTTTGACCATACATCAATTCAACAAGCATATAGCCAGTGATTGAACTATGTGTTGTACGGTCAGCCCACAATGCAAATGGGAGTCACCTTGGCCACTCTCCAAGCTTACCTTCACAAGACTTAGCTAAAGCTTTGATTATTAAAGGATGTCCGCTTTCAATTTTGCCATTTCCCTCTGGGTTATATGCACAAGTTAAAGCTAGTTTGATTCCCATCCTAGAGAAGAATTCCCTTGCTTCATCAGCATCCAATTCTCCTTTATTTGCAGTTATCTCTCCCACACATCAATAGCAACAGATGACATCTTCAAGAAGGAATTTACATACAGCTTGTGTACTCTTTCTCCTCATTGCACGCCCTTCAACTTCATTGGACAAATCTTCTCTTGCAAGCACTAAATACCTCATTTTCCAAAGTCCCAAAGGCACTGTGACCAAGTCCACAACCCATTTGTAATGCATGGCTAATGGATAAGTAGGATGTAGTCCATCACGATGCCGTACATTTGAATACATTTGGCATGTCACACAAGACTCCACAAACTCAGCCACATCCTTATACATCCTTTCCACCAATACCTTTGTTTTACCTAGGCAAATGTTGCACATACACCTCAATGTCCTGCCCATAGACTTTCATGGAACTCCTTAATGATTTGTTGTTGATTAACCTTATCACATACTCCCCGCAATGGTGTTCCAACTCATTGTTTAGGATGCTTCCATAAGTAACCATCCCTCAAGAAGTATCCATATACTTTTGTTCTTCTCCTTTTGAATTCCTGCTCAATCCAATCATCTTGCTTCTGCAGAGTACTTAACTAGCGACCTATCAAGAGCCATTCATCCTCATATAGTTATCATATAGTTCCTATGAAAAGGACTCAAGCGAAGACACAAAACATGCATGAATACTCTTTGCAAGATCAATAGTGTAAAACTTTGTGCCTACATCATCTCCCTCAAAAATCATGTCTTGTTCATCTTCATTTCTTTTTCTAGATAGCATATCTGACATTAGATTGTCTTTCCCTGCAATATGCTTGAACTCAGGATTCAATGACATTATGTAGGCTATCCATCGCAACATTGCAATATCAGGAGTCGAACAGTTTGTGATCATTCCAAGAAGAGGCAAACATTGATGCCCCTATCAAGTACTCCTTGTGATACCTCAATGATATAACCACCCCCCATAGTTCCCTTTTTACTTGTGCATAATATCATTGGCGAGAACTTAGAATATTGGCTCCAAATCTCACCACATACCTTTTTCCTTCATCATCATCTTTCCCTATTGCCCATCCTATCCCTGTAGGACTCATGTCCACTGTCACAATGATAGGTCTCTCACATGCATAGTCTACCTTCTCAAGGTTGGTGATGAAAGAAGTAGCTTCTTTAGCTTCCTCATGGATTTTGTGTGCTCTTCATCACATTGAAACTTTTGATTCTTTCTCAACAACCTATAAAGAGGATCTTCTACATGTGCATAATGTGGTATCCAAATAAGATAGAAGACGCAAGCACCAAGAAATCTTTGAACTTCAGTTCTAGTTGTATCTTTCATGCTTTTGATTGCATCCATCTTTTTGGGACAACCATACGGACCACACACATGCCCCACAATCAACACTTCATTAACTAAAAATACAGATTTTTGTCCTGACATGGTAAGATTAACTTCTTCTAGCCTTGACAAAACCTTCTCACAACCTTTCATATGGTCTGTAACAAGCTTTTGGCACCCCCTTGCACCCCCTTGAATCCATAGGTCTTCGTCTTCACATCTGTTGATGGGAACATCATTAAGAAATGGCATTGTGATTTGAGGTATGAAGTCACGTAGAACCTTGTTCATCCCATTCATCATATGTACAACTGAATTCGTTGCTCCTTGAGGTATGGTACACATCCTTACCAGTCCCAAAGGTGTTTTCATAGTTGTCAGATCTCTACTTTCAACATCTAGCTGAAATTGATCGTACCCTGAATAGAGAACCCTCATTGAGTAAATTGACCTTCCTGCAAATGCCTTTGTAAATTCATCCACTATATGTCTTGTACCCACATTCCTGATGGTAACCTTGTTTATTGGTTGCATATCTTGTATGAACCGCAAAGCTCCATTCTTCTTAGGCACACTGAACCACCTGTTTGAATATGGCGCACAAGAAGGCTCCAGACATGCTCATCTTTTCATTGAGTAGTTCTATTAACTTTGGCAAATGTTCTTTCAGAACCGGAATTGGACATAGATTCCAAGGTACATGAGGGATAGTGAAGATCACCATAGGTGCAACAACATTAGGATCAATACACTGTATCTCACATGGCTGGAAAGCAAAAGCCTTACCATGTCTTGAAAGAATTTCTTTAAAACTCTTCTTCTGTTAAAAACTCCTCATATCCAACTTTTATCTCTTTTAGGGATTCCGTTGTGAACTTGTGTCCAGTTCTTTTTGGATCCCTGAGACTCGACTGCAAAGAAGCTTGTAATGGCTATTGCTCGCACAGGAGCAATAGTCATTACGGGAATGATAACCCGCGACTACATTATATGAACAATGTCAACACATAGAATGACGATAGAAGAGAGTACACAGTACACAGGCACAGAACACCGCTTGCTTCATTCATGTGTGATCCAGACACAGAGTTACAATAGTAGATGCCATGAATATCATAGAGATTGGTTGAGTTACATCACAAGACAGGTATGCCCCTCCATATACAACCGTTGCTCCAGCGCCGATCGAGAACGGTGCACACACTCCTATCCCATGATATCCTGTGAAGAACTGCCACCACGACCGCCGCATACCACATGACTCCTGATCTGCAGTGTCCAGACCTCCGCAGGACCGCAGGACCGCATGTGCGGCTAATGCCGTAACACCTGGCACGCACGGTGGATTGCACGAACCCACAATCATCCCCTCCGGTTGGAAGGTTCCAATTTTTGCTCTTCGACCTGTTCTGGTGAAGAGGAAATATCAATGTAGCCAAAGCCTCTAAAATCTGCAGTATGTGCCCGATAGAACTCATCCAGCAGATGTGGGTCTATCTCAATATGTTCTGGCCAAGGAGCCCGAGGAATAAACTGCGTTGGCAAAGAAATAGATTGCGGAACCTGTGGAAAATGAGCAAGAGGTGTATGTAAAGGATAATAGCAAGAAAGGTATCTATTAAGAGCAGGCCAAAATGAAGGGCAAGGTGGTAGACTGAGAGAGAAATAATGAGCTAAGGTCTCCACCCAAAAACAAACCCTGCACCGCTCCTTACGAAATCGATGAATCATTTTCTGCAAATGAGATACATGAGCCTAGGCTTTAGCACAATCCTCTGTAGCTTGCGCCCAATCAGCAACATCAAAACCCTCAGGAAAAACACTCTTACCTCTGTCAGTGTTGGACGACTCAGGTTGCTCCACCACAACCTGCTGAGTGGGTGGCTGTGCTCTCACCTCAGCCGATAAGCGTGTGCTCCAGCTTTGTAGTTGATTGTCCAAAAAAACACGGAGATCCTCTTGCATATCCACTGCCAATGCATCCAAATCATTCATATTGGTCATTACATCACCAGGGTGCGAGGCTAAGTATGAGGAAAGGCTCTGCTGCGTTCTCAACTGAAGTAGTTCCTATTGAATAGAAGCCACAAACGCGGCACTAGCCCCTCGTAGCATTTGTATTTCTGCATCCTGCTGGCGGGTTGTTGCAGTCAGCTTTTCATTCTGATTGGACAACTCGGCAATGCGAGTCTGTGAGCCCGCTACTTGCGTTTCCATCTCATTTTCTCCTCCCTCTGTAGTGGGGGTTGTCCAGGCCGCACGAATAGACTCTACAAGTCTGCTCAAAAAAGTGCCGCACGCCTGTATTTGGTCAGCCAAGGTTGCTGCCGTAGCCTCCTAGGGTAGCGCTGCAGGAAGAGTACCTCCCATCGAGGCAGCCCCATTGGTAGTTCCAGAAGTTTCCAGTTGTGAAGGAACATCCGCAGCCGGAGAGCCCATCCTCAGCGGAGTAGCACTTGCCACTCTCTCCTGCATTCTGCGGCGCCAGCGTGCCACCGTAGAATCCTTCGGAAGAAGCTGATCCACAATCAGCATCCGGAGGCTCGGAATCACATGATCCACCGGGGTGATTGCCTCCATGCCAAATGCCAACTTAAAAGGAGTCAATCCTGTTGCCACTTTATAAGCTGTCCGATAGGCCCATAATGCGGAAGGAAGTTTCACATCCCAATCTGTTCGATGCATATTCACTAACTTTGTTAAAATCCGAATCAATTGCTTATTAGTTGATTCTGCTTGCCCATTCGCCTGAGGATAATATGGAGAATATTTCCTGTGCAACACAAAATAAAACCGTAGCATTCTCTCCATCACCTTATTCAAAAACTGACTACCCCTGTCACTAACCAGCTCAATAGGGCAGCCATATCTAGAAAAGATATCCTTATATAAGCATCCAGCCACAGAAACTGCAGTATTATCTCTCAAAGGCCATGCCTCCACCCATTTGGTGGCGTAATCCGTGGCTGTCAAAATGTACTTATTACCTGTGTGAGCTGCAACTGGTTTAAAAGGTCCAACAAAATCCAAACCCCACTTTTGAAAAGGCTCCAAGGGCAAAACCGGCTGAAAAGGCATTCTGGACCGTTTGGTAGGTTGCCCCAATCGTTGACACACATCACACTGTTGCACATAATTTCTCGCATCCTGAAACAATGTGGACCACCATAATCTTGATTGGAGAACCTTTCGAGCTGTGATTAATGTTGCAAAGTGACCTCCCGCAATACCGGTATGGACTTCTTCCAATACTGCTTCCTACTCCTGTGGTGGTAGCACACATCTGAGTAATACATCTGCCATCGTACGATAATAGAGCTTTCCCATAATAATCTCAAAATTCCTGCTTCTGATAGCCATACGTTTCCTCTGATGGCTGGACAAGAAGGAAGGCATTTCGCCGCTGTCGAGAAAATGAAACATCTCCTCATACCATGTCCATGGGATGCTAGGAATATCCCTTGCCTGTTGCGGAACTGCTATAACTTGTGCAACTACTCCAGTTAGAAACAGAGACCCATCCGGAAATTCATCAGCTACCCCCGTTGTCCGCTCACCGAAATCTAACCTGGATAGGTAGTCAGCCACTGCATGCTGAGCCCCTGGCCGATGTATGACCTCAAAGTCAAATTCCTATAGCAAAAGCACCCATCTGGCCAATCTTTCTGTCAAATTTTGTTGCCTTACCAGGTATAAAAGAGCCGAATGGTCCACATGGAAGAAAAAACGTCGGCCCAACAAATACTGCCGAAATTTCTTCACTGAATAAATCATCCCTAAACATTCCCTTTCGGTCACTGAATAATTTCTTTCTGCGGATGATAATCGTCTACTAGCATAATAGACAGGTCGGAACCATCCTTGACTTTGTTCCTGCATCAGCACACTGCCAATAGCTCAATCCGAAGCATCCACAAACACATGAAAATCCTGACCCCAATTCGGAGCAAGCATAATCGGAGCTTTGGATAGATGAAGTTTTAATCTCCGAAAATCCAAGTCACATTCCTGTGTCCATTCAAAATCTATAGCATGCGCTGCCTGAGTAATCGGGATTGCCAAATGCGCGAAAAACTGCAAATGCCTCCCATGCCAACGTGCTTGACCCACTGTTTCTAGTTCCGCGGTGGAGGCGCTTCCATAATTGCGGCAATTTTATCCGGATCCAAGAAAATACCATCTTCAGAAATTATATGGCCCAATAGCCTGCCACTGCGAACAGCAAATGCACAGTTTAAAGGATTCAAACTGAAATTTACCTCTCTGCACTTCAGAAAGCATAACCGTAATTGCCTCAAATGATCCAATTGCGCTCCAAAAACACTGAGTTCATCCAGAAAAATTCTCATAAAATCCGTCAAATAAGTACCAAAAATTTGGAACATATCCCTTTGAAAAGTTGAAGGCGCATTCCGCAATCCAAACCACATCACTGTGCAGGCAAACACACCCCATGCGGTAATAAAAGCTGTTTTTGGCTGATCCCTCAATGCCATTCGGATTTGGTTATATCCACTAAACCCATCCAGAAAAGTATACATCTCATGTCCTGCTACATCATCCAAAATGGAATCCAAGAATGGAAGAGGAAAAGGATCTGGAACAGTAGCCGTATTCAATTTCCGGTAATCCACACAAATTTGGATTTTCTTGTTTTTCTTTGGTACAACCACAATTGGAGAAATCCACTCCGGATTATCAATAGGGGTAATAAAACCCACTTCCAAAAGACGATCAATTTCCATCTTAACTTGATTTGCCACATTCGGATTCATCCTGTATGAGTGCTGCTTCACTGGCACCACATCCGGTTTCAGATTTATCGTATGCTGATAAAACTTAGGATCCAATCCCTGCATATCGTATGCTGATAAAACTTAGGATCCAATCCCTGCATATCCGCATATTCCCATGCGAAAACATTCTTAAATTCTGTGAGTAACTTGATCAAATCATCTCTAAAACTTTCCTCAAGCTGCTTATTAATGTATATGGGCTGCGACTCCGCTTGCTCCCCAAGAAAGACCTTCTCTAATTCATCTTCTTTAACACTAGAATGGTAACCTAACAGGACATAAAAGTGTCCTTTCAAGGTTTTGGGAAAAAATTCCAAAACCATAGTAGATCCACTCATTTTGAAAAATCCTTTCATGAGCTTATAGCTCAATAACTACTACATATGGAAAAAATGAGAAACTTGTAATTTTTCTCATCCCTTGGTCACTACAAGCCTCCAAAGTTGATAGACCAGTGCATTTTTTCCAAAACAGCAATTTCTTACGGTTGATTGCATATAAATAAGAGTGGAGATTTTTGTAGGACATGAGATAAAATGCCCTGTTAACTTCAATGGATTGGTGACCAAAACATATGGTTGCTTTTACCTCACTATTTTTTTTTGGGCAAAAAAAATAGGTACAAAAAAGTTGCATTTTTGCCATTCTGCGGACCTATCATCAAAGTTTCTATAGTCATGCTCAATACAGATACTATATACATGTTTTCTTAGTTCCCTTTGGGCCTCTAGATTCAAAAGGATCCATGGAGCATGTCAAAAGGATAATGAATCTCTTACAATTGGAACCTTGGGGGCATTGATAAAGTGCTAAATACAGCAAACATGAAAAAACTGGGTTTAGCATTATGACCTCTAGAAACCCATAGAAACTACTCAATATCTAGCCAAGTTTTTAGTCTATAATTAGATATGGTCACTACCTACAAAATACACACAATTGGCCTAAGAAACTAGCAATATTGAGAAAGTTAGACTTGCTACTCTAAAATGTATCGTATTCTTCAACAATCAAAAAACTCAACCATCATCATATAATGTGCTATATAGCATATTAGGTCCCCCAAAACTCAAGGAAGATTAGCTTTATGTTATACATTACACTTACACAATCAAAATTGAATTTGGGATATCAAGAAAGCCACAAAAAAAATCATAAAAGTGCTAATTTTGGCCAAAAAACAGGATTATGCAATTCTTGTAAATTGGTCATAACTTTCAATTTTAACACTTAGCTCTCCCTTCAAGCATCAAAACATGTTGAGAGCTATGAAGGCCTAACCTCTAGCCATCTAAACCTCACAAACATGAAGTTTAGAGTGGCATAGTTGCCAAAAATTGAAAAAAAAGCCAAAAACAGGACCCGTTTTTTCACACAGTTTAGGTTCAAAAATGTTGTGCAAGAGTAAGATTAATGGTGAGATCGATACTCAAAAAAAAATGCTAAGTTTTTTTCAGCTCATAAGGCAACTTTGTGGATATATAGCACCTAGAAATTCATTTTCATACTCTTCAAATAATTCAAGCAAAATGGTCACTTAACAGGACACAAAAGTGTCCTGTTACCATTCTAGTGTTAACCCTTGTAATTTTTTCCATCTGTGCCTCAAATGCACGTTTTTGCTGAATCACGTCCTCCAATGATTCAGGACTTGGAAGCACTTGTTGTTCCTCCCCTATTCCTGCTGGAGTTTCTGAAACCCCCACGGAGTTCCCTTTCGGAACCAGAGAAATATCCGCAAGATATAAAGAGACCAAATCCGGATTAGCTTTCAGAAATTGCTCCTCTTCATCCTCTTCTAATCCTTCCACCATATTTACTGTTTCTGCTATCACCGGCTATGGTGTCTGAACTGGTTGTCTGCATGTTCCCAACATCACCCGCAGTTTCCTTTTACCCTTCTTTACTGTAAGCATATTTGCTTCCCAATTATGCCTTACCCTCGCTTGTCGTAACCAGGATCTCCCCAAGATAATGTGATAATCCTGATTATGATCTTCAATATTCAAGACTACTAAGGAAACAGCAAAGGATAAGCCCGCCACATCCAAGACAATGCCCCGAAGTAAACCCACTGGTTGCACTCTTCGTTGATCTGCCATGCGGACTACAAAGGGTGTAGGCTCCCAATCATTGAGGCCAAAACGCTCACAAGCTGCTTGAGTAATAATATTTACTCTCGCTTCTCCATCCAATAGTACCTTGTCAATGGATATTCCATGGTATCTAACTGAAAGCTCCGGAATGCGGGTATCCGTGATCCTATTTGTCGGAAACGGGGCTGAATCATCCTCCTCGCTTTCAACTTTCCCGATGGCGACTTCCCTCAGCTCTGTGGACGCTTGTCGCAGCAATGCATTATGAAAATTCGGGACCAATTTCAGCAATGAACCCAGAGGTACTTGTATTGGTGACGTGAGGACCTCTTTCCAAACTGAATTCCAATCCTCGTCTTCTCTAATATCATCCTTATCCTTATTTCCAACTTTTTCTTCCTTTATTTCTAGGCCCACAGTCGATGGTCCTGATAACTTCACTGGTGGTGCGGATTGTGGCAACCAGGACACAGTCTTTTTCCGCACTTCTTCCTGAGCCGTCCAATCTAGAATCTTTACATCAATTGTTGCAACCACATTTTTACCCGATCGAGTGATTAATGAAACCACTGGATCAGACTCCTCCAATCCTTCAATCTGAACCACAGCCACACTAGGCTGTTTCCCTCCAACGCGTTCATGCTTCTTCCGATTGTATTCCATAGATTCAGTACACTCGGATCGCCAGTGTCCATCCCCCAAACAGAAAAGGCATGTCTTGGGACGATTAGGATCTCGGCCACCTCTTCCGCGACCTCGTCCTCCCCCTTGACCCCGTCCTCGTGCTTGACCTTGCAAAGGCGTCTCTGATGTATGAGCATGAGCCATCGCCACAGCAGGCTCTTGTCCCTGCCCTATCTGTGGTTGTTGCCAGTTAGAAGAGTCTCCTTGACTTCGACGACCCCGGCCATTGAAATAGCATTCCACTGTATTCTAGGTATTGGTTGTGCAAATCGCACACCACTTCTGATTCATTGCGCACTCTTGAGTAGCATGGCCCGGATTTCGACACTGGGTACACCATAGCTCCTTCAGACTCTTAGCCACCACAGCTGATTCCGACGACCCGTATGAAACACTTTTCCCATGATGCTGGGATTTTTTCCGAGGTGTCTCTTCCGATTCTTTCCCCGAGTCGATGTTGCCTAAGTCTGAGGAATCTGATACTGCGGATTCCGACTCCGAACTATCACTGCCACTGTCTTGCGACTTTCGATGAGATTTCTTCCTGTCTTTTTTCTTTGATTTCTTTGGAGATTCCGTATCCTCTAAAGCTTCTCCTGCTACTACAGCCCTAGCAATTACATTATCTAGTGGAGTAGTTACCTTATCCACTGTTGCCATAGCCGTTCTGAGATCCTTGTTGAGCCCCTGCAAAAAATTATCATTCAGTACTTTGGCTGTCGGCCTTGTGCCTGAGGTACCCTCTGCAAAAGCATCAAAAATCTTGCAGCGTAATCCTCCACTGGCAATGACTTCTGCCACAGCGTTCAAAGCTTTTCCAAATGTTGAGGGACTGTGTTTTCCGTTCGAAACCTTCATAGAAATGCTATGGATCCGTCAACATACGTCTGAAAATGATCATCAGGATATTCGGACAACCATTTTTCAACTAACCCCGAAAGTGTAGATTCAAACACTGACTTTTGATGGAGAGGAATCACCACCCCAGGATGATTCAATCCATAAGCTTTATTGAATTGGCGCAAATGTGCATCAGGGTCTTCTCTCAAAAGACCTCAAAACTGACTATACTTAATCTCAGGATGAGCCATCACCCTTGCCCAACTGTACCTCCTCCCGGAAAAAGCTGACGAGCACTAGGAGGTGGAGACAGTGGCGGAGACACCCCCGGACTGCTTGCCGGAGACGGTGGTGGAGCAACCTATGTGGGTGAGGGTGAACGTACGACAGGAGGACACGATTGACTGCGTCGAGTACGCCTTGCTCGCCGCAACCGCCTACCACGCACCGGGCTTGGTGATGGAGATACAGATTCCTCAATCTGTGGTGAAGAAAAAACAAATTCATCCGAAATGCCTCTACTCCGACGTCTTCCTACAATTGGAACCACAGGGTTAGGCGGACCCTGCGACCTAGTGCGCTAGCATATTCATCGCAAGTCGTCCATCACGCATCGTGGTCGCCAGCTGTAATGGCTATTGCCCGTACAAGAGCAATAGGCATTACGAGAATGATTACCCGCGACTACATTATATGAACATCAACACATAGAATGACGATAGAAGACAGTACACAGTACACAGGCACAGAACACCGCTTGCTTCATTCATGTGTGATCCAGACATAGAGTTACAATAGTAGATCCCATGAATATCATAGAGATTGGTTGAGTTATATCACAAGACAGGTATGCCCCTCCATATACAACCGCTACTCCAGTGGAGAACTTCCACCACGCCCGCCGCATGATTCCTGATCCGTAGTGTCCAGACCTCCGCAGGACCGCATGTGTGGCTAATGTCGTAACAAAGCTTGCTCTAGCTTTTTCCTGCATTTTGATGATAAAGATAAGGCCACTGGTCTCACTTTCTTTGCCACCATTTTGTACTTAAGACATATTTAGGAATTTTGGGAATTATTCAAGTCCCATTGTTTAAAATGAGATTTTAAATTGCATTATTTTTTGTTAAGTTTGAGCTCATGGTTGTTTGTGGGGACCCTCTGTGGCCATATAAATTGAAGCACTAGCACATGAACCGAGGGCTCAAACTTAAGTTTAAAAAATTTCAAGCCTCACTTGTTGCTACTATGTGGGATATTAAGAAGAGTATTTAATTTGAGTTCGAGCCTCATATAGCTCGCTTAAACTAGCAGGTGGAGACACTCAAACTTCGTTCAAGGCACTAGCACATGGATGTGAAACTCAAACCTAAACTCAATCCTCACTTATTGTTGCTCTATAAGATATTAAGAGGAGGTTTGAAGCTCATTAGAGCATCACATGCCTCAATTAAACTAGCAAGTGGGCATGAGGCTCAAGCGTAGTTCAAGACAACTCTATGTGACTAGAGGATGGTATCATAAATTTAACCGTAACACATAGCCATATCTTCAACACACAAATATATTTTTGTGTTTGTGTATATGCAGCGACAAATCATTTGGAAGCATGATTTTAACATTGTTGATAAGGAAGAGTAACTTTTATGGCAAAAAAAAAAAGGATGAGTAACTTTTTAATAAATAGCACTTTCATCAAACATTGCACTAATAATAAAAAAATATTGTCTACAAATTCAAGACACTTTAAAGGGAGGCCAATGGAATCAAAAGCATCATCCAAGAGTACAATGTTAAGAAACTAGGATAAAAAATGAGCAACAAAATTAGACTTGTTCACAAGCCCTTACTAAACCAATTTTCATGTTGAGGGGTCGATCTCAAATGAGGATGGTGTTTACAAACACCAAGATAACAAATGAAGGAAAAAAATATATTAACACTTGTATTCTTAGTTATGTAGGCAAATCATATCTACAATAAGATAAACATGAGTTTTAAGCACAACGGCTAACCTAATACATATATATCCTTAATAATTCTGTTTCCTCTTGTACATACACTGTTTCTCTATGGCAAGCCAAGTCATTTACTAGAGTGCTACAAGTAGATCCCGTCTTGTCTTTGCATATATCATTCTAGGTAGCCATGCAATTGTTGTTCCCCTAAAAAAAAATTAATCTCTTCACTTGATACGCTCCAAAATTTTGCAAAAATGAAGTATGTTAGTGCATATTCCACTTACATGAGGAGGGGAGGGTGTCTCTTTAATCACAAAGTTGGGGACTCTCTCTTATCAAGAGCATGATCATGCTTACTATTCCAACTAGATAATATGTAAATATAGGCTACTTCCATGATATTATTTTCATGGATTTGGTACCCTTTCATTACGTTATATATCTTAAATATTAATAGATAAATATAAACACATCACTATCTAGCAAATCAAAGAGGATAGGGGTATAGTTCCCGAGCTCGGGGGGTGCACAGTTAAGAAATTATTCATATAATGTGCATTCAAAGGATATTAAAAAAACCCCTTTACTTACATGCTTAAGGTAATAAAATAAAATAAAACCCCGAGTTCTCAAGTCCAAATAAACCACTACTTGTCACATGCTTATAGATTGTGGAGGGGATCTCGTTGAGAGCAAAGGGAGGAATTTTCTCTAATCAAGAGCACAAGCATGCCTGCTTTTGCAACTAAATAACACATACATGAAGGATATGTCCATGAGACAATTACATGGGAATGGTATCCTTTTTTTATCTTCAATAGGTTAAGAGTAGCTAAACAAACCAAAAGCATCCTTATCAACTAGCATCAAAGAGGAGAGAAGTGTGGTTCACCACTCAAATGCACAACCTTATATCACACGCTTGATTGGAGGAGGACATCTCTTTGAGCACGGATGCTAGAATTGTATCTTAATGATGAGTATAAGCATGCTTTCTTTTGGGAGAGAGTAGTATGTACTATGGGATCTAGTTTCATGAGATAGTTCCATGGAGCCTCAAGGGGTGCACTATTTAGTACCCCCCTATATAGTGTGCATTCATAGGGTAATTTAAAAAACCCCTATATATTTTAACATGTTTGAATGAATAAAATGACTCTTTATTTTAGGATTTTTTTTTTCAAATTTGAATATTAAACCTCCTTATTTTAATGTATCTTTTTTTAATTGCCTAAAGTGTTTGCCTTTAAAAATCCCTCCTATTGAACTCACAAGGTAACATGATTACATAGTACATCCCCCGAGCATGGAGCGGCCTCTACTTGTTTGTATTGATCACTTGAATAGAACATAAGAGCAATTTTTGAAAAATTGATGAAACTTCAAATGTGGTCCTTACAAACACAACATATACTCAAAAACCAAAATAAAACAGATTTTGTTATGATGAAAACTCATAAAATATGACAAAATTTACTCGAAGATACATAAATAATATCTATAGATATATTGGCACTTATTCAAGTAGTGCAACTTTTAAAAGCATCATTAATACACCTTTTATATTTGACTCATTCTTTAGTGCTAGACATGATTGTGAAAATTTCATTCATACTTGAGGACATGAATCCTTGTTCATATACCTTAGTGATAAGATCACATAATTTAGTTGTGCAAATTTCATTTGTACTTGAGGACATGAATACTTGGGCATATAACTTAGTGATAAGATGACAGAACATGGATTCTAAATCCAAAGTTTATTCTTTTGAATAAGGTGTTTTCCCTTCAAGCTACCTCTTGTATAATACACGTAGCTTTTTCTTAAAATACTTCATGCATACTTTTATACGTTTTTCTTTTCATCTTTGTATAATTAGGAATACCAAGGCTTGTTTTAATTGGACAGTTGCAATAAGGAACTCTCTAAAGAAAAAAATAAAGCTTTTTTTCTACTTAGGTGGCTTCTCTTCACAAAGTTAGCATCTATCTATAAGATATGCTTGGCTATTAATAAAAAACTCAAACATCAAATAACAAAACATTCATGACTTCATTTAAATCTAAGCTATGATGTAAGAATACCATATTTATGCACTTAACAAGTCCTTTTCATAAAATTGTACCAAATATAATTATTGATGTCCCTCTCTCTATTCAAACCATATCTCAAAAATAAAATACCTATTCTAGTCATATTGGTAAACTAGAAATTCCAAATCTTCTCATTCCTCAGTCTTCCAAACTAATACAAAGAGGTTTTATGACAAGTGGCGAGTCTTCACATGTCCATATCCTTCTCATGACAGTAATATATATCTCACAATATTGTTGAAGGACAAGCGAGGGATAATCCCACATAATTGGCGTTGATATTGAATAGGTACATAATCTTGAGTCAAGCGATTAGAAAAGTTTAGAGAATAACAAGGTGCAAGGTTGAAGTTTGAGGTCTATAGCTGATGTAGATAACTTTCCGTTGTTTTACAAGCATTTTTGGATCATGAGGCTCAAACTAAATTTTGAGTCTCATGTGATACAGACACTTGGGGATGGCTTCTAGTTAAAAAGAGTTTATATGGAACTCTTTGGAAGATGTCTTTCAATTGGAAAGACTTCTCCAAGAGTCTCTAGCTTGTGAAACTCTCATGCTTAGTGTTGTAAATAGTCTTGCAGGTAGAAAGAGTCCTCCTAGAGTTCTCATGAGGGTCAAGAGCTTCATAAGTTAGAGATGTTTAAAAATGGATTTCAACTTGAAAAAGTTTTGCATGTGTCTCTAACCCATGAGACTCAAACCTAAGTTCCAACCTCATAAGGTAGGACTCTTGTAGATGGATTCTAGCTTGGAAGAGTCCTACTAGAGTGTTCATGATGCTTATAAATTGAGTCTTTAGATGATGAGACTCAAAAACAAGTTTGGACCGCATGAAGACTCAATTCAAATCTTGTGAGATACAAACCCTTCGGCATAGTTTCTAGATTATAGAAATTGTTGTACTAGAGTGGTCATGTGGCCTTGCAACTAGAGACTAAATGCTCAACTAAAACAAGTCATGTTTGAGTGCTCACGAGGCTTGAAAAATAAACATCCATGTCATGAGGCTTGAACATAAGTTCGAGCCTCGAAGCTAGAGACTAAATGCTCAATTAAAATAAGGTTTATCGTGCTCAAGAGCTTGAAAACTATCTAGGTCATGATGGTCGAACTTTAGTTTGAACTCAAGAGTAATGCTTGACTACTTAGAAAGAGTTTTTCAAGAGTCTTTGTTTCAAGAAGCACAGGAGAGAGAGAGAGAGACAAAAAAAGAGAGGAGATATCATACCTTAAGGTATGTCTACCCTGAACAAGTTAAGGGCACGAGTGTCATTGCCTTTGTAGGATATGGAAAGCGTGGATAACAGTTGCAAGAACGCATGCATGCTCTTGCTCAATATTTATCTTTTGTTTTCCATGCACTATCCTCGCCATCTACTTCCCAAGAGGCCCTCTTTTCCATATGATGTACCTACAATCACGCACATCCATACAGATTCCATGGATGGAAGCTTCTTAATTGCCTCCACAGAAGGTATCAGGCAAGTAAGTTCTTCCTCCTAGAGTTCTCATGAGGATTAATAATTGAGTCTCAAGGGCATGAGGGTCAAGAGCCTCAGGAGTCAGAGATGTTTAAAGATGGATTTCAACTTGAAAGAGTTTTGCATGTCTCTCGATCTAGCCCATAAGCATCAAACCTCATGAGATAGGACTCTTGTAGATGGATTCTAGCTTGGAAGAGTCCTACTAGAGTGTTCATGATGCTTACAAATTGAGTCCTTAGATGATGAGACTGAACAACAACTGCATACAGACTCAATTCAAATCTAGGGAGATACAAACCCTTTGAAATAGTTTCTAGATAGAAATTGTTCTACTAGAGTGGTCATGCGGCTTGAAAATTCAGTATCCATGTCATGATGCTTGAACTTAAATTTGAGCCTGATGAGTTCTACTAGAGTGCTCATGAGGCTTGAAAATTGAGTTTTTGTGTCATGAGGCTCAAACATAAGTTGTTCCAGCCTCAAATCTTGAGACTGTATTTCAACTAAAGCAAGTTATATTTGAGTACTCATGAGGCTTGAAAACTAATCATTCAGGTCATGAGGCTTGAACTTAAGTTCGAGCCCTTAAATTAGAGACTAAATGCTCAACTAAAACAAGTCATGTTTAAGTGATCACGAGGCTTGAAAAATAAACATCCATGTTATGAGGCTTGAACTTAAGTTCGAGCCTTGAATCTAGAGACTAAATGCTCAACTAAAATAAGGTATATCATGCTCAAGATTCTTGAAAACTATCCAGGTCATGAGGGTTAAACTTTAGTTCAAACCCAAGAGGAATAGAATAAATGCTCGACTACTTAGAAAGAGTTTTGCAAGAGTCTTTGTTTCAAGAAGCATGAGAGAGAGAGAGAGAGAGAAGAGAGATCATACCTTGAGCTACTTATGCCCTCAAACAAATTAAGGGCACCAATGTCACTGCATTTGTAGGATGTGGCAAGCATGGATGCCAGTTTGCAGGCACGCATGTATGCGCTTGCTCAATATTTATCTTCTGTTGTCCATGCAACAGTATCCTTGCCACCTACTTCCCAAGTGGCCCTCTTTTCTATATGATGTACCTACATTCAGGCACATACCATAAAGATTCCACGGATGGAAGCTTCCGAATTGCCTCCACAATAGGTATCAAGCAGGCAATCTCTTCCTCCTAGAGTTATCATAAGAATTAATAATTGAGTCTCAAGGGCATGAGGGTCAAGAGCCTCATGAGTCAAAGATGTTTAAAGATGGATTTCAACTGGAAAATGTTTTTTCTTTGTGGCCCATAAGACTCAAACCTCATGAGATAGGCCTCTTGTAGATGGGTCCTAGCTTGAAAGAGTCCTACTAGAGTGTTCATGATGCTTACAAATTGCCAAGGGGAGTCACTCTATATACAAAATGGGACGCCACCTGCGAGATAAAACCCCTATATATGACTCATATTAGAGAATATGACCCCCCTTTCTATGCTTATACAATAATCAACGCAGAAAACTATCATACCCCTATCTTACATATAAAATGTATGTCTACATGATCTAACTGAGTAAAAGTAGTCAAAAGAGCGTGTAGCATAGTGATTGGAAATGTACAAAGAAACCACTTCTATTGATAACTAGATGTACCCTCAATGTGTCTTAGTTTGACTTTCAAACTATGTGCCCGTTGAGTCTGCACTCTAGCTACTTGTCCAATTTGGACCCATCTAAATTAGTAAGAAACATGGTTATAAATTTGTGTTAGGTTCTCCGTGTAAATTCGTATCTATACAAGTGCTTTATAGCTTTTATCCCTCAACAAATGAACTATAACCACAAAACAAGCAATTGATACCAAGTTGTGCTAGTTCTTGCATGTATATTTGTAGCTATTGACTCACAACTTTGAGGGAAGGCTCTTTTGGGAAGCCATGATTTTGAAACACAAAAACTTCCTCTCATTCCTCCCCCCCCCCCCCCCCCCCCCCCTTCCCCCTAAATATGATACCCCTTCCCTTAATTTTAAGCTTAGGAGATAAATTATTAGGGGCCTGCCCTCTAACTTATACGCTTATGTAAATTGTTAAAAAAAACCCCTCCCCTGCACTTACGTGGTGCGATAAGTTTTCCATGGTGAATCCCCCAGGACAAATTGAGTAATTAGATGATGAGGCTGAAAAACAAGTTTGGACTGCATGAAGACTCAATTCAAATATAGTGAGATACAAACCCTTCAGAATAGTTTCTAGATAGAAATTGTTCTCCTAGAGTGGTCATGGGGATTGAAAAGTGAGTATCCATATCATGAGGCTTGAACTTAAGTTTGAGTGTGATGAGTTCTACTAGAGTGCTAATGAGGCTTGAAAATTGAGTTTTTGTGTCATGAGGCTCGAACTTAGATTCTAGCCATGAATCTTGAGACTATATTTTCAACTAAAACAAGCTATATTTGAGTACTCATGAGGCTTGAAAACTAAAGTATTCATGTCATGAGGATCGAACTTAAGTTCGAGCCCTGAAACTAGAGACTAAATACTCAACTAAAACAAGTCATTTTTGAGTGATCATGAGGCTTGAAAAATAAACATCCATGTCATGAGGCTCGAACTTAAGTTTGAGCCTCGAAGCTAGAGACTAAATGCTCAACTAAAATAAGGTATATCATGCTCAAGATGCTTGAAAACTATCCAGGTCATGAGGGTTAAACTTTAGTTTGAATCCAAGAGGAATAGAATAAATGCTCGACTACTTAGAAAGAGTTTTGCAAGAGTCTTTGCTTCAAGAAGCATGAGAGAGTGAGAGAGAGAGAGAGAGAGAGAGAGAGAGAGAGAGAGAGAGAGAGAGAGAGAGAGAGATAAGAGAGATCATACCTTGAGCTACTTATGCCCTCAAAAAAATTAAGGGCATGAGTGTCACTGCCTTTGTAGGATTGGGCAAGCGTGGATGCCAATTGCAGGCACGCATGCATGCGCTTGCTCAATATTTATCTTCTGTTGTCCAAGCAGTATCCTCGCCACCTACTTCCCAGGTGGCCCTCTTTCCCATATGATGTACCTGCATTCAGGCACATACCATACAAATTGCATGGATAGAAGCTTCTAAATTGCCTCCACAACAGGTATCAAGCAAGCAATCTCTTCCTCCTAGAGTTCTCATGAGGATTTATAATTGAGTCTCAAGGGCATGAGGGTCAAGGGCCTCATGCATCATAGATGTTTAAAGCTGGATTTCAACTTGAAAAAGTTTTGCATGTGTCTCTAGCCCATGAGAGTCAAACCTCATGATATAGGACTCTTGTAGATGGATTCTAGCTTGGAAGAGTCCTACTAGAGTGTTCATGATGCTTACAAATTGAGTCCTTCGATGATAAGACAAAAAAACAAGTTTGGACCGCATGAATACTCAATTCAAATCTTGTGAGATACAAACCCTTCAGGATAGTTTCTAGATAGAAATTGTTCTACTAGAGTGGTCATGGGGCCTAAAAAGTGAGTGTCTGTGTCATGAGGCTTGAACTTAAGTTTGAGCCTGGTGAGTTCTACTAGAGTGCTCATGAGGCTTGAAAATTGAGTTTGCGTGTCATGTGGCTCGAGCTTAAGTTCGAGCCTTGAATCTTGAGACTAGATTTTTAACTAAAACAAGTTATATTAATTTGAGTACTCATAAGGCTTGAAAACTAAGGATTTGGGTCATGAGGCTCGAACTTAAAAACTATAGACTAAATGTTCAACTAAAACAAGTCCTGTTTGAGTGCTCAGGAGGCTTGAAAAATAAGCATCCATGTCATATGGCTCGAACTTAAGTTCGAGCCTTGAAGCTAGAGACTTAATGCTCAACTAAAATAAGGTATATCGTGCTCAAGACGCTTGAAAACTATCCAGGTCATGAGGATCGAACTTTAGTTTGAGCCCAAGAGGAATTATAGAATAAATGCTTGACTATGTAGAAAGAGTTTTGCAAGTCTTTGTGTCAAGAAGCATGAGAGAGAGAGAGAGAGAGAGAGAGAGAGAGAGAGAGAGAGAGAGAGAGAGAGAGAGAGAGAGAGAGAGAGAGAGGGGAGATATCATACCTTTAGCTACTTATAGCCTCAAACAAATTAAGGGCATGAGTGTCACTGAAGTGTGGATGACAATTGCAGGAATTCATGCATGCTCTTGCGCAATATTTTTCTCCTATTGTCCATGCAGTATCCTCGCCACCTACTTCCCAGGAGGCCCTCTTTTCCATATGATGTACCTACATTCAGGCGCATACCATACAGATCCCATGGATGGAAGCTTCTTGATTGCCTCCACAACAAGTATCAGGCAAGCAATCTCTTCCTCGCTCATAAACTTGGTGGTAAATGGCCATGTAGACTGTGCACCCAAGTCAATGATATCCGCACCTGCATGTCACGTGCATTTTCTTATACTACATCAGCACACATTAAAAGAAATTCTTTACGTCGAGCCAGTTGATCTGTAGCTCAAGTCTTTCTACGTTCGGCAACTCGATTGTTGCAGAATAGGGAGCAAGTGTTGGCCATCTTGTGCTTCATGCTACAGAAGTAGGCGCATGGAGGCAGTTGGTGCTTTTTGAGGCGACCACGGCAATTTCTTGCAGGCAATCAGGGCCTTTTGGGGCAGAGCGAGAGGTAGAGGGTGGCAGTAGGGGAAAGAGCAGGCTTAGCAGCAATTGCAAATAGTGCATGGCTGGAACTCGATATATACACTCATCTTCTTGTTTATATATAACACACAAGGCCCTCGAGAGCAGAAGTTTTGAGTGCGCACTGCAAGTTTGGTACCAAGCTCAAGATGAAGAAAATCTTTCTCATGACGCAGACGCAACAAATCATGGCTCCTCCTTGATGCAATGTTGAGTTCATGCAGTAGCTCATGGCACGGCCAAGGCATGGCACTTCATGGTGCTTCTTGATCATGCCTTGGCCAAGTTCAGGGCAAGCTCACAACAGAGCAGCGAGAGGCATGCTAACATGGCACAATAGCGGAGCGAGAGGCATGCCGGCTGATGTGAGGTGGACTGAAGAAGGGGAAAGGCGTGAAAGCAAAGCAGCTGACGCAGGTACTATGGAGGGCGAGTCATGAACAATGGCTCAATTATGGATGGTGCTGACATAAGTGACCAGATTATCTCTAGCGCGGATCACTTAATCCTATTGCTGCAACAAAGGTTTTCTTGGGTGGGTGACAGAGAGGTCTATGATGCGAGAACTGGATGGGAGGCTCAAGGGCGCATACGAGCTCATGGGGCTCTAGATAAATTTCGGCTAGCTTCGCTGCGTGTAGGTCACCGTGACCTGCGGAGCCAGTCGAGGCACTTTTTGGGGGTGCAGCGCACAGCTTCAAAATATTATTAGCACACGCTCCTTCCCTTGCATGGATGCGCACGCAGCGCAGCGGTATGTACAGCGCCTCCCACTGCGAGGTTGAGGGTTCGAGTAGACCGTGTGCAACCCGTGTATTGACTTTTTAGTCAAAAGCTCCCAGTCGGTTGCACGCAACTGGTAACCAGCAAGGTTACCTTCGCCACAAGGGCAACCAAGCCGAGATTTAACGAAATCCGGCGGGGATAGCAGCGAACATCATCGTCACTTTCAAATTTCAAAATTAACGTTGGGTTTCAAATTTAACGGAGAAACTTAACATTCCCGTCAATTTAGACGGACTTAGCCAATGACTAAAGGTTGTGGGTAGTTTCCTCAGTACCTCCTCAAGCTTTCTCGAACTAAAGCTTGAGCCTTAACAAAGCTCCCCTAGGGTAAGTGTCCCGAAAAAAGGACCGGTCCTGGAGACGGCCGGTCTTGCTGCCAATAAAGCATGCCATTCGTGCTCCATTAAGCGTACACCCATGAGCGTATTCTTGGAGTAGCTCGGCTGATGTGCCATCTAACGGTTGGGCAGGGAGCGAGTTCGAATGGCATCGCCGACATGGTCTTTTGTTGGGGCAAGGTGAGTCCTTAAAATGGGACCTGAATTTTTTACATTGAGAGACACAAAAGGCTGTCGCAATTACTACGTGTTGAACGAAAACCCTCAAGATTTTTTTTCGTACTTGGCGACCTCTTGAGCTACACGCTGCATTCTTCCAACCTCAAAATTTTGCATCATATCCTGAGATTTTTCCCCGGCATTTTCAGTGTCCTTAAGATGGAGCTTTTGCCCTATAGACTTGTCAAAAGTGATTATAAAGGGCTATGTAGTTACAACATGACGTACCCATAGGTTGGCTTTGTAGCTCCATGAAATAATCCGTCTCCTCAGGTCAAGCTAGGGGGTGGTTAAACCTAACGTTGTCGTCAATTTAGATGGACTTAGCCAAATGACTAAGGGTGTGGGTAGTTTGTTAGTGCCTCCTCAAGCTTGCTCGAACTAAATCTTGAGCCTTGATTCTAAAGGGCTATGTAGTTACATCATGACGTACCCATAGGTTGGCTTTGAACCTAACGTTGTCCTCAATTTAGATGGACTTAGCCAATGACTAAGGGTGTGGGTAGTTTGTTAGTGCCTCCTCAAGCTTGCTCGAACTAAAGCTTCAGCCTTGTTTTTAAAGGGCTATGTAGTTAATCATGACGTACCCATAGGTTGGCTTTGTAGCTCAACGAAATAATCCGTCTCCTCGGGTCAAGCTAGGGGGTGGTTGAACCACCCTCCACAATAGATAATTGCATCCAAACCTGTCATAGCTAGTCAAAAGGAGTCTTCAACTGGCTCGAGGCTCCCAATTTAGGTGCTCTTTGTTGGACTATAGCATTTAGATGATACACAACAATGATATTATGGGCATGCATATCTGGGCTAAGAGGCCTTTCCAAAGCTGGGAAGGCCCTACTAAAGCTCGAACTAAAGCTCGAGCCTTAACAATGCTCCCCCATAGACCCGTCAAAAGTGATTATAAAGGGCTCTGTAGTTACAACATGATGTACCCATCGGTTGGCTTTGTAGCTCCGTAATATCAACCATCTCCTCAAGTCAAGCTAGGGGGTGGTTGAACCACCCTCCACAATAGATCATCTCATCCAAACTTATCATAGCTATTCAAAAGGAGTCTTCAACTAGGTCGAGGCTCATAATTTAGGTGCTCTATGTTGGACTATAGCATTTATATCATACACAAAATGATATTATGGGCATGCATATCTCTGCTAAGAGGCCTTTCCAAAGCTGGGAAGGCCATACACATAGTCGGCTCTGTGGGCGGTGTTCTAACAATTGTAAAAGAAGTATCAAATCCTAAGGTAAGGGGGCCAATATTGTGACGATCCCCATTACTAGTGTTAGTAAAGACATATATTATTGCACCAACTCTCCAGACCTATAAACAACACACTAGTGGAGTTTTCTATGCATTACTACTACGCAATACTCCATTCATGACAATCATCTCAAAGGAGTATTCACAAAGCAGACAAGGTAGACAAAATATGAATACACATTTTGTATATAAAAAGTGCTTAATCTCCATTCTACTCCGATAATATTAGCCTCGGCACCTTAGTTATGTATCAGAAGTGTATTTATACAATTTCTCATCATACATTCTAAACTATGACCTTAAAATAATAGCATGAGCTTTTATGAAATGTGTGCGGCATACCTAGCTAGGTGTTCTGGGGAAAAGGATCACCATGTTGATAGGAGGGCATGTGGTCCCTTTCCCTCAAATGATGTGCAATGCCTCTCAAGCGGAAGCTCATGAGTCTGAATTTCCTACATTAAGAATCTTTAAAATCTTTCGCAAATTTCATCTTGTTTTTAGTTTATTTCATTTTTCTTATAGTTTTCTATTTTGGATGTTTTAGCTAAAACTCAAGTACCAACTAGAATCTTTAAATTGTGGGTGGGACTTGAAGCCTCAATATCTAGCTTGAGCCTTGCCAATAGAGTGTACAAGAGAAGTGCTCCCTCAAATGATGTGCAATGCCTCTCAAGCGGAAGCTCATGAGTCTGAATTTCTTACATTAAGAATCTTTAAAATCTCTCGCAAATTTCATCTTGTTTTTAGTTTATTTCCATTTTCTTATAGTTTTCTATTTTGGATGTTTTAGCTAAAACTCGAGTACCAACTAGAATCTTTAAATTGTGGGTGGGACTTGAAGCCTCAATATCTAGCTTGAGCCTTGCCAATAGAGTGGACAAGAGAAGTGCTATAGCTTTTGTGAGGGAGGAACCACTTACCTAACTAGGTACTATTGGGGCAATTAACCTTGGAGCTGATGGGGGGTCAGTATCACCTTGGCCTCCAATGCACATAGGTAGCATATGATTTCTCTCAATAATCTCCTAATGTTGAGAACCATATGGAAAAACATGACAAAAAATACCTTCTTTCCTACAAGTGTCTGTTGCTACCTCTTGCCAATTTGTAAATGAAACTTGCTTGTGGGTTTTAAGTTGTTGCTCTTTAGTGAGTGTTCTAGCTAGCTCAAGTTTCAACGTTTCACCTTGACTACAAATCAAGGTTTAGCATTTTCTCTTGTAGAATAATTATTCATTGGGATCTACAAATAAAGGAAAAGCCCCTATTCTTTCATTGTGCAACATAAAATAGAAATGCTTTCTCTATCACAAACTAACACATTCCAAGATTGAGTTTTGCAGGACAACTAGACTATGCTTTCAAAGAAGTGAACATGGTCGTCCCCCACACTTAACCATCTAAGGCCCTCCAAGTTTCTTCAAATTAGACTTCTACTTGTAGAACAAGGCAAAGCTACCTTCACTTTACAAGTCAAAAATAAACCTTTTCCATTTCATTATGGATACTCTTAATCCCCATTCAAACATTAACTCCAAGTTCTCTATATGCTCATGATTCTTAACACAATGAAACTTCTGTGAGTTAGTAGATTTGGACACCCAGCAATTGACGATGATGCAACCTAGCAAAGTTGAAACCAATGGTTGATCATGATGCAACCTAGCATAACGCAAACTCTACTCTAGAACTTGACAATAATGGTTGACAATACCAAAACCTAACACAATGCAACCACCACTCAAGAACTAATTGGTTCACAAACATTTGTCCCAAAAATACACATTTTTCCCAAAATTCCTAAATATGTGTTACTTGGTCTCTACACACACTTTCGGTCCTTCACTAGCATTGAAATATTTCTGATCTTCAAAAGCCTCAATCACATCATACATTTCCATAGACCATACTTCCACAACGTGGGTTCCATCTTGCATGCTAGAGTCCATTATAGCCTCAAGCTCAAGCATAGTAGCTACATGAGAAACTTGTCAAAGAAACTTGAAAAGCATTCACTATCCTCTATGAAACCATTTTCTTTCATGTATTTATGTACACTATATACATATTGTCATACACTTATTTTCATATCCTCAAGCTTCATAAAACATACTAACCCATGCTCTGTTAATCCCTGAAAACCTATAGAAAAAGTTTTTTCTCGCTTTGGGTCAGGCGAGAATATTTTTCTTCTTGTACCATTGAAATCCCGCTTTACAATGGTACATGGCCAAAACCCCTTGTCTCTATGTACTCTTTGAACTCTTTGTTCACTTTTGATAGAGGATACTCACGAAGACTATTGGGGTTCCTCTCGTGATTCACACACATAGTAAAAAATTACACATCTCGCTTCCTATCTTTGCTCCTTACCCTAAGCAGAACCATCATCCACGACCTTTGTTTCCATGCGAACGGTTGTGATGTATGGTTGTCCAAGGATAAGAGGAAAGGTAAACATCTCCTGCACAAAGAAGTTTTGCTCATCCTTCACATTACCATTGGTCACTTTCACATTTGGACAAGCTGCATACAACTCTCATGATGAATTATTTGCAGCTCTAATCATCCACCCATGGTCTGTGTCTATCTGCCACTTACCCTTCATGTAAAGACTCTTGGACATAAGATTGATCTCAGAGCCATGATCTATTAATGCAACATATGGCTCCTCAAGATCACCCACCTTGACTAAAGTTTCTGTTGTAGCTCTTGCCCAATGACTTTTGGAGTAGTGACTTTTATAGGAGGCTTCATCTTCATCATCATCATCTGCAAATCTAGCATGTGCATCTCTTCGGGAAGACTGGTAGCATCCTACCACACTATCATCGCAATCACTCTCTTGGACATGTATTCGATGTGCCTTAAATGACTCCCCTTCACCCTCAGACTGTGGAGGAATAGACTCAATGAGAGCTTTCCTCTTTCTTTTTATGATATCTATAATTTCTTCATCAAACTCGCGTTTAGCAATGCCAAGAACCTCACCCAAGGTAAACTCAACTTTGCTATTCAAAATACTTTCCTCCAATACCTGCTTTAAGTTTGTGGCAGCTTCAATGTCAGATTGTAGTTTGTATGCACGGCCTTTTGCTTTGGTTTTTCCTTGCTCTTTCTTCTTCCCTATAGATGCCTCCTCATAGAAATCTTAGGAGGATGAGGCACATGTGGTGGAGCCTCATAAGAAGGTCCTGGATCTTTTCTTCCTCCCGCTCTTGTAACCCTCTTTGAAGTAGAAGGACTTGCATCTCCATTCTCATGTATACGCTTTTCTTCCACAATTGCTTCATTGTTATAGCATTTTGCAAGATAGATGTGCACTGATAAAGAGTCCACAGGGTCATGTCGACCTGTTGTATGGCGTATGCAATCACCAACTTCATGTAATACCTGTTTAGTTACCTTCCCTTTTTGGGATGAGGCTACTGCATATGGCCACAAGCTATCAATCTCCTCAAAATCATATGGAGTAGACCTTAACGCTTTCTTTGGAATGAGCTCTATATTTTCCCCATAGGTAGCAGCCTCCACTGCAGAAATAGCATGACTGGTCTCCATATCCTCCACTAGCTTCCGCAGACCTCCTTTTCCAAAGTTAGTTCATAATGGCATACCTGTCTCCCGCAAATGGATCTTTCCATCCTTAAAAAACACAAGATCTCTTTTTAAGGCATCAGTAAAGCTATCACAATCCCTTCTGACATGGTCTGTGCCATCACACCATATGCATCTGTGCACAAATCCTTCTTTGCTTTGGGATTTTTGTCCTGTAGGTTGTCCTTTTTCTTCAAGCCTTCTAAGCTTTAACTTCATTTCTTGCATGCCCTTAACAAGCTCATCAAGCATTGAATTATCACCTTTTGGACTCACAACAATAGGCTTTGGTGGAATCTCTGTCGTGCTAGGAGGAGAGGTAGTATCATTTACTACAATCTTGTCCCTATGACGTTGCCTCTTAGCAAGCAATGAGACTACATCCTCAACCTCTTTCCATTCAGCCTTTAGACCATGTTATGTAATCTTGTCTTCAAGGAGTAGCTCTAGCTTTTCTGGAGCTCACGACCTGCAACTTGAAGGAACAATTCGGTCTTTTCACTATCCAAAGTAGCCCGATCTGTTCCTGACAGTTGAGCATAGCGTTGCTCAAACTCTCTCAACACTTCCGTGATGGAAAGACCTTCTTTTGGCTTTGCAACCCATTCCAAGAAGGTTCTTTTTGTAACCCTTTCAGAGTCCTCCATGAAATATTCCTCCTTTAGGGCTAATTTGAATTGCTCCCAACCTTCTCCATGCTCCTCCTTGATTCTCCTTACATGGTCTCTAATCTTGGGGACCACAACAAGCTCAAAACTACGAATCATGTCGACCTTTGGAACCCGTTGTAGCTCCATATCCTTTACATAACCACGAAGAAACTTTGTGACATCTTTTTCTTCATGGTGGTCTATTTTGTTTACAATAGCTTGAAGGGCTTTGGTTGCTGACACCTCTTTTCTTTCTATAGCCTGTTGTTGTTGTATAAACATGGCCAATGCTTGAAATATTTTCATTGTGCCTTGATCAAAACACATGCCTTGTTGTTCTTGCTGATCCATAGCTTTAATTATTTGTAATTAAACGTTTCAAAACAAGTTTTTGAACCCCCACCCCAGCTCCTCCGCATCAGGTTCAGCAAAAATAACGGAATATGTGCGGTCTAGCTGGGAAGGTGCAAAACCTCAGGCTGTGAGAGTTTGTGATGAGATTCACAAACACTTTGTGAAAAGCGTTTGTGGAGAATGACCAACCGTCTTTCTAAGGGTGACTGAAAATCTAAGAGCGGTCGTGACAACAAAGTCACAAAACCTCTTTCCTATCGTGCTTGGAAATTACTTGTTTTCGTAGATGAGATTATGATGAGAGGATCACCGAATCACATTCAATTTCACTTGGAAGAACATTTAAAAAACACTAAAGTTTCAACCATGATGTCAGGCCAAGGGCCACCGTGGAGGTTAGGTACCGGGCCAAGGGCCGGTTTCTAATGGAGACGGGATCCTAGGGGCAAGGACTATAAAGGGAGGTTGGGCGGAGGATCAAGGCTAGGCAGTCCCAGGGATTTACATTGGTATCAGAGCTCAAGGAGGAGGATCTATGGAGGAGAGGGGAAGGAGATCAGTTGCATGAGGCATGCATTCTCTCTCTCTCTCTCTCTCTCTCTCTCTCTCTCTCTCTCTCTCTCTCTCTCTCTCTCTCTGGAGAACCGTGGGCAGGCTCCTTGAGGAGACCTTCTTCTCCATGACGCAGGGCGGGCATGGCCCCTTGTATAGAGGAAGAGAAAATCGGCTACTCGTGTGAGAGGGAACGTTTAATAGGTGGGGAAAGACTGCTGGCGGAGGAAGTCCCGTGTGTAAGGCCGCTTGTGGCGGGGAGGGAGCAAAGCTCAACCTCTACCAAACCGCTCGCAGGCGGATTTGATGGGAGCACAAGGAGGAGATCACCAACTCCCGACACAAGGCCGCGGCTGTGCGAGCACCACAATGGGTGAGACTTCCTCCACGAGTCCTGCGCAATTGGTCGCCATCGTTCACAGTAAGCTGCCATACTTTTTTAAAATTATTGCAATATGCTTTCTTACTAGGGCATCCAATTTTTCCCTTTCTAAGAGGTACACTCCATGGGGAGTGTTGGGTAGCAATCCGTTTGTGAGCTTTCGAAGCATCACTATTGCCCCCGATCCATCCCGAGACTTCATCTTCATACTGCAGACCAGCATTACCTTTTGCATGCAGTTCTTACGCAGGGTGTCCATACATTTTAATATATGTCTCGACTCATGCACGAATTCAAACACGGATTCTGACGACCTTTAGCCCCGCATGCACTCGTGGTGCAAAAGGAACATCTCGAAAATGGTAATTTAGGCAATTGAGCATCAAACACATGTTAACACTATGCATGGCATGGTGATCATCCAACATCATGGCCATGCATGGAGTACGCTTTTGCCACCCCTTATAACTGCAGCAAAAATGACCAGGATCCTATAAGGTTTGATTTTTCCTGCTCTTGTGGTTTTCAAAGCTTTATGTATAAGCTTGTCCTGCAAGCTTATATAATTAGGGTGCTCACTGTCATGGTACCCAGAGAGCTTACCTACAACTCAACTATGACCATGGTCAATGCATTATGTTCACTTCAGTTGGGAATTATCGTATTTTGGACAAGGGAGCAAGGCTTAAATAGAGATACAACAGAGGTAATCAGCAAGGCCAATCATTAGTTTAATTCTAAGAAGCCGGCCACCAAAACTGGTTAGTATAGTATATTTCAGCTATATGGTACTTGCCAGTAATATTCGGCAACATAGGACTTTCTACAATTCCAACTATGTTGCTTTAATCAAGCAGAGTTTGGTAATAGGTGACACTTGATAGCTAAGTTGTAGATGCTATCTCTATCAATATTGGGCAATCTCACGATTCTCAATATAGTGCATGATTTGGCAAGGCAGATTCTCTATGAACTTTTGATACTTCGGGAGCAAGGCTTCCCTTTAAGACATACGACATAGCAGTTTTTGATGTTTGGAATATGCTATCAGCATATACACTTGGGAGTCTTTGCATGTTCTCCCAATAGACATCAGATTAAACCAAGCCAAAAAGGCATATGCGGGACATCCAACAGCTCTCAAGTTATTTGCATATATGGCTATGAGCCGGATTCGAGAACACTACCCAAAACCTGCCCACAAGTGGGCGACCAGGTTAGTCAATTTCACGTTATATTTGTTTTTGTCTATATTTTACTTTTCATTTTGGAAATATCTCTCTGTTGTGCAAATCAAAGTGCTTGGGCAAACTCCATACTAAGCAATTGTACAAAGCAAAGTGCTTTGCCTGTCTTCATGTGAAGCACGGCTTCTCTTATGTGTCATAGTATTATCGATTGACTTTGGATGAATGCTAACGGTAGTGCAGCCAAACTTGGTCAAAGCTAGGAGGTGGTCTATGCCAAGCAAAGGTGGAAGTCGAGTGCAGTGCAAAAGGCTAGGGCAAGTGCAAGGCCCTAGGCAGCCAAAGGTTCGTGGGAATGTCTGCTTAAAGCGGCTTTCTAGGCCAAAAGTGTTACTGGATGGTCCAGATGCGATGGAAGATGAAGGTGTCCAAAATGCCAAATCAGTGTCCTGAAATGTAGTGTTTAGTGTGCTCTAGAAGCCAGTCCAGACGGCTCATCAAAGGGAGCCCCGGTGCTCAAGATATTGCAGTTCAAAGATAAAGTGTGTAGCAGATCCCCGACAGGCAGGCTATTTGGGGGCAGGTGGCCCAGGTTGATGTCAGTATATACATGTGTAGTGATCTACTTGTGGAGCATGCCGGTCTTCTCGGGTTGCGAACCAGAGCTCTGGATAGCAAATTAAGGTCGCTTGAATTTTTCCCGGGGGTCGGGTCTGAGCCCACTTGACCACATTGGGAAAGGTGCCATCTGGCATTGTTTCGGCATCGCCAAGGTTATCGATGATGGTGTGCATCATGTGGAGCTAGCACAAATCGACGGTTTGTCAATCAAATACTTGGTCAGCAAGATACGACAGGATCAATTCGGGGGCATTTGGCAGGGGATTGCAGATGATTTTCTCAGGTTTTTGTGGGCTTGAATAGCGGGCTCAGGTGAGTCGAAAGATGCCAAGGTTTGCACGGCCCAGGGCCAATAAAGTGGGGATTGGGTACAACTTCACAGCTTAGTGATTGGATCACTGATTGCCAGCTGACAAGCAAGCTAGATAAGGGAGGAAAGTGAAATTTTTATGGGGTTTTTTTCCAATTTTTCAAAGAGTTTAAAGCCATGAGCCCTGAGGCTACCACGTGGCGCCGAATCATCCCATATGTGCTAAGAGGAGGGGGTACCTCAGAGTTCTTAGGATGGGTGGTGTCCCTCATAGCGTATGAAGTGAAGGAGGAAGACCTCCCTCCCGTTGGCTATGGCCGGCGGGCCCGAGGGTGCTGCGTGTTGACGCCGCTGGTGGGGCGCGGCGCTCCAGAGTGAAAATGGGTCGGTTCTGGCCGGGCAGGGTGGGGTGGTGGCGCGCACCCACGTGAGAAAGGAGGCCGCTGTAGTGATGATGATGTGGAAGACCCCGGCTAAGGGTGGCATCCCACGGCCCTTGGGCCCCCAAAATTTTGAGAAAGAGAGGGAGGGCAATAGCGACCTCGCTATTGCCTCCCCCCTACATGAAAGAGGAGGATCCCACAACACGGACAAGGAGCATAGAGTAAAGAAGAAAGAGAGCACACCCACTTCAAGGGCCATCCGGGCAAAGCAGAAACAAAGGCTAAATGGAGGTTAAGGCCAAAGGGAGCCAAGGGGGAGTCGGATAGAGAGAGAGAGAGAGAGAGAAAGAGTCAAAGTCAAACCCATGGGGCAGTGCAAATCTAGGCCCACAAAGGGGTAAAAAATGAAAGATAAAAATAAAAAATGAAAAAAAAATTCCAAGGGGCAATAGCGACATCGCTAATGCCCCCCTTCTAAAGTGCAAAAGAGAGAAGAAGAGAGCAGATAGAGCAAGGCCTACCAAAAATGGGTGCTAGATGGACCAATTGAAGGGCAATTTCCCAAATTGTAGAAACCCCCCCCCCCCCCCCCCCCCCCCATAAAAGTCAAAAATGGGATTAAATTAGGGGCTTTTTTTCCTGCCCTTTTGGGTGCCGTTTGAAGCCTGCAAAGTGGAGCTCTCTGACAGAGGAGTGTGCCTTTCAAACCCCTTTGTATTTTCTTGTGAAAATGGCCATGCTGATGGCAGTGTAAGCATGTGTATGTATTTTGCAAAGTGCAATCTAGCCACTATTGCCCCTTCTTGCTGTTGTTTCCCCTTCCCCCCTTCTCTTTCTCCTGCTTTCATGTTTCCCCTCAGTGCCGGCTTTGTGTGCCCCCCCGAACCGATGGTGTTTTGAGTGAGAGAGTAAGATTGAGTGGCTCTGTGTGTGTGTGTGTGTGTAAAGGTGGGGACAAGCGATGGTAGCAGGTGTGCCTTGTGTGGTGGATTTGTGGAGTGTGTAAGCAGTGAAAATTGAGCAGGCAGTGGTCTGCTAGTGTAAAGTGTTTCTTTGAAGGTGTTTTCCGAGAAGACAGGGGTGTTGTGGATACCCTGAGCTATAGAGAGGCCCTTGTGTTTGTGCCGGGCGTGTTCCCTCATTCCCCCTCTCTAGCTTCTGGTGCCCCCACGGAGGAGTGTGCTAATGCTCCTTGTTGAAGTCAAAGCGGTGATTTTGGTGATGGAAAAGGTGCGGCCTTTGAAGAGAAGGTGCTGCTAGTGATGGCTTGGGCGGGATTTCCCAATTTCACTGGGGTTGAAGATGCAAAAACTTGGCTTCAAGACTACGGATTGTTCGTGTTGGAAAGCGGTTTATCGAGAGAAGACGGTGTGGTACAGGTCTTCCCGCTCCTGGTTCGTGGTAAAGCGAGGCTATGGTTCGATGGCCTTGGTGATGAGGAAAAGGCAAATTGTGAGGCCCTGAAGACGTATTTTCGAAGCAGATTCGTAGCAGATGCGCATCTGGATGAAGTAAAGTGGAAGCTAGACGGATTAAAGCAAAGCTTGGAGGGTGATTTTCAAGCATTCGAGTGGGAATTCGAACCCCTATGGGGGGGATTGATGAAGGTAACTGCTATAGAAAATGCTAGTTTTTTGAAATTTTGTAAATTCATTGATTGCCTGGATGAGGAAGTGCAAGATAAAGTGGAGGTAGATGGCCCAATGTCATACGAGGAGGCGGTAGCTCTAGCAAGAGGGCGAACCAAAAAGATTTTGAAGAAGCACGAGGCTAGCCAGGGTTGGCCAAATGCAATGATTCCAAAGCAATCTGATGTGGTAGTAGCCGAGCCAAAGGTGGTGCAAAGAGAAGTGCAAGTGCAAGAAGAACCAAGAGTTCTTTGGCTACATAGAGATAGGGTGGTTCCTATGCCGAAGTTGCTGGCTAGAGCAGTTCCAATCCTGGAGGAAGTGCAAATGGTTCCAGAGTGGACAAAGGGTGTGATGCCGAGTTCGAGTGTGGCTGTTGAAGCTCCATTGAAGTGCAGTAAAGAGCAAGGAGTGCGGTTTGTAGATGAGGTCGAAACGGTGAAGCTAGAGGAGATTCCCAAGCTTGAAACCGAAGAGGAGGTTGAATCAAATGACAGTAGCTCTATGGACGCAGATACGAGTTGGGAGACCGAGTCATCCCAATCCAGGTATGATGAGTTCGACCTCTTACATGTGAGTGGAGAGGCAGTAAATGTGTGCGAGAAGCAGCCGGAAGTACAAGACGAAGTGCTTAGTGGAGACCAAGTGGAGCAGTTTAGCGCTACAGGTGATGAAGAGCAGATAAAGCTGGTGTGCAGTGCCATGCTAATGGCCGTGTTGATGAAGATTGCAGTAGAGTACGCCATAGTGGTGCAGCACGTGCAAAATTTTACCAAAAAGGTTGGAGCAGTTGTGCCTATGGAAGAGGACGAGGAGGATGCGATAGAGAACAAGTTTCTCTCTTCCTTGGCGGAACATGATGATGCAGTAGTAGAAGAGCAGGTAATTGCAGTTGACAAGCAGGTGGTGCTTATTGACCTTGAAGGGCCAATTGACGAGGAGGAGCTTGATGATGCCAGAATTGAGTTCATGGCAAGTGAGAAGAACAAAGCGGAGTCAACGTTAGAGGTGCTCCCTATGTAGTCAGTGCCCTCTATGACAGGTGATGTAAATTCCAAGGCAGTGTCCAAGCTTTCTAAGGAGGTTTGTGAGTGGTGGCTGAAGGGAATGCTAATAAAGACAACTGTGCAGTGTGTTGTTGAGCAGATACAGGATCTTCTAGACAAGGATCTAGCCTTACATGGATGGGAGGGTGGGTCAGATATGTTAGGTTTATTTGGTGTGATTGATGGTACAAGCAGGTCTCTGGATGGTGAGCACAAGGGTGCTCTATTAGGCGTTTTTGGAGATGTTTTGTTGCGAGTGGGCAGTTTGCCAAGAAGTGCTTGGAGTGGTAGAAGTATGGTTTTGATGGTTTGGCTATGCAGTTGGATATGTGCCTCGGTGTGGCACTATGTAAAGCTGTTATAGATGGACGAAAGAGACCAATGCAAGGTGTTTGACCTAGGTGGTTGATGACAAGTAAAGCAGGGGGTTGGGCAACCCGCATGAGCAAAAGTGGCGGGTGACAGATGCCAATTATGTACATATGATAAGTGGTTTTGCAGGGTATAGAGAGTTTGTTTTTGGTATGCAGCTTATTAGTACAGTAAGCCTATGTGTGCTTGAACATAAATGTTCAACGAGGGGGTGGGCAATGATGGTGCAGCCAAAGTTTGTTGAAGCTAGGAGGTGGTCTACGCCAGGCAAAGGTGGCAGTCGAGTGCAGTGCAGAAGGCTAGGGCAGGTGCCAAGGCCCTAGGCAGCCAAAGGGTAGTGGGAATGTATGCTTAAAGCGGATTTTTAAGCCAAAAGTGTTGCGGGATGGTCCAGATGGGATGGTAGATGAAGGTGTCCAAAATGTCAAATCAGTGTCCTAAAATGTAGTGTTCAGTGCCAGTCCAGGCGGCTCGTCAAACAGAGCCCCGGTGCTCAAGATATTGCAGTTCAAAAATAAAGTGTGTAGCAGATCCCCGACAGGCAAGGCAGTTGGGGACAGGGGGGCCGGACTGATGTCAGTATATACATGTGTAGTGCTCGAGTTGTGGAGCCATGCTGGTCTTCTTAGGGTGCTTACAGCTTCATAGCTTAGTGATTGGATCACTGATTGCCAGCTGACAGGCAAGCCAGATAAGGGAGGAAAGTGAAAATTTTATGGGGTTTTTTTCAAATTTTCAAAGAGTTTGAAGCCATGAGCCCTGAGGCTTCCACGTGGCGCTGAATCTTCCCATATGCGCTAGGAGGAGGGGGCACCTCGGGGTACGTAGGCTAGGTGGTGTCCCTCATAGCGTATGAAGTGAAGGAGGAAGACCTCCCTCCCGTTGGCTATGGTCGGCGGGCCCCCAGGGCGCTGTGTGTTGACGCCGCCGGTAGTGCGCGGCGCTCCAGAGCGGAGATGGGTGGCGGTTTTGGCCGGGCGGGACGGCGCGGTGGCGTGCGCCCGCGTGAGAAAGGAGGCCGCTGTAGTGATGATGGCATGGCAGACCCCGACTAAGGGTGGCCTCCCCCCCGGCTAAGGGTGACCTCGCTATTGCCTCCCCCCTGGATGAAAGAGGAGGATCCCACGGCATGGACAAGGTAGAGAAAAGAATAAAGAGAGCCCGCCACTTTAAGGGCCGTCCGGGCAAAGCAGAAACAAAGGCAAAATGGAGGTTAAGGCCAAAGGGAGCCAACGGGGAGTCGGATAGAGAGAGAGAGAGAGAGAGAGAGAGAGAGTCAAAGTCAAACCAATGGGGCACTGAAAAGCTAGGCCCACAAAGGGGTAAAAAATGAAAGATAAAAATAAAACATAGAAAAAAAGGCCAAGGGGCAATAGCGACATCGCTAATGCCCCCCCGTCCAAAGTGCAAAAGAAAGAAGAAGAGAGCAGATAGAGGAAGGCGGTGCCCCCTTCCCAAAAAATACCAAACATGGGTGCCAGATGGACCAATTGAAGGGCAATTTCCCAAATTGTAGACCCTCCCCCCATAAAAGTCAAAAATTGGATCAAATTAGGGGCTTTTTTTCCTGGCCTTTTGGGTGTTTTTTGAAGCGTGCAAAGTGGAGCTCTCTAACAGAGGAATGTGCCTGTCAGACCCCTTTGTATTTTCTTGTGAAAATGACCATGGTGATGGTAGTGTAAGCATGTGTATGTGTTTTGCAAAGTGCAATCTAGCCACTGTTGCCCTTTCTTGCTGTTGTTTTCCTTTCCCCCCTTCTCTTTCTCTTGCTTTCATGTTTGCCCTTGGTGCCAGCTGTGTGGAAGTGTGTGCCCCCCCCGGACCGATGGTGTTTTGAGTGAGAGAGTGAGATTGAGTGGTTGTGTGTGTGTGTAAGGGTGGAGACAGGCCTTGGTAGCAGGTGTGCCTTGTGTTGTGGATTTGTGGAGTGTGTAAGTAGTGGAAATTGAGCAAGTGGTGATCTGCTAGTGTGAAGTGTTTCTTTGAAGGTGTTTTCCGAGAGGACAGGGGTGTTGTGGATACCCTGAGCTATATAGAGGCCCTTGTGTTTGTGTCGGGCGTGTTCCCTCATTCTCCCTCTCCAACAACCCACATCCTTGGAGCTATGTGGATATCAGCTCATAGTTTATGCAATGGCGCACTATGATGTATCCATGCCAGTGTAATTGCGCATTGCACGTATACCAACAACTCACAAGGTTGAGACTGTCAATGAATCCAAGGGCTTATTATTCTAATTTTTGATATGTCTACATGGCCTACTAGTATGATGGACGTACAATACCCATCATTACATACGCTTTCGCTATAGCAGTAGCTACTTTGTCCAGGATGAGCTGAGTTGTTGCTATTTTTAGCCATTTTATTTCTATGTTTATTCACAAGCAACGTGCCATACAACTGCACCCTGATACAATCACGCTCACATACAACGGGTCAAGATGTGACTTTTGGTAGCTCTCTCTATGAGGGCATGGTACAATTACACTGATGTATGCTTATAGGATAAGCTATGACACAGGCACCATCTGCAGTCGAGCATTTGAACAGGGAAGACAACACATTAGAATAAGGGGATCTCCTCAACCCAGCATTCTCTCTCTCTCTCTCTCTCTTTTTAACTTCTATGCAGGAAAGGTGAAACTAGACACGATTTTATTAAAATCTTTCTATGATATATGGTAATAGGAAGGGCTACAAGCCAACAGGAATGGCTAAGAGCCATCTGTTTGTAAATGAACAAGCAAGAGCCTTGCCATTAGTGATTTTTTGGACATTATTTTCGCACTCCACACTTTAAGTGTGCAAGTCCAATTGAGTTTTTTTGAACGTCTTAAACTCGTATGGGCTTATCTCTACCAAGGGGTAGGGATGAAGCCAACATTTCAGACCGTACGACTACTCACAAAAACCCCGCATTATGGATTTTTCGGTGTGATAAAGATCTAGTTGTGCATGCGACTCCAATTTCAATGGAGCTCCTATTAGCACTAAGAGCTAGTGCCTATATGAGTATAATTTGGGGTAAGATCTAGCAGCATGTGATTACTAAATCACTTAGTAAGGGTTGATGGTCCATTCTTCGAACCTTCACACTTGCAGTTTCAAGGAAATAAGTCCACAAACTGCCAAGGGGTAGTGGAAATATTTCAACTTCAAAAGTAATAAAATGACGGGCAAACCCAAGGGGGGTCACATACAAGGGCCAAGGTCCACAGCTGCTCATTGAGCAGTTTTCATGCAATGTTTAATCAAGGGGTTTGACAATGTTGCTTTAAGCAAGGGGTATGAATTGCAAAGGCAACACCCAAGGTTGCATGTGCAATTCTACTTGCATTTTACTAATTTCGAATTAGTTTTCCTAGGCCTTTGCAGCGGGAAATTTGGATAGATGCCTACAAATAAGTGAACACTATGTTCACCCTCTAGGTACGCATTTGATTTGGTTTTATGTTTTTTGTTTCCTTTTTCACGTAGATGAACAAACTATGTTATCATCCATTTTTGCTCTTGCGAGAAATATTTACCACTGTGGAAAAAATTAGTGTATCATCACTCTTGTTTTTGAGGACAAAAACGCTTCTCCAAGGAGGAAGTAATGTCAAGCCAAGGGCAATGTGAGGCCAAGGGCCACCCTGGAGGTCAAGGATCGGGACAAGGGCCAGCTGCTAATCGAGACGGGATCCTAGGGGCAACATCTATAAAGGAAGGTTGGGTGGAGGATCACGGCTAGGCAGTCCCAGGGCTTTACACATGAAAATTCAATGCTCATACAAGCACAAATCTCAATCAAAACCTAAACCTTTTTCATATTATCATGTAGCCTCGCCCCCAATTACATAGTCGTAACATCAAACAATTGAAAGGAATATTCGAGCTTCCACCTTCATGGAGACCATTTTCTGAATTTGCAAAGATTTAAGAGCTTCTAAAGTGAAGCCCACACACCATTTTGATAAGGGGAAACCCTAATTCACACTCTCACAAACTCAGATACAAGATAACAAAGAGACGGAACTGCAGCACACATAGATTGGGCAACCATGGAAGCTATTGCAAAGGAGTGAAAAATTGCTGGTTTTTTCTATCAAAAGCAGCCCTCTCTCTCTTACCCACAACAATATGAGCTGATGTGTCAATTGTTGGGCCATTTTGCCACTTTGGACCAAAACTAGGTCATTTTCATCTCATTTTAGACCCAAAAAATGTCAATTTGTTATGCGAAAAATCCCAAACGGAGTCATAAAAATCCCTAAATTTGTGGGATCACTCGCATAAGCATAAAAAGCATAGATAAACATCATTTTTCATCAATGTACCATTTTGGGTCACTTTCCATACAATTTTGCAACAACGCATGTTAGCTGCTATTTTTGGCAGTTTTTGTCAGCATCACTCTTTATACGCAAGATGAGTGTGCCACCATGAAACACTTGGACTATATACATTGTCAAACCAAATTAAGTATCTTATCAAGTAGAAAAGCACGCAAATGCACCACATCCAGGGCCACGATTCCCCGGATAGGTATGTACATGAAAGCGACCACAGTAGACGCTTCAACATATATCACAGTATTTACATGATTGCTTTTATTTGCATATATCAAGAAGTGTGAAGAGTGAGGCAAAAGTTTTTATTTCACACTATGTACGTGCCACAACCCGACATCCACCCCCTTTGAATCTGCACATCCTCCGGTATGCGCCACAACAACATTTGTAAAGCATTAAAACTCATGGTCAGATGCCATATTTTCACTTTCATCCTCAGTTTGCATATATTTGGCTTCATCATCTTCTTCACTTGGATGTGCATCAAATGGATCATCATCCACTCTTCTTTTGAATCATTTAATTCTTTTTCCTGCAATGGGAATTTTCATTTCTATCCCATCCAGTTGACACAAGGTGTAAGTTGCATTTCCATGCACATGTTTGACAATGTAAGGACCAAACCATCTCTTTGCAAGCTTCCTTATTGTAGAGTGCTGGTTTTCAAGGCTTCTATCGTACACCATCACCCAATCACCTTCTTCAATGTCTTTTGGTCTGAGCATATGCCTCTTCTCAAATCTGTCTTTGTTTTTCAACCTTGCATTCTTTAGTCGAGCTTTTGCAAGCTCAATGTCTTCAGCCCTTCTTTTCAATTGCTGTATGTGCAATGCAAGAAGGTCTTCTATATTCATTCCATCTTCCCATGGAAATACATTCCATGTAAGAACTACATCTTCAATTGGCATCACAGGTTTTTGACCATACATCAATTCAACAGGCATATAGCCAGTGACTGAACTATGTGTTGTACAGTCAGCCCATAATGCAAATGGAAGTAACCTTGGGTACTCTCCAAGCTTACCTTCACAAGCCTTAGCTAAAGCTTTGATTATTGGAGGATGCCCTCTTTCACTTTTTCCATTTCCCTTTGGGTTATAAGAACAAGTTAAAGCTAGTTTGATGCCCATCCTAGAGAAGAATTCCCTTGCTTCATCAGCATCCAATTCTCCTTATCTGAAGTTATCTTTCCCACACATCCATAGCGACAGATCACATCTTCAAGAAGGAATTTACATATAGCTTGTGTACTCTTTGTCCTTAATGCACGCCCTTCAACTTGATTGGACAAATCTTCTTTTGAAAGCACTAAATACCTCATTTGCCAAAGTCCCAAAGGCATTGTGACCAAGTCCAAAACCCATTTGTAATGCATGGCTAATGGATAAGTAGGATGTAGTCCATCACAATGCCGTACATTTGAATACATTTCACAGGTCACAAAAGACACCACAAACTCAACCACATCCTTATACATCCCTTTCCACCAATACCTTTCTTTTACCTTGGCAAATGTTGCCCACACACCTCGATGTCTTTCCCATAAACTTTCATGGAACTCCTTAATGATTTGTTGTTGATTAACCTTATCGCATACTACCCGCAATGGTTGTTCAACTCATTGTTTAGGATGCTTCCATAAGTAACCATCCCTCAAGAAGTATCCATATGCTTTTCTTCTTATCCTCTTGAATTCCTGCTCAATCCAATCATCCTGCTTCTGCAGCGTACTTAACTAGCGACCTATCAAGAGCCATTCATCCTCATATAGTTCTCATATAGTTCCTATGAAAAGGACCAAGTGAAGACACAAAACATGCATGACTACTCTTTGCATGATCAATAGTGTAAAACTTTGTGCCTACATTGTCTCCCTCAAAAATCATGTCCTGTTCATCTTCATACCTTGCCCTCGATAGCACATCTGCCATTGGATTGTCTTTCCCTGCAATATGCTTGAACTCAAGATTCAAGGACTTTATGTACGCTATCCATCGCAACATTGCAATATTAGGAGTCGAATAGTTTGTGGTCATTCCAATAAGAGGCAAACAATCAGTTTCCACAACCACTGATGCCCCTATTAAGTACTCCTTGTCACACCTTAATGTTGTAACCACCCCCCATAGTTCCCTTTTTACTTGTGCATAATCTCATTGGCAAGAACTCAAAATCTTGGCTCCAAATCTCACCACATATCCTTTTCCTTCATCATCATCTTGCCCTATTGTCCATCCTATCCCTGTAGGACTTGTGTCCACTATCACAATGACAGGTCTCTCACATGCATAGTCTAACTTTCTCAAGGTTGGTGATGAAAGAAGTAGCTTCTTTAGCTTCCTCATGGCTAATGTGTGCCCTTCTTCCCATCGAAACTACTAATTCTTTCTCAACAACCTATAAAGAGTATCTACTACATGTGCATAATATGGTATCCAAATAAGATAGAAGACACAAGCACCAAGAAATCTTCGAGCTTCAGTTATAGTTGTACATGTTTCTTTCATGTTTTTGATTGCATCCATCTTTTTGGGACAACCATACGGACCACACATATGCCCCACAATCAACACTTCATTAACTCCAAATACAGATTTTTTTCATGACAGGGTAAGATTAACCTCTTCCAGCCTTGACAAAATCTTCTCACAACCTTTGATATGTTATGTAACAAACTTACGGCACCCCCTTGAATCCAGAGCTTCATCTTTGTCTTTATCTTCACATCCTTTGATGGGCACATCATCAAGAAATGGCATTGTGATTTGAGGTATGAAGTCACGTAGAACCTTGTTCATCCCATTCATCATATGTGCAACTAAATTTGTTGCTCCTTGAGGTAGGGTAGACATCCTTACCAACCCCAAAGTTGTTTCCATAGTTGTCAAATCTCTACTCTCAACATCTAGCTAAAATTGATCGTACCCTGAATAGAGATCCCCCATTGAATAAATTGACCTTCCTGCAAACGCCTCTGTAAATTTATCCATTATAGGTCATCTACCCACATTCTTGATGGTAACCTTGTTTACAGGTTGCATATCTTGTATGAACCGCAAAGCTCCATTCTTCGTAGGGGGCACAATGAACCACCTGTTTGAATATGACGCACAAGAAGGCTCCAGACACCCATGCTAATCTTTTCATTGAGTAGTTCTATTAGCTTTGGAAAATGTGTTTTCAGAACCATAATTGGATGTAGATTCCAAGGTACATGAAGGATAGTGAAGATCACCATAGTTGCAAGAACATTAGGATCAACACACCGTATCTCATGTGGCTGGAAAGCAAAAGCCTTACCATGTCTTGGAAGTATTTCTTTAAAACTCTTCTTCTGTTAAAAACGCCTCACAGCCAACTTTTACCTCTTTTATGGATTCCATTGTGAACTTATGTCCAATTCTTTTTGGATCCCTGAGACTTGACTGCAAAGAAGCTTGCTCTAGATTTTTCCTCCAATGTAATGATAAAGGTAAGGCCACTGGTCTCACTTTCTTAATTTGCCACCATTTTGTACTTGGTCTCCACACGCACTTCTGGTCCTTCATTAGCATTGAAATCCTTCTGATCTTCAAAAGCCTCAATCACATCATACATTTCCATAGAGCATACTTCCACAATGTGGGTTCCATCTTGCATGCTAGAGTCCATTATAGCCTCAAGCTCAAGCATAGTATCTACATGACAAACTTGTTCAAAGAAACCTAAAATGCATTCACAATCCTCTATGAAACGATTTTCTTTCATGTATTTCTGTGCAGTATATACATATTGTCGTACACTTCTTTTCATATCCTCAAGCTTCATAAAACATACTGACCCATGCTCTGTTAATCCTTGAAAACCTGTAGAAAAAGATTCTTCTTGCTTTGGGTCAGGCGAGAATCTTTTTCTTCTTGTACCATTGAAATCTCGCTTTACAATGGTACATGGCCAAAACCCCTTGTCTCTCTATACTCTTTGAACTCTTTGTTCCTTTTGGTAGAGGATACTCACAAACACTATTGTGGTTCCTCTCGTGATTCACACACACAATCAAAAACTGCATAGCTCGCTTCTGATCTTTGCTCTTTACCCTAGCATAAGCAGAACCATCATACAAGACCTTTGTTTCCATGCGAGCGACTGTGATGTATGGTTGTGCAAGGATAAGATGATAGATAGACATCTCCTACACAAAGAAGTCTTGCTCATCCTTCACATTACCAATCGTCACTTTCACATTTGGACAAGCCCCATACAGCTCTCATGATGAATTATATGCAGCTCTAATCATCCACCCATGGTCTGTGTCTATCGGCCAATTATCCTTCATGTAAAGACTCTTGGACATAAGATTGATCTCAGAGCCATGATCTATCAATGCAACATATGGCTTCTCAAGATCACCCACCTTGACTAAAGTTTTTGTTGTACCTCTTGCCCGATGAGTTTTGGAGTAGTGGCTTTTATAGGAGGCTTCATCTTCATGATCATCATCTGCAAATCTAGCATGTGCATCTCTTCAAGAAGACTGGTAGCATCCTACCACACTGTCATCGCAATCACTCTCTTGGACATGTATTCCATGTGCCTTAAGTGACTCCCCTTTACCCTCAGACTCTAGACGAATACACTCAGTGAGAGTTTGCCTCTTTCTTTTTATGATATCTATAATTTCTTCATGAAACTCGCCTATAGCAATGCCAAGAACCTCAACCAAGGTAAACTCAACTTTGCTATTCAAAATCCTTTCCTCCAATATATACTTTAAGTTTGTGGCAACTTCAATATCAGATTGTAGTTTGTATGCACGGCCTTTTGCTTTGGCGTTTCCTTGCTCTTTCTTCTTCCCTGTAAATGCCTCCTCCATAGGAATCGCAGGAGGAGGAGGCACATGTGGTGGAGTGTCATAAGAAGGTCTTGGATCCTTTCGTCCTCCAGCTCTTGTAACCCACTTTGAATTAGAAGGACCTGCATCTCCATTCTCACGTCTACGCTTCTCTTCCACAATTGCTTCATTGTTATAGCATGTTGCAAGATAAGCATGCACTGATAAAGAGTCCACAGGGTCATCCCAACTTGTTGTATGGCGTATGCAATCACCAGCTTCATGTAATACCTGTTTAGTTACCTTCCCTTTTTGGGCTGAGGCTACTGCATATGGCCAAAAGCTATCAACCTCTGCAAAAGTATCTGAAGTAGACCTGAACGCTTTCTTTGGGATGAGATCTATCTTTTCCCCGTAGGTAGCAGCCTCCACTGCAGAAATAGCATGACTGGTCGCCATATTCTCCACTACCTTCCACATACCTCCTTTTCCAAAGTTAGTTCCTAATGGCATACATGTGTCCCGGAGATGGTTCTTGTCATCCTTAAAAAACACAAGATCTCTTTTTAAGGCATCACTAAAGCTATCACAATCCCTTCTCACATGGTCTGTGCCATCACACCATATGCATCTGTGCACAAATCCTTCTTTGCTTTGGGATTTTTGTCCTGCAGGATGTCCCTTCTCTTCAAGCCTTGTTAGCTTTAACTTCATTTCTTGCATGCCCTTAACAAGCTCATCAAGCATTGAATTATCACCTTTTGGACTCACAACAGTAGGCTTTGGTGGAATCTCTGACGTGCTAGGAGGAGAGGTAGTACCATTCACCAACATCTTGTCCCTACAACGTTGCCTCTTAGCAAGCAATGAGACTGCATCCTCAACCTCTTTCCACTCAGCGTTTACACCCTATTCTGTATTCTTGTCTTCAAGGAGTAGCTCTAGCTTTTCTGGAGCTCACGACCTGCAACTTGAAGGAACAATTCGGTATTTTCACTATCCAAAGTAGCCCGCTCTATTCCTGACAGTTGAGCATAGCGCCAACTCTCTCAAATGTTTGGTGATGGAAAGTCCTTCTTTTGGCTTTGCAACCCATTCCCAGAAGGTCCTTTTTGTAACCCTTTCAGAGTCCTCCATGAAGTATTCCTCCTTTAGGGCTAATTTGAATTGCTCCCAACCTTCTCCATGCTCCTTGTTGATTCCCCTTACATGGTCTCTAATCTTGGGACGATAACAAGCTCAAAACTACGAATCATGTCCACCTCTGGAACCCGTTGTAGCTCCATCTCCTTTACATAACCACGAGGAAACTTTGTGACATCTTTCCCTTCAAATTGGTACATTTTGTTCACAATAGCTTGTAGGGCTTTGGTTGTTGATACCTCTCTTCTTTCTGCAGTCTGTTGTTGTGGCATAAACATGGCGAATGCTTGAAACATTTGCATTGTGCCTTGATCAAAATGCATGCCTTATTGCTCTTTTTAAACCATAGCTTTAATTATTTGTAATTAAACCTTTCAAAACAATTTTTTGAGCCCCCACCCCAGGTGCTTCACGTCGAATTCTACAGAAATGTCGGAATGTGTGCGGTCTAGCTGGGAAGGTGTAAAACCTCTAGTTGTGAGAGTTCGTGGATGAGAGTCACAAACACTTTGTGAAAAGCGTTTGTGGAGAATCACCACGCTCTTTCTAAGGGTGACTAAAATCTAAGATCATTCGTGAGAGAAAAGTCACAAACCCCCTTTCCTATCGTGCTTGGAAATTGCTTGTTTTTGTAGTTGAGATTATGATGAGAAGATCACCGAATTACATTCAGTTTCTCTTAGAAGACCATTTAAAAAAAACTAAAGTTTCATCCATGAAACTCGAATGCTCATAAAAGCACAAATCTCAATCAAAACTCAGACCTCTTTCATGGTTTTGTGTAGCCTTGCCCCCAATTACATAGTCGTACATCAAACAATTGAAAGGAATACTCGAGCTTCCACCTTCATGGCGACCATTTTCTGAATTTACAAAGATTCAAAAGCTTCTAAAGTGAAGCCCACACACCATTTTGATAATGGGAAACCCTAATTCACACCCTCACAAGCTCAGATACAAGATTACAAAGAGGCGGGACTGCAGCACACATAGATTGGGCAACCATGGAAGCTATTGCACAGTAGTGCAAAATTGCTGGTTTTTTCTGTCAAAGGCAGCCCCCTCTCGCTTAACCACAGAAATATGAGATGATGTGTAAGGTTTTGGGCCATTTTGCCACTTTGGACCAAAACTAGGTCATTTTCAGCTATATTTGACCCAAAAATTACCATTTTTTAATGCGAAAAATCCCAAACGGAGTCAGAAAAATCCCTAAATTTATGGGATCACTCGCATAAGCATAAAAAGCATAGATAAACACCATTTTTCATCAATATATCATTTTGGATCACTTTTCATGCAATTCTGCAACGACGCATGTTAGCTGCTATTTTTGGCAGTTTTTGCTCGCATCACTCTTTATAGGCGAGATGCATGTGCCACCATGAAAAATTTGGACTATGTACATTGTCAAACCAAATTAAGCATCTTATCAAGTGGAAAAGCACACAAATGCGCCACATCCAGGGCCACGACTCCCTGGAGAGGTATGTACATGATGGCGACCGCGGTAGACGCTTCAACATATATCACAATATGTACATGATTGCTTTAATTGCATATATCGAGAAGTGTCAAGAGTGAGGAAAATGTTTTTATTTCACACTATGTACGTGCCACGGCACGACAGCGTGCGTCAATGTTCGTCTCAGGACAGCGAGCGCCGAGGGAGGCAGAGCGAGGGGGACCCTGTGGCTTCGCTTGTTTTGGTATGTGGGTGAGGGGAGCGAAATCCTCTATTTCAGAGCGTGCTATCCCAAATGCAGATAATGAGGATACTGATGCACCCATACCATGGACGCTACTATAGAGTAAAGTATGGCGACAAACTGGAGTTTGCTACAACACAAGGCAAGGCGTTTCAATCTCGGGGGGTCACCTTTCAGTACCCCCTATATAACGTGCATTCGCGGGGTATTAAAAAACCCCCTATTTTAACATGTCTGAATGAGTAAAAGGAACGCTTATTTTAGGAAATTGTTTCAAATTTGAATATAAAATCCTCTTATTTTAATGTATATTTGTTAAATTGCCTAAAAATTTTGCATTTTAAAACCCCTCCTTTCGAACTCATGTTATACATTACCATGATTACATAGTGGTCCCCCCCAATGTTTTGATACCATCTTCAAATTCTTATACACTTGACCTATAAGAATTGTTTTGTTAAGTTCGGAGACTAGCAACCCGATCATGCACGCTACATTGAGAAAGCGTTGTATGCTCGATTCCCGATGGCCCCCAATGAGCATTTTACAGCACAATGGTTGGAGGGCTATTTTAAAGGAAATGATGAAAAACAAACAATTAGGTGTATGGTGCGTAGCAGCCAACCAGGTTAGAGATTCAGACACCAGCTATCACAGAGGCAACATGATAGATGTGGAGTGGGAGTGGGCAATGGAGAAAAAGGGCGAACAAGCTACCACGGGCTCATCCTATAGACAATAGCGTAAAGCTCGGGCCAGACAAACTCCCACACAATATATGGTTCCGAAGGCAAAGCAACTTGGAAGGACAAATATGTAAGTTTGATTAAAGTCCAACCTAAACCGGTTCAAACAAGGTTTTAGTTAATGAATTTCTTTTGTTATTCTTAACTTAAGAAAATATCACCCTAAGTCGACCAACCAGAGAGATGGTCAAGTATCGACAGCAGCACACAGAATCTGAAACTTGGCCATGGTTGTTGAAGAACCATAACATCTCTCATGAGCAATTTGACTCAGCGGTCGGATCTCTACAAGCAGTAAGTCTAGACAAATCATATTGAATCAATTATTTTGAATTGTTAATTTGTTTAATTTGGTTAATGTAGAGTCAAGGCGATCAAACGTATGAACCTATGGACGAGGACGAGGAGGACTTGTACGGATAGGAAACTATTTATACTCTTCTCTTAAAGTCCCAATGTGGCACACAAAAAACTCCCTCTATCGTTATATTTGAAACCAAGCAAGGAAGATTGTCCCATTTTAGATGTTGAGAGATCAAAAATGACCAGTGTGCCATATTCCTCAGCTATAGCTAGTTTTATGTATGCGATGGTAGCTATGAGGCAAGACATTGCTTTTTCAATGGGAGTGGTTAGCCGGTATAATGCTAATCTTGGCAAGTAACATTGGCTAGTGAAACACATCCTCAGATACTTGAAGGATATAGTAAGCAAGTATTTACTCTTTAGTAACATTGATGCATCTATTATTGATTACACAAATGCAAATTATGCAGGTAACAAAGATAGTAGGAGATCTATGTCTAGCTAAATTTTCATATTGTAGGAGGAGCCATATCTTGGCGATCATCTCTCCAAGATTGTACGTCGTCTTCCACTATAGAGGCTAAGTATGTTGCAATGTCAAATTCCAACAAGGAAGCTACATGGTTGGCACGTTTAGTGGGAGATTTAGACATTCAGCAGGTTCCAATTTTGCATTGTGATAGGTAGAATGCCATTGCTTTGGCAAGGAATCCCATGTTTCACTCAAAGTCAAAATACATTGAGGTGAGTGTCAGGACAAGGGTAGGACTAGTCACGGCCAAGGGCCAGGATGGACATGCAGTCAAGGGGGTCCCTATATTTAGCAGGTCAAGGGCCTATATAGGGCATGGATGGGTGGAGATTAGCATGTTCAGTCCCCATGCCCTTTCACTGGTTTCAGAGCTTAGGGAGGAGTAGGCTATGGAGGAGGGGGAAAATGCTTTGCATGGCTTGGCATGTTCTCTCTCTCTCTCCCTCTCTCTCTCTCTCTCTCTCTCTCTCTCTCTCTCTCTCTCTCTCTCTCTCTCTCTCTCTCTCTCTCTCTCTCTCTCTCCGTTCATGGACGTTCAGCCTAGGGGTTCTCTTGAAGCAAGTTTGCATGTCGCATACAACACACAAGCAAGGCAAAAGACGTGTGATGTTGTCCCAAGTCTGGGAGTAAGGGCAGCCGCAGTGTGGGCATGAAGGTTTAGCCCGAGGACAAGGAAGACGAAGGCAAAGGCACGGGTTATACAGGGACGGTCAAAGCCGCATTCGCGTGTGCATAGCCGCTTGCGACGAAGGGATGAAGTCTGGTGACCATCACGAAATACCGCACAGGTGGGTTCTACAGGTTTGCGCGACCGAAAGGACCGTTTCACGTTTCTACAGAGCTTTAGTTCGAGCAATTGGCGACGCGTGCTCTGTTGTTTTCTCCTTGCGCAGTCGTCTATGGCCGCCATGGATGAAGCAAGAAGCTTCTTTTCATATTATTGGCACAGGGGCGCCCTATTTTGGGCAACCCTTCCTTACTAAGGGCCAAGCCCCATGGCCATGCATACCAAGGTGTGAGGTCTTTGGCCTCGAGTGAAGGTGACATGCATGGGCTAGCTTGCATGTATCACTAGATAACATGCATCGGCCATGCAGCAAGAAACAGATTGCAAAGTTTTGAAAGATCGACTTCTTAAAAACAGTTTGGGATTCGATGGTGGAGCAGTGAAGTTTTGGTAAACATACCATCATGGTTAACTTGATGATTGATCACAAGACTATGCAAAGATGGTGCAAGTTCTCAGGACTGCATGCACGAGCCATGCAAAGCATAATATATAGTCGGCAAGACGCCGAGATCGAGACCAAAGTGTCTCCATAATTCCACATAAGAGTCGACTGGATTGGCAAGAAGCTAGATCACAAGGCTATATTGGAAAGTCAAGGTGAGTACCTCACAAGACAACTTCTACGAAAGCAAGATCTAGAGGGAAAGTTCACGGACTGCTGATGGTCTTATCTAGTCAAGGACAACCATAATCAAGCTAAGAAGGTACACATTCATACCTTGCAAGTATTTTTTTTTGGCTTGCAATACGATGTACAATAGACAAGGTCCATTTTTTTGTGCATGATCGACATGGTCGAGTCTCTTTGCTATGACAATCTGTCGTCAATAGCATTTGTTGGCAATGCGGCCATACATAGTTCTATGAAGAAAGGCTTCAATTTATACATCTTGCATTGAAGCTAGCCACGTTTGGCCTCTACTATGAGCATACAAAATTGGGAAGGAATAGGCAACGTGTTTGTAGGTTATTTCATTATGTACCAGACGGGTGTATAGGATATACGAGGGTGTTTGTGTAGATATGGCTATGAGCCGTTTCGAAATGAGTTTCTCCTTCCAAATTTCAGGACAATTGGTTGCAGCAACAACGACCAGGTTAGCCAAGTTTAAGTTTTTCGTGTTTTTCCCTGTTTACAATTTACTTGGAAGTTACTGTCATTGTGCAAAACAAAGTGCTTTGGCAATTTTAGAAGAAGCACGGCTTTGGGGAGCTGACAAAATAGGGAATATCAGCTCACAGAATCCCTACCAGTCTAAACTGTGCAAGGCACTTATGGTTTTGGTTCTCACATTTGAGGCCATCACTCTCCACAAGGGCTTACAATTCAGCATGCAAGGCATGCTAGTGAGGTGGATTTAATTCTATCGTTTCATGCATTACGCTTCCGCTATCACACTCACAACTCTGTCAAGGACAGACTAAGGATGGATTGTTTACTATGCTTGTGTTAGGAAATAAGACGTAGCTAAATAGATAATTGAGTAGATTACTTAATGCAGAGAGACAGATTTATATACACGAGATTATAGAGTAGAGAGAGAGAGAGAGAGTACACACGATATACGTGGTTCACCCAATGTGGGCTACGTCCACGGGAAAGCAGCCACTCAATGGCTTTAGTACTTCAAAACAAGAAGTAGTTTACAAAGGGATTATACCCTTAATGGAGCTCCCGCCTTGCTTCACTCTCACCACCTCACACTCACCTTGTTGCATCAACTTCACACTATGAAATGTGTGTAGAAATGGCCTCCTTTTATAGGCCAAAAGGGCTGCCCTCTCTTATGAGAGACAGCCATGTGTAGCCGCCCTTGTGCGAATAAGTCCAAATCGGACCCTCCAATCCGCCCATGTGTGGCCGCCCTTGAGAAGACAAGTCCGCTTTTGAATTCGGCCACCGGCCATTGACTTCCGACCACCGGCCATCGGCCATTGACTACCGGCCACCGGCCAACCGACCGGTTGTTTTCCGACCACTTTTCGGCCGCCGTCCGGCCATAATATTCCAACGAAAAAGAATATTCCAGCGAAAAAAAGTCTCGGGGGTCTCCGCCCCCGAGGCCTTTAAAGTTGCCCCTGATTCTTGTCCGTGAAAATTTTGGTTTCCGGTGAGTGATTTTCCTTCACGCACGATGGCTTCTCCTCATAATGGGGGCCTTACAAATGTGCGCTTTTACCACAGAAAATTACAAGGGTAAATCAGGATCCATACTTAACAATCTCCCACTTGGAGACTGATCTCCAAACCAAACCTGTGACTGCTTTCCATTCTGGCTTCTTATCCTTGAATGCCGATTGAAGATGAGCAAAAGCTCAACTTCTCCTTGTTGACCACCTTTGTAAACATGTCTGCAGGATTTTCACTTGTATGCACCTTTCCTAGCTTTAGCTATCCCTATTCCAAAAGAGTGCATATGAAGTGATATCTCACCTCAATGTGCTTTGTCGTTGAATGAAAGGCTGAGTTCTTCGCAAGATGGATAGCGCTTTGTCTATCACTGTACAAGACACAATTGTCTTGTTTGAATCCAAGCTCTTCTAAGAATCTGTGAAGCCACAGAATTTCTTTGCTTGCCTCCGTCATTGCTACATACTCTGCTTCCGTGGTAGAAAGTGAAACCACTTTCTGCAGCTTTGAAGCCCAGCTTACTGCTGTGCCTCCAACCATGAACACATAGCCAGTAGTGTTCCTTCGAGTATCTTTGTCACCTGTCATATCTGCATCAGCATACCCTTCTAGAAAAATAGCAGTTCCTCCAAAATACAAAGCATTTGTTGTTGTCCCTTTTAGATACCTAAGTATCCACTTCAAAGCTTGCCAATGCTCTTTACCTAGGTTGTCCATGAACCTACTCACAACTCCCACTGCATGTGCAATGTCTGGCCTTGTCCAGACCATAGCATACATTAGAGAACCTACCGTTGCAGCATATGGAACTTTAGACATATAGGCTATCTCCTCTTGTGTCTTTCGACACATATCCTTCGTTAGTTTAAAATGACCAGCCAAAGGTGTAGAAACTGGTTTTGCATTTTGCATTGTAAACCTTTCTAGTACCTTCTTGATGTAATCTTCTTGAGATAGCTTTATTGTCTTCTTCGTCCTGTCCCTTGATATTTTCATACCAAGTATCCTCTTTGCAGCACCTAAACTTTCATTGAAAAAGATTTGGACAGCTCCTCTTTTAGGTCTTTGATGTCCTGCATGTTAGCACTTGCAATCAACATGTCATCAACATACAACATTAGAATGATGAATTTCCCATCTCCCAAATTCTCCGTGTAGACACAGTGATCCGAGTTGTATCTTGTGAATCCATGATCCAACATCCATCGATCAAACTTCAAGTACCATTGTCTTGATGCTTGCTTTAAACCATACAAGCTCTTCTTTAATCTGCAAAACATTTTCTCCTTACCTTTTACTTCATACCCCTTTGGTTGAAGCATGTAGATTTCCTCCTCTAAGTCACCAAGAGGGAATGCCGTACTTACATCCATTTGCTCGAGATTTAGATCATGAGCAGCCACAAGGCTTAAGACAAGCCTAATTGAGTTCATTTTTACAACAGGAGAAAATATTTCATTGAAGTCAATACATTTCTTTTGAGAAAAACCTTTTACCACAAGCCTAGACTTGTACCTTTTCTTCCCACCTTCTTCTTCCTTTAGCTTGTACACCCATTTGTTTTGAAGTGCCCGCTTACCTTTAGGCAACTCAACCAACTCCCATGTTTGGTTGCGATGTAGTGAGTCCATCTCCACTTGCATGCTCTTCGTCCATTCTTCTTTGGAATCATGTTGCATAGCTTCTTCGTATGATTCCGGCTCTCCAGAATCTGAGATCAAGAGATGGTTGAAGGAAGGAACAAACCTTTCTGGAGGTCTACTTGCTCTTGTAGATCTTTGTGGAATAGGTTGAGGCTCCTCATTTGGTTGACGTTGTTGCACATTGTCACCGTTTGCAGTCCTTGAGTCTTCACCGTCCTCAAGCTCCATGTACTCATCACCTGTTTCTTTTGTTTGTTTTCTTTCCAAGTAATCTTTGTACATATTTTGTTCGTTAAAAATTACATCCCTACTCCTTAAGATTTTACCATCTTCAGGATTCCATAGGCGATACCCAAAGTCTCCTTCTCCATAGCCAATGAAGAAACACTTTTTGGACTTTGCATCTAACTTTGATCTTAGGCTTCTATCTATGTGCATGAAAGCCTCACACCCAAACACTTTGAGAAATGCATAATTCATCAGTTTACCTGTCCATGCCTCTTCTGGAACTCCCCCATCCAATGCCGTTGAGGGTGACCGATTGATTAAGTACACAGACGTACTTACAGCTTCCGCCCAAAGCTCAAGCGGTAGGCCTGCATGTAGTCGCATGCTTCGTGCTCGTTCCATGATTGTCCTGTTCATCCTTTCCGAAATCCCATTTTGTTGAGGTGTCCTTGGGGTTGTCCTTTGCCTCCGAATGCCATTGCTAGCACAAAAGCTTTCAAAATCTTGGCTGCAATATTCGCCTCCATTGTCGGATCTGATGCATTTAACCTTGGTACCTGTTTCATTCTCCACAAAGGCTTTCCACCTTTGAAATATGGAAAATACATCGGATTTATTCTTCATGACATAAACTCATGTTTTTCTAGTCGCATCGTCTATGAATGTTACATAGTACAATGAGCCACCAAGTGATGGTGTACTCGCAGGACCCCAAACATCAGAATGAACCAACTCAAGTTTTTTATTTTTTCTTTCATTTCCTGATTTTTGAAATTTTACCCTTTTTTGTTTACCATAAACACAATCTTCACAGAACTCTAAGTCCACTTCTTTCAAACCTGGTAGAAGCTTCTTTGTTTGAAGGATTTGCATTCCTTTGGCACTCATATGCCCAAGTCGGTAGTGCCACACCGCACTGTCAACTTCTGTAGTTGCTGCACAAGCTGAAAGTTGCGTGCTAACAGTACACAAGTAAAGTGTACTGACTTTTTCACCCTTGGCAACCACCAAAGATCCCTTTGAGATCTTCCACCGTTTGTTTCCGAATGCAATGTTGTGACCTTCATCGTCCAATCGTCCTGTAGAGATCAATTTTTTGCGAAGAGAAGGAACGTGCCTAACATCTTTAAGCTTCCATTCATTTCCGTTAGCAGTTTTGACAGAAACTGTACCTTTGCCGACAATCTCACAAGATTCATCGTCTCCCAAGTATACATACCCAAAATTACCTTTGGTGTAGTCTTGGAAATGTTGCTTGTGTGGTGCCGCATGGAATGAAGCCCCGGAATCTACTATCTAGGAATTAGACACATTGTCTAATGAGAGAATTAGAGCATCTTGCTCTACTTTACCTGCCACATTGGCCTCCGATGTTGGCTTGTTGTCTTGAGACTCTGTCTCCTTCTTCTTCTTGGACCAACAATCCTTCTTGACGTGGCCCTTCTTGCCGCAGTTCCAACATTCAAGAACTGACTTTGTGCGTGACTTGCTCCGCCTTGAGCGATCACGACCCTTTTGGTTTTTGAACCTCTCTTTAGGCCTTCCTCTTTTTTCCACTGATAGTGCAGCACTTGATGATTCTCCTGTGCTTCTCCTTCGCATTTCCTCGCTTAGGAGAACACACACAACATCATCAAACTTAAGAGTATTTGTGCAAGAGATAGAATTACTTACAGCCATCACAAGGCTGTCCCAACTATCCGGTAGAGATGATAGTATAAGGAGAGCTCGCACTTCGTCATCGAAATTGATTTTCACTGATCGAAGTTGACTTATGTTTGTGTTAAATTCATTTAGGTGTTCTGCAACTGAACCATTCTCTGCCATCTTTAGATTGAACAAGCGCTTCATAAGAAATACCTTATTGGATGCCAATGGTTTCTCGTAGAAGTCGTCAAGTGACTTCATCAACTCCTCCGTGGTCTTCATCTCCAAAACATTGAAGGCCACTGTTGACGCCAAGCTTAACCAGATTGTTCCCAGTGCCTTTCGATCAAGGACAATCCATGCTTCATCTGCCATTGTTGCGGGCTTCTTCGCAAGACCGCCTAGTGGCAAATAGAGGTCCTTCTGGTAGAGATAGTCTTCAATCTGCATCTTCCAATGTTGGTAGTTTTTGCCGTTGAACTTCTCAATCTTGAGCTTCCCTTCCTCCGCCATAACTCCCACTCAATTCAAGGAATCCTTTCCTTGAGATAATTTAGCTACGAGCAAACCTTGCTCTGATACCAGTTGTTAGGAAATAAGACGTAGCTAAATAGATAATTGAGTAGATTACTTAATGGAGAGAGACAGATTTATATACACGAGAATATAGAGTAGAGAGAGAGAGAGAGAGAGAGTACACACGATATACGTGGTTCACCCAATGTGGGCTACGTCCACCGGAAAGCAGCCACTCAATGGCTTTAGTACTTCAAAACAAGAAGTAGTTTACAAAGGGATTATACCCTTAATGGAGCTCCCGCCTTGCTTCACTCTCACCACCTCACACTCACCTTGTTGCATCAACTTCACACTATGAAATGTGTGTAGAAATGGCCTCCTTTTATAGGCCAAAAGGGCTGTCCTCTCTTATTAGAGACAGCCATGTGTAGCCGCCCTTGTGTGAATAAGTCCAAATCGGACCCTCCAATCCGCCCATGTGTGGCCGCCCTTGAGAAGACAAGTCCGCTTTTGAATTCGGCCACCGGCCATCGGCCATTGACTTCCGACCACCGGCCATCGGCCATTGACTACCGGCCACCAGCCAACCGACCGGTTGTTTTCCGACCACTTTCCGGCCGCCGTCCGGCCATAATATTCCGGCGAAAAAAAAGTCTCGGGGGCCTCCATCCCTGAGGCCTTTAAAGTTGCCCCTGATTCTTGTCCGTGAAAATTTTGGTTTCCGGTGAGTGATTTTCCTTCACGCACGATGGCTTCTCCTCATAATGGGGGCCTTACAAATGTGCGCTTTTACCACAGAAAATTACAAGGGTAAATCAGGCTCCATACTTAACAGCTTGTTGGTTGCTATCAACACACACCAACACTAACAGGAACCTAAATCAAGGACTTATTGTACGGGCAAAGTGCCAACGCTAAGTCGTCCTAGAGTCACGACCCCATACATGGTAAGTGGGGCAAGTTGTGGCTTGTTTTTTCTCTTTCCTCTCTCGATGACAGCATTATACAGGCAAACTGTTGCACGCTTATAGGATAAACTGCCAGTCAAGCATAAGATGTCTAAGATGACACATTCTGGGCACACAAACACTAGAAATTTAAGGAAAGTCCTCAGCCCAGCATGCTCTTCTTTTCGTTATCTATCTCTCTCTCTATAAAATAAAATTTAAAAAAAGACACTCTTCTAAGAAGCTTTTAATACATGTTTTGCTCGTGAGTCAGCTTGAGCTAAGGTGCTCTAACTCATAGCTAGCACGTGGCTAAGATGCTACTCAAATTAGTCTTCATCGGTTCGTCGATTGAACACTATTTTGCATAAGGGCTATGCGTCAAATAGGCTAAGAGCCGTTGTTAGGACCAAGGGTAGGACCCAACTATTGGCATTCTTTGGGTGATTGTTTTCAAGATCTACCCAAGGAAGTACACATCGACGTTAATGGACAAGCAAGAGTCTTGTCATTACAGGTGTTTAGTGTGTCATTTTGCACTACATGTTTTCAGTGCAATGCTCGAGTTGAGTTTTTGATAACCTTAAACTCCCATCAGCTGATCTCTACCATGGAGTATAGATGCAGTAATAGGTTGAGACAGCATGGCTCTCCATAAGAGCTAGGCATTTCACTTGTGTGGATCTCCGGCTCCCTCTATAGCACTACGGATAGTCTAGGGACATATTGTTTTGGGGTAAGACCCGGGGGTGATTGCTACATTACCCCGTACGCATTAAGGATCACAGTTTGATTTTCATTGAGGATCATAGTCGATCTCTCCTAGTTATACTTTCAAGGAAAGAATTCCGCAATCTACCACGCAGTACGAACACACTTTTCACATTGATTCCAATCATTCTGTACACGGTTGACTATGTTGGTTACCGTTATCTGCTAATTGAGCAGTTTCTACAAAGAGTCTTACCAAGGGGTTTCACTACGTAGATTCTAATCCAAGGGCTTGGATTGCGAAGGCAACACCCAGGGTTCCCAGTGCAATGTTGTTTGTTTTTTCAAGTAGGGGACGTACTTCTCTCCATTTGAATACGGGTAAGTGAAAATTACGTTCAAATCTCAAGGTACGCATCTATTGATTTTGTGTTATTCCATTTTTAGTATGCTTTGCTTGGTTTTTCAAGATGTATAAGTACGCTTGAATGTTACAGATCCATGCCAAGGGCATGTCGGCACAAAGAATTTTGGGCCAAGTGTCCAATCTATCTTTCTGCCTTATGCTGTTACGAACCTACTTGTAGGGTTCAATTTGGCACATATTCTCACATGGGATACAACATGGTCTAGGAACTCAAGGAGTTTGGTTTAGCCAGTGTGGAGCAATGAATGAGGGTCCCTCTCACTCTTGTCGCAGAGTGTTTAGAATTACCTCCACACACAAGTACATCTTGTACTTGTAGGATGTTCTTTTTTCAACCATCCTTAGTTGAGACATATTCCACATGTGGCGAATATGAGTCTCTGGGACTGACACTGGCGCCCACTATTTCAAATATGTGTCACGACAAAGTCCCTAGGTGCTGGTCACATCTATTTTCTAGATCATTTTCATCACAACGTATCAGGAGCAATTTCGGTGGCCAAAAATTGTTGGATACTTAGAATGACTTGTTCAGGTACAAGTACTACTAAACGACATTACAGATGGTTAACCGTTTATACACATAGCAAGGCTTTGAGTTGTTAATGAAAAAGTTTCATTGTCTGTACCTAGAAGTGATCAATGTTTCACCTTCTCTTATGATTCAGATGTTTCAGCAAGGCTTGCAAACGATTGCAACCGAAAGTATTTAGTTTCTTTTCAGAACTATTTACATTCCTTTTTAATGTGTGCTAGGCGCATCAAATTTGCCATAAGTATTGGCAAGGATCACCATGGATATACAGGTTCGGATCTGTTTTTTGCTGAATGCATGCACACTAGGTGTTATGGGCCCTAGTGTTTAGCAAAGGCTGGTTTGGAACAGCATGCATATTCCTCAACTTGTTGCTTACGAAGTATTTTGCACTCTATGTGCACTATCTCTATGAGATTACTTTTGGGTCTACTAATCACCAATAGAGGTCATGGCTCGGTTTGGGTGTTTGTAGATTTTTCAAGTTAACCACGATGGTTATTCCGGACATTGTTGATTCCTCAACAATGTTATACGCTATTGCAATTCCCGTTTACCAGTCGTCTGGGAAGACTGTCTGTAAACCGTGGGGGAAACACACCTCAGTACTGTCAGTATCCAAGGGGATTGGCAGATTACAAAGTGTAACCTTGGGCTAAAAGGATATGCAAAGTGCATACATTAGCACCAAGCAATCCAATTAATAAGCATTTATTGCTCTTCTTGGAGTTTATTTACTATCAGTTAACGCATGTTGTGACTAGGTAGTCTCTGCATGTATAAGTCAGGTTCTCAACCTTGAACACTCGTTAGGGTGGGGTTGTTTACTGATGATGAAAATTGGGAACAAGTCAAGGACTTAAACTTGGCTGATGAGTTATGTCCGCAAGTTACTTTCATGGAAAGTGACAAGAGGTACTCTTTTTGGTACATCTTTGTTGTGATAAACTCGTTTACCATGCTCATGAGCGTTCTCAATGGAGTCTACACACTATGTTTGGATAGGAACCAGTACCATCAGATGGTTACAAATGGACAACAATGTAGAAAGTCAAGATGTTACTCTTGGTTTCATTGAACCTCCTATTGACCCGGGTTCCGCTCACATGAACCGTTGGATCCATGAGGGATGTTACGGTAGAAGACATTAGTGTTCTTATGAAGATACCATCACTTGTGTTTTTGCGGACGAAAACACTTCTTTAAGGGGGAAGTAATGTCAGGACAAGGGTAGGAACAGTCACGGCCAAGGGCCAGGATAGACATGCAATCAAGGGGGTTCCTATATTTAGCAGGCCAAGGGCCTATATAGGGCATGGCTGGGTGGAGATTAGCATGTTCAATCCCCATGCCCTTTCGGTGAGATATCATCTCATTCAAGATGCATTCACTACAACAAAAGAAGGTGTTATTGACGCATATATCGATGCTGCCCGTCGCTATGAGCGTCACTGTGAAACGAGTCGCTATTAGCGACGCTGATAGCCACGCATATAGCGACGCTCATAGCGACGTGCATAGCGACGCATATAGCGATGACCATAGCAAAAAAAAAAATCTTGGACAGAGGGTAGGTAACCTGGCCTGTGCTCAGTTAAAAGATGGACACAGCCACAGCCAGACTTCCTGCCCTCTGCCCAAGAAAGCGAGCAGCACCAAAATATCAACCATGCTCCCGCGCGCAGAAATTTCGGCAGAGTTCCCTTTGTTTTAACATAAACTTTTCAAAAAAAACCATATCATGTATACGCCTCCTACATGCTATCCATGTAGGATCTCACATGAGATTTAAGGCCAATGAAAGACAACCGTATCAACTGAAAAGCATAGCCATAACTTAAAAGCATAACCATAACGAACCATAACCATAACTTAAAACCATAACCGACTATAATCACTTTGATCAAAACCATAATGCAGATAACCATAACCATAAACAAAATTAACAATAACTATAAGCATAACCAGAAAGAGAAACAATAACTGTCTATACAATGACAATGACAATAATCATAACCATAAGGGAAACAATAACTGTCTAAACACTAACTGTTTGTACAAAAAAGAGACACAGAAGCATGTTTGTGTCTCACAAAGCATATAGATGAAATCTGGTCCACTAATGACTAGGCGTCGCAACCTGCACATAGGAAAACTCACAAAATTAGTATTGATATTACTTCACATATACTGACTTAATTAAATCAACTCACACATATTAACGTCTCACCTCAAGCGATCAGCGAGACTGTAAGGCCTCCCAGTGTACAGGCTCTCCTGAAGCTTCAAGATCATTCAGTACTTCATATATACCTCTGCGATATCCATCTGACTCCTCCTCGCGTGATGGAGCTCGATGCATCGCAAGATTCTGCGTTTATACAAAAATCAAAGTAATAAGAATACATGATTCATCACGTTTTAAAAAACGCCATAGTTAAGATTGGATTAGAAACTCACAAACTCATATCGAAAGGTGTCGAAGCCTCCGCTGCCAAGATGAGATGTCCCCCTAGTCATCTGTCGTACCTGCGCGGCCTCACGCTGCTGTCTGAACCGCGTGGCCGCTGTCCGCTCATCCTCCTTGATCTGCAGCCGCGTCTCGTGTGGGATGCCCGAAGGCTTCGACGAGCCGATCTTGAAAGCCTTTCGAGCTGCATCTCGTCGATGTTTGATGGTTTCCCGTGCAACACCCTTGATCCACCACACTGAAACACGGAAGGACCCGGAGCAGGCTGATACTCTCTCAGGATGGTCTCCACTATGTAAATGACTTTTTCCTTTTCTTGCTGATCCCAAGACGTCAGAATGCTGGTCGAAAACAGCAGCTCCACGAGCTGGCGAATCCGCTGTCGCATCTCAGTCTCGACTCTATCCATGTCAACAGAACCATCTCCCCGTACAGTATAGAGCTTGGAGGCACTAGGATCATGTACCCCCCAAGGTGTCCGAGGTGTGTCAAGAGGTGTGTCGAGAGGTGTGCCTGGGTAAGACAGGGGTCGTGAGCGAGAAGGGGTCGAAGCATCTGTGGACCCTCCTCCACAGCAACCACCACCTCCACCTGACGATCGGCGAGATCGGCGAGAACGCCTGTGCTACGGAGATGAGGACGTACCCACCTCTGCCCCACCCCTAGGTGTCGAAGCGGCCGTGATGGGAGAAAAAGTTGTCGTACCCATAGGCGTCCTGAACCCCGTAGGCGTCCCCCCCCTAGGCGTCGGTCCCTCGGGTGTGAAGCCCAGGTCAGAAGTTGCTTTGTGTCTGGCCTAGAGGGGGGCATTTCATTGCCAGCCGGGAGAAGTTGCTCCCGTAATAACCTGTTTAAGCCACATTAAATTAAAAAGCTCTCCGAGCACATCACCGTTGCAATCGAAAAATCTCTTTTGTAAATTAGGTACCTAAACAAAGCAGTGACGCTTGCATCTGACCACCCGTACACTGACTGAAGATTCAAAAACGCCAGACAAGTATGAAGCACAGATATTTTGGCGCCTTCATAGATTGGTTGACGTGCCAACTTCCTCAACATGTCTTCAGGAGATAGGCGCACGGCTTCTGGTGCTTCTTCGTTCGCGTTCTTCTCGCTTGTTTGGAAGAAGGCATCCAGCATCTCCTCCATGCTGTCGTCTTCTGTCTGTAAGCCCTTTTCTGCTTCCATCCGTGGCTCTTTATTGGTCGGACCTTCACGCATAATCTTTTTTCTCTCTCTCTCAGATGTAGGTGCTATGTCGCGGAAATCAATGCCCGTTCCGTAGGAGTCGTATCGCAGATTCTGTACGGTTTCTCTAGCAAACTCTCCGTACTTGTGCACATGCTCATTACATATCCTACGCTTGCGCAGGATTTGATACTTGCAGAGCGTGCATGAGCATGCAATCTTTTCCTCCATGTTAGTTGATGACGTTGCCATCTACAATGATTATGAATGTTATTTTAATATATATACATATATATACTCCTCACAATCTAAACTACCTCACATTCTCTAGTCTTGCCCAATCTCCGTACACCTCGGTCCAGAGGTGTACGGAGTATATATATATACTCCTCACAATCTAAACTACCTCGCATTCTCTAGTCTTGCCCAATCTCCGTACACCTCGGTCCAGAGGTGTACGGAGATCTGGACCACCGGGTCAAAATCTCGTCTTTATTGGTCAAATCCTATATGGGTAGACACATAAGTGCACTCCCAGGTGTACATGGCAATGCATGTAGCAGACAAAACCCCTTTGCCTCTTTTAGTTCCATAGTTTCTTCTCTGTCTACGAATCCACCTGCCTCCATTCCGAGGTAGCCTGTCAGAGAAAGCTTTCCAATGCCGCACTTGATGAATCATATATTAAAGCATGACCATTTTTGTCATTTTTGTAATGTTCCGTCTGTTTGCAATTTTTTGCACAGGTTTTTCCAAGGATATTATGACCATCCTGGTGTTTTTTTCACCACATGCACAAGCCATGGAAGTTCTCAGCCCAATGAAAGTTTTCTACCTGATTGTAAACCGGACGGGGACTCCATGTCCAAGCCAGAAGATAATGTGGAGATGGATGAGCAACTTGAGAAAGATTCAGAAGCCTTGCATGGTTCTTGCTCAAAAAAGCGATCTCGATCTCTCTTTCTCTCTCGATCTCATTCTCGCTATCTCTCTTTCTCTCTCTCTCTCTCGATCTCGCTCTCGCTATCTCTCTTTCTCTCTCTATTTCCTTATTTTCCTATCTCTCTCTCTCTGTCTCGCTCTTCACTTTCCTACCTCTCTCTCTCTCTCTCTCTCTCTATATATATATATATATACATATATATATATATATATATATATATATATATATATATATATATATATATATATATATATATATATATATATATATATATATATATATATATATAACTCTCTTTCTCTATCTCTCTATCTATTTCCTATCTCTCTCTCTCTCTCTCTCTCTCACACACACACACACACACAGCCGTTTTTTGACCTAGTAGGCAGCAGTTCACTCTTTTGACCATAACTTGCTCATCCGAACTCCGATTTAGGTGATCTATAGCCTCAATCGAAGAGCACGAAGCCCTCTACGCATTGATGTAAAGACAGAATTTTTCTGTGTAATGAAAGGCTTTGCTGTAACAGCATCTCAGAACTGAAAAAACTGTCAAAACTTTGCGTTTTTGTTGCCGACTTGAAGGCAATGTCAGACAAAACTCGCAAGGGTGGAAAAGCCACACTCGCCATGGAGAATGATGCAAAATCTCCAAGGAATTTGGATGCTAATCCAACCACATCGTCTACAACAACGGAAGCAATGATCATGGCTTACTTGATCTCGTTACAAGAAACCGTCAACAAGCAAGGTGAAGAGTTGCGCGCACTTGCAATGGAGAATGGTACTTTAAGAGTTCTCGTTGTGGAGAATGAGCACCTCAAGAAGGTTCTTGAAATGCAAACAACACGCTTGATGCATCTTGAGAATGAAGTTCAAGAATGTAAACGCTCTCTTGTGGACATGAATGTAGTGAAAGAGCGCTTGAGCAAAGTTGAGAGTGATCATGTATTGAAAGAGGAAACGATAGATACAATACGACATGATGTATGTGAGATGAGAAATGCATCCAAATCATGGGCTGATATATGTAAGGATAATGTGGTTTCTACATCTCCTATCACGCAAGCCGTTGTCCAAGCAAAGAATGTAGAGAATGTGGACACTCAAGAATTGCAAGAACGACAAAAACGCTCAAAGAACATCGTCATTCGTGGAATCAAGGAGGAAAGCATGGAAACACCCCAATCTCTTGCGGTTGCTATTGAAGAGTTTTTTGCTACACACTTTGGCATGTCAGGAATCATGGCTTATGGTGCACATCGAGTTGGAAAACAAGGAGTCCCTCGCTCGGGAGAAAGACCTATTGTATGTACCATGGCTGATGAGGTAAAGAGAAAGATCATCCTTGACAATGGTTGGATCTACCTCAAAGGAACGGGTTGTAATGTATATGAGGATCGCACTCTTATGCAACAAAATGTACGTCGCAAAGCATACGAGGAAAGAAGCAAGAAGGTTAAGGTATCATCTCAAGAAGAAAAGTCACTTGAGGAGGATGCAAGTCCACCCAACAAATAGGGACACATGATCTATGAGACCAACTCACGCTTGCGAATAAGCTTTTGGAATTGTAACGGGTATCCATGGAATGCGGGAATTGGCATTGATGAGCTTACCAATGACTCCGATGTGATACTTCTTGTCGAAACATGGGAGCATGATGCGCAACGAATTCTTGGATTTGACAAATACGATGTACATTCTTTGATGTGGGCCAAAAATGCAAAGCAACGAAGAGGCCAAGGAGGCGTAGCATGTATGACCAAAAAGGGTTTGAAAGATGTTTCCATTGTCAAAGAAGATAAGTATAAACGCTACTTATGGCTGAAAATCAGCCCACCAAATGGTCAAGTCATGTTTGTGGCCGGCTGCTACATTCCTCACTATGACTCCAACTTTTATGCTCGCTTGAATATGGATAGAGATCAGCCCTTTGTTGAACTAGAGGAAGACATTGCTCATTACAAGGATCAAGGTGAAGTCATTGTTTTTGGAGACATGAATGCTCGCACAAATATGTTACAACTCAACACACAACAAGTCGACATGCCACATGTATCAAGAAGAGTGGATGACTCATACATGTATAATCGAAGTTCTAATGATGCAAAAGAAGTGGATCACTATGGAAAGTCACTTCTACATATGTGCAATAGTACCGGAATGCTCATTGCAAATGGTGTATCTCTATGGCAAGGCACCAATGACTTTACATGTAGAAAGCACAATGGTGCTAGCGTGATTGACTATATGTTGTTCTCAGAAGCCACTCTAGAATGCATACAAAGCTTTACACTTGGTGAATGGAATCCGGAATCGGATCATAGGATGTTATGTATTGACCTCAAGTGTGGTAAACGGCCCGAGCATGTAGCCTCCAATCATGATGTGAATCATTTGTACCTACGTCTAGACTTCAAACGAGCACTTATATATGCTGATATGGTGGACCAAATGTTAAGCATGATAGAGCATCAAGGGAGCCCAACATTAGAATGCAAGTGGAAAGTTTTCAAAGAAGTAATTTTCTCTTGTGCGAAGGAATGCTTTTCGGTGAAACACTTGTCTTGCAAAAGGTCTAAGAAGGGTAGCACCAAGAAGAAATGGTTTGACATGGAATGTAGTCAAGCCCGAAAACACTTGCTAAGATTGGATGCAATCAAAGACAAGGAAGTTTACTTGGAATGTTCACACACATACAAAGCACTTGTTCAAAAGAAGAGGAGAAGGTGGGAAGTCGAAAAACAACTTCTTTTAGCACAAGAGAAAGCACATGCATGTGGCAAGTTTTGGCAAAATCTAAAAGGCAAGCGCGTTGAGAGCTTTGGTGACTTGACTCTTGAGGATATGTATATGCATTGTAAGAACCTCTATGAGCAACCCAATGTTGATAAGATGGAGGGTTGTAGCTCCCTTCTTTACCATTGAAGATGTATGCCGCGCGCTTGAGAAACTTGCTACTCGCAAGGCAGGTGACCTTCAAGGTGTCAAGGCTGAAATGATTAAATGGACAAGCAAGAAAACACGATATTGGATATGCGATATGTTTAACCTTGCACTTCAGTATGGCATGCCTCATGATTGGAGTGCAAATTGGATCAAACCTTTGCACAAAGGAGGAGATGTAAACAATGTGAACAACTATCGCACTATAATGGTTGGTTCTTTGATGGCAAAGTTATTTGGATGTATCATGGAGATGAAGATAAGTGAATGGGCTGAAAAGAATGGCCAACGTGCGCTTGGCCAAGCAGGTTTTCGAAAGCATCATAGCACTATTGATCACCTTGTCACTCTTCGAGTTCTTATGGAAGTGTCTCGATTGAAAGGAAAAAAGTTGTATTGTTGCTTTGTGGATTTCAAGAAAGCTTTTGACATGGTACCGCGAGGAAATCTTTGGAGACGTATGCAAAGCCTTCAAGTGCCGAGAGAATTTATGCATGCAGTCTTTCGCATCTACCAAAAAGTGATATGTCGATTACGTATGGGAGATGGAATTTCAGAATTTTTTGCAAGCACTATTGGTGTCAAACAAGGATGCCCACTTTCCCCAACCCTCTTTGGGCTACTCATTGATGAATTGGAATACATGGTTCTTGATTTTATGCAGCAAGAAGGCATAGAAGAGGTTAAGATTGGAAATGCGGTGATCATGCTTTTGCTTTATGCCGATGATGTAGTGCTCTTGGCACATACCTTAGAAGATGCACAAAAGCTTATGAGTGTCTTGGAACGCTTTTGCCTACATAGCGGGCTGATCGTGAATGGATCCAAAACCAAGGTTATGCTTGTAAAGACCCTCAATGACGAAAATCCATGCATTGTATACAACAATGAGAAACTTGAAGTGGTAGATCACTTCAAGCACCTTGGCCTTGAGGTTCCATCCAATCATAAATGGAAGGATTGTGCAATGCGTCGCTTGGAAGCCGGAAAGAGGGCTTATTATGCATTTGAGAACATGTGTAATGCAGGAGAGATCAAGTGTTGGGCTCTCAAAAAGTACCTCTTTGACACATTGGTGACACCGGTGCTTCTTTATGGAGTGGAGGTGTGGGGTGGAAGCATCGGGAAGTCTACTTGGAAAGAGTTTGAGAATGTCCAAAAGCGTTTTCTCACCAACTTTCTCCAAGTCAAGACACAAACACCCTACATGCTCTTACTTCTTGAGTCCGGATCGCTTCCCATTGAGGTCTTGGGCATGGAAAGGGTTGTGGAGTACATGCGTAAGACACAACGTAGCCCTTTGCATCGACTTCCTAGAATCACATATGAAGCAAGTCAAAAGGTTCAAAAGACATGCAAAAGCAAAATACTAAGTTCGGGGTGGATGCTTGATATCAAGAAATGGTTTGGAAGATGGGATGCATGTCACTTGGTCAAGGATGCGTCGATCGACTCCCAAGTTAATGAGGCCTTCTTACAACGCCAATGTATCATGGCTTGGGAGAAATCCGGAGGTTCTCGCTTCAGCCATTACACCACACACGTTGCCCCAAACTACAAATCTCTCTTCTTCTCAGAACGAGGTAACCGAACCCATTCCTACATCCTTGAGCCCATCCCGTTGAGTGCGATCCGCACCATTGCCTCCATTCGTCTTAGCTCCCATTCTCTACGCTGCGAGACAGGACGTTGGGGCACTGGCGAGGAGTGTCATCGACTTTGCACCTTATGCCCTCGTCAAGTGCGAGAGAGTGAGTACCACACACTACTTGAGTGCTCAGCTTTTGACCACATTAGGTCCTCTTTTCCCCATATATTCAGCCATGAGCTCTCCCTACATACCTTTCTCTCCCAACCACGATGTGGACTCTCTATTGCGACGCTCATTTCAGCCATTTTTGAGCATCGAGAGTCACTTATGAACTCCACTCACACCACGTGACATGTTCATTTGGTCCCATAGGTCATATTTGACCTCCCAGGACGATAATAGAACTATCTATCTATCTATCTATCTCTCTCTCTCTCTCTCTCTCTCTCTCTCTCTCTCTCTCTCTCTCTCTCTCTCTCTCTCTCTCTCGCTCTCTACTTCCCTATCTCTCTACTGATCGAACGAGCGAGTGAGCTAGGGAGATCTAGATGTCCACAACTACGGAGGACTACACAACATCGACAGAGGCTGCATCAGAGGATCTAGCTAGGTCACTTTGGCTCGACATGCATAACGCTCGGTCAAACTACTGACCATGGAGGAGATTGACGAGATCCGTCAGCGACAGCTGCTGGATCTCCTATGATCTACCTATCCGAGCTAGCTGGTTTAGCCGTTTAGTCCATACCCAACAGTTTAGGATTCCATAATATTTTATTTTGTCATCTTCTTACTCTGACTTTGTATGAGATCCATCACATTGTAACTTTCTTGTCTCATGTCTCATAGGTCACTTTGGCCTTTTGAAGACGTTAATATAAAATTTCATTTCATTTCTCTCTTTAATTTTAATTTCCTAAGCATACATTAATTCTCTATCTCTCTCTCTCTCTCTCTCTCTCTCTCTCTCTCTCTTTGATTACCTATACACACACACGTTTCTCTCTCTCTCTCTCTTTCCTACACACACACACTTCTCTCTCTCTCTCTCTCTCTCTCTCTCTCTCTCTCTCTCTTTTTCCTACACACACACACACACACCTCTCTCTCTCTCTCTCTCTCTCTCTCTTTCCTACACACACACACCGCTCTCTCTCTCTCTCTCTCTCTCTCTCTCTCTCTCTCTATCTATCTCTATTTCCTACACACACACACACACACACACACACACACCTCTCTCTCTCTCTCTCTTTCCTACACACACACACACCTCTCTCTCTCTCTCTCTCTCTCTCTCTCTCTCTCTCTCTCTCTCTCTCTCTCTCTCTCTCTCTCTCTTTCCTACACACACACACACACAATGTAGAGAGAGAGAGGGGTTGGGGGGGGGCATAATACTTGCGCGCGCAGCAGGTGGAGGCCAAGATTTGAGCAGAGCGCAAGCGAAAATGGCCCCTGCTACATGCGGGTTTCGCTTTTTTTTCCCAAATTTTTTTGCGTCGCTATACACGTGGGAAATAAAGCCTTTTCATGTGTATATCGACGCACATTGCAACGCGTATATCGATACGTATATCGCCGCCCGCTAATTTCGTCGATATACGCGCGTTGATATCTCCATGTTGTGTTGTAGTGATTGATGGATAATTGCTTGGAGCTTGTCAAGGTCCACATTGATGACAACCCATTGGATGTTCTTACAAAGAGTCTGGCTACACATCAGCTTGCACATTGCATCAAGTTAATGGGTGTAGAGTGAGCACAATTGTACAAGGGTGAAGCTATCACGCTTCATGGTTGTACATACTATCTTCAGTCATAGCCAATTATGGCCACATTGGCCCTTAAGTGGGACATTGTTGGGATAAAAGCTTGTGGCCGCCTACCCGTGACTAACACCCATTATATGTTACTAGCTTGATTTACTCTTCAATTACATATACAGTGAACAAAACCCATGATGCTTTCTCACTGTGCTATTTCTTCCAATTACTCTTCTTCTCTTATTCTTTCCCTTTTTGCACGCATGCCCACAAGCACACCACCTCACTCACATGTGGCTTACCTCACCTTATGCAAGGTTTTTTTTAAAAGGACTTTTGACTCAAATCTTGGTAAAGTAGGGCTAAGGATCACATCCAATCAAAAGATAATTACAAATTGGAAGCTCTTGCCCAATTTACCTATCATACATGTCCAAATGAATGGATTTAATGCAAAATTTTGGACTTGACGGGAGTTTCATTCAATATTGAAGAAGTGTTACTTCAGTTTGGGCTCAAAGTGATGAAAAATGGTGCTAGTATTGTTGGCTTGTCCATTAATATTGGTTTTGAGAGTCAGTTTTGACCATTGACACAACTATAAACGCCAATTTGTATAATATCATTACAAGACTTTGAAGATATTAATGAATTGAGCATTGGACAACTTGAGTAGTGATGTCTATTGCATGCTTTATGTGCTTGTTTCTCCCTTATGTGAAATTTGTTTTTGAATCTGAGAGTAGCTTTGAGCTTCCAAGTGGAAGCTCTACATGAAACAATTAATCTCTCACAATATCTTCATCTTTTAGGCATGACCCTCTATATGCTATTTTTAGTCATAACTTGTGATTTAAGCCAATAAAGTCCTAATTTTTTCAAGCGCTGATATGTTTTTTGTTTGCAAGCAATGAAATGATAAGTTCTGAACATGTGCTTCTAAAAGATAGCAATTGTACTCCTTTGGACATATGCATAATCGTAAAATGTTGTCGAAGCCTAAATGATACAAACGTCTGCCAATTAATTGGAAATACCTTGATTGTCAAACCGTCTATTGTTTAAGCTCTTGTTCATTCCTATCAAATTCTCCTCCATAGCACAATAAACTAACTATCTCCTGATACCACTTGGGTACCATTTCAACATTAAAAACATATGCATCATGGATGTCATCGTCTACGCCTTCTAGAGATTCTCCATTTGACAATCTGGACCAATCTGAATTTCAAGAGTAGCTATGGATTGACCTTAGAATTACTAAGATATAGAGTGTAATAGTTGTTGAAACAAACATGCTAAAACTAGGTCAATTATTTAAAAAAACATATTTTATCCAATATCTTGATGATGGAATGGAGACCTTAAATATGTTCTAAATAGTTTTGTTTATCTCTATAGCAAGTTTGGTCTTGATTCGATCACTTTAGGTTGCAGACTATCTTTCAATGATTTTGGTTTCACTTGAGATTGACATTTGATTGTAGCATGTTGTGACTAGTTTTTTTGAGAGCTTGACACCCTCTTTGTAGTTGCCATGCGCTAGTTGGGTCAACTATGCTCTTCGGATTGATTTTTTTTTTATAGGTTCTTGCTAAGACTACAATAAGATTAGCGGAGTTGAGGGACTCTATAATACTCAAAATCTCCCCCAACCAAACCTGAAAAATCCTTCTCTCATCTTGGCAAAGGCCTGCAAACAAAATGAGCTCCTAACGAACAAGGATTTACCAAATTTGATGGTTGTGGAATGGTGGCTACCATTTACATTGAAGAAACCATGTTGAGACATCAAATTTGAGACTATGATCAATATACTATCCTCTTTAGATCTAGTCCATGGGAAACTCTTCTATGAGTGACTCGACTCCTATGTCATCATTACTTATGTCATTTATACCTATATCTTATCTATATGAATCTCTATTCTCTTAATGAAAATTATATCATTGTGTTGAATTTTTGTCCTACTCTCCACCCTAACTTCAACAAAGCTGCATTCTTAGATAAATCTATTAACTCCAATTTTTATACCTTACTCTTGCTAATAGTGCTAAGTTTATGACTTAATCGACTGTGCATTTGGAGTCAATCGATTTCCATGGTAGTCTACTATGTGATTTTCCATCATCCTTCGTAAAAAACCATAGCCCACTTGTTTTTGTGGTTTGTTATAGCGGTTCAACAGCTTCTATTATTTGTCTTGTAGCATCTCCAAGCACCTCATGCCACATCATCTGGTAGTGGCCCACACAGGCCTCCTCAGACACAACCTTCTGCGATAGCCATCATCATCGTCACTTGTTGCACCTCCTACAACCAAGTGCTGCTCATGACACAGCCTTCAAACTAGTAGAATCATTGCCATATCTCTCACTAAGCACACGTGAGTACTAACATGGGAGTGAAGAAAAAAACAAAAAAACAACGCAAAACCATAACCTAAAATGCAAACCTTTTTTCTTTTTGCAAAACTCACAGATAATGAGTGTTAAATTTATAAAAATCCAAAAAATTGCAAGCACAACCTTGCTCCAATCAAGCCTAGGCACTAGCCGTTCCAATAAGCAGCACCAAAGGACTATACATTAGAGAAAATCATAGCCATGGCAAACAAGGGAGCCACCCCACCGGATATACCAAAGAGAACGAGTGAAGTAGGAGGGAGCAAAGAGAAACCTCGCCAAAACACCCCGACTGCCACATGAAGACTACTATTTACCAGCCACTAGACCCCCTCCGAGGAAGAGACTTGGAACTAATAGCTCAAAATGGTAAAGCCCAAGAAGGACGGAGCCTGTAGGTCTCCATCACCGACCCTCAAAGGCCCACATCCAAAAAATAAGAACATGCATCTGGACCACCACCATGCACCAGACTAATAAAAAATCTTCAAGCTATTGAGGGTGAGCCAAGCACCCACCTCCACAAAGATGGCACAACCTTGACTCCCACAAGAAGCGGGGACTTTGCCACCGTCCCTACTCCCCTTCAAGGGTGCCACCGCTCTGGACAAGCGTAGAAGTAGTCGGTCGTTGTTTCAACCCACAAGGGGGCCATGGAGGGACGGCCTCCACCATAGCCAAAAAGAGAGGGAATGGGCATGAGTGGGATCGTAGACAGCTTGGCCAGAATTGTTGGGCCTTGCCCCCCAAGGACACCCAATCTCACACAGACAAAAGTCACCAAACCCACCGTCGCCGCCATCTCGTCCTAGCACACAACTACCTTGCCGCATGTTGACACGGACCTTCCCACCGGTTCAGACCTCGTAGGCTGCAAACGGGCGATAGGGGAGCTCTCGCAAACCCTAAGCTGGAAATAAACACAACCATACAACTAAATCTAAAACCTAAAGCTCGAACCCTAGACTTAAAACCTACAATGAAAACCTACAATACAGCTTCTAGCCGTTCCATGAAAACCTTAACTCAAACCTATACAAACCATAAACTTAACACCGATCTAAACCTAAAAGGGAGACTTAAAACTAAATCTAAAACCTAAAACTCAAACGCTAAACCTAAAACACAAATCTAAACTCAAAAATAAATCTCTAACACAAATCCTAAACCTACAATGTATTCATTTATTGAAATTAAAATTAACCTACAACATAAACTAAAGTTATTAAATGTTTGTAAAAAATAATCACAAACTGAAAACCTTAAACCAAAGCATTGTAAAAAACAACAATGTTTCAAACATTATACTCAGTATAGAAAAAACTATGTATGTTATTCAAGGATAAGTATACTAGGTTACCTCCTAAACAAGGTAGATTTGCAGATTCTTGCCACCACAAGCTCAAAATGAGCTTGCGGCATGTTTGAAAAACTAAAATCTCCCCAAGTGAGCATCGCACCACTTCCACAATTGGTAATATTGATGTTCATACAGACATCTCAGGTGACCCCAAAAGCATTGGATATATGAGTGTTGGTACCTTTGCTAGTAGTGGCACTCCCTCGCTCAACCGTTTTATCAATACATGGAGTGTCCTAGAAAAACATGTACCTAGATTGTTAGAAGCTATGCTACCCTTCCTTTGCATAAGAGGTGTTGAGAGACCTATACTATAAAGATTTTCAATATCTATTCCCCTATCATAGCACAGTGGTCGATAATGCTTGCTCACTCTTAAGACTGCCGTTCTCAATGCTAACCTTTGATAGCCAATACTCCTCAGTCCAATTAGAAGAGGTGAGATATAGTGCATCCAAATGCATACAACCCACACATGCATGGCTTGCATCTTTTCCCAGTCTATCTCACACTCCAAAGTTATGCTCTAGGCACAACCTAGTTTATAACTTGAATAAAACATGCATGCACATAGAAATGAGGTTGGTACATAAGCTAGTAAACATGTCTGCATAGGAGAAGGTGAGGGCAAATGCTTAAAAGAAGTAATGTGCTCATTGAAAAAGGTGCACGCTCCTTGAATGAGAGAGTAAGAGGGAGCTCCATACGCAGCAATGCATTTATGGAGAGTGTGGAGAGAGCAATGTTGATTCCTCCTTGGTGCTCACAACTTGAACCTTAATAGGAGAAGGTGAGAGCAAATGCTTAAAGGAAAAAGGTTCACGCTCCTTGAATGAGAGAGTAAGAGGGAGCTCCATACGCAGCAATGCATTTATGGAGAGTGTGGAGAGAGCTCACAAAGCTTCAACCTGTATGCACATACGCTAAGCAGAAGAACTTTTGGAACCCTTTTTTCATGTTTGGCCAAAAAAATCTACGGTTTGCACTTTATCGGCAAAAACTTGTTAATTGATGCGCTAATAAATTTGTTACCTTTTAGGAAAATTGGGATCTTGGACTCAATTTCACTTAAAAACGGTGGGCTTTAGTGGACCTTGATGACCAAGTTAGTCTCTTAGACTTTGTGTGGGAAGATCACACATTTGTGAATATTATTTGATATCAAATCATATTAACATAATCTAATGGAAAAAATTTCAAGGACTCATAAAAATAATTCCTTCTCCCTCTGTTATTGCAAAAGATTATAAAGAACTTGCCGAAGTAGCCGCTTTGTCATTCAATCCATGCACTAAAATTGCATCATTTGTTAGAATTGGTGAACTTGACACATATGCCACTTGTAGTGCAAAAGGTCGTGTGTTGGACCACTTGATGCCATTACCAATTTCCAAATGTAGAGGAACAAAGTGCATCTTCTTTTAGCTAGGCTTCATGAAAAGTGAGTGTATGGGGAAAGTCTTCCAAATAGGTGCCCTAAACGACTTTTTCAATTTGTTTGGGAAGAATCTCACGGAGATGCCAGTTTAGAATGGAAGCAAAAGAGAGGGTAGAAACGCGGACCAAGGAGATATTGCTTGTTTTTAAATATTTTTTTGAGATTTGTCGGTGGTCACACTCGGCTTCCCACGACGTTAAAATCCCTCTCTTGTTTTGGTATGACAGCGGGCTGAGCTCGGGTCCAGGCCGTGGTCAGTCGCCAGGTGGAGGGGAGAGGGAGGGAGATCCCAAGTGTGAGGACGAATGGCATAGCACGAATGAGCTGCGACATTCGCTCTGCAGCCAGTCTGCGCATGGGCGGCACCTGTAGCGGGTAGAGGATTTTGAGTCTGCGCATAGGCGGCACCTGTAGCGGGTAGGAGATTTTCATCGCAACGCATGGGAAGAGATGGTGAAGGCGCAGGGACTACAAAAGGCAGATGACAGTAGGGAGAGGCTACGCAGGTGGGCAAGGCGTGGAGTGCAAAACCGAGCGCATGTCTCAGTTGAGTAGACAGGCGGCCATGTCTCTAGTGTGGGCACCGCTCTGTGTCAGGCCATGGAGGTTCTGCGTGCAGCCCTGTGTGGAGAAACAGGACGTGGGAATAGGGCCAAAGATGCAAGACTTTGCATTGCCAAGGGTTGCAAAAGGAATCTTGCCATGTAATTAATTAATAGAATTGCAAACAGACCCAATAGTAGCATGGAGCCCAATTATGCCACTTTGATACTAATAAAAGATAGGAGCAAGAGACATCTAAAATATGCCTAGTAAACTCGAGTAAAGAGGTTAAAATTGTTAAAAATGCTAGAATTTCATAAATGTCCTTCTTGAAATTGCCTAGAAATGAACTATGTATGGCAAGTAAAATAACTTTTCTTGAACATTGGGCAATGCCAAGAAACACTCTTCATTAGAGTAAGGTGCTTGTTATACAAGTTCGAATGGACAAGGCATGCATAGTTTTGCATCGATCAAAGCTTCCATTGAAAATTTCGTCTATCACAAGCTACTAACCCATTGAGTTGGAACTCTAGCTCACATCTCACATCTGTGACATCCCTGTTTGCGTCCGATGGGTAACCCTTGACTATCCTTGTCCAAGCGTGATTCCTCTTGCTATGATTGGAGGAGAGCACATATGTTCCTTAGTTTCACTTGCTACAAAATAATATAATGTCATTGTGGCCTTTCTCTACTACTGAGTGTGGAAGGTTAGTGTTGGCATTACATCAATACAACCCACCAAAGTGCTACATTGTTGGATGGCTTATGTTAGTGGGAAGCATGCATTTGCATCGTGTCTAGTCGTGTTTAGCATGGGCTTGGCTACTACCTTCCTAGACACAAAAAAGATATGCGGTTATTGCAATTTTGAGGCATATCCTTCCCATGAGGCCCTATTTCCTAGGTCACAACCAAAAATGTAAGTATAACACGTGAGTTCAAAGTAAGTGGTTTTTTATTGGGAAAATTTAAAAAAAAACAATAGAAGTACATTTACATAAAGGGGATTTTATTACATTTTGGGAGAAAATTCTTTAAGTTTCTTAAGAAAAAAGCGTTGTTTTATTAACTCAAAGTATGCAAGTTAAGGGTTTTTTAATACTCTTTGAACACACATCATATAGGTGATTTCTTGTAAGCGATCCCCCCCCCCCCCCCCCCCCAAAAAAAAAAAAAAAACCCACAAAAAACGGAAGTTGACTCATGCCAAATCTCTAAGAGTGTGGTCATGATTGAGATGCTCTTTTTGTGAGCTGTACATGTTTATTACTAAATATATGTGTAAGAGTTTTTCTTGTGTTGTGCTCTTGAGTACAATGTTGATTATCATTTCACCAGATTTCCTTGGTAGAATGTTCTTAACCTATTGCTTATTATTACAAGTTTCTTCAATGTTGGGACTTGAACGGGATGTGTGTGTATGTGTGTGTGTGGAGAGAGAGAGAGAGAGAGAGAGAGAGAGAGATCTATTATCGTCCATGGAGGTCCCATATGACCCATGGGACCAAAAGTGGCATACAAAAAAGGGTATCCCCTCTCAAAAAAAGGAGAGGAAGAATGGTTGATACAATTTTCCAGGGACACTTGAAGGTCTACAAAATTGGGTGATACATGAGATTTGGCAAATCAACCTTAGGGGAAAGCATAGAAAAGGGGGGGGGAGGGGGGTGGGCATTGTCCGGTGTGGTGCTCGTAAGTCTAGGAGCTTGAAACTCTTGAATGATAGCCTGTCCGGCATGGTAGACAGTCCACTTACCCTGTGCACAAGGCTCGATCACCTTCTTCAGTTCTCCCGCTTTGTTTTTAAGTTGTAGGAGAGTGAGCTCTTCGGTAAACCATACCTTGGTATCTTTGAGGAGACGAGAATGTTGAAGAAAGCAAAGACAATCTGCACTATTCTTAAATTGAAGAATGGCCACTTAGAATGGGTTCATGATGTTGGTGATTACACTTGGTGCTGACGCGTGACACACTGCTAAATGTCGAATTGTATTTGTGAAAGGGTGTGCTGGATGGTCATAATAGATATGTGCAAGTTGTCCCTCGAGTCAGGTGTCGACGGTAGCCCTTCAATGCGGACCTTGAGTGAGTTTTGTTGATGAAGGTTTTGCTCGTGAAGCTCCAAAGACATGCACGCCTCCACTTTCGAGGAGATTTGCGTGGTCATATCTTTGGTTTGTTCTCCAATCCTCGTCTCTGTCTCCTTAGCTTTGGTGATGGCAGATTTTTCCATCATCTCCATTTTTGCCTCAAGTTCAGCAATGCGTAGTTTGAGGTCTCTGTTTTCCTCAAGTATTCTATCGAGTGCAGCTTGAAGCCACTCAAATTTCTTGTGTTTGCTAGGGGCTGCAAGGACAAAGGCGAATGATAGTCTATTTGTACAAGGGGGAGGGTATGGAGAGACTTGTCTCCAATCCTCGTCTCTGTCTCCTTAGCTTTGGTGATGGAAGATTTTTCCATCATCTCCATTTCTGCCTCAAGTTCAACAATGCGTAGTTTGAGGTCTCTGTTTACCTCAAGTATTCTATCAAGTGCAGCTTGAAGCCACTCAAATTGCTCGTGTTTGCTAGGGGCAGCAAGGACAGAGGCGAATGATAGTCTATTTGTACAAGGGGGAGGGGTATGGAGAGACTTGGCCTTTGTCATCTTGGCTTCTTTGGAGGGTCGTGGGGTGGGGAATTTCAAACTCCAGCCAAACCTTTTCAAGAAATCAAAAAATCGCGCAAAGTCTTTCAAGATGCATGTAGAACTTGACCTACAAGAACACCTCCATGCCTTGTCTCGTCTTGACTTTGCTCGGTGTGACCATTCCTCACACCCGCATTATGTGGTGCTTTGTCCTCTAGAATCTACAGTATAAACAATCTCGGTTGCATCCACCTTAGCATCCCTCAGGGTACTTGCATCCAGCCTTCTCTGTGTTCATATGTGCTATAATTGCCTTCTCTCAAACCTTCTCTGTGTTCATATGTGTTATAATTGCCTTCTGTCAAACCTTCTCTGTGTTCATATGTTATCATTGCCTTGTCTCCAACCTTCTCTTTTTTCATATGTAGAAAGCCTGCTTGCAATGCCGGATCTTTCTTTCACTGCCTATCATGATTGATTGTGATGCTCTCTCTCTCTCTCTCTCTCTCTCTCTCTCTCTCTCTCTCTCTCTCTCTCTCTCTCTCTCTCTCTCTCTCATGTGATCCTAGATGGTAAGATGCACATAGGGTAGGAATGGAGAAGTTAGGCGGTGGGATTGGGGAGATTTCAACGAAGAGGGTGAGGTTTTGGTGGAGAATCTTCAAAGTATTGATTTTTTATTTAGTCTGCCCAGCAACAAGTGATATCAATTTTGGGATTTTTTTTCAAGGGGTATCTAAGGGAGATGCCCTTTGGAAAAGGAAAGTAAAGGAAGGGAAAAGTAACCATCTTCTCTCTCTCTCTCTCTCTCTCTCTCTCTCTCTCTCTCTCTCTCTCTCTCTCTCTCTCTCTCTCTCTCTCTCTCTCTCTCTCTCTCTATGCATCCACGTAGGGTCTCCACTCTCTCCACTCTCCCTCTTTGTTCGGAGCCGCATGAAAGCCAACATGAGTTGGTCCTAGTCCTATGGCGTTGTGGTGCCTCTATTGAGGATGTTCATTGTCAGCCTCTACACGTGTAATCGCCAACTTTGAATTCTGCATCACTTTCTAGTTGTCCTCATCATCGACCTCCCTATCCATGGCCAACCTTTGCACTTGTGTTGCTTGGTGTGTCGCTTGTTGTATCGCTTGCTACTTCTTGACCTTGTCCCTTCTTGTATCGCTTATTGCACTTTTTATAACAACCTTAGTGTGCCAAAGGAATCTTGGAATCTTCTCAACAAATCGATGAATGACTATAACATAGATGGGTAGTGAGTAGTAGGGATACCATTTAGAAAAAGGTGAGAATCCACGGAGATGCGATCAGCACGCGACACGGCATACAAGGACTATTGGCAAGGCAACGAGTAGAAGATAAGGTTGGGCACGGATGTTGAGGGTGGCAAGAAAGGGGCAAGGGAGGTAGGTCAACACACGTAGAGGAGGGACATGTGCAATTTTTTTTTTCATGCATGGGTTACAAAGGAGCGCATCTCATGGCAATTGTTAGGGTGGGTTCACAGTGGGGAGGCGGAAGTAAAACGCCAACTTCCGGGTGGAGGAGAGGTGTTTTGTACTCTTCCACTGTCTAGTTGTTCACATAGGAGAGGGCGGAAGAGGGAATGGGAGTTTTCTTCCGCCGCCTGATGTGAACATAATGGAGAGGCGGAAGAGGGAGTAAAGGACAAAAATAAACTCTTTATTTATTTGAAAAGTATCACATGATATAGAATATGATATTTTCGTGCTGATGTGGAGGGTGGAAGAGGGGATGGGCGAGGGGGGGGGGGGGGGGGGGGGGGGGGGGGTCAGAAGAAAGGAAGCCAATTTCTTCGACTAGGTGGCAATAAAAAGTTTCCTTGCCTCCGCTGATGTGAACAGGCTTGTCCATTTGGCGTAAGCTTATTCGTGAACAGCATTTCAGCAGGACTTTCGCCGCTTGATGTGAATCCAACCTTAGAGAGATTACATGAAGGTGACATAAAGTCAACACTTGTCCGTTGCCATGGGTTTGACTTCATTTCTTTTCATTTTATGAGGTAGGGGCAAGATCATGCCTAATTTTTGAAGGCTTCGACTCCCTTCGGAGGCACTATTATCCTTCAGTGAAGGGCAAAAATATTTTTACCCTTCGAAAGAAGGATAGAATATCGAAAAATCTTTGAGTAGCCCTTCTAATTTTTGCCTGAATATAGCTTAATGAAGGATATGTAAAAATTTACCCTTCAAATGAATGATTAGGGTCACCCTTCAAAAATGAGCCTTGGGCAAGATAGAGATTCATCGAACATGAACGGAGTAGGGGGGACCAATTTGACTGAAAGTATGTAACCACAATTCTAAACTGTGCTGTTTTAAATGGAATCTCAAGAGATTTATTTTGGGTTTTATTGCTAAGTCTTAACAAAGAGAGAAATGTCAAACCCAACACAAGAGGAAAATAAGGGGGAAGATGTGGTGGATGACAGGGCAAATACTGCGAGGGCAAAGAACTGTTTTTTTAAATAAGCATGGCATTGCAGGATGACATCATTGGATTGTCTTAGCTCCTCGAGTGCGGGGAGCAGAGCTCGATTCACGTTAATATGATTTAAAAAGGTACGATCTATGAGCAGGTATGTCTCACAAGACTATTTGACATCACCTTGTCAGGTGGGATCAGCGGTCTAGGATCTCTGAAGATGTGGACCGTCTATTTATTCACAAGAATAAAAGGATTCCAATCGGTCTGGCCCCACGATTTGAACCCACCACCTCCCTTACTAGAGATGTCGGCTCTTCCATTAAGCTATCGCGCACCACTTGAAAAGAGGGTGAGAACATAGTATGATATGGAAAAAATGACAGGGTGGGGATCATATCGTGTTCACTTGGAGATCACTTTGGAATAGTTGGGGTCACACCGTGATCACTTTAGAATGGTTGGGGTCACACAGTGATCACTTTGGAATAGGTAGGTTCACAGGGTGATCACATCTCAATTGGGAATCACACGTGGATCACTTGGCGATCACTTGATGTTCACATTGAGTTTCCTTGGAGAGAGAGAGAGAGAGAGAGAGAGAGAGAGAGAGAGAGAGAGAGAGAGAGCGCCTTAAAGGGTAAAGAGGCATCTGCATATTGTGTTGAAGAAGCGAACATCACTGCGAGGGCAAGAGAGCGCTGCACCTATTGCAGCCAGCAGATGAGCAAGAAGCGCAAGTTTGTGCATTTCTTTGTTGAGTTGAAAAAAGTTCTCAAGTGAGAGCTTGCAAAAGATGGGTATTCTATAGTGGAAGTCCGTGTTACACCCATCGCCCATGCGAACTAAAATTACTAGTTTTTTCATGTCTTGGAAAACTATCCCAAGAGACCTCAATTATCTATATGACGAGAATTAAACTCAAGACTTGGGTGAGAGAGAGAGAGAGAGTGAATCTCGGTCTTTCTTTGTTCTACAAAGATGTAGATCTTCGTGGAAGACATTGAGTTGCAAGACCATCTCGAGGTTGAGCCCTTCGATTCTATTAACAATGTCAAGCTCAAACTTTAGGACAAGGTGGGAATCCCTCTTGATCAGCAATGTCTCATTTTTGCTGGGAAGTAGCTTGAAGATGGACAAACATTGGTTGATTACAATATTAAAAAAGAGACCCATTGTCTATAGGTTCTCCAGCGGCAGTGCCAAGAAGAGAAAGAAGAAGACTTACACCAAGCCCAAAAAGCTCAAGCACAAGAACAAGAAGGTGAAGCTTGCCATCAGTGATAGAATTTGACGCCCATCTGCCCTTCTTAAGGCATTTTTCCGGTCGTATGAAGGCCAAAGTTTTTTTGAGTCTGTCATTGGAAGGGCTTGTTCAAAAATTATCCTTCTATAGAGAAGGGTGAAAAAATAGAATACATTTCAATGGAAGAGCTAATTAAAAAACATTTTATATATATTAATGCTCATTTACAATGTCTATATGTATATTGGTTATACTCATTGACAGAATATAGTATCTTGCCTTGTAAATTATGCGAAATTTTCTCATTGAAAGGGCAAATTGAAAATAGACCCTTCTATAGGGAAGGGTGCATTTTTTCTACAACCCATCTTTTGAAAGAATAGGTTGCCCTTCAAATCCTAACACTGCTTGCCATGCTCCAATTCGACAAGGTGGATGACTCCGAAAAGGGGCAACGACTTTAGGAGGAGTGTCCAAATACAGACTATGGACCTTGATCTTTTATGGCCAATCATCATGATCGCCACTATTGTGACAAGTGTGGTCTCATGTATGTCTATTAGAAGGATTAATGTTTGTGACGTTCAAAGGCGTGTTTTGAATTTTATTTTTATGACTTCCAAAGTCGTGTTTTGGATGTAGAACGAGCAGCTAGTGCTCAATAGTATTGTTTGTTTTGAACCATAATGATGTCGTTTACATTTTTGTCTTTTTTGTGTGTGTGTGTGTGTGTGTGTGTGTGTGTGTGTGAGAGAGAGAGAGAGAGAGAGAGAGATAGAGAGAGAGAGAGAGAGAGAGAGAGAGATTGAGGGAAAGAAGAAGACTACTACACCAGAGGGAAATGAGAGAGAGAAAGAGAGATGCCTTAAGATGCTTGCTTGTAGCATGCATTGTACACTTGCCAATATGCCTAGCACTTATTGGTATTCATAGAAAAATTGATGACATATATAACAATGACTAAATATGCCTTTGCTCGGTGTTTCGCACAACCCGGTGAAACCCCTAAGTGCTGGAGATTGAGAGGATGGTGGGGCTCGGTGGGACTACCCACCAAACTTGTGAAGAGGCTCCCTTCTGACTGTCAGCCATAGAACAAAATGCACAGATTTGTGAAAACGACGTGGCTCTGCCCGATTCCTACAGTTGTTGCCAAAGGCAACCTTAAATAGTGTTGACAGTGGGCCTACTCGCTAGTGGGTGTGGAGGGAGAGCTGGAGGCTTTAACGCCCCTCCATATGCCCACCCAATAGGCCTAGGAGAGACGAGCGTAGCAGGGTGTGGATGCACCGAGAAGAGCAAGGGTAGGTTTGCGGCTAGGGCAGAGAGAGAGAGAGAGAGAGAGAGAGAGAGAGAGAGAGAGAGAGAGAGAGAGAGAGAGAGCTTGTAATTGCCTACCAGCATCTATGTAACAATTTCTACTTCCCTTTGAGGCCGACACCATTTTGTGCACTATGAGAGTGTTAGTTGTGCGAGAGAGAGAGAGAGAGAGAGAGAGAGAGAGAGAGAGAGAGAGAGAGAGAGAGAGAGAGAGAGAGAGAGAGCACTACACAATAAGGTATGAAGTAATCTTCACATCACATTGATGGTGCTTATCTTTTAGAGTTTTTGATGGATAACCTCTCCCTCTTCTTCCCCCCCCCTAATAGTTTTTAGGGCACTTCTTACACTGATTAGGAGTGGCCATTTTCCTTGGACTTTTTTTTAGTATTTTAGCTTTTCACAATTCGGCCATGGGCCCTTGTAATTTCCTATCGGCATCTATGCGACAACTTTTACTTCCCCTTGGGGTCAACACTATTTTGGGCACTCCAAGGGGGTCAAGAAATAGAATGTCAGTTGGTCTTTGTGTGTGTGTGTGTGTGTGTGTGTGTGTGTGTGAGAGAGAGAGAGAGAGAGAGAGAGAGAGAGAGAGAGAGAGAGAGAGAGAACGAACTACATATTATGATATGAGGGAATCTTTTCGGTTGCATGTTCGTTGCAAGCGATGGAGGGTAAGATTCCTCTCTAGCCATGGAGTCACCTTGGCTCCATTGCAAAGAGCATACGTTCAAAGCTGTGTTGTGCAAAACACAATAGGCAATACACATTTTGTCACATATCTTTGCTTCAAGAGAAAAAAATTCCCATTCAAGTACTGCCAGCGTTGAAGACAATTTGAAGTTGAAGTCCTTGTGATTCGTGTCTGGCGTAGCAACCAACGATAGGCAAGGGACGGGAAACTCTTCCTTCTATGATTGTATGGTGGGTGGAACATATCTCCCATTCCCACATATCAACTTTGTGATTGGTGTCTGGCGTAGGGTACAACACCATACACCAATCAAAAAGTTGATATGTGAGAATGGGAGATATGTTCCACCTACCATACAATCAAACAAGGAAGAGTTTCCCGTCCCTTGTGTGTCGTTGGCTGCCTTGTAAAAACATCTAAGAAGTGTAGATCCATGTCAACCACACACTTAATACATGTAGTAGTTTGTCATTGGCATCACCCTCAACCGGTTTATATATGCTGGCATGAGTCAGATCTATTGCTCCAAAACTGTGTTTTGAAACCGTTCTTTGCATGGGCCATCTCAATAGCATCTCCCGACCAATAAATGAACAATTCTTGTATAAGAGTAAGCCATAAATGAACTTATAGACAACCTTGGAGATGGTTGACTTACCAACCCCCAAGTGCTCGCTGATCTCAATCAATCTGGTGCCAATTGCTAAGTGCAATATGGCAATTGCTACCATCTCCTCCACTGAGATCACCCTTCCACTTATTGTCCTTAATGCCTCTAGGATATCACGTTGGTGAAGATGCTCGTAGGGGAACAAGCTACTTTGTTGTGGAAGGGAAATCGGCAATCGAAATACATCTTTGAAGTGTTGGTCATCCCCTCTTGTAGCCATCACATAGAAGTTTCACTGGTTGGTTGGTGAAGGATTAACATAGAAGTGAGTTAAGCAGCCAACGGATCGCTCTTCGATGACCCTTTGCACAACAATAGTCCCTTTGTAAAAACTTGGCAACCAGGTCAGCGAACCAAACTGCTTGTGGTTGTGGGGTTGCCAACTTGCCAGATGTGAACTGGCTCTTGGCTCAACAAACGATAATTCAAGAGGTCAGTGTCTAGTTGGAGACTTTGGAGTGAAGGACTCTTCAAAAGAGTAGCGGAGCCCACTAACTGTTCAATGAAAGTATATTTAGCAACAAAGGATGGGCGCTTAGCCCAGCTCTACTCAACTAAGCTCTGCATGCTGTTAACCTGGCAAATGATGGCCTCATTAAGTCACCATGACTGCTTCCCAAACACATTGCAAGGCCAGAAAACGCTGCCAGAGGAAGATATGCAAAAAACATGATGGCTGCGTATATCATTTTTCAATGAATAGAAGTGAATGCCCAACAAAATTACAGAGAAATTTCTCTGCTACAAATGCCTTCAGCCTATGAGTGGAAGAGATAGAGCCTTGTCAAATGCCTGCTGCAAGTGCCTCACAGGCTGGAAGTACGACCAGATGTCCAGCAAAGAAGCGACGTTGGGGTTGGGGTCTCTGTTGAGGGTGTCCAAATGCGAAAGTGTCACACATCATTGACAAAGAAGGTACACAAAATTTCTGCAAACAATTGATCTGCTAAGAATGAATTTGTCAGGTTTAGAATCCCATCTCTTTTTTCAGACATTCTAGTATGCATCCTTTCTATTCTCCTCAGCAATGATAACTTTATATCCTCACAGAAATAGGTGCACAAAGGCCATAGCAATAATTTTCCATTGATTATCTCATAAAGGTTTGTGGATGTCAAAAAATCCTTTTAGACTTTTATATTTGTTTTTATAGTAAACAAATTTTTTTAAAACAAAAACTTTGAATCTTTGAATATATTTTTTAGAGCTTCTTGAAAGGGTTTGAAAGTGAGCATGCAAGTTGCAAATATGTTTTGCATCTATTTTACTTTGGTAAGTATTCCACCTTAACCTGTCTCAAAAACATCGGAATAGAGAAATGAATATGAGATAACCAGGGGTAAGAAATGTGTGGAGGCATTTGCGTAAGAATGTTTTTGATAAGAGCAAATACTAGAGTAGGGTTTGAACTCCATTGATCCTTGCATCCTTTTTGGACATACTGTAGAATATGAGTCAATATCTCCTATAGAGGAAATTCTGGCTCTCTCTACTCTCTCTCTCTCTCTCTCTCTCTCTCTCTCTCTCTCTCTCTCGTGTATTCTCTCCATTGCTCTACGCTTCCACATTGTCGACTTTGATATGGTATTAGAGCTTTGTGCTCGGTGGTAGTGGAGAGAATTGGCACCATTGAGAAGAGGAGGTGAAGGCTGTCAAGGCTTTGAAAAGTCCCTAGCGAGAGCGTTCAAAAACGCAAGCAAAGGAGGCTTTATTGATAGCGTTTTAGGATGCTCAAGGAGGGGAGGATAGGCAAGCTTTTTAATACGCAGGCGGTGGGATAGTTTGTGCGTGGCATTTTAAAATGCCACAACAATAGTTTGCGCATGGCGTTTTGAAATGCTGGCGGGTAGGGTGAAAGCATAAGCAGGTGGACAAAAAAGCTGTGTCCGAGACATAGCTATTTTTGGAAGTGTTGAACCAAACATTGTAAAGTGTAACGGAAGTGAATGTTGAACTTTGCTCAAGATGAGTGTTCTGAACTGTGCTCAAGGGTTCCTTTTACTTACGGAAGGGAGAGCCTTACGTTCCTTTAGTGAGAGAGTGCAATGGACACAAACAAAGTGGTGAACATTGTGAATGAAGGTGCTGAGACTCAGAGATAGAGAGAGAAGAATCCGAAGGCCCCACTCGCTATGAGAGAGCGGTCTACTTATGATTGCACAAATCTCTACAATGCTTTGGACTTGCCGACGATGTCCACGACGATGAGGACGACGACGAGACGGGTTGAAATATGAAAAACGCTAATGGCTGAAATCTGCAAATCTTTATCTACTGAATTCTGACTCTATGTCGGTGATGATGTGGACGACGACGACGCGCTGAAAATGCAGATGCTGACATCTGCGTTTTTTGAGCTGAAACTGTAAACCTTGATGAATCTCATCGTACGGCGGGGATCTGCTGCGGGAAGGTGAGATCTGCGAGGTTCGTCTGCGGGAATGGAGAGCCTTCCGTTCCTTTAGTGAGAGAGTGCAATGGACACAAACAAAGTGGTGAACATTGTGAATGAAGGTGCTGAGACTGAGAGATAGAGAGAGAAGAATATGATACCAGAATGTTGTCAAACCCTCCTCCGAAGGCTCCACTCTCTATGGCGAGAGCGGTCTACTTATGATTGCACAAATCTCTACAATGCTTTGGACTTGCCGACGATGTCGACGATGACGAGACGGGTTGAAATCTGAAAACGCTAATGGCTGAAATCTGCAAATCTTTATCTGCTGAATCTTGACTCTATGTCGGTGACGATGTTGACGACGATGACGCGTTGAAAACGTAGATGTTGACATCTGCGTTTTCCGAGCTGAAACTGTAAACCTTGATGAATCTCATCGTGCGGCGAGGATCTACTGCGGGAAGGTGAGATCTGCGAGGTTCGTGACTTCTACTGCGATGAGTCTATGCTGAAAACTGAAAACGCTAGTGCATGGGCTGGTTCTGTCGTGTTGGAACTGCAGAGCGCTGGATGTCCTGCTGCTCCAAAAATGCTAGGGCTGAATTCTGCTGCTGGGGGAAATCTACTAATGTTAGGGCTGATCTGCTGTCGTGAAGTGGTTCTGTCGTGTCTGCTAATGTCGAAGCTGCTCTGCAATGCAAAAACACAAAGGCTGATCTGTCTTGCAAAAACGCTAGCTTTGGTGTTGTGTTGCAAAAACGCTAGGCCATGCTAGGGGGTCCTGCTGAGAAGGTGTTTGTTGAGCAAGTGCTTTTGCTGCCTCTTCTGTTAGAAAGTGCTAGCGCTAGGTTTCTATTTATACAAACTTAACAAAATTGCCCTACCTACTTTCCAACAAAAGTCACTTAAAAATAATAAATAAAAATGGGCTAAAATGGGGAAAATAGGTCTATGCACTGTAAAAATACTCTTGATGGGTTCTGATAGAAATCTGATGATCATGTTGTGTGCAACTAGAGGATATGCATCTAATCTGAGTGTCTGGACATGCACGGTCTGCGAACAGACTCACAAAAGTGCCAGATCACTTCCTATTCTAGACTGACTTTAGGGTCCTGAACCGTGTTCATGCTGTAGCTTGTCCACGGACACATTGGGTTGGATGTGTCACGTGACATCCCCTCCTTTTCAAAGTGAGGTACTGGTACCAAACTGTATGGCGTCGAGGGAGATCTCCAATAGGGTCTAGAATCTTGGGAAGGACTCTTCGCCAGCCCACTCTGAAGCGTGGGTCTTTCGATACTTGAACTTCATAAAGGTCTGCAACTCTTGCTTCTTTGGGCCGCGTCAAAAGCGACACAAAGTCATCTGTCTCCTTCAATGCTTCAACTTTGTCTATGGACGTAGGTCCATCTTTTTCAAGAATCTCTGTGAATGAAAATTCTTGAAACCACTTCCAACACAAAAACATGAACATACCCATCCCATGTAAAGTGATTGGAAAAGCTCTTGTCTTCTCTAACGACTGTGCATGCAATGTAGATGAACATAGAGACGGAGTGCCAAACCGTTCATCCAACACATGCAAACAATGAGATCGAATCTTTTCTTTCTGATTTAAATCAATCAACTGTGGCAAACCATAATGGAAATGCCGATGCTCGATGCTCAATCTTTCTTGTGCTCTTTCTACGACTGTGTCATGCCAAGGGAGAGACATGGAATGTGACTTCCTTGAATGCATACTTTTCAGCTTTTCATGAGAAATCCGCATACATCCGTGCTCATTCATGAGTGTATCGTGCTCAACGTACAATATGGCATGCCTCTGAAAAGGGATCACATAAAGACGCTGACTAAAATACATGAAACGATCACGAATGAAACACTCGAACAATGTGTGCTGACTAATTATTCGAACACATAGTACTTCCTGTGGGGGTTCTCTGGACCTAGGCTTGAGAGCCAAGATCGGTTCTTCCTGAGAGGGTTCTTTGGACCTCAACTCGAGAGCCAAAATCGGTGCTTCGTGATTGATCGTCTCTGCAATGAGGTTAGCTTCACTTGAGAAAGTATTAACCAACCCATCATTCTTGTGAACAATCACATCATCATGCTTGTGAATAATCACATCATCTTCCTGCAAATCATCATGCGTGTGAGAAATCACATCTTGATCATGCAAATCATCATGCTTGCCATTGTCATGCAATTCTTCATGCTTATCATTATCATTCAAATCATCATGCTCATCATTATCATGCAAATCATGTGTGTCATGCTTGGGAGAAGAAGAGATTGAGAGAGTCCTTTCCTCGAATCTCTTGCATCTGTGCCCGAACTTGAGAAAAGAGTCGCAACATTTCCTTCATGTGTCGGTCGTTCATTGCTTGTCTTCCTTTGTTCTCGCGATCAAATGCTGCTTGTCTTTCTTTGTTCTTGCGATCAAATTCCGCTTCTCTTTCTTTATTCTCGCGATCCAACTTTGCTTCTCATGCTTTGGCTTCCAAGCGTGATTGCTCGTGCTCATGCTCTATGGCTGCCATTCTTTCTTCGTAATCATGATCTATGGCTGCCCTTCTTTCTGTAGATTTACGATCTATGACTGCCATTCTTTCTGCTTTACTTGCTTTGTGTTCTAACTCCCTGTTCATCATCCTCTTGTCGAAAGCCTCCATAGGAGTTAGTGCAATCCTTGTCGTAGATGGGGAAGGGGGAGGGTCGGAAAAACCTCCTGGTGGGGAAAATTCTTCTTCGCGTCTCTCATGCTCATCACCTCCAAGAAAAGTATCCATTCCGCTTCGAATGATGACCATCCACTGAAGTCGTGGGTTCTTGTGGTCTTGGGTTCTTAGTTCACAAGGAACGTGGGTTCTTGGGGGTCTTGGTTCTTGGGGTTTTGAGGGTCTTGAGGTTCTTCTTTCGCTTGCAATTTGTGTTAGAGAAGGATCTTCTCTTCACCCGAGTTCTACTATTTTCCGCGGGTGCACCCCTTGGCGGCCTTGCGCTCACACCAAGGTTGCTTTTTCCCACCTCACGTCGATTGGCCGGCCGCTAAGTGCACGGTCCGCTCTCAATGAGTGAAAAGAGGCACAAGGGGAGGCTGGACAAGCCCTTCTTTCTTGGGTTTTCCTGTCACTCTTCAAAAACACGATCAGGAATCAACACGCCCAAGAGGACTTGGGTTACGTGCGACCGCAACAAGCAAAAAAGATAATTCTGTGGTTCTTTCCTTGAGTGATACAGAACACTGCCAAATCTCTAATACCAATGTAAGGTAGAGCAAAAGTGAATGTTGAACTTTTCTCAAGATGAGTGCACCGAACTGTGCTCAAGGGTTCCTTTTACTTATGGAAGGGAGAGCCTTCCGTTCCTTTAGTGAGAGAGTGCAATGGAAATAAACAAAGTGGTGAACATTGTGAGTGAAGGTGCTGAGATTGAGAGATAGAGAGAGAAGAACACGACACAAGAATGTTGTCAAACCCTCCTCCGAAGGTCCCACTCTCTATGGCGAGAGAGGTCTACTTATGATTGCACAAATCTCTACAATGCTTTGGACTTGCTGACGATGAGGACGACGAGACGGGTTGAAATCTGAAAACGCTAATGGCTGAAATTTGCAAATCTTTATCTGTTGAATTCTGACTCTATCTCGGTGACGATGTTGATGACGACGATGCGACGACGACGCGCTGAAAATGCAGATGTTCAGCATCTGCGTTTTCCGGGCTGAAACTGTAAACCTTGATGAATCTCACTGTACGGCGAGGATCTGCTGCGGGAAGGTGAGATTTGCGAGGTTCGGGACTTCTATTGCGATGAGTCTATGCTGAAAACTGAAAATGCTGGTGTATGGGCTGGTTCTGTCGCGTTGGAATTGCAAAGCGCTGGATGCCCTGGTACTCCAAAAACGCTAGGGCTGAATTCTACTGCTGGGGGAAATCTACTAACGCTAGGGCTGGTCTGTTGTCGTGAAGTGGTTCTGCCGTATTTGATAATGCCGAAGCTGCTCTGCAATGCAAAAACGCCAAGGTTGATCTGTCTTGCAAAAACGCTAGCTTTGATGCTATGTTGCAAAAACGCTAGGCCATGCTGGGGGGGTCCTGCTGAGAAGGTGTCTGTTGAGCAAGTGCTCCTGCTGCCTCTTCTGCCAGAAAGTGCTAGCGCTAGGTTTCTTTTTGTACAAACTTACCAAAATTGCCCTACCTACTTTCCAACAAAACTCACTTAAAAATAATAAGTGAAAATTGGCTAAAATGGAGAAAATAGGTGTATGCACTGTAAAAATGCTCTTGATGGGTTCTGATGGAAATCTGATGATCATGTTGTGTGCAACAAGAGGATATGCATCTAATCTAAGTGTTTGGACATGCACGGTCTGCGAACAAACTCACAAAAGTGCCAAATCACTTCCTATTCTAAGCTGACTTGACTGAACTGAACCATGTTCATGCTGTAGCTTGTCCACAGACACATAGAGTTGGATGTGTCACGTGACAAACATAGTTCACCAAAATGAAAAATATAGAGTCTGCTCTTCAAAAAGGAGAATCTAAATATATACTGGGCGCAAAATTTAGAATTGATTTGTAAAAATTTTACTAGCTTCCATTTTTGAAAAAAATTGCTATTGAAAAATGGCATCCCACCCATAAAAGTGTACCACCCATTTATGCTTTTACCCTATAGGCTCTATCGGTAGATCTCAATAGCGCAGCGGCACCTGCATCTTGAGACGCAGCACTAAATCCCCCCAACTCGTCAACAAAATTTTGAAACGCAGAGGCTTGAGAGGCTGCAATTGGCAACGCTATTTATAGCGCTTTGAAACGCCTGAAGCAGCTGCTCTCTCAATAGCGACCTGGAGCTAAGGGTAAAGCAAGTGAGGATGGCCATCTTTTGCGTTTTGATACGCATGGGAAGGAGAGATCATGGACCTTGGGGCTTTTTTAACGAGCCCTTTGACGGGCGTTCCCGCATAGCTTTGACATCAACGAAGACGAAGACGAATCAATATATACCAACCCATGGCTATGGAAAGTGGATCAGCCAGCACCTAATTAGCGACATATGTATGATAAAAGTTCGCAAAGAAGCCGTCAATTTGTTTGGCTTGAGAATGTGAAGCCAATGGCAAATGCACGAGTTTTCTAGAGGACAGAGGCAAAGGCAAGCTTGACGAGGATGGTAGGGTGAGTGCTTAGTTAGCTGCCTCGGTATCCACGAGGTCCGAGAGCCGTTTTTTTTGCAAGAAAAAAGATCCTTTCATTAGTTAATAATAATTGCTCGAAGGCTACAAACCACCTCTACGAGAGATGGGTACATCAGAAACATGGGGAGACTCTCCCAGTGAGAAAAAGTATATACAATGGGGGCTAGATCACGAGATGGGAGGAGGAAAGAGCCACACTGGTGGCCGGTAGTGCCATCTAGGCGTGTCACAAGATGGGCACCACGTGCCAATAGAAAAGAACAGACTGAACAGACTTTTAGCACTTCAATAACAACTGAATTGAAAGAGAGAGACAACACGCGACACAGAGTGGCGGAATTCCACCCGAGAGTATTGGCCCCAAACCCTGGCTCCCCTTTCGGTATTTCTTTATATTGCATCAACACAGTACAAGTTGGTACTCCAGACTCTGCACCTTCTCCAGGAAGCATGCCAGAGAATGAGCCCTTAACACATATTTAAAGGCCCTTGGCCTATGAAAAGCAGTTACAGTGAAAAGCCTTCAAAACTCAAAAGCTTCTGGCCCAAAAGCAATGCCAAAAAGCTGCCAGCGTAAATCACGGAAATCCGTAGTCCTGCCACGTCAGCAATGCCAGTGTAAAAAGCGAAAATCCGTACAGTTCTGCCACATCAGCAGTCAGTGGAATTTTCAGAAATCTGCCACGTCATCAATTTTTGGCTCTTTGTGGGTCTTGCTTTATTTTAATCCTTTATGTCACTTGGGGCCCCATCGGACGGGGTCCCCATAAGTTGGTAGACCCTGAACCCATGGTGACGAACGGCCTTTTCACGACTGTGACATATTCTTTGTCTTTGTATTATCTTCTTTGCTTGATTCTGTGGATACGAAGACGTACTAGATGAGAGACCTTTATTCCATAGTTACTCGGAAGGCGGAACGGGAACGGTGACACGATTCCCCGCAGAACAGGGGAACGGGGAGGGGTCCGGAACGGGAACGGCGTGGAACGAGAGGCATAAAATCACCCAAATAGTGCAATTTCAAGCTCTGTGTGATTGAATAGAAGTAGTATCAGAGTTCTTTGACTCTTAACACTCACAAAACACTTGATTTGAAGACCATTCAGTCTTACTATGGCAAACGTGTGTCGTGTAGACTTGAGAGCTTGAGAGGGGGAGAGAGCGAAGGGGGGAGAGAGAGGGCTTGAAACTTGAGAGAGAGAGGGAGAGAGCTTGAGAGAGAGGGGGAGAGCTGTTAGCCTTGTAGACTCTAGAGTCTAGACTTGAAAGCTTGAAAGAGGCTAGAGCTTGAGAGTTGAGACTCCAGAGGATAGAGCTTTAGCTTTGGCCCTTGAAAGCTTGTGTGCATTGTGAAGGTAAGGGGTGGGGGAAGGGACATTTAACAAGGGGAAAGCTCACAAGACAAATCACCAAAATCTGAAAATCTGCCCATTCCCAGCCATTTCGGACCCATTCCGAGCCGTTCCGGTACCAAAAGTCTTTGCGGAACGTTCCGGACCATGTACCCCCCCTAGAACACCGTTCTCGCGTTCCCTACCCATGGGGTGGCGTTCCCCGGAATGTCTGCTTTATTTTCGAAAGGATGTGTCTCTTCACCAAAGAGTCACATCTGTTCGGCGAATAGCCATGCCTCTTTAGCGAATGGCTACACCTCTTTGCCGAATGGTCACGACTCTACAACAGAATGACATAAATATTGGCTTAGAGTTATGTCTCTTGACCTATGGTCATGTCTTTTTATTGCGTCTCTTCAGTTTCTATATAAGAATACCCTTGTAACAGATCACAACTATTGACCTAAGAGTCATGTCTCTTGACCTATGGTCATGTCTTTTCATTGTGTCTCTTTAGTTTCTATATAAGAATATCCTTGAAACAGATTTCAATGAATCAACACACATTTATTCTCTGAGTCTCTTGTCTTCTATTTTTGTTCAGAGTTCCGCTTTTTATCTAAGTTCAGTTATGAATAAACACACATAGTAAGACTGTTCTTCACAGCCCTGGGCTCCATAGTCGCAAGAAAGTCTCTGGCGCTCCCGCATGCGGTCGGAGCTTCCCTAAAGTCTCTCTGGAAGAAATTACGTCTTGCTTTGATTGGACACCCGCCTTCTTGTGTCGAAGAGGTAACGAGGCAGCCACTTGTATGGAATGATATGTGACAAATTTAGAAGGACGTCAGCTAGGCGAGAGCATATAATTTCACTTGTACGGAATGATATGTGACAGATTTAGAAGGGCGTTAGCTAGGTGAGAGGACTCACATTGATTGGGCTAACTGGGATGACAGGTCAGCATGCTCTTTATGCCGTTGGTCATATGCTTTGTTGGTTGGTGCTGTCACGAGACTGTGACACTATATATTTGTTGGTTTCTTTCCCTTGATTTTTATTTATTTTTTGGGACCCTCTTGTTGAAATAACAAATGCTTTGACATTGCATGGCCAGTGTGAAATGACCGTTGGCCGAGAGTTTCACCCGTAAGAGTCAAGGCCAGGCAGCCATGAGATGCTGATCGACACTAGAATCAGACTAGTAAAAAAGTGGCTAGGATCAATTAAAGTTATTTAGGCCCCTCGGCAAGACTTTATAAGTTGGTGGGTACTATGAATTAAACTAAAAGGAGAAAATTGGATACATGGCAGTAGGAGAGCAACATGCAGGTCAACTCACACTTAAGAGTCTCTCATCCCAAGAGGGGGCACCCAAAAGTGCTAAAGTCTACTTCCCTTTAGCGAGTCAACGGGCCGGTTTCATGGTTCCGTTGCGGAGACAAAATCAATTTTTCCTTAAGAAGTGGGCCTTGGTTGGTTTTTGGCGAAGACACAACGCACAGGAACTTAGAATTACACTATGGCTGACAAGATGAATGACACCAGGGAAGAGGATTCCTCTTCACAAGACAGACGGGAAGTTCCTCCTTTGTTTTGAGGTTGGCGAGAGTTCACGGCCACCACTGTCTGTGCCTTTTGTTGATGTGAATTATCCACAAGTTCAAGGGTTTATGATTGGGCAACTAGGGAGCATGTTTTTCCACCACCCACGATACATCCTGGGTATTTTGAAGGTGGATCAGTATTTTAAAGCATGGCTGATTATGCGCCTGGAAACTAGCAGTACATGCTAGTAACAACAGTCTTTAAGGGTATGCAAGGCATGATGCGAAAACCCATGTATTGTAATATTGAACTCTAGAAAGGTTTTCAGTGCAATCAAGGCTAGTTTGGGGTGCCGCAGGCTGCTTTTGTTATGGCTGGTTTTTCGAATCAACAGACAAATATGGCACCAGGAAGTCATGATCCTAATGGATAAGGAGCACAAATGATTCCCACCACTGTACCCATGCTGCAGACACTTCCCTATGATAATTTGAGAGTGCTAGAAAAGCCAAAACCATACAAAGAAGGTGGTGCAACTGTGATGTCACTAATGAGGACGTGGCAACACTACCCGGATATACACACAACAGATGACCAAGCCCACGGGAGATGTGCTGACGTGGCACTGCAGCAGAGGTGCCACGTGGTAGCAGTACGGACTCCCGCAAAACGCGCTGGTAGGCTGACGTGGCTAGTGTACCGCAAATTGCGTTGATGCTTTTGGGGGGCAACCTTTTGACCAGTTTCTTTAGAAAGAAATTTCTTTTGAGTTTAATTGCTTTTGGGGCTTTGCTTTTGGCATCCTTTGTAAGAATAAAAGGACCCAAGGGGCCTCACTCTGGAGGGTATTTGGACGTAGATTCTAAGAGCAGAGGTCCCTTTGGAAGTTGTAACTTTGCTCGATTATTAATATAAAAAGAAACAACGAAAGGAGCGCCAAGTTTTGGGGCCAGTACCTCTGGGCACGAAACTACGTTGGGTCGTGTCGACCAAAATTGAACTGTGATTTTAAAGTTTTGAAGTATTTTAAGTGATTCTCTCGTGTGTCGTGTCCGATTCTTAGCTTGGGTGCCCAAGCCTACGAAAGTTGTATCTGAGCATCAGGCGTGTGCTTTTCTCAAAGCATACTGATCCTATCAAAGAGCAGACAAAGCACTTGGGCACTTTGAAGATTGTTATTGAAGAATCTTCGTGTCCCGATCCGGGACTTATTAGCCACTCCCACCCTTACTTCATTGCGCATCGGGCGCTCTCCCGTCTTCATTGCTCTGTCTTTTAGGGCATAAGCCAAAAAGAATCCCATATTACACATGGGTTCTCGTGGAGAATCTAACAGAGAAAACACTTCTCAGTGGGAAGGCAAAGAAGAGTTGAAATCCAGCGTGGGAACTGAAGAAAAGAACGAAGATTTGGGCAATTTTTTTTGCAAAGAAGTTTGCCAGAGCGAAGTACAAGTGTTAACTGTATGACACGTGTGTGAAAATGTTGATCAAGTGCTCCAGAGACTCGAGATTTGCGAAACATGTGAAGAATTACCAGATTGATGAGATTCATTCGGGATGGCGTGAGGCCATTGAGTCTTCTCTTAGGATGGGGTGGAAAGCTGAAAGGACAGACGAGTGTAGAAAAGCGGAAACTTTACTCGTAGGAAGAGCTGGAACAGAATTGTTGACCAGAAGATGAACCAGATACTGGAAAGGACATTGAAAGGGATAGTGATGTACTGACAATCTGATTGTTTGTGATAGATAACCGAAAATAGGAACGAGGAACTCGTAGCTGTATGGATTGGGAAGCATGGAGTTGGACATCCACTCTTTTGCAACGAGGTGAGCCATCTCCTTACCTATTTTGTAGGTGAAATCGAGGATGAGATGGTGAGATTGGGAGCGACAGAAGCTCAAGAATGGATCCATCAATTCAAGATAAGAATGATGAATTTGAATGAATGGATGATGACGCATGTTGAATGATTCTAGTGCATCAAGATTCCCATATGAATGAGATGATTGGATATTGTGGTGAGTGCATCAAGAGTTCCTGCGGGATGACATGGCTACACAGGGATCTAGGTGCATCAAGACTTTTGGGCGGATGAGATGACTAGATTATTGAAACATTGTGTTCAATATGAACTAAGTGTGTGAATGAAGAACTTTGAAATAGGAATTTCCGAAGATGAATTTGAGTTATGTATGAGATTAATGTTCTTCAGAAGAAATTGCTAAACGTGTGTAGATAACAAGTGAAATCGATGATAATGGATGACGAATTTGGAGCAATGACAACTCAAGAATGAACCCATAAGTATCATGAATTTTGAATGAAACTAATGGAAGAACCTCTTATTTGTGAACAGATAACAGGATTAAGAATGAGATTATGATTTTGGAGCAGTGAGACAGCTCCCGAATGAACGTGATATCGAATCATGAAATTTGAATCACCAGTGATTCAATGAAACTGTCACGAGCGTATCAAGAGTTATTGCGGGATGAGATGGCCACACAGCTAGAACTGAATGATTGGACCACGCTGTTCACTTAGTGATGGATTAGGATCCCCCAAAAATGAGTATTTGCACATGACAGAGTTGGAGTACAGATGGGATGATCACTCGCACGAACCAAATCCATGGACGTGATCACGATATGGGATTAGTTGAATTGACATGAGCGAGGTCCGGTGCGGATCTAGATGTGATTGCTAAATACGTCACAAGGAATCACGATCCTAGATTCTATGTGAATGTGATCTGCTGACTGTGATCTGAATGTGAACTGATGTGATTGTCGTCTTTGAACAAGTGTTAGATTTGTGTCTTCTTGTGTGTCGGTACTTAGAGTCAAGTGTCTATTGAACTGGTTTATGGCTTATGTCTGGTTTTGCAGGTGTAATCGAGGGCGATTACAATTCTTTCAAGAGATGTCGCAAAATGATGACGTGGCAACACTACCTAGACACACACATGTCACACACACACACAGCAGATGACCAAGCCCGCGGCAGATGTGCTGACGGTCACAAACTGGTAACGTGGCTGACCTCCGGACATAAACACACACGCGCTGATTGCTGACATGGTAGCATGGACAGCCTGTACGGACGCTCGCAATTTGCGCTGACTGTTGACGTGGCAGATTTTCGCAAAAGGCGTTGACTACTGACGTGGTAGTATGTACGGATTTTCGCAATTGACGTTGGCAGCTTTTGGAAGACCAGTTGCTTTTGGGAACTTTGCTTTTGAGTTTAACTTTTGGGGCTCTACTTTTGCACATCCCTTGTAAGAATAAATAAATCCTTTGGAACTTACTCCTGAGAGCATCTGGACGTAGAGTCTGAGAGTGAGTACCCGCGGACTCTCTTGTACTTTGCACATAGATTAATATAAAAACAAATACCGAAAGGGGCGCCAGTCTTTGGGGCCAATACCTCTTGGCACGGAACTACGCCGTGCCGTGTCGTCTTTTGTGAACTGTTTGAAGTGAATCTCTGCTGTGTCGCGGTAGAATCTTGACTTGGGGTGTCCAAGCTTGTTATAGTGGTATCAGAGCACGACTGATTTCTCTTCTACCGGGAAATCCGATCCCTTTTTTGCGACACTTATGGATTCCAACAAGAATCAGTCGACTTCTTCTGCATATGCTGATGCGGGTGAAGATCAAGAAGAAGATTCAACCGAATTAACAGAGAAAGAGTATGGACCACCTCGGCCTACTCAGTACGAACTTCAAGAGATGGAACGCCTACAACAAGTTGACGAGTGCACAAAACAGATGATCAAATTTGCGAAAGATCCTCAGTTTGCAAATTTCTTGTCTCAGCAATCCATCGCTGAAGTGCACACTCGATGGTAGAAAGCCACCTAACCACCCATCAAACCGGCAATTAAGAAACCCTCTTCTCTGAGGATGTTTACAGAACAAGAACTGCAAGAGGTGGTTCAGACTCAGATCAGTCAGCTTTTGGACGCAAACAATCAATCCAAAAAGCAAGTGAAAAAGCGCAAGAAGGGGACTGACTACCCTATTTATTTGGGCCGTCAATCTTCTTTTGCATATGCAAGAAAGCAGAAGAAGCGTGTACGATTTGAAGGACTACCCAGTTCTTCTTCTTCCTCTTCTTCTGGTAGTTCTTCTAGCTCTTATGACTCGAGCGAGGAGGACAAAAAAGGCAAAAATTGAAGCAAAAAGCAAAGCTTTGGAAAGGGCAAGAAAAAGGCAAAGAAACCCAGATTCTGCCCGGTTTCTGATAGCTCTACAAAGAGTCATCCTCTAACAGTTTGGACTCAGATGACCATATGTTTTATGCAAAGAAGAAGAACTTCTACAAAGCCAACCAATATGACTTCCTCAAAGATAAAAACAAGAAAGCAAAAGAGTTTAAAAAAGGTGGACAATCGATAAAATTTGAATCCTTTTTTGGACTCCGAAATGCTCCAAGGGCTTTGGTCTTCATTCAGTTGTTTGACATCGCCTTCTCTGGAGGGCATTACTCATAGCACTCCAAGATTAGGAGGGATGCATCTTTTCTTTAAGGAAATGCCCGAACATGGTGGCCCACTCTTCTTTTGAGGAAGGAAGCTCCAATCAAGTGGTTGAAATTCAAAAGGCTCTTCATTTCTTCTTGGCTGACCTACGACTACGAACGGGATATACGAACCGCTTGGAACCATCTTCAGAGGACCAAGGAGATTCTTTGGACGCTTATTGCGAGAGATTTTGGGACTCTTTTCTACCAACCTCTTCATTTAAGAAGGTCTGTTTTAAGGAACAGATCGAGCGGTTTTGCTGCGGACTCCCTACAGAGATCCAAGACTACTCCCTTGAACAAAAGTCAAAACTCAGTCGAGAATTAATGGGTCACGCGAAACGGGGTTTCTCGATACATTCGACTTACCCCACTCATGAGATTTTGACTGAGAGAACCCGACAGACCTCTAACAATGAAAGTAGAAAGAAAAAGAGCTCCCAAGAAAAGAAGGATAAGGATACACGACCCCGGCTCACTTTTCGAGAGAGGGACAATTATACCAGAGAGGGGAAGTGTTTTGGTTGCGGGGAACAATGGGCACATCTCCGCAAAGTGCCCCAAAAAGGCACGACAAGAACATACTAAAGACAGGCCAGAGAGTTCTAGAGCAGCAGAGGAACATGGCAGAAAAGGAAAGATGAAAGTAGGAGTGGTACCAAATTGCATGGGTACTGACCCAAGCCTGATTGATGGAAGTATAGAACTTTGCCGATCTTGGGGCAAAGTGAAAGATCAACAAGCTCTGATTTTCTTCGATGGGGAGGAGCGAAGGCCAACTTCATTTCACCTTAATTGGCGGCGCAGCTCGAGATTACACCCGACAGGATGAGACCACCAGCTGAGGCAGTTCTAGCCGCACTTGGACAGGACACAGCCATTACACCTGTCATTAGCAAACTTCGGTGGTATTTAAGGCACGAGGACTTCTACATAATGCCCTTGGAAGGTTGTGACGTCCTTCTAGGAGTCCCTAGGTACCATAAGAACAATGCCGTGGTCGACTATCGGGCAAAGAAAGCAACCTTGAAGAATGAAAAGGGCTGAAAAATTGTACTTGATGTAAAACTGAAGGGCAAGTCCGTCTCTATTGTATCGGCTTCAGCTATTTCAAAATTAATGAAATCCAACCTCTTTGTTTACTCGATCTACTTGAAAGAGTTAAATGATGAACATAGAACGAATATGTTTGAACTTGATAAAGAACACCAAGATTTTCTCCACACACATGCTGATTGTTTCTCTGAGGGGTTGCCAGGCGAGTTGCCCCCATCTCGACTCGAGGATCACACCATTGATCTGATTCCTGGAAGCACACCACCGAACCGGCCACCTTACCGTGTTAGCCGAGCCCAGAATGAAGAGATCATGAACCAAGTGAAAGACCTTCTGGAAAAGGGTCTTATCTAGTTGAGTACTTCACCCTATTCCTCTCCGTTGTTGATATTAAAGAAAGGTGGATCTTGGAGAATGTGCATTGATTACAGATCTCTCAATAAAATCACCATCAAGAACAGATTTCCGATTCCAAGGATCGATGATATTCTTGACAGACTTCAGGGATCCTCTTGTTTCAGCAGGATTGATTTGAAAAGCGGATATCATTAGATTCGAATCGTTCTGAGAGATGTCTACAAGACAGCCTTCGATTCTGGACGAGCTTCGGTTTGTACGAATTTTTGGTGATGCCTTTTGGCCTTACCAATGCTCTAGAGACTTTCAACCGAATGATGGATAGGATTTTCAAAAAGTATAGATCATTTGTCGGCACTTTCTTTGATGACATTATAGTCTTTTCTTAGGATGAAGCAGAACATAGACACCATCTGCTAGATGTTAGGAATTGGATTGTACTAGCTATGGTGGATGAAAGAGAAACATAGCGTCAATGCATGAGTGTGTGTGTAAGCAAGGTTATCACTCAAGTGAATTAGGTTCCAAGATAGAATTAGCTTGGACTCATGAACATAACATTGAGTATTGACTTAGATGAGCACAAGCTCACCATAGACAAGCATGTAGTGCAAAATGGAGTTGTTTATTCATTTATGAAATGAGCTTTAAGTAGCTCTACAGCCTTGCTCCACAGTATGTGGGATAAATCCACTCTCCTCTCCTTGACTCACACCTTAGGACAAATCTCACACTTTACAATCCTCCCCTTGAGGTTTGGACTAAGACAAGATACTGAAATGTATGATCCACATAGGCTAACAAAATCCACATAGGATGGTGATATCCACACAGGAAAATAAAGTCCACAAAGGATGGTGATGTCCACACAGGATGATAAGATCCACACAGGAAAAATCCACAAAGGATGGTGATGTCCACATAGGATGATAAGCTGGTATCCACACAGGAAAAAGTCCTCCCCTATAAGTAGAGAGTCTGCATCTTCAAAATGGGTCTTCATAAAAGGCAACGTTGCTCTCGTCTTCATCCTTTTTGTCTTCTACTATGTGAGCTGATCCTCTGTCAGGTCTCTTGCCTTCGTTGCTTCTACTGCTGCTGCTTGCTCCACTGCTACTACTTCCACTTGAGTAGCACCGAGAAGGAGGGTGTCCCTTCCTACCACATTTGTTGCAAGGTTTGTTTGTGTAGCAGTCTTTCGCTACGTGTCCCATTCTTCCACATTCATAACATTTTCTTCCGTTTGTTGATGTCGATGGTGAATATCTTCCCCTTGAAGATGTTGCGATAAAAACTCCTCCTGATGAGGTGAGTGAACCTCTTTGCTTTCTTTCTTCTGCTTGGACTGAGTTGATGACATCTTGAAATGGTGGTGTGGTTCTTTTTCTTCAAGAATTGTGACTAAGTGGTCATAAGAAGGTGGAAGTGCACTTAATAATATGGCCACTTTGTCATCTTCTGGTACTTCGACTTGGATGTAAGTGAGCTGTGTGACAATGCTCTTAAACCTATTCACTAAACTAGCAATGTCCTCTCCTTCAATCATAGTAACTCTGTAAAGCTGTCTTTTAAGACTAACTTTGCTTCTTTTGGCCCTAGCTCCAAAATTACTTTCTAGGAAATGCCATGCATCATGTGCATGCTTACATTCATCTATGAAATGCACGTAGTTGTCATGCAAGGAGGTGATGATGATTTATAATGCTTGTTCGTCTTTGGCCAAATTCTGTGCACTTGCTATGAGAGCAGATGCCCTAGTGTGCACTCCATCGGGTTCGGCTTGTTGCTCTAAGGCGGTGCTGATGACAGACCACAAACATTTTTTCATAAGGTAGCCTCTTAACTTCGTTTGCCAAGTGTGAAATCCCTCCCCATTGAATTTCTCTATTCCCTTGTCCCCCATTTGTGCCAATAGAGGGGTCTTAGCTTAGGAGACTCTCCTAGCCAGTGTCTGCCTCTTTACACGGTGCACAAATAAAGAAAGATGATTATTTATTTGCAAGTTTATTGTGCAAGATTTCAATTTTAATGTCATCTTAATAAAAAATTCTCTTAATGTGAAGTACCTCTTCACTCGAGGTGAAGTCACCCTTCACATACACCTTTGAGTTCTTCTTTGATGACTGGAATGAGCCTTCGAAGTTGGCTTTGGATGCTTTTGCAGCTCCCTTTTAAAAGCTTTGTATGCTCGAAGAAGCCTCTTTTACCTTTCTTCTTTAGGGCTTGAGGCCGCCTTTGAATGCCGGTGTAGAAGCTTTGCAAAACTTTGAGGTTTGAGGGGGTTAAAATGACTTGAGAGGGATGGCCACACAGTGGGAACAAGGCCTTGAGCTTGGGAGCTTTGAGGTCTTGAGGTAGTAACCTCGCGGGACTGTCCCCTTGAGGAAGTTGGAGGTTATGGAGACACTTTCTTGATTATGCTTGTGGGAGCAGGCTCTTAAAAGGTCGGGGCTCTTGAGGCCGGGAGCAGCGCGGGAAGGAGGGCCCAAGAGGGGCGGAGATTGAAGCCGGGCAAGCGGGCAGTTCTTCGGGCAGTCCAGGCAGAAAAGGGCAAGGCAGGCATGGCCGGGCAAGCGCGGTCAACCACTGGGCAGCGGGCAGCGCCGAAGAGAAGGAAAAAATCCGCGCGCGTGAACGCTCTCTAGCGGACCCGCCAGCTCAAAAAGATTGTTTTTGATGCGCCTTCTCAGGTCCGCTGGACTTGCCCGATTTAGTGTAGCCAAGTTGAATCTTGGACCCCACAAGCCAACGCCCCTTTTTGTGGTGCACTAGCCAACAAGGCCCATGTGCTTGCTTGTGAAGAACCCCCCGAAAAGTAGGTTGTTAAGTCAAGCTCGGCAGTCCCTTTCCCACACAAACTCACACACACACACACACCTAATAATAGGCAATATTGAAGATAGCTTTAATGGAGTTCTCGGGCTCGGCTTGTAGAGATTGAAGGTTCTATGGAAAGCTTACGAGGAAAGCTTCAAGATGAGATGATTAAAGCTTGATAAGTGCAAAATCGGGAAGATTAATTGAAGATGCAAACAACTAGAAAATTGACACAAAAATTACTAGAAATGCAATAATTGGATACTAATCTTCTCCCTAATCAAGTCTATCTAGCCATGGAGGGTAGTGGCCTCTTCGGTGTGCCAAGGACATGCCCACACATAACTAGATTAGTGCTTAATTAGTGAGATGCAACTAGTTATGAAAATGTCAATGGGCCGCAACAATGAAATGCTAATCGATCTAATGGAGATGCTAATGATTAACACACACTAATGCATAATGACAATCCTAGCTAGCACACCATGGCTCTGATACCAAATGTTAGGAATTGGATCCTGCTAGCTATGGTGGATGAAAGAGAAACATAGCATTAATGCGTGAGTGTGTGTGTAAGCAAGGTTATCACTCAAGTGACTTAGGTTCCAAGATAGAATTAGCTTTGACTCATAAACACAATCTTGAGTATTGACTTAGCTTAGCACAAGCTCACCATAGACAAGCATGTAGTGCAAAATGGAGTTTTTGTTTATTCATTCATGAGATAAGCTTTAAGTAGCTCTACAGCCTTGCTCCACAGTATGTGGGATAAATCCACTCTCCTCTCCTCGACTCACACCTCAGGACAAAGCTCACACTTTACACTAGAGGTCTTTCAGGCATTGCGAGATCAGAAGTTAGTTATCAATGCCAAAAGAGTGAATTTTTCTTGCCGGAGATACACTTCTTGGGACACATCGTCTCAGCAGCAGGAGTATAGATGGACCCGGCCAAGATTGAGACTATACGTGATTGGCTAGATTTGAAGAATGTTCATGAAGTTAGAAGCTTCTTGGGCTTGTGTTCTTACTATTGGCAATTCTTTTGAAAGTTTGCAGAGGTAGCTTCCCCTTTGCACATTCTGACACAGAAAGAAGTCCCTTTTTTGTGGGGACCCATAGAGGTGACTGCCTTTCAGACACTGAAAGAGATATTGACTATTGGACCAGTATTGACTTTTCCGAATTTGCAAAAGTCATTTGAAGTATATTGTGATGCTTGTGGTCGTAGTCTGGGAGCGGTCTTAATGCAGGAAGGCCATGTGATTGCCTATGAAAGCAGATTGTTTTCAAGGCCAGAATTGACAACACAGATTTATGAGAAAGAGCTTTTGGCAGTGATCCATGCTCTTACTCAGTGGTGACATTACCTACTGGAGCCGATTTCACGGTCTTCATTGATCATCAGAGTTTACGCTACTTCTTGTCACAGAAGTAGCTTTCAAAAAAGCACATGCGGTGGGCTAACATCTTGTCACAGTTTCACTCCCAGATTGTCCATGTACAGGGCCAAAAAACATTTTGGCAGATGCCTTGTCTCGGAAGCCGCTAGTCTTCACTATTTTCGCGATTCTCATAGAAGCTTCGAGGACATGGTTGATCAGTACGCCATAGATACGGATTTTTTCGATGTATTCAATCGAATACAGAATGAGGAGGTGGTAGCGGGATATTCCATACGGGATGGCCATTGGCTACTTGATGAAGAAAATGATGTTGTGCATCACACAACCGTTGAGGGAAAACGTTCTGACTGAATGCCATTGTCCACCTTTTACGGGTCACCGCGGCATCGACACCACCTCGAAAGGTGTGGAGCGTTACTTCTTTTGGCCGAGACTCAAGAAGGATGTGGACGACTTTGTACGCAGCTGCTTAGTATACCAAAAGGTCAAGATTAATAGGCATAAGGCACAGGGATTGTCACAGCCTTTACCCATTCCCACCCGCCCCTAGGAAAGTATTGCAATGGATCTCATTTTTGATCTCCCGAAGACACAGAGTGGGCATGATGACATTTGGACTGTCATCGACTGATTTAGCAAGAAAGCTCACTTCATTCCAGTGAAGAAAACAGTCAAGCCAGATTATTAGCGAGACTGTTCACTGCACATATTTTTAGACTTCATGGCATGCCTGAAACAATTGTTTCTGACAGAGATCCCGGATTCATGAGTTTGTTTTGGAGGGCTATTTGAGAGAACATTGGCACACGGTTGCAGTTCTCGTCATCATACCACCCGTCGACAGATGGGCAATCTGAGATTGCAAATTCAGTTGTTCTGTATTTATTGAAGTCTTACATTTTTGATCAAAAGACTCAATGGGAAATTTTTTTGCCCTTCGTAGAATTTGCCTACAATAACACAATCCACTCTTCGACGGGGAAGGCGCCATTTGAGATCATTGAAGGTGCTCCGAAGGTTCCACCTTTCGTTAGCACGAAAGGTAAGATTTTTGAAGCCGATCAGTACACGAGGGACTTGGACACCGCTTTTGCCAAGGTCCGAGAGGCTTTAGCGAAATCTCAGGAACGACACAAGAAGGCAGCAGATTGACACTGGCAGGCCCGCTGCTTCCGCATTTTTGAGGCTCGTCTTTGAGACCGTTTGAGATTTCTGGCTGGAGCTGATCCATACTCTCAGGGGACAGTTCGAGAGACTTCAAGGCAGCTCCAACAGCATGCGGGATCGTAGAGAGGCGTTCCTTTGACTCTGGCGCCCTGGGCCTTTCTTCACCATGGTCCAGGGAGTGCTCAGATGGCACTACCGTCCACCTATGTGGCTTTTCCCTCCTCCCATCTCTTGATTTAGCCATCATTGTACATATGCTGTTTTTTCATTGGGAGAGTCTCCCCTTTTGATTTTTGTAGCCCTCTCTAGTAGAGGTGGTTGTAGCCCTATGTGCAGTTTCATTAACTAATAGAAGGATCTTTTTCTCGGAAAAAAAAAATATGAAGACAAGAACTGGCTCGTGATCCGGTGGGTACCTCGAATCCAATCTAGAACACCTGCAATGCCAAACACATGGACAAGGCACACGTGTGGAGAAGAGAGATCACTGAGGTAGAGAGAGAGAGGACATCTGAGAATGAGAGAAAGAAAGAGAGAGAGATCAGGGAAAGGTTCTCAAATCTCCATGCTGATAACGATCTGGTCATACAAGTGACCAAGGGTGGTCCGGCATAGAACTGACATGCCAATGGATAGACCCAAGGGCGCACACAACCGTGACTCCTACTAACACTGACAACTTCTCTTGCACAAGAGACCACTGCCACCGTCTCGTCATGGGCTTCCCTAGCCTCCCATGGAACCGAGGCTCTTGTGGGATCTCCTCCTGGCAGGAAGTCTGATTTGAAGGAAGAAGGAACTTGATCGGGACTGCCCTATGGTGTGGCTGCCCCATCTAACCTCCCATGAAACCGAGGCTCTCCCGGGATCTCCTCCTGGCAGGAAGGCTGATTTGAAGGAAGAAGGAACTGGATCGGGGCTGCCCTATGGTGTGGCTGCCCCATCTAGCCTCCTCTGGAACCGAGCCTCTCGCAGGATCTCCTCCTGGCAGGAAGGCTGATTTGAAGGAATAAGGAACCGGATCGGGGCTGCCCTATGGTGTGGCTCCCCCATGACGAACATGGATCTTCTCCTCTCGTGTGCCTGTACCAATGATGGAGGTGCTCTGCATTTTCCAAATCATTGTGCCTCCATGCATCTGCATTGGGAAGAAGAAAACGCTAGGGATGTTGTGGAAAACACTAGCCCGATCCCTTGCTGCCCATGATGAAAACGCTGGGCTAAGTGTTGCCAAAAACAGTGTGCATAGCATGCAGGGTAAAAGGCTTAAAAGGAATGGTATCCGGATCATTTCCCAACTCTGAAGTGCTCCACCCTCGAGGAAAGAGTCGGAAATTTGCACCCCCGGTTATATACCACATGCTAGAAACTCCAAGCTTCTATGGAAGTCCAAGGAAAGGGGCCACCGAGGCTACTGAGGAACTATATGTATGATGAGGAAGAACCAACGATCTGCACCAACCACCATATAGAATGATGAACTGCTAAACTGTATCTGAAGGAAATTCATCGAAACTGAGAGTAAAAAACTGGTACTGATCTGCCTGGAACACCACCCAAAAGAATATCACCCCACTCTCAGAATGAATTGGGAACAAACATCCAAGAGAAAAGGAAACACACATCAATAGTGAGAGTGCAGCTAACACGGCAAGATCAAAGGAAGATCCTACTTCTAATCTCTGTAAGAGAAGAACAAGGTGCTGTAGAAAGCCACCAACTAGACTGTCAACCCTGTCCGCTGCACATGGAACCACTGGTATGGTATGGAAGTAGTGTGTACGAACTAACTCTCAAGTTGGCTCCACATCCCCCTATGAAGGGAGAACACCCGAACCATGGATAACTGTCATAATAGTCTCTGCTTGTGTAATTGGATCACCGTGGATAGGTGAATCCGAAAGGAAAATATAATATACCTGTGGAACTTGGAACCAAATCTGGGAGAACCAAGAAAACTGTCTTCCCTCTTTGAAGAATGCCATGGTTAATTGTAAGTGGTTCCTAGTCCGAGAAGGACCACTATCCATCTGCACGGAAGATAACGTGCCACATTAAGGATAAGGTAAGTAGATGCGTCTTGAATGGTACAATCTCCAAGTATCAATTTGGCAGACAAGGCATATGAACTACTGCTCGGATGCACTGGGAAGAGCATTCGTCACACCACAAATCCGAAAGACAAGGCAGAACCGAAATGGCTAAAGGAAAACATTTGCTAAGATAAAAATTACACTGTGGGCTCAAGAACACCATCCAAAGCCACAAGGAATGGGCAAAGGAAACCAAGGACTGGAAGACACCATGCGTGGTACTCGGCTGAATGGAGCACCGGAAGTCGACTGAAGATAATATAACCTGGAAGCCCCCTATGAAAGAGAAGTATCCTCAAAAGTAGGTAACAACTAACTCAACCCACGTTGGAATAGAGCAAATACTGTGACTGAAAGCTCAAGAGCTAAAGATGAGAACTTTCCCAAAGACAGGGAGTCCCCCTCCCTCTCAATCCTAGGAAAAGAGAATAAGTGCCACCAAAAAGAAATTTGAGATAACCTGGTGTAAAATTGCTTCCTTTGTAAATGAATAGCAAAGCCTGAATCTCATGGAACTCGAGACTCAAAGAGAATCACACCATCGGTAAACTCAGACTGCTAAGAATAGGAAGACCTGAAAGGTCGTCACCTTAGGATCATGTTTGCCAAAAAAGCCGTCGAGGTCCAACAAGACCTATCTACTGAAGCGAACTCTTTGAGATCAAACCAAATGTCTGCCACATCTTTGCATTTGCCAAGATCAAACCTATAGGTACAATCCAATACAATATGCCAAACTGCATACAGACTCGGAAAGTACGCATACTCCCACTATTGTAACTTGCTTCCTTAAAACCTTCATAAAAAACTATCCTTTGTACTTGTGCTGAAGAGAACATACCCACCACTGAATTGTGCAATTAATATCCAATACTCAACCTAAGTCCAATACTCAAAGGGAGAGTAAATGAACCGGCTCAGGGAACAAGCCCATGAGGAACGCTGGGGCTGATTTATAACATGCCAAAAAGCTGGGCAAAAGACTGCAAGGGAAGAACCTGCTATACTAGCCAGCCGTGGCCAAATCTGCACACCTGAAGAAGGGCTACCCCCAAGGTTGGATCTCTCTAAAGGGATGTATGGAAGAAGCATCCAGATGTTGCTGACTACGGGAGTAGGAACTAGATGTCCCCGCCAATTGTCGACACTACTTGCAAACGTGTCATCCAAAGGATCTCGACAAATCTGCTGTTGATTATAAAAAAAACTGCCCATTGAACGTTGCAAACCTGTTCTAGAACTGGTGATGACAAGTTCACTAGAAGTCGTAATCACAAGAGGGCCACACTACCACCGGCGAAAGGAGAGAACATGGAGATAGGAGACGTCCACACTCCATGAAGGCCTCCTCAAACTGTTGTCATTGTTGGCTAAGGGTCTGGCACAATATGCTCCACCTCTAAACCTCATCCAAGGGAAGTCGGATGATCAAACTCGAAGTGGTTATGGAGATAGAAGTATCCCCCTCTTACTATCAAGGCCAAATCCAACACATGCACTATAACCTGCACCGGAATTGCTGCATACCGGATAAACAAGAGTCTACTAAAGCTGGAACTGGAACTTTTATCCTTCAATGGAAAATGAAAACTCAAAGAACATCCTCTGCTTCAAGATGGAAAGAGATTCCTCTCCATCATCCTCTATCCGTAATCTAGTACAAAAGTGCAATTGAATTATCAACCTGCTATCCAAAGGATAGGAAGCTCCGTCGACAATTCCAAGAAAGATGTGCATTTGCAAAAGGCAAAGAAAATCTTCCAATCCATTATCCATCTCCTCGAAGAAAACGCAGTCATAGGAGACTCCTCCAAAAGGGATCCAACAACCGCATGCTTGCTCTCCTTGCGGAAAAGCACTGTAACATGACTCCATTTGGGATAACCAAAGCAATCCAGCACTGCCACTCATTCTGAAGCCTCCACCAAGAACGAACCGGATCGAGGCTGCTCTATGGTGTGGCTGCCCCATGACGAACATGGATATTCTCCTCTCGTATGTCTGCACCATGATGGAGGTGCTCTGCATCTGCCAGATCATAGCGGCTCCATGCATCTGCACTGGGAAGAGCCCCTGCCCTGCCTATATACTTGACAGAGGCCAGGTCGGCCAGCTTGCAGCCCAGCCCTCACGACCTGGAAAATGTAGGGAAATAGGGAAAAATGGCACTAGAAGCCTAATGGGCTGCAAGGAAAAATACCAATAGGGGTGGGAAAAATACTCCCACCCTGCAGGAGCCTAATGGCCATGGAACAGAGCCAAAACTGGAGGTAAACATGGCTAGAGACGACATGAGAGAACAACCTCACATTGACCGAGCACAGCCACAAAACAGCCCCCACTCCCTAATCTGCTCCTGGGAGATATCGGAGCTACCACCGGACATGAATATAAACTCTAACACCAAAGGTGGGTCAAATGGTCTCTCGCTTGCTGGAAAAAACTTTGCTCTTTGGCCTATACAAAATGTTCACTATATATACTTTATGGATATCATGTTAAAATGTGCAAACCTTTCTAATGACTACGATGTTTATTAAGATAAGTACATGCTTGGTTTGGATTGAGAACTAACTCGATTGGAGCATAGTGATTTTTGTTGGTTCTAAAGTTAGTTAACAAATCAAAGTCTTGTCGTACTTTACGTACTTTTTATTGGAGAGCATATGATACTACATACCATACCACACGGTATCGTATGTATCATACGCATGGAGCTACCTTGTTTTAATGAGGGGAGTGTCTAAACTTGTACAATTTTGACCTTTTTTGGAAAGACAAGGAAACTATTTACTTCTGCTTGGGATGATATCGTTTGTGATATGCATTTTCAAATGCATTTGTAACTGTTCTATCTTGCACTTCTTTTACTATAGATCTTTGGATGAAACAGTGGCAGGAGCTGATTGGGCTTTGGGTATTTCCTTGGGACGCTTGATTAGCAACACTCATCACATGGTTTTAGCAGTAATTATACTCAGAACCAGTTTGATTGCTACATTGATATCTCTGAGTTGAGATTATTTTTGGCAGGAGAAGAATAGTGATAACCTTTTGCCCTCTGTCGGCATGAGAATAAAGCATTCGCAAAACAACAAGCCATGCACAGTAATGGATGATTATTGCCTTGAGGCAATTGGGATAGTGCTAAACAGATTTGAAGCCTCTTGCAGGAGCTGTCCTGGAACGAGGGTGACCCCTATTTCGTTTTGGAGCAGGTTTGGTACTCGAGATCAAGGTCACTTGCAGTTGATATAGAAAGGACCATTGTGGTGGTTTAAGGTTATGTGGTGTCTTTTGCTGTTTCGTATCTTAATACTCATACACATACATATCCTCATGGTAAGATGGTCATTCACGCATCAAGTGGACAGCTTTGTGGTGCGAATTTTAGAACTTGCCTAGAAGTGTGGCATCCAAGCTTCTGCCCTCAAAGGCAGAGGTAATCTCTAGACTAGCAATTGTTTGTGTTGATTATGTTATCCTATTAGAACATACTATTTGATGGACTCTTGATCCAACACTTTGGATAACTCAAGATTGAATGCCTGTTAACTTTCGGCTTCTGGTTTTTAATAGCCCAGGTTGTAATGCAATGGTGACAAGCTGATACTTCCTTCGGTTGACAAAAAAACCACAAACAAGTACCAAAAACCAAGCCATTTAGCTTGGCTTAGAAAGTTTTATCATAAAAACAACTTGCCAGTTGGCTTGGCTTAGAAAGTAGCTTAGCTTTGAGTCACTCACACATCACATACTCAGGGGAACACTATGACATTTGGAGCACATTACCGCTCAGATAGACGCAGAAAAACAAAGGAAAAGTTTAAGGCAAAAAGTCTCGGGAGCGGTAATGCTGGAGTCAATACTCGCGATAATGGTCCTTCAACAAATATCGCGGTAATTGGCCTGACTACATTTCCGCGTGTATTTTCGTACTTTTTACCGCCAGTATTACCGCGACGATTACTTCAATCGGGAGTATTTTTAAAAAAAAGCAAATGACCATTTGGATGGTCCTTGGTTGGTAGGACCCATCCAAATGGTCATTTGCCTTTTTTTTCTTATATATTTAATAAATAAAAAACAACAATTTCATTGCACCAAAACTTTGGACCAAAATCAAATGTTTAATTATATTGGAGAAACTGTTCAAAAACAACAATTTCATTGCACCAAAACTTTGGACCAAAACGAAATGTTTAATTATATTGGAGAAAGTGTTCATTACAAAATTGCCCAAATAGGCGATGCATGGCGACTATACAACTGTGGCCAAAAGAAGACTTTGGGCCAAAATCAATAGTTTAATTATATTGGATATTACAAAATTGCCCAAATAGGCGATACATGGGGGCTATACAACTGTGGCGAAAAGAAGACGCGCGCGTGGGCCCAAAAACACTTGGAGGATTGAGCTACTCGGATCCTGAGACCTCTCGAGGGACTCCTTGAGTCTGGAAAAGAAAAAAACAACAAAACCTTTAATTAATACAAATGGATACATAAAGCTGCATGCAATGATTTTTTTAAAAAAGTTCACACTTACAGGCTGTAGTGTACGACATGCATTTTCAAATTCTTCGCGATTAATTTTGTTGTTTTCATACAGCCAGCACCATGTCTGATATTCGGAGTGGCTCTCTCTGTATCTCTGGATCTCTCGGCTTGGACGGATCATAGTAATATTTTTTTGTATATCAATTAAAAAATATCACAAACCTAACCTTATTACCACAAATTAAATCAATTCAAATGAAAATACGCACAACACAAATTTATCTTTCCATGCTGCTTTTCCGCCCGAGCCGTAATGCGTGGGCGTTTGCTGCGCCCTCGCCTCCACCTGCCGAGTGTGCGCCCTAGCACCTGTCGCTCTCTCGTCCTCTAGCTCGCCCTGGGCTTTCTCCCACTCCTCATCGTGAACATTTCCCAGGGCGATAGTTGTGACCCTCAGATTCAAATGTTCGCTTTGCCGCCCTTCGCAAACTGAACTTCTTATTTTTCAAGAAATTCTTGATGTATTCCTCGAGCCACTGTCTGGAGAACTCTTCCACTTGCGGATTAGGGAACCGCATGAGAAATGTCGTGTGAATGTATGTCACGTCGGCTGGGTCCTGATCTTTGAAAGATTTAGAGCAATCTTGGTATGTCGAGTGGATCAGCTGGTTAAGGTGCCCTCGAAATGTCCTCCCCAAAGAGGAACCTAGATCCACCTCCCCCCCACGATGTATATAATAGTAGTAGCCAGGAGTGTCCGCGGCGGGCGCATTGCGGTCCTCATCCTCATGTGGAGCTCCAAGGGGTGAGCGAGGAGGTCAGGGTGTAAGAGGAGGTGAATCTGTAGCACTGCCCCCTCCACCACCAAAGCAGCACGAGCCACTACCTCGACGAGAGCGTGAGCCACCACTAAGGGAAGAGCGTTGGCCCGAGCCCGAACCGCTAGGTGGTGTAGGCAACGGATAACTCGACGGTGCAGGCGTGGATCGCTGCGAATGCAAGGTGGAGGGAGCTACCTGTGACGGGAAAGTCGAGGGTAAGGTGGAGGGAGGCCCACTGGGAGGCACACTCTACACGATCGGAGTGCCGACGCCCGGTGTCGCAAGCGGTGAGAGCCCATAGGCAGCCAACTGTGCTGGTGTGTATCGCCCTCGAAGACTCTGCTGCGAGGATAGCCACTCTGCCTGGGCGCGGTATGTCCTCTCGAGGTCGGGGTCGTGTGTTGCATCTAGGAACCATCGAAAGCCGAAGGTGGATTGTGATTGGTGGGAGAAAGACTACGAGTAGTAAGCATCAGAAGCGTCCTCATAAGAGAGGCCCTCGGCAAGAAAGTTCTCTATGGATCGATAGCCGAGCGTGGAAGAGGATGCCATATCCTACAATTTCACAAAAAAAGGGACCCTAATTAACATTGGATTCTAGTCAATGTGAGATTCTTCTTTGCATAGGATTCCTTCCTGCATAAGATTCCTTTTATCTCCTATTTAAGAAATGGTTTATGTGCTTATTTTTTTGCATCCATTTAGAGTGTGTGTGTGTGTGCTTCTAATTAATCTATTGTGTGTGTGCGTTAGTGTGTGAAAAAGAAATTAATCTAGTGTGTGTATGTTGGACCTTAATCTACTGTTGGGCTTCTCGGTGACCATTGGGGTCTCAATCAACTTCATTGCACACCCACATGGAGGTATGTTTTGGTATGTTAATGCTAATGGAGGTATGTTTTGGTATACTAATGCATGCCCAAGCACACACTAATGCAAGCGTTAGTGTGTGCTTGTAACGCATGCACACACTAATGCTTGCATTAGTGTGTGCTTGTGCACTAATTAGTGCTTGTGCACTAATTAGTGTGTGAAAACACACCAATGCATGCTTGCATTAGTGTGTGTGTGTGTAGAATGCATGCATTGTGCCTAAAATAGTGTGTGAAAACACACTAATTAGTGCACAAGCACACACTAATGCTTGCATTAGTGTGTGCTAGAGAGGTATGCACACACTAACGCGTGCATTAGTGCTTGGACACAAATTAGTGTGTGGAAACACACTAATGCATGCACACTAATGCAAGCATTAGTACGTGTGTGTGTGTACAATGCATGCATTGTGCCTAAAATAGTGTGTGAAAACACACTAATTATTGCACAAGCACACACACTAATGCTTGCATTAGTGTGTGCTAGAGAGGTATGCACACACTAACGCTTGTATTAGTGTGTGCTTGGGCACAAATTAGTGTGTGGAAACACACTAATACATGCACACTAATGCTTGCATTAGTACGTGTGTGTGTGTGTATAATGCATGCATTGTGCCTAAAATAGTTCATTTGTGTTGGTTCTTTTGTTGAGGGATGAAATCTATAAAGAGTTCATTTCATCCCTCAACAAAGGAGTGTTGGTTCTTGCATGTGTTTTGGTAGCTATTAACTCACAAGTTTGAGGGAAGACTCTTTTGGGAAGCCATGATTTTCAAACACAAAAAAATTCCTTTCATTTTTTCCTTTTTTCACTTCCCCTCTGCCCCCCTAAATATGATACCCCCTCCCTTATTTTTAAGCTTAGGAGATAAATTATTTGGGGCCTACCCTTAGCTTATACCTTTATGTAACTTGTTCAAAAAACCCCCTCCCCTGTACTTACGTGGTGCGGTTTCCATGGTGAATCCCCCGGGAATCAATGATTGGATGGATATACATCACAAGCGGAATTGGTATGGGTCATGTGAGCTACCACAAGTAGCATGTGGCTATCAAGTGTGTAGCATGTGGATAGAGAATGAGTAGCATGTGCGAGGCTTGATAGGTTCCATAGGAAAAATGTGACTATGCACATAAATGGTGCATGCTTGGCTTAAGAGTTTTTTCTCACCATGAGTGAAAGCTACAGACTTACCTCAACACCAATCTTGGATAATACTCTCTTCTCAGGCCGGGGAAGCACACTAAGATAGGTAAATCAACTTCCTCGACAAGAACATCAAAAGCTGGATCGAAACCCTCATCCCATTGTAAAAAATGGGCCTTGATTGCTCAAATGGCCAACAGGCTGATTAAAATGACCTTGCTTATCATCTGGAGAGTCTCAAACTTGATCTAGTAGTAGCCGCACCCGATGAACTACGTCGATGATATTTCCCACCTCCGAGAGAAAGCAAGTCTGGAGGAGATCACACACCTCGCCTCTCCTTGGCGGAATACCGATAATCTTTCAGATGGCAGAAGTGGCCTAAAGGTGATGTACCTCTGCTACAAGGCTCGCTTGCTCCGTTAGTGAAAGAGCAAGTGGAATGGTGAGCTCAACCGGATTGGGCGAGGAGGTTTTGCGTGCGTCCCTTTGAGCGGGTGTAGGAGCCTCCATCTAGATGTGTCTGAAGCCGAAGTTGGGGGTGTTGGAATTAGGGTTGCAGAGAAACACACAGCTTGGAGAAGACGAAGGAAGCTCAAGGCACACAATAGAGAGTGTGTTACTTAGTGTGCAATGGAAAGAAGGATAGCCCTAGAGTGATGGGCATATATACAATGCACGGGGGAAAAAACCTCCTAAAGAGGGGAAAAATGCCCCGGAGGTCCGAGTGTGTTTACACACATCACTACCACATGTATATGGTAACAAATCCCCCCTGGAGTGATGCGGTGAACGAGAGTTGGCACATGAGTAAAGGGAAGTGCCATGCTATGAGGACAGGATCAGTCCACAAAGGGGAGTAAGCCCAAAGCTTTGCTTACTCAAATATGTCACCATTCAAGAAAGCAGTAACAATGTCTGATTGATGTACATCCCTACCAAAATGAGATGCCAATGCACATAGAAAACGCACAGTATTCATACGACAAGTGGGAGCAAAAGTCTCTTCATAATCTATGCCTTTTTGGTGTGCATAACCCTTTGCAACAAGTCGAGCCTTATGACGATCGATCTCACCATCTAACTTGCGTTTCAACTTGTAAACCCACTTCGTACCAATGGCCTTTTTGCCAGAAGGTAAATCACATAAGTCCATGTGTCATTCTTTATAAGTGCATCATATTCTGATTGCATGGCAGCCATCCAATTTTCTGAATTTTGTGCTTCATCAAAAGTTAGAGGCTCCTCAACATCATGTAAGCTAGACACAACCAAAGCATAACAATCTGATGCATAAGATGCATGGTGAGAGCCTGAACGAGTACGACTAGACAAAGGTGCATCCAATTTACTGTCACGCAAAGTGTGCACCAGCCATTTTGGCATACCTCTAGCCTGCTCATTTTCAGCCCTTTCCTCATCAAGTACATCATGTACATCTGCATCAGTAATAGGCTGATCTAAAACATTTTCAGAAACCCCCATAGGCTGTACATTTGCCTCATTGGAACTTACATTTGTATTTCCACCACTGAAAAGAGGCAACAAAGTGTCATAAATGTCCTGTGAGCTTACATTACTGTCTCTAGTACATGATAGCAAGGGCTGAACAGAATCTTCCACAAACACTACATCCCGAGAAACCAGAATACGTTTTTTTTGCGGATGATACAACCTGTAACCTTTGCTTTCAGCACTATAACCAACAAAAATACATTTGACATCCTTATTATCCAATTTTCTGCGCTGCACTTGTGGCACCAAAGCATATGCCAAACAGCCAAAAACACGCATGTGCTCGATAGAAGGCTTTCTATCATGCCATGCTTCATATGGAGTAATAGACTGCAAAGCTTTCGTAGGACACCTGTTAAGTACATAAGTGGCACACATAATGGCCTCAAGCCAAAAAGAATGCGGCAAAGCTTGACTTTTGACCATACATCGTGCCATTTCCGTCAGTGACCTGTTTTTCCTCTTAGCAACACCATTTTGCTGAGGCACTGTACATTGGTGTTTTATCCCATGACTAGCCAAAAATGCATTAAATTCATGAGACATATACTCCCCCCCTCGATCCGAACAGAGGGTGCCTATAGTACATTTCGATACATTTTCAGCCATAGCCAGAAATTGTTTGAAGCACATAAAAACTTTGGACTTCGCTTTAAGCGGAAATACCCATGCATGCTTGGAGTAATCATCAATGAAAGTCACGAAGTACAGGTAATTTCCCAAAGACAGAGTTTGCATGGGCCCACAAACATCACTATGCACAAGCTGCAACCTGCATGTGGCCCGAACTGAACCATCCTTTGGAAACTTAGAATGCTGCATCTTACCCAAAATACAACCTTCACAAACATGTTTGACAGGTTCTTCAAGAGGTGGCAAAGAAGCAACCATATCAGATTTCTGCAAACGCAGCAAACTGGCAAAATTCAGATGACCAAAACGTGCATGCCAAAGTTTTGCATCTGAAATAGCCCTTGAATCTGCAACAGTATTTGCAAAATTTTGTCCACACTTGTCATACAAAGTGAGCTTATACATCCCACGGCACAAAAGGCCAGATGCAACAATTTCATCACCAAAGCTGAGATCATGAACTGTACATCTGTCATCCACAAATTTGACTACAAGTCCAAGCCTAGCAAGGGCGGATACAGACAAGAGATTCTTCTTGATCCTAGGTACATAAAGTGCATCAACAAGTATGAAGGAACTGCCATTAGCAGTAGTGAGCACAATCTTTCCAACTCCCTAAACTGGATAAGAGGTGTTGTTGGCACAAGTGACTGAATTCCCATGAGGGACAGACTCAAGAGAGGTAAACAATTCACGATGTGAGGTAATGTGCTTTGTAGCACCACTATCGAAATACCACACATGTGAATCTACAACAATTGACAAGCATGCATCATGGACAACAGGATTGTAAGTGCACTCTCCGCTAAATGCCCATTCTGCATCAACATCAGCAACACAGTCTCCTTTCAGAGAAGACTCAACAATGGCTACATTTGTAGTGGAACCAGCATTTGCAGTGGAACCACCCTCTTTCTTCTTAGCCTCTTTGGCCTTCAACTTAGGACACAACTTGATGAAGTGATCATTGGCTTTACAATAATGGCAACGCATCTTCTTTTTGCCCTTATCACCAGAATTGCCAGACGAAGTGTTGCCAGCAGAAGCATTAGGAACAGAATTTTTGCCACTCGTAGCAGAACCATAGGAAGTGGCTGCATTACTGTTACCACCCTTTCTTTGAGAAGCAATAAAAGCCTGTTCAACTGCACGCTGCCTAGTCCTGTTTTTTCTGGAAAGTGACTCTTGCAACAGCAATGTGCAAAATGCATCAAACTTGACAACTTCTGGATTTCCTTGGGTCGTAAGACTCCAAGTACTAACAAAAGTCTGGTAGGAATCTGGTAAGGCATCAAGAACAGTCTGCACAAGGGAACTGTCTGAAATGACTTCACCTGCAGAAATAAGCTGCTCATTAATATCCTTGACACTAGCAAGGAAAGTGTCCATATCATCTTCCTCATGCATAATCTTCGACTCCAGCTCTTTATGCAGCAAAGCAATTTTAGCCTCATTGCGGCTTGCATAAAGACCTCCTAAAATATCCCAAGCCTGTTTTGCAGATTTTGCTGAACGGATGTGAGGAACAATGGTGCGCTTCACAGACAACGCAATCAATGCATGAGCCTGCGCATCCTTAACATCCCAACGAGCTTGTTCTGCCGTAGGCAAAAAAACTCTAACAACTGCAATCCTTGCAGCAAGATCTGCAACATCCTCAGAACCAGGACGTACATCAATGCCCTGCACAATGTTCCAGACACCCTTTGACACAAGAACATGTTGCATCATATAAGCCCACATAGGGTAGTTGTCCCCATCCAACCTGTCCTCAGCAGCAAACATCTTGAACACATCGGTGTTGTTGTTGTCAGCCATGGTAAATGCTGCACCTAATGTGAAAACTGCCCGAAAATAGGAGAAACGGAGCGGGAACAACCTGTGCTATATAGCACAAACCGTAGAAGACTATAAGGCACCTGTTATGCAGAAAACGACAATGACAGAAATTTTGCACAAAATGACGAAATAGCCTGTGCAGTACTGCCTGTAGTGGAAACGGAGGCCGAAATGAGCCCAAAGCTTGCTAAAATCGGAGAAAGTGAGCAGGCGTGTGTTGGAGCAGCTGGCGACTAAGCCCGGGAGGACGTGACCTGCTCTAATACCAATTGTTGGAATTAGGGTTGCAGAGAAACACACACAGCTTGGAGAAGACGAAGGAAGCTCAAGGCACACAATAGAGAGTGTGTTACTTAGTGTGCAATGGAAAGAAGGATAGCCCTAGAGTGATGGGCGTATATACAATGCACGGAGGAAAAAACCTCCTAAAGAGGGAAAAAATATCCCGGTGGTCCTAGTGTGTTCACACACATCACTACCACATGTATATGGTAACAGGGGGGGTCGATGTCAAAGGTGATACTGCGTGTGCTCTCTCTCTCTCTCTCTCTCTCTCTCTCTCTCTCTCTCTCTCTCTCAACTATCGTGACCTAACCCTTCTCAACACAGCCGCCTGCAGAGTCTCCCCTTGGGCGAGGGCAGCCCTGTGGGGGGGCGTTACTCATCAGCCTCGCCCTCCCTCTCCCCAGCTCACGGCCCTGCTCTGGTGTCGACGTTCTGCCGCAGCTGCCTAAGTGGCGACTGTGCCGACGATCTGCTGCCAACCTTGCCAATCCGGAGTAAAGCCGACCCTGTCCTCGACCCCAAGGGTGGTTTTCGAACCTGCTTGAGGTCTGCGGCACGGGCAGCTTTGTGCAGAAATGTGTTGCCGGCTTCGACTCAACTGTGGTGACAAATCTCTGTGAAGGGAGATCCCCACACAAGGCATCTCACCATTTTAACACAGCGACCCCAACATTAGCGAAACCGGATTAAAGCCGACCCTGTCCTCGACCCCAAGGGTGTTGATGCCCGGCCGGCTTCGACTCAACTGTGGTAACGACCCTCTACGAAGGGAGATCTCCACACAAGGCATCTCACCGTTTTAACACAGAAAATCAGTGAAACGGAGTTTGCCGCACAAGCCTTGAGCCGCATTACACAGAAATACCCCAACAATCCGGTTCGACTCTCTGTGAATCGGTGCTTGCAGACATGACGACCCCGAAGACCCCCGCAAAAACACGGCCGAGTTTTGCCGCCATTTTAGTAGCTCCGAACAAATCTGACCGAATCGAGCGCCTCCAAGCAACCCTTGACCGGGTCATGGAAGAGAATCGTGACCTCAAAGCTCGCCTTTGCAAGCTCGAGACACGATTTGACTCCATGGTCGAGCTCGCCACCAACAAAGTGAAAGAAGTCGAAGTGAAGGCCGTCGAAACACACTCGGCAACAATTGCGAAGGTGAAAACATGCGTGGCAGCAGAACTTCGAGAACGACGACTCTAAGAAGACAATGCCCTCAAGGTCCGCATTGGTGGGCTACCTCAAGCATGGGATACGACCGAGAAAGACTTCTCAGCGCGCATCAATTTCCTCAACGAAACTCTCCAACCGATCAAGCTCGATTACAATGCAATAGAGTGCATCACATCGGGAGGCCCTAACAAGCCAATACCAAGTGGACAAGCCATCCTTGAATTCGAAAGCCGAGAGGGTCGACTCAAGCTTCTTCAACAATCACGTCTTCTCAAAGATACCAAGCTTTGGATTGCAGAAGAACAAACTCCGCTACAACTCAAACACAAAAGTGAAGAGCTCAAGAAGGTACATGAAGCCCGCAAACAAGGCAAATGGGCAGTCTATCGAGGCGTCAAAGCCATCATCCAGGAGTTTCGAAATCCCAAACCGGCTCCCCCCACAGCTGACTCCCCCTAGGTTTCTATTTTCTTCTCTCATCTTCCTACCGGACCCTCAGTCCTTAACTGATATGTATCGTCATCTTTCGCTTAATGTGCAACTGTTGTAATGTCCCCTTTTTGGTCCCATAGGTCATATCTGACCTCCGTGGACGATAATTCAATCTATCTATCTATCTATCTCTCTCTCTCATAGACATACACACTTTCATCCCCTCTACAAGTGAAAGGCGAGAGAAGGTGAGGCTTAGGGTGGGAAGGCGGCGAGATAGGGAGGGGGGTCGGGATGGGCTGAGGGAAGGGGTGAACAAGGGGGAGAGAAGGGGGCAAGGGGTGTGTACACGAAGAGGCAACATGCGGTGGCAGGGAGGGGCTTCATCGAACAATTATGCACTGATTTTTTAATCACAGGACTTGCAATGTAAGGTGCAATAGAATTGAATGTTGAACTTTGCTCAAGATGAGTGCCCTGAACTGTCCTTCCTAATCTAGACCGACTAAACCCCTGTCATGAAGTGGCTTGTCCACGTACACATAGGGTTAGATGTGCACGTGGCATCCCCTCCTTTTCAAAGTGAGGTACTAGTATCGAGCTGTATGGCGTCGATGGAGATCGCCAACAGCGTCTGGAAAGGACTCTTCGCCGGTCCACTCTGATGCGTGGGTCATGCGATACTTGAACTTCATAAAGGTCTGTAATGCTTGCTTCTTTGGGCCGCGTCGAAAGCGACACAAAGTTATCTGTGGCTCCTTCGATGCTTGAACTTTGTCTATAGTCATACGTCTACCTTCTTCAAGAATGTGCGAGATGAAAATTCCTGAAACCACTTCTAACACAAAAAATGAACATACCCATTCCATGTAAAGTGACTGGAAAAATTCTAGTCATGCAATGTAGATGGACACATAGAGGGAGTGCCAAACCGCTCATCAAACACACACAAAAAGTGATATCGAATCTTGTCTTTCTGATCTAAATCTATTAACTGTGGCAAATCACAATGGAAATGCCGATGCTTGATGCTCAATCCGTCTTGTGCTCTTTCGGATACTGCGTTATGCCAAGGAAGAGACATGGAATGTGAATTCCTTGAATGCAAACATTTCGTCTTTTCATAAGTAATCCGTATACATTCGTGCTCATTCACCATGAGTGAATTGTGTTCATTGTACAATATGTCATGCCTATGAAAAGGGATCACATAAGGATGTGACTAAAATACACGAAAGCATCACGAATGAAACTCTCGAACAATGTGTGCTGACTAATCATTCGAACACAGAATACTTCCTGTGGGGGTTCTCTGGACCTCGACTCGAGAGCTAAGATCGGTTCTTCATGATCGATTGAATTTGCAATGAGGTTAGCTTCACTAGAAAAAGTATCAACTAAATCATCATCCTTATGAACAATCACATCATTATCCTGCAAATCATCATGCTTGTGAATAATCATATCTTCATCATGAAAATCATCATTCTTATTATTATCATGCAGTTCATCATGCTTATCCTGTGTGTCGTGCTTTGGCGAAGACAAGACTGAGAGAGTCTCCTTCTTTCAAATCTCTTTAAGCTGCGCCTGCACATTAGAAAATAGTAGGACCAATGCGGCGTTCCTTTCGTTGTGCTCACGATCTATTTCGGCTCTTCTTTCTTTGTGCTTGCAATTCATTTCTGCTTTTCTTTCTGCGTTTCTTGCTTTGCGTTCTAACTTCGTGTCCATCATCATCTTGTCGAAAACCTCCATAAGAGTTGGTGCAATCCTTGGTGTAGATGGGGAAGGGGAAGGGTCAGAAAAACCTCATAGTGGAGACAATTCTTCTTCACCACCCTCATGCAAAGTATCTATTCTGCTTCGGGTGATGACCATACACTGAAGTCTTGGGTTCTTAAAGTTCACGAAGAACTTGGGTTCTTGAGGGTCTTGAGGTTCTTGGAGGTCTTGAGTCCTTGAGGTTCTTCTTTAGCTTGCAATCTGTGTTAGAGAAGGATCTTCTCTTCACCTGAGCTCTTCTCTTTTCCGTGGGTGCACCCTTTGGTGGCCTTGTGCTCAAACCAAGGTTGCTTTTTTCCACCTCACGGCGATTGGCTAGTCGCTAAGTGCACGGTCCGCTCTCAATGAGTGAAAAGAGAAACAAGGGGAGGTTGGACAAGCTCTTCTTTCTTGGGATTCCTGTCACTCTTCAAAAACACGATTAGGAATCAACACGTCCAAGAGGACTTGGGTTACGTGTGACCGCAACAAGCAAAAAAAATTCTAGTGGTTCCTTCCTTGAGTGATACTGAACACTGCCAAAGCTCTGATACCAATGTAAGGTGCAGCGGAAGTGAATGTTGAAATTTTCTGAAGATGAGTGCTCTGAATTGTGCTCAAGGTTCTTTTTACTTACGGAAGGGAGAGCCTTCCGTTTCTTTAGTGAGAGAGTGCAATGGACACAAACAAAGTGGTGAACACTGTGAATGAAGGTACTGAGACTAAGAGATGGAGAGAGAAGAATATGACACCAGAATGTTATCAAACCCTCCTTCGAAGGCCCCACTCTCTATGGCCAGAGTGGTCTACTATTGATTACACAAATCTCTACAATGCTTTGGACTTGCCGACGATGTCGACAACGATGAGGACAACGATGAGATGGCTGAAATCCGAGAACGCTAATAGCTGAAATCTGTAAATCTTGTATCTGATGAATTTTGACTCTATGTCGGTGACGACGGCGATGACGATGATGCAACGACGACGTGCTGAAAAACGCAGATGCTAAAATCCGTGTTTTCAAGGCTGAATCTGCAAACGCTCGTTGATCTGACCGTCCGGCGAGGATGTGCTGGGGGATGGTGAGATTTGCGAGGTTCGAGACTTCTTCTGCGGTGTTTAGGTGCTGAAAATTGAAAACGCTGGTGCTCTTCTGGGTTCTATTGCGATGGAACTGCAAAACAATAGTCTGCTATGTTGCTCCAAAAACGCCAGGCTGAATTGGGGGTTTGTTGCAAAAACGCTAGGCTTCTACTGGTCCTGCTGTCGCCGGGCTGATCTGCAATGCAAAAACGCCAGGGCTTGGTGATGGCTGAAAACGCTAGGCTTCTCTGATGAAAAACGCGAGGCTTGCTGCCGGGAGAGTCTTGCTGAGAAGGTGCATGTTGACCAAGGTGTTCCTGCTGTCTCTTCTGCCAAAAAGTGCTAGTGTTAGGTTTCTTATGTACTTGCTTATCAAAATTGCCCTACCCAGTTTCTCAACAAAAGTCACTTAAAAATAAAAATTGAAAATTGGCTAAAATAGGAAAAATAGGTCTATGCAGTGTAAAAATGCTCCTGATGGGTTCTGATAAAAATCTGATAATCATGTTGTGTACAACCAGAGGATATGTATCTACTCTAAGTGTCTGGACATGCATGGTTTGCGAACAGACTCACAAAAGTGCCAGATCACTTCCTAATTTAGATTGGCTGAACCCCTGTCATGAAGTAGCTTGTCCACATACACATAGGGTTAGATGTGTATGTGACATGCCAAAAATGTAAGAAACGCATGAGATTTTACTGACATGTATTCTCTCTCTCTCTCTCTCTCTCTCACACACACACACACACACACACACACACACACACACACACACACACACACGGATGGAGGTCACTAGACTTATATGATAGGATACGGTTTCTCCATGGACATGCTCCCCGCCTTTCAGTATTTGCTAGAGGCCCTCTCTCTCTCTCTCTCTCTCTCTCTTTGTGTGTGTGTGTGTGTGTGACATGGAGGGAGGTCACTAGACTCGTATGACAAGAGTTGTCTCAATTGGATATAGAGGACATGGATAGAGCCTTCATAGGAACTAGGCATGAATATGACTATGTATAGAGAGCATTTTCTCCAACTGACAGAGGATGGATTCTTATCTAGGCCTGTCTACATAGACACTCACTTGTCCCATGCCATACAATGTTCTATTGGACAGATTTGGACAGAGCCAGAGATAAAGCTCCACTATACATGCCATCATATAATATACTATGAGGTGCATTGTAGCTTTCACAACCTCTTTAGAGAGGGTTTTGTGCCTCTATCTAGAGTTATGAGACATGAGGATTACAGACGTCTTGGACTCTATCTAGTGGAGAGATTCGGAGACAGATTAGAGTGTTCTTCCATCCAGAGACTGAGAAGAGATGAGCGAAACTATAGAGGAGGGATACAAGAAATATCTGTAGTAGCAGAGGTAGATTGAGTGATGGAGCTGCAGAGCTTGAGAGATCTAGGAGGTCTAGGATGAGGGATTCTCCCATTGCAAGAGGAGGTTGTAGCAAAGGATGAGATCTACATTGGCGAGACATGGGAGGTGCCTTGTGAAAACTCTCCCCATGGAGGACATTGACACAATCATGCACCAATCAATGTGAGCCATCTCCAGATTCTGATACACACATATCCACCATTTTGTATGCCTTCTTTAAGATACACACCCACCTTTTTTGTATATGTACCCCTCGGGCTCTTGATACCCACATTTTACAACTCTAGTAGTGTTTTTGTTTAGCCAGCTTCTTTCTTTTTATCCAGATCTTGTATCAGATTCACCATGATGTAACTCTTTGGTCTTATACATCATTTTGGCCTTTAGAAGATGTTAGAATTTCATTATCTCTCTCTCTCTCTCTCTCTCTCTCTCTCTCTCTCTCTCCTTCCTTTTGGCTTCACGCTCCTCTCTTTTATTGCTCCAAATGACACTCAGTATAACCAAATATCTTGTATAAGACCTAGGAGACTGTGATACCGGATCCACCGCCCTACCACCCTATGTATAGACCGGCTCCTAGCCCCAGCCATCATATGGATCCCCAGTCCACACTGGTCCAATCCGAGCCCCTGGCTCAAGTCCCTGACCCCCTAGGCTTAGGATCGTTCTGCTGACATCTTGTAGCCATAAATTGCAATTTCTGAACCACATAAATATTCCACAATTTTTTTAAAGCCGTTACATCACTATAAAAGGCAAAATTGAGAATTGCTCCTATTACCGCGGAATAACAAATGAAAACGGAAAGAGAAAAACTGTGTGATCGGTAATTTTTGCGGCAATAAGCATGGCAATGGTTTGTCAGCAATTTACACGATAATAGTCGCGGATATATACCTGCAACTATTACCGCGGACGCGTATTGCTGCATCTTTTATCGTTAGGCGTCTTTAAAAAAATAAAGGTGCTCATTTGGGCCACCCAAAATAATGAGAACCTTTTTTTTTAACCTACATAAAACATATGAAGTATCATTTTCTTTGAAAATTTGTTAAAATAAAAAAATAAAAAATAGAGTTATACCTTACGTTGAGAATTTAAGTGCAAAAGACCAACAATCTAAAGAAATTACAAATAAGATGGAAATTTTACTTCACTTGTATATACATATGCTCATATAATTTTTTTTGTGTCACATTGGAACTTTAAGAAAAGAATATAAATAATTTTCTGTCCGTCCAAGTTCTCCTCGTCCTCGCTTGACTCTACATTAACCAAATTAAACAAATTAACAATTCAAAACAATTGATGCAATATGATATGCCTAGACTTACTGCGTGTAGAGATCCGACCGTTGAGTCGAATGGCTCGTGAGAGATGTGATGGTTATTCAGCAACCATAGCCAAGTTTCAAATATGTGTACCCCTCTCGATACTTGACTATTTCTTTGGTTGGTCGACTTAGGGAAATATTTTCCTAAGCTAGCAAATAACAAAAGCAATTGATTAACTAAAACCTTATTTCAACCGGTTTAGGTTGTAATTTAATCAAACTTGCATATTTGTCCTTCCAAGTTGCTTTGCCTCCCGAACCATAGTGTGGGGGAGTTTTTCTGGCCCGAGCTTTGCGCTATTGTCCTTTTTCTCCATTGTCCACTCCTACTCAACATCTATCATGTTGCCTCCGCGATAGCTCTTGTTTGGATCTCTAACCTGGTTGGTTGCTGTGTGCCATACACTTAATTACTTGTTTTTCAAATTATTTTAAATAGCCCTCCAATCATTGTGTTGAAAAATGCTCGTTAGGGGCATTCAGAAATCGAGCATAGAACGGTTTCTCAATATAGCGTGCACGATCGGGTTGCTAGTCTCTGAACTTTACAAAATCCA